>NC_133423.1:73512500-76322500 GCF_049350105.2 Macaca mulatta
AAGTTGGGAATCAAATCGAGAAGTAGCCCCTTTTACAGGAGCTGCAACAACAACAAAAAATAGGCCGGGCATGGTGGCTCAAGCCTGTAATCCCAGCACTTTGGGAGGCCGAGACGGGCGGATCACGAGGTCAGGAGATCGAGACCATCCTGGCTAACACGGTGAAACCCCATCTCTACTAAAAAAAAAAAAAAAAAAAAAAAATACAAAAAATTAGCCGGGCGAGGTGGCGGCGCCTGTAGTCCCAGCTACTCGGGAGGCTGAGGCGGGAGAATGGCGTGAACCTGGGAGGCGGAGCTTGCAGTGAGCTGAGATCCGGCCACTGCACTCCAGCCTGGGCGACAGAGCGAGACTCCCTCTCAAAAAAAAAAAATAAATAAATAATAAAATAAAATACTTAGGAATACACCTAATCAAGGAGGTAAAAGACGTCTACAAAGAAAACTATAAAACACTGCTGAAAAAAATCATAGATGACACAAACAAATGGAAACACAACTCATGCTCATGGATGGGTAGAATCAATATTGTGAAAATGACCATACTGCCAAAAGCAATCTATAAATTCAATGCAATTCCCATCAAAATGCCACCATCATTCTTCACAGAACTAGGAAAAACAATTCTAAAATTCATATGAAACCAAAAAGAGCCTGCATAGCTAAAACAAGACTAAGCAAAAAGAACAAATATGGAGACATCACATTACCTGTTTCCAAACTATACTATAATGCCATAGTCACCAAAACAGCATGGTACTGGTATAAAAATAGGCACATTGGCCTACTGAACAGAATAAAGAACCCAGAAATAAACCCAAATACTTAAAGCCAACTGATCTTCAACAAAGCAGATGAAAACATAAAGTGGGGAAAGGACACCCTATTCAACAAATGTGCTGGGATAATTGGCTAGCCACATGTAGGAGAATGAAATGGGATGATCACCTCTCACCTTATAAGAAAGCAACTTAAGATGGATTAAGGACTAAATCTAAGACCTGCAACTGTAAAAATTCTAGAAGATAACTTCTGAAAAACCCTTCTAGACATCAGCTTAGGCAAGAATTTCATGACCAAGACCCAAAAGCAAAGCAATAAAAACAAAGGTAAACAGCTGGGACTTAATTAAACTAAAGAGCTTTTGCACAGCAAAAGGAACAGTCAGCAGAGTAAACAGACAACTTACAGAGTGAGAGAAAATATTCACAATCTATACATCTGACAAAGGACTAATTATCAAGAATTGACAATGAACTCAAACATATCAGCAAGAAAAAAACAAACAATCCTATCAAAAAGTGGGCTAAGGACATGATCCAAAGCAAATGGCCAATATTAAGTGTCATATTTCATACATTTCATTCAATTGATGTTTTTATTAATATCTACTATGTGCCACCCTTGGTGCTAACCATTGGAGATATAAAGCCATTAGACACTGGCTTTATGGAGCTCACAGTCTACTGACAGAGAGAAGTATTCATCAAGCAATTCAAGGAATATATATTAAAAATAGAGACAACATCTATGAAGGAAAGGTACAGGCTGCTGTTATAGAATAAGAATGAACCAAGCCTGTTCTGGAAGTGAAGTGTCTGGGGAAGAGAAAGTGGAGCCTCGATCCAAAGGAATAGTTGGTGAGAGCAGGAGAAGAGGCTAGAAAAGTATTCTAGCAGAGAGATCAGGATGTACAAAGGCTTTGGATCTAAAAGCATGACCTGGCACAGGACTGTTGATGGTAGGATGAGGCAGAATGGAAGTGTCTACAGTCTAGAAACAGATATATCCCCAAGACTTGGGCAGGGTCTGGGGAAGGAAAGTAGGCCCAAATGTAGACAACAGCAGAAGGTCCTCTCTGAGGACCAGTTATCACAATATTAAGGGAGTAAGAGTGACAGTGTTGCTCAAGTGCAAGAAGCTCAGAACCAGGAAGTGGGAGTGTTCAACACTCAGGCAGTAGCAGGAGGAAAATATCTGCTGTTAGTAAAAGCCCCACTCCCAGGCTGCAAGAAGCACTTAATGCTAATTCCCCCATAAATTTGTTGAACTATATGCAGCAATCCCACTAATGGGATAATTCAAAGGAAAGGAAATCAGTATGTCAATGAAATCCCGTGTTTGTGGCAGCACCTTTCACTATAGCCAAGATACGGAATAAACCCAGTGTTCATCAACGGATGAGTGGATAAAGAAAACATAGCATACACAGTGGAATAGTATACGGCCATAATAAAGAAAAAACATCCCATCATTTCTGACAACATAGATGAACCTGGAGGCCATTATGTTAAGTGAAATGAGTCAGGCACAGAAAGACAAATCCCACATGATTTCACTCATGTGTGAAATCTTAAAAAGTGGGTCTCATAGATGTAGAGAACAGAATGGTGGTTACCAGAGGCTGGGGTGGTGGTTGCAGAAGAATGGTTGGGGAGATGTTGGTCAAATAATTTATAGTTAGATAGGACAAATTGTTTTACAAGATCTCTTGTAGAGCATGGTGACTACAGTTAATGATGATATATTGTATTCTTTAAAAATGCTGAGACTAGATATAATGTTCTCACCACAAAAATGATAACTAGGTGAGGTAACACATTTGTTAATTAGCTATATTCAACAATTCCACAATGTATATATACTTTTAAACATTATGTTGTTCACAAGAAATACATACAATTTTATATGTTAATTTAAAGAAGTAAATTTGAAAAAAATACTACTTCTCTATTAGAGAATATTTGTAATAAATTGTAATAATGGAATAGAATTATACATTTTTTTGTTTTTTAGCCTTTTTTTGCACACATTCCAAATTAAATATTTTAAGTATTATTCAGTAATTTGATTTAATATAACCATATGCAAATTGGGTTTAATATACTTAAGAATGTTGGAGAACTGATGTGTACATCTGAAAACTCAGTCATTGCAAAGAAGTTTTCTTCATTTTTTAAAGCAACTTGTTGGTATTTTTCCATTAGAAATAGTATCAGTCACAGCATTATAGCTCCCTTATATCTTTCCCAAATTTAAATTCTTATTAATGAGCACATTCACTCTATACCCTTAGATAATTGTTTGTTTTTAATTCTGTCTCTGCATAATGTAATGATTAACCTTGGGAACTGCAGAAGCATTCTAGATGTTGTGAGAGGAATTGTTTCATAACATTTCTGGTTGATTTTTTTTTTTTTTTTTTTTGACCCAAGAAGCTTCATAGAGCTCTGAAATCTTTCAAAACTTTCAGGATTTACTCTCATCTCATTGTACTATGGGTCTCTTCATGTTTTCTCATCCCTAAACATTCTCACCCTGCTATAAAGATACTACCTGAGACTGGGTAATTTACAAAGAAAAAAGGTTCAATTAACTCACAGTTCCTCATGGCTGGGGTGGCCTGAGGAAACTTACATTCATGGTAGAAGGCAAAGGTGAAGTAAGGCATGTCTTAGATGGCGGTAGGAGAGAGAAAGAAAGAGAGAGGAGGTGCCACACTTAAAACCATCAGCTCCTGTCAGAACTCCCTCACTACCATGAGAACAGCATGGGAGAAACCACCCCCATGATCCAATCACCTCCCACCAGGTCTCTCCCTGGACATGCGGGGATTACAATTTGAGATGAGATTTGGGTAGGAACACAGAGCCAAACCATACCAAGGTTGTATATCTGCTCGTCTTTTATCTGTTTTTGCCATTCTTTCTATTACTTTTTGTTTCAGAGGATACCAGCTCAAAATTTTTCTGCATTTTCTCCTCCCTATCTGAAGATTGACAAGAAGCAATGACTATGCTTTGCCAGAGGGTTCAATATAAAACAAATGAAAGTAGACATCACATTACTTTTATAATATGCCAGCAATAGAAGCTTTCCTTATTTTTAACACTCAATAAAAGGAAGAGTGATTTTGACACATCTCTATGTACAAGAAAAAACTAGCTGCCTTCATGCACCAAAGACATAATATTTGCCAATGCTCTTATTATCACATTTAATATTTGGTTAAGATATTAATGAGTGTTTGTAGAAGGCTGGCCTCTGTTTTATTACCTACGTTTCATTTGTTTTTTGACATCGTTGAGAATTCATGAACCCTCTAACAGGAAGAGAGCTTGCAAAAATTCTAGAATAAAGGGAGATCATACTCCAATTTATCTCATTTCATTCATCTTCTAAATATTGGAGTTTCCTGTGGATCATTCCTCTCTGCACTTCTCTTCATTTCACACTCTCTCCCTAAGTGATCTCATCCTGTTTTATAGGTTAAATGAAATCTGTAAACTTCAGGCTCTGGCGGTATGACAACTCTCCCATTTCAAGCCTTTAGAAGTACTAGATGGAATGTGTAAAATGATTTTGAATGTATTAACTGAAGCTCAAATGGATAAAGAATGCCAGAAAGGGAGAGGAAATGGAACGCCGGAGGTAAACGAGTGAGTTAATGATATCACTGCCTTGGAGTAAAATTATCAAACAACTCCAGTCGGAGATCCAAAAGGAGAGCTTCAAATATATGAATGAAAATGTGGCAGAATAATAAGAAATTGACACATCCACAGGCATGCAGGGAAATACTGATACACACCTCTCTATGCAGTTGATAGGTCAAGAATGCAAAAATTAGCACAGATATAAAAATGTGATTACACGATTAACAAGCTTTACATGAATACAATCCTATACCCCAAAACTGGAGAGTGCATATTTTAAGTGAATAATTGAATATTTTTAAAAATTGATCACACATTCCCTTTAAACTGTTTCCAAGAATATCAAAGGGACCATTTAATACAAACCCAATGATGTTGTCATCATGTGATAAAAATGAAACTCAATAAAAAGGGGGAAAAAACCGCACATGCTGCAAATGCAGCCACATCATGAAATATAAAGAAAGAAGCATAATGGAAATAATAAAATATTTAGAACTGAAAGGCAGTATATGTCAAAAATAGTGGGATAGATTGAAGTTTCTGGTAGAGCAAAAGGCGAGAAGTATTGAAACTTTGTTGCTATGTAACGCTTTTAAGTGCTTAGAAGAAAATATTGAAAATGAGTAAATTTTTAAATAAATGGATGAGCTTGGAAGAAAAGACAGGAAAAATTTAATCCTGGTACAAAACCAGAACATCAGTCCAGGAAAGTAAATAAACACTGAAACCATTGGCTGACTTGGGAGTATATACAAACATATGCCCCCCATGACCTACAGTTTCAGTGTGTGAGGGGAGTCGCCAGTGTGAACCCCAGTTTCATTTGCTGTGGTTTAACCAGCCTCTTTGGTCCTGGGCAAGCCCAAACCTTGCTTAGAGGCCACACCAGAAAAAGCTAGGATTCAAAGGTGAGATGTGAAAATAATAACATGAAATAAAGCCCAGAAAAAAATAGCAAGGAACATTCTCTAGCTAGGCATAACTGCCCATGGGTTGTTTAAAAAACAAACAAATAAAATTTTAAATGACTTCTCTTAGAATCTATGGCAAATGATAGACTTTTTGTGTGCTTTAACTCAGAATCTTGATATTTAGTTGGCCTAAAATTTGCAAGCCAATAATTGTAATAAAAATATTTAAGGTTATACCACATCACACAAATGTTGATATGCAGTATGATCATTTCTGTTCTGTTCTAGGTATTTTCTAATTTTCATCTAAATTAGTTGTAAGCATGTCTTAGTTTTCAAATGTAAGTGGAATTTTTTTATCATTTTGTTATTTATTTCTAATTCAATTTTATTGTCATCATAAAATGTATAACAGCAATTCTGTAAGATTATGACCTAAAACAAGGCCAATTTTCATAAGTAAGTTCTGCGTGTGTTTACATGACCGTGTATCCTCCAATTATTTGTACAGTGTGCTATTATGTTTTATGACCAATAGCGTTTATCATGGAAAGCAAATTTTGGTTCAATATTAGAAAGTCATTCAAGGTAATATAATATAAAACTTAAGAAAAAAATAAAATAAATTATTTAGGAAGCTTATAAGGAACATTCAATAAATTTCAGCATCTATTTACGATTTTTTAAATACCACTCAGAAATAAAATGAAAGAAATTTCTGTAATTTGATAGAGGTTGTATTATAAAAACTGACTGCAAACATATTTAATAAAGAAACATTACATGAATTTCATGCATTTCCAGGCACAGTCCCTCCTGTCACCTAAATTGTACCTCCTTTCCCATCTTCCCCATCTCCGTTAACAACATATTCACCAACTGAATACCAAATGCCAAGCTGAAACTCTAGCAGTAATCATTTCTTTTTGTTTTTTAAGAGATGAGGTCTTGCTATGTTGCCCAGGCTGATCCTCCCACCTCAGCCTCCCAAGCAGCTGGAACTACAGGTGTGCCACCACACCTGGTTCAACTAGCAGTCATTTTTTAATTTTATTTTTCCCTCACATCTAATATCTAGCCTGCCGGTGGGTCTCAGCAGCCCTCTCTTCAGAAGACATCCTGCATCTGCTGCTGAGTGAAGTCCTCTCCATCTCTCATGTGAACTTCTGAAATAACCTTCTACCTAATCGGTTTTTCTCCACACAGCCTGTTTGCCACATAGACTAACAGAGTAATTTGCTTTAAATAAACCAGACCATGATGCATCTCCAGTTAGAATCTTTCAATGGCTTCCATTTCACTTTTAATAAAATCAAAGCATCTGACCCTGATCCACAAAGTCCTGTATGGTCTGGCGTTGGCCTGACTCTCAGACTCCACCTCTCCCATGATTCTCCATGATAATTGAACACCTGTCCCACTGGCCGCTCGGCTCCTTAATTGCCCCAAGCTTTTGTCTCCTTCAAGACTTCAACACATTCTGCTTTCTTGGCCTAGAATGCTCAGGTTTCTGCTAAAATGTCCCCTTCTTAGAGAGAGCTTCCCTGACGACTCATAAATAATCTCTCTATCTCATTATCTGCTTTTACCTCCCTGGTAGCACTAATCATTACTCAAAGTCACATTAGTTATTGATTTGTCTGTCGCTTATTTTCCACTTGTCCCACTAGCAAGTAGGCCCTTTGTGAGCAGGGAATTTGTCTGTCTTGTTCATAGCTGAATCCCCTGCCCCTCGAACATTGCCTGGCACACCAGGGAACTCAGTAAATGTCTTTGAATGAATCTAACATAGCACTATCCAAAGCATGGTCTGCTGACCACAGAATGTTTATTACTGGTCTGCAATGAGATAAATATAGAAATCAAGAGTAAGCATTTACCAACTTTGATAACAATTTGACATGTGCTTGGTCTTTTCCCCAGAACTTAATTTTTATTGTATTTTACAAGAGTATCAGTTTGCATCAAATTAGAAATTTTACAGATGTGGTCCTTCATCACAGATAGTTTGAGAAGCACTAGTCTCAACAAGGACTGGGGTATAAAATAGCTTTCTCCATCTGGTTTTGCATTACTGCATTTATTTAACACTCAATAAAATGCTGAATGCCGAATGCACGGCAGGCCCTGGGCTAGGAGCTAGGATCAAGGATGAACAAAACATATAGCTTGTCCTCAAAAATGTCACAGTCTCTTGAGGAAAACAGGTAGATAACCTATGGTTACAAAACAGTAGGGCAGAATTGTGTACCAGGAGCCCTGGTAGAGAGGGGAAAAAGAACCACACATTCCTTGGAAGGATTAGAAGAGCACTCCCTGACCAGGTGCGGTGGCTCAAGCCTGTAATCCCAACACTTTGGGAGGCCAAGGCGGGAGGATCGCTTGAGGCCAGGAGCTCAAGACCACCCTGGCCAACATACGGAGACTCTGTCTCTACAAAAAAAAAAAAAAAATTAATTAGGTGGGTGTGGTCGCGCATGCCTGTAGTTCCAGCTACTTGGGAGATTGAGGAGGGACGATTGCTTGAGCCCAGGAGTTGGAGGCTGCAATGAGTTAGGATTATACCACTGCACTCCAGCCTGAGTGGCAGAGTGAGATCCTGTCTCTAAAAACAAAATAAAATAAAAAAAGAAAAAGAGAAGAAGCATCCCTGGAGAGGTGGCACATGAAGGAGAAGAAGGTTTCCAGGTGAATAAGAGAATGGGGCATTCTAGGCAGGGGAAGGCAAATGGAAAGTCGTGAGAACACAAGGCTCTCGCAAAGCACAAGTCGCACCATGGGCCTAGAATCCTGGGTACAGGAGAATGAGGTGGGAGATAAGGCTGGAGAAAGCCTGTGGTCATTTGTTTTACTATCCAGCATTTGTCGGCAGCCCATCTGTGTAGGAAGATTATAATTCTTCCCACATTGACCAAGTCCATTTGGGCCTATGAAATGTAGGAGGTGGCACGAGCCCCTTCTGAGCAGATTCTTTGAAAGCCCTCATGAGTTATTCTAGCCCCTTTCACTCTGCCACAGCCCTGGCATGGCCCAATTAAGGGCTGTCTATCATCCTGGGTCCTGGAATGGGGACTTGTGTAACAAAGTCAACCCTCAAGGAACATGAAATGAGAGTAGAAAATAAGGCTTGGATGTTGTAAGCCACTGAAATGTATCACCACAGGGAAACATTGCCTCTGCCGACTGGTCTCAGAGACCACCACGTAGCCCATCCCGGAACATGGCAAAGGAAACCTAGAGCAGGGCTGTTGTGCCCACATACATCTGTTAACCCTGAACACCAGTTCCCGACCCCACACTATAGCTGCTAAGCGGCAGCCAGGCTCCTCAATAGGTATTCAGTTTTGAGCAAAGAATCAGGAGAGCTCTGACTTCTCAGTTTTTACAGAGTGCCCCGCTGTGTTGCACCAAGTCAGACTGAGAGAATGCCATCTGTCAGTGGTGGCATTCTGAATGAATCTTAAGGCGCATCATTTATGGCGAATGCCATAACAGAAAATAAAAGGCAGCATGATGTAAAAGGAACAAAGGCCCTGTTCTGCAGTTCCAAAGCTTTTACCTGACAAAATCTAAACCAATATGTTGACAAAAATCAATGAAATAAAACTATGTTCTGAAAGATTGTTGTGTACCAAGGGGGAAGTCTTGAGATGCTCAAATCTAACAGTTTCTGAGTGGCATGCAAAATTTCAAGTCATTTCTCCACATCTTTGGGAATATGGTGGGTGTTAGTCTCCTAATCAACAATTAACATAATCATCATTCTGTTCTGAATCTAAGGTAGATTCTTCCATTTGAAAATTCAAAATTCACAGTTTTACGGCTCATTAAGACCCTTCCCTGGTCCCCAGGAGCAGCTACCCCTCAATGCTGCCCTCACTCCACAATACCAGTATTGATAGTCAAATTCACCTCTGCCTAGCATTCCCATCCCTATTGGAGGTAACTTAAAAACAGCAAGGATGCCCTCCAGTTCAGCAACTTGAAGAGAGAATCTATGAGATGTCAATACGCAGTACAATGGATTGAATGTTTGTTAATGTTCATAAATGCTCCTATGAACATTCTTCACATGAGCAAAATTCATAAGTTGTAATCCTAACACCCAGTGTGATGGTTATTAGGATGTAGGGCTTTTGGGAGGTGACTGGGTCATAAGGGGTCTCATGAATGAAATTAGTGCCCTTAAAATAAGAGACATGAGAGTTTGCTTTGTCTGCTCTCTACCACATGAGAATACAAGGAGAAGGTGGCTGTCGGCAACCCAGAAGAGAGCCCTCACCACAACCCGATTATGTTAACGTTAGCTCACTGATCTTGGACTTCCAGCCTCCAGAACTATGGGAAATGAATGTCTGTTATTTATAAGACACTCAGTCTGTGGCATTTTGTTATATTATAGAAGCCTGAGATAACTAAGACACCTTGACCCACAGATGGCACTGGTCATCATATCCTGCTAAACGTCCGTCCTTTAGGTATCTATCAGGGTCCCTGAAGATAGCTCTGAGAGGAACTCTGGTGTGAGTGAAAAAGAAAAGCATTCCAAGTGAACATCCATGGCAGAGGTTCTGCGGACTCTCTAGGCTCCCTGTCCTGGCATACATAGCCCCAGGATTCTTTCCTCATGGAGAGTACTTAGTGCGGGAGAGTGTGATTACTCCTGAGATTCTCTTCAGTGCAAAATTTATTATTATAAGTTTGTGTATCAAGTTCTGTCACATTAATTTTATGTATTACGTTATTTTTCTGTGTATATATTATAGAATCACTGTCATAATTTCAAAGAATAATTATTTTATTTTATTTTTATTTATTTTTTTGTTTTTGAGATGGAGTCTTGCTCTGGCGCCCAGCCTGGAGTGCAGTGGCGCAATCTCAGCTCACTGCAGCCTCTGCCTCCTGGGTTCAAGCGATTCTCCTGCAATTCTCCTACCTCAGCCTCCTGAGTAGCTGGGACTACAGGCACTCACCACCACCCAGCTAATTTTTATGTTTTTAATAGAGACAGAGTTTCACTATGTTGGCCAGGCTGGTCTCAAACTCCTGACCTCAGGTGATCTGCCCACCTTGGCCTCCCAAAGTGCCGGAATAACAGGCATGAGCCACCACGCCCAACCAAGAATAATAATTTTAAATGGCCCTAAAGCTGTGCTGTGAAACTGTGAACTGTGATTGGAAGAACAGTTGAGTCCTGAACAACACAGGTTTGAACTGCATGAGTCCACTTATACACAGATTTTCTTCCACTTAATGCAGAGTGAATCTATTTTCTCTCCCTATGGTTTTCTTCATAGCATTGTTTTATTTAGTTTACTTTATTTTAAGAATACGGTATATAATACATATAAAATACAAAATGATGTGTTAATCAACTGTGTTATCAGTGAGGCTTCCATCAAGAGTAGGCTCTTAGTCGTTAAGTTTCTGGGAGTCAAAAGTGTTGTGCAGATTTTCGACTGCACGGGGGTTCACACCCCTAATCCTCACTTTATTCAAGGGTCAACTGTATTGGCAATGTAATAAAATCCATTCACAGCCCTTCATTCTTCTAAGGCTTTGATTTTTCCAGCGATTCAACTGTTATTCAAAGATGGCAGTATCTTAATGCCAAGACTATGTTTCCAGGTCCTCCTTTCCCTTTTAATTCTTTCTTATACTAACTCCTACATTTTTGTTACTGTCAGAAGGTAAACTACCTTTCTCTGAGCCAAGAAATAACAAGGATCTTCTCACAAGTTTAAAGCTGAAGACAGAAAGATAGTATTACAGATATATGGAGGGGAAACTAGTTGATCTAGGGTAGTTAGGGAGATTGGGTTGCACAGACATTAAGCATTCATCAAGCGTTCTTCGCTGAAGAAATTTTTTGTAATGTAAATGATTCTTTGTATACAGGAAACAAGGCTGTTACAAGAGCCTTGTAGCTCTTGGAGATATGGATGGGTAGCATCCATCATAATAACTCCTTGTTATTACCTCCAACAAGACCAGGAATCCTAATTGTGCCCAGAATCTAAACCATATTACTAGAACCAGATAGAACCAAAGCTCAGACTCTTGCTCTAATACACAAAGAATTAATGTATTAATAATTATTTTATTAGCATTAGTGGTGTTCAATACCCAGTGGTGGGGGGTACACTTCTTGATAATAATTATTATTCCTGTTCAACTGAAGCTGTCATTCACATCAAATACCAGTGTATTTTTATCCATTTTAGGATGTAGGAATTAATATTGGTTTTGCCATTGTCTTCAAATCTTTTAAAATAATCTCTAAGTTAGAATTCATAAATCAAAAGCCTAGGGCAATAATTTTTTCCTGTCTCTTTAAAAAAAAAAAAAAAAAAACAAGGGTGAGAGAAGAAATGAGAAGGGAAGGGAAAGGAAGAAATACAGGCACTTTCATTTGTAAAGTCTATACTTTTGTCCCTTTGTACATCTGAACAGCTACTCAAGTGACACTACAGTGTCATTCAATATGTATTGAACTGAGGGAAACTCCCTGGAGGGAATGAGAGATAGGGGACTTGTCTTGAAGCTGTGTTCACATAGTGAGGACACTGTTTATACTTAGATCTTGTGATTACTTGGGATGGTTGGGATCACAGTGGGGTTCTAACCCACCTTTCTCAGAAGTCCTTGAAACTACTGTGCCTGAATTCAGATACCCCGAATGCCTGCTGCGTGCCATGCACTGTTCTAGTTGCTGGGACTGCAACAGTGATCAAAAATGTTATTCTTCCTCCAGCGAGCTAGCAGTGGATATGGGAAAATAAGCAAGTAATTATGGAAGAGTGCCAGGATGGTTTGTGACAAAGTAGACCAATAGGAGAGTTGCTGAGGGACAAAACCAGAAGGCAGAACAAGAAGGAGGGAGGACAAGTTCGTTTGTAGCGATCAAGTCATGGCAATTTGGATCCATACATGAAGTGCCTGCTCTGTCATCAGGGAGACTGTATTTGTGTCAATACACTGACAGCATTCAGTGGAGGATCATTCCTTGGAGAAGAGATCGGGTTCCTATCCTTAAACTTGACCTTTTTCAATCACAAGATTAGAGAAGGGCTGTTCCTGAATTTCCCCAGAGTAATGTCCCAGAAAGGTGAGGACTTAGAAGTCAGAATCCAGCGCTGCCATTTACTCACTCTTTGAGCATGAGGAAGTTACTCAAACACTGTGGGCTTCAGCTCCCTCAGCATCAAAATATCACCTTCTAGTGTTATACTGAGGATTAAATGAAATTGTATATGTAAAGCACAGTGCTCTCCTTTCAGTACGTGCTCAACAATTGCTCCTTGCCGTCTTGTCTTTTTCATCTTCAGTGCAAATGACCTCTGAGAGCAGACGTTTAGCTCCCCAACCCCTCCATATACACATGCACGCACACACTCCTACTCACCCACAGCTCAAATTCTATTTAAGTAGAACTCCTAAATACTCCTCCTGAGCACTGCCCTTGGTCCTTTCTCCTGTGGCCACAGGTCCAGGAATGTGAAGCCTGTGCTGCCTTTCTCTGCTGAGAGCCCTAAAACAGGCAGGGATAGACATGGGGTATAGCACCGACTCTGCCAGGAGGGACAAGCAGCCCTGGCTACACTGCAGCTGCCCCTCTGATCTCCACTCATAGAGAAAAATAAGTCAAAGCGACATGCTCCCACTTTCAATTGTATTTTGATGTTTGAAATGAAAGATATTTATAAAGTGCTCTTATCTAAAAGTATCTAAGCAAATTGATCTAGCTTACAAATCTGAAAGAACGTTTATGCAATTCCCTTCTGAAAATCTGAGCTTTTCAAATGCATTAAAATCCACCGGTCCCAGAGAAGGCCTTGTCAACCCCTCCTCAACATAAATAATAAATGCCCTGTTGCTTCAAAGTCTCTTTAGCTTTAGTACAGTATTTCTTTCCTTTAAACATGCAACCAGTCAGAAGAGAGTTGGAAATATCATTTGAGGTTATACAAAACAAAAGACATGCTCCTAAAGAAATAAAAATGCTCTCAACCAAAAGAGAGAATGTAAACCTTCAGGAAATGAGCTAGAACAAACCTATGAATCCCACCAGGAAACCAAATAATAAGCAAGGGAAATTAATAATGAATGAAAAAATAGATTGGAACTGGATACTCTAAACTCCACAGAAGCAAAAAGGCTCCTCCTGCCTGTTGTGACATCAGCTCTCCTTCTCATGTATTTAAATCAAGAGCAGGGCAAATCCTGGGTTGACCCTAACAAATATGTAGTCTTCAGAAATTTCACTCTATGATACATTAAGAGTTAAGAGGCATACAGGGGTATATGTATATAGGGGTTTGATTTTTAATATAGTAAAAATTAGGAGTTTATCCAAAAGCACACTTCATTTTAAGACTTGTGGGATTTCCTGCAACAGAATAATATCCCAGAGGAAAGGGCAGAGTGGATCATACTCCCAGCCAAGAAAGAGTTAAGTCTGCCCTACCTGCTCTTTGTACCTAAACATGTAATTATTATATCTGGTGCTGCTGAAGCCCTACATACTTGCCAACTAGTTAATCTATTCTGGCAATTTATCACTCACCTACGTTTGTAGAAATTCAGATAGAGTATCTTTCTGCTTGAGATGGATAGGTAGCATCCATCATCATAACTCCTTGGTAAACCCATCCTTGGTAAAGCCCATCGACACATCTCTAAAGCATATAAAGCATTTATAATTATCTTTATTTGCAGAGGAAGAAAGTTGAATCTCAGAGATTAAGGAACTAGTTTAAGTCCATGCCCCCCTTTTTTTTTTTTTTTTTTTTTTTTTTGAGATGGAGTCGCGCCCTGTCGCCCAGGCTGGAGTGCAGTGGCACGATCTGGCTCACTGCCAGCTCACCTCCCAGGTTCACACCATTCTCCTGCCTCAGCCTCCCGAGTAGCTGGAACTACAGGCGCCGCCACCACGCCAGGCTAATTTTTTGTATTTTTAGTAGAGACGGGGTTTCACCATGTTAGCCAGGATCGTCTCGATCTCCTGACCTCGTGATCCACCCGCCTTGGCCTCCCAAAGTGCTGGGATTACAGGCGTGAGCCACCACGCACACCTCTTAATCTAGTAAGTGACACTCAGAACTTGAATCCCAATCTTTCATTACAAATCTCTGGACATTGTTCTTACACGTGGCAGCTTGCCCTCACTGAACATTATTTCCTTATTTAACCCTGATTAAGTAGCTATTAAACACAGCTTGAATAAAAACTGACATCAAATAACTTAAGCCTCTGTTCACTAAAATCCCAAGTTCAGGCATTGTAAGCTACTATTTACAGCACATTAGTATAAAACATTTCAGCCTACACTGCCTTCGAAAATACCATGTGTGTATATAATATATTAGTATCCCACTTTTGTAAACTGGAAAACCGAGACTCAAAGCCCTTAATCTTCTCCAAGTCACAAAGCTGGTGCGTGGCAGTTGAAGGCCCTGGTCCCAGCTCTTCAACTTCAGGACTTGCACTATTCCTTTTCAAAACGCCCCTGCTAGGTCATCTGCCACGACACAGACTTTAGGAGATGGCTCCCCTGTTTTCAATAACCATCTCACGATGCTCAAGTTATATCCCAAGAAAAGGTCTATCTGCTTTGAGCTCTCCCTAGGAGCAGCAGAAAATGCATAGGAGCCTTCAGCTGGATCAGAACTAAACCTAGGATCAGGACATCCTGTGACAACTGAACCATTGACACCGTGTTGCAACTAGCTTGCCTGCCCTGAATTTGTCATCTGTTGTCTTCTGACAGACAATACTTGATAATGTGTAATCGTTTTCATTACTGCCCTACTATCCGCTGTGACCCTTAAAGCATGCCTTCTCTCAAATATGTGCCTTTTCTGCTCTAATTCTTAACTTGCCCCTCCATTCTAAGCTCCCACATTAACTTTGGTTCTCTGCCTAGCATCCGCTGGCACCCAGCTCCCAGCAACTCCGGCCTTTTCTTTGGTATGACAGAAGAGTAAAAAGAAAAAACCAGCTCTGCAAACATCTTGGTTCTGGCAGCGAAAACTCCTGTAAGTTTTAAATAACAGCGTTAATTTTCCATTTAATCTCAGAAAACCTGAAACATTTCTCCTTTGGATATCTAACTTTGTTATTTATGCCATAGAACATAAAATTTATCTAGATTACCTGAATCATATTTAGTAACTTTTGCAGACTGCCTCAGTAAGTTTTTTCCAGGTTGATATGTTTCATAAGGTATAGATCAGAGCATCCCAAATAAAATTTCCACAAGATTTTGAATAGCAATTTGAAACTACCTCATAACATTGCCATTCTATTAATACAAGTCTGTGATACTCTCTATTCATTCTTCAACTTTATCTTGAATATATTGGGCTTCTTTTTGTGGTTCTTTAAGTCCGTTTCTATGACAGTCACCTTACAGTCTGCTTTCACCTTCTGAAAATTTAGTTTTCAATGGTGACATGCTATGGTTTGAATGTTCGTGTCCCTCCAAAATTCATGTTGAAATGTAATCTCCAAGGCAACAGCATTAAGAGACGGGTCTTTAGAAAGTAATTAGGCCATGAGATTTTCACCCTCAGGGATGGAATAAGTGCCTTAAAAAGAAGTGGAGGGAACTATCAAAGCCCTTTTTGCCCTTTTGCCATTTGAGAACACAGCAAAAAATGCATCATCTTAGAAGCACAGACCAGGCCCCACCAGGCACCAAACCTGCTGCCACCTTGATCTTGGACTTCCCAGCCTCTAGCACTGTGAGAAAATAAATTTTTTTTCTTCATAAATTAGCCAATGTCAGGTAGTTTGTTGTAGCAGCACACATGAACTAAAACATAACATAATTTTTCCCTATTCACTGATGACCAGAAGAGCTTTGGTAGCAAAAACTGTCCCACATCTCCTCACCCTTCACTGACCCCTGACACTGCCCATTCTTCCCCCACCCACCCTGTCTCATGATAGCCCCATTAGTCCAGACCATTCTGAAACAGCTGTCACATTCCACTACTGAATACTGTGATTCTATCACTCCCCTTTACAATCTTTTACTTTGAATTACCTTGTGGAAAAAAAATCTAAATGCACACAAAAAGATAATACAGTAAAAGCACAAATTCAAATTCATGAGAGAAGAACAGATGTGGAAATTAAAATAAAGCAACATTCATTATTTCATTTTCTTACATTGTTTCCAAGACCTCTCTTTGATCTAAAAGACATTGAAGTCTAAGCTACCAACAGTTCCCCTAGACATTACTCCACAAACAGTTCGTTAGAAAGGCATGATTTGCTTTCAACTTACTTGTAAATAGGGTGTTAGAAATTCCTCTGCATTCTCTACTCCCTGTTGAGAAACTGATCTTTATACAAGTAGCTTTTGAAAAACCTTTTTGAGAGGAAAAAAAATTAGAAAAATATAAATCAAAAGAAGTATTATTATTTTTTATTTAAAAAGTTGTTTCAAATAAAATTTATTTTAGTACAAATTCAATAAAATTCATATTCTTATACATTAGTAGTGCCAGGCTAAGAATTTTCCAAGTACTTTTCTCATACTAGGACTTTATCCTTGCAAATCTTTTTTCTTTTAAGTTATCTTGATCTTCTTATCATACAGATGAGGAAACTGAGACAAGGTCAGTAGCTTGCCTAGGGGCACACAGCTGAAAAGCTGATGGAGCAGGGTTTAAACCCGGGCTGTCTCATTTCTTGGTCCAGGCTTTTAGCCACAATAATGCTGTATCACTTCTTCTAGGAAAGTCATTTGACAAAATAACTGAAGGAGAATAAAAATACCCTTGCACTTGTAACTCTCAATCTCGCTTTTAGGAAATCAAGAACACAAATTTGTCAATATCTGTATTCATGAAGATGTTTATCTCAGCATCACATAAAACAGTAAAAAATCTAAACTTTCAGCAATAGGGTAATATATTATGATATTTTAAATTAAGGTTACATTAAGTAGTCCTTGATGATTATATTTATAGAAGCAAAGTAACAGCATAAAAATGTCATAGAAAAAAGTTATTAAGTGGTATTTTTACAATGATTGTAAATAACAAATCATATCTGTGAAAAAATAACTTTAAAGATTTTTAACAGACATGATGTGTGTTAAATGAAAACTTATGCTTCATTTTGACTTACTACACTGACAGCCATAGCTTACTTCACAGAAAAAAAACTGCCTTTCTGAAAACATATTATAAAACACATCTATATACTAAACCTTATCATATACATCAAATGTAGCAAGAAGAAGAGATTTTAACATAAATCAAGAGACAGATTAAGAAAATATTGAGCCCAAATGTAAGTTTTTAAAAATCTTCATAAGTATACACCATTCCTGATAGGAGTATAATTATCACTGCTTTGGATGGCATTTGACAAGGGTCTATACAGTATTTAAACCCTTAAACCAGGCAAATTCCAAATCTAGAAAGTGTTCTGAAAATAATTTTAAGTGTGGAGAATGCTGTGAAACTGAACTTATAAACTTCAATTGGGACATCTAATTAGAGAAGAACGTAATCTTGAATGGAAGAGGTGCCTGAGGAAGTCAAGTTTATGCTTCAACTTTGAAGGACTGGTCTGAGCCAGGTGAAGATGTGGTGGAAGGCAGTGCAGACCACTAGCACCACAGTGGACAGTTCACAGCTGGGGGAGAGTAGGGCAGGTTTAGGACTTGAAAGTTTATGATAAATTGCTTAATAGCTACAGTGTACATTATTCAGGTGATGGGATACAGTAAGAGCCAAGCCTTCACCACTATGCAGTATATTCATGTAACAAAATTGCAGTTGTGCCCCTTAAATTCATACAAATAAAAAAAAAAATGATAACCAGTTTAGTTAGAATGAGACAAGTGTAGGATAGCATTCAGAAGTCTGGGTAAGTGGACAGAGGCAGATTCTAGAGCACTCTAAAAGCCATTTACATAATTTGGATGGATGTTGACCCTACATGCATTGGGAACCCTGCAAAAGAGATTCCAGCTAGGTTTGCATTTTTAAATCATTGTCCTTGAAGCAGTGAAGGCAGAAAGTACAAGAAGGAAAAATCTGGAGAGCAGCAAGATTGGAAGCAAGGGTCCACCTAGAAGGCTATGGTTGTGCTCAAGAGAAGATGATGACTTAGGAAAGGGCCATGGCAACAAGGACAGAGGCAAGAGTGAGGAAAGAGGTAGGTTCAAGCTCCAGAAAGTCGAGGCTGGGTGTCTTATTCTCAGTCCCCTCTCAAGCCTAGTACAGCATCTGACTCTTTACACTTAATGAGTCTGAATAAGTGAGTGCAAAACAAGAAAAATGAACTCCACTGCTTAAGATGTTAGTCAGTTCTCACAGTGCTGTAAAGAAATACCTGAGGCTGAGTAATTTATAAGTAAAGAGGTTTAATTGCCTCACGTTCTGCAGGCTGTACAGGAAGGATAGTGGCTTCAGCTTCTGGGGTGGCCTCAGGAAACTTACAATCATGGCAGAAGGCAAGTCTTGCATGCAGAAGCAGGAGCAAGAGGGAGAGGGAGGAGCTGCCACACACTTTTAAATGACCAGATCTCACTAGAAGTCACTCACTATCTCGAGGACAGTACCAAGAGAGATGGTGCTAAACCATTCATGAGAAATCTGCCTCCATGTTCCAATCACCCCCGACCAGGATGGATCTCCAACATTGGGGATTACAATTCAACATGAGACTTTAGGGGGGATACAGAGCCAAACTTTATCAACCTAGTTGGGTAGTGTCTTCAGGGTCTGTAAATAGGGAAAAGAGCAGATATGTGAATGGGGACTAAAGGAATGTCTACCAGTGGGAAATACCCTGTGGCAGGAAAGGCCAGGTAACATTGAAACAGAGATGTCTAAATATTTATTTATTTATATATATATTTATTTATTTATTTATTTATTTATTTATTTATTTTTGAGACAGAGTCTCAATCTGTCGCCCAGCCTGGAGTGCAGTGGCACGATCTCGGCTCACTGCGAGCTCCGCCTCCCAGGTTCATGCCATTCTCCTGCCTCAGCCTCCCAAGTTGCTGGGACTACAGGTGCCCGCCACCACGCCTGGCTAATTTTTTGTATTTTTAGTAGAGACGGAGTTTCACCGTGTTAGCCAGGATGGTCTCGAACTCCTGACCTCATGATCCACCTGCCTTGGCCTCCCAAAGTGCTAGGATTACAGGCGTGAGTCACCTCACCTGGCCTAAATATTTAATTTTTAAGTGTTGATTGTATTTTAAAATCTTCTGTACATGGTAATGGTTTTGGAGAGTGGCATTGGATGGATGGGGGGAGAAAGAATATGGAGTAGAAGTGTGGAAAGCAGTCACTGCAGCTGAGAGAAAGAAATGGGAACAAGACAGCAGAAATGGCCAGCTTTATAGGTTGATTTAGAAGAAATATAGACACCACCACCACCCATCCTTCCCTGCAAAAAACACCTCAACACAGAAGATAACCTGGGGTTTGCAGATATTCTGTTATACTCTATTGCACTAAAACAGAAAACACTGGCAAAGGAAGGGCTTGAGTAGAAATGATGATAAGTTCAGTTTGGGGAGGTTGAGGTTTCTGTTATACATCCAGGTAGGAAAGCTTTATGCACACTGTGAGATTTAGAAAATCAGGAATGCCTAATAATAGTAGAAAGGAAATATTTCAGTAAATCACAACATAAAAACTTGGAAATCATGGAGCCAGAAAAATTATATTTAAAAGAAATTTCAATGTCATTTTATCTAAATTGGTGCTGAAAACAGAATACTGCAGGACCAAACAGCCCAGTAGTGTATTTTGTTTGGTCATTGTTCAGCAAAGTTTGAATTTCAGCACCATGGATGGAGTGTGCATTCAGAAGCATGCCACAGTCCTCACCATGCCCTATCATTGCATAATCTGCCACATTGAGTCTGAATGCTCTGAAAAGTTTATTCCAAAGTTGTTAATACCAGCCTAGGAATACTAATGTGGTTATCACAGAGAATCACAGGAAATTTTTACTTTCTGTGCATTACATACATAATTGATTTCATACCAAATGTATATTATTACTTTTTTTTTTTTTTTTAAGATAGAGTCTCGCTCTGTCACCCAGACTGGAGTGTAGTGGTGCCATCTCGGCTCACTGCTACCTCTGCCTCCTGGGTTCAAGCAATTCTCCTGCCTCAGCCTCCCAAGCAGCTGGGACTACAGACATCCACCACCACGCCCAGCTAATTTTTGTATTTTTAGTAGAGACAGGATTTCACTATGTTGGGCAGGCTGATCTTGAACTCCTGACCTTGTGATCCACCTGCCTCAGTCTCCCAAAGTGCTGGGATTACAGATGTGAGCCACCGTGCCCTGCCTATTACTTTTATGATCAGAAGAAAATAAAAACAAAAAATAGAAGAAAATATGCCAAAATGTAAATGGTAGAAGTTAGGTGGTGTTTACATTCTTTACAATTATTTTTCCATATAGGCACATATCACTGTGCAATCAGATTAAAAATACACTAAAAAGCATGTGGCAAATGTTTTCAAATCATACTTAAGAAAAATTACAATTTGCTAACAGAATAATGCCAAAATTTAGCCAGAAAACTGTGTATGAAAGATTAAGAATATGTTTATGCTGGGAACAAGAGCCTTTATCTAATGAAAAAAACAATGTAACAATATCTTCCTCTCAGTTTATCTGCAACCTAGTCATATTTCAAGACTTAATTCAAATTTTTTCTCTTCAAGACACTTTCACAGTAAAACCTCACTCTGGATCCCTCTTGTCTGTCAAATGATTGCCAAATTATATTACAATTTATCAATCTATCGTATTTATCCAATTATTGTACTATTTATTGCACTGAAAAATGACTTGCTTTATATACTGTCATATTTCTTTTAGTAAATTTACGTCTTCTTTCTTCAACTAGATTAAAAGTCCACGAGGAGTGAGGAGGCTGGATGTGGTGGCTCACGCCTGTAATCCCAGCACCTTGAGAGGCAGAGGCGGGCAGATCACCTGAGGTTAGGGGTTCGAGACCAGCCTGGCCAACATGGTGAAACCCTGTCTCTACTGAAAATACAAAAATTAGCTAGGTGTGGTGGCACACGCCTGTAATCCCAGCTACTCGGGAGGCTGAGGAACAAGAATCACTTGAACCCGGGGGACAGAGGTTGCAGTGAGCGGAGATCATGCCACTGTAGGCCAGCCTGGGAGACAGAGCGAAAGAGATTCCATCTCAAAAAAAAAAGAAAAAAAAAAGTCCATCAGGAAAGAACATGTTCATCCTTATTGTACTGTACTCAACACAATGGGTTACACATAATAGCCCTCAATTTGTATTTGTAGTCTGATGTTTACCAAAAAATATCATCAATTTATTTCAAACTGGTAATTTTTCCTATTTTACTTGGTAGGATTTTTCTATCCATTAAGATAATTTTTTAATAGGTTAAGGATAGAAGAGATAAAGATAATAAGAGATAATAGTACATTTTAAACCGCAATATTCACATTACCTGCGTACGCTTATTTTGTGGAACATAATCAGCAAAAACTTAAACAGATAAACATATTTTCTGAAACAAAAGAATTTACACAGGATAGAAATTTGTGTAAAATGAGCCTCTGATTTGTGCAAATAATTCCTGATATATGAATTTTATAATTAAGAATTGCTTTGTGTTGATGTTCTCTGTGATAATTGCTTTGTGCGAAAATGCAGTTCTCTGGCAAGCTTCTTGTCTGAACACCAGAATCTTCATTGTTTCATGCAATTTTAAAGACCTGCCTCACAAGTCACCTAGTCAGATTTTCAGCCAGCAACGATTCAATTTGAGACATTTAACAAATTTGCTTTGAGAAACAATTACATTAGTTGCTGGCACAACTAGAAAATCTCTTTTGTACCTCAGTGAGTATTGGTTCATATTTATCAAGGCAAAAGTCATCATTCCCTCCAAAATATATATATGTATGTATATATGTGTGTGTGTGTGTGTGTGTGTATATATATATATATATATCAGAGAATGGTATATATATTGGAGATATATATATATATATCAGAGAATGGGTTTATTTGCACAAACCAGAGACTCATTTTACACAAATTTTAATCCTGTGTAAATTCCTTTGTTTCAGAAAACATTTTTATCCATTTAAGCTTTTGCTGATTGTGTTCCACAAAATAAGGGTTTCAGGTAATGTGAATATTGCAGTTTAAAATGTACCATTATCTCTATTATCTTTATCTCTGCTATACTTTAACCTAAAATAATTACATATATATGGTATTTAAGAAATTATTACAGTATCTCAAATTAAGATATTCAGCTATTTTGCATCTACTTGACCCTAGATTCTCAATGGAAAAGCCAAGGAAACACAGAGCTCAAAACAGGACATAGCCAACAGGAAGTTAATTTCCCTAATGCATATGTTAGGAAACAATACATTTTTCAAGTAATTAACCACTTTGTGCAAAAAAAATTTAAAATACTGTGTATTTTAAACAATTAAAGAATATAAAGATATATAAGATGACCACAACACAAAGAGTTGCTTCTATCTAGAGTATCTTCTAAGATAAACAGGACATGAATACAACTGTCATAATTTCTGCAAATAGTTTCCATCCACTAGAACCCTATAAAGTACTTTTAAATGCTCTGTTAACAGATTATGGCATCCCTGAGGTCCATGTCCTTCTTTCAGCTTTGAAGCCAGGTGAAGTTGGTTTGAATGCCAGATCTTTTACTTAGTGGTTGAGTGGCCTTAAAAGTCCCAATTATTTTCTAGCATCTGCTGGACCTCTGCATTTATGATTCCATCATAAATGATTCCATCATCCTGCAAAGTGTCTATGAATTTTCCCATTTGACAAATAGGAAAATGGCAATGCAGTGGTTAAGTGATTTGCTCAACATCATGGTTCTGGAATACCGCAGAATTCAGATACTAACACAGACCTCCCTGAATTCAAAGCCTTTCAACAGCACCTGTTTTAGCCTCTCCAAGCTCTGTGTGTTCGACTATAAAATGTGGATAATGATAAAAGCTTTGAAGTGACGTTGTGAGGATTAAAAGAGAGACTATAAGAAAAACATGCCTGGCTGATTGCTAGAACTCATTCATCTTATATAACTATTATTTTATACCCTTGAACAACAATTCCCCATTTCCCCCAGCCTCCATCCACTGGCAACCACTATTCTATTTTCAGCTTCTATAAGCTTGACCACTTTTGATACCTCATCTAAGTGGAATCATGCAGCATTTGTTCTTCTGTGATTGACTTGTTTCACTTAGTGTAAAGTCTTGCAGATCCATCTGTGTTGTCGCAAATGGCAGGATTTTCTTCTTTAAGGCTGATTAATATTTCATTGTAAATATATATTTTTTATATATATGCATAAAATTATAGTTATAGAAAATGAGTGCCTATAGTTAACAATACAGTATTGTGCATTTAAAAATTTAAGAGAGTAGACCTTACATTAAGTGTTCTTATCACAAAAAAAAGAAAGGCTCATAAAGAAACTTTTGGGGATGATGGAAATATTTACTACCTTAATTGTCGTGATGGTATCAAGGATGTATGATATGTCCTAACTTAAAACATCACATACATTCAATATATGCAGCTATTTGTATATCGATTATATCTCAGTAAAGCTGTATTTAAAAGTGCCTGGCATAGAACTGTGTCAATGGTGGTCTTATTCTCTCATTCTGCCTCATCACTGAGCACCAGCTCTATGCTATGTACTGTGGAAGACACTGAGAATCTGAGCACAGATGAAGGATGACAACAGCCTCTGACTTTGGATATTAATTTTTCTCTCCAGCAACACACACCCCCAACATCCTCTCACCCCTCCATACTTCTAGACTATCTTTCAGTCTTGTAATGCCTATCAGAATGTATGAGACAAGTTAAAATTAAAATACGTCCTCTTGAAATTAGGCTCAGTAGGAAGTTAATAAGAAATTATCAAAAGTACATTTGTATGTTAAAAGAATATTCTCTTTTGCCTGTAATCCCAGCTCTTTGGGAGGCCGAGGTGGGTGGATCACAAGGTCAAGAGATTGAGACCATCCTGTTCAACATGCTGAAATCCTGTCTCTACTAAAAATACAAAAAATAGCTGGGCCTGGTGCCGCGCACCTGTAGTCATGCCTACTCGGGAGGCTGAGGCAGGAGAATCGCTTGAACCCGGGAGGTGGAGGTTGCAGTGAGCCGAGATCGCACCACTGCACTCCAGCCTGGTGTCTGAGCGAGACTCCATTTCAAAAAAAAAAAGAATATTCCCTTTTTCAATAGGTTTTTTTTTTTTAATTTTCAAAGGAATTTTATCTGTGATGTGAGTGAGGGTAGCCACAGATAGATTTAATCTCCAGTTCGATGAGCAGTTGGAAGCGTAACAGGACACCAGCAGACTCTGCAGCTTGGCCAGGTGCTGGGGTGTGACAGTGAGGCTCCTCCCCCACTAGGACAGTGCTGGGCCCACAGTGGAGGCTCCAACAGGCAGCCAGAGTTCCAAGTGCAGCAGCTGGGGCCTCTTCTGTGAGTCAACAACAAGGGAAAGAGAAAATAAAAGCGAATCTTTTCCTAAGCAATGTATTTGTCTGTACACTGAAACTTTCTAGGAAAAAAATGCCAATTCAAAGGAGCAATGTAAATGACAGTACAGGAAGGCATGGAGAGAATGAGGGGAAGAAAGAAATACTTGGTGCCAGGGAAGGAGAATTCCAGTGCCTTCATGGCATTCAGTCATCTCCAAGATTCATTCTCTAAACATTCCTGGGGCATTGACTGTGAGCCTAGTGATGCACTGAGCACCATGGATGTACATCTGAAGAGATGACACGGGCTTGTACTTGAGAGCTGCTGGGCAACCACCTAGCTCCACCTGTCCTCCAGGGTGGGCCTTGGACCAGTCCCTAATGCAAGGGACGGAGGGGCTGTGATTGGTGGTGGCCGGACGTGTGTTTTCCTGTGGCTGGGATGATGCAGAGGGTCAGGGAGACACGTTGGTTGGTTAGGAATACAGGCATAAAGCAATAAAGTTCTCAAAAAAAAAAAAAGTATGGGTAAACGGCGATTTGTCAAAGGAAATGTGTTGAGAAGACCAAGCATACATCCACTACATTCCTAGCAATTCTGCTGTACATTTAATCTTGTAAGATACAATCCTTACCCTCACAGAGCTCTCATATTTAAAAAGAGAAAATATACCTTTTAAAACATTAATCAAAACCAAAAAAAAACTACTCAACAGCCAAAAGTACCAACCGCATTTTCATTATCAAGACTACAGGATAATAACACATTGCAAACTTCTGGCAAATGCCTTCTTCAGTTTTTAATTGTTTTAGAATTGTCAGCCTTGTGTCAGGTGGAATAACCTATTGCAAACACTGACCCTTTTTTTTTTTTTTTAACCACATATAAGAATATGAATTCTGGCATTAACATCTGCTTATAATGCAATTATAGGAGAAGAAGAAGAAAAGACTCATGGAAAGAAGGCCTGGAGGGAGTGGAGATAAAAGGAGGGAATGAAAAGGCAAAATCGTTTAAGGAAGCTATGAACCCCTGAGAAATGAAGCAGCCACATGACAACCCAGAAAAAGTGGACATTTAAAAGATTTTTTAAATCCCGGAATTCTGGCCAAGCGTGGTGGTTCACACCAGTAATCCCGGCATTTTGGGAGACCAAGGCAAGAGGATCACCTGAGGTCAGGAGTTCAAGACAAGCCTGGCCAACATGGCAAAACCCTGTCTCTACCAAAAATGCAAAAATTAGGCAACTATGATGGCACATGCTTGTAATCCCAGCTACTCACGAGGCTGAGGCATGAGACTCACTTGAACCCAGGAGACAGAGTTTGCAGCAAGCTGAGATTGTGCCATTGCACTCCAGCCCGGGTGACAGAGTGAGACTCCGTCTCAAAAAAAAAAAAAAATCCCAGATTTTTAACCAGTTAATAATAGAACCAGAGAAGAGATATTATCAGTTACTTTTGCATGGTGAGGAAGTTTTTTTTTTTTTTAGGTAAAGCAAGCAATAAGGTTTTTGTTGTTGGTTTTTTCCAGTTCTATAACCCCATCATCTTTACCATTCTCAAGTAAAGAAGTATTCTTAAGGAAAAGTCAGCAGAGCAGCATTTTGACAGAGAGCATCTGAGAACAGCATAAGGTCAGACCAAAACACAGAAGAGATTAAAGAACAAAGAGAATTAAGACAGAACAGGGCAGATTTAACAATTCCACTAATCCCCTAGGGAAGGAGAACTGGAGTTAATGCCATATACACATCAAGTTGTCATTGTAGTTTTGTACACACATGTATGTATTTTTCATCTTGTCACCTGGGTTGATTAGCATATATAGTTCAAATCAAAGTATAAATTCATTTGTGTTTCATCTTTTTTGTTGCCATTATAAAACCTAAGTTTAAAGAATCCCATCAGATGTCAATGCAAAATATCCTAACCAGGGAGATTGCGGTGACAGGTTCCTGTTCCTAGAACCACCTACCTGGTCAGCAAATATTCATTTACTGAAAGAGCCTTTGGAAATAAATGAAGGCTGCCCAGATGAGAACAAGCAAAGCTGTTTATTCAGAGCTTGCTGTCGCACAGGAGTCGGCCACAGTCACTTGCATTTGACAGAGACTCAAAAGCAGGCAGAGGAGCTGAAAAGCTTCATCCTGGAAATAAGGAAGGCTTCAGGTACATGCTGAGCAGAGGCCATTGGTGTGGGAAAGCTGAGGGCGACTCACTAGAAGTAGGCATCCTATGTGTTTGGTCAGGGGAGCGTATTTGACTTTCTTTGTGTGGTCTCACACTGGAAGTGGAGAGAAGCATTAGGAAGGCTGTCAGTTACTGACCAAGCCCTTGATGTTTTGAGCCAATTGCTACAGAGGTTGTGGTCTGGCTTCCTGGGCTGGTTGGTGCAGGGTGTATAGTTTTGGCCTCCCAGGGTGGCTGCTGCAGGTCATGGGTCAGAGTTCTATTTTAATACACGGTTGGCCTTATGTATTTGTACGTTCCATCTCTCAGGCCTTCAAGCATGCTACAGATTCCCTGCTCACCTGGACTCTACAGCTATTCACATTTCTTTTTCTTTTTCTTTTGACACAGGGTCTCACTCTGTCACCCATGCTGGAGTGCAGTGGTGCAATCTGGACTCACTGCAACCTCGCCTCCTTGGCTTAAGTGATATCCACTTCAGCCCCCCAAATAGCTGGGACTACAAGCCACCACGCCCGACTCATTTTTCTGTATTTTTTGTAAAGACGGGATTTCACCATGTTGGCCACGTTGGCCTTGAACTCCTGAGCCCAAGTGATCCTTCCACCTCGGCCTCCCAAAGTGCTGGAATTACAGGTGTGAGCCATCACACCGATCTTCAACTGTTCACATTTATTTCCAGTGGTCAGAATACATTTCCACTGAGAAAATGATTTCTAACTTTTATTTCATGCCAAAGTGTTCCATCTTTGTCAGTGTGAATTCAAACGAAATTACTAAAACAAAGACATTCTGAAGTAAATCAGAGTTGACTGCAAAAGGGGACTATGACATCAGAAAATGAGTTTGAGGTTCACTCCCAGCAGAAAGCTCAAAGTGAATACTAAGAGAGACTGAGAGAGTTGAATAGAGACTAGACCGTGGGTACTGGGCTGGAAATCTTAAAATTAGGCATCAGGCATTCCCATGGAGGGCTTCAGAGGAAATTGCATTTTTTTGTTTTTTTTCTTTGAAATGGAGTTTTGCTCTTGTTGCCCAGGTTGGAGTGTGGTGGCACCATCTAGGCTCACCACAACCTCCGCCTCTTGAGTTCAAGGTATTCTCTTGCCTCAGCCTCCACAGCAGCTGGGATTACAGGCATGCACCACCACACCCAGCTAATTTTGTATATTTAGTAAAAACAGGGTTTCACCATGTTGGTCAGGCTGGTCTTGAACTCCTGGCCTTGTGATCCACCCACCTCAGGTTCCCAAAGTGCTGGGATTACAGGCATGAGCCACCACACCCAGTCGGAATTTGCATTTTCTATACTTTTTCTAGGTCAAATACTGTAAGTTTAAAACATCCATTTGATGAGAATTGATAGTAAAGTAACTAACACCACCCCATAATACCTTTTTAATGCATGATTGAATAAGTTATTCTCCCTAAGAATTGGGGGAACCCATGAAGGCTTCCCATCCCCAACAGAATCCATTCCCAAGTCCTTAATGTGGCTCACACGTCCCTTCCTGACCTTCTAGCTCCTCCTTCCTCTTCAGCTTCATCTCCTGAAACTCTCTCTTCTACTTCCTGCCCCTTCCTCACACAGACAGAACAGCAGCACTAGTCAGGCTAAACTGACGGCAATCCCTTGAGAACAATATGCCCCGAGTCTCGGAATTTGCAAATGATTTTCCTTCTCCTTGAACTTTTTTCTCACTTTCTGTCTGCTTGCTAATGTATTCATCCTTTAAGACTCAGTCTACTCTGAAAAGGCTTTTGTGACCCCGCATATATTGTAAGGAAGAAAGGGGAAAAGGAAGAATATTTCTCTTGAATGTATTCCATGAAAAGGTGACACATAAAAATATAAATTACCAAGTGGTGTTGCCGGAGAACATGCAAGCTCCGGCGTCAGGCAGACAGATTGATGAAATCTGTGGTCCTTGGCAGATTCCTCCATCTCTCCATCTCTTCAATAGTAAAATAAGGAAAACAATCCCTGTCTCTTGGGATTGTTGTAACATAGGCCAGGCGCAGGCCAGTCGCACAGATGATGCTTATTGTAAGTTTTTTCCTTCTCTCTTCCTCACCCAAAGAAGCAGCATTATTAAGGATTAACACTTGTATAATGCAATGAAAATTTTAGAATTTACAGGTACTTTGTAAACAATTGTCATGTTTCATCTTTCAATCAACCCTACCAAACAGGGTGCATTTATTATCTGTAGAAAGAGAAACCGAGTCAGAGAGAAGCTGAGTGTGAAGTGTGAACCCTGGCTAGGTCCACTGATGCCAAATTCTATAATGCCATTTTAAACTCATTCCCCTGACCTGAAAGACCCTGATATTTCCACACACACAACATTTTTAACGTTGCTTTTAAGTACTTAAATGTTGTCAAAAACTTATTATTAGTCAACCTCTGTTTTCACATTTCAACCGAACAAAAAGCTAACTGGGATGAAAATCTCAGAAATGAATTACATTCGATATTACCAATTATTTTAGGCCTGTATGGTGCTGTCCTTGTTAGTTTTCAATTTTAAAACTTTGGTGAGACATTTGAAGTTTCGAACTGTGGATAAAATTTAATGAGACCCTCTTGTTTGATAAGGAAGTATGTGTCGTGCTAAGAATAAGCTATAAGTCATTGAAAGGGGAAAAAACTATGCATATATATTTAAGTAGATTTTATCAGATGGTTTCATGTGTTGGATTATTAAGCGCTCTAAATTTTTAAGCAACTTTAATGCAAACAACTAAAAACTAGCATAACCATTTTTGCTAAAACAAAGAGCTGTCTTTTGCAAAATGGCGATAACGCACAGAAAAAGTCACTTCAAACCTCCTGAAGTGACAAATAGTATTATTCATTGGTTGTAGCACCCCTCATTCTAGCCCCCTTCTTCTTTCACGTTTCCAGTGAAAATATAGCACACATCTATTGATTGGACCAAGTTTCGAAGCACATTAAAATCTTATTTTACAAAATCTTCTCAGGGAAAAGCTCTGTACTAAGGAAAGACTACCCAATCACTAAACATGACTGATCAGGCTTTGGGCTACAAGTCCCGCGATTCACAGTTATCCCTCATGAATGGCCAGACAAAAAGAGCACTAGAGGGTCCATTCATCTTCTTTCCCGCAATTCTTTATTGACAGGGAGCTCTGGAACACCACTTGTTATTGTGAGCGGGGCCACACCTGATGCTTGTGGAGCCCAAGGCAAGGGTACAAATGGAAGCTCATTTCCATATGTCTAAATATCTTAAAATTATAATTATAACAAAACATTTAACAAAATCGCTTCCATTGCCCTAACTTTGCAAACATATTTTTAATAACAACATAGCAGGCCTGGTTTGAATTTAGAATTCTCAGGTTCTCATGGTAGGATGCAGTGGTGTGGGAAGACCAGACCCTTGCCTGCTCTTCTACTATCTGCATCATAAGGAAAAAACTGTACACATATATTTATATTGATTTTAAATGAAATATCTCTCTAACGTGCATATGATACCCTCAAGTTCAAGTTCTGTCTACAGGCTCTTGGCCTCCTCTCATCCTAAAATGTGCACATCAGAGCTGTGCTCCACCTCTGGGAGGTAAGACGACCATATGGGCCCTAGAAGCCATCTCAGGGCCATGTGAGTAGCAGATTGGCCTCCACTCAGGTCTCAAATGTGCACATCAGAGCTGTGGTCCACCCCTGGGAGGCCAGTGGAGGTAGGAGGCCCACACAGGCTCTACAAGCAATCTTAGGGCTATGTGTGTAAAGGATTCTAGGGTCATGGGGACCTAGAATATGGTAGATGGGAGGTTGCAGGCTACCTGGACCCACAGACTCCTTCTCCTTAATGAGAAGTGTGACCAGAAAGGTGACAGGGAGTCCCTCAAAAGCACAGGGACCAAAGCAGGTTTCCTCTTGCTTAGGTTTATATCTCTTTATTACAATAATAAATAAATAATGTTTTCCTCTCCTAAAGGCCCCAGCACATGTAAAGATGCCCCAATTTTCAATATCAACTCATCATTCTCAACATTTCTCTATTACACTTTTAAAAGTTGATTACCAGAAAAAATAAGTCATTTGTTATTGTTTTATCTCAAATATATTCTTACTGGTATTTTTCTTTAATAATTCTAAAGTGTTATTGGATAAAATACCTGAGATTTTATCTACCAGTAAGATGCAGCAAAAATCCCATTAATATGAGTTACCGAGAATCATCAAGTCGTAAATTAGCAAACCCTCTGTAAGCCCAATATTCAAAACTTTTCACTTAGAGATAAGTAGGTTTTTTGCCTACAAGCAAAATAGAGTAGCACAGACCAGATTTACACATTCACTCAAAACAAGCAAAAAAAAAAAAAAATTCAGAATGATCTGAACAGACACTTGTTTTTTGTGTTTTTGTTTTGTTTTGTTTTACTTTTAATCTTTTTTTAACTATTTTTAGGTTCAGGTGTACATGTGCAGGTTTGTTGTATAAGCAAATTTGTACCATATCGTGGGGGTTTGGTTTACAGATTCTTTCATCACCCAGGTACTGAGCCTCGTGGCCAATAGCTATTTTTTCTGATCCTCCCCCTCCACCTACCCTTCACCCGCAAGTAGGCCTGTGTTTGTTGTTCCTCTCTTTGTGTCCGTGTGTTCTCATCGTTTAACTCCCACTTATAAGTGAGAACATGTGGTATTTGGTTTTCTGTTCCTATGTTAGTTTGCTAAGGATAATGGCCTCTAGCTCCATTCATGTTCCTGCAAAGGACATGATCCCATTCTTTTTTATGATTGCATAATATTCCATGGTGTGTATGTACCACATCTCTTTATTCAGTCTACCATCAGTGGACATTTAGGTTGATTCCATGTCTTTGCTATTGTGAATAGTGCTGCCATGAACACATATGTGCACGTGTCTTTGAGACAGAACAATTTATATTCGTTTGTGTATATACCTAATAATGGGATTGCTGGGTCAAATGGTAGTTCTGTGTTTAGCTCTTTGAGGAATCACCACACTGCTTTTGACAACGGTTGAACTAATTTACACTCCCACCAACAGTGTATAAGTGTTCCGTTTTCTCCTCAACCTTGCCAGCTCCTGTTATTTTTTTACTTTTTAATAATAGCCATTGTGACTGGTGTGAGATAGTATTTCATTGTGGTTTTGATTTGCATTTCTCTAATGATCAATGATGAACTTTTCTTCATATGAATGTTTTCTGCATGTATGTCTTCTTTTGAAAAGTCTGTTCATGTTCTTTGCCCACTTTTTAATGAGTTTTTTCTTTTCTTGTAAATTTGTTTAAGTTCTTCATAGATGCTCGATATTAGACCTTTGTCAGAGGCATAGTTTGCAAATATTTTCTCTCATTGTGTAGGTTGTCTGTTTCCTCTATTGATAGTTTATTTTGCTATGCAGAAACTTTTAAGTTTAATTAGATCCCATTTGTCAATTTTGCTTTGTTGCGATTGCTTTCGACATCTTCATCATGAAATCTTTGCCAGTTCCTATGTCCAGAATGGTATTGCCTAGGTTGTTTTCCAGGGCTTTTATGGTTTAGGGTTTTACATTTAAGTCTTTAATCCATCTTGAGTTGATTTTTGTATATGGTGTAAGGACGGTATCCAGTTCCAGTCTTCTACTAATGGCTAACCAGTTATCCCAGCACCATTTATTGAATAGGGAATCCTTCCCCTATAGCTTGTTTTTGTCAGCCTTGTCAAACATCAGATGGCTGTAGGTATGCAGCCTTATTTCTGGGTTCTCTATTCTGTTCTATTGGTCTATATGACTGTTTTTGGTATTTTGTTTTTCCATAGGTTTTGAGGGTACAGATGGTGTTTGGTTACATGAGTAAATTATTTAGTGGTGATTTGGGAGATTTTGGTATACCCATCACCCAAGCAGTGTACACTGCACCCTATTTGTAGTCTTTTATCCCTCACCCCCTTCTCACCCTTTCCCCTCAAGTCCCCAAAGTCCATTGTATTATTCTTATGCCTTTGTGTCCTCATAGCTTGGCTCCCACATATCAGTGAGAACATACAATGTTTGGTTTTCCATTCCTGAGTTACTTCACTTAGAATAGTAGTCTCCAGTCTCATCCGGGTCACCAGAAATGCCGTTAATTCATTCCTTTTTTTGACTGAGTAGTATTCCAAGGTATATATATACTAGTTTCTTTATCCACTCATTAATTGATGGGCATTTGGGTTGATTCCACAATTTTGCAATTGTGAATCGTGCTGCTATAAACATGCATGTGCAAATATCTTTTTCATATAATGATTTCTTTTCCTCTGGGTAGATACTTAGCAGTGGGATTGCTGGATCAAGTGGTAGTTCTACTTTTAGTTATTTAAGGAATCTCCACACTGTTTCCCATGGTGGCTGTACTAGTTCCCATTCCCACCAGCAGTGTAGAAGTGTTCCTTGATCACCGCATCCATGCCAACATCTACTGTTTTTTGATTTTTTGATTATGGCCATTCTTGCAGGAGTAAGTGGGTATCGCATTGTGGTTTTGATTAGCATTTCCCTGATCACTAGTGATGCTGAGCACTGTTTCATATATTTGTTGGCCATTTGCATATCTTCTTTTGCGAATTGTTTATTCATGTCCTTAACCCACTTTTGGATGGGATTTTTTGTTTTTTCCTTGCTGATTTTTTTGAGTTTGTTGTAGATTCTGGATATTAGTCCTTTGTGAGATGTACAGATTGTAAAGATTTTCTCCTACTCTGTGGGTTGTCTGTTTACTCTGCTGACTATTCCTTTTACCATGCAAAAGCTCTTTAGTTTAATTGAGTCCCAACTATTTATCTTTGTTTTTATTGCATTTGCTTTTGGGTTCTTGGTCATGAAATCTTTGCCTAAGCCAGTGTCTAGAAGGTTTTTCCAATGCTATCTTCTAGAATCTTAGATTTAAGTCCTTAATCCATCTTGAGGTGATTTTTGTATGAGGTGAGAGATGAGGATTCACTTTCATTCTCCTACATGTGGCTAGCCAATTATCCCAGCATCATTTGTTGAAAAGGGTGTCATTTCCCCACTTTAAGTTTTCATTTGCTTTGACAAAGTTCAGTTGGCTGTAAGTATTTGGGTTTATTTCTAGGTTCTCCATTCTGTTCCATTGGCTTATGTACCTATTTTTATACCAGTAACACACTGTTTTGCTGACTATGGCCTTACAGTATAGTTTCAAGTCAGATAATGGATGCCTCCAGATTTGTTATTTTTACTCAGTCTTGCTTTGGCTATGTGGGCCCTTTTCTGGTTCCATGTGAATTTTAAATTTGTTTTGTCTAATTCTGTGAAGAATGATGGTGGTAGTTTAATGGGAGTTGCATTGAATTTGTAGATTGTTTTTGGTAGTGTGGTCATTTTCACAATATTGAGTCTACCCATCCATGAGCATGGGATGTGTTTCCAATTGTTTGTGTCATCTGTGATTTCTTTCAGCAGTGTTTTATAGTTTTCTTTGTAGAGGTCTTTTGCCTCCTTGGTTAGGTATATTCTTGAGTATTTTTTTTTTTTTGTAGCTATTGTAAAAGGAGTTGAGCTCTTGATTTGATTCTCCACTTGATCACTGTCGGTGCATAAGAGAGCTACTGATTTGTGTACATTAATCTTGTATCTGGAAACTTTGCTGAATTCTTTTATCAATTCTAGGAACTTTCTTGAGGACTCTTTCAGGTTTTCTAAGTAAATGATCATATAGTCAGCAAACAGTGACATTTTGACTTCCTATTTACTAATTTGGATGCCCTTGATTTCTTTCTCTTGTCTGATTGCTCTGGCTAGGACTTACAGTACTATGTTAAAGAGGAGTGGTGAGAGTGGCCATCCTTGTCTTGTTCCAGTTCTCAGAGGGGAATGCTTTCAATTTTTCCCCATTCATTATTATGTTGGCTGTGGGTTTGTCACAGATGGTTTTTATTATATTGAGGTATGCCCCTTGTATGCCGATTTTCCTGAGAGTTTTAATCATAAAGGGATGTTGCATTTAGTCAAATGCTGTTTCTGCATCTATTGAAATGATCATGTGATTTTTGTATTTAATTATGTTTATGTGGTGCATCACATTTATTGACTTGCATTATGTTAAACCATCCCTGCATCCCTAGTGTGAAACCCACTTGATCATGGCAGATTTTTTGATATGCTGTTGGATTCAGATAGCTAGCATTTTGTTAAGAATTTTTGCATCAAGTTCATAAAAAAAAAAAATTGGTCTGTAGTTTTCTTTTTTGATTATGTCCTTTCTTGGTTTTGGTATTAGGGTGATGCTGGCTTCATAAAATGATTTAGGGAGGGTTCCCTCTTTCTCTATGTGTGGAATAGTGTCAAAAGCATTGGTACGAATTCTTCTTTGAATGTCTGTTAGAATGCTGCTGTGAATCCATCTGGTCCTGGACCTTTCTCTATTGGTAATTTTTAAATTACAATTTCAGTCTCACTACTAGTTATTGGTCTGTTCAGGGTATCTAACTCTTTCTGATTTAAGCTAGGAGGGTTGTATTTCTCCAGGAATTTATTCATCCTTTCTAGGTTTTCTTGTTTATGTGCATAATGGTGTTCATACTAGCCTTGAATGATCTTTTGTATTTCTGTGATGTCAGTTGTAATATCTCCCATTTCATTACATATTTAGATTATTTGGATTTTCTCTCTTCTTTTCTTGGTTAATCTTGCTAATGGTCTATCAATTTTATTTATCTTTTCAAAGAACCAGCTTTTTGTTTTATTTCTCTTTTGTATTTTTTTGTTCCAATTTTATTTAGTTCTTCTCAGATTTTGGTTATTTCTTTTCTTCTGTTGGGTTTGGGTTTGGTTTGTTCCTGTTTCTCAAACAAGGTGTGACCCTAGAATGTCTGTTTGTGGTCTTTCAGACTTTTTGACATACGCGTTTAGGGCTGTGAACTTTCCTCTTAACACCACCTTCGCTGTTTCCCAAAGGTTTTCATAGCTTGTTTCATTAATGTCCTTCCATTTGAATAATTTTTAAATTTCCATCTTGATTTTATTTTTGACCCAATGATCATTCAGGAGCATGTTATTTAATTTCCATGTATTTACATGGGTTTGAAGGTCCCTTTTGGAGTTGATTTCCAGCTTTATTCCACTGTGGTGTGAGAGAGTGTTTGATATTTCAATTTTCTTAAATTCACTGAAGATCATTTTGTGGCCTATCATATGGTCTATCTTTGAGAAAGTTCCATATGCTGTTGAATAGAATGTGTATTCTGTGGTTGTTGGATGAAATGTTTCTGTGTCTCTCTGTTAAGTCCATTTGTCCCAAGGTATATTTAAATTCATTGCTTCTTTGCTGACTTTCTGTCTTGATGACCTATCTAGTGTTGTCAGTGGAGTATTGAAGTCCCCCGCTATTATTGTGTTGCTGTCTATCTCAATTCTTAGGTCTATTAGTAATTGTTTTATAAATTTAGGAGCTCTGGTGTTAAGTGCATATACGTTTAGGACTGTGATATTTTCCTGTTGGACAAGGCCTTTTACCATTATATAATATCCCTCTTGTCTTTTTTAACTGCTGTTGCTTTAAAGTTTGTTTTGTCTGATATAAGAATAGCTACCCCTACTCACTTTTGGTGTCCATTTGCATGGAATGCCTTTTTCCACCCCTTTACGTTTATGTGAGTCCTTATGTGCAAGGTGAGTCTCTTGAATGCAGCAGATATTTGGTTGGTGATTTCTTATCCATCCTGTAGTTCTGTATCTTTTAAGTGGAGCATTTAGGCCATTTACATTCAATGTTACTGTTGAGATGTGTGGTACCATTCCATTTATTGTGCTATTTGTTGCCTGTGTACCTTGGTTTTTTCTTTATTGTTTTTGCTTTTTAAATTGTATTTCTGTTTTATAGGTCCTGTGAGTTTTATGCTTTAAAGAGGTTCTGTTTTGATGTGTTTCCAGGATTTGTTTCTAAGATTTAGAGCTCCTTTTAGCAGTTCTTGTAGTGGTGAGGCAGGAAAATAAGGTCTGGAAGCAGGGGATATAAGTCCAATTCACACTTCAGTTATAACAGGAAATATCCTCTCCATAGGGCATACACTATGTAAGTAACTTTGTAACTTTACTTCATTGTCTTCATTTACATAGGGCATACCCCAAGTAGAGAGGGTATTTAAATTCACAAAAACTCTGTAACACGGCCTTTTAGCCCCTTTGCTTGGCCCGCTCCCACACTGTGGTGTATTCTTTCATTTTCAATAAATCCTTTTATCCCTTCCTTGCTTTGTTTGTGCATTTTGTTCAAATCTTTCTTCAAGATGCTACTAAGAATCTAGATGCCCCCCACCGTTAACACATCTTGGTGAGCCAGCCAGGAGGAAGAGGAAAGCCCAAAGTTTGGAATTTATTCTTCTCCTTTCTGCTTTTCTTTTCCGCTCCATACAAGGGGATCTCTTTTCATTTCCAACCTGGGGCCCTTGGTGGGCAACACCTAAACATGGAAGCAGCTACAGGTTTCTGGCCATGGCCAGTGAAACTAAGAGGTTTCCTTGTGGAGAAGCCTGGCCACCACCGCCGGTTTGCTTAAGGAACCTGGGTCTCTTTCATTTTCTTATTTTTTTCTTGTCTTTCTCTTACAGTCTTGCAGTGGCTGGTTTCCAATAGCTCTTTGGAAATTGAGGGCAATTGGCTGGGGTCACTCCCGAGTACTGCCTGAAGGTCTAGAAATGAATGGGAATAATTGTCCTGCTCAGAAGGGGCAAGTAGTTTATTTATTATTATTATTATTTTTAATCTTTTCTGTGGTCCTTGATCCCTCCATGAGGCAAAGCTTGGAGCAAACTCACACAGGTTTCAGTTTACCTCCTGAATTCTTTTTCAGGTAAATCAGGGATTTCTTCTTGGTTTGGATCCATTGCTGGTGAACTATGTGACTGCTTTTGAACTAGTACTGTGCTTCTTTGGTTATTGTAGCCAGGTAGTATAGTTTGAAGCCCGGTAGCATGATGCCTCTAGCTTTGTTCTTTTTGCTTAGGATTGCCTTGGCTATTTGAACTCTTTTTTGGTTTCATACGAATTTTAAAATAGTTTTTTCTAATTCATGAAAAACCTCATTGGTAACGATAAAAATAGCATTGAAGCTGCAAATTGCTTTGCGCAATATGGCTATTTTAACGATATCGATTCTTCCCATCCATAAGCATGAAATGTTTTTCTATTTGTTTTGTGTCCTCTCTGATTTCTTTTGAACAGTGTTTTGTAATTCTTATTGTAGAGATCTTTCACCTCACTAATTACCTGTATTCCTAGGTAGTTTATTCTTTTGGGGGCAATTGTGAATGGGACTGCCTTCCTGATTTGGCTCTCAGCTTGACTGTTGTTGGTGTATAGAAATGCTGGTAATTTTTGTATATTGATTTTGTATCCAGAAACTTTGCTGAAATTGTTTATTGGCTTAAGGTGCTTTGGGACTGAGATTATGGGGTTTTCTAGATACAGAATCATGTGGTCTGCAAACAGGGGTAGTTTGACTTCCTCTCTTCCTATTTGGATGCCCTTGATTTCTTTCTCTTTCCAGATTGCTCTGGCCAGCATTTCCAATACTGTGCTAAATAGGATTGGTGAAAGAGGGCATCCTTGTCCTGTGCCAGTTTTCAAGAGGAATGCTTCCAGCTTTTGTCCATTCAGTATGAGGTTAACTGTGGGTTTGTCAAAGATGGCTCTTATTATTTTGATATATGTTCCTTCAATATGTATGTTGAGAGTTTTTAACATGAAGGGATGTTGAATTTTATCAAAATCCTTTTTCACGTCTATTGAGATAATCATGTGGTTTTTGTCTTTAGTTCTGTTTATGTTATGCGATGAATTGAATTTATTGATTTGCATAGGTTTAACCAACCTTGTATCCCAGGGTAAGGCCTAGTTGATCACGGTGGACTGGCTTTTTAATGTGCCGCTGAATTCAGTTTGCTAGTTTTTGTTGAGGAGTTTTGCATTAATGCTCATCAAGGATATTGGCCTGAAGTTTTCTTTTTTGTTGTTGTGTCTCTGCCAGGTTTCAGTATCAGGATGATGCTGGCCTCATAGAATGAATTAAGGAGGAGTACCTCCTCCTCAATTTTTTGGAAAAGTTTCAGTAGAAATGGTACCAGCTGTTCTTCGTACATCTGGTAGAATTTGGCTGGGAATCCATCTGGTCCTGTGCTTTTTTTTGGTTGGTAGGCTATTTATTACTGATTCCATTTCAGAGCTTGTTATTGGTCTGAAACAGATACTTCTTCAAAGAAGACATACAAGTGGCCAAGAAATACGTGAGAAACATTCAACATGACTAATCATCAGGAAAACACAGACAAGACCACAATGAGATATTATCTCACCATAGTTAGGATGCCAACTATCAAAAAGACAGAAAGTAACAAATGCTGGTGAGGATGTGGAGAAAAGGGAATTCAAACACTGTTGGTGAGAATGCAAGTTAATACAGCCACTATGGAGAACAGTACAGCAGCTCCTCAAAAAACCACAGATAGAATCACCATATGATCCTGCAATCCCACTACTGGACATTTACCCAAAGGAAAAGAAACAGTGTATAAAAGAGACATCTGCAGTCCAGTGTTTATTGCAGCAGTATTCACAATAGCCAAGATACAGAATCAACATAGGTGTCCAACAACAGATGAATGAATAAAGAAAATGTAGTATATACACACAATGGAAATCTATTCAGCCATAAAAAGAATGAAATCTTGTCATTTGTGGTAACATGGATGAAACTGGAGGCCATTATGTTAAGTGACATAAGCCAGGAACATAAACACTGCTTGTTCTCACTCATATGTGAAAGCTTAAAGCAGCTCTCATAGAAGTAAAAAGTAGAATAGAGCATACTAGAGGCTTGGAAGGGAAATGGGGAGGGGATGATAGAAACGAATTGGCTGAAGGAAACAAAATTATGACTAGATAGGAGGAATATGTTCTAATGTTCCAAAGCACCATAGAATGACTAAAGTTAACAATAATTTATAGTTTTAAATAGCTAAAAGGAAAATATTGCATTTTCCCAAGACAAAAAAAACTGATAAATGCTTGAGATGATGGATATGCTAACTACCCTGATCTGATCACTATACAGATTAGGGACAAGAATTGAAACATCACTAGGTACCACATAAATATGTATAATTATTGTGTGTCAATTAACTTAATTTTTAAATAAAAAATAAAAGATATACTGATAAGGAAGGAAAATATAAAACTTTGTTTGCAGATGACATAATCATCTATGTAGAAAATCCAAAAGAATTCATTTATTAAAACCGAGATCTAAGACGCAATTACAGCAAGGTTTCAGAATGCATGGTGTTAAATCAAATTTAGCCTAAAGCTGCCTCCTTACATATTTTAAGTTCAACCTAAAGACTTCTCTGTACATGAACTATAATAATGTAAGCAGACTATAGACTATTCTTGTGCCAATTGCCAAGTACTATAGACTATTCTTGTGCCAATTGCCCAGTTTTGGCCAATCAAATGTGGCCAGCTGTTCAAACTGTGTTCAAACAAGGCAAATGCCAAGCTGTAACCAAACCAGCTGTTTCTGTACCTCACTTCCATTTTATGTACATTATTTTCCTTTTTCTGTCCATAAATCTTCTACCACGTGGCTGTGCTGGATTCTCTGAGCCCACTCTGGCTCAGGAGGCTGCCTGATTCACAAATTGTTCTTTGCTCAAATAAACTCTTTTAAATTTAATTTGACTGAAGTTTTTTTCTTTTTAACCAATGGTTAATAAACAAAAGTTAATCACTTTCCTACATACTTGCAATGAACAAGTGGAATTTGAAATTAAAAGCTCAATACCATTTACATTAGCATCCCCTTAAAAATGAAATACTTAAAAATAAATCTACAAAATATCAGCCAGGCGTGGTGGCTCACATTGTAATCCCAGCACTGTCCAACATAGTGAAACCCCATTTCTACTAAAAACACAAAAATTAGCTTGGTGTGGTGGTATGTGCCTATAATCCCAGCTACTCAGGAGGCCAAGGCAGGAAAATTGCTTGAACCCAGGAGGCAGAGATTGCAGCGAGCTGAGATTGTGCCACTGCACTCCAGCCTGGGTGACAGAGCGAAACTCCATCTCAAAAAGAAAAAAGAGAGAAAAGAAAAAATAATAAATCTAACAAAATATGTACAAGCTCTATATGAGAAACATCATAAAACTTTGTTTAAAAAAAAGAATGAAATAAATTGGGAGATATTCCACGTTCATGGATAGAAAGACTCAATATTGTCAAGATGTCAGCTCTTCCCAAATTGATATATAAGTTCAATGTGAGCTTAGTCAAAATTCCAGCAAGTTATTCTGTAGATTCTAAAGTTTACATAAAGGGGCAAAGACTCAGAATAGCCAACACAATATTAAATGAGAATAATAAAGTTGGAGGACTGATAATACACTATATAAAATGAAAAGAATCCAAACAGTGACAGTGGCAAAAAAATAGACAAGTAGATGAATGGAACAGAACAGAGAACTCAGAAGTAGACCCATATAAATATAGCCAACCAGTCTTTGACAAAGAACAAAGGCAATACAATGAAGAAAAAATAATCTTTTCAACAAAAGGTGCTGAAACAACTGGATATTTACATGCAAAAAAAAAATGAATCTAGAAACAAGCCTTATACCCTTCCCAAAAATTAACTCAAAATGGATCAGAGACCTAAATGTAAAATGCAAAACTTTAAAACTCCTAGAAGATAACATAGAAGAAAATCTAGACATTCTTGAATTTGACAATGACCTTTCACATACAACACCAAATGCATAATCTGTGAAAGAAAGAACTGATAAATTGGACTTCATTAAAATTAAAATTTTCTACTTAGTGAAAGACAACATGAAGAGATGAAAAAGACAAGTCATAGACTAGAATAAAATATTTGCAAAAGACATATCTGATTAAAGACCTTTATCCTAAATATGCAAAAATCTTAAAACCACAACAAGAAAACAATGTGATTTAAAAATGGTTGAAAGACCTTAATGGACACATCACCATAAAATACATGCAGATGGAAAATAAGCATATGAAAAGATGCAGCACAACATATATCATCAGACAAATGCAAATTAAAACAATAAGATACCACCACACATCTGTTAGAATGGCCAAAATCCAGAATGCCGATACCACAAAAGACAGATGAGGATATGGAGCAACAGGAACTCTCCTTCATTTCTTTTGGGAATGAAAATTGGTACAACCACTTGGGAAAAACATTTTGTCAGTTTCTTACAAAACTAAAAATACTCTTACCATACAATACAGCAATTGCACTCTTTAGTCCTTACCTAAAGGAATTGAACACATATCCACACAAAACCTTGCACATGGATGTTTATATAAGCTTTATTCATAATTGCCAAAACTTGGAAGCAATTAAGATGTCCTTCAGTAGGTGAATGGATAAACTATGGTACATCTAGACAATAAAATATTATTCAACACTAAAAAGAAATGAGCTATCAAGCCATGAAAAGAAACAGAGAAACTTTAAATGCACATTACTAAATGAAAAAAAAGTCAAACTAGAAAGGTTACATACTGTCTGTTTCCAAGTATATGAAATTCTGGAAAAGTTAAAACTATAGAACAGTAAAAAGATCCATGGTATAAGGGGTGACGGGGAATGAATAGGCAGTGCACAGAGAAGTTTGAGGGCAGTGAAAATACTGCATATGGTACTGTAATGGTAGACACATGTCATTATACATTTGTCCAAACCCATAGAATGTACAACAGCAAGAGTGAACCCTAAACTACAGACTTTGGGTAACAATGATGTGTCAATGTAGGTTCATCAATTGTAACAGAGTACCACTCTGGTGAGGGATGTTGATAATGGGGGAGTCTATGCATGTGTTTAGGCAGGAGGTATATGAGAAATCTCCATACCTTCCTCTCAGTTTTACTGTAAACCTACAACTACTCTAAAAAATAAATTTTTTTCAAAGTAAAAAATAATAACAGCCAAACATTTTGCCGAATTTGATAAAAACTATAAACTAACACATCTAATATCTCAACAAACCCCAAGCAGAGGAAACATGAAGAAAACAACATGCAGTCAAAACTATTTATAAAGGGAACCAAATCAGTCTAAACCACCGATAAAGAGGCCAGATGCAGTGGCTCATGCCTGTAATCCCAGCATTTTGGGAGGCCGAGGAGGGTGGATCACCTGATGTCAGGAGTTCAAGACCAGCCCGACCAACATAGTGAAACTCCATCTCTACTAATAACACAAAATTAGCCAGGCATATTGGTGCACACCTGTAATCCCAGCTACTCGGGAGGCTGAGGCAGGAGAATCACTTGAACCGGGGAGGCGGAGGTTGCAGTGAGCCAAGATCACACCATTGCACTCCAGCCTAGGCAATAAGAGCAAAACTCTGTCTCAAAAATAAATAAATAAATAAATAATTTTAAAACTGATAAAGAGAAAATTTTCAAAGTAACACATTACATGGAGAGGAAGAGAAGGAAGACAGATGATTTCCCATCAGAAATAGAAAACAAACAGCAAGAGAGACTTAAACATATTCATATCAACAATCACATGAAGTATAAATAAATGGTCTAAATATTCCAATTAAAAGGGAGAAATTGTCAGATTAGATTTCTAAAAAGCAAAACGCAACTATGTGCTTCCTGTAAGAATCACATTTAAATATATACACATAGGTAGGATAAAATTGAAAGGATGAAAAATGATACATTATGTTAACATTATTTTCTTTAAAAAACTAAGTGACTGTATTAGTCCCACACACAAGCAGATAGGTGAGAGTGAAAACAGATGCCATTCGAGACAATAGTAGCTTGTAGGACTCAATTTTTATGGTTTATGCATTTTTTTACGCAGTAGATACACAAACAGAAACTCCTACTTTCTTGTGTGTTCTGCTCTTGGTTCTGAATATTTCTTATTCAGCACTTCCTTCCTGCATGAACAAACAGGATCCAGTACTGTTCATTGTCACTTACAAGAGAGGTGCAGTGAGCTTCAGCCTTCTTCATCAACTTAACGTAGAAAGTCTCATTTCTAAATATCTTCCTTGGATCTTTTTGCTAAAGGGTACACGATTCTAAGCCACGAGACTCTGCACTGCCTTGTCTTACTGGAATCCTCTATCAGAAACGAAGCAAGTACAGAGGGAGAATAAGGCTGAAATCGGCTCTTTTGTTAGCTGCCTTATGTATCAGCTAGAGAATCTAACAAGCATGTATATCAATTTGGGTTCTTTTTTCAAAAGCAAAAGAAGCAAATTCTAGCTAAATTAAGCAAAAAGAATAAGTTTATTGGAAAAATGCAAAGTAGTTTACAGAATCAGAAAAGAATTCCAAAAACCAGTCCTTGGGATGACAACCAGGGCACTCCTGACGTGTGGGAAGGAGCTAGTAACAGACTTTTCAAGGCAAAACAATGGCCCTCCTCAAAGATGCTTACATCCTATTCCCTAGGACCTGGGAATATTTCATATCACATAACGAAGAGTGATTAAGGTTGCAGATGGAATCAAAGTTGCTACTCATCTGATCTTAAAGCAGAGAGAGTAGCGTGGATTTCCAGGTGGGCTCAATTTTATCACAAGGATCTTCAAAAGTGGAAAGGGGAGGCAGGCGAGCAGAGTCAGAGGAGAGGTGATGATGGCAGCAGCATCAGAGAGGGGCACTATGAAAAGATTTGATCTGCCCTTCAAGATGGAGGAAGGGGAAAGGGGCCAAGGAAAGAAGGAGGACTGTAGAAGCTGGAAAAGACAAGGAAACAGCTTCTCCTGACAGCCCTGCCAACACCTTAATTTTAGCTCTGTGAAACCCCTGTCCAAATTCTGACCTCCAGAATTATTAATATAAGGCAATATTTATTGTCATGTTTTTGTAAGCCACTAAGTTTGTAGTAAGTTGTTACAGTCGCAATAGAAAACCAATATATCAGGATGAATCAACTTCAATCAAATCCTTTGGGTTGCTCAGTACAGAGTCTACATTCCAGGGAGAATATCGGATTGGCCTAGCCTTGATCACGTGACTATTTATTGGGCAGAGAGGGTTGGTTATCTTGATTGACAGGGCCACCAAGATGATATACAATGAAAAAAATATTCCTCAAAGCAAAAGCCAAATCAGAGTATGTTACTAGAAGGGGCAATGGGTGCAATATAGGCAAAAACAACAGATGTTTCTACAGTGGAACAGACTTTCATCTTACCCAGAACATTCCCCCATAGGCAACACAGAGATAACCAAAGTTTCACCTGACTTGCCCAAGATTTTACTCCTTAGAAACCAATAAAACTACAGCTATCATTAAAAGATCAAATCTGTTGAATAGGTATTTCTCTAAAGAATAATAAGAACCATGAAAAGATATTTAACATTGTAACATCTCTGCATTAGGGAACTGCAAATCAAAATCATCACAAAATAGTACTTCATGCCCATTAGGATGACTATAATCCACAAGAATAAAAAAGAAAATAACAAGTTTTGGGAGGGATATAGATATAGAGAAACTAGAGCTCTCATGCCTTGCTAGGGGGCATGTAAAATGATTCTGCTGCTTTGGAAAACAGTTTGATGGTTCCTCAAAAAGTTAAACATATAATCCAACAATTCCACTTCTAAGTATATACCCAAAAGAATTGAAAGGAGGGTCTAGTACACCAATGTTCATAGCAGCCTTATTCACGTTAAGCCAAAGGTGGAAGCAGCCCAAATGTCTACTGAGGGATGAGTTGATACACAAAATGTGGTATATATACACAATGGAATATTATTCAGCCATAAGAAGAAATGAAGCTCTGATGAAGCCAGACACAAAAGGACAAATATTGTATGATTCCAGCTGCATTAGGTACCCAGAATGGTCAAATTCCTAGAGACAGAATATAGCATAGAGGTGAACAGTGGCTTGGGGAGGGGGGAAATGTAGACTTTTTATTACGGGTACAAAGATTTTTTGTGATGATGAAAAAGTTCCAGAAATGGACAGTGGTGATGTTTGCACAACATTGTAAATGTACTGAATGCCCTTGAATTATACACTTAAAGGTGGTTTTAAAAAATCAAATCTGCATGGCTTATAAATGATTTCATTCATTTAATTATCAAATGTGTTGAATGCCTCTACTAAATACTGCAGGTATAGTGGAGAGCAAGACAGGCTTAGTCTGTCCCCTAGAAGAGAAGGCAAGTCAAGTGTCCAGGGCGAAAATCTGTGTGTGTCAGTGGGACATGTTCGATGGAAGAGGATGAACGTGACCAGAACACTCAGATGTTTAGGGAGAATATTGCAAGGAATTTTAGGTGTGTTCTACTGGTCAATGATTAGTCACTGTCCTTTGCATTCCTTTAAAGAAACACTCCTTCATTTGACTGCATGCTCCTGTTAGATATAGTGAACTCCACGTTTCTCTTCAAAGAATCAGTATGTCACTATGTTCAGCTCTCTTATTCTTTGATTCTCCATTTTAAAGTTTAACTTCCTGGTTCTCTTCACCCCCTTGCCTCTAGTTTCAGTAAACAACTTTGCTGCCAGTTCTAATCAGTGGTTCACATCTGTTCCCCTGGTCACCTGCTCTGACCTGAATCATCCTGAGTTACCTGTTCTGTAACCGCCCTTCCTGCCAAACTACTCACTCTGCCACTCCAGGTCATACCCCTGCTCTCTTTAAAATAGCCAATCAGAATTAGCTTAGACTGTGCACTCCAACCCTAGCCAATAGTGGAACGACACAGAAGTAGGGGCTAACTGCCTCAGGAATAAGAACTCCCTCCCCTCCCTTGTCCAGGTGTGCACTTGCCATTACTCCATCCATGAATTGCACCCTTCTTCAGAAGTAAAAATTGCCTTGCTGAGAACATTAAGTTTATGTTTAGTGCTGTTTCTTTGCCACACCAAGGAACAAGCATTTTGTTTCTAACACTCCTTAAAATCGGAGTAGGCTTCTGCTACTTTGTATCCACCATGATATGCTTTGCACAGTAGGTGTTCAGTACCTGTTTTAGAACTAGATTTGGAAGGCTGAGGTGGGCAGATCACTTGAGCTCAGGAGTTGGACACTAGCCTGGGCAACATGGTAAAACCCTGTCTCTACCAAAAATGCAAAAATTATCCAGGTATGGTGCTGTGCACCTGTAGTCTCAGCTCCTCAGGAGGCTGAGGTGGGAGGATCCCTTGAGCCTGGGAGATGGAGGTTGCAGTGAGCTGTGGTCAAGCCCCCACACTCCAATCTGGGCAATGGAACAAGATCCTGTCTCAAAAAAAAAGGAATTGGATTTAATTTCCAAGTAGACTCACTAGGGAGGAAAAGGGAAAAGCTTTCAAACGTGAACAATTTTTTGAAGTGCTAGATTCTAACACCTCTGATTTGCTGGACTTCCACCCTACATATGTACCAAGGGTCCTCACGTGTTTTACTCCCCAGGCTGAGACTATTTCAGGAGAACATGGAGATCTTCATTCCATCTGGCAGCCCACTGTCTAATTCTTCCTCAAACATGACTCATGAGCACAGAACTTTTTTTTGCTCCTGGCAAAATGACCCTCTAGGTACTTCAGTGAACAGATCTCTAATTAGATTCTCTCTTAACAGTCCTTTTAAAGTTGGAGAGAGCTCACCAAGTAATTGGAAAAGTAGTTTAGACCCACAAAGGAAAATAGATGAGACATGTTTTTACAGTGTGCCTCTCAAGTCCAGCTGTCTAATTTGCAGTAATTTTCTATTATTGTTTTCATCTGGGTTTTCCTATTGGTTAAATTTAACTGAATGGGACAAACAAAATGAATGGCAAAGATGCATCATTTACTCTGGGAACCCTGCCTTTAATACTGTTTAATAATTTAATTTATAGATGGTTAAATTATGTAAATTCCAAGAGGTGTAAAATGTTCTGAAACTTTTGCTTCTACTGGACTTTTTAACGCAAAGAATCAAAGGAAAGTTTTGTGACACAAATGACAGTGACTTTGTGCATTTGTTGCTGCTGTTGTTCTTCAACAAGGTATTAAGAGGCCAGCATTTCCACAGTCTGCAGATATCAAATAGGAATACTAACAAGAGAGCCCACATTCCTCTGATGTAGAAATAAATCGAAAGTGTGTAAGTCCTTCTACCTCTGCTCCATGTCTATTTCCTGATGGGCCGAATAGTCGGAGAGCAATCCCTCTGGAGCAGCTCGACTGACAAACTGAAAAAACTTAGTTGCTCTTATCTGTTTACACATTTTGCCATGGGAGTTTCCAGCAAGCATGTACAATAATAACTTGATAAGCAAATTATGTTCTCCATCTTATTTCAATTTCTTCTAAATGAATTCAACAGAGGAGCATTCCTTGTTATCTTAAAACCATAAAATGGTAAAACATTCATTTCTGGTATACTCTTTGCTTTCTTTTATTATTTTATGAGACAATGGCACTTTGTTTTGACAGATGTGACTGAAATATCCTGGCACAGTTGCAAATCAGATTCAGACCAACTAGTTGTAAAGCAAATAGCCAGATGATAGAATGTGTTATTAAGTATTTATGAAGTAATCTGGGAGAACACGCAGCTGGTCCCCTGCTCCTTAATAGATGGAAGAGTTGCCGGTATATTTCACTGATTGATTACATGAATTTCCTTGTTACAATGGTGTATTAAAAAAACAGGATTCTAATCACCTGATGCCTTTTCTCTCAACAACTATCTTTCTGGAATAAAAAGGGTGCCTATTTTCCTACTAACAGCAAAAAATGTATTTGTTCCAGAAAAATTCTAAATAGACATATAATCAAATATAGATTGTATTCTAGAATTACTTAATTAGATTTGTCTCATTAAGAACTTTGTTTAAAATGAGTCATGTTGTCAGTAAGTCACTATATGTAAGTCATACATCTAGCTATTCTTTAATATACTGGGAAGATATCTTTAGATTTTTCTCAAAAAAAAAAAAAAGCCAGCTTGTTTTCCCTGAAGTACTGCATAAGCTCAAATGAATGAACAGAATTACATAAGCCTTTTCAGATAAATTTACTTTGAAGCCGAGAATATGTCCAAAACATGTTAGTCCAAAGCTGAACAGTATTGGAAAGTTCCAGTGACTATAAATAGAATTTCTAAATTGAAAATGTCATTTCAGCCTTCTTCTCCACTTCACTGCTGTGATTCTAATAATTGCTCTTGTTGCCTTAATTTCCTTTAGTACAGCATGACCATTTCCTAGGATTATTGAGTATCGTGTGATCTTTTTCAGTTATATTCAGTAGCGTCATAAAGATTATCTGGTACGGAAAAACACATATTCACAATATGAATAACTTTACATAGGTGACCTTTAAAACCACTGGTTAGCTTCCTAAGACACCAACAACCGCAGTAGCAATGTTATCCCCGAAGCCACTTGAGGGTTCATTCCAGCGGTCATTTTCCCTTGCACCCTGGTGTAATCTACACAGTAGTATCAAGGTGGGCAGTCTACAGCCACAATTATTACAAGTATTAATTATTCTGATGTACTGCTATGCAAATTTAAATATGGATTTGAAATTCAGGACCTAGATTGGGACTATAAAAATAATCAAGTCAAACCATTTCTTTTAGCAAAGCCACAAGTGAAGATAAGTAACTTTCTCAAAACCCCAGGGCTCTTTGGCTGCAGAGCTCAGAACACAACAGGCATCTCCTACATCCAAGGTCAGTGTTAGGCCACAGCTGATGGTTTGGACTGACACTTACAGAATAAATTATTCTGGAAATATTCTTCTACCATGACTATAGTATCAGCCTGAGTGTGCAGTAAAAACAAACACACAAATATATGTTTAAATCATTGAGAAACAAGAATGGAAAAGATTCATTGTTTATTTCTTGTCAGCCTGAATTTTTATTATAGAAATACAGAAATGCTCATTAATAATTCCTAGGCACCAAGTAAACCCCAAAAGCAGACCAAACATCTGGTATTTAAGTCTGTTGCTATGTGTCTCTGAATAAGAAATGAGGACTTTTGAGTTGAATAACATAAAAGGATTTGTCTGAAAAGTCTGAGCCCTTTTACTTCACCTAGAAAGGAGGCCAGTATCGCAAATCCATGGGAAAAATAAAAGTAAAAAATTACACAGGAATAAAATACATTAATCTCTTCTTCCTCAAAACTACACCAGTCAATAAAGATTTCTTCTGTAGGTATATTTTCAGAGGATTTTAAGAACCTGCAGCATGAGAGCAACAGCACCAAGCAGGTTTGAATAATTCATTTAAATAAAATCTGTGTACCCACTAATTCTCAGCAATACCTATGGTATCTTTTGTATTTCCGAGTACTCTGAGTTCATGTGGCAATAACACAATACTCATTTGTTTATCATGGCCTCATCTGTTTTTAATTCTCCAGGTTTATGCTCTTAGGAACAATGCCAATATCCTATTCTTTTCTAAAAATTAACTTCCCTTTCTCCCATTTCTTAAAAGATGTCTTTACTCATTCGTTTATTGCAAATATTAATACCATCCAGCATTCCTTCATCAGCCCAATTCTTTAGCTCCACATACATATTTTTCCATCGGGAAATATACCTGTCTCCTCTCAAGACCACCGCTGCTCTCCTGTCACCTCCCCCTCTCTGCCTTCTCACCATCTTCACCTTCTGTTCATTCATTCAACAAATATTTCTCTTCATTCACTCCACAGGTTCTTGCCCCTCAGCTATATTCTGGTTGTTCCTAAATGGAACAAAATCTTTACTTGATGCAAATGGCTTTTCAGGTTCTTTTTCAGTTCCTAACTTTGCCAGGCAAACTGAATATATCCACAAAAAAGTATATTATAATTGAATGCTTCAGGTCAGGGGGAAGTGTTCAAAATACATTGTATTTTAAAAGCAAACACAAAACAGTATAGATAGCATGATTCCAATTTGTGAAAAACGTGTATTTGCAAAGGAAAAGGCATAAAACAGTGTGCACACATATGTACGCAAAAAGGATAGCGAGGTTCTCTGAGTAATAAAATTACATTTGATTTTTATTACCTTTTTTTGTATATTTTCTAAATTTTCAGAATTTTATCCTATGAATATACAATATTTTTAAATTGAAAAACCTTGAAATGAATGCTACTGATAGATTTGCTGAAGGAACCTCTGTGCTGTGGTTTGATTCACGAGGCATCGGGACTCTCAAGGGCACTTTTATCTGCAAGGAATCTGCAATTCCAGGGGATACAGTTTGGATATTTGTCCCCTTCCAAATCTCCCGTTGAGTTGTTGCCCCTAATGCGGGACATGGAGCCTAGTGGGAGATGTTTGGATCATGGGGGCGGATCCCTCATGGCCTGGTACTGTCTTCATGATAGTGAGTTCTTGTAGTCATTTACAAGTGTGTGGCACCTTCTCCCCACTCTTGCTCCTGCTTTGGCCATGGGATGTGTCTACTTCCGCTTCACCTTCTGCCATGTGTAAAAGCTCCCTGAGGCCTCCCGAGAAGCTGAGCAGATGCTGGCATCATGCTTCCTGTATCGTCTGCAGAACCACGAGCCAATTAAACCTCTTTTCTTTATAAATTCCCCAGTGTCAGGTATTCCTTTATAGCAGTGCAAGGATACTCGAATATACCAGGTCCTTCCCTTCTGTCCTCACCTCTCCCGCTTCTCTCTCACCAAGTGGGGACTCCTCTCTCTCTCTCTCTCTCTCTCTCTCTCTCTCTCTCTCTCTCTCTCTCTCTCACATCTCAAATGGAGATGTCCCCAACTGTACTGTCCTCCATTCTGCTCCTGTCACTCTTCATTGACCTGTAAAGAATGACAAAATTCTTTCTTTATAACTTCAGCTATCACTTCTATACAGATCCATTCTAAACATTCATTTCCAGCCCTTCACTAGATATTCCTCTTGAATGCTTCATTCAGCATTACCTCAAATTCAACATTCCAAAAATCTACTTCATCACTCCCCTCTCCTCCCAACCCAGTTCTTCTCTTAACCTTCCCTCCTTGTGCCGATGACATCATTCATCTCCCAAAGATTATCATTGAGGCTGCTTCCGTTTGCCTGTGTATTTTGCCAAGTGTTAAGCATTATTCTGTTCCTCTTTTGAATAGTCTCTTCTGCCTTTCTTTCCATTGCCACTGCCACTATCCCAATTTGGGCCCTTCTCACTTTGTGCTTGGACTACTGAAATCAGCCTTCTTACTATTCTCAACACCACACCCTCGGCTTGCTGTCTCCCAAACACAAGTCGTTTCTCTCCTTGGACTCCATGTCACCAGAAAGCTGGTGATAGTTCCTACAACATCACATGAAAGCTGGTTAGGAATGCAGAATCCACTCCATCCTCTGGTATCGGCCTCAGCATTTTAACAAGCCTGCTAGGTGATTCATGCATCCACTGATGTTTGAAAAGCACTGGTTTGTTTGTACAATGATGCCCCCCATCTAAACAGTCTTTTCTTACCTAGCCATATTCTCCCAGCTCAGAACTGTCCTCCTGAGGCTATTCCAGTCTGACTTGCTTGCTCTCGTCCTTTACAGAATGACTGTTGCAGGTTTCCTCTCATTTTGGTGCTTAATCATCTATTTCTCTTTTCTCGAATGTGTCAGCCTTCCCCAGCTAGGTTGTAATTGCCTGAGCAAAGGCTTGATATGATTTCTCTTATACACCTTGGAAGATGATAAATGCTTATGGATCAAATATATTGGTTCAATACTTTTTGGGCTGAAATTCATTGAAGTGTTCTCATGTTTCAGAAATATTTGATTTTATTTATACCACACTCTACTGCCTTTTTAAAGTTTATTCCATGCCTCAAAGAATTCAAAGATATATTTATCTCCCTAAAAAAAGTGATGGAAGTATTTTTACTTGTAGCCAGTTTCCCAACAATATATAATAATAAATAGCTAATATTTATTGATTTCTATGTTCCAACCATTTTTTGGCTTACTGTATTTTTAAATCTTGCTACTCAGCTTTGAAATGTGTGCAGTTGTTCTCCAGCTCCATTTTGCAGATGGAGAAAACAAGGCATAGAGAGGTTAATGATCTTACTAAGGTCCCACAGCAGTCAGCGGTAGAGCTAAGATGGGAACCCATAATGATTATTAACCATTAGGTATACAGCCTACTTAATTTGCCCATATAATTAACACACACTATCGATTCCAGTTAATCAGAATATCAGGGAAAAGCCAGGAGATGTGAAGATTAATCACAGAATGCCTGTAAGACATTTTATTTCTTGAAAAATTAAATAAGCATGAAAAACACTCCAGTTTGGGAGTGTTATGAAATTTTTCTCCATCACTATTTACACATGCATGTGAACCTGTAAGAGCAGCTCCTGTCACTTTTATCATAAAGACAGAAGAGTTAAATGGTAATCATTTCTTTGTGACCTTCAGGATCTGCTGCTAAGTTCTTGCCCTTGGGTAACTGATCTTTTACAGAAAATTTTTTTTCTGAGAAGCCTATACAAGAATAGTAATGTGTTGACTGAAGTGAATACCCTATGGTGTCTTTGTGATTGCTAGGAAATCTAAAGTAACCCAAATCTTTAGCAACAAAATTAAAGTTGGTAAGAAGAAGGTGCAAAGGTAGAGGAATAACCCGAACTACATCTTCACACCTGAAGCATTACCGAAGCAGCAACATAAACATTCAACTACATTCTATAGGATTTCAGAGGCAACATGTAAAACAAGCCCCTTCATAACCACTGTATTTCGACAATGTGTGTTCTTTCCAAATAGATCATCCCACAGCAGGGAATGGTAGATAGGAAAAGCGGAGGTTCTAGGGAGGAGACCAGCCTGACGTTGAATTCCAACTGAGGGTTAACCTCAGGCAAGTTGCTCAGCTTCTAAGAACACCTGGTTTCTACTCTGGAATGGCAGGATAAAAGATCCTTCTTGCAAGGCTTTCTAAGAATAGAATAAATACAACATATGTAAATTTCCTGGTTTACAGTAGTTGCTCCAAATATTATAGCTAGCATTACTACTTCAAGCCCAGCAGTTACCAGAGTACTGCTGATTACAAACAGGGAAAGCAATGCACTTTCTAAAAATGTACCTGTGGCAAACTTTAATAAACAAAATTTCCAGTCATTTCAAAAACAAGTAATTAGCAGATAAACTAAGAAGTTCATGAATAAAGAGACTGACTGCAACAAAGAATTCTCAATAATTACAGGTTAGAATGGATTGGTATTAATGGTTTATCACAGCAATGCAGAAAAGAAACTGCCAGCTTGATTCCATGAGCTTTCCTCATTTTCTATATCCTTTTCTAGAAAAGCTTGTATCCTGGTACTTAATATAGGAGTTATTAAGAAATAATTTTTAGGCAGCTAGATAGGGTAAAAGTTCTCAGTGGAAACTAACAGAAAGGCGGCTTAAAGAGCCGGGCCAGCAAGCTTTGATATGCAAATACCAGCAAATAGAAACTGGGTCTACCCAACATGGCGATTCTCACCATCTTCGGTGTGAAAAGTGTCATGGCCACCCCGACATAACAGCATGTGTTCAAAACATCATGTGACCCGCATTTGCATAGTAAAGGGCTAAGGAGGAGGGTCAGGTTTTTCGGGGCTACATGAATGAGACACCTGGTCAAACCAATCCCCTGGGCCTTATGCAAACCAGACACCACCTCCTTCAGCCTCCAAATATAATAGACTGCCTTTCTGCCTCACACGAGGGTTCTCTTTGTTCCAAGTCCCCCTCCTTTGTCTCTGTACAGGGGAGCTGTTCTCTTCTTTCTTCCTTCTTTCTTGCCTATTAAACTTTTCACTCCTCAAAACCGCTCCACGTGTGTCTGTGACATTAATCCTATTGGAGCAAGACCAAGGACCCTGGTGTTCCTCCAGTCATCAGAGCTGTATCAGCACCAATATTAAATTTGTAAAATCTCTCCTAGTTCCCTATATCTTATTTAAGAACTAAACATTGGTCCGGGCACAGTGGCTCACACCTGTAATCTCAGCAATTCGAAAGGCTGAGGTGGGTAGATCACTTGAGCCCAGAAGTTCAAGACCAGCCTAGGGAACATAGTGAAACCCGATCTCTACAAAAAATTAGCTGGGTATGGTGGCACATGCTTGTAGTCCCAGCTACTCAGGAGGCTGAAGTGGGAGAATCACCTGAGCCCAGAAAATCGAGATCACACCACTGCACTCCAGCTTGGGCATCAAAGTGAGACCCTATCTCAAAAAAAAAAAAAATATATATATATGTATATATATGTAAAAAAGGAGCCAAACATCATTTTTATTCCTATCCAATGTTGTGTCCCCAGGATAACAATCATGAGCTATGAGGATTATTACATCAAGATGTGTTAAATGATTTTTTAAACAGTGATTCCTCACACTTCCCTGAAGCATGAATGATTATACATGTTCTGAAGTATTTATGTGTGTGCCTGAATAAAGTAGCATGGGAAACAGAACTTTGGGACAAAGATGGTTAGGATATCAACTCTACAATGCCACAGTCATGGAGGTCAAAGCCGGGTTGCTGCATTAACACTTGCTTGCAGTCTTATAAGTTTAAGGATGAGTCGTTTTGTTTTGTGGAAGACCACAATATGCTACCCCAAAATATTCCTCTTTGACATAAAGATCATTGAGCTGATGGCATTTAAGAAGCAGATGCAAGCTGGGTGCCATGGCTCATGTCTATAATTCCGGCACTTTGGGAGGCCAAGGAGAGAGGATCACTTGAGGCAAGGAGTTTGAAACCAGTCTAGGCAAAATACCAAGACTCCATCTCTACCAAAAAAAAAAAAAAATATATATATATATATACATACACACACACACACACACACACACACACATATATAAATTAGCTGAGTGTGGTGGTGCACACCTATAGTCCTAACTACTTGGGAGACTGAGGTGGGAGAATTGCCTGAGACCAGGAGTTCAAGGTTGGAATGAACTATAATCGTGCCACTGCACTCCAGCCTGGGGCACAGAGTGAGATCCTGCCTCTGAAAAGAAAAAAGAAGAGGAAAGAAGAGGAGGAGGAGGAGTCGGGGGAGGAGGAAGAGAAAGAAAAGGAGGAGGAAGAAGGAAAAGAAGAAGAAGGAAAAGGAACAGCAGATGCAGGAAAGCTCTCTGTCCTCTGTCTACGTGGCTTAAAGCAGGACATAAATTTACAAAGTCAAAAAATCTCACTTCTCCTCTCTAACAGGGAGAACGAAGGTTAACCACAGAAGACAATTTTAGACTCTTATGGGCATGAAGATTGCATCAGAGCAATCTACATTAACAAGCTTTACTAACCAGCCTTTATCTGCCAGTTATTTGCCTTTCCCCACATTACTGCCCCTGGAGATGCAAAGCCCTTTCCCTTGTCTTGTCACTTCTCTAAACATTTACTGTTCTTTGTTGAAGATACCATATAAACTGGAACTCAAAGCCACCTCTGTGAGAACTATTGATTCCCTGGGTGTCTCCCCTGTACATTGAAATATACATGTTAATACGCTTCTGCTTGTTCTTTTCTTGTGAATCTGTCTTTTGTTACACGGATCTGTTCCAACTGAGAATTGATGAAGGTTGAGGAAAAAAGTCTTTTTCCTCTCTTACAGTTCCTTTTAAGAATTTATGCTGTTGGTGTACATAGACGACATGTGTGTATGTTTTAATTAGACAGGACCTTAGGAAGAGCTAGGAAGATGAGTGAAGACTGCTAATAACATTACAGGAAGTCCCCGTTACTTTCAGCTTGCTTCCATCACTACTGAGAGGCATGCACAGGGGCACTTTTTTGGTCACAGTATTAATAATCTAATAATAACAGCAGAATCTAGTATTTCAGGCAGGTGGGACTGTTTCCTATGTTGCTAGTCTCATTTCGCAAGCATTGGGGCTTATAGTCAGAACCTTAACTTTCATCATAAAAAGTGTTAAAGCATAATGTGAAATTAATGGCCAATCTTCTCTGTAAATCTTCAGCCCAGAGATCTGACAGTTTCTGTGGTATCAGTCAGAACTGAGGTTATTATTTCCACTTACTCCTTCACTAAGGCAAATGTTACTCAATTGCTAAATTATAGCTATTTTCACAGTGTCACTGCAGAGCCTTTCAACAGAGAATCATTTCATAAATAGTAATTTTGTGTTGGTGTTGATTGTCAAGCCAATTTAAGATAGCTAGGGGAGCTCCACAGGTAAATTTGAAGGATTCGCTGAAACTCATACCTTCCCTACAAAATAAACTTGAACATGAATGCTATACCAAAGAATAAATACTTAAAATGAATGATGTGCAATATATAATTGCCAGGCCACAGATTTCATTCATGCATATGACAAATATTTGCTGTGTGCCCACCATGTGCCAGACACCATAGCGGTGCTAGAACCATGAACGTGAAAGACACAATCACTGCCCTCAGTAGTATACTGTCCAGAGTAGGAGCTAGAAAGGAAATTGTTTGTTATTTAAAATAAACAAGGGGTTGGGTGCATGGTGGTTTATACCTGTAATCCCAGCACATTGACAGGTGAAGGAGGAAGGATTGCTTGAGCCCAGGAGTCTGAGACCACCCTGGGCAACATAGTAAGCCCCTATCTCTACAAAAAAATAATTTTTTTAAAAATTAGCTGGGCATGGCAGTGCATTCCTATAGTGCCTAATACTCAGGAGGCTGAAGCAGGAGGATATCTTGAGTCCAGGAGATCAAGGCTGTAGTGAACTATCATCATGCCACTGCACTCCAGCCCAGGCAAGAGAGTAAGACCCTATCTCTAAAAATAATTAATAAAATTTTTAAAATAGGGAGGCACCATGAACTTGCTGGTGGGATCAGGGCAGGTCTCTGAGTAGAGAGTGTTTTAGCTGAATTTTGAAGGCCAATCGTTGAAAGAGGCTCTTTTTTTCTTTTTCATTCAGCGTAAAAGGGGACAAAGAGGGCTGCTAGCCACTTGCACAGATGATCTTATTTAACCCATAAGGTAAGACTATTATGTTCCTCTTCAACAGATTGAGAAACTGAGAGTTGGAGGAGTAAAGCAATTTGTCCAGAGTCACAAAGCTAGTGACAGAGCTCAGATGGGAGCCCTGACAAGCCAGTCCTCCAGGCTTGCCTTCTCACTGTCTGCACACGGCTATTTATTCAAAGTGGGAATGCAGGAAGGGGAGGCTGAGGAAGCAGTTTGCACTGAGTTCTGACTGTCTGAAACTCAGGATGCATCTGGCGGAGCGCTGGCAGCTCCAGCCAGTCAAGGCATGGGCCTGGCATGAGGGGTGAATCTGCCCTGCAGGGGAGCCAGCCTTTATTTTGCAGGTTCTCTGGGAAAGACAGTGCCACTTTGTTCTAACATTTGCATGGTGTCTCCCAGAACTGGATCTCCATCTGCAGGCTGGTACTAACCCTCACAGGCAGAAGGACTAACCTCAATGTTGGGAGAAGAAATGGATACAGGCAGGCCGAAAGGCCCTGATTCTGAGGCGTATCACATTCATGCTGCTGCTCGCTGATTCTAATATGGGCTCTTGTCCTCGTCCCGTAATGCGGGCCTCACCATATACTCCATTTCTGGAATCAGATCCATGTGTATTCTCTGTTCAGGTGGCCCGGATTCGAAAAAGTGCCCATTACTCGACTCCCCGGGGTCACCTGCCGGTGAGTTCTGACTCCAGCATCAGCCAGGGTGCTCCATTCTACCAGGATTAACTGTCTCACAGCTTTCCGTTTGAGCTCAGAATCATTTAACTGAAGCACAAGTGATCCACTTTTAATTATGATACTGACAGGAAATCCTATGTAGGGGTGAGAACATGGTGAATTTGAAGCATTCTGCCTGGAATACTGTGACACCTAAACAAATTTGTATCGATGATGTGGACAGGATTTTAAAAGGAATAATCGGAGAACTAAACCATCCCGAACTATGAAGTTCAAAAACATAAAGTTAAGTTATCGTGACAGAAATCAGGAAAAATAGTTACCTCTTAGGAGAGTCTTATTGATTAGCAAGGAGCAAGAAGAAATTTTGAGGCTTCTCTTTCTAAGTAAAATGGGTTGTATCTCACCTTGAGCTGGTTAGTGGTTACACTTAATATTTAAGCATCGTGCTGCATGTAAATTACCTCAATTTTCCAAGCACAAAAATAAAAGAGGCTAGACAAGATTTTGAGAACTGATTCATTTTATCTGTTCCTGCTTTTCAAACACGACTATCCTTAACCACTGAAGACAGATAAACATCTGTACAGAAATGGCTTTTCCTCTACAAAAGCAAATATTCTTACCTCTCACCGTCAAATCCTACTATTAATAGTTTTATCTGGTGAAAAGCAGAATTATTTATTTAGGGTCAAAAAAGGACAAACTTTTCAAACATTTTCTTCTATGATCTAAAAAAAGGAAGCATAACTAGTAGAAATTAACAAAGGGCAAGGCCTAAATTCACCTACCTTTTTGTAATTGAAAATTGATTACATTAACTTGTTGACAATGAGGCCATTTAGTGTTGCTTGGCTGTCTGCCTAAGCATTGGTTAGCAAAATAATGGTTTTGAAACAAAGTTACCACATTGTTATAGCCTCTTTATGCTCTTTTAATTTTTCTCCTCATGATACTTTTGTCCTCCACCTCAGGCTTTAAATGTTGCTTATTTCTTACATTGCAAATTAAATATTGCATTTTAACCTCTGAAACATAAATTATTGTGAAAATTCAGTAATTCAATAAGAATAATTACCAGCTGTGAAATATATTAACTGTCACATAACTACTATATAGAACTGAATAAGGTCAACTAATTAAATTTCCTTGTGGGTGTCATTCAGAAATGACTAAGGGGTGAAACCACGTTAAGCTAAAGCAAGTCGAGACAGTGAATTGCTTAATGGTGTCTGAGCAGAATTCTGATTGCCTGTGTAAACAATTCATCAATCTTACCATCTTCTAGGGACATGAGGGGAGACCATTCCCTATCCCCTGACACAGAATAAATAGGAAAAAGTCCAACTGTAAGTTTCTGGTTTTCAAGTACACTAAACGACAGAAAATTGAAATGAATTTTCACTTACTCTCAAAATTGGATTTTGTCACAAGATGACATGTTATATTTAGAGTATAACAAGCTATTGGCTGGGTTTGGTGAAGACTGTTCCAGCAATTACGAGATTTAATTTTTAAGGGCCTTATTCTCTCTCTCCCCATCTCTGTCCAAAAAATAAAGTAAGGTTTGGTCCCAAAGTGAAAATCTGGCATTGCATATATGTTGCTAAATGGGTAAATGACTTTAATCGTGGAAATACGGTTTCAGCATGTTTTGTAAAGTTGGGGTGTGAATAACCTCTCAAAGTGTTGCAGTAGGTAGCTAGTCAGGTATGAGCAGGGCAGGAGAGGCCACACACACACACACAAACACACAAACACACACACTAGAAGTGTCAGGCAACCATCAGGTCACGGTGGGGCAGTTGTTAACTGATTTTGTAAAGTAATAATTGGTCACAGCCAATACCAGGGAAAGGCAGTCTCTTAATAGATAGAAAACACCAGAAACTGGTGATCAGCAGCTTCCTGATAAGATCTCAGAAGTTGGGTGAGTGGGGTAAAGTAACACAAGACCTCAGAAGTATGCCAACATGTAAAACCCCAAGTCCAAGGTCAAACCACGCACTTGCCTTTCAGGTCACCCACTTGGCCCTCTTCCAAGTGTACTTTCCTTCTGTTCATTCTTGCTCTAAAGTTTTTAATAAACTTTCACTCCTGCTCCAAAACAATCTCTCATTCTGCCTTATGCCCCTCAGTTGAATTCTTTCTTCTGAGGAGGCAAGAACTGAGGTTGCTGCAGTACTGTGTGGATACAAATTCACCAGCAACAAAAAAAAAATGAAGGAATAAGTTTATAGAATGTTGTCTTCAAATTTGCCACTTTATAACATCATTTGGACCTAGTGATGATCCAGCATTTGTGACTTCTCTATTCCAATAAAACACTTGTTAGACTAAATGGTAATTATATGTTAACAGTATCTGTTGATACATATTGGGTGTGAATACATGAATGATGTATTCATTATTCTTACCTCCTCTGTTCTTGTATTTTGCAATACCTGATTCATTCCAAATAAATTATCACTTCATTTCTCATTTTTTCCCACAATGACTCTGACTCTGGCTTCCTCTTGCAAGTATACCCCATAATATCATTATATTATTGGGCCCAGAATCTACTTTAATCGGTTCTGCCTTTAATTCCATAGTAGTTTCATTTGATTTTGTCTCTCATCATGCTAACTTTTTGTTTGTTTTTTCTAGGAGACAGGATCTCACTCTGTTGCCCAGGCTGGAGTACAGTGCCAGGCTAGAGTGCAGTGCCAGGCTAGAGTGCAGTGCCAGGTTAGAGTGCAGTGCCAAGCTGGAGTGCAGTGCCAGGTTAGAGTGCAGTGCCAGGCTAGAGTGCAGTGGCATCATCATAGTCCACTGCAGCCTCCTTCTCCTGGGCTCAAGCGATCCTCCCACCTCAGCCCCTTGAGTAACTACAGAGGCACACCACCATACCCAGCTAATTTTTGTTTGTTTGTTTATTTTTGTAGAAAAGGGGTCTCACTATATTGACCAAGCTGGTTTTGAACTCCTGGCCTCATGCCACCCTCTTGTCTTGACCTCCCAAAGTACTAGAGTTATAGGCACGAGCCACCATGCCCACCTTTTTGCTAACTTTCATTGCATTCGTCTAAAGTGGCCCTGACTTCAGGATCACGAAGGCAAAATAGTTTTCACAAAATACTAGAATGTGGTCACCATCATCTAGGTGCACCCCTTCATTTACCAAGAGAGGAAAATGAGACCCACAGATAATATGTGACTTGCCTCAAGTCATACATTATTTTATCTCAGTTCTGCTTTCTTTAGTTATATTATAATTAAATACTTCTGCCAAAGAATTTGTCTCACTGGAGAGATATGAAAGCAAGGGCCAGACAGAGTAAAAGAGGCTATGGAAATAGAGCTGCCCTCACAAATTAGAAAAATGGGCAGCAGCTGCTCTTATGTCAAGCTTAAGACAAGCCTAGTGTGTAAGGTATTGATGCCAACTGCATCCCTGAGAGCCTGAAATACTCCAACAGGAAATGAATTCTTTCGTGCTCCAAAATGTTGACTATAGTAGAATTTGTGATATTTTTTCTTCTTCCTTTTCCAAGTTTTTGATAATCACTATGTGTCATCTTTATGACCAGATGAAATAAAATTAGCTGTATTTTTCATAGAACAGCCTTTTTATTTTAACTTCAGAATCCTTTGTTAGGCCTGATGCAGTGGCTCATGCCTATAATCCCAACACTTTGGGAAATCAAGGCAGGAAAATTGCTTGATGCCAGGAGTTTGAGACCAGCCTGGGCAACATAGCTAGACCGCATCTCAACAACAACAACAAAATTTTAATTAGTCAGGTGTGGTGCCACACACCTGCAGTCCCAGCTACTTGAGAAGCAGAGGTGGGAGGATTACTTGAACCCAGGAGTTGAAGGCTGTGGTGAGCTATGATCATGCCACTGCACTCCTGCCTGGTTAGCACAGCAAGACCCCATCTCTGAAAAACAAAACAAAACAAAAAACAAACAAACAAACAAAAAACATTAAATGCAAACATATCCTTAGAGGGTAAATCTCTTGAGATTCACAGACCACCTTGTCTAGTGACTTGCCAACCAGGTCAGCTACCTGGGAGCATCATTGGTGTTGGGGAGTGAAATGCCAGCACAGGCCAAGAGGCCAACTAAGAAGAGGAAGACAGAAGACACAAGAGACAAGCTTTGTCCAACTTTGAGTTTGGCCTAAAGTACGGTATGGCAAACAATGGCCAAGGGACAAATCCAGCCATCATCTGCTCTTATAAATAACTGTATTACAACACGATCACCTTCAGTGTTTATCTATTGCCTGTGGCTAATTTCTTACTACAACAGCAGAGTTAAGCAACTGGGACAGAGACAGTATGGCCCACCCTTTCCAAAAGAGCCTCTGAAATCGCAACCGATATGACCTGGCCGGCACCTACTCCAAAGCCATCCCACCCAACAGGTGTCAAAGAGAATGATACACCTCCCCACCATGTGCGTTAAACATGCTGACGTAAGACCTCCTTCCTCTACACATGTATAGCCTACATGTTTAATAGCTTCCTTTCTTTGCAATGATAGCCCCATTGATATACTAACATGAAGGCTTATGAAGCCAATGAAAATAATATGTGACCTATTTACATGAAGATGATGTTTAAAAAGCAAAATAAAAGAAGCAAAATGCCTTCTTTTTAAAGCATAACTATATATTTATCTATAACCTGTATCAACTCATTTGATAAGGTTTGTATTTTTATTACACCCAAATCTCATGTTGAAATGTAATCCCCAGTGTTGGAGATGGGTCCTGGTGGGAGGTGATTTGATCATGGGGGCGGATCTCTCATGGATGACATAGCACCATTCCCATGGCAATGAGTGTGTTGTCACTATGAGTTCACACAAGATCCAGTTGTTTAAAAGAGTGTGGCACAACCTCCTCTCTCTCTTGCTCCTGCTTTTGCTGTGTGACATGCCTGCTTTCACTTTGCCTTCCACCTTAAGTAAAAACTCCCTGAGGCCTCCCTAGAAGCCAAGCAGATGCTGGCACCATGGTTACAACAGCCTGCAGAACTATGAGCCAAATAAACTTCTTTTCTTTATCAACTACCCAGCCTCAGGTGTTTCTTTACAGCAATGAAAGAATGCCTTAACACATCATTCTAGAACATTTCAAATAAACTGAGAAATAAACTAAGCTATTCTTTTGGGTTTTGTAAATATGGCTTTTACCCTTTATCTGATTCTATACTGATATCTACAACAATTCCCACATACCTGTGTACCTTTGTCTTTGTTTCAACACTAGAAATGTCCTCTGTTTCCCTTCCTTCCATGTATCCAAATGTAGCTCACTGTTCAAGCCCTGTCTTCTCCAGAAAGCATGTGTTAATGATTCAATCCCACATAGATTTTCCCCTGACTCCTATGGGACATAGAGTTGACATCACATAATTTAAAATAATTTTTATCTTCATTTTAAACCATAATTTATACTCCTTGAGGCTTTAATACATTATATTCATTAGTAAAATTCAAGTAATTATGGAGCTCCTGCCGCTTTTCTATGTGCTAGAGATACAGCTGTGAAAAGGTAGATAAAGGCCTGATGCCCAAAGGATTTACATTCTGTTTAAGAGTGACAACAAGTCATAAACTATTAAACAGATAACATGTCAGGTGAGGATACAAACTATGAAGAAAGATAAAGCAGAATCGGGGACAGAGCAAAAGAGCGGAAGCCTCTCAAAAGGTGACATTTCAGCAGGAATGTGAAGGAAGCAGGGGAGCAAGTCATGAAATTGTGGGGAAAAGAGTTCTCTAGGCTGAAGGAGCAACAGGTGGAGAGGCCCTGAGGAAGTCGCTTGCTTGACTTGTTCAAGGAACTACTGTGACTAGAATAAAGACAGCAAGTCCGAGGAGGCAGTAAGGGCTCTGTCAGCTTTCCAAGGTCTTTTGTTTTGAGTCTGAATGAGATGAATGATCAGAAAATGGGTTTAAGCAGGGAAAGACCATGACGTGCCCTATCTTTTAATAGGATCACTCTGGGTGCCTGTGCTGAGAAAAAACAAGAGTGGCACAGGAGTGCAATCCAAAGGACTAGTTAGGAGGTAACAGATGACTGTGCTCGGACCAGGCTTATAGTGGTAGAGAAGTTGAGATGTGGTTGACTCCAGACATATTTCAAAGATAGACCCTGAAAATGTTGCTGTGGGACTAAAGATGATGGGAAAGAAAGTGAGGACTGGGAAATGAGAAACATAGTATTGGAAATCTGAGACAGGAAAGACAGAAAGTGGAGGAAGAATGTGGGAACGGTCAGTAGGAATTTGCATCATTACTTCCTGTAATAAAAAGCTCAAGATATGATGGATAATACTTCAATAATAACTCAATAACAATACATCAAAAGTGTGATTATGTGGAAGGCTCTGAATACATTTTTCCAAGTTGCTTTCAAAAATACTTATACAATGCAAAAAGTAGTCCTCCTATGTACACACAATAAAATGGAAAACCCCACTGAATAACATACAACAAAAGAAAATAAAATTTATAGACAAAAAATGAATACTAAATGTCCAAAAACTGTATGAATAAAACTGCAGACTTAAAAGACACAAAATACACATGAAAAAATAAGACATAACCTTATTCTTGCATAATAACAACATCATAAAGAGTTTATTCACCTTTTATTAGCATCTAAATTTAATGCAATACCAATAAAAACTATCAAGTTTTTTCCTCTCTCGAACCAAGCAATGTGAATAGAAAGTCCTTTTGAAAGAATGTACAAGAATAATCAGAGAGATTCAAGAAGAGAAGAATAAAGAGGAAGAAAGCTAGCCTCACCAAAAATAGAACATATTACAGTTTCTGTAAAATAAAAGAGTGTAGTATGGGTACATGAATAGACAAACAGATAAAGGAAACAAACTAGAGAATTCAGAAATTGCATATGGAAATATAGGATATGATAAAGCCATATGAATACAGTGTATGATAAGGGCAAAGCAGTTGAAACAAATTGATTTTTTTTAATACCTGGCATTGAGATAATAGAATCAGATTATTCAATTCATATAGCAAGATAATACTGAATGGACAAGAAACATACATGTAAAAAACAAAATCACAAAAGCAGTAGAAGAAAACATGAATGAATTCCTTTATGATTTGGGACCAGGTAAAATTTTTCTAACCATGATTCAATTTGGTATCCATGATAAAAGAAATTGATAAAATTGATTACATAAAAATTTTTGTAAAAGTATTTTGTGACAAAAACAAAATCATAAGCAAAGTAAAAGACAGATGACAAACTGATTTTAAATTGTAACATAACAAAGATTAAAAACACTATTATAGAAATAACCTTTAAAAATAGGAAAATATCATCACCACAGTAAAAAAAAATAATGAAAGATACAAAGTTCACAGAAAAAAGGCTAACAATTCTTAATCATATAAAAAGATGCCAATCTTACTCAACATAAAAGAAATGATAAAATTTCACTGAGATACTATTCTTTGAATATCAGATTGGCAAAAAATTCTAAATTAACAAGACTCTCTAATAAGATTGTAGGGAAACAGGCTTTCTCATGCATTTCTGAGGGAATATTACAAAGTAGAACACCTTTGGAGAAGAATCTGACAATATCTAGAATAATTACATATGTAATTTCCCTGTAACCCAGAAATCCCACTTCTAGGTATTTAACCCAAATATATGCTAAAAAAAAGATGCAAAATGACACTTGCATAAGGTTTCTTACTGTTGCACCATTGGTACAAGCCAAAGACTGGACCCAGCTGTGCATCAAAAGGGGATCTGTTGTATAAATTATTGTACAGTCACACAATGGAGTATCATAGCTATAAAAAAGAATGTGGAGATGGCTGAATAGGAACAGCTCCAGCCTCCAGCTCCCAGCGTGAGCGACATAGAAGATGGGCGATTTCTACATTTTCAAATGAAGTACCAGGTTCATCTCACTGGGGCGTGTCAGACAGTCAGTGCTGGACAGCAGGTGCAGCCCGACCAGCGAGAGCTGAAGCAGGGTGAGGCATCGCCTCACCTGGGAAGCGCAAGGAGGAAGGGAATTCCTTCTCCTAGACAAGGGAAACTGAGACACACAACACCTGGAAAATCAGGTAATTCCCACTCTAATACTGTGCTTTACCAAGGGTCTTAGCAAACGGCACACCAGGAGATTATATCCCACATCTGGCCCGGAGGGTCCCATGCCCACGAAGCCTACCAACGACTTTCTTCACAGAATTGGAAAAAACTGCTTTAAAGTTCATATGGAACCAAAAAAGCGCCCGCATTGCCAAGACAATCCTAAGCCAAAAGAACAAAGCTGGAGGCATCACGCTACTTGACTTCAAACTATACTACAAGACTACAGTACCCAAAACAGCATGGTACTGGTACCAAAACAGAGATATAGACCAATGGAACAGAACAGAGCCCTCAGAAATAATACCACACATCTACAGCCATCTGATCTTTGACAGACCTGACAAAAACAAGAAATAGGGAAAGGATTCCCTATTTAATAAATGGTGCTGGGAAAATTGGCTAGCCATAAGTAGAAAGCTGAAACTGGATCCTTTCCTTACTCCTTATACGAAAATTAATTCAAGATGGATTAAAGACTTCAATGTTAGACATAAAACCATAAAAACCCTAGAAGAAAACCTAGGTAATATCATTCAGGACATAGGCATGGGCAAGGACTTCATGTCTAAAACACCAAAGGCAACGGCAACAAAGCCAGAATTGACAAATGGGATCTAATTAAACTAAAAAACTTCTGCACAGCAAAAGAAATTACCATTAGAGTGAACGGGTAATCTACAGAATGGGAGAAAATGTTTGCAATCTACCCATCTGACAAAGGGCTAATATCCAGAATCTACAAAGAACTCAAACAAATTTACAAGAAAAAAAACAAACAACCCCATTAAAAAGTGGGCAAAGGATACGAACAGACACTTCTCAAAAGAAGACATTTACGCAGCCAACAGACACATGAAAAAATGCTCATCATCACTGGCCATCAGAGAAATGCAAATCAAAACCACAATGAGATACCATCTCACACCAGTTAGAATGGCAATCATTAAAAAGTCCGGAAATAACAGGTGCAGGAGAGGATGTGGAGAAATAGGAACACTTTTACACTGTTGGTGGGACTGTAAACTAGCTGAACCATTGTGGAAGACAGTGTAGTGATTCCTCAACGATCTAGAACTAGAAATATCATTTGACCCAGCCATCCCATTACTGGGTATATACCCAAAGGATTATAAATCATGCTGCTATAAAGACACATGCACACGTATGTTTATTGCGGCACTATTCACAATAGCAAAGACTTGGAATCAACCCAAATGTCCATCAGTGACAGACTGGATTTAAAAAATGTGGCAGATATACACCATGGAATACTATACAGCCATAAAAAAGGATGAGTTCGTGTCCTTTGTAGGGACATGGATGCAGCTGGAAACCATCACTCTCAGCAAACTATCGCGAGAACAGAAAACCAAACACTGCATGCTCTCACTCATAGGTGGGAACTGAACAATGAGATCACTTGGACACAGGAAGGGAACATCACATACCGGGGCCTATTGTGGGGATGGGGGAGGGGGGAGGGATAGCATTAGGAGATATACCTAATGTAAATGACAAGTTGATGGGTGCAGCACACCAACATGGCACATGTATACATATGTAGCAAACCTGCATGTTGTGCACATGTACCCTAGAACTTAAAGTATAATAATAATAATAATAATAAAGAAAAAAATGAAAGAATGTGAATGTCTCGATATATCTATATATAGCTGTGGATGGTTTGCCAAAAAATAGCATTAACTGAGAAAAACATGGTGAAGTATATTGCTTATAGTATGCTACTATTTGTGTAAAAAAGCATTCATGTATACATTTGCTTCTGTTAAAAATGCAAAAAGATATATCAAAAGTTATACCCATTGTTAGCATAAGGCAGGTAGGAAGGGGAAGAGAAAAAAGTAAAGGAGGGACAAAGATGTAAGCTAGTCTTCTCTGAAAGTAACTCATGGCGTTTTGACTTTAGAACCATGCAAATGTTTTACATAATTTTTACATAATTATAAAACAAAATCAAATCAATATGAAAACATTAATATCTAAAATCAAAAGCAAAATCGATAAAGAAACCTAACTGTGTGTGACATCTGTAGCTTCTCAATATAGAGAATAATTATTTCAAGTAGTTTAAAACATGGCAATGTGGTAATATATTCCTACTGGGAAATACCTTAAGAAGAACTAGAACTGCAAATAAATTCTAAGCCATGTTTGATAATTGGTTTTTTTGGTTTTTTTTTTTTTTTGCGATGAAGTCTGGCTCTGTTGCCCAGGTTGGAATGCAGTGGCATGATCTCAGCTCACAGTAACCTCCGCCTCCCAGGATCCTGGATTCAAGTGATTCTCCTGCCTCAGGCTCCCAAGGAGCTGGGATTACAGGCATGCACCACCACACCCGTCTAATTTTTGTATTTTTAGTGGAGACAGGGTTTCACCACGTTGGCCAGGCTGGTCTCAAACTCTTGACCTCAGGTAAGCCACCCACCTTGGCCTCCCAAAGAACTAAAATTACAAGCATGAGCCACCGCACCTGGTCAGTAATTGTATTTTTATAATAATACTGGTGTTGATATTTTAAAATTATAGATGAAAACATGTATTATTTACTGCAATTAAGAAACAAGGTTTTTAATGTAAGGGTACAAACCTATAAATAAAAAGTAGCTTCTGTAACACAATATTTCTGAATTTAGAATAGAAGTATTACTTCATGACATATTTTCTCTTTTTAAAAAAATACATGCATATTTACTTGCTTTGCTTTTTCACTGAAAAAGTCTAGAAACAGCAACAAACGCATTAGCAATGAACACCCCCCAGGGCTAAGACTGTTATACCAAAATATCATTTGCTCCTTAAAATAATTCTTTTTAAAAATAACAGTTTTTTTTAAAATGAGCCTAGAATATAAGATGGTATACCAGAAAACAAGAAAACTAAAAAGTACTACTAGCACCATGTCAACAGGATAACGGATTCAACTTGAAGTGGCTGTCATTGGCCAAAGGGGAGTTATGCAGAACATCAAGATACTAATAATTAGCATACTGTAATAAAACCTAAAATACGTGAAAAATCATGAGTTTAGGTTTTCGTTGATTATTTTTGGGTACTATTTTGGAGGGTTCTCCAAAAAACAAAACCTATAGGAGGTGTAGAGAAAAGTATTTATTATAAGAGATGGGCTCATGCAATTTATAGAGCCTGACAAGTCCCAAGATCTGTAGGAGAAGTCATCAAACATGAGACCCAGGAGAGCCGATGGTTTAATTCCAGTCCAAGTCCAAAAGCCTGAGAAACAGTTTCAGTTCAAGTTCCAAGATAGAGAAAAGCTAATATTCCAGCTCAAATGCAGCCAGGGAGGAAGAGTTTCCTCTCACTTGAAGGAGAGTTGACCTTTTTGTTTTATCCAGGCCTTCAACTGGTTGGATGAGGCCCACCCACGTTGATAAGGGCAATCTGAGTCAACTGACTCCAAAGTTAATCTCATTCAAAAACCCCCTTCACAGACACACCCGGAATAATATTTGACCAAATGTCTGGGCACCCTGTAGCTCAGTCAAGTTGACACATAAAATTAACCATCACATTTAGGAACAAACTCATTATTCTAAAAATTACTAAACAAGGGGCAAAAATCAGGCATTTATCCTATCTTTCTTATACAAAATGTGCCTATGGATATCCATAGCTGATGACACAAACATCTTTATAAAACAATTCCAGTATTAAATGTAGAATGCATTATAGAATTAGAGTATCTTGGTTTTGCAACTTCTTGTAAAATAATGGATCTAGACCAGGCGTAAGGAAAATATTTGGCCAAATTTGGTTTTCCTCCTGTTTTTGTATGGTTCAGGAACTAAGAATGGTTTTCACATTTTCAAACGGTTGGGGAAAAAAATCCCAAACAATAATATTACATGATATATGAAAAATACATGAAATTTAAACTTTAGTGCCTTAATTAAAGTTTATTGGGGCACAGTTAGGCTCATTAGTTTGCATGTTGTCTATGGCTGCCTTTGCAATACAGCTGAAAAGTTGAATCCATATGGCTTTCAAAGTTTAAAATATTTCCTGTCTGGTGCTTTGAGGAAAGTGTTTGCTGAACCTCAATCTAGAAAATAATCATCAGTGACTGAAAACAAAAACGAAAACAAAAAAACCCAGTTAGGAACTTTATGGGGGAGGAATGAGGCAGAACGCAGTGAGCAATCACTGGAGAACCATGACTAGCCCAGGTGAACTAGGATGGCTATTTCAGACAAGGGTAGAAAACAAAAAAATGAAACCGGGCCCCAAAGAGTTAAAGAAACTAATGACTAACAGAAATTCTTCAGTTTGCAAAATGGCAGATAAGAAAAGAAACTTGCTAAAATGCTGAAACTTGTAAGATAACAAAACTTGTAAGATAACAAAACTGGCTGAAATCAGTTTGAACCAATACAGCCAACTCGAGATTGCACAGAATGAGCTTGCTCATGTTACAGCCTAAATTTCCATTGTATGTTTTATGCTGACTGCCCTGAATTTGCACAAGGGATCCATGAAGAAGCATGAAGAGATAACTGCATATGCCTGAGGACTTTTCAAACCTTTCCTTTCCTTCCATCAATCACCTACTAATCTCAGAATCCACCCCTTAAACCTTTTTTTTTTTTTTTTTTTTTTTTGAGACAGAGTCTCCCTCTGTCGCCCAGGCTGGAGTGCAGTGGACGGATCTCAGCTCACTGCAAGCTCCACCTCCCGGGTTCACGCCATTCTCCCGCCTCAGCCTCCCGAGTAGCTGGGACTACAGGTGCCCGCCACCTCACCCGGCTAGTTTTTTGTATTTTTAGTAGAGACGGGGTTTCACCGTGTTAGCCAGGATGGTCTCGATCTCCTGACCTCGTGATCCGCCCATCTCGGCCTCCCAAAGTGCTGGGATTACAGGCTTGAGCCACCGCGCCCGGCCAAACCTTTTCTAATAAAATTACTGTCTTAAAGGCAGCACAGGGCGATAGATTTGAGCTGGACTCCTGTCTCTTTGTTAGTCAACTTTTTATAGAAAGCTTTTCTTTTCTTTCCTCAAAAACCTAGTGTCATAATATTGGCTTCTCGTGCATTGAGCAGTGAGATGCTTTTGCTTGGTAACTAACAGAAATAGCAGGTTGATGAGTATGGAGAGAAAATTAACTATCTAGGGCCCACAGAGTGAGTGTGCAATGACAGTGAAATATCCACATGAATTTGGTGGTAGAAAATTGAAAGCACTGGTCTAGAGATAATGGGTCAGCCTTAAAGAGAGTCTTCTGGGCCGGGCGCCGTGCCTCACGCCTGTAATCCCAGCACTTTAGGAGGCCCAGACAGGCGGATCACGAGGTCAGGAGATCAAGACCATCCTGGCTAACACGGTGAAACCCCGTCTCTACTAAAAATACAAAAAAATTAGCCGGGTGCGGTGGCGGGCGCCTGTAGTCCCAGCTACTCAGGAGGCTGAGGCAGGAGAATGGCGTGAACCTGGGAGGCGGAGCTTGCAGTGAGCTGAGATTGCGCCACCACACTCCAGCCTGGGCAACAGAGCAAGACTCCGTCTCAAAAAAAAAAAAAAAAAAAAGAGAGAGTCTTCTATGAATAATAGAGTGGAAGTCATGGGAATTGATACAACTCAAGAAGAGCAAACAGATAGAAAGTAGAATCCTGGATGACACTTCATTCACAGCTGGATGGAGGAAGGAGAGCAGAGTTAAGAAACTGACCACAGGGTCCATGCTGAACTCGAAGTGAAGCCAAAGTGACCTAAAAATTAGAACAAGAAAGGGAAAAAAAAATGATTTGGAAATCTAGATATTTTTATATGTTTTGAATATCACATTGGTTATAGAAAGAGTGAGAAAGGTGAAAGGATTGGAATTTGTGATTGTAAAATGAGTTCTTGAAGTCTAAGATTTGGGAGGTAAAGCAGTTCTACTTGGTCATGAAGTTCAGAGCATGGGCTATTGGGTAAGTTGTTAAAATGGATTCGAGGTGTGAGCCACCAGGGTAGATGAGGTCAAGGATGTGAGGTTAGGGTTTGGAAAGCTCATCCACATGAAGACTGAAATCAGCCAAGGCAGATGTAAGCATAGCTGGCTGAGACAGGAAAAACATGAGCTTCCTTCTCCAGTTCCTCATCCAGCGGGATCACTAAACCCCCTTCCCTTTTTGATGGTCTGGCCTCACTGCCCAGTGCTGACCAACAGCCTCTGCAGACCTCTGCATCTCAGACTCACAGGCATTTCTCCTCTGCTACCTCAGAGCAGAAACCCCACTTCTCCCGCTAAGTCAGAATTCTTTCCGTTGCATTTCAGTATTTCAAGACTAAAGGGGATATGTTTGGTCACAGAAACCATATGACTGGCTTTCTCAGCGGCTTGTGTGGCAGACACAGTGATGCCCCTCTGAGGTCACCCATTGAGAAAGGACTAGCTGCCCAGTGCTCAGAGCATGATTAGTTACCTTCCAGCTGGTAGCTCCAGCATGATCAACATCAGCTTCTGAGCCACGATCATGTTTCTCTTTATGCAACCCCCAGCCAAAGACTGAGCAAGGCATTTGGAGAAGAGGTTGTCTGTCAGAAAAGAAAGCTTTTCTTTTCTTTTCTGTCCTCAGAAACCTAGTGTCATTATATTAGCTGCTAGTGCATTGAGCAGTGAGACGCTTTTGCTTGGTAACTAGCACAAATAGCAGGTTGATGAGTGTGGAGAGAAAATTAACTGTCTAGGGCCCACAGAGTGAGACAGCCCTAGAGCCTGACCAAATCTTTGGTACAAGGACCTAATTGTTTCCATGCAACAGGAAACTCCTCTAGTGAGACATCTTTTCTCCAGAGCTCCCCGTGGGTTGGCAGACTTTGTCAGGTCTGCCTTGTGGTCCAAAAGCTCTCCCAGTTCAATCTGGCTTCTGCCTTTTTTTTTTTTTTTTTTTTTTGAGACAGAGGTCTCATTATATCACCCAGACTGGAGTGCAGTGATGTGATCTTGGCTCACTGCAACCTCCACCTTCTGGGTTCAAGAGATTCTCCTGCCCCAGCCTCCCGAGTAGCTGGGATTACAGGTGCACAACCGCGCCCAGCTAATTTTTGTATTTTTAGTAAAGACGGGGTTTCACTGTGTTAGCCAGGACGTTCTCAAACTCCTAATCTCAAGTGATCTGCCCACCTCAGCCTCCCAAAGTGCTGGGGTTACGGACATGAGCCACCGTGCTTGGCCGTCCTTCTCTTTCACTAGTGTTATTCCTCAGCAAACCTTCTGTCTTCCTAACTCTGACTCAGTATCTGCATCCTAGGAAACCTATCCAGAGAGCTTGATGCTGGAAAGCCAACAACATGACCAGGATCTGATTCCTGTCTTTCCACCTCCTGGCTACGAAGTCCTCAGTATTGATGCCATGCTTAGAATCTATATGGTAGTGGCTGGGCACAGTAGCTCACACCTGTAATCTCAGGACTTTGGGAGCTGAAGTGGGTGGATCACCTGAGGTCAGGAGTTCGAGACCAGCCTGGTCAATATGGCGAAACCTCATCTGTACTAAAATACAAAAATTAGCCTGGTGTGGTGGTGCACACCTGTAATCCCAGCTACTCGGGAGGCTGGGGTATGAGAATCACTTGAACCGAGAATGTGGAGGTTGCAGTGAACTGAGATTGCGCCACTGCACTCCAACCTGGACAACAAAGTGAGACCCTGTCTCAAAAAAGAAAAAAAAAAAAAAAGAATCTATGTGGTAGCAAGACAGCTGTAGCTCTTCACATACTCTCTGGTTTGAGTCTAGTAGAAGAGAAAAACTCTCTTCCTGAAACCTCAAAAATGCCTCATTGTTTGTTTCCTATTTTCATTCATAAACCAAACGTTGTGACCAAAGGAATAACAAGCGCTAACTGATTTAGGCCAACAAGGGCCCATCCTTGGAACTAAGTGTGGGATCCACCCGCATGTGCTGAGAATGAGACGACTTCAAACGAAAACAAAAACGGGACTTTTTTTTTCAGAGTGGCTTTCTTTATCTGTTAGCCCTCTGGCTCCTACCTCCGCAACTGGGACCTTGAAAATCGCTAGCATTCCTCCTGGATGGTACAATTCTGCCCCAGAACCTCAGCGAAAAGGCTAAAGACTCTGCTTCTGCAAGAAAAGATCTCTTTTGTCAAGTGCCTGCCTCACCAGGGATGCGTTCCACACGCCTGCCACTGACTTCTGCCACACCTTGAAGAGCACTTGTCTTCTGCAAGATCACTGTTATCCCCTGCAGCATTTGCCTCAAATCCGTTCGAATTACCAATGGAACAAATCCACATACATTTGGGGGTCTCATTTGGTCTGCTCTGAGGCAGACCCTTGTAAGCCTCAGACACCTTGATATGAGTCCCCACCAATGTCTTTGTCGGTTTCCATAGTGTGTGTGGGAAAGTCAAATGAGACCTGAACCCAGAACCTCTCCTCTCTGGCTTTCAGTAGTGCTGAAGTAAATCACATGCTTTATCATTTCCCTGATATTAAAAGTAATCAATAAAAATATATAAATTTGTTAATTTCAACTAATTCAAATTGAGCTTCAGGACTTCTACCCTTTAAAAGAACACTGACTTTTGGCCAAAAATGCAGAGGTTTTTTTGGCGGCTTTAAGGGCATTTCCCCCAACACTGGATATGTAATCTTATTGTTGCAGTAATAAGCAAAGTTCTACAAGCAAACTTAGGTCCAAGAGAAAAATATAGACCATAGGCCAGGCACAGAGGCTCAAGCCTATAATCTCAGCCCTTTAGGGAGCCAAGGCAGGCAGATGGCTTTAGCCCGGAAGTTCGAGACCAGCCTGGGCAACATGGTGAAACCGTGTCTACAACAAATAGAAAAGTTAGCAGGGCGTGGTGGTGCATGCCTGTAGTTCCAGCTACTCAGGAGGCTAAGGTGGGAGGATTGCCTGAGCCCGGGAGGTTAAGGTTGCAGTGAGCCCTGATGGTGCCGCTCAGCCTGGGCAACAGAGTGAGACTCTATCTCAGAAAAAGAGAGAGAAAGAGACAGGGGGAGAGAGAGAGAGAGAGAGAGGTACACCCTTAGAACCGAATCAAATTATAGAACTTAGTTGTATTGCTTAATATAACATAATCAGTCCCACTTAACATAGTTAGAATATACTCATAGTTAAATAGTTATTTATACCCAGTTTTTACTTAACAAATGGTATTATGAAAAACAAAAAAGAAACAAAAGCTCAACTCTTAATGCACACCACAGTACTCAGGCCTGTGCAGAAAGGGACAGATAATGAAAAACAGAACAATAAATAGAACCATAGTGTTTTTTCTTTACCACCTCATTTGGTGAGAGAGAATATACTTGCTTAATGCCATTTGCTGGAGGACAGAAGATACAATACGCTTCCGTAGAATGCTTTTGCCTTCCCTCTTGCTGCCCTTCTACCTTTCGTTTGCTTGCTTACCAGCTCCTGTGACTGGCTGCTAGACAACCAAATGAGAGCGTCAGGCAGGGAAGGGTTGTATTGGCATTAAATCATCTGAAAAAATGTGGTACATCATGTGATATGAAAAATACGTATATTGAACTTGGAAAACCATGATTTTTACTCTGATTTTATTTTTTGAAATCTGATTTTGAAACCGATTTCTGGGCCATTACTTTAAAACGAATTTTCCAAATACAAAAGGCAGGTTGTTTCATTCAAAACTAGGCAACACAAGAAAGTGTTAAAGAAGAATTTTTTATGATCCTGGCTAAATGAAGTTTTAAACAAGACTTACACAATTCTTAAACTTCAGCCGGCTCCCCCATGTATTATTCCTGTTTCGTCTTGCTCCCCCGTACATCTCTCTCTATAGGGGTTGTTTATGGCTAACCAGCTATTCCACAGTCTCAAGCTCCTTTGGCATTTCTGCTATTGCTCTGTAAAATCACCCTTTGCTCCAAAGGAACCATGTATTTGTTATGGGGACCCAAAAGAGCCTACGATTGGCAAGTGGCAGCAGATCCCATCTGCTGCTGACATTCCCAAACTATAATTGTCATCACAGCATTACTTCAGCTTCTCACGTCTAAATGCATTTCTAATTCCCTCTCTTTGTCTCTCATCCCACCTCCCTTTCTCCCAAAGGACTGCCTTCCTCTAATAGCAGTCTTGGAATTATCATCTGCTATTCTCTCGTGACATGCACAGCATACACAACATTTATAATTTATGAATGGAAACATCTCCAAAGACTGAATGGAACACCAAGGGTAACCCAGGTTTCACATCTGTAAAGCGGGTTAGAAAATCTCATCCCCTTCTGCTCCTCCGGTTGGTGTGAGTGCAGCAGCCAGCCCTGCCACTCTGCCAAGTGACAACTGACTTTGCTGATCATTTGACAGTTTACTGCCAAGGCAGGAAAATCCAGTCAAAGCTTTCAGAAGGTCTGAGCATCCACAAAGGATTTTTGGAGGAGCGGGGGTATTTATTAAATGACCTCACCTGTCTTTAAAGTGATTGACAGTCCATAAAATTGAGTTGTCTCCACAAGCTGATTCATAATCCACACCACATCTTTTGGTACAGTCAGATAAAGTTGTCAGCACCTAGTAATTCACAAATGGCTGTCTCAAATGCTTTGTTGGAGGATATATAAAGCACCTTCCTCCCAAAGATCTCAAGGAATTGCTTAGAGGATCTGAAATACATCCTACCATTAGTATTCAAGTCAAATGTTACCTCTTCACTTGCAGGAGGACATAATATACACTGGTGGAAATTTTAAGCTCATTTAACAGCCATGATTCACATTATTGATGATGCAAATTGATCATATTACAAACCATAAATACAAAATTCCCTTCCATGCTATTCTTAGACAATCTCTAGGTGCAGATTTTTTTTTTAAAAGTAAACTGAGAGAAGCAAGATTTTTTTTTTTTTTGCCAGTCCCAGTTCATAAAAATTAGTAATGAAACTAGAAAGATAATTGTGAGGTTGGGATTCAGCTAACAATTAGGAATTCTTAAGGATTGACTCATTCTTCAAAAGTTAAATGGTTTAACAGTCCATCAATAGTCCAACTATTGTCCATTCATATTTTATCTATTACTTGTCAACGGTAAATTAAGACAACAATTAGAAGCATTCCCAAGAACTTAGAAGTGACAGAAACTTGGTTGCAGTAAAGCTGCTAAACACACACACAATTAGAGGAATGCACTTTGAGACAGCCCCTCTGAGAGTGATCCAGACACTGGATAATTGGATATCCAGAGGATTTGCAAATACCTAACACACAATCCAAACAGACTGGATGAAATAGCATAGCAAATGGCTTAGAACATGTTTGTAAATTAATAAACAGAAACAACCCATACTGTTGTAATTTATGTGGAGGAAGACTCTAAAAACAAAACGGCAATGGTGAGCTTGGAACCTAGAAATGGGAAGTGGAAGAAATGAGAAATGAGACCTTGGCAATATTTATCTGGCACTTCCCTGAGAAAAGAAGACTAAATCCAGGAAAACCAAATTTCCCTAGGGAGACAACATGGCTCTTCAAGAATGTCAGCTTTGGACTCCCACCACCCCAGTTTGAATCCAGCCCCTGAGACTTGCCAGCCTCATAACTTTAGGAGAGTAACTTATACTCTGGCTCCTCCATTTTCTCACCTGCTTAGTGTTCAGCAGACTTTCTTTTGGCAGCAGTGAGACTTTACTTTGCAAATTAGTGGGTCTACGTCTTCCTATTTGTCAGTGATTTATCGGTTACTTCAATTGTCTTAGCTTTGGCTCTTCTTGGCTGTGTTCGCCAAGGCCTACACTCAGAGACTTTTCAGCCTTATGTTATTTGGAGACTGTTTAGCAGGTTATTGTTACTGGGAAGCTAATAGCAGTATTCCTCAGACATTCCTTTTTACATAAAACGGTAAGTACTAATTAACTGCCTGAGTTTACAATGATTAAAGTATGATCCTTATTTTTCTAGGGACTTGCAACCTAATTTACAAACAACTGTTGTAGATGTTTCAACCCCAAAGTATTTGTGGTGGGCGGTGCAGTTAAGAGAGTTGAACTAAGTGAACAAGAGCCACCAAAGAAGTTGGCTGTCACCCATCTAGTATGGAAGAGTGAGAAAAGAGTCTAAGTCCATATATTATAGTTCAAAGAGTGTTAGGGAATATCAAGTCAAAAAAAAAAAAAGAAACTAACAAAAGTGAAAAACTGTTACAGGGTAAAATGAATAAAGGAACAATATCAATGTTTCAAAATGACTAAGTCTTTAAAAATCAAGTGGATCATCAGAGCTGAAATATGGTAACCTAAAGAAAATTCAGAGAGCCTAGGAACTGGACAACAGCCCCCTAGGAAGAGGCCAGCATGATCCAGGTGCCCAGGTCAAGTTCCTCAGTCTGGGGACTAAGATACAGAGCCAGATTCCAAGCTTCAAGGTAGCTATTTGCAGGTGAGATTTAGTAACAAGGTCACTTGAACATACCAGGTACACCAATTCCAAGGTGACCCCAAGAACCACCAGTCCCATGATGGGTGGTTAGCTGACTATTACCCAGGAAAACTTGAGTCTGGAAAGAAACAGTATGTATACATCTACAAGTCATTAATGCATGCATTCAGTCATTCATTGACACTCAAACTCTCTATTGAGAATCTGCTAATAGAGAAGAATATGTTCTCCCTCACTCCTGGTTCTCATGAGGAGGGATTTTCCCACAGCACATTCCTAAATTCCCTCTAATTCCCTTTGCTCACTCCATCCCTGGGAGGTGGAGGGACTTATCTAATTAATTAACTTGGGGAGAATAAACAGCCATGCTTGGCTCCACTCTACCTATTGTTCTTTCAGGAGCGAGATTAGCAGGCATATCTGCTTCTCACCCTTCACTATGAGCTACAATTTAGCCTCTAGTAATACTAAAGTTTTCTTCTTTTATTTACGCTTCACTTTATGTCTCAATTTGTTTAGAATTCTTGGAGGGAAGAGATGTACTTAATATGTGCAAAATGTTCCAGACACCGCACTGGGCACTGAATACATATTTATCCACTTCACAGTTCTGCATGGAGTTTAGAGTGCAACGAGTTTGAGCTGCATTCTGAAAGGCCTGAAATTGGAACAAGTAAAGCGATAAACATTCCATGAAAAACAGGCTGTGAACAGAGTCTCAAAGTTGGCAGTGCTCATTATGCAAATAGGAATTGATCAATAAGGCTCACTGCAGAAGCAAGAGAATCCTCCTCCCCACCTTCAGCTCTCCTTTCCTGGAGTGGGTTAGGAGATTAAAGAACTTCTGAGGGGCACGGTGGCTCATGTCTGTAATCCCAGCAATTTGGGAGGCCGGGGCAGGAAGGTCGCTTGAGCCCAGGAGTTCACGATCAGCCAGGGAAACATAGTGAGACTCTACCTCCACAAAAAATTTAAAAAATTACCCAGGCAAAAATATATATATATTTATATATGCATATGTAGTCCCAGCTATTCAGGAGGCTAGATAGGAGGATCTCTTGAGCCCAGGAGGTTGAGGCTGCAGTGAGCCATGTTTGCACCACTGTACTCCGGCCTGGGTGACAGAGCAAGGCACTGTCTCAAAATAAATAAATGTAAATAAAAGAACCTCTGTCTTTATCCATGTAAATGTGTACCCACTCTTTTTATTTTGGATACTCTCAATAATGGCCACACCACCAAATTTGAACCTCAGGGGTAAATAAAGTATCCCAATTCCCACCCTACTCTACTCTTCATGGACCAACCTCATGGCCCACAATCTCTTAAGATTCATTTCTATGAGTAGAATTCTCTTTTTCTATAGAGAATGTTATTAAACGGTTTGCCCATGGCCTTAGCTATTTAAAAATTCTCTATGCTCAAAACAGATCTCTCCTTGAGGCGAAGACATCACCCCATCCCAATCTAGCTAACTTTATTACACTGTCTCATATAATGCATTGTCCAGAAGTTCTGAAATCCCTACTTCTCCTCACCTTACGAAGGAAAAACATATAGGGAATACTTCTGGGAAGAAGACTTGTTACTTCTAAATTACAAGTATTTCTGAGAACCAGTGCTGTAGGTTTAAAAACCGCAAGTTACCTGCAAAAATCCAAACCATTATCCTCAAAACTGTATCTCTTAGTACTGCATTACCAAAAAAAAAATCATCACTGTAAAATCTCTTATATCCCTGGCACACTGCAAGGTGGAAGCTTCATAGGAATTAAACAATTTAAGGTATTTTACAAATCAGTCTTTATATGTGGCATTTGGTTCGAATGATCCTAAGAAATCTTTTTTTCAATATGTGACTGAAAGCATATGTTGTATTTAATTATATAAAATATAATTCTGGTATTGTAGGTAGAGAAGACTGATTATAAGACAGTAAGATTTCATTTTTCTTTATACATATTGTTTAAATATTTTTTTTTAAAAAACAGTCTGGGGGTCCTACATACTGAACTGGTAATAGTTGTTATCTCTGAATAACAGGATTGCAGGATTTGTTTTCCTTTATTTCTTTGTGCTTTTTGGTATTTTCTAAATGTTCTAAAATGAGCATGTATAAGAATAGACCATTATTTTAAAAGATATATGTGAAGAGTATGCTTAACCCTTCTGATTTTTTTCTGCTTCTATCTGGTCTCTCTGAGCACGCACCTGCTAATGGCCACATTGCCAGTTCCCACTCAAACCATCCCCACTGCAAAGACTCCAGAGAGATAATGAACACCAATGCTAATTACCTGTGCATAAATTCTGAAAATTCAGATTATCCTAAAGACATACACACATACAACATGAGCAGATTTTTTGCATTTTTCTGAGCTTATAGAATCACTTCTGAGTCTGATAATCAAAGACATTCTCAAACATTTCACTTAAAAGTTGCAACTATAAGAAGTAAATATATTTAAACTTCTCAATGATTTGGGCTGAAAATATACATTGGTACACTGGTAAACAAATAACTAGATATAGTCATTAAAAATGAAAGAAACCAGCCTGGTGTGGTGGCTCATGCCGGTAATCCCAGCATTTTGGGAAGCTGAGGATGGCAGATCACCTGAAGTCGGGAGTTCGAGACAATCCTGGCCAACATGGTGAAACCCCGTCTCTACTAAAAATACAAAATTTAGCCAGGCATGGTGGTGGGTGCCTGTAATCCCAGCTACTTAGGAGGCTGAGGCAGGAGAATCAGTTGAACCCGGGAGGCGGATGTTGCAGTGGCTGAGATCGTGCCACTGCACTTCAGCCCGGGCAACAAGAGTAAAACTCTGTCTCAAAAAAAAAAAAAAAAAGAAACAAACTGAGGACCTGGTTCGTTACCACCAAATGAAGACCTTGTTTATTACTACTAAACTGTGCTCTGCATGTATGCAAATGAACTCAATGAGGGCAAATAAATGCAATTTCTGTACAAAGCCTCCCATCATAAAGCAAAAGTCACCAACTAAAAGATGCGTAGAACTACTCCCATAATTAAACTTATATTTCCACTGTTTTATGAAAAAAAAGCCTGACTTGCAATATAGCTTTCTTTCATAAAATGACTATTACTTATTTAGTTGAAATCTTCAAGTGTAAACATCACAATGACCTTGAGTGTTATACTGGTGCAAGTAATCTCTTTTGCTTTATGTCTCTTTATGGTCTTTTATAAGCGTTGATACTCACTGATCAAAACTGCAGGTTCGTGAATTCAGAACTGTGACCTTCTGCTTTCTATTATCTGTCAGCCACCAACTACCTTACTGGCTAGTCACTTTACCTCTAGAACTGCTCCTACCATTGTAAATGAGTAGGTTGCACTGGATTATGCTTACATTTTCTTCCAGCTCTAGATTTCTTAAAATCAAAGAAATATCCTCACTCTATCTTTAGTTCCTTCATTTTATAACTCTAAAGGGGAAAAAGTCTTTCAGCTTTCTAAGCACTTCTAAATGCATTACCTCACTTGCCCCCTCACTACACTCCTGCAAGGTAAAACATCTCTTCTGAAGTATCTCTCTGCAGGTGTCACAGACAGAGCACAGAAGACTGGCCAGGTATTGGGCTATGCATTGGGCATTCAAGAACTAGTCAGCTGAAGTTCCTGGACTCCTCTAGCTAGGCATTTGCAGTTTGGTAACAACCTTATGATTTCTACCTAAGTGGCACAAACACGTGTAGCTTAGCACAACAGAGCTCACCTTGTTTGACCTGGAAGGCTCCTTTAAAATAACCTGGTCCAAATACCTCCCTTTATAGATGAGAATCTAAAGGTCTTTCCCAAAAGCACAGTTCAAAGCATTGTCTCGTTCAATCTGAGTGTCTTTCTTCCTCAATCGACTGTGCCCTTCCAGAATGAATAATTTCCTCCAGGGGCCAGGGAAATAGATTCCACTGAATCCCTCTGTAAATAGTGTGTAGTTCTTCTGGTTGTCAGGTCCTTCCTTTCAAAGGTCACTCTTCCTTGATAAGAAATTTTTTGATGCAATTGTTGGAAGTAAACTGAGTTGTTTAGAGAATGCAGAAGATATGTGACGTGCATGGATGCTTTTCTCTGTAGTCTTTTTCATTTTTTGATATCTTATATACATTGATTGTAAAACTTAGAAATATGAAAGGTATGAGAAATAAATAAAACTTATGATAAATTACAAATAATACTTTATTTATCAACATTTTATCACATAAGACATGCTTGTCCTATGGATAACTCTGCAGTTTATTATCTAACAAAGGTCATACTCAATGTTGTTTTTAACCTAAATATCAACGCTCTTATTCTTGCTCTCATCTTTCTTGTATTCCTCACAGACAGTAAGGGAACTTCTCGCCCAGAAAGAACCTGAATAGAAGGTGACCAACCCAGTAGAATAAACCACAGCTCAGGAGAAATGAGCAGATAACAATAATAACTAAAACTATGGAGTATTTACTTAATACCAGGAAACTGCTCTAAGTGTTTGATTGTATTAATTCATTTACCCTCCAAGAAAACCTCAGAGGATGGGGAATGAGTCCTAAAAAGTATAGGACGCTGGACACAGTCAATGGAGACAGACAAGGGACAAGTTCTGGATGAGCTGGAAGGTGATAGTACACAGTGAAGGCAAGGAAGCAAAGCAGAAAAGAGGCAAATGTATTCCTTTTCCCCATGTGCTCACGTCCCCCATATGTACCTACCAAGGACACAGCCGAGTAACTGATACATAGTAAATGCCTAACAGTATGTGACTTGAATGAAAAACAGTGCAAAGGACCCTATATAACCCATTGGTCAAAGAAAATAAAGTTGGGTATAACTTTCAAGTTTACCTGGAACAGCCATCCATCCACCACATGGATGCACTACCAAGCATCAACACTAGTCTAGTTGCTTTCAAAGTCCATCTCCATCATTACCTAGTGAGGAAATTATTACTGTATCCATTTTACAGATGAGAGAACTGAGACCTGACAGGATTAAATAACTTAACCCTTGTAATTTCACACACTTAATAGACAGAGCCATCTGGATTCAAAGCCAGATACTCTGACTGCAAGACCAACACCCTTTCCACTAAACCAAACTTTGATTTTACTAGAGAGAGAGCAATATAGAATCATAGTACATGAAAATGTATAGGGTTCATTGAAAATGGTCAGAATTTCACTACGTTTATCTTAAATTTAAAGAATTTCACATTGCAAAATATGAATGTAATGATACTGATTTGAGATATAAACGTATAAATCTATAGCTGAATGTTTTACATCACCCAACACTAACTATTTTAAATATCGGATCTAATTTACTTAACAATAAGAAATATGTTGTTACAGCATATAAACTATAATCATATTCTCCTTTCTTCCTTCTCTCCCTTATCTTAAAGATTTCACCACTATAACAGAATATAAGAACAAACTATGTATAAGTAGAAATTCAATCTTGGCCAAAATTGTAGTCCCTAGAGTTTAGACACCCACAATGTGTAGTATATTTCCCTTTAATATGCCGTCATAATTTTAATTTTGGGGAAAACTAGATTTTTTTCATATAAATCTCCTCCAGTAGGCCGGGCGCGGTGGCTCAAGCCTGTAATCCCAGCACTTTGGGAGGCCGAGACGGGCGGATCACGAGGTCAGGAGATCGAGACCATCCTGGATAACACGGTGAAACCCCGTCTCTACTAAGAAATACAAAAAATTAGCCGGGCGAGGCGGCGGGCGCCTGTAGTCCCAGCTACTCGGGAGGCTGAGGCCGGAGAATGGCGTGAACCCAGGAGGCGGAGCTTGCAGTGAGCTGAGATCCGGCCACTGCACTCCAGCCTGGGCGACAGAGCGAGACTCCGTCTCAAAAAAAAAAAAAAAATAAATAAATAAATAAATAAATCTCCTCCAGTAAAGCAATATTAACTGTTAAAAATTTTCTGAAGGTTTGGCAAAGCTGGGAAAAGATTACACATATTGATTAACTCATTTATTAAATATTAGCAAACAAAATTAAACATAGTTCACATGTTTTCCATTGTCATACTTTTAGAGATTCTAAAGAAAGAACATGGTTTTCCTGGTGATTAACAAACTAGGTATAGCTTTCACCATGGACTGGAGGCTAGAGAGGATGTGGTCTAGAAGTTTTCCTAGAAATCGTGAGGCAAGCTTTTGCTGTCATGGGCTCCATGTTACCACAGTATAATAGTTCTGAATCAAGGAAACAACAAGAAGAGGCAGGTGTTCCTAGTGACCATCCCTGTAACATCATTCTTTTAGAACAAAGATTTTAAGAGGCAAATATTTTAGACCTTGACCACACAGTACAACAGAATTGACCTTTTTCAGAATGGTTCTTTATTTTTAGAGGAAGGTCATCTTAGGATTGGTTTAAACATAACATATCTATTTGATTACAATTGATTCAATTCTGCTATGAAAATGTCTGAAGTTTTGGATTGACTGTTCTTCAGGCTTATTTTTCTGTCTAGACATAACCTAAATGGCAGCCAATAAGAGGCTCTGTAAATATCAGTTGTATCTGCAAACCGAAAGGCAGCCTTGGGCCACACATCTGTCATTTCTACCACACTTACACAAAGAGTATGTCAATCTCAGCCTTGCTCAGCCCTGCTCAGTATCAGGCCCTAAAGAGCTTCAGCTGGAAAAAAGTAACTACATTCAATCTTTTTGTCAATTCTAACCAAATCTGTTGGATATTTAGCACCTTCCCTTCTCCAGGAGGTGAGGAGAGAAATTAGTCAAGTGTCTGCAACTTGAGCTCCTAAAACAGCTACGGTCAGGACTCCAATATCCTCAACACACCAGGATATGCCCACACTAAAAACTGGGCTGGAACTAGAATTCTGTTTGACTGGGTCCCCAGCAACCTGCCCTTAACAGATCTTCTCTCTGTTCTGGAACTTCCAGCTGCTGATTGGTGTCTTACCACATCCTAGACACATTACCTTTTATCCAGAACTTTACTGCAACCAGCCCCTAAGTATCGTGTGGTCTCCTCCTGCTCTGATCCCCACCCACTATGTAAAGTAATGTGATCGTTATATAATCAGAGTTATTATACAACTTATTGGACAAGATGACTTAATTTTTGTGCCAGTCCAAATGACCAGGCTAATCTGCATTTTCTTTATTCATCATTAAAATGAACAGGAATTTGGCAGCTCTAATAGTATTCTATGGGGTTGACTCAAACAAAATCTGCACCAGCAAACCCACCCTCCGACCCAATAGTCAGAAAGAACATTTATTACATTCCTCATAGCGATAATAACTTTGTGGATCATTCCTCTTCCTTTCATGGAACACTTGTCAAAAATGTTTTCTTCTTCATTTGTCTCCTCTGACTGTTTTGCTGTTCAATGGCAGGCAGGGAAATTTAAAGTCTTCTCTATCCAGCAAGGATTGCTAAAATGAGCGCTAACTCAAGCATCTGACACTTACTGCCATGTTCTCTCTAGCCCTCCTAACACCCAAGAAACTCACTCTATAAATTCAGCAGTCCTGGCAGAGGGATGGAGTTCTACATAACATGTTCATTAAACTAAGTATTTATACGCCCACTACGTAAACATGATATATCATTCCCCAGCTTTGAGGCAGTTACATGATATATATGTATATTCACCTAAAGCCTCAGCTTTATGAATTGTATTCCGTGGAGGTACCAGCAGCTCCAACAACTAGGTACACAGTCAATAATTACTTTCATCTTCTTCCTTTTATTTACTCTTTAAGAGATTCATTAAGATGAAGAATGACTGCATTGCTTTGCTAAGCCTTTTTGATTACTTTCCTAATTCATTTATCATGAACTTTGGAACTATTAGTTTAGTTTTTCACCTTCTAGTCATCTAGAATCTTGTTTTATTTAAACAAGGTTCTGCATCCTCACTGGTTTTCTTTGAATAGGCCCTTTGGCCTACACACTATTTATTCGAAGTGACACATGGTGGAATTTTTCTTTTATAAAGATACACAAGAGTGTAATGCGCATGGTTACTGAGAGTTGCTATATGTGTTAAAATTGGTACTGGATCACTCGCAAAACTTTTTAAGTGTCTATTCAATGCTATAGTCTCAAATCCCTCCACGAAGGGGAGCACTAAAGGGAGAAGGGTGGAGAGCACATACCACAAGCTAGGCCCGGTTCCAGGTGCCATTGCACACAACAGGGCACTTAATTTTCACAGCAACCCTGCAAAGTAGGTAATGCTACATCTACTTTACAGATAAAGAAGTTATGGCTCAAAAAGAACAGTGACTTACTCAATTTCATGCAGTAAGTACCGAACGTAGAATAACTCCACTAAGTGGCTGGTGCCTTGATCTGTCGACCTCTCCCCTCCCCTTTGATAATCCTAAGTACTTGAGAGTTCACCATATGCTAGATATACATGTAAGTCATTTGCATGAGATAAAGACAAAGGTCCACATTACTTACACTTCTCTCTTCCTTTACCTTTTCTTCAGAGGATACCTACCAGGTACCTCTTACTCATGACAGACATGAATACAACTATATCAATGAAAACATTAAATGTGAAGGGATTACAAAATCCAGTCAAAAGGGAAAGATTGTTAGTCTGCATAACAATTATGTTATTATTATAATTATGTTATTATAATAATAATAATAATTATTATTATTATAACATAATTCAACTATATACTATAGTATATACTATCTACTAGAGACACACTTTAGACTTAAAAGTACTAATAAATTGAAAGTAAAAGGATAGAAATGGTTATACAATGCAAACTACAATCAAAAGAACACTGGAGTGCTATGCTACTATCATACAAAATACGCCTTAAAAAAAAAAGCTAGAAATAAAAGGAACAATTTATTGTCACCCACATAAAAGGGACAGTCAGGTAGATATAACAATTATAACTATATGCACATAATAGCAGAATACCAAAATACACAAAACAAAGACTAACAGAAACAGAGAGAAAAATGAACAATAATAGTTGCAGACTTTAATATCCCACTTTGAATAATGGATAGAACAACTAGACAGAAGAGTAACAATTAAATAGAAGGCTCGAATAACACTATAAACCAACTAGACCTGAAGGATATTTATAGAACATTCCATCCAACCACAACAGAATATATATATTCTTCCCAAGTACACATAAAGCATTCTCCAGGATAGAGCACATGTTCAGCCATAAAACCAACTACAGCAAATTTAAAACAACAAAAATAATACAAAATGTATTATTTGACCTCCATGGAATGAAATTAGAAATCAATAACAGGAAAACTTTTGAGAAACTCACAAATACGTGAAAATTAAACAACACATGCCTAAATAATCAATGGGTTGAAACAGAAATAAAATGGAAAGTCAAAAATATTTTTAGATTAATCAAAATGAAGATACAACATATCAAAATTTATGGGATACAGCTAAAGCAATGCTTAGAGAAAAATATATTGCTGTAAATGCCTATATTAAGAAAGATGATATCAAATCACATAAACTTTCACCTTAAGTTACTGGAAAAAGAAGAGCAAACTAAGTACAAAGCAAGCAAAATAAAGTAAATAATAATGATTATAGTTAAAATAATGAAATAGAGAATAGAAAAATATGAAAAATTAATGAAACCAAAAGTCGACTCTTCGATAAGATCAATAAAACTGACAAACCATTAGCTATTAATATATTGACCACAATACAAAGGAGAAGAAGCAAATTACTAGAATCATAGATGAAAGAGGGGACATTCCTAATGAACCTACAGAAATAAAAGACTATAGAAGAATACTATTAAAAATTGTATACCAATAAATTAGATTAAATGATGAAATCCCTAGGACACAAACTAGTGAAACGGACTCAAGAAGAAATACACAATCTGAATAGACATAACAAGTGAATAGATTGAATTAATAGCACAAAAAAACACCCACAAAGGAAAGCCTAGGCTTAGATGGCTTCACTGCTGTATTCTATCAAACACTTAAAGAATTAACACCAATTCTTATCAAACATTTCATTAAAAAATGGAAGAGGAGAAAACATTTCTTAGTTCATTTAATGAGGCCAGCTTTGCTCTCATACCAAAACCAGACTAAAACATCACACAAAAAAAGAAAACTATAAATATGGATACAAAAACTTCCAATAAAATATTAGCAAACAAAATCTAGCAACGTATCAAAAGAATTATACATCATAACCAAATAGGATTTATCACAAGAATGCAAAGCTGGTTTAACATCTGAAAGATACTTCATATCTATAGAATGAAAAAACAAAAATTACATGATCATGTTAATAGACGAAGAAAAAGTATTTGACGAAATCCAGCATCATTTCCTGATAAGAACATTCAACGAAATAGTAACAGATGAGAACTTCCTCAACCATCAGGCTGAGGTTTATCAAAATGGCACGTACAAAAACCCACAGCTAACTTATCATACTTAACGGTGCAAGATTGGATGCTTTTCCTCCAATATCAGAAACAAGACAAGGATATCCAGGCTTACCAACTCTATTCAACATTGTACTGCAGGTTGTAGCCAGGGCAACAAGGCAAGAGAACAACTGGCTTATCAGACATTAAAATCCATCAGTGTGAGCTGCAATTAACATTTAATGGCCAGGTGCGGTGGCTCACGCCTGTATTCCCAGCACTTTGGGAGGCCGAGGCAGGCAGATCATGAGGTCAGGAGATGGAGACCATCCTGGCTAATACAGTGAACCTCCATCTCTACTAAAAATACAAAAAATTAGCCGGGCATGGTGGCAGGCGCCTGTAATCCCAGTTACTCGGGAGGCTGAGGCAGGGGAATCGCTGGAATCAGGAAGGTGGAAGTTGCAGTGAGCGGAGATTGTGCCACTGCACTCCAGCCTGGGCAACAGAGTAAAACTCCATCTCAAAAAAAAAAAAAAAAAAAAAACACATTTAATATAACTTGTTGGCTCTGTGAGAAGACAATCACTTTAGAGCTAAAATTCTACTCCAAAACACAAATTTCCCAAACTAACCCTACCCCAGCTTTAATTCTAACCTACTTTGCATGTCCTCATCAATACTTTATCCATTTCTACACTATAACTTAATACCTTTTACCCAAGCTGTTTTCTTAACTTATGTTATATCTCTATTCAACAGAAGCTATTACCTACTTTTTTTCATAACCCCACAGTTGAATAAATGAATTAACATTTTATGATCTTGGCTTCCCATTTTGTATATTCTTGACTTCACAGAAAACCTCCCTAAATTTACACAGCTTCACTTTCTCTAAAAGTAAACGGTAAGCACTCTTTCTGTCACTCAGGTGCTCCTTTTTCCCTTAAGCACCAGTGTCTCAGAATCTGCACTCAGCCAAAACTGTGTAAGAGAAAGATCACCTAATGGGTTCCATAATAGTTAATGTGCTTCATTTACTTTATAATGAAATGAGAAACTTATGCTTAGTATTGAGCATGTCATTTAAAAATATTTGTTGAGTGGATACTATATGTAGAATCTCTACTAAACCCCCCCAGAGAATCAAATACAGTAAATAATAATAATAATAATAATAAACTGGGGAATATAAAGAACTCAGTAGACTGACAGATACTAATCTGGGATGTAGTCACAGAGCTGTGATGTGATTTGAGCCAAGTCACATAATCCCTCTTTCAGTTCCCTTTTCTGAGAAAAAGAATTGTCTGTCTCAGGGACGGTAAAGAAATTTCATCTCAAGTGTCAAATCCAGTTGATTGGTAATGATGCCTTGAGTTGTGGAAAGAAATATGAGGCTCAGTTCAGGTTCCATAAAAACAGTGCTATGATCAATTTGTGATGTCTAAGAACAGTCATAAGTGAGAGTTTTGAAAAGAGCAGGTTGACTACTCGCCATCTCTAAACTATTCACGTGCAAAGACTATTCATTTTTAATAAAATATGATCTGACTCATCATGCATTATAACTTAATATCATCTTAAATTGATAGTAAAGTTATTAGTAGCTGCTTGCCTTGATTTTAATTTGCCATTAATTACTGGTTTTACAGGATACAACATTTTCTGTAAATGACTCAGAACATCTTGAATATTATTTTTATAATATATTCAGTATTTAACTAAAGATATCAATTGCATTTAATTATCTGAGTGAACAATAAAAAGTGTTGAACAAAAAATCCTCTGATAAGAATGCTCATTGTCTGAATTCAAAATATCATTTTATGTCACATCTTAAAACATCAAATTTCTCCATTTTTTTCCTGTGGTTTAATTACAAACCACAATTTGCTATCAACATAGACTGTAACTATGTAATAGTTTGATGCCTTGTTTTTTTAATGTGAGATATATATATATTCCACAAATATGTATATTTAAAAGCTTTAATTTGAATGCCAAGCAAATGATTTTTTCATTAATCAAGTTGCAAAACTATGAACAAAACAGATGAAATGGTGTAGTTTTAAAAGTGATTATTTTGTCACAATTTTAATTTTGAGACATGTATCAATGGTTAGTCAAATGTGATCCACCTAGAATTGTGAGCTGATGTCTGATACACTGATCTCTTGAATAATGCAGTATTAATGTTATTCAAATTCCATGGGTTCAATAAGACATCAGTAATTTCTTATTTTCCCAAGTAAAACCATACTTGTTCTTTAAAAAAATTACTTTATTCTATTTCAACAAAACATTATTAATGTTATGTTATTTCTCTTTTTCTCTTAATAGGGCCTTTTAAAAATGTTATTGGTATATTTTCCGTTTTTTCATGGGAGAAGATAACATGTACATTTTTGTACGTATTGACATGTGAGTTATTTTTTACGCAAACAGAAGAAATTTATTAAGATTTCTATTAAATTCACAACATTTATTTTTAAATTAAAATTAAAATATTTCTTATTTATTTTACATGAAAATTCAGTAAGTGTATCTATCTGGCCAAATGGAGGGATTCTAGTATACCAAAGTTTCACTATTTTCAGTTTATATTGTCCCAATGGTCCACCCCTTTTTATTTCCTTGGCTTTTCCATCAAGTATTTAAAATAAATCATTTACATGCCACTCATTGCAACACTGGTTAAAATAACTATAAGCAGGGATCTCACTTTTTTTTTTTTAACTAAAAACAAAAGTCACAACTCAGAAATCATCTTTTCACAACCATACTGGTAATCCTAAGACTCTAATCAGGGTAGTCAGATTTTTCTCCAAACTTGTGCAAATTACTTAATTAAAAATGAACAGTAGAGAATATTTAGAATGACCTGTAATGGCTATAACCCTAAATGACAACAGAAACTTTCTATTGTCAAAGTGTAAAAGAAAACAGCCTTTATTAAATTATCATTTTCTCATGGAGCTTAAGATTCACTTGCAACACTTTAGTTCCCCAGTTGGTACTAATTTTACAACATCATCAGAGGCAAATACGGTGATTTCTCAGTGTGGTCATTTATCTTGTGTTTTTATAGCATTAGTTCCTGTTTCCAAGGTGCCCAACATTTGTGCCAACAGATGGCTGGAAAATGCCTCAGTCAACAAAGGAACAATGTCTACAACAAAGGGACAATGGTTTGAGCAATCAGGGAATCACCAAGCCAGACAGCAACTAACACTTTTAAAATAACTGTAAATTATTTACAACAAAGCTCTACATTTGAAAAACTAAAAGATCTATTTCAGATAATCAATTAATACTGAATAATAAAATTTTAATTGTATTTAACATACTATAGTTGGTAAGAATCAACTACATCTCCATTGACGATTGAACCTTAACAATCCATTCAGTACAAAGTTGAAACAAGATACTCACTGACTTCAGGAATTTCACAATGAATTGGGATAGGCAAATGGGTCAGGTAATTAGCTCAGCTCTTGCTTGGGTAGCAAGGAGCATGTAAATCAGATTAGGAGCACCAGGATTCCTTTCAAGGGAGGTGATACTGAGCAGAGATCTGATGGTAGAGTACACGTTAATTAGGAAAACAGGTGGTGGGAAGTCATTCAGAGGAGAGGGAAGAACATGTGGGAAGCCATAGAGCATAATAAGGCATGACCGTATCCCAGCACTGCTAGAGGTTCAATATATCTGAAGATGAGGCAGGAGCCAGAACTAGGGGCTGGATAATAGAGAAGCTTGCATGCCAAACTAATTATGAACTTTATTTTGAAAGTAGTGGAACGTTATCGGGCCACTTCAAAAGCGAAGTGTTATGTTCAGGCTTGAATTTTAGAAATCTCTCTCTGGTAGCCACGTGTACGTTGGTTTGAAAGGGAGATATCAGACAAGAGACGAATTAGAAAGCTGTTGCAATAATCTGGGTGAGAAACGAAAGATTAAACTAAAACGGTGGCTGGAGACTAGAGCTGGAGAGGGGAAAACCTTTGATATCCGTCCACTTCTCTCCACACCCACCATTTCAGCAGAAGCCTAAGCCTTGCTCATCCCTTACTTAGGCTACATTTTCAAATAGTCAGAAAAAACTTTTTCCTGAAGAAGGGGTTTCTGAGACAAGCGGGTAAAAGAAAGGTCAGTGTGTGGGAGTGTGTGTGGGAATGTGTGTGTGTGTGTGTGTGGCCCTGAGTAAAACTACAAGCCGAAGAGGAAGGCAGCGTTATGTATTCTCTGTAGGTGAGCAGGAAGCTTGCTGCTATCCACAGTGCTAATGTAATGGGTCCGTCCTGTGCCTATTCCTTCAAAATAGGATTGACACATCAACTGACAAAGCTTTCTCTTCTTGTATGACTCCTATTTGTTACCAATTGTAAGATGATCTGAAAATCAAGTCCGATTGCTTGGCCAGGCTGGGTTGGGTGGTACATGCGGTTGTAAGGCCAAAGGCTCTTGCCTTAGCCACGCCAAACATTTGGTGTGGAGGCCGCCATGGGTGAGAGAGAGACACTGATCGGACCACGAGAAAAAAGCTGGAGGCTTTACTGAGCAGAGCGACAACACAAAGCTTCCACAGCGTGGAAGGGGTCCCGAGAGGGGAGCCCGTGTTAGATTTTCTGATCACCTTTTAAACTCTTTAAGGCGGGAAATACGTGAGGCGGGAAGGTGTTACCAGAGCAAGAAACAAAGACAATTAATGTGTCTTAGATCTTGAGGAAAACCGGAATTGTAACTTAAGTTTTATCTACTTTATAACCTTGCAGCGGCATGGCAAAGGAGACAGGATCTCACAGGATTTTACAAATTGTGTTTACAGGGAATTGGAATTGGGACATAGATAAGGTCTGCTGGTCACAGAAAAACGGGCTTTTAACATTCCTTTTAGTTTTCAGGGGAGGGGGAAGGGAGAGAGGGAGCGAGGACACAGGGAAACAGCAAAAGATTCGCTGTTTATAGCTTTCTTGGGGAAGAAAACACATGCACAAATTCTTATGTTAGGAATATTTTAAGCATATGTCTCCAATATTATTCATCCAGGACCAAAGTAAGTCCTGATGCAGGAAAGGAGTGAGTTTCACAGCTTTCTGGTCCCTACTCGACCCAGGAAGCCCAGCTGGAACCTCCTCTCAGTCCCCCCTCTAGACTGGACACCCCAGCTGCTGTCCGGAACTGGGCGGCTATCCATCTGGCTACTCGATTTGGCTACTTTTTGCTGATTAGGGGCGAAGAAGGGGCCCTGCAGGTGTGGTGTCCTCCAGAGGGGAGCTTTTTAGGCTAGCGAGGGACCAGCAGGTCAATGCAGGGGTCCTCGGTAGAAGGAATGAGTTGAGCTCATTTGAGGTTTCATTTGTAGGACCATTTGTAGCCTGATGGCCTCGATCCTGGCAGAAACAAATTTGACAAGGAGGTTAAAAATGCAAGGCCCCAACGCAAGTTATAGTAGGATGGCTGTCACAGGGCCTAGAAAGGGGAGGAGCCAAGGTATCCATTGGTTAAACATATTCCAGGGCCCTGAGTGTTCAAGCTCTTTTTTTTTTTTTTTTTTTTTTTAACTTTTTATTTTATTTATTTGACCTTTTTAGTAATGATTCCTGACTGGTTAACGAAATAGCAACATTCTTCTCCTAAGAAGAGGCAGGTTTCTCCTCTTTCCACTGTTAATAAGTCTAGGACTCTCGGGTTTTGAAGGACTACCACATCTAGAAAATCAAGCTGGCTTTGTAAGGTCAATAGGGAGTCAGCAATTCGTTTTATGTCATCATTTAATTTTCGTGATAATTTATAATAGAATTGGTAGAGGAGATTATGCTTCTAATTCCAGTCCCAAGCCCTCCCAGTATTTCGGCTCCTACAATAGACAATAAGGGCTCGCGTGTGGCGAGATTGGGGTATAACGGGACTTTGTGACTCCTGTGCAGTATATATGGACATGGGAGGTGCTGGAAAGGAGAGAAAGCATAGTTCTTTTGGAGTGCCGTTTAGGCATCAATAGGCTGTGTTATCACAGATGAAAAACATGCCTGAAGTGAGATAGGTGAAACCTGAGGTTGTGGATATCCAGGACTGACCTCGGGAGGTATTTTTATTGAGAGCCATGCTGAAGTTTATGCATGTGAGATTTGAGGCCTGCGTGGCTGGTAAATTGGAGTCTATGGGACTGATTCATTTGGTGGTGTTTAGGACTGGGGTGGATAAGTTCTACTGTCCGGGGACAGGGACTGGGACATATGGTTGAAAATGCAATGGGAGACACATCCAACAGTTGGTTGGATTACTAGGAGAGGCTTTTTGTATTCTTGTAAGGGTGGTGTTAAACAGGCTCTAGAGATGAAAATGAGAGTTAAGGGTTTCTTGTAGCCTGGAAAGGTCTAATTTTTTGTATGGACTGGGAGTACTGGAGAGCTGGACTAAGTTTTTAATTACTTGTTGGATACACTGTTCTTTAGCCTCATCTTGGACACCCCCTCCGTCAGACATACCTATATGGGTATAATATGTCCAACAAGCATTGGCCCCCCATTTCTCAGGGCAGTCACCTCGGATCATTTTTGTGTATGTGTGTGTGACATGTATGGCTATTGTTAGAACAAAGAGAAGCAGTTTTATAACATTCTTTTTTTATGTAAGTATATGCAGCAAAAAATGTGGGTGCTCGGAAGGGGCTACCTAATCTTCAAGAGTTTTTGAGAGAATGCTAGGTGACTCCTCCAGGGGAGGCACACTGACACGGGAGGTGTGTTGTAGTTGGAGAAATGGACATAAGTACAAAGAGGGTGGCCGGAAACCTAAGAGGAGTCATGACGTGTGGTAGGTGGGACGGTCGAAGGAAAGAGGAGGGAAAAAGGAGTAAATTGCTGTTAGAAGGAAGGACGATAGAAGAAAGGTTGATGTGATTAGGATTTTTGTCCTGGCCAGAGCTATAGTATATAATCCTACTGCAAAGAATATAGTTAGTATACTGCTTAATAATGTAACGAAACAGTAGAAGGATTCTATTAAAGAGAGCAAGGAGAGATGTCAAAGGTCAGGTAGGTTTTTTTACTTATCCACTTTTAAGTAGGAAGAAGTTTCTCTTTAGGATTAACTACAGGAGTTGTTCTGGTCGGAGGTTTTTTTTTTTCCCGAAATAGGAAACACAGGTCCCCTAGTAGCTGACAGGTGTATTGAAGCTGGTCTGGTTGACCTTGTGACTCCTGAGTTGATGATCTGTAAGTTCCTCAGGAGGTGTCCAAGGTTTGACTCGGGTGTGGTGAATTCAGTATTCCACTGTTACCACTTTAACTGCAATGGGGGTAGAGAGGATTACCGAGTGTAGTCCCTCTCATAAGGGATCTATAGATGGAGAAGTAGAGGGGAGAGACTTGACCAATACTAGATCTCCTGGTTGAAACAACTCTATTCCCTTTTTCCTGTCATACTTTGCAGGTAAATTTTTAAGATTTTGTTGATATTTTGCCAGAGAAGTTATATCTTTGACTAAATTGGCCATTTCCTGATCGAGCAGGAGGTCATTTGTGAGAAAAGGCCATCCATACAACACTTTACATGGACTGAGCCCCATTCTTTGAGGAGAGTTTCGAATTCTTTTTTTTTTTTTTTTTTTTTTTTTGAGACAGAGTCTTGCTCTATTGCCCAGGCTGGAGTGCAGTGGCGTGATCTTGACTCACTGCAACCTCCACCTCCCGGGTTCATGCCATTCTCCTGCCACAGCCTCCCGAGTAGCTGGGACTACAGGTGCCCGCCACCACAAGACAGTGGGCCATGGGAGATGAGTTTTTTTGCACTAGCTTTTTCAAATGTCTCTTAAATGTTCCATTAGCCTTTTTGACTTTTTTTGAGGATTGTGGCCTCCAGGCACAGTGAAGGTGATACTGTATTCCTAGTGCCTTGGAAATTTCTTGAGTTATTGTAGCTTTAAAAGCTGGTCCGTTGTTGCTCTGTAAGCTTTGGGGAAGTCCAAATCTAGGAATTATTTTATGAACTAAGACTTTAACCACCTCTTGGGCCTTTTCTGTTTTACAAGGGAAGGCTTTCACCCAATTTGTAAAGGTATTAACACAGACCAATAAGTACGGAAATCCTCTTGACTTTGGCATATGGGTAAAATCTAACTGCCAGTCCTCTCTAGGATAATGTTCTGTTCTTTGTCCTTTTGGAGGGGCTTTATGGTGGGCTCAGGAGTTATCTTTTTGGCACGCTTTACAGGCTTCGACTACTTGCCAGATGGTTTTGAGGAGGTGTGGCCCTGAAAATAGGGATGTGGGCATCTTATGGGTACTTTTAATACCTATATGAAAAGTTTGGTGGAGGGTTTTAAGTATTTTCCACTGGCTGGCTTCAGGTATGAGCATCTTTTTTTCCTCTGTTGTTAGCCACCCTGAGGGGAGAAAACTATGTCCTAGTGAAAGTCCCCATTTTGTTTCAGTTGGGGAATACTGTGGCTTAACTTCTTGAAGGGGGTTGCTCCACACCAGGGGGCCTTTTATGGGCAGCTTTGGAGGAAAGCCCTGCCTGGCAGCAAGTTTGGCCTCAGTGTCTGCTCGGCGGTTTTTATTTTTTGCCTCCTCTCCTTCACCTTTTTGATGGCCTCGGCAGTGTAAGACTGCCACCTTTTTAGGCTTTTGCACTGCATGCAATAACTCCATGATTTCTCTGTGGTACTTAATGGGTGTTCCTCCAGAGGTGAAGAACTCTCTTTCTTTTCATATTGCTGCATGTGCACGTGAGACTAGATAAACATACTTGCTATCTCTGTACACATTTATTTACTTTTTCCTCCCAGCGCTAAGGCTCAGGTAAGCGCCACTAGTTCTGCTAACTGAGCACTGGTCCCTGGGGGAAGAGCTTATTTTCAAGTACTGCTGCATCACTAACTAAGGCATAGCCTCCCTTTCGTACCCCATTTTCTACAAATGAACTTCCATCGGAGTCCAGGTTAAGGTCAGGGTTGGCTAAGGGGAGTTCTAAGAGATCTTCTTAGGCGGCGTAAGTCTGAGCTATAATTTGTTGGCAGTCAAGTTCGATCGGTTCCTCATTCTCTGGGAGAAAAGTGGCAGGGTTGAGGGCTGCACACGTGCGCATTTGAAATACTGGTCCCTCAAGGAGTAGTGCCTGGTATTTGAGTAAGCAGTTATCTGAGAGCCACAAACTTCCTTTAGCATTTAATATGCTGCTTATATCATGAGTAGTCTAGATGGTGAGATCCTTTCCTTGTATTATTTTAATAGCCTCTGACACTAAGATGACTACTGCTGCAACTACCCGTGAACAACGAGGCCAGCCTTTGAATGCTACATCAATTTTTTTGCTTAGTATGCCACCGGTTGTGGGGCTGTCCTGCGAGTCTGAGTAAGAACTCCAAGAACTATTCCTGCTCTCTCGGTGACATATAAAGAGAAATTTTGTCCTGTGGGGGGGCTCAGGGCTGGAGCTTACACTAGGGCCTGCTTTAAAGTTTTGAAGGCTGTTTCTGCCTCTGTTTCCTAGTCTACTAGATGGGTGTTTGCCTTTTGAGTCTCTTTTATCAGGGTATAGACTGGCCTGGCCACTTCACTGTATCTAGGAATCCACAGTCAGCAAAAGCCAGTGATTCCAAGGAACCCCCGCGACTGTCTCAATGTCTTAGGGTGAGGATAGGCCAATATAGGCTGAATACGCTCTTTGCTAAGGGCCCTAGTTTCTTTGGCTAGGACTAGGCCTAGATATTTAACTTGTTGTAGACAGAGCTGAGCTTTTGTCCTAGACCCTTTGTACCCCAGGTTAGCTAGAAAGTTTAAGAGGTCTAGAGTAGCCTGTGACATGAGGCTTTTGAACTGGTAGCCAGAAGTATATCATCCACATATTGCAGGACTAGAGTGCCTGGACTTGAGAATTGGTCTAGCTCTTGGGCCAATGCCTGATTAAACAGATGAGGGTTATCTCTAAAGCCTTGGGGCAAGACTGTCCACATAAGCTGGACGTGGGGTCTTACAGGATCCTCAAAGGCAAAGAGGAACTGGGAGTCAGAGTGCAGGGGAATGCAGAAGAAGGCACCTTTGAGGTCTAGAACAGTAAACCATTCTGCTTCCTCTGGTATCCAAGAGAGCAGTATATAGGGGTTGAGTATAGCAGGATATAAAGGAATTACTGCCTCATTGATGATTCTGAGGTCTTGCACTAGTCTCCACTGACAATTGGGTTTTTGTATTCCTAGGATTGGGGTGTTGCAAGCACTGCTACATTTTTTTCTGTAAACCTTGAGCTTTTAAATTTTTAACAATATTCTGTAAACCTTTGATAGCTCCAGGTCTTAAGGGATATTGACTTTGATAAGGAAAAGTGGTGAGGTCTTTTAGCTTGATTTGGACTGGATGGGCATTCTTTCCCTTCCAAATTGTTCTTCTAAGGCCCAGACCTCAAAGTTAATTTCTTCTTGAAGTAGGGGACAACAAATGGGTAATTTGTTCCCCACATTCATGTAGATAATGGCCCCAGCTTTGGCTAGTATGTCCCTCCCTAAAAAAGGTGTGGGACTTTTGGGCATAACAAGAAAGGCATGTGAAAAGAGCAAAGTCTCCCCATTGCAGCTGAGGAGGTGGGAGAAATACCTGGTTACAAGCTGTCCTAAGATTCCTCAGATAGTAACAGACTTTGAGGACAGCCATCCCGGGCAGGAGATTAAAACTGAGAAGGCCGTGCCAGTGTCCAGGAGGAAGGCCACTTCCTGGCCCTCAACGGTCAAACCTACCCAGGGCTCTGTGAGGGTGATGGCATGAGCTGGCGCTGGCCCCGGGCACCCTCAGTCCTGTTGCTGAATCATCTGGTTGGGTGCTTCTGGTCCAGAGGGCCTTTATCCTCTGGGGCAGTGTGCCTTCCAGTGATTGCCTTGGCATATGGGCATGGGCGAGGGGGTGGTTTGTTTTTTGTTGGACAATTTTTTTAAAGTGTCCTTGCAAACCACACTGATAACAAGCCCTACTGGGCAATTGGCCAGCTCCTCTCTTGGTTGTCTCTGAGCCACCAAGGTCTGCCTGTCTGAGGGCCATGACTAAGGCTGCAGACTTTCTCTTATCTTGCTTTTCCCTTTCGGCCTGTTCCTCTTGGTCCCTGTTATAGAACACCGAGGTTGCCAGGTTTAATAATGTCTCCAAATGTTGTTCTGGGCCTAAAGCAGACTTTTGGAGTTTTCTCCTAATGTCAGACGCTGATTGGGTGATAAATTTATCCTTTAAAATAAGTTGGCCTTCTATGGAATCTGGAGTTAGGGAGGTGTGCTTTCTTAGGGCCTCCCTTAGCCTTTCAGTAAGAGCGGAGGGTTTTCCTCTTTTCCCTGTGTAATTGTGGATAGCATTGAGTAGTTTATAGGCTTTTTCTTAGTCTTTCTCAACCGTTCCAAAATGCAAGTTAGCAAATGCCTGCGGCTCCAATCTCCATGATCTGAGTCAGTATCCTCATGAGGGTCTGCACTGGGGACTGCCTGTTGCCCTGTGGGGACTTTCTCCCTCTCCTCCAGGGTCATTCGATGGTTTACCTGGCTAAAGTACCACAGATCCTTAAATTGCCGGGCTGCTGCTAAAGCTGCTTCTTTTTCAGTAGAACTTAAGGTCTGATCAAGAAGCAACATGATCTCTCTTCCATATTAGAGCAAAGGACTGCCCCAATCCTTGTAGGACATCTATATCGTTATCAGGATCATCCAAGCATTTCCCTAAATCTGCCTTTATTTGTTTCAAATCTGAGAGTGTGAAGGGGGCATGCAGGTGAATGGGCCCAAATTCTCCTCCTACTGCTTGTAAGGGACATAGTTTGGGTGCCTGGCTCAGTTTATGTTCTCTTTCCAGTGTGCCTTTAACACTTCAGTGCGGCCGGATGGAGGAGTGTCAGTGGGAGGGGGGACTGGGGCTGAGGGAAGAGGCCCTGAGTATGGAGACACTTGTGGGTTTCTGTCATTTGGGCAAAACTTGCAGGCTTGGCCCAGGGCAGTATTGTCACAAAGGCAAAGAAAGCCTGTACATAAGGGACTTCACTCCATTTACCTTCCTGTTTACAGAAAAGATCTAGTTGTAGAAGGGTGTTATAATTCATACTTCCTTCGTAGGGCCAAGTGTCTCCATTTTGTAAGGAATACTGGGGCCAGGCAGTGGCACAGAAGAAAATCTGCTGCTGCTTTTTTAAGGTTTCAGGGTCAAATTTGTCCCAGTTATTCAGGATACATCTCAAGGGAGTGTCCGGTTTTGAAGGTATGGTGCCCACCTGGAATTTTAAACAAAGGGATGCCCGCACCCCTGGTTAGTCCTGGACTTGTCTTCCCTTAGGGCGTCCCCCAAGGGTCAGGTCCAGTTGGGCTCAAAGCTCATGGCCGCTTTTCCTGAGGCCTCCATCTACCGAATTTAACCATGCTTACCGGATTTAACCATGCTTACCGGATTTAACCACGCTTACCAGATTTAACCATGCTTACCAGATTTAACCATGCTTACCAGCGGGATGGAAACTTCCCTTGCCCCTGCCGTGCGCCCACTGACCACTAAATGGGGCACAAGGACTGCTGGATTGATTGTGGTCCTTCTGCCAATGCAGCCTACCTGTTCCAGGGTGGCAAGGCCTGGGTCTGGGGCACCACTGATGCTTGCATGCTAAGGCCCAATTTACATGTACCTGGCCATAAAACTGTCCTTCAAGGAGGAATCTCTGAATCAGAGACAAGAGGCTTAGTAAGCTTTAAGGGGGTGGTGGATGTCCTCTAGGCCAGGGCCGAGAGAACTGCTGCTATACTCTAGCCTTCCGTCCCCACTTGCCATCAAAGGAGTAAGCCCCTCTCTTAAGGCGGTACCAGTATCCCGTGTCCTAACTGACTATATTTTCTTCCTTCCGATACCAACTACTGAATGGTTCAAATAGCAATTCGATGGCTCTAAGAGCTGTACCTGTGCACCACAGATTGTACTTGAGAGGCCCCAAGGAAGGGGAAAGTCTCCCTGGGGAGCAATGGAGGAAATGCCCTAAGGCTTCTACTATCCACAGGAAAATCACAGACTTGTCCTTAAATTGTCCTGATGTGGGGGACCATATACTACGGTGGGGAACTGGTCCTTCCAAAGAGCCATCAAATGGTGACACCCGCCTAAACCCGGGAGGGCACCATGAACAGGGATCTTCTGGGCACCACCCGAAGAATTTAAGACTTCTGAATAGGGAATCTTGATCCTGCCTAGCAGGAATAACCTTGCTTGCGAGATGAGGAAAGACGTCTAGCCGGCGGACATTAGGACCCAGGAGACAGGGTTCAGAAGATGTAGGGGTCTCACGCTCAGTAACCCCTGCAGGGGGAGCCTCTGGCAGGGCCATGGTCTCATCCAGGAAGTCTGGGAGACTAGAACCTCCGCTAACTCCCTGGTGTACTTCGGGACCGCCATGGAAAGTGAAAGAGTATGAACTGGATCCAGACTAACCAACATTCCCAGCCCCGGAGGGTCAGGGGTTGTTAGAGCGCCCTTTTCCGGACGGCCTGTTACCCGTGTCTTCAGTTCAGCTGCCGCTAATCGCCCTTAAGTGGCCGACAGCTGCCGGTGTAGCCGCCGCATTCTAAGGAAGGACAGGACAGAACAGCAAGCGAAAGAGGTCCGATCCTACTCACCACGTGAAGATCTAGATGCCTTTCCTGGAGATTCTCCTGGCTGGCTCACCAAAAATGTAACGCCAAAGGTTCTTGCCTTAACCACGCCAAAGATTTGGTGTGGGGCAGCCTGAGGGGACAGAGAGACACGGATGGACCAAGAGAAAAAAGCTGGAGGCTTTACTGAGCAGAGCGACAGCCCAAAGCTTCCACAGCGGGGAAGGCGTCCCGAGCGGGGGGCCCGTGTTAGATTTTTCGATCACCTTTTAAACTCTTTAAGGCGGGAAATACGTGAGGCGGGAAGATGTTACCAGAGCGAGAAACGAAGACAATTAACATGTCTTAGATCTTGAGGAAAACTGGAATTGTAACTTAAGTTTTATCTACTTTATAACCTTGCAGCGGCATGGCAAAGGAGACAGGATCTCACAGGATTTTACAAATCCTGTTTACAAGGAATTGGAATTGGGAGCATAAATAAGGTCCGCTGGTCACAGAAAAACGGGTTTTTAACATTCTTTTTAGTTCCAGGGGAGGGGCAAGGGAAAGAGGGAGCGAGGACACAGAGAAGCTTACGGCAAAAGTTTTGCTGTTGGCCGGGCGCGGTGGCTCAAGCCCGTAATCCCAGCACTTTGGGAGGCCGAGACCATCCTGGCTAACACGGTGAAACCCCGTCTCTACTAAAAAAATACAAAAAACTAGCCGGGCGAGGTGGCGGGCGCCTGTAGTCCCAGCTACTCGGGAGGCTGAGGCAGGAGAATGGCGGGAACCCGGGAGGCGGAGCTTGCAGTGAGCTGAGATCCGGCCACTGCACTCCAGCCAGGGCGACATAGCGAGACTCTGTCTCAAAAAAAAAAAAAAAAAGTTTTGCTGTTTATAGCTTCTTGGGGGAAGAAAACACATGCACAAATTTTGATGTTAGGAATATTTTAAGCATATATCTTTAATATTATTCATCCAGGACCAAAGTAAGTCCTGATGCAGGAAAGGAGTGAATTTCACAGCTTTCTGAGCCCCTACTCGACCCAGGAAGCCCAGCTGGAACCTCCTCTCACTGTTAGGCTAGATTTTAATTACAGTTAAGTGACAGTAACTTTCCTCATTCTTATTTGACCTGGTATTTTCTGGTTTCAATTTCTCTCGTTGAAAGGAATAACATTCCTAAGGCAAAATTCACAAGGCAGGTATCTAATAATTTGTTCAGGTACTGTTGAAAGAAATTAACGAAATGATCCATCCCTCCGTCAGCACTCCCACATGTGTGCACCTACACATATCCCCACACACTGGCTTTCTTCCAGTTCTTTAAATCTCAGGTTCTGAAAGAGATGCAAAAATGGCTGGTACATTAAACCTGGCTTGTAAGCACCTACACACCAGGAAATGAATGTTCACAATAAAAGGCACAGTAAGGTGAGTGTCAATTCAGAACAGCAGAAGTGGAAATGTATATTCATTTGTAAATATTAGAAAGGATTTCATGGCTACATTGGCACTTGAGATCATTTCGAAGAATATCAATAATTAGAGACTGGTGGAGAATATTCCAGACACAGGGGAAAACATGCAAAGATGATAAGGAAAGACAGATTGATAGGTTCAGAAAAGTGTAGGGAAGAGGGGGATGAAAAAAAAATTTATTAATGGGTACAAATATGTGATTTGATAGAAGAAATAAGACAGAGTTAAAGAGATCAGTAGGGTCATTCTAGTTCACAGTCATCTACTGTATATTTCATAATAACTAGAAGATAATTCAAATAGTTCTAGCATAAAGGACAAATATTTAAGGTGATGGACATCCCAAGCACACTGATTGGATCTTTACAAATTATATGAATGTATTAAATTCTCACATGGATCCCAAAACTATGTACATCTATTACGCATCAAAAAAATAAATTTAAAAGAAGAAAACTGTAGGGAACCCACTCTGGCTGAGGTATACAGCATGGGGAGGGATGGAGTTGAACTGTCAGAGCCATTAGGTCAAACTAGAAATTGTCAGTGAGGTATTGGTGTTTAATCCTGGCAACCACAGGAAATGATTGCCTAGTATTTAAGCAAACTGGCGATGTGAACCATGCTTCAGAATTTAGTTTTTATTCTAAAAATAGAAAAAAAAAACTATCTAAACCTTCTGGCCACTATTTTATTTTCCCAGTGAAAACTGTAGGAATCATCTCAGGGTTTACACGGAAAAATCACTTTTAAAAATACGTTTGCATATATTTTCCCATTTAGTCGTCATGGAAACTCTGAAGCAGGTACTGTCCTGGCTTTCCTGTTTACTAGATGTATGACCTTGGACAAGATACCTAAGTCAGCATTCATCTCTAGCATGGTAATAACAGTATAGTACCTACTTCCTGTGTTTAATGTATAAAAGACACAATGGATGTAAAAGCACGTGGCACCGTACCTATGGTATAAGCTTTCAGTAAAAATTAGATTTATAATTATCATCATTATTATTACTTTGTAACAAGGAAAATGAGACAGAAAAGTTAGGTGATTTGTCCAAAGTAGCTGGGCTAGGAAGTGGCAGAATTAAACTTGACTGCAAGCTACTGGCATGATGTTTCTAAACTGTAAAGCATATCCTGCTCCCTGTGAGAGAGTAAGTAAATTAGAGGTTCAATAATGGAGAACTGACTAGGCAAATTGTGCCTCCCTATCATGTGGAATTCTACAAACCAATTATGGTGATGTTCAAGAATTATTTTTTCCAACATGGAAAGAGTCAAATATATTATTACATTATTTAAAAGTTAACGATGTACACTAAGACTTTTATTAAGATGAATAATAGAAATATCCTTTCAGGGTAGAAAATATCCTAAAAGGATGTATGTGCCAAGGCTCTCAGTGACTGAAAAAGAGTGAGAATGGATTTTTCTTATTCCTATGCTCACTCATCTGTGACCATAGTAATATATGCCATGTTTGATATATCCATGTTGAACACAATTTGTCCTAAAATACATCTTTTAAACTTCCACCCTTCCCCCACTGACCCTAAAACATCCTTCCTTTCCATAGCACACCTGTCTTGGTGCCAAACACACAAAGCCTTCTTTTCTAATATGTTATATCCTACCTAAGATCCTGTGAGGAATAGTTCTTGGCAGAACACATGACTCGCCCATTATTTAATCGTGCTACTATCTGTTGTTTGTTGCAAAGGGCTAATCTTAATCATAGAAAAGTTTAATGTTCTATAGAGATCTTTACTGTGGGCTATGTAGAATGGTAAGAAAAAAATTTGATTTCCCACTTTCCCTTGTTCTCTGTCATAACCAAGGATCTAAAATTCATTCCAAATCTCAGTCTAATATCTTTTTTGAAATGTATGTATGTAAAATATACATAACTTAAAATTTACTATCTTAACCCTTTTAACTGTAAAATTCAGTGACATTCACATTGTACAACCATCATCACCATTCATCCACAGAACTCTTTTCATCTTGCAAAACTGGAACTGTGTACCCATTAAACAATAACTCCTACCCCCTCCTCCAAGCCCCTGGCCACCACCGTACTACTTTCTGTCTCTAGGAATTTGATTACTCTAGATACTTCATATACGTGGAATCATTGCTGTGTTTGTCCTTTTGTGAATGGCTTATTTCACTTAGCATCATGGCCTCAAAGTTCATCCGCGTCATATGCAGCTGGAAGCCATTATCCTCAGTGAACTAACGCAGAAACAGAAAAACAAAATACCATGTGTTCTCACTTATAAGTAGGAGCTAATTATTGGGTACACGTGGACATAAAGTTAGGCACAATAGGCACTGGGGAGTACAAGAAGAGGCAGAAAGCAGGGCAAGAGTTAAAAGCCTACCTATTAGGTATTGTGCTGCCCACCTGAGTGACAGACCCATTTGTACTCCAAACCTTGGCATCACACAATATACCTTTGTAAAAAACCTTCTTATGGACCCCTGATTCTAAAATAAAAGTTTTAAAAAATGATTACGTTAAATTAAATTTAAATTAAAAGGACATACCATTTGACCAACATCAACAAAAAAATTTCATCCATGACGTAGCAAGTGTCAGAATTTCCTTCCTTTTTAAAGACTGGACAATAGTCCGTTGCATGAATGTGCCACATTTTTTTTATCCCTTCATTCATTAATGATGACTTCTGTTGCTTTCATGTTTTGGCTATTGTTAATAATGCCACCGTGAACATGGGTTTACCAAAATCTCTTCAAGTCCCTATTTTCTATCCTTTTGGGTACAATCCAGAAATGGAATTGCTGGATAACACTATTTGTTGAAAGCCTGTCTTTCCCCCCACTGAATGGTCTTAACCTTGTTGAAAAATCATTTACTATATATGTGAGGGTTTGTTTTTGGGCCCTCCATTTTATTCCATTGGTTTATATATCTGTCTTTATGCCAGTACCAAACTAATTTGATTACTGTAGCTTTGTAGTAAGTTTTGAAATCAGGAAGTGTGAGACCTCCAATTTTGTTCTTCTTTTTCAAGATTGTTTTGGCTACTTGGGGTCCTTTGAGATTCCACTATGAACTTTAGGATGGATTTTTCTATTTCTTCAAAATTACCAATGGGATTTTAATAGAGACTGCAATGAATTCTGTAGTTCATCGCTATCTTAATAATAAATCTTTCAATTTGTGAACACCGGATGTCTTTCCTTTTATTGTCTTCTTTAACTTCTCTAATGATTTTTCTTCCTTTTTCCAGCTCATTGGCCTATAATGCCCTTTCCTAGACTTTGCCTTTTTCCTCTGTAGTGGTTTGAGGTTTTATTGACTTAGTCTGACTCTGTTTGATATGCAAAAATAGGCAATTTAAACCCTTTGATATGTCATGTAAGGAGCGATGATATGTTATGGCAGAGGTCCTGGGTATTCTGAATAGTTGGTGACATCATTAATTTAGCTGTCTAAATTGGTGAAATAATCATTATGTAATGATGAATGAAAAAATATACCACATAAGACCCCTGAAAAAGCAAATATCAGAGTTCTCTCACCCTATGTCTTTTGCCAATGGCTATAACTGTCCACTATGGAATGTGAGTGGTCATGGAGTTGGCAGAGGAGATCATTGGAAGAACATGAGATAAGATATCACGGACATAGATGGGGTAATGTAAAAATTGTTATAAGTTTCCTTACTAGAGCTTAAGTTTGAGTATAGCCTGTTTCAATGCTTGCTAACCTTCAAAAAGTTTTCAATAAAATCCCCTGAGATTCTTACATGCCCTAATGTTCTCTCTCCTATGTCTCCTAAGAAGTCATGAGTACAGAAGTGAGCATCCAGGAACATATTTGGCAAGGGATTTGAAACTGAGGGCCAGGACGCAATAGCCCATGAATGTATGAGAACATCTGGTGCTCCGTGAGATATTCTAGTGATAACAACAGCAAAAAAGCTCTATTCTCGTGAGAACAATTTGAATCGATCTGATTCTTGATCTCTGACATTGTAATTTGAAATTACAGAAGTATTCAGGCCCTCAGGAGTGGTAACTAAAATGGAGAAGCTGCGCTGAAAGGTGCCGTGGGCAAGTCAAAATTAAAATTAAGTTGAGTTACACAGCAGCAGAAACTGCTACTGTACTAGCATAGTATCTCACAGCAGTAGTCAGTACTAGTCAGGATGAAGAGCAGGAATCAGAGCTGTTAGGAAGAAGACACTATCGCTAAAGGAAGCACTCAAAAGCTAATCCAGTCATGCCACTCACCAACTTAAAGTTAAACCTCCCATGGGGTCCATCATGATCTGCCCCCATCTTTTACCTCCATCTCACAACTCCCACCACTCACTCCTGTTGTCTTTCAGCCCCAGTGATCCCCCATACTGAACTACAGTAGTCTCCTGCAACCCACTTTTGCTTTACAGGTTTCAGTTTCCCATGATCAACCACAATCTGAAAATATTAAGTGGAAAATTCCAGAAATAAACAATTCCTAAGTTTTAAATTGCACACCCTCCTGAGTAGCATAATGAAATTTCATGCCATCCCTGCATCCCACCTGGGACGGGAATCATCCCTGTGTCAGTGTCTCCACAGTGCCTCAGCTCCCCACCCATTTATTACTCAGAGGCCAATTCAGTGATCAGATCAACCATTGCAGTACTGCAGTGCGCATGCTCATGTAAACCTCATTTGACTTAGTAATGGCCTCAAAGCACAAGAGTAGCAATGCTGACATATTGTTATAATTGTTCTATTTTATTACTGTTTTTAATCTCTCACTGTGCCTAATTTAGAAATTAAACTTTATCATAAGTATGTATGTATGTATAGGGAAAAAAACATAGTATATATAGAGTTTAATATTATCCATGGTTTCAGGCATCCACTGGGGGTCTTGGAATGTATCCCGGTGGATAAGGGGGGACTACTGTACTTGCGGTTCCTGAAACGGAGCACGTGCTCTCTCAGCTCTTGGCCAAAGGACATGCTGTGTGCCCCATCTGCAACACCCACCTCTGCCTACCTCATCTAGTTGATCACTCCTACTTCTCTCTCAGGGTTTAAGACTATGTCTAGACTAGGAACCTTTCCTCTGGGCTTCATTTGTGCTTTGTAAGTTTCTTTATTTGCCACGCCTGCAGTGAACTACAAGCTCCTTGAGGAGGGTTTGTCCTTTATGGCCAGGCTTAGCTAGGCACCTGGCACATACCAGTGAGGCAGGAAAATAGGGTCTGGAGGCAGGAAACATATGGCCGATTCACACTTCAGCTATGACAGAAAATATCCTCTCCATAGGTCATACACCAAGTAACCAATGAAAACCTCTAGAGGGCATTTAAACCCCCAAAAATTCTGGTAACGGGGCCCTTGAGCCCCTATGCTCGGGCCTGCTCCCACACTGTGGAGTGTACTTTCATTTTCCGTAAGTTTCTTCATTCCTTCCTTGCCTCATTTGTGCGTTTTATCCAATTATTTGTTCAAGATGCCAGGAACCTGGACACCCTCCACCAGTAACAGTAGGAGCTCAGTATCTGTTTTACTAAAAGTCATACTCTCAGGTTAAATTTTATAAGAAAATCCAATTATATGCAGCATACAAAAAAATGGAAATGTAGTGGTGAAATTGTGAAATGAAGTACAATTCAAGAGGAAATAATGAAACAAATCAGAGAATCACTTTGACGAAATGATGCAATTCATAAGAAGGCAATGTCTCCACGGGGTGATACTTCCTCCAGCTCTCCTCTCTCCATCCAACCTGGTTTAGGTTTCTGCCTAACCCCCTCACCTTTCTTGCAACCCTCTCTACTGACATCATTTGTCTTGGTGGGGTTCCCCACAACTCTGTAGTTCTTCTAGAGGAGTGACCATATCTTTTTACCTTTTTATCTCCAGCATTTGATAAATGGTGAATGGAGGAATGAGACAGAGGCAAGAATCTTTTGCAAAAAATAACATGACATCAAAATACATAACGAAAAACTGTAACAAGTGAAAGTAGAAATGACAGTTATACAATCATGAGATATTTTAACACACTACTATCCATCTTTGACAAATCAATTGAATAAAAAATAAATAAGGGCAGAAAAGAATTGAACTATATAACAAGGTTACATTAATAAATACTGAACTTTGTAACCCAGATGTAGAAAATGCTTCTATAAATCAGATGTTTACAAAAATAGACCATGACCAGCCCACAAAGAAAACTTCAATTTACTGCACAAATCGCAAATTATGTAGAACAAGTTCCTGAAGGAAATACAAAAACAAAAAAGGAAGAAAAAGGAGAGATATAGCAGAAGCCACTTAGCAATTTAGAAAGCTTTACCAATGATCTTATAAAGGCTGACATTATTTGAAGCAATAATACCCTTTCCAGAGATCCAGCTCAAGGAAATGATTCAATCCCATCCTCAGATTTCTGTGTACAAATATTATTTTATAACATTTTTATAATAGAAAAGAATAAGAATTCCTTAAATGTCTAACATTAGAAAAATAGTAAATTATAGTGTGTATATCTAATGCAATATTATGAAGCCATCAAAATTATGTTTATAAAGATTTTAGTAGCATGAAAATATTTGTTTCAGTCAGGTTGCTATATAACAAATCACTCCAAAACCTAATGCCTTGAAACTATAACAGTTTATTATTTCTCCCAGTCCTATGGGTTGACTGTGTGACTCTCCTGCTTTGCAAGATTTTGGCTAGAATTTTGGGATGTCTGGAAGGTCCAAAATGGCCGCCCTCATGTGCCTGCACGTGGGTTATCATCCATGAGCCTCTCCATGTGGCTCCTTACACTCCCTGGAAGAATGGGGGCTAGAACCTAAGAAGAAATGTTCTAAGCAGCGAAGACAGAAACCATTGATCTCGTAAGGCCTCGTCTCAGAAATTATACAGCATCACTTCTGCTGCTGTGTTTTATTCATCAAATTAAATTCCAGGGCCAACCTTGTTTCAAGGAAAGGGAAAAGAGATTGCTTCTCAATGGAAGTGTTAAAGCAAACTAAATACGGCCTGAGAGGGACTTGATACTTCTATATTTGAGTCCTTGTGAATGAACTGCAACCTAACTTAATAGGTAGACAGGACTGAAAACCTAATTTAGGAGTATGCCGTGTAACAATCCCTGAGTCATCACCAATCCCAGCAGCCATACATCAACCAGTCATACACTGCTGAGTGTTCAAACTCTGTTCAAATAAGGCAGACGCCAAGCTGTAACCAATCCAGCTGTTTCTGTACCTCACTTCTGATTTATGTACGTCACTTTACCTTTTTTGTCTATAAATTTGTTCTGACCACGAGGCAACCCTGGAGTCTTTCTGAATCTGCTGTGATTCTGGGGGCTGCCCGATTGCGCAAATCATTCATTACTTAATTAAACTCCTTTAAATTTAATTTGGCTGAAGATTTTCTTTTAATAGAAGGATTGGCAAATGATCTTTAATCCACCATAATAATATAACATTAAGTGAAAAAATGCTATTTTTTCACTTAATTTTAAATATATACATATGTAAATACAAACTCAGCTCTGATTTGTAACATTATATGTATTTTTCTATTTCCTATGAATAAAAATGTATATTATACATAGATTTATATTTTCCATATGAACTTTAAAAGACCAGAGGGCAAAATGCTAACAAGGATTATCTCTAGATAGTGAAAGAGGCCTAATTATAATGTTATTCTTTAAAGTTTTCTGTTTGTTCCAAAGTTATGGAAATGTATTACTTTTAAATTGGAGCATAAATGTCATTTTAAAGATATTTTATTCCCGTATAGAAACATTTAAAGCAATTTCCTACAAAAGGCTAAAAGCGCTAAAGGAAATTGAATCAGAAGTAGATGAAAACCAACATCAGATTGAAAAGCAAACAAAATACAAAAAAGATAGTTCCAGATAGCACCTGTATGATTCTCTTCTTGACTGTACAGAATATTAAGCATTTGAATCATCAAACATCTCACAGCAGATTTATGACTGTATTGAACAAATGTATAAATGATTTTCCCCTTTCATTATACTTACAGTACATATTGAATATTTTTCTGCCTCCAAAAAGAAAAAAAAAAAAACAAAGGAAACAAACATTCCTCTTTTATGTGTATGGATCTAAGCTAAGATAAAGGGATGCAGCAGAAACCTTGAGGCAGAGAATAATAAAAATTGACATTTTTTTCACGTATTATACTAAACCCTAGAATAAAATAGATGTGCCTTAAAAATAGTTTTACTGTTGTTTCTCTCGACTCTATGATTTTATAAAGTTAAAACAGTGAGTGTTTTTTTCTAAACAAAGGCAACATGCAATTTTAATGCAGCATCATAAATTATTGCATGATTTTGATGGCAACTTTAGGTAACATGGAAACACTAAGGAAGAAAGAATCATGCATTCCTCTTATACAGATAGAAATTATTTTCAAGGACACAGACCTGCTGTCTAATAGCTTGCCTAGCCTTTCCAGAATTGTCAGGAGAGCCCAGTTTTTATCTTTGCATCCTCACTCCCAGAAGGTCTGGAAGTATTCTTGGCTCACACCAAAAATTATATACTCCAGAAAAGAATTTTCTTTCCCTCCCAGAAAGTGACAAAGATTCCATAATCCAACACAATTTCAGAAGAAAGAGAAATATTAGAAAAGCATTAGCGAAAAAAATTGTGTACATGTACTCTGTTTATAGATGTGCATCTGCTGAACTTCGAAACAGCACTCGTAGATAGACATCTGCTGATGTGTGCATACCAGATGAAGTCTCTATTTTCTCACAACCTGAGATTTCTAACCCCAGACAGAATGACTCTCAGTTCCACTCCACAGATGAATTCCTAGCAGTCTTTCTCAAAACACGTGCATATGCTGTAGTGATCTCTTTGGCACTAACAGATAATGATATGTGCCATGCAGAAGATGTTTGTGACATATGAGATTATTCCTAAGTCATGAAATATAAAGCTTTTCCTTTAAATCATTCTTTAACAAATAAGGCCAATCAGGTAGCAAGTGTTCCTTTGGGTCCAGGTAATTATATATAACATTTTAAAATACTTTTCTATAAAAGTGAAAACAATCGTATCAAAGCTATGATAATATCTATTCTAGACTCAGTTATGCTGTTTTAAACTCCATTACATATTTCTATAGACTAAGAATTTCAGCATCTTTAAACAATAATGAGACCTCAAGAGATGATTTCAAATCTTTCCCCATTGTTTCATCACTTGCTTATACACGGGTCTTTTACCTTCATTAAGTTTCAAAGGTTTTTTTAAATAAATATTTTCATTGTCCATGGACTCTGAATGCATCATACTGATAAATAATACAGTTTAATTTGTTTTTTTGTTGTTTTTGTTTATCTCGGGGATTTATTTTAGATATTTGAGATGTTTTCTGTTTTCATGACCTAATGGCTGATTAATCTCATTTGAGTTCAAATATTTATTCAGCTGCTACTTTTTTGCAGGAAAACCTTCGTGTGTGCTGGGATGGCTCGTTTTTTAATGACCGGGTCCTGCTATGCCTAAAAATAGAAATTAAAATTCAAACTTTATGACATATTCCTATTCTAGATAGCTCATCTGGTGCACATTTTTTCATATACTTTATATTTTTTTAAAAAGTCATACAAAAAAGTGTAATCAAGGCCTTCTGAAGCAACAGGGTAAGAACAAACCCAGAAGCAATGGCCCGGTAATATGACAGGGAACCTGGATCAGTCAGGGATAAGCCTGATCATCAAACAGAAGGATCTGGAAGTTTAACTTCACGCTAAGTGTTAAGTCTTTATCTCTCTCTCCTTCCTCCCTCCCTTTTTCTTTTTGTTCCTCAGAAATGCACAACTAATTGTGCTTGCTTGCCCAAAGTTAAAATTTAGTTAACGAAAACATCCAGTGATAAGAACACCGTATTTCCAAATCCAAAGAATAACATAGTTCCTGGGTTCAACATTTGAATTGGGAGTTTTATTTTTTCGTAAGTTTTTTAATAGCTAGAGTTTTTGTTGTAGGAATGAATATCACTTTCCATTATTGCGGATACTAAATTAAGAACATGCTCAAAATTAGCTCATTTTAGTGTTACAGACAGTGATAGGAATACAAAGTATTTCCACTTTTTATTATGATCTTATTGTCTGCCACCAAATTTTATTGTATTGCTTTGTGTGGGCTTTTTTTTAATACATATCATCTGATTTCCACAAAAGGCACATTTCCTTATCTTTAGACAGCAAAATATAAAGTTATATTTGGAAGGCAGCATTTCTGAATATTCTTCCTTAAAGAAATGGGAACTCGAACTGGTTCATAAATATTGTTTCTCTTTTAATCTCCCAACTCCCCTTTGAGATAGATGCTATAATTACACTAGAAAGAATTTTATACTGGGCTGTCCAAAAAATTATATTTATTATTTCTATTTCAGTGCTTGAAGAGGGTTCTACTGAAGAACCCAAGATGAGAGAGTTCTTCTCATTACTTTCTTTTTTCTGGGACAGTTTTGCTCTCGTCACCCAGGCTGGAGCGCAATAGAGCGATCTTGGCTCACTGCAACCACCACCTCCCAGGTTCAAGTGATTCTCCTGCCTCTGCCTCTAGAGTAGCTGGGATTACAGGCACGCGCCACCACACTCAGCTAATTTTTGTATTTTCAGTAGAGGCAAGGCTTCACCATGTTGGCCAGGCTAGTCTCGAACTCCTGACCTCAAGTTATCTGCCTGCCTCAGCCTTCCAAAGTGCTGGGATTACAGGTATAAGCCACCTCGCCTGGCCTCTTCTCATTACTTTCATGCTGAAATGTTTTATAACACATACTACAAGTAGGAATATCAAATATCCTGTGTGAAGATCTCTATCTCAAAAGAAAAAAACAAATACCTCCTGAAGTGGTTGACCCCTGTGTGATGGTTAGTATTGAGTGTCAACTTGACTGGATTGAAGGATGCAAAGTATTGTTCCTGGTGGTTTCTGTGAGGGTGTTGCCAAAGGAGATGAACATTTGAGGCAATGGAGTGGGAGAGGCAGATCCACCCTCAATATGAGTGGGCACCATCTAATCAGCTGCCAGCACTGCTAGGATAAAGCAGGCAGAGGAACGTGGAAGGAACGTGAGTCTCCTGGCCTCCATCTCTCTCCCGTGCTGGATGCTTCCTGCCCTCAAACATTGGACTCCAAATTCTTGAGCTTTTGGACTCTTGAACCTACACCAGTGGTTTGCCAGGGGCTCTCAGTCCTTCCTCCACAGACTGAAAGCTGCACTGTCAGCTTCCCTGCTTTTGACATTTTGGGAGGCAGACTGGTTTCCGTGCTCCTCAGCTTGCAAATGGCCTATTGTGGGACTTCCTCTTGTGATCGTGTGAGTCAGTACTCCTTAATAAGCTCCCTTCATGTACACATATTAGTGCTGTCCCTCTAGGGAACCCTGAGTAATACACCCTGAAATAAAGTTTAGCAAAGTTTATGTAAATCATTTTTGTTTTCGTTTGTATTTGTTTTTATCAATTACATTCAAATTTTAGCTCTAGTTTATTTAGAATAGAATGGTTTAACTTCATTTCTTTATCTGAGGTATTATGAAATCATGAACAAGCTTCTGCCATATTTTTATTCCTTAATATTTTATAATTTTAAAACCATTTTCATATGAAGTAACTTGATTTTTCAAGCAATCTTTTGTTAAGCAGGGCAGGAATTGTTATACATTTTCATAATGAGAAAATTACAGTTTAGAGGAGGTTAAATACAGCTCACGGTCACATTACCAGTAACGAGCAGTGTTGAGCCTCGAAGCCTAAGCTATGCCCACAGTTCTTTGTGCTGTATTAATGATGCATTGATAATTTCAGGGTTACAAGAAACACATATTAAGTGCCTAGTAAATACTTCATTGTACAATTTTTTAAAGTATGAAGTAAAAGAAATAAAATGTACAACTTTTGTTCATGAGTTTACATTCTAGTGCTAAGAGAAAATATTAGAAGGAAAATATAGAAATGTGTCTTCTACATCGAAACATGAGGAGTGTAGAAAGAAACCTTTGAGATATGCAATCAGTGTACGTTAATATGGTACAGGGTGATTAAATGGGCCCTAGAGAAGCCCAAAGTTTTCTCTTGGTTTGCTAGAGAAGCAATGTCTGCATTGTTCCAATTTAGTCACCAAGTGTCAAAACTTATGTTTCTCTTACCAGAGAAATATGCCTGGTTTCAAGGTTACCAAACTGACTACTGTAAACAATTTCTGCAATCAATTCACAAGACCTCCACAGTGTGCTTTTTGCTAGGTAGGAAAATGCCAGGCAGCTTGGAAAACAAGAAAACACATTTTATGTCTACCATGAGCATTGGCATCAGCCAATTATCCCACACTGTTTTTGGCTAGCCAGTGCTGGAGAGAGCCAGGTCAGTACTCTTTTGCTGAAAGATCTAGGAGTTAACTAAGTGTGGCACTTTCTGTGTCAATTTCAAAGTATTTTATAATACTAACTAGTCACTAAATACAATTTACGGAATTTTGCACTTGGAGCATAAACGTTATGATCCTTCTCTTCCAGACTATTGTCATTTTCTTTTTGGCAAAGAATCAGATTTCTTGATTCCCTCTTTTCTGGTAATTCAATGAGCACTTGCGCATTCTATTTACATAATGGTTTATCGACAATTCTTTTGGAGGTGTTCTGCAAGCCACTTCCTTCACCTGTGGGTTTCAAGGCTTTGGTTTATCTTGCAAAACAGAGACAATATCACCCACATCACTGCTCTCCAACTATTTGTGGGAAAGAACCAGTATTTTTAAATTATTATTTCAACTCTGTCACAAACCTCTATGTAGTTGTACTGCGCACGGCTGGTTCACAATACACACATGCAAGTCTGACAACACACAATCCAGTCTATACGTGATCATTGGAACAAGGCCACTGATCCCAAATTTGAATGTCACAGAAATGTCAAATTCTACAAAATTTTCTAAGCGTTTATTCCTTATTTCTGTAACAGTGTGCATCAAATTGAGCTTTGATCTACACTTTCCACAGAGATCCATGACCTTAGTACAAAACTGTGACCACCTGAGGAGCTCAATTGCTACTGTCTGGTGGAATGACTCTTCTGGAGAACTCTTCCAGCCTAACCAACTACACATTTTCTTCAAGCACTGAACCTTCTACTTCATTTCCTTGCTGTTACTGTCTAGTTCCGTCTACATATAACACATGTCCAGGAATGGACATTTCTGATATAGTCTTCTTTATAGTTAGAAGACAGAGCTCACTTTTATTGTTTATTATTTTTGAGACAGAGTCTTGCCCTGTCTTCCAGGCTGGAGTGCAGTGGCACAATCGCAGTTCCCTGCAGCTTGCACCTCCCAGATTGAAGTCATTCTTGTGCTTCAGCCTCCCAAGCAGCTGGGATTACAGTTTGGGATTACAGTTGGTGCACCAACACACCCAGCTAATTTTTGTATTTTTAGTAGAGATGGGGTTTTGCCATATTGTCCAGGCTGGTCTCAAGCTCTTGACCTCAAGTGATCCTCCCACCTGGGTCTCCCAAAGTGCTGGGATTACAGATGTGAGCTACTGCACCCACCCAGAGCTCATTTTTAAAAAGATATAATCTCTACCCGAGGTTAAAAGCTGTATGTTAACATGTTAGAAATATCTTAAAGATAGAATGCCCATATTAATGCTAACAACTTAAGTGACCAACTTAAGTCACATGTAGTTTATAATTCAGAACTAAAAAAAAAAAATCATCATACAGGCATACCTCACTTAATTGTACGTCCCTTTATTGCACTTCTCAGATATTGTGTTTTTCACACATTAAAGGTTTGCAGCAACCCTGCACTGAGTAAACCTATTGGTGCCATTTTCCCAAGGGTATGTGTTCACTTGATGTCTGTGTGTCACATTTTGGTAATCCTCACAATATTCTCACAATATTTCAGACTTTTTCATTATTATTATATCTGCTATGGTGATCTATGATCACTGATCTCTGATGTTACTTTAATTGTTTTGAGGCACCACAAACCATACCCATATGACAGCAAACTTAATCAATAAAGGTTGTGTGCATTCTGAATGCTCCACCAACTGTTTCCCATCTCTCTCCCTCTCCTCTAGCCTCCTTATTCCCTGAGACAAAACAATATTGAAATTAAACCAATTAATAACCGTCCCATGGCATCTAAGTGTTCAAGTGAAAGGAAGAGTCGCATATCTCTCACTTTAACAGATACAAGTTGCTTCACATGTTTGAGCAAAGAAATTGATTTCTTGACATGAATCTACTCCTGGTGAAGATCCTGTGAACATTATTAAAATAACAAAGGATTTAGAATATTACATCAATTTAACTGATAAAGCAGCATCAGTGTTTGAAAGGATTGACTTTAATTTTGAAAGAAGTTCTACTACTGTGGGTAAAATGCTACAGAGAAATCTTTTTTAAAAGGAAGAGTCAATTGATATAGCAAATTTATTGTCTGATTTTAAGAAATTGCCAGAGCCATCCCAGCTTTCAACAACTATCACTGTGATCGCTCAGCAGCCACCAACGTTGTGGCAAGACCCACCAGCAAAAAGATGATGACTCACTGAAGACTCAGATGTCCATTAGCATTTTTAGCAATCAAGTATTTTTCATTAATGTATGTACATTTTTAGATATAATGCTACCACACACTGCATAGACTATAGTACCATATAAATAGAACATTTATATTCACTGGGAAACCAAAAAATTTGTGTTACTGACTTTACTATGATATTCACTTTGTTGCAGTGGTTCGAAATCAAACCCTTGATATGTCTGAGGTATGCCTGTAACATAACATAATAAATTTCAGTTGTGAAATGTATGGACCTAAACCTTTGCTTCTTTCAGGAAAAGTTACAAAGAGTATAATGTACTTACAAAAAATTTTTTTAAATAATCAGTGAAAGAACACAAGCATTGGTGGACAACATTTAAAGTGACATTATCTTCCTTGCCAATGATTTGGTAGAGATACGGGAGGATGCTGGAAGAAGGTAGTTATTGCCCTCCAAAAATCCTCCTTGTGGTCCTAGGAGGCAATGGAAAGTTCTAGACACTAACTCTGAGTGGTAATAGCATGAACACTACTGCTGTCTTCACCCACCTCTTTGTACAAACAAATATTCAGAGATTCACTTGAATTTTAGGCAGATTTGCTTTCTCTGTTCTGTAAAGAATCAAGAGTCAGAAAGCTGCCCTAAGATCCTATATCCCGACCAGTATGCACCAAATGGGAATTCTAAATTAATGTATTATTATTTTCAACTGCAAAGGGAGCTTCCTAATATCCACTCTAATAAGAAAAGATGAACAAAAATACAAGAAAATAAGGAAAACAATAGCTTTTGCACAGGAGAGATTATAACAAAAAGATTTGACATTTATTTTTCCAGAAGTTATTATCTAATATATTCCAAGGTCAGACCTGTATGAATGATAAAAATCAGAGAATTATTAAGGCTCACAGACCATGTCTTCTATTCTGAACAATGAGTGTTTGGGATACAACAAAATAAAGGTACTTTACATTTAAAGAATATTTTTCCCTCACTTAAATTTCATTCACTCCTTACCTAAATATCGCTGACTCTTTTATTGGACCTTATTCACTTATCATCATTATTGCTTTTCTCATCTCCTTACCATGGAAATAAAATATACATGCAAGAACCTTGGGCTGAACTTACATCAAGTCCCACTGGAACATTGTAACAATACAAAATAAATCCTGAAATATAGACTTAAAAATATAGATAGTTCTATGAAGCTGGAGTTTCCAATTTTTCTTCTCTAGAATCAGCCCTTAATCATACACCTCTTTTTTCTTTCACTTATACAGATTTTCAACCCTTCTTGCTACATTCAAGACATAGAAATCCAGCCAGAAGACAACTCAAGATATTTTGTGGATCTATGCCTTGCCTTCAGAAAAGCAAATAGCTACCATAAAAAACCACTGGTCCAATATTAACCATTACTCCTTACTACACTCTGCTTTTCTAACAAAATTTCAACCGAATATTCTCTCTCAGAGCCTCCAAAAGGAACCAACTGATGACAATTGATTTTGGACTTCTGGCCTCCTGAACTATAACAAAATAAATTTCCGTTGTTTTAAGCAAGCCAGGTTGTGATTGTTTGTTACAGAAGCTCTAGGAAACTAAAATACTTAATATCTAAGTATCTTAAAACTAAGATACCTTCTTATACCTTCTTATGATGCTATCATAGACTGATATTGCATTATTCTAATTTTACAGAAAATGTATGAGCCTATTTAAAATAATATCTATAAGAAATAGTATAATATTATATTTTATTTTATAAGCAATACACGTCTTACCACCAAAGAAACCCTGAATTCCATATTATAATGTATTTTATTAAAGGTGAACAACTGGAAACTTACTAACCAAAAGAAGTAGGGAGACAAGTCAATGATATTTCTTGTTTGTGTTCTTTTTGTTGAGGTTTTCAATAAACTGAAAAAGAGTCAAACTTTCTACTAAAAGAAAAAATCCCAACTGTGACACTATCTTTTGCACTTTTTAACTACATATTTTTTATTATAGGCTGAGGCAGGTGGATCACAAGGTCAGGAGTTCAAGGCCAGCCTGGCCAAGATGGTGAAACCCCATCTGTACTAAAAATACAAAAATTAGCCAAGCATGGTGGTGGCACCTGTAATCCCAGCTACTCAGAAGGCTGAAGCAGAGAATCACTTGAACCTGGAAGGCAGAGGTTGCAGTGAGCCAAGATCGCACCACTGCACTCCAGCCTGGGTGACAGAGCGAGACTCCATGTCAAAGAAAAAAAAAAAGAGTCTGTATGCCTATTTTGTTTATATATACATATGCAATTGTAAAAAATAGATCTGGTTATTGGTACCAAAAATTTGTGAGGTTTTAAAATAGATCAGGTTACCAAATGAACATAATTAGAGTAAAATGCATGAACTGTTAACAAGACAATACACTAGGTAGTATAAACACAATATATAAAATCAGAGGCAATAAAGAATATCTCAAGAATAAGATCAATTCCCAGTCAAAATTTTACTGCTGAAATTTCAGAGGTCTGTAACAGTTTTCCTTAATGACAAACTTTTAAAAAATTGATTAAATTGATGTAATAGCCTGGGAACTATCTTAAAGAACACAAAGACAGTATCAAAATCAGATTTTTCACTAATTTACCCTGAAATTATAAGTTTTATAAATCTTCTTTAAAAATGGTTTTGTTTCCATCTATATAGATATTAACTCTTAACAACTGTCTTCATTTAAACACTCTTTTAAATGGGCAGGTGGTATAAAATGTATTTAGAAATGCAAAGAAACTAGAATAGTGAAACAACCTTGAAAAATAATAGCAACGTTGGGGGCTTACATTTCCTAAAATAAAGATTTGCTATAAAGCTACAATCATCATGACATTGTGGGATTGGTGTTAGACAAATAGATCAATGGACTGTGCAGAAATAGACCCATACATGTATGATTGCATTAGTCAGCTACAGCTGCCATAACGAGGTACCACAGATTAAGTGACTTAAACAACAGAAATTTACTTTATCACAGTACTGGAGGCTGGAAGTCCAAGATCAAGGGGTCAGCAGCATAGGTTTCTAGTGAGGCTTTTCTTCCTGGCTTGCAGGCAGGCACCTTCTCACTATTTCTTTACATGGCCTTTTCCTCAGTGCTCAAGTGGAGAGAGAATTCTCTGGTGTTTCTTTCTCTTCTTCTAAGGATACTAGGCCTACTAGATCAGGGAGTCCCGATCTTATGACTTCTTTTAACCTTAATAACCTCCTTAAAGACCCTCCCTTCAAAAACAATCATGTTGGGAGTTAGGGCTTCAACATATGGAATTTGGAGATAAATAATTCCGTTCATAACAATGGTCACTATTTTTTGCAGAGATGTAAAGGAAATCTGTATAGAATGGATAGTCTGTTCAACAAACGGTACTGGAACAATTGGATATCCGTAGCCAAAGGGTGGAGAAAAAAGTACTTTAATCCATACATTGCCTCATATACAAAAATCAACTCAAAATGGGTCAGAGACCTAAACGTAAGAACTAAAACTATAGAACTTCCAAGGCACTGTTAAAAATGAAAACAACAAACTGAAAAAATATCTCTGCAAATAACATATCTGACAAAAGAGCTATGTAAAGAACTCTCAAAATTCAATAAAAAGAAAACAAACAACCCAATCTTTAATGGCAAAAAGATCTGAACAGATCTTTACCAAAGAAGATACATGGATGTCAAATAAGCACATGAAAATACGCTTAATATCATTAATCATTAGGAAAAAAGGAAATTAAGACCACAATGGAAAACCACTACACACCTGTAAGAATGGCTAAAATTTAAAAACTGACTTTACCAAGTGTTGGTGAAAATGGAACATAACTCTGTTCTGCTTAATGTCTACCCAGCATCTGGTAGCTGCTGGCATTTCCCCACCAAAAAAAGAAAAAAAGAAAACTCTTCTTAAATTGAAATTGTAGGGTCAAAGGAGAAAGTCACAACAAAGCACGAATTTTTCTCAGTATCATGCTGCATGGATGTAAACTAGAATGAAAAACAAAAGTTCCAATTCACCAACTTTTACTGTGTGGATCATGTTTTGCTGTCTTATTTAATAAACTTTGCTTAGCCCAGTGTCACAAAGGTCTTCTCCTGTATTTTCATGGATAGGACATAATACACGCCTGACCAATAAAAGTCAGATCTGAACCCGTTTCTAGAATCTAGGCACTCCCTTTTCACTGATTGGTAATTGGTAAAATGTAAGTTTAGATCTAATATTGTATTTGCTTCTGAGTGGAAGGTTCCTGCTTGATAATGAAGACAACACACAGAGCTGCCTCAAGAGAGAGAAAGGGAGGTTCCTGACCTGTCAGAAACCAATATAAATCCTGCACTCAAACTGACTTCAGACAGTTTGAGTCTGCTTCCCTCATTAGATATTAAGCAGTCCTAACTAACAAAGTGACAATTTCTGGAGTAATTTCTGTATAAGAAACACGGAATTTCTAACATCTACCCCTAGACTGCTGTAAGGAATGAATGATAATGTACATAACTTGCTTAGCACAGTGCTGAGCAAATACTGATCACTCTATACAAGTTAGCATAGTAGGACCAGTAACCAGACTGCAGTGGATGAAGAAAAAAATGGAAGATGGAGAAACAGGTATGGGTAATATTCCAAGTGTTTTTGCCAGAAAGAGAAACAGAGAAGGGAAGTAGGGCTAGCAGAAGTAAAATTCACAGATAAGGAAATTTTAATCTGAACTTCTCTTATGCTATTCCATTGAGTTTGTTGACAAAAATGTGTTTTATCATGTTCAGTATCAATATCATACTAAATTTGATTATGGTTGTTTTCCTAACACCTTCAGATTTTTAATTATTATTGCTCTAAGGCTTGCTGAACTTATAAAATTTTATTACTCACTTAGAGAGAATGTATGAGAAAAGTAACAGAATGTTTATGAATTAGACCTTTGGACTGAAGAAACTTTAATGAAACTTTCTCTTTCTTTCTAATTAGTAAAATCTCTTTTAGATGTTGCTGCGATTGATCCAAGTTTCTCTGATAACTATAAAGATAAAATTATATTAAGTTGTTATGTGTTATACTTTTGAAACCAAAATGATCATATTAGAATAATATCACATTATCATTCTATTTTAATGAGCTCAAAAAATTAGGGTTTAGGTTAATAAACACTATATAAAATGGTAAAAATGTGTCTAAGTTATAAGGATGATATCATCCTGAACCTTATTTCTTTTGCATAAAGTGTTAATTATCTACGGATCACAGGTTATTTTGTTATTCCTCCCATCATTGCATTATTTGAAATTTTAATAATGGACTCTTGTATATACAATGTCTTGATGTAACTTGTGACACTAAATTAGAAACTCAAAAATGTTCATTTGAACCAAACTAAATTAATGTTGTGTGCTGCTCCAATTACTAATGAGAGAATATTTTATTCTATCATTATTTTTTCTAAAAGTAAAAAATCACTGCCCAGATTACTAGAGCTAATATGTTTCTTACTTAAAAATTAGACATATAATAATATGAGATAGTAAGTGACATTTAGGCTCAGAAAAAGAAATAATTATTGGGCTACTCATTGGATAACATCAAGTTCTCAGTTACGCCTCTATAAAAGTTACTCAAAATATTATGTTTTTATTAATCTATTGAGGATAAAAAGAAAATTATACTTTAAAAAATTCCATCTCCCACAATGATTGTGTGTGTGTATGTGTGTGTGTGTGTGTGATGATTGCCTCATTATTTAACTCTATATTATCTGGTTTTAAACACACAAAACCACTTAAAGACAATTTTATTCTTATTACTAATTATATTCATTAGACCATGTTTCTATCGCTGAGTGAAGAAGATACATATTTATGCATTTCTAAATGACTAGATACTTTTTAATGTATGGCTTATTTTCACAAGTGTTTTCCTTTCATAACACTGACCCATAAAGCATGTAACCTAGTTTTAGAAAACATTCATATTTTCACCCACTAACAATTAGACTTAAATTTAATATGTATGCATACAATTGGTATTTTTTTATTGAATTGAGAGACATGGAAATTACTGTCACTTCTTCTTTAGCAGCTTCTCACACCCCCTTTTATTCCCTGATCATTCAAACTTAAGATTTCTAAGCTGGATTTGGATTAATTTCTTTTAAAAGATGAATGGACATAATCAACAGAGAATTTGCCACCTCTCTCTACATCATATATGCCAGGGGGTTCCAGTCTCTGTGTTTCTTTAAAAATATTTTCTAAACTTGTTGATTTTTATCATTCTTAAATTTAAGAATGAGAGCACCACTACAGCCTTTGGATGAAATAGATTTCATGTTGTCAAAAGTCCAACACAGTGATAGTTATAGAATTATTCCCCAAAGACAATGTGTTACTAACTGTAAAAAAATAAAATAAAATTCTGTTTAAAGCTTTAAAAAAAACTTTTTATTAAAGCATATTGCTATCTTTAAAACAGGCAATTAGGGACTTACAGCTATAGTGGTGGGAAGTTGATTAAATCCTTCCCACACACACAAAAAAGGTATATATATACTTTTTTATATTCACTTTTGTATATATATATTTATATATCGTCTTATATATTTTGTGTATATAGATATATACATAATATATACATACAGATATCTACAATATATACATATCTTATGTATATATAGATATATACACAATATATACATATTTTGTGTATATATATAGATTATATATATATATCTTTCTTAGGTGTTTTTGTTTGTTTTGTTTTTCGAGACAGGGTCTCAGTCTGTCACCCAGGCTGGAATACAGTGTCTCAATCATGGCTCCGTGTCACCTTGACTTCCCAGGCTCAAGTGGTTCTCCCATCTCAGCCACCTCAGTAGCTGGGACTACAGGCACACATCGCTGAAACCAACCAATTATTTTTTAATTTATATTTTGTAGAGACAGGCCTTCACTGTGTTTCCCAGGCTAGTCTCAGACTCCTGAGCTCAAGCAATCCTCCCGCTTCTGTCTCCCAAAATACTAGGATTACAGGAACAAGCAACTGTGCTCAGACCAAACTTGAACTTTCTAAGGCAGGCTGGAATAAAATTTTAAATATAAATTTGAAAACTGAGCAATTAAAATTTTAAAACTATGAAGCCAGGGTAATAAAATGTGGAAGTATCATTGGATATACCATGGGAGGGAGACAGATTTTGCATTGTAAGTCAATACAAGGTACTAAAAAGAAAAACAGAAAGAAAAACTTCGGAAAAACAAAATATAATCTAGAGGTGGCATAACATATTACCTAAAATATTCAGTTCTTTTTTTTTTTTTTTTTTTTTTTGAGATGGAGTCTCGCTCTGTCGCCCAGGCTGGAGTGCAGTGGCGCGATCTCGGCTCACTGCAAGCTCCGCCTCCCGGGTTCACGCCATTCTCCTGCCTCAGCCTCCCGAGTAGCTGGGACTACAGGCGCCCACAACCGCGCCCGGCTAATTTTTTGTATTTTTAGTAGAGACGGGGTTTCACCATGGTCTCGATCTCCTGACCTTGTGATCCGCCCGCCTCGGCCTCCCAAAGTGCTGGGATTACAGGCATGAGCCACCGCGCCCGGCCAATATTCAGTTCTTAACAAAAGAAAATGAGTCATGAAAAAAACAAGAAAGTGTGAACCACACTCACTATAAGTTAACTTTAAGTGGATCCAGATATTGGATTTAGCAGACAAATACATCAAAGCAATTAAACAAAAGTATAATCATAATCAATCAACAGGAATTCACAAAAGAGGAATTAAAACTATAAAAAGAAAAAAAATGAAAATTCTATAGTTCGCAATTTGTATAACTGAAATGCAAGTTTGACTATATGGGCTCAAAAGTGGATTTGAGATGGCAGAAGATAATTAGCTGAAAGGTCAATCAATATAAACTTTCCAATCCAAAGAACAAAAAGAAAAAATATTTTTTAATGAGGAGAACCACAGAGTATTCTGGAGAAATGTCAAAATAGATCTCACAAAAATGGTAGTAAAGGAGGCAGAAATTTTTTTTAAGAAATTACAGCCCAAAACTTTCTAAATTAGATGAAAAGCACATATATCTAAAGATCCAAGAGTCTAGTGAACTCTGGGTGAAATAAACACAGATATCCAAGCCTAGGCATATCTTAGTATAAAACTACTGAAAAGCAAATCAACTTATAATGTATGGAGAACAACAATATGATTAAGAGCTGATTTCTCAACAGAAAAAAAATAGAGGCTTAAAGAAATTGGAATGACATAATCTTCTGAAAGGAAGAATAAAAAAAAAAAACCTGTCAACCAATAATTATGTATATAACAAAACTATCCTTTAAAAAAAGAAAGTGAAAAAAAGACAGAACAAAAGTGAAATAATTTGTTGATAAAAGAAGTAACTTATAAGAAATTCTAAAGGAATTGTTTCAGGCTGAAAAAAAAATATCATATGATAACTTGAATGTAGAAGAAGGAATGAAGAGCACCAGAAATGGTATCTATGGATAAATATTAAATAAAGTATATTTTTTCATTAATTATTTTGATTTTTTAAATAGATAAAAATGTTTAAAGTCAAAATTATAACAACGTATTGTTGGGTTTATAACATAATTAGCATAATATATATAAAAATAGTAGAACAAAGGAAGGGAAAGGAAATAAGCTATAGTAGATAAGAGTTAATATATCTTACTAAAATAAGTCAGTGTTTACCTAAAAGAGATTACAAAAAATAAAAATGCATATTATAAACTTTAGAGGAATTTTTTAAATTAAAAATATATAGATAAAAATTAATTCCAAAGTATAATGGAACCTTAAATGTTCTTTATTTAACACAAAGAAGGTGGTAGAGAAGGAACAGAATAACAAAAAGTAACATGATACATATAGAAAACAAATATCAAAGTGACATATATAAATGTAACCAAACAACAATTACATTAAATGTGAATGGACTAAACATTTCAATCAAAATTCAGAGATTGACAAACTGGATTTGAAAACTAAGATCTGACTATATGCTATATGTAAGAGGCATTCTTTAGATTCAAAGACACAAATAGGTCCAAAATGAAGAAGTGGAAAAAGAAGGGATCTTTCATAATCATAAAAGGGTCACTACATACATCAGGAAGATATAATAATTATAAATGTGTATGCACCTAACAACAGAGCCTAAAAATATATAAAGCAGAAAAATAAGAGAACTAAATAGAGAAATAGACAACTTAACTACTATAGCTATAGGTTTTAGTAATTTCAAAAACTGATAGAATAACTAAGCCCAAAATCAAGAATATAGAAGACTACCAAACTATTTGACCTAACTGACATATACAGAACATTTTACCCCAAAATAGAAGAATATTCTTTCTTTTTAAATGCACATGAAACATCCTCAAAAATAGACTATGTCTTAGTCTATAACCAAAATACTGAAATTATACAAAACCTGTGTTCTGAATTCAATTGATTTAAAATAGAAATTACCAAAAGAGGGAAACACAGCAAATCTCTCACATATTTGGAAAATAAAGAACACACTTTAAAGTAGCAAATAGGTCAAAGAAGATATCAAAATTAAATTTTAAATTATAAAATTAATGAAAATAATGCACAACCTATCCAAATTCATTGAACAGAGTATCTAAAGAAAACTTACCACTTTATATGTTTATATCAGAAAGGAAGAAAGATCTAAAAAAAAAATCTAAATTTCCACTTCAGGAAGCCAAAAAAGAACAAGTGATGCACAAAGTAAGTAGAAGGAAGAAAATAAAATTGGAGTGGAAAACAATGAAATAGAAAACAGAAAAACAATAGAGGAAATTAATCAAACCAAAAGTTGGCTCTTTGAAAAGTTCAACAAAATTGATTTACTAGATTGAAAAAGAAAAAAAAAAAGAAAGAAAGAAAAGACAAAAGACAAAATTACCTAAAGAAAAAAAGGGCCATCCCTAAGACCCTAAATAAATTTAAAGTCTTTTAAGGGACAATTATGAACAACTTTATGCCAACAAACTATTCAACTTAGATGAAATGAGCAAATTTTTAGAGGGGTTATCAAAATGTTATCAAAAAGAAATGGAGGCTGGGCACAGTGGCTCACGTCTGTAATCCCAGCACTTTGGGAGGCCGAGGCAGGTGGATCACCTAAGGCCAAGAATTCAAGACCAGCCTGGCCCAGATGACAAAACCCCATCTCTACTAAAAATAAAAATAAAATTAGCTGGGCGTGTTGGTGGGCACCTGTAATCCCAGCTACTCAGGAGGCTGAGGGAGGAAAATCTCTTGAACCTGGGAGATAGAGGCTGCAGTGAGCCGAGATTGTGCCACTGCACTCTTACCTGAGCAACAAGAAGGAAACTCTGTCACAAAAAAGAAAGAAAGAAAGAAAGAAAGAAAGAAAGAAAGAAAGAAAGAAAGAAAGAAAGAAAGAAAGAAAGAAAGAAAGAAAGAAAGAAAGAAAGAAAATGGAAAACACATACAGATGTATATCAAGTAAAGAAATTAAATAAGTAATTTTAAAATTTCCCAGAAAGAAAAGCCCTGACCCACACTGATTCCCTACCAAATATTTAAGGAAAAAATATCACCAACCCTAAACAAATGCTTTCAGAAATTAGGAAAAAACAAAAAAAAATTTTTAACTTATTTATTGAGCCAGTATTTCCATGATAACAAAACCAAAGACTTTTTAATTTTTTATTTTTTAATTGATACATATTTATTTTATGTATTTCTGTGGTACATGTGATATTTTGATTCATGTATACAGTGTAATTGACATATCAGTCACTTTTTGACAAAGATGCCTTTGTGAAAAATCAGTTGGCTGTAACTGCAAGGATTTATTTCTGGATTCTCTATTCTGTCCTATTGTTCTGTGTGTCTGTATTTGTGCCAGTACTATATGTTAGTACTACAGCTTTGTAGTATATTTTGAAATAAGGTATTGCAATGCTTCCAGCTTTGTTTCTTTTTGCTCAGGATTGCTCCGGCTATTTGGGGTCTTTTGTGGTTCTATATAAATTCAGGGGGTTTTCTCTATTTCTGTGAAGAATGCCATTGGTATTTTCATAGAGATTGCATTAAATCTGTAGATCACTTTCGGTAGTAGAGAAAGACTTTTTTTTTTTTTTTTTGAGACAGAGTCTTGCTCTGTCGCCCAGGCTGGGGTGCAGTGGCCGGATCTCAGCTCACTGCAAGCTCCGCCTCCCGGGTTTAGACCATTCTCCTGCCTCAGCCTCCCGAGTAGCTGGGACTACAGGCACCCGCCACCTCGCCCGGCTAGTTTTTTGTATTTTTTAGTAGAGACGGGGTTTCACCGTGTTAGCCAGGATGGTCTCGATCTCCTGACCTCGTGATCCACCCATCTCGGCCTCCCAAAGTGCTGGGATTACAGGCTTGAGCCACCGCACCCGGCCGAGAAAGACTTTTTAAAAATGAAAATTACAAACCAATATCTCTCATAAATACAGACACAAAAATCCCTTATAAAACATTAGCAGGACAAATCCAGAAATATATGAAACAGAACACACATCTTGACCAAGTTCCCCTAGGAGTCCTCCCAGGAATGTAAGGTTGGCTTAACATCTGAAAATTAATTAGTGTGATGTACCATGTTAATATTAATAGATATGAGGACAAAAGCCCCATGATCTCTCAATCAATTCAGAAAAGACATATGACAAAATCCAACATCCTTTCAAGATAAAAACACTCAATAAACTAAGAACAGAAGGGAAATTCTTCAACATGATAAAGGAAATCTATGAAAAACTTATAGCTAACATCATACTTAATGGTGAAAGAAGTTTGGAAACAAGGCCACATTGTCTGCTCTCATCATGTTGCAAATAACATGATTGTATAGAGAGAAAACCCTAAGCAATCTACAACTTTAAAAACTTCTATAACTAGTAAGTTTGGAAGATCAGAGAATACAATATCAATGCACAAAAAGCAGTTGAATGTCTGCATATAAGCAATGAAGATGCAATTATTCCTTAAATGCAATTAAGGAAGCAATTACATTTGCATGTCATCAAAAAACGAAGTATTTAGAAATAAATTTAATAGAAGGTAAAGACAAACCTCTGAAAACTATAAAACCTAGTTTTTTCATAGAGCAAAACTAAAGATCATCTTAAAAAATGGAGAACTAGTCCATATTCAAGGATTAGAAGACTAGATATTGTTTAAAAGGTAATTTTCTAAAGAACAACAGGATATTCATGTACAAAATAAAGGAACTCGCACTGTTACCTCACATTATATCCTTTCCTCCCACACCCCCACACACCACAGACCAAAGTAACACAAAATAAATTGTAGGCCTAAATGTAAGGACTAAGTTATAAAACTTGTGAGAGAACACAGTCTTGGGTAAACAAAAATATCTTTAATAAGACATCAAAAACATGATCCACAGCACAAAGAATTAAAATTTGAAATAAATTGTACCTTATCAAAATTTAGAACTCAATCTTCAAATGACATCATTAAGAGAATGAAAAGACAAGCTGCAGGACAGGAGAAAATAATTGTAAATCATATATCTGACAGAATATATTTAAGGAAAAACAAAAACTCTTACAATTCTATAATAAGAAAATCACCTAGTTAAAAAACAAATGGGCAAAAGATTGGAACAGACATTCACCAAAGAAGATATGTGGATAGCTAATAAACGCATGAAAAGATACTCAACATCATTAGTTACTGCATAAAAAATTAAAATCACGAACCTATACCATTGTACACACACAGTAGAATATCTCTAATCAGAAACACTGGCAATATCAAGTGTTGGCAATGATGCTGAAAAACTGGAACTCTCATACATTGCCGGTAAAAATACAAACTGGTACAGCCTCTTTAAAAAACAGTTCGGTGGTTTCTTTTAAAAGTGTAAAGCGTAAATATGTCATATAACACAACGATTTCAATCCTAGGTCTCTAGCCAAGAGAAATAAAAGCATTTGTCCCTAAAGACTTCTACATGAATATTCATAGCCGAGGTATTCATAATAGCCAAAAACTGGAAACAATCCAAATGTCTATCAACTGGTTATGTACATAGATAAAATGGAATTATACTAACAATAAAAAGTAACAAACTACTGCTATGGGCTGCAGTATGGATAAACCTTAAAAGAGATCCTAAAAACTAGATAGTGTATGATTTTTATTTAAATCATATATGTAAGGGTTTTATTTTAAAAAAAAAAAAGTTCAGAGAAACCAAAAGCACATCAGTGGTTGCCTGGGGTTGGGGGTGGGAGCAGTGATTGATTGCAAATGGACACAAGGGAAGTTTTGAGAGTGACAGACTGTCCTAAAACTGGATTCAAATTTGGTTTGTTTACAGTGATTGGATTCTACAGTAAAGAAATTATACTTTAATAGAGCTGTTTAAAAAATTATTTGTCAACTGCGGCCAACCACAGTGGCTCATGCCTGTATTCCTAGCACTTTGGGAGGCCAAGGCGGGCAGATTGCCTGAGCTCAGGAGTTCAAGACCAGCTTGGGCAAAATGGTGAAACCCCATCTCTGAAAAAATTCTACCAGGAGAAGAAGAAATAAAAACTGTTTCTGTAAATGTATTTAATATTATCACAAAATATTATCACAATTTAATATTTATTGAAGATCATTAGGAACCAGACATGTACCTTACTAGTTAGAGTAGGAGGCTTGGCTATTACATAGTTTTACTATAACATAAACTATGTAGTAAACTATGAGTAGTATAATATAGTAGAGAAAACTGAAGTCCTAGAAGACAGAGGTAATGCATCTTGTCTTGGAACTAACTCTGAGGAACACATATGAAAGGTGTATGATAGTCAAAAATATTTCCCTAGTCATCACCCTTATATTTCCATTGACCCCTAAAGTATTTTAAGCAAATGACAATGAAACTTTGGATTACTTTTCTACGCTCCTAATGCGTAACAGAGTGAAGCAAAATGTCATCCCAGTGGCCCCAGGAGAAAAGTGCACCTATGGCCACTTTGCTGCTTTGAGTCCTGCTGCCACTGATTTGTTCTAGGACTCTTTCCATCTAAACTTAACCACTCATCACTCTCAACCCAAGTAGCAACTTTAGAGCCATTTTAGGGTGCTGAGGCGTGGGGGGTTTTGCTATCGGAGTATAACCTAGCTAAGCCTAACTGATACACTGTCTCTGTAAAGAGACTGTAAATATATTCTTTTTTGCTACTGAGCCTATTCTGAAGGACCTACCCAGAATAAACTGTGAACAGCTGCCAAGTCAGTCATGTCTTCCGAATAAACTCTGGTGATCAATGGAGCTGTAAATGTCATCACTAAATTACCTTCACTCCAACACCACAAATACAACCCCCAACTCAGAAAGTGAAAGATCAGACTACAATGAGGGACTATGATTTGGACACAGCTCTCCGGATTTCTCAATGAATAGCCTATATCTGTTCCAGCTACTTTGCCTAAAATCCTCTTCCACAGTCCTCAGACATCTCTTCAATTGGTGAAAGCCTTGCAAAAGGTTTTTATCTTTTCTGTTTTTCAATCTTAATTGAAAGAGAACTCACAGAGAAGTAGGAGTGTATTTTCTGGGTTTTGCAAGGGCTGCTTTCACCATCATAAAATGAAAATTATTATCATTCTTACATATGCTTTCCACAATTTGACACAGAATCAACAGAAATCCAAAATACTAAACTTGGAGCCAGAGAGATTCATAGTTAATGAAATTAAAGAGTATAACAACTAAGAATTACTTTCTCATTTGTGCTCATTTAGACAAACCTGTTCAATATGGAGTAGGCATTTCTTCGTGGTTTTGGCACTAAATGATTTTAAGAGCTTTGTGTATTAATAATGAAAAAATCTCTTTTCTGTTACTTCATTATTAAAACTCTCTTTTTGATTTTTCTTCAAATCTACCTAAACCTAGCAAGTAAAAGACTCTATACACTGACGATGAATGAAACCCATCTTAGTGAAGGTCACATTTAGAATGAAAACATTCAATTGTTGAATGTTTCTTTCCTCTGAAAATACTATAGAAGAATCTCAACATTACAATTTGAATGACAATCATTATTCTACTTTGCAAATTACATAAAATTTCTGTAGAATGACAACCAAGGTCAACAGCTTCTCCGTACAATCCAAGAATAAAAATTAAACCCTAACATTACAGCATTTTAGACAGAAGGAAAATGTAAAAAGTTTTCTGTAATATGTTTTAAGTTTTTAAAAACTTCATATTTATAAACTATAAAAACTCAACAAATTTTGAGATATCCAGCTGTTTCTTGAAGGGAATTCACATATTTCCTTGAGGATTCTTGTATTAGATGAAAGCATTACTTCCTGTTTCTTCATAAAATCTAGGAAAATCTTTCTAATTCCAATTGGAAATTCTTCTTCATTTCACTACCATTCAATTAAAAAGAAATGACCTCAGAAATTGTGTTTGGTTTTATTTACATTAATCAACAATGATCCCAAGTAAGTTCTTGCTCTTCTAAAGTTTATATTGTATTTTACATACTATTTTTCTTCTCTGATATAATAAATATTTATACCTAATTTATTTTTACATTATGTTATACCCTTTTCCTACCATTTAGGAATCCATCTGATTATTATTAGAAGAGGTTCTTTTCTTAACTATCTCTATTATAGCCTTCGATCAACACATTCATTTCTCAGATTTCTTTTTAGCCTCCCTTGACCAAGAACAACAATAATGTTTTAAGTAAAATAACCCTTTTTTATTAATGTTCTGATGACCAAGTAATGTTCAGCTTGAATAGTATAAGTGATCTTATATTACACACATCTTGCATTTTATAATCGAGACTCAAGTTTAGCACCTTTTTTATAATTGGTTAAACAAGAAAGAATTAGCAAAATCACTAATGAGAACACAGTTATTGGAATTAGCCATATGAAATAGAGAATCTCCGTGTATTCAGCCCTTCTCTCAACCTTTCCGTATTTCCACATGCCTGTCCCTTTTTAGTCCTGTCTGATGATTAATTATAATAGCCCAATAAAGAAATGGCAGATTGCATTAGGTTATACAGAAACAAAGAGGTCTGGAAAAAACAGAGCGTGATCCATACCTACAGGGGTTCTCAGATAATATCACGTATTGCCAAGGAATATTACTACATGAATACCACAACGTGAAAATTTTCAGTAAAAGCCACTAATACACAGCAAAAATCCAAATCTAAGGCTTATTCATGTGTGGGGAGTGGACGTGTGTGCATGTATGTGTGCATGCACGTGTGTGTGTGTGTTTCTGTGTAGAAGAAAGACATGCAAGAGGTCAAAAATAGAGAAATGAGAAAGAAAAGGATAAAAGATAGATGGTAGAAAGCCAAAGACCATTTCCCTCATTCAGAGCTGATCTCTTCCCCTAGAAGTAGGGAGCTGTTGAGACTGGAAGATATGGGAAAATGGACAATTTGCAACCAGGCCCTGTCACCTCCAGAAGTGTTTTGATAATGAAGAGAGCTCCGGAAATGCTGTAATCCCCATCCTGGGCAGCTTTCATCTCCCTGCTAAGACTGCATGGTCACAGGTTATTTTTAGTGAACTGCTTCCTTTTTTAACTTAAGTTTGTGGTGATGTGTATATAAAGGTTATATAGTTGATCAAAGGAAGAGATCTTTAAAAGGCTGAAACCCTTCTGAGTACGAGCAAAAGAATTTTTGTCAGTATCCATGGTAGTTCTCTGTGACTCAAAAAAAAAAAAATATAGCAGCAGCTAAGACATACATTTCAAGCGATGAGAAGCAGGTTTGCAACTGAACTGCCTTGATCAACTTCTCAATTAATATTTTATGTGACACGGAAGTATCCTCTCCTCTCCAGCCCAACCTGAGAACTTATTACCAGCTTTCCCCAGGAGACCAGCTGGAAGCTCGGGCATGAAGGTAGAGGAATTGTCACTGGCTATTGTCTATCAAAGCCTCCTCTTACCGCAGTAGCTATAAAGTGGCAGATGTGGAGCAAAATAAATCCAATTCAGATTGTTTTCCCTAACCCACATATCCCTCTAAGGGAAAGAGCCTCCATATGAGTAAAACCAAGCTGGAAAAATGTCCTATTGTTTCATCGGCCTCCAGTTAACCAACAAGATTTTAAAAATCATTTTCACCAACACTTAACCCTGCCCTGTCCCAAGGGACCTGCCCTGAAGGACCTTCAGAAGGTGACTGTGAGAGTGAGTTTCCACCTTTGGACTGAAATGCGGTGAATGGGCCAGTGTCTTTGGAAGGCTCCATTCTAAGCAGCACCGCGCACGCCATAGGCTGCACAGATGGCATTCCTCTGCCACTCTTCTCAAACCTACAGGCCTCAAGCCTCTTTTCTTCCCCCAAAGTTCTGAGTGCCTGACCAGAGATTACTTAGGCCCACTGGATAGTTCCTTGTGGAGACAAAAAATAAAAGAGAAAATACAAAGGGAAAAGTGGCAGAATTGGAAAACTCATTTGTTTCCCTAACCCTCAAAGCATGGACACCCGGAAAGAGGTTGAGTTGAGAAAATAATAACAAAGAAATTTTTACTGGAAGTGAGGGTGCGCGGGGGGCAGAAAAAGGAAGCTCAGTCTAAAACAAGAATCTATCTAGCACCTTTTCAAATAATTCTATACATGTCCTTCCAGAATGACTAAACCAGAAAGGAAATGTCTCCCCTGACCCCTTGCGGGTTAATAGGTAATGTTTGTTTAACACCCTGCACAAGCTTGCTGCTATTCTGTAACATTTGAGAAAAGAATTACACACTGATCATAATATATTGTTTAAACTGTATGCATACATAAAGTTTTCAGTTATAACTAAAATAGAAAATGTGACTGAGAATTTTTTCAATTGCTAGAAGATAGATTACACAGGTGCATTCATCACTGCATTAGGTTTTTTTGTTGTTGTTTTTACTATAGCATAGCACTTTCACAGATGGAGGCTCAGGAAAGGCCTTCTAATATGACAGTTTTCAGGCAATAAAATGGGACTCTTCCAGAAGAGACATTCTTGCGTATTAAAGACTATGCACATGTCAGGGCAGCCAGTACACGGAAAATCTCTGAACCTTCCACTCAATTCTGCTGTGAACCTAAAACTGCTCTAAAAAAAAAAAAGAAAAGAAAAGAAAAGAAAAAAGAAAAAGAAAGGAAAGAAAAAATAAAAAACTTTAAAAAAAAATGACAGCAACCTTTTGGGAGATATGCAAAACAGATGAATAAATGGATATTAACTTTGCAAACTAGAAAAAGCTGAATCTTAAATTGTCAATGGAGGAATACTCAGGGCAGTGAAATTGCTCTGTGTAGTACTATAATAGTGGCTACATTTGTCCAACCTATAGAATGTACAACACTAACAGTGAATCAAAGAACCGAATAGAACATAACACAGAAGATAGAAACACATGTAGTTACAAAACACATCCAAAAAGTGCGTAGATGACTAAGAAGAGAAGGAGAAGCAAGACTGTAGTTGATGAAGACTTGAGAAAGTAAAAGTATTTGAAAATAACTTTCACTAAAAAGGAGAAAAAATGTAAGAGATGACAAAGTCAGAAACTAAAATGTAAGCAAGCTAAATCTACATGGAAAAAGGGTAATGACTGCTTTTACGGTTGATTTTTTCCCCAATTATGATACCACATGCCCTTTGTAAAAAATTTAGAAAATGCATCAAACTAAATAGAAGAAGTAATTGTATCCACAATCCCACAATTCAAAACCAAATATACTAAATATTCAAATAAACCAATGGAACAAAAATAGAGAGTCCAAAAATAAATTCCCATATTTATAGCCAACTAATTTTCTATAAAAACACCAGGAACATACACTGGGATAAGGACACCTTTTTCAATAAATGGTGCCAGGAAAATTGGATATTCATATGCAGAAGAATGAAACTGGGCCTCTATCTCTCCCCATATGCAAAAATCAACTCAAGATAGAAGAAGACTTAAACATAAGACCTAAAACTATAACATTACTACAAAAAAAATAGGGAAAACATTCAAGTCATCAATCTAGGCAAAGATTTCATGGCTCAGACCTCAAAAGCATAGACAATTATTACAGAAATAGACACATGGGATTATATTAAACTAAAAAGCTACTGCATATCAAAGGAAACAATCAACAGATGAAGAAACAACCTGTAGAACAGGAGAAAATATTTGCAAACTACTTATCTGACAAATATCCAAAATATACAAGGAACCTAAACAACTCAATGATTTAAAAAATGAATAATCCCATTAAAAAGTGGGCTAAGGACATGGATAGACATTTTTCAAAAGAAGACATATAAATGGCTGACAGGTATATGAAAAAGTGCTCAACATCACTAATCAGGGAAATGCAGACCAAAACCACAATGAGATATCCTCTTTCCCCAGTTAGAATGGCTATGATTAAAAAGACAAAAAATGGCAAGGATGAAGAGAAAAGGGAACTCTTCTAAACTGTTGATAGGAATGTAAATTAGTATAATCACTATGTAAAACAATGTGGAAGTTTCTCAAAAAAACTGAAAATAGAACTACAGTACAATCCAGCAAGCTCACTACTGGGTATTTATCCAAAGGAAAAGAAATAAGTATTATCAAAGGGATTCCTGCACCCCTATGTTGACTGCAGCACTATTCATAATATCAAAGATATGTAATCCACTTAAGTATCCATCAATGGATGAATGAATAAAGAAAATGTGGTATATGTACACAATAGAATACTCTTCAGTCACAAAAGAGAATGAAGTCATGTCATCTTCAGCAACATGGAAGAAACCGGAGGTCATTGTGTTAAGTCAAATAAAGCAGGCACAAATAGACAAATATTGCTTGTTCTCACTCATATGTTAAAGCAAAAAGAGTTTATCTCATAGAGGTAGAGAATAGAATGATAGATATTGGAGGCTGGGAGGGGTGCGTGGGTGGGAGGCCCAGGATGCAGAAAGGTTGGTTAATGGGTACAAACATGCAATTAGATAGAAGATACAAGTTCTAAAGTTCAATAGTAGAGTAGCATGACTACAGTTAGCAACAACATATTGTATACTCCTAAGTAGCTAGAAGAGAGGTCTTGAGTTGCTCCCAACACACAGAAATGATAAACACTCAAGGTGATGGGCACCCCAAATACCCCAACTTGATCATTACTCATTCCATGCATGTAACCAATATTCACATGTACCCCATAATTATATAAAATATTGCATATCAATAAAAAATATTGAAATAGTAAATTTTATATTATATATATCTTACCATAATAGAAAAATGAAAAGAAAAAAGCTCCAGTAGGGATGTCTCCAGAAGGATGAAATAGATACATTACTTGACCTGTTTTAATTAAGAGGAAATCAAAGTTTGTGAAGGATAAATTAGGAATAAGAGATAAGTACATAGAAAACAAAGCAAATTCAAAATGAGATGATAATTAACCACAACAAAAGAAATTTTTAAAGTTGTGCAAGGAAGGAAAAGAATCGCAGGGTACTACCTAGCTAACCTAGGCCTACTTCTAACATTTACAGAATGGAGGCAAGATAAATGAAGGCCCATTTATCATATGACTATATATTTTAAAAATATAAATTAAACTGGGCGGAGCAAGATGGCCGAATAGGAACAGCTCCAGTCTCCAACTCCCAGCGCGAGCGACACAGAAGACTGGTGATTTCTGCATTTTCAACTGAGGTACTGGGTTCATCTCACTGGGGAGTGCCGGACCATCGGTGCAGTCAGCTGCTGCAGCCCGACCAGCGAGAGCTGAAGCAGGGCGAGGCATTGCCTCACCTGGGAAGCGCAAGCGGAAAGGGAATCCCTTTTCCTAGCCAGGGGAACTGAGACACACAACACCTGGAAAATCAGGTAACTCCCACCCCAATACTGCGCTTTAAGCAAACAGGCACACCAGGAGATCATATCCCACACCTGGCCGGGAGGGTCCCACACCCACGGAGCCTCCCTCATTGCTAGCACAGCAGTCTGTGATCTACCGGCAAGGCAGCAGTGAGGCTGGGGGAGGAGCACCCGCCATTGCTGAGGCTTAAGCAGGTAAACAAAGCTGCTGGGAAGCTCGAACTGGGTGGAGCTCACAGCAGCTCAAGGAAACCTGCCTGTCTCTGTAGACTCCACCTCTGGGGACAGGGCACAGTAAACAATAACAAACGCAGCAGAAACCTCTGCAGATGCAAATGACTCTGTCTGACAGCTTTGAAGAGAGCAGTAGATCTCCCAACACGGAGGCTGAGATCTGAGAAGGGACAGACTCCCTGCTCAAGTGGGTCCCTGACCCCTGAGTAGCCTAACTGGGAGACATCCCCCAGTAGGGGCAGTCTGACACAGGGTGGAGTACACCCCTGAGAGGAAGCTTCCAAAGCAAGAATCAGACAGGGACACTCGCTGTTCAGAAATATTCTAGCTTCTGCAGCCTCTGCTGCTGATACCCAGGCAAACAGGGTCTGGAGTGGACCTCAAGCAATCTCCAACAGACCTACAGCTGAGGGTCCTGACTGTTAGAAGGAAAACTATCAAACAGGAAGGACACCTACACCAAAACCCCATCAGTACATCACCATCATCAAAGACCAGAGGCAGATAAAACCACAAAGATGGGGAAAAAGCAGGGCAGAAAAGCTGGAAATTCAAAAAATAAGAGCGCATCTCCCCCGGCAAAGGAGCGCAGCTCATCCCCAGCAACGGATCAAAGCTGGACAGAGAATGACTTTGACGAGATGAGAGAAGAAGGCTTCAGTCCATCAAATTTCTCAGAGCTAAAGGAGGAATTACGTACCCAGCGCAAAGAAACTAAAAATCTTGAAAAAAAAGTGGAAGAATTGATGGCTAGAGTAATTAATGCAGAGAAGGTCATAAACGAAATGAAAGAGATGAAAACCATGACACGAGAAATACGTGACAAATGCACAAGCTTCGGTAACCGACTCGATCAACTGGAAGAAAGAGTATCAGCAATTGAGGATCAAATGAATGAAATGAAGCGAGAAGAGAAACCAAAAGAAAAAAGAAGAAAAAGAAATGAACAAAGCCTGCAAGAAGTATGGGATTATGTAAAAAGACCAAATCTACGTCTGATTGGGGTGCCTGAAAGTGAGGGGGATAATGGAACCAAGTTGGAAAACACTCTTCAGGATATCATCCAGGAGAACTTCCCCAACCTAGTAGGGCAGGCCAACATTCAAATCCAGGAAATACAGAGAACGCCACAAAGATACTCCTCGAGAAGAGCAACTCCAAGACACATAATTGCCAGATTCACCAAAGTTGAAATGAAGGAAAAAATCTTAAGGGCAGCCAGAGAGAAAGGTCGGGTTACCCACAAAGGGAAGCCCATCAGACTAACAGCAGATCTCTCGGCAGAAACTCTACAAGCCAGAAGAGAGTGGGGGCCAATATTCAACATTCTGAAAGAAAAGAATTTTAAACCCAGAATTTCATATCCAGCCAAACTAAGTTTCATAAGTGAAGGAGAAATAAAATCCTTTACAGATAAGCAAATGCTTAGAGATTTTGTCACCACTAGGCCTGCCTTACAAGAGACCCTGAAGGAAGCACTCAACATGGAAAGGAACAACCGGTACCAGCCATTGCAAAAACATGCCAAAATGTAAAGACCATCGATGCTAGGAAGAAACTGCATCAACTAACGAGCAAAATAACCAGTTAATATCATAATGGCAGGATCAAGTTCACACATAACAATCTTAACCTTAAATGTAAATGGACTAAATGCTCCAATTAAGAGACACAGACTGGCAAACTGGATAAAGAGTCAAGACCCATCAGTCTGCTGTATTCAGGAGACCCATCTCACACGCAGAGACATACATAGGCTCAAAATAAAGGGATGGAGGAAGATTTACCAAGCAAATGGAGAACAAAAAAAAGCGGGGGTTGCAATACTAGTCTCTGATAAAACAGACTTTAAACCATCAAAGATCAAAAGAGACAAAGAAGGCCATTACATAATGGTAAAGGGATCAATTCAACAGGAAGAGCTAACTATCCTAAATATATATGCACCCAATACAGGAGCACCCAGATTCATCAAGCAAGTCCTTAGAGACTTACAAAGATACAATATAATGGGAGACTTACATACAATAATAATGGGAGACTTCAACACTCCACTGTCAACATTAGACAGATCAACGAGACAGAAAGTTAACAAGGATATCCAGGAATTGAACTCATCTCTGCAGCAAGCAGACCTCATAGACATCTATAGAACTCTCCACCCCAAATCAACAGAATATACATTCTTCTCAGCACCACATCGTACTTACTCCAAAATCGACCACGTAATTGGAAGTAAAACACTCCTCAGCAAATGTACAAGAACAGAAATTATAACAAACTGTCTCTCAGACCACAGTGCAATCAAACTAGAACTCAGGACTAAGAAACTCAATCAAAACCGCTCAACTACATGGAAACTGAACAACCTGCTCCTGAATGACTACTGGGTACATAATGAAATGAAGGCAGAGATAAAGATGTTCTTTGAAACCAATGAGAACAAAGATACAACATACCAGAATCTCTGGGACACATTTAAAGCAGTGTGTAGAGGGAAATTTATAGCACTAAATGCCCACAAGAGAAAGCAGGAAAGATTTAAAATTGACACTCTAACATCGCAATTAAAAGAACTAGAGAAGCAAGAGCAAACACATTCGAAAGCTAGCAGAAGGCAAGAAATAACTAAGATCAGAGCAGAACTGAAGGAGATAGAGACACAAAAAACTCTCCAAAAAATCAATGAATCCAGGAGTTGGTTTTTTGAAAAGATCAACAAAATTGACAGACCACTAGCAAGACTAATAAAGAAGAGAGAAGAATCAAATCGACACAATTAAAAATGATAAAGGGGATATCACCACCGACCCCACAGAAATACAAACTACCATCAGAGAATACTATAAACCCCTCTACGCAAATAAACTGGAAAATCTAGAAGAAATGGATAATTTCCTGGACACTTACACTCTTCCAAGACTAAACCAGGAAGAAGTTGAATCCCTGAATAGACCAATAGCAGGCTCTGAAATTGAGGCAATAATTAATAGCCTACCAACCAAAAAAAGTCCAGGACCAGATGGATTCACAGCTGAATTCTACCAGAGGTACAAGGAGGAGTTGGTACCATTCCTTCTGAAACTATTCCAATCAATAGAAAAAGAGGGAATCCTCCCTAACTCATTTTATGAGGCCAACATCATCCTGATACCAAAGCCTGGCAGAGACACAACAAAAAAAGAGAATTTTAGACCAATATCCCTGATGAACATCGATGCAAAAATCCTCAATAAAATACTGGCAAACCGGATTCAGCAACACATCAAAAAGCTTATCCACCATGATCAAGTGGGCTTCATCCCTGGGATGCAAGGCTGGTTCAACATTCGCAAATCAATAAACATAATCCAGCATATAAACAGAACCAAAGACAAGAACCACATGATTATCTCAATAGATGCAGAAAAGGCTTTTGACAAAATTCAACAGCCCTTCATGCTAAAAACGCTCAATAAATTCGGTATTGATGGAACATACCTCAAAACAATAAGAGCTATTTATGACAAACCCACAGCCAATATCATACTGAATGGGCAAAAACTGGAAAAATTCCCTTTGAAAACTGGCACAAGACAGGGATGCCCTCTCTCACCACTCCTATTCAACATAGTGTTGGAAGTTCTGGCTAGGGCAATCAGGCAAGAGAAAGAAATCAAGGGTATTCAGTTAGGAAAAGAAGAAGTCAAATTGTCCCTGTTTGCAGATGACATGATTGTATATTTAGAAAACCCCATTGTCTCAGCCCAAAATCTCCTTAAGCTGATAAGCAACTTCAGCAAAGTCTCAGGATACAAAATTAATGTGCAAAACTCACAAGCATTCTTATACACCAGTAACAGACAAACAGAGAGCCAAATCAGGAATGAACTTCCATTCACAATTGCTTCAAAGAGAATCAAATACCTAGGAATCCAACTTACAAGGGATGTAAAGGACCTCTTCAAGGAGAACTACAAACCACTGCTCAGTGAAATCAAAGAGGACACAAACAAATGGAAGAACATACCATGCTCATGGATAGGAAGAATCAATATCGTGAAAATGGCCATACTGCCCAAGGTAATTTATAGATTCAATGCCATCCCCATCAAGCTACCAATGAGTTTCTTCACAGAATTGGAAAAAACTGCTTTAAAGTTCATATGGAACCAAAAAAGAGCCCGCATCTCCAAGACAATCCTAAGTCAAAAGAACAAAGCTGGAGGCATCACGCTACCTGACTTCAAACTATACTACAAGGCTACAGTAACCAAAACAGCATGGTACTGGTACCAAAACAGAGATATAGACCAATGGAACAGAACAGAGTCCCCAGAAATAATACCACACATCTACAGCCATCTGATCTTTGACAAACCTGAGAGAAACAAGAAATGGGGAAAGGATTCCCTATTTAATAAATGGTGCTGGGAAAATTGGCTAGCCATAAGTAGAAAGCTGAAACTGGATCCTTTCCTTACTCCTTATACGAAAATTAATTCAAGATGGATTAGAGACTTAAATGTTAGACCTAATACCATAAAAATCCTAGAGGAAAACCTAGGTAGTACCATTCAGGACACAGGCATGGGCAAAGACTTCATGTCTAAAACACCAAAAGCAATGGCAGCAAAAGCCAAAATTGACAAATGGGATCTCATTAAACTAAAGAGCTTCTGCACAGCAAAAGAAACTACCATCAGAGTGAACAGGCAACCTACAGAATGGGAGAAAATTTTTGCAATCTACTCGTCTGACAAAGGGCTAATATCCAGAACCTACAAAGAACTCAAACAAATTTACAAGAAAAAAACAAACAACCCCATCAAAAAGTGGGCAAAGGATATGAACAGACATTTCTCAAAAGAAGACATTCATACAGCCAACAGACACATGAAAAAATGCTCATCATCACTGGCCATCAGAGAAATGCAAATCAAAACCACAATGAGATACCATCTCACACCAGTTAGAATGGCGATCATTAAAAAGTCAGGAAACAACAGGTGCTGGAGAGGATGTGGAGAAATAGGAACACTTTTACACTGTTGGTGGGATTGTAAACTAGTTCAACCATTATGGAAAACAGTATGGCGATTCCTCAAGGATCTAGAACTAGATGTACCATATGACCCAGCCATCCCATTACTGGGTATATACCCAAAGGATTATAAATTATGCTGCTATAAAGACACATGCACACGTATGTTTATTGCAGCACTATTCACAATAGCAAAGACTTGGAATCAACCCAAATGTCCATCAGTGACAGATTGGATTAAGAAAATGTGGCACATATACACCATGGAATACTATGCAGCCATCAAAAAGGATGAGTTTGTGTCCTTTGTAGGGACATGGATGCAGCTGGAAACCATCATTCTTAGCAAACTATCGCAAGAACAGAAAACCAAACACCGCATGTTCTCACTCATAGGTGGGAACTGAACAATGAGATCACTTGGACTCAGGAAGGGGAACATCACACACCGGGGCCTATCATGGGGAGGGGGGAGGGGGGAGGGATTGCATTGGGAGTTATACCTGATGTAAATGACGAGTTGATGGGTGCAGCACACCAACATGGCACAAGTATACATATGTAACAAACCTGCACGTTATGCACATGTACCCTACAACTTAAAGTATAATAATAATAAATAAATTTAAAGAAAAAAGAAAGAGGAGGAGAAAGAAAGAAAGAGAAAGAGGAAGGTGGAAGGAAGGAGGGAGGGAGAGAGGGAGGGAAAGAAAGAAAAGAGAAAGAAGAGAGGGGGAGAAAGAGAGAGAGAGAGAGAGAGAGAGAGAAAGAAAGAAAGAAAGAAAGAAAGAAAGAAAGAAAGAAAGAAAGAAAGAAAGAAAGAAAGAAAGAAAGAAAGAAAGAAAGAAAGAAAGAAAGAGAAAGAAAGAAAGAAAGAAAGAAAGAAAGAAAGAAAGAAAGAAAGAAAGAAAGAAAGAAAGAAAGAAAGAAAGAAAGAAAGAAAGAAAGAAAGAAAGAAAAGTACAAACACAACTTCTTGGTAGAACTAACTCTCCTCCTGACTCTCGACTGCAAAGGCATACGGGAAGTGTCATTTTTAGCGTTTCAGAATCTAGAGTCAGGCATGTCCACTTGGCAGAGGGTCGAAACATCCACCTCTGCTCCTACTGAACAATGGGCACCACAGAAAAGCATATATTATTAAAGCATTACTTTTGTCTAAATGAATAATGAAAACGACAGATGATTGTTCAATCTACTCTTTTATATTGGATATATGGTGTACAACATGATATTTTGACATATACATTGTGGAGTGGCTAAATAAAGCTAATTACTATATACAAAAATATATATATATGTATATATAAATTAAACTAGCCAAGTGTTAAACAAAATATATTCTATCTTCCTACCTTAGTAAATGACCTGGGAGTCCAGGACAGAATTTAAAACTCTCCAGTTCCTCGAAGTTCCACATCAGAACTTTGCAGTGGAAGGGGAGAACCAGCCAATGGCCACAGCTGAACAGCTCACCCTTTTTCTTCCAGCCCCAGGGTCCATCCCACATCTGAAGAGCCTTGTGGGCACGTGTCTGGACACACACCCATGTGTCCATGCTCTGACCACACCCTCACAAACACCTGCCTCCTAGGTACCCACATAGGTGGCACCCTCCACCGTTAGTTGGACCTGAGACATGCATGGACCTTGGAAGCAGTTTCAGGCCATTTGGGTGGGGAATTCTCGGTCTCTGAACCCAGTGTGAGACCTGGAAAGGAAGCCTCCTTAACCCTGTGAATTTCTCTCCCCATGAGTAAGGGCCAGAAGAAGATCTCCCAAAGTGTGGCTGGCAAGACACAGGCCTCTTTGCAAGTGTCTAAGACTTGTATTGGGCTCAGCGGAAAATAGCATTTATATAAGCATGCAATGTACATAATAAATATTAATATAAACAGGTTAACGTGAAACTATGAAGAGGATGCTGGGAATGGGAAACACACAGTGAAGTGCTTGCTATAAGGGGTAAAGGATTAAAGAGAAATCAGGCCTAATCTTTTAGAGTAGGAAGTCTAAAGATAATGCCTAAAGTGAAGAAACTAGAAGTTGAATATAATCATGTTATTTAGGGATATAAAGAAAAAAAGAAATAGCTAAAAAGCATTGAGCTCTAAGAAATAAAATGAAGGAGAGCAGAATTGTAGGGGAATATTATTCTCTATGTAAGACTTGTGTAGGCCGGGATGGGTGGCTCATACCTGTAATCCCAGCACTTTCAGAGGCCAAGGGGGGCAGATTATTTGAGGTGAGGAATTCGAGACCAGCCTGGCCAACATGGTGAAACCTCATCTCTACTAAAAATACAAAAATTAGCCGGGCATGGTGGTGCATGCTTGTAATCTCAGCTACTCGGGAGGCTGAGGCAGGAGGATTGCTTGGACCCGGGAGGTGGAGGTTGCAGTGAGCAGAATCACGCCACTGCACTCCAGCCTGTGCAACACAGCAAGACTCCATCTCAAAAAAAGAGAGAGAGAGAGACTTGTATAATTATTTGACAACTATACGCATTTCCACTTCGATACTAAAAAAAATTTAAAAGAACGTAGTATAAATAATAATATTTTCTAGTGCATTGAACCACTTGCACCTCAGTATGAACTCTGGGAAACTTTTCATTAACCTGGTCCTTTCAGAATAACAAAAATGTAAGAGGCAGAGCTTTAGAGGAGAATATTAGCATGTAAGAGGAACATTGGTGATAGGAAAATGTTTCAGATTCACAAATGTCCTTTAGGTTTTTTTTTTTTTTTTCACTTTAAGTTCTGGGATACATGTGCTGAATTGAGGATACTACATGCTTGAATTTATTCATTCAACAGATATTTATTAAGTATTTATTTATATGTGACAGGCACCATGTTAGGAGCTAGGGACACAGAGGCAAGAAAAAAAATTTTAACACGTGTTTCTGTCCTTACAGTACTTAATGTCCAGACCAGGTGACATTATTGAATCAAATATTCATTCAGTGAATATAAAATATCTACCGTGGTAGGTGCTATAAAGCAAAGTTCTTGGTGCTAAGAGTGTGTATTAGAGTAAACCTCACCCAGTGAGAAGAGTGGGGAAATGTTCCCCAGAAATCGCCCTCAAGTTAAAATCCCACCAAGTGGGCCTTACCTAGACAAACCTGTGTGGGTGAAAAGAGAGGAACAGACGAGTGTTCTGGGAGGACGAAAGAGCATTCCCAATGGTATCCTTGTTGTTTTATTCTTTTTTTTCTTTTTTTTTGTGATCTTATTGACAAATTTCCCTACTCTGCTGTGAACCTTCCTAGCTTGTTACGTTTTCAAGCCCTAAGAAGTGAACAGGTGTGTATGGTAAACAGAACTAAAAGAGGTGTAGTGGCTCACACCTGTAATCCCAACACTTTGGGAGGCCAAAGTGGGAGGCCAGGAGTTTGAGATCAGCCTGGACAACATAGCATGATCCCATCTCTACAAAAAATATATAAAATAAAAATAAAATAAAATAAGAGAACTGAAAGAGGCTAGTCCTGGTGAGTTGCCAAATGAGGTTCTGACCACAGAGATTGGTGAGGTGATCACAGTGATCAAAATTTCTCATTTTCTTCTCTGAGAAGTCATACAGGAAGGCTTTGCAGGGTCTTCATGGTAGTCTGGGTGATCTGAAAACAGACACTGCATCGGGATTAAACATGCAAGGATTTTATTAGAGGAAAGCCCTGTGAGAGGAAATGGGACGGGAGGGAGGCTAGGAAATGATCAGACCATGACTAAGCTTGATCCTTCATGAAGAAGAGAGGGAAGGAAAGTTGGGTGGAAGTAGGGTCACCTGGGACTCAGGGGCTTCTGTGACAAGATGGAAAGTGGGACAGTTGGGGCACACCGGGAAGACTGGCCACCCTGGGTGGAAGCACTAGACTGCCCCGCCGTGCCGTCTAAGACAGACTTGGCAAGGACATCAGGGAGTCCTTGAGCCAAAGTCACCCATCGGGAGAGTCTTAGTACCAACTGCCACACTCTGTCATCGGCAGGAGCAGCTCGTGGGAACTTCGGTCTCAGTGAAAAAGCAGTGCAGGATTTGTGAGCACCGCAGCAGGGGCCCTAAGTCGATTCTGGGCAGCACCCGGTAGTTGGGCTTCTGTGAGGTGCATTCGCATAGACGTCTTGGAAGCGGATATTGGGAAGGGAGAAGGGGTCACAGCAGATCATTTTGTAAATATCATCCAGATGGCAACATGAACACTGCACTGGAGGAGAACAACAGTAGATGCAAGGAGGCTGTGTAGCAGGTCCACCAAAGATAAAAACAGACTGCAGGTGTACAAAGAAATGAACACTTTCCATAAGTAATTAATACACTACATAGTATTCTTATTACCCCGGACCAAAACTCTTTCACAGGAGTTTCAAGTTACCTTAAAACACAGTATCTGTGGGAGGTATTTAACTCCTAAACCCATGAAGAGATTCTCTTGTTATTTTTATAACAACACTTATTACCCATTGTGTATAACCACATAGGTTCAATCATCGGAAATGGGTAATAGCATGAATCGCCAGAAAAAAAGGCCAGCCTGGCCTCTAGCCTAGTCCAATCTTCTGTTTTCTTAGACTGTGAGTTGCTGGGCTGATTTACAGAACTTTGATGGCTTGTTTATTTTCACTTCAGGGTTTTAAAACTTCCTGGGAAAGTTCCTAGAGACATAAGATGCCCTGTGACTGAGCGACTTCGACAGTCGGTTAGTTTTGTTCTTTATGTTTGACGTATCTCATCTAAAAGAACCACTTCTTGGTGCTTTATAACACAAACCAGCAGGATGATATCAACTTTGTTTTTATTTTCTGCAAATCAGTTATTTCATGGGAAAGAATTTTTTTCACCATTTAGGTGCTTATTGACAGCTGTAAAAAACACTTTAATATCCTGCCCAGGGAATCTTCCTACACTGTCATATTTCCACTTAACTTGAGTGTAAGTTTAAACACAGACTTGACTTACAGAGTTATCTGCTCTGCTCAAAAGAACTCAAAATATCCGAGATATTCTGATTCTTTTTTACAAGAGAAATGAATAGACAAATACACGATAAATTAACATTTCTGACAAAAATGCTATTCTGCTCACTGTATTTTTTACCTTTCTATTCTTTTCCCACTGCCATTAAAGACAGAATCTGTGCTTTTAATTTATGAATTCATTGCATCCTTTTTCATACCAGAGTCAGCTTTCAGACTTAAACTCTGTAGTTACACTGCTACAAAGTCTCCAATAGTCTCTCAGTGTATGTTTCACTTATTTTTTTATTATCATCTCTAAAAAAGTCATCCTCTCATGTTTTACTGGAAGTTAATAACAGTGTTAAGATCCTTTATACTTTTGATATTTCAGTAAGAAGATTATTCATTCCCAATTAACTTGCTGGCTGCCTTTTGCCACCCACCAAATTTTCTTTCTTTTTTTTTTTTTTGAGACCGAGTTTCGCTCTCGTTGCCCAGGCTGGAGTGCAGTGGCATGATTTTGGCTCGTTGCAACCTTCGTCTCCCCGGTTCAAGCGATTCTCCTGCCTCAGCCTCCCAAGTAGCTGGGATTACAGGCGCCAGCCACCATGGCTGGCTAATATTTGTATTTTTAGTAGAGATGGGGTTTCACCATGTTGGCCAGGCTGTAGTGCAGTGGTATGATTTTGGCTCATTGCAACCTTCGCCTCCCTGGTCAAGCGATTCTCCTGCCTCAGCCTCCCAAGTAGCTGGGATTACAGGCGCCTGCCACCATGCCTGGTTAATATTTGTCTTTTTAGTAGAGATGGGGTTTCATCATGTTGGCCAGGCTGGTGGAGGAACTCCTGACCTCAGGTGATCCACCCACCTTGGGCTCCCAAAGTGCTGGGGTTGCAGGCATGAGCCACTTCACCTGGCCGCCACCCACCAAAGTTTCTATGCCTTACCTATTCAGTTTAAAACTAAGAAGTATTTGACCTCTGCTCATGAATGCAAAGATCAGAATTTATCATTTCTGACTGACCTTCAAATTTATTCCAATGTTACCTTTCAGCAATAGGAACAAAGTAGTTGAAAAATAGATATTTCTTATATAACTGAGCAGATCGGCTATAGGTGCTCATAAGGCAAAGAATAAAAAATCTGTAAAGCACAGAACCACTTGCAAATGGCAAAAACTAGAATGTTTGTGCTTTTAAGGAGAATCACATTATCAGTGAAGAATATCAATCACATTTGCTACAAAAGCATTTAAAATCTTTTCTCAGTTTGCTATCCCAGTTCTCAAATGATGATCCAAAAACTGAAACAATTATTTCTGATAGGTTTATATGCCATCAAATGAACTAATGATTTATTCTCTACTAAAATGTTAACCAATATAGCTAATCCCTAATGGAATAAACTATAATAAATTTTAAAATGTACCATCTATCTGCCCTAAGAAGCCGTTAATTTTTGACCCATGCATAACGTAGGCATTTAAACCAGGTATTCTGATTATTTGCTATGCTGCCTGTCTCCTTCTCACAGCCTTCTCGTGAATAATCACTCTCTCCACCCCCCGAATATTCTTTGTGCACATACTAAATCAGAACAGCAGAGCATAGTGCCTAATTGTTCTTTAGTTTTCTTGCTATTATTCTTTTTTCCTTAACTCAGATACAGGCTTTCTTGAAGACATGGTATATGCCTTTGAAGTCTTTTCTGATATCCCAATCATTAACCAAAAAAAAAAAAAAATCATCTACAGAAGCCACACTTGCCTTCATTACAGAATTTACCCAATCCCTAATGGCTCTACTCAGGAAGTTCTGCACCTGTGGTTAAAGAGTTCTGTCTCTGTTAGAAATCTCTCTATTGCAAGTGGGGGAAAAACATCTCCAACCGGTTTAAACAAAACAGTGTTTTCTACTCATGTAAAAGTCCACATGATGTTGCGACTTCAGATGCAGCTTTCTTCGGGACTCAGATGATATCCACTCTTTTCTTCACTTTCTTGGAGTTGACTTCATTCTCAGGCTCCCTGCAGTGATTCTTGAAACTTGGGATTCCCAGATCCACCACACACAGCCCAGTGCCAGAAGGAGAGTCTAACAAAAGCTCAAACCAAACTCTTTTGCTAAGTCCTCTTGGTTGAGGCTGGCCAGGTTGGCAGGTGCTGATAGCTTAGCTTGGGGAAAGCCTCCAGCTCTGCAGCCCAGGGCTCCAGACTCAAAACTTGCAGGCTAAGAGGCAAGGCACAGTGGCTTCCAGGAAAACCTGTGGTCAGAGAACAAGGACAAGGAGGGAAAAGTCCAGCCCACAGCCACTTGTAGTATTGCATGCCCTTGTGACTTTTAGATGCTTTGTTATTATTTTTCCTAACAGTACCTTGGTCACAATAGCAGTATTCATCTGAGGCTTCCGCATTATGCTGCCATGATGTTTCCTAGTGGCAAACACCTTCTATGGGACTAGCCAATAGAATCTTTATTGGTTCTTCCAGAGACAATTTTCAAAGTAATGTAATATAAAATGTATAAATATACCAATAGTGTATCTAGGCTTCCATTGACTTTCAGTATGTTCTTCTCAAGCTCTCAATAAACTTATGTGATTTTTTTCATTATCTGTGTTTTGACATTATGAACAACTATAATGCCATAAATAAAAACCTTTTGTTAATTCATAAATATTAATCTGTTGTATTGTCTTCAATTCTTTTTTTTCTTTTTTTTGACACGAAGCCTTACTCTGTCACCCAGGCTGGAGTGCAGTGGTATTATCTTCAATTCTTAATAGGGGTTCTAAAATACTTCCTTGAGGTAACAGTTCTTTTTTTTTTTGAGACAGAGTTTCACTCTTGTCACCCAGGCAGGAGTGCAGTGGCGCAATCTCGGCTCACTGGAACCTCCACTTCCTGGGTTCAAGAGATTCTCCTGCCTCAGCCTCCCGAGTAGCTGGGATTACAGGCGTGTGCCACCACACCCAGTTAATTTTTGTATTTTAGTAGCCATGTTGGTCAGGCTGGTCTCAAACTCCTGAACTCATGTGATCCCCCAACTCAGCCTCCCAAAGTGCTGGGATTACAGGCATTAGCCACTGTGCCCAGCCCTGAGGTAACACTTCTTGACTCATAATTTTATTTTTACTTCCTTTAACATGGCACTAAAAGCTCACATGCAGAGGGGAACATGTTACAGCCTGCTGTTAACGTCTCCCCTTATCCTAGACACCTTTCTTAAGAAGTCCATTGCTTTCAGCACTTTCAAGCCAGGTAACCACGTTCACCAGTGTTACTGCCTTTTTCTCTATTGTAAACACTTGAGAAGTATATTAAATGTCATTCTATCATTTCTTCTTACTCTTGCTTCCCTTTAAATATTTTGGTAGAAAGTATTTTTCCCAGAAATATAACTGAGTTTATTCATCTTTGAAACTGTATCTGTACATACTATAGAATATTTTTAGGCAATGCCAAGGATTTGTTGATGTTTGTGCCTCTCATCAATTTCTTCTCACATTTACTCTTTTTCATAAAGTTGACTTCTTTTTCATTCAAACTTCTGTCAGATTTTTACTTATTCTCTCTTCTTTCCCTTAAGGCTTGTTTAGTACCTTCTAAAAGATGCCTTCTCCAAACAACTTTTCAGAAGACTAGGATGCTGCTTAAACCTAAAACCACAGTCTTAAAATTATTTTTATTTTTCATCCACATGCAAACTGAAAGACGTGGAGTCATAAAATAAAATATTCTTAAGCTTATTAATATTTTATGTTTACATATACATACACGGTGAGTCCCAAAATAGTATTTTAAAGTGCTGGATGTTTTTGCCTATTGATTTTAATTAAGTGTACTTTAGGTTGTCTGGATTGCAAGTAAGAGAGAAAGGAGAAATAGATGAAAAAAATCACAAGCAAGCTTTTTATTCCAGTTCTTGGGGAAAAAACTAATAAGCCACCTCCACAGTGAATTTCTAGTGAGTCATTAACCAGGGATTTGTTGCCTTGGTTACTGAGCCAGGTAGAGATTCCAGCAAAAAAGCAATGTGACCTATGAGCTCAAGAAACTGAAGAAGTGAAATTTCTGCATGATATTTGCAGTTAGTACAGAAAGAAATGAAAAGAGTAAAAAATATACGTTAAAAGAAAAGGGAAGAAAAGATTACTTTGATTTTTGACCCCATGTCAAAGACATTTACAACCACACAACACACACTTTTAATAATAGCATTTCAGTGTTTGTTTCCTTGTGAAATATTACAAGACATAAACCATTTCCAATATATGAGACCTCTCCCACCCTAGAAAACAAAGCACTTGACTCATCAGTGGTCAATGGACATTCCTTTGGTAGAGAATATTGCAATAACATACATTTACAAGATAAGCATTCAGAAAGCAGAATAATTGGATAGATTTTCCAGGCAACCTATCTCTGTGGATTTTCCATCATACTATATCAAAAATTAAAATTACCTGAAGATTGGTACCAAATCTAGAACCAAAGCAATAACAAAAGAAAGAATTCAAAAGCAAGACTTCAAGCATCATCCTCATCTTTGGCTGGAACTGGCTTTTTCACTAAACTCAGAATCATACTGAAGACGTTGATGGTCTACTAACCAACCTCCAGAGATGGCAGAGATTACAATATCTGTGATGATTCATTCTGTTCTGTTTCTCTGGAGAACCCTGACCAATACATTATCCAAGTCCTACTTCCCACTCTTTTCTGCCAATACTCCAAGCCATGCCAGTTTACACTAAAACCAAAATCCAATGGTAGAAAGTAAAAGACTGGCAAAGTCACCACTATCTTATGGATGAGAATAGGGCATCCAATAAGAAACCACAGAAATCTTAAATTTTGCCAACAACCAAGCCATGACATAGGGAATAGGACAGGGGTTCAACTTCTGTGAAACTGCACGAGCCTCAATTTCCTCCAGGAAATTGCCCAGTAATAATCATATCCCCTCCAGAAGATGGATTCTTACCAAACTCAAATGAGGTAATACATATGAAGCTCTGGCTAGATAAAAATTGATATCTTTTCTTTTCTCTTGTTTCCCATCTGGATTTCTTTTACCTCCATTTTTATTTAAAAGATCTGGTTTCCTAAAATGCTTAAACGTAGGATTCTAAAATTTAAAACATTTTTCATATACATTCTGGAAGGGCTATTTTTTCCCCTAAGTACAATATCACTATTGCCTATTGGTCGGCAACCCTCCTTCAACACATACAAACAAATACTTTGAAATAAAACTGGAAATAAAGGATAAAAGGGTAGACAGTGTTGGATCAAGGTGTAAATTCCTAAAACATTTATGTTGTGTAATCCATGCCCAAACTTAAACGGAGTCACATAGGGCTCACACTAGATCTTATAGCCCAGACATGAAGCATTCATGATCAAAATACATTCTCAACCATAAATTACCCTGGGCTTACTATCGTCCCACCATCCTCTTATCTGTAATTGCAGGATTTCTTTCACCATCATTAATCCAATTTGGGAAAGGCTTAAAGTACTCTATTCCAGCTAAGCACTGACTGAGTTAAATGAAATGAATGTTTGGCATCTGTGGTTTATTGCAAATTCAACAGAAGGTGCTAAGATTTGCTTTATTCCCAATCTGGCTTTATTGAGGCTTCTCTTTTTATGAAAGTAATGGACTTTTTGCCTTTATTTCCTGTCAAAGTTCTTCAATGTTTATTACTTGATATTTATTTGTCCTTTAGCTTTCAGAGGTGGCCAGCTCCTAAGATGTTTAAATATACTACACAGAGTTTGAATTTTCTGGGACTTTTTTTCTGTTTTCTATTTTTCAAAACGATCAGTTCTTCATTAGAAATATTTTACTGTTAGTGATAACAAAATGGTAAAAATACTTCTGGGGCTTTTAACTCTCTGCTTAGTAAAACTCTCTTTTTCATACTTTCTTCATGATTCAAATACCACATGATATTTACTATATAAGGGATGATCTTTAGATATTAGTCAATACAATTAAAGACATATAATAATCATATTTGAAAGTATCTATTTTACAAAGAACATTTTCATTCTATGATTTTCTATATTTTCATATAGAAGTCTGTCATATGAAGTGGACTTTTGGCCTATTTTGTGTCAGGCACTGGGGAAGTAAAACAAAAATATATGACATAGCTTCTGCTTTCAGGGGGTTTACAGTCTCCCAGAAGTGATAAGCATATAAACGAGTCATTATTATATCATCTTGGCAGAGTTTCCCTGGCAGAATGAAGCTCTTAAGATTTATTCGGGACATACAATCCCGGGGAAACAAGGGGAAGGAAAACTGTAAGTAAAGCTGGAGGGGATGAGAAGCAATGCAATGTGATGCATTACTGTGCTAGCAATTGCTTCATAAGGAACTCCAAAGAGACACAGCCGATCACTCTCAGGGCATGTGCTCAGCTACTCGGATGCCTCCAGACACACTCTGCACAGAGACTCTTTGCCTAGAGAAAAACAAAAAGCCCATGGAAAAAACAGGACATATTTCTATCTGGCCTCCTCCTATTTCCCACTGGCTAACATTGACGCTGTGGAGAGTGAATTCCCCTGCCCGTCATCTTGCAACAGCAAGCCCTTGGGCAGTCCACGGGCAGGCAGATGTGGCATGCAGCTGGTATCCCTGCTCAGAGGTGGCCTGCAGGGTAGGGGCTGAAGCAGAGCTCACAGCCGAGGAGCTCGGAGGGAGGGTGAGCCCCAGGACTCTGCACAGGCACAGCATGAATCAGACACAAACAGGATGGCAATGAAGACAGGTAAAAATGTTAGGAAAACCCAGACAAGGAGCAACTGAGGAAAGCTGAATCTGTGACCAAAAAAGCAAATTCGCGAAATTAAGTTTTTCATTGAAAGATTATATGCATATTATATATACCTCATAAAAGCTAACATGTGGCCTGGTGGTTCTTGGAATGATCCACATTGTTCAGTTTTAAGCCCTAAGCCTTTTCTAGCAGTGGCTATATTTCTCTAAGAAGAAATCTCAGCTTACCTGGGGGCAGTGGGCTTTATCAAGGCTATGGTTTAGAGGAGGAACCAATAACCCCATTGACTGCTACCCTCAAACGTGTCAGAAATGTCAGTCACTTTCCAATGGTGAAAATTAACAGTGACCTGTTTCATTTTCTAAGACAGGTGGTGCTTTCACTTTATCGTGTCTTGCCCTTGTCCCCTTGTGATGCTTTTATTCTTTCCTGGATAAATTTCCTCAGAAGAGAAAATAAGCAAAGTCAAATATAGAATGACAGCTAGTCTATCTAGGATTTTTGGTCTCTAGATTCTATGGTTTAACATAAGCTGTAGCTTTTAAAATTCAGGTGCCCCATATGGTCTGCTGATGAGAATACAATTTGTGAATCTACTAAGTAAGTCATTCTCTCTTCCTAAGTGTGTGAAAGTGTAAGTAGATTAGAAAAAGTTTAAATAGCAACGTCAGCTTTATTAATTCAGTACAAATGGTTTGTATACATTCTGAGCACCTATGTCTTCACCATGAAAAATGGATGTCTTTTTAGATTTTTTAAATTTCTCTTTTTTTCAGCAACTCATACTATCCTTATTAGGCACCTATGTGCCTAATAGAACATTTGCAATGTTCTACACATTATAGGTGGTTCAAAAATAAATGAATCTCATCCTTTATAGAGCTCACTGCCTGGTTAAGGAGACAATCTAGCATCAGAATATCAAGGATGGAAGTTATTATGGAGATTTGCTAAAGCCAAAACATGTCCGTGAAACAGTTAATAACAGAACTACAGAAAATAAAAATAAGCAAAACAGACAACCGTCATAATAGTTTGAATATTTGAGAATGCCTATTTGAGAAGTTGAAGGAGATTAACAGAAGAAATAGTAAGTGAGCTGCAACCTGAAGAACGCCCAGATCTTAAATGTATAAAACAAGAAAGCAAAGCACAGCCCAGTTACAACATGAGCAAAGGAACCCAGAAGAAAATGAACACAACAAGGTCTCAAGACAATGGGGACACAATCAAAAGCAGTGGGCAGAGCAGAGGGTGCTGGTTGGGGAAGAACAGGGAATAAAACTGGCAGGATGATGATTAGTATCAATAGTTGTGAGTAAATGAGGACAAAAGATATTCCCAAGGGAAAAGCATAAACTGAACAAAGCACTCAATAACCAGCATGGTGTGTGCAAAGAAGCAAAAGCCATGTGCTCCCCTAATGCATGAAATATAAGGTCAGGTAGACAGAAGATGAAGTCTTGTTTGGTCCATGATGGGTTTTGCATTTAATCCCATCAGTGATGAGGAGTCATGGAAGGTGTTGTGAGGATGTGTAATGTAATTAGTGTTACCACTGGACAATGAGTTACCTGGGTAGACGAGCTCAGTGACAGTTCCAGTTAGATTTTTTTTTTTTTTTTAACAGTTTCGCTTTGTTGCCCAGCCTGGAGTGCACTGGCACGATCTCGGCTCACTGCAACCTCCACCTCCCAAGTTCAAGCAATTCTCATGTCTCAGCCTCCTAAGTAGCTAGGATTACAGGCACCCACTGCCATGCCCAGCTGATTTTTTGTATTTTAGTAGAGATGAGGTTTCACCATGTTGGCCAGGCTGGTCTCAAGCTCCTGAGTTCAGGCAATCCACCTGTCTCGGCCTCCCAAAGTGCTAGGATTACAGGCATGAGCCACCATGCCCAGACTCTAGTTAGACCTTGATAAGAAGAAAAGATTTGTGGATACAATCTCTGGCACATTAGTACCATGGTGTCCTTTCCAAAAGAGTTCATTTTCTTGCGTGTGTGTGTGTGCGTGTGTGTGTGTGTGTGTGTGTGTGTGTGTGTGTGTGTGTGCTGCGCAGCTAGATTAACCTGTATTTCATAACCTCTGGAAAACCATCTTTAAGATTTATAAGAATTTGAATCTGAAAGTCAGCTGACTTAAAAAATAAAAACATAAAATGTTTTATGATTCAAACGTTTTACGATCCAAGGCAGGCGGATCACGAGGTCAGGAGATCGAGAGCATCATGGCTGACACAGTGAAACCCTGTCTCTACTAAAAATACAAAAAATTAGCCGGGCGTGGTGGTGGGCGCCTGTAGTCCCAGTTAGTTGGAAGGCTGAGGCAGGAGAATGGTGTGAACCAAGATCACACCACTGCACTTCAGCCTGGGCAACAAAGCGAGACTCCACCTCAGAAAAAAAAAGAATGTTCATGGTTGTGCAGCAAAGATTACAATGAAACCTAACAGCATATTATAATTCTGAGAGTATATAATTCCAGATATACTGTACACAAAGAAGGACACAAACCAGTATCTGTTAGGGAATGGTGAGTTATAAATTGCTACTGAAACAGAAACTGGCCCTGATGATATGGCCTTCATTAAATATCAGAATCTTCACAAGTATTAATAACATTCAGGGTCCACCTAGTCCGGGTATCTAAATATAACAACCCCTGGGGGTTCTTTTAGCTGAGTACCATGAGTAGGTCAGAACAGCTCATTGGGAATGATTCAACCCTCACTCATAGACCAAATTAAAAAAATATATACAAACGAAAGTAATAAGCAATGAGTTTCTGAAATTGACGTTCAGGACTTCTGAATACAATGGCAAGCACATTAGCTACTGTGACTAATAGCACAACCTCAGTTGGGACTCATCTGGGACCATCTTCCTTGGTAGCCCCAGATCTGCTGGCTCTCTCTGTGCTATGCTGCTTTAGCACTGATGCTACCACCATTCAGTACGATCAGCCTTGGTATATGGAATTATTCAAAGTTCCTCTTTACCTGTTGATTTATACAGAAACTGTGTTTCATTCTAATATGCTTTGCAAAATGCTTACAGTCTGCTTTACTCCTCAACTCTTGGGATAGCTTTTATCTGCCTGCTGGTCTAGATAGCTCTAACGTGAATGTCATGTGCAGAAATCTCTGCTCTGACAGCTGCATTCTCTCTGGGGTGTTAGGGCTGAGAGGAAGGTTTAATTTGTTCCCTTGCCAGGAATAGTCTCTATGGTATTGAGGCTTTAGCTGTAAAAACAGACCTACAATGCATATGCCCCCTGTCTTACGCAATCCTTCTCCAGGTGTAAAAATTCACAGACAATACTGCGTTCGCTATACTCACTACACTCTGTTTTCCCATTTTCTCCTCATTGTGACATACTTAATTTTGTTATAAAAATTATGATATTTTTAATGTATCACTAAGGAATTCAGCTTTTAGAAACCATTCTCCAGCTTTTCCAGGGAAAGAGATATGGCTCAACCCTGTAGTTTTTACATACTTAACCTTGGAACCCTGTGCAATATGGCTCAGTCTCTAAGCCCATCTTACCAGAAGCCAAGTCTACCCAGGATAGGCTTAATTCTAAATATTAAGATTCTAAATACTGACCTTGGATATCTAGTTTTAGTATTTGATTTATGCTTTCTATGCTGTGTGGGAAGTTTCCCGTTATCCAAAGCTGATGTTGGATTCTTTAAAATTCTGCATTCGTTAATAATTATGAGTATAGTTGTATCTGCCATTGCTCACTTTTGCTCTTAATTGAAGAACAGATTGAGTTGCTTAATAATTAAGCAAATTTTGTTCCACATATTCGCCTTTTTTGACCAGAAATTCAGAGGTCAGAATTCTATTGCTGCTCTGGTAAAATGCCCAGGCAGGACCACTATCCTCACATGATCTGAGTAGAGAGGAGGAAAAAGGTACTTATCCTACAAAGCCCAAAGTCAAGAAGCTCTGTTCTCTCAACTCCATTGTCATTGAAAATCTTCAAACCTCCAACACAATTTTGTGACATTTCTGGCACTCTATGAGTTGCAGAAATATCTATATAAGTGTTTCTAAACAACCACCTCTTCAGACTTGGAGACTGTCACAAGAATACTACCAGTTCTGACTTTAGCGTCTGAATGGTGGAGCTCTATTACTGAAAAAGAACACTTCTTATGGGATCTGGCCTGGACTTGTTACAAGTTTTCTCTGTGACATTCCCAACTAATCTGCTCCTAGCTTCTATAAATGTGGGTGTTAATAAAATCTGACCCACCTTCTACATGGGGATGTTGTGATGCCAATTGATGCACACAGAAATATTTCAGACAACACATAACTCATTGTTACAGCATCAGCATTACTACGATAGTAAACATAAGTTGCCGGCTTGGTGAGGGAATATGTTAAGCCGGTGTGATAAATGAGAGGCTAAAGACCCACACAGGAGTTACCTCTTCTCCTTCCCACTGCCTGGCTTTGATCCTCCCTCAAAGACAGAAACTATTAGAGCTAACTTTTAAAAAGAGAGACGCACAAATGCACCCTCTCTGGCTATCACAAAGAGTTCTAAGTTGGTCTGAAATAAAGCACAGATCTTTGTCACTATAAGAATCTTTCTTGTTGTATTAGTCATTTCACCCCAGAGTTGAAAGTGATTCTAGCAGCCATCTGTGTATCTCATTTAACCACCTCATTTTGTAGATGAGGAAATCAAGGCTTATGGAGGTAAAGCCACAGGCCCAAAACTACACAGCTACTGAGTAGCACAGCTGGAAGCAGAATCCAAGTGCCTGGATTCCTGGTCCTATGCCTTCTCCACTATAATCATTGCCTGTATCATCCACAGTTGCTGCATTATTTTTATATAGATAACAGAAAGGGCAATGAACGCATTTATTCCTTTACTCAACAAATATTTATTGAGTGTTTACTATGGGCTGGGCATATTCAAGGCACCAGAGATACAACAGTTAATAAAACATACAAATTTTCTGCCTTCAAAGAGCTTACTTTTGGGGGGGGGGTGGGGAGAGAGAGAGAGAGAAGCAATTGCTAAGGAAAAATAAATAAATTAAACAGAGAAGGAAAATATGGGGAAAGAAAATAAAATTCCTCAATAGGGCAGCCAGGGAAGGTGACTTTAAGTAAAGACCTGAAGGAAGTGAGAAAAGTAGCCATGCAAATATAGAGGGGAGAAGCATTCCAGACAGAAAGTAACAAGAGCATAGGCCCTGAGGTAGCAGCTCCTGGTGGGGTTCAGGGAACAGCAAGGAGGCCAGTGTGGCAGGTGTGAGTGAATGAGGAGAGAGTCAATGAAGCCAGAGAAGTTGGACAGAAGACAAGTTTGCAGAGCCGCTTCACAGGTCGATAAGGATTGCAACTGAGTCAGATGGGAAGCCTTAGAGCAGTAACATGACCAGACTTTCATCTGAACAGGATCACTGTGACGAGGTGCTGAGAAACAGGACATGAATAGGCACAGGATGGATGAACTGTTGTAAAACTCCAGGGGAGAGACGACGGTGGTTTGGACCAGGATGGTAGAACTGGGGTGATAACTGGTAGAGCAGACAGACTGTGCTGATGAGCCACATGCAAGGTATGAGAGAAAAAGAGGTATCAAGCATGACACCACAGGTTTTGCCTCGAACAACTAGGAGGACAGAGTTGCCATTAGGTGAGTCAGGAAGAATTATGGGGAAAGCTGAATTGGGAAGGGGGTACCAAATAGCAAAAGCTCCACTGTGGACATAAATTTGAGGAGTTCATTAGACATCTGTGTAGAGGTGTTGACTGGGTGGTCAAATATATAAGTTTAGAGTCCAGAGGAAAAATGCTAACTGAAAGTATAAATTTAGGAGTAAAGCAAATAGAAGATAGTTAAAGCCATGAGAAGGCATGAGATCACCTGGGGAGAGTGAGGACAGATAGAGAAGAGGCTCAATTACTGAGCCCCAGGGTTCTCCAACATTTAAATGTGGAGAAGATGTGCTAAAATAAGAATATCAGGGAGCTAGAAAACCAGCAAAATAATTACGGCCCATTCTCTCTGAATGAGTCCCTATCTCCACACCGCACATCATTTTATGCCTAAATTCTTCTTCCCTTTTATTAACTTATTTTTGTAAATTGTATCACTCAGTTTTATTATTTATCGTATTTGTCAGTCTTTACTGCAAAGGACTTTTAATGTTTTTCAAAGCCCAAATCCCCTCCCACTTTCTGAAAGAAGAGATTTGCTGCCATCAAATACATTCAAAAGACAAGCCACAGGCTTTGATGGCATTTCAATATGGGGAGATACAAAGATGAATAAATAAGGTACTTGTCCAAGACATTATTATAAAAGTATACAGTTTCCCCAGATGATTATTTGAAGGAGCAAATGGGCATTTGTATATATACATTTTTATTAATGTGTGTGTATGTACATGCACACAACTAATATTTATTCAATGCTTGCTAGGTGCCAGCTATTCTGTTAAGTGTGTTGTGTATATGCATTGTCTCAATGTTCTCCCAATAATCCCAAAAGGTAAGTACTATCATTATCTACATTCTAGAGGTGAGGAAAATGAGGCTTTCAGATGCTAAATAACTTGCCATGCTTATCAGGCTTAAGAGGTACTGAATCTAGACAGTTTGCCTCCTGAGCTCCTACTTCTTCAACTTTTGCCCAGAATTGCAAACTGGCCACCAGTCCAGAAGATGCATTTGAGCCCACGCAACTGCCTTGCTTGGTCTGCATGGTGTTTGTTTTGTTTTTAAATGTACTTTGAATGCCTTCAGGGGATGTGTGCATTCATTAATCACAGCCCACACCAGTCATTACAGCCTTCATTTTTACCCTTCGTCATTTAACTTAGCAGCTGCACCAAGTGCCTTGGAGTTGTTCACCCTTGCTCTACCGTACTTCTTCCTTCGATCTTTAACAGGCTCAACATTACTCTTAGTCCAGCACATTTATGCCCTATTTCTTGAACATTCACACATACCCACCCCACCAACACCAACACTTCCAACACTGCCATCAGAAGAAATAAAACAAAATAGGATGGTTCTTTCTTTCCATCCTTGATATTTTTTCCTATAAATGTCATTTGTAATGTCTAAGGTCTTCTCTCAAATTTTCTTCTCCAAATCTAATTCAAATCCAACTCCCACAATGTAAAGGTAAACTTGTTTTTTGCCTAGAAACACAGGACTATGCCCTGATGATGTTTTGTAACAGGAGGGACCCATCCTCCGAGAGCTGCATCATTCATTTGTTGGCTGTTGTTATACCTCTCAACTCTGAGCGGCATATTAGCGCACACACGCGTGTTCTAGGTGAGACTGAATTCAAGTCATTTTAATAACAATGCCTCTGCTGAGAAGAGTTGCCTTATGAAGTCATTCTTTTTTTTTTTTTTTTTTTAAAGACAGTTTTGTTCTTGTCGCCCAGGCTGGAGTACAATGGCATGATCTCCACCCGCTGCACCCTCCACCTCCTGGGTTCAAGCAATTCTCCTGCCTCAGCCTCCCGAGTAGCTGGGATTACAGGCACGCGCCACCATGCCCTAATTTTGTATTTTTAGGTTTTTTTGGGTTTTTTTTTTTTTTTTTTTTTTTTAGTAGAGACAGGGTTTCAGCATGTTGGCCAGACTGCTCTCAAACTCCTGACCTCAGGTGATCCACTCACCTCAGCCTCCCAAAGTGCAGGGATTACAGGCATGAGCCACTGTGCCCAGCTGAACTCATTCTTAATTGCATGTCCATTACACAGTTAGCACATAAGAAGATTTTCTTAAATCATTTGTATCAAGAAGCTAACAGAGTTCTTTAGCTATTTCTGGCTTGTAGCACTAGCAAGGGCACTAAGGTTCTGTCTCCTTAGAATAGGGGAGAAAAATCTGAATTCTTTTTGTGACTATTAATATATTTTTTGTTTCTTTAAAGAAAGCAGGAAGGCACTTTAACAAAAGCTCAATCGAAATCATGTTTTCTGTAAAAGGAAATGATGAAATGAAGAGTTTGTTTGTGGACCTAAACTAAACTCTTGGGAATATTGTAGCAGCAAGGTATTAAAACCAGTTTTCCGGAAGCTACTCTTTGTGTTGAGGGTTCCAGCGGAGCAGAGATAAAACCAGGTGCTGAGCACTAAATTAGGTCAGCTGAGCTCCTAGTCCAATGCAATGATGTTTGCAGCCGGGGCAGTTATTAACCTCAACAGGGTTTGGGGGTGGGGGTTATTGGCAGGGAAACGGTTGCATTTCCCTTCCCTTTATACACTGATATGCAGAAGATTATTTAGCCTTAAACCTCAAGAGTCACTATGTTTCATTATTCAATTCACTAATGAGAACACCAGGATTCATCCTCATTTAGAAATTGTCAAATACTTCACAATTTTTTTTAAAACCAATACATTTTGGCAAGTTTCCACACACATTAGCAGATATGATTTGTAAAATAGTTCTGCCAATAAATAGCCATTTCATTATCCCCATTTCATACATGAGGAAAGTCAAAGAACCCAGTAACACTCCCGAGATCACACAGCTGCAAGGAATAATAGAGCAGGAATTCCAACTCACGTTTTATAGTCCAAATCCCACGTTCTTTCCATGAGTTATCATTTGTTGGCTGCTCTGATTCTGATGATTGAATCACGAGATGTGTGGCCCATGGTCTCATCACTCACAGTCCACCATCTGCATTAAAAATGGGTTAGGAGAATGGAAAACAGTCTTGCCAGGATATGACAACTTTCCCCTGGTCAGAATATGGATATAAAAAGTTCCAACAGTTTGTTCCTAAGCTGCTAACAGTTTTTCCCATGAAACACTACCACTACATGATGTTACACAAAGAGAGGTTTTGTGATCCCATTTCCTAGCACATCATCACTGTCCTAATGTGCTCCATGATCCCCTAGAAAAGGGTATCATAGTGAGTGTATTCCAAGCATTGTACTGAGCACCTGAATAGATTCGTGTACCATGGATGCTCTGCAGGGTCCTTGTGAACCCCTGAAACTCACTAAATTCAGGGAAATTTGCCCTATGGAGCATTTCTCATAGCTTGAGAAACACTGTTTAGGGCAATTGGTAGTAAACTTTTAGGATTCACTCATCCGAAATTCAGTGTAGAACAAAAACTATAAATAGATTCAGAAACACCTCTGAATGAATTTATGAATGGCATATTTATCATCACTTACTCAGGGGAACCAGGAATGGCATGACCCGAATGTCCAAGGCAGATGTCAAAATTCTCAGCCCATTTCCAACCTGCCCCTCCGTGCAGCTCACTGAGATGGTACTCCAGGTCATGTGGTCCAAGCCTGACCCAGGATGACAGCTCTTGTGTTCTCAACTCAAATTTCCTTCAGGCTGCCACGCAGCTCTGTATTCATTCTTGTTAGTGATAATGAGATGAACCCAAGGCTTAAAAATAATTGCATCTAAATTTAGACTTATCTACACGGAGAATGTCTCTCCAAACCTCAATATATTCTTTTGAACTAATAGTTATTATTTTTTCCTCCTTTTCTTTCAGTGATGAACAAAATTAGAAAGTAAAATTTTATAAGAAATATTGTGTAAAGTCCCTTTCTTAACCCAAAATGAAATCCACAGATAATACATAACTTATTTATACATACCTAATCTTTCATAAATCAATAATGTATTCTAATCATACTACAAATGAAAAATAATAATTTCCAATAAGCTGAACGTCAACATATAAATGCTCAAGCACTGCAACACTTCAAGATGTCAAGAGTTTCTGATGTGTGCTCACTATATAACAATAGCCCCACCTTCATGATGACAACTCAGAACACATCCTCTCAGCTTCAAAACGCCTTTTCAGTATCCCTTTTTTCCTCATTTAGAATCAATGTATTAAAGAATTTTAAGTAGGAAGCAAAAGATTTTCATTACTTCCTTTAAAATAAATCACGTAGGCTGTTGTGTGGAGAATGAACAGAAGAGGGGCAAGAGAGAAAATGCAGAGACCCACTAGGAGGCCACACAATGATTCCAGCCAAAGATGCTACTTTCAGGCTACACATGCAGTCTTCCTGTGTCCAGATGCCTGTTAGGCATCTCTATTTGAAGATGCTAGTGCTATTTGAAATATTTCAATCTCCAAATTAAATTTTAGATTTCCCTCATTCTTCTACAACCAACTGCATCTCTTGTTTTCTCATCATACCAGTCTTACATTTCTGCAACATCTCTTGAACTTTCACCTTCTTTTATATCCAATCCCAGCCTCATTCTTCTAGCTGGAGATAATAACAGACTCTTAGCTGGACGACTGCCTTGCATCTCCAGTTGCAATCCACTCTATAAGCAGCTTCTGGAACAATGTCTCTTAAATACCAACGTGTATACATCATTCACCTCTATAATCACTATCTTGCCCTGGCATTTGCAAGATTGACTGGAACTTCACATGGCATAGTGTGACCATGGAACACACAAAGGGTCAAACCCATTGTTAAGGTGTTCTAACCATCTAAGTTATCCATCCAATGGGGTGTCTTCCCCATTTCTCCTCTCTGTTGCCTGCTATCTTTTGCAATTTCTTACATCATCTTATCACTGAGACCTAACCACTCACTGCCACCGCCAGCACTCTGAAAAAGCAAGAATATTTCATTCTTTCCCTCTTAACTTAGATACACACACAAACAGTAGGTTCTCAGTGAGTGTTTGATAAATTCATTTCAAAGCATAAACTAAAGCTCCAAAATGATGACAAAAGAGAGTGCAAAGTGAAAACCTTAAGCATTTTCTGTTGATTTAAGAGTGTTCATGACCTTCCAAGCCAGCTGCTCAGTCTACTGTGGCACAGCAGGTTAAATTTTCTATGAAGGAACAATATGTACAACCTCAAAGCATTGATTCTAAAGTCAGATTATGGTCCAAATCTCAGAAACATCACGTATTATCTATAAAAATTTAGGCAACTTAGGTCGGGTGCGGTGGCTCACGCCTGTAATCCCAACACTTTGGGAGGCCAAGACGGGTGGATCACCTGAGGTCAGGAGTGTAAGACCAGCCTGACCAACATGGTGAAACCCTGTCTCTGCTAAAATACAAAAATTAGCTGGGTGTGGTGGCAAGTGCCTGTAGTCCCAGCTACTCAGAAGGCTGAGGCAGGAGAATCACTTGAACCCAGGAAGCAGAGGTTGCAGTGAGCTGAGATCGTGCCATTGCACTCCAGCCTGGGCAACAGAGTGAGACTCCGTCTCAAAAAAAAAAAAAGGCAACTTAATTAAAAATATTTGTGCCTTGGTCTCCTGAACTGTAAAACAGGTAGTAATCGTATCTAGTTCATAAGATTGTTTGAGAAGTGAATGAGTTGTTGCACACAAAACACTTAGAACGCTACTTGGCACACAGTAAGCATTTAGCAAGAATTCACTGCTATTATTGAAGTCAAGTTTACCCTTAAAACATTTACAACTTTGTGTGTGTGTGTGTGTGTATGTGTATACATATATATATGAATATAACATTGTTCTGTTAAATTCACAGCCATCTTATTCAACAAAGATATGATGCTAATCAAATCCTTGGAACATTTATAATACCACTGGAAAAAATATATATGCAAATGATTAAGTCATAAGGTCTAGAACAAGGGGAAAGTGCAAAAGCCATCCCAGTGGAGATCTGTGATTCTTTTAAATGACTATGAAATGCATATAATGTGACCTTTTAAAAAAGTCCAATTCTCAATAGTGTGCTTCTTATAAAATCCTAATTTTATTTCACTGATGGCAATCTTTAGGCCACTCTAGGCCCGAAACTTTAATTTGTATTGAAATCATCAAGAAATTGCAGTACTAAGATTCATCCCTTTCAGATCAGAAGTTAAGATTGACAGAAATTTAATTTTCACTGTCTTCCAAGTAGGTAACTCTCTCCAGAACCGGAAACATTCCTATTTAGATCCCATCGTTAAAAGCATATTTTGGTAAATGGATATCAACAAAATATGCAATGATAAAAATAACATTTTGGTTAAACCCTAGAATGTTAACGACACAAAGGATTTCAGAGTAGGAATTGTTTTTTATACAATTAACAAATTCGTGTTTGGATTTATAAACAACACATAACTTTATATGGATTGATGCTTTCCTACACTTTAAGAAAGCATCACAATCGGAGAGACAGGCTAAAGGAAAAAGACATTATCAGAGATGTCACAGATTCCTTTCGCTGAAGTGGGACACAACAAAAAGCCATCTGGTGTCCCTCTTGTACAAGAAGAACATCTTGTCGCGTAATTCCAGAGTAGGAGCAGAGGGAAGCCTTGAATTTGCCACATTTGCAACTGCCAGAGCACAGGGCAGACTCGGTTCTGTTTTCTGGTGTTCACTAATTTTTCTTAACCTCTCTCTTAGGCATCTGAGGGTCTGCTGGACCGTGGGCCTCACCATTTCCTCAGCCTCCACTGAGGGCCTGGATACTCCTCAGAGACTGCAGCCACTTTGAAGGACACAGGAGAGGCAGGAAACTGGCTTGGGTTGCATCGCAAAAGGATTCCAGCAGAGGTAGGATAGCTTCGACCACCACTTCTCTACTATACAGACCTCAGCAGTGAGAGGTCTGAGCTCTACAGGGTCAGGATGGGAAAGTTCTGTCTGAAAACTCACAGGTTTCTAAGAATAGCATGGCCAATTCCCAAAAGCGGTGCCACTCTCAGGGCAGAACTCACTCCTACATCCAATCCAATCTTCTGCCTCACAAGCGACCTTCTCCTTCAATGAATTTCTACAGCAAGCGTTTTCAAATTGCTGACGTTGACCCTCATTAAAACCTGCCTTGCAGGCAGGACGCCGTGGCTCATGCCTGTAATCCCAGCACTTTGGGAGGCTGAGGCAAGCGGATCACCTGAGACCAAGAGTTGGAGACCAACCTGGCCAACATGGTGAAACCCCGTCTCTACTAAAAAATGCAAAAATTAGCCAGGCGTGGTGGCAGGTGCCTGTAATCCCAGCTACTCAGGAGGCTGAGGCAGGAGAATTGCTTGAACCCGGGAGATGGAGGTTGCAGTGAGTGGAGATCGCACCACTGCACTCCAGCTTGGGCGACAAGAATGAAACTCCATCTCAAAAAAAAAAAAAAAAAAAAAAAACCCACCTTGCATTAGTGCCTAATTGAGTAACATCTTGTCAGAGAAATTGTAAACTTTCATATCAGGGGATGTTTCTTATACATCCCTTTGGAGCCCAATATATGCATGTATTAGATTAATACTGAATGAATACCGTTTGGGAAGAAAAAGGAGAAAAGCTTAACTAGCACAAAACCATTCCCTACATCTATGTGCAGCTTAATAAAATATTTTCTGTGTTCATTTCTGGTAGATGAAATTATGTTAAATGTTTTTAATTCATTTATTCAATATTTAGTGCCCGCTTTTATTTTTTACTATTTTTTAAATTATTTTTTAGAGACGGTCTTGCTCTGTCACCCAGGCTGGTGTGCAGTGGCGTGATCACATCTCATTTCAGCCTCAGACTCCTGGGCTCAAGCAATCCTCCCAATTCAGCCTCCCGAGTACCTGAGACTCCCTGTGCACATCACCATATCTGGCTAATTTTTTTATTTTTTTGAAATATGGGGTCTTGCTATGTTGCCTAGACTGATCTTAAACTCCTGCACTCAAGCTATCCTCCCACCTTGGCCTCCCAAATGATTGGGATTACAGGCATGAGCCACCATACCCAGCCAGTGCCTGCCTTTGAAGGTGAAGGATGCAATGAGAGGTATAGCAGAGTCCAGGTCACACAGCCCCTTGGACACTATGCTAAGGAGCAGGCCCTTAACATTTATAGCTCAGAAAGTCATTGAGGAATGTTTTGCGAGGTATAAAACAGTCAGTTTTGCTTTATGGCTAAAACACTCTGAGGACAATGTAAAACATGAATTTGAGGGGCAAGACTGGAAGCAGGGTTAAGTACAGGACACCAACAGAGAAATGGCTAGGAATTAAACTAGGGCAACAGTCATACGGATGCAGAAATGGGAACAGGTATAAGATAGACAAATGGGTACAACTTGATGACTGACTCTTGGGGGAAAGGGGTGGCAGAATTCAGGAGTGACTCACTGCACTGGAAATGTCATGTGTCTTTTCTGCTACCCTATAACCTGCAAGAGTTCCTGGACTATAGTGTGGTATTTACCACTGTTTCTATCATCTGGTACACACCCTGGCAGATGGTAGACGCTTAATAAATACTCCTTGAATTAAAATTTAAAATCTATTGATTAGATCTGACTCTTACACATCTAGGAAAATTGTTTGAAAAAAAAAACTGTATTCTTTTCTAGCTCTGAACCTACTCACATAAACTTAAAGAGTTTAAAAAATACGTTCTGTTTTTACTATTATCCCCTTCAGAAATGAAATTTCAATTTCTCTAATTTGACATTACCATGGTTAGGTAGACCTCACTATCAAAACATCTTCCTAACATGCATTGCTAACCATTATGTTTTCATTGAAATCATAATTGTATTTCATGAAACAAACACATTAGTTTTTTAAAAACTGTTTCTTCATAGGAATCAAGAAAAATTGGAAAGTGGTTATACCTCCACGAAGAAAGACTGAAACCTAGGACAGTTGTTCCCTCATTATCTGTAGTTTCATTTTTGCAGTTTCAGTTACTCAGTCAACCATGGTCTGAAATTTTGCAATATATTTTATAATATATATATTATTATTTACATATATAATATATAAATATTTTTATATTATATATTATTATATATAATATATAAATATATTTTAATATAAATAAGACATATTAAGAGAGAGGCTATATTCACACAACTTTTATTATAGTATATTGTTATAACTGATCTATTTTATTATTAGTTATTGTTGTTAATCACTTACCTTCTTAATTTGTAAGTTAAACTTTATCATAGGTATGTACACATAGGGAAAAACACAGTGTGGTATTATGTGCAATTTCAGATGTTCACTGGGGATCTCGGAACCTATCCCTGGTGGATAATAGGAGACTACTGTACTCAGTATCAAGCTGTTGGCTGCATACACAAATCATTATTTTTCTTCAGAACAAGTTCATGAAAGCATGACAGTCACCTGGCCTTTGAAATGCTAACTGATAATATTTTTCTAGATAATAGAAAATAATATTACTGTTTATTGTGAGGTTCAGCAATAAACACTAATCCAGAGGGGGGCGGAGCAAGATGGCCGAATAGGAACAGCTCCAGTCTCCAACTCCCAGCGCGAGCGACACAGAAGACTGGTGATTTCTGCATTTTCAACTGAGGTACTGGTTTCATCTCACTGGGGAGTGCCGGACGATCGGTGCTGGTCAGCTGCTGCAGCCCGACCAGCGAGAGCTGAAGCAGGGCCAGGCATTGCCTCACCTGGGAAGCGCAAGGGGGAAGGGAATCCCTTTTCCTAGCCAGGGGAACTGAGACACACAACACCTGGAAAATCGGGTAACTCCCACCCCAATACTGCGCTTTAAGCAAACAGGCACACCAGGAGATCATATCCCACACCTGGCCGGGAGGGTCCCACACCCACGGAGCCTCCCTCATTGCTAGCACAGCAGTCTGTGATCTACCGGCAAGGCAGCAGCGAGGCTGGGGGAGGGGCGCCCGCCATTGCTGAGGCTTAAGTAGGTAAACAAAGCTGCTGGGAAGCTCGAACTGGGTGGAGCTCACAGCAGCTCAAGGAAACCTGCCTGTCTCTGTAGACTCCACCTCTGGGGACAGGGCACAGTAAACAATAACAAAATGCAGCTGAAACCTCTGCAGACGCAAACGACTCTGTCTGACAGCTTTGAAGAGAGCAGTGGATCTCCCAACACGGAGGCTGAGATCTGAGAAGGGACAGACTCCCTGCTCAAGTGGGTCCCTGACCCCTGAGTAGCCTAACTGGGAGACATCCCCCACTAGGGGCAGTCTGACACCCCACACCTCACAGGTGGAGTACACCCCTGAGAGGAAGCTTCCAAAGCAAGAATCAGACAGGGACACTCGCTGTTCAGAAATATTCTAGCTTCTGCAGCCTCTGCTGCTGATACCCAGGCAAACAGGGTCTGGAGTGGACCTCAAGCAATCTCCAACAGACCTACAGCTGAGGGTCCTGACTGTTAGAAGGAAAACTATCAAACAGGAAGGACACCTACACCAAAACCCCATCAGTACATCACCATCATCAAAGACCAGAGGCAGATAAAACCACAAAGATGGGGAAAAAGCAGGGCAGAAAAGCTGGAAATTCAAAAAATAAGAGCGCATCTCCCCCGGCAAAGGAGCGCAGCTCATCGCCAGCAACGGATCAAAGCTGGACGGAGAATGACTTTGACGAGATGAGAGAAGAAGGCTTCAGTCCATCAAATTTCTCAGAGCTAAAGGAGGAATTACATACCCAGCGCAAAGAAACTAAAAATCTTGAAAAAAAAGTGGAAGAATTGATGGCTAGAGTAATTAATGCAGAGAAGGTCATAAACGAAATGAAAGAGATGAAAACCATGACACGAGAAATACGTGACAAATGCACAAGCTTCAGTAACCGACTCGATCAACTGGAAGAAAGAGTATCTGCGATTGAGGATCAAATGAATGAAATGAAGCGAGAAGAGAAACCAAAAGAAAAAAGAAGAAAAAGAAATGAACAAAGCCTCCAAGAAGTATGGGATTATGTAAAAAGACCAAATCTACGTCTGATTGGGGTGCCTGAAAGTGAGGGGGAAAATGGAACCAAGTTGGAAAACACTCTTCAGGATATCATCCAGGAGAACTTCCCCAACCTAGTAGGGCAGGCCAACATTCAAATCCAGGAAATACAGAGAACGCCACAAAGATACTCCTCGAGAAGAGCAACTCCAAGACACATAATTGCCAGATTCACCAAAGTTGAAATGAAGGAAAAAATCTTAAGGGCAGCCAGAGAGAAAGGTCGGGTTACCCACAAAGGGAAGCCCATCAGACTAACAGCAGATCTCTCGGCAGAAACTCTCCAAGCCAGAAGAGAGTGGGGGCCAATATTCAACATTCTTAAAGAAAAGAATTTTAAACCCAGAATTTCACATCCAGCCAAACTAAGTTTCATAAGTGAAGGAGAAATAAAATCCTTTACAGATAAGCAAATGCTTAGAGATTTTGTCACCACTAGGCCTGCCTTACAAGAGACCCTGAAGGAAGCACTAAACATGGAAAGGAACAACTGGTACCAGCCATTGCAAAAACATGCCAAAATGTAAAGACCATCGATGCTAGGAAGAAACTGCATCAACTAACGAGCAAAATAACCAGTTAATATCATAATGGCAGGATCAAGTTCACACATAACAATCTTAACCTTAAATGTAAATGGACTAAATGTTCCAATTAAAAGACACAGACTGGCAAACTGGATCAAGAGTCAAGACCCATCAGTCTGCTGTATTCAGGAGACCCATCTCACACGCAGAGATATACATAGGCTCAAAATAAAGGGATGGAGGAAGATTTACCAAGCAAATGGAGAACAAAAAAAAGCGGGGGTTGCAATACTAGTCTCTGATAAAACAGACTTTAAACCATCAAAGATCAAAAGAGACAAAGAAGGCCATTACATAATGGTAAAGGGATCAATTCAACAGGAAGAGCTAACTATCCTAAATATATATGCACCCAATACAGGAGCACCCAGATTCATCAAGCAAGTCCTTAGAGACTTACAAAGAGACTTAGACTGCCATACAATAATAATGGGAGACTTCAACACTCCACTGTCAACATTAGACAGATCAACGAGACAGAAAGTTAACAAGGATATCCAGGAATTGAACTCATCTCTGCAGCAAGCAGACCTCATAGACATCTATAGAACTCTCCACCCCAAATCAACAGAATATACATTCTTCTCAGCACCACATCGTACTTACTCCAAAATCGACCACGTAATTGGAAGTAAAACACTCCTCAGCAAATGTACAAGAACAGAAATTATAACAAACTGTCTCTCAGACCACAGTGCAATCAAACTAGAACTCAGGACTAAGAAACTCAATCAAAACCGCTCAACTACATGCAAACTGAACAACCTGCTCCTGAATGACTACTGGGTACATAACAAAATGAAGGCAGAGATAAAGATGTTCTTTGAAACCAATGAGAACAAAGATACAACATACCAGAATCTCTGGGACACATTTAAAGCAGTGTGTAGAGGGAAATTTATAGCACTAAATGCCCACAAGAGAAAGCAGGAAAGATTTAAAATTGACACTCTAACATCGCAATTAAAAGAACTAGAGAAGCAAGAGCAAACACATTCGAAAGCTAGCAGAAGGCAAGAAATAACTAAGATCAGAGCAGAACTGAAGGAGATAGAGACACAAAAAACTCTCCAAAAAATCAATGAATCCAGGAGTTGGTTTTTTGAAAAGATCAACAAAATTGACAGACCACTAGCAAGACGAATAAAGAAGAAAAGAGAGAAGAATCAAATCGACGCAATTAAAAATGATAAAGGGGATATCACCACCGACCCCACAGAAATACAAACTACCATCAGAGAATACTATAAACCCCTCTACGCAAATAAACTGGAAAATCTAGAAGAAATGGATAATTTCCTGGACACTTACACTCTTCCAAGACTAAACCAGGAAGAAGTTGAATCCCTGAATAGACCAATAGCAGGCTCTGAAATTGAGGCAATAATTAATAGCCTACCAACCAAAAAAAGTCCAGGACCAGATGGATTCACAGCTGAATTCTACCAGAGGTACAAGGAGGAGTTGGTACCATTCCTTCTGAAACTATTCCAATCAATAGAAAAAGAGGGAATCCTCCCTAACTCATTTTATGAGGCCAACATCATCCTGATACCAAAGCCTGGCAGAGACACAACAAAAAAAGAGAATTTTAGACCAATATCCCTGATGAACATCGATGCAAAAATCCTCAATAAAATACTGGCAAACTGGATTCAGCAACACATCGAAAAGCTTATCCACCATGATCAAGTGGGCTTCATCCCTGGGATGCAAGCCTGGTTCAACATTCGCAAATCAATAAACATAATCCAGCATATAAACAGAACCAAAGACAAGAACCACATGATTATCTCAATAGATGCAGGAAAGGCTTTTGACAAAATTCAACAGCCCTTCATGCTAAAAACGCTCAAAAAATTCGGTATTGATGGAACATACCTCAAAACAATAAGAGCTATTTATGACAAACCCACAGCCAATATCATACTGAATGGGCAAAAACTGGAAAAATTCCCTTTGAAAACTGGCACAAGACAGGGATGCCCTCTCTCACCACTCCTATTCAACATAGTGTTGGAAGTTCTGGCTAGGGCAATTAGGCAAGAGAAAGAAATCAAGGGTATTCAGTTAGGAAAAGAAGAAGTCAAATTGTCCCTGTTTGCAGATGACATGATTGTATATTTAGAAAACCCCATTGTCTCAGCCCAAAATCTCCTTAAGCTGATAAGCAACTTTAGCAAAGTCTCAGGATACAAAATTAATGTGCAAAAATCACAAGCATTCTTATACACCAGTAACAGACAAACAGAGAGCCAAATCAGGAATGAACTTCCATTCACAATTGCTTCAAAGAGAATAAAATACCTAGGAATCCAACTTACAAGGGATGTAAAGGACCTCTTCAAGGAGAACTACAAACCACTGCTCAGTGAAATAAAAGAGGACACAAACAAATGGAAGAACATACCATGCTCATGGAAAGGAAGAATCAATATCGTGAAAATGGCCATACTGCCCAAGGTAATTTATAGATTCAATGCCATCCCCATCAAGCTACCAATGAGTTTCTTCATAGAATTGGAAAAAACTGCTTTAAAGTTCATATGGAACCAAAAAAGAGCCCGCATCTCCAAGACAATCCTAAGTCAAAAGAACAAAGCTGGAGGCATCACGCTACCTGACTTCAAACTATACTACAAGGCTACAGTAACCAAAACAGCATGGTACTGGTACCAAAACAGAGATATAGACCAATGGAACAGAACAGAGTCCCCAGAAATAATACCACACATCTACAGCCATCTGATCTTTGACAAACCTGAGAGAAACAAGAAATGGGGAAAGGATTCCCTATTTAATAAATGGTGCTGGGAAAATTGGCTAGCCATAAGTAGAAAGCTGAAACTGGATCCTTTCCTTACTCGTTATACGAAAATTAATTCAAGATGGATTAGAGACTTAAATGTTAGACCTAATACCATAAAAATCCTAGAGGAAAACCTAGGTAGTACCATTCAGGACATAGGCATGGGCAAAGACTTCATGTCTAAAACACCAAAAGCAATGGCAGCAAAAGCCAAAATTGACAAATGGGATCTCATTAAACTAAAGAGCTTCTGCACAGCAAAAGAAACTACCATCAGAGTGAACAGGCAACCTACAGAATGGGAGAAAATTTTTGCAATCTACTCATCTGACAAAGGGCTAATATCCAGAACCTACAAAGAACTCAAACAAATTTACAAGAAAAAAACAAACAACCCCATCAAAAAGTGGGCAAAGGATATGAACAGACATTTCTCAAAAGAAGACATTCATACAGCCAACAGACACATGAAAAAATGCTCATCATCACTGGCCATCAGAGAAATGCAAATCAAAACCACAATGAGATACCATCTCACACCAGTTAGAATGGCAATCATTAAAAAGTCAGGAAACAACAGGTGCTGGAGAGGATGTGGAGAAATAGGAACACTTTTACACTGTTGGTGGGATTGTAAACTAGTTCAACCATTATGGAAAACAGTATGGCGATTTCTCAAGGATCTAGAACTAGATGTACCATATGATCCAGCCATCCCATTACTGGGTATATACCCAAAGGATTATAAATTATGCTGCTATAAAGACACATGCACACATATGTTTATTGCAGCACTATTCACAATAGCAAAGACTTGGAATCAACCCAAATGTCCATCAGTGACAGATTGGATTAAGAAAATGTGGCACATATACACCATGGAATACTATGCAGCCATCAAAAAGGATGAGTTTGTGTCCTTTGTAGGGACATGGATGCATCTGGAAACCATCATTCTTAGCAAACTATCGCAAGAACAGAAAACCAAACACCGCATGTTCTCACTCATAGGTGGGAACTGAACAATGAGATCACTTGGACTCAGGAAGGGGAACATCACACACCGGGGCCTATCATGGGGAGGGAGGAGGGGGGAGGGATTGCATTGGGAGTTATACCTGATGTAAATGACGAGTTGATGGGTGCAGCACACCAACATGGCACAAGTATACATATGTAACAAACCTGCACGTTATGCACATGTACCCTACAACTTAAAGTATAATAATAATAAATAAATTTAAAAAAAAAAAAACACTAATCCAATGCAAATCTAACAATATTGTATATGGCATGACATACAAATCCTTAATAACTTTTCTTTCTTGTAGATTAATAGAATTTTTACCAGTCCCCAGTAGGAAACAGATGACACACAGACAATAGGTTAATTTTAGCAGAGTTTATTTATGAAGAGCTTAATTATAAAGGCGTTGCTATGGGGGAAATCACAATACACAGAAGAGTCACCAAGGCCTGACAGTAGTCTGACTGTCACCATTCCTATGCCACAAAGAAGGAGGGGAGCAGTGGTTACTGGGATCTGGAGAGAGAAAGTCATGTAGAAAAAGACCCCTTGAAAGGACCAGAGATTTCTGCTAAGGGGCACTGAGTCAACCCCACAGGAAGGAGCCCAGGCAAGCAACTACTCCGCCAGTGCTCTCTTCCCTCCCTCTGGTCTTTTAATAGTGCTCTCAATTGGCCAAACCCAACAAAGGCAATGAGATCCCATTAACAAGTCCATATAGGCAGGCTCCAGGGGCAGAGAACAGGGTGGAGAATGGTGAGAAGGGGACCTGGAGGAGAAAATAGAAGACAACAGCTCAGACTCACTCATTTGAGCTTTTCGGCCTAGGAAAGATGACCTCGGTCCACTTGCCTGTGTCCAAGCTGTTTTTCATCATCTCCCTCTTGCAGAGCAAAAATTTTTCCTGAGTTCACATTTAAACTTCTAAGTATACAGCTATCAGTAAACACCATGTTCCTCTAGCATATCAGCAGGAAATCTGAAAGAACATGGGACAAGCAAGTACAAAGAAAATACAAAATGAAACACCTAGTAAAATAGTAAGTAAACATTTTAGGAATTATGCCAAAAATTTCTTTAGAAATCTTTAGAAACTCTTCAGAATTCTGTAATCCCAGCACTTTGGGAGGCCAAGATGGGTGGATCACGAGGTCAGGAGATCGAGACCATCCTGGCTAACATGGCGAAACCCCGTCTCTACTAAAAAATACAAAAAACTAGCCGGGCGAGGTGGCGGGCGCCTGGAGTCCCAGCTACTCAGGAGGCTGAGGCAGGAGAATGGCGTGAACCCGGGAGGCAGAGCTTGCAGTGAGCCGAGATTGTGCCACTGCACTCCAGCCTGGGCGACAGAGCGAGACTCCATCTCAAAAAAAAAAAAAAAAAAAGAAGAAGAAACTCTTCAGAATTTAGGGATGTTTTATTATTTGTATCCCTCCTCTCCCCTCCCCATCCTATACATATACACATACACATTGAGCACTTTTGGCTCGAAAAGTGTCTTTTCTTTGATCTTCTTTTGGAGATTTAAAATCTGCTTATCTGTGGAATGGAACTTCAAGAGATCTTTTTATCTAAGTGCTTAGACATTTCTATAAAAGGCACTCTTTAATCTGAAAAGTATCGATTTTTCTTATTAATTGCTACTGCTGGCCAATAGTACAAAAATTTTCTCTTATGTCTGTTTATCACACTATGTCCAAAACGGCTGGATTTCCAGCACTTTCGTGAACTACTTAGTATGTTCAGTACTGAGCATGGCACTTAGTAAGTGCACAATTAATACTGATAATAATGGTAGTTGGTAGCTGCAGTTGTTTATTCTTTTGAAAAAATAGTATTTTTTTCAAGGCAAAGATTCAGCAATGCACTGTAAAGTGTGAGATTCAGCTAAAAGTTCTGTCTTACAATATGCACTGTCTTGAATGTAAAACATTTTAAAAGCTTGCATTTTCTTGATGAATATTTGGAAGTTTATGGTAAAGACACTGAAATCCAGTGGATCGCAGAGATTCTAGCCATACTGGCAAGGACTCTAAAATCAACCCTTAAATATAGTTATTTTATTTATTCATTTATTTACTGGGGCTTCACATCCTAGCTACTTCCCAAAAGAAATGCTTTATTGTCATTTCCTACTCATTTTCTGTGTCTTTCCTTAGAGTAGAAACTGTCAAATTAGATCATATTCCAGCAGAACAATGAAACCACAGCCCAGCCCTATATTATTTAAAGACCTAGATTTCATTTGCCATAGGTGAAGGTGACTGAAGTCAAAGAGCCTGGTTTATATCACTGGGCTGCCAGCAGGACAGAACTCACGGCCCCCACTTCCCATTATGAACAAATCTATAAAGGAACGTATGCCTTTGTTTCTCCACCAGGGCACTCATTTTATACAGTGCCAACTTACAGAATTTTCAAGAGCAGAACTTCAGTGGGCAAAACAGGAAGATCTCTCAAACTGGTTTCTAGTATAACTCATCAAAACATGAGAAAAATAGGAAATACAGGTTTGTGGCATAATTTCTGTCAAATACTAGACAAATAATAGGTGCAGGCAAAAATAATTTGTTTCTTTGAACCTGATACTGCTAATGCCATTCAGAATGAGAGCTGTGTTGATTAAACTTTAATTTGAAATGCAAACTTTAAAATGCTAATCTCATTCACTAGTTCATGAGACTTTCATAATCAATTTTAAGTTCGTGTTCTTCATCATGATGGTATTATTTTTTAATAGGCCGGAGTCCTTTTAGTAGCAGTATACTGGCCACTATCTAATTGGTCCTCTACTACACTGATTGTTAAACATTTTGAATATTACCTTGGGTCAAAGTTCCTTTAATGAAGGACTTTTATCAATCTCTTTTATTATTAAACATAACAAACTGAATTCTGCAATTGCACTTCTAGTTACAGTATAGAAAAGCATAAAAGAATTTTGCTCCTCCCATAAAAAGAAAACACGTGACAAACTAAAACGTACGCTATTCTTTAACACCAACAAAAAATAGCCAACACAAATTAGTCGAAATGCTGAATAACTGAATCTTGACAGACTGATTGCTCAGAAAATCTTTGCCTCATTCAAATTATCTCTACAAAATTCTGATAAGGAATCTATACTGCTGCAGCTTTATGACTTTCTAACCAGAATGTGTTCTCTCTGCTGGGTCATCATTTTTCATGCTTGCTATGGCCAAGTGATGTGGAGTAATAAACTTACTTCCATGGGAAGAAATCCAATGGCAGTTGTTGCATCCAATGATTCTCAGTCCTCATCCTCCTTGTCCTATTGCATTTGACACCACTGATCCTTAAAATACTTTCTTCATCTCACTGCTGCATTTCCTCCATCTTCATTCAGTTGCTGGTTCCTCCTCATTACCCTGTCATCCAAATTTTGGAGTATCTCAGGTCTAAGTCCTTGAACCTCTCCTTTTTTCTCTCCCACCCTCACTCCATAGGTAATTACTATGGCTTGAGTTTGAATATGTCCCCCAAACTTCATTTATTGGAAACTTAATCCTAATGGAGAAGTGTTGGGAAGTGGGACCTTGAAGAGTGATTGAATCATGGATGCAAAACCTTCATAAACTGATTAATGCCTTTATCATGGAAGTGGGTTTCTTATAAAAAGATAAGTTTATCCTCCTCTTGCTTGCTCTCTCTCACTCTCTTTTTGCCCTTCTGCCATGGGATGATGCAGCAAGAAGGCCCTTGTCAGATGACAGCCCCTTAATCTTGGACTTCCCAGCCTCCAGAACTGTGAACTAATTAATTTCTGTTCATTATAAATTACTTAATCTGTGGTATTCTGCTACAGCAACACAAAATGGACTCAGGCAATATTATTACCCAGACTCATTGCTTTAAATACCATCTACGCCCTAAAACTTCCAAAATACCATCTATGCCCTAGTAATTCCAAAAATATCTCCAGCCTAGACTTCTTCCTGGACTATCTTCATTTTGATATCTAATAATCATCTCAAACACAACATGTCCAAGAATGAGTTCTTGATTTTTCCGTCAAACTTGCTCTCCCCAAAGTTTTTCCAACCTCAATAAATAGCAATTCTATTCTTTAGTGGCTTACATCAAATTCCTTTGAGTCATCCTTGATTCCTCTCTTTATCTTATACCCTATATCTCATCCATTTGCAAATCCAGTCTACTCTACCTTCAAATTCTATCTAGAATCCAACCACTTCTTATCTTCTCTGCTACTATCACTTGGTTTAAGCTGTCATCCTCTCTTTCCTAGAGTATTACAAGAGCTTCCTAGCTGGTCTCCCTGGTCCCCCTTGCCTCTCTGCACTGTACTCAACACAATAGCTTGGAGTGATCCTTTTAAAAGTGAAGGCAAATCATGTCACTCCTCTGCTTAAAAAGTCTTTCATAGCTTCTTTTCCCATTCCCAACAAAAGCCAAAATCCTTACAATGATCCATAAGGCTCTACACAATCTGTTCCCGTCAGTCTCTGATCTCAGTCCCATCTTGCTCCAGCCACAGTGTCCTCCTTGCTTTTCCTTGAACACACCAGTTTTATTGTCACCTAGAGTCTTGTAGGAATTGTTCCCTCAAATATCCTGATGGCTCTCTCCATCATCTCTTTTAGATCCTTGCTCAAATACTACCTTCCTAGTGAAGATTTCCCCAACAATGCTATCTAAAATTTCAATTTTCTGCCAGCATTGTCTATCCCCCTTACTTTAGTTCCTCTTTATCAGTCATCATGATCTAACATAATTTAGATTTTGCTCATGTATCTTCATATCTTTGTCTGTATGTTCTTTATTTAATGTAAGCTCCTTGACAGTACCATTTTCTAATGTGTACAAATTCTAATGGAGACAACACCTGGCTCAGTGCACAGTCAATAAATATTTGTTCAATGCACATATAGAACATTTACTTTTCTACTTGAAATTAGATCTGAAGATAGATTCTTTACTTGCACAGAGTCATGACATTTCCTAAGCAATGCCTCTGCTTGTGAATCACAATAACTGTCATGTATGAGTATACAGACATGATATTCTGATCTAAGGATATCATACATGTTAATTTAAATCTCAGAAAAATCCTATAAATAGGTATCATTATCCAATTTTAGAAATGAGGAAGCTAAAGCTTGGAGAGTTTAACTTAATACTCTAAAGTCACAGAGCTAGCATGGATTGAGCTAGATTTCAAACTCAGATCTATACAACTATAAAGGCCTCCTTCTTTACTATGACAGGCTACCTTCCCTTTCAAAAATTGCTCAGGGCATTACTCACTTAATATTTACTCACTCAAAATCAAGAGTTTGAATATAAATAGACCACATCACACTGTGTTAGGCATAAGGCAAAATAACCGTAGGTAAGGTGATCAATGAACAAAAAACTGCAAAGCCTCTTTGGTGTTAGCACACCTCACAAAAATCCTAAAAACCTCCTTTTTGTGTTTATTTCTCATCTGTATCCCAAATCTTCTAATACCCCACATCACCTACATCCTTTTTCATTATTTGTTGTAATAACTTATTGATTCCAGAAATGTTAACTTGAGAATTGTAAAGGGAAATATGTATATTTCCTTATTAGTTAATTTGATTAACTTTGTTATTATCCTTTGTTTTATGTTCTTGCCAGGCCTGACAGATCCATTTTACTCTTGGGTTGTGGGGAACTTACCATTATGTTGATATATTCAAATAGAGTAGGATGAAGAATGAAGAAAAAGATGAAGAAGATTTACATACATCAAAAACTTCTCTTCAATAACATGTATCTCATTTATTTAGTCACTGGTAAACTGGCTAATAGGAAGGGTCTATATAACAGAAACATTTACATTAAAATTATTCTAATTAGAAAGCGCATATATGTGTATATGTTTGCCATTATGCTCTACTTATTCCTATTTTATTTCAAATTTATACACTGGAAATGCTACTTTGATTATTAACCAACTCGCAAATCATCTGAAACTTACTTGTCTTTTAACTCTAAACAAAAGAACTAATGCCATCTACTAGATGAACTTTGGAGATCATAATTTATGCACTAAGGTACCTATCACCATCAATAAAAAATAAGTTTCCCTTTGGGCCCCGGGCAATATTCATCAGAACCAAATAAGAATGGGAAATAAGAATTAGAGGACTCATTCAGTCAAAAAAAATCTAAGGATTAAAACAAGAAAAAACTGTGAAAACGTATTTCAGTCACTAAGTCTATCCTTAATTTCTAATCTTTCTAGATAGAAAAACCACTTAATATTATAAATTTCTATGAAAAACATTTAATAAATAATGTACTGAAGATCTGATGCTCTATGTTACTTCAAGTATGTAGAAAAACATTTCAAGTGATTACGCATAAGTGAAGCATACACCATTTTCTTCTGTTTCTTTTATGTGCAGCCCAGGAATAATTTCTGCTTCTAATGATGATAAATGCCCTTCTGATCAGAGTAGCTACAGATTTAAACTTAGATTTAATGTTAATACCATGAAGTATTTAAATAAGCTGAAGTTCGAATATGCTGCAAAAGGCAAGTATTGTAAATATATTTCCTTTAGCAAATAGATATAAAAGACATTTTGAGAAAAGAAACTTTAACTTTAGAGAACAAGTACAACAAAGGAAGCAAGCAATAATTTTTTTAAAAAAAGCACTGGAAATCCACAAAATACAAATGAAACTTCTTTCATTTCTTCTCCATCAGATAATGTGAATGTTGTTTTCTCTTTTATTTATTACACATAATTAAATATGTATAATCTAGGCAGTAGTTGGAAGAGTGGATTAGAGCTATAATACTGACATGAAATATGCCCAAAACCAACCATTAAGTATGAAAGGAAAGCTGAAGAAGAATATGTATTCATGAACTTTTTATGGAAAAGTGCTTCTATCCAAACCACTTGTTGTTTGTATGTGAAAGTCTGGGGGAAGGTTTGGAAGAATACATACCCAACTGTAAAAATGGCTTTCTCTGAGAGACAACTGGCTACTGTGGGAAAAAGGAATTTTGATACTTATTCTAGATACCTCTACGGTGTTTAAAATTTTCAGTAAGAATGATATTACTTGCCAAATTACATACAAAGTAAAACTACAGGCTGGGTGCCGTGGCTCATGCCTGTAATCACAGCACTTTGGGAGGCCAAGGCAGCCAGATCACCTGAGTTCAGGAGTTCGAGACCAGCCTGACCAACACGGAGAAACCCCGTCTCTAGTAAAAATACAAAATTTGCCAGGCATGGTGGCGCATGCCTGTAATCCCAGCTACTCGGGAGGCTGAGGCAGGAGAATCACTTGAACCCGGGAAGCAGAGGTTGCGGTGAGCCGAGATCATACCACTGCACTCCAGCCTGGGTGACAAGAGTGAAACTTCATCTCAAAAAAAAAAAAAGTAAAACTACATAAATGTTTATATGCACAACCTCTCATTTAGTGTATGGAGCTGTAGACTAGAAAACATCAAGGCTAGATTACAGACCAGCTTTGGAGCAGTCTGGAATCCAGTTCCACCCTCACGTAACCTTAGATGAATTATCAGATCTGAATCTATGGACTTCAATGTTCTCATCAGTAAAATTCGGAGACTGAGTTCAGTGACATCATAAGCTCCTTCCTGCCTAAGTGTTTATGACTTTACTATGAAAAAGGAAGATTTTAAGTCAATAAAACATTTCTAGATTTTGTTTTCTTGGTAAGTTTCTTTCTGTCTAATCAAAGATTCTAATTACTTACACACATACCTCAGGGATTTTGCAGGTTTAGCTCCAGACCACTGCAATAAAGTGAGTCACACACATATTTTTGGTTTATCAGTACATATAAAAGTTGTGTTTCCACTATACTGTAATCTACTAAGTGTACAATACCAATAGGTCTAGAGTGTGTACATACCTTAATTTTAAAATACTTTACTGCTGAAAAATACTAATGATCATCTGAGCCTCAAGCAAGTTGTAATCTTTGCTGGTGGAGGATCTGGTCTTGATGATCATGTTGGTGGTTATTGAAGGTTGGGGTGGCTATGAACATTCCTTAAAATAAAACAACAATGAAGTTTATTGCATCGATTGACTCTTGCTTTCATGAAAGATTTCTCTGTAGCATGTGATGCTATTTGATAGCATTTTATCCCCAGCAGAACTTCTTTCAAAATTGGGGTCAATCCTCTCAACCCTGCTGCTGCTTTATCAAGTAAGTTGATGTAATATTCTAAATCCTTTTTTGTCATTTCAACAATGTTCACAGCATCTGCAACAGGAGTAGATTCCATCTCAAGAAACCAATTTCTTGGCTCATGCATGAGAAGCAACTTGTATTTGTTAAAATTTGATCATGAGATTGCAGCAATTCAGTCATATCTTCAGGCTCCACTTTTAATTCTAGTTCTCTTGCTATTTCCACCACATCTGCGGTGACTTCCTCCACTGAAGTATTGAACCCCTCAAACCTTCCGTGAGGGTTGGAATTGCTATTTTAACCTCCTTTCATGAATCACATAATTGTTCTTTATAGCATTTAGAACGGTGAGTCCTTTCCAAAAGGTTTTCAATGGACTTTGCCCAGATCTATCAGAGGACTCATTCTCTATGGCAGCTGCAGTCTTACAAAATGTACTTCTTAAATAGTAAGACTTAAAAGTCAACATCTTTTTTCAATAGAGATCTGTTTCATTTACACTGAAAATCTGTGGTTTATTGTGGCCAACTTCATCAAGGATCTTAGATCTGCATAACTTGCTGCAGCTTCTACATCAGCACTCACTGCTTCATCTTGCACTTTTATGTTATGAACAAACCTCTGCTAGCTTCCAACTTTTCTTCTGCATCTTGCTCACCTCTCTCAGTTTTCACAGAATTGAAAACAGTTAGGGCCTTGCTCTGAATTGGACTTCGGCTTAAGGAAGTGTTACGGCTGGTTTGATCTATCCAGACCACACAAACGTTCTCCATGTCAGCAATAAAGCTGTTGTGTTTCCTTATCATTGGTGTGTTCATCGGAGGAGTACATTTAATTTCCTTCAAGAACTTTTCCTTTGCATTCACATCTTGGCTAACCATTTGATGCAAGAGGCCTAGCTTTCAGCCTATGTAGACTTTCAACATTTCTTCCTCACTAAGCTTAGTTATTTCTCTGGCTTTTGATTTAAAGTGAGAGATATGTGACTGTTCCTTTCACTGAGAGGCCATCATTGTAAGGTATTATCTGGTTTAATTTCTATACCATTTGTCTTGGGGAACAGAGAGACCTAAGGAAAGGGAAAGACATGGGGGAAGAGCTGGTTGCTGGAGCAGTCAGAACACACACATTTACTGATTACATTTGCCATCTTATATGGATACAGTTCATGGCACCCCAAAACAATTATAATAGTAACATCAAAAATCACTGACCACTTGGCGCATGCCTGTAACCCCAGCTACTCAGGAGGCTGAGGCAGGAGAATCACTTGAACCCAGGAGGCAGAGGTTGCAACGAGCTGAGATCACGCCATTGCACTCCAGCCTGGGCAAGAAGAGCAAGACTCCATCTCAAAAAACAAAAATTCCTGCAGTGGTAAAAGCACTGACAGACTCGCTCAACGCAGGGTTGCCACAAACCTTCAATTAAAAAAAAAAAATACTGCAAAATACAATGAAGCAAAGAGCAATAAAATGAGGGCTGTCTTTACATAATTCAAGATATTCCAACTTCATATACACATGCGTACCATGCACTTACACATACACATACATTCTTCAGGAGGAAGTCAAGACCAAGGTCATCTTCTGCAGCCCTCCACATGTTTGCCTGCAATATTTTAATGATATAAAGTCTTAGCTTTGTTGCCAGGTGTGAGGAAGTCATGGTTAATTTTTACCTTTATTCACCCTTATTCTGTTTCGACCTCAACTGGTGTATTGCAATTCAATTATGGCACTAACCTGGAGTTAGCAGAGACCCCAAAGTTACAGGGCAGGGTCCACAACAAGACTGCCTTCACTTCCTATCAGCTGGCTCCAGTTCTGGGTGGTTCCCGCAATCCCGCTAATTCACTAGAGTGGCTCACAAAACTTTAGAAGCCATTATATTTATGATCACAATTTTATTATAAAGGATATAACTTGGGAACACTTAAATAAAGACACACATAGAATAAAGTGTAGGGGGGTCTCAAGTACAGAGCTTCTCTGTCCTGTGTTCATGGAATCAGTGCACATCACCCTCCCAGAACATCAGTGCCTTAACCAACCAGAAAGCACCACTGAGCTTCGGTTTCCAAAATGTTTGCTGGAGTTGCATTACATAGAGATGATTCATTAAATAATTGACCACATGACTGAAGTCCATCTCCAGCCCTCTGTTTCTCCTCAGGGCTCAGGCTGACTCCACATCTCAACCCTTTAATCACATAGTTGTCCTTTCTGGTGACCAGCTCCCCTCCTGAAGCTACCTAGGGGCCCACCGTGAACCACCTCATTTGCATAAACTCAGGGTGACCCAACAGGCTCAAGAATAACAAAGATGCTTCTACCACTTGAAGAATTCCCATGGCGTTAGAAGCTCCTAGGCCAGTAGCCTAGGACAAAGAGTAGGCACATTTTTTAATTATACAACTCCAAACCTACTGCGGATAGTATTTAAATTTGACAACCCCAGCATTTTTATGTTATCAATATAGAACTGCCACTGACATAGCATCCTTAATTACATATACCTAATTTAGTGACTTTCAGCTAACAGTTTACACTTCAAATTTGTGGTTGCTTTGTCTCTCTACAATCCTGAGAGGAGGACAGCATCATGGTTAAGTGCTGTAAGCTCTAGAGATAAATTTATTGGGTTTAAATCCAGGGTTTGTTCATGTCTTAGTTGTTAAGCAAATTAACTTTCTGTGCCTCTTTTCTCCCTCTGTAAAATGGGAAATGAAAATTATACCCATCTCCAATGGTAACTGTTAGGACTACATGAGCTAATCTGTGCCAAGTGTTGAGGACAGTGCATGGCACTTAGTGAATGTTCACTATTATTATTGTCATAATGAAACTTGTAAATACTGTTTATTAAACATTTTACCTTGACATATACAGCTTTGTTTTTCCTTTGTATAAATTTAAGGGGTACAAGTGCAGTTTTGTTACATGAATATATTGTGTAGTGGTAAAGCTTTTAGTGTAACCATCACCCAAATATCATGCATTATACCCATTAAGTAATTTCTCATTCTTCACCCCCTCCCACCCTCCCACTGTCTGAGTCTCCATTGTCTGTTATTCTACACTCTATAACCTTGGCACATAGAGCTTTCATGTTATCCAAAGAATCTTCAAAATTGAAAATCTTACCCCCCAGGTGAATATACCATTGAGCTCCAAAAACGAAGGGGCTGGACTAAATAATCTGAATGTCAATTCTGATTCAGAAATGGTAAAATTACACAGCAGGCCTCCTGTCATCTAAAATAATTCTAGCTCTGTAGCCTAACTGGTGTGATTTCCTCATAGATTCCCTAAAATCCTAAGATAGTGATTCAGAATCTCTTTGTCAGAATTATACTGAAAGTATGAGGAAAGGAGCTCTGCCGGTACATCCCAGGCAGGCTCCATTTCAGGACCACAGGGCTAAGGTATCAGACAAAAGTTGAGGACATATCCAGATCTGCAGACTTCTATCAAGGTAGAAAAGATCCATTTTCTCTTTCCACAAAGAAAAGTCTACTTCATCTTCCCCCTGCCTGGGAGCAGCAAATGCAGTGTGCCCTCTGCCAAACCCATCCTTCGTTATTAAACAACACACCTCTGTGCTTGCCTTTCACTCAGCTTTTTTTTCTGTCTGCAATTGATTCGCAGCACCTGATGTGACAGATCATCAGATTTTATTAAAACCATTTAGAATGTCTAGCATCCTGCCATCTCTTTGCGCCTGATCTTTTCTTATTATTTCACCCATAGGCTAAAATCCCACAAGTTATATCTCAATAGGAGAAAATTAAATCAAACAATTTCTTCATTTCTTTTGATCAATATTTTGAAGATAAAAATAATGTTTTGCTGTGGTATCTTTGGAATGCTAATATTTGATTGTTAAGAATGATTCAAGCTTAATGCCAAAGAGGTATGGTTCTTAATTCACATCCAAATAGTCAATAAGTAATCATTTCCTTACTTTTTTTTATGTGTTAGCACATCTGCAATGATGTAGTCCATTCATAATGACTCAAAGAGATATTAGAGCAGAGAGTAATGACAATAAAGAAGTTTGGATAGAAAACTAAAAGACAAAATAGCTTAATAAAACAAATAAAGATAGAGAAAATGAGAAAAACCACTCTTAAGATTTAAGAATGGAATATTGTACTGGGAGAATGCTGTCTGTATCATACATCTTGATTTTAGATGTTTTCTCCATTAAGGTGTGAGTTTATTGGCTCATGTAGCTGAAACACTGACATTTTGGCTGCATGAAAGCAGAGTTGCACGGATTTGTGACTGGCCATCTTAATGATGTACCCAGAGGATCAACTAACTAAATATACCTAAATACCCCAAAATAAAGGAAGGACTTTTGTGCCATATAGAGTTTTAACCTTGTTCCTATCTCATTCACCATTTTATAATTTTTTATCTACATGAGGACAGATGAAGATATTTTTATTAGCTTCTCATAAAAAGCCAAATGATTTATTGGTATGTTGATTGATGGGCTTAATATCAAAATTATCCTGATGGTGTAGGGAAGTTTAAGCTTTCCCTCTGAAGTTTCCATTTATCGCACCTGCTGAAATAAACTGACAATAAACAGATTAACAGGAGAAAAGGCATACAAATGTATCCATGTGCACATGTGCACAGGGGCCACACAAAATATAATACTCAAGGAAGGGCAAGATAGTTAAAGTTTAAATACACCCTTCATAGAGTAGAGTAGAGTAAGGGGTTAAGCAGTTTTAGAGGAAGAGGAAACGATTGTTAGGGGAAATAAAGAGGCCCCTTTGAGACAAGTTCCTCTCAGTTCTGTGGGAGGTGGAGACATGTTATAGGAAGATGGTGAAGACAGAGCTGAACTGCAAACAAAGGTTGTCTTATTATGCAGCTAAAGTATCCCAAGTAATATCCCTTAAAAGAATCGTTGAAAGAATAGATGAAAAGTCTGTCAGTGTGATGGCCTGGGTATGAAGACTTTTAGTTTCCTCTCTTGCAAGATGATCTATTGTCTCTGGCAAATGTAGATTCCGGGGTGGGGGGTTAATACGATTGCATTCCTTCTAGATGAACTTCCCTCAGTCAGATAACGGAGCTTCAGAAAGAGCCCCTCCCGGTGCTTCAGAAGGGAAAGAGGGAGCAGAAGAAGGTCAGAAAGAGACCTTGGCTCTGAAGCATATTTCTGAGGCCTTTCAGTCCTCTTTGTGGAGAGCACTCCACATGCCAAAGCACCACATTTTGGAGTACTGTTTTCTGACCCCCAATAGTGGTTTCCAACAACGTCATCAAAAAAAAAATAAAATAAAACTTAGATAAGAATAAATGTAAAATTCTGCATTTAAATTGGATTTTTAATTACACAAATATAACATGGGGAGGTATGCTTTGAGTACATTTGTTATGAAAATTACTTGCTAACTTTGATAAGGATAAAACCAATATGAGCCAAGAGTATAAACCAGCCTAAAGAGGATAATAAAAATTTAAGCTTCATTAGTCAAAAAAGGGGTCCAGATTAAGAATTTGAGAATGTTGTATGCTCATGGTGTTGTCGTTTTGGTTCTGTTTTGGATAATGATCACTAGATGATTAAAAGGACTGACTACCAAGAGTATTTGATTTACATTTCAAATACAGAACTAAGGTTCTTTATCATTTACTCTGCCACAGGCAGTTTTTCCCTTGCCCTGCTTAGAAAACAAGGAGTTTATTTCTCTCCCACCTCAATTTATCCTGAAAAACCAAAAGAAGAAAATGAGGAGAGGGAAAGAAAGGGCATTGACTTTTCTTCTTGTTCTTAACATACTTAGCAAAGTTAAAGGTCAGAGATGTACACAGAAATCGGAGGCAAAAACCATCTTTGAAGCTTCTCCAACCTGGAATGGCTTTTTAGAGAATTTTATCTCTTACACTGGGTATAATGAGGTACCTGTGCTGTCTTCCCCTTATGTGGTGTGAAGGTGTGTAGGGGACCTACATTCCCCATTTGTCTTGGTACTCTGGGTGTCCTGCCTAAATAGTTGGTTTTTACAGACTATCACAGACAGTTTTTGTTTGGGATACTGTATGTCAGACTATGCCACCCCAAAATATACCACTGATAAGAATTATTTTGAGCTGAAGGCAATTGAGTGTCAACAAAGAGAGTCAAACTGTAAAAGATTTAAAGAGGTTTATTACGAACCCAATATGAGTGACTAAAGCCCAAGACTAAGTCTCAAGAGGTCATGAGAGCATATGCCCAAGGTGATTGGGTTAGAGCTTGGTGTTCATTTGTTTGTTTGTTTGCTTTTTGAGATAGTGTCTCGCTCTGTCATCCAGGCTGGAGTACAGTGGCACAATCTCAGCTCACCGCAACCTCCACCTCCCAGGCTCAAATGATTCTCCTGCCTCAGCCTCCCAAGTAGCTGGGATTACAAGTGCCTGCCACTGTGCCCAGCTAATTTTTTGTATTTTTAAATAGAGACGGGGTTTCACTGTGTTGGCCAGGCTGGTCTCAAACTCCCGACCTCGTGATTTGCCCGCCTTGGCCTCCCAAAGTGCTGGGATTACAGGTATGAGCCACCACGCCCAGCCAGAGGTTGGCGTTTAAGGGGGAGACATAAGCCATCAATCAATACATGTGAGGTACACACTGGTTTGGCCCAGAAAGATGGGACAACTTGCAGTGGGGGCTTCCAGGTCATAGGTAGAATCAAAGATTTTCTGATTGGTAATTGGATTGAAAGAATTAAGCTATTATCTAAATACTTAGGATCAACAGAAAGGAGTGTCTGAGCTGAAAACAGGGGTTGTGGAGACCAAGGTTCTTATTATGTAGATGAAGTCTCATAGGTGGCCGCCCTTAGAGGCAATTGATGGCAAATGTTTTATATTCAGACCTTAAAAGGTGCTAGCCTCTCAGTTAATCTCTTCAGGATCAGAAAAAGACCTGTCAAAGGAAGGGAAGAGACAGCTTTGCCAGGCCTTTTCAAAACAGGTCAAAGAATTATATTTTAGGGTAAAATACTTTAATTTCTTTCAGGACCTGCTATCTGTCATGTGATGCTATGCTAGAGTCAGGTTGGAATTTGGTATCTTATTATTTACAACAAAGAGTCAGTTTCGTAGTCTTAAGATCTCTGTTTTAATGTTGACACATTGTTCAGTTGTGCCTGAATTCCAAAGGAAAGGGGGGATAATGAAGCGTGTCCAAGCCCTTCTTCTCATCATGGCCTGAACTAGTTTTTAGGTTTACTTTGGAATCTTCTTGGCCAAGAGGAAGGGTTCATTCAGTTGGTTGGGAAGCTTAGATTTTTATTTTTGGTTTACATGAGAAAAAGCAGACACAAAATAAGCTGTCTGCTGTCCTCCTCTCTGCCTAAAAACAGGGTTATAAATTCCTTGTGATTATGTCCCCTACACCACAATATCCCATACCAGTGTAGGGGCCAAGGACATAGCCCTCTAAAGGTTCAGTAAAAAATCAGTTCACAAAAGAAATACTAACTGGAGAAAAAGCATACACATTTTGTTGTTGTTACTGTTGTTGTTGTTTGGGGGTTTTTTGTTTATTTTTCTTGTTAGTAATTTTTTTTAATTTTTATTTTCAACTTTTGGGCACATGTACAGGATGTGTAGGTTTGTTACCTAGGTAAATGTGTACCTGCAAAGGACACGATCCTGTTCCTTTTTATGGCTGTGAAGCATGCTATGGTGTATATGTACCACATTTTCTTTATCCAGTCTGTCATTGATGGGCATTAAGGTTGATTCCATGTCTCTGCTATTGAATCTACATTTTCTTTTTAATGAGACAGTGGCTTGCTCTATCACCCAGGCTGGAGTACAGTGGTTATCATAGCTCATTGTAGCCTTGACTTCCTGGGCTCCAGTGATCCTCCTGCCTCAGCCTTCCAAGTACCTGGGACTACAGGTGCATACCACCACACCTGGCTAATTTTTAAAAATTTTTTTTATAGACAGGGTCTCACTATGCTGCCCAGGCTGATCTTGAACTCCTGGTCTCAAGTGATTCTCCCACCTTGACTTCCCAAAGCACTGGGATTAAAGGCACAAGCCACCATGCCCAGCCAGCATACACATTATTTAGCATGTATACATGAGTACCTTCATAATAAAGACACAAATATACAGTGGAAATTGTCCATTTTTATGCTTAGGTTCAAAAAACTATGGACAGCTGTGTAGAAATATTATTGGATAAAAAGGGTATGACCTGATGCTAATGGACTGAGTGGGGAAACCAGGCAAGGTCTGTCAGGCGGATGGGACTGAGAGACAGGAGGGCAGGAGAAAGTCAAAGAAAAACTTTTACTTCTGAGGTCTTCATTTTGGGGTATTGTTTTTTGAGCCCCAACACCAGGAAGGGAATAACAACCCTATCATCAGAGACAAGATGGCACCAAGAAAGAGTCTATACAACAAACCTCATGAACTAGCTCTTCTCTACTATTAGCTTTCCAAATATTGACCTTCCTACAACTTGCCACCCCTAGGAGTTCAAGGTCCCTTTTCTTTGTCTTGTCACTTCTCTGTAAATTTTTCTTCATTTGTCTATATGGTATTAAGGCCTCCAAGCCTAGCCATTGCTTTTGGGGTTTCTCTTCTTTCTATGAAGTCTCTCCTCCTCACTCTACCATGTGAAAATTTTAACATCAAATAAAGGCATACGGCCTTTTCTTCTAGCCAGCTGTCTGTTGTCAGTTTATTTCACAGACCCAGCTGGAGAAACTACGAAGAGAGAGGAAATTTTCCTCCCCTGCAGCACACAATGTGAGCCCTCAACCTTGCTAATAACCATTAATGTCACTCCTTTAGTAGATATGAATCTGTACTATCTAGATAGCACATATACGCTTATTAATTCCAATGACTTTCTACACTACCATTTTACCCACACAGCAATCCACACTCAAATATATTTCCACAGCATTCTCAAAGCATAAGTCATTATAAAAGGTATTAGATTATTTTTTAAAAGAAGAACATTACAAGTTAAAGAAGTCCTTCAAAACCTTTCTTGAAAATAGAAATGGCAAAGAATGAAAATGTGAATGGAGAAGCGTTAAGGTAGACACAACTTTTCAAATTGTTGAAAGATTCTCAAGGAAGAGGAAATAGGCACAGTTTCATTCTGCCAACTAATGAGCAAGAATGACAATGACAGAGCCTTCTATTCAATGTAAGAAAAGTTTTCAACAATGAAAGAACTTGAACCAAAATAGCAAGTTCCTTGTGAGAGGAAGAGTTCAAGCAGGAGTTGAGTAATGTTTCAACAATATTCTAAGACAAGATAAAAGTCATGAGATTTAAGTTTGGGTCTGTGATCTGTGCTTACAATGAAGTACAATAAAAACTTTTAAAATGTGGAAATAATCAAAGGGAAAATTGCAAAATTTTGCTGCATAGTTTTACAACAGCTTTATCCAAAACATGACTATTGCTGATTAGTTAAATGATAGTAATATTATATAGTCAGGCTGTGGCACACATTCTATAGGTTGTATAAGCCTGGGACTTGTGAAGAGACGACAAATTTGTGAAACATTCTTGGTTTTGTTCAAAAGAGATACAACAGAAAGATAAGACTACAGGAGACTAAAAGTATGTTTAATAACCTCAAGGAAATAAATAGAAAAGCAAATAAAACAATACCTAGGCCGGGCTCAGTGGCTCACGCCTGTAATCCCAGCACTTTGGGAGGCCGAGGCAGGTGGATCACGAGGTCAGGAGTTCAAGACCAGTCTGGCCAACATACTGAAACTCCGTCTCTACTAGAAAAAAATATTTAAAAAAATTAGACTGGCATGGTGGTGGGTGCCTGTAATCCCAGCTATTCGGGAGGCTGAGGCAGGAGAATTGTTTGAACCTGGGAGGCAGAGGTTGCAGTGAGCAGAGATCATGCCACTGAACTCCAGCCCGGACAACAGTGTGAGACTCTGTCTCAAAAAAATAAATAAATAAAAATTACCTAAATGGAAACACATGAATACACTCTTCCAACAAAGACAAGGTGAATCAAAACTAAGAACTGCAAAATGGAGAAGCTATGATAAAATAACAGCACCTAAGGCTAAAATAACCATCTGATGACAGCAGAACAGAATTTACCTGTTGTAAGCCTGACAACATGAAAAAAGCCAGGCGCAGTGGCTCAAGCCTGTAATCCCAGCACTTTGGGAGGCCGAGACGGGCGGATCACGAGGTCAGGAGATCGAGACCATCCTGGCTAACACGGTGAAACCCCGTCTCTACTAAAAAATACAAAAAACTAGCCGGGCGAGGTGGCGGGCGCCTGGAGTCCCAGCTACTCGGGAGGCTGAGGCAGGAGAATGGCGTAAACCCGGGAGGCGGAGCTTGCAGTGAGCCGAGATCCGGCCACTGTACTCCAGCCTGGGCGACAGAGCAAGACTCCGTCTCAAAAAAAAAAAAAAAAAAGAAAAGAATATTGCTATTAACAAATTTGAAAGGTGATGAGGAAGAATGGTGGTAAAACAAGGGCTAATATCTTTATCTTTCACAATACAGAGTCGGTACAGAAAACCAGAAATGAAAAATGTCTTTTGTAAAAAGGGCCGAGCATGGTGGCTCACTCCTGTAATCCTAGCACTTTGGGAGGCCGAGGTGGGTGGATCACCTGAGGTCAGGAGTTGGAGACCAGTCTGGTCAACATGGTGAAACCCCATCTCTACTAAAAATACAAAAATTAGCCAGGCATGGTGGTGTGTGCCTGTAATCCCAACTACACGGGAGGCCGAGGTAGGAGAATTGCTTGAACCTGGGTGGCAGAGGTTGCAGTGAGCCAAGATCATGCCACTGCACTCTACCCTGGGCAACAGAGCGAGACTCCGTCTCAAAAAATAAATAAATAAAAATGTCTTTTGTAAAAAGTATATTTACTCTGCACTTGATGTTTTGTACAATTAAAATTTTTCTTAACCCTAGATAAATCCTTCAGGGATGAAATTTCTTATTTTTAAAAAAGGCTTATTTGCTTTCTAGAAATTCCTTCAGTTTCCCACCCAATTTACAGTTCTATTGAATTTAAATAAAAATTTTACACTTTCGATTTATTCTGCAAGTTCGGGATGATCATATTGTGTCTTTAAGTGCTTACACTGTTAGGTATATATAGTCAATGTCAATATTCTTTATTGTAATACTCTAAATAGTAGAATGCATCATAACTTTTTAAAATTTCTTATAATTTTCTGTAATGTTAATACTCTTTATCTAGATGGTAGAATGTATCATAACTTTTTTTACTTTCTTATAATTTTCAAAATAGCTTGAGTTTTTATGAAAGAAACAATATATGTTTACAAAACAAAAAAGTTATTACTGTTTGAAGGAAAAAAAACAACGAAAGCATGAGGCAGATTCAATTAAAAGTAGAATGCTGAAATACTAGAAGAGAAAGTAATCTAAATAGGCCTTGTTTTCTCAACCCATTTTGAGTAGTCATAAATAGGTAGCTCCTAGCTTTCTTAATTGATTATGTATAGATATGTCCCGCTTTGTACAAGCTTTCCTCAACTCCTCCTTTCTTGGGTGGGGGCTCTTATTTGCAGTTTCCTGCACACATTAATGTCTCTGTCCATGAGCTCTCTGTATTGTAGTTACCTGTTTACTCACCAGTCCTCCCATGTCACTCCTAGTTCCTTGTATTTCTAACATCTAGTCCAGTGTAGCACCAAATACATGTTTATGTGAACATTATTATTGTGAGAAAGAGAAGGAAGGGAAGAAGAAAAAGAAGGAAGGGAGGGAGGAAAGAAAACATTCATTTCAAACAAAATTATAAAATCTCAAACAAATAAAAATAAACAATAAAAAACAAATATCGGGAGGCATTAAGGAAATGCAAGTCAAAACCACAATGAGAAACCACTTTACACTATAGGATGGCTATCGCTAAAAAAGAAAATAAAAACAGAAAGTGTTGTCAGAGATGGAGAACTTGGGATCCTTGTGCATTGCTGGTGGGAATGTAAAACGGTGTAGCCTCTCTGAAAAATGGTATGGCAATCCTTCAAAAATTTAAATGTAGAATTACCATATGATCCAGCAATTCTATTCACGGGTATATTTCCAAAAGAATTGAAAGCAGAGTCTCAAACAGATGTTTGTACACTCATGTTCATAGCAGCATTATTTACAATAACCAAAAAGTAGAAGCAACCCGAGTGCCCATTGATAGATAAAAGGATTTTTTAATGTGTGTATATACATACAATGGAATATTATTCAGTCTTAAAAAGGAAGAATATTTTGATACATGATATAATAGGGATGAATCAAAGACATTATGCTAAATAAGCCAGACTCAAAAAAAAAAAAAACCACAAATATTATATGATTCCACTAAGTTTCTAAAGTCATCAAATTCATAGAGATAGAAAGTAAATGGTGGTTGCCACAGTCTGGGGGAAAAGGAGGATGGGGAGTTACAATTTAATGGTATAGAGTTTCAGCTGGGGAAGATGAAAAAGTTCTGGAGATGGATGGTAGCGATGTTTGCACAATGATGCGAATATACTTAATGCCACAGAACTGTATGCTTGAAACGGTTAAAATGGTAAATTTTATGCTTTATGCTTTTAGCACAGTAAGAAAATTTGAACCACAAAGGAAAATTTTCAAACAAGTTCCTTTTGATACTGAACTAATCACATGAGAGAAAATAACTATTTTTTGAAAAAGGAAGAAAAGAACAAAACACCAAATACCAAAATATACTTAATTTCTTGTTCCTTTAAGTCTTGTTCTGAATATATACTAATGTCATGCACAGTTACTTAATCTACCATATGATATACTACTTTTAATAAAAGCTTCTATTTCTGGTTTTGTCTTTTAGAAAAAAAAAGGAATCATTGAGTGAAAAAAAGTAGCTAATTTCATTAACTGGATGTGTCTTCAGCTAAAGTCTAGTTGTTTGAATCCCAGGGCTAAAAATCTCACAAAAGTCAAAACTACTACAAATAAAAATAGAGTAAATAGAAATATCACCATACCCTCAAGGCAGCGGGCATTAAGGCTGGAATTGTAAGTAACCCTATGTGAGTATGAATTCATTTCCCTTTTCTCCCCTAGGTTGTCAAGTATTGGTTTTACAAATAAGTAACTGCTTACAATTTTATGAATTTTTTTAAATTATGAGTTTTCAACATAAAAGTATTAAAAATATGCCAACCTTGATTAGTTGCAAAATAAACAAGTCACTAATGAAAAAAAAAATCTACTTAGTTATCTTCCTTCACAAACCCTTAGGAACTTCTCAGACACGGCTCCCATTTATGGTAGAATCTTAAGGTATATATATCTGTATCGATATATATCTATATGGATATATGTTTAGATATCTAATGTATATATCTAGATATCCATATAGATATATGTTTAGATATCTAATGCATATATCTATATGTTAATATAGATATATATTAAATATAAATATATAGGTCAATTTTTTTTTGAGATGCGGTCTCATTCTGTCATTTTGTCACCCAGGCTAGAGTGCAGTGGTGCAATCACAGCTCACCACAACTTTGACCTCCTGGACACAAGCAATCCTCAGACTTCAGCCTCCTGAGTAGCTGGAACCACAGGTGTACACCACCACGCCTGACTAATATTTTTGTTTTTGTAGAAATGGGGTCTCACTATGTTGCCCAAGCTGGTCTCAAACTCCTGGCCTCAGGCAATCCTCCCATCTAGGCCTCCCAAAGTGCTAGAATTACAGGCATGAGCCACCGTATCCAGCAAAGATACTAACACCAAAACATGATGTTAACAAATGCTATTTGCAGTGCACAAGGCAGTTGCTCATAGTTTAAATGTAATTTTTTTGTCCAAAGGGAAAAAAAACCTTTTATCTGAGTTGTTCAAGAACCCTTTCAAAATGTTAAGAACATGCTTATATAAACAAAGGGAAGTAGAAACGCCGCAATGGGCCGTAAGTTCTAAGTCAAAACTGTATTTGGGGTCTCAGTAAAGAGGAGACAAATCCAGTAAGTCTGGGACTTACAAACTGGCTACACAATTCAGATTAAAGAGAACTGAGAAATGATCATTACAGATTTACAAACCTAGGAGTATAAAGGATGGCAGTGCTTAAATCAGAGTAATATTTGGGGCAACAGTCTGAGTGGAAAATTTGGTTCAAATCATATTTTGTTTTTAGGAGGTCAGTAGATACTAGGGGACAGCTATTCCATAGACAAGAAGTAGAGGCATCAGAAGAGGATGAGAGTCAGGATTAGAGAGGAGGAATATTTACATTTTGTCATCAGGCCAAACTCCCAGCAGTCTCCCAGGCACTATGAACCTATGACTATAGACTACAAAGCCTACAAAATACAAAAATCTCATCTTGCTTAAGGGCAGGAAACATTGAAAGAAACTCAAGGAAAATAATTTTTTCCCTATTTCTTCTAAAGAATACCTGCAATACCAGAAAAAATATTCTCTTTCTCAGTGTAGCAAAATAGCCTATGACCTTATAATGTGATTAAACTCTATTGGTGCTGATAAGAAAGGGACACTTAATTACGTGGTGTTTTTCATCTTCTAAGTGCTTTACAAGGACTGTATTAACTAATTAATGACGGAAAACCTGATGTTTCTTGGAAAAGACTGCTGTCTCTTTTCTTCACCTTTTAGATGAACTTTTTTTAAAATCTTGAAATACAACACGCACAAAACAAGTGATATTTAAACTTTTCAAACTAATGATTATGGCAAGCAGTTCATTTTCCTGGTACTTCCAGAGTTGAATTGCAATTAAAAAGGATGTAAGTAAGCCATCTAAAAAGAGAAACGGCTCCACTCTGGCTCATAAAAGCCCATCTGGTTTGAAACAGTGAACCCTGTAAATGATGAAGTAGCAATGATATGAAGATGCTCACTTTTGGCCTATGACTCCCACGTCCTCAAGAAGCAGATGGGATAAGGACACCTATTCCCACCTGCACTGAGCTCTCTAATGTGGGCTTGAGCTGAGATTTTCTCTTTCACTTCCAGTAGTTTTAAAATTAGTGATCCCAAACATTCATCAAAGGAACATGGGTAATATAGTGTATTTTCTTTGAAGATAAACGGTTTTGGTGCATGCCAAAGTTTCTTAAGAGCGCATTTAAAAATCTGGATCGGGGTTATCATTCAGATATCATTCACTCACACAACTAAAGTATATTAAGTACCTAAAATGAACAAAGTACTCTGAGGGTCTCCTTGTTTAGAGTCAGGATGGGCATCTTTCTAACTACACCTCAAGAACTGGGTGGTTTTTATACCTGTATACTATCTCATAACCACTTCATGAAAATTCTGTCTGCCAAGGCCAGGCTGAAATCCCAGTCTAGAGGGAGGTAGCATGAGATATGGAAAAATTGACAGTCTTGGGTTTAAAATGAGCTCTACATATGCACTTCCAGTGGTACAAATGTAATGTAAGAAAAACGCCTAGCCAATGATACAGTGTATACAATATACAGAACTTGGACTCTGGATTAGTCTGTTCTTGCATTGCTATAAAGAAATGCCTGAGACAGAAGTCACAATCTTTTTTGTAACCTAATGTCAGAAGAGACATTCCATCATATTTGCTGTACTCTATTCACTAGAAGCAAGTCACTAGATCCACCCCATACTCAAAGAGGGATTACAAAAGCATATGAAAACATGGAGGCCAAGATCATTAGGGCCAGTCTAAAGACTGCCTACCTCAATGACAAACAATTATACAATGCTTTACTCTTGGAAAGATGCAGTTATTTCTTTCATCATTCACTGATCCAGCGGTATTGATTGTGCACCTACTCTGTGCCATGCCCTGGAAATTTTGGGAGCAAGCAGATGTTCTCCTGGTCTTCATAAAACCTACAGTCTAGTGTCCTCAAAACTATACCCTTAAATGATTTTGATCACAAAGAATAAAGTGTTTCAGATAGCCAGAAAACTTATTTCAGGAACTTTCTGTCTTATTAACTGCTTTTTCTTAACTGCTGCTCTTGTAAATAAAATACTGATGACCTTTTGGTAAAAAAGAAAAATTACCTTAATCTTCCTACATCATAATTCTGTGATAACCCTTTGCTTGTATCTACAGACTTTCTAGCTCAGTGAGAGCCCAAGTGATTAACTTCAATTTCTATACTGACAATATAGTGTAAGGCCTACAGATAAGAAGTTTGAGTTCACCTAGCTGTGGAAAGGGAAGCTGCTTATGAATTTAGCTCTTCGTCCCTCACAAGCCAAAAACTGACAGAAAAATTCATGAGGTCACTGATATGGTTTGGCTGTGTCCCCATCCAAATCTCATCTTGAACTGTAGCTCCTATAACCCTCATGTGTCATGGGAGGGACCCAGTGGGAGGTAATTGAATCATGGGATTGGGTTTTTCCCATGCTGTTCTCGTGATAGTAAGTCTCATGAGAACTGATGGTTTTATATAGGGCAGTTCCCCTGCACACACTATCTCTTGCCTGCCACCATGTAAGATGTGACTTTGCTCCCCCTTCACCGTCTGCCATAATTATGAGGCTTCCCCAGCCATGTGGAACTGTGAGTTCATTAAACTTCTTATCTTTACAAATTACCCAGTCTCAGGTATGTCTTTTATTAGCAGCATGAGAACAGACTAATTACAGTAAATAACTGACAGAAAAATTTATGGATTGGTAAGGCCCCATTCAGAGTCTATGACCATGCTTTGTCCTCTAATGAAAAACTTGAGAGGTTTTTGACAAGAATTAAAACTAAGATGATTTCAGTGATTTCAAAATAAACAAACACATGATTAGTGAAAAAAAAGACAGGAAGAAATGCCTGAGACTAAGTAATTTATTTATTTATTTTTTTAAAAGTGGTTTAATTGGCTCCTGGTTCCCCAGACTGTGCAGGAAGAATGGTAGCATCTGCTTGGCTTTTGGGGAGGCCTCAGGAAACTCACAATCATGGCCGAAGGCAAAGGGGGAAGCAAACACGTCTTACATGGCCAGAGCAGGAGGAAGACAGAAAGAGGGAAAAGGTACCACCCACTTTTAAACAACCAGATCTCATGAGAACTCTATCATGAGAACAGTACCGAAGTGAGAAACTGCTCCCATGCTCCAATCACCTCCCACCAAGCCCCACCTCCAACACTGAGGATTTCAATTGAACATGAGATTTGGGCAGTGATGCAGATCCAAACCATATCAGACTCAGGTAGACCTGGTTATAAATCCTGATTGTAGCATTAGTGGGTAGAAGCCATATATTATACCTTCTTTACCTCCCACAGTATTGTTTAATAAAAATAATACAAGGCCATTGTTTTGGACTAAGCTTCTGCAATAGGCCTGAACAGACCAGACGAAAAATCAAAATGCCAATGCCATTTTGCCTAAACTAAGATTTGATGCCTAAACCAAACCTTAGTTTAGGTTTGGTGATGTGGAACAACTTAGTTTAGGTTTGGTGATGTGGAACTTTAGCATGGGTGATCCTTCCTGGAAATCAGGAGAGAACAATAACAGCCAATTTCTCAAATAGGCCAGTTTAACTCTTCAATAAGAATGATAATAGAGTTCCCTCTACTTTAATCCTTACACAAAAATGGTAGCATAAAGTAATTAGATGTTAACTAATCAGTTATTTTTCTACGGTTCTGTCTAAAAGCAACTAATATACTCTTTTTTTTTTTTGATAGGTATATAGTAGGTATATATATTTATGGAATACATGAGATATCTTGATACAGGCATATAATATGTAATAATCACATCAGGGAAAATGTATTTATAAATACACCTCAAGCATTTATCATTTATTTGTGTTACAAACATTCCAATTATACTTTTAGTTATTTTTAAATGTATAATAAATTATTGTTGACTGTAATCACCCCATTGTGTTACCAAGAACTTGATCTTAATCATTCTATCTAACAATATTTTTGTACTCATTAACCATCCTTACTTCCTTCACAACCCCCTCTACCCTTCCCAGCCTGTGGTAACATCATCCTATTCTCTATCTCCATGGATTCAATTGTTTTCATTTTTAGCTCCCACAAATGAGCAAGAACATGTGAAGTTTGTGTTCTGGTGCCTCGATTATTTCACTTAATATAATGGCCTGCAGTTCCATCCATGTTGTTGCAAATGACAGGATCTCATTCTATTTTTATGGCTGAGTAATACTCCACTGTGTATATCCACCATATTTTCTTTATCCATTCACCATTTGATGGATACTTGGATTGCTTCCAAATCTTAGCTATAGTAAATACTGCAGCAATAAACAAAGGAGTGCAGATATCTCTTCAATATATTGATTTCCTTTCTTTTGAGTATATATCTAGCAGTGGGATTGCTGGATCATATGGTAGTTCTGGTTTTAGATTTTTTTTTTTTTTTTTTGAGGAGCCTCCATACTATATTCTCCATAGTAGTTATACTAATTTACATTACCACCAACAGTGTACAGGGGCTCCCTTTCCTCCACATTCTCACCAGGAGTTATTGCCTGTCTTTTGGGAAAAAAAGCCATCTTAACTTGAGTAAAATGACATCTCATTGTAGCTTTGATTTGCATTTCTCTGATGATCCATGATGTTGAGCACTTTTTCATATACCTGTTTTCTATTTGCATGTCTTCTTTTGAGAAATGTTTATTCAAATATTTTGCCCATTTTTTAAATCAGATTATTAGATTTTTTTTCCATAGAGTTGTTTAGGCTCCTTATATATTCTGGTTATTAACCAATTGTCAGATGGGTAGTTTGCAAATATTTCATACATTCTGTGGATTGTCTCTTCACTTTGTTAATTGTTTGCAGAAGCTCCTGAACTTGATGTAATCTCATTTGACCATTTCTGCTTTGGTTGCCTGTGCTTGTGGGGTATTACTCAAGAAATTTTTGCCCAGACAAATATCTTGGATTTGTTTTCCCCAATGTTTTCTTTTTATAGTTACACAGTTTGAGGTCTTCGGTTTAAGTGTTTAATCCATTTTGATCTGATTTTTGTATATGGCAAGAGATAGGGGTCTAGTTTCATTCTTCTGCATATGAATATCCAGTTTTCCCAGCACCATTTATTGAAGAGATTGTCCTTTGCCCAATGTATGTTCTTGGCACCTTTGTCAAAAATGAGTTCACTGTAGATGTATGGATTCTCTATTCTGTTCCTCTGTTCTATGTGTCTGTTTTTATGCCAGTACCATGCTGTTTGGGTTACAGTCACTCTGTAGTATGATTTGTCACTCTGAGATTGGTCACTGGTGTCTTATTTAGTTCATTTGGTGAAGTCATGTTTTCCTGAATGATCTTGATGTTTACAGATATTCATCAATGTCTAGGCATTGAAAAGTTAGGTATTTATTGTAGTCTTCTGGTCTGGGCTTATTTGCACCCATCCTTTTTGGGAAGGCTTTCCAAGTACTCAAAGTTGAGTGTTGTGATCTAAGTCTTTGGTCACTGCAACCATATCTTCATTAGGGGTCACCCCAAGCCCAGTAATGCTGTGATTCTTGCAGCATCATAGAGTTAGCGCCTTGGTGATCTTGGGTAAAATTTGAGAGAATTCCCTAGATTACAAAGCAGTCTCTTGTTCTCTTCCCTTACTTTCTCCCAAACAAATGGGGTCTTTCTGTATATGCTGAGCTTCCTGGAGCTGGGGTAGATATGACACAAGCACCCTTGTGGCCACCATCAGAGGAACTGCAGAATCAGATTCAAAGCCAGCACAGCTCAAGGCCCACAGTGACCATTGCCTAGCTACCAATAATATTCACTTCAGGTCTAAGGGCTCTACAATCAGCAGGTGGCAAATACAGCCAGGCTTGTGTCCTTCCCTTCAGGGTGGCAGGCTCTCCCCTGGTCCAGGGAAAGTCCAAAAATACCATCCTAGAAGCCAGGATGCGGAGCTGGAAATCTTAGGAATCTACTTTGTGCTCTACTCTACTGCAGCTTAGCTGGCACCCAAGCCATAAGAAAAAATTCTTCCCACTCTTCCTTCTCCTTTCCTCAAGCATAAGGAGTATCTCCAAGCTGGGCGTGGTGGCTCACACCTATAATCCCAGCACTTTGGGAGGCCGAGGCGGATGGATCACCTGAGGTCAGGAGTTCGAGACCAGACTGACCAACATGGAGAAACCCCATCTCTACTAAAAATACAAAATTAGTCAGGCATGATGGCGCATGCCTGTAATCCCAGCTACTCAGGAGGCTGAGGCAGGAGAATTGCTTGAACCCGGGAGGCAGAGGTTGCGGTGAGCCAAGAGTGTGCCATTGCACTCCATGCACTCCAGCCTGGGCAACAAGAGTGAAATTCCGTCTCAAAAAAAAAAAAAAAAAAAAAAAAAAAAAGGAGTATCTCCCAACCACTGCCACAGATCCACAGTGAGTACTGCCTGCTGACCACCAATGTTCATGCAAAGCCCAAGGGCTCTTCAATCAGCTTGTGGTGAATGCCACCAGACCTGGGTATCTCCCTTCAGGGAACTGGGGTCCTTTCTGGCCCCAAGTGAGTCAAGAAATACCATCCAGAAGCCAAGACCTGGAATCAGAGGCCCCAAGAGCCCATTTGGTATTCTGCCCCATTGAGGTTGAGCTGGTACCCAAGCTGCAAGACACAGTCCCCTTCCCTCCCCTTTCCTCAAGGAGTCCTCTTACCTCTCCTTTCTTCAAGCAGAAAGAGTCTCTCCCCATGACCACAACTGGCAATGCACTGGATCAGGCAATACACCTGAAACCAGCATGGCACTAAGTCTCACCCAAAGCCCACAGTGAGTACTGCCTGGCTACTGCTAGTGTTTATTCAAGACCTAAGAGGTCTTGAGTCAGCAGGTGATTAATCCTATCAGGACTAGGTTCTTCTCTTCAAGGCAGTGCGTTCCCTTCTGTTCTATAGTGTGTCTATAAATGTCATCCAAGAGTGAGGGCCTAGAATGGGGCCTCAGGACTTTGCTTCGTGTGCTGTTCTACTATGGCTGAGCTGGTATCCAAGTTGCAAGACAAAGTCCTCTTTACTCTTCCCTCTCTCCCATCTCTTCTTCACTTGTCAAGTGGAAGAAATGACTCTCTCCCAGAGCTATGAGCTGCACTGTCAAGGGCTGGGGGAGAGGTGATATAAGCACTTCTTTGACCACCCTAGCTGGTGTCTCACTAGGTCGCATGGACCCTAAGTTCTCTGGCTCTGAACCCAGCACAGCATCAGGACTTGCCCAAGAGTTACAGGCCTTGTGGCCTAGACTGCCTTTCAAGTTTATTTAGGGGCCCACAGCACTTTAGTGTATAGTGGTAGACCTAGCCAGAACTCAGGTTCTGACCACTGAGATGAACAATTTCCCTCTGGCTAGGATTGGTCTAAATGCTCCCTCCGAGGGTGCCAGCTCAATTCTGGCCTTTATTGCTCTCTATTGTGACCGTCAACACTGAGTTCCAATGCAAAGTCTCACAATCACTGCACTCTCCCTCCCCCAAGCACACAATTTTCTCTCTGCACCATGCAACTGCTGCTGAGGGATGAGGGAGGGATGGTGTTGATGATTCAAGACTGTCTTTCCTACCCTCTTCAGTGCCTCTTTCCTTACTATGATGTTAGAACTAGGTATTGTGATCACTCACCTGATTTTTGGTTCTAATGGAAGTGCTCTCTTGTGTGAACAGTTGTTCAATTTGGTGTTTCTGCAGGGGGACAATCACTGGAGGGTTCTATTTTGCCATTTTTCTCCACCTCCCTCCTGACTCTTTATTCTTTGCTGCTTCTTTCTCTAACCGTCCTCTGTCTATAAAGCCAATCCCTTCTGTCCAGCTTATTGGAACATTTATTCTATTTTATGGAGTAAGGTGTTACCCAATTCTAGAATCACAAATAAAGTCAGCTGAGATTTTAAATATTTGTAATTTTGTCTTTTGACAGTATCATTCACAATGCTAAGTATATACTAAACATACATTAAATTTTTGTTGAGTGACATTGACTTATTAGCCATTCAAGTAAAAGACACACATGCACAGAGGTACACATATCCCCACTATATTTACCTCCTTCCAGCTATATAGTTAACAGGCAGGTTCTAGCAGAGCCTTTGAGCTCTTCCTGGTAAGATAATCCCCAAAGTTACCAGGGTTTGAAAGAAGTTGACACCTTCATGTCTGAACTTTACATATTCTCAACTCAGCAACTTCAAAATCAATTTATAGGGGTAGTACCAGGCCTGCTACTTATCTTGTGACCTGAGATCTACAAATACAGAAATAGTAAGCTCTAGATTACTAACAATTCTCAGTCTATCTTGGGTTATTTATTTATTGTTACAACTCAAATAGTTAAAGAATATTCTTTCTGGTCACTGCTTGTGGTATTCCCTTCAGTAATTTAGTCTAGAGGTCACAAAGGCATAAATTATAATTCCAGTAAACATTTTCTCAGAATTGTTCTTTTTTTCCATTCTTCTCCATCATCTTTTAATAAAAATAAGACCTGAGCAAATACGCACAAATTCTAATTTGTTTTATCCAGACAAACTTTAAATCCCTCTTGCCTCTAACTTTGTTATTTATATTTATGATACAATATTAGCTATATTTTTATACAACTAGAGAAAAGCAATTGCAAAAATTTATCAATAATTCCTTTCCTAAAATTGTTCTCGTAATAACCACAAATTGTTAGCATCTATCACCATATGATGTAATCATGTAAAAGCCTTTTCTAGCCTCATCCCCATAAGGTACCTCTCTATTATATTATACTGATAAATGCCAAAATGTTTTGTATGACACTTAATCTATTACAGAATTCTACAGGGAATGCTAGACTACTACTCAAGCTTTCTTATAAGCAGCTACAGCTCAAAGTCAGCATCATATTCTTATATCAACGGATCTTTTTCCTTTACAATAGTTATTTCTGACAAAACAATTTACAACTAAATACAACTATATCATGAAATCAATACAAACATATACTGGGAGTAAATATGCTACTGTGTGCTTGAAGAGATCATAATTACATATTCAGCATAGGGATAGATGTGGTATTTTGAAGACAGTCATGTTATGCTATCCTGTAATGCAGCGAATTCCCAAGTATACCTGATAATTGATTATGAGTAATTATGATTTACAGATAAAGCCCAAGTTTATATTAGCCAATAGTTAAATCCCAATACTTCATTATTATGTGAAGGGAGCATTACTTTTGGGTAAATACAAATGGAAAATTTGTCCCTAAATCTTTCTTCCATTTCCTTCCCCTCTCAGATTAGTTGTTAAATTGCTATTTGCTCTTTTCTATAGGACATTATTATCCAGCTTGGTGCAACATAGCACCATTATGTCCCTTGGGTTTTTTACATTAATTAGGTCAAATTTCTGTTGTTAAAAAAACATTTTATATATTTTTTGAGAATATTATTCAGGTCTTTATTATGAGTTTTTAAAACTTTTTATACTTAGGGGTGAAAATCACACACACTCAGAACATTTTTATCTTTGAGAAACTTTTTTTAACCACTTCACATGTTTTATACCTTTTCTGGAGCACTTATTTATGAAGGGCAGCAGAATACGCCACCCCAAATTATAGCACTTTGGCATAGGGATTATTTTGAGCTGAAGCCAACTGAGAAGAAGCAGATACGAGGAAAGCTCTCTATACTCCTCCTATCTGCCTAAAACTAGGATATAAAGTTACAAAGTTGTCCTTCCACTCCCCATCACCAAAAAGGACAAATGTTGATCACCAAAGTCAACTTTAGACCCTGGTCAGCCTGAAGGTGACATCAGAGGCATCTACATAACCAATTGTACTAACTAGCTTTTATTTACCATTCGTTTCCCATTCATTTGCCTTCCCACAACTTGTAGCCTTATGAGACTCAAGGTCCTTTTCCTTTGTCTTGTCACTTCTCTAAAAATGTATAATTCTTTGTTGAAGATTCTATATAAGCCAAGTTCTAAGCCACTTCTTTGAGAATTACTCATTCTGTGCCTATTTCTCCTCTATGTATGAAATGAACATGTCAATAAACTTGTTTGCTTTCTCTTGTTAATATGCAATCTTTTGTTGTAGTATGACGGATCAAAGGAAAATTATTGTTTTCCACCCCTTAGATTTATATTCTCAAGTGTAATAATTATAATGTCTAATATTTATTGGATATTTAATGTGTGCCCACCAAGTGGCTCAATACTTTGCCTCCATTCCTCCTTTATATCTAAGCAAGCACTATTATTATTATTATCCACATTTTACATATTAAGCAACTGATGGCCAGAAAGGCTAAATAATTTTCCCAGATTCCACCAGGAACTAGGGGCTGGAACAGAGAGTCACAGTGAGACAACTGATTCCAGAGCCTACATCTTAACTACCTCACCGTATCTCTTCCTCATAGCTAGCTGCCCGTATTTCAGTCTATGTTGGCAGTCTTACCTAACATACATTCAGGATATATTTTAAACAATTATATAAACACAGCATATTCTAGCTTCTCAGATCAAGCTCTACACAAAGGCAGCTTAATCAGTTAGAGGCATGACAAAACAAATGGCAAACAAAACAAAGAGCCCAGCAGTAGGACAATGAGCAGGACACAAGTTATTCCACCTTTCATTCTGGCACGTCAGTATTGCCTCCTCTCACGGCCCTGAGATTCCCGTCAGTCTAGGCATCATAGGTGACACATAATATCCAGTGAAGAAGGGACGAATTCCATACTGCCTATCTAATTTTTGTTTGTTGAGTTCTTGTTTTTTGTTGTTTTTGTTGTTGTTTTTTTTTTTTTGAGTTGTAGAAACCTTTCCCATAAGCCTCCCAACAGACCGACCCTTGGGTTTCATTGGCCAATATTGAGTAATCTGCCCATTCCCAAATCAATCACTGGCAAGGGCGCGATAAGATCACCTGACTGGACTACACCAATCATGATTTACCCTCTGGAGCTGGAAAGGGGATCCCTGAGCACATGTAGGTGAAACCTGTGAATACAATCAGGGTACTGCCTACAAAGAAGAATAGAGAGAAATGGCTGTTAAATATCTAACCAATGGCATCCATGCATCCATCTCCCTTTATATGTGTATGTTGTGTATATGTATATACGGGATCTATCTATCTATCTATCTATCTATCTATCTATCTATCTATCTATCTGCATCTATGTATGCATAAACCATCCAATGTGTGAGAAAAAGGTGCCCTCCAGAGGAGTAATTATAGTTTATTGGGGGGAGAGTTGTTTTTTCTTTTAGATTCAGATCTATGGAGTCACAGAAGAGTTATTGTTGACATCTACCATGAGAAGTCAGTGTTATTTCCTTATTTTGAGATAAGAAACTGTTCATTATTACAGTGAAAGTTCTAGCCCTGACCCACTAATAACTATTAACAGTTTGAGTATCAAAATACAGACATTATTCCATTAATACAATGTCTATGAATTTCAGTGAATTTCACTATGTCAAGGTCTTTTGTCCTCATTTTTCAATAACAATTTGCTTCTTAGACAGGTGCAGTGACTGATGCCTCTAATCCCAGCACTTTGGGAGGCTGAGGTGGGAGGATCACTGGAAACTAGGAGATCAAAACCAGCCTGGGCAACACAGTGAGACCCAATCTCTCTATAAAATAAAAATTTAAAAATTAGCCAGGCATGGTGGTGCATGCTTGTAGTCCCAGCTACTCAGAAGGCTGAAGTGGGAGGATTGCTTGAGCCCAGGAGTTCGAGGCTGTAGTCGTGCCACACACTCCAGCCTGGGTGACAGAGCAAGGCCCTGTCTCTAAAAAAAGAACCAAAGAGTCTGCTCCACACCTTCCATCCCTGTGGGGGTATTGAGATGGAACAGGAAGAAAGGTGTACAGAGAAGAGAGAGGCAAATAAATTTAGAAGGTTTCGAGCAAAGAGACAAGAAGGGAGCAGGAGTTTGGAGGTCAAGGACAGAAAGGATGCCCCAGGCAGCCTCAGGCCTCTGCAATCCAGAGGGCCTCCTTTAGAAACTACAACCATTTTGGTTTCCACAAGAAGAGCATTTTATGCTTTTACAGAATATCCAAGGCCTTCATTTTCTTCCTTTTCCTCAGCATCTTCTTTAGCATGCCCTCCATTTTAGATCCTGTCTTTGTGATCATCCAGTCTCAGCATTCCTCTTTCCAACTTCTGACAACCCAAAGAGGTTGGTATGTCAAATCCCAGCCAAGAGGCGTGGCAGGTAGATGTCAACAATAACACTTCTGTGACTCCATAGGTCTGGATCTAAAAGAAGAAACAACTCTCCCCCCAAAAAACTATAATTACTCCTCTGGAGGGCACCTTTTTCTCACACATTGGATGGTTTATGCATACATAGATGCAGGTAGATAGATAGATAGATAGATAGATAGATAGATAGATAGATAGATAGACAGACAGATAGATCCCCTATAAACGTATACACAACACACACATATAAAGAGAGATGGATGTGCGGATGCCATTGGTTAGATATTTAACAGCCACCTCCCCCATTTGATTTCTCACCGTTTTCCCAGAGTCACACAAGGCCCACTTCCCCACCTTTATTTCTTACCATTTTCCCAGAGCCACACAAGACCCACCTCCCCACCAGGCATGGCAGGTGGAAGCATCTAAGGATTAAAAACAACTACTGACAACTGCCCCACATGTAGGATTTGCTTTTCATGACCAGAGCAAATACACTTAAGCTGTGTCATCTCTAACAAAAGAATACATAATACATATTTTATATATGTAAGAAGTTTTTATAAGCAGATTTCTGATTTCACTTTCCTCAAGCAGCTACAGAGTCGAATAGGGGTTGATCAGCCCAGCTGCAAACTGGAGGAAAAGAAGGAAAGGAAGAAGGCTGCAGTCAGAGTTCCATGACACTGGTGAGCTGGTGGAGAAATTTTCTCTTCTCCAGTGCTGACTGAAAGGATCTTTAAAAGCAGGTGAGCCACAGAATTGGAAAAAGGTCATATGGAACCAAAAAAGAGCCCACATTGCCAAGACAATCCTAAGCCAAAAGAACAAAGCTGGAGGCATCACGCTACCTGACTTCAAACTATACTACAAGGCTACAGTAACCAAAACAGCATGGTACTGGTACCAAAACAGAGATATAGACCAATGGAACAGAACAGAGCCTCAGAATTAATACCACACATCTACAACCATCTGGTCTTTGACAAACCTGACAAAAACAAGAAATGGGGAAAGGATTCCCTATTTAATAAATGGTGCTGGAAAAACCGGCTAGCCATACACAGAAAGCTGAAATTGGATCCCTTCCTTACACCTTATGCAAAAATTAATTCAAGATGGATTAAAGACTTAAATGTTAGACCTGAAACCATAAAAACCCTAGAAGAAAACCTAGGCAATACCATTCAGGACACAGGCATGGGCAAAGACTTCATGTCTAAAACACCAAAAGCAATGGCAACAAAAGCCAAAACTAACAAATGGGATCTAATTAAACCAAAAAGCTTCTGCACAGCAAAAGAAACTACCATCAGAGTGAACAGGCAACCTACAGAATGAGAGAAGATTTTTGCAATCATCTGACAAAGGGCTAATATCCAGAATCTACAAAGAACTCAAACAAACTTACAAGAAAAAATCAAACAACCCCATCAAAAAGTGGGTGAAGGATATGAACAGATACTTCTCAAAAGAAGACATTTATGCAGCCAACAGACACAGGAAAAAATGCTCATCATCACTGACCATCAGATAAATGCAAATCAAAACCACAATGAGATACCATCTCATACCAGTTAGAATGATGATCATTAAAAAGTCAGGAAACAACAGGTGCTGGAAAAGATGTGGAGAAATAGGAACACTTTTACACTGTTGGTGGGACTGTAAACTAGTTCAACCATTGTGGAAGGCAGTGTGGTGATTCCTCAAGGATCTAGAACTAGAAATACCATTTGACCCAGCTATCCCATTACTGGGTATATACCCAAAAGACTATAAATCATGCTGCTATAAAGACACATGCACACATATGTTTATTGCGGCACTATTCACAATAGCAAAGACTTGGAATCAACCCAAATGTCCATCAGTGACAGACTGGATTAAGAAAATGTGGCACATATACACCATGGGATACTATGCAGCCATAAAAAAGGATGAGTTCATGTCCTTTATAGGGACATGGATGAAGCTGGAAACCATCATTCTCAGTAAAATATCACAAGGACAAAAAATCAAACATTGCATGTTTTCACTCATAGGTGGGAATTGAACAATGAGAATGCTAGGACACAGGAAGGGGAACATCACACACCAGGGTCTGTCGTGAGGTGGGGGGAGAGGGGAGGGAAAGCATTAGGAGATACACCTAACATAAATGACGAGTTAATGGATGCAGCACAACAACACGGTTCATGTATACATAGGTAACAAACCTGCACGTGGTGCACATGTACCCTAGAACTTATAGTAAAAAAATAAAAATAAATAAATAAATAAAAACAGGTGAGCATGTGGAGCAAAACACACGCTGCAATTCAAGAGTAAAGACAGGATGGTGGTTAAATGGAGAAGCACAGAAGACAAGCCTACATTTGAAGGCAGAAATCAGAGAGCACTTGGGTGGTTATGCATCCAGGTGCACCGAACTGAATGGGACAAGCACCTGGGGTCACAGCTGAACCAGGCCATGAGGGAACTGGGAATATCAGGATCCAGGCAAGCTTCTACCATTGGCTGTCCCATGCACTCCCTTCCACAAGTGCTCCTTTACCTTTTCCTTCCCGGGACTACACAAGACCCAACTCCCCACCTTTATTTCTCACCATTTTCTCAGAGCCACACAAGGCCCACTTCCCCACCCTTATTTCTTACCATTTTCCCAGAGCCACACAAGGCCCACGTCCCCACCTTTATTTCTCACCATTTTCATAAGACTTCTTTGAGATTTGCAAATATCTCTACTTCTACCCTCTTTGCTATGTCCTACTTATTCTACTTTTTGTTCTATTTATTTGTTAAATTTTTTGTTCTATTTATTGTTAAGGGAATTATTTCCCCTTCTTCCTCCATAGCTAGATTTCTTTAAGTGGAAAAGGGTATATTCCTGTGGCCAAAATGAAAGTATCAATAGGGTTTTCTTCCTTTGCATTTACTACTTCCCTCACATCAAGTCCAAGAATTCTGACATCAATAGAGACTTTGCCTCCTTCAACTCTTTTGTAGTCTATTGCTGAAAAGTCATAGCAAGAGGTAAAGTTAATGAAAAGAGATAAAGTTAATTTGTGCTAAGCAGCTCAAATTCCCTGTGAACTATCAAATCAATGGTTGAATGTTAAGCATAGTAATGCACATGGAATATCAAACATTTCACAGTTCGCCAACGGCCTCATGTCTGTCTCAAAGAATTCCCAGAATGGTCATTCCCACATTCCCACCCTTTTCCATTCTGAAAATTTCCTCACTGGTGCTCACTTAGGAGCAAGGAATAAGTCAAATCTTAAGAAAACTCAGGAGCTACTCTAGAAGCATAAAGAGTTTTCCCTTTTGGGGAGTTATGGGTTGAATTGCATCCATCCCAAAATACTATGTTGAAGTCCTAACCTGCTGTTATTCAGAATGTGATCTTATTTGGAAACAAGCACTTTACAGAGGTAATCAAGTAAAAATGAGGTCATGAGGTTGGGCCCTAATCCAACAGGAAAGGGGTACTTGACAAAGGCGGAATTTGGACGCAGAGATGATCATACAGAGAAGACAATATGAGGAGACACAGGGAGAAGACAGCCATCTACAGGCCAAGGAGAGGGGCCTGCAACAGATCCTTCCCTTATATCCCTCACAAGGAAGCAACCCGGCCAGCACTTTTTTGGATATCCAGCCTGGAGAATGGTGAGACAATACATTTCTGTTTTCTAAGCCACCCAGTCTGTGGTACTTTGTTACCACAGCCCTAGAAAACTAATACGGAGACATCCAAAAATCACACCCAGAATAAAAGATAAGATGGTAGGGTTCCACGGGCAGATGGGCCTCCCTTAAAGGCCATCTGGAACTTTCCATCCACAGCAAAAGATAAAGAAGTGAGATTGTATGTACAAAGCACATAGCATAGTTCCTGACACATAGTCACCACTCAAAACAAATGAGTTCTCACCACACTTCCAGGAGTTAGAGGGCACACACTCCTTTCTTACTGCCTTGTGAGGTAACAGGGTTGTCTAAACAGATAAGAGGATGTGGGACTGACTTCACCAGCTACCACAGGCCTCTCCTATCAGGTGAGAAGATGCCCAAGAAAATTCAGTTCACACCATCAGATATAACCTAACGCCATGAAGTGAAGACAATGGCATGAGTCTTATAGAATAGACAAAATTAACAAAATTAAATTCCTTGCCTCAAAGAGTACAAGTTAACTGAGTATTCACCGGCAAATATTGATCCTTATGATACAGCATACACAAAAATCAACTCAAAATGGATTAAAGACTTCAACGTGGCCGGGCGTGGTGGCTCACGCCTGTGATCCCAACACTTTGGGAGACTGAGATGAGTGGATCACAAGGTCAGGAGATTGAGACCATCCTGGCTAACATGGTGAAACCCCATCTCTAATAAAAATACAAAAAATTAGCCGGGTGCGGTGGCGGGCGCCTGTAGTCCCCGCTACTCAGGAGGCTGAGGCAGGAGAATGGCATGAACCCGGGAGGTGGAACTTGCAGTGAGCTGAGATTGCGCCACTGCACTCCAGCCTGGGCGACAGAGTGAGACTCCGTCTCAAAAAAAAAAAAGACTTAAACGTAAGACCTGAAATCATAAAACTCTTAGAAGGAAACATAGAGGCAAAGCTTTTTCACACTGATCTTGGCAATGATGTTTTGGATATGACACCAAAAGCACAGGCAATGAAAGCAAAAGGAAATACGTGGGACTATATCAAACGAAAACGTTTCTGGCTCAGGGAATGAATCTGCAAGTCCATTAGTATACATTAAGCAGATGCGAATACATCACCAAAACCTCACCTTCAGCTCCCAATAGTCTCCAAAGAGATTATTACTCACAGAATCCCTGTCTCATAGGATCCCAGAACTTCCAGCAAGAAAGCACCGTGTTAATCTCCAAGCACTCATGTTTCTCAAATAACAGTCCCAGAGGGACAAAAATGCCAAATGGCTCAGCATAAGGTCACAGCCTATGTCTGTTTTGGAAGTTCTAGTATATTAGTTTTGCATTTCTGTATCTTGAGAAACACACATTCTTGAAGAAAACTTTTACTATGCGCATATTAAGCCTCCCATCCATCAGCCACCTCCAGGCCATTATCCTGAGACAGTCTCATTTCATCTATACTCTACCCATTTCCCCACCCACTGGATTATTTTAAAGCAAATCCCCCACATATCACTTCACTCACAAATACTCCAATATGCTCCTCTACAAGATAGGATTCTTTTTCTATATAATTAAATAGCACACTCAAAAATTAATAACAGTTCCTTAACATCAACAACTCCCCTGACTATTGGGTAATTTTTACTTTATAACTTTTACATACAGTGTGTTCTAACCCCACTAGATTTGTTGATGCCGCTCTTTAACCTTCTTTAATCTAGAAGATTCTCCTCTCTCTTTTTTCTTGTACCATTTGGTTGTGGAAGACACTAGATCATTTGTCTTACCAAATTTCCCACATTCTGGATTACCAATTGCCTCCCCAGGGAATAGTTTAACCTGTTCTTATTAACTATCAGCTTAGAGGCCTGATCAGATTCAAGCTCCGTTTTTGAAAAGAATATGTGTGGTGCTGGAGACACAGTGTCTGGTGGGTTCTCTGTGATGAGGCCTGAGTCAGTGAGGTCATGTGCTACCAGCCTGATCTATCCATTACAGAGTTTCTGTCCCAGTTTTGGTCCCCCATGTAGAGTCTGGGACAAGACTGTGGGTGCAGGAGGTTGATTTGGGAGTTGGTCCCAGGAAGCAGTAGTGACGGAGCAGGGCCAGTGACAGAGGAAAGGAAGAAAAAGCATTCTGTCATCCAATGAAAGTGGGTTATACGTGATCAGATCCAAGCAGGCCTGAAGGCACAGTAAATTACATGAAGAAGTGAGAACAAAACCTTCAACTCCTCCACGAGGAAAAGAAAAAACCTCTAAAAGTAAACACTCTCCGAGAGGTGATTCTGTGTACTATTGGCAGATAATCATTAAGGATAACATGCTTTCCTAAGAGCAAGTCTTGATTGGTGGGAGTTGGGGCAGGGGTGGGAGGAGGGAGGGCAGCTGGTGACTGAAGGTGAAAGGGAAGCGGTGAGAGGGAAAGAAACAGAAAGAGAGCCTGGAGGCACTAAAGAGCAATGTCTCAGCTTCAACGCTTTGCCTAGAGCAAGCCCTGGGTGTATGATTTCTTAATCTGCTAGAAAAAATGAAAAAGAACATCCCCTGAAAGCTTCATTAACTCTGTAAGCCAGTGATTACAGCAGCCTTTAACAGAAGGGGAATAACCTCTTTACCTTGAAATCTTAAAGGAAGACACCTCAAATCAACTTTAGCGGTGATAGGAGGAAAAGAAATAAAAGGAGCAGAAGAGAGACCGAAAGGGAGAGGGGAGGAGGAAGGAGAAAAAGACAGGCACAAGTCACTGAGAAGGAGAGACGGGCACTATAGTAATGTGCGGGTTAACAGGGCGAGCTCACTCAGAGACACCCCCTGACAAAGGAGACTATGTTCCACTGGTTAATCCTCACAAGGCAGAAAGTCCAGCTGTGACATTCCAAGAACAGCAGCTGTACTGGACATTTGTCTTTCTTTTTGGCTGCTGAACTGCTAAACCCCCTTCATGTTTCTCAGGACTTCTCCACTTTGCCAGTCTTGGAAGAAGCTGAGCCACTTCTGGCTATAAAGCTGAAAATGCCTGTTATTGTGTTTGCCAGCCTCTTTTGCAAGCATGACTATCTTACTCTCAACAATTGCTTTGCAAGCTTTAGTGTGCATAGTATAGTACATTTCAGGGCTTCCCAAACCTTCCCAAACCTACATATTGACTGAGTAGAATACAGTGGATCCAATTGCATGATTTGCAATTGAACCTTCAACTGATTCTGATGCTGCTACCACTATTTGTGCTACATTTCTGAGTACACTGACAGACAGCTCCTTCACCAACCCGATGAACCCATTTCGGGCTTTGAAATGGTCACTAATGATGCAAAGAAGAGATTGGAAAGGAGACAGGTGAGGTTTGCAGCAAGTCCAAGTTGCTGAAGCTGCAAGAGCAGAGGAGGTGATGCTGTATCCACCTTCCTGAGTCATGGATGTTGGAAGTCAAGTGCACGGCTGGAGGGGCTTGGTAGGCAGAGGTGTCTTGGTGTCTTTGCTGAACCAGTTCTGTGGCACAGAACCCAAGTCAACTTCTCCAGTCCTCCTGGTGATTTTGTTAGTCACTTAATCATTTTTCTGCTAAAATCTATTCGTTTGATCATGTTGTTTGGAAATAAGGGCTTCCACAAAAGTAAAATCTAAAATAAAGACATCACCTTTGACCAGGTGCAGTGGCTCACGCCTGTAATCCCAGCACTTTGGGAGGCCAAGGCTGGCAGATCACAAGGTCAGGAGATCGAGACCATCCTGGCTAACACGGTGAAACCCCGTCTCTACTAAAAATACAAAAAATTAGCCAAATGTGGTGGCAGGCGCCTGTAGTCCCAACTACTCTGGAGGCTGAGGCAGGAGAATCGCTTGAACCTGGGAGGCGGAGCTTGCAGTGAGCCGAGATTGCACCACTGCACTCCAGCCTGGGTAACAGAGCAAGACTCCATCTCAAAGGAAAAAAAAAGACATGACCTTTCATATCTGTTTCTTGCAGTACCCAGCACATCACCATGCACTCAATGAATGTGTGTTGTGTTGCTATTGTCATTTGCTATTATTATTACCTACAAAACAAACAGATCTTCACAATCATCCATCTCATGTTTTTCTTTAGCTGTATAATTCCCTTCAAAGATATAAACACATGTATAAGAAAAAAGCAGCCACTAGTCCTGCTCCCATGATAGCCCATTAATTTACTAACCCACTAATCCATGAATGGATTAATCCATTCAATCACCTCATACAGATCCCACCTGTCAGTACTGCCATATTTGGGATTAAATTTCAACATGAGTTTTGGAGGGCACAAATATTCAAACCATAGCAGTGTTCTTTGAGCTTCATCAATCTGTGGTTTGGTGTCTGTGATTAATCTCGAAAAATTCTCAGTCATTATTACTTCAAATATTCTCTCTCTCTCTCTCTCTCTCTCTCTCTCTCTCTCTCTAACTCTCTGTCTCTCTCTCTCCCCCACCCCTTCTTCTCCCTACCCCACCTGAGATGGAGTCTCACTCTCATCAGCCAGGCTGGAGTGCAGTAGCACAATCACAGCTCACTGCAGCCTCAACTTCCTGGCTCAGGTGGTTCTCCCACCTCAGCCTTCCAAGTAGCTGGGGCTACAGGTGTTTGCCACTCTGCCCCGTTAATTTTTTTTCTTTTTTTTTTTTTTTTTTAGTAGTAGTAGATATGGGCTTTTGCCATGCCACCCAGGCTGGTCTCTGACTCCTGGGCTAAAACAATTTGCCCACTTTAACTTCCCAAAGTGCTAGGATTATAGGCATGAGCCACTGGGTTCTGTCTCTTTCTCTCCTTCTCTTGGTATTCCCTTACACATATGCCACACATTTTGTAATTCTCCCAGAGTTCCTGATAATTTTGTTCCATTTGTTTTATTCTTTTCCCCTTGCATCTTAATTTTGAAAGGTTCTCTTGACATACGTTCAAACTCACTGAGTTTTTCCTTGGCCATGCCCAGTCCACTGATGAGCCTATAAAAGGCATTCTTTATTTTTGTTACAGTTCCTTTTTATTTATATTTTTTATTTCTAGCATTTCCTTTTGATTCTTTCTTAGAGTTTCTACCTCTCTGCTTATATTATGCACCTATTCTTGTATGTTGTCCACTTTTTCCATTAGTGCTCTTTGCTTAGTAATCATAATTATTTTAAAATACCAGTCTGATAATTCATAATCTCTGCCACAACTGAATCTGGTTCTGATGCTTGCTTTTTGTCTGTAGACAAACTGGCTACTAACAAGCTGGTTCTAAAGTATACATGGAAAGGCAAGACCCAAAATAGCCAACACAATGCTGAAAAAGAAAATACTTGGAGGACAGATACTACCTAACTTCAAAACATACTATAAAACTATAGCAATACAGTACGGTATTGAAAAACACTGATTAAAAGGTAAATGAAACAGGACAGAGAGTCCAGAAATAGACCCACACAAATATAGCCAACAGATCTTTGACACAGCAGCAAAGGATATACAACCAAGAAAGGATTTTCCTTTCAAAAAATAGTGCTGGAGCAAATGGAAATCTACATTTGAAGAAGAAGGAGGAGGAAGAAGGAGGAAGAGGAGGAAGAGGAGGAAGAAGGAGCAGGAGGAGGAAGAAGGAGGAGGAAGGAGGAGGAGGAAGGAGGAGGAGGAAGGAGGAGGAGGAAGGAGGAGGAGGAAGGAGGAGGAGGAAGGAGGAGGAGGAAGGAGGAGGAGGGAGGAGGAGGGCGGGGGAAGGGCAGTAGGGGGACGAGGAAGAAGAATCTAGACACAGGCCTTGTACCTTTTACAAAAATTAACTAAAAATGGATCATAGATCTAAATGAAAGACACAAAACTTTAAAACTTCTAGAAGAAAACAAGAGAGAAGCAGGGTGACCTAAAGTGAGTTTTTTAATACAACAACAAAAGCACAATCAATGAAAAATAAATTGATAAGTTGGACTTCATTGAAATTAAAAACTTCTAATCCACTCAAGAGAGTAAAAAGACAACTAACTTACTGACTGGGAGAAAATCTTTGCAAAATGCATAACTAATAAAGGTCTTGTGTTCAAAATATGCAAACAACGGTTAAAACAAAAATAGTGGCTCAATTTTACTTCTTTTTTTCTCCCTCAGAGATCCTTGTTCTGATCTGTGCTCAGTTTTTTTTGTTTTTTTTTTTTTTTTTTTGAGACGGAGTCTTGCTCATGGCCCAGGCTGGAGTGCAGTGGCCGGATCTCGGCTCACTGCAAGCTCCGCCTCCCGGGTTCACACCATTCTCCTGTCTCAGCCTCCCGAGTAGCTGGGACTACAGGCGCCCGCCACCACGCCCAGCTAATTTTTTGTATTTTTAGCAGAGATGGGGTTTCACCGTGTTAGCCAGGATGGTCTCGATCTCCTGACCTCGTGATACACCTGCCTCGGCCTCCCAAAGTGCTGGGATTACAGGCGTGAGCCACTGTGCCCAGCCTGCTCAGTTTTAAAATGGGCAAAATCACTGAACAGATGCCTTACCAGAGATATACAGATGTCAAATAAGAAAATTAAAAGATGTTCAACATCATATGCAGGGAATTGCAATTACAACAACAGTAAGATGGCACTATACATCTCTAGAATGGCTAAAATCCAAAACAGACACCACCAAATGCAGATGAGGATGTGGAGCGATAGGAACTTCCACTGTTGGTAGGAATGCAAAATGGTGGAGTTGCTTTGAAAGATGGTTTGGCAGCTTCTTGCAAAACTAAACAAATTTTTACAACATATCCAGCAATCGCACATCTTAATATTTACCCAACTGATACACACAATCAGCTACACAGATGTTTATAGCACCTAATTGTCAAAACTTGGGAACAACTAAGATGTCCTTCAGTAGATGAATGAATAGACTGTGGTACATACAGACAATGGAATATTAGTCAACACTAACAATAAAAGAGTTATCAGGTCATGAAAGATGTCAAGGAAACTTAAATGTGTATTACTAAGTAAAAGAAGCCTATCTGAAAAGGTTATGTATTATATGATTCCAACTATATGGCATATTAGACAAAACTAGGAAGAGAGAAAGCAAAAAGATCCATGGTTGCCACAGGTTGAGGAAAAGGAAGAGGGGGTAAGCAGGATTCTGAGGACAGTGAAAGTATTCTGTATGATACTGTAATGGTGGAGACATGCATTTGTCAAAATTCATAGAACTCTGCAACAAAAGAGGGAGCCCTAAAATTGATTGTGTACTTTAGTTAATAATAATCCATTTGTATTGGTTCACTAATTATAACAAATGTACCACAGTAATGCAAGGTTTTGTTTGTTTGTTTTCTGCTTTTGTTTTTGTTTTTTTTTTGACAAAGTCTCACTCTGTTGCCCAGGCTAGAGTACAGTGGCACAATCTTGGCTTGCTGCAACCTTCACCTCCCGGGTTCAAGCCATTCTCCTGTCTCAGCCTTCCAAGTAGCTGGAATTGTAGGTGTGCACCACCACGCCTGGCTAATTGTTTATATTTTCAGTAGAGATTGGGTTTCACCATGTTGGCCAGGCTGGTCTCGAACTCCTGACCTCAAGTGATCCGCCTGCCTCGGCCCCCCAAAGTGCTGGGATTACAGGCACGAGCCACCACACCCGGCTCAAGATTTTAATAATAGGGGAAACTGCTTGTGAGAGAAGGGGGATTATTTGGGAACTCCCTGTAATTTCTGTGCAATTTTTCTATAAACCTAGAATTGCTCTAAAGCATTGTCTATTAAAAGATTTTTAAATCTCTAAACAAACATTCCTGCTCTAATGTTGAAAGTCTCAGAACAAAAGCAGAGTATAGTTTATCAAACGAAGTGGTATCTACATGTAATTTTCCAAGAGTGCTTTTCACTAAATAGCCCTATGCTGTTTTCTCAGACTCCAAGTAAATAAGCTGAGTTTAGTCTATAGCTTGTGATTCATCCTGGGCTATTTTCTACAAAAAGAAAAATCTTCCCCATCGGTTACTTCATTGCATTAGTTCTTTATGTCTCCTTGTTTCCCACAGCCTTCTGCATCAGATATTTTAAAGCTCTTTCCTACCTGACATGTATCATTTTATTACGATTATGATTATTTTAGATAATCCCCCACTGCTTTCTTTCAATGGAGAAATGATCTCTTAGGCCCTGGATTTCCTTGCACTTCTCTAACTCTTATGGATTCCCTGAGTTTCATGCCTCCTTATCTTTCTAGCTATCTTGCTATCTTATTTTCCAGAAATTACTATATTTTAAATCCTCTCCTGAAGGTTTTCTCTATTTCGAGATCGCTCTAAAAAGTCTGTTTATCAAGCAGGTTTCACAGATTCAACTTGGGATAACATACGACCAACAAATAAAGAATATAGGAAAAAACTGTAGTGAAATTAAGCAGCTCTTGGCTTAGGTGTATATTATTTAGAGTTCTTCAGAGAAACAGAACCAGTAGGATTTATAGAGATAGAGAAAAGGATATTTATTATGGGAATTGGTTTATGTAACTATGGAGGTTGAGAAGTCTCACAATATGCCATCTGCAAGCTGAAGAATCAGGAAAGCCCGTGATATAATTCAGTCGAAGTCAGAAGACCCAAGAACCAGGGCCAGGAGTGGGAAGCTGGCACTGGTGTAAGTCCCAGAGTCTGAAGGCTCAAGAACCAGGAGATCTGCTGCCCAAGGGCAGGAGAAGATGGATGTCTCAGCTAAAAAAGAGAAGGAGTGAATTCACTCTTCCTCACCCTTTATTCTATTTGAGCCCTCAATGGATTGAATCATGCCCTCCCATATTGGTGAGGAAAGATCTTTACTCAGTCTATCACTTCAAATATAATCTCTTCTGGAAGCAACCTCACAGACATACTCAGAAATAATGTTTTACTGGCTATTTGGGCATCCCTTGCCCAGTCAAGTTGACACATACCCGTCACAGATCATACAGTGAGTAAACTTTGAAGCTGAAATTGAACTATGTCTTCTGCATCACAATCCAATCCTCTTTCACTAAACAACATCGTCATCTTAAATAAGGTGACGAATAAGCATGCAGCTTCCCTCCCGCCACTCAGCAGAGGAGAGAAAGATAAACCTCAGGAAATGCTTAAATAACACGTTTACATAATCACCACTAGTATTCAAGAACTGAGCTACATATCTTAAATACAAATTAAACTGGTAGATGCTTTTTAAAAGATAACCAAGAATGGGCCGGGCACGGTGGCTCACACCTGTAATCCCAGCACTTTGGGAGGCCAAGGAGGGCGGATCACGAGGTCAGGTGATCGAGACTATCCTGGCTAACACGGTGAAACCCCATCTCTATTAAAAACACAAAAAATTAGCCGGGCGTGGTGGTGGGCATAGTCCCAGCTACCCTGGAGGCTGAGGCAGGAGAATAGCTTGAACCCGGGAGGTGGAGCTTGCAGTGAGCCAAGATCGCGCCACTGCACTCCAGCCTGGGTGACAGAGCGAGACTCCATCTCAAAAAAAACAAATAAATAAAAATGAAAAATAAAGATAACCAAGAATGTGGGTGTAGGGGTAAGTTAATTTGGGAGTTGGTTATTTATCTCTATTACTACTATTATTTATCTACTATTACAACTGGGAAGTGGGAGAGCGTCACAATTCAGAAACAATGCAATAGTAGTCCTGAAAAAAGTGATCCTTCTAAAAAATACTGGCACTTGAAAAATGTGAGGGATAAATACACCCATGTTGTAATTCGTGATTATATTAGGTTGGTGCAAAAATAATTGAGGTTTTTGCCATTAAAAGTAATGGGTTTTGCCATTAAAAGTAATGGCTAAACCACAATCACATTTGCACCAATTTAATAGCAAGCTCAGGAATAATACTTGGGCCAAGCAAAGACAACCAGAGTGTTCTTAGACCATTAGATAACCTTCTTATTATAAAGATCACCACAGAGCTTCACCAGGACACTGAAGTGAAGCACATAGAGAGAACCCGCACTTTGCTCAATTTTAATTTTAATTTAAAGTTAAGATTTGATACGGATGCAGCCACACACTTCCAACATATAAATAGCCTTTATAAATAGCAGATGCCATTGCAAACTGCTTCATGGAGCTGGCAGCCACAAAACAAAATTTTCTGTCTGTCAACTGAATTTACAAGGAGACTGTGGTTTTGGCCACATTAATACCAGTTTATGCCAAACCAATGCATCTCTGATATCAGATATCCTCCTCTGTGGGATAATCACTGCAAAGCGGCACCTTGGTAGAACCTTTAGATTTTTTTAAAGCTCTACCATATTGAGTATTGTTTCAATAAAAAGATCTAAATAATTATTGAATGGATGATTCTTGAATCATTATTTCTGTTGTTGCAGGCAAAGATGATTCCTTTACGTATTCATTATCTAATCAAATCTGATTTATTTGTATGGCTCAGTGACTTTCATAACCCCTTTTTGCTTACAAGGCATGGTTCAGACATCTGACAAACAAACAGCTTGCAACAGCTGGCCTTTCTCCATCTTTCTGGCCAAATTAAAAGGCCTGTTCTCAAAACAGTACTCCCCTTTTATGTCCCCATGCTTAACACTTCGTCTTCCCTTTAAGAGGCAAATCATTTCATTTTTGCTCACCTCATGACCTCCTACCCATCATTCAAGATTTGAATCAAATATCACCCCATCTCTCTATTTCCTCAGGAATCCCTCATCACTCTTTTCTTCATGTTGCCACATGACAAAGTACAAATGAGCTGTGTTATTAACCTTATTAAATGCCTATCTTTCCCAGTAGAACATAAACTGTGGGTGTCAGCAACAATATCTTATTCATGTGTGTTTCCTCAGCATCTGGCCCAAATAGGTTACATAGATTTTTATTTTATTTTATTTTATTTTATTATTTGTAATAGAAATGTTGCCTAGGCTGGTCTCGAACTCCTGGACTCAAGCCTTTCTCCTGCCTCACCCTTCCAAAGTGCTGGGATTACGGGCGTGATCCACTGCGCCCGGATATACAGATATTTTTTAAATTTAAAAAAAGGTCAAATTTTATTGCATTTTAGTGAGCTGGGTTGTTCCCCCCCCACCAAAAAAGATGTGTTTCTAATTTCTACCATTCTTTAGGAAAACAGATTTTTGTGACATCAGAACCACTGAGGTAACATGAAAAATATGTTCAGCAAACTTTTTTACATAACTTTTATTTCACTTCTGAAAATACAAAAATTCACTATAGAAATCTGAGAAAATATATAAAAGTACAAAAAGGAAAAAAATAATAATTAAGAATCCCCTGGCCCTGGAGATAACCATTACTAACATTTTAGTATATTTCCTTTAAGTATCTTTTAATTAGGTTATCTAATTAGAATAATAATCTACAAGCATTTTAGAAGTCTGAGTAGTTTTAAATATCATCTTATATCACAAGAGGTTTCCATATCATTAACAAAATTATCAAGACAATTTATTGGATTCACAGAAATGCAATATTTTATTTAACATTTTCTCTATGTTATACATGACATCTGTGTTTTTCCACATTTTTTACTATTTTACCTAACACTAAAAGAAACACTTCTACAGATAAATCTTAGTGAGCACTTCTGATTATTGCCTTAGAATGAAAGTGTTTCCTTGGAATTTGAATTACTGGTTATGAACTTTTTATTTTTATTTTTTTTGAGACAGAGCCTTGGAGTCTCTCTCTGTCACCCAGGCTGGAGTGCAGTGGCACAATCTCAGCTCACTGCAACCTCTGCCTCCTGGGTTCAAACAATTATCCTGCCTCAGCTTCTTGAGTAGCTGGGATTACAGGCATGCGCCACCATGCCTGGCTAATTTTTGTATTTTTAGTAGAGTCAAGGTTTCACCATGTTGGCCAGGATGGGCTGGAACTCCTGACCTCGTGATCTGCCTGCCTCAGCCTCCCAAAGTGCTGGGATTACAGGCATGAGCCACCATACCCGGTTATGAACATTTTTAAGGCTCTTAGTCCAAATTATTAATTTAATTCCCAAAAACTTCACCCCAGCCTGTGCTCCCAGTAACAGTCAACAGTATAGAAATCCGGTTATCTCACCGTCTCTTCGCCACATAGAATACTACCATGGTTGTCTTCAATCTGTGCTATTTCAATAGGTGAAAATGGTAAATTTTTATTGTTTTAATTTTCTTTTCACTAATAACTAATGAGGAAGAATAATTTTCATTTATATTAACCATTTTTACCTCCTGTTAGATATATTTTCCATTTATTTCCTTTACTCTAATTTCAGCTGGGTCTTGATATTTTTCTGGATGTGTATATGTTCTTCATAAATGAAGGATATTAATCTTTTATCATAAATGTTTTTCTCAATATACTATTTACTTTTCCTTTTTGTTTATGGTATTTTGACATTATAAATGGGGCAAGAGCCATAATTTGTCACTTATTTGGAAAGAGGTCACAAATTCCTTAAGAATTGGTAAAGCCCCTCATTAGAAAAATATATGCATGTACACACCTGTGAACAATTTTTAAAGCTCTTGAAATCCATCTATAGACTCTATCAATTATGTTACTAATTCATCACTATTTCAACTGGGTCCTAATCACCTCGCAACCCCACAGGGTGATACAAACTCATTGCTACTTATTTTTTTGTTTGTTTTTTTTTTTTTTTTTTTTGAGACAGAGTCTCGCCCTGTCACCCAGTCTAGAGTGCAATGGCGTGACCTCAGCTCACTGCAACCTCCGCCTCCCGGATTCAAGCGATTCTCCTGCCTCGGCTTCCCGAGTAGCTGGGATTACAGGCACCCGCCACCATGCCCAGCTAATTTTTTGTATCTTTAGTAGAGACGGGGTTTCACCATGTTGGCCAGGCTGGTCTCTAACTCCTGACCTTGTGATCCGCCCGCCTCGGCCTCCCAATGTGCTGTGATTACAGGCGTGAGCCACTGTGCCCGGCCTGCAACTTCTTACTAATTGTGATGTATGAAAAGAACATGGAGTGGCTGTGTGCCGTATTGTGTGGGGAAGAAGCAGTATGCAATGGTAGACGGAAACTGCTTTCGAGGTGGGAAAACCTGAGCTCTTAGCCTAATTCTGTCACTAACTAAATAAGCTGGAAAAACTACTTAATCTTTGTCTCCATATCTTCGTCTATAACATGTGCACACATATGTGTTTAACTCATGTTCATGTGTGCATGCATGCGGTGAAATGAGAATTCACATTCTCTAAGGCCTTTTCTTTTGTAAAATGTAAATACATTATATACCAAAGTGATGTTCTGTTATACAACACTTTTATTTTTGAAGTCATTTAAAACCATCCTGGAAAATAGACACATAAACTTCAAACAGCACAGCTGTGACTATTCAGCACTCCTTAGTTACAACTAGTCATACTACCGTTTAATGGTGTCATTAAAAATACATTGTCACCATAGAAACTGCAACTTTATAGGATACCAAATCTTTCTTTGAAATGTTTATGCTTAAGCAACTTACATTGTCTTATGTAATAATGGTGGGTTCTCCTTGTTTGTTAGCAGACATAGCTTTCCCTTCCCCAGTTTATCTGTAACCAAGAAAAACTATCAAGGATCTGCTTTAAATTGCTTGATACTTTATTATGCAAAAAAAAAAAAAAAAAAGAGAGAGAGAATCAGCTTAAAAGCCAAAAATTTTCTGATACTTGGAAACATACATTACCAGTTGTCAACAGTACCACTGTCTTATAGACTGGGACACAAAAATGTTCCCACTCTAGACAAAATGCTGGTATCATTCTCTCCTCCCACCACTTTTTCACTTTGTCCCTTTTCTGACATTTTTCTTCCTAGTTGCCCCTTTGCCCTTTGGCTCTGTTTACTTCCCTGCTCATGGCTTTGCCACTTACACATCCTGTATCCTATTGATTCCTAGGTGGTCACTAGGAACCAAAACATTAGTTGGTATAAGCTTTATAAGTAAACTCACAAGTTTATTTGCATTTTAAGCAGGGAATCTTGAAGGCTACAGATTTTTCAAGATGTAAGAAGTAAAGCTTTAATAGTCATGGGACAGATAATATGGTCAGTATTGTGGAAAGCAGTGTGGTGATTCCTCAAAGAGCTAAAAGCAGAACTACCATTCGTCCCAGCAATCCCATTAATGGGTATATACCCAAAGGAATATAAATCATTCTACCACAAAGACATATGCACACAAATGTTCACTGCAGCACTATTCACAATAGCAAAGACATGGAATCAACCTAAATGCCCATCGATGACAGATTGGATAAAGAAAATGTGGTACATATATACCATGGAATACCATGCAACCATAGAAAAACTGAGATCATGTTTTTTGCAGGAACATGGATGGAGCTAAAGGCTATTATCCTCAGAAAAGTAACGCAGGAACAGAAAACCAAATATCACATGATCTCACTTATAGGTGGGAGCTAAATGCTGAGAACTTACGAACACAAAGAAGGAAACAGCAGACACTGGGGTTTACTTGAAGATGGAAGGTGGGAGGAGGGAGAGGAGCAGAAAAGATAACTATTGGGTACTCGGTTTAATTCCTGAGTGATGAAATAATCTGTACAACAAACCTCCATGACATGAGTTTACCTATGAAACAAACCTTCACATATACCCCGAAACTAAAATAAAAGTTTCTTAGAAATAGGCAGTATTTTAGAATTGAGTAGCCCAGGCTCAAGCCCCCTCAACTGACTCTAGACAAACTACCTTCTACTCCACCTACTTATGTGCTCCCTCTCTTTGCCATTAAAAATTGTGCTGTGTACCTACTAGATGCTCTCCTAAGCACAGGGGCTACACCAGCCAGTGGAATAGACAAGGGCATATCACATATTTCTGTCTAGTTCAAAGAGAGACAGAAAACCAAAAGACAAACAAAAAAGGCAAGTGTTTATAGTGATCAGCGAGCCCTGCAGAGATCTGAAAGAGCTTTCCAAGTAGAGAGACCCACTGGTACCAAGTCCTGAGATAGGGAAGAATTCTCTATGTTTTGGGGAGAGTAGATCAGTGTGTCCGGAACATGGTGAATGAAGTGGAAATTGGTTCAGGGCAGGTCATTTCCTGCAAGAGTTTGAAGGCAAAAATGAGGAGTCTGGACTTTATGCTCAACCTAATAGGAAGTCAACGGAAGGCTTCAAGAAAGGAAGTAAAACAACTTGACTTACTTTATAAAAGGTCACCTCTAGCTGCTAGGTGGTGAATAAACTGAAGCAAGAACCAAAGAACGCAGGGAGACAAGTTTGAAGAAATTGCAATAGTCAGGTATAGTGGTGGCTGCAATTGCCAGCACGAGCAATGGCATGAGTATTAGAAGCTTCTTTTCAATTAAAATGAAAACCCTTTGACTAGGATGCTAAAAAGTCTTATTTGCTTTCACATCTTTCCCAAAATGCCATCATGGCTGCATTATCTAGTCTAGTTACTGACGAACAAGTGAAATAATACAATCATACCCCTTCTATTCCAAGGCTTCTGTATCCAGCTCTGATTTAGTCAAATATTCATGTGAAGCAAAAATTACAAAGTCTCTCAGAACTTTTAATAAATCATAGTGAAAGCAGTAAGCATGACTTATGCAACAAAACAGAACAGAGTTAGAGGTAGGGCAGAAACCCAGCACTCCTTCCTCCCACTGTGTTGTTCTGTCCTTTAGCCCATCTTTCCAGTGATTCCAGATACATCTCATTAAATCTCTAAATGCTTATTCCAAAAGTACTTATTTGTGCAGCAGCCATCCAAAAAGAACGCAGCAAACAAGTGAGAGAAATAATTAGTGGCTAATTAACCTTAAGCTTTATGAGAGACCTTAGCAGTCGTTTGCCAGTATTTTTTTTTTTTTTTTTTTTGGCAAAACTGAATCATTCCTCATTAGTGTCTATGTCATAGGCTACTTTTAAATGGACTCCTAGAATGACAAATCATTAGAGCTGCAAAGAAATCTTAGAGTTTATTCTAGTACAACTCCCTGATTGTACAAATCAATAAATGTAAGTAGTTTTCCTACGATCACAATGTGTACTAGCATCAGATGCTAAACAAGTAACACCACTGGCAGCTTTTCTCACAAGGTTGTATGCAATCCATTTATGTTGTCCCTTTTCCTAAATCCTTACCCTCCTCATGTCTTCTTCACTTGTCCCCTTAATGGGCTTATATTCCTTCCAGGAGCCATCATTGTAACCACTCCTTTCCACACATGATCAGTTATCTTGACCCTCCCGAACTCCCTCACACTCTAAGCCCCAATCGTAACTGAATTCAACTTTGTACCTACTTCACATCTGTACCCAAACATCTGAATATGGCTAGAGAAAAGCACACAGTCGATAGGGCTCAGTTACCTCACTAACCTCTTCCACACAGCTGACCTGGCAGGACTGCTCCATTTGTAGTATGGTGGAGAAACATTCCAGGTGGGAATGAGCAAAAACTGCAAGACCTCTGAAGACCTTGCTGAGAAGTCATACATCACTTCCACTACATTTTACTGGTCAAAGCAATTTACAAAGCCAGCAGCCCAGATTTGAAGGGAGGAGAAAGGCACACCAGCTTTTCATGGGAGAGGCTGAAAAGAATTGATGGCCATTTTTGATCCAGCACAGTCAGGGTAATTGAGAAAATATCAATGTCTCATTTGCTGCAAGCACAAAAAAAAAAAAGCCTCCTTAAGCCCTATCCCTACACCGTCAAGTGTTCTTATTTAGATTTCAGAGAGAGAATTGCACCCCAGGATGGGGCTATAATAGTCATCTTCCTCCAGAATTCCCCTTCTCAGTAACATTAGAAATAATTTAAGAAAATTGTCATTTCTTCCTTTCCAATCTTCTGCCCTCTCAGACACACCTCTATTTCAACAGCAAGAACAGTTGGGGGAAGTGGGAAAGGTGGGAGTGAGGGAGAAATTCCTAAATATGGCATGTGCATTTATTTTGAGCAAAATCACAAGTCACTTCAAACATTTCATTCAAGTAAATCATAAAACATGTGGAAGTGGTAGAATTTGAAGATCTTCAATGAAAAGAAAGAAGATTTAGATTATATTGGTCAGCGTGGGATGTAATGGCAGAATCAATGAGAGGTGTGTCTAGGTTTTGCATGGAAAATGGGGTGGAAAAAGAAAGAGAGAAAGATTGGCTATTCCAAATAAAATGTACTGTTAAAGTGCCTTGAAAATGACATTAAGCTGCTTAGCTAGTGAGGACAACGATCAAAAAAATCACAGGTGTTATAATATGGAAAAATTTGTATTCTCTTAGCGGTCAATACAAAAATTCCTTTGTAGGAAGAACATCTTAATAAAGCCACATTTGCAATAGCAACACATTGGTTGGGCTTTGGTTTCTTAAGTAAGAGGGAAAATATGTTTTTTAAAAGAAAGAAAAGTTTTGCTTCAATCAGTGGAAGAGAAGAAATGCAGATTGCCCAATTCTAATGGCGGAGGGGTACGGAGTGCATTTGGAGGAAGACACTGGGCTCATAGGGAAGGAGAAACTTGGGCGAGTAACAAAAGCCTGGAGGGAGATATTTTAAGTGAAATGCTGAAGGTAATCTCCCCCTCCAAAAAAACGGTCTACCAAAATTCATGAAATGTTGCATGTGGCTGAATTTTCTTCCTTTATAGACTCTTTAGTTTGCATGTGAAAAAAAAGAAAAACAAAAAACCCTGATTCTAACTAGTTTAGAAAAAAGAGTGGGGGTGTGGAAAGAAGGGAGATGTTCACTTAAGCCCATCTCTGAAAAGCTAGAAATGGGCGTGGAACCAGGAGCAGGAACCCACTCACTCTCCATTTCTCATCTCTGCTAGTCTCTGGATGCTGACCTCAATACCTCACTGTGGCAGGGAACACAGTCCCCCACAGCCCCAGGTCTTACAGCTCCACCACCGACTGTGGCCAGAGGGGATCCTGTGGCGGGCCCAGCATGGGTCAAGTGTCCACCCCTAGACCAATCGCTGTGGCCAAAATGATGACAGCTTCCATTGCCTGACAGTGGAGGTGGTGGTCTGCTTTAAAAGGGCAGAGTTTTGACACACAGAACAGTAAGTGTCTGCTACGGTCTGTGTCCCCTCCAAAATTCATATTGAAACTTGATTTCTAATGCAATAGTATTATGAGGTAGAGACTTTAAGAGGTGATTAGGCATGAAGACTCCACCCTCGTGAATGGGATTCGTGCCTTATAAAAGGGCTTGAGGGAGCCTGCTTGTCTCCTTTTTCCTCTTCTGCTCTGTGAGGACACAGCAACAAGGCACCATCGATGAGGAACTGACCCTCACCAGACACTGAACTTGCTGGATCCTTGGTCTTGGACTACCCAGCCTCCAGAACCGTAAGCAATGGATTCCTGTTGTTTACAAATTACCCACTCTCAGGTATTTTGTTATAGCATCAGAAACCAACTAAGACAATGTTCATTCCAGATTTTATGTGGAAAATACTGAAGAATCTAGGTCTGCCAGCCAGCTGGTGTGGGAATGAGAACTAGTCAACCAACATGCAGTATTACAAGGCCAAAGATTTAATTGCTTTTAACTAAAGAAACCATTTGAACCATATAATAATCATTTTATCTTTGGTCATCAAATAGACTGTTATGTCATTTCCACTTTCTATTTTTTCAAGAAGAGATCCTCAGTAGCTGGCAACAGGCACTAAATGGTAAATTAAAAAACACTTAATTTTCACATAAATGTTTGGGTTTCATCAGGCTTCAATTATATGAATGCATACATGTATATATGTATATAAACACTCAAAGGACATATTAAGGAAAGTTTTAATTACAGATATGTGAAACACAAAAGGGCAGGAATCTTGTCGCTTTTATGCCATTGACACAAATGTGGACTGAAATATGTTTTGCCTGTTAGCAAATGTCTCTCTTTGATGGTATGAAATCAAATCCTTTAGGATTTACCTAGTCTGTTATTTACTAACCACAAGTTTTTCTTGCTTATTTTGATCTTAAAATAGAAAGCAGTTATAGTTTGAGGCAGCTAAATATTGAAAAGGTGTAAAACCAATCAGTATCCATCTTTAAATGATGAGAGTTACATGTAATAACTGCTACATTACTAAAGGCAATCCTCTAACTTCTATCAATACGTGCTTCACATCCTAGAGTATTCACTTCCTCCACCAGCAAGCAACTTCACCATAACCATTCCTTTCTAGGGAGGGAAGAAGGCATCACCTGTGACTTCCGGGCAGTTTGTGATCAGGAAGATCTCACTGCTCAGAAAGGAGGCATCACAGTCACTGCCGGGGTTTTCTTTTTTTTTTTTTTTTTGAGACGGAGTCTTGCTCTGTCGCCCAGGCTGGAGTGCAGTGGCCGGATCTCAGCTCACTGCAAGCTCCGCCTCCCGGGTTCACGCCATTCTCCCGCCTCAGCCTCCCGAGTAGCTGGGACTACAGGCACCCGCCACCTCGCCCGGCTAGTTTTTTGTACTTCTTTTTAGTAGAGACGGGGTTTCACCGTGTTAGCCAGGATGGTCTCGATCTCCTGACCTCGTGATCCGCCTGTCTCGGCCTCCCAAAGTGCTGGGATTACAGGCGTGAGCCACCGCGCCCGGCCGGGGTTTTCATTGCTGGTAAATTACCAGGAAAAACAGACTATGCAGCTGCTATTTTTATTTTTTTTAGCCCTTCCTTCCTATTTAAAAAAGGTCCTTTTCCATACCTTGTTTGACGTTTGTCCAGGAGGATAACAAAGGAGACCAAATAGAAAATAAAAACTTACTGCAGAGAAAATGAGAGAGACGGTTTCAGTAGATTTCAGGCCGGGATAATCACACCCAGGATCATATCTTCTTATCTGTGCCAAGGGTGTGATTGCTTCCAACAAACCTGCCACTCTCTTCCCACCAGGTGTTCAAGGGGTGGCTCTCCAGAGATTTTAGACAGAACTGTGTGCTGCCTGAAGCAGAGCCCTGTCAGCAGTTAAAGGGGCTTTGCGTCCCATTCCAGTGTATTGTCCTTGTTACAGAAATGCTCTTACGTTGCTGATCCAAGCAAAAATACCACGGCATACCCAGCTAGAAAGACCTAATGCAGAATCCACCCTGAAGGAGGCTGTGTACCTGCGCTGCCAACCTTAGGTGAATCGACCCAATTCAGGTTTCTCTCCTGAATAATATCAGGAGGCTTGGGCATACTCATCTGACTGTTGGTTGGTTGGTTAATTGGTTGGCTGGCTTCAATCCTTAAGAATACAACTAAAAACAATGTTGAGAGTGACCGAACACACCTAATGAAGTGTGTAACAAAGAACCTAGGAATAGAGAGAAGGTCATTCATGCAACAGACACAGACCCCATGGCACAAATATAACTACAGAGGCATCCTGGTGTTGCCACCAACTTGTCCCTTTGAAGGCACCGACGAGACCCTTAGCAACAGAGCAGCTGAGGGAAACATGCCTATTCTGGTTCCGTACAGATCCTTTTTTCTTTTATTGTCCAATGTATATTATTTACTAATCCTCTTTTATAACTACACATAACTATATTGTAGCCATACTAGTCACTTCCTTTCTCAAAACAGATGAATTTTCTCTTGTCTAAAATTGCCCACAGTTCAGATTTATAAACTTTTCCACCGTCATAGCCTTTTTTCAACTGCCTGTAACAACATGGCTGTTTATTTCTTCCTCAGCTCTCATTGCAGTTTATCTTAAGGACCACCACACCTTCCACCCCCAGCAAGGAGGAAACAATGTCTTGGCTAAATGCTACCTCAAAGACCTTTCTCATTATTCCAAATAAAAATCGTTCAGGATTTCCTCCTCTATCAGCTCCCCCTCTCACCCTTCACGTTTGTGGTTGAACAATTTCAGGTCCACTAATGTATGCCAGCATTAAAAAATAGAGATATATATCCTACAAAAATCCATGAATTAGGAAAATCTTAGTTATTTTACAAAAGTGTTCATGTGAGATTCACTTAAAGAACGTGTTCTAGCCTCTAGTGAATTTTGAAATTGTTTACATGCCACATTTTAGGATCACACTTACTAAGCAATATTGGCTGCTATTCTTTCTAACACACAGTTTCATTCATTTATAAGCATACTTGCCATATAGAATCATTTCCAAATATGCATTGTCTATAGAGTTCTAGTACATTAAAAGCTAGAACAAAGCAGTGGTGCTCACTACTACAACCGACTCCTCCCACAACCCCTGACAGGGCAGTGAAGTGACTTGTGGGGAAAGAAAAAGAAAAGACTATCTCTAAGACAGACTCAAAAGCTCTAGATGGAGACTCCAAATCTAACAACGTAGCAGACCAGACAACCTGCAAGTCTCTGACGAATGTTAACTTCAATATAATCACACCCACTTAAATGGATTCCTAGAGAGTAAGAAGGTAAGGAAAATAATCTTCCAAGGCTAAGAAAAGAAATAAAAGCAGCTCAAGGGCACTCAAGTTTAAGCTACCATGAAGGAGAGTTGTGAGTATCTGTTTCAATAAATTAAGGTCATAAGGTTGTTTTTGTTTTTGCTTTTGTGAGACGGAGTTTCGTTCTTGTTGTCCGGGCTGAAGTACAATGGTGCGATCTTGGCTTATTGCAACCTCTGCCTTTCAACCGATTCTCCTGCCTCAGCCTCCCAAGTAGCTGGGGTTACCAGCACACGCCACCACAGCCAGCTAATTTTTTTGTATTTTTAGTAGAAACTGGGTTTCACCAACAGGTGCTGGAGAGGATGTGGAGAAATAGGAACACTTTTACACTGTTGGTGGGACTGTAAACTAGTTCAACCGTTGTGGAAAACAGTGTGGCGATTCCTCAAGGATCTAGAACTAGAAATACCATTTGACCCAGCCATCCCATTACTGGGTGTATACCCAAAGGATTATAAATCATGCTGCTATAAAGACACATGCACACGTATGTTTATTGCAGCACTATTCACAATAGCAAAGACTTGGAATCAACCCAAATGTCCATCAGTGACAGACTGGATTAAGAAAATGTGGCACATATACACCATGGGATACTATGCAGCCATAAAAAAGGATGAGTTCATGTCCTTTATAGGGACATAGATGAAGCTGGAAACCATCATTCTCAGTAAACTATCACAAGGACAAAAAAATCAAACACTGCATGTTCACACAGAGCCAGGCCTTGCTAGTTCCTGCCTGGCCATCAGAGCAGGCTCCACACACCTAAGGCACTACTACTATGCTAACAAGTGTGCCCTACCCACCCATGTGGGAGTAGGTGACTTCAGCTGGGCCAAGCACACTACCTGGTCTCCGTGACTGGTCTGAGGGCCTGTGGCCTAAGCAAAAATATTCTCACCTGGAATTTTTTTTTTTTTTCCGATACAGAGTCACCCTGTGGAGACTCTGTCACCCTGGCTGGAGTGCAGTGGTGCAATCTAGGCTCACTGCAACCTCCACCTCCTGGGTTCAAGCAATTCTCCTGCCTCTACCTCCTGAGTAGCTGGGACTACAGGTGGGCGACACCGTGTCTGGCTAATTTTTTTGTATTTTTAGTAGAGACAGGGTGTCACCATGTTGGCCAAGCTGGTCTCGAACTCCTGACTTCAGGTGAGCTTCCCGCCTTGGCCTCCCAAAGTGTTGGGATTACAGGCATGAATCACCGCGCCCGGCTTTTTTTTTTTTTTTTTTTTTTTTTTGGCACAGTTTCACTCTGTTGCCCAGGCTGGAGGGCAGTGGCACAGTCTCAGCCCACTGCAACATCTGCCTTCAGGGTTCAAGCGATCTCCTGCCTCAGCCTCTCGAGTATCTGGGACTACAGGTGCCTGCCACCACGCCCAGCTAATAGAGACGGGGTTTCACCTGGAATTTTCTAGCTGAATCCAGGATACCCTTTCCTCTTGTGAGCTATGATGCTAGAGGATCCAAGCCCAGTGTTGCCTAAGGCTAAGTGCCCTGATAGTGGAAAAAGCCCACATGAAGGAGGAGAAAGTGAAGCAAACAGGTAGAGAGGATCAAAACTCATGGATGGAAAGAGCACTTTGAAAACTTTGATTATCTTGTTCCAGTTGTCCTCGAGAAAGCTCTCCCCTACTCATCTCACTGTTGGTTCCATAAACCAATTCACTCCCCATTTTTGTTCAGGTTTGTTCAAGTTAACTTTCTGAAACTCAGAACAAAAGAGTCTAGACTAATGTTTTCTACTTTTTATGCAAAAAAGCCACAATCTTAAGTTTTTGTGTGTAAGATCATGGACTGATTTAATGCTGTTTTATTGAACTTTGCATTTGAAATGAAAATCTCACTATTTCCTTTTATCATTCTTAGTTGATGGTATATTGTTCTTTGCCTATCTTCTTCTCATCATGAATATATAGTATCACAATTTACTACTGTAATAGACAGAACAAGTGATTTTGGAAATAAAAATGCTCTATCTCTGTGATCTGAGTGGGGCTGAGGAGTGGGGACAGATCTCCATTTTGCCCTGTTCCTCCTGAAGCGGGAGGTGGGGACTGCGTCCTGAAGTCGGCAGCCCAGTGTTTTTATTTTTTATTTTTTAATTTTTTGAGACAGAGTTTCACTCTTGTTGCCCAGGCTGAAGTGCAATGGCTCAATCGTGGCTCACTGCAACCTCCACCTCCCAGGTTCAAGAGATTCTCCTGCCTCAGCCTCCCAAGTAGCTGGGTTACAGGCATGTGCCACCATGCCCGTGGCAGCCCATTGTTTAGGATTGCCCCATAAGGGTGTTCAGATGCACGAATGACTTGCAGTGCCTACGTTTGGATGTAGGGCTGGAGAAAGCTGAACTGATCTGTATGTCAAGGAGACAGGAATTGGGGGCAAAGAGGCAAGAGAACAAAGGAGAAGATGGGAGGAGAAAGGAAGTCACAGGCACACTCTGGGAGATGAGCCACATTGTCCTATAACTGAAGCCACTTTTTCCTGCCAGTGCATTTAACCTCAGGCAACACTGGGCTTGGATCCTTATAACATCTCAGCTCACAAGAGGAAAGATTATCTTCTATCCTGGATTCAGTTAGACAATCCCAGATGATGATAATGGGATCCTGGCTTAGGCCACATGTCCACTCCCTCAGACCAGTCACTGAGGCCAGGTAGTGTGGTTGGCCCATCTTAAGTCACCTGCTCCGCGGGGCTGAGAAGAGCATACTTGCTAGCGTAGTAATGGTGCCACAGGTAGTGTGGAGCCTGCTCTGACAACCATAAAGCTTTTCGAAAACAGGAAAGCCAAATAAATATTCAATTAGATAAGTTACTTCCTGTCTGAAGATGTAATATAACTAGAGCAACCATTTAATTTATGACCCAAACCTGCGCCCTTTAAGAGTAAAAGGCGACACTATTAATAATAATATCACGTATAAACCAGGGCTGTCCCAGGCAAGCCAGGCCTACGGTCCAATCAAGCATTACCTTCTTATTACTTTCTTTTTTTTTTTTTTTTTTTTTGAGACGGAGTCTCGCTCTGTCGCCCAGGCTGGAGTGCAGTGGCGCGATCTCGGCTCACTGCAAGCTCCGCCTCCCGGGTTCGTTCACGCCATTCTCCTGCCTCAGGCTCCTGAGTAGCTGGGACTACAGGCGCCCGCCACCGCGCCCGTCTAATTTTTTGTATTTTTAGTAGAGACGGGGTTTCACCGTGGTCTCGATCTCCTGACCCTGTGATCCGCCCGCCTCAGCCTCCCAAAGTGCTGGGATTACAGGCGTGAGCCACCGCGCCCAGCTACCTTCTTATTACTTTCATATCCAGTGAAGTGGGCCACACACAGATGCCTTGTAAAGTTTTTCAGAGGGAAATTTTTTAAAAAAGAAATGAAAAGAAAAAAGTCTGCTTCAGGTTTTCAATGGTGTGTGCTGGGCAGGAACAACTTTCACATGATTGCGACACTCCAGCCACTGTGTGGCTCCAGCAGGGAGGGGACGGGGTGCAGGTCACAGTGCCTAGGAGAGAGGCTGGGTGGGAACATGCAGCTCTCACCACGCTGGGTTTGGAATCAGCCGATCACCCGAATCTCAGCCAACAAATCGGCTCCACCACGTTCTACTCTTGCTGCACTTAATTGCTCTCCATTCATTAGATAGGAGGTATATGTAGTCTCACCCAGATAACATTGTTTTTTGTTTTTGTTTTTGTTTTTGAGACAGAGTTTCACTCTTGTTGCCCAGGCTGGAGTGCAGTGGCGCGACCTAGGTTCAGTGCAACCTCCACCTCTTGGGTTCAAGCGATTCTCCTGCCTCAGCCTCCTGAGTAGCTGGGATTGTAGGCTCACACCACGACGCCCGGCCAATTTTGGTATTTTTTTTTTAGTAGACACGGGTTTCACCATGTTGGCCAGGCTGGTCTCTAACTCCTGACCTGAAGTGATCTGCCTGCCTCAGCCTCCCAAAATGCCAGGATTACAGGCGTGAGCCACCATGCCTGGCCCCTTTAATTTTAAGATGTACCCTGCCTGTACTCCAGCACTTTGGGATGCCAAGGTGGGAGGATTGCTAGAGCGCAGGAGTTTGAGACCAGCCTGGGCAATGCAGTGAGACACTATCTCTAAAAAATAAAAATAAATTAAAATGTGCCCAGATGCCTTCTTCCCTGTGGCATCTCTGGCTAACTTCTATGGCTTCTCTCTTCACTTATCCAAGAAGGAAGAAGAAAATTTGGTGATGTTGCCAAACCCAGGTCTACCCAGGTGCCCACACAGCGTCCAGTGTGTTAGAATGTGGCGAGAGCATCACTTACGGCTGATGGGGAACATACCTCTAAACTTTAGTCTGTACAGAAGATACAAGGCAGAAAAAAAAAGGGCTCATCCTCACTCTCAAGCATGTGTGACAGAAAGAATCACGAGTTTCCATTCACAGACCCTAGTTTGAATCCTAGCTTCATCATTTACCACCAGCCTTGTAAATTAACCATCACATTAATTACCTTACCTGAATCTGTTTCTTAATCTTTTTTCATTTTTGATTTTTTAGCCACAGAGTCTCGCTCTGTCACCCAGGCTGGAGTGCAGTGGTACCATCATAGCTCACTGCAGCCTTGAACTCCTGGGCTTAAAATGATCCTCTCACCTCAGCCTCCAGAGTAGCTGGGTCTATAGGTGTACACCACCATGCCCAGCAAATTTTTTTAAATTTGTGTACAAGTGAAGTTTCACTATGTTGCCCAGGCTGGTCTCAACCTCCTGGCCTCAAGATATTCTTCCTCCACTCTGTAGCCCAGGCTGGAGTGTAGTGGCATGATCTCCACTCACCACAACCTCCACTTCCTGGGCTCAAGCAATTCTCATGCCTCAGCTTCCACAGTAGCTGGGACTACAGATGCCCACTACATCCAGCTGATTTTTGTATTTTTAGTAGAGACGGGTTTCATCATGTTGGCCAGGCTGGTCTTGAACTCCTGTCCTCAAGTGATCCACCTACCTCGCCCTCCCAAAATGCTGGGATTATAGGTGTGAGCCACTGTACCCAGCCTTATTTCTTCATCTTTTTTTTTTTTCTTGAGACGGAGTCTCGCTCTGTCACCCAGCTGGAGTGTAGCAGCACAGTCTCCACTCACTGCAACCTCCATCTCTCGGGTTCAAGTGATTCTCCTGCCTCAGCCTCTTGAGTAGCTAGGATTACAGGCGTGCACCACCACACGTGGCTAATTTTTCTATTTTTTGTAGAGACGGGGTTTCATCATGTTGCTCAGCCTGGTCTCAAACTGCTGGCCTCAAGTAATCCACCCACCTCAGCCTCCCAAAGTGCTGGGATTACAGGCGTGAGCCACTATGCCCAGACCCATTTCTTCATCTTTAAAATGGGGGTAACAGCACCTAACTCATAGGGATGTTATGAACGTTATATCAGTATATCAAACACCCACTGTGCCTTACCACATTCTCGTGGAACAACTATTTTACTCCAACTACTGTGTAATAACCAACTTCATGCAATATCATCTGACAGCCAGACAGCCAAATAATTTGGAAGGACCAGTGAAAAATAAAAATGCAAAGCCACTTGTTCCAAAAATTATTAAGAATATCAAGCCAACAACATGAGTGCATTAAACCAAACCCAGACCTTGTGCGGTTGTACAGGTTACATTACCTTGGCACAGGTAACATGCCCTTGGCACAGGTGCTGTTGACAGCTCCTCCCCTCTGATGTACCAGTTATCTCTCATTTTCTGCCCCGGTGCTTCTCTGACACCATGGCGTTCATATATGTGCAATCTGGAAGCCTGGACGAATTACGATCCATGAGGCAACACTGGAGCAATAGAGGATGGGGGCCACAAGATAAATACCACCCTCCTGTGACACTCAGGTGGACAATGCTGAGACGCATTCTACATCCTGATGAGGAACCTTGAATCAGCTCCCTCTCTTTCCCTTACCTGCCCACAAGTTCTTGTCTCAGACTCTGCTCTCAGGCTTAGACAAAGGCATACTTTTGATAAAACACTTTGCATAGATCTGTTTTATCAAAGTCTTCCCTTTTTCTATCTGAGGTGCAATAAACAGTGATCAATAAAAGAGATGTGAGGATTAAATCTAATGAAGAAGAAGAAGAGGAGGAGGAGGAAGGAAGGAAGGAAGGAAGGAAGGAAGGAAGGAAGGAAGGAAGGAAGGAAGGAGGGAGGGAGGGAGGGAGGGAGGGAGGGAGGAAGGAAGGAAGGAAGGAGAAGGGGAAGGGGAAGGAGGAGGAGGAGGAGGAGAAAAGAGAAGTTTGTATACATTTTGCTTTTTCATGTCGGTTCACCCTTCTCCTCACCCACCCACCCTTCTCTGCCTCAGCATCATATACTCATATTTTTTAAACCCTATCTGATCACCCCTTGCTATGAGATTCTACAAATTCCATTTATTGAAGTCTTATTTCTTTCTGACATTCATTTGACCTTGATCCTGTAACCGTCTCACTGGAAGACAAAACACGATCATGATTCAGGCTCTGAATGGGGAAGGAGAGGAAAATTCTACCGAAAATACAATAAACTAATTTAAAGGAAGTAAAGTAAAGACCACTTTTAAAGTGGTCTCAAGGCCGGGTGTGGTGGCTCATGCCTGTAATCCCCACACTTTGGGAGTCTGAGGTAGGCAGATCACGAGGTCAGGAAATCGAAACAATCCTGGCCAACATAGTGAAACCCCATATTTTAAAAAAAAATACAAAAAAATAGCCAGGCGTGGTGGCACGCACCTGTAGTCCCAGCTACTCCAGAGGCTGAGGCAGGAGAATCGCTTGAACCCAGGAGGTGGAGGCTGCACTGAGCCGAGATTGTGCCACTGTACTCCAGCCTGGACAACAGAGCAAGACTCTGTCTCCAAAAAAAATAATAAAATAAAATAAAATAATTAAGTGGTCCCAAAATACCACTTTAAAAGAAAAAAATGACAATTCGATTCTTGGCTAGCTAAAAATCACATTCTGATAACTATAAAAAATGTACATATTTCACTTGCTTTATATGTTATGTTACATATTGTACTTTACTCTCTCAAAATATTATCCTTTCTCTTGTCTCTTTTATTCATCAGCACAGTTACTCAGTAACCTCTCTAAGGAACCATATTAGAACAGGAAAACTGTATCGAACAGTACAGTGACCTTGCCTGACCAGCTTGACTCACCCAACAACGAGGGCTCTGCCACCTAACAGATGCTCACCATTTGGCAGATTTCATTAAAAGTTCAATAACCCAACAAGATCCAGACTGATTCTCTATAAGATTATAGGATTTTTCTATACTATTGGGTATTATACTATTAATACCACAAATACCAAAATATATCTCAATTTTCATCATCAATTCTGGAAGATAATATTTTGATATTTTATTACAAAAACATAATACACTGTAAATAGCCAGCACAGCAAAAAAGTATACTCTAGAAACCACTGACTACAATAGACTATCAATACATTAGTAAATCATACCTATAAATTTTACAAACAGTATTGATATTAGTTTGATTTTTTACAATGTACCTGCTAATACATTAGCAAATAATTCATTGCAGGAGATTAGAGTGCATAACATCCTCATTAAAAATATATTGATATAAACTTTTAAAAAACTATTATATCTATAACTTAAGCCATGGTTTCTTTTTTCACCAAAATTGTATCAGAGTATTTAGAGTAACTATAACTTAAATAAGTGTATTCGCACTTTTTTTATTCAACAAATATTTCTTGAAGCCTAGTTTGTACCTGGAGAAAAAATAATACACAAAAGAGAAATGGAGTCTAGCCCTGGGAATTTATAGTCCAGTAAGGCAGAGACAAGCAAGCAGACAGTTAGAATACAATGCAGAGCAGTGAGTGTCATGATGGGGAAGTCTGAGCTGTTCTGGTAGTGCTTAAGGAAGCCCTTAACCCATTCTTGAGAGGTCATGGAAGCTTCCAGAAGGAAGGGACAATTAATCTTGTAAAATTAACAATCTTGTAAAATTGAAGGGGCAATTACCTGTAAAATGAGGAGCAAGGGTTGACACAACAGAAGGAGAATGGCAGAGATGGTGAAGATTTATGGCAGGGAAACTGTACGTTCCAAAGCCTAGAAGTAAGAAACAAGGTACATTCTTTGAGGTCCTGCAATAGGTTTCCTATAGCCATATTATCCAAAGATTTAAAATGCTTTGTAGACTTCTATGTGAATAAAATTTACTTTACATAAATTAACTTAAAACTTCCTCTCATGCTGTGGCTGTTTTACTGATGGGGTGGTTGCACCTTTGATGCATAGATGCAGTGATGCCACAGCTGCACTGATGCATTGATGCCATTGGTGCATGGATACTATTGATGCCTTGATGCATAGATACCATTTGTGCATTGATACATTGCTGCCATTGATGCAGTCCCTCAGGGATCTTCAGCCATTTGTCAGTAAGAGCAACTCTTTCCTTCCCTCTCTAACAACATAATCATAATTGGTTAACTGATGTTATTTAGATAGGTTCTGTGCTTTTGCCTATATAGACTATTTTGTTGTTGTTTTGAGCCAGAGTCTCCCACTGTGGCCAGGCTGGAGTGCAGTGGCATGATCTCAGCTCACTGCAACTTCTGCCTCCTGGGTTCAAGTGATTCTCCTGCCTCAGCCTCCTGAGTAGCTGGGATTACAGGCGCGCGCCTCCACACTCAGCTAATTTTTGTATTTTTAGTAGAGACAGGGTTTCACCCTGTTGGCCAGGATTGTCTCGATCTCCTGATCTCATAATCTGCCCGCCTCGGCCTCCCAAAGTGCTGGGATTACAGGCGTGAGCCACCGCGCCTGGTCACCTATACAGTATTAACTACAGTTAATATGCCCTATTAACTAGAGCCAGATATACTACTTCAGGAACATAAGTCATCAGATTTTAGAATTAGTCCATCCTGGGAAACATGGCAAAACCCAGTCTCTACAAAAAGTACAAAAATTACCCAGGCATGGTGGCATGTGCCAATAGTCCCAGCTACTCAAGAGGCTGAGGTGGGAGGACTGGTTGAGGCTAGGAGGTCGAGGTTGCAGGAAGCCACGACTGTGCCACTGCACTCCAGCCTGGATGACAGGGCAAGACCTGTCTTTAAAAAATGTAAATAAATAAATAAAGTTTTTGAGTTATTTATTCAGTGCCAAATTTATTTACTCCTAGGCATTTTCCCCTTCTTCTTCACTCATATGCTGTGGTATTTGTAGATAATAGTTTGAATAATTTTTTATCAATACCTCTTGGACAATAATGAAAATTGATCTTTTGTCTCAATGTTGTATATTACAGATAACACTGTAATACCAAATTTAATTTCTTCCTCGTATATGCTTTTATTATTTTCCGTTTCTGTGGTCTCATCAGAAACTCTCCCTGCTGCTCTCATTCTGTCAGTTTACTGTGGAAATCCATGACCGCAGAGGACTTGAAGAGGTAAACAGCTAATATTAGGACTCTCTAGATTATTTTCAAATAAGGAAGTATTTTTGCAAAGCCTAAACCACTCAGATCTATACACTACAAAAGGATGCCTTTTCAATTTTTATTTTATTTTATTTATTTATTTTGAGACGGAGTCTCTGTCGCCCGGGCTGGAGTGCAGTGGCCAGATCTCAGCTCACTGCAAGCTCGGCCTCCCGGGTTCACGCCATTCTCCTGCCTCAGCCTCCCATGTAGCTGGGACTAACAGGCGCCCGCCACCACGCCGGGCTAGTTTTTTGTATTTTTTAGTAGAGACGGGGTTTCACCGTGTTAGCCAGGATGGTCTCGATCTCCTGACCTCGTGATCTACCCGTCTCGGCCTCCCAAAGTGCTGGGATTACAGGCTTGAGCCACCGCGCCCAGCCTCAATTTTTATTTTATTTAACCTCTTTAAGCCTAGTCCCGTGGGGAGAGGAATGCCTACCTCACATGCCTAATAAATGAAGACTGCCTAGTGTTAATAAGCGGAAGGTCCCTCTTTGAGTTAGATGGTAAGGATATAACACAGAACAAAGCCGAAACCAAATATGCTCACTTTTACCGAAACAATATAAATTCCCAAAACTAAATGCAAATGTGGGTGTTTAAGAAACTAGCAGTTTCCAGGGGGAAAGGAGTTGATTTTTCCAGGTTGCTGCAGATTTCTTAGCACTTCTGGGTTTCCATTTATTAAAACACAACTGAAGGCTTCTCCTGACATGGATCCACGGCAGCTTGGATCAGAAACGCATCTTACTGTAGTGTGTTGTTAGAAAGACTTCCTTCTGATGATTCCATAACTCCTCAGATGTAGTCAAGGAAGATTCTTCACCTCAACATATGTAAATATTCAAAACTGAGTTGCTACAATCACTCGCAATAGTGAGCAGCATGTCCTAGCCCAGTGCCGAGCACTTAGTGGGAATAGCTGGAAAAAAAAAAAAATGTTAAGTTCATTCATGAAGAATTTCCCAAACACTGATAAAGAAAAGACCAACAAACTAGTAGAAAAATGGCCAAACATATTGACATACAGTTCACAGAAAAGGAAAGACGAAATGGCTCTGGAGCATGTGAAATGATGTTCAAAATTTCTCAACATAAGAGAAGTGCAATTTAAGGCCAGGCGTGATGGCTCACACCTGTAATCCCAGCACTTTGGGAGGCCAAGGCAAGTGGATCACCTGAGATCAGGAGTTCCAGACCAGCCTGGCCAACATAGTGAAACCCCTACAAAATTAGCCAGGCGTGGTGGCGGGGCCTATAGTCCCAGCTACTTGGGAGGCTGAAGCAGGAGAATTGCTTGAACCCAGGAGGCAGAGGTTGCAGTGAGCTGATACTGTGCCACTGCACTCCAGCCTGGGCAACAAGAGCAAAACTCAGTCTCAAAAAAAAAGTGCAACTTAAAACAACACTCAGTCATCATTTTTCAATTTCTGAAAAATGTTGATAGGTAACATTTAATAACACTCTGTTGGTAAGAATATGGGAAAATAAGCAGTATAATTGCTTATGGCAAGAACATAAGTTGATTCAACCTTTCTGAAGTACAGTTTTGCAATATATATCAGATAATCTACTCATAAACACAGAAAATTCCTTTTCTAGAAATTACATAGATATATTCAAACAAGTACAAAACAACACATGTACAAGATATGCACTGCAGCGTTACTTGTTATAGCAAAAGACTAGAAACAACCTATAAGCCTGTCAACAGGTGACTGGCTAAATAAATTATGATATATCCACTCAATGAAATATCCTATGCCGGCAGGGTGCTGGAGCTCATGCCTGTAGTCCCAGCACTTTGGGAGGCCAAGCCGGGCAGGAGTTCGAGACCAGCTTGGCCAACATGGCAAAACCCCGTCTCTACTAAAAAAATACAAAGAATTAGCTGGGCATGGCGGCAGGTACCTGTAATCCCAGCTACTCGGGAGGCTGAGGCAGGAGAATCGCTTGAACCCAGGTGGAGGAGGCTAAAGTGAGCCAAGATCGTGCCATTGCACTCCAGCCTAGGCACCAAAAGTCAAAAAGAAAAAAAGAAAAGAAAAGAAAAAAGAAAAGAAAGAGGAAGGAAAGAAGGGAGGAAGGGAGGAAGGGAGGAAGGGAGGAAGGGAGGAAGGGAGGGAGGAAGGAAGGAAGGAAGGAAGGAAGGAAGGAAGGAAGGAAGGAAGGAAGGAAGGAAGGAAGGGAGGAAGGGAGGAAGGGAGGAAGGGAGGGAGGGAGGGGAAAGAAAGATCCTACAGCCATTAAAATTAATGAGGATGCTTTTTTTGTAACAATATAAAATAATTTCAAATGTTAAGTTAAAAAAACACAAAGTATAAAACCATGTGAAGAGTATGCTACCATTTTTATGAAAAGAGAGGGGGGACTGTCTGCTTACATGTTTGTTGGCATATACATAAAGTAGTTCTGGAAGCATGTTTACAAAACTCATAGCATTGTTTCCTTACAAAGAGAGAAGACTGCTTGGCTGATGAATGGGATGGAAGGGAAATTTATAAGCCTTATTGTAATTTTGAATCGTGACTATATTTCATATGCAAAAAATAAATTTAAAAATTGAAAATAAAAGGACACTTGAACTCTGATCACTGATTCTATCTCAGCCTCTGTGATCTTGAATCACTGCATTTCTCTGTAGCTCATTTTTTCCCTTCAAAAAATAAGAAAGTTAGACTGGCAAATCTGTCCGTTTCCCTCTAATTTTAGAGTTTTAGTTAGGCATATGTAAGAAATCATGGCTTCAGGGAAAAAAATAGAATAATACTTTTACACATTGTATATATAAAGTTTAACGGTGGCTCTGGCCCATGTGATTCTATTTCTTCATAGTCGTGTAGCAAAAGCCTGGATTCAATGCAAGCAGGCCTACCCCTCCTTCTTACAAACACATGACATCAACATGGTCTTTATGAAAATTGGAGGTGTCTATGTAGAGCCTCTGTAACCACATGCCAAGCAAGCAGGTACTTGTAATTCTCCAACTCAGGACTCCTGAAGACAAGTAGTTCTCACTTTTTAACACAGTCCACTTAAGGAAAGTCAAAGACCCCAAGACCTTCTCATCCCACCCATTCTCGCTGTGGTAAGAATCTGCTTCACTCAATACAGAAACATTCTGGTTTATACCTGTGCATACACACAACTTAGTGGTTTAGAAGTTGCCACACACAGCTAAAAATCTACTTTCGATGAAAAGTAGGGCCAAGAATACAGTTGTTGCAAATATGCAACGCTCTACACTGTAACCAAACAACTCCCAACACTAACTTAAAACTACAAAGCAAAAGAGCAGCAACTAAAAATAATACCATACTCAAAAAACCGGAATGATTTAAGGATAAGAATTTCTCTTTGATATTGTAGGAATTGCATTTGTCTAAATGTGAACAAGGGCAATAAGAGTTTTGCAAACTTGTCAAAACTACATGATAGCCAGATGCTTTAGCCAAAAGATACTGAATTAGAATCCCTAGTTACCTGCTAATTTTCATTTATGAAACCAAATTTTAGTCAACTTTAATAACTCATTCAAAAGATTATTGGAACTAATTCTTACTTATAATCTGAAAATGAGAGTCTATGGAACATGTAGTTTGCCTCCATATCCCTCATTTGTAAGAGAATATTTATTCCTACATTTTAAAGATCAAATGATCAAACAAGTTGTAACAATATTTTAAAAACTGCAAAGGGATTGATATATTTCACAAATGTAAATCATTATTAGCATTTGTTATCATTATTAAATCCTGAGGTGGCTCAGGCTATAATAGTCATGCAGCATTGAGCTGCTACGGATAATAACCACTGAGTTGTTAAAGATTTCGAAGGATTCTGGTAAGACTGAGCGATTTTGGCAAATGTTAATTTCTTTTTTTTTTTTTTCACATAATAGAGACCAGGTTTCACCATGTTGGCCAGGCTGGTCTCAAAACTCCTGACCTCAGGTGATCCGCCAGCCTCCACCTCCCAAAGTGCTGGGATTACAGGCATGAGCCACCACACCTGGCTGACAAATGCTAATATTTAATTGAGTTATTGAAATTAAAGTTATTCTAAAACATTGTTTAGAAAGTTGTATATTGGGAATGAACCAATAGATGATTATATAATATGCATATATTTGATTCATATAGACAAATTTCCTAACAAGTATGTTTTGCCAGGGCACCCAATCTTTAGTTTCTAATAAGCAACTGTTGAGGAAGTGAAATGCACCAAATTTTCACATTCTGCATTTGGGAAATATGCCCTGGAGATATTTAATAACACACTCTGCTTTTTTGCAATGATTATGTTAGTATATACAAACTTACCTTCAGGATCTGTTTTAATTACAAATGTGTCATGCATAAAACATGTGGAATCATTTCAATATGTTCATTATCCTTTGCTTCATTCTTCAATTCACAAGGCAACTTTAATTGTAGTATATTCATCAACTCTTCTTTAGTCTTAAGATTTCCACAGATATTAGTTCAGCTTAAATTTATAGAAAATAGTCCTCTGGCAGGTTGCCCCTGATTGGGTTCCACATGAGAGGACAGTATTAATCAATGTACTGGAAAACATGTAAGCGCCAAAGCCATATTAAATCTAGGCTCCATCCCATAGGACCCTGATTATGGAAATAGATTCACATATTTTAGTGTTAATGTTTGCAACCACAATTCTTTCTCAAATGAAACCCGAAGCACTCATGCAGATTAGCACTGGTCTAACATTTTAAAACTTGGCTTTTAATCGAACTTCAGAGAAAATGATTGCAGCCTCACTGCGTACTTATTCTCCCCACTTTGCCAGGGTAACATGAAGCTTAATTAGTCCTCTGTTGAGGCTATTTGCTCCTCTGAAGTTTAAGTTTCTATGAAGGTTGAATCATTAAATAATTGCAGTGGAAACATTTTTTACAATTCTTTCCCCAAATCAAAAGTAATTTGAAAAAGCCCAAGGTACCTAACATTGTAGGGATTGAAATGTAATTAGTTGGTAGATATACTAGAATTTATTTGAGACAGTGGACCAGAAGTTGATGCTCAGAGGAGGAATCAAAATAAAAAGCCACCGTGAACGAAAGCAAAGAGGCAACTATGTAAAGAAAGTCAGAGAATTTCAGGAGGAAAAAAAAAAAAAAAAAACAGCAAGAAGTCATTAAAAGTGGATGGCATCGTTAAACATCAAGGGCAGCTTAGGTGATTTTTTACAAGAGTTAGGTGCCCTGAGGAGAAAGGGCCTAATTGAACCAGCATTCAAGTGGCTGAAAGGAAAGCAATTTTGACCAGCCACCAAAAAGTAGATTTAAACCCAGACAAAAAAAATGGAGGGGAACTTTCTTTCCCAGTAAGTCTATGGAGAGAGAAATACCTCTATCTTTATGCTGGAGCAATTGTTTTGTACCTTTTGCCCACCAAGACACATGTGGCAAATAATGTTTCCATTTAGACACACCCTTACAAGCACAAAAAACCTAGCATATTAGATAGGTGCAACTGTTCACCACATTTCATTTCTTTCTCTTCCACTCTAGAATTGTCACATGTGACTGTCATCTGTGTGGGATAGGCACTGTAATGGGTGGGAAAAGTCAATCATTAATTATTCAGAATGATTGAGACACCTCTAGTTGCTACCACTCCCGAGCAGAGGTAAGATAAACTAGAAAGGGCAACTGGAAATGCCTAGGGAAGGCCAGAGTGTCTGACTACTTGTCAATAAGCTCATGAGAGCCCCCGGGTTAAAATAATTAGCCATTCCCCAAAGGCTTTGTGGATCTCAGCCCTGTCACTCACTAACAACCTTCTAGACCAACAGCCAAGATTTCTCTATGAGCTCGCACAACCTTCTACTGTAACAGAAGAAATAGGGATAAACAAAATTCAATCCAAATTTTTAAAACTATAACCTACATATTTTAAATTTTGGACATCTAGTGAAATAATGTCAGCTCACCCCTCAATATATAACTTTCTAAGCAATGTTCTAAAAAAGGTAGATTGTGAAAACAAAAAGTTGACTAACAAGGGAACTTGCTTCTGATTTGGATCTTGTCAAAAATATGAAACTAAAAACCCACCACAGGGAATTGAAGCCTACAGAGAAAATCCAAAAAGTCTTTCTCATTTCACATCTTTTAGGAAGCTTATTTTGTACACATCTCTTATCTGAGATACTGTACTTATTGTCATTACCATTCAGACTGACATTCAATCACCTACTTCCTGTAAGTTTATTTAATTTTTCTGTTATATCTTCTCATTCCAATTAGATTATAAATTCCAGATGATCAGCATTGTATTCCTCTCAGCCTGAAGGCCATGTGGGGCACAAAGAAGGCGTGCTGGATGTTTGTTTGTGACCAAGTCCCACGCTGTTGCCCAGGCTGGAGTGCAGTGGCGTGATCATAGCTCACTGCAGCCTCGAGCTCCTAGGCTTGAGTGATCCTCCTGCCCAACCTCCTGAGTTGCTGGGACTATAGGCACACACCACAACACCTGGCTAATTTTTAAATTTTTTTGTAGAGAGGGGGCTCTTCCTATGTTGCCCAGGCTAATTTTGACCTTCTGGCCTCAAGCAATCTTCCCACATGGGCCTCCCAAAGTGCTGGGATTACGGGCATGAGCCATTGCACCCTGCCAGCACGCTGTTAAATGCTTGTATGATTAATTAAGTAAATTTAATTAATTTCTACATTTCTCTATTGTTTTCTTTCTAGCCATCATTTTCTGTGGATTTATTTAAACACTATTGCAATTAGAGTAAACAAATATATGTATGTGTATGTGTCTGTGTATATATAATACCTAAAGGCAACTGGTAGCTGTCATAAACTGGGAATTAAGAAAAATGTATCTGCCTTTGGCAGGGTGCAGTGGCTCACGTCTGTAATCCCAGCCCTTTAGGGGACCAAGGCAGTATATCACTTGAGGCAAGAGTTCAAGACCATGGCCAACATGGTGAAACCCCATCTCTACTAAAAATAAAAAAATTAGCTGGGTGTGGTGCTGGGTGCCTGTAATCCCAGCCACTAGGGAGGCTGAGGCACGAGAATCACTTGAGCCTTGGTGGCAGAATGTTGCAGTGAGCCTAGACAGTGCCACTGCACTAGAGCCTGGGTGACAGTGAGACTCCGTTTCAAAAGAAAAAAAAAATATATATATATATATACACACACACACACACATACACACACATATACATATCTGTCTTTAATCAGATACATCATCAAAAACTGAAATGAATATACTTTTAACCTTGGACAGAAACTGCTTTTAATATGGAAATGTTGGTGAACTCTTAGGGAAAATAGACTAAAATGTACATCTGAATCTAAGGAACATTTTTGTCCACAGATTAAACACATAATTACATAAGTTGAGTTTATTTTAGTATCATTCTAATGGTTTTCTTTTGCATCAGTTTTATTCCTGAAAGTTATCTTCTCCTTACTTCTAGTGTCACTTTTTTAAAGAAAGCTGTTACCAAGATAAATCTCAGAAAATACAAATCTAAGCAAGACAATTTAGGGTAACTTAGTTTATAGAGATTTGCATTTATAGCCACATTATTACGTTAAGAAATAAAGGTTGGCGTGCCCCATCATATGTTCCTGGCCAGTTTTGCAGAAAGTAACGTCAACCTAGAAAACAACATGAAAGCCAGCAACTGAGTTTCTAATGTTATGCTCACTATGGGGAACATTACATTGAGCAAAGGAGGCCAACAAATGCCATGTGTGAGCAACCTGAACTCCTCAAAGGAAAGAGGAAAAATGTTATGTTAGATCAGTGGTTCTCAACCCTTGTTGAAAGTAGAAACCTGAGAAGCTTAAAAAAAAAAAAACAACAACAACAACAAAAAACCATTGCTTGTCTCCCATCCCTAGACATTCTATTTACTTTGTCTGGGAGAGTCACAGGCATTGCCGGGACAGTGGTGCACACTTAAAATACCAGCTACTCAGGAGGCTGAAACAGGAGGATCCCTTGAGCCCAAGAGTTGATAGATCAGCCTGGGCAACATATTGGGACATCCCTCTCAAAAAAAAAAAAAAAAAAAAATTATTAGATGCATATAATGTACAGCCAGAGTTGAGAACCATTAGGCTAAATGATATAAAATTACAAATAAGCTTTCTAAAAAGACACATTTTCCCTCTTTATACTTCCAGGGCTAATTCAGGCAAAGTCTGAGCTACTCTTTAGTACAGCCCTCTTTATGTAGACTTAAAAGTTAACACATACATATACACAAGCCTCTAGGTTTCCCATGAAAACCATCTGTCAAAATTATACTAGCTAGAACCAACATGTTAAAAACTACAGTTATAAAGAATGTTAATTCTTTGATTCTATTGAATTTCCACGGACTTTTTTGATCTCAAGTGATAAAAGCTAAATCATTCTAGCTGGAGTGAAAAGTGGAGGAATGGATTTAATCAGCAAATAGCTAGAAAGGACCAGAATAGGTCTCACATGAAGCACAATAGATCTAGGACCCAAATAAAGTCACCAAGACTTGGTTTCTTACTCTCATACTCCCTTGCACTAGTCCTTATCTCTGCTTCCCTCTAGACATGGATGTCATTCTTTCTGTCATGAGTACCCTACTCTGTGAGTTCCTACTCCAAGTGGTAGGAATCCCAGGTTCACATCTTTAAAATATGGCCTTTCCTGCTCCTTCAGGAGAAAAGTCCCAGATAATGCCTCTGCTGGCTCCAAGTTGGATCACAAGCCCATACTGAAAATCTCAAAAATATTACCTGCCTATAATATATCACTCAAAAATTAATTGAGTTTTAAAATGTTAATACGAGGACTGGGCACGGTGGCTCACGCCTGTTATTCCAACACTTTGGGAGGCCAAGGCGGTGGATCACTTGAGGTCAGGAGTTCAGGATCAGCCTAGCCAATATGGCAAAACTCCCTCTCTACCAAAAATACAAAAATTAGCCGGGTGTGGTGGCACATGCCTGTAATCCCAGCAACTCTGGAGGCTGAGGCATGAGAACTGCTTGAACCCGGGAGGCAGAGGTTGCAGTGAGCCGAGATCACACCACTGCACTCCAGACTGGGCAACAGGGCGAGACTCAAAAAAAAAAAACAAAAAACAAAATAAACTATTAATAGGAATAAACATAGAAAAGCAGCAAAGAGCGTAAACCACCACTTTGGAGAATTCTATATTTGTCTGGAACAAAATTCACCTAACAGGAAATACAGTAGTTGAATCATAAAAATAGTCAAAGGTCATATCAAGGTCAGACTTTTATTTAAAGGGATGAATTTTATTTTTATTCTGAGACCAAAGGGGGCCACAAAAGGATTTCAGGAAAAGAATGAGATGATCAGATTTGTTTTAGGAAGATTACTTTGGCATATGGGAATAGATTGAAGAGAATGCATTTTAAAAATAGACACAAGTTAGAAGGATATTACAGTTATCCACATGAAAAGAAATCTAAACTTGTACTAAGGCAATGGTTAAGACAAATAGAGACAAGAAATGGATTCGAGATTTTTAAGGATGTGGTATCTACAGTAACTAGATTGGGTATTAGATGCCCAGAAAGGAAGAGGATTCAGAATGACTCACTGTTTCCTGGCTTGGGAAACTTGGAGGATAGTCACACTGTTAACTAAGAATTCAGGAATAGAGGCAGGTTTGGAATGGATAGATGATAAATTCAGTTTAGTGTTAAAGTTGTCTATAGGATTGAAATGGAGGCCAACTCATACTGTAAAGCCAACTATAAGATCAACTTTAATTATAAAGTCAAATGTTAGATGATTAAGGCATAAATATATTAAAGTCACACTCAGGACAAAGATAGAACCAGAAAGGGGAGCTAGATGACATTTCTAATGAATGTGGAAGAGACAAATTAGTAAATAACCCCAACTACAATGGTATAAAGGACATTCTAGCCAGAGGGCATGAGCCTCCAGAAAGATCTAACATGAGGAGAAAACAAAGGTTTTGAAACAGAAGTAAGGACAAAATGAACGCTGACCTGACCCCTGTCCAGATCTGGTCATGGAGATTGGAGAGCAGCAGCAGTCACTTGGCCAGGATGTGAAGCGGGTGGGAGAACACTGGGTATCAGCAAGGGCAAACAAGCGCACTATGAAGTCTTCTGTTTTGACTCTCCAGCATCCAAACCCCCTTTCTACTGTGGGGGAAATCCCAGAGGAGGTGGGGGCAGGGCACACTTTTGGGAAGCCTTACAAAGAAGGCACTAGCACATGACTTAGGTTCTGCCATCTCCATGTCCCGCCCTGGACCTTGAGACAGTTGTGTAAGGGCACGGTGAACTTGAGAAATTTTTCACAGCACAAGCAGCAGTTCAACTGACGGTCCCATGACTCATTAGGACATGAGGCGTATTGTAACATTAAACATGCCATACCCAATATTGTTCGGTCTTCAGTAGGGCAAAGAAAGGACTTCCAATACTCACTTCCGCCCTAAAAGCACCACTTCCTGTCATGTGATATAGTCTATTGTCTGTTCTCATGTGATAATTTGGGGGAAGTGGGGAGAAGACAATTTGAAAACAGAGGTTAGTAGAATTTTTAATAATACAGTGTCATGGTAATTTTTAACTCTAAAATATTAATTTTTACATACATTTTATTATTAAACTACAGAACACAGATAGCCAAGGGCTCAGTGATGGCAGTGACAGAGGTGGTGACCCAGCAGCAGGCCCCACAACAAACTGACCCTGTGCCGGGCCCGGGCCGTGATTCCAGCTGCAGCTGCACAGCCTCACTTGTCTCCTGCCCATCTTCCGACCCTGATTCTCAAGCCTTCTCATTATTGGGTTTCTTGGCAATCAATTCCTTTTATGTTTAAGTTAACCAAAGTTGGTTTCTGTCATTTTCAACTGAGAACTCTAATAGCTATAGATGAAAAGCACTTCCAGAGGAGGAATGGAGGGTGCCGTATGCTGGAGTCCCTGGCTGTTTTAAGAAACCCAACATTGTAGTATTTGGAGTTTCACAGAGTTTCTGTGGAAGAGAAAAATGATCTGATAAAATGAAAATGTAAGTACGTGTATGTCAGAATGTACCATAACTACCACCCAGCCTGGATGCAGTGGCACGATCTCGGCTCACGGCAGCCTCCACCTCCCAGGTTCAAGCAATTCTCCTGCCTCAGCCTCCCCAGTAGCTGGGACTACAGGCAGGCTACCACACCCTGTTATCTTTTGTATTTTAGTAGAGGCGGGGTTTCACCATGTTGGCAGGCTGGTCTCCAACTCCTGACCTCAGGTGATCCACCCACCTTGGCCTCCCAAAGTGCTGGGATTACAGGTGTGAGCCATCGTGCCCGGTCCAGGAATACCTTCTTTCTCTGGCCACGATTTTGTGTCGGTTGTTTTGCTCCCAATGAAACAGAAATTATATAAGTGATCAAATTTGTCCAAAGACTTTAGTCTTTATATCCTACCAAATGCAGGGCCTAGTAGTTTCGCCTGTGCATTTCCTATACTTCCGCCTGAAAGGTGAGATTCTACAACCACCTACACGTCCCGGATTTGAGAGGCAGCGACACTCCCTCAGCAATGAGTTTCTTGGGTGAGTGATAGAGGGATGGTGCTTGACCTTGACAATTAAGCATCTGTATGTGTGACCAGACGGTCTCATGGAGGTAGGGCAGAGGTGGAAGTAGGGGTAGGAAGAGGAGAGTGTCCCCATCCCTTTAGCTGTTTCACTCAGCCAAGAAGTTAAGATTCCAACTGTAAGTCTACTTGTAATTTTCTCTTACCTTCCATGGGCTACTGAAGGAAACATATATAAAGCAAATAATCATGATTATGAAACGTAAGAGCTTTTAGTAGGAGATGAGTAGACCTTCCACATTTTCTCATGTTCCCACCTCTGGGAAGGGGCACAAAGGACCAAGTTTACATCACGTAAGCACTGCAGGTCATAGTCATCTCTAGGCATCCCATCTGCTTTCCATGAGAAGGAAACATTGTTTCCTGAGTGTCCAGTCCCACGCAGGAGATTTCCTCAAGGTCTATCTCCCTCATCTATATATAATCATTTTGCCTCTGCATCTGGCACTTCACATCTTGGTCTCAGCTTCACTTCCAGCAGCAGTAAACTTACATATGACTAATTATGAGAATTAATACATCGAACTCCAATGAGCTTGGTTTTGAACCTGGGGAATCCTTAGCCAGGATGAGCATCCCTGTTAATCTATAGAATGCATGCCTGTAGGAAGTCCAAAGCACACAGCAGAAGGCCTGGCAAAAATTTTGGACAATGAAGGGGATGGCTTGAGAAGGGGTTGCAGGCCTGAAGCCTTGCTGGAATAGCCTTGCCGGAAAGGACAGAGGCCTACAGAGACTGACACTTCAGGGGTGTGGAAGATGACAGGGCTAAGAGACAAAGTGAGATTATCTAGTCACAGCTGTGGCTGGAACACAGTCCAGGTGACTGTGCTGACACAGAGGAAAGTGTCGAGAGTTGCCCGGAACAGATTAGCCTTTGTCAGTGCAATCCAGTAAGAGCTCTCCAACCCGCAGAGGGCTGTCTGGGCTCTGACGGGAACATTGGCTTAAAGGTTTTATGCTTCAGCAAAATACAGGTGTTAGTGGACTGGGTTGCCAGGGGAGGGTGAGGCCTATATCAGAATGGAAGTAACCAACTTCCAGTGACCTTTTAAGGAGGCAGAGCAAAATGCCACCATGGCCATGCTGTCTGTCCTCACACTCAAACTCACACGACTCCTGTTGCACTTTTATCTTTTACACTTAAGTTTTCTATCATTTTGTTACTATTCTATACTCTGTAATCCAGCAATTATAAATTGTAAACCCAGGAGGCCAAGGACCATGTCTGTCTTGTTCCACACTACATCCCCTTGGACTACGTGCTAAGTAGATATATTTAAAATATTTGCTCAGCTACTGAAGAAACTAGATTGTTGACCCAAGTGCTACATACTTTATCATCATATCTTCCACTCTATCAAGATGCACTAAAAAGCTAAAAACTTCTAAAATATTCTCATGTCATATTTTGGTCCTTTTTCTTGGGTATGTACAAAACAATTATGTCATAGATTAAAAATTTAAAGTGGGCCAGGCGCGGTGGCTCACAGCTGTAATCCCAGCACTTTGGGAGGCCGAGGTAGGTGGATCATGAGGTCAGGAGTTCAAGACCAGCCTGACCAATATGGTGAAACCTCATCTCTATTAAAAATACAAAAATTAGCCAGGCGTGGTGGCACGCACCTGTAGTCCCAGCTACTCAGGAGGCTGAGGCAGGAGAATCGCTTGAACCCAGGAGGCAGAGATTGCAGTGAATCGAGATAGTGCCACTGCACTCCAGCCTGAGTGACAGAGCAAGACCCCAGCTCAAAAAAAAAAAAAAAAAAAAAAATTTAAGTGAACTCCAACATTTGAAATTACAAGTAGAATACTGAGAATATAGTAAAAATAAAGTCTATCAATACGCAAAATCCCCTGGGTCTCAGTAAGGTGGAGACAAGCTTCAGATATGCATCCCTGTGGGCACTACATTTCTATCATGTGAATGCACTCTTCACTGTATTTGTGCAGACATGGGATGGTATATGACTATCAGAACAATAGCAGTTGTATAATTTTTAACAAAATTGTCTTGGTACAGTTCGAGATCAGCCTGGGTAACATGGTGAGACTGATTCTCTACAAAAATACAAAAATTAGCCATGTGTGGTGTGTGGTGCCCTGCACCTGTAGCCCCAGCTACTTGGGAGACTGAGAGGTGGGAGGGTTCCTTAAGCCTGGGAGGTTGAGGCTGCAGTGAGCCATATCACCCCCAATGCACTCCCACTTGGGCAACAGAGCAAGACCCTGTCTCAAAAAAAAAAAAAATCGTCTTGATATTTATAGTAGTAAGTTTTCTAAAACATTTATTTCCACAGGTATTCCATCATTAAACTATGGAACACTGAAAAAAATGACATGAAAAGCCTGAATGATATAAGAAATTCAGTAAAATCCTAATTAAAATAAATGTTGCATAATAGCAATTCTTACCAATATATGTCTTTTATAAAATGCTTATGAATACTTTAGAGAATCAGGGCACAGATTTGTAGTCTTTAAACACTCCAGAAAATAATTATTTCTATGTGCAAAAGAATTGACAATGTTCTCTTAGTATTATAAGTTGTACCACTTTAGCAACTCTAAATTATTTGAAAACCATACATTTACAACTGAGCTAATATTATAGAATAGCTTGTGGAGTTATTAAAATCATTCACTTTCTCTAGTTAATAAATATGGAAGAAAATCATTCTACTTAAGAAAAGATTTCCCCCTATGAAGAAAGCATGAGTGTCTACTCTTTTAGGAACCAGCCTATCTTTAACTGTCTTCCAATCTTCCTTTTTTGTATTTTTTTTATTTTTTGAGATGGAGTCTCGCTCTGTCGCCAGGCTGGAGTGCAGTGGCATGATCTCGGCTCACTGCAACCTCTGCCTCCCGAGTTCAAGTGACTCTCCTGCCTCAGCCTCCCGAGTAGCTGGGACTACAGGCACGCACTACCACATCTGGCTAATTATTGTATTTTTAGTAGAGACAGGGTTTCAGCATGTTGGCCAAGATGGTCTCGATCTCCTGATCTCATGATCCGTCTGCCTTGGCCTCCAAAAGTGCTGGGATTACAGGCGTGAGCCACCGTGCCCGGCCAACTGTCTTCCAATCTTTCTATTCCACTGACATGCCTGTTTCTTAGGAAAGTTATGAACATTATTGCAATATTACATCTTCTTAAATATTTCTTTTTTTTTTTTTTTTTTTTTTTTTGAGACGGAGTCTCGCGCTGTATCACCCAGGCTGGAGTGCAGTGGCGCGATCTCGGCTCACTGCAAGCTCCGCCTCCCAGGTTCACGCCATTCTCCTGCCTCAGCCTCCGAGTAGCTGGGACTACAGGCGCCCGCCACCACGCCCGGCTAGTTTTTTGTATTTTTAGTAGAGACGGGGTTTCACCATGTTAGCCAGGATGGTCTCGATCTCCTGACCTCGTGATCCACCCGCCTCGGCCTCCCAAAGTGCTGGGATTACAAGCTTGAGCCACCGCGCCCGGCCTTCTTAAATATTTCTACAGGTCTGAATCCTCTATTAATCCCCACCTTCTGGAAAACTCTTACTTCCATTTGGGAGAAAGGAGAAGAGGGTTTGAGACCTGTCACTGTGGGTAAAACGGTAGACAAGTCACTTAACCTCTCCGGGCCTCATTTGTAAAAGAGGGATGTATAATAATGTAAATAATGTCTGCCCCACAGAGTTGTGAGGACAAATAAGATACTGCATGTAGCAGTCCTTTGTAAACTGCACAACTTTACAAACACACTAATGCATTATGTCTGGCAACGAAAATTTCCACTCACTCCATCAAAAACCTCCCTTCCCTACATTAACCTTCAACTTTAATACAAACATTTCCAATCCAGCATGAAACACATCTTTCTCAAGCTCCTACCATGCATAAAGCAAGGTGCTAGGAGCTAAAGATCCAAAAGGGAAGAGTCAGGGAGGAGGCTGAAAACTGCATGAGCTCAGCTATCCCATTGTGTGTAACAGAATAGAACAACCTTGAGACATGTTGTGTATAAGCATAATCAAAATGCTTGACTTTGAGAGTTTTTTCTCTATGTTCTTTTACTTAATAACTTTCAGAAATTTCAAGAGAGCAAACATATTTTCTGAAATTAAAAGCTTTTAGAGTACCAAGCTTACAATAGAACATGTGTCCTCAGAGACAATAAACCATCTGTCCTATCAATATGTTTAAAATCCTAGTGTGATATAATGCCAAATATAGTATATTTCTCAGTCTTAACATATGGAAAGGTTGACAGAGTCTCAAGGCCCTGATTCCTCCATGGACTGCCCACCTCCATCATAGGTCCAAGAGTGAGTTTTAGAACCTCATCTGTTGTAAGCTTGGACAGATCAAGTGTAATGCAAAGATCACTTTGTCTAGAGTTAGGCTTGGGCTGGACTGTCCATGTGTCCTCTGGGCCCTGCCATATTGCCTGCTGGGCTTTCCTAGGCACCCTCCCAAGTGAAAGAGGTACCCCTGGGCCCTTCTTTCCAGCCATTGGAGAGAAGAGACAAGAGGGGAACAGAAAGAAAGAGAAGGATAAAGAGAAAGGAAGAGATCCAAAAGTAAATGGTCACCCCCAAAAAGTAACATGTGAAGAAAAGCACTTTTAGCTTCTTCATACTTCCCCCTGAAACTTTCCCCTTTATGCCAGGCTCCACCCCATGGTCTGGATATATGGACCTGAGGATTTCATTCTAGATCAAGCTTCTTTTCTCCAGGAGGGAGGAAGGGGAAAGTATGAGTTCAGCTGGGCTCTTACTCCCGTGCCTTCTGCCATGAGAAAGTCATGTCCTATTCAAGGCTGTTCCTCTGGCCTGAGACACTGAATGAGAAGATGTACATAGTGTCTGAATCTGACCTGTGATCTGAAGCAGAACCATGCCAGCCAACCTGCAACTACAAACAAATAGAGTGAGAAATAAATCATGTTAATGTAAACCACTGAGATTTTGAAGTGGTTTACTGTTACACAGTATAACGCAGCAAACACTACCGAATTAATCTCCCAAAATAAGGCATGCAACAACTGTGTTTGCCCTATTACTCCTCAGCTGACACAATCGAGTCAATAACTTAATTGTAGCCTCTTCTGGCTTTCCATCTCCCAAAATCTTTTTAATGTCCCATAAAGCCGATTTGGACACCATTACTAATAGGTAAAAACCAATTTTACCTATTAGACGTTTACAGAACATTCCAACTAACAGCAGCAGAATACTATTTTTCTAAATACATATGAAATATTCACCAAAATAAACCATATGCTGGGTGATAAAATAAGTCTCAATGAATTTTAAAAGAGATTTAAATTTATGCTTGAAATTTAACCAAAATCTCAACTGTGGCCTTGGGCAGGTCATTTAATTTCTTGTTACCTCTGTAAAGCAGGCTAACAACATTGCTTCACAAATGTTACAAAGATTAAATTATTTCCTGAATAAAAGTTCTTAATCAGTGTGTGACACATGACAGCTGATAGTACTGACTTTGTCATTGTCATTATCCTTAACTTGCGTTAAAGACCTCCCAAACTCAGTCAAGAACTGCTTATCAGTAAATTCCAAAGAAAAGCCCTCACTGGAAGCCATTATCTTCAGCAAACCAGTGCAGGAACAGAAAAACAAACACCACATGTTCTCACTTATAAGTGGGAGCTGAACAATGAAAACACATGGACACAGGGAGGGGAACAACACACACTGGGACCTGCTATGGGAGGGAATGCAGGGGGAGAGAATTAGGGAAAAGAGCTAATGCATGCTGGGCTTCATACCTAGGTGATGGGTTAATAGGTACAGCAAACCACCATGGCACATGTTTACCTATGTGACAAACCTGGACATCCTGCACATGTACCCCAGAACTTAAAAAACTAAAATAAATATAAAAAACTAAAAAAAAAAAAAAAAGAAAGAATAGGCTTCAAATATATAGGCGTATAATCAATAATCCTGGTGATCTTAATCAAGTTGAAGACTGAAACACAGGAATTTTTTTTAATCTATCATCAATATTTTGGCCTCAAGACAATCAATTTCAATTCTCATATCAATGTAAAATTATTAATTTACATGTCATTGCAGATAATGCAAAAGCAAAGCTAATCCACTCAGGTGAATCAGAATCTCATTTTCAGCACTGAAGTTCCCTATGCTCATACGTCTGCTCCAATTTTTCAATTTAAAAGGTTTTCTTCAATTTAGAATATACTGTCTTTAAAGTTTCCATCAATCTAAGGCACTCAAAAAAGGAAAAGGTCATTGAGATGGTATGGCAAATGAGAAAGAACGAAGTGACGACAAAATGCAAGAGCTAAAGGACTCATAGAAAATAAGAAAATGAGGCTGGGCACGGTGGCTCACACCTGTAATCCCAGCACTTTGGGTGGCCAAGGCAGGCAGATCACCTGAGGTCGGGAGTTCGAGACCAGCCTTACCAACATGGAGAAACCTCATCTCTACTAAAAACACAAAATTAGCCAGGCATGGTGGTGCATGCCTGTAATCCAGCTACTCGGGAAGTTGAGGCAGGAGAATCGCTTGAACCTGGGAGGTGGAGGTTGTGGTGAGCTGAGATTGTGCCATTGCACTCCAGCCTGGGCTACAAGAGCGAAACTCCATCTCAAAACAAACAAACAAAAACAAGAAAACCTAGACTTAAACCTCACACCTCATACAAAAAAAATCAAAATTATTATGGACTTAAATACAAAACATGAAACGTTTTTATAAAATAGGAGAAAATATTCATGACCTAGGGATGGGCAAAGAGTTCTTAGACTTAACACCAAAAATATAATCAATAAAAGGAAAAATTTATGAATTGGACTTCATTGAAATTAAAATATTTATTCTGTGAATGGGTCGGGCACGGTGGTTCACGCCTGTGATCCCAGCACTGTGGGAGGCCGAGGCGGGCGGGTCACGACGTTGGGAGATGGAGACCATGCTGGCTAACATGGTGAAATCCCATCTCTACTAAAAATAATAATACAAAAAATTAGCTGGGCGCGGTGGCGAGCGCCTGTAGTCCCAGCTACTCAGGAGTCTGAGGCAGGACAATGGCCTGAACCCGGGAGGCGGAGCTTGCAGTGAGCCGAGATCGCGCCACTGCACTCCAGCCTGGGCGACAGAGCCAGCCTCCGTCCCCCATGTGACTGTACAACCCTTCGCTGACACCTTGGAAAACCAAAGGGTCAGAGTGTTCAGCCACACAGAATATCCTTCCAAGAGATTAAAAGTGTTCCTAATAAATCTGCTCAATCAATACAGAGCACCTATAGGAAATTTAAGAGCACTGGCCCTCAGCCATCTCAGCAGAAGCCCAAAGAACAGAGGGATTATCTTGAAAAGATCTGTGGATTCGGCTCTAGTCTGATTATGTGAATCCCAATGAATTCCAAGCAAGATCCACAAGGTCCTTGAGAATTGCAGAACAGCAGAAAACTTGGCCTAAAAGGGACAGAAAGTACAAGACGAAAAGAAGGCTGTCAGATCCCCAAAACTCTACATACAGGAAGCAGGTTGAAAAAAGAACTCAGATGCAAGCACGTGCTGTCTTTCATAGAAAAGGAAGGATATCTCAGAGGATGGAACCAAACATCCAGAGGGTTGAACCAAGAGTTCAAAAGATAAAGCCAAGAGACCAAAGGGCAGAACTAAGAGTCATGGATTATTGCCAGGCCTTGAAATCTAATCAAGGAATTCTGCCTGGAGTTACCTGGCTGGATTTAAAAATTGCTTCAAACCAGTGAGGCTTTTTTCATCCATTTTCTCTTTTTTAATTGGTATGGCTGTAATTTTTATCCTATGCCTATCCTACTATTGTTATTTTAGGAATGTTGGGGGCAGGTACCACTTGCAAATGGAGAGGAATTTTTCCCAGGAGCTATACTTAATGGATTACACCAGAACCCTCTGTTCTCACCTAACTTAGGTGATTTAGATGATGAGATTTGGGACTTTTGAGCTGATGAGATTCTGAATTTTGAACTGATGCTGTAATGGCAGGAATGATACCCTTGAGAACCTTGGGAAAACTGAATGTATTGCATGTGTGAGATGAACATGGATTACTGGCAGCCAGACATGAGGCAGTGGTAGGTAAAATTCTAAGAATGGCTCCCAGTGTCCTTCATGTTTGTATAATCCTCTCCCTGATAAATGTGTTTGGAACCTGTAAATATGATGAAATATCACTCCTGTGATTATGTTACATTATATTAGAAAAGAGCGATTATTCAGGTGGGCCCAATCTAATCACAAAACTCTAAAAGTAGAGAGTTTTCTCTAGATTGTTACATAAGGGGAAGTCAGAGAAATTCAAAGGATAAGGACTCGAGTAGTGCTATTGAGGCTGTGATGATGGAGAGCACCACGGGCAAGGACTGGAGAGCAGCCTCTAGGAGCTGAGAGTGACTCCCAGTCAACAGCCAGAAGGAACTGGGCACCTCAGTCCTGCGACCACACAGAACTGAATTCTGCTATCAATGTGAATGAGCATGAAAACAGATTCTTCCCCAGAGCCTCCACTTAAGAGCCCAGCCCACCCAATGCCTTACCTTTGGCCTTGTGAGATCCTAAGAAGTAAAACTCAGCCCAGACTGCCCAGGACTTCTGACCTAAAAACTGTGAGCTACTAATGGGTGCTGTTTTAAGCCATTATGATTGTGGTAACTTGTTATATCAGCAGTAGAAGAGTACTACATGAATAGATTAAATGTGACACATCCATACAATTGAATAGTACTCAGCAATAAAGAGGGATGAATTACTGATACATGAAACAGAAGATCTCAAAATAATTATGCTAATTGTAAGTTAGGCCCCAAAAAACAGTGCATGCCATATAATTTCATCTATGTAAAATCCTAGAAAATGCACAAAACTCTAGTACAGAAAGCAGATCAGTAATTTCCTAGAGATGGGATGGGGAAGGGCAATTAGGGAGAGATGGATTATAAAAGATCATCAGAAAATTTTGAGTGGTGATGTTTATTTTGTTTGTGATGGTGGTTTCACAAGGTATACACCTAAGTAAAAACTCATTGAACTGTACATTTTAAATATGTGCAACTTCTTATATATCAATTATACCTCTGTAAAAATAATAAAAAATAAGCCTCCTAGATGACTGTAGAGAAGAAACCCAAATATCAGTTTCATTCAAAAAGTGGAGAATGCAGACAAGCAGGTTAAAAAAAAAATCCTCACTTAATTTCATCCCTAGTTCTGTTATATTGACAAAATAAACTGTATGCATTAATACCTTCTAAATTTCCAGCAAACAATTTTTTTTTTTTGAGTTGGAGTCTCACTCTGTTACCCAGACTGGAGTGCAGTGGCACAGTCTCTGCTCGCTGCAACCTCCGCCTCCCAGATTCAAGCAATCCTCCTGCCTCAGCCCCCCTAGTAGCTGGGATTACAGGCACGCACCACCATGCCCAGCTAATTTTTGTATTTTTTTTAGTAGAGACAGTGTTGGCCGGGCTGGTCTCGAACTCCTGACCTCAGGTGATCCACCCACCTCGGCCTCCCAAAGTGCTGGGATTACAGGCGTGAGCCACCATGCCCAGCCAGGAAACAAATTTTTTACAGAACAAAATTCTTCCTTTGTAACTTTTCTGAACCAGCATATTTTAGCTGCCTACTGTCTAGTAACAACAATATGGCTACTACCTACAGTTAGGAAATAAACGAAAATTTAATCAGGACACAGTTCCCACTCTCCTTTTCTCATACTGCTTAACAATCTCTAAGTGATCTGCTTCTCTCTGTTTCACAACTCTTAGTGTTTGACTGTATTCCATGGCTTGTTACTTGTTTCTTACAGGAACCTTGTATATTCAATTAAATTCTAAGATACTTGAAGGCCAAGAATCAGTTCATTCATTGATTAAATATTGGCAGTTCCAGGTATGTTGGTGTAGGGCAGGAAAATGTAATTTTCCCTCAAACTTTCTAAGTTCTTGGCTGGGACCCCGTAACGAAAGACAAAAAACAAACAGAAGCTTATTAACATGTATATATCATATACATGGGAGATACCCAGGGAATTAGTAATCCTCAAAGAGGTGGCTTAGAACCCTGGCTTATACAGCATCTGTATTAGCCCATTCTCACACTGCTAGGAAGAAATACCTGAGACTGGGAAATTTATAAAGAAAAGAGGTTTAATTGACTCATAGTTCCACATGGCTGGGGAGGCCTCAGTACAATCATGGTGGACAGCACCTCTTCACAGGGCAGCAGGAGAGAGAATGAGTACAAGCAGGGGAAATGCCAGGCTTATAAAACCATCAGATCGCATGAGACTCGCTCATTATCATGAGAACAGCACGGGAGATACCACCCTCATGATTCAATTACCTCCACCTGGTCCCACCCTTGACCTATGGGGATTATGGGGTTTACAATTCAAGGTGAGATTTGGATGAGGACACAGAGCCAAACCATATCAGCATCTTCAACAAAGAATAATACATTTTTAGACAAGTGAAAAGACAAAGGAAAAGGACCTTGAGACTCACAAGGCAGGAAACTTGAAAGGCAAATAAATGGGAAACTAATGGTAAAGGCAGAATGGTTAAATCTAGCTAATTTTACAAAATGCAGTACCTCATATAGTTATCATTTTTATGGCAAAAGGATAAAAATGTACAATGTTATCTGTCAATTTAAAAAAAGAAAATTATAAAAATAACCAGCTAGTTAGTAAAGTTTATCATAGAGATTCCTCTGTGCTGTCTCTGGGCTAAGGGTCTACAGTCTGGTGATTCACATTTGTCCTTCCTTGTAGAGAGGGAAGGGACACCCTTGTCAATTTTTGTCTTGCTTTTAGGCAAATGGGTGGTGGGGGGACAGAGAGATTTTCTTATATCTACTTCTTCTCAATTGCCTTTAGTTCAAAATAATCCTCACACCAAAGTGGCACATTTTGGGGTGCATATTCTGCTACTCTTTGTTGGAATAAAGAAAAAATAATAATTAGTCCTACCTCCAATAATTTATTAAGGGAGGAAAAAGGGAAAAAAGAAAGAAGGGAGGGATGGAGCAAGGGAGGGAGGGAGGGAAGAAGGGGGGAGAGGAGGGAGGAGAGGGAAATGAAGAGAGAGGTATAGATATAGATATCAATGATATAGATACAAATTTGTTCTACGTGTTCTAAAAGAAGCATGCAAAATGCTCACTTCGATAATAATTACCTCTGACTATAAAATAGGAGGTTTCACAGAGGTTACAGAGGTGAAAAATAATTTAGAAACGCTTTGGTACTTTTGCATATTTTCCATAAGCCTAAAACTAGTCCAAAATTTTTTTAAGTGGGTCATGAAATTAGAGGTGTTGCCAGGAAGACTGTAATTTTTTTTCAAATGAGCAAATACAGAATACCTGCTAGGTTATTAGGTCCTATGCTAATCACGTTCAGTTATTTCATTTCATCCTCAAAATAATTCTATAAGGCCCAAAGATTAGCCTTCTTATTCCTTAGAAAAAGGAAGTTCAAGATAATATAGTTTAATTGCTGAAAGTCACTCAGAAGCTAAATACATCAAGACTGAACATGTAGATCTAGCTGATCTTAAAGTCTAGCTAGTTTTTTCCTGGCAGAGAAAGTACCATAAGCAAAAGCAGAAGCCTCAATCAGGTAACAGCATATAGTCCAGTCTGATTAACATTCAGGGTACATGTGGACAGTGTTGGGAGAAGCAATTTAAAAGCAGGTGGGGAACCATGTTTTTCTTTAATGATATTGACTAAAAACAGTTTTAATACTGCAACCACTCTGTTTGCCTAACCCATCGTCCAAAAGTTTCCCATTGTCAGCTACCTGACAACCAGGCCAACATTTCATCTGAGAAAATAAATTAGTTTCCCTGATGCTCTCCACTACTAGGTATCAATGTGTTTGTATATGGCTCCAGGGACTTGGATGGATACTGAAAAATCTAAGAGGTCCCAGTCAAGTTCACAGAAGTCCCAGGAGGTCTAGGTTAACCCCCTAGGAATATTTAGGGGGAAAAAGTTGGTTGTGAAGTTATCATGGTAGTTCTGACTTACTTTCAACCTGGTGCAGACTGGTCAATAGAGCTGTGAGTTTAATCAAGATCCCGTCTGGAGTTATGAGTTGGCCCATATATCCAAACACTGGTATCAGATCACCATAAATTATCTGCACTTGTACTTGCGTTACATATTCCCTTTTCTAACTACCCATACAGCCTCAAATCCAGTTGAATATTTTGCAGAAGAGCTTCCTTAAAATGTGAGCTTAAAATGGCTCATCTGATTGAGCTGTTAAAATACAATGGCATGGTTAAAATGCTTATGGCTTATGTCAAAGGGTTATGTCAGATTCTGAGTGATTCTGAGTTGACTGAGGCTGTCAGTTCAACCAATGTCACTAAAATCTCTAACAAAAAATACTATGTTAATAACACAAGAATGATGATGTGGTATATTGAGAAAGGTATGTTTGGGTGATTACATATGAACCATTCTACATTTGCCCCAGGCCATACAATGAACCTCTGATTAGTAGTTGATGGACCTACTATTAAGATCTGAAGTTCAGGCCGGGCGCGGTGGCTCAAGCCTGTAATCCCAGCACTTTGGGAGGCCAAGACGGGCGGATCACGAGGTCAGGAGATCGAGACCATCCTGGCTAACACGGTGAAACCCCGTCTCTACAAAAAAATACAAAAAAAAAAAAACTAGCCAGGCGAGATTGCGGGCGCCTGTAGTCCCAGCTACTCGGGAGGCTGAGGCAGGAGAATGGCGTAAACCCGGGAGGCGGAGCTTGCAGTGAGCTGAGGTCCAGCCTGGGCGACAGAGCGAGACTCCGTCTCAAAAAAAAAAAAAATCTGAAGTTCATTAGCAAACATGATGCAACAAAAAGTCCCTTAGTTTAGGAACCAGAATAGAATTCAAGTCTTGGTTATTAACCTTATGAGTAGCCTCTACGAACCTATTCCCTCATTATACCTATACCTTCGTAAGATTGTTTGGAAGATAAAGTGAAACAATTGAAGCAAAAGAACTCTAATAACCACAGAACAGTGCCAACAGTGCTGTGGTGCTTACCAAGGTATGGTAGGCCAATGGTGCAAGACATGAATCCAATGAGGTAAATCGGACAGCATCTTCAGGGAAGGGAAGGTCCTCTGAAGTGATTATAATCCTCTCAATCATATCAGGAGAAAAGCCAGCATCTGCCTGAAGCTGAATACATAAAAATGCTCAAAAGATATGTGTCTCTTGGGTAGTAAGTCTGAGACGGTAAGATTTGGGAGCCAATGATTCTCTTGTGAGAATGAGTTTGCATCATAGTATTTAGAGGACTAGAACAGGACAAGGTAAAGAGAGCCTCCTGCAAGGACAGAGCAAAGGCAGAACTAAAGCTATACCCAGATCTAGATCCAGACCTATATCCCCAGTGTCATGGACTAGGCTTAAGGCCACTAGCCCATGGTGATGTTGGCCTCTCAAAGGTTGGCATTCAAGAGAAGAAACCTATCCCATTGGTGCCTTTCAGGCCATCTGCAGAAATACGCCTTCTTTACTTGGTCTGTGCCTTATCAACTGGAAAATTCCCTGGGTGGCACATAAAGATCAACTTCCTAACACCTGCAGCAAAGCGTAACACATCTATTTTGAACCAAATTTATGTGGCATGGGCCCAAAGTCTCTGAACATGGAAGAAACATCGTCGCTAAAAGGCGACCTATTTAGCACCTGTGGAATTCAACAAAGAGCAATGTAGAGTAGCCACACAGCTTAGTCAGCATGGCAGGAGGCAATCAAAACACGAAGCCCAAAGCCACATGTGGCCCTTGTTTTAATTTGTTTCTCAGGCAGGACCACAATGGGAGAGGAGATTTCACAGCTACCTCATGTATGAAATCAGGTGCAGGTTACAAACAAGAAACAGAGTAAGAAAAAAAGGATGTTTAGACAGAAAAACTGTATGGGCAGTTTAATATGCTCGGGCAAAGGGATGGAATTAACATTTAATTTCCAGTGTGTTCCCTGAATGACAGTCCAGACTGTGATAAGAACTTTTTGACCTGAAATTTTAAAAAAAAAGTGTCACATTTTTGGAGTGCTTAAAATATTCCAAGCACTATTACAAGTGCCTTGCATGTATTAACTCATTTAATCCTCATAACTCTATGAGGTAGTATTATTATTGCCTATATGCATGAATGGACACCAAGGCCTAAAGATTTAATTAACTTGCTCAAAGTCAAAAGTCAGTTGGGTTCAAACCTACACAAGTTGGCTTTAGATGACACTGACTGTGCCACACTGAACTTACTGATTTAGGTACAAAAAAGACCCTGTGTCTACAGCGGCCAAGAGAAAAGAAAAACTGGGTCATACTTTGACTAGAGGACACAAATAAAGGCTGAGGAAGAAAGGAGGACAAATGATAAAAAGGATCAAGTTTTTTAAAGAGAATCTGTTTCCAAGAGTAGTTGTGCTTTTGTGTGTTTTGTGTTGTGATTTTACTCTACTGGATCTCATGTAGAAGGGTGAAAGAGTGTCAGAGAAAGGCCAAGAATTCCAAGGATATGACGTTATGAGGCACAATTCCCCCAGTTTCTTGAGTGGCATTAGCAGTTAAGCACGTAAAGGCAAAAGAGCTCGATGGGGAAAGCTAGAGTGTAATCCTATCACTTGAGAGATCCTTAGTCATTTGCTCTGTTTTCCATGTTTTTACATAAAATACAGCATGGGCTATGGAGTCAGGAAACTGCATCCTAGTTTCGAAACTTGTGTGTTTACAGACAAAATAGTCCCCTGGGCTTCAGCTTTCTCAACTATTAAATGAAGGTTGTATCTATCTCTCAGGGTTATGCAAGGGTTAAATGCAGTAAGTAAAAAGCATAGCACAGAGTAACATATACTACTCAACAAATGTTAGCTGCACCGCTTTGCCTAAGCATTATTACCGAGAGTCCTAAAAGACTTTAAGCCTATGAAAAGAATGTGATAGAAAAAAAAACCCACAAAATTCTTACAAGTTATAAAAATAATATAGGAAGCTCTGAATGAAAATGCTCTAAAATATGTAAGTCCAACAGGTCAGCTGGCTAAACCAACTGTAGTAATGAAGTCAAAGTTTGATGTTCATACTCCTTCATTTTTGTTCTCACAAGGTGTGTTATTGTTAAAATTTGCAGACTCATCCTTTGTTTAAAAAGGAGTCCAATAATTAAACTGGTGTTAAAACAAGGTCCAAAGGTTTTACAGCTTTGGAGCAGAGCTAAAACTATAGCTCTTGCAACGTGAATAACAGACTATTGAATTAAGACTCTCTCTTTTTCCTTTCAGTACCAGTATTTATGACGCAAAAATGAAAGTCCAAAAACTTGGTGAGGATAAAATGTTCCCACAAAGTATATGAAATCTATAAATACTAAAAGAAGCTGGAAAGAATTCAAATGAGATCGTGAGAAGTTTGCTTCACGTTTAATACCTTTTTCCTTCTAAATAACAAGTTAGAATAGCTCCATAAACACAAAATTAAGCCTCTGATACTACACTCACACGCTCAAAGGATGAACAAACTTCAAAAAAAACATATTTTTCTTTGACAAAATCAGTAAAATTGGCAAGCTTGTCAAAGAATCATTTCAGTCTAACATTTTACTTGTGGATAAATATTTGTCGACAATCTGTAAATAGTATAAATGCTTTTCTCAAAATGCTAAGTGAAAGAAGTCAGGCACAATAGATGACACATTGCAGGATGATTCCATTTATATGAAATTCTCAAACAGCAGAACTAATGATAGAAAGCAAACCACTGTTTGCTGGGGTCAAGGATAGGAGCAGGGGATTGACTGCAAAAGAAAAAATGAGACGTTTTCAGGGTGAAGAAAGTGTTCTGTATTACGATCACTGTGGCAGACACACAATTATATATATTGTTTTCAAAATTCACTGAATTCGACGCTGAAAATTGGAGAATTTTGTGAAAATTATACCTCAATTTTTTAAAATACGCATGAATCAATATGCATTTCAAAGAATAATTTCAGTCAAAATATTTTACTTGGTAGACAAATATTAATTTGTAGAAAATCTATAAATAATATTTTTTTCACAATCACAATGTTTACTTGCCGCCATGTTTATTATAAGGAATAGCTTTTCATTTTCTTCTAGAAAAGCAAAACCAAGAAGCGCTTAGAAAGTGACCTTGAATACAACTGAAAACCCTACAAAAATGCTGTATAAACTCAGAATACTAATGCAGTACTTGGCAGGTCTTTGAATATTTTTTCCAGGACGTAATAGTATACCGAGGTTGCAAATTCAGGTCATACAAGGGCCAAGTGGATGACATAAGTGAGCAGTACGGCGGCAGTGGTACTGTGGCAAAGTGGAGAGCACAAGGCTCCTTCCAAGTGAGCCACCACCACTAGGTCCTGTAGACTGATGCCAGGAAAGAAGAGAGGCCTCGGTGTAGCCAGAGTCTCTGATGTTTAAAAAAGAAGCAGAAATCTGAACTTTAATGTGAAATATCCCCATTTTTTAGAATAATGGTTCTAAATGTTTTTTACAACACTACATGGGCCACACAAAACACATTCATAGATAGGATTATGACCTCTGGTCCACGGTGTATGTTTTCTGAACTTTTTCAATAGCATGGTCTTGCCATCTTTGTAGCTGCTTACCACTTAATTTGTATAGTCTAGAATAACATAGAATGTTAGTGCATCTCAAGTAAAATTCATCTCAAAATTGCATGAAGGCTAGTCACTTCTGGTCACTTACTGAAAAAAACAAGTCCTGTTAATATTCTAAGAATATGGGTTAGTAACAAAATTTTAAAAGTGAGTTAGAATGAAGGGAAAAGTGGTGAGGAAACAATGAAGAAACCACTACTTTAATCAAGATCATAGTCAGCTTCCAGACTCCAGAGCAATAAAATAATCCACATGCTGAAATTTGAGAACTTCATTGCCCCAACTAGTCCAACCTGGCTGTAAATTTCGAGCAAACAATTCCAAATATTCCCCATCTGGCTTGATGTAGTCTTTTAAAACCTCTGTTTAAAAAAGAGAAAAAACACAAAAATTATTATTGAGGAAGGAATCCATTTCCTTTTAGCAGTTAAGAGTAGAAAGGGAGAAATGTTTCATTTTGTTCTTAAAAGACAGCAAATTAATTTCAAGGATTTCATCACAGGCTTTACTATTTATAGTTAGCCATTTAAAATAAGTACCCTTGAGAATGGGAAAAATATCATCGGAACTTCCATAGTCCTAATTTACTGGTTTTCATTTGTCAATGAGAAATGAGGACCTTAACACCTACATAGGTGACTTTTCAGTTTTCCAATACTGCTGATATATCTCCTGAGTACTAACTTTATTTATTTATTTAATTTTTATTTTTCTGAGACAGAGTCTCACACTGTCACCCAGGCTGGAGTGCAATGGTGCAATCTCAGCTCACTGCAACCTCCACCTCCCCAGTTCAAGCAATTCTCCTATCTCAGCCTCCCAAGTAGCTGAGATTACAGGCACACGTCGCCACTCTTGGCTAATTTTTTGTATTTTAGTAGAGATGGGGTTTCACCGTGTTCCCCAGGCTGGTCTCGAACTCCTGAGCTCAGGCAATCCACTCACCTCGGCCTCCTAAAGTGCTAGGATTACAGGCGGGAGCCACCGCACCCAGCCAATTTATTTTTAATAAATATAATCCATACATGAAAAAGAGCTCTACAAAAATTCAAAAACAACCCATTTTTAAAAAATAAGATAAAATAAAACTCTCTCTGCAACATAAATTTCAATAAAATAATAATAAATGAAGAGCTGGATATAAACAGAAATACTGAGAACAAATAACTAACATTTAAATAACTAGCCCCCTCAGCAATAAGTTGGTAGCACTAAGAACATTTCTTCATTTTCAAATTATAGATCCTTCTTTACCTAAAATTTCATCATGGTATTTCCACAGTTAAGTATTCCTTGTATTATTCAATGTATTAATAACTACTGAACATTGTATTTTCTTGGGGAAAGAGCTGTAGGCTAAGGAGCTGTTGTCTACACTAAAGAGAGAAAAGAAGGACACAGAAACTTTTGAAAAGCACATGTTCACTCAATTGGATGACAAATACTTAAATCAATGTAATCTTGATCATGCTGCTGGTTAGCTATGCTAACCACCTAATACGAATTTGGTATAAAATTCAGATAAGAAAAATCACTAGAAAAGGTAAAATATGGTTCATAATTGCTACGTAAGATTGAGCTTGGAAGATATCTATCAAATTTCCTTTAGGAATGGTAAGGGTTCTTTAGGAATACTAAAGATAGGTAAGGTTTAAAAGAGAATATATTATTTTAGGTTTCATCATGTTCTTTAGTTGCTCCCCACAGCAAAACACTTGTTCATCTGTCAGAAAGTACTGGTCCTCTTTAGCAAAAATCAAAGAAGTAGTAAAAGGTTCACTGTCTATAATTCAAGTGAACTCAAATTTGGGCTTTCATGGGTTCTAGGAGATGCTGGCATGAAGGCTTCTAACCCTTTCATAAGTACATAAATTAAATGCTACTAACCTTGAAAGAGAAAGATTTCCCTAGAGTCTTAGAGGACAATAACCCTACATCACTTTTCCATTTTCTTCCCATGAATTTAATGCCTTACCAGCCTCAATTCCCTTTTAATGTGCTCTAAGGTTACAATGAAGAAAGGTTTTGTTTGTTTTTGTTTCATTTGTTCAGATTTTTGGTACGAAGAGGTTAGCAACACTATTTTAAAAATGTAAACTGGAGTCAGCCAGTCAAAAATGTTTCCTTTTTTGAGCACCCACTATAATCAGTTTTATAAAACTTAACAAAAGAAGGCCGGGCGTGGTGGCTCAAGCCTGTAATCCCAGCACTTTGGGAGGCCGAGACGGGCGGATCACGAGGTCAGGAGATCGAGACCATCCTGGCTAACATGGTGAAACCCCGTCTCTACTAAAAAATACAAAAAACTAGCCGGGCAAGGTGGCGGGCGCCTGTAGTCCCAGCTACTTGGGAGGCTGAGGCAGGGGAATGGCGTGAACCCAGGAGGCGGAGCTTGCAGTAAGCTGAGATCCGGCCACTGTACTCCAGCCTGGGCGACAGAGCGAGACTCCATCTCAAAAAAAAAACTTAACAAAAGAAGCAGAATATCCATGTTTTATGAGCATTTACAATGTAATAGAAAATGATGGTCAGGTACTTGGATGGAGTAGAAAAATATATACAACCTAAACCCATTTACTACCATCCTATTTTCTCAATGTAATAAATTTTTGCATGGTTCTTCTCCTTTCTAGTTAAACCAGAATATTGTGTTTTTATAATGTTAACTACAATTATTTTATTTCAAAATAAGGTAGAAGAAATAAAGGCAAATTAATGAAAATGTATTATTCCGGTTTTTAAATATTAATTTAAAAATAAATGTGAATGTATAAATTTAAACATGAGTATGACACATAAACTTCGACAATTACATAACATCTGGAGTTAGTAAAACACACTTTAACCAATGGAGGGGATGCAATCCGTGCACAGCTAGTCATTTCCTTTTTGTTCTGAAAGCATGGGGCAGGAGTAAGAGAGAAGTGGCCCAAACATCAGTGCATATAATCCCGTCAACTAAACTTCACTCTTCAGATGGAAACTGTTAGTGTGTAAAGCAGTAAAAAGAAATGGAAATTCCTCTAAGGTAAAACATGAAAGCTAAAATTTTGATTTAAATACTTCATTTCATGATTTTCCTACCTTAAATCTTCAAACAATATCACTTTATAATGTTAGGTTGTAAACCATAGCTATTGATAGCTTATCTTTCAATCTATCGGATAAAATTTCAAAACTTATGCAAATGTATCATTTTGAAATGCCATATGCTACCAATGTGGTCTCCTACATTTTGCAGCAGAAATAACCAATTAAACTTTAGAAAAAAAAATCGGGGTGTTTCTAGATACCAAAGAGAAAACATTTCATTTTATGAATTTGCATAAAACAGTTTAAGAACATTTAAATGTAAAAGTTGTAAGCATTATATACAGAATATATAACATCCCAAACTCCTAGAGTTATGATTTCAGGGTAAAATATACTGCAGAAATCTGAGAGATGCTTTCTGAAATATATAGAAAGGTGAACTATACTAAATATACATACAGTAACATGAACTCAAAAATAAAATATTACAATATTTCGTATCACTACTTAACCAAAACATAAGATTTTATATATATGGAGTTATTCAGATGTTTCCTCCAGAATCTAACTTCTGTTTTTAAATGTTTTCAATCCTAAAAATGTGTTTGTGCTGCTCTCTACAGGGAATGAGGAAGAACTGCATCTCAAAGATACAAGCTGTAATGCTTTTAGGGCAAGACTCATTTTTATTCACTATTTTAAAACCTGTCTCCTGAGGCTCATCTTTAAATATAACTTTATTTTATTTTAAAGGAATTGATACATAGTTTACTATCATTTCAGAATGAGAAGTTTACGGTCTTAGCTTTTGAATTTTTAAAAGAAAAAAATAAGGCTTGAGATAAACACTAACTTAAGCTTTGTTACCAAATGAGAAATAAAATTCAAATGAGAGGAATACATATACATATATAATCAGGTATTACTAGTGCCAAGTGTAATTTTTTTTCACAAGGAACAATGTAATCTCACTTTCCATTTGAGTTATATATTAAAGCATTAAAAGTCTATGACAGTCCAAAATGTTAGGCAATCGATTATTCACTGAGGATCCTTCTTAGTCAAAGAACAGATTATCAGGTAGACATCTGTATATGTCTCAAATGAAGTAATACTATAAACACCCTTCTAGAGGCTGGGCGCAGTGGCTCATGCCTGTAATCCCAGCACTTTGGGAGGCTGAGGCAGGTGAATCACTTGAGGTCAGGAGTTCGAGACCAGCGTGGTGAACATGGCGAAACCTCGTCTCTACTAAAAATACAAAAATCAGCCAGGCATAGTGGCACATGTCTGCAGGCCCAGCCACTCAGGAGGCTGAGGCAGGAGAATCACTTGAACCCAGGAGGCAGAGGCTGCAGTGACCCAAGATCAGGCCACTGTTTGTGACAGAGTGAGACTCTGTCTCAAAAAAAAAAAACATTAAAAGACGACCCTACTGCATAAGCCATTTAAGATAACAGAAATCCTAAGTGCTAGCAACAAAAATTCTCTGGGAATTTGTGTTCACTTTCTACACATCCCAGTTCATGAACTGCCTCATATTCTGCAAGGTAACATAAGCTCCCTGTAGCTTTCCTGAGTGGCAACTTATAGGAGTTTTGTAGTTGTTGTTGGTGGTAGAAATTACCAAACTAACAAAATATGTATTCCTGAAGAAATTCTTTGTGTTTTTTTTTGTTTGTTTGTTTCTTTTTTTTATTTTTATTTTTTTTTTTATTATACTTTAAGTTCTAGGGTACATGTGCACAATGTGCAGGTTTGTTACATATGTATACATGTGCCATGTTGGTGTGCTGCACCCATTAACTCATCATTTACATTAGGTATATCTCCTAATGCTATCCCTCCTCCCTCCCCCGACCCCACAACAGGCACCGGTGTGTGATGTTCCCCTTCCTGTGTCCGAGTGTTCTCACTGTTCAATTCCCACCTATGAGTGAGAAGATGTGGTGTTTGGTTTCCTGTCCTTGTGATAGTTTGCTGAGAATAATGGTTTCCAGCTTCATCCATGTCCCTACAAAGGACATGAACTCATCCTTTTTTATGGCTGCATAGTATCCCATGGTATATATGTGACACATTTTCTTAATCCAGTCTGTCATTGATGGACATTTGGGTTGGTTCCAAGTCTTTGCTATTGTGAATAGTGCTGCAATAAACAAATGTGTGCATGTGTCTTTATAACAGCATGATTTATAATCCTTTGGGTATATACCCAGTAATGGGATGCCTGGGTCAAATGGTATTTCTAGTTCTGGATCCTTGAGGAATCACCACACTGTCTTCCACAATGGTTGAACTAGTTTAGAGTCCCACCAACAGTTTGAAAGTGTTCCTGTGTCTCCACATCCTCTCCAGCACCTGTTGCTTCCTGACTTTTTAACGATCGCCATTCTAACTGATGTGAGATGGTATCTCATTGTGGTTTTGATTTGCATTTCTTAGTGATGATGAGCATTTTTTCATGTGTCTGTTGGCTGCATAAATGTCTTCTTTTGAGAAGTATCTGTTCACATAAACTTTGAATATTAAATTCAGTATCTCTCAAGGACTTTACATTTTGATGTTTTTAAACTCCGACTTGAAAAATTTAGCATTCATTGAGCTTCTACCACATGCTACAGAACTTTCAATATAACTAATTCTCACAACTCTAGAAGACTAAATATCACTGTTCCCTCTTTAAATGAGGACTTTGATATAGAAAAATATCTGAGTGACTTGCCCAACTCGCAGAGCCAGGATTCAAACTCATGTTAGTCCATTTCTAAAGCCAAATTCCCCATTATTCCCTGCTGCTTAGTTTCATTGAATGATAAACATTATACTAAAGTATTAAGACTAGTGAGAATTTGCAGGCTGCAGCAATTACTGTCAATGTTCCAGAAAAGCAACACTACCTTTTAAAAAAAACGTAAAAGTGAGAGCCACTAACCAAATATCAAGGGACTTCTATCTCTCTGACTACTATTCTGAGTTCCTGGTTTTAGGACAAGCAAGAGATAGAGCCCCGGTAGTAAAATAAAGGGTCTATCTGAACTACATTCTCAGATGCCCATCAGCATTCATTGTGTCAGCCCAGTGATGGGAAGCAACTGATAGCAAGGGGAATCTGAAAAATGGTATAACTGGAAAAGCTGAGTAACACAAAACTAATCTATTCTCTATTTTATAGAGATAGAGAAATAGTTTTAGAATATTCATTAACCCACATCTGACTTAATTTCCGAATCTGTAGGCCATTTAAATACTAAATGTATTCTTTTTTTCAAATTTGACAAAAGTGGTAACAATTCTATTTTATAAAAACATACCAGCAAGCGGTGGCTTATGTGAGTGAAGAGTACAGGGCACGCTGACAATTAATTTGTGGTCTGGAATGGGGAGCACGTTTACATCTGCATTCCTAATTAAACAGAACAAGAAAGTAAACTATATTTTTTAAAACAATTTTTTATATAGAAGTCACATCTGCATTGATTTTTGTTCTCTTTCTGTATCTGATTTTAAAACAAATTTTACAATCAATGAAAGAAATTAACAATTTAAGTATTGAGACATTCCTATCATTTCATTTTCCATAATAATGACAAGTACACACTAGATAAAATATAAAGTTTCCTGTGCCATACCACCCATTCTTTTCTACACTGGGCCATTTTCAGATTTTCAAAAACATAAAAATTTCAAAAAGTCAATGATTACTAAGATAATCATTTAAAGCGTAAAAATTAATACATGTATACAATTTTGAAAAATCGCCTTTCCTACCTCAATGGTAGAGCAGTTTTTTCTTGAACTCTCCCCAGTATAAGACCTTCATAAGGCTTTTTGTGTGGAGAATCTAATGGGAACACGAACTCTCCTGAATTGGTGATCTGATAGGAAGGAGCCAACAAAAGAGGGTTATTTTTTCCCATCACTATAGAGCTTCCACACACACACCAAAGAAATTAAACCTCCAGGCTAGTGCTGTTCAGTACAAATATTATGTGAGCCACATTTATCATTTTAAATTTTCTAACAGGAACACCTAAAGAAGTAAAAAAAATGCAATGAAATCAATTTTAATTACATATTTAATTCAATCTAACATACCTGAAATACTATCATTTCAATATGTAATCAATTCAGAAAACTTATTGAGATATGTTACATTCTTTCTTTTGTACTATGCCTGAAATCCAAAGTATAGTTTATACTTAACAGTACATTTCAGTTTGGATTAGCCACATTTCAAGTGCTGAAGTGTCACATGTGTTAGTGGCTATCATATTAGACATTGCTTCTATAAGAGATTTTTTAAAATATCATATAAATATTTCAAATATAACTTCATTATCATCTTGCACGTAAAACAATCTCTACTCTTAACTAAAATTGATTCCTAGAAACCACGACATCAGTAATTTATTAGTTCATGCAAATGAACTAATAAATGAATTACTAATGAATGAACTAATAAATGAATTAGCAATATGACTAAGTAGATCATAATACACAGCTCCCTTTAGTTATAGGAAATAGTATCATTAAACATTGTCAAAGCCAAAATTAGTAAGGATAGAAACTGGGTGGCTGATAGACAATACCTAGTCCAGAGACTGGCCCTAGGCATTATAAATTCAGAAATTCAATTTCATCATTTCACCCTGGGATGATCATACTCTCAAAGATTCATTTAAGCTAATCAAACTCAAAAATAATTTAAAATATCAATTCATTAATTTACCATGGGAATATATATTTTCACTGTCAGAACACTGCTATCTGTGAAACCCTTTATCCTATATCAATGTACCTAAACAACCAAATCAGTAATCAAAAGTCTTTTATCTCCTCTAGGGCCAATCAGACACAGCATCTCCTACAAAAAGTGCTGTATAAATACTGGCACGTTGGGTAGCCTTTATATTCAATGCACATTACTCCTCCTATCATAACAATATGTATAATTACCTAATAAATGCTTCATATAACATAATAGATGATATTTATGTTTTGAATTATACCATCTCTTAGAACTGATTACTACTACAGATTAATAATCTTATTTTTATGTATTAACATTTTACTGGGTTTGATTTCAAAAGATGACCTCCTCCTGACTGTGGTCCCAGTTTCTGACTATAAAAGAACTATCATAATAGGCAAGATGGAATGGGGTAGTATACTCCTATCATGGTCCTATACCAAATTAACCAACACTAAGACCAAAGTACAGCATGAAAACAAAGATACAACTGTAAGTCTTTGTCAAGTCCCATAACATAGGTATAAATAAACAATATATACTTGTCCCTGCTTATCCACAGTTTCACTTTCCAGGGTTTCAGGTACTCATGGTCAACTGTAGCCCAGAGATAGGTAAATACAGTACAGTAAGATATTTATTTTGAGACAGAGAGAGACCACATTTATATAACATGTACAGTATATTGCTATAATACTCTATTTTATTATTAGTTATTATTGTTTATCTCTCTATTTATAAATAAACTTTCTCATAGGTATGTATTATAGAAAAAAAATCATATATGGGGTTCAGTACCATCTATGGTTTCAGGCATCCATTGGGGTCCTGGAATGTATCCCCCAAGGATAAGGAGGAACGACTGTACACAGCTTTTAGAAGATATTCCAGTAGATGAAAAAGTATACACAAAGCCATAAAAAGTACAACTCCACTGTGTTAAAAATGAATATGCTTGCAATATAAATATCAAACACTAAAATAATAGCTTGGCTTATCTTTTCAAAATTTAGGAAGGCTTTTATAGATCATCTAAATAGTCAATGTATCTTTAAAAGGAAGCCTGATGAACTCTAAATTGATGCCTTATTTTTCTGTATTTTTTTGGTAATCTTGTAGCATGCAGAGATATTAAAGATCATTCAACTAATTCTAGAGTTTGAATCATTTCTTTCAAAAATATGCACAGCAGCACAAAAGGCACTGAGGACATAAGTTAACAAGATTTAGAGCATAAAAGGTTCTTGGTTCTGGCATCTTCCCATCCCCTCTACAATGGGTTACTTTGCTATTCCTTGCCCTCATCCCCCACGAAATAAGAAAAAGAAATCACAAAGGGTGGTTGAAATTGTGAGTATATAAAGGGGAAGAAGAGGAAGGGTAAGACTATTTCTGTGTTTGGTGATATATAACCTCCCTAAGTTTTTGCTGTTTTTTAAACAAGACATAATCAGAGCTTTTAAAATTTTCATCCTGATATCTTCCTGACTGATTTCCCAAAGCCAGCAGTTTGAGGCCCCATTACAAAAAGACAAACAAAAAAAAAATAGCCTTGAGAATAAAAATATAAAAGTGCTAAGCAGCAAAGCAAAAGTCTGATTTAGCCCATGTTGAAGGAGTAGAGCAGTGACATGTTGAGCATTACAAAGTAGATGCTACCTTTACGTGACTTCTATCAAGCTGTATTAACAAACAAGCTAACTTCTGAACTTACTTTTACCCAGTGCCACTCAGCAACTACCTCCACAGACCAAGAGGGATAAAGTTCTTCCTTTATAAAACGTAGGTGTTTCTGTCTATTGGTCACCCAAGTAACAAGAAGACAGTTTGGAGCAGCCAATTTAGGGATAGGTATTTGCTTTATTTGCAGGGGTGACAAATAACTGTACCTAAAAATAAACAGAAAAAAGGATGAGCAAAATTCACTGCAAAAAAAAGAAAAATAAGCAGGGAGAAGACATGCATAACACTAACTCCACAAATGCAAAGCTCTTACTGCTAGTTATTTGTGTAGCAAAATATAAAGCCACAGTGCCACCCAGTGGACCCATTATTACACACAAGTCAAAAATCACCTTTTTTTTTTTTACTAGTTTAAAAACGTCAGGCTGTATTTTTCTTTTTTTAGTCACTTCTAAATGCATTACATTTCAGTAATTTTACTATTTACAATACTTTTTCTCCAATTCAAAATTAAGCAAATATTGTTGTTTAGATCTCATAGTCTGTGTTACACAGGAGCCCCATCACAGTGAGTCTTGAAACTAGTCTCTCAATAACCTAAGTCAAACCCTACAAGCCTTACCTGGCACCAAATCAGTGTTGCAAAATTGGTAATGCTAAAGCCAATCTATTCCAATGAAGCTTCTCCTAGCCCTAGAATCCTCAAACCCTGCACAAAATGCTGACTCCCTGTGTCATCTATCATCTCACCCATCCTCATCTCCATCCCACTGCATTTACAACCCCCAATCTATCATCTCGCTTTCTGCCTTCCCAGTCAATTCCACTGGGTTCTCTGAAGCCCTCATGTTTTCACTGTATAAAACAAAATCTATAATCTTGTACCTCCTGGCCATAGAGTATAATGTCTAGTTTGTCCTGCAAAAATACTACTTGCTCTACAATATTCCATCAAATGAATATGGCCCTTTCTCCAACATTCAGAGGGAGGGGAGAAGTCATTATTCTCCTGGCTCCCCCATTGCTGTTTCTAGGGTATAACTCATCCACCTTTGCAAAAAACCCTTTCTCTTTGAGAGGTATGCTATCCAGCTATGTTAGCCTCTACTGTTGCTTATTGAATCCATTTCATCCTCAACATATTCAATAAGGACTTAAGCTCTGAGATCCCTCTACCTCAACAACACAAAACTGGCCATTATTCTGAACAATTTCAAAGCACAATTCATATAATGTACATTCTTCAACTATTTTTCACCTAAACAAATACAACTGCCTTCATCCCACTTCCATAATCCACTCTAATGCCATAACCTGGACCCTGTCATCACTCACACTTGCTCCCTCTCTGAAACCATAAACATCAATCTCTGGCAATAACTTCCTATGCCTCACCTACTCTTTGACCTTATCTAGCAGTTTATTCCTGACCACACTTACTCTTCGTGCCTGTGGACCACCAATCGCTTCATTGCCTTCTCACTAGCACTCTCAGTTCCCATCCTCCCTTTACCCTTCAACCTCACAGTTTCCGCAAACCTCCAATCTTAAATCAATATCACAGTTTTATTCAATTTGTTTGTACAGGGAAAATCAGGTGAAGAAAATGCAGACAAACTGGATATTAAAAGTTCATTAAATCCACTCTCAGGATCTCAAACTACTCAGCAATTCCTTTACTTATCCTTGGTCAAGTACCACAAACCCTCACCCCGTTCAGATCCCTTACCCAAACTCTCTCATACATCAGCACAACAAGGCCACCAACCTCCTTCAAATACCCAATCCTAACCCCTCTCCTTTATATACCTTTACTTATCTATTTCCATACATTTCCTCTTAAAGGAAATGGCATGATTTCACCTATTAAAGCTTATCCCTCCAGTTGTATTCTCTTATTCCCATATACTAGTATCTTGTAATACCAATTATCCTCTCCTTCTGTATTTTCAACTTCTCTAGTAGTTCTTTACCATCAACCTATGATTATCCTATCTCATTTGAAAAGAAGATGAGAAAAGGAGAACAGAGAAAAGGAGAAGAGAGAGTAAGGAGAGGAAAAGGTACGGAGGGGAGGAGAGGAGAAAGAAGGGGACAGAGTATACAGAAGAGAAATTCCCTCAATTCTGTCTCCTTCCATCTACAACTAAGCTAATGACTTGCATGTAAATCCTTCTACTTTCTCTCCTTTATTTTATTCCTTAGTTGACTCCAATGAGACTTTTACCATTATGCCTACCCTGAAAAACGTAAATGACTTCCCAATGGCCAAATGCAACAAACATTGGAATCCAGCTCTAGCATGTGACAACTGTACGTCAGGAATAATCAATAAATACTTCTTAAAACAAATAGAGTAGGGCGTGGTAGCTCACGCCTGTAATCTTAACACTTTGGGAGGCCAAGGCAGGTGGATCACCTGAGATCAGAAGTTTGAGATTAGCCTGGCCAACATGGTGAAACCCCATCTCTACTAAAAAAAAGACAAAAATTAGCCGGGTGTGGTGGTGGACACCTGTAATCCCAGCTACTCAGGAGGCTAAGGCAGGAGAATCACCTGAACCCAGGAGGTGGAGGTTGCAATGAGCTGAGATCAAACCATTGCACTCCAGCCTGGGTGACAAGAGCGAAACTCTGTCTCAAAAAAAAAAAAGAGCAAAAGAATTCAGATCTCAAGCACCCACGTTTCCTGCCATCTAAACAAGTACTCTTCATAATCAAAGTGATGAAAGAACTAATTTTGCTACAGTATGAAGAATGTCAGGTCAAACATCTGAAGTTACATGGTTTCAATAACTGCAGATTCCTTGATTGCCTTAATTTAACTGGGTTGATTTGTGTGGAGAAAGAGGCAATATTCATATCGCCTCTTCTAGCTCTAATTTCATGGAAATCACTGAGCAAATTCTAAAACATGCATATTAATGTGATGCAATGGAAAGTATGCAAAAAACAAAAAGAAAATGGTGAGAATGTAGAAAAACTAGACCCCTCATTGCTGGTGGGAATAAAAAATGCTGCAGGCACTGTAGAAAATAGTTTGATAGCTCCTCAAAAACTTAAAGATAGAATTACATGGTGCAGTAATTCTACTCCTAGGTACACATCCAAGAGAACTATTAATAAAAATGTATTGCCCAGAGTTAGCCAAACTGCAAAGTTTGAAGGCCCAGTCCTCAAGACACCTCACTTCAAAAACCAACTACAAGTTAAGGTAGTTTCCAAAGCAACCCACAGAATCAAAAATTTGCTAAACAAACAAAACTTACTGAAAGCTTTTATATTCAGTTACAATTTCTCAAGGGTAAGGATACAAATTAAAATCAGCCAAAGAAAGAGAGTTAAAAGATACTAAAGAAATATGACAACTGAACATGTATAATCCAGAATTTTATTTGCTACAAAGAACATTCCTGGGACAATCAGTGTAACCTGAAAAATATCTGTACATAATATTTATCAGTGTTGATTACCTATTTTGATAATTACGTTATGTAAGACAATTATCTTTGTTTTTAGGAAATACATACTGAAATATTCAAGGGTACCTTTCCCTTTCTCTTAATCCATTCTCAAGTAACTCACAAAAAAATTATATAAAGATATAGATATCTACACACACAGAAAAGAGATACATGAATTCTTTGTATGATTCTTGCAACTTTAAAAGAAACAAATCTGGCCAGGCATGATGGCTCACATGTGTAGTCTCAGCACTATGGGAGGCTGAGGCAGGAGGATCATTTGAGACTAGGAGTTCAAGACCAACCTGGGCAACATAGCAAGACACTGTCTTTACAAAAAAAATGTTTTAAATAGCCGAGTGTAGTGGCATGCACCTGCAGTCCCAACTACTCAGGAGGCTGAGGCAGCAGGCACATTTGAACCAGAAGTTTGAGGCTGTAGTGAGCTGTGATTGCATCACTGCATTCCAGCATGGGCAACAGAGTGAGGCCCTATCTCAAAAAAAAAAAAAAAAAAGAAGAAGAAGAAGAAAAAGAAAACAAAAGAAACAAATCCTACTGGCACAGTTCATAAGATGCATAAGAAAGGTGAGGATCACTGTGGAGAAGAAGAAATTTCATATGAAGTTTAAGTCAAGGAAATTGGAATTTTTCAGTCTAGAAAACTGAAAAGTGAGAGAAAATGTAACTGAAGACATTTATTAAAATTGAAAGGAAAAGGCCAGGCGCGGTAGCTCATGCCTGTAATCCCAGTCACTTTGGGAGGCTGAGGCAGACAGGTCATGAGGTCAAGAGTTCGAGACCAGCCTGGCCAATATGGTGAAACCCCATATCTACTGAAAAAACAAAAATTAGCCAGGCATGGTGGTATGCGCCTGTAGTCCCAGCTACTCGGGAGGCTGACGCAGAAGAATGGCTTGAACTTAGGAGGTGGTGGTTCCAGTAAGCCGAGATTACACCACTGCACTCCAGCCTGGCGACAGAGTGAGACTCCATCTCAAAAAAAAAAGAATTGAAAGGAAAAAAACGTTTAATGCTATTGAAAGGAAATATCATCTTAGTAACTAATTGAACATATCACCCTAAGATGTAACATAAACTAAAAAATTAAAAATAAAAACAAATTTAAGAATGAATTAGATAAATTCATTCATAACACATTATTAAGGAAAACTAGAAATATTTTGGCACATATTTCTAAACTTTAGAATTTGATACCAAAGAAGACAGATATGTTGCAGAAACAGCCCTGAACTGCTTATGGTGATTAATAAATGCACTACTTTTGACATTGTTACACTTATATATAGTTACAGTTCAAGAGAATTAACTAGTTAAGGAAATTAAACTGTTAAAACTATTGAAAGCATTTTAGGAGTTTCAGATAACCTATATCATGAAGTAATACCAATAGTATATTAAACTATCACGTACAAAGCACTACAGGCTTTTTAGAAAGCATTTCTAACAGTTAATTCATTTCCACTTACCTATTACTTCTTTTAACTGATTTGTTCTGCCATGGCGGATCTATCACAATTACATCAAATGTTTTCCTATCTGAAAACAAAGATACAATTTCAGAAAATACCTTCTCTATGTGATCACTTTAAAAACTAAACATGTTCTTCAAAACTCAAGTGATTTAACTATGGAATATAATGGAATGCACTGAAAGGATCTGTATACATCGCATTTATTCAAACAGAGTAATTTATCATTAAATATTAGATGTTTCCCTTACCTCTAGCATTGTATCATAATTTTCACCTACTGCAATTTTTACAGAGACTACCTGCAGATGACCATAGCTCAGTAAGCTGAACCTAATGATCTGTGAATTACCTATGCATCTTGGCAGCCATATTAATATAGTCCCAAGAAATCTAGGTCATTTTTTTTACTTTTTATTTTAAAACAATTTCACCCTTTATAACTGACATATTGACCATAATAAAACTTCCCCAATTATTTACTAATGTACTTTTTCAGACTCAGGATCAAAGCCAGGATCAAACATTGCATTTAGCTGCCATCCCTCCTAACTCTACTCCAACCTGAAAAAGTTCCTCGGTCTTCATCTTTCATGATTTTGAAACTTTTAAATGCTACCAATTATTTTATAGGATATCCCTCAATCTGGGTCTAGTATTTTCTCATGATTAAATGTAGGTTATTTGTTTTTGGCAAGAGAACCACCAAAGTAATGCCTGCCATGCCCCTATCAGTGCAACATATCAGGAGGTAAAGGATGTTAAAAAGTCTTTGGTTAAAGTGTTATCTGCTGAGTTTCACCAGTTTTTCCCTTGTAATTAATAAGAATCTTGGGAGGAGATACTTTAAGACCATGAAAATAGCCTGTCTCATCTTTTCACCCACTATTTTGACATCCAATTTTTATGGTGTTTGTCAAATGGAAATTCTCTAGATCCATCATTCCTTTAATTTATTCATTGGAATCAATAATTCCAATTATGTAAGGAATAATTCCAATACTGTAAGGAAGAGCTGTCCCTTCTCCCCCTTTTATAAACATAGGTATGTTTTTATAAATGTGTGCAATCTCATAAGGAATCAAAAGAATGCAAATTAAAATAAAGAAGTGACATTTTGTAAGCTATTAGAGTAACAAAGATCAAAAAGAAGAGAAAAAATGTTCATGCATAGCATGGTTTTCTCATTAATTTGTTATCCTGTCATTTACTCTGAAGAATTTATGGCACTGCTACACGGATAACCACTCATGTGTAAGAAGGCTTGATAGCAATTAAAAGAAGCTTTTCATTAGTAAGTTGTGTTGTAGTTGCCGAATAACTTAAAATTTTGCTAAAAAAGTCCCAATAACAATAAACAGGAAATTCAATTCAATTTGACCAATCTACCTCAATTTGATCAATATACCTCAAAATGACCCTAAGAAGCAGGTATTATCAGGTCCATTTTATAGATTAGGAGACTAGGGCTCAGTTTTGTGAAATGAATACCCCTAAGACTCACAGTTAAATAAGTTTCAGGATCTAAAGCCAAATACAGGTCTGTGTGACTGTGGACTTCAATATGTAAATTTTTTAACTTTGTACAGGAAAATGTTTCAAGAAATTTTAGACAATGAGCTTGAACACTAGCTTAAAATGTATCCTTTATACAAGGCTAGGAATGATTCGGGAATCGATATTCATAACTGAAGCGTTTCTACTTTGCTATGAAGAAGTTAAAAAAAAGTGATTTGGTTAAACACAACTGCATACTGAATTCCTAAGTACAGAGAAATAACCATATTTGTTCTCTTCGAAATAAGCTTTTGACTCTTTATTCATAATAAAAATTTATTTTTTTAAAAAAAGGAAAAGTCAGCACCTTAAAATTAAACCTAAGAGAGAAATAACACGAGGAAAAGTGTTTACCCTATCCTCATAAATGCTGACCCATATTCAAATTTCAGACTAGCTCTTAACTTTCAGCCCACAGAAAAATTATATTTGTCTAACAACAAACAAGAATTACTTACAGTTCAGAAGTGGTTGCATACAAGAAATGTCAGATAAAAGAAAACTGCTTTTCGGTGGTAGCAGGTATTTTTGTCCCATTAAAGTAATCACTTTTGTAAAGCTAGAGTTGTTTTCAACAACTCGCAAAAATAAATCCTGTTCTGTAACAGATGTATCCTCTTCCACCAATTGCAATGTCTGATGTTCCATTTCATTCAGAGAAGGCAAATGCTTTGCCATTTCACATAATTCTGGCAAATTGCAGGTGTCAAGTGGTAAAGTAATGGGCTTACTACACTTGTCCTGTTTTTCAAAAAGTGGATAAAGAAAACCACTTTTGAGACCTTCCTGGATCAATTGTAAAGATCCATCCAAAATCAGCTCCCTGATCTGAAAGAGAATTTTAAGTACATTAAAAGAACATTGACATTAAAAAAGAACATTGACTGCGCTTTGAATATCTGAGTTTATAAATTGAAATCAATATCCTTAACGCTTACAGTAAAATAATTCTGTATTACAATGAAAAGATAAGAATGTGTGAGCACACCTTTGAACTGCTGTTTTCCAACTGTAGAGTGAAACAACCCTCACAAATTCACTGACAACTAAATAACCAAACAATATATATAAGAAAATATATCCTCAAACATGTATAAGGTAAATTTGATAATTTGAATGTTTCTAGAAGAAAATGGGATTTCTAATCTATAGGGATTGCATGAGGAAGTATCTGCTCTTCATTCCTTTGGGGGCAGAAATACATCTATCACATGCTAAATTACAAAAGGAGGTCTCAGGGCCGCCAACGTTTCAATAGAGGTTGAGTGGTAGTATATTACTCCTATATAAGAAAAAAAATAATAATAATAATCTATAGAGAGAAGTTTAAATCACACATTTAATCTTAGATTTTTCTGGCTATCTAATTTTAAAATAAACATATCTTTTCTTTCATAAAACATAGCTTGAATTATAAAGAAAAACATAACTTTGTAAAATAAACATATAACAAAGGTTTGTAAAAATACAACTAAAATAATTATAAAAAATAAAACCCAAGTTACCCTTCTGGACAAGAAGGAGTATCATGGATCAGATTTACCCTTTCAACTGAAATTACTTTTTTTAAAGGCACAAGATATGTTTGTTTGTTTGGTTGGTTGGTTTAAAAAAAAAAAAAAAAAGGCTTTCAGACTTCGGATGCCATGCAGTGTAGAACAGTGGTCCCTACACAGCAAAAACAAAGGACTGCTCCAGCTTACTGCCTTCAGAAAGTTCCCAGGCACAGGGAAGACACATGCAGAGTCCAACAGTCTCTCTGAGTTGAGGAGATGGAGCTTGGAGTCTAGAAAGGCCAAGGAAGGTGTCAGAGAGGAGAGAGCACAGACAGAGCTCCTAAGAGCTGCAGGCGATCTGCCCAAAATTCCAGCCCACTCACGATCCACACATGCATGGGATGAAACTACCAAGCACCAAGGAAGGAAGAACCAGAAGAAATGACTAGAGGAAACAATGCCCAGGGCTCATCCAGGGCTGAGAATAGTTAGTGCTCCTCAACGTCAAAATGGAAAACCTCATAACAAACAGAACATCAGGCAGACAATTCACAAGGGTATTGCCTTGGCAATTCGAAGAAAAAAAAAATAGCTCTAGACCAAAGTCTGCTCTGATCATAACTAAATAAATAAGCTCACAGAGAGTCTCAGAAAGATCACCCAGTTGCAAAGAAACGTTTTCTGAGAACAAAGCTGAAGAATATTTACAGGAATACAAAAATATGAACTACCCAAAAAGCTAAAGTAGAAATATCTTACAAAAAAATTAAAATTACCAGGAATGTAAAGAAGCAGAAAAATTTATTATAAACGGAAAAAAATCACCAAATGGAAACACATAGGAATGACACAGATGATAAAATTAGTAGAAAAGTTCAGGTAGGTTTACTTGCAATCCAAATAAATATATTGGGAATAAAAGTAGAAAAGGATATTAAAGTATTTATATTATATTCATATGTACAAAGATGTAAAGGAAAAAATGAGCATAGAAAGAAGTGACATAGAGACATAAAAAAAAGGACCAAATGTGTCCAAAATGAAGACAGAAAAACTGTTTGAGGAAATAATGGCTGAAAATTTCCAAATTTGCTGAAGAAGAAGAGGAGGAGGTGGCGGTAAGGGGAGGAGGAAGGAGAAAAGGAGGAGGAGGAATCTGCACTATGTAACATCCTAATCAAATTGCTAAAAGAAACAGTGATAAAGAGAAATGTTGCCAGAGACTTCCACTGGCTGGAATAACAAAGAGAAACAGTAACAAGAGCTTTCAAAACATTAGGTAAGGAAGGGCAGTAGCCCTAAGCGATGGGAAAGAAATCGATAGCCCTAGCAAATTGCCTGGAGAGAGCATCCAGGCCACAGAAAGGAAGAATCTGAGCAGAGTCTGGAAGAATCCCTCAGCTGAGGAGATGGAAATGAGAGTACAGTTACTAGTGTACAGGACAGACTATCAGAGAGGAAAGAGCTCCACAGAGAGAGAACTCGAGATCTGCAGGTAGGCACACTAGAGAAATTCACCTATGTACTGATCAGTACAAGTGTGTGAAGGAACTATCAGAAGCTGGGAAAAGGAGTACCCCAAAAATTTTAAAAATACTAACACGGTGAAACCCCGTCTCTACTAAAAAATACAAAAAACTAGCCGGGCGAGGTGGCGGGCGCCTGTAGTCCCAGCTACTCGGGAGGCTGAGGCAGGAGAATGGCGTAAACCCGGGAGGCGGAGCTTGCAGTGAGCTGAGATCCGGCCACTGCACTCCAGCCTGGACGAGAGAGCCAGACTCCGTCTCAAAAAAAAAAAAAAAAAAAAAAAATGTTTTTTAAAGTGTCTGATGCTCCCTAGGGCCAACAATAGTGCCCGTTTCTACCACTCAGATGGGAACACCTCATGATTCACAGGGCAATTGGGAGACAATTCATCCTGAATCTCTGAGCAGAGGCACTGACAGCTTTTGTTACAGAAAAAATTTCCAAGGATATGTATACAACATGGAAGATGGAGCAGTGTCTCCCCAAGGCAGAGGACAGACTTGTATGCTGTCCAGGTGAATAAAGTCTCCCTCTGGGGCAAAAAGTCGGACAGGTTTGTTCACAACCCACTTAAAAGACGAGAGTTCCTTAAGCTTGGGATCCCTTAGCTGTGAATCAAAGAATCGCTGCATGCATAGCAAACCAACTGCATGCACAGCATGCAACTAGGTTGACTGCCATCGTCCTCATGGGATATGGGGCGCAAAGGGAGCCTGTGAGCATAAAGCACATGCTGTGCCAGAAGCAATAAAGTCCTTTGTCCCCGACCTAGGAGTCTCCTATCTTCTGCTAGATTCCATGAAACTAAGGCAAGCTAACTTGTTAGCTTCCAAATAGGGTAAAATTTCAGACACTTCACAGTTCTTGACAGAGGTATTAGGTAATTAGATGGATCTTGCATCTGTATAGGGGCATAATTAGCCTTAAATACTATTCTAAACCAACCTTAAAAAGCTACCCAGCAAGTGAGAGATTAATTAATGCAAAAATCTCTAAAGACCCAGAAGTCCTGAAAAACACTATCAACTAACTTTATCTGACATTCATAGAACAATGCATTTAACACTGCATCTGACATTCATAGAACACTGCATCTAACAATTTTTGGAAAGAATATGTATAGACAATACATATTCTTCCCAAAAGCATATAATACAGGCACAAAGATAACTCATATGCTGGGCCATAAAACGAGGTTCGATAAATGTAAAAGGACTGAAATCCTAAAAGTATGCTCTATGCCCCATTGGATTTAAATTAGAAATCAAGAACAAGAAGACACTGAGATAAACTCATTATCTGGAAATGAAATGGAACAATTCTAAATAATTCATATAGGTCAAAGATAAAATAATAAGGACAATCAGAAAATACTTTTTATTGAATCAAAGTGAAAATACAAAATATCAAAATAGGTGGAAGGCAACCAAAGCAGTGATTTAGAGGAAAACTTACAGCTTCAAGTGCTTAAGTTAGAAAACAAAAAAATATATAAGTTAACTGACATATTCCACTTTAAGAAAATACCCAAGAAAATTAAAAATTAAAAAAGTTAGAAAAAGAAGAGCAAAGTAAACCAAAAGAAATAATTAAAAAACAGAAATCAATAAAATGGAAAACACAGAGATAGTAAGGAAAATTAACTAAATTAAAAGCTGGTTCTTTCAATATTTGTAAATCATATATCTGATACAGGGTTAACATCCAGAATATATAAAGAACTTCTAAAATTCAACAAGAAAAAAACCAAACAGCCCAATTGTAAAATGAACAAAGGATATGAACAGACATTTCTCTCAAGAAAATATACAAATGGCCAACAAGCACATAAAAAGATGCTCAACATTACTAACCATTAGGTAAATACAAATCAAAACCACAATGAAATACTACTCCACACCTACTAGAATAGCTATTCAGTGTTGGCAGGGATGTGGAGAAACTGGAGCCCTTGAGTATTGCTAGTAGGAATGTGAAATGATAGATCCACTGTGGAAGGCTGTGTGGTGGTTCCTCCAAAACTGAATCACAGAATTACGATAAAATCCAGCAATTCCACTTCTGGGTATATATCCAAAAGAATTAAAAGCAAGAACTGGAATAGATATCTGTACACCTATTTTCAGAGAAGCATTATTCACAATAGCCAAAGGGAGAAACTACCCAAAAGTCCATCAACAAATGGATAAACAAAATGTAATATTTACATAAAATGGAATATTTTTCAGCCTTAAAAAGGAAGGAAATTCTGATATATGCTACATGGACAAACCTTGAAGACACAGCGAAATCAGTCAGATGCAAAAGGACAAGTATTATGTGATTTCACTTATATGAGGTGCAGGCAAATTCACAGAGACAGAAAGTAGAATACTAGCTACTAGGCAGCAAAGGAAGGGGGAGTGGGGAGTTACTATTTAATGTATAGTTTCAGTTTGGAATGATGAACACGTTGTGAAGATGGATGTGGTAATGATGGCATGACACTCTGAATGTACTTAGTACCACTAAATTGTACATCTAAAAATGGTTAAAACAGTAAATTTTGTATGTATATTTTACCTATTTAAAAAAAACACAGATTACCAATAAAAGCAATGAAAAAGTTATTATCACCACAGATCCTACAGACACTAAAAGCAAGCATAAGATAACACGACTTCATGCTAACAAATTTGACAACTAGGATGAAATGAGCACATTTCTGTTTTTTGTTTTTTATTTTTTTGAGAGGGAGTCTCTCTGTCAGCCAGGCTAGAATGGAGTGGCACTATCTCGGCTCACTGCAATCTCCGTCTCCCAGGTTCCAACAATTCTCCTCCCTCAGCCTCCCGAGTAGCTGGGATTATAGGAGCCCACCAATGCACCTGGCTAATTTTTTTATATTTTTAGTAGAGATGGGATTTCACCATGTTGTTCAGACTGGTCTCCAATTCCTAACATCAAGTGATCCGCCTGCCTTGGCCTCCCAAAGTGCTGCGATTACAGGCATGAACCACCATGTCTGGCCTGAAATGGACGCACTTCTTAGAAAATAAAACTTGTGAAAACTGACATCAACAGAAACAAAAAACCTGAAAATCCTGTTCTCTATTTAAAAACCTGATTTTGTTACTAAAAACCTTCCCGCATGACAATTAAAACACAACACATCAGAACTTCCAGAATGTTGCTAAAGCAGTGCCCAGAGAAAAAGCCTCCCCATTAAATTCTTCTATCAATAAATAAAGAAAAAAGAAAAGAGAAAAAAAGGAAAGCTGCCAAAAAAGTATCCACCACAAAAAGCAACACACTGAGATGGTTACAAAGCGGGGTTCTATCAAACTTTATCAAACTTTTAAAGAATAAATTATCCCAATTCTTTTTCTATTGCTCCAGAAAATTGGAAAGTAAAAAGAAGGAAAACTTCTAGCTTTCAACACGAGAGGGCTAATAAGTTCTCCAGTGTGCAAACATCCTACATATTTACATATATAATTATATATAAGACCAAAGAAGTAAATATATCAGACCAATCTCTCTTATGACTGTCCCAAATAAAATATTAGCAAATAAAATCCAGTAGAGGCCGGGCACAATGGCTCATGCCTGTAATCCTAGCACTTTGGGAGGCCGAGGTGGGTGGATCATGAGGCCAGCAGTTCCAGACCAGCCTGGTGCCCCACGGGAAAAAAAAAAAAAAATTAAGCTTAAAATATTTGTGTTCATTCTGTTTCTTCTCATTTCTTTAACTATCTGATCTCATTTATCGCTAAGTTCTAGAAACATATCCTTCACATTACTCATGCTCTCTTCTGCCACTATCTTAATATATGGTTTTATTATATTGTTTATATTAAATTGTTTTATTACATTGTCTATATGTTGTTTATATTATAGACAATAGGATTTTATAATATCTAAAATCTCTAAACTTAACCAATATAGCATAAGTTTACTTTGTTAAATATTTAAACTAATAGAAGTACATGAAGTTTCAATAAAAACTGGTGTAGGCTAGACACAGTCGCTCACTCCTGTAAAATCCTAGCACTTTGGGAGGCTGAGGCTGGCAGACTGCCTGAGCTCAGGAGTTCGAGACCAGCCTGGCCAACACAGTGAAACACCATCTCCACTAAAAATACAAAAAATTAGCAGGGCATGGTGGCACATGCCTATAATCCCAGCTACTCAGGAGGCCAAGGCATGAGACTGCTTGATCCCGGGAGGAGGAGGCTACAGTGAGCTGAGATTGCACCACGACCACTCCACCCCAGCCTGGGCAACAGAATGAGACTGTCCCAAAAAAAAAAAAAAAAAAAAAAAACAGACAAAACTGGTTTAAACTGTTCATCACTATAAAATTAACAATAAATATATTAAGTGCCAAGCCTGATCAAAATGATTGCTTGATTTTGAAAAAAAATCCTTATTTATATTGTTCATTTATTCTCTACTACTTCATATTAATCTTCCAATGTGATCAACGAACATTTTACACTTACCTTTGTATGGTATTCCATCGCATCCAATTCACCTTGATTGAAAATAACACATCTTTTACGCTTCTAAAGGGTAGATCAATTATAGAGGAAAAGTTATGGTGCCGTTAATATTTTGCTTTATCATTATAACATTATTTATGTCTTATATCTCAGTCTAATAATAATTAATAATAGTAATAATTGTCTACTGAGGTCAAAATCAATGCAAAGGGTATAGACTGAGGGGGTAAGTTTTCCCAAAGTAAATTAAAAACAACGACATAAACAAAATGGATTGTAAAATGTCACCTCAGCTTTATCTGCTATTAATAAGTAGTAGTTCCGGCCAGGCGCGGTGTCTCACACCTGTAATCCCAGCATTTTGGGAGGCCGAGGCGGGCGGATCACAAGGTCAGGAGATCAATACCATCCCAGCTAACATGGTGAAACCCCGTCTCTACTAAAAATACAAAAAAAAAATTAGCCAGGCATGGTGTTAGGCGCCTGTAGTCCCAGCTACTTGGGAGGCTAAGGCAGGAGAATAGCGTGTGAGACTCCGTCTCAAAAAAAAAAGAACTAGTTCCACATGATAAAGTGTAGCATCAGCGCCCATGAAATACAAGGAAACTATGACACTGTATGAAGTTACTAGTGCTATCTATGACTTTATATATGGTATAATTATTCTCAATTTCCTTCATTTCTGAGGAGAGGAACTAGCCAGATGCTATCATCAAAAGAAATTCCAATGCACCTTATGACTGATCTGAGGGTTAGGTATGAATCAGATTTATATTAACACTGTTCTATATCTAACAATTCCATAGAAAAGAACACATAAGGCCATGTAATATAGAGTAAGGACTTTGTACTTTTTACTGCTGAAACCCCAGTGTTTACCTTGTGTCAAACTCTTAGCAAGCTAACAATAAATGTTGGTTGGCTACATAAATAAATTGAGTTAGTATTGTATAATTTGCTTTAGCATATCAGACAGTGTCATCAAGATTACATTTATTACATAGGCTCATCTATTCTTTTTCCATGTTATGAGAAATTTACCCAGCCTAAGAGATTAAACATTAAAAATTAATGCCCATACCCTGCAAACTATAAAGTCCTTTACAAAGGCTTGTTATTATCTGAATTACTTATATTACAACATACTATTTTACTAAGACCTCAGCCAACACTAAATATTTTCTTTTCTGTGCATGACACACAGTAGATGACCAATAAATATTTGATGGAAGAAAAAAGGGGGCTGGGCCTGGTGGCTCATGCCTATAATCTCAGCACTTTGGGAGGCCAAGGCAGGTGGATCACCAGAGATCAAGAGTTCAAGACCAGCCTGGCCAACAAGGTGTCTACTAAAAATACAAAAAATTGGCCAGGTATGGTGGTGGACGCATGTAATCCCAGCTACTCGGGAGGCTGAGAGAGGAGAATTGCTTGAACCTGGTAGGCAGAGGTTTCAGTGAACCAAGATCACACCACTGCACTCCAGCCTGGGAGCAAGACTCCATCTCAAAAAAAAAAGGGGGATCAACACATGAACACATAGAGGGGAACAACAGACACTGGGGCCTACTGGAGGGTGAAGGTCAGAGGATGGGAGGAGGGGAAGGATCAGGACAAATAACTAATGGGTACTAGGCTTAATACCTGGGTGATGAAATAATTTGTACAACAAACCCCCATGACACAAGTTTATCTATATAACAACCCTATACATGTACCTGTGAACTTAAAAGTTAAAAATTAAAATTAAAATTAAAAAAAGAAAAATATGCACAAAAGTCACAACATTAAAAAGTTCTACTTCAGAAAACGTATTTTCCTTATTACTTCCCTTATTCTAATTCTCAACAAACTTTCATATTTAATATCTTTCTTCTCCACCTATTTATAAGATCCATGAGGGAGGGATTATGTTTATCTTGTTTCATCACTCTGCATACAATGGCACATAGAAAGAGCTCAAATGTTTCGTCCGTGAGTAATGAATGTTAATCCTATCACTAAAAAAGAAAATGCACATGTACCCTAGAACATAAAGTATAATAATAAAAATTTAAAAAAAGAAAATCCTGATTATCATCTACCTAAAACGGACTTTGTAAAATCACCTCTAAACTCCTGAAAGATATAAAAAGTATTAAAGCATAATTAATTTGATCCTGTATGGCATTCTCAAAACTCTACTAAAAGACTACACCAGTGTGAATATACAAATACATACACTTTACAAACGGGTATATTTACCACAGGAGCTTTCTACTTGTATCACTAGAAACTTTTAAAACAATCACCCTTCTTACAAACTTTTATTACATTATCTCCAAGGGATAGCTCTCTAAAAACCTCCAAAAAACCACTTACGGCTTAGAAATTTTGCAGAAAAACTTTTTTTTTAAAGCAAAAACAGTTGTGAACATATTCATTAATACAAATGCCTAATCAAGAAAAGGATTTTTTGGGAGTTTTTTGTTTGGTTTTTTTTTTTTTTTTTTTTTTTCTGTCTGGGTTTATTTTCTTTGCTTAATTTACAGAGAATTCACTTCCCAGCCAACTTTGCTTATTTTTGAAATGCTATGCAATTTGGTCCTCTAAGAATAGTTGAAGCTAGAAAAAAGCTACAAATTATTTTGGATATGCTAAAGCCTTCTTGGGTTTTATTGATTCTTCTTCATACTTAATGAATCATCAGATATTTAAGACATTTAGATGATAAATCTCAATTACGTTTTCTGCAGAAAAATAAGTATTTCTTTAAACTTTCTACCTTCCCAATAATAGAAATGGAGATTTCTTTTTTAACACCATTCATCAGATCTTCCTTTTCATTACTTTGCTGGCATTCTTTGTGAACAGCTGGAGTTATATAAGGTTTGGTGACATCAAACAGTTCAGGTCGAAAAACAAATTTTTGTGTGAACATTTCATAATTTCCTCCATCATCATTCTCTGGCTTAGTGGTAGGGTCAGAAGCAATAAATGCAGCACAGGCTCCAGAAGAGGACACAGAATCCATTTGAAGAGACTCAAAGTGAACAGAAGTACTGAACTCATTTTTACTGCAACAAGGTTCATGATGCTGGTGAAGTTGATAGTTTATCTTGTTGATAAAAGAAAGATGATCCAGTAACCACCCAGCTGACAACTGGTGAACCACAGACATTCCCTTCCTTTAAAAAAGCCTCTGGGAATTAGGAACTAGAAGTAAAATCCAACTTCCCAGATCAGCTTCTTAAATGTCTTGTATTTCAATAAACATACACTTCATACACACAGATGTGATGTACAAGTACATAAACCTGACATGCACATTGAAGAGAATTTAGCATTCATGATATGTTAATATATACAGAAATTCTAAGGAAAATTGCAATGTTTTAATATAAACTTTCTTTTTAACTTCAGAGTTGATAATTCAACATTTTCAGCCTAAATTTGGCCAAAAGGGGTTAAAACCTGATCTTATGTCTGGAATCTCAATGTGATCCTCCTGTCTTTCTGGGCCCCCCACGACTTCTTGCTTTGGTCCTTGGGTCTAGCCACTATCCTCCAAGTCACGAAGTCACTGAATCCTTAAAAGGACAAAGTATCCTGTAAAAGCAAAGAACACTATATTAGCTACCTGAATTCACCCGTTTTAATGAGATAAACCTATCTAGAGAGGGGCACAGAATTTCAGAAGGTGCTGTTAGCAGGTAATCCCTCGTTTTTTCAAACTACACTTGTCATAATAAGTCAGCCCATTCTCCAGTATCAGCTGCCCTGCTTAATCACTACTACCGATGGAGTAATAAGGTTAAAAGAAAAAATTGTTCTAGTCAGAGAAAATGCAATTTTAACAGCACATCAGAAGCATTAAACCCTACCAAAACTGCAAGGTTAAGAGTCTAGATCTGTAATAGGTTCTGAGCAATACCATTTGGGTAACTAGGTTTCTCAGAACCAACTTTTGTTCAAAAGATGGATTAGAATTCTAAATATTGCTTTCTAAATCCAGTGTGGTGGAGAACTTTAAGAGGGGACAGAATAATAAATAAATGAGTGACTAATGGCACTAATAATCATAGCATTTAGATTCAAATTTCTAACTCCATAAGTGATATTATGATGTACATTGGTATTCATCCACAGTTCCTGGCTCACAGCCCCTGCAGCCTTACCGAGTGCAGGGATGAAGGCTGAGTTGATCACCACTGACCAATGATGTAATTACTCATGTCTATACAATGAATCTGGGAGATGTGACACTATCTCGAGATATAAATAGTGTCAGAAATGAATTAGAGGGAAGAAAGGGCCAGCCTAAGAGTGACAGTGACACATGATGGCAGCCACCACAGGCTCAGGAGTAGGAGTAACTCTCAATTTCCAACTGTTGGAAGAACCTGAAGAAGGTTAGAAAGGGGTGGCCAGGCATGGTGGCTCACACCTGTAATCCCAGCACTTTGGGAGGCCGGGGCAGGCGGATGGCCTGAAGCTGGGAGTTTGAGACCAGCCTGGCCAACATGGTGAAACCCCGTCTCTACTAACAGTACAAAAATTAGCTAGGCGTGGTGGCATGCACCTGTAATCCCAGCTACTCGGGAGGCTGAGGCATGAGAATCACTTGAACCCAGGAGAGAGAGGTTGCAGTGAGCCGAGATTGTACCACTGCACTCCAGCCAGGGCAACAAGAGTGAAACTACATCTCAAAAAAAAAAAAAAGAAAAAAGAAAGGAGTATGAGATGGCACAGTTAGCTAGAGTCTTGAAGATGATAAAGACATGACCCTTACCAAATGGACAGGGATGATAATTGGGCCTCCAAGAACAATTTACGAAAACGGAATATACAGCCTTAAAATAGAATGTGGACCTAAATACCCAGCAGCACTCCCCTCTGTAAGATGTGTAACAAAAATTAATATGGAATTAGCTGTTCTAAAGGAGTGGTGGACTCAAGAGCCATTTCAGTGCCAGCAAAATAGCAGAATTCACATAGCATCAAAGTTGTCTTACAAGAGGTTGGACACCTAATGACATCTAAAGAAAACATGAAACTCCCTCAGCAGCCTGAAAGACAGTGTTACAGCAATCAATCAAAAAGAAAAACCACAGTCCCTTTTCCCCACTCCCATTGAATTTAAGCAGTCTTCATTTTCAACAGTAAATTTTCTAGATACATCTTGTAGACCTCGAAGTACTAGAAAGGCTGCTCCTATTCAAAAGAAATGTATCTTAAGAATCTGTGAATGATACTTTTTTGTCCATTTGAAATATGTAAGTTGTGCTATAACAAATCATCCTGTCAAGCGACAGGATCAAGAAAGTATATTTAAATTGATCCCCTTCATAACTGGTGAGGTACATCTAATTCAACTGTGGAAAGACATCACACAATCACCTTGCTGCTCTTACATGTCCTGGGGTCTCTGCCTTCTCCCCCTACCACTCTCCCTGCCTCCCACCCCCACCCCCTGCAACAGCCCTCTAGCCTGGGAGGCTCGCTAGAGTAGATGCCAAGTTCACAGCCTGTGGGACCACTGCTGAGTGTGTGGGCACTCAGTTTAAGTATTCAATGATGCTCCTTCCAAACCACTGTCCTGTCCCCACCTCTTCCACTCCCACCTTGGCCAAAGCACAGATCATAAGCCCTCCACTCTGCTCCCCTCTGAGACTTGCCTTCCATGAGGAATTCAGGGCTTTCCCCATATCTTCTCTTCCCCACCTTTATCAAGAGATGCTGCTCCCTCCCCGTCAAGTCTCTTTTTGCACTGTCACCACCCAACACTTCCTTGCTTTGACCAGAAGCCATAAGGTAAGGTTGGAAGCACATTTATTCACTCTCCACCAGCCTAGGGAATGAATATTGGGTCCTCAGCCCTGCCACCTTCTGCTGTTATCATCAGGCTTTTAACTCAGGTTTTGATATGGTGAAAAGAAGAGTCACCAGGGTTATTCAGACACCCCGGCTCTCAGGGTCTTTGGTAGTTAAACCTGGGAAAAGGCCACATGAAGACAACTGTAAGCACACATGATCCCTCTGAATTGTTTTCTTTTCCTGCAATTGTGCTTGCTCTTAAAAATTGAAGTTTTAAACAGGGCTCTCATTTGATCATCCTTGCAATCTATTGGAGTCTAGCTTGAAATGTGACAACTGGAACCAAAAGAACCTTGAATTTGGTGCCTACTTTGGTTTTGGTGCTGCTGCTTCTCAAGATCCTCAGCAGGGATTAAGAACTTGGGGTGCACAGCAGGAGTATCAGGAAATTGTCAGGCTTGACTTCCTGGCAAATTGCTGCCAGTACCACTAAATGCTGAACTGTGGATGTATACCGAAATACAAGCAATTCTTTCTGTACTAAAGTTTTTTTAAATTTCATATTTGTGTAAAACCACCTTTTGAAGCAACAACTATCTAGTCTGAAAAGCAAACGATGTTTCCATTAATATTTTCTGGGGAAAACATTAGTGCTAAGGATTTAACAATCTGTAGGTAAAGTTTAAGCTAACAGTATTCCACAAGGAGACTTTCTATTATCGGGCTGTTGTCTAATTTTAATACAATTTTTATATTAATATAATCCTTGGTTCCTCCCCATCCCCTTCATAGGCCACAGCTGAGGTCAAATGGTCCTGGAATGGCTAGTGAAAGCTAGAAATTCAGAAGGGAAAATTGAAACTCAGAGCAGAAAGGCAACCTGCCCAAAAATAACAACGCTAGTTAATGGCACAATTGCTACCAGACCCAAGTATCCAGACTTCCTGGAGCTGTGAGATCTTTCATCACCACCACTCTCCAGGTACCAGGCAGTGCCTGTTTCTGGGTTCAAACTCACAGCAGTGAGGAAATCCTATTTTAGCAAAGTGATTTACTGTTACCGTTCTTAGTGTACCCCTCTCCTGCGTCTCTGCTTCACATCCACTCTCTCGCCGCCCGCCCCCAACCACTCGGATTCTTCCTAGCCTCTCACAGGTCAGCCACCACTAGAGGACTGTGAGACACCGGCAAGTGATCAAATACTGACCCCGAATTTCGGCGGCAGCCGTACCAACGCAATCCTTGGAGCCCACCGCCCCCACTCCGCAGCCCCTCTCCCACCTCACCTCTTCCCTTGTCAGAGAAGCGGACGCCGCCTTCCCAGACTCTCCTATGAAAACAGCACCCATCTAAATACTGATCATGAAAAACGCCCCTTTCAGTCCACAGAAAAAAAAGCTTTCTTCTTTACTAAGAGTCCACGGGCGCCGCCATGTTGCTGTACGGAAAAACGTTTCCAGGGCTAGTTGGAGCGCTCAGGCTGCCCACGGGTCTTCAGACCTAACTTTAGGGGTCGTGCCCTAAAGACGGGGTCCGACCTCGAAGGGACGCTTACACTGTCCCACAGACACCAGTTTTGGGTGAGGCGGCTGGGCGCGACCAGCACACATACTTCCAGAGACCAGGCGGTCGCAGGAAAGTTACGGAGCGCGTCGTGCGTAATGACGTCAGCGCCGGCGGAGAATTTCAAATTCGAACGGCCTTGGCGGGCTGAGGAAGGAGCTGGTGTTTTGATGACTGCTGTCCTATCTAGCGGATACTTGCACGGTTTACAGAAATTTGGTCCCTGAGTCGTGTCAGGAAACTGGATAAAAGGTGACTGATGACATTGGATTAACTTTGTTTCTGCAGAACTGTTCTGGATGAAGAAAGTAATGGCGCAAATGACTTCAATTTAGAGGTCCTAAGGCAATGTTTTGGTGTGTGTGTGCTGTTGAGAGAAGCCTCGAGGCCAAAACTGTGCGAGGCGCTGGTTTCATGGGGTCCATTAAATTTCTAGTGGCAACGATTTCCCAAGGAGGAAAGAGAAGGGCCTGGGGAACACTGATGAGGAGTGGAGGCTCGGGAGAGGAAACGGGGAAGGATTGAAGGGGGCGGAAAGAGATGGACAAGAGAGGATGCGTTGGGTGGGTTGCGTCCAAATACTAGTGTAGCTTCTTAGTGGCCGTGTAGGACTGCGTAGAAGTCTTCATCTTAAATCATGAGAGTACACTGTAAGTGGAGATTAAACGTGGACACACAGGTGTGGGTGGAAAAGTTGAATAGATGAACAAGCGCACATCGAAGAAGAAATAGGCGGCCAAAACCAAGAAGAGTGTAATCAGTGTAAAAAATTAAGGAGTACCCAGAGAAGTAAAAGGATTGTCACCTTCCTGAAAGCCAGGGCAGGACCTGAGAAGTCTGGGTGCAGAGATGAGACTGGATCAAAAGTTTTGTCAATCATGTGTATCCTAGGAGACAACCTGTTTAGCAGATGTGAAGGGAGTGACCTGTTATTGTGGCTTGTAAAAGGAGGCAGCCTATAGACCATTTTATGGACCAGGTGATTTATCCTTGTTGAAGGGGAGATTGATGCCAAAAGGGCAGTAATTGAGAAACAATGGGTTAAGGATAGAGCAGGAGAGATTGACATTAGGAAAACAGAATAGTTCCATTCTCTGAAACAAAAGAAAAGGAAACATTTTGAGATGAATAAGAGAATTTGAGGTAATTTTTTTGTCTTCCTATTGAAGTACGCACAGCCAACAGCAGTGATGTGGTCTGGGTAATAGACAGGGCTTTAGCTACCACGGATACCTTTGTGAAGGCAAAAACCGTAACTTACTCATCTTTGCATCTCCTGCATTGCCTAGCACACTCCCTTATACATAGTGGGCAGTTAATAAATGTTTATGTTGAATATTTTTAAATGGAATTAAATAGATGTTCCCTGCAAATGAGAACTTCAGTGCACATTAACAAATACAGATACCCCAGGGGAAAGATGATCCTGAAGAAACGATGAAACTTGACTGCCTTTCTGTTTAAGGATAAATAGTTGCTTAATGTACCATCTCTGTCTGGAAAGGTTTTTTTTTAATACTGAATTCGTGAATGTAGGTCATCAGCATGAAGCGCAGTTCAGTTTCCACCGGTGGTGCTGGCCGCCTCTCCATGCAGGAGCTAAGATCCCAGGATGTAAATAAACAAGGCCTCTATACCCCTCAAACGTGAGTATTTCCCTTGTGGTTCCAGCTTGCATGCCTTACCATCTTAAGCCAAGCAATCATCAAAATAGTTAATACAAATATGTAATATGAGTGATGTCTTGGTGAATCTTGTCTGTTCCCAGGGGTACCTAATTTTAGATCAATGAAATCTAAAAGTGGACATGATACTCTGCTAGGTGTTGTGTGTCTCATTTATTTCTTAAATTCGCAAAGCCAAATGCTTTACCAGGCACCCCCTAAAAAGACTGTTAATTCTTCTTCAGTACTCTGTTATTTTCCCCTTTTATGCTAGAGCTACTTGTTTAAGCGGACTCTGTGCTGTAACTTACAGTTCACTGAGGTATCTCCAATTAGCAAAGCTTCAGTCAAATCAGAGCAAAATTATTTGCTCTCATAATAAGGTATAATATAGTAACAGCCTACAAAACACCACTCCCCCAAACTCATTCCTCAAGATCTGCTGGAAAAAATATCTGAAAGAACTTGCTATCATAAAACTATAGTTTTTCATTATGAGTGATTATCTTCCAGATAAGAGAAGGCGATCTGTAAGCCATTGTAGAGCTGTGTAAATTCTTCTCTAGGACCGAGGTACGAATTACTTGCTGTTTTTAAATTAGTTGGATTTACATAGCATGAGCCTATGCTACTTTTAGAAATCTGAAATATTTATATATTTTTCCTTTTGAATACTGTAAACCAGGAAAATTTTTGTGCTGTTATACATTACTTATGCCAAAAAGACGTTATGCCTTTAATTGTATTAGAAGCTAAAAGGTCACCATTGTTTTTTGCCTGCAGTTTAGATAATGTAATAAGTGCAGCTACATTCTGATACAGAGTAGGTTCTAAAAGAAAAAAAAAATGTAAATGTGGTTAAGATAATGGAAATCATAATGTAGATAGGATTTTTGTTCAGGAGAGAAGCCAAAGATTTAAATCTGCATAACAAGCCTTACCTTCGACCATTTTGTCTTAACTGGACTTCCTACCTACACTTTTCTTTGTCTTGGCAAATAAGTGAAATAAGCCGGGAATAGACAATTAAACAGCACATGTTCTCATAGGTGAAAGCTGAAAAAAGTTTATCTCATAGAAGTAAAAAATAAAATGGATGCTACAGGCTGGGAAGGGTAAAGAGAAGAGGGAAATAGGGAGAGATCTGTGAAAGGACACAAAATTATAGCTAAATAGGAGGAATAAGTTCTGTTGTTCTATAGCACTGTATAACGACTATAGTTAACAATAACATATTGTATAGTTTTAAATAGCTAGGAGAATATTGACTGTTCCCAACACAAAGAAATGATAAATATTTGAGATGATGGATATGGTAATTACCCTGATCTGATCACTGTACATTATATGTATCACAGCATCACTATCTACCCCATAAATTGGTATAATTATGTGTCAATTTTTAGTTTTTTCTGTTAATTTAAAATTAGAAAGTAATAATAATAATGATATTTAGGCCTGAAAGTATGTTCTGTGTCTTTGAGTTACAAATTTTCTATCTTGTTCTTTACCTTCAGGGGTGTTTTTCACCTTGTTTTTACCCTTTGGAAATGCAAATTTAGGGTAGAAAATGTTTAGATAGTTATTAAAAATGAGATGAGTAAAACAGACCATGCTGAGGTTAAAACAAAGACTAAATCTACCACAGGGTACATATGCCAGAGGGACCTCTGCTGGTCCCCCAACATTACAAGCATTATAACTTATAGTACCGTGTGTAGCCCATCCTGTTTGTGACAGCTTTCATGACTGCTAAACATTTTTATGATTTTTGAATTATTTTTATATGTAGTGGGGAAGAGTTGTTGGTTCTAACATATTTCTAAAAGTTTCTCAGGCTAATTTTTATTTTTATTTTAAAGAGTTGTTTTCTATTTTTCTTTAAAGCAAAGAGAGACCAACCTTTGGAAAGTTGAGTATAAACAAACCAACATCTGAAAGAAAAGTCTCACTATTTGGCAAAAGGTAATTATATTTTTTATTAGCTCTAATAAAGGGATTCTTATAGCCATACATTGTTGCCCTCAGAGAACAAATACATTAAATGACGTGGTTCCTTTCGAGAGAAAAGTTATAATCTAGTTTTCCTCTGATTTTAAATGGTTAAAATTTTAGGTTATATCTGCTTTAGACACTATAGCTAACACATTCAGACCACTTTCATTGTTACAAGTAAATAGTTGATCGAAAATTCTATACCTAGCTTTCAGACACAGTGGAGTCATCACATTTTAAAATAAGGAGTGGCCAGGCATGGTGGCATACCTGTAATCCCAGCACTGTGGGAGGCTGAGATGGGAGGATTGCTTGAGTCCAGGAGTCCAAGACCAGCCTGGGCAACACGACAAGACTCTGACTCTACATTTTTTTAATTAGCCAGGCAGGCATGTAGACCAGGTGCAGTGGCTCACACCTGTAATCCCAGCACTTTAGGAGGCTGAGATGGGGGGGCTGAGATGATCTTGAGTCCAAGAGTTCAAGACCACCCTGGGCAACATTGCAAGACCCTGTCTTTACAAAAAAAAAATTGTTTTTAATTAGCCAGGTGTGGTGGCTCACACCTGTAATCCCAACACTTTGGGAGGCCAAGGCGGGCAGATCACTTGAGTTCAGGAGTTCAAGACCCAGCTAGGCAACATGGTGCAACCCCGTCTCTACAAAAAATACAATTATTAGCCGGGGGCAGTGGCACATGCCTGTAATCCCATTTACTTGGGAGGCTGAGGCAAGAGGATCACGTCAACCCAGGAGGTGGAGGGTGCAGTGAGTTGAGATCGTACCAGTGAACTCCACCCTGGGTGACAGTGAAACTGTGTCTCAAAAAAAAACTTTTTTTAATTTAAAAATTAGCCAAGCATCATGGTGCACGCCTATAATCCTAGCTACTCAAGAGGCTTAGGCAGGTTTGCTTGAGCCCAGAAGGTCGAGGCTCCAGTGAGCCTTGTTAGTGCCACTGCACTCCAGCCTAGGCAACAGAGAAACACCCTGTCTCAAAAAAATAAATGTAAAATGAAAAAACATCATCTAGTCCAACATTTTAGTCTTTTTTTACAGTCTAAAAGGTTAATGAGAACTCCACAGTGCTTTTGTTTTATGGGCTATATCTGTCTAAATTAACTGTAGTAGAAAGTAAAACTGAGAAAAATTTAAAATATATATTCAATTTAAAATAACAATCCATTACATGGTAACATAAATAACATGTTTTCAACTTTTAAAAAACATATTTTCAAAAATATAACAATTTCAGTAAGAAGAGTGACATTGTTATACGTTTTTGCAAATCTCTTACGGCTTAATAGCAGACAGCTAGATTCTAATACTTGCTTCTGCATTTAATCAGTTACAGTATCATACATCATGTTACCAGCCTTTGGAAAACTCCACTGTACACTCATGAGAGATTGAAAATGAAAAGAGCAAATAACATCTTAGTTTTATCATAAAACTAGTTTTGACTTCTCAGTGATCCCTAGACAACACTTTGAGAGCAACCCTCTATCTGGAGTAGGTCAGTGGTTGTCTAGGCTGCAGGTTGCAGAAGGATTGACTGTTAATGGGCATAAGGAGACTTTGGGGGATGATAGAAATGGTCATATTTTGATTGGCAGAGGTGACACAAATGCGTATATTGTCAAACTTCATCAAACTGTATGCTTTAAACAGGTGCATTTTATTATCAACAAATTATGTCAATAAAATTGTTTTTTTTTAAAGTGTTCAACCCCAAAATTAAGATGATAAATTATGTTGTTGTCTCGCCAAAACAAAACTTTCAGACAAACCTGTTTCTTCCATTGTTTTGAAAATATTTAGAGATGAAGTACTTGTCACCTTTTAAAAAATCTCTGCCGTGAAACCAATTTGGTTTTATTGGTTTAAACTTCCATTTTTGGTATTTATTTCAGTTGATAAAAAATCTTAAGGTATTTTTGTAATGTAACTCATCTCAGAGCTAAACTTTAGAGGTGATAGTAATGAAATCTAATATTTGTGGAGCATTCCTATAGGCCAGACATTAAGTGTTTTATCTATATTAAATCTTTCAATCAATCCTCACAACTGCCCTATGAGAAGATAGTGATATTGTCTGCTTTTTTTTTTTTTTTTTTTTGAGATGGAGTCTCGCTCTGTCACCCAGGCTGGAATGCAGTGGCGCGATTTCGGCTCACTGCAACCTCCGCCTCCCCGCTTCAAGCAACTCTCCTGCCTCAACCTCCCAAGTAGCTAGGATTACAGGCACCTGCCAACACATCCAGCTAATTTTTTTGTATTTTTAGTAGAGACGAGGTTTCACCATCTTGGCCAGACTGGTCTTAAACTCCTGACCTCATGATCCACCCACGTCGGCCTCCCAAAGTGCTGGGATTACAGGCATGAGTCACTGTGCCCGGCCAAGTGTGTGTTTCTTCTTGCCTTGTTTTACATCCTTATGTTTAACTGCTGTAACCTCATATTTTACTCTTCATTATTTGCTCGTTTTCTCTGCTTTAAATGAGATAAATCTGTTTAGTTATAAGAATGTAATGTTTGATGTTGATATTAAATTGCAAAACTGCCTTGAAATAATTTAGTCTTGATCACAGAAGGAAATAGTTTTAACTGGCTTTTTAAAAATATATTTCCAGAACTAGTGGACATGGATCCCGGAATAGTCAACTTGGTATATTTTCCAGTTCTGAGAAAATCAAGGACCCGAGACCACTTAATGACAAAGCATTCATTCAGCAATGTATTCGACAACTCTGTGAGGTACTTTAGGATTTTAATCTCAACTGTGATTGTTGTCATAGGTATTTTCCAATAATTTCGCATTACAAAATGTTTGGTGTTTCATAAAAATTATTGTAGTTTCTTACAGAAAATGGTTATGCACATAATGTGTCCATGAAATCTCTACAAGCTCCCTCTGTTAAAGACTTCCTGAAGATCTTCACATTTCTTTATGGCTTCCTGTGTCCCTCATATGAACTTCCTGACACAAAGTTTGAAGAAGAGGTTCCAAGAATCTTTAAAGACCTTGGGTATGTGTATTTCTCATTAGTTAGAGATGTGACTGGCACACAGAGACAAAACAAATTACATCAATTTGTAAAAAGTTTGAGTTACAGAAATAATATGTTTTAGGATGACCACTGGGAAAAATATATGTAGGATAAATTGAAGAGAAAAAAAGCAACTGCTTACAAAAAACAAATAAAAAGTGCTGGTGGTAGAAGCAGGAAGGATTAACAAATTGTTAGTAACTGATGAAGTTTGATGATGGATACAGACGGATTAAATACACTTTCTTTGTTAAGAAAAAACTACCCATAGGTTATTACAGAGCAACAGAAGATAGAATATAAAGCCCTGAACTGCTGAGGTGACAAGAGAGTAGAAAAGACAGGCTGGATACCACAGATTTTACAGAAGCCAAAAAAAAAAAACCAGGGTTCACGCCTGGTGAAAACAGAGTGTGATGAAATTGAAAGGGGGAAGAATGGACTTGGAGGTATACATACTTGTTGTTTATTGAGGGTATATTGAATTTGAGGGAACAAAAATCCTTTGGGAGAGTAGTCCAGCGTTTTGGTTGTATAGATCAAGTTCTGCAGCTTGAGGGATAGATGTACAAAATAATCTACAGAGAAATACACAGAGATTAAGATGACTAAGGATAGAATCCCAACATATCTTACCTCTACACAAGTCAAGACTGGGTGTATATGTGGAATTATTTAAATGTAGCTTCTTGATTAACCATTATGTTTAGTAGATTATAGTAACATCAAATTAGCTTATGTTTTTCTGATTTCTCATAGGTATCCTTTTGCACTATCCAAAAGCTCCATGTATACAGTAGGGGCTCCTCATACGTGGCCTCACATTGTGGCAGCCTTAGTTTGGCTAATAGACTGCATCAAGGTATTTGATTTGTTCTTTTGAAATATATACATGGGAAAGGGTTTTTTTCCTCAAAAAGATATTTTTCTCTCCCAGTCTTTTGACAGTATTCTCAAAGTCTGCTTCAAAGTTTTCATTTTTCAAAGCACATTTAATTTTATGTTTTTCAAACTATTATCACGAGGTAAAAGGAAGAAAGTACCAAATTGACAAGGAGATTATTTATTATCATGAGGCTTTACAACTCAAAAAATGAATCAATAGGAAATTCATTTTTTATTTTCTCTCATGAAATTCATTTTCACCCCCTTTTTTTTTTTTTTTTTTGAGACAGAGTCTTGCTCTGCCGCCCAGGCTGGAGTGCAGTGGCGCGATCTTGGCTCACTGCAACCTCCGCCTCCCGGGTTCACGCCATTCTCCTGCCTCAGCCTCCCGAGTAGCTGGGACTACAGGCGCCCGCCACCACACCCGGCTAATTTTTTTTTTTTGTATTTTTTAGTAGAGACGGGGTTTCACCGTGTTAGCCAGGATGGTCTCAATTTCCTGACCTCGTGATCCGCCCGTCTCGGCCTCCCAAAGTGCTGGGGTTACAAGCGTGAACCACCGTGCCCGGCCCATTTTCACCCTTTTTAATTAAAATCCATATTCACTGCAAGAAGTTTGGAGAATGCAGTGATATACCCATAATCTCCAAACTCAGTGACAATAACATAAAACATTTCCTTGTGATAGTTTGTTTTTGTTTTGTTTTGTTTTGTTTTGTTTTTGAGATGGAGTCTCGCTGTGTTGCCCAGGCTGGAGGGCAGTGGCATGATTTCAGCTCACTGCAACCTCCGCCTCCCAAGTTCAAGAAATTCTCCTGCCTCAGCCTCCTGAGTAACTGGGATTACAGGCATGCACCACCACACCCGGCTAATTTTGTATTTTTAGTGAAGACAGGGTTCCACCTCGTTAGCCAGGCTGGTCTCAAACTCCTGACCTCAGGTGATCTGCCCGCCTCAGCTTCCCAAAGTGCTGGGATTACAGGCGTGAGCCACCATGACCAGCCCCTTGTGATACAGTTTTAAAAGTGTGTGTTGCTGTGCAAAGTACTATATGTATATTTTTTAAACTTTTGATACATACCGAGAAATTTTTCTCTAGAAAACTTGTACCAATTAAAAGCTCAACAATGTTTGAGCACAGCCATTTTTCCAAACCGTAATCATTGTTGTTTTCAATCTTTATCAATTTAGGAGGTGACAGATCGCTGTTTATATAGAAATGTATATGTATATGTATATATATGTGTGCGTGTATACATATATTTAAACAATTTATGTTGTTACCGTTATTTTTCTTTTAACTTGCTTGTACATGGTTTTTTAGGCACGTTTATATTTTACCATTTGCTTTTTGCTATGAATTTGAATCTGTATTAAACTTACTGATAGTTTTAATAGTTGGCAACACAACAAGCAAAAAAAATTGATAGCTAATTTTTTCTTATTTACATTTTTTGTTTTTAAAGGTGAACTTTTTTACATTTATTATAATATCTACTCTCTTGATATTTTTCTTTTTTTGTATTGATTTGCAAGAATGCCATTTTGTTAAGTCAAAAATGGTTGAGTCAGAGAAATTAGCTCCCGTCTCTATGGTGCAAGTAATTTTTTTCTCCCTTTCTTTGTTTTTTAATTTCATGTGCTGTTTTGTCTGTTCAGAAATGTGAGTTTTTATCTAATTTAATGCAGTCTCTCCTGTTGTAGCTTCTGAGTTTCCTGTCCTACTTAGTGCTAGAATTCCTAAAGCTAATACTGTTCCTCTGACATTGTCTTGGCCATCAGCAAGCCTTTAACTAAATGAAGTCAGGCACTGGGTATATGGATTTTGACCCAGGAGCCATGCTGATACATATAGTACCACCCATTGTCAAGAGAGCAGAATTCCAATGCCATAGCCCACTAATAAAAATCCAAGTTTCATTGGACTTTATAAAGAACATTCATGCATTCAACTTGTTTCTCTCCAGTGATGCCCATGGACATTTGATATCTACTTTTTTGCTCTCACCATCAGATATCCCCATTGTCACTAGAACACTTAACCCTTGTTTGCCTAAGCAGCTTATGATATTGTGTGGTTGGGAGATAGCATGTGGAGCTTGTGGATTACTTACAGTAGCTTCACTTGGGGAGGGGCCTCTTGCGATACCTCCAAGCCCCTCTTTTTTTTCCTTTTTCCTTTTTTTTTTTTTTTTTTTTTTTTGAGACGAGTCTCACTTTTTTGCCCGGGCTGGAGTGCAGTGGTGCAATCTCAGCTCACGGCAACCTTCACCTCCCAGGTTCAAGCAATTCTCTGCCTCAGCCTCTTGAGTAGCAGGGATTATAGGCACCCGCCATCACATCCAGCTAATTTTTTGTGTTTTTAGTAGAGATGGGGTTTCACCATGTTAGCCAGGCTGGTCTCTATCTCCTGACCTCGTGATCCACCCACCTCAGCCTCCCAAAGTGCTGGGATTACAGGCGTGAGTCACCGCGCCCGGCCCTCCAAGCCCATTATTTAAGTTGGAATCCCCTCCTTTTTATATTGCTTTGCATGATGTGATGTATTAATCCATGAGAGACTGCAGGTTTCTTTTTCTAATTTTCTCTCTCACTTAACATAAGCCTAGAAATGTAGCCACATTTAGGAAGGCTTGTTTTCCTCCCCAGTGTTTTTTAAAAAACAATTTTTCAAATTTTCTCCTAGTATTTTTATGTGTATTTAAATTTTTGTGCTGTGTTTAAATCTTAATTCATCTCCAGTTTATGTTAGTAAAAGAAAGACAAGGTCTTCTTTTTTAAATGATTCACTCATGTGTCTCAGTCCCATTTATGGAATAACTGATGTTGGCCGGGTGCTGTGGCTCATGCCTGTAATCCCAGCACTTTGGGAGACTGAGGCAGGTAGATCACCTGAGGTCAGGAGTTAGAGACCAGCCTGGTCAACATGAGAAAACCCCGTCTCCACTAAAAATACAAAATTATTAGCCGGGTGTGATGGTGCATGCCTGAAGTCCCGGCTACTTGGGAAGCTGAGGCACGAGAATCATTTGAACCCAGGAGGTGGAGGTTGCAGTGAGCCAATATCACACCACTGCACTGCAGCCTAGGCAACAGAGCAAAACTCCATCTCAAAAATAAATAGCTGATATTTTCCCCACAGTTTGAACTGTCACCAGTATGTTCTTAATTAAACCTATTTCTCTGCTCTTTTTTTTCTATCCCTGCTTCATGACCATACTAATTCCTGTCACTTTCTAATATATTTTATGTAGAGGAGGAACTTCTTTTTACAATGTTAGCTATTGTCATATCCTCACTCTCTAAATTATTTTTTCAGATTTTAACAAAATCTTGTGATTTTGTTATTATTGATATAACATTGAATTCACGATATATAAGGGGAAATTTCCATCCTGTCAATGTTTAATCTTGTCATTTGGGAACGTGTTAAATCTCATTTATTCATCTCTTTTGTTCCTTCAGTAACATTTTGTTTTTGTTTTTTGTTTTTTCGTTTTATGGGGTTTTTTTGTTTGTTTTTGTTTGTTTGTTTGTTTGTTTTGAGAGAGAGTCTTGCTTTGTTGCCCAGGCGGGAATGCAGTGGCGTGATCTCAGCTCACTGCAACCTCCACCTCCCAGGTTCAAGCAATTCTCATGCCTCAGCCTCCCAAGTAGCTAGGATTACAGGTGCCCACCACAACGCCTGGCTAATTTTTGTGTTTTCAGTAGAGACAGGGTGTCACCATGTTGGCCAGGCTGGTCTTGAACTCCTGACGTAAGGTGATCCACCTGCCACAGCCTCCCAAAGTGCTGGGATTACAGGCATGAGCCACCATACCTGGCCATGTAGTTTTCTTAATATCAAACAACATATTTTTTATCAATGCCATGTGTTTTGTTACTATGATGAACAGGTTTTCTCTTTTTTTAATTCTATTTCTATGGTGATTATTACTAAAAGAGTTTTTTGTGTTTACTACCCTTATCGAATTGCTTTATTACAACTACTGTTCTCAGTTGATTTCTATTACTAACCACTGTTTTTAAATTAAATATTTTTCATTTTATCATTTAGTATGATGTATTCAATAGAAGATAATGTTTTTCATGTTGAAGTTTATTCACTTTTATCAAGAATGATCTTTGAAGGTTATCCTATGCTTTTGCAGGATGTATTGAAATTATTGTTGTTGTCTTGACCTATTGATCTAATATGTTGATTTCCTAATGACCTCTATTTGTTCATTGTTTATTATTCATTATGCTCCTGAATTGTTTGTTCATGCTTTATAAATAAACTGTAGGCCGGGCGCGGTGGCTCAAGCCTGTAATCCCAGCACTTTGGGAGGCCGAGACGGGCGGATCACAAGGTCAGGAGATCGAGACCATCCTGGCTAACACGGCGAAACCCCGTCTCTACTAAAAACACAAAAAATTAGCCGGGCGAGGTGGCGGCGCCTGTGGTCCCAGCTACTCGGGAGGCTGAGGCAGGAGAATGGCGGGAACCCGGGAGGCGGAGCTTGCAGTGAGCTGAGATCTGGCCACTGCACTCCAGCCTGGGCAACAGAGCGAGACTCCGTCTCAAAAAATAAATAAATAAATAAATAAATAAACTTTGATTTCCTATCTCACTATGCCTCCTTGCACAGAACTTGGCAGATAATCAGTCCTTATTATGGTGTCTAAGTGATAATAATTTAGCCAAAGTTACCATGTCTTCTCTACTAAGGACCATAAATAGGAGGGTTGCATACACTTCAGGAGCATCTTGTTAGCCTTTTGGTTAGTGATCAAAGTGAACTTGGGCCTGACTTATCCCAGATCCCTCTGTGTCCTTTTCCTCCTCTGATGTCTCACAATATTAAGAAGTGGTGTTATAGTAGAAAATGCCACCTGTAGATGAAAACATGATCCAAATCTATACTTTTTATATCTACAATTACAGGTTGATACTATTTCAACCAGTCTTCCTAGTTCGTAATTCTTCAGTCCTTTCAGTAGTCTTTTCTATAGCTCTTGGGGATCTGTATGTCCCTGTGTAAGGCTCTCCTTGAATCTTGCAAAGTAGCAAGAGTTTTCATAAGGACCTTGACAAGGTGACAGAAACTGTCTTTACCCTGCTGACAAGATATAAGATTCTGTTCCTTATCTTGGGTTCTGCCCTACATGTCTTTCAGACTTTATTAAATCTATGTGTTGGCCGGGCACGGTGGCTCATGCCTGTAATCCCAGCACTTTGGGAGGCCGAGGTGGGTGGATCACCTGAGGTCAGGAGTTTGAGACTAGCCTGGCCAATATAGTGAAATGCTGTCTCTACTAAAAATGCAAAAATTAGGCATGGGGACAGGCACCTGTAATCCCAGCTACTCAGGAGGCTGAGGCAAGAGAATCGCTTGAACCCAGAAGGCGGAGGTTGCAGTGAGCCAAGATCTCAGCCACTGCACTCCAGCGTGGGCGACAAAGGGAGACTCCGTCTCAAAAAAAAAAAAATCTATCTGCCACCTGAGGCCTTGTCAAAAAAAAGACAAGATAAAAGACCCAGTTGTTAGAGCTCTTCTGCGTCCTCCTTAGATAAACAAAGAATCTTCTGAGTGCCTTTAGAATAGGAAAGGGGTAGCAGGGCAAACAACTCTAGGGTAAGGACATTGTCTCCCTGAGAAATCCTGTATGTGAATTCCAAGATGACAAAACTTAATTGTTTTTCGAAACCCCATTCTTCTTTTATGTACTCCTAATGCATAATCCTTTTCCTAGAAGTTAGTATTCTTATACTTAGTGTTCATTATACTATTAGATACATATTTATATCTTGGCCAGGTGCAGTGTTATTCCCTGTTATTGTTATTGTTGTTATTCCCTGCACTTTGGGAAGCCAAGGCGGTTGGATCACCTGAGGTCAGGAGTTCAAGACCAGCCTGGCCAACGTGGTGAAACCCCGTCTCTACTGAAAATATAAAAATGAATCAGGCATGGTGGCTCATGCCTGTAATCCCAGCTACTCCGGAGGCTGAGACAGGAGAATCACCTGAACTTGGGAGGCAGAGGTTGCAGTGAGCCGAGATTGCACTACCACACTCCATCCTGGGTGACAAAGTGAGACTCCGTCTCAAAAAAAAAAAATACATATTTATATCTAGATATCTATATATTAAGATAATAATAGATATTAATAGATATATTTATATCTAGTATATCTGTGTTTATATCTACATTTATGTATATTTATAGCAATTTCATTTAAATTTTCTATTTTTTCATGTTTTAAATGTTATATTTTTAAAAGAAGATATAAAAACAGGCATTCCAAAATAGAATTTCTATGCCTTAAAAACCTTTAACTATTTTCCTTTTAGCTTGTCAATTTTAAACATCTGAATGTTTTGCTATAATTTATGTTACACTTTCAATTGAAACTATTGTATTTCTAAAGATTTTCTATTGTAAAATTTCGTCTAAAGTTCATATTGTACATACTGAAAAATTATTATTGACTCACCTTTTATGTGGCAATTCTGTTTTGGATTCTTAAAGTTGCATTAAAATGTGTATATTTCCTCTCAGTGGGTTAATAACAGCATAAAGGTCAACATTTTTCCCTGTAGGACGGAAGTAAATATAGAGTCCGTCCTTTCTAGATCCTGAAGAGTTTAGTTACTAAACGAAAGGGTTTTGAAATTATCAAAAGGATACCTTCAAATTGTTTTATTCAAAAGAAAGTCAAAAGTGTTAATGTGTTCAATGTAATGACCTATGAAAAGAGACTTTTAGTTACACAATAATGTAAATGCTTCTAAAATTGACACTAAAAACAGAATTTGCCAAAATATGAAAGTTGCATTTTTCAAATCAACTTGCTTTTCTTGCTTGTGTACTAATTAGATACATACTGCCATGAAAGAAAGTTCACCTTTATTTGATGATGGGCAGCCTTGGGGAGAAGAAACTGAAGATGGAATTATGCATAATAAGGTACCATGTATTATCATAAACTGTAATGATGAATTGCCTTGGTATTATTGTGTCACTATTGGATTTAATACAGATGCCCCTCGACTTATGATAGAGTAATAAACCGACTCTAAGGTGAAAATATCGTGTCAAAAATGCACTTAATACACCTAACCTGCCAAACGTCATAGTTTAGCCTAGCCTACCTTAAACATTCTCAGAACAATTAAACTAGCTTACAGTTGGGCAAAATTATCTAACACAAAGCGTATTTTTATAATAAAGTATTGAATAGCTCTTGTAATTTATTGAATACTATACTAACAGTGAAAAGGAAAAAGGTTGTATGGATACTTAAAGGATGGTTGCTACTCCATTGCTTTCGAACCATCAGAAAGCTGAAAAATCTGAAGTCTAACCATCGTTAAGTCAGGGATTGTCTGTATATTCTTTTGTAGAGTTGTCTTTTTGCTTCCTGAAAACATTCTAAATTTGATTTTTTAAATATTAATGGATCTGTTTGAATCACATTATAATTTCTTAGAATTAACTAGTCACAAAAATTTGAAAATGTTAACTAAGTAAAAAATGGAAGGAGATTGAATTAAATCGTAACACGTTATATGTTATAGATGTAATGTTTATTTTCCTCCTTTCTGTTGTAGACTGAAGATATCAATATTGGCAACATTATTTTAATATAATTCTTTGTCAATACAAAACATAATAGGTTGAGTCTTAAGATATTGCATGTGGGTGGGTTGTTTATTTTGTTTTGACCTTTTTCATTAGTCATATTGCCACTTAGCTCAGAGTCACCACTTCCAAAAGTGGTTGGGATAAAAGAAACATTAAGATTATACATTAATATTTCCTAACATACATAAAAAACCAGTCATCACACAGGCCACTTAGAAGAAAAACTATTCTCTGTTCTAATTCTAACCTTCATTCTTTGAAACTTTTGTCACAAAAGAAAAGTGGGAATAATTTCAGTCCCATCTTTTATGACTGCCTGGGATGTAGTTCAAAGATACATCAACCGACTAGTGTTGGCATCATTGCCTTTTTCTTTTTAACAAAAAATAAACACACACCTTTACTACTTCAACAATGATCCCAGCTAGAAAGGGTCCTAGAAAACCTTTGATCCTCCCCTTGAGAAAATTATCCTCACACATTGCAATATGTATATTGGGCTGCCTCTAATTGCACCTCAGTTTTCACCCAAGTACATTACAACATCTATTAAATATTAAATGTCTTACCAGACACAGTGGCTCACACCTGTAATTCTAGCACTTTGGGAGGCCGAGGTGGGCAGATTGCTTGAGCTCCGGAGTTCAAGACCAGCCTAGGCAACATGGCGAAACCCCATCTCTACAAAAAGTACAAAAATTAACTGGGTATAGTGGTGAATGCCTGTGGTCCCAGCTACTCGGGAGACTGAGGCTACAGGATCACTTGAGCCCAGGAGGTCAAGGCTACAGTGAGCCAAGATCATGTCACTGTACTCCAGCCTGAGGGACAAAGTGAGACCCTATCTCAAAAAAAAAAAAAAAAAGTGTTAAATGTCTTGACATCCATCCTAAAGGTTAAAAATTATTCTTGCTATCTGAGCTATTATAGCTATTATTTCAAATGACAATATATAAAGAAGCACATGGGAAACTATAAAGTACTGTTTGTAATTAAAGTTGTCAGAATATCTGTCTTCACAAGATTCTGATACTCAGTTTTGTGAGTCCACAAACTCAATATTTTTAAACCTATAAGATCAAAATTGACCAAGCTTAAGGAAACTGATTCAGTCTTACCAAATTCACAGCAACTGATTTGAAGGAGAATGAAAATGTATTAATTTACCATCAGTGATACATTTTTCCAGTTACAGGAATATTCAGACTACCTATTCAGAGTACTCACTTCAAAGTCACCTTAATAAGCAACAAATTAGCACAAAGGGAATTGGTCTGTCTTGAGGGATATTTACTTCATCTAGGCTATGGAAAATGCTGATCATCCATTCTTGCCTTCTCATAAAATCTACATTCTCAGTGACCAAAACATCTCATGAATGCAAAATATAGTGTTATTTTCTCTTGGATAAATGTTAAGAATTCTAGTATTGTGCTGTTTGGATTGCTACTCATCATGCAACTCATTTTGTAGACTGAAGTTACAATGTAATTGTAGCCTTCATTAATTACATTTGGGTTTTTGCAATTAGACCTTCTCAATTCAATTGGACTTAGATGATCAGCAGTTTATTTAAATTTTTCATCACGTGCTTTATTCCTAAAGATGATTAAGTTTGTATATTTCATGTTGAATTACATGTATTAATAAGCTTCCTTGTTTGTTTGACCTTCTCAAAATTCTGAAGGTATGGCTTACTGTTTTTAAATATTGCCTTTATCCAAATTTAAGTGTTATTTTATCCTCATTATTCATATTTAGAAGTATCAGACTAAATACATCTGTATAGCATAATTATATAGCCTAGGTTTTTGTCTCTTACTTATAGGTTCATCTGACTACTTAGTGTTTCTGACTATTTTTTAAATTCAAATTTAAATTTCCACCTAGAAAAGTGAAACAAACCAAATAGAGAATCATGACTTTGTTTTTATAATCTGCTTAACCCCATAGTTGTTTTTGGACTACACCATAAAATGCTATGAGAGTTTTATGAGTGGTGCCGACAGCTTTGATGAGATGAATGCAGAGTTGCAGTCAAAACTGAGTAAGTGATCTCGTTCTTAGGGTGCTTGCTTTTGGTCATTTAACTCAGCTCATGGAGTGGTAATTTATGTACCATATCCAATGTTCATATGAGTTACTTACTTTAAATGTATCTGGATGCCTACTGATTTTTATCTTTGTGGTTTCTTTGGTGTAGAGTAGTTAAGCTAAAAGAATACTAGTGTTGGAGCCAGACCTGTGGCAGAACCTCTTACAGTCTGTGAGGCCTTAATAAAATGTTTGACCTATCTGACAAAGTTTAACAGCAGTAGATGTCAGTGTAATAAAGTACCAAACATGCTACCAGAAGCACAGACAATGATTAGCAAATGTTATTCCTCTTGGGGAATAATATCCCTATGTTGTCCTTGCTTACTATTTGAGAAATTAAAGCACCAATTAGTCAAAAGACCTAAGATGTCTTTCAAAATTTGTGGCAAAAGTTAACAAGACATTATACTTCCAAATATGTAAGGAAAATCTTTTCTTTTTTTTTTTTTTTACTCTTTTACAACCTAGTGACATACAGTATTTACTAGCTGACTCTAAAACATTCCAGAGGTATTATTTTACATTTTCGTTCTTTCTATTGAAATAGTCTTGTATATAAAATGCCAAAATGGAAGGTAAAGTAGATAAATGGAGGTGAAGCTATTCCTCCGAAGACAATGGAATCAATCACCTTGCACAGTATTAGCACAAAAGGTGAAAGCATTCCCTTATAGTCCTCTGGATCTGTATCTTCCTAAAGAGTAAACAGGACAATTTCAGCTTGTTCACATGGGAAAGGGAGCAAAATAAATGGCTTTAAGAGAGGAAAATTTAGAGTGATCCAAGCATCTAGTGAGTAATTTGATAGCTCTATATATAATTAACCAAGCATAAAAACTGCATTCATTCATTCAAATAAATATTTATTGTATACCTACTATGCGCCAGCCACCATGTAGGCACTAAGGATACAGTAATGAATAGGATAAAAACCTCTGCCCTTATGAGCTTACGTTTTAGTAGACAGAAAGAGAAAAACAATGAAGTGAGCAACTTTAAGTCAAATGGTGATAAGTGCTTTGGAGAAAAATCAAGCAGGACAAGCAGAGTCGAAGTACAGTGGAGTAATGGAAAGCGTTTGCTATTTTACAAGGATGGGATGTACTTCACTAATAGTGTTTTGTGCAGAGACCAGAAGGAAGTGAGGGAGGGACTAATGGTGAAAACTTGGGACAGAATGTTCTAGGCAAATTTGAGGTCTTAAAAAGCTTTTGGATTTTGTCTCCAGAGGATTTATTTAACGTGGATGCTTTTAAGCTGGAATCATTAGAAGCAAAAAACAGAGCATTGAATGAACAGATTGCAAGATTGGAACAAGAAAGAGAAAAAGAACCGGTTAGTAAACATGTTTACACACTTACTTGAGAACTCCTTTAGACTTTTGGGTGTCCTTGGATATTAGCTGTCTTTATCAAAATTTTTTACAAATAGATTAACAAATTAAGCCTCTTAAAAGTTAAATTTTCACATAGTGAACTCCCAATGAAAACATGTTTGGTATCTGTGGAGCCTTGTTTTCCCTTGTGGTCTATCAGTCTTAGACTAATGGTGCTCTGAATATGATGAAAGATTCTTACCTGCTTACATAAGACCAAAAGTACTTTTGAATAAAGGCCCTGTATTATATACCTCTAGGGAGCATTAGTCACAAGAAGCCCTGAGTTTTGGAGATAGTGCAAAAGGAATGGTTAATAAATGGGTTTATATAGTATATTGTATCCTGAGTTTTTCAGATATCTAACTTTATTTTCTGCATTATTAGTGAAGCACTCAAACTGTTGTTGTAAAATACCAGATGTTAAATGTTTGTGCTTTTTCAACTCTAGCCATTGTTTTTTTTCCTATTTCAAACTGACAGTGTAGTCCCCTTTTAGTTATTTTGACTCCCTCTAAAAGTGAAAGGAAAACTCAGATCTACCTTTCTCTAAAATAATTTTAAATAATATTGCTTTACTTTAAAATAAAATATGGAATGATTATTGAAAATAACTGAAGTCATATTCTTTTCTCTTAAAGAATCGTCTAGAGTCGTTGAGAAAACTGAAGGCTTCCTTACAAGGAGATGTTCAAAAGTATCAGGCATACATGAGCAATTTGGAGTCTCATTCAGCCATTCTTGACCAGAAATTAAATGGTCTCAATGAGGAAATTGCTAGAGTAGGTAAGCAGAGCTAATGCTGAAAGACTGGGATGCGAACCCATGTGGGATTTATCACGTGTCAAAACAGCTTTGTTATCCATATCTTTTGTTCTTCTGTGATACATGCCTAGAGCAGGCTACCAAGTTTTCAGTGTGTTTCGTATTTGTTTCCTAAGGCTGCTGTAACAAATGACCACAAGTTTGGATGGCTTAAAACCACAGAAATGGGCCGGGCGCGGTGGCTCACGCTTGTAATCCCAGCACTTTGGGAGGCCGAGACGGGCGGATCACGAGGTCAGGAGATCGAGACCATCCTGGCTAACACGGTGAAACCCCGTCTCTACTAAAAATGCAAAAAAATTAGCCGGGCGCCGTGGCGGGCGCCTGTAGTCCCAGCTACTCGGGAGGCTGAGGCAGGAGAATGGCGTGAACTCGGGAGGCGGAGCTTGCAGTGAGCTGAGATCGCGCCACCGCACTCCAGCCTGGGCGACTGAGCAAGACTCCGTCTCAAAAAAAAAAAAAAAAAAAAAAACCCCACAGAAATGTATTCTCGCAGAGTTCTAGAGGCTATTCCAGCAGATCTGCATCCCTCCAATGACTCAGGATCTATTCCTTGCCTCTTGCAGCTTTTAGTGGCTGACAGCATTACTGGGTTATGTTCACATCACTCCGATCTCTGCCTCCATCTTCACATTGCCTTCTCCTCTGTGTGTTTGTATTCTACTCCCTGTGTGAAATATCTACCTCTGCCTCTGTCTTATAAGGACATTTAGGATGAGATTCAGGGCCCACCTGGATAATAATACAGGGCTATCTCTTTATCTCAAGATACTTAATCACATCTGCAAAGACCCTTTTCCCAAATAAGGTAATTTCACAGTTGCCAGAAACAGAATTTTATATATTTAGGTGGCCATTGTTCAGCCTACTACTCCTTACATGTTTTCAAGCATTTGGCTTTTTGAAGCCAAGAAGGGCCTAACCTAAGAAAACATGCTGCCTGAATATAGAAATATATAAAATATTCTATACAAATATGTACTCTATTCCACTTTGTAATTAATAAACCAGATAAACCAGATTCTTTTGTTTTTTTGAGATGAAGTCTTGTTATTTTGCCTAGGCTGATCTTGAACTCCTGGGTTCAAATAATCTCCCCACTTCAGCCTCCTACATAGCTGGGACTATAGGTGGGCTCCACCGTGCTTGGCTCTAATAAGCCAGATTCTTGATCTCTGCCTGTCTCAGTCGGCTGTAACTGGCTATCCTCCATCACTACCGCCTAAGCAGCTGGGCAGCTGAAACTGATTTAAAGCTGCAAGTACTGCAGTTCTTGGGGAAAAGAGCAACTATAGAAAGCTCTTTTATGTCTTGTAAGCTTACTTTCATAAACACAGCAATCTTAATCATAAAATTCTGTAAAACACTGTGGCACATGCAGTTGTTTGATTCTTCTGCAGTGCCTGAAGGAGAGTAAAGAAAGGTATCTATAAGTCACAGAGCCACTGGGCTATAGTTTTAAAAATAAATTTATTGACAACTGTACGATTCTCCCAGGACTTTGCCTACTTCTGTATGTTTCTTTTGGGATTTTGCAGGCTGTGTCTATCTCATGAGGAAGTTGTATACATGGCCCTTAGGATATTTGATTTAACTGTTAGTCTATGGAGTATTGATTGTCAACTCAAGACTAGTAATTACCAGGGTTATTTGCTGAATCTGTTTTTTTTTTTTTTTCCCAAATAACTCTGATTTTTATATATATATATATAGGATTTGCTCTAAACCAACTCTTTAAATATATTAACTACTTTACACTTCACCCCTAATCATGTCCTTTGTTTATTCTCCATGATGACAAAGAAACTTGGACTAAATTATTATTATAACAATTTTTATAATGCAATTAATCAATACTTTTTCTTTTTTTTTTTTTTTGAGATGTAGTCATGCTCTGCCACCCAGGCTGCAGTACAGTGGCACCATCTCGGCTCACTGTAACCTCTGCCTCCCGGGTTCAAATAATTCTCATGCCTCAGTCTCCCAAGTAGCTGGGATTACAGGCACGTGCCACCATGCCCAGCTAATTTTTTGTATTTTTAGTAGAGACGGTGTTTCACCATGCTGACCAGGCTGGTCTCAAACTCCTGACCTCGTGATCCGCCCGCCTCAGCCTCCCAAAGTGCTGGGATTGCAGGCGTGAGCCACAGCACCTGGCCTTTAATCAATACTTTCTAATGCTAATACTTTATCTTTCTTGTCAGCGTATGATCAAGAGAACTGTCATACATCCTTCTTGTTCTTGTGAGAACTTTTTCTGACAGCTGCACACTCAGTAGGTGAGAGAGAAACAATCATTTGCCATTCCAGAGTGATTTAGTTTGAGACATTAATTTTATAACTGTTAATCTAAGATGTTTTTATCCTATGAGTGTTTTAACTTTTTTGATTATGTAAAGCCATTCATGGCTTGAGTGAATGCGACGTATTTAAATTTTATTTTGTTTTTGTTTTGTTTTGTTTGAGAGACAGAGTGTCACTTTGTCACCCAGGCTGGAGTAGAGTGGCTCAATCTTGGCCCACTGCAACCCCTGCCTCCTGGGTTCAAGCGAGTCTCCCCCCTCAATTTCCCAGGTAGCTGGGACTACAGGCATGCACCACCAGGCCCAGCTAATTTTCATCTTTTTTAGTAGAGACAGGGTTTCACTATATGTTGACCAAGCTGGTCTCAAACTCCTGATTTCAGGTGATCCGCCCGCCTCAGCCTCCCAAAGTGCTGGGGTTACAGGCATGAGCCACTATGCCCAACCATAAATTTTATAGATATTATACGTTGTGGATTTTTTTGTGCGGATGCCGGTGATAAATGCATAAAGTTTGACTTTAACCATGAATTTGCTTTAAGCTCACTGTGCTGCAAATAGGTTGTAACAAACCAATATACCAAAATACCAATCCTCTCCACCTTCAGGATGACTTTCTTGACCCCTTGGTCATCTTCATCCTTTCGTCCCAGCCTGCTATAAAAATGCTATCATATTCTATATAGGTCATGAGTCACAGAAGGTTGGAAAACACTATTGGTAAACAGAGAAAGCAAAAACCTAACCAGTTTGGTATAGTTATCACTGAAAATGTCAGTAAAATATGAATAAACTCTGGTGTGTGTGTGTGTGTGTGTGTGTTTTTGAGCTGGAGTCTCACTCTGTCACCCAGCCTGGAGTGCAATGGCACCATCTCAGCTCACTGCAACCTCTGTCTCCTGGGTTCAAGCAATTCTCCTGCTTCAGCCTCCCAAGTAGCTGGGACCACAGATATGTGCCACCATACCTGGCTAATTTTGTATTTTTAGTAGAGACAGGGTTTCATCATGTTGGCCAGACTGGTCTCGAACTCCTGACCTCAGGTGATCCACCTGCCTCGGCCATAATAAGTCTTATCTCATTTTTTCACATAGTATAAATCATATTCTTATGCAGGACGACATTAAGACCCAGTAGTTCTTAAACAATGTTACCAAATAACCACATGTCCCAAAGGCAGACAGTCTTCACAGTACACTTTTATCTCATTGAAGTTGAAGCTGTTCCTTTACTATATTTTTCCACTTCAATGTGAAGTAGACTGTTAAGGTTTCATTAGGGGTTTAATTATGTGTCCTTTTAAAGAAAAAATGGTTTTGACAATTCTTCTACAATTCACAGTTCTCAGACAGTAACCTTTTTTGTAAATCATATAGTCCAACTACGTTTTGAATAACCAGATGCTCTTTAGTAGATGAAATCTCTCAATGTGACTGTAATAAATAAGCATCTGTATCCTGATTCTTATTTATGGCGTCTCATCATATACATATATCCTGGAACCAAAGTAAGATGATTTTCCTATGGATTTCCTACAATCCACTTAATTGTTTTAAAATCAGAACATTTCTGTCATTTATAATTTCTGTTCGGATGATAATTCTGACCACCACCTTTTTATGACTGCTTGAAGCTAGTTTATTTTATTTTATTTTACTTTATTTTCCCAAGACAGAGTCTCACTCTGTCCCCCAGGCTGGTGTGCAGTGGCGCGATCTCGGCTCACAGCAGCCTCCGCCTCCCAGATTCAAGTGATTCACGTGCCTCAACCACCCGAGTAGCTGGGATTTCAGGCATGCGCCACCATGCCCAGCTGATTTAGTAGAGACAGGGTTTCGCCATGTTGGCCAGGCTGGTCTCGAACTCCTGACCTCAGGTGATCCAACTGCCTCGGGGCTTCCCAAAGCACTGGGATTACTGGCGTGAGCCACCGCACCTGGCCACTGAAGCCAGTTTAATCTACTATTACAAACTTTTCAAATTTGCTTTAAAGCAGTGACTTAACTAGAAATAACAAATGTACTGGCTTTCTTCTGTAAACTGTTGGTAAGCCCAGGAAGGCAATCCACTACAACTCCAAGCTCTTCACTTATACTTTTCTTTCTCCAGAAAGTTAAAACTACATTCAATGAGCCTTTTCAAAAAAAATCAAAAGTTTTCCTGCTGAACAAAATTTTGGCCATTGTTTCATGGTCCTGAGAAACCTTAGAAAAAAAAAACACTATATTTTGATGATGGGTTTTCTGTTTGGGAAGAACCAGAATCACTGGGATTAACCAAATATGTGTGACTCAACTGTCATGGCTTAGTTTTTCAGGCAGGTAGCCTGCGCAAGTCACTTCATTTATTATTTGCCATGGCACAATCCCCACTTCTAGGGGACTGCTTTTTCTGTAACAGGAATTTAGAAAGCGATGTTTAACTTTCTGAAATAGACTGCCTTATGTGGTTTAATCTGGGCTTTTCACCTTGTCCAACTGTTTTCTTTATGTAAGCAGCCAGCTGTTTTGGATATTTCTTAACCTTCTTCATGTTTTGTTAGTGAAATTAGAGATCCTTTTTCTAGGAAGGTCAATGGAGTGATCCTCGATATTACAAAAGTTTCATTTTGTTCACATTGTGAGTTTTAAGTGTCATATTCTCTTAAATATTGACACCTTGTGGTATCATGGAGCCTCAGCCTAGAATGTCCTTTGGTCCCATGCAGAGCCATTCAAATGTAGATGCATGCATGAACCCAGAATTCTTAATGACAGTCATTATTTATGAAGCCACATTTTTTTTCATGTAGTACTTTTTGAAAACCATTGCAAGCTAATAGGGAAATAAGTTTCTTAACATAAAACTTTAATTTTACTATCTTCCAGAATGTTATAAACAAATAACATTTGTTTATAACAAATCTTTTATGAAATATTTTATGAAAGATCAAAAAGAATTATCCCAAAAAAAGAGAATATACATATATATGTATATATATGACTTGGAAATTTATATATATATATGTAAATGAGACTTGGAAATTTATATATATATGAAGTATATATAAAAACATATGTATATTATATATACACACATATATATGATTTGGAAATTTAGCTATCTTAGCTCTATTACATGATGGCATCTGTTTCTTTGTAGTAATTGAAGATACATTAAAAATTTGTTTTTTTCCAACACAGAACTAGAATGTGAAACAATAAAACAGGAGAACACTCGACTACAGAATATTATTGACAACCAGAAGTACTCAGTTGCAGACATTGAGCGAATAAATCATGAAAGAAATGAATTGCAGCAGACTATTAATAAATTAACTAAGGACCTGGAAGCTGAACAACAGAAGTTGTGGAATGAGGAGTTAAAATATGCCAGAGGCAAAGAAGCGGTATGTCATTACCATTTCCAAAGTGGCAAGTCATCATAGCTGACCTTTCTAAAGGTCTGTCCCAATTAAGAAGAAGTCAGTGGGTAAATTGGCTTAAGAGGTAAAACATTAGCATTGGCATTTTAATGAAACACTCATCCCTTTATGTCAATTCAGTAACGTCTCAATTTCTCTCAAATTTAAGATAACTTATATTTCATAACTCAACCAAAAAGTAAGCAAAAAAGTCTAAAACTATGAAAATAATGTTCTTAGGTCCCGCTCCTTTTCCTCTGTAGAAGAGGAAATGAGTCCTTCATTCACTACTTAAACATTAAGATTGCACATCTGCTGTGTGTCACGTACACTGGGCATAGAGGAAATAAAGATAAAACATTGGCTTTCCCCTCAAAAACTTCCAGCTGAGTTTGCATTTACTCCCATGAAATGAGACCTTTAATAGATGTTTGGTGCACAGGGTACCAAATTTAGTGTACATGGTGTGGGGAGATGGCTGAGAGGTTTTTAGAAGAGAATTTCTTAAAGAGGGAAAAACAACTGAATTGGGAAGTATAGGGAAGGGTTAGCATGGCACAGGTAGGGGATTTGCCAAAGAACTGTGTATGGGAAAGTTCAGAGATAAAACAGTCTGATGTATAAGTTTTTCATACAGCTGGAGCTTCATAGCAAGTGGGACAGAGCAAGAGATGAGAATCAAGAGATAAGAATAGACCAGAGGATGAGGAGTCTTTTCTTGTTTAGAAGATTGGACTTTATCCAGAAAGCTCTAAGAAGGCCTTAACATTTTTAAACAGATGTGGTTACGTCTTAGAAAGATCTTATTTCTGATAATGTGAAAATCTGTGGCAGCAATCTAATAAGAAATTACTATCATTCTCTAAAAGATAGTAAGGATCCGGGCTGGGTGCAGTGGCACACGCCTGTAATCCCAGCACTTTAGGAGGCCGAGGCAGGTGGATTATCAGAAGTTATGAGTTCGAGACCAGCCTGGCCAACATGGCAAAGCCCCATCTTTACTAAAAATACAAAAAGAAACCAGGTGTGGTGGCACGTGCCTGTAATCCCAGCTACTTGGGAGGCTGAGGCAGAGAATCACTTGAACCCAGGAGGTGGAAGTTGCAGTGAGCCAAGATCGTACTATTGCACTCCAGCCTGGGCAAAAATAGCAAAACTCTGTCTCAAAAAAAAAAAAAAAGTTAAAGATAGTAAAAATTCAAAGAAGTAAGTAGATTCTGACAACTTAGGAGGTGGAGTGAATGAGACTTGATGAAAGAGGGAGGAAGTGGTTGCCCTGTCTGGCTTGGGTAATTGGGCAGGTGCCACTCACTCGGGGAGAGAAGAGAAGGAAGAAGTTGTGAGACAGGAACGGAGATGGATGTATTATATCCATGTCTAAGTGAAAATAGGTAATAGGCTGTTATATATTTGGATCTGGGCCTTGGCATGAGAGAAGCCAATTATTCAACTTAATTTCAATGTTATGGGTAATACATTACCAATTTGGCCAACATTTAATGTATAAGTAATAAGCCCAAATTTTAATGTATAAGTAATATTGCTTTTGAGATCTAATGCATTTTTGGAAACTGCAAATTGGTTAAGCAAGTTCCAATGTGTCCTCTTACCGTTGCATTCCTTCACTCAAATTGATTTTTATGGATGAGTAATAACAATGAGAAACGAAGTATGCGTTTAATGGAGGAAGCAGATTAAAAACAAATTGCCTAGACTCTGCAAATTCATTTATTCAATCAAATATTAAGTATCTACTATATGCCAAGCACTGTTCTAGGTGCTGAGGATAGAGCTGCTTTCATGGAACTTATATTCAGGAAGTGGAGATGAACCAATATATGTCAGGTAGTGATGATTGCTATGAAGAAAAATAGAACAAAATAAGCATTTAGAAGAATTAGGGGGCTATATTAGGAGACAGCCTTTCTGATGACCTTATTTGAACAGAGCCCTGAAGGAAGAAGGAAGGAGAGCAGGAAATGTGAAATATGTTACTAAAATATTTTTATCAATAGAGTTAAAATAACATTTTCAGACATAAATGATTACCTTCTACTTATTTTGGATACATGAAATGTTTTAATTTGTACATTGACAAAACTAAGGTTGTTTGTTTTACATGTTTCATAATTTCTTTATCTGGCACTTCAAAAAGTAAATTTTAGTTAATACCTAAATATGGACTCTTATTCCAAGCTGTCAGGTAAATGGAAGATACTAGTACATTACACATCAATTGATAGTCTTAATTATTCTGTAAATTTAAGTGTTACTAAAACCTTATCTTCTTTGTATATTTTAAAACTGCTAGTTTTACTACTAAAGATTACTGAATTACTAAACTACTAAAAATAGGTGTAATATGTTTTGTATAAAATTGCAGAAATGCCAATTGAGGCCAGGCGCGGTGGCTCAAGCCTGTAATCCCAGCACTTTGGGAGGCTGAGGCAGGCGGATCACGAGGTCAGGAGATGGAGACCATCCTGGCTAACCTGGTGAAACCCCGTCTCTACTAAAAAATACAAAAAAAAACTAGCCAAGCGAGGTGGCGGGCACCTGTAGTCCCAGCTACTCGAGAGGCTGAGGCAGAGAATGGCCTAAACCCGGGAGGCGGAGCTTGCAGTGAGCTGAGATCCGGCCACTGCTCTCCAGCCTAGGCGACAGAGCGAGACTCCGTCTCAAAAAAAAAAAAAAAAATTGCAGAAATGCCAACTGAAAAAAACATATGGAATGGGGCTGCTTTAACATTTCTTTTTGTGTTCTCTTCTTACAGATTGAAACACAATTAGCAGAGTATCACAAATTGGCTAGAAAATTAAAACTTATTCCTAAAGGTGCTGAGAATTCCAAAGGTTATGATTTTGAAATTAAGTTTAATCCCGAGGCTGGTGCCAACTGCCTTGTCAAATACAGGGCTCAAGTTTATGTAAGTAATGATGACTACTTTTAAGATTTTTTAATTCTATGATTGATATCTCTAGAGTTTGAACTTTGGCATGTTCATAACCCAGTGCTAAACAAAGGAATAAAACACTGAAGCTGTATCTTCTTTCTTCTTGATCATAGAAATCTTCAACTATCCAGTAAAAATAATTGATTACATGTAAAATAGATACCAGTACTATAAAGACAGAGGGCCTAACCCTTATTGTCAAGTTGCTAATGATTCCCCCAGAGGAGAAAGACGTCAAATGCTATATATGTGCTTCATTAGAAATCTTTACAAGTGGTAACGAAAAGATCAGTTCTTCCCATGTAGCAAAAAAGACTTTGGAGATGGTAACCGTGGAATGAAATCTTGAAAGATGAGACATTTATGGGAATAGTCTGTAGAAAGAATTCCAGGCACAAGGGCACACATGAAGGCATAAAATGTGTTAGAGTACTAAGAACACTGGTAATCGACAAGGAGAAATTCGTGCCTAATTTTAAAATATGGCCAAGGCAGTAATTTGGGGAAGAAAATTTTTAAATAGCTCTATTGTAACTTGTCAGTTATTTATAGATTTTAGTATTTGAGTTGCCCCTAAAAATGCCAATTTTCAAAATACTTCAGTTTTTAATAGAAGAATATTAAAGTCAAAAGCTATACATTTTTCCCTTGAGAATTATTCATTTAACAAGTATTTATTAAGTGCATAATATGTTCCAGACCAGGTACGTGTTAGAGATAAACTATCAAGAAACATACATCCCTCCTTTCCCAGAGATAACAATTTGTGAATGGACAGACACTGATTAAATCAAGCTATATTCATTTTCAATAGAAAAAATACATCCAGTAAACATTTAGTCTATTAGTAATCTATCTATAGATAGGCAGGCATAGTTTGCTCAACACTGTTTTGAGTAGTTTGACATGGCTGATGCAAGAAAATAATTACATGAATCACATTCTTGTAGAAAAGATTACACAATGCAAAAAGAAGAATGAATATGCTCAAGGAGAAATTTTGCTTTCATCTCTAGAAATAGTTTTACATAATAATAGAAAAATAAAATAGAATCAATAAGGTACAAAGCCAAGTGTTATAAGTAGTATTTGGTGAAAAGTTCTTTAACAGATTAAAGAGGCCAGGCACGGTGGCTCAGGCCTATAATCCCAGCACTTTAGGAGGCCAAGGTGGGCAGATCATGAGGTCAGGAGTTCAAGAGCAGCCTGGCCAATATGGTGAAACCCCATCTCTACTAAAAATACAAAAATTAGCCATGCGTGGTGGCACGCACGTGTAGTCCCAGCTACTTGGGAGGCTGAGGCAGAGGAATCGCTTGAACTCGAAGGCAGAGGTTACAGTGAGCCAAGATCGCGCCACTACACTCCAGCCCGGGCAGCAGAGTGAGATTCCATCTCAAAAAAAAAAAAAACAGAGAGAAAGAGAGAGATTAAAGAGGCCATTGCATCTTTTGAAAGGAGCAGGCCAAAATTAAAACTCAGCAGTAACTTCAAAAGACCTACTTAAAACATAATGGTATATGGGATTTTCTTTCAGCATAATGAAATGTTTTGGAACTAGAGGTGATGTGATGGTTACTGTATTAAATGCCACTGAATTACACACTATAATTTTATGTTAAACATTATGTTTATTTTATGTTGTATGTTTAATTTTATGTTAACATCATTTTAACCTAAATATTTCAGTTTAACCATTTTAAAGTGTGAATTTCACCTCAATTTTAAAAAATGACAAGCAATGAAGTGCTGTGTTAAAGTCAGTAGAACAGAATAAACATAAGAAATACAAGCAGAGAATCCTAAAACTAAACAGTTGAAAAGGATTAAGAGAAATTGATACTTCTGGATAACATAGCATAAAAATACAACCTACATATAAATTCTTTTCAAAAAAAATACTGCAGTAAACTAAGTGTACTTGTAAAATGTTTAAATAATAGCAATGAATTTCCAGGATAGATGAGCAAATCTTGAATTTTGCAAGTATTCAAAACAAAAGCAGGTTATAGTCTACACTTAACAGAAATTTGATTAAAAACTAGCTTTGTTTTCTATTTGACAGTATATTAGATTTTAAATGTTATAGCTTCACTTTTTCTCCAAAAGTGACTCCTCCTATCACAGTGTGTGGATGCCTCAGGACAGATATTTTGTAATTAAATGTTATATGTCACCCACATTCCTATGTATTTTATAGGTACCTCTTAAGGAACTCCTGAACGAAACTGAAGAAGAAATTAATAAAGCTCGAAATAAAAAAATGGGTTTGGAGGATACTTTAGAACAAGTAAGTAATAAAATATAAAAAGTCATAAAAAGCAAAAATTAGATTTTAAAACCTAAAATTAAATGTTATTTGTGGTTTCTGATTGCTAAGGAAGTAATTTTTTTAATAAAACTATGAAAAAATGAGAATTGGGTATACCCTCGACAGAAATATTTGAAGTAATTTATTAAGACATTTAAACATCCTAGCCTTCACATATCACATATGACGGAGTGAGATGGAACTAAGTAAATTTTCCTTTTTTTAATAGAGAAGTGCCTCTAACTTGAGATAATTTAGTATTTTTATACTAAAAGAGGTTTCAGGTGGCTACCTTGAAAGTAGGCAAGTATAATTACGGGGTTAGAGGCTAATTAGCTGTGATAGATTAAGAGGTTTCTTTTTACCAAGTTTTTGCATTCTGGATCATGGAATTTCAGGAGAACTCAAATTCCTTTCGCAGTCTATTTCCAAAAGTGAATTTCAGGTAGTCTCTGCTTCTGAGATCCTGAATATCACCTATGTCCCTGAAAAGGAAAATTCTATTATTGTATTTAGTAACCTTTAAAGTAAACATTGTTAGTTAAGAAAATTTAAGCTACTTCTCAAATGCACACACAAAGGGTTTCATTTATAAGACACCAAGCAGTTAAAGGAAACCCCTTGTTAATTCAGCTCTTCAGGAACTACTATGATCTGGCTAATAGACTTCAAGATATAAAATGAAATTTTACGTTTTCTCAGAAGAGAAGTTTATTTTTTCTCATCTGGAAACAAAACCTATAGCATTTCACAAATAATTATGCTGGTAACTCACAGAAAGACATTTTTCCAATGTTAATAAATTCTATCAAGACTTCGTTTGTATTAGAATTTTTACATCTCAGAAAAATAGAAAAATTTGTAACATTAGGTAAGTGAAGAGTTTCATCACCTCATACTATGACTGTAATTTGAGGTTTCTAAAATATCTATGGAGAAAAGATGAGGAATTTGGACTGCTCCCTGGGAATGATGATGATTTGCAGTGAAGTCTTCCTTTAGCCTGCTTCATTTTGATTTCTGGTTTTTGTTGGAATGGGTGCTAAAACCTGGAGATTCTCAAAAGGTATGAATTCCAAACAACAGGAACTTCATGTCCAAAACATCTTTCAGACTGACTTGAAGTTTTTAAAGGCTATAGATAGGGGAAAGTTATAAAATGCCTACTATAGACTAGGCCCCATGTTAGTGTCCTAAAGATAAATACATCCTTCAGGCACTCCCATTTAGAGAAAAAGGCTGACATAGGTACAGTTATGCTCATCCGATTTTTAGGTTTACAAAACCCTTTGGGCTACAGGAAAACATAGCTTAGAGGGGATGCACATACCCATCTGCCAAAGATAAGACACCTGGGCGTTCTTGATTTCTTTCCTGAAAATGTTGGGAGACTTAAACCAATGTATAGTAGAACTAGAGGGAAGGAAACAGGTTTAGGAAATGTTAAGGAGGTAGAACCCAAGGATTTCGTGGCTGAATGTGCAAGCTTGAGGAGAAAGAAATATCAACATGACTTCCATATTTTTGATGTGGGCAACTGAGTGGATCATAGTGCTATTAACCTAGAGGAGGAAAACTGAGAGCAGGGTGTGGTGGAGACAGTGTTGGAGATGTTGAGCTTGCTGTCTGTGGGATATCCAGGAGGAAGCAGAAGCTATAGATACAGAGTGTAAGAAGGAGATCAGGGCTGAAAATACAGATTTGAGGGTCATTAGAGCATATGTAATAGTTGAAGCCATATATGTGGATGAATGTGGAGGGGAAAGTGACAGAGGATTGAATCCTAAACAGTAACAACATTTAAGAGACTGGCAAAGGAAGGAAATTCTGGGAAAAACTCTTAGAAAAAGTAGACAAAGTTAGTTGGAAAACAACAGAAGAGAATACGCTTATATGTATATGTAATATATATAAGCCAAAGTAGGGAAAACATTTCAAGAAGGGAGAGATCAGTAATGTCATACAGAGACTAACAACTAAAATTGTTTTTCCTATTGGACAAATAGTTTAACTAAGTTAAGGTGGGATGGGGTAAAACGCAACTGGAAATAATAAAGGTTATAGAGAAATTAATAAATTAGAGTAACAAAACATTTAACCTGAAAAGTATTTTAAAATAATTACCAAAACCATTTAAGAAAAAGCAGGAAAATATAAAATGAGAAATGGCTTATAGCAATGGTGGAAATCTATTTGAATTATGAAGTAATATAGTATAAACAGAAATTTATATTTAAAATTTTTTGATGAAATGGATTATAACCTGAACAATAGAAATCCCAAGAAAGTCAAAATATGTAAGTAACCAGAAACTAAAGTAAAAAAAATAAAAATTTGCTCTTCAAAAGACTCCAATAATGGATAATTTCACAGGTCAGTGTTTTCAAATACTGAAGACTGGATGATTTCTGTGACATGTAAATTATCATAGAGCATAAAGAGACCGAATTCATGTAGGCCTCATGCCACAACATGACAAAGATATCACAAAAAGAAGAAATTAATCTAATCACACTTGTGAATATGAATGTAAATAAAGGTTAAAGTTAAATATTTGAAACTGAAATTTATGCAGCAAATATTTTTTGAGTGCTTATGTGCCTAGTACCGTAATAGATGGTGATACTAGTACAGTGTGGCATCTGCCTTTGTGAACTTCATTTTAAGTGGGAAGATGGGCATGAAAACAATTTCTTCTCTCATAACTTTTTGTAATGTGAATACAGCGCACTATGGATTCTCATAATATACTTAAGTACAGGCTCCTTCTGAGCGAAGTGATAGCTGAGCTGAGTTGTGAATAAAAGTAGGAGTTGGCCAATGGATACACCAAAGGATGCTCGTGCTTATCCACATGCATGCACACACACATTCTACAGCATGGACCGGGCGTGGTGGCTCACGTCTGTAATCCTAGCACTTTGGGAGGCCAAGGTGGGTGGATTGCTTGAGCTCAGGAGGTCAAGACCAGCCGGGCAACATGGCAAAACCCAGCCGCTACAAAAAAATATAAAAATTAACTGGGTGTAGTGGCGTGCACCTGTAGTCCCAACTACTCTGGAGGCTGAGGTGGGAGGATTGCCTGAGCCCTGGAGGTGGAGGCTGCAGTGAGCTGAGATTGTGCCACTGCACTCCAGCCTAGGTGACAAAGTGAGACCCCTTCTCCAAACAGAAAAAACAAAGAGCACAGCATATTAATAAATTACCATGAGTGTAAGTGAGATAAGGGAGAAGCCTGGAGAGACAAGAACCTAATTATGAAGGGGCTTGCTTACTGGTTGAATTTTTTTTATTCTATAGGCAGTAGAGATCATTGAAGATTTTTAAGTAAGGAAATAACAATAATTATTGTTATTTTAGTAATTTCACACTGTTGGCCTTTTGAAGAATAGATTAGAGGTGCATGAGACTAGACCATGCAATTAAGAGACCTATCAATATCCTGTACAGTGAATAATAAATGGTAGGGACCCAAAGCAAGGCTATTACAGTGAAGATGGAGAAAGGAGATTTAAAGATGGAAACAACAGTTTGGTTGTCCATTTGTATGTGAAGGTCAAGAAAGAAATTGAGAATGCCCAGGTGTCTTATCTTTGGCAAATGGGTATGTGGTGATTGATAAAGAATGTAAAAGAGAAGGGTATAGAAGAGAGAATTGTAGGTTGGCATATGCTGAGTTTCAGGTCTCTGGGGCATCAAAGTGGAGAATGTCCAGTAGGTAACTGGAGCTGGGCTGTGTGTGTGTGTGTGTGTGTGTGTGTGTGTGTGTACGTGTGTGTGTGTGTGTGTATATATATATATATGAAATGTGTACTTTGGGAATCAGAAAAACAGGTTTAAGTAATTGATGCAGCTTTAGTACTGCTGACATGGAAAGTGGAAGCTGCTCAGAGATGAGTAAACATGGTTTTGACCAACCATGAGGATCAGTGGAAGTTCTGGTTGCTTGAGTATCTGTTGGTGTTATTACAGGTGAATTTAAAACAACTTGTTTAACTTGTTAGTTACTGCAGATAAAACATACCTTTAGAAAAAGTTCTTGGTGTTAGATCTGGTTTTGAGTTCTGGGCGTATGCTAGTTGTATGTGTCACTAACCTGTGTTTTAGCAAATAACAATAGCTTCACTAAATTTTAACCCCTAGATTTTTTTTTAATTTCATATGTGTGTAGAATTATCCTTTTTTTAAAAAGTCAGCTATTATACATTTTACTATTTTATGTTTCCTGCAGGAAACAGTTTCCTCTTGGTATAGCTGAAGAACATTCTCTATTAATTGCTGACATCAACTGGTATCAGCACTTGCCAACAGGAAATGAACTTGAAAAACACTTTTTTCTTTCAGTTTTGGTTTCAACTGATCTTAAAGTTCAAGCTTTAACAAGATTAAATGTGGTTACCTTATTACTTTTTGAAGGAAAGCATGACTATAACTAATAGCAAACATCTAATAAAATTAATACAAACAATTCTTTTTTAACATTTTAGAAAATGAACATAAAAATGAAAAGCTAAATAACTATAGTAGATGTAGTCTAAATAAAGCTAGATTTCAAATCCAGAGGCAAAAATTATTTATATATGAATAAAGTAATATGGCAATATTAATAATATATGTAATATATATGAGAGCTTAAAAAGCACTCACACAACAACTAGTGGAAAAACAGATATTAACCTCCTTAACTTTGAGGTTTCTTTGAAATTAATTTCTCTTTGGAGAATAATAAAATTTTTGGACAAATGATAAGTGAGAGTCCAAAAGGACTAGAAGAAATAACATTGTTCGGTTAGTTGATGGATAATATAAAAACTCTATAACTTGTTAAAATAACTTTGATGTATAGTTATGATTTCTCAACCAAGGTTTTATTTCCCCAGTTGAATGCAATGATAACAGAAAGTAAGAGAAGTGTGAGAACTCTGAAAGAAGAAGTTCAAAAGCTGGATGATCTTTACCAACAAAAAATTAAGGTAAGAACTTTGCTACTGTTTGTGTAGGTTATCCAAAGCTATGTCATGATTGCTTGATGAGTCATATATTCTGACATCAAAACCAAAATCTTTAAGCTATATACATCCTATAACTTGTATCTTAGGTTAGTTTTCTCTGCCAAAGTTTATGGTAAGGAGTCGTTTTATTTTGTTCTTTAAAGGACATTTTTCTGGATTAGAGCTATTTTACCATAGAACACATTTACTGTTCCTTTATCTGATATTTTATACTTGCATATGTGACTCAATATCCTTGCAAAACTAAACAGAATCTCTCCTACCTTTTTATAGAGATTTAGTGTTATGTACTGCTAAAGCCTGAACCCCAATAAGGTCTTTTGAATATGTAGTTGCCTGCCAAGAGTTATTGTAAATTGACTATCCTGGTCACATTCCAAAGACCGTTTACATGCAGTCTAGAAGGTAGGTAAAATAAAAAGACTGACTCTCCACCATTCTACTGTCTGACCAGCATTTTAAAATATTCACATGACTCTATTTATTACCACTTACACAATTCATGTGAAAATTTTAACTATGCCAATATTTTTTACTTATGTCAACGAAGTATTAGGAACTGAAAACTTTTCTCTTGGCTTGTATTATATTTAGGACCTATTTGTTTTCTTAAACAGTGTGAAATGTTTAGAAAATACGCCACATAATATGATCTAAATGTGAAATGTAAGACATTGGTGGGCCGGGCGCGGTGGCTCAAGCCTGTAATCCCAGCACTTTGGGAGGCCGAGACGGGCGGATCACGAGGTCAGGAGATGGAGACCATCCTGGCTAACACAATGAAACCCCGTCTCTACTAAAAATACAAAAAAAAAATTAGCCGGGCGAGGTGGCGGGCGCCTGTAGTCCCAGCTACTCGGGAGGCTGAGGCAGGAGAATGGCGTAAACCCGGGAGGCGGAGCTTGCAGTGAGCCGAGATAGCGCCACTGCACTCCAGCCTGGGCGACAGAGCGAGACTCCATCTCAAAAAAAAAAAAAAAAAAAAAAAAGACATTGGTAATCATTTTTATTTTTTCACACATCCTCTATGACAATGCTTGAGTTTACTCTCTGATGCACTTAAATGAAAGGCTTTATGTTACTTCATCTTCACAAACCTTAGAAATGATGAATTTGGGCTACTTTGCCTATGCATAGTTAATACATCTGTGAAATAAGGACCTACATAAGGCCTCCTTGAAGCTCCTGAGAAAAAATCTTAATTAAAATATTATAAAATTTCCTGTTGTTCAAACTGGAAAATACTGCTGAATGAATCCTATGCAAGCTTTTTGAAAAGGTCACATTTGGTAAATACTTCCAACTCACCAAAAAACTAAAAAACTTCACTTCCTAAATTCTAGCCAGTTGACCTTGGCACCCTAAAAACTGAACCAATTTTATTTAGTTTCTGCATCTTTGAGAATAAAATGACTTTTAATTTTTTAAAGGAAAAAGTATTTTTTGTTCATAATATAAATGCTCATTACAAACAATAGAGACTCAAGAGAGAAAAGTATAAAATGGGAACTGAAATGTACCTTATAGTCTACCATAATGCCATCACTAGAAACAATGGTTAAAGTTTAGGGAATGTCTTCGAGATATACAAACATATATTTTTTTAATGGTACCAAATTATGCAGTTTTTCATAATCTGTCTTTCTCAGGAAAAGATATCATGGATATCTTTTCATATAAACGTAGAGAGAGCAATCCTTCTATTGTGTTTTTATTTTACATATATACATAAGTATGTATATAACTTATTTAGCTAGCCTCTTATTAATTTTTTCCCTAAATTTTCAACTGACAAATAATGTTGCTGTGAATATCTTTGTATATCTTTACGTATTTTTCCATTCCTTCCCTTTGATAAATTTCTGAAGCAGAACCATTGAATTAAAGGTTTTATATATATTTTAAATTTTAATAAATATTTTCAAATTAAAAAATAATAAAATCACTTTTTTTTTTTTTTTTTTTTTTTTGAGACAGTGTCTCTCTCTGTCGCCCAGGCTGGAATGCAGTGGCACAGTCTGAGCTCACTGCAACCTCCATCTCCTGGGTTCAAGCGATTCTCATGCCTCAGCTTCCTGATTAACTAGGATTACAGGCGCATGCCACCATGCCCAACTAATTTTTGTATTTTTAGTAGAGATGGCGTCTCACCCTGCTGGCCAGGCTGGTCTCAAACTCTTTTTTTTTTTTTTTTTTTTTTTTGAGACGGAGTCTCACGCTGTTGCCCAGGCTGGAGTGCAGTGGCGCGATCTCGGCTCACTGCAAGCTCCGCCTCCTGGGTTCACGCCATTCTCCTGCCTCAGCCTCCTGAGTAGCTAGGACTACAGGTGCCCGCCACCGCGCCCGGCTAATTTTTTTGTATTTTTAGTAGAGACGGAGTTTCACTGTGGTCTCGATCTCCTGACCTTGTGATCCGCCCGCCTCGGCCTCCCAAAGTGCTGGGATTACAGGCTTGAGCCACCGCGCCCGGCCTGGTCTCAAACTCTTGACCTCAAGTGGTCTTCCCACCTCAACCTCCCAAAGTGCTGGGATGACAGGCATGAGCCACCACGCCCAGCCGCATTTGTTTTTATAATACAGAATTCCCAAAGGAGCGCTTTAAAGTCTCTTGCATGTAAAATAGTAAGCATCTTGAGAATACAAATGATGCAACCTGATTTTACTTAAGTGCTTTTTATAATTGTTTTAAATCCACCTAGAGTATACAGAATGTGAATATCAAGAAACCCATAACCATGACTTTATCCTGATAGGAAGCAGAGGAAGAGGATGAAAAATGTGCCAGTGAGCTTGAGTCCTTGGAGAAACACAAGCACCTGCTAGAAAGTACTGTTAACCAGGGGCTCAGTGAAGCTATGAATGAATTAGATGCTGTTCAGCGGGAGTAAGTTTATATCACCAAGATTTATACGTTTCTTTTCAGATTATTAATTTAACAGTTCTGTAAAATTCGATCTATTTTTATTTGCTTTAATTTATAGTATACACGTATTTAGGATGGAAAGAATGGTATGTAGAACTTAAGTACAACTTCTTATAACCTGAGAACTTTCCCTATCAACAGATACATTCTGTTAGTATTACAGTTACTGTCTACCAAGAAATCATTAATCTTTAGATCTAGTTAATACATGGCTTTTAATCCCTGAAAACAACATAAAAAATTTTAAATCAATTCAAATAAATTTGGCTATTTGTTAGTGAATTTTAATAAAATTCCACTAAGCTTTAATAAACTCCACTGAGCTCATGTTTTTATTTCCTAGAAATTATGTATATTATATAATAAAATGTAATTATACTATAAATTATAGTCAGTCTACTATAACACAACATATGCCTTCTAAATAGTTACCATGCTATGCAAAATCATGCCATAAAAATCACAGGATCTATGGGAAAACTGATATTGAGGCACAGCATTAAAAAATTTCATCAGTAGTCAGGCTCAGTGGCACACACCTGTAGTCCCAGCTACTCGTGAGACCGAGACAGGAGAATCACTTGAGCATAGAAGTTCAAGGCCATCCTGGGCAACAGAGCAAGACTCCATCTCTAAAAAAAATTAAAAACCCCATCAGTGATACATGTAAACAAAAGATAAGAATCAAACAAAAATGTTAGCACAATGATACACATATTTAATGGTTAGGAAATACATAATGCTACGATCAATATGGGACCCTTCGTATTAAAAAGACCTCTAGTTTGATTTGAGAAACGGGCATTCAGAAGGCGACAGACTGAGTTACTGTAAAGGGTAGAAAGTGGGTTATCTGAAGTGGGATGGAAATTGCACCATCAGTAGTGGATGCATGTGGCTCATTACATATGCAGTGCCCTGAGTGGCTAGTGTACATTTGATGTGTGTGCTTACGTTTGTGTATTCCTTTGCATCCGGATTCAGCTGGGTGCAGTTTTCTGCATTCACCAAGTATTTCTCAGGGAAGAAATTGGCATAAGCAAACACGAAATTTGCCAGATTATGCTCATATTTCCAAAAACATAACAGAACTGCCTACCTATATATTTTGTTGTATTTCTTAGAAGTATTTTATAATCAAATTGTACATTGTCAGGATCTCCTCCTTCTCAGTTTCCCTTACAATTTTTAAAACTTACATAGGAAAAATTTTAGCCACACTATATAACTACAACTACAAACAGTGGCATCCTTTCTTTAAATAATATTCTGTCTCTATGTATATAATGCTCTTGTGCAACTTATATAAAATCAATATACTGAACAGTTAATCCATAGGCTTTGTGTACATTTATGTAAAATATACATTTTTTAAGTCTTAAGTTGCCCTCAAATAACTGAAAAATTTCCTACTTTGAGACTGCAAGTACAAGCCTTGTGAAAGTCATTTCTCTTCACTTCTTTATTTGTAGGCCAAGGGTGGAAAACTCAGTTGAGGTTTATTTGGCCTGCAATTTTATTGGTTTGAATTTGAATTTGAATTCCTACAAGTGAGACTTCCAGTCCCCCATTTGCAAATTTTTGTCTTGCTCAGAAAGCATTTGAGTTTACAGTCCCTTTGGAGACTCACTTGCAAAGCTTTAGACGCTAAAACATAAAGTTTTGGCACTCTTTTGTTTTGTTGCTTGCAAAGAATCTTTGAAAATGTCTATATTTCTCTTTTAATGATTGATAGTAGGACCTCTACAGATTATACATATAGCATGCAGCACACAAATCCATCACAGTTTGGTTTTATTGAATGTGGAAATGGGAAGTGAGCTAACTAGAACTGATGTATTCATTTTTTTCCTGGACAACTTAAACAAGAGTTTTTGTTCTGCAGATACCAACTAGTTGTGCAAACCACGACTGAAGAAAGACGAAAAGTGGGAAATAACTTACAACGTCTGTTAGAGATGGTTGCTACACATGTCGGGTCTGTAGAGGTAAGTGTGTGATGGTCTTTCCTACATTCCAAGAAAGGTTTTTAAAAGTTTGATATATTTCTGCTTTCTTCCATAGAAATTGAATGATGAATTTTATTTCTATTTAAAGTATGATCTAGCAAAAATTTATCAGAATAATCTTGTCTAGTAGTATGGCAACATGATGCAGGGGAACATTTGTGCATTTTATTTTATTTATTTTTTAATTTATTTTATTTATTTTTTGAGACAGAGTTTCACTCTCGTCTCCCAGGCTAGAGTCCGATGGCATGGTCTTGACTCACTCCAACCTCCACCTCCCAGGTTCAAGTGATTCTCCTGTCTCAGCCTCCCAAGTAGCTGGGATTACAGGATCCCGTCACCACGCCCAGCTAAGTTTTGTATTTTTAGTAGAGACAGGGTTTCACCATCTTGGCCAGGCTGGTCTCAAATTCCTGACCTCAGGCAATTCACCCTTCTCCGCCTCCCAAAGTGCTAGGATTACAGACTTGAGCCACTGCGCCCAGCCCACTTGTGCATTTTATAAAGTAATCTATTGTATTTGCATAAACAACATATCATGTTATGTATTATATCGACAATGTATGATGATGCTATGCCAGGCCATGTTCTACATACTGGAAACATATTAGTACATTTACATTCATACATTTAGGATTTCATTAAGTTTAAGATGAAAGGGCATATCTTATGATGATTGTTATTCCTTTCTGTGATTTTTTATAAGCACAAAGCAAAGTGTTTCAGAAGGATGAGGTTTATTTACCTTATCCCCACTCTTCACACAGCTAAAGTTCACCGATAAAACTATCCCTCCAACCTGCTGCACGGAGCCCCAGAAGCTAAGATAAATTTCTGAGCTATAAAATTCCTGGTTAATGTATTAGATGATAATATATTTCCAGTTTAAGAAAAAAATTTGCTTTGTCATATTAATAGACTTCCATTTATTGAAAACATGAGCATGTGATACGCTACTACCCATCCTCTCTCCTGAAAGACATTGAACTGCTGCTTTCTTCGTGTCAATGGTCTTCACTTTTTAGTGTGAAGAACTAAGAAAAGCATCCTAGATACTATGTCAGAAAATGTGGGTTCTACCCACTTTCTAATTCAAGCACTTAGTGGTTCTATAACTTTGCCTGATCCTTTTCAACCAGTGTTATTCATCTGAACCATATGACAAAAAATTATCTGAGTGTGTTTTCATTTTCCCAAGGATAGTATACAATAATTCTATTCTAGATGCATAAGAGAAAAGTTTATTCATAGCATACAATTGATGGCTTAGGTTGACAGAGCCTGTTTGTATATATCATTTTACATCTTTGGGTCTTTAGTTTCTTCATCTGTAAAAATGAAGCATTTGTGCTAAACAGTTGTGAACATCCTTAGCACCTCTGACTTTCTTTTCTTTCTTTCTTTTTTTTTTTTTTTGAGACAGAGCCTCATTCTGTCGCCTAGGTAGGAGTGCAATGGCGCTATCTCGGCTCACTGCAACTTCGCCTCCCAGGTTCAAGGGATTCTCCTGCCTCAACCTCCCAAGTAGCTGGGATTACAGGCATGCGCCACCATGCCCAGCTAATATTTGTATTTTTAGTGGAGACAGGGTTTCACCATGTTGGCCAGGCTGGTCTCAAACTCCTGACCTCAAGTGATCTGCCTGCCTTGACCTCCCAAAGTGCTGGGATTGCAGACGTGAGCCACTGCGCTGGGCCGTGATTTTCTGTTATCTGCAGCTCTACTGTCTGTCCTCTGTGTTAATTCAGTAGTAACTTATCACTAGGGATTTGTGTAAAGTAATCACAGTTATCAATGTTTTAATCAGTTAAAGTTAGAATTGAAAACCTAACGGTAAGTTACTATTATTTTTTAGTTTCTGTACAGTTTGGTGTTATTGGAAAAATTAGACCAAATTCAGCAAACACTAAGCACTTACTTTGCACTATGCAAAATTTATGATTAATCAGTATAAATTCTTAATAGCTTTTGTAAAATATGGAAGAACCATAGAAAGTCAAACCACACTAGTTTGGTTGTCCAGTGAACAATACTGGTTGAACAAGATCAGGCACAATGAGGAAATTCTACAGTGAGTAATGAAGTTGGACTAAAGAAAACAGAGGGGTTTAGATCTAAAGGTACCTTTAGATGGAATATTGTTCTTGTGGGACAAAGTGTTTATTTGAGCAGTTCCTGGTTGGAGCCCCATAAAGGTCTCACGTGTGGCTTGATGTTCTAGAACAGGGGTCAGCAAACTGCAACCTGCAGGCCCAATTGGGCCTACAGCCTGCTTTTGTAAATAAAGTTTTATTGCAACACAGCCACCTCATTTGTTTTAGTATATCTTTGGCTGGTTTTGCGCTACAATGGCAGGATTGAGCAATTATTAAGAAAACCATCTGGACTGCCAAGGCTAAAGTAGTTATTATTTGGTTCTTTACAGAAAAACTTTGCTTTTCCTGCGGGACACAAAATCACCTTTTTTTTTGTCGGGGGGAAGGGGTCTGTTTAGGCATACCAAGAATTATTATAAAGCTGTAGTAACTAGCACATTGTAGTATTGATGCAGAAAGACCAGTCTCTGTGATTAAGAATGCAGACATAGATGCATGAGCATAGACAGGAAATACATGTCTATGAGAGAGGCAGTATTTCAGAATAGTCGGATAAAATGAATTGTTCAATTAATGAAGTTGGAACCCTACCTTAAACTCTACAAAGAAATCAGTTCCAGTTTTTTAAGTGACTTAAAAAAGTCACTTTTTTAACTTTTACAAGAATTATAAGAGACTATCTTTATGCTTTAGGGGTTGTAAATGAGTTCTTAAATAGACACAAAAAGTATAAACCACAAAAGAAAATTATTTACAAATTTACCTTTATTAAAATTAAAATCTTCTCTACATCAAAGTACATGGAAAGAGAGTGGAAAGACAAGCCACAAACTGATATAAGATGTTTTTTAAAACACAACTGGTAAAGGATTACCATCCAGATATACAATGGCCTCTGAAAAATAAATAAATGGACCAAAGATTTGAAGGGGCCCCGAAAATATGTATATCTAATATGTATCAATAAAAGTAATTTTTCTACTTGAATGAGAATTTATCACAGAAGAACCAAGGTGGCCAATAAACATATGAAAGTATACGTCATATTCCACACTTAAGAAATTGGCAAAAATTTAGTTTGATCATTACTAAATGCCAGCAAGGATGTGGAGAAATGGGAGTTCTAATTTACTGTTAGCAATTATGTAAATTGATAAAATAATTTTAGAAAATAATTTGGCGGCCAGGCACGGTGGGTCATGTCTAATCCTAGCACTTTGGGAGGCCAAGGCAGGCAGATCACAAGGTCAGGAGATCGAGACTATCCTGGCCAACATGGTGAAACCTCATCTCTACTAAAAATACAAAAATTAGCTGGGTGTGGTGGCACGTGCCTGTAATCCCAGCTAGTCAGGAGGCTGAGGCACGAGAATCGCTTGAACCCAGGGGGCGGAGCTTGCAGTGAGCTGAGATCACGCCACTGCACTCCAGCCTGGTGACAGAGCAAGACTCTGTCTCAAAAAAAAAAAAGAAAAGAAAGAAAGAAATTTGTCAATCCCCAAAGCCAACTTTCACTCTAGGTATATTTGCCCTAAAAAAATATTTACACTGTATGCTAGAGGGCTGTACTAGGTTGAATAGTGACCCCTGCAAAAGTCACATCTATCCTAAATCACAGAAACTGACCTTATTTGGAAGTAGGATCTTTGCAAATGTAATTGGTTAAGATGAGGTCATACTGGATTAGGGTAGGCCCTAAATCCAGTGACTGGTATCCTTATATGAAGGTCATGTGAAGACAGAGGCAGATATTGGAGTGAAGCAGCCATGCTAAGGAACACCAAGGACTGCCAGGAGCCACCAGAAGCTGGGAAGAGGCAAAGAAGGATTCTTCCCTAGAGCCTTCAGAGAGACCATGGCCCTGCTGACATCTTGATTTCAAACTTCTCGCCTCTAGAACTAAAAGATTACATTTCTGTTGTTTTAAGCAACCTAGTTTGTGGTAATTTGTAACAGTATCAGTATTTGAAATAGCAAAAAATAAATAAATAAATAATGTGGCATGTTAGTTTCCCATTGCTAATGTAACAAATTACCACCAACCTAATGGCTTAAAAGCAACACAAATTTATCATCTTAGAGTTATTAAGGTTAGTCTAAAATGGGTCCAAAGGGCTATAATATTTCTGGGGCCTTTGCCAGCTTCTAAAGGCCACCTACAGTCCTTGGCTTGTAGCTCCTTCCTTTATCATTAAAGCCAGTGCATGGCATCTTCTCTCCTCTCTGCCCTCTGCCGCTGTCCTTAAAGTCCTTCTCTGACTCTGACACTGGTGATTTCCTCTTCTAAGGACCCACCTGGATACTGCAGAATAATCTCCTTTTCTCAAGATCCTTAACTTAGTTACATCTACAGTTTATTTTGCTATGTAAGCTAACAGTCACAGGTTCCTTTCTGGAATTAGGTCATGGACATTTTTGGAAAGGCTGTTACTCAGCCTACCACACCTGGGAACAAACAAAACTTCATTACCAGCAAAATAAGTAAATGTTGATATATTCATTCTAGAATACTATGCAGCAGTACATTGAATAAACTGCAGCCATATGTAGTAACATGAATGAATTTTAAAATACTGGATGAAAAAGTCATAGAACATTATATTTAATATCATTTGATAAATATGAAGGTTAAAACCAGGTACTATTAAATCAATATATTATTTAGAGATACATTCATCTGTGTGTGTGTGTGTGTGTGTGTGTGTGTGTGTGTGTGTAATAAAGGTATAAGGTAAAGAAAAGCAAAACACCATTCAGGCAAGAGGTTATATCTTGGGGAGAAAAAAGAAGACAATTAGGAAAGGGCACAAAAAGAGCCTACATGGTGAATACAAATATATTCTTTTTACTTTTTTTTTTTTTTTTTTTTGCTAGCATCTTGGTCTGTGACCCAGGTTGGAGTGCAGTGGTCCAATCTTGACCCACTGCAACCTTCACCTCCCAATCTCAGGTGATCCTCCTGTCTCAGCTTCTTGCAGAGTTGGAATTACAGGCACACACCACCACACCTGGCTAATTTTTTTATTTTTAGTAGAGAGTGTGTTTCACCATGTTGGTCAGGCTGGTCTCAAACTCCTGACCTCAAGTGATCCGCCCACCTCAGCCTCATAAAGTGTTGGGGTTACAGGAGTGAACCACCACGCCGAGCCCTTTTTATTCTTAACTTTAAAATGTTATCCTCTTGTTTGTAAATTTTACAATTAAACATTTTTAAAGAAATTAATATTTTTTTACTTTGACAATTGTTAATTATCTTCACTAGAAACATCTTGAGGAGCAGATTGCTAAAGCTGATAGAGAATATGAAGAATGCATGTCAGAAGATCTCTCAGAAAATATTAAAGAGATTAGAGATAAGTATGAGAAGAAAGCTGCTCTAATTAAGTCTTCTGAAGAATGAAGATAAAATGTTGATCATGTATATATATCCATAGTGAATAAAATTGTCTCAGTAAAGTGTATTTTTCTCTCTCATTTCTTAATAACTTCAAATGGTGAGAAGACAAGGTAGTATGATTTAAACTAGAAGTTGGCAAAATACAGGTTGAGGATCCCTTGCCCAAAATGCTTGGGCCCAGAATTGTTTTGGAATTGGATTTTTGGGGGTTGGGTGCTTTGTTTTGTTTTCAGATTTTCAAATTTTTGTGATATCTTGAGGACAGGACTCTTGTCTAAACATGAGATTTATTTATACACCTTATACACATAGGCTGAAGGTTATTTTATACAATATTGTTAATAAATTTGTGCATGAAACAATTTTGACTACAATCCTTCATGGGGTCAAGTGTGGCATTTTCCAATTGGCATTATGTCAGAGCTCAAAAAGTTCAGATTTTAGACTGTTTGCAGTGGCTCATGCATGTAATCCAAGCACTTTGGGAGGCCAAGGTGTGAGACCCCACAAAAAGTTTAAAAATAAGCCAGGCGTGGTGGCACACACCTGCAGTCCCAGCTCCTCAAGAGACTGAGGTAGGAGTCTACCTTGAGCCCAGGAGGTTGGGGCTGCGGTGAACTGTGATCATGCCACAGTTCTGCACACCAGCCTGGGTGGCAGAGCAAGACCGTATCTCCAAAAAAGAAAAAAGTTTCAGATTTTGAAACATTTTGGATTAGAGATGTTCTCAACCTACATTGTGTGGGCCAAATCCAGTTGCACCCATTTATCTTCGTATTGTCTATGACTGCTTTCTTACTACAATGGCAGAGTTGAGTATATTCCAGAGACTGTGTGGCCTGCAAAGCCAGAAATGTTTAGAAATGTTTACTGTCTGACCTTTTACAGAAAGTTTGCTGATCGCTTGTACAAATTATACAAAGGTTGGTACTAACTAAACTTTTCAATGACTCTAGGCGTATAGTACAACCCGCTTCTAATCCAGAGCCCTAAGGTTTTCCAAGAAGATACAGTTCTTTCTGGCTTCATGCCGTCTTTACCCTGAAACAGAAGAATATAGAATGTGAGAAACATAAGAAATAATAAAAGAGTTCAACCCCCTCATTTTAGAGATGGGAGTTTATTTCTAGAGCAGCTCTGATTTCCCTCAGATTACACCTCTTAGTAGTGCTGGAAGCCACAATGGAACTTACTCAAGCTGGTGCACAATCCTGGGTACAGCCGCAGGAGCCATGACAAATGAATATTCAGGATGTTAGAATGTGAGGTTTAAATTTCTGTTCTTTCAAATGTGAGTCAGAATGAAGAACATAAAAAGAAATGTAAGTAATATATGATAAAAACTTGGAATGGAATTACAGCAAGGCTTTATGAAGAGAAGAGCATTTAGAGTGGAATGAAAAGAGGTTACAGTTTAGGGATAACTAATAATGATAAGAATAGGCCGGGCACGGTGGCTCACGCCTGTAATCCCAACACTTTGGGAGGCCAAGGCGAGTGGATCACGAGATCAGGAGATCGAGACCATCCTGGCTAACACGCTGAAACCCCATCTTCACTAAAAAATACAAAAAAAAAAAAAATTAGCCGGGCATGGTGGCAGGCTCCTGTAGTCCCAGCTACTCAGGAGGCTGAGGCAGGAGGATGGCATGAATCTTGGGAGGCAAGATTGCGACACTGCACTCCAGCCTGGGTGACAGAGCAAGACTCAGTCTCAAAAAAAAAAAAAAAAGACAAGATTAATAGTTACCAATGTATTGAAAAATCTTGACTTCTGACATCTAATAAAACTTTCTTCGATAGAAATGTTCTATCTGCACTATCCAGTGTGGTACCAGCCACATGTAGTTACTGTGCACTCAAGTGACACATGAAGAAAGAGACTCAAAGATCTGAATGGACATTTCTCAAAATCAAACATACAAATGACCAATGGGTATGTGAAAAAATGCTGAACATCACTATTCAGAGAAATGCAAATCAAAACCACAGTGACATACCTCACACCAGTTAAAATGGCTTTTATCAAAAAGGGAATAGGGTTCCTGGCAAGGATGTGGACAAAAGGGAACCCTCCTCCACTGTTGATGGGAATGTAAATTAGTGCAGCCACTGTGGAAAACTGGAGGTTCCTGAAAAAATTAAAAATAGAACTATCATATGATCCAGCAATCCCACTGCTGGGTATATATCCAAAAGAAAAGAAATCAATATATTGAAGAGATATCTGCACTTCCATGTTTATTGCTGCACTGCTCACAATAGCCAAAATATGGAATCAACCCAAGTGCCCATCAGTGGATAAGTGGATAAAGAAAATGTGATATAGGCCCGGCGCGGTGGCTCAAGCCTGTAATCCCAGCACTTTGGGAGGCCGAGGCGGGTGGATCACGAGGTCAGGAGATCAAGACCATCCTGGCTAACATGGTGAAACCCCGTCTCTACTAAAAATACAAAAAACTAGCCGGGCGTGGTGGCGGGCGCCTGTAGTCCCAGCTACTCGGAGGCTGAGGCAGGAGAATGGCGTGAACCTGGGAGGCGGAGCTTGCAGTGAGCCGAGATCGTGCCATTGCACTCCAGCCTGGATGACACAGCGCGAGACTCCGTCTCAAAAAAAAAAAAAAAAAAAGAAAATGTGATATATATACTCAATGGACTATTCCATCATTTAAAAAAATGAAATCCTATCATTTGCAGCAACATGGATGGAACTGAAGGTCACTGTTAAGTGAAATAAGCCAAGCACAGAAACACAGATATCACATGTCCTCGCTCATAAGTAGGAGTTATGAATGTGGATCTCATACAGATTTGTGGTTACCAGAGGCAGGGATGGGTAGGGGCAGGGAGGGATGAAGAGAGGTCAATAAATGGGTACAAAAAATACAGGTAGATAGAAAAATAGACCTAGTGTTCGATAAGTCAGTAGAGTGGCCATAGTAAACAAACATCTATTGTATGTTTCAAAATAGTTGAGAATAATTCAAATGTTTCCAGCATAAAGAAAAGATAAATGTTTAAGGTGGTGGATGTTCCATTTACCCTGATTTGGTTATTATACATTATATTAATATATTAACATCAAAATATCACATGTACTCCAGAAATAATGCACATCTATTATGTATCAATAAAAAATAAAACTGCCACAGTCATAAATGAAATCATATCCTTTGCAACAATATTGATAGAGCTGGAGGCCATTATCCTAAGTTAACTGACTCAGAAATAAGAAACCACATACCATATTTTCTCATTTATAATTGGGAGTTAAACATGCAAGTGAATTGACTCAGAAATAAGAAACCACACAGCATATTTCTCATTTATAACTGGGAGTTAAATGTACACATGGACATAAAGATGGAAATAATAGACACTGGGGACTCTAAAAGTGGGGGAGGGTGGAAAGGAGCCTAGGGTTGGAAAATTACCTATTTTACCTAGAAGCCCCACCAATATGCAATATACCTATGTAACATACAAGTAACCCTTGAATCTAAAATAAAATTGTTTAAAAAATAAAAAGACTCAAGATCTTTGCCACTCAAAACCTGCTACGGAAACAGCAGCATCGCCATCACCTGTGAGCTTGTTAGAAATGCAGACTCTGTTTTAAGAGACAGAGTCTCGCTCTGTAGCCCAGTCTGGAGGGCAGTGGTGTGATCATAGCTCAATACAGTTTCAAACTCCTGGTCTCAAGCAATTCCACCATCTTAGCCTCCCAAGTAGCTAGGACCACAGGCTCATGCCACCACTTCTAATTTGGTTGTGTTTTTTGTTTGTTTTTGTTTTTGTTTTTGTTTTGACACAGAGTCTCGCTCTATCACCCAGGCTAGAGTGCAGTGGTACCATATTGGCTCACCTTAACCTCTGCCTCCCAGGTTCAAGCAATTCTCATGCCTCAGCCTCCCAAGTAGCTGGAATTACAGGCACACGCCACCATGCCCAGCTAATTTGTGTATTTTAGTAGAGATGGGATTTCACCATGTTGGCTAGGTTGGTTTCGAACTCCTGACCCGAAGTGATCTGCCCACCTCAGCCACCTAAAGTGCTGGGATTACAGGCATGAGCCACCACACACCTGGCCTAATTTTTTATTTTTTTTTTTTTATTTTTAGAGACAGGGTCTCATTATGTTGTCCAGGTTGGTCTCAAACTCCTGGAGTCAAGCAATCCTCCCAGCTTGGCCTCCCAAACTCTAGGACTGCAGGTGTGAGCCACTGTGCCTGGTCCAGAAATGCATACTCTTGATCCCACCGCAAACCTACTGAATCAGAATCCAGACTTTTTATAGTATATTAACATAAACTACATATTTAAAGTTTTCGTAAGTGTTGACATCTATATCTGTAAAACTATCATCACAATCAAGCTAATGAATATATCCATCACCACCAAGAGCTGCCTTATAGCCCTTTGCCATCCATTCTCTCACCCCCCACATCACACCAATCTCCAGGAAAGCACTGATCAGTCACCTTTCTGTTACTACAGACCAATTAGTAAATTGGTAACAGAAACAGTAAGTTGATAACAAAGAAATTTACAATTTTCTAGAATTTTACATAAATATATGATGTAGTATACTTCTGCATGGCTTCTTTCACTCAGAATAATTCTTTTGAGACTCACACATGTTCTGTGTATCAATAGTTTATTCCTTTTTATTGTCAAGTAATATTCCATTATGTGAACACGCTGAGTGTGTTCATTCACCTGTTGATGATCATTGGGTTGTTTATAGTTTTTGACTATTCCAAATAAAAAGCAATTATTAATATTCATGAATAAATGTTCATATGGACACATGCTTTTTCATTACTCTTAGTTAGAAAGCTTGGAGTGGAATAGCTAGTCCATATAGCATAGACGCAAATTTAACTTTTAAGAAACTCACTGGTGGCTGGGCGTGGTGGCTCACGCCTGTACGTAATTCCAGCACTTTGGGAGGCCGAGGTCGGTAGATCATCTGAGGTAAGGAGTTCAAGACCAGCCTGGCCAGCATGGTGAAACCCTGTCTTTACAGAAAAACAAAAATTAGCCAGGCATGATGGTGGGTGCCTGTAATCCCAGCCACTGGGAGGGTGAGGCGGGAAAGTCGCTTGAACCCAGGAGATAGAGGTTGCAGTGAGCCAAGATCACACCATTACACTCCAGCCTGTGTGACAGAGTGAGACTCCATCTCAAAAAAAAAAAAAAAAAAAAAAACACCGGCTTGTCCAAAGGTAGTACGTTACCTCAATTGATTGTTCATATTCAGTTACAGATCAAACTCCTTGTTCTAGTCTTTCCCTCTTCTCACTACTACACTTGACTAGTCTTAAAAAAAAGAAAAAGAAGATAAGAAACAAAAAAGAAAGAAAGAGAAGGAAAGAAAGGAAGGAAGGAAGGAAGGAAGGAAGGAAGGAAGGAAGGAAGGAAGGAAGGAAGGAAGGAAGGAAGGAAGGAAGAGAAGACAACTCACAAAATATTTGTTTTCTAAATAGTTATACTATATTAAGTTCCTGCCCGCAGTGAGGGTTCCAGCTGGTCCAAATCCTGACTGATGCTTGGTATGACAGGACTTCTTCCAAACTGCTCATCACTTTAAAACATTTGATGTTTGAGCATGCTGCTTGTCATCAAGTTCGGTCTTCTCCTGGACCAAAATCTGTCTCTTTGTAACTTCTCTAGTTCCATGTTTTTACCACTGAGTAGTTGGGTTATCAGAGTTTCTAATTCCATTGAGGAACATCAATTATCTTTATTTTTTATTATCCATCTTATGTTTGATTAAATCAATTTTTTCCCAATTGTTTCCATCTCTTTGTCGTTTTTCCTCACTTTCAGTGTTGTTATTTAAGTCTTTCTTCTACGGGAAGTGTTTTTTTAAAATTTTATTTAATTTTAAATTTTGGAAGAATTTGACTTTTTAAAAAGATTGCAAGAGTAATTCAAATAGTCCCCCTCATACAAATGCCTTAGCTAATATTTCACTACAAACATTTATTTATCACTCTCGCTCCTCTCCTTTCTATTTATTTATTAATATGTTTCAGAGATAGGGTCTTGCTCTATCGCCCTGGCTGGAATGCAATGGTGTGATCGTGGCTCACTGCAGCCTCAAACTCCTGGGCTCATGTAGTCCTCCTGCCTCAGCCTTTTGGGTAGCTGGAACTAGAGGTGTACACCACCACATGCAGCTAATTTTTGTATTATTTTTTGCAGAGGCAGAGTCTAGCTATGCTGCCTGGGCTGGTCTCAAACTCCTAGACTCAAGTGATCCTTCAGCCTTGACCTCTCAAAGAGATAGGATTAAAGGCATCATCACTGCGCGTAGCCTTTTTTCTTATCTTGACTCACCTGTAAGTTGCAGACATGATACCTTTTTAACTTTAAATAATTCAGTATATATTTCCTTAAAACAATGTCAGTCTCATATAATCATAAGACAATTATCGAAATCAGGAAATTAATTTTGGTACATTACTACTTAACCTACAGAAAGCACTCAAATGTTGCCAGTTGACCCGAAAATGTTCTTTATTAGGATTTTTTTTTTCCTGGCGCAGGATCCAACCCAGTACACACATTGCATTTAGTTGTCAAATCTTTTCTTTTATTTATTTATTCATTTATTTATTTATTGGAGATGGTCTCACTTTCACCCAGGCTGGAGTGCAATGGCGCAATCTCGGCTCACTGCAACCTCCGCCTCCTGGGTTCAAGCAATTCTCCTGCCTCAGCCTCCCAAGTAGTGGGGATTACAGATGCATGCCATGACACCTGACTGATTTTTGTGTTTTTAATAGAGATGGGGCTTCACCATGTTGGCCAGGCTGGTCTTGAATTTCTGCCCTCAAGTGACCCACCCACCTCAGCCTCCCAAAGTGCTGGGATTACAGTCATGAGCCACTGCACCTGGCCCAAATCTATTTAATCTCCTTTACATTGGATGAATTTCTTATTCTGACTTTGACTTTTATGACCTTGGTATTTTTGAATAGTAATTTATAGAGTATTTCTCCATTTTTGCCTAATGGATCTCATGATTCGATAGGATATCCACAGAAGTCGTGTCACATTCTTTTCAGTGCATCCTACCAGAAGGTACATGGTGTTGTTAATTTTAATCAGCTGATTGTGGTGGTGTCTGTAAGGTTAATATCTTCACCTTTGTAATTAATAAGTATCTCACAGGGAGGATACTTTGAGACCATGTAAATATAATATTTCTCATCAAGCTTTTACTTAACATCTGTGTCTCTTGAATGAATTATTACTGCGTTGGTTGCCAAAAAACGATTTTTTTAATTCCTATATTCTTTCTATAATTCTTTCTATTAGTTGGCATTCTACTTAAGGGAGAACTTTCCCTTCCCCACCATTTATTCATTTATGTCAGTATGGACCCATGGATTCTTATTTCAATCAATGGGTTGTAATCTGTAACTATTACTATTTATTTTTATGTTTAAATCGTCCCAGATTTGGCCAGCGGGAGCCCATCAGGCTGGCTCTTGTGTCCTTTTCTGACATTTTGCCATCATTCTTTGAGCATTTCCTTACTTTCTGACACAATATGATGTTCCAGTCCCATCCTGTACTGTCCATGACCAACCCCTGGAATCAGCCAATCCTCCAACAATCCCTGGTTCCTTTCAGCGGACAATAATGTTTAGAAACCAAAATTTGGATCAAGCAGAGTGGCTCATGCCTGTAATCCCAGCATTTTGGGAGGCTGAGGCAGGAGAACTGCCTGAGCCCAGGAGTTCGAGAGTAGCCCGGGCAACAGAGACCTCATCTGTACTTAAAAAAAGGAGGAAAGAAAGAAAGAAAGAAAGAAAGAAAGAAAGAAAGAAAGAAAGAAAGAAAGAGAGAGAGAGAGAGAGAGAGAGAGAGAAAGAAAGAAAGAGAAAGAAGGAAAGAAAGAAAGAAGAAAGAAAGGAGGGAGGGAGGGAGGGAAGGAAGGAAGGAAGGAAGGAGAAAGAAAGAAAGGAAGAGAAAGAAAGAAAGAGAAAGAAAGAGAGAAAGAGAAAGAGAGAGAGAGAGAAAGAGAAAGAGAGAGAGAGAGAAAGAGGGAGGGAGGGAGGAAGGAAGGAAGGAAGGAAGGAAGGAAGGAAGGAAGGAAGGAAGGAAGGAAGGAAAGAAGGAAGAAAGGAAGGAAAGGAAAGGAAGGAAGGAGAGAGAGAGAGAAGAGGAGAGGAGAGGAGAGGGGAGGGGAGGGAAGGGAAGGGAAGGGAAGGGAAAGGAAGGGAAGGGAAGGGAAGGGAAGGAAGAAGGAATATCTGGGGTAGAGCCATGTGGATGAACACATGGGAGTGGGCACAAAGTGTGAAGAATTTTGTATCACCTGTTAGCACCCACCAGAAAACATCTACAATGGAAGAGGCACTGACAAAAACACTCAGCAGTTGACATGGATAGAACTGACAGGCACCTGGGCGGAATGGCTATGCTACCAGAGATGGAAGCCATGTGTAGGTCCTGTAGCAAGAACTTCCACACACCAAAACTGATCTAGTTACTGCTACTTGTAAATGTCCATATTCCCCAGCAGTAGGGACCAACACTGAACCCCAGACACAGCACTGTCCTTTGAGGAAACCAACTGGCTGTTGGTGGCAGGTTGACTCATGAGGCCTCTTCCACTCTCGAAGGAGCAGCACTTCATCCTCACAAGGATAGATTCCTATTCTGAGTAAGGGTTTGCCTTTTCTGTCTGTAGAGCCCCAACCCTCACCATTACCTGGGGTTCATGGTATGCCTGGTCCACAAACATGGAATTCCATACACATAGCATCTGATTAGTGAAAGAAATACAGGAGTGGACCTATGACCATGGGCTCTACTGGTCACATCATGTACTTGCCTTCTAGAATGTTGGAACAGACATCCGAAGGTGCCACTGAAATGCCAGCTTCCAGGAAACTCTCTGAAGGAATCATTCCGTAGGCTGCCACACATTTATTAAATCAGAGACTCTTTACGGAGCTGTGTCCCCAGTAGGAAGGATATTTGGGAATGGGAATTGAGGAGGAGAACCAAAGTGGCTCCATTAGCATCACTCTGAATGACCCCCTGGGGATTTTGTGCTTCCCATCCCCAAACATTGCCTTTTTTTTGGCTGGGCACGGTGGCTTACACCTGTAATCCCAGCGCTTTGGGAGGCCGAGGTGGGAGGATCGTTTGAGCCCAGGAGTTCAGGACCAACCTGGGCAACATAGTGATATCTTGTCTCTACAAAAAATTTTTTAAAAATTATCACACCTGTAATCCCAGCACTTTGGGAGGCTGAGGCGGGAGGATCACAAGGTCGGGAGATCAAGACCATCCTGGCCAACGTGGTGAAACCCCGTCTCTACTAAAATTACAAAAATTACTTGGGCATGGTGGTGCGCACCTATAGTCCCAGCTATTCGGGAGGCTGAGGCAGGAGAATGGCTTGAATCTGGGAGGCAGAGGTTACAGTGACCCAAGATCGCACCACTGCACTCCAGCCTGGTGACAGAGCACGACTCTGTCTCAAAATAAATACATAAATAAATAAAAATTAGCCAGGCATGATGGCACATGCCTAAGGTCTCATCTACTCCAGAGGATGAGGTGGGAGGATCGCTTGAGCCCAGGAGATTGAGGCTTTGAGGCTGCAGTGAGCCATGATCACACCACTGCACTCCAGCCTGGGTGACACAGTGAGACCCTGTCTCAAAAAAAAAAAATTGTTTTAACTTAACGCTTCTGTCTTTCTGTTCTCTAACTTATAAATTTTTGCTTTTTTCTTTACTAACCTATTCCTTCTGCTTTGCTTCCATTTATTTTGTTATTTTTTTCTCCTAAATTTTTATTAGATTCTTAATTCTTTTTAAAAAAATAAGTATTTAAACCTATAAATTTTCCTCTGGTTTCTACCGTAGTAGTATATCACTTTTTTATGTGTTGTGTATTCATTTTCTACAGTTTCAGTTAGTGGTTTCTCTTTGCTGTAAGAACTGTTTAAAATAGTTTTGAATTTCCACATAGAAGGAATTCCCACCCCCCACAACCTCCAAACTTTATGAATTCCTAGTTGTATTGCATTGTAATCACAGAATGCTGTCTTCACTATTCTTCTGTTTGGACCTGGTTAAAGTTTTTCTTTATGGCCTAATAGTTTTAGTGAGTGTTTGTGGGCAATGGAAAGGAAAGTATATTCACTTTTTTTTTTTTTTTTTTTTTTTGAGACGGGGTCTCGCTCTGTCACCCAGGCTGGAGTGCAGTGGCCGGATCTCAGCTCACTGCAAGCTCCGCCTCCCGGGTTCACGCCATTCTCCTGCCTCAGCCTCCCGAGTAGCTGGGACTACAGGCGCCCGCCACCTCGCCCGGCTAGTTTTTTTTTTGTATTTTTTAGTAGAGACGGGGTTTCACCGTGTTAGCCAGGATGGTCTCGATCTCCTGACCTTGTGATCCACCCGTCTCGGCCTCCCAAAGTGCTGGGATTACAGGCTTGAGCCACCGCGCCCGGCAGTATATTCACTTTTAACGAGGTATACATTGGCATGTTATCAACCAGCTCTATCTTATCAATTACTAAGTTCTTCTGTGATTTATTTATTTTTTATCTACTTGATCACTGATAGTCTGAGAAACAGAAAGGTTAAATATATCTACCCAGTTCTCTTAGCAAATGGCAAACTTCTCTAGTAAATGGCAAAATCCGAATTCAGGCAATCTGACTTCAGTTCTTAACTATTACACCACGCTAGCTTTCGTGGGTATTTGTTAGATTTTTCTTCATATGTTGTCACTTGGGGTCAAACCATTCAAGAGAAAGAGAGATCTCCCAGGGAAATAACTTGAAATCAATAAAAGGGATTGTGAGGGCATAGGAGTTAGCAGGATAGTCAGGAAGTCAGTGATATGGTTTGGCTGTGTCCCCACTCGAATCTCAACTTGAATTGTGTCTCCCAGAATTCCCATGTGTTGTGGGAGGGACCCAGGGGGAGGTTAATTGAATCATGGGGGCGGGTCTTTCCCATGCTATTCTCCTGATAGTTAATAAGTCTCACGAGATCTGATGGGTTTATCAGGTGGTTCTGCTTTTGCTTGTTCCTCATTTTCTCTTGCCACCACCATGTAAGAAGTGCTTTTCACCTCCCGCCATGATCCTGAGGCCTCCCCAGTCAAGTGGAAATGTAAGTCCAATTAAACCTCTTTTTCTTCCCAGTCTCTGGTATGTCTTTATCAGCAGCATGAAAATGGACTATTATAGTAAATTGGTAACAATGGAGTAGGCCAGTACTGAAAAGATACCCCAAAATGTGGAAGCAACTTTGGAACTGGGTAACAGACAGAAGTTGGAATCATTTGGAGGGCTCAGAAGAAGACAGAAAAATGTGGGAAAGTTTGGAACCTCCTAGAGACTTGTTGAATGGCTTTGGCCAAAATGCTGACAGCGATATGGACAATAAGGTCCAGGCTGAGGTAGTCTCAGGTGGAGATGAGGAACTTGTTCAGAAGTGGAGTAAAGGTGACTCTTGTTATGTTTTAGCAAAGAGACTGGCAGCATTTTGCCCCTGCCCCAGAGATTTGTGGAACTTTGAACTTAAGAAAGATGATTTATGGTATCTGGCCGAAGAAATTTCTAAGCAGCAAAGCATTCAAGAGGTGATTTGGGTTCTGTTAAAGGCATTAAGTTTTATAAGGGAAGCAGAGCATAAAAGTTGGGAAAATTTGCAGCCTGACTATGCAATAGAAAAGCAAAACCCATTTTCTGGGGAAAAATGCAAGCCGGCTGCAGAAATATGCACAGTAGTAAGGAGCCTAATGTTAATCCCCAAGACCAGGCGGAAAATATCTCCAGGCCATGTCAGAGACCTTCATGGCAGCCTCTCCCATCACAGTCCCAGAGGCCCAAGAGGAAAAAGTGGTTTCATGGGCTGGACCCAGGGCCCACCTGCAGTGTGCAGTCCAGGGACTTGGTGCCCTGTCCCCAGCCACTCTGGCCATGGCTGAAAGGGGCCAATGTACAGCTTGGGCTGTGGCTTCAGAGGGCAGAAGCCCCACACCTTGGCAGCTTCTGCATGGTGTTGAGCCTGTGGGTACTCGGAAGTCAGGAATTGAGATTTGGGAACCTCTGCCTAGATTATAGAAGATTTATGGAAATGCCTGGATGCCCAGGCAGAAGTTTGCTACAGGGGTGGGGCCTTCATGGAGAACCTCTGCTAGGGCAGTGCAGAAGGGAAATGTGGGGTTGGAGCCCCACACAGAGTCCCTACTGGGGAACTGCCTAGTGGAGCCGTGAGAAGAGGGCCACCGTCCTCCAGACCCAGAATGGTAGATCCACTGACAGCTTACACCATGCACCTGGAAAAGCCATAGGCACTCAACACCAGCCCACGAAAGCAGGTGGAAGGGAGGCTGCACCCTGCAAAGCCACAGGGGCAGAGCTGCCTAAGAGCGTGGGAACCCACCTCTTGCATCTGGATATGAGACCTGGAGTCAAAGGAGATCATTTTGGAGCTTTAAAATTTGACTGCCCCCTGGATTTTGGACTTGCATGGGCCCTGTAACCCCTTTGTTTTGGCCAATTTCTTCCATTTGGAATGCCTGTATTTACCCAATGCCTGTATCCCCATTGTATCTAGAAAGTAACTAGCTTGCTTTTCATTTTACAGGCTCATAGGCAGAAGGGACTTGCCTTGTCTTAGATGAGACTCTCGACTGTGGACTTCTGGGTTAATGCTGAAATTAGTTAAGACTGTGGGGGACTCTTGGAAAGGAATGATTGTTTTTGAAATGGGAGAACATGAGATTTGGAACGGCCAGGGGCAAATGATATGGTTTGTCTGTGTCCCCACCCAAATCTCAACTTGAATTTTATCTCTCAGAATCCCCATGTGTTGTGGGAGGGACCCAGGGGGAGGTGATTGAATCATGGGGAGGGGGTCTTTCCCATGCTATTCTTCTGATAGTTAATAAGTCCCACGAGATCTGATGGGTTTATCAAGGGTTTCTGCTTTTACTTCTTCCTCATTTTCTCTTGCCACTGCCATGTAAGAAGTGCCTTTCTCCTCCTGCCATGATTCTGAGGCCTCCCCAGCCGTGTGGGACTGTAAGTTCAACTAAACCTCTTTTTTTCCCAGTCTTAGATATGTCTTTATCAGCAGTGTGAAAATGGACTAATGCAGTCAGGCAATTCTCTGAGAAGCTGAGGAATGATGCAAAAGGTAACGTGACTAGAGCAAAAGGAGCTGCAAACTACATGGAATTTTGGTCAGTGAAGTTGCCAAAGGTTGGTACAGTAAGTAAGGGTGTGGTGTGGTGGGGCAGGGGATATGTGGGTAAAGGTGGGATGGTAAAATGCCTCATATCAAGCAACTGAGTGAGTGGGGGACCAGTCCCATCAACATTCTCTAAGAGGGTTATGATAGTGGAATCATTTCTCCTCTGCAGACCTTGAGACCTCTGACTTGGGAGAAAGATATCATCTGTTCTGAAGCAGGAGACTCCACCCACCAGAAACTTATAGGTTTAAGAAACAAATGGGGATGGCCCCTGAGTTATTTGCCTATTAAGGGGAGGTGACACCTCCTTTGTGGAGGAGGGGAGGGTAATGAGTAGCTCTCCATCGACAAATCTTTCCACTCCTAAGAAATGGGGAAAACATCAGCGCTGAAGAAGCCAGTCTGTTTGCTGGAAGATGTGGGTCCACCCTAGGGAACTCGAAGAGGAAACAAACTAGGCCAGTGTCCCAGCACAGGGATGGAATGGTGGGGAAAACTACTCCCTGTTTATCTTTCGGCCTTAGAAGTGGGAAGAGGATCTTCGCTCTACAGATTAAAGGCTAAGTTAGTTGCCCAGGCACTTAAAAGACGTATATTGTTCACAAAGATAAAGAATGCAAAATTCCACCAATATGCTGAGAGACAAATGGAATGGTTGTAAAACGGATTCCCTAGGTATCTGACAGCTTTGGAGTAGGGAAGATGAGAGTAGGTCTATTGGAGAGAGTTGATTTTCTAGGCACCAGGAGGATCAAGGGCCAAGTTATTTGGATCCTTGAAAAGGAGTTTTAGATCTTCTCTCACACCCACGTATTCATGCCTCACATACTGGAAGAGGGATGCGGAGAAGTGAAACAGTTGGTTACTCAAAATTGTCCATTTTCAGGAGAGGGAGGAGAGATGTGGAATTAAGTCAGGCTAGAAACAGAACTGGCTGTATAGGCCTGGGAAGGGCTGGGAAAGGCTTGACACTTCCAGCAAAAACCCCTGAAGGAGGGTGATGAGCAGGACAAAAAAGTTGCCTGATGGTGGATGCTGTCAATCCGTGCTCGGAAAGAGAGGAGTAACTGGGTAACCGGGAGACAAGAACACCATTATCTTGATGTCTTTCCTTAAGGCAACCTCTATCCTGGGGTAAAGAAAAGGAACTTGGGGAATTCCATCAAGTAGGTATAGTAAGCAAGGGTATGGTGTGGTGGGGCAGTGGATGCTATACTATAGTACAGCATTAATTATGTTTAGTTAGAAACGTTGTTCTGTTGGCCTTTCTGTGTCCTATTGAAAACATTGTTTATCACAGCCTGACTGCTGGCAGAGTTTCTCAAGCCCTGATTAGAATGTGGCTTTTAGGGGAAGGGACGGTTAGGAGACTTCAATTCTGTGGGACAACCGAGAATTGAAAATGCCACCCAGAGCTAATAAAAGTCAGTTAAAGCTCACCAACCAAAGAAAAGACCTCAGGCCTCACCTACAGAAAACAGTTGTGTGATTGTGCTTGCTGGGGTGAGGAGGAACTGGTCATGGCATATCTCAGAAACATGGAGCAAGGAGCGGCTTTTTATTTTTTTATTTTTTATTTTTTATTTATTTATTTTTTCCCCCAGACGGAGTCACTGTGTCGCCCAGGCTGGAGTGCAGTGGCACAATCTCAGTTCACTGCAACCTCCACCTCCCAGGTTCAAGCCATTCTCCTGCCTCAGCCTCCCGAGTAGCTGGGATTACAGGTGCCTGCCACCACGCCCAGCTAATGTTTGTATTTTTATTAGTGACTGGATTTCACCATGGTGGTCAGGCTGGTCTCAAACTCCTGACCTCAAGGGATCTGCCCGCCTTGGCCTCCCAAAGTGCTGAGATTACAGGCGTGAGCCACTGTGCCCAGCCGGGGAGGGGCTTTTTATAGGGGTTGGCCTTTGTTCGGTGATTCTAAGAAGGAATGGTTAGTCTTTTTTTTTTTTTTTTTTTCCAACTACAGTATAGCATTCATTATGTTTGGTTAGAAACATTGTTCTGTTGGCCTTTCTGCGTCCTGTTGAGAACATTGTTTATCACAGCCTGACTGCCGGCAGAGTTTCTCAAGCTCTGATTAGAATTAACAGTCCTGTTTGGGGAAAGTAACTTGTCTACGTAGAAGGCCACAGGAAAGGCTCAGTAGGACTGTAGCTCCAGAGGAGCACTCCGAGAAAATTGCAACCACAGCAGAGGAAAATGGGGACTTGAATTTGTATGGAGATAGGAGCTGCTCGGCCACTGTGAAAAATCTAAGGGGAGCCCTACCTCGGATATCCAGAAGCTGTTTCCTGCATTTCCAAGGATGCTCTACCCTGTAAGAAGATTTAAAGATGTGTGAGAGACGTAGGGACATGAGGAGAGAACAGCAAAATTATATGAAGTATTAGATAATGTGTACTTCCCCTTCCTGTTGCGGTTGGCTTTGAGCTAGAACACCTTGAGGATCTGGCTTTGAGTTACAAGCAGTTTTTCTCTTAGGCTAGCAAAGTTGGAGACAATACACAAGTGTATACTTCCTTTTCTTCTGAAAAAGCAACAAAGTTGGACAGGTTTAGTTTTGCACATGTAAGGCAAAAACATTCTCTAAAATGAAAAGTGTTGACATAACGGGGAATCTAAAATGTTCAGTGTGTGTGTGTGTGTGTGTGTGTTTACTTCTTTATTCTTTTTTAAGAAGCCTTTTTTTTTTTTTTGGTTTACATCACCGGAATAGGAGGAGGGACACACCCAACAGCTGTAGAAGCAGGAAACATCTAATACAAAACTAAAGTACAAAAACCTGAAAACAGAGTCTTTGAGCATATTTTGTTCCTGCTAACCGCCTTGAAAAAGCCTACACTTCCTATGTATATGATTGGGAATAGGGAGGGCTTGTTTCTCTTTGTGCGGTGTATTCAGCATGATTCAGGCAGTTTTATCTCTGCAAATTTATTGTTTCCTTTGGAGAAGTATTCGTTTTCTAAATCACATCTCAGAAGTATCAGGAGTTATGTCCCACAGGACAGCACGGGGCAATTATAGGAGTCAGATTCACATCAAGCCAGAGTACAGTCTGTGAGGAGGAACTGACCCAGGCTTGGCAAATGTCAGCTTGAATTAACGGGTTTTTTTTTTGGGTTTTTTTTTTTTGGTTTTTTTGTCTCACTCTGTCACCCCGGCTGGAGTGTAATGGCACAATCTCAGCTCACTGCAACCTCCACTTCCCGGGTCCAAGTGATTCTCCTGCCTCAGCCTCCCAAGTAGCTGGCATTACAGGTGTGTACCACCACACCCAGCTAATTTTTGTATTTTTAGTTGAAACGGGGTTTCACCATGTTGGCCATACTGGTCTCAAATTCCTGACCTCAAGTGATCTGCCCGCCTCAGCCTCCCAAAGTGCTGAGATTACAGGCGTGAGCCATCGTGCCCGGACTTAAATTAACTATTAATAGCGATATTTAGAACTGAAAAATATACATTTTGAGGAATGTGACAAATAAAAAGTGTCCTTATTTTTCATAATTTATATGGTTGTGGATGGCTAATGACCTGTGTGCTATATGATCTGTGTATCTTGTGTGGGGATGCTGCATTCTAACTCCAGAACAGGCCAACTTCCTTGTAAGGGGAGGATGAGTAATACACAGTTTTAGAGAAGAGATTTTTTTCTCTCTAAAGAAAGTGAAACTTAGATAAGAAATGTAAATTTAGGCCGGGCGCGGTGGCTCATGCCTGTAATACCAGCACTTTGGGAGGCCGAGGCGGGCGGATCACGAGATCAGGAGATCGAGACCATCCTGGCTAACATGGTGAAACCCCGCCGGGCGTGGTGGCGGCGCCTGTAGTCCCAGCTACTCGGGAGCCTGAGGCAGGAGAATGGCGTGAACCCGGGAGGCGGAGCTTGCAGTGAGCTGTGATCGTGCCACTGCACTCCAGCCTGGGTGACAGAACGAGGCTCGTCTCAAAAAAAAAAAAAAAAAAAGAGAGAGAGAGATGGAAATTTAGTCCATAGGAAGAACTTCTGTTTCTCTCTGGGCTCTGTCTTGGGACCATATTTGAAATAAAGTGGAGACATTTGAGGGTACTAGTCACTGTTAGGGAAGGTGATCTCTGCCCACCCAACAAGGACTACGACATACAAACAAGTCCGATCTGTGTTGTAAATCAGACCATCTATATATTTTCTTTACAAAAGGAGACTGTGGGCCAGACACAGTGGCTCATGCCTAACACTTTGGGAGGCCGAGGTGGGCGGATCACTTGAGGTCAGGAGTTCGAAACTAGCCTGGCCAACAGAGTGAAACCCCGTCTCTACCAATAATACAAAAAATTTGCTGGGCACAGTAGCGTGTGCCTGTAATCCCAGCTACTCTGGAGGCTGAGGCAGGAGACTCACAGGAGATTCCGGAGGCAGAGGTTGCAGTGAGCCAAGATCGCACCACTGCACTCCAGCCTGGACGACAGAAGGAGACTCTGTCTCAAAAACAAACAAAGGCCGGGCGTGGTGGCTCACGCCTGTAATCCCAGCACTTTGGGAGGCCGAGGCTGGCGGATCATGAGATCAGGAGATGGAGACCATCCTGGCTAACACGGTGAAACCCCGCCTCTACTAAAAATACAAAAAAAAAAATTAGCCGGGCGAGGTGGCGGGCGCCTGTAGTCCCAGCTACTCAGGAGACTGAGGCAGGAGAATGGCGTGAACCCGGGAGGGCGGCGGAGCTTGCAGTGAGCTGAGATTGCGCCACACCACAGTACTCCAGCCTGGGCCACAAAGGGAGACTCCCTCTCAAAAAAAAAAAAAAAAGGAGAGAGAGAGAGATAGACTATGTTTTTAGAACAGTTTTAGGTTCACAGCAAAATGGAAAGAAAGGTACCTCCTGCCCCCACACGTGCCAGCTCCCTGGTTTTCAACATAGCCCACCAGAGCAGTGCATGTGTTACAATGAGGGAATCTGTGCAGATACATCACAACCACCGGATGTCCGGATGTCTGTAGTTTACATAAGGGTTCACTCTTCATGTTGCACATTCTGTGGGTTTGGACAAACGTATAAGTGACATGTATTCACCACTATGGTATCAGACAGAATAATTTCACTGCCCTAAAAATCCTCTGTGCTTTGCCTGCTCATCCCTCCCTCTTCACAGCCGTTGGCAACCACTGATCATTTTCCTGTCTCCATAGTCTTGCTTTTTCCAGAAATGTCATATACTTGACATCATTCAGTATGTAGCCTTTTCAGATTGACTTCAATGTATTCTTTTCTATATCCATCATCTTTTTTGTCCCATTTGGTTCAGTGTTTCTCAAAATGTGGTGTTTGAACTATCTCTGTTAGAACCACATGGAAGCTGTTAAACATATACATTCTCAGTCTCATATTTGACTGATTCAAAATATTACTATCTAGGTGTGGAACCTAGGAATTTGTATTTGAAACACACAGTACGGGTTATTCTTACACATACCATAGTCTGAACACCCAGAAAGTCTCAATTATGCTGCCAGGAATTAAGGTGGGAACTTGTGTTCATAAAAGGTGATAATGGCTGGGCTCAGTGGCTCACACCTGTAATCCCAGCACTTTGGGAGGCTGAGGCGAGTGCATCGCCTGAGGTCAGGAATTCAAGACTAGCCTGGGCAACATGGCAAAACCCCGTCTCTACAAAAAATACAAAAATTAGCCAGGCATAGTGGCGGACACCTGTAGTTCCATCTACTAGGGAGGCTGAGGTGAGAGGCTCTCCTGAGCCCAGGGAGGTCGAGGCTGCAGTGAGCTGTGATTACACCATTGAACTCCAGCCTGGGTGACAGAGTGAGATCCTCTCCCCACCACAAAAAAAAAAAAAAAAAAGTAGTAGAATTTACAAAAAGGAAGTGGCAGTGATAGCAATACAAAGGGACCCCAAAGGGAAGATTGGGGCTTCAAAGTCTAGCTATTCTACAGAGCCCATGTGTAAATTCCCTATCTCTTGCCAATTGTGGGGTTTTAATTTGATTGATATTGCAGGAGCTAGTGATTTCCTGCAGACTTTGACTCTTTCTCTCTGGAGAAGCCCAGAAATACCTTATGTATTATTTGCCAACACATGAAGCCTGAGGTTTTCAACTTGGACTACTGTTAAATCCTTTCAAAAGTGATCTTCTTTGAACTAGACAATACCTTCTGTAACCATTTTAGTAGGATCTCCCTTCAGTTTCAGTTCTACCTTCTCCAAGTACTACAAAGACTCCTCATCACTATTTGATCTGGAGCCCAAATGAAAGGTTGGAAATTATTGATCAGTCAGCTGCGTGGCCTAATGAGGCCTGGACACCTGAGTGATGACACAGACTCACAGGAGCCCCAATAATAGTTTATATTGCTCTTTGTCACACATGCGTGCCATGCACACCAACTCTATGTCTCTGTGTGGTCAGCCCCTCCTTCTCGCTCTCCTTTCCTCCCCTCCACATGCCCTATGCCATGCTAATCTCCTATAGAAGCAAAACTCACGCTTTGTTCTGCTTCCAGTGTGGTTAAGCACATCACATACTATAGATAGGAACAAAATCAAACCACTTCACACTCTTAAGAAAAACTTAAAAAATAGGGTCATCCTGACTGGTTCTGGTCTCCAAAATAATAAACTCTAAAAAATTTGCAGTGAGCCTGGATTCTCTAAATAATGCTGTCCCTGACTTTTGCTATGCTGATGTCTAAAGACATGAATGATCTTTTTCTTTTTTTTTGTTTTAATTTTTTGGAGACAGGATCTCACTCTGTCACTCAGGCTGGAGTGTGGTGGCACAATCATGGCTCACTGTAGCCTCGACATCCTAGGCTCAAGCGATCCTCCCACCTCAGTAACTGAGACTACAGGTGTGTGCCACCATACCTCGCTAATGTTTGTATTTTGTTATAGAGATGGAGTTTTGCCATGTTGCCCAGGCTGGTCTCGAACTCCTAGGCTCAAGCGATCCACCCACTTTAGACTTCCAAAGTGCCAGGATTATAGTTGTGAGCCACTGTGTCTGGCCAACATGAATGATTTTTGCATATATGATACCTGTATGAGTAAGTGGCTTTTTTCCCCACCTTCAACAGGCTGATACAAACTTAGTGTCCTGATAATTTTGTCTTTCTTTCCCTTTAAATACTTGTGTTTTGAATTTGCTGAGCCACTCTTTCTGGCTTTCTCAGAAAGAAGTCTGACACCCTTATACTGACAGCAGGTAAAGTTTCTCTTTCCTTGTCTCTTTTTCTTCTGTTTTTAATTTTCAGAGTGGAATTAGGCTTTTTAAAATAATACATATTTTTAAACTGAGAAATAAAAATTGTACATAGTTATTGTGTACAATAGAATGTTTCAAAATACATATACATACCATACTGGAGTGGGTAAATCAAGCTAATTACTATATGCATTACCTTATATACTTACTATTTTCATTATGAGAATCTCTTTCCTCTTCTAAATGCAGAAGCCTCCTGAGGATCCCTGTGACACTCTCTTCCCTCCCTTTGTACTGTGCTCTTGGGAACCCCTTCTATTGCAGTCATAGCACTTCTCTCCCCCAGGTCAATGAAAGCATCATCATCTACCCAGTGGCCTAAATCCTAAACTTGGGAGTCATCTGTGATTCCTACCTCTCCTCACCTTTTTTATTTTTAGACAGAGTCTTGTTTTGTTGCCCAGGCTGGAGTGCAGTAGCACGATCTCAGCTCACTGCAACCTCCATCTCCCGGGTTCAAACAATTCTCTGCCTTAGCCACCCAAGTAGCTGAGATTACAGGCACCCGCCACCATGCCCGGCTAATTTTTGTATTCTTAGTAGAGATGGGGTTTCACCATCTTGGCCAGCCTGATCTTGGACTCCAGACCTTGTGATCCACCTGCCTCGGCCTCCCAAAGTGCTAGGATTACAGGCGTGAGCCACCGTGCCCAGCCCTCTCCTCACTTTTTTATCCAGGATCTGTCAATTTCATTTCCTAAAAGTCTTTCACATCTGTCCATAATACAGTCATAACCCCTCCTATTTTTTATGCTATTATTTTTATTTTCTATTATTTTTACTTAAAATATATTTTGTATTTATAATATTTTCTTTTCTTGTTACTTTAAGTGACAAATAAAAATTGTACATATTTATTGTATACAACTTAAATATATATAATTGTAAACATTCAGTGTATAACATGTTGTTTTGAAGTATATATACATTATGGAATGGCTAAGTCAAGCTAATAAATTATCATATGTATTACCTCACATACTCTCATTTTTTGTGGTGAGAACACTTAAAATCTATTCTCTTAGCAATTTTCAAGAATACGATACATTGTTATTAACTATAGTCACCGTGTTGTACGATAAATCTCTCTTTTTTTAGAAACAGGGTCTCACTCTGTCTCCCAGGCTGCGGTGCAGTGACGTGATCACAGCTCACTACAGCCTCAATCTCCTGGACTCAAGCAATCCTTCTGCCTCAGCCTCTTGAGTTCCAACAAAGTACAAAATCTTTAAGATGACTCCAGGGCCTTCAGAGATCTGTCTCCTTAGTTCAGAGATAAATGGAATTTTAGAATCAGGGCTCTTGATCTGGGGATCATGGGACTTCAGGGACTTCAGAAAATCAATGCAAACTATGAATGTGGATGCAAAAGTTGATAGGTACACAGATATGTCCCATAAAGATGATAAATTACATTAGATTATCCGGGTTTAGAATATCTGGAGAGCAGGCTATATATAGTTTTACTGATTTTATACTTTTTTTTTTTTGATACAGAGTCTTGCTCCATTGCCCAGGCTAGAGTGTATAGGCACGATCTTGGCTCACTGCAACTTCCACCTACCAGGCTCAAGTGATTTTCCTGCCTCAGCCTCCCGAGCAGCTGAGATTACAGGCACATGCCACCATGCCTGGCTAAGTTTTGTATTTTTAGTAGAGATGGAGTTTCATTATGTTGGCCGGGCTGGTCTTGGACTCCTGACCTCAAGTGATTCTCCCACCTCAGCCTCCCAAAGTGCTGGGATTACACAGGCGTGAGCCACCACACCCAGCCTATTTTACACTTTTGTATTGTTTTTATGTTTACTTTATTTACAGAATGGGGAACACTATACCATTTTTAGGGTCTGAGGCTTCTGAAGATCATTCTGGCCCAGAGGTGTGGGTGAAGATAGGGTGGAGAAGGCAGTGTAGGACAGGAAGGTCTTATGTGGGGAAATAATGTTTAAATTGAGCCAGTTACTCTAAAGGTGTAGGGAGGTGGTTGGCAGAGGAGGAAAGAGCTGGACAGGGCCAAAGGAAGGGGAGATGGAATCCTGTTGAAGGGAGGTGACGACGTCAGCCCTGCAGGGAGGCTGAAGACCAGAGCAGAGTCTCCAGTCATTATTCCCTGGGCAGTTTGCTCTTTGGTGGGGGCCCCTTTTTCTTGTTCATCTTTGAAGCCCCAGTGCCTGGCTCACAATAAGTTTTTGACTGACAAGTGCTGAATTAGTTAACAAATAAATAAATGCTTTTTTTTTTTTTTTTTTTTTTTGAGACGGAGTCCTGCTCTGTCACCCAGGCTGAAGTGCAGTGGCGTGATCTTGGCTCCCGGGTTCAAGCAATTCTCTGCTTCAGCCTCCTGAGTAGCTGGGATTATAGGTGCCTGCCACCACACCTGGCTAATTTTTGTATTTTTAGTAGAGACGGGGTTTCACCATGTTGGCCAGGCTGGTCTTGAACTCCTGACCTCGTGATCCACCCACCTCAGCCTCCCAAAGTGCTGGGATTACAGGCGTGAGCCCCCACGCCCGGCCAGTGAATGAATACTTGCAATAAAGTGTCACAGTTTTTTCTGTTTTTGTGCCTGTTTTCTTTTGTTTGTTTTAATCTGTCTTTCTAATCTTGTGTTCAGTGCTCATTGAATTGCCCTTTGTTGCATAGCTAGCTAGAAAGAGAGTAGGTTTGGCACCTGGGAGCACATGTCCTCACTCCCAGCTCAATTTACTTGTCCCTAACACCATGTTGCCTCTTTAATGCTGTGCAAATAAAAATATTATAACGCACCCCTCCTGTGAGTACTTCTTCTCTAGGCTCACAAACCACAGTTTCAGTTTCTTTTCTGATAATCAGTTTCATTTCTTCATAGTCATACCTCTTGTTGGCAAGCACCATGTTATTTTCCAGCAGCGTGTTTCAAATATTGAAATCCCTCATCCTTGGGGAACTATAGCTGTTTAATTATTTAAAATAGCATAAGTTTCAATCAACCACAGTATTTAATGTTTCTGGTAATTGATACCATCTGAGAAGGAGCTCAGTGTATTTATTGATAAAGCACTTTGCCTCCAACTTCTAATTGACCAAAACAAGGTCTTTTAAAAGTGAAACTCAGAAAAAACTTAACTAATTTTGCCCAAATTTCAAACAATACTAACAAACATTAGAATTTATTTTGAACTTGATTTATGACCCTCACCAGACTATCATAATGTTTTCAAAACAATGATACATCTTAATATTTCAGCATTAAATCCTATACATAGTTTCAGAGGATTTAAAGGAAAGTTGAGAATTTGTTGTGAATACATATATAAGTCCTGGAGAAAGCTGAATTAATGTAAAAATGGCTCAGTTCATATTTTATGAACCTCAAATGAGGTTATTTGTAGTGTCCAGGTTTTGGAGCCAAATAAGCTTAGATTTTTTTTTTTTTTTTTTTTTTTTTTGAGATGGAGTCTCGCTCTGTCACCCAGGCTGGAGTGCGGTGGCGCGATCCCAGCTCACTGCAACCTCCATCTCCCAGGCTCAAGTGATGCTCCTGCCTCAGCCCCCAAAGTAGATGGGGTTACAGGCATGCACCACCATGCCCAGCTAATTTTTGTATTTTTAGTAGAGATGAGATTTTGCCATGTTGGCCAGGCTGGTCTCGAACTCCTGAGATTAAGTGATCTGCCCACCTCAGCTTCCAAAGTGCTGGGATTCTAGGCATGAACCGCTGTGCCTGGCCTGATGGTTTGTCCTTTACATCTCAGCATCCTCACTTCTCAAACAGGAATATCCATCTAACAGAATTCATTGAAATAAGTGCCTCGCTCACTCAATGAATGACAGTTATTATTATGACAATATTCACAGTAGAATATCAGTTCTTGGTGGATAAATCAGGGTTTTCAGTTACACGGAAAAGAAACCACCTCTGATTCATTTAAAAGTAGAAATATTATTTGTGGCTAGGAAATTGGGTAGCTTGTGGCTTTGCTGGGAGTTTGGCCAATCTGACTTGAAAGCTACATAGTCAGAAGCATAGCTAAAATCATGAACTGGTTCCATGAAGATACCACTGCTACCTGTCCCTTGCACAGCTAACATTATTCCACCCTAAGGTATGCATGCCTCTGTTGCCTCCACAAACTGGATACTGGTGCGGCTGCCCCATTAATCTCTAATAGACTGAGGCCTATTCATGTGCTTACATCTCGGCTGCAGAGGAGACTGGAAAAAGGAGCATCTGGCCTCTTTCAGTGGGAGGTGGGCTCTGTCTGTCCCTTAGATTTATATGATGGGGAATCCCCCAAACATTGGCAGGGACTGAGATGCTGGATAGCCAAAAATATGCAAGTATGCACGATACTTTCCCGGGAGCCAGAGATTTTGGAGATTGACTTAACCACTCTCTTTTTCATATACCCCGCATTTGATCTCTGAGTGCATCTGTCAGTTGCCCCTTAAAAATGTGACCCCTTCTGCTCAGCTCCACCACTGCCAGCCCAGCTCATGTCCTCACTATCTTGTACCCGGATTATTGAATCATCTTCTGAACAGGTAGGCTGGCTTCTGCATTTGGCCCCTGGCAGTGTATCTTCAACAGAGCAGTCAGAGTAGTTCTCTGTAAAAATATGTCAGACCATACCACACCTCTACATCAAGTCTTCCAACACATCCTATGTCATTCGAGGTGAATGCCAAAATTATCACAATGGCCTCCGAGGCTCTGCATGATCTTTTCTTCACATAATTCCCGCTCTTCCCCATTGATCTCTCTGATTGTCTGCTCTGTAACTGTATCACACCATCCTGCCAAAACTCTGATCTTTGCACTGGTTTTCCCCCTGCCAGGAACACCTGTCTCCTAGATTGTTACACAACTTGCTCCTTTACTTCCTTTAGCTTTCTGCTCAACTTAAGAAAGGTGTCTTAACAATGCCACCTTATCAGAGAGATCTTCTCTGACTTTATATCAAAGTGTGACCATCCAGTTCCTAGCACTCTGCATCCTTTCTTTTTCTCCACAGCATGTTGATCTCCACCTGACATTCTGTATATTTGTTAATTCTTTCTCTCTCCCCCTATAGAATGCGAGCAGCATGAAGACGGACTTTGATTTGTTATCTCACTTTCCACACAATATGTGTTTGCTGAATGGATGAATGATGATAGATCTTTAATAACTGTCACTTTATCATCTAACTAAGGTTTAAAGCATGCACAAAATGGTGTCCCTCCTTTCCACTCTTGCCAGAGTTTTATTTTTAGGATAGATCTTATTATGCCATACCCACTTTAAAAAATTTTTTATTGTTTCTGACTGCCAAGAGCCATGCTTCTCAATTTGGGATACAAGGGGGTGAGGAAGTCACAGGATAAAGCCATACATTATTCTAGTCCAGAGGGTCAATTTTACTTTTAGAATTTGGGGCCAGGGGAGAAGTTCCCTATTTTATTTGTCTTGAAAATTTCTGCCACGTGTGTATATATGCAAGTGAAATTAGCAGAATCATGTTTTCCTATTTAATTCAGTTGGGTGAAACCCATGAAAAGCCAAGAAGGAGAAAATTTCATACAAGCAGTGAGTGATTTAAAAACTTGGTCTTTCTGTGTTGTTAGGGAACCTGGTCTATTAGTGCTGTAATTGAATCAGAATGCACAGGGTAATTATGAACACGATGAAATATCAAGGGTTGTGGGATCTGATAATGAGCTTGATGTGGAAATAAACAGCAGCTTTCCAACCACAACTAAGCATTCGGTAAGCAATTTACAAAGCAATACTAGTCAATTTAGAAAGCTTATGATGTACTCAGGTTTTTATTGAACCTCAGGTATTACTATTATGGAAACACAGTTGACCATAATTCTAAGTGTCTCTTGTGTGAGAAAACACTGAGCAAAAAGAGGAAGAAATTATCACAAGTGATACCTAAAAAAAAAACCACATATCTTTAAGGCAGCAATGGCATAAAAACAAAGCAAAACCAACTACATGACACTCCCGAAAAGGAGTAAGATGAGGTGGTTTGCACCAGCGGACATCAAAATATAATACAGCTAGAGTAATTAAGGAAGTGTAGTATTAGTAGAGAGGATTAAAAAATTAACCAACCAAACAGGCTAGACAATCCAGGAACAGAGGTATGCATTTATGGAAACTTGGTATGTAACAATAAGTCACACATAATACAGCAGGGGAAACAGACTATTCAATAAAGGATCAGACAATATGAAAAAAAAAAAGAGTTGGAGCCCCTTTTGATGTAATACATAAAAATCAACTTTGTACAACTTAAGGAATAATTTTTTTTTTTTTTTTTTTTTTTTTTTTTAGGCAGAGTCTGTCTCTGTCACCCAGGCTAGAGTGTAGTGGCATGATCTCGGCTCACTGCAACTTCTGCCTCCCAGGTTCAAGTGATTCTCCTGCCTCAACCTCTTGACTAGCTGGGACTACAGGCGTACGCCAATGCAACCAGCTATTTCTGTATTTTTAGTAGAGATGGGGTTTCTCCATGTTGGCCAGGCTGGTCTCGAATTCCTGATCTCAGGTGATCTGCCCTCCTTGGCCTACCAAAGTGCTGGGATGGATTACAGGCGTGAGCCACCATGCCTGGCCATTAAGTGTTTTTAATAGAAAAATTTTAAACTTCAAAAATAAAATTTGAGGCCAGGCACGGTGGCTCATGACTGTAATCCCAGCACCTTGGGAGGCCGAGGTGGGTGGATCACCTGAGGTCAGGAGTTCCAGACCAGCCTGGTCAACATGGTGAAACCCCATCTCTACTAAAAATATAAGAATTAGCTGGGTGTGGTGGCAGGTGCCTGTAATCCCAGCTACTTGGGAGGCTGAGGCAGGAGAATTGCTTGAACCCGGGAAGCAGAGGTTGCAGTGAGCCGAGATTCGAGCCACTGCACTCCAGCCTGGGCAACAAGAGTGAAACCCCGTCTCAAAATAGATATATAAATAAATTAATTAATTTAATTAAATTAAATTTGAAAATGCCTTGGTATTAGAGGAATTTTTAGAGACCAAAAAGTACAAATCATAATGGAAATAATTTGGTAAGTTCAAACATACTAAGAGCAAGAACTACCATTCATTAAAAGGTCTCACAAAGAAAGGGAAATTATAAATCACAAACTGGGAAAAGATGTTATATAGACATAACCAACAAAATTTGAGTATCCACAATATGTAGAGAACTTTAAAAAAATCAATAGGAAAAAATCAAGTAATTTCATCAAAAAAACGGCACATTCAGCCAGGTGTGGTGGCCCGCACCTGTAGCCCCAGTTACTTGGGAGGTTAAGGTGGGAGAATACCTTGAGCCAGGAGGCTGAGGCTGCAGTGAGCCTGATTGTGCCACTGCACTCCAGCCCAGGCAACACAGCAAGACCCTGTGTAAAAAGAAAAAAAAACAACGAGGCCAGGCGCGGTGGCTCATGCCTGTTATCCCAGCACTTTGGGAGGCTGAGGCAGGTGGATCACGAGGTCAAGAGATTGAAACCATCCTGGCCAAAATGGTGAAACTCTGTCTCTACTAAAAATACAAAAATCAGCTGGGCGTGGTGGCGCGTGCCTGTAGTCCCAGCTCCTCAGGAGGTTGAGGCAGGAGAATCGCTTGAACCAGGAAGGTGGAGGTTGCAGTGAGCCGAGATCGTGCCATTGCACTTCTGCCTGGGCACAGAGCCAGACTCTGTCTCAAAAAACAAACAAACAAAAAAAGGCACAAGCCATGAATAAGCATTTCATAGAAGAGGAAACACAATTAGGAAATAAACATATGAAAAGGTGCTTAATCTCTTTTTTTTTTTTTTTTTTTTTTTTTTTTGAGACGGAGTCTCACGCTGTCGCCCAGGCTGGAGTGCAGTGGCGCGATCTCGGCTCACTGCAAGCTCCGCCTCCCGGGTTCCCGCCATTCTCCTGCCTCAGCCTCCTGAGTAGCTGGGACTACAGGCGCCCGCCACCGCGCCCGGCTAATTTTTTGTATTTTTAGTAGAGACGGGGTTTCACTGTGGTCTCGATCTCCTGACCTTGTGATCTGCCCGCCTCGGCCTCCCAAAGTGCTGGGATTACAGGCTTGAGCCACCGCGCCCGGCCTTTTTTTTTTTTTTTTTTTTTGAGACAAAGTCTTGCTCTGTCATCCAGGCTGGAGTGCAACAGTGTAATCTCGGTTTACTGCAACTTCCGCCTCCCAGACTAAAGCAACTTTCGTGCCTCAGCCGCCCAAGTAGCTGGGATTACAGGCAGGTGCCAGCACACTGGCTACTTTTTTGAATTTTTAGTAGAGTTGGGGTTTCGCCATGTTGGCTAGGCTGGTCTCAAACTCCTAGCCTCAGTTGATCTGCCTGCCTTGATCTCACAAAGTGCTGAGATTACAGGTGTGATCCACCATGCCCAGCCTCAATCTCATTTATAATGAGGTAGGTGCAAATTAAAACACAATGAGGTACTATTTCACATCTACCAGATTGACAGAAATTTTCAAAAGTAAAACACTCCCATGTGTTGACAAGGTAGTGAGCAGCAGGTCTTCTACACCGCTGGAAAAGAATTCGGCATTATCAGGTAAGTGTATAAGTTAGCCATATTCTATGACACTTGATATATAACCTATGCAATATTATATCTACTGCATAAGAACATCAGGATACAACAGAAACATACTCACAGAAGCTTGATTTCTAAAAAGTAAAAGCAAACAGACAAAGAAACCGAAGACCTGGAAATAATTTAAATGTTCATTGATAGGAGAATGGAAAAACAGTGGTGTACTCATATCAAGAAATACTATATAACAGTAAAACAGAATAAAAAAAGAATGAACTACAGTAACTTGCAGCAACATTATTGAATCTTACAAATATGAACAAAAAATGAGCAGAAGAATGTATATATGTACACATAGTTCAAAAACTCAAAAACTAAATAATTTATTACAAACAGAAGGAAAACAAATACCAACAAATTTCAGAATAGAGAATACTTCAGTAGTAGAGAGATGTCATTTTGGAAGGGGCTTACTGGGGCCTTTAAAGTATCAGTAATGCTCTTTTTTTTAAGTTAATGGTAGCTACAGATGTGTTTGTCTTTTCAGAGACACTTAGATTATGTATACTCTTGTATGTATGAAATATTTCATGATCTAAAAATGTAGAAACAGACTGAACAAGAAAATGTAAAGTGTTTGCAGAGGTACTGGCGGCTTAAGAACTCAATAAATTCTAAGTACCATTTTTCATATATAAGGAAAAAATCAACTACATGGAATTTTTTTTTTTTTTTGAGACAGAGTCTCCTACTGTTGTCCAGGCTGGAGTGCAATGGCGTGATCTCAGCTCACTGCAACCACATAGAAGAGGAGACACAATTAGGGTTTCCTCCCAGGTTCAAGCGATTCTCTTTCCTCAGCCTCGGGAGTAGCTGAGATTACAGGCATGTGCCACCACGCCCGGCTAATTTTGTGTTTTTAGTAGAGATGGAGTTTCTCCATGTTGGTCAGACTGGTCTTGAACTCCCGACCTCAGGTGATCTGCCCGCCTTGGCCTAACTACATGGATTTTTGAAGGAAAAATAATCAGTGCTTTACAATCAAAATAAAAGCATAATCAAACAGGTAATGAAAACATTTTTTTTTCAACTGCGGAAGTTGCAGTAAGCCGAGATTACACTATTGCACTCCAGCCTGGATGACAGAGCAAAAAAAAAAAAAAAAAAAAAAAAAAAAAAAAAAAGATTGAGCACCTTTTCATGTGTTTATTTCCTAATTGTGTTTCCTCTTCTATGAAATGCTTATTCATGGCTTGTGCCTTTTTTTTTGTTTGTTTGTTTGTTTGTTTGTTTGTTTTTGAGACGGAGTCTTGCTCTGTCACCCAGGCTGGAGTGCAGTGGCCGGATCTCAGCTCACTGCAAGCTCCGCCTCCCGGGTTTACGCCATTCTCCTGCCTCAGCCTCCCGAGTAGCTGGGACTACAGGCGCCCGCCACCTCGCCCGGCTATTTTTTTGTATTTTTTTAGTAGAGACGGGGTTTCACCGTGTTAGCCGGGATCGTCTCTCGATCTCCTGACCTCGTGATCCGCCCATCTCGGCCTCCCAAAGTGCTGGGATTACAGGCTTGAGCCACCGCGCCCGGCCTTTTTGTTTGTTTTTTGAGACGGAGTCTGGCTCTGTCCCCAGGCAGAAGTGCAGTGGCACGATCTCGGCTCACCGCAACCTCTCTGCCTCCCTGGTTCAAGCAATTCTCCTGCCTCAGCCTCTTGATTAGCTGGGACTACAGGCATGCACCACTACAACTGGCTAATTTTTAATTTAGTAGAGATGGGGTTTCGCCATGTTGGCCAGGCTGGTCTCAAATTCCTGACCTCAGGTGATCCACCCACCTCAGTATCCCAAAGTGCTGGGATTACAGGCATGAGCTACCACACCTGGCTGAGAAAAGGATTTATAGGCATTGATAGACTGCCTTGAAGGAAGAGAAAGGCAAAGGATTTTATCCAGATTAAAAAAGAGATTTCCTGTAGGGTGGTAAAATAGCCTGGTTCTCCCCTCCCCCAAATACTACAGGTATATATAGGCAAATGGAATTAAAAATAACCCTTGTAAATGGTGCCTATGTCCCAAGCAGCACAAAAGCAGCAAGAAGCCACTAGATCTAAAGAGGCCGCCTCGTAGACATGGATGAGCCTCTACCCCTACCACCCAGAGCATTGAACTTGTTAAAATTGGGAATGAGGCTGGGCACAGCAGCTCATGCCTGTAATCCCAGCATTTTGGGAGGCTGAGGTGGTTGGCTCACTTGAGCTCAGGAGTTCAAGACCAGCCTAGACAACATGGTGAAAACCCATCTCTACAAAAAACACAAAAATTAGATGGGCATGGTTGTGCACAACTGTGGTCCCAGCTACTCCGGAGGCTGAGGTGGGAGGATGGTTTGAACCCAGGAAGTAGAGGCTGCAGTGAGCTGAGATCGTGACACTGCACTCCAGCCTGAGAGACAGAATGAGACCCTTTCTCAAAAACAAAAACAAACAAAAACTGGGAATGAAGGAACTCCAAAATATTCTCTACCAGTTTGGTAGATTTGGGGCTCAAAGTCACAAATCACATTACAGAAAGTATTTTAACTGGCAAAACCTGAATTCATGTCACTAAAATTGTTCTTATCTCTCCAGAAATAATAAAAATAAATAAATTTGAGAAGATAGAGGTATTAAAAAAATCACTTTCATCCTGTAGAATTCCCCACAAATGGGCAAAATAAAAAATAACCCCCCAAAATCACTTTCCTTGCCCTTCTTTGTATTTATTTATTTATTTATTTAGAGACAGAGTCTCGCTCTGTCGCCAGGCTGGAATGCAGTGGCACGATCTCAGCTCACTGCAACCTGTGCCTCGCAGGTTCAAGCAATTCTCCCGAGTAGCTGGGACTACAGGAGCATGAACCATGCCCAGCTAATTTTTGTATTTTTAGTACAGACGGGGTTTCACCATGTTGCCCAGGATGCTCTTGATCTCTTGAACTCGTGATCTGCCCGTCTCGGCCTCCCAAAGTGCTGGTATTACAGGCGTAAGCCACTACGCCCGGCACTTGCCCTTTATTTTCTAGGTATGTTTATTTTTTTTATAATACAGAATGTTTCAGGGATTTGTGTGTCATTCTAGTGCAGTGGCCATGCTAATCTTCTCTGTATCATTCCCATTTTAGTATATGTGCTGCCAAAGCAAGCACAATTTTCTAGGTATTTTTATTTGGGGGAAACTTAATCTCATCAGCAAATCCTAACAAGACTGCTTTTTATTTTCCTTCTTTTTGCCAGCTACCATATATCTGCAATACTTTTTCAAACTCGTCTCATTTCAACATACAGATACAGCGCTATTCTCCCTATCGGGATTTTTGTAAGCCTACCTCTGTTGTGGGAGTGGATGACACAGGGGTTTGGCTGCATGACTAGCTTTGGCCAGTGGGACATTAGAAAATGTAGGCCAGGCACAGTGGCTCACACCTGTAATCCCAACACTTTGGGAGGCCAAGGCAGGCGGATCACCTGAGGTCAGGAGTTCGAGACCTGCCTGGCCAACATGGTAAAACCCTGTCTCTACTAAAAACACAAAAATTAGCCAGGAATGGTGGCACACACCTGTAATCCCAGCTACTAGGGAGGCTGAGGCAGGAGAATCACTTGAACCCGGGAGGTGGAGGTTGCAGGGAGCGGAGATCACGCCATTGTACTCCAGCCTGGGGACAAGAGTGAGACTTCATATCAATCAAAAAAAAAAAAAAAAAGAAAGAAAACGTGATGCAGACTGGGTGCAGTGGCTCACACCTGTAATCCCAGCATTTTGGGAGGCTGAAGTGGGTGGATCGGAGTTGGAGACCAGCCTGGCCAACGTGGTGAACTCTCTTCTCTACTAAAAATACAAAAATTAGCCCGGCATGGTGGCGCACACCTATACTCTCAGCTACTAAGGAGGCTGAGGTGGAAGAATTGTTTGAACTCAGGAGACAGGGGCTGCAGTGAGCCGAGACTGCGCACTGCACTCCGGCCTGGGTGACACAGTGGGACTCTGTCTCAAAAAAAAAAAAAAGAAAGAAAGAAAGAAAGAAAGAAAGAAAATGTAATGCAAGCAGAGCTTCCGTAAGCACTTGCACACCGGAGCCTTTTCTTTTGGAATGCTGTGACAACCAAGTAAGAAACCAAGCTATGCTATTAAAGATGCCTACTAGAGGAAAATTGAGGCGCGCTAACCAACAGCCTCAGCTGCCAGCCATGTGAGTGAGGCCATTGTGAGCCATCCAGCCTTGGTGAAGTTACCAGCTGACTGAAGCTGAAGTGATCTCAAGTGAGGCCAGCAGAAGATCTGTTCAGCTGAGCTTAGCCCAAATGGTCGATCACAAGCAAATAAATGATTCCTATTTAAGCCACTAAGTCATTTATTTTTAAAAATATAAAGCTACGTATTGATCGCTATTCAGCAGTATCTACAAGAAAGTAAGCAATACACAGTCAGGCAACATTCTTATTACTATAGTGTTATTGTTTTTCCTGGCTTCTTCTGAACCAGTAACCTAAATAGTGAAATGATTGAGCCTACATGTAATCAATGGGTTGAGGTAAAGAAAAAGCATGCAAGTCAAGAGTTTACATTGCAATTGTTCACCCATGTATGCCACCAGGTCTTAAACATCTCTAACCATCTATTTAGTTTCATGAACAAAGACATTCCATGAATTATGACCTTTTGGCCAATATAGCATAAGATTTTCAACTGTTTGTAAAGAAATGGCTCTTCAGAAGGAGTCTTTAAATGCCCACTTAGCTAAGCCTTGCTTGACTAATTAAAACACACCAGTATGGGACTGAGAGTGGTGGTTTATGTCTGCAATCCCAGCACTTTGGGAAGCTGAGGTGGGAGGGTCGCTCAAGGCCGACAGTTCAAGAGCAGCTTGGAAAAGAAAGCAAGACCCTATCTCTACAAAGAAATTTTAAAATTAGCTGGGTGTGGTGGCATGTGCCTGTAGTCCTAGCTACTTGGGAGGCTGAGGCGGAAGGATTGCTTGAACCCAGGAGTTCAAGGCTGTAGTTAGCTATAACTGTACCATAGCACACCAGTCTTGGCAACATTACAAGACCGTCTAAAAAAAAAGAAAAGCCACATCAGTATCTGTCTGGTTTCCTCATCTGAGTAGGGAGGTTGTTGGTGATAAAATTTCTCCTTTTAGAAGGTTTTGCAAATAAACTGTTGCTTTTATATGACTATAGCTGTAGACATTATAGACTCTGACTTGGCTTCCTTTTTTTGAGAAGGAGTTTTGCTCTTATTGCCCAGCCTGGAGTGCAATGGTGCGATCTCAGTTCACCGCAACCTCTGCCTCCCGGGTTCAAGTAGTTCTCCTGCCTCAGCCTCCCAAGTAGCTAAGATTACAGGCATGCACCACCATGCCCGGCTAATTTAGTATTTTTAGGGGAGATGGGGTTTCTCCATGTTGGTCAGGCTGGTCTTGAACTCCCGACCTCAGGTGATCAGCCCGCCTGGCCTGCCAAAGTGCTGGGATTACAGGCATGAGCCACCACACCCGGCTCTGATTTGGCTTCTTTAAATTGTACAATTTAAATTGTTTACATTGCATTTAACTTGGCCAATTAATTACAAATTATTCAATTTGAAACATTGTGGCTTTAGGAAAAATTTTAACTTAAGGTGATCTATTCCTTGGGCTGCTTAGAATGATGGCATTCCAGAAGAAAACTTGAATTTACCCATGATTGTGAAATGCCATTTCTTAGGTCATGTAAAAAGCAAAACCACAACTATGTATGTATGTATTTACATATACACAAACAAACAAAAATTCAGAATAGCTTTAGGCATTATAGGTTAAACACAAGTTATGATTGAGTAACGATTATGGAAAATGTTCCCAACATTTAGAAAAGCTGTTCTCCAATGCAGAGGAAATAATATACCATGGAATCAAATATTCTTTTCTGGTAAACAAAGCAGCTACAAAAAGCTTTTTTCTACATGTTCAAAAGTAACAAGTGCTATTGATGAAAAACCCCCAACAAATCCCCAAAACAAACCCCAAAAACTCTCTCGATTCTACTTCAAAACAAGATTTTGAAGTAGAAAATAGATTTCATTAGAAAACAGCTGGTTGGGCACGGTGGCTCATATCTGTAGTCCCAGCACTTTTGGGAAGCCAAGGCAGGAGGATCACTTGAGCCCAGAGTTTGAGACCAACCTGGGCAACATAGTGAGACTCTATCTCTATTTTTTAAAAAAATAGAATATTTCACACTAATAAGAAAATCAAGACCTAGGTTTTACACACGCACACACACACTATATGGCAGTATACTGCAGTGCAACAATTTTTGAGTTTCATCTTCTGGACAGGAATGCCAAGTTAGTCTCTCTTCATAAAAATAATTTGCAATTTGAGGACACTTCGTGTTTGCCTCTTTGCCAGCACCGCGTTGGCCTCATCGGAATCTTTCCATTCCGTTAGAAACATTAATTCTTCACTGCAGTCTGTGGCACCAATTGTTTGCTTAGGATCAAGAGTCCCCTGGTTTTTCAGTAGCATCCCTTTCATCTGCTGTCATCAGATTCACTATCGGATAAAGATTTTCTTTTTGTACTATCTTTTCCTTTACCAGTTTTTTTGAGGATTAAGAAATAGTTCAATTAGGAAAATCTAAGTTTTCTTCAGGTTCTCAATTATTGTCAGCAAGTGTAAATCCATTCCGTTTCAGGGAATATTCTACCTTCCCATTCACCACACCTTGGTGTAGTACTTTTTCCACCATAAAATCCTCAGGCTCTGCTCCATCAGCTTTTTTATACCTTTTCCATTAAGTCTTTTGTCCCTTTTTTTTTTTTTTTGCAATGTACTGTGGCCCTCAGTATCCTTAGGTTCCGCCTGCCTGGATTCTATCAACTGAGGATAGAACATATTTTAAAATCACAATAAAACAACAAAAAATCCAAATGAAAAACAATACAGTATAACAACCCATTTACATAGCATTTATATTGTATTAGGTATTATAAGTAATCTAGACATGATTTAAAGTATGCAGGAGAATGTCTGTAGGTTGTATGCAAATACTTCACCATTTTATATGAGGGACTTGAGCAGCCTTGGATTTTCCTATCCATGGGGGTCCTGGTCTAGAAACCAATTTCACAAGGATACCAAAGGACGACTGTAGTTTTACTGGAGGCCATTTTTAATTGCAGACATGAAGGGCCATTGTTCACCACCTCTGAGCTGCACCTGGTCTGGGTCTGTGCTGCCTGACTGACGCTTGAGCTAAATCCAAGGAGGAAGGGAATGGGGAACTTGTTCAGGGACCACTAAATTTGGGGGAAGTTTGTTATGTAGCAATAAATGATACAAGGCCACTTAAATATTTTACTCTGTAGAAAGATAGCTAATTAAAATAAAAATTAAGAGTCAATTGAAGAGAACTAATTAAGGAACTGGGTCATTTCAAACGCTTTTATTTACTTGTGATGAAAATTAAATAAATAACAAACTCATCATCTTTCTTTGATAAAAAAATTGTTTGATATTCTGAGAACAAAAGTGATGCCATACTGCCATTAATAAACTGATTCAGACTCGATCTCTCAACAAGATAAGACATCAATGTTACCACTAAGAGCTGCCCATAATACTGCAGTACACTTCTCTGGCACCATTAAAAAAAAAATCTCTTAGAGATGATCGTGAAATCTCTTCTAAAGACATGAAAGAGGTGTGCTTGTATAATTTGGTATTACAGAGAAATGAGAAATTGCCCTGATGACGAACCTCCAGCTCTAATCTCAATTTGCTGAAGTAGAGAGGCAATTCATCTTACCCATTAACTAAGAATTAGAAAAACAATCTGTGTTTTTCTTTGAGTCATTTAACTCAAACACCGCTATATAAAGGAATAGAAAGAGACATTCGCATGAATTTGAAAGGTAAATAAAACATCAGACTTCAAAGAAATCCCATTAGAATCAGGGATTACTTTTTTGTTTTCTCTTCCTCCACCTCCACCTTAAGGAACATACACATCATTTGGCCACAATTTATGTCTTTCCAATTTTATCTTCCACCATCTACCGCTCAGTTTTCCCCACTTCTAGCCAAACGATTTATGTTCCCCAAACACGCCTTCACAATTTCGTTCCAATTGGTGTCTACCTCTAGCATATGTGTAGTCAATTATACATACATACGCCACGACCTTGAAACGTCTTGACATCAACAAGCAAATCTAGGTTTCTAACGTAACACTTTTACCTGTAAGTCTGTCCATACAACGTTTTAGCAAACCTAGTAAAACAGAAAACGCACTATTATCCAGGCTTATAGTCTGAGATTTGAAAAACCCAGAAACCTTTGGGTTTCTGAATTTACATATCACTCTCAAGTATACAATAGTCACGACTTCTAAGAATTGGAGAGTAAACCTAGTCTTCTAACAATGGCATTTTATTTGTTGAGTTAGGGCACTACCTGCCCATGATAAGGATAGTCAAAGAAACGTTGCCCAGTAATGACGATTAAAGGCTTTTATTGAAAACGCATTAGGCCTTATGAATTTTGCGAAGATCTAATTTAACCCCAGTAACTGTGGCGTGGATTCTTTCACAATTTACAGGTACGTGGGAGACCGCGAAGCGCAGGTAGCGAGAAAACTAGGGCACTGGAGTCACCCCCGCACCCCGAATGCCGTCGGCGCTCCAGAGACCCCAGAGGGTGCGGGCGGGGACGCTGTGACGTCACAGAGTGCCCTTCTGACGTTCTCACGGACCAGCTTCGCGGTGCTCGCTTCGGGGGACTCTGCACCCGGCGAGTACCGCGGGCCTGAAGCTTCCCGCCACCGCGTCCACGCGACCCAGCCGCAGAGGGCTTAGCCAGCCGGCGCGGCGCCGCGAGCTCGACACCTATAAGCTCAGTCAGGATCATGGCGAGGCGGGAAGCCAGCGGGGCCCTTTCCGCCGAAAGAACACAGCTCTTCGGGAGATTCCCCCGCTGCCCCCGAGCCCTGCTCTCCAGGCTCGGCTTCTGAGGACAACCCGCAGGGCGCAGGCGCCCGCGAAGGACTCAGCCTCCCTCCAACTCCGCGAGGACCGAGGAGGCGGGCCCCGGGCGCGCGCGCGCGGAGAAGCCCCGCCCCTGCCCGCGCGGCCTGCTGGATTCGCTCCGCCCCCTCGCTGCCGCCCGCCACCCGCCACCCCTCTTCCTCCTGCGCCACAGTCCCGGCGGCGGCTCTGGTCGCAGGTCGCACCGGGAGGCTCGCGTAGGCGGCGATAGGCGCTGGGCCCGGGCCCGGTGAGGAGCGCGCCGCGCGTCCCCTTCTCCTCAGGAGTGGCGGGGCGCGGAAGTGACGTGGTGCACGGGCAGGAGCGCGTTTGAATCGGTTCCCGGGTGATCCTCGCGCCTGCCGCTGCTCGGCCGCCGCCGCTGAGGAGGAGCTGCAGCGCGCCGGGCCGAGGCCTCGAGCCGCCCTGGGAGCTGGAGCTGAGGCGCCGCGCGGAGCGCGCACCTCAGCCCTGAGCCTGGCGGCGGCCGGCATCGCTGTCTTTTCTCCTTCTCCCCAATATGGCAGCGGCGGACGGCGGCGGGCCCGGCGGGGCCTCTGTGGGGACTAAGGAGGATGGCGGAGGCGTCGGCCACAGGACGGTGTACTTGTTTGACCGGCGCGAAAAGGAGTCCGAGCTCGGGGACCGGTCTCTGCAGGTCGGGGAGCGCTCGGACTACGCGGGATTTCGCGCCTCTGTGTGTCAGGTACGCGGAGGGGCGAGGAAGGGATGTGCGTGTAGACTTGGGGGTGGGAGGGTGACGAGAAACTCAACTTGCTCACCGAGGGCAATAAACCTGTCACCCGGTCCTGGTCCTGCGGCCTTGGCTTCTCCCTCCCAGGTGCCCGCCATGTCCGTGACCTGGTGGCCGGACGCGTCGGGCGGGCCCTGGCCCGGGCCTCGGAGTGCAGAGCCGGCTCCTCCGTGGCCTTCCCTCTGCCTCCGCTCCTTCCACGGGAGGCCTTGCGGCCCCGGGTTGAGACCTCAGCGTGTGTGGGCCCTGGGCGCGCTTAGCCGGATCGCGGCCCTGCAGTCTAGGGAAAGCCGTTGGTGTCTGTTTTTACTTTGTAACTTTTTTAAAACGAGAGAAGGGAGTTAACACCCAGGGGCTCTGCTGTGAGTGTTGCGACGGTGAGAAGTTGTGAAATTCCTGGAGTCGATCTCCCCCGAGTTCGTTAGATGATGCGGGGTGTCCCCGGGTTGCCCTGTCAAGGTTGCAGGTCCTTCTGGGGCGGGGCCGGGTGGAGGGGAGTCCTTCCGCACGGAGACACTTGTCCAGGTCAGCTCTGCAGGTAGAGCTGGCCTTCTGATGTGCTGAGCCCTAAGCCTTGGGAATTCCTAAACCGAGTCAGAGGTTGGTGTGGGTGACTGCGGGACACCAGAGAACGTATCTACCCCGTGTATTGGTTTGCTTTAAAAATCAACGTGTAGGGAAATCTGCTTTAAACTGTGATGTACTTTATAGATATGAGGTGGTGGCATTGCCTGAGCTTAGAAGAAGGAATATTGTCATGCTCTGAATTAACCACATGAGGTCCCTTTTTAAGCTGTTAAGAACACTTAGCTTCCAAAGAAAAAAAAGAACTTTGAAGCGGTGTTTTGTCTTGAGGCTGATAAGTTTAGAAATGTTCTAGACCATATAACTGTATGGTTGCTGAAATAATTGAAATTATGATCCGTAGAATGCAAACGATTTGGGACGTAAGGCCTTTCTTTTGTTCACAGCTGTAGTCCCAGCGTCTAGAACTGTGCCTGCCACATTGTAAATGCCCAGATTAGAATGGATAAATGAATGAAGACAAAAACCTATGTACTCAAGTTAATTCTGTGCCTGAATGTAGTAGATTCCCTTTGTGTTTGAAAGGTGAATGAATGCTCTTTTTTGTTGAATGTTTTGTATTCAGAACCATTCTACAAAAAGGAAACTTTTTACGTTTATTATGTTTATTGTAAAAATATCAGTAAAGAAAATATGGACGGGGGGGAGAAAGTAAATATTTTACTCGCTGTAAAACTGCTGTATGACTACTCTTAGCACCTGAGAGTACTCTTCTCAGCCTTCCTCCTCCTTCACACTCCATTTTTTAAATTACTAAAATCTGTGTTTTATATTCTTTAATTTTTTCACTTAATAGTGTCAGAAGTGTCTTTTAATGTAGGTCTTCAAGTCAAAATTTGAAATAGTCCATTTGCTACCACTATTTACGTAACCAAATCTCTCCTTTCTGTTGAAGTTTACATTACTTTTAATTTTTTTTATTTTAACTAATTCATTTTAGCTATAATGAATATTTTCCCAGGCTCAGATATGCCCGGGCTCAGGTGATCCTCCCACCTCAGTCTCCCAAGTAGCCACCACGCCCAGCTATTTTTTTTTTTTTCGTATTTTTCGTACATACGGGGTTTTTGCTGTGTTGCCCAGGCTCGTCTCGACCTCATGGGCTCAAGAGGTCCACCTGCCTCCCGAAGTGCTGGGATTACTGGTGTGAGCCCCTGCACCCGGCGGAAAAACGTCTTTTAATACATAGCCTTTTTTTTTTTTTTTTTTTTTGAGACGGAGTCTCGCTCTGTCTCCCAGGCTGGAGTGCAGTGGCCGGATCTCAGCTCACTGCAAGCTCCGCCTCCCAGGTCCACGCCATTCTCCTGCCTCAGCCTCCCGAGTAGCTGGGACTACAGGCGCCCGCCACCTCACCCGGCTAGTTTTTTTTGTATTTTTTAGTAGAGACGGGGTTTCACCGTGTTAGCCAGGATGGTCTCCATCTCCTGACCTCATGATCCGCCCGTCTCGGCCTCCCAAAGTGCTGGGATTACAGGCTTGAGCCACCGCGCCCGGCCAATACATAGCCTTTTATGTCTTTATTATTGCTTGCTTAGTTTGAAATCTTAGAACTGGATCAAAGATGAGACATATCTTTAAAGCTCTTGTTTCGTATTTTAAAATTGCTTTTTGAAAATGTTTTGCTACTTTACCCTTCCTCTAGAAATGCACTATTTCCCTCTTTTTTCTTGTAAGATGTCTCGGTAACTCTTAGATAAATAGAGGAAGTATAAGTGGCCTATTATTACAGAAGTATAAACACAGTCTTGGAGATGGTGACTCATTACTCAGATAGTAAAACTCAAGTTAGTATTCAAACCCAGAACCTCTGTTCGTTCTGTTATACTCCTCAAATGGCATTCTTTGTTGTAGGGAACAGATGTATTTATTCCTTCCTTCAATATTTCAACTGGAAAACCAAGGAAAATATTTCTTTTAACTAATTATTTTCCTCCTTCCTCCCACTTTATCCTGCTAGAAAACATTTTAAATTTAGTTAAAAATGAGAGGAACCAACTAGTAAGAAAAAAGAAGGCTGGGAAGGCTAACTTTTTTGTTGTTAGACTTCTTTTAAGCATTATTAGATTACGCCTCTGATCCCATAACTTTGTCTCCATTACGTACTCGAAGAATTGAATTAAGTCATTGAATTAATAATCTGAGATTACATGGTCAACAAGCAGTGAAACTGGGTTTGGAATTTAGGTCAGTTTGATTCCAAAGCGCATATATATATATATACATATATATATATTTTTTTCTTTTCTTCTTTTTCACTACTCCACACTCTTTATTAGAATCATCACTTTTGTCCCTAGGGGAAGAGACAAAATAATATACTAAAGTTTTTGTTAAAATGTAAATTAAACCAATAAATGTTTGTAGTGTCAGGCACTATTATGGATGATCCTAAACTTATTTATTTATTTATGTTTTTTTGAGACAGAGTCTCGCTCTCACCCGTGCTGGAGTGCGGTGGCGCCATCTTGGCTCACTGCAACCTCTGTCTCCCAGGTTCAAGTGATTCTCCTGCCTCGGCCTCCTGAGTAGCTGGGATTACAGGTGCCTGCCACCACGCCTGGCTAATTTTTATACTTTTAGTAGAGATGGGGTTTTGCCACGTTGGCCAAGCTGATCTTGAACTCCTGACCTCAGGTGATCCACCTGCCTTGGCCTCCCAAAGTCCTGGGATTACAGGTGTGAGCCACCACGCCGGGCTCTAAATTGTTATTTGAATAAAGTTCACCTCATGGAAAAGGAGAGGGAAGAAATGGAAAGGACAAATCTGCAAGAAGCCCTTAGACCTCTGATAAGCAGCTGTTGACTCACTTGAGCCCTTATGGCCTTGCAGAATCAACGATTAGAAGATGACTCATTTGGTTAGTCCTTAAATATGCCCAGATATTAAGCCCCATGTGTGCATATCCCCCCACCACCCATTTGAAGAAGTTGTCTACTTTTTCCTTTGTGTGGCTCCAGTGTTTTTTGTTTTGCGGCTATATTCTAGGTGCTTTGTATTTTAATGTAAGATTTACTCATCAATTTCTACAATAAACCTGATATTTTGGGGAAAAAAAAAAGCAAAAAACAATTGCGTAGCAAGTGCCATAGTAGGGGAACGAAATATAATGGAGCCACATTAAAAGCTGGCTAGTTTGCAGAGTTTCAGAGCAATGCTAATTAAGGTATGTAGTTTCTGACTAATCCATGGATGAAAATTACCTGTTGTTCAGAGATAGTGAAAGAAAATAATTTTTAAAATAAAATTAACTGATCATTTTGGTAGGTAATCATTTCACACACTGCAAGTCAGTTGGTCCTTAAATATTTAAGAGATGTTGGGGCTGGCATGGTGGCTTACGCCTGTAATCCCAACACTTTGGGAGGCCGAGGCGGGCGGATCACCTGAGGTCAGGAATTAGAGATCAGCCTGGCCAACATGGTGAAACCCCGTCTCTACTAAAAATACAAAAACTAGCTGGATCTGGTGGCGGGTGCCTGTAATCCCAGCTACTCGAGAGGCTAAGGCAGGGAGAATCACTGGAACCCAGGAGTCGGAAGTTGCAGTGAGCCGGGAACACACCACTGCACTCTAGTCTGGGTGGCAGAGCTAGACTCTGTCTCAAAAAACAAACAAACAATAATAAAATAAAATACTTAGAAAAATTGTGAATTCAAGAAATAATTTTTATAGATGAAGCAGGGAAAACAAATAGTTTGTGTGTCTTAAATAATAATAGATTTATATATTAAAAATCCATGTTTTTTTTTTTTTTTTTTGAGATGGAGTTTTGCTCTTGTCACCCAGGCTGGAGTGCAATGGTGCAATCTTGGCTTACTGTAACCTCCGCCTCCCAAGTTCAGGCGATTCTCCTGCTTCAGCCTCCCGAATAGCTGGGATTACAGGCACCAGCTATCATGCCCAGCTAATTTTTGTGTTTTTAGTAGAGATGGGGTTTTACCATGTTGGCCAGGGTGGTCTGGAACTCCTGACCTCAGGTGATCCACCCACCTCGGCCTCCCAAAGTGCTGGGATTACAGGCATGAGCCACTGTGCCCCGTGAAAAATCCATGGATATTTAATATGGATGAAAAATCCATGGATATTTAATGTGGATTTTTGATGTGGATTAAAAACCATGGATTTTTATTATGGATTAATTTTAAAGTTTATTGCCGCACTATTTACAATAGTAAAGACTTGGAACCAACCCAAATGCCTATTGATGATCAACTGGATAAAGATAATGTAGCACATAGACACCATGGAATACTATGCAGCCATAAAAAGAAATGAGATCATGTCCTTTGCAGGAACATGGATGAAGCTGGAAGCCATCATTCTCAGCAGACTAACACAGGAACAGCAAACCAAACACTGCGTGTTCTCTCTCTTAAGTGGGAGTTGAACAATGAGAACACATGGACATAGGGAGGGGAACATCACACACCAGGACCTGTTGTAGAGTAGGAGGCAAGGGGAGGGAGAGCATTAGGACAAATACCTAACGCATGTGGGGCTTAAAACCTAGATAATGGGTTGATAGATGCGGCAAACCACCATGGCACATGTATATCTGTGTAACAAACCTGTATGTTCTGCACATATATCCAGGAACTTAAAAAAAAAAAAAGATATTTTATGTGTCTTAATTGAATTATAATAGATTTATAGACTAAAAATCTGTGGGTTTTTATGGATTAAAAATCTGTGGGTTTTTAATGTGGATTAAAAATCTGTGGGTTTTTAATGTGGATTAAAAATCTGTGGGTTTTTAATGTGGATTAAAAATCAGAAGAAAATGAACTCTTTGGTCCAGTGCAGGAAAATACAGGCAAAACTGGATACAATTAGATGGTCAGGAATGATAACACAGTTGTCAATGTTTGAAGAAGAGAATAAGGTGCTAGCATTCCTATCTGTAGATAATTTGACAGCTGGGAAATAGGGGGAGTCTTCTATGTAGTTAGTGAAGGCTAAATGAACTATTATATGCAATTATCCTAGAAAAGTACTCAAACATTAAAAAATAAAAAAAAATTAGACTTATGTGGGATTATATGGAATAATTAGATATAAATACTTTGTAGGTGAACATAGGTCTTAAAAAAATCATTTATTTGCACATAGTTTTTCAGTACCTATAAAAGCACATTTTGTTCTGCAGGATGCATAATTATATGATATAACAAGTGGGACATTGGCCAGGCCTGGTGGCTCACGACTCTAATCCCAGCACTTTGGGAGGCTGAGGCAGGCGGATCACCTGAGGTCAGGAGTTTGAGACCAGCCTGACCAACATGGTGAAACTCTGTCTCTACTAAAAATACAAAAATTAGCCAGGTGTGGTGGCGCACGCCTGTAGTCCCAGCTACTTGAAAGGCTGAGGCAGGAGAATGGTGTGAACCTGGGAGGCGGAGCTTGCAGTGAGCTGAGACCGTGCCATTGCACTCCAGTCTGGGCAACAGAGCGAGACTCCGTCTCAACAACAGTGACAACAACAACAAAAAACCCAAAAAACAAACAAACAAAAAAAAATTGGGACATCATAGAAATAAAAAAGTAGTAATGAATTAAAAAATACACCACTGTCATGGTTATATAAAACCTAATAAAAATCTGTAGGGTCAGATTTTGTCTCTGTTAAACAAATAGAATCTTCCCAGTCAGTTTATGTTTATGGCTTTATTTTTCTAGGGTGGAATTGCATGGAATATGAGTATCTTTTAAGTTGACTAAAGTATGCCAAATTAATTACTTTCTTTACGTTTGACTTTTTTTCAGTCATATCAGCAGTGCATTTCTCTGTACAGAGGCCTACACTTGATGGGCTCGGAATTTAACATTTTTGCCTACCTGATAAGAATAAGTGATATTAATTTCTCTGATAACTAGTGATGTTGATCTTTTTATGTTGTCTGGGTCTTTTTCTTTATGACTTGTGCTATTTGCATCTTTTGAGACAGGGTCTCACTCAGAAGTCACCCAAGCTGGAGTGCAGTAGTGTGTGATCACGGCTCACTGCAGCCTCGGCCTCCTAGGCTCAGGGGATCCTCCAACTTTAGCCTCTTTGAGTGGCTGTGACTACACGTGTGTACCACCATGCCGTTATTTATTTATTTTTTTTCCATTTTTACCACATTTTTTTCCATTTTTACCACATTGCCCAGACTGGTCTCCAACTCCTGAGCTCAAGCAATCCACCCACCTTGGCCTCCCAAAGTGCTGGGATTGCAGCTGTGAACCACTGTGCCTGGCTCACTGTACCTTTTCAGAAATCCCTTTATGTTCACTCAAAATTATTTCCTTATGTTTCCTTTTACAATTTTGGGCTAAAGTACAGCTGCTTTAATTCTCCTGGAGTTTATTTTGTGTAAGTTAAGGTGCGGATTTTATCTGTTTCCATGTTGAGACAACTAGTTGTCTTAATATCATTCATTGGATAATTTATTATTTCCCCACCAATTTGTAATGTCACCTCTCCTGTTTGCTAGGCTCTCCATGCATATATATGTGGACCTGTTTTAGGGCCCTCTATTCTTTTCCACTGGTCTATTCCAGGATATTTTAAAGTAGAAATTTTCTTATGAAAAGCTTCGGACACATACAAAGAGAGAATCATGTTATGAACCCTAGTGTACTCATCCAGATTCAAGTTAACAGGAATTTACCACACTAGCATTTTTGTCTTTTGTAATGTATTTAAGGCATATTCTAAGTCTTAGGTCATTTCACCCCATATACTTCAGCATGGATATGTATTATCAAACCATTAAAATTAAGCATTTTTAATATTATCTAATGTCCCTGTCCATATTGAGTTCTCTGAATGTTTAAAAGTATCTTTTTATAGTTGGTTTAAATCAGGATCTGCCGTAGTTCTCACGTTAAACTGGTTTTTTTGTGTTTCCTAATTATTTTCAATTTAAAGCATTTGAGCAAATTCCTCTTGCCCCAGGCTCTTTAGTTTTCCTGCAGTTGACCTCTTGAAGAAATCAACTAGGTCTTTAATATTCCACATTATGGATTTGTTTGTGCTGTTTTTCTATGTTACTTAATTTGTTTTATCTCCGTATATATTCTGTAAACTAGAAGTTAGCTTTAAAGGCTTGATTTGATTTAGGTTCAACTTCTTTGGGGTCAGGAGGCAAATACTACTTTGTAGGTAGTACTGATACTTCATATGAGGCCTACACTTGATGGGCTCGGAATTTAACATTTTTGCCTACCTGATAAGAATAAGTGATATTAATTGGGAGGCACATGATGCGTGGGTGTTTCACCCAGTCATAGCAATGCTAACATTAAAATCTTGGGATTCACGTGATTTCAGCAGGATGCCTTCATAAGGAGGTTTTGATCTGATTTGCCACTCCTCCTGTATTTATTAGCTGGAATTCTTTAAAGAACAACATTGCATCATCAGCTAGAGCTATTTTCGTTACCCTGAAATGCTTTTGATACAAGAAAAGCAGTGTAAATAATTTGTTCTTTCCCTTTAATTTGTCAGTGTTCAGAGTAAGAAGTTGGTGCCCTAGCTCATTCCAGTGGTGAACAATAATGGTTTTTATTAATATCATTTTTGAGGATTTGAGTATCACTAGTTTAGATTTTTTAGTTGTTTTCAATAAGAATGTTAATCTTTAGTCCATTACTACCTGAACCAGAAGCCTTTTCTCTTAACTGTATATTGCTGTGTTGTTTCATTTTAGACAGAGCATGTATCTTTTAATTTTAATGTAAATGAAAATGTTAACCGCTTTTCTAATTCTCATTTTTTGATTAATGAGATTTTACAGTTCGTGTGTTCATTGGTCATTTGTATTTTCTCCTTTTCATTTTTTTGTCTTTTCACTTTTTCTCTTTGTTGATCCTTGTCTTGATTTATGAAGGCTTTTTGTCTATTAAGGATACCAACCTTTTGTTTCTTGTTGCAATTTCCCTCTAATTTTTTTTTTTTTTTTTTTTTTTGAGACAGAGTCTCGTTCTGTTGCTCAGGCTGGAATGCAGTGGTGTGATCTTGGCTCACTGCAACCTCCACCTCCCTGGTTCAAGCAGTTCTCCTGCCTCAGCCTCCTGAGTAGCTGAGATTACAGGTGTGTGCCACCACACCGGCTAATTTTTGTATTTTTAGTAGAGACGGGGTTTCACCATGTTGGCCGGGCTGGTCTCGAACTCCTGACCTTGTGATCTGACGGCCTTGGCCTCCCAAAGTGCTGGGATTACAGGCGTGAGCTACTGCGCCTGGCTAGTTTCCTTCTAATTTATAATTTGCTTAAATTTTTAAAATTATTCTTTTGAATGGACTTGTATGTCTTACAAAGCATGGCTATCTTCCCTCCGTACTATAAAATGCTAACTTCTGTTTTCTTCTATTTTGTTTTTGCATACTTAAATATCTAGTCTATATGAACATGAGTTATGTTAAAACTTTGTTCCAAGTAAGTTGATAACTTGTACATTGGTATGAAATACTATGTCTTTTGTCTGGGTGGGTCCTGCTGATGATGTTAAAACTCTTTCAAAACGTTTTAGCTAATCACTAGTGTTCCTAGGTTGCTTATAGTAGCAGAAAAAAATGACCTCGTTAAGTAATTTATATAGATTTATGCTCTATTAATTATGCAAAGGCAAAATTTAAATATACTGAATTTTATATTTCCTAGATAAGTGTAGTAATTGTTACAAAATTATGTACTGTCAATGTTTTCATATTTTTATAAATTTGAATAATACATTTATTTCCTTTGTGTAATAAGTGATTTTATTTCTTATTTTGGATAGACACTTGGCATTTCACCTGAAGAAAACTTTGTTATTACAACAACAAGTAGGAAAGAAATTACCTGTGATAATTTTGGTAGGTAAACTGTGTTACTAAGTTCATGCTTTTATATTTAATAAGGTCTAGTACGTGGTATAGCAATAACTATTTTATTAGATATGCATCTAAATCTGTTGATGATTTTTGTTAATTTGTTGGGATGAGGGAGGAAACTGGCTATATGCATAGTTTGCACAGAGGTTTTATTTTTCAAGCTTGATTATAGAAAAATAGTTGATATCAGTTATGGCTACAGAAGATGATTCTGCCTAGCACAAATCTTCTGAAGCTAATTTTCCTAACCAACTTGGATTATTCCATTATCTTTTTTTTAACCTAATTAGTTTCCCAAGACCTGCTGGTTTTTCATGCCTGATTCCATCTGAATTTAACCATTCTCCATTCATGTTGACACCACTCTATTTTAGATCCTTGTCTGATTTCCTGTGATAGTTTAACCTATTAAAAATTGAGTGTTTCAAATGAATGGAAGTATTTGTGCTTGTTTCATTAATATCCTTAACATGACTTTGTTTACAGGTAGATGATTGGGGGTTTTTCTTTCCCATCATTAAAGATATTTCATAGATAGAGTTTGTATATTCACAATTATAAGTTAATTGAGTTTCTGATGCTGACCTGGCACTTACGATTTTCACTCTTGATTACAGATGAAACTGTTAAAGATGGAGTCACCTTGTACCTGCTACAGTCAGTGAATCAGTTACTACTGACAGCTACGAAAGAACGAATTGACTTCTTACCTCACTATGACACACTGGTTAAAAGTGGCATGTATGAATATTATGCCAGTGAAGGACAAAATCCTTTGCGTAAGTATCCCATTCATACTAATTTTGATAAACTATTACCTGCCTTTATCCGCTGATCACATGTCCCATTCCTTCACTTTTTATAAATCTTCTTATTATACTTTATTAGAAGACCACTCATTTTCTTTCTTACTCAGATTCATCACAGTATTATTATGTCTTCTACCTATGTCATCTTCAGTGAAAAAAAACTGTCCTTTAAAGCTAACCTACTAGTAGAACTTTTCTTTTCAACTCATAAGGGGTTTTGTACCTATATAGCTTTCCATCTCCTGTATACTCTCGTCTCCTGATTTCCTGGCCTGTCGTAGACCTTTCCCAATTAAGAAAATAGTTGTTTTACTTTGCAAATACATATAGCTAGATTGCGTAAGTAAGAAGTTTGTGTTCATATTTCCATGTCTTTATCATTTCTTTCTACCTTTACTACTTGCTAGTTTCTATCCTGTCCCTGGACCATTTGCTAGTGATCTTTACAAATCGATTGGTTTACTGAATCCTCTCTCTCTGGACTTGCCAAAGTGTCTAATACTATTTACATGTTCATCGTAAACTTTTGTATTAAAATTATTTTTTTCTCATTATATGTGTATTCTTGTTTGCAGGAAATTAGAAAACATAGATAAGCAAAAAGAACATAAATAATATCACTATTACCCAGACATAACCACCACTAACACTTTGGTGTTTATCGTTTCAGAACTTTTCATATTATTTGATTTTTAATGGTTTTATATGGTGCATACTTCTTTAACCTACATTTTGTTTAAAAATAAAGTGAACATCTTTTAATATATATGTCTCTCTGTGTATATTTTGATAATATTTAGGTAATATAATTTATTTGAGCAGTATTCTTTTTTTTTTTTGAGACAGAGTCTCTCTGTCACCCAAGCTGGAGTGCAGCGGTGTGATCTTGGCTCACTGCAACCTCTGCCTCCTGAGTTCAAGTGATTCTCCTGCCTCAGCCTCCCGAGTATCTGGGATTACAGGCATGCACCACCACACCTGGCTAATTTTTGTGTTTTTAGTAGAGACGGAGTTTCACCATGTTGACCAGGCTGGTCTCAAACTCCTGACCTAAGTGATCCTCCCGCCCCAGCCTCCCAAAGTGCTGGGATTACAGGTATAAGTCACCATGCCCAGTCTGAACAGTGTTCTTCTATTAGACATTTAGGTTGTTTTTAATTTTGTTATGGTTACAAATGACACTGAATGTTCTTCTGGCTAAATCTTTGTGTGCTTTCTTAACATAACACTACCGCTACTATCATTACTATCAGCTACAGTGCCAGGCGTTGTACCAAGTACTTATGAGCATTGTCTCATTTACTCCTTAATCCTGTGTGGTAGCTAATGTTAGAAAATAATTTAGGTAAAGATCCTGTTTTGCAGAATTAACTGGGACTAAGAGATTTTAGGTAACTTGCCCAAGGCCACACTACTAGGGAGTAGTGGAGCCAGCATTTAAACTTTAAGAGAGTGACTTCAGAGCTTGAGTATATAACTAGTACATTTATTACCTATCATGTTGTTCTTTTTGTACAGAAAAGCTCTTCTCCCATCTTAAAAACACTGAAGTCTTACTTCCTTCACTGGCTACTGCCTAAAGTTTTTTGATTCTGTTTATGGCAAAACTCTTCCAGAGAGCTGACTGCATTCGCTATCAGCAGTACTTCTCTTCCTCCCATTCTTTCCTACTCTGACCAGACATTTTTACCTACCACTCTACTGTACCACTCTTTTATGGTTACCAACAACTAAATCCAGTGATCAATTTTTAATTTTCAGTTCTAATTTTTCTTTTTTTTTTTTTTTTTGAAACGGAGTCTCGCTCTGTCGCCCAGGCTGGAGTGCAGTGGCCGGATCTCAGCTCACTGCAAGCTCCGCCTCCCGGGTTTACGCCATTCTCCTGCCTCAGCCTCTCGAGTAGCTGGGACTACAGGCGCCCACGACCTCGCCTGGCTAGTTTTTTGTATTTTTTCAGTAGAGACGGGGTTTCACCGGGTTAGCCAGAATGGTCTTGATCTCCTGACCTCGTGATCCGCCCGTCTCGGCCTCCCAAAGTGCTGGGATTACAGGCTTGAGCCACCGCGCCCGGCCAGTTCTAATTTTTCTTGAAGTGTTAGAGATTGTTTTGGTACTTCTTCCTTTTTGATACACTTTTCTCGCTTGACTTTCAAGAGTCCATGTTTTTCTTGATTTTCTTCCTTTTTGCAGTGGCATGACCACAGCACACTGTAGCCTCAAACTCCTAAGCGTAAGCAATCCCCGTGCCTCAGTCTCCTGAATGACTAGGACTACAAGTGCATACCACCATGCCCAGCTAATTAAAAAAAAAAATTGTAGCTGGATGCAGTGGCTCATGCCTGTAATCCCAGCACTTTGAGAGGTCGAGGCGGGAAGATCACTTGAGACCGGGACTTTAGGACCAACCTGGGGTGCACAATGTGAGCCTATCTTTACAAAAAAATACAGAAATTATTTGGACGTTTTGGTGCATGCGTTGCTTAGCTACTTGGGAGGCAGTGGCAGGGGGATTGCTTGAGTGACCCAAGGAATTCGAGCCTACAGTGAGCTATGACTGCACCCCTGTACTTCATTCTGGGCAACAGAGTGAGACTCTGTCTCTAAAAATTAAAAATAAAAATAAAATTTTCTTTGTAGAGATGGAGTCTTGCTATGTTGCCCAGGCTGGTCTTGAATTGCTGGCCTCAAATTATTGAGAGCCTTGGTCTCTCAAAGCCCTGGGATTATAAGCACCTTGATTTTCTTCTTACCTCACTGCCTGCCCTTTCTTCTCTCCCCACCTTCTTAATGTTGAAGTGCCTTAGGGCTTAGTCCTTGCCCTTTATGTTGTATCTTACTTCCTCACTTGGTCATCAGGTCCTATCTCATGGTTCTAAATAACATCATTATGGAAGTGACTGTCACAAGGAAGAGGTAAGAAATGGTAATTTTTAGTTAAATATTGAAAATGGTGCCAGGTTTATCTCTTGAATTCCAGTTTTATCCATCCAGCTGCCAATGTGGCATCTTCTCTAGGATGTCTAAAATGGGAACCCTCATCTGCTCACTGAATTTTATACCACACAGTTTCCCCCATCTGAATTGATTATTACTGTGTCCTTCCTGCGGCACAGGCCAAAAATCAAATTGATACTTATATTTCTCAAACCTCTTATTTAATCTGACAGAAAATCCTTTGGGTCCTATTCTCAATGTTTTGTCTTAAAATGACCATTTCTCACCATTTCTATTGCTACCACCTGGTGTGGAGGCACCATCGTATCCACCCAGATTACACTAACTGGTAGTTTCTGGTACCGGTCTTTTCATCCCTGTCCATAAAGGTTTGAGAAATCAGATTGTGTCACTCTTCTGCTGAAAACACTCATGGCTCCCCATTTCACTAAGAGTAAAAGCCAAAGTCGTTACAGTTGCCTGCAGAACCTTACTAGCTCTGCTTTGTACTTCTCTGACTTTGTTTCTACTACCTTTCTTACTTTTTCACTCCCCTTCAGTGCCATCCATATTCTTAGCTTAGGGCCCTCTGCTTGAAATGCTCTTCCTCCAGTTAGCCTTTCTTCACTTCCTCCAAGTCTTGGTTATCTGCTGTCTTCTCAACAAAACTTACTGTATTTAATTGCAACTGTGTTCCCTCTGTGTCTTTACTGTTACTTGATTTCATTTCTCTGCTGTTTCTTTTTTCTCCATTGCACAAACCATCTTCTAACTTGCTGTAGAATTTATTATGTTTATATTTTTTTTCCCATATTCCTCCATTAGAATGTTAAGTCCATAAAAACAGAACCTTCATCTGCTTTGTTCAGTTCCTAGAACAATGCCTGGCACATAGTAGGTGCTTAAATGTTTTAAAATTGAGTGAATCTGGCCGGGCTCACGCCTGTAATCCCAGCACTTTGGAAGCCGCAGCGGGCAGATCACTTGAGGTCAGGAGTTTGAGACCATCCTGGCCAACATGGTGAAACCCCATCTCTACTAAAAATACGAAAATTGGCCAGGCGTGGAGGTGGGTGCCTGTAATCCCAGCTACTCGAGAGGCTGAGGCAGGAGAATCGCTTGAACCCGGGTGGTGGAGCTTATAGTGAGCTGAGATCATGCCACTGCCACTCCAGCCTAGGCACCAGAGGGAGACTGCATCTAAAAAAAAAAAAAAAATTGAGGAGTGCATCTTTAATTCTTTTCTTTTTTTTTTTGAGATGGCGTTTCGCTCGTTGCCCAGGCTGGAGTGCAATATCTTGATCTCGGCTCACCACAACCTCCGCCTCCTGGGTTCAAGCGATTCTCCTGCCTCAGCCTCATGAGTTCCTGGGATTACAGGCATGCACCACCACGCCTGGCTAATTTTGTATTTTTAGTAGAGATGGAGTTTCTCCATGCTGGTCAGGCTGGTCTCGAACCCCCAACCTCAGGTGATCCTCCCGCCTTGACCTCCCGAAGTGCTGGGATTACAGGCGTGAACCACTGCACCTGGCCCATGAATCTTTAATTATTTTCCTGGGGATAAATTGCTAAATGTGTAATTATAGTGTCAACAGAAGTATTTATTAAACTCTTAATGTGGTTTATGTTTCAGATTGATCAGTTTTCATCATACCATCATGAAATGATATGAAAACCGTATCAGTTGAAACCCTATCAGTTGAAAACCATATCAGTTTTCATTCATACCATCATTATATGGATAAGCAGACAACCCCAGTGTTTAAAATCTTGCCTTGATTTCTGTGACTTTACAGTACATTCCTGGGTCTTTCCCTACTTCTGTTTCCCTACTTCTGGTTCTTTTTGACTCTGGTGGACATTTCTTCAAGTCATGTTGATTTTTTTTTTTTTGAGACGGAGTCTCACTCTGTCGCCCCAGCTGGAGTGCAGTGGTGTTATGTCGGGTCACTGCAAGCCCCGCCTTCCGGGTGCACGCCATTGTCCTGCCTTAGCCTCCCGAGTAGCTGGGACTGCAGGCGCCCGCCACCATGCCTGGCTAATTTTTTGTATTTTTTTAGTAGAGACAGGGTTTCACCATGTTAGCCAGGATGGTCTTGATCTTCAGACCTTGTGATCCGCCTGCCTCGGCCTCCCAAAGTGCTGGGATTACAGGTTTGAGCCACTGCACCTGGCCTTGATCTTTTATTTTTATACTTTTAGTAAACTGATCCAAGCTTTAACTGTTGTACCTGTGTAATGAAGCAAAACTTTTATCTCTGGCTGTCTTCAGTCTCAATTAAGCACAATATCTGCTTCAGCTTTCTTTGGAACACCTCTGCTCATTGAGCTTAATATGGTGGTAGGGCATCAGATCTAAACTGAATTTTTCTTTCCTCCCTTCTAAATTTTCTCTTTATGGGAAATGTTACCATTTGTCTAGTCTTCTAGAGGCAGAGACTTAAATGCATCTTGAATTTCTTTTTCCCCTCTTCTTTTTCATCTAATCAGATTCTAAATTCTACTCAGTTCTTCCTTCCAAATTTCTCTTTAAGTTTCTTTTCCTGCCGTTTCCTACAGTGTCCCTTCTTCATTTTGTGGAGTTATTTCCTTAGCCAGACCCTTGTACATAATCTGATTTGTGGTAACTTCTTTGCAATTAGTTTATAAACATAGCTATCCTTGGAGTGTTTAGAAGTGCTTGCTGGAGTGCTACTTTGGTTTTTTTTTTTTTTTTTTTTTTTTTTTGAGATAGAGTCTCGCTCTGTTGCCCAGGCTGGAGTGCAGTGGTGCAATCTCGGCTCGCTGCAACCTCTACCTCCCAGGTTCAAGCGATTCTCCTGTCTCAGCCTCCCGAGTAGCTGGGATTATAGGCACCGGCTACCACGCCCAGCTATTTTTTTGTATTTTTAGTAGAGAAGGGGTTTTGCTGTGTTGGCCAGGCTGGTCTCAAACTCCTGACCTCAGGTGATCAGCCTGCCTTGGCCTCCCAGAGTGTTGAGATTACAGGCGTGAGCCACCACATCCAGTCTGAAGTGCTACTTTGGATTAATTACAGTTTTTGTTGGGTTAAGCTTCTGCAGAATTAAGATACGTAAATTTGATATGTTCCCTTTCTTTTTACTAAGGGGATAAAAGCAGGAAATAGTGTGAATAGTGACCTTGAAGAAAGGAGAATATTAGTTAGTGTTGAGCCAGTGATAAATTGAATGTCAGATTGGTGGTGTGGTAGTGAATCAATAGCAGTTCTGTGTCAGTTGAGCAAATGCATTCTGCCACTTGAAAAATGTGTTAGTCATAAGAATTCTATATGCAAATTAGCTTTTAAGAGACACTTATTTTGCACATGAGCAGTATAGGAAATTAAAAAAAAAGAGAGACACATATTACCTTATATTTGCCCCGTATTTCCAAATGTGCTTACTTTGGACTTGTGCATGATGTAATTACATACCGCAGACTATTTGATTTTATGGTTATGGTCTTCTGTTTGTCTCTTAATGTCTGTATGTCTGTCTTTAGATTATAAACTCCTTGAAGCCAGGAATCATGGCTGGCTGACTCATGCTGTATAGTGCCATACAAGTACTGATTGATGACTGCTTTTTTGATGCTGGTGGTGATTGGTGATGATGCCTTTATTATGTATTATATCATTAGGATCAGGATAATACTTTAATTCTAGCTCTTTGGCTTTAAGGTACTTGACAGTTTCTTCTTCTTTGAACTTTTATATAAAGTATGTGGGAGGGAAAAGTTAAGCAATGTTTTCTTAATCTCTTGCAGCATTTGCTCTTGCGGAATTAATTGACAATTCATTGTCTGCTACTTCTCGTAACATTGGGGTTAGAAGAATACAGATCAAATTGGTAAGGAAATAATACTGTAAAGCAATTTAACTTTCTTTTTGTAAGAGTAATAAAAGTTTATTGGAGAAAAGTAGAAAATAAAGGTAAAACTAAAAGTATAAATAATTGTCAGATATCTCTTCATCCGTTGTTAAAATTTTTTCATGTTGTTTTCTATGCATGTATGTATACATACATGTATATGTACCTTTGCTTTTTTGTAATCTTCTACTTTCCCTTAACAGTACATTGTTAACATGTGCCGTATCATGAATGTTCTGCAATACAATTGCAGAACTGTTATTGCAGTGGCTTATTGGCTGTAATGTAAATTCTGTAGTTTGTGTTCTATTGTTGAACATTTAGATTTTTTTCCTGTATTTTTGCCACTGGAAGGAATGCCGGAATGATGAACATTCTTGCACACCTTTGTACATGTCTCTGAATATTTCCTTAAGTTGAATTCTGAGAAATGGAATTTCTAGGCTAAAGAACATGAAGAATTCTGAGGCTTTTGATACATACTGCTGCTGAAGTGCCTTTCAGAAAATTGTATTAATTTGCACTTCCATCAGTAATGTATAAGTGAGCCCATTAAATCGTTTTTTTCATATTTAACTTTTCATGTTTTAAATATTGATTTGACTTTTCCTGTCATTTTGAACTTACTTTGTTTCATAGCTTTTTGATGAAACACAAGGAAAACCTGCTGTTGCAGTGATAGATAATGGAAGAGGAATGACCTCTAAACAGCTTAACAACTGGGCCGTGTATAGGTTGTCAAAATTCACAAGACAAGGTGACTTTGAAAGGTTAGAAAACCTTTTTTTTTGTGTGTGGGTAGCTATGTATTTTAATAAGGATAAAAAACTGGTATGCCTTTGGATGCATATGATACATTGGAGGTTTTACTGTTATCCACATATTTATTTAGGTTTTATATTATAGAATTTTTATGATTGATACTTAGAAATAGTTAGAACTATATAATATTGTGCCATTCCATTAAACAGCTCATTTTGCATTTCCTGAGGTATGTGGGAATTGATATGTTGGGTACCTTAGAACGAAATTCCCCTTTCCTAACTCTGTATAGCCTCTAAAGCAGTAGAATGGTTTTAAAATGGTTTTAGAAATCACTTCATACCATTTGCAAAATACCTAAAACTGCATGTGGTTCTGTGGAGCTCACTGTTGCTCTACTTTCAGAGCTCTTTTTGCAAAACATTCAGGAGTGGAATCTAGTGGAGTTATATATCAGAATGTGCTTGTAGAAAATATCCTGAATGAGGATGTCACAGGGAAAACAACATATGCTAAAAACCATCAGATGTAAAAAAGATTTAGATCCTTGGGATATTAGTGGAACTCTAGTAAGAAGAGCTTTGACCCACAAGTCTTTTGATATTTTAAGCTATGTTGCTGTACTTCTAACAACATACTTGGGAAGAGTCTCTTGGCATTCTTATTAAATTGTTGTTGTGTGTTCATAACCTGCTTTGTTCCTTTCCTTGTCAAGAAAAGTCACCCACATTTAAGGATCAATCTCAATGTGTTAATATAGTTAGCGCATTGGTCTTCTTGCTTCTAAAATTTCAGCACCCTCAAAATTTTAATCAAATTAGTAAAGACTTAACAGTTCCATTGTAAGAGACAATGTAGTATGAAAAACAAAGACTCTTGTGTCGTTTGACCTGGTTTGGATTCTAGCCTTGCCACTTACTAATTGTGTGACATTGGTCAACTTCCTTTACTTCTCTGTGCCTCAGCTTACGTAGCCGTAAAATGGGGATATTATCCCATGAGGTTTTGTGACAACTAAGTGAGTTAGTACATGTAAAATCCTTAGGACAGAGCCTGGCATATGGTAAACAGTCAATAAATACAAACTATAGAAGCTGTCATGTTAGTTATTCTCATTCCTGACCTCAGACTTTTTTTTTTTTTTTTTTTTTGAGACAAAGTCTTGCTCTGTTGTCCAGGCTAAAGTGCAGTGGTGCAATCTTGGCTCACTGCAACCTCTGCCTCCCAGGTTCAGATGATTCTTCTGCCTCAGCCTCCCAAGTAGCTGGGACTACAGGAACCTACCACCATGCCTGGCTATTTTTTGTATTTTTAGTAGAGACGGGGTTTCACCATGTTAACCAGTCTGGTCTGGAACTCCTGACCTCAGGTGATCTACCCCCCTCAGCCTCCCAAAGTGCTAGGATTACGGGCGTGAGCCACTGCACCTGGCCTAGACTTCTCCGCAGCCATTCTCTTTCACCATTTTCTTGAATATGTGGCATTTAAAGGATTTATAAAGAGCCAGAGAGAAGGCAAAGACCACTGTCTTTAATAGTGTGATGATAGGATTTAGCATATGACAGAAGTATTAGGTAGAAGGGAAGGTAGAACAGATGGTAGATTAGGCAAAATGGTCAGAAAAACGTCAGTTATATCAACTAGAAGAGTAGAAAGAAATGAAAATCTTAACTGAATTCATGGGACATTGACTCTGATTTTTCTGTAGTTCTTAGAACGACACAAACTTTTAAATTTAACCAAATATTAGGGAAATTGTAATTTCTGGCAAAAATTTTTTTGCTCCTGGTTTTAGTCTTAGCTTTATGGATTTGGTGTCAGTAAACAATCAATTGTTATAGCTGTTAGGTACTTATACTGTCTTTTAAGTCCAGTATCAGTTCCTTGACCCACTGTAATTTCTATCAACATCAGATACACCCCTTCAGCCTCTAGCTTCTGCTCAGTTACTTTACTCCTTCCATTTGTTTTTTTCTGGATACAAAGATGGATGTGATAGAAGACTGGCTATAGAAGAAAGGCAAGAACAGGCTAAAAGTACTAAACAACTAACAGTCTTGACCTGTAGCTCATGTGGTATTGGAGAGAGAAACAGAAGTAAACACAAAAAATTACTTGTGGAAGCATTTCAGTTATTATTACTATGAATAAAATGTAAGAGTAATGTTGAAGGAATGGATTGCTAGAAAAAAAAAGTAGGATAATAGAGCTGATGCACATCTCCTCTAGATAAGGTGGTTGGAGAAGAGGGCCTCTTTGAGATTATATTTGAGTTGAGGCTTGAATGATCAGAAGAAAGCAGCCAAATAAAGATCTGTAAGAAGTGTGTTTCAGGTAGAAGAAGCACCAGCAAAGCAAAGACTGAAATTGTGACAGTCTTGTTTTGTTTGAAGGACAGAAAGGAGGCTGTTGTGACTGTAGCATAGTAGATAGCGGGGAGAGTAGAGGGAGACGTGAGAATTTCAGTTTGGAAATATTCGTAACTCATTTACTTGGGTACTACTCCCTCCTCCCACCCTTTTTATTTTGAAACATTACAAGCCAGTAGACAAGATGAAAGAACTAGCACCCCTATATCCTTCACCTAGATTTATCAGTTGTTAATGTTTTGTCACATTTATGATCTGTCTACACACTTGCACACACATACTTTGCTTTTCTGAATCATTTGAAAGTACACTACTGTCAGTTTGTGACATTTCACTCCCAAATACTGTAGCATGTGTATTTTGAGAACAAGCGGATTCTCATACATAACTACAAAATCATTACATCTAAGAAATTTATCATTAGTGCAAAAATATTTAACATAAGATTTTCATAAGTTTTTTTTTCTGTTGTCATGTCTGGTCTCCTTCGTTCTATGATAGTTTCCCTAGCTTTTGTGTTTTTCATAATATTTTAATTTTTCTGTAGTGTTTAGGCTAGTTTTCTTGTAGAATGGTCCACAACCTGGATCTGAGTGTTTCCTCAGTGCTGTTTTTTTTCTTTTAGTATTTTATTATGAACATTTAAAAACATACAGAAAAGTTGAAATTCTACAGGAAATACCCATATACTCCCACCTAGGTTTTACCGTTGATAGTTGCTTGACTCCTTATATATCTGTCCCACCATTAGTTTATCTGGTTTTTTAATACAGTTCAAAACAAGTTGTAAATATCGGTATACTTTTTCCTAGTTTTGAAAGTGTCCGTATTATTTTCTAGGGTTCAATATTTTTAATTTTGATGTAAAATTCACATATTATGCAGTTAATTGCTTATATCTGTCTTAAATTTATCTTAATTGAATTGATCTTTTATGGAGATAAAATTTACAGATCGTAAAATTGACAGTATTAAAGCATACTGTTCAGTAGTTTTGAGTTAACAAAATTGTGCAACCATCGCCACTAATTCCTTTTACAGTTCCAAAAGAAACCCTGTATTAAGTGGTGGTCACTTTCTATCTCCTTGCAACCACTAATATTCTTTTAATAGTTTTTTTTGTTTGTTTTTTTTGTTTTTCGTTTTTTGGTTTTTTTTTTTTTTTGAGACAAATCTCGCTCTGTTGTTTAGGCTGGAGTGTAGTGGTGCTATCTTGGCTCACTGCAGCCTCTGCAATGAGCGGAGTCCAAGTCACTGGGACCACAGGTGCTTGTCACCACACCTGGCTAATTTTTTGTAGAGGTGGAGTCTCACTGTATTGCCCAGACTAGTCTCCAACTCCTGAGCGCAAGCGATCCACCTGCCTCAGCCACCCAAAGTGCTGGATTACAGGAGTGAGCCACCGCAGCCAGCCAATAGTTGTTAATCTACATTTTTAGTTGTTTTTCTAGGGATTACAACCAGCATCTTAATTTATAACAATACAGTCTGGATTAATGCCAACAACATATCTGTAGTATACAAAAACCACTCCTGCTTAGCTTTGTTCTCCTCCCACTTGCGTGTACTATTATTTTCATATAAAGGTGATCATTACACATTATAGCCCTGTTACTAGAGTTTTATACTTACTATTTTATGTCTTGATCTTTTGAATCAGATAGGAGAAGAGTTACAGATAATACATTTGTACTGTCTTATCTTGTCTTGTTCGTTCGTTCGTTCTTTCTTTCTTTTTTTGAGAGTCTTTGCTCTCTCGCCCAGGCTGGAGTGTAATGGCACGATCTTGGCTCACTGCAGCCTCCACCTCCTGAGTTCCAGCGATTCTCCTGCCTCAGCCTCCTGGGCTGAGCTTACAGGCACATGCTGGGATTATAGGCACATGCCACTATTCCCGGCTAATTTTTGTGTTTTTAGTAGAGACGAAGTTTCACTACGTTGGCCAGTTTGGTCTTGAACTCCTGACCTCAGGTGATCTGCCCGCCTCGGCCTCCCAAAGTGCTGGGATTACAGGCGTGAGCCGCTGCCCCTGGCTTGTCTTTTCCAATTATGTAATTACCGCTACCTTATTTTCTGTTTATTTCTTCATGTGTATTTGAGTTATAATACTTTCTAATATCCTGGTATTTTAGCCCAAAGGACTGTCTTGTCTAGTGGCTCCGTTAGGGCAGATCTGCTAATGACGAATTGCCTCACTTTTTATCTGAGAATGTCTTAATCTTTCCTTTTTTTTTTTTTTGAGAAGGAGTCTCGCTCTTTAGTCCAGGCTGGAATGTGGTATCGCAATCTCAGCTCGCTGCAACCTCTGCCTCCCTGGTTCAAGCGATTCTTTTGCCTCAGCCTCCCAAGTAGCTGGGATTACAGGCATACACCACAATGCCCGACAAATTTTTGTATTTTTAGTAGAGTCAAGGTTTCATCATATTGGCCAGGCTGTTCTCGAACTCTTGATCTTGTGATCTGCCTGCCTCGGCCTCCCAAAGTACTGGGATTACAGGCGTGAGCCACCACACCCGGCGCCTTTCCATTATTTTTGAAGGCTATTTGTGCTGGGTAAAAAACTCTTGGTTGACAGTCTTTTGTCTTTCAACACTTTGAATATGTTAGCTCACTACCTTCTGGCTTTATGGTTTCTGATGAGAAATTAGCTGTTAAATCTTTTTGAGGATCCCTTCTGTGTAACAGATTGCTTCTCTCACTGCTTTTGAGATTCTCTTTGTCTCTGGTTTTTGACAGTTTAATGCTGATGTGTCTAGGTGTGGATATGGGTTCATCCTACTTAGAGTTCATTGAGCTTCTCAGATATATAGAATAAAGTTTTTCATCAACTTTTGGGAGTTTTTTTGCCATTTTTTTTCTCCAAGTATTCTTTCTCTCCTTTCCTTCTATGACTCCTCTTATCCATATACTTAATGGTGTTCTGTAGTACAGGTCTGTTCTTTTTACTTCATTTTCCTTTTTGTTCCTCAAACTAAGTAATTTCAATTATCCTACCTTCAAGTTTATGGATTCTTCTGCCAACTCAAATCTGCTCATGAGTCTCTTAAGTGGTTTTTTCATTTTGGTTATTGTTTTTTCCAAATCTAGAATTTCTATTCAGTTCTTTTTTTATGATTTCTAACCCAACTGATACTCTCTGTTTGGTGAAGTACATTTCTTATACTTTCTTTTAGTTCATTATACATGGTTTCTGTTCTTTGAATATATTTAAAATAGCCGAACTTCTTCTGCCACAGTTTCTACCAACTGTTCTTTTTCCTGTGTGTGAACCATACTTTAATATCTCTTTGCATGGCTTGTAATTTTTTATTGAGAACTGGTCATATTATAATATAATGTAGCAACTCTGGAAATCTGATACCACCCCATTCCCCAAGACTTGTTGTTGCATCTGTTGTTTGTTTATGTCGTGGCTTCCCTGAACGAATACTGTTAAGTCTGTATCCTTATGTTACCCTTGAAGTTTCTGATTAGTTAGCTTTGTGGTCAGCTAATGATCAAACATTATCTTAAATGCCTTGAACCACTAAGTCTCCCAGCTTTTGCTGAGGGGCTCTGTGTGCATAGTGGGGTATGTTTTTAGTGTTATGTTGCAGAGTTTACAATTCTGCCTTACTTTTACTTCTTGCTTATAGTGAACCTCAAGGTAAGCTAGAGGTGGGTCATTATTAGGACCTTCTCAATTCTTTCTTGAACATGTGTTTAGCCCTGCACGTGGGAGTGACCTTACTGATTCTAGTGAATATGTTGAAGCTTTTAAAACACCCTGCAGACCTTGCATACCCCAACTTTTCCTTGTATATTTTTGGTCAGATTCTTGTTTTCTCCACTGTTTTCATTGCCTCAGACAGCTGTTACGATAAGCAGTTGCTGCTGATTGATTTTGATGTTTTTTTCAGGTGTTCTCATTGCTTTCATCAGTGAGTAGATTCTTGAAAGTCCTTATGCCACCATTCTGGAAGTGTTCACTCGTTTACTGATTTTTGACAAATACATACACTTGTGTATCTCAAACCCTTGTTAAGGTATAGGACAATAAGCTGGACTCAGTGGCTCATACCTGAAATGCCAGCACTTTGGGAAGCTGAGGCAGGAAGATTGCTTAAGCCCAGGAATTTGAGACCAGTTTATGCAACATAATGAGAACCCACCTCTACAAAAAATATTTAAAAAAATTAGCCACGTGTGGTCCAGGCACGGTGGTTCATGCATGTAATGCCAGCACTTTGGGAGGCCGAGGTGGGCGGATCACCTGGGGTCAGGAGTTCAAGACCAGCCTGGCCTTCATGGCGAAACCCTGTCTCTATAGTAAAAATACAAAAATTAGCCGGGTGTGGTGGTGTGCTGGTAATCCTAGCTACTCGGGAGACTGAGACAGGAGAATCGCTTGAACCTGGGAGGTGGAGGATGCAGTGAGCCGAGATCGTGCCGCTGTACTCCAGCCTGGGTGACAGAGTGAGACCCCATCTCAAAAAAAAAAAAAATTAGCCAGGTGTTGTGGCTTGCACCTCTGTAGCCGCAGCTTCTCAGAAGACTGAAGTGGGAGGATCGCTTGAGACCAGGAGGTCGAGGCTACAGTAATCCATGATCACACCACTGCACTCCAGCCTGGGCGACTGAGTGAGATTCTGTCTCTCAATAAAAAAGGATATATAACATTACATAAACCTAGAAAATTCTCTCATAACTTGGGCACTATAAGAATTTCTACTTTAGAAGTTAACTTGGATATCTGGAACATAATTATAACAGTATGTGTATAATTATTTTGTAGGGGAGAGGTATGACATTAGGTCCACATACCTGGATTCAGGTATGTGTTGGATCAGTGCCACTCTTTCTGCACTTTCAACTTGCTCATCAAATAAAAGGCTCTCAACTCAGAACTGTGTTTTTGAAATATAAATAAGTAAAAATGCTATGTGACCCATGCCATATTTATTTTAAGTTGTAGAAATGGGACCCCAACAGGATTTTTCCTAATATTCCTAAAGAAAAAGCTGGTTTGTCTTCATTGGTTTTCAGCAAATTAAGATGAGCTTTTACTTTCTAATATTTGTATTTACTCGAATGTAGGGAATACGTTTGTAACATTTAAGCACCCTACTTTAATTTGGTCATTTCCATGTGTCTGGCACATTTATTCCAGAGGCTCTGATAGAGATTGGTGGCCAGTTTTGTTAGAGATGGAGCTTTCTTAATTTTGGTATTTTTTTTTCTCCTTTGTTAGATTCAAGATAGTGAGATATATATAGTTACTCTACCCTGGCTTCCTGGCAATCATTTAGATAGTTCCTTTTACTAATTTGATCATCTTCCCTGATCACTCTTTCTTCTTCTTTTTTTTTTTGAGACAAGAGTCCCACCTGTCAGCCCCAGGCTGGAGTGCAGTGGTGTGATTTCAGCTCACTGCAACCTCTGCCTCCGAGGTTCAAGCAATCCTGCCTCAGCCACCCAAGTAGCTGAGACTATAGGTGTGCACCACCACACCTGGCAATTTCGTATTTTTAGTAGAGATGAGGTTTCACTATGTTGGCCAGGCTGGTCTTGAACTCCTGACCTCAGGTGATCCACCCACCTTAGCCTCCCAAAGTGCTGGGATTATGGGCATGAGCCACTGTGCCCGGACCCCTGATACTTTTTCTTACTTGAAACACTTCTTATGTTTTGTTCCCATCAAAATTTCCCAAAGATTAAGTGTCCTCTTTCATTGTATGAAGAATATGAATTAAGATATTTTCTGAAATTTTTTTGGACTTTGATGTAAATTTATTCCTGAAGGAGCTTAATTTCCTAATTCTCCAGAGGACTGCTGTGGTGTAAAACTGTTCTTTGAAATTGTATTTTTCTACTTTTATTTATGTTCATGAAGGGATATTTATATAGTCCTTGAGTGGATATAGGAATTTTTCTAGACTCATTAACACAAGTCTGAGACTGTCTTGAAATAAATACTCTCAGCCTTACTTGCCGTGATAGAGTTGTTGCCTAGATTTGGTTTGCATGGATCATTTGGATTGAAAAAGGGATTTATGATTGTGTGCATTTCTAACTAGTGGAGAGAATTCTTTAGTTTTGTGTGACTTGATGTATATATGTTGTGTTTTATCAGTGAGCTTCTCCCTCTCTAATCTTTTGTATATTTTCCCAGAAATATTTTAAGGAAAATATCAGAAGATATTTTCAACTTATTTCCTAGAAATATTGCCGTAGTAACTGAATTCTTAGAACTCATTTACTTTTTTCTTCTTAATAAACATTAGCTCATAGACTTTGGTTAATCATAATTCTGGGAAACAAATTGCAACATCTCACAAGTTTTGTTACGCAGTATTTTCTTTTTCATTCAGTTCAGTCTACTTTTTTTCTTTGCAACTTGGTATTTAACCCATGGATTGTTTTAACAGTGCGTGAATTTGTAAGTGTTCCAACAGATTTTCCTATTGTCTTTCTATTGATTTCAAGTTCAATCTTATGATAGCTAGATAATGTACTGTTAAGTGATTTCAGCTGTTTTACATTTGTTGGGTTTTATGATCCAGGATGTTATCTTTGTAGGTGAATTTTCTATGTGTCTTTGAAAAGAAGGTGTATTTTGCTCTTGTTGGGAGAAATGTTCTGAAAATGTCAGTTAGATTCTATAGGTTGATGATACTATTCATTTCTTTGTATCCTTGCAGAATTTTCTATGTGGTAGTAACTAAGGGGTATTGAAGTCTCCAAGGATTGTTGTGCCTTCTGTGCCTTCTTGGTTGACCTTTTTATTCATTATGTAGTGTTGCTCTTTGTCACTGGTTATTTTCTTTGCTTTGGAGTGTACTTTACCTGTTAATATAGCCATCCCAGCTTCTTTTCATTTGTGTTTTCATGCTATATACTTTTTCATTCATTTTCTTTTAACCTACCTTCATTATTATATATGAAATGGGTTTCTTATAGACAACATATAGTTGGGTCATGTTTTATAACCATGTTTACAGTTTCATTTAGCGTCTTTGTATTATTACATTTAATGTAATTGAATGTATAATGAGCATTCAGATTTTGTGTTTTTGAATTTGAGATGCTCAACTTGTACTTAAATTTTGTTAAAGTCAAGCTCAAACTAGATGCTCAGCAAAACTATCTTTGGGTTTTGGGGGAAAGAGAGAGATCCTATCGGACATACAAAATCTGAAAAAAATTCATGCAGAACAGACTCAAATTATAAAAGAATGTTTAGAAAGATCTTCAGAAAGGAAAACAATACTGGTTATTATTACATTATCCAGAAAGGAAAATAATACTGGATATTATTACATCCATAATGTAATTAAATGTAATAATACAAAGAGTGATAGTCTATTTTATTTACTCATTTATTTGTTTAATTGTTCTTTGTTCATTTCCTGGTGTCTTTTATTGACTTTGTCTGGTGTTAATATATTCACTCTAGCTTTCTTTTCATTAGTGTTAAAATGGTAAATCTTTTTCCAACCTCTTAACCTATTGTCTCTTTATATTTAGAGAGGGTTTCTTTTAGGCAATGCATATTTGTGTCTTAATATTTAACAATCTCTGCCTTTTAATTGGAGTGTTTAGATCAGTTGCTTTTAATTGGATTATTGATGTGTTGAGATTTAAGTTTACCATCTTTGTTAATTTATTTTTTATTTTTCCTGCCTATTTTTTGTTCCCATTTTCTTTTTTTCCTGCCTTATTGCAGATTCATTGTGTGTGTGTGTGTGTGTGTGTGTGTGTGTGTGTGTGAGGGAGAGAGAGCAAGAGCGACAGAGATTCCATTTTATTTCCTTTTTGGCTTATTAACTATAGCTGTTACTTTACTGGAAACTCCAGGATTCATAGTATAACTCTTTAATTTATCACAGTTTGTATTAAGTAATACTAAACCACTTCACATATAAATACATCACAACAGTATACTTCCATTTATGCTATCTTGGTCTTTGTACTTTTGTTTTTATACATTTTACTTTGGCATCAATGTCAAAGTACAGTATTGTTATTTAGCTTTAAATAATCATTTGCCTCTCTCCTTAATGTAAAAAGGCTTCTTCTCAACTTCCTGACCTTTCTTGCTAAACTGTACACATCTGCTCTGTGTTCCAACAGCACACTGTTCTGTCCCTTTTTAAAGCAGTTCTCTTTTAAAAAATTGTGGTAAGATATAAATAACATAATATTTACAGTTATAACCATTTTAAAGTGTATAATTCCGTGGCATTAATTACAGTCACAGTCTTTTACAACTATTTTTATTATGTATTCTGAAAGTTTTTTCACCCTGTACCCCCAAATTGAAGCTTTACTCATTAAACAGTAACTCCCCATTGCTCCCACTTGTATCCCCTGGTAACCATTATTGTACTTTCTGTTTTCAATGAATTTACCTAATCAAGGTACCTCCTTTAAGTGGAAGTGTACAGTATTTGTCGTTATACAGTATTTGTCATCCGTGACTTACTTCACTTAGCATAATTTTCGAGGATCATCCATGTTGTAGCATGTATCAGAATTTCATTCCTTTTTATGGTTGAATAATTCTTCACTGTACAACCATATTATATTTTGTCTATCAGTTCGTAGATGAATGGACACAAGTTGTTTCTACCTTTTGTCTTTTGATAATGCTGCTATGAACATTTGCATGCGAAATCTGAGTCTCTGAACCAGTTTATGTTTACCCACATATTTACCATATTTACTAGAGCTTGTATTTATTCCTTTGTGTAAATCTATCTAGTATTGTTTTCCTTTCTGAGAAGATCTTTCTAAACATTCTCTTATAAATTCAGTCTGTTCTTGGTGAATTTTTTTCAGATTTTGTATGTCTGATACGATCTCTCTCTTCCCCCCAAACCCCAAAGATAGTTTTGCTGAGCATCTAGTTTGAGCTTGACTTTAACAAAATTTAAGTACAAGTTGAGCATCTCAAATTCAAAAATACAAAATCTGAACTGCTCCAGAATCCAAAATTTTTTGAGCACCAACATGACACTTAAGGAAATGCTTATTGGAACATTTCAGATGTTGCGTTTTCAGATTTGGGATGCTCAGCTGGTAAGTATAATGCGTCTATTCCAAAATTGGAAAAGAAATCAGAAATCTGAAATACTTTTGGTCCCAAGCGTTTTGGATAAGGGGTACTCAAACCTATATGTTAAATATGTCACTCAGTTTCCTACCAACTTGCATCATTTGTAAGGAGAAATCTGTTGTCAGTCTTATCTTTATATCTCAGAACATATTGTCTGTTTTTCTCTGACTTAAGATTTTTTTTTTTAATCATCAGTGTGAATGCTTTGTAGCATCGTGGTGTCGTTTCTGTTGAAAGTAGTGGTGTGCGCATGTTCTCACTCATAGGTGGGAACTGAACAATGAGATCACTTGGACTCAGGAAGGGGAACATCACACACCGGGGCCTATTATGGGGAGGGGGGAGGGGGGAGGGATTGCACTGAGAGTTATACCTGATGTAAAGGACGAGTTGATGGGTGCTGACGAGTTGATGGGGCAGCACACCAACATGGCACAAGTATACATATGTAACCTGCACGTTATGCACATGTACCCTAGAACTTGAAGTATAATAAAAAAAAAAGTGGAGAAAAGAAAAACAAAGTAGTGATATGTTTGTGTATTGTGTGAGGTGTTTTGTATAAATGCAGGGTTGTGTGGGGAGGCATTTTGTGTGTGTTATTTTGTGTCGACAGTTTGTGTGTGTTGTGTGGGGATGTGATTGTAGATGTTGAGGGGGTATTGTGAGGGAATACTCTTTTGGGTGCTTTTGTTGTTTTGTATCTCTGGTATTACAGTGTCCTACCTGCTCAATGTTGTCTTTATGTTTATTTTGATTATTTATATATGAGGATAGGACTTTTTATACCAATTAAAATGTTTTTGGTTATCCCATTCTTTGTTTCTGTTTCTTTGTTTTCTCTTAAATTTATTGTCTTCTGCTGTTTCATTTTCTTGATCCACCTTTTTTCTTTTTAATATTTTAGAATTTATATCTTCTCTGATCTTCTTTGAAATTTTATCATGCATATTTAGATTTCAGGATTAAAAGTATTTTCCTTCCCCCAACTTAAGGACTTCATTAGCTTTGGTCACTCTCTTCCTGAAATGACAGTTTTGTTATTGAAGGTATGTAAAGTGTGACTTTTTAGAAATTCAACGATATACACATACCACTTTTTCACCACACCAGTAAATGTCTCATATGTAGTACTTAAAAAAATTACTTTTGTATGTATTGTATTATGGTGACCTCTTGTATGTTAGATTGTGCTTGTAGGAACATTAATTTAGAACAAGTCTTCTGGTGGTAAATTACTTTGGTTTTTAATCTATAAATTCTTAATTTTTTTCTAGTTGACAATTTTAGGTTAACAGATTTTTTTCAGGCATTGCAGAGATAATATTCTTCTCTGTCTTATACTGTCACTGTCAAAGCCTGCTAATCTATTTTATCCTGTCTTATCTCTCAGCCTATTTTCTAGTTCTTCTGTTTGGTTTTTGGTGTTTACAGTGATGTTGATTTCTTTTTATGTATCTTGTTTGGGCTCTTTTCGTTTTCTTGGATCTGTGAAGCCATGTCATACTGGTTCAAGCATATTTACAGCTGTTTTCCGTTCTCTGTCCCTTCTGTTTCTAGAACTACATTTAATCTTGTGTGAGATATTTTGCTTTGGTCATTTATGTCTTTTAACACCACTTTGATTTTTTCAGTTTTGTTTTCTTTCTTTGTTTCCTGTGGTTACATTCTTTGCATCTTTCTGTTCTCTAATTCTCTCCAGCTTTGTCACACCTGCTCTTTAATCTTACCATTGAGTTTAATAGTGGTTCCAGCTTCACTTTCATTCTGTTTCTTTCTGATATTGGGGGATGATGTCCCTGGAGACTTTGCCTATATTTTGAAAGACCAGTGGTGCCTCTTCTTCAGAATGTTGTTATGGTGCAGTGTTCCCTCAGAGCTCTTCATTTATCATGATATATGGAAGTGACACTCTCCTTTGCTCTAATTACCATTATTCTTTAGACAATATTTTAGGAAGTTTTGAAGTAGCAAACAGCTTTGAAGGAAAGTTTTAGAGGCATAAGGATAATAAAAATACTTATTTAGTCCTGTTTGCTGAGAGATTTTCTGATTTAGTAGGACTGAGCCCAAGAATTTACATTTCTTAAAAGTTTTCAGGTAAAGCTAGTGCATCTGGCCTGGGGACTACACTTTGAGATGAACTGGAGTGGATGTCTTGACACTGATTATTTCAGCTTTCAGTTAGGGGTGTTTGCAGGCATGGTGATCATTTCATTAACACTGAATACAAGCGCAATGAAAGTTTCTTTTGACACTTAACTAGCTTGATTAAAATCACTGCATTAATGTAATGTTTTATTTTAGTGATCATTCAGGATATGTTCGTCCAGTACCAGTGCCACGCAGTTTAAATAGTGATATTTCCTATTTTGGTGTTGGGGGCAAGCAAGCTGTCTTCTTTGTCGGACAATCAGCCAGAGTAAGTAAAAAGATTTCTTAGAAATGAAAGTTGATCAAAAGATTTTGAAGTTGACTCTGTCTAAATGCATTAACCAGTTTATTAGGAATTTAAAAAGTACTCTTTTTAATATTTAACAGATGATAAGCAAACCTGCAGATTCCCAAGATGTTCATGAGCTTGTGCTTTCTAAAGAAGATTTTGAGAAGAAGGAGAAAAATAAAGAGGCAATATATAGTGGATATATTAGAAACAGAAAGGTACAATACATTTTTGACTCATAATTATAAATTTACTCCTTTGGATAGACGATAGGACAGAACTTAACTTGAAGGTATGAAATTTTCAGTTACCCTTTCCTTTAGTCATGCTAGCAACAAAAATGGGCTTTCTCAAGCCAAAATCTTCAGACAAGTTGTCTCATAAAGCTTACTAAGCTTTCTTTAAATTGCTTGTAGGATTGTAAACTTTTTTCCCTGGTCTGAATTTGGATTTTAAAATCTTTGTTATATAATAAAATTATAGAGTAGAAAAACAGTAATAGGGTAATGTACTTTCAGGAAATTGGACCTCAAGAGAAATAAATGAGAGATTGCTGTTACAAGTTTGCATTCAAATTCTTGTGTTAATATGACAAAATGTTAAAAAATTTGAATCTTAGTGGCAAGTAAATGGTATATTTATTGTGTATCCCTTCAACTCTGTTTGAAACATGATTTTTTTTTTTTTTCTCGAGATGGAGTCTCACTCTGTCGCTCAGGCTGGAGTGCAGTGGCGCAACCTCAGCTCGCTGCAGCCTCCACCTCCCAGGTTCAAGAGATTCTCCTGCCTCAGCCTCTCGAGTAGCTGGGATTGTAGGATTACAGGTGCCTGCCACCACACCCACCCCACTACTTTTTTTGTATTTTTACTAGAGACAGGGTTTCACCATGTTGGCCGGGCTGGTTTTGAACTCCTGACCTCAAGTGATCCGCCCACCTTGGCCTCCCAAAGTGCTAGGATTACAGACGTGAGCCACCATGCCCAGCCTGAAACATGATTTTTAATCTAAAATCTTTAATATATAAGTTAGTTTACTTATTATTTTAAGAGATGGAGTCTCACTCTGTCCCTCTAGAGTGTAGTGGTGCTATCACAGTTCACTGCAGCCTCTAACTTGCGGACTCAGGTAATCTTCCAACCTTGGCCTCCGAAAGTGTTGGAGTTATGGGAAAATCTTTATTTTAAAGTGATTTGGGGCTGGACATGGTAGCTCAGTCCTGTAGTACCACTAGTTTGGGAAGCTGAGGTGGGAGGACTGCTTGAGCTCAGGAGTTCAAGACCAGCCTCTATAGCATAGGAGACCTTGTCTCTACTGAAAAAAAGAAAAAGAAAAAGAAAAAGAAAAGCTGGGTGTGCTGGTCTGCGCACCTGTAGTCCCAGCTACTTGGCAGGCTGAGGTGGGAGGATCACTTGAGCCCAGCTGCAAGTGAGCTATGATCATGCTGCTACATTTCAGTTTGGATGATAGAGCAAGACTGTCTCAAAAACAATACAAATTTTTTAAAAAGTAATTTTGAACTTTTAAAACATTGGTTTTCTGATTCTAAAATAACTTGTAGGAAGCTTTATAGGAAAGCATAAGGAAGATAAAAATACTCCCAAGTCCTAGAGAAGCCTACTGAAACATTTTGGTGAATTTCCTTCTAATTCAGCTTTTTAAAATATATACTTAATAGTTTTTTTTTTTTTTTTTTTTTGAGACAGAGTCTTGCTCTGTCGCCCAGGCTGGAGTGCAGTGGCCGGATCTCAGCTCACTGCAAGCTCCGCCTCCCAGGTTCACGCCATTCTCCTGCCTCAGCCTCCCGAGTAGCTGGGACTACAGGCGCCGCCACCTCGCCCGGCTAGTTTTTTGTACTTTTTTTAGTAGAGACGGGGTTTCACCGTGTTAGCCAGGATGGTCTCGATCTCCTGACCTTGTGATCCGCCCGTCTCGGCCTCCCAAAGTGCTGGGATTACAGGCTTGAGCCACCGCGCCCAGCCTACTTAATAGTTTTGATCCCACATTTTAAAAATTAACACATTGAATATTTCCCCATCTTACAAATTGTTTTGATACACAGCAGTTTTTAGTAGCTTTATAACATTTCCTTCAATGACTGTAACATAATTTCATGATTCTGTTGAGCATTTGGCTTATTTAAAGGATTTTACAATAATTGTAAAGACATTGCCGTGAATATCTTTGCATAACATTTTACCTGAATTAAAAATTTTTTTCCTTAGTTTAGATTGTTATAATTTTAATAGCTGTGATAATGAATTTGAACTTTTTTTTTTGAGATGGCGTTGCACTCTGTCGCCCAGGCTGGAGTGCCGTGGCATGATCTCAGCACACCACAACCTCTGCCTCCCTGGTTGAAGCAATTCCTCCCGAGTAGCTGGGATTACAGGCTCATGCCACCACGCTCGGCTAATTTTCTTTTTTTTTTCTTTTTTTTTTTTTTTTAGTAGAGACGAAGTTTCACCATGTTGGCCAGACTGGTCTTGAGCTCCTGACCTCAGGCAGTCCGCCCACCTTGGCCTCCCAAAGTGCTAGGATTACAGGTGTGAGCCACTACGCCCAGCCTGAATTTGAACTTTTAAAATGTTCGTGGCATGTATTTCAAAATTGCTTGTCAGAAAGGTTAAACCCCTAGTCACATACATTTCCAACCGTATGGAAGTACATGTCTGACCATTTATTTTTCAAAAGAGTGAGAAGGGGAAAGGGCAGCAAAATGTTGGCCATTTGATAAGTGAAAAAAAAATACCTTTTCTTTCATTAGTTGGTGGGTTGGATTATTTTTTTTTCCATTTTATTACCCACTTTTATTTTCTCGATAACTTAATATACCTTTGTGCAGGACATGACTTTCTTTTCTTTGTTTCATTTACTTAACAAATTGCATATTTTGATATTTTTACGTAACAGTATTCCATCTTGTCTTAACCACCACAAAGCCCTGTAAAATATAATGGTGGAAATATTAGTTGCCGTGATAAAACTGGTGAGAAATAGAAATTGAGAATTTAAGTGGTTTTCAAAACTGTGTGCGTATTACGAAGCTTGTATAGAACTGTGTCTCCTGGAGCACCATTTCTCTGCCAGCCTTTTCTGTATTTTGTGCTTAGTTCTACCCAACACACATAAGTACCTGTTCCGTTTCCTTTTATGACCAGTCTTTTCCAGCCTATTTTTGTTGGCCTTGTGTCTCTGACCTGTGAGCAGTTTTCAGAATGTGGGTGGAGTTGGTGGTTCTTGTTCTATAGTCAATAGTCTTGCCTTTTCTAAAGATGTGTATTTGCTACTTATGTCAAAAGCTCTCAAATCTGAGTTTCGTGTGAAAACTTTTCTCAAGACTGAGACACTGAAACATGCTAGCTTCAATAAAGGAAACAAACCATCCTAGGCCCTTTAAACAGAAAATATCTAACAGAGGGAATCAGGTGGTTACCTGATTATTGGAAGGGCCAAAGGAATGAGTTATGGGCTAAGCCTTCAAGAATGATACTAAGACTCTGAAGTTAATCCTGGAGGGATGCTGCAACATTTGCTATAATCATTCAGTTGGAGGACCACCACTGGGTCTGGAATTCAGGAACTCACTGCTGTATCTGTGATCCAAAAGTTGGAATGTTCTCACTGCCACAGTTGCTCCACGACTGGAAAACAGAATTTCTGGCCATAAGTAGGGCTGCAGTGGCCTTTTGACACACCTGGTTACTGATCTTTCAGTGCCTTGTATGATAACAGAAAACCTTTAAGAAACTTCAGGAAATAGCCTTTGCTTCATTTTTGGCGTCCAGATTTTGGCTAGTATGTCTAATTGGTGAAACCTAATTTGCATCCACAACCAAACAGTATTTTTTTTTTCCTTCCAACCTCTGTAGCCCAAGAGAGTACAGTAAAAGGTAGTAGGAATGGGTGATGAATACCAACTGATCATGTCCAGTACACTCATTTCCAGGTTCAGTTAGATGTTCTTTCTTAGGTGTTTGAGGAATAACTCACTTTTGGTACCTTTGAAGTCAAATATTGGCTGGGCACAGTGGCTCATGCCGGTAATCCTAGCACTTTGGGAGACTGAGGAGGGAGAATCTCTTGAGCCCAGGAGTTCAAGACCAGCTGGGCAACATAGACCCTGTCTCTTAAGAGAAAGAGATCAAATATTATCTGGAAACCTTTCTTATTCCCTCTTTCTCCTGTTTCCCTCTCAACTACCCTTTTCAATTAATGGCATCCACTAGCCATGCAGTTAAAGTTGATAATCCTTTTTGTTAATCATTCAGCACATTTAATTTTGTCTTTTATATTATTTTCTTTCATCTATCCTCTCTTCCACCCACTTTCCACTGCTCTAATTCAGCCATCCTGCCTTATCTTTTATCATATGTTTATCATATATCCTAAAACTACCATATTTCCTTTATGCTCTTGAATTCATGTTCTCATTTGTCTGGAATGTTATTAATCAGTCATCTGCTGGGTGACTGTCACCCTCTTTTTACCTGTGTAGCTCTTGGTTCATATCTTCATACATAATGGCATATTGTTTTGTAATCATTTGTTTTTTTTCATTTCCTACCAGATGGAATTTGTAGAGCACAAAGGCACTGTCTTATTTATCTTGAACCTGTCTTCCTTAGGCCCAAGTTGAGGCATAGGACTTACAGAAGATGCTTGATAAATATTTGGATAATGAATTTGCATCATTAGTAAAGTCAGACTACTCTACTGACTCAAAGTGTATGAAATGTTACTTGTATATATTGTAGCTGTGATATTAGCAATTTAGTGTATAGAGATGCATTAGAATGGTTTTGAAGGGGTATAGTCTTAAAGGATTTATTATTTTTTAATCAGAAATTTTAGAATTTGATAGACAAATTCTAAAAGAGCTGTAACACTGTTTTTAGTTAAGCAAGTAATCATACATACTTATTTTTAAAAATTAACTGATTTCCTAGATAGAATAGTTTGATCTGTTTTTATTTCCACAGTTTTTAAATCTACATAGCAACATACACAGTAGATATAGTCTCATATCACTTAAGGACAGGGATGCATTCTGAGAACTGTATCATTAGGGTATTTTGTTGCTGTGTGAACATCATAGAGCGTACTTACACAAATTTAGATGGCATAACCTACTACACACCTAGGCTATATGGTATAGGGTACTGCTCCTAATCTACAAATTTGTACAGCTTGTTACCCCAGGCAGTTGTAACAGAATGGTAAATATTTGTGTAGCTAAACATATCTAAACATAGAAAAGGTACACTGATTTTACAATATTGTATCATCTTATGTGACCACTGCAGTCAATTGTTGACAGAAATGTTATGTGGCATATGACTGTATACGCATACACACACATGCACACACACGCGTGCGCACATACCATGTTTTTTTTGTTGTCGTTTTATTTTTTTTTAAGACATGCTTGTTGCCCAGTCTGAAGTGCAGTGGCGCGATCTTGGCTCACTGCAACCTCAGACTCCTGGGCTTAAGCGGTTCTCCTGCCTCAGCCTCTCTAGTAGCTGGGATTACAAGCACATGCCACCACGCCTGGCTGCTTTCGTATTTTAAGTAGAGATGGGGTTTCGCCTTGTTGGCCAGGCTGGTCTTGAACTCCTGACCTCAGGTGATCTGCCCGCCTCAGCCTCCCCAAGTGCTGGGATTACAGTAGTGAACTACCGCACCCGACCTGGAATTTTTTAAAACATAGACTCATACTACAAACTGAGAAGTTTGTAATTTTATCCTCAAATTCCCCTACTACCCCCCTTCCAGAGAATATTTAGATTTTCTCTGAAAGTGGACTGGTGTCCAGGATGATTTTTACCTTTAAGCACAATGTGTTTGGGCTTAGCTAGCTGTGTCCAGCCTGCCCTGTAGTTTTCTTGAACATGGAGGGCTGGACATTGGTCCTGACCAAGTTAAGTGGTAGGTCTCCCAAGCAAGGGTTCATTCCACCCTAGGGTAAGTGTCCTCAATTTTTTAAGGCATTTTAAAACTCGGTATTTGTCTTTACCTTTTCCTTTATGATTCTAAAATTGGTTTATCATTATAAGATAGGGTGCTCTTTATGCATGCTAGTTTAGCAGTCTGTGTGAAAGTTCCCTTGTCTTCACAGTGTTGTCACATGCTCAGCCAGTTTGTTATATTGGGCCAGTGTCCTCCAAAAGCTTTTCTGAAGCCTGTTTGTGAAACTCCAAGTAAATCACATTAAAATTTGATGCAATAGCTATTTGTATAATTATAATTTAGATGATTTAATCTGTTGTATTTGTGTTCACTCTTGTAGCCCTCTGATTCTGTTCACATTACAAATGATGATGAAAGATTTCTACATAATCTCATCATAGAGGAGAAGGAAAAAGATAGCTTTACTGCTGTGGTTATCACAGGGGTACAACCAGAACACATACAGTACTTGAAAAATTATTTCCACCTTTGGACACGACAGTTAGCGTAAGTAATTATATTTGGTTTAGGAAATGTTGGTACTTAACTTTTTTAAGACTGAAAATATTACAGATACATTGAAGCCTCTTTGGTATCCTTTTTGCTCCTATCTCATTTTCTTCCCAGTACTCTGATATTATCCAGTACTCTGATATTGGTGTTAAAACAGCTCTCTATTCTTTTATTCTGTAAGTATTTATAGATCATCTCTAGTGTACTGAGCATTATTTGAGGCACAGGATTTTGACAATACTATAAAATTAAAAATGAACTTCACAGTTTGTCAAATTGAGCACTATATCACTTCCACGACCCCGTTTTGTGCTTCTTTTCCATAGCACCTGTCATAATCTTCCATACCACATATATTTATTTTTGTCGTTAAATTCACTGCTGTGTCTCCAATGTCTACTAGCAGAATACTTGCTACATGGTAGATGCTTAGATGTTTATTAAGTGAATGAATGCATCAAGCCTATTAAAATAAAAAATATATGTATGTATGTGCCTGTATGACATTAGTGCTGAAAATAATCATGTGTTTTTATTCCAGTAAAACTTGTAGGGACTCTATATCCCATTAGACCAAATCAGAGGAATAGTTATTTAATGGCTCTAATTTTTTTTTTTTTTTTTTTTTTTTTTTGGAGACAGAGTTTCACTCTTGTTGCCCAGGCTGAAGTGCAATGACGCAATCTCAGCTCACTGCAACCTCCGCCTCCTGGGTTCAAACGATTCTCCTGCCTCGGCCTCCCGAGTAGCTGGGATTACAGGCGCGTGCCACCACACTCGACTAATTTTTGTATTTTTAGTAGAGACAGGGTTTCACCGTAATTGGCCAGGCTGGTCTTGAACTCCTGACCTCAGGTGATCCGCCCACCTCAGCCTCCCAAAGTACTGGGATTACAGGCGTGAGCCCCTGTGCCCGGCCTAAAATTTTTTTTTTTTTTTTTTTTTTTTTTGAGACGGAGTCTCACTCTGTCACCCAGGCTGGAGTGCAGTGGCATGATCTCCACTCACTGCACGCCCTGCCTCCTGGGTTCATGCCATTCTCCTGCCTCAGCCTCCCGTGTAGCTGGGACTACAGGTGCCCGCCACCGCGCCTGGCTAATTTTTGTATTTTTAGTAGAGACGGGGTTTCAGCGTGTTAGCCAGGATGGTCTCGATCTCCTCGTGATCTGCCTGTCTCGGCCTCCCAAAGTGCTGCGATTACAGGCGTGAGCCACCGCGCCTGGCCCCCAAATTTTTTTTTTATAGCTATGTGGTACGTACGATTTACTGTATTGTTTCCCTGATTTGCATTAGTCTGAATTACTGAGACTTGCAAAATGGGTACATCTGCTCAAAATTCATATTTTAAAAATGCATCTTTTTACATTTACCCAAAAGACTGTTGCTCTTAATTTGAGAGTCTCAATTTTATACATAATTATATGCTAAGAGAATTTTAAAAATTTTTTTATGGGAAAATAAATTTGATTTTAGGAATACCTTTTTTCTTGTTGAATATTTCTGTTTATTATCCCTGTTACCCAAGGTATTTAAATAGGACTTTGCAGTTTTCTTCAAGTACTTATTTTATTAGCTATTTTATAGTTTCTTTTTATTGAAGGAACTCAGTGTACATTAACACATAATTTAAATATACTCTTGCTCTAATAAAGAATGATTATGAAGAAATATTGCAAATTTCTATTTTGCGAATAAAGACATGGTATTTTATAATCCTGAACAACATTACCAAAATATAATCTTTTTAAACCTTTTCTTAAAAAATAAAGAGGTGTTGATTTCCAGAGTGTTGGTTTTCAGTGAGATGATGTCAAACTTAGTAGTTTTGTTTTTGGAATATTAGGATAAGATTGTCTCAGTGCTATAGGAGAGGAGAGATGAATGTTCTAGAACGGGGGTTCCCAACGCCCGGGTTGTGAACTGGTACCCATCTGTGGCCTTTTAGGAACCCGGCCCCACAGTGAGTGGTGGGCCCCAGTGAGCATTACCTCCTGGCTCCGCCTTCTGTCAGATCAGTGGCAGCACTAGATTTCTCATAGGAGCATGAACCCTAATGTGAACTGTGCTTGTGAGGTATTGCATGCTCCTTATGAGACTCTAATGCCTGTTGAGCTGAGGTGGAAGATTTTCATCCCAAATCACCCCCCTTCAACTCCCATCCCTGGAAAAATTGTCTTCCATGAAACTGGTTTTGGTGCAAAAAAGGTGGGGGACTGCTGTTCTAGAATGATATTCTCATATTGACATTAGATATCGAATTCAGTTTACCCCCGATAATTGAGTCCTTTCTGGAGTGTACCTGGCAAGTAGCATTATAGACTCTTGCTGTCTAATTTATATTTATTTGATGAATTATTCCTCTTGGAAGTGGTGTATATGGTCTTTAAAGTTGGGAAGACCTGAGTTGAAGCCCACAGCTCCCTAACTCTATTCTGTGATGTCAGATAACTTACATACACTCCTTGTACCCCAGGGTCTATATCTGTAAAATGAGATGCAATAATACCTGCATCTCAATTGTTTTTACCATTAAATGGAATATGTGTTTAAAAATGCTTAATAAAGTGCTTGATACCTAGTAAATAGTGTTAAAATTTTTTGATAGAAGATTACATTAACTATAATTTTATGTGAATTAAAAGTATAAAATTATTCTTCTCTCTTTTAGGCATATTTATCATTACTATATTCATGGCCCAAAAGGAAATGAAATACGAACATCAAAAGAAGTTGAACCTTTCAACAATATTGATATTGAAGTAAGAGAAAAATCCATCTTAAAATATTAAAAATTATGAGATATTTGTTCCAGTTCTAAATGACTTGGGCTAATAAAAAACACTCGATAATTAGACAACTTCTCTCCTTGTTTTTTACCAAACTACTTTGATTGTTTGATATCCAACTAAAGAGATTTTTCCTAGATGTATTTTTCTTGAACCTTTATTTACTGTAGTACTTGGTTTATCTTTTTTTGTCTCTCTTCTGTAGAGCTATGCATTGTTACTGAACATCAATCATCTCTTGAAGCATGGAGGAAAAGGGAGATAACGTAGCTTTCCTTTTGTTTGTAGAAGTTGTATGATGGTGACAAGATTTAGTGGCACAGAGCATTTGAGTATTGGATTCTCAATACCCTAACCCACATGTTAGAATTTCACATACAATGTTGTCCCACTTCCTACCTCTAGCAAGAAACCTTGAATTATTGTGACTTTTCTGTCCTTCAGCTCTGATTTGCTGTTTCTTTGCTTATATTATATTTTTTAGTAGTATATTCCTTATCGAGATGCTACTTAAAGCTGTTTAACTCATATATAAATATATATATTTCATTAAGCCAGATTATTACTTGTACAAATAAACAGAATTTTTGCTTATTCTATTGTTGAATCATAGCTGAGAACAAAAGTAAAGTTACCATGGAATTTAATTATTTTTGTTTCATTTTTATTTTAGATTTCTATGTTTGAAAAAGGGAAGGTACCTAAGATTGTCAACCTAAGGGAAATACAAGACGACATGCAGACGTTGTATGTAAACACAGCAGCTGACAGTTTTGAATTCAAAGCTCATGTTGAAGGAGATGGTGTAGTGGAAGGGATTATCCGTTATCATCCATTCTTATATGATAGAGAAACCTACCCTGATGATCCATGCTTTCCATCAAGTATGTTAATCTGTTATCTTAGTTATAAAATACGAAGTTGTGATTTGGGACAGCAATTTGTTTTTCTAAATGATTATCAGTTGGGCTGTTCAGGTTAGAAAAATAAATATTAAAACTTTTTCTTATGCAGGTCTTAGGTTGTTTTAGGTATTTGTAATTTTTGTAATTCCTGATTTTTATGTACGTTCGTTTCTAGGTGAATACATTTTTAATGAACTCTTCTTTTAGTTCTGTTATGAAACCAAACTTTTAGATATGTATGCATATTAATCGTTTATATGTTCTCTTCTCTTTATCCTTGTTGCAGTTTTACACTTTATGCAGTCATACCTATCAGTTTTTTCTTTTTGCTTTCTGATTTTGTCTTACTGTAGAAAGGCTTTTTACACCTCAAGATTATGTAAATCTGTAGCTTTTTTGATTTTGTTGTCATTTTATGGTCAATGCATCTGTGTTTTCCATTTTTGTATGTAGAGTAAGGTGGGATTTTATTTATTTAAATTTTTGAGTGATGGGGTCTTGCCATGTTGCCTAGGCTGGTCTTGAAATCCTGGCCTGAAATAGTCCTCCTGCCTTGGCCTTCCGAAGTACTAGAATTACAGGCGTGAGCCACCACACCCGGCCCTTTTTTTTTTTTTTTTTCCCAGTAGAGAGATAGGGATTTAACAATTATTTTCTATGTGGTATTCATACTCAGTTTCTTAGCACCAGTTATTAAATGTTACAATTTACCCAATAGTTAGAACTTTTATAATATTACTTTTATAATATAAAGTTCCCATAAGTACATAGGTCTAGATTCTTTACTATAAGGTACTATTTATTTTTTTGTATATAAGTAATGATACTGTCTTGTAGCTTTATCTTGTAATTTGGTATGTTTGGGACAAAACATTTCACTATTGTTCCTTTTTGAGAATACTTTTGCTCTTCTAGATAACTTTGGAATCAGCTTCATACATTCACTTATAATAATTCTAGTGGGATTATTGGGATTGCATTGAATTGATAGGTTAACAATATTAAACTTTTTCTTTCAGAATACTTCCTGAGTACATTGTTAGTTTTCTAGGGTCTGCAGCCAGATTTTCTGATTTGAATCCCATCTTTGCTGCTTTCTGTTGGACAAACTACTCCCTACCTTAGTTTCCTTATCTGGGATATGGGTAGTTCACACCTCATAAGGGTGTTGTGAAGATCAAATTTAAAAACTGGGGCAACTTCTCAGAATAGTGCTCAGCACTATTTATTAAGTGCTCCTGCTCAGTATGTGTTGTTACTGAGTGGCTCCACTGGCATTTTTGCTTTTTTTTATGTTTTGGAGACAAAAGTCTCGTGTTACCACACAGGCTGGAGTGCAGTGGCACAATGTAGGCTCACTGCAATCTCTGCCTCCCAGGTTCAAGCAATTCTCATGGATCAACCTCCTGAGTAACTGGGACTACAGGTGCCCACGACCATACCAGGCTAATTTTTTTGTATTTTATTAGAGACAAGGTTTTGTCATGTTGCCCAGGGTAGTCTCAAACTCCTGAACTCAGGTAATCCTCCCACCTCAGCCTCCCAAAGTGCTAGGATTACAGGCATAAACCACTGTGCCTGGCTGTCTCTGACTTCTTAAATTTACTATTTCCAATTTTTGTATGCTAATAGACAAAAAGATATAAATTTTTTCAAATGCTGCCTTAAAAAGAAGAGCAAGTAAGTTGAGTGATCAATCAGAGGGATTCTCTAAGAGCAAAGTGGTTTTGTTTGATTGAAAGCACCTTGTATATAAGGGACTTCTTGTGAGGGCTTTTAGGGAGAAGGTTTTGTTTTAGGTGCGTGAACTAATGGCAGGGTAGCTGAGATGTTAATATGTCAGGATCATGTTGTTTAATCCTAATTTATCTGGATACACGAGAGTGTGTTGCTAATAAACATAAGATTATAGAAAATTGTGCTAATTAATGCTCTCGATGCATAGTAATATATCTTACAGTTCTGTGTACATTTTCCATGCTTAGTTAAATCTGAAAATGAAATAATTTCTAAAAAGTAAGCTTAATTTTAGCATCATTCACTAATTTGTTCAAACTAGGTAAACTCGCTGCTATTAGATGTCAGATTTCTCAGGTGATTTTCATGTGAACATGCTAGTTCTGATAAAATTGTGAAACTATTTTAGATACAGGATTTAAGCTCCTATATTTGTAGGAAGGAGGGATTTTGTTATGGGGGTAATCTTTTTGGATGTAAGACTCTTTTAGCCTCATGAATAGGTTTAAAGATGACAGGCCCAGTAGCTAGTACATTAGTTCATATATAAGTAATTACTGACTTTTAAATGACAGACACCATTCGTAATGTGGAACCACTTTGTAAACCTGCCTTTTTGTGGGCAAACAGAGTATAAAACTACCTTTAGGTTTTATAGAATGCAATTTGAAAGATCATATGTGTTTGTTTCATTATTTCTCACATTTTAGCAATAAACATTTTGTTCCATTTGCCCTTTTGATCTAGAATTAAAAGATGAAGATGATGATGATGATTGTTTCATACTTGAGAAAGCAGCTAGAGGGAAAAGGCCTATTTTTGAATGTTTTTGGAATGGACGATTAATACCATATACATCAGTTGAAGAGTAAGTTTGATTTTTGCTGAAATTATATTTTTACCACTTAATTTTTTTTACTAACTAACATTTTGTTCTGTTCAAGCTTTGACTGGTGTACTCCTCCTAAGAAGAGAGGGCTTGCACCAATTGAATGCTACAATAGAATATCTGGTGCATTATTCACTAATGACAAATTCCAGGTCAGCACAAATAAACTGACGTTTATGGATCTTGAGCTAAAATTGAAAGATAAGAACACCCTTTTTACAAGGATTTTAAATGGACAGGTATGATTTTTAAATATAAAGTTGTGAATATTTGCAAATGTTTTATTTTTAAGTAAAAGAAGACACTAGCAGTGTAGGCTTTTGTTGATATTTTGCATCAAAAGACTATGATGTATAAATTTTTTATGAGCAGTCAAATGTTCACATAACTAAAAAATTTTAAGCTAATTAGACTAGGTTTGGCTAGAATTTACATATCTTCATTAGTTTTTTTTTTTTTTTTTTTAAAGATAGGAGTTTCACTCTGTTGTCCAGGCTGGATTGCAGTGGCTCAGTCTTGGCTCACTGCAACCTCTGTCTCCCAGGTTCAAGCTGTTCTCCTGCCTCAGCCTCCCAAATAGCTGCGACTACAGGAATGTGCCACCACGCCTGGCTAATTTTTGTGTTTTTAGTAGAGATGGGGTTTCACTATGTTGGCCAGGCTGGTCTCAAACTCCTGACCTCAGGTGATCCGCCTGCCTTGGTCTCCCAAAATGTTGGGATTACAAGCGTGAGCCACTGCACCCGGCCAAGATCTTAATATCTAGCCCTTGACATAGTAGAAGCCACAGAAGCATCTTGATGAGAACGTTTATGAACAATTGTATTTGCTTTAAGGGCTATATTTGTACATGAATAACCTAATTGTACGATTTTTAGCTAGTCTTGAAGGTAAAAATGGGGTAAAACTATGAAGTACTTTGAGCTAAAAGGTGGTTTGAGATTGATTGGTATTAAAATACATGCATTGGTTGATACAACAAGAATGATTTCACTTTGAAATTTGTTAAAAAGTTGAGTGAAACTACCATACTAGTGTACTTGTATTCTGTGCACAGACCTCAGAGACTTTTACGTGATACTGTTTCGATAGTTTAATGTCGAATTGCCAGGAAATAGATGATTTTATTATCAATTTATTGCTGGGCAATAAATACAGTGCATAGTACATAGTGTTTGTAGTCAGTCATTCCTGTAAGATGTTGAAATTAATTTTGCTCTTATAAAGATTCTGAATCATAGAAGATTAGGACGCTTTTTAAGAATTATGCACTGAGAAAGGCCTTATCAAAATGAGTTACTACTCCTTTATTATACACTTACAATTCATTTATAATACGGTGTTAGTTATCCAACATTTATTGAGCAGTGGGTCTTTTCAAAAGCTATCCAGAATAAGTTAATTCTATTCCTTTGTTACACTGTACTTTTAAAATATGTATGTTCTAATTTTGAAACATTCAAGCTGCGCATAACGGTTCACACCTGTAATCCTGGCTACTTGAGAGGCTGAGGCAGGAGGATGGCTTGAGGCCAGGAGTCAGTGTGAGCAATACAGTGAGACGCCCTATTTGGGAAAAAAAGAAGGAGGAGGAAAAGAAATGTTCAAATACACAGAAAAGTTGAAAGAATATTATAAAATGAATGTCTGCATACTCTTCCCCTAGATTAACTTGACATGCCTACTGAATTGTACTTTGACTGTTATTGAGTGTCTGGAATTAAAGCATCTGGTAATTTGGTTGATAGTGAATCTATCCTGAGAGTTTTAGAAGGGGCAGTTTAACATTTTGGTAGTCAGATTTTCTGGTTCCTAGTTAATAATTTAATCTCCACGTCAGCTGGCAAACTGACAATGATTTGCTGATTTGGGAAAGAGTTGGAACCTAGGTATAGGAGTAAGGGCGGCAGCCATTTCCTGGAAACAGTATACCATTTTGGACCTCTGAGTCTTCACCATGTATATATATTTCTTTTTCATTCGTATAACTTAAAAAAAATCAAATTTATTAATAACTAAGTATCCTTCTTGACAGCAAGCTTCAAAAACTTAGGCTGAAATTATTTTTAATTTTGCCTTACTTTCCTTTGGAAATGGTATTTTATGGTGTAAGGTACGTAAGAAGGAATGGAGTTCTGTAACTTTACAGACTGTCCTCTGTGAAAGCATGTAATTGGGAGATTGTCTTTACCTCCTCATTGTCCTAGAGGCAGGCATCAAACAAGTGTATAACACCTTATGCTTGAACAGAGATTTCTTATTCTCTCCCAAAAGGGTGAAGAATGGTTGGCAAAAACACATCTTCTTAAGTATTGTTATAATACACTTGACTTTCTATTATGAGTTTTTTTGAATAGGCTATATAGATAAAAGAGAAAATTAAAAAGAAGTACATTTTGCATAGCAGTGTTTCTCAACCTTTTTTCATTATCACCTTCATAAGGAGTCTTTTTTGGCATCTTTTTCTCAATTGTTTTCCCCAGTGAAATTTTACTACTGCAGATTTACTATCTGTCTGTTTGTATATTGTATTCACGTTTATAAAGTACTTGATACACAGTGAGATTTTTATTGTCCCATTGAGAATGTGGTTTACAGTTAGAAGGCCTCCACTCATCCCTTTTGTGGAGCTAGCTAGTTGTCCTCCCAGGCAGTAAGGGTTCATCAGTTTTTAGTGTATCCTAGGAGTTAAAGGTGGAAAGGAAGGTTTTATTGTTGATATTGACCACGGAGACCTTGATTCTAAGAATGATACCAAATTTTTCTTCTTTGGTAATGCATTTGTTTGAAATATCCTAAATGTGTACAGGGGAAGGATCCAGCAGAATATTTAATTTTTTATTAGATTTTCTGAATTGGAGTATATGAAAGGAAAAAATAAAATGAATGACAAATGTTTATGGTTATATTTGTTTACTAGTAGCTATATTTCATAAAACATTTAAAATTCTACAGGAACAGCGGATGAAAATTGACAGAGAATTTGCTTTGTGGCTGAAGGATTGTCATGAAAAGTATGATAAACAAATAAAATTTACGCTTTTTAAGGGAATAATTACACGTCCTGATCTTCCTTCTAAAAAGCAAGGTCCCTGGGCAACATATGCAGCAATAGAATGGGATGGAAAGATATACAAAGCAGGACAGCTGGTAGGTATAACTTATTGTCATTTTTTAAAATAATATTTAATTTAATTTAAAACATATGCAAAATCACATGTATAGAAAAGAAGTAGCATTTGTGTGGACCTTGAAAGGGGTAGAGGCTGAGGTTTACACAGATGATAATTACAAGGTAGAAGGCTGTCTGTTCTCTCCATAAATTAGAGACACCATTGTACATTTAAAGCTATAGAATTGGATGAGATCACCTATACTTGGTGAGTATAGCTAAAGAGATAAAAGGATTGAGCCTGGAGCTTTCCCAACATTTAGTGGTTAGAATGAAAAGGAGGAGCTGTCAGAGGAGACTGACAGGGATAAGCTGGTGAGATAGAAGGAAACCAGCAGAATATGACATCCCTGGAGCCAAGTGAAGAGTTACAAGAAGAAGGGAGTGATCATTTTAGTCAAATGCTCAGTGGTGATGGAGTAAAGTGCTTTCTAGAAGATAATCTGAGCATAGAGATGTGCACAGGTAAGTGCAGAAAAACAAGTAGTAAGAAGAGGTGGGTTGTCCTGCTGCCTGTTGTATGTGTGAAGAGAAATAGTTTAGAAATGGGGCAGGAAAGGTAGGTTGTGGATAAACTCTTGTAGTCCTTGTTAGGAATTTCTGAATTGGAGTAGTGGAAATTTGCCTTAGATTTTTTAAGCCAAGTAAGAAGAAGAAATATGATACGCAAGTTTTGAGCTGATGTGTTTGAAAAATAATGTTAACTTGTCGAGTTTATGAATTGCTGTTCATCGTCTGAGAGCAGAATTTTATGGGGGAAAAAAGGTTTCAGGTACGTTGGCATTCATTATAATTGAATTTGAAGGAATTATGGACTTGTAAGATACATGCTTAATTCTAACACATTTGTATAAAGAAGTTGCGGTATTTTTACAACAATTTGTTAAGTACAGAACTTCAAAAATACAATTTTATTTGAATATTAGAATGCGGTTTTCATTAGTTTTTCTAATGATAGTTACCAAGGTTTTTTACTTTGTAATAAAGAAGTTATGTGAAATTATTATTAAGGCTGTTTCTCTTAGTAAATCTTAATACTGAAGCTTTTGTTTTTAAAAAACAATATTAGGTCAAGACAATCAAGACACTTCCTCTCTTTTATGGAAGCATAGTAAGATTTTTTCTTTATGGCGATCATGATGGAGAAGTATATGCTACTGGAGGAGAGGTTCAAATTGCAGTGGTAAGACAGCAAGTAATAATACTGAAATACTCTTGCGTAATTGTTAAGATACAGTATATTTTGTCTGTGACTAGTTTTACATTGGATAAAGTGGTTGTAGTTTTTGTGTGAATTTTTATGTGTCATAGTTGATGTTTTTAGTAATCTGTACAATTTAACATATGCTCAGTTTTTGTAAACATATATATATTATAACTAGTTACCACATTAATTTTATCAAGTCATATTTCCTCTAGGGCCCACTAACTAGTAAACATTGGAGCCAGAATTCTGTCTCAGGAATGAGTAACTACAAACTGGAGTGGGTTTTTTCCCTATACCATGCTTTCTTGTTAATATTTGATATGTTAGGACTACAGAGGATATGTAAAAAATATAAACAAACACTATGGTATAATATAAGAATAGCTACTGTTATTTATGTACTTAATTAGGATAAAATATATTTCTTTGGAAGAAACAAATGGGTATTTGTTTTTGTTATAGCTAGATTTAAATAGTTTTCTTTGAAATGTTGGTAAATTTATTTATTCAGGAACCTCAGGCACTATATGATGAAGTAAGAACTGTGCCAATTGCAAAGCTGGATAGGACAGTTGCTGAGAAAGCTGTTAAAAAATATGTAGAAGATGAAATGGCAAGGTAAGTCACACTTCAAGATGCATGACAAAAATAAGAAAAATTGAAAAGAATTGTGCTGTTAAGTATTTTGGAGTATGTCATTTACTCTGCTGTTAGGGCATTTGTAGTCTTAGATATTGTACCTATTGAGATGAACTTCTTGTTAAAAAAGATTAAGAGGTCTAGTTATACCAACAGAAACCTGCATTTGTTTTGTAGACAAAAAAGGAAATCATATATCTAAAGTGTCACTCTTATAGGCACTATGGTTAACATGTTTTTAAAAAACTCAGTTTGGCCTACAACTAGAATATTACAATATATGCTGAGAGGTAAAGATGCGTGTGTTAGTTCGTTTTCACACGCTGTAAAGATACTACCTGAGACTGGGTAATTTATAAAGAAAGAAGGTTTAATTGACTCAGTCGTGCATGGCTGGGAAGGCCTCAGGAAACTTATAATCATGGCATAAGGGGAAAGGGAAGCAAGCCATGTCTTACATGGGTGGCAGAAGAGAAAGAGGGAAAGGGGGGACTGCCAGACACTTTAAAAATCATCAGCTCTCCTGAGAACTCACTATCAAGAGAACAGCATGGGGGAAACCATTCCTGTGATCCAGTCACCTCCCACCAGGTCCCTCCCTTGACACCTGGGGATTAGAATTTGAGATATTTGGATGGGGACACAGAGCCAAACCTTATCAATGAGTTATAAAGAAGAAAAAGGAAGTAGAAAGTGGCTTTTCTTCTTGTATAGCTAATGATGCAATCATTTTGATTCTTACTGAATTTTGATTCTTAGGGGTTATCCTGTCTTCTAAAGGTAACTTGTACTATAAACAAGTAGGAAAAAAAAATCATAAAAATTTAACAGTTTCTGGCTTTTAATTCTAAAAGGTTTTTTTTTTCCAGTAGCCACAGGAATGGTTAGGGAGGAAAAACTTTTTTAGATGATTAATCATAAATAATTCCAGATTTAACCTTTTAAAATAGATCAGCAATAAATATTTAAGTTTCTAATAACTTGTATGTTTTTAATTAAGATCATAATTAACAAAGTTTGTGGAACATTAATATACTGGTTTCATAACAGGCTCCCTGATAGATTGTCAGTAACTTGGCCTGAAGGAGATGAATTATTGCCTAATGAGATTAGGCCTGCTGGAACCCCTATTGGTATGTTTATTTTTCTAATACCAAAAAGTGTGCTTTTCTTTTGTCTTGCATTTCCAGTATGTAAAAGCTCATGAGATAGTAAAATGCAATGGGAAGATTTGGCAGATTCAGCAAATTTTTGGGTGTAATTAAGATACTTTTAATTTTTGACTCATAGGTGCATTAAGAATTGAAATATTGAATAAAAAAGGGGAAGCAATGCAAAAGCTTCCAGGAACAAGCCACGGAGGGTCAAAAAAACTCCTGGTTGAGCTCAAAGTTATTTTACATTGTAAGTATACAAACTAATTTGGGTCTTTAGTATTGTTTTTAAAAATAATATCAAATTAAACATCTTCATGTAATTATTGAAGACCTAGCAATCTGATAGCCACAGCAAATTTTATTGAAGTTAGGAATTTCAGTAATGTTATGAATAGCTCATTTTCTTGGTGGATATTTTTGTAAGGTTTTTAAAAAATACTTTATCTTGAATTTTTTCATGTAGGTAACTGTGGGCTAAAGTAAAGGTATGATACGTATATGTAGAAGAATTTGCAGTAGGAATTTACATAAGCTTATATGTATTATTACAGTTCTAATATTATAGTAATAATTACAGAATTAGTCGTCGTCCAAAACAGGTTTCACTGGGCTAAAATTAAAGTGTCTTCAGGACTGCATTTTTTCCTGGAGGTTCTAGGTGAGCCTTGCCTTTTCTGCCTTTTCGAAGTTACTCTCAGCTGGGCTTGGTGGCACGAGCCTATGTAGTCCCAGCTAGTCGGAAGGCTGAGGCAGGAGAACTGCTTGAGCTCAGGAGTTTGAGGCCACAGTGAGCTATAATCACGCCACTGCACTCCAACCTGGGTGGTAAAGTAACAGCCTATCTCTAAAAAATAAAATAAATAAAATAAATAAATCACACAGAAGCCACTCTCATTCCTTCATCTTCAAAGCCAGCAGTGCAGCACCTTCCATGACCTTCCTACTTCTGTTTTGTTTTTTTTTTTGTTTTTTTTTTTGAGACACAGCTTCGTTCTTGTTGCCCAAGCAAGAATGCAAATGCATGATTTAGGCTCATTGCAACCTCCGCCTCCTGAGTTCAAGCAATTCTCCTCTCTCAGCCTCCCGAGTAGCTGGGATTACAGGTGCATGCCACCACTCCCAGCTAATTTTTGTATTTTTAGTAGAGATGGGGTTTCATCATATTGGTTAGGCTGGTCCCTGCCTCTATTTTTAATAATTTTGTGTAGATATATATATATAAAAATAACACATATTAACATAAAATTTATCAAGTGGCATTAAGTACATTCATATTGTTGTGCAGCCATTACCACTGTCCATCTAAAGCATTTTTTCATCATTTCAAACTGAAACTCTATAGTAATAACTCTTCACTCCTTTCTCCCTGCCCTGATAACTACTTTTTAACTTTCTATCTCTGAATTTGACTATTTTAGGTACCTCATAAAAATGGAATTATATTTGTCCTTTGTGTCTGACCTGTTTCACTTAGCATAGTGTGTCAGAATTCCCATTCCTTTTTAAGGTTGAATAATATTCCCTTGTGTATATATATATACCATATTTTGTTTATCCATTTGTTTGATGGATACTCAGGTTACTTTCACCTGTGGTCTATTGTGAAGAATGCTCCTGTGAACATTGGTGTACAAATAGTCCTTTGAGTCCCTGCTTTTGTTCGTTTTAGATGTATTCCCAAAAGTGGACTTGCTGGGTCATATTATTATTTAATTTATTGAGAAACTACCATACTGTTTTCCACAGTGGTCGCCCAACTGTACATTCCAGTTTCTCCATGTCACCCACACTTGTTATTTCCTGTGGGTTTTTTTGTGGGGGGCGGTTAATAGCCATCCTAACAGATATGAAGGGGTATCTTACTGTGGTTTTTCTTTTCCCCTTTTTCCTACTAAAGATTATTGTGGTTTTGATTTGCATTTCCCCAATATTCAGTGATTTTGAGCATCTTTTTGTGGGCTTATTGCCATCCATATATCTTCTTTGGACAGAGGTCTATTCAGGTCCTTTGGCCATTTTTTAATTTTGTTGTTGTTGAGTTGTAGGAGTTCTTTATAATCCTGGATATTAATCCCTTATCAGATAAATGATTTACAGATATTTTCTTCCACTCTGTGGGTTGCTTTTTCACTTTGTTGATGGTAATTGTGATGCACAAAAGTTTTCAATTTTGAAAAACAATTAGTCTCTTTTTTCTTTTGTTGCCTGTGCTTTTGGTGTCTTATCCAAGAGATTGTTGCTAAATTCAGTGTTATGAAGCTTTTCCTGAATGTTTTTTCCTTACAAATTTTACAGTTTTAGCTCTATGGTTACTACTTTGATCCATTTGACCTTAACTTTTGCATATGGTTAACTTCTTTTCATATGGAAAACTTCTTTTGCCTGCCGATACCCAGTTTTTCCAGCACCATTTGTCAAAGACTATACGTTCTCTATTGAACTGTTTTGGCCCACTTGTTGAAAGTCAGTTGTCCACATATGTGAGTTTATTTCTGGGCTCCCTGTTCCCTAGGTCTATATGTCTCTTCATATGCCCATGCTGCACTGTTTTGATTACTGTAGCTTTGTAAGTTTTAAAATCAGGAGGTGTGGGTGCTCCTACTTTATTCTTGTTTTTTAAGATTGTTTTGGCTATTTGGGTCTATGGAGATTACCTATGAATGTAGGATGCGTTTTTCTATTTCTACAAAAAACACCATTAAGATCCTGGTAGGGATTACAGTGAATATGCAGATCATTTTGAGTGTTATTTTTACCTTAAAAATTGTAAGTCGTTCAGTCTGTGAACATGGTTTTGTATGTGTAACTTTGCTGAGTTTAATAGCTATACCAGGGTTTTTTAATGGATTATTTAGGTTTTTCGCATATATGAACATGTCATTTATGAATGGAAATAGCTTACTGTTTTCCAAAGTAGATGCCTTTTATTTCTTTTTCTTGCCTAATTGGTCTGGCTAGGATTTCAAATACTATGTTGAATAGAAGTGACTAAAATGGGCTGGGCACGGTGGCTCAAACCTGTAATCCCAGCATTTTGGGAGGCCGAGACGGGTGGATCACAAGGTCAGGAGATCGAGACCATCCTGGCTAACACTGTGAAACCACGTCTCTACTAAAAAATACAAAAAACTAGCCGGGCGAGGTGGCGGGCGCCTGTAGTCCCAGCTACTCGGGAGGCTGAGGCAGGAGAATGGCGTGAATCCGGGAGGCGGAGCTTGCAGTGAGCTGAGATCCGGCCACTGCACTCTAGCCTGGGCGACAGAGCGAGACTCCGCCTCAAAAAAAATAAAAAAAGAAGTGACTAAAATGAGAATCCATGTCCTGTTGCTGATGTTAGAGGAAAAGCTTTAAGTCTTTCACAGTTGAGTATATGTGATGTTAACTGTGGGTCTTATATGAGGCCTTTATCATGTTGAAGAAGTTTCTATTCCTTGTGTAGTGTTTTTATCATGAGAGAGTATTGTTTTCCCAAATGTTTCTCTGCATCAGTCCAGATAATTATGTAGGTTTTTTCCTTTATTCTCTCAAAGTGATGTATTGCATTGATTGGTTGGTTTTTGTTTTTTGAGATAGGGTCTCACTCTGTCACCCAGGCTGGAATGAAGTGGCACAATTGTGGCTTACTGCATTCTCGAACTCCTGGGCTCAAGTGGTTCTCCCACGTCAGCCTCCTTAGTAACTAGGACTACAGGCATGCTCATTGTACCCAGATAGTTTTTTTTTTTCTTTTTATCAGTGGATGAGAGTTTTTTTTTAAATGTTGCCCAGGTTGGCCTCAAGCGCGTAGCCTCGCCTCCTTATGCACCAGGACGGCTGGCCTGAGCCATCATGGCTCTCTCTTTTTTGTGTGTGTGTGGTGGAGACAGGGTCTACTATGCTGCCCAGGCTGGTCTCAAACTCCTGGCCTCAAATGACCTCTTGCCTCAGTCTCCCAAAGTGCTAGAATTAGAGGCACGAGCCACTGCACATAGCCTTGATTGTTTTTTATTTGTTGAGCCATCCTTGCATTCCAAGAATAAAACTCACTTGGTTATTGTGTATAGTTTGGATATTTGTCTTGATCCCCAGTGTTGGAGGTGGGACCTAATGGGAGGTTTTGGAGTCATAGGTTCAGATCTCTCATGAAGGGCTTATTGAGTGAGTTCTTACTCTGTTATTTCCCATGAGAGCTGGTTGTTAAAAAGAGCCTGGCACCTCCCTTACTTTTCTTTTGCCATATGATGTCTGCATACACTGGCTCCACTTCACCTTCCACTATGAGTGGAAGCAGCTAAGCAGCCTTGGGCTTTCATCCAGATGCCTTGTCTTCCAGCCAGCAGAATTGTGAACCAAATAAACATCCTTTTCTTATAAATTATTCAGCCTCAGGTATTCCTTTACAGCAACACTAAATAGACTAAGGTGAGTTCTTTTAAAATTGTGCTGAATTTGGCTTGCTAGCATATTGTTGAGAATTTTTGCATCAATATTCATAAGGGATTTTGGTCTATAGTTTCTGTTTTTTTTTTGATGTCTCTGTCTGGCTTTGGTATCAGATAATGTTGACCTCAAAAAATGAGTGAGTTAGGACGTGTTCTCTCCTCTTTAATTTTTTGGAAGAGTTTGAAAAGGATTGGTGTTTCCATTTATTTCTTAATCCCTTGTAACCAATCTATCACCAAGTATCACACTAAAGTACAGTTGACTGTTGAACAACATGGGTTTCAACTGTGCAGGTCCACTTACATGTGGACCAAATGCAGATTGAAAATACATTTTTGTGGGATTTGAAACCCACATAAACAGAGGCCAACTCTTCATATATGCAGGTTCTGCAGGGCCAACCACAGGAGTTGTATGTGCAGATTTTGGTATACATACGGAATCCTGGAACCAGTCTTCTGCGTAAACCAGCAGGCAACTGCCCATTCAAGTCCAAGTCATCATGGTCTCTCATTTTAACCATGTAGTAGCTGCCTCAATGAAAAGTCCTCTTGAATTCACTCTTGCACTGCTCCAGCTCATTTTCATTTTACCCCAAAGTGATTTTTTTTGAATTGCAGAACTGTGTATATCACTCTGTTTTATATTATTTCATCTTTAGTGGCCTAGGAAACTAGTCATAGCTCTGCAATACTCCACGCATGATCTGGCCCTTCCTCTCGCTCCAACTTGATTTCGTCCTCACTCACCATACCTCTAACCGCAACTGTTTTCTTTTGGTTCTCATCAAACCCCAGTTTTCCCAACTCTAGACCAAATTTTGTTCCTTAAATGTGTCTTTCCCCTCTAGGACAGGGGTGGCAAACTATTTGGAAAGCATCAGGTAGTAAATAAATACTTAGGCTTAGAGGGCCGTAAGTTGTTTCTTATGATTACGTAAGTCTGTTGTTGTAGATGAATGCAGCCATTGGCAGTCCAGTAGTTTGCCAGTCCCCTTGCTCTACAAGATTAAAAACTCCAGGAAAGCAATGACTTTGTTTTCTTTACCCTTTTTCTAGTACTTTGTATATAGGAGGTAATTAAATATTTGTTGAATAAATGCTTCAAAAATCAGAAAGTTGCTTGGGTCTTTTTAGAGAACTTCTCATGGTGATTTGCTGTCTGATTTATAATTGCACCCTTTTTTAAAGCAAATATTGAGAAGATTTTTCTAGAACGTATTTCTTTCTCTATTGGTATAAGTTGGGAAATCCAGCAGTAAAAGGCAAATATAGGCATGCTTTCTTTAAGATACATCATAAACTGGCCTGGCCAACATGGTGAAACCCCATCTCTACTAAGAAGTACAAAAATTGGCCGGGTGTGGTAATGTGCACCTGTAATTTCAGCTACTCGGGTGGCTGAGGCAGGAGAATCACTTGAGCCTGGAAGGCAGAGGCTGCAGTGAGCTGAGATTGCACCACTGCACTCCAGCCTGGCAACAGAGTGAGACTCCATCTCAAAATACGTATATGTATTTTTTAAATTTTCATATCAATTTTATCGTTGACATAAAGGTTATTTAAGAGCAAGCTGTTTGATCCAAGTATTTTATAGTTTTGAGAGTTTCTCTTGGAATTGATTTCTAGTTTTATTCCACGATGGTCCAAGAAGTTACTTGATATGATTTTGATTTTTCAAAATGTATTGAGATTGGTTTTGTGGCCTGATGTATGACCTGTCTTGGAGAATGTTCCATTTGCTGATGAGAAGAATGTATGTTCTGCAGAATAATGTATATTCTGCATATTGTTGGGTAGAATGTTGTGTAAATGTTTGCTTAGGTCCATTTGGTCTAAAGGCCAGTTTAAATCCAATGTTTCTTTATTGGTTTTCTGTCTCCATGATCCATCTAGTGCTATCAGTAGGGTGTTGAATCCATCCGTCATTGTTGTGTTGCTTTCTGTGTCTTCTTAGGTCTAGTAATATATGTTTTATGAATTTGGGCACTGGTATTTGGTACATATATATTTAGAATTGTATCTTCATGTTGAGTCGATCCCTTTAACATTATATAATTTTTTTTTTTTTTTTTGAGACGGAGTCTCGCTCTGTCACCCCGGCTGGAGTGCAGTGGCCGGATCTCAGCTCACTGCAAGCTCCGCCTCGCGGGTTCCCGCCATTCTCCTGCCTCAGCCTCCCGAGTAGCTGGGACTACAGGCGCCCGCCACCTCGCCCGGCTAGTTTTTTGTATTTTTTAGTAGAGACGGGGTTTCACCATGTTAGCCAGGATGGTCTCGATCTCCTGACCTCGTGATCCACCCGTCTCGGCCTCCCAAAGTGCTGGGATTACAGGCTTGAGCCACCGCGCCCGGCCTAATGTTTTTTTTTTTTTTAACTGTTGTTGATTTATAGTTTATTTTATTTGATATCAGCTACTCTTGCTCACTTTTGGTTTCTGTTTGTATGGAATAGCTGTTTCCACACCTTCAGTCTATAATTGTCTTTATGAGTAACATGAGTTTATTGTAAGTAGCATTTAGTTGGTTCATTTTAAAAAATCCATTACTGCCAGTCTGTATCTTTTAGGTAGAGCATGTAATCGATTTACATTCAAGGTTAGTATTTATATGTGAGGTTTTGCTCCTATCATAATGTTGTTATCCAGTTGCTTTGTAGATTCTTTCTTTTCCCCTCCTTTCTGTCTTTGTGGTTTGGTGGAATTCTGTTGTGTTGCTATTTGATTTTTTTCTCTTCCTGCCTTGTATAATTATTTTATAAGACCTGTGAATTTTATACTCTCTTGTTTTTATGATGGCTAGTATTGACCATTTGTTTCCATGTTTAGAACTCCTTTGAGTGTTTGTTGTAGATCTGGTTTAGGGGTGGTGAATTTCTTCAGGGTTTGCTTCTCTGGGAAAGACTTTATTTTGCCTCCATTTATGAAGCTTATTCTAGCAGGACACAAAATTTGTGGTTGACAGTCCTCCTGCTCCCCACCCCCAGCACTTTGAAAACAGAATCCTACAGATGGAGCAGGATTGTAAAAAACAGAAAAAATAAAATCCCAGTCTCTACTAAGCTTGTAAGGTACCTGCTGTGAAATCCACTGTTAGTCTAATGGATTTTCCGTTACTGGTGACTGAATGCTTTTTCTCTTGCTGATTTTAGGATATTTTCCTTCACATTGACCTTAGGCAGTCAAATTTCTATATATTGTAGTGAGGCCTTTCTTGCAGTGTTTTTGCCTGGTGTTCTTTGAGCCTCTGATACTTTGGATGTATAGATCTCTTGCTAGACAAGGGAAGTTTTCCTCGACAATTATTTCCTCAAATAGGTTTTCTTTTTTTTCTTTCTTTCTTTTTTTTTTTTTGAGACGGAGTCTTGCTCTGTTGCCCAGGCTGGAGTGCAGTGGTGCAATCTCGGCTCACTGCAAGCTCTGCCTCCTGGGTTCACGCCATTCTCCTGTCTCAGCCTCCTGAGTAGCTGGGACTACAGGTGCCCGCCACCACGCCTGGCTAATTTTTTGTATTTTTTAATAGAGACGGTGTTTCACCATGTTAGCGTGTTAGCCAGGATGGCCTCGATCTCCTGACCTCGTGATCCACCCGCCTTGGCCTCCCAAAGTGCCGGGATTACAGGTGTGAGCCACCGCGCCCGGCCTCCTCAAATAGGTTTTCTAAAGTTTTTGCTTTTTCTTTTCCCTTGGGATTACCTAGGATTTTGTTGGTTTGACTATTTTACATTGACCCATACTTCGAGAAGGCTTTGATCATTTTTAACAATTCTTTTTTCTTTATTTTGTCTGATTGATTAATTCAACAGATTTATCTTCACATTTTGAGATTCTCCTGCTTGGTCTAGTCCATTGTTTGCTTTCAACTGTATTTTGCAATTCCTTCCATGAAATTTTTTATTCCAGAAGTTCCTTTTTTAAAAAATAAAAAACTCTGCCTTTGGTAAATTTCTTGTTCATATCCTGAATTTCATTTTCTTATTACTTTATATTAGTTTTCAGATATCTCCTGTATCTCATAGAGCTTCTTTAAAAATCAGTATTTTAGCTGGGCATGGTGGCTGATGCCTGTAATCCCGGGAGGCTGAAGTGGGAAGATAGCTTGATGTCAGGAGTTCAAGACCATCCTGGACAAAACAGTGAGACACTCTCTCTAAAAATTATTTTTTTTTAATTTAACAAGTGGGCATGGCAGTGCAGACCTGTAGTCCCAGCCATTTAGGAGGCTGAGGTGGGAGGATCACTTGAGCCCATGAGACTGCAGTGAGCTATAATTGTGCCACTGAAATTCACCCTGGGCAATAGAGCAAGACCATATCTCAAGAAATAAAATAATCAGTATTTTGAATTTTTTATTTAATATTTCAAAGATTTCTTTTTGGTTAGGATCCATTGTTAGAGAATTACTGTGTTGCTTTGGAACTGTCATAGCACCTTTTTAAAAAATATTTTCTGTATTGGGCTCATTTCCTTTGCATCTGGAGTAGTAGTTGCTTATTTTTATTTTTGAATTTACTTTTGTTGGGGCAGGACTTATTTTTTCCTTAACAGTGTGTCTATGATGTATGTTTAATAGATTCTTTTGACTTTGCTTCTTGGGTGTATTCAGTGACATAAGTTACGTATGATTTCCTTGTTTATAAATAGCCTTAGCGTGGTGGCTTTCTGCAATGCTGGCTATTGTAGTAATGTATCGGGCGGGTGGGCAGTCTCAGGACTTCCTGTGTAGCTGCAGTGGTATGGGCAATTGTGGTAGTAGAGGTGGTGGCAGAGCTTGTCTCCTTCCTGAGCACTGCACGATTGTTTTAGCAGATGTTTTAATGGGCTGTGCAGGTTGGCCTCCTGTCCAGTATGTGGTGCTAGAAGGTAAGAGCTGGATGCAGCTGTTGTAGTAGCATTTATGGGTTACCTTTGTTAACCAGAAGTACTCTGATGTCCTAGATGATGAACTGGGCTGTGTAACTTCCAGGGGTCCCAGTCCTGTGCTCTGCCCCTGAGGCAGTTGGGGAGGACAGAGCTAGGCAGGGCTGGGCCGGAGAATCCTGCATTTTGGCCACCTCAACAGTGGACACAAGCACCAGCCCTTGCAGGGGTTGCAAGGTAGTTCTCAGGCCCCTGAAGCAATGCTCCAGGGAGGAGCAGAGCAACCAATGCCTTGCCAAAGATCCAGCACGGGGAAAGTGGGGTTGCTAGGGCTCTATAACCTGGCAGGTGATAGTGGGACCTGGTTCTCTACAGTTTTGACCTGGTTGAGTTCCCTCCTACCGTCTGCTATTGGCAGCAAGCTGAAATAGCCAGCCAAGTCCCAGGCAGTCTGTCCTCAGATTGTGAATCTGCCTCAGGCTGCAAAACTTTCTGCCAGGGACAAAAACCAGGCTCCAGGCCATACCCCTCCCAGTCTGGCTCTGCAAAGCAGGGGCCCCCAATTCTCTTACCCATGGCTGGGGCCCATGTTACGCTTGCCTCTCAATTCTGGTTGTGGAGGCTGCTCTCCTCAGTAACAGATCACAAATCTTAGTCTGGAGATTCTCCATACGAGTGACTGCCACCTATGCTGGCTGGCAGGTTTCTGTGCAGCCCCCTGTGACTTAGGATTGGGAATGGCCTCCTTCTATTTGCACCCACTGGGTCTAGGAGTATGAGTGGAGCACTTCCCACTCTCCCCAGTGCTCTCCAAGTCAGATCCAGTGCTTGGTAGGGCCAAGGAGCTCCCACTGGCTTCAGTTGCTCTCTCCCCTTCTCACATGGAGGATTCACTCCCAGTTTTTCATGGGACATGCAGTGCTGTTGCCTACTGAAGTGTTCAAAGTATCCAAAGTTTCTTTTGCTTTTTTTTTTTGAGACAAGGTCTTGCTCTGTTGCCCAGACTGGTACCTTCATAGCTCACTGCGGTCTTGACCTCCTGGGCTCACGCAGTCCTCCCATCTCAGCCTCTCAGGTAGCTGGGACTAATTAGCCGGACCATGCCCGGCTAATTTTTAAATATTTATAGAGACAAGCCATCACTATATTGCCCAGGCTGGTCTCAAATTCTTGGCCTCAGCCTTCCAGAGTGCTGTGGTTACAGGCATGAGCTACCACACTGGGCCTGTTATGCTTTTATGTTGAACTCCTGTGTTCCTTCTTAGATAAAAGTTCACAGTTTGAATACACTATTGTACTGTTTCCAGGTGGGTAAGGTTGACTACTTTTCTCTCTCTCCCTGTTTTTGGTCTGTGTGGTCATGTTACCTACTTGATAAACATTTCGGTTTTGTTCATGAATTGCCTTTTAAAAAATTTTGGGTTTTTGAATATTTGCATTATATAATTCTAGAGTGGGCAATAAATAAGGAATTTTTTGGAGAGGTCGTGTTATTTGTCTATTGTGTTGTCTTCCTTTCTCTTTAAATAGTAATTTTAAATAAAGTTAAAGAGTTTACAAGTAAAGACTTGAAATAAAGAGATTTTAATGAATTGAAGAGTTAACTTATTATTGCTGTTCATTTTCATAGGATAGCGTTAGATCTTTTGAAGCTTCAAAGCAGGTTTTAAAATACAGCAAATAGGTATTTGGTGCCAATGTGAGATTGCATGTTTCATGTTTTATGTTAAATTTCTCAAGACAGTATTGTTTCTTTTTTCTTTTATTAAGCTTCAAGTGGAAATAAAGAGATTATTTCGCATATTAGTCAACATGGAGGAAAATGGCCTTACTGGTTTAAAAAAATGGGTGAGTTCTTATTCTGAATGTTAAAAAATACGTTGGTATTGTGTTGACTTGATTTTTAATTTCTTCTTAATTTATCCAGAAAACTTTCAGAAGTTGGGGAATTATACCTTGAAATTACAAGTTGTATTGAATGAAAGTAATGCAGACACTTATGCAGGAAGACCGCTACCATCTAAAGCAATTAAGTTTTCTGTTAAAGGTAAGCAAAACAGTAATATATAATTATATATGCTAAAGATGGCATTTTAAATCCAAAAAGAAAAGAGAGATAAGCCAGTAAAAGATGTTTGAACAATTGGGTAACCATTTCGATTTTATTTTATTATTTTATTTTGTTTTGTTTTGTTTTGTTTTGTTCTTACTTACTTTGAGTTGGGGTCTCATTCTGTCACCCAGGCTGGAGTGCAGTGGCACAATCTCGGCTCACTGCAACCTCCGCTTCCTGGGTTCAAGTGATTCTCCTGCCTCAGTCTCCCAAGTAGCTGGAATTACAGGTGCCCTCCACCGTGCCTGGCTTTTTGTATTTTTAGTAAAGACAAGGTTTCGCCACGTTGACTAGTCTGGTCTTGATCTCATAACGTCTGATGATCTACCCGCTTCAGCCTCCCAAAGTGCTGGGATTACAGATGTGAGCCACCACGCCTGGCCCATCTTGATTTTTAAATAGCTTTATAAGTCTGCTTGATAATCATATTCCTTCTGAATTTTGAAGACATTGTTTTCTACTTTTCATTGTTGCTGGTAAAGTCTAAAACTGTCCTGATTCCTGACCCTTGGCTTATGGCCCCTCCTCCTCCAAAATGTTCTCTGTTCCCTAATCCTCAAGTGTTTAAGGAATCCCAGTTTCTGAAATATTCAATTGTATGATTTAGTGTGGGCCTGTTTTTATCTAGTATCATCCAGCCATGTACCTCATAGACCCTTTCAGTCTGGAAATCTCTGTTTTATTTTCTGGGAATTTTTCTTGAATCACTTTGATTTTTTCTCTTTTCTTCTCCCCTCCCCTCCCCTCCCCTCCCCTCCCCTCCCCTCCCCTCCCTTCCCCTCCCTTCCCCTCCCCTCCCCTCTCCTCTTTTCTCTCCCCTCTCCCCTCTCCCCTCTCCCCTCTCCCCTCTTCTTTCTTTCATTTTCAATGGGATCTTACACTTGCCCGGGCTGGAGTGCAGTGGCACGATGTCAGCTCACTGCAACCTCTGCCTGCCAGGTTAAAGCGATTCTCCTTGCCTCAACCTCCCAAGTAGCTGGGATTACAGGTGCCCACCACCACACCTGGCTAATTTTTTTGTATTTTTAGTAGAGATGGTGTTTCACTATGTTGGCCAGGCTGGTCTCGAACTCCTGACCTCATGATCCACCCTCCTTGGCCTCCCAAAGTGTTGGGGTTACAGGCATGAGCCATCACCTCTGGCCTCTTGTCTTTTTTGGAGATGGTGTCTTGCTCTGTTGCCTAGGCTGGAGTGCAGTGGTGTGATTGCAGCTCACTGCACCTAATTTTTTTTTTTTTTTTTTGGAGATGGAGTTTTGCTCTTGTTGCCCAGGCTGCAGGCTGGAGGGCTGGAGTGCAATGGTGTGATCTCGGCTTACTGCAACCTCCGACTCCCAGGTTCAAGTGAATCTTCTGCCTCAACCTCCCAAGTAGCTGGGATTACAGGTGCCCACCACCACACCTGGCTAATTTTTTTGTATTTTTAGTAGAGACGGTGTTTCACTATGTTGGCCAGGCTGGTCTCGAACTCCTGACCTCATGATCCGCCCTCCTTGGCCTCCCAAAGTGTTGGGGTTACAGGCATGAGCCATCACCTCTGGCCTCTTGTCTTTTTAGGAGATGGTGTCTTGCTCTGTTGCCTAGCCTGGAGTGCAGTAGTGTGATTGCAGCTCACTGCACCTAATTTTTTTTTTTTTTTTTTTGGAGATGGAGTTTTGCTCTTGTTGCCCAGGCTGGAGGGCTGGAGTGCAATGGTGTGATCTCGGCTTACTGCAACCTCCGACTCCCAGGTTCAAGTGGATCTTCTGCCTCAGCCTCCCAAGTAGCTGGGATTACAGGCATGCGCCACCATGCCCAGCTAATTTTGTATTTTTAGTAGAGATGGGGTTTTTTCATGTTGGTAAGGCTGGTCTTGAACTTCTGACCTCAGGTGATCCACCGGCCTCAGCCTCCCAAAGTGCTGGGATTACAGATGTTAGCCACCGCACCTGGCCCTAATTTTTAAAAAACATTTTTTTGTAGAGACAGGGTCTCGCTATGTTATGTTGCCCATTCTGGCCTCAGACACCTAACCTCAAGCCATCTTCCTGCCTCGGCCTTCTAAAGTGCTGGGATTACAGGCTTGAGCCATTGTGCCCAGCCTGTTCTTTTTTTCTAAAACATCTAATGTTAAGATGTTGGATTTCAGGATTGGTATATTATTTTTGTTTTTCCTACTTGCCATCTCTTGGTTTTGTTTTACTACCGTATTGGAGATTTTCTTAACAGCTTGATGTTCTATGCTATTTTTTCCTTTTTGCTACCATTTTTAATTTCTAAAATCTCTTTTAAAATAATCTTGTTAAACAATTCCTTAAGCATTCTCTTCCTACTTCATGAATTTAGTATCTTTATTCTCTGAGGATATTAATAATAGTGGGTTTTTTTTTATAGCATTTTTCCTGATTCATAGTTTGTTTCCTCCATGTTGCTTTTTTTCCTCCTTGTCTTTATTAGATATTCTCTTATATAATTAGTGATTTGCTTACATTGAAGAATAGGGCACTTAAAAACTTAAATTTCCTTGGGGGAAGTTATGATACGAGAATTTTTAGGTCTTGTCTCTGGCTGTTTCCATTCCCCAGAGTGGAGCCTTTCAGTCACCTGCTAAAAGGGTAAAGACGTAGCTGCCAGCATTTTGGGAACCAAGCTGGGAAAGACCATTTGTGTGTGTTTGTGGGAGTCCTCACATTTAGTATATAATTTTCCACTTGATTTTCCTATTTTCAATAGACACTTTCCTATTTTCAATGACACTTTTAAATTTAATTAATTATATTTTAAAATACAGACAGGGTCTCACTATGTCACCCATGCTGGTCTTGAACTCCTGGGCTCAAGTTATCCTGCTTTCTTGGCCTCCCAAAGTGCTGAGGTTATAGGTTTGAGCCACCACGCCTGATCAGTGACACTTTTAGTAGTGGTGTGTCTCTCACTTCTGGACCTTTTCTTCTTTCCCTAAAGAATTAACCTTCCATCTTTTGCTGGGGATGAGGAGGGTCGTTGACTAGCCCATGCGTTGAAGGATGGGGATCTGCGAAACTGTTTCTCAAACTGACTTCAGCTAACCTTGTTTTATTTCAGTTTCACTACAACTTTCTACGGCCATCCCTGAGACTTTTGGGCATCTGATAACTGTGAATCAGATTCGGTCTCTGCTTGCTTTGTTGTTTGAGTATTTGATGTTCTTAGGTCTTTCTGCTAAGTCAGTTACACTTACTCATATGTCTTTGGCTTTCCAATTCTATTACTCTCATCTTTTTTCTTGTTTACTGCTTTTATAGAGTCATTGTTACAGGGTTTTTGGAGAGAACTGATCTAAATCTAAGTAGCTGTGATATCAAGAAGGACCACCTTGGAGTGGTTTTCTTTTTTTTTTAATGTTTTAGGAGACTTTTTTATATATAAATCTCTGTTCTTTTAACACCTGTGGAACATATATTCATAAGATGGGTTTGCTGTAGTTTAAGCAGTTTCCTGTTGATGAATCATGTTGATTGTTTCCAAGTTTTTGGCTATTAGAAACCGTAGTGCTATTTGGTAAAAAAAATTATGCTGCTTTCTGTACATATGTTAGAATCTCCTTAGGGTGATACCAAGAAGTGGACATCCCAAAAGGCTATGCCAAGAAGTACCTTCACTTCTCACTATGAGAGTTCCAGTTGACTGCATGCTCATTCCTGGCTGAACTATATATTTAGTTAGCATAGTTGGTGGTGAAACTGCTTCTCTAATTTTTAGATTGTGTACCTCTTCTAGCCATTATTGGACATTGTATGCTATCTATGAATGCTTGTTAATTTACTATACCCATTTTAATAGTTTAAAGCTGTGGTTCTCAAATTTGAGTTTGTATCAGATTCACCCGAAAAGAAACACAGCTTGCTGAATTTCACCGAGTTTCTGATTCAGCAGGTTTGAGGTGGGCCCTAGAATTTGCATTTCTAATAAGTTCTCAGGGGATGCTAAAACTTCAAGACTAGAGACCACACTTTGAGAACAGCTGATTTATAGGAGGGTTTCATGAAGTCTGAATTTTCCTTGTTACACATGTTGCAAATATTTTCTCGTGTGGAGCTTCTATTTAACTTCATCATATATATCATTTTATAACTATTGAATATCGTGTTTTGCCTTTAAAGTTCTTTCCTATGAAAAGGTACAACAGCTGGGCCTGGTGGCTCACGCCTGGGGAGGCAGGTGGGTAGCTTGAGTTCAGGAGTTCAAGACCAGTGGGCAACATGATGAGACCCTGTTGCTACAAAAAATACAAAAATTAGCCAGGTGTAGTGGTACACACCTGTAGTCCCAGCTACTCGGGAGGTTTTTCCCAAGTGGATTGTCTGCATAATATATAATTTTTGTGCTGATTTTAAAATGTTATTTTTAGTATAGTCTAAAATAGATTTCTAAAATTTCTCATATAGAAATGGATCTGTTTTTGACCCCCAATGGATTTTCTCACCAATGTACTTGCTTTTCATTTCATTTTTGTTTTTGTTGAAGAGGGTAAGCCAGAGAAATTTTCTTGTGTTCTTCTGGATCATCTTTGTCGTGTTGGAGTTCCATTTAATATCCCTCTGGAGTTTCAGGATGAATTTGGTCATACCAGTCAACTAGTAACTGATATTCAGCCAGTTCTTGAAGCAAGGTAATTTGAAGGATCAATACATATTTGTCCTTTCATATTTGCTAAGCATTTGCTCTTTTTTTCAGCTTAATTTTTTTTGTGTGTAAGGTGTTCAACTTTAGTATTATTTAAAATATTAGTGAATTATATTACATCTGAGTAATTTAGCTCCAAGCTATCCTCTGTAACTAGTGTCATATATAAATTGCTTCACTGAAGTTTATATTGTGACTGAATTTATTGCTGAAATTAAGGTGTTCATGTCTTACTCCATGTTCTTTTGCAAGTATGATATAATGTCTCAATTCATTATTTGAAATACTTCATTCTGTGTCTTCTGTCATCACTGTTTTCTCTTTTAGGGTTCTTAGTTATTGGATGTTGGACCTTCTGTACTGAATCCCCAATTTTTTTAAAAAATGTCCTCAATCTTTTTGTGTTTCTGTTTTACTTTCTGATAAATGTTCTCAACCTTGTGCTTACTACCTTTCCATTGAGTTTTTCCTTTCTGCTAATGTATTTTTAGTTGCCATGAGTTCTTTTTGGTTCTCTGAAATTTTTTGAAGACCCTCTTTTTGTTTTATGAATGTAGTACCATTTTCACTGATAAAACAAATGGGTTTTTTTTTTTTTTTTTTTTTTTTAAGTTTTCTTTTGCCTATACAGATACTCTGTTGTCTCCAACTTAGTCGATTGCTTGTTCTTGGTCTCTAGAGATATCTGGTTATTGGTTGTCTGCTTGTAAATGAGTAGGAGACTGGAATGCAGGTGAAAGAGTGTGGAGAGGCTGTTGCCCGTGAGCTCCACTGTGGGATGATCTGTCTGGAGTACATTGTTGGGGGAAATCCTGTTAGTATTTTTAGGTCTTGGGCTGGGCAGTTTCCTCAAAGAAGAATCTTCAGTCTTTTGCCTGGAGCGGGGAATAGTTTGGTTCCTAATCAAAGAACAGGGCTGGGGTGGGAATTGGGGAGGAGAGGTCTCAGTATCCATATGCATTCGTTCCAGATTACCTCTTCTCTTCTTTTTAGTATTTCATTCTCATCCTCAACTTACCTCGTGTCCCTGGTTCAGAGATCTTCTGTTTTAACCTTTTCAGAGATTTATCTTTCACTCATCTGCCAGAGGCAGAGACGAGAGATCTGAGATCTAAACTTTTCATCAGTCTTTTTGCTTGTTTGTTTAAACCTTTTCCTTTTGCCAATTCTGAACAGTACCTGGGCACTCTATGAGAGAGGTTGGTTTCTAGCTTTTTCTATTTCTGTTTTATGATTCAGCTTTTTGGAGACTGCTGATACTTGCCACTTGTCTGTCCTGTTTTCTAGCAGATAAGTTTGGTTGCCCTGTCTCTGCTTCCTTTCTGTTTTTTCTTTATTTTTTCCTTTAATAATAAAATAAATCCCTTTACTGTCATATTAGTGGGATTTTAAGAGACAGTGAAAGTAGGTGTATATGTTTAATGTGCCATCTTTCCCAGGGGATTTATTTTATCTTGTGTGCCACATTACATCTTTTTTCAAATGAGCTTTACAGTTTATTCTGAAAATACCTGTAAACACTTAAATTCCATTCCTCAGAAAAATTAGGCTTTTCTCCATCATGGTATATTTTTTACTTTTTTCCCCTTTACCTTTGACAAAGTAAAATTTTGCCACTGCAGAGGTCTACATCTGGTCAAATCTGATGAAATTAGCTTTGGAATCAGCTTTAGGAACCATATTACTCATGGAAGTAGATTAGGTGATCTCGCCGGTTTATGTCCTCATAAGCCTGTCTGTTATTATTTGAACTTTTATCTAAATTGCCATTCGTTTTAATAATAGATGCCCATAAGTCTCTAAAATCCCACTGGTGAAATATTTGAAAGAATTCATGTTAAATGCTGAGGACATCCTTAAACCTGGCTTCTTTGGATATTTCCTTTTCTTAGGCTTGTATACATGGTCTAGCATTAGATTAGGTACTACGTTGTATCTTTACTAATTCAATACATGCTATTTTAATTTTACATTATACCTATTGTATCATTTTCAGTGTTTAACCCATTGGCATCACTTATTAATACTTGTTGGATCAGTTTTCTTTGTAAAAGAAATCCATTGGAATTTTTTTCTGTTTAGTTCTTTATATATAAAAAATATTTTATTAGAAAAATAGACATGGCAATGTTACATAGGAAAGCAAAAACACATTTGCAGCTTACTTGTAGGCAATTGAGGGGAGTTAAAAAATAATTTTTTTTCCCCAGTGGTTTATCTTTACATTATGAAGAAATAACCAAAGGACCAAATTGTGTAATTCGAGGAGTTACAGCTAAGGGCCCTGTAAACTCTTGTCAAGGCAAGGTAAGCATTATGTATAGATCCTATGATACTTGTTAAATATTTATTTCATATGGTAAGAATGAAATTGTAAATGAAAAGTGGAATGACCTATTTTTAAAAAACAGATGATAGTAATTGGGTTTTTAGGAATTTATCAGCATTATGCCACCTGACTTATCAGTTACATCTGTAAGAAAAATTGGCACATTTCCTACTATTGTTGGTTAAACATGAATTAAATATTTTTCATCTGTCCCCATTATCGCTATTTCAGTTCTTTCACATTCAAAGTCATTTTTTTGGCGGTTATCCAGGACTATGCCGTTTTGGTTTTTTTTTTCTCTGTCTCTCCTACTGTTTCTGTCCACTTTTGAATATTTTTCTTAGAACAAAAATGACAATTAGAAATATGGGAAACTTCAGCTCACATCTTTAAACATATCACTTTGATATTTAGATAAAAGGAAGTGTTTGGTGAGAGATACAGTTAAGGAAGGAATCCTATGCATAGTTTGTTGGTCTAAAAAAAAAACAGGGAAGCTAAAAATAGAAACTCTAATAAAGTAATTTTTCAATTAGATCTATACAGCAGCTAATAGACTTAACTGACTAAAAGGAACACTGTAGCTAATTTTTTTTTCAGTGTATCATTACTTTAAATATTTAAATATTTTCCCTATCAGTGTGATGTTTAAAACAGCGCATGTGTATTTTTTCCAAGTACTGTATACTGCTTTGTATAATCAAGTCAACAATTGAGTTCTTGATTCTTTCTGAATTCAGATTTTTCTGGAAAAAGAACTTGAAATTCACAGAAAATTTGACTTTAGTAAGATAAACTTACTAAAAATTCCTAGATTATAAAAACCTTTTTATTTTGAAATAACTTTAGAGGAAATAACTTACAAAGGAGTTCGAAGATAGTATAGAGAGGTTGCATGTAGAAAGTTCTTCCTGTTAATGTCTGACAGAACTTTATATATTTATCCACACATCGACAAAATACTACTAACAAAACTGTGGACTTTTTTTATTGTCTCCAGTTAATTTATTTTTCTGCTCCAGGATCCAATATAGAGTACCACATTGCATTTCAAAATTTTGTGATTTTTGTTTCTACTTTACTATTTCATATGTTTTATAATATCTATCTTGATTATGATAATTATTCAGAGGTTATGCCTTTTGAGAATAAAAATTTAAGAGAAAAATTGATCCTAAAATGATATTCCTATTTTGGAAAAGTAGGTTCTACCATAATTCTGTTCATTTCACTGTCTATAAGGAAGCAATATTGATCAATTTTTTTCCTCTAAGATTTCTGACTCCATATATGATAATTTTAGTAAGTATAAAATTGGTAAGTAATTTCTACAATGGTATGAAAATAAAACCAAAATATAAATCAGAATTGATGTGATAAACTACTTAAGTTTGTATTTAGGACTGGGTTTAATTTTTACTGGTTTTTTCAACAGAATTATAATCTGAAGGTTACTCTGCCGGGCTTAAAAGAAGACTCACAGATTTTGAAAATGAAATTACTACCTGGTAATATTATTTCAAGAAATATTCATAATTATTTAAAATAATATTCTTATGTTAAAGTATAATGCTATAAAGTTAGAGATTTTTGGGCTTTTAGTAGTGGTATAAATCTTGAAAATACTTTTAAATGTCAAACCATAGCACTAACAGAAATGACCAGTTTTTAAAAAGGAAAACATTTAGGAAGATGTTATTGACATTCTAAATATAACATTGGGAGAAAAGTTTGGGTATTGAAAATGTTTTGGGGAACTATTTCTTTTTTTTGTTTGTTTTTTTTTTTTGAGGCGGAGTCTCGCTCTGTCGCCCAGGCTGGAGTGCAGTGGCGCGATCTCGGCTCACTGCAAGCTCCGCCTCCCGGGTTCCCGCCATTCTCCTGCCTCAGCCTCCCGAGTAGCTGGGACTACAGGCGCCGCCACCACGCCCGGCTAATTTTTTTGTATTTTTAGTGGAGACGGGGTTTCATTGTGTTAGCCAGGATGGTCTCGATCTCCTGACCTCGTGATCCGCCCGTCTCGGCCTCCCAAAGTGCTGGGATTACAGGCTTGAGCCACCGCGCCCGGCCTGGGGAACTATTTCTTGGAATATATCTATTAGGCTTTATTAGAGATGGGTCTGTTCTTTACATTTTGTTTATACAACTGTTTCATATTTTAAGAAAAAATTTTAATGTTATTTTTATTAAGTTAATAACTTGAGAAAATGAAGTTGCATTAAAGTTACATGGGATAGAATATGCTGGGTAATTTGAGAGGCAGTCTATAGTAGAGGTTCTAAGTGCATTCTGGAGTCAGCCCTGCTGGGTTAGTGTCTAGGTAAACTCGTTCTATGCCTCAATTTCTTCTTGTGTAAAATGAGATAATATCTACTCCCTTGGGGTTGTTAGGAGTATTAAATGAGTTACTACAGGTAGTCCTTGCCTTGCACAGTTCTGTAGTACTCAATGGAGGACACAGTTCCAATACGCAAGAGTTTTCATTAACACCTACTGTACCAAGTAAGAACTGCCTGCACCTGTAAAACACAGCAATGTTTAGCATGTTAGTTTTAGCTCTGATATGAACAATACCACAATCATATCTGTGTGCATATGTGATCTTGTTACTGGTTGTAGGTAAAAAGAAACATATCAGCTATTTGCTTTCACAAATTCAAGTTGTTTGACATTTTCCTCCAGTGTGAATTGTTAAAGAATTTAGGTAGGTCCATTGGTGGAAGTACAAGAAAAAAATCATACGTATCAACAAACATTCATTTATTTTAGAGGTTAGATTATTAAATAATAAGTATGGATTTGAGTAGTATATTTCTCAGTAGCTAGATAGTTCTTTTTGAGGGGTATATAGGAAGTATCATGGTATAGTGATAAAAGTCAAGGAGTTTCAAATTACAAATCAGGATTTAAACCTATGTTTGCTACTTACTAGCCTGGTGACCTGGAAGAAATACTTAATTTATCTGAATCCCAGTTTCCTTCCCTGTAAAATGGGGATGATAATAGTAATATCTTCATTAAGATTATTGTGACGTTTATGTAAAAATAATCCTTAATAAAACTTAGCACAATACTTCATATATAGTAAATAAATGAATATTAACTAATATTAGTACAAAGTATAATAAATATTTTCAGTAATTCTCTCCATGTACTTGTGTTATCAGTATGTAGCATTAATTGAATTTTAAAATATCAGTGTTTATGGAACAAATCAGACTGGTTTACTGCAGAAATATAAGCCTACTTTTCTTAATCTTAGAGGAAATTTGTGATGTTAATTGCTTATGACATCAGAGGTAGTGGACAATCTAACAAGTGAATGACCTGATCATGTCATTACAAGAACTAATTCTTTGAATGTCTAAAACATATAGTTACTTGTGCCGGAAAAATCATCATGTAAAATTGTTAAATAGTTTTAATAAGCCGTTATTTTTCTTTTTGAATACCTTTTCCCCAGTATCTTTTAAAGATTTTAGGTGATTTCTAATGTGAATTATCACTGTGTCGTACCTTGTGGAATAAAACTTAGCCTAGACAGCAAGCATTTTATACAGTTGAGATAAGTCTTGTCATGTATTGAATCTATGCATTTTGGGATGAAACCGATTAAACATGGACATTGCCTGTATTTTTCTTTCTTGGCAATATTTGTAAAATATTGAGTTTTAATGCTAAAGTTGTTTCTTTTGCTGTTTCAGTACTTCAGTCTTTGAAACCTGAATATGTATTTCATTGTATAATTTACTGTTAGGTCAGCCTCGTCGATTGAAAGTGAAACCTGATTCCGAAATTTTAGTTATAGAAAATGGAACAGCTTTCCCATTTCAGGTGGAAGTTTTAGATGAATCAGACAACATAACAGCACAACCAAAATTGATTGTTCATTGTAAGGTAAGCTTATTGGAAGATACTTCGATTATTTTGAGTCCCTTATAGTAAGTGGCAGTGACTATTTTAGCCACTTAATAGTAAATCTTACATAGGATTTAAGTCTGAAATGATTATTCCATGGAGGGATTTGTGGGATCTTATTGTCAATAGTTTTTTTTTTTTAATCATTCCTAAACCAATAAAGATGCCACCTGTGCCCAGTTTCATAAATTCGTGGATGAAGGTTTACTCACCTCTCCTTCCTTGACTCCATCCCTCTCATTTTATATGAATTATACATGAATAGAAAGACAAAAATGTCTTTCAAGATTGGGAATGGGCTGCTCTGCCTGTGGAATAGCCTTTATTCCTTTATTTTAGGGGAAAAATAAATTGGGAATGATGCTTAAATGAAGGTAGGTAAAAGACCACAGAAAGAAAAGGAAAATCCAGTTAAGTAAAAAAGAAAAGGATTGTGATTGAGGAGGTTGGTTTTCCTTCCAAAACAGATAAATTTTACATAGTACAGTAGAAAATTACTGTTTTTGTTCAGTATTCAAGAGTTTTAGTGACTTTTACTTAGAATTTTCTTATTCATTGCCAGAAATAGTAGCTCTAGTGAATTATTTGAAACTTTGAACAATTATGGAATAATCAAATACATTTGATAGGGTCTTACATTATTTTGCATCCTTCAAATAGTTTTCAGGTGCTCCAAACCTTCCAGTCTATGTTGTAGATTGCAGTAGTTCCGGAACCAGTATTTTAACAGGATCTGCAATTCAAGTTCAGAATATTAAAAAAGACCAGATGCTTAAAGCAAGAATTGAAATACCTGTAAGTTATTATTGTTACTCATTGATACTGTATTGAGTCTTCATACAAATAGTCTTCAACTGCTTAATAACATGTTTTGCAAAATTGTTAACTTCTAAAAATGAGGTATTTGTGGTTCTTTCAGCCAAAGCAAAGCAAAGGCAATATGAAATGCTATAATGACTATTTTAACATTTGTGTCAAATATTAGTAATTGTCTTGATTTTTACAGTGTCTTTATTATAGTGTCTGAAACTATTACTGATTTATATTTCCCTAAAATATTTTTCTTCTATTAAAATACATAATTTTATTCTTTTGCTTTTTTTTTTTTTTTTTTAAGAGTTAGGGTCTCATTCTGTTGTCTAGGTTGGAGTGCAGTGGCACAATCATGACTTACTGCAGCCTCCAACTCCTAAGCTCTAGTGATCCTCTCACCTCAGCCTCCCAAGTAACTGGGACTACAGACAAGGACCAATGCACCTGATTATTTATTTATTATTTATTTTTTGAGAAAGAGGGTCTTGCTGTGTTGCTCAGTCTGATCTCAAATTCCTGGCAACAGACAGTCTTCCCACCTTGGCCTCCCAAAGTGCTGAAGTTACAGGCGTGCACCACTGTGCCTAGCCCTTTTGCTTTTTATGGTTCTCATTTGTTTTAGAAAGTTTGGTAAATATCTCCATTTAAACCACCACAGAAGAACATATAAACCTTTAATTTGTGTATATAATTTTCTATACACACATAGCTTTTTATTTGTATTTTTACACAAAGGGATTTCTTTTTTTTGTTTGTTTTTTTGAGACAGAGTCTCACTCTGTCTCCCAGGCTGGAGTGCAGTGGCGCAATCTCGGCTCACTGCAAGCTCCCGCTCCCGGGTTCACGCCGTTTTCCTGCCTCAGCCTCCCAAGTAGCTGGGACTACAGGCACCCGCCACTACGCCCAGATAATTTTTTGTATTTTTAGTAAAGATGGGGTTTCACCGTGTTAGCCAGGATGGTCTTGATCTCCTGACCTCATAATCCACCCGCCTCGGCCTCCCAAAGTGCTGAGATTACAGGTGTGAGCCACTGCGCCTGGCCCACAAAGGGATTTCTATATCATGTGCCAGTAGGATACTTTTTATTGGCGATGCATCATGGCTGATAGCGAAGCCAGCATGGAGGCAGAAGCTGTAAACAGTCTAAGGTTGTGGAGTGGGATAACAAATACTTAAGTAAAACTTCTAAGGTTGCTGAGTACAGATACTTAAGTAAAATACTTAAATGTGATTTCTTAGTAATTGATAATGGTGATAGATAATCTAACTGGTTGATTAACTTATACTTTCCTACTAATTATACATCAGTTATTAACATAGCTTGAACCTCAAATGGATACAAGATGTCTTTTACTTTTTGAATTAGAATGAGGTGACTCTTCATTCCAGTTCTTTTTAAGCTGGTTATATTTGATAACCTTAAAGTATTTTTTATGCATTTTCTTTATGCAATAATATGGGCAACATACTTTTGAGCACACTTTCTTGCAAAAGATGACTATGAATTAGGGAGGAATCTGGACTTGGAGGCAAGAGCAGCAGGCATTAGGACTTATGTAAATACTACAGACCAATCAGCAGAAGACCAAGAATTCAGGTCAATTAAAACGAATGCCAACAGAAATCCTCTAATATGCAGTTAGAAAATGTTATCCAATGGCAGTAACTGAGTTTAGGAGTAAAGCAAATAAGATACAACAGAAGATGGTTGTGTGCCTGACATTCTGTGAGGTAGGAATTTTTAATATCACTCACATGGATAGTCTTCCATAAGTTAAATGGCTACAACTGGATGAGGAAGGAGACATGAGTTAGGTAAGATTATAAAGGTATTTTATGTTTAAACTTGTTTTAAATTTAGTGTATGCTGTTGAATAGACTAACTAGATTATGAAATAATAATGTAATATTTTAATTTTGTGTGCCTAAAATCAATTTATATAGCATAATCTAGGTCTTTTCTTTGATCTATAGAACACTGGTGTGCCAATAATAAATTGTAAATATGCCGATACATTGACCAGTTGTCTTTAGGGCGTCTAGAGTCCTTCTTTGGCTATAAACAACCTTGATCACTTACCCCAATGTGTTATGAATTGAAAAAATACTGAAAGCTTAATGTAATCTATTATCATTAAATAATATATTTTATGGTAGCTGTTTGTCTCTGATTTTGTAGAAAGTTCTTAATTTCTTACATCTTTATTCTTATTCATAAATACTAACAGAGTATGAACATAATTAAAATTTCACAAGTTGGCAATACTTTTAAAGAAATTTGGAAATAAGAGGAAGGGACCGGGTGTAGTGGCTGATGCCTGTAATCCCAGCACTTTGGAAGACCAAGGCCAGTGGATCACCTGAGGTCAAGAGTTTGAGACCAGCCTGGCCAACATGGTGAAACCCGTCTCTGCTGAAAATACAAAAATTAGCTGTGCGTGGTGGTGGTTGCCTGTAATCCCAGCTACTCTGGAGGCTGAGGCAGGAGAGTGGTTTGAACCCAGAAGGCAGAGGTTGCAGTGAGCCAAGATCGCGCCACTGCCCTCCAGCTGGGAGGCAAAGCAAGACTCTGTCTCAAAAATAAAAATAAAAAAATAAAAAAGAGGAAGGGAATCCTTTTAGTCCAAATATAATTGTTTTTGTTTCAAGAATGTGGCCACTGTCGTTTATAACCTGATGGTATAACATACGGAATTATTAATAGTACAATGCCATCTTAATGACAAAACCTGTGAGTATAACAATGTATGAGATGGTCTTCCCTAATATTGAAAGTAAATTCTTCAGAAGTGTAAGATTTCAGTACAGATATCACTCAGTGTTTGTGTTTTCTTCTCTTCCTAGAGTTGTAAAGATGTGGCACCTGTGGAGAAGACTATTAAGTTACTTCCCAGTAGCCATGTTGCAAGACTACAAATATTCAGTGTGGAAGGACAAAAGGCAATTCAGATCAAACATCAGGATGAGGTTAATTGGATAGCAGGTGATATTATGCGTAATCTTATTTTTCAAATGTATGATGAAGGAGAAAGAGAAATCAATATAACATCCGCTTTAGCAGAAAAAATTAAAGTAAGTATCTCTAACAGATTGGTTATTTGTAAGAACTTTTTAAATTTTATGTTTGTAAGACTTTGAACAAGCCGTTTTGTGGGTAGTCTCTAAAAAAGAAAGTTGTCACAGAAAAATTATACTATCATTTCAAATTCTAAGAAGAATAAGCTTTTTTCATGGAGTAGGTTGAAATGCGAATGATTCATGTGTGACAAAATTATACTTAGAAAAAAATGATTTTGACATTTAAAAATCTAGGTTTTGGCATTTTGTTTAGTTGTGCTCTTCCTGACTAGCTGTTTTTCTGCAATCGCAGTTAACATCACCACCTTGATAAAGCTAGCAATAAATTGGTAGCAGTTTTGAAAGCACTAAACAAAAGATCTGTTAAAGGCAAGCAGTGAAACAGTGTTGTTAACTACAGAGCCTCGATTTGGCCATTTAAATTACTGAAATTGGTATACCACTCTAAAAATATCCTTAGAAAAGAGTTTTGTTGGTCCTCATGAACCTGCTGTCATCTAAATATGACATTTGTACCTTGATAGGGTTGAATCTACATGTTGAAACTTAATACCTCACTGAACAAGGACCCAAATCAAAATGTTAAGAGTCTTATTACATAAAGTAGACAGCTTTTTCGCATTCCCTTTATGGTTGACTGAAATAATAGTGGACAGTCTATGCTTGCTTCTTTCAAAGTTCAGTTTGTTCTTCTATAATGAGACACATGCATTCTTCAAAATCACTCTGCTGTGCAAAATTGTGCAATAAAAAAATCACAGGACTTATGAGGGAAAATGGAAACTAGAGGCACAATACTCAAACTTTCTCAGTAACCCATTAAGAGAACCTAATAAAATAGTGGCAAAAACAATAATGATAATACGTGTTAAATGTTAAGAACTACATAAATACTATAATAATATGGCAGTTTACCTAGCTTAATGAAGTCTTAGGAATGATTGCAGCTTTTGAGTTACTGTAAAGTGGTGGAAGGAAGGTTGTCTGAAAGTGAGGGGAAGTTGTTTTAACAGTCTGTGGATGAGCATGGCTCATTAACACATAGTCAACTGAGGTGACTGATAGGTGTTTGAGTTGCAACATTTTTTGTGTTCCCACTTGGTTGGTTCAGCTGCGCAGTTTTCTGTGTTGACCTAGTTTTTTCAAAGATGAAATCGTACCTAAGCAAAAGTAAAATTTGCCTTATGCTTAAATTGTTTACTGATAATTGTATTGGAACAAATTTGCATTTTCAAAGTAAACATGATTGTATTGGAACAAATTTGCATTTTCAAAGTAAGCATTGTAACAGAACTTACTGTACTTTTTTCCCCTTGACATCTATGGAGATAAAATTCCCAAGTGTGGAAAAAGAATTTACCAAAATTCCAGGCTTTTTGAGGTAGTTAGAAATAAGCATTCCTCCATGTCTGGAGAGCTGACATTCATAGACTCTTAGTAAGGAGTCCCAGTTAACCAAATTTTTGGAGAGTTAACATTGTTTGGCAATTGCTCTTTCAGACTGGTATACACCATACCCATCCTGTGTTTCCAAACATAAGATCTGGTAATTCAAAAGGATTATTTAGCATGGGTTCAACTGACATGAGTTTTAAAATCTTATTTGGAACAATGCTTGTTCTAGCCAGCTTTTTTCCCCTTCGTAATGAGGGAAGAGAGAATTGAGATAGAAATAATTCTGATTCCTCTTGGAAAGGAGGTAACCATTTTATCTCTATAAGCAGATTTGAAGGTAAGTAGTGGTTTAATAGTGGTGCCAGGGATGTGGCTTCTGAGCTATTTCCTTCTTTCTCACAATCATGCTTCCACTTCCTTGTTTCTTAAGAAGTTTAAGAAAAACATTGAGTGGAGAGCCTCTCCCTGTCATACCTTCTCTAAGATTGTTGCCTGCGTTTGACACATTGTGCCTCTAATTTGGTAATTATGTATGTCTATGCACTTCTTCATTGACAGTAAAAGATAGTGAATACTCCTTTTTTCTTAAGTTGAATGTACAGCCTTTATAGTGGTTTTGTGGTGTTGAGAGAATTAAGCCAAGATAGAGGGAATTCAGCCTGAACTGAGCTGGGGAATCTGTTCAGAGGGGTACACAGCCAGGGTGAGTGAGGAAAGCCTTTTATCTTTTTTGTGGAACTCCTTCTTATTTTCCTTTTTTTTTTTTTTAATACAATAAAGAACAGAGACTAAAGATGGTTTTAAAAGATAAAAAGGTAACTAAAAACATTAGAGCAGCATAAACTAGGAAACAGAATATTAGTGATTTTCATTAAAAAGTTAATTTACCACGGGCCAGGCGCGGTGGCTCACGCCTGTAATCCCAACACTTTGAGAGGCCGAGGCAGGTGAATCACGAGGTTGAGAGTTCACGACCAGCCTGGCCAAGATGGTGAAACCCCATCTCTACTAAAAAAAATACAAAAATTAGCCAGGTGTGGTGGCGGGCACCTGTAATCCCAGCTACTCAGGAGGTTGAGAGAGAGAATTGCTTGAATCCGAGAGTCAGAGGTTGCATGAGCTGAGATCACGCCACTGCACTCCAGCCTGGGCGACAGAGCGAGACTCGTCTCAAAAAAAAAAAAGTTAATTCACCACAATCAAGTAGGCTTTATTTTTGAGATTCAAGGTTGGTTCAACATACACAAATAAATAAGTGTGATTTGCCACATAAGCAAAATTAAAACCATATGATTTAATATGGTTTCAATAGATGCAGAAAATGCTTTTGATAAAATCCAACATCCCTTAGTGATAAAAGCCATCACTAGATACTGAAGAATACACCTCAAGATAATGAGAGCCATCCATGACAAACCCACAGCCAACATCATACCAAACAGGCAAAAGCTGGAACCATTCCCCTTGAGAACTGGAACAAGACAAGGATGCCTGCTCTTACCAATTCTATTCAACATAGTACTGGAAGTTCTACCCAGAGCAATCAGGCAAGAGAAAAATAAAAGGTATCCAAATAGGAAAATAAGTCAAACCGTCTCTTCGTTGTGGAGGTGATTCTATACCTAGAAAACACCAAAGACTCTGCCAAAAACCTCCTGGAGCTGATAAACAACTTCAGTAGGGTTTCAGAATGCAAAATTAGTGTACAAAACTAGTAGCATTTCTGTGTATCAGTAACTTTTGAGCTGAAAGCCAAATCAGTCCCATTTATGGTAGCCACAAAAAATGCAAAATGCCTAGGAATACATCTAGCCAAGGAAGTGAAAGATCTCTACAAGGAGAACTGCAACACTACTGAAAGAAATCGTAGATAATACCCACAAGAAGGGAAAAACATTTCATGCTCATGAGTCAGAAGAACTAGTATGATTCAAGTGACCATACCGCCCAAAGGAATCTACAGATTCAATGTCGTTCGTATCAAACTACTGTCATTTTTCACAGAATTGGAAAAAAGCTATTATAAATTTTGTATGGAACTAAAAAAGGGCTCAAAGCAATCCTAAGCAAAAATAACAAAATGAGAGGCATCACACTACCTGTCTTCAAACTGTACTACAGAGCTACAGTAACCAAAACAGCATGCTACTGGTACAAAAACAAATACATAGACCAACGGAGGAGGTTGGAGAACCCAGAAATAAACCTGTACACGTAGAGCTATCTGATCTTTGACAAAGGTGACAATAACAAGCAATGGGAAAGGACTCCCTATTCAAAAAATTGTGCCAGGATAACTGGCTAGCCATATGCAGAAGAATGAAACTGGATCCCTACCTTTTGCCTTATACAAAAATTAACTCAAGGTGGATTAAAGACTTAAATATAAGATTTCAAACCGTAAAAATTCTAGAAGAAAACCTAGGAAATAGCCATTCTGGACGTCGGCCCTGATGAAGAATTTATGACCAAGTCCCCAAAAGCAGTTACAACACAAACAAAAGTTGACAAGTGGGCCCTAATCAAACTAAAGAGCTGCACAGCAAAAGAAACTACCAACAGAGTAAACAGACAGACTACAGAATGGGAAAAAATATTAACAAGCTATATATTCTAAAAAGGTCTAATATCCAGAATCTATAAGGAACTTTAACAAGCAAAAAACAACCCCATTTAAAAAATGGGCAAAGGATATGAACAGATAACTTGTTAAGAGAATACATACATGTGGGTCAGCAAATCTATGAAAAAAATGCTCAACATCATAATCAGAGAGAAATGCAAATCAAAAGCAATGAGATACCATCTCACACCAGTCAGAATGACTATATTTAAAAATAGCAGACATCAAAAAATAACAGATGTTGGCAAGGTTGTGGAGAAGAAGGAATACTTATGCACTGTTGGTGCGACTGTAAATTAGTTCAGCCACTGTGGAGAGCAGTTTGGAGATTTCTCAACCTTAAATAGAACTACCATTTGAACCAGTGATACCATTACTATATATATACCCAAAGGAAAAGATACCATTTCACCAAATATACATGCAGTCTCTGTTTATCTCAGCACTATTCACAACAACAAAGACATAGGTGCCTATCAGTAGTGGACTGGATAAAGAAAATAAGGATAAAGAAAATACACCACAGAATACTACACAGCCATAAAAAAGAACAAAATCATGTCCTTTGCAGCAACATGGATGCAGCTGGAGGCCATTATCTTAAGTGAATTAATACAGGAACAGGAACCCAAATACTGAATGGTCTCATAAGTGGGAGCTAAACGTTAAATACCCATGGAAAATATAGGAACAGTAGACACTGGAGATTCCAAAAGAGGGGAAGGTAGTAGAGGAGCAAGGGTTGAAAAACTACCTATTGGGTACTATGCTCATTACCTGGGCGATGGGATAATTCATAGACCAAACCTCAGCAACATGCAATTTACCCATGTAACAAACCTGTATATGTACCCACTGAACCTAAAAGTAGAGGCAAAATAAAGTGTAAATTAGAATTTTTTTAAAAAAAAGATTGTTAGTGATTTTAAGGCCAGGTATGGTGGCTCACACATGTAATCCTAGCACTTTGGAAGGCTGAGGTGGGAGCATTGTTGGAGGCTAGGAGTTTAAGACCAGCATGGGCAACATAGTGAGACCCCTTCTTAACAAAAACTTAGGCAGACCTGGTGGTGCATGCCTGTAGTCTCAGGTACTCAGGAGACTGGGGCAGGAGCATTGCTTGAGCCCAGCAATTGGAGGCTCCAGTGAGCTGTGATCATGCCATTGCACTCCAACCTGGGCTACAGAGCGAGACCTTGTCTATAAAATCTAAAAGTAAAAATAGAATATGAGTGATTTTGAAATCAACTACAGAAGTCTAAATAAAAGTAGAGAGAAAGTTGAGGTCAGAATTCTTAAATAGAAAGTATTGGAAGTTTAAAAGTAAGGACAGAGTAGAGCAAACAACTTGAAAAAGTATGGATTAAATGACAAAATATGGAATGTAAGAGGTGTAAATTAATACAGAACTGAAAGCACCCAAGAAGAGATTAAGGCCAAAGTATGTCCAGAAAGTTAGATAAAACTTTTTTTTCCTCACCTTGCTGAGTAAGAATAAGGTTCACCTAGATCTCATTCAGAGCCTTCCCATAAATAGGATTCTTTTCAAAAAATAATTGAATATTGCTTTTCAGAATTACATGATCTGATTTATATGTTACTTTTAAAAGATAATGGCCACAGTGATACTTTTCTGGCAAAGCACTAAAGAAATGACTTAAGAATTTTTATTTTGTCTCACTAAAAAATAGGGCAGCATTAACAACAGAGACAAAGAGGATGCCTCTGTATCATAGTAGTATATGAACCACACCATTTCTGACCATAAAGAGACTTTTTTCTTGGAGGTGAAGAAGATGGATTATAATGTAGTTTTAAGAGTAAGATAAGTGGCAGTAGGAGAACATTAGACAGACTAAGCTTTATTATTCTTAAATATATCATTTTCTTCTAGGTTAATTGGACTCCTGAGATTAACAAAGAGCACTTGCTACAGGGTCTTCTTCCTGATGTGCAAGTACCAACATCTGTAAAAGATATGCGCTATTGCCAGGTTTCTTTCCAAGATGATCATGTGTCTTTGGAAAGTGCATTTACAGTAAGGTTTGTGGACTCATTATATTTTGCAGCCTGTGGCAACAAAATACTTTCCTCCATTGCACATATATGAAAGTTGTTTTTAATGTAAAAATACTACAGTTTCAATGAAATATGATAGATTGTCTTTGGAATAAAGTATCATTGGTGATAGCGATTAATTTTTGTTATCACTATAACCTTGCACTGAATTGACCTTCTAGTATCTGGAACCTTTATTAAAGGAAAGTTTAGTGCCAGCAACAGTGAAAACACCTGCAAAATGACAAAGACATGAAAAATTCAAAAGATACAGTGTGATCAGTCAGTGTTGTTCAGAAGGAAAAATTCTTTCATTGCTTAGTGAGAATTTTTAAAGCTGAGAGTCCCACCAGAGTTAATATGTAGAACTTATATTGAAGGGACAGAATTAAGTGAATGTGTAAAAAAAACCTTTTACACTGGTCTATCAATTTCTTGGCCACCTCTTTTCCAATAACCTCTTGGACTTTAATTCTTCTACCCATTTCTGTACTTTTCCCAACACTTAGGATAGTTCTGTTTTTGAGATAGAATTTTCAAATGTGCTGCATTCTGACCGTGATGACATCACTCAGTGAGTTATTAACTCGTCTGTTTTCTTGTCATAATTTCCTCTTAATCCAGCATTAATACTGTGACTTAACATGTCTGTAAGTTTTTGGTCCGTATTCTCTACTATCTTTGCAAAGTATCTTTTTCCTATTTTCTTTTGGGTTAATAGCAGATTATATAAATTAAACAGTTATTTGAAGGGGTGTTATTATATTTGAGTTATTGGATATGAACATTATATATGTGTTATTCTGTAGCATGTTGGAACTACTTCAATTAATGGTCTAACTAAAGACTTCTAACTTGTTAAACAATTTCAGACCACTTCCTGATGAACCTAAACATCTAAAATGTGAGATGAAAGGAGGAAAAACCGTACAGATTGGCCAAGAGCTTCAAGGAGAAGTAGGTTAGTATGGCTTGCTTTAAAAACAACAAAAAAACTGATGTTTCCTTCTATGGATGTTTTAGATACATAATCTGAAAGGAAAGCTTTTGGGTTCATATAATGTTATTGGTTTAAAATCTATTGTCAGACAAGATTGAAGTATTTTCATTACGTTTGCCCAGGCTGACATAGCTTTGAAATCAGTGTGACAAACATATTTTGTTGAAAAAAATCTTGCCTTTTGTTAGAAGTAATAATATTACTAATTAGAAGTTAATAAGAAAAGTATAAAATAAGCTTGGCATGGTACACATGCCTGTGGTCCCAGCTACCCAGGAGGCTGAGGCGAGAGGATTGCCTGAACCAAGGGGTTTCAGGCCAGCCTGGACAAAATAGTGATACTATACTCCTAAAAAAATTCTTTTTAAGTTCTGGGGTACATGTACAGAACGTGCAGGTTTGTTACGTAGGTATACATGTGCCATGGTGGTTTGCGGCACCCATCAACCCGTCATCTACATTAGGTATTTCTCTTAAGTGCTATCCCTCCCCTAGCCCCTACTCCCCGACAGGCCCTGCTGTGTAATGTTCGCCTCCCCGTGTCCATGTGTTCTCATTGTTCAACTCGCACTTAAGAGTGAGAACATGCGGTGTTTGGTTTTCTGTTGCTGTGTTAGTTTGCTGAGAATGATGGTTTCCAGCTTCATCCATGTCCCTGCAAAGAATATGAACTCATCATTTTTTATGGCTGCATAGTATTCCATGGTGTATTTGTGCCACATTTTCTTTATCCAGCCTGTCATTGATGGGCATTTGGATTAAAAAATTCTTTTTTAAACATGAAAATATAACGTACATGTATGAATGGATTCCTATGTATTTTTTGTTATGTCTAGAAAATTACATTAAAATATTATCTTCAAATTTTCATGGTAAAAAAATCTGATTAACATTAGCATCGTGTTAAATGTAGTTGAAAATATACTTATGTAAATCTTTATAGTGAATTTAAAAAATGAGTATAATTGTTTTATTACCAAAAATTAGTAAGAGAACAAAGAGTAAGTTTCTAAGCATGTTTTTATAAAGTATATTGTAGATATTTATATCTTCTATTAAAAGATAATACTAAAATAAAACTTCCCCTTTTTTAGTTATAATAATTACGGATCAGTACGGAAATCAGATTCAAGCATTTTCACCAAGTTCTTTATCTTCTTTGTCAATTGCTGGGGTTGGACTTGATAGCTCAAATTTGAAAACAACCTTTCAGGTATGGTTACTTTCTATACCATGTTGGTTTGATTCATTCTATTGTTATATGTGTAACAAAAAGTTTGGGAAAAACTAGTATAACAAAAAAGTTTGATTTTAGTTTTTAAATTGAAAAGTCATAAAAGGCACTTAAAAATCTTATAATGAAAAAGTTTGAACATACGCAGAAATAAACATAGAATGGGTATTTCTTGTGTTCCCATCATCTTCAACAGTCATCATTCTCCCCATACCATATCATTTTGAAGCAAATTCCAGACATCATACCATTTTATCCATAAAGATAGTGGTGTATAGATTTTTTTGATAGCTTTTCATAGCAGCTATTTAAATAAAATTTCTTGGTGTTTAAACCCTGTATTAACAGGATGCTGAGAGAAAAAATCATTATAAAGGTTTGCAGCTGTGCACTTAATTCAGGTTAGCTTAAAAAATAAAAACTCTGGTGGAATTCTTTCAGTTTAAAACAAACAAGCATGCTGTAGTCTGCTTGGAGAGGTAGAGACAGCTTTAGCGAAAAGGACATGGTGGAGTTGGGTCTTAAGGAACCTGCCAGTCCACAGTGGGTGAGAGAGAAGATCTCTCAGGTCAAAGGGAAGTTAAATTCATTTAGATTATTGAATGCTTTTTTAAACTTTTCCTCTTTGAGTCTCTATTACACTTTTTCTTAACAGGGGCAGTCACAAAAATAACTTACATGTTTCCCTTCTAACTAGCGTTTCTGTCTCCAGTAATCTGTTCTGCTCTTTTCTAATGTTGAGAGCATCATTTTCACTACTGAGGAACTTTGAATATTTTGTTCCCTCCACAATGATAAAATGTGCTCTTTGACTTTTAGGTTCTTCCATTTTCTAGCTTCACGCTACAGGTAGATGAAATCAGAAAATAAATGTGCTCCTGTGGTTGTGAATAAACAATCCCTGCTTCCTATCATTCTGTGCACAGGCTCCTAATTGTTCCTAAATTATAACCCATCTTCCTACATCTTCAGTTATTCTACTAGATCCGTCCCACCAGCATGTAAACATGCTGGAATGTCACTCATCTTAAACAAACAAAAGGAAAAATCTCTCCAGAAAAACCAGCAAAGCTTCATTTGGCTCTGTATTCCTGTCCATCTACTGCCCTCCTCCATTTTATAGTAAAACTCCTTGGAAGAGTTGTATGTTTTCACATCCTTTTCTGTCATTCTGTAGCAAGCCACTTTCATCATGTTTTTCTGCTCTGTTCTACCTGACCAAATCCAGGAGTCAATTTTCAGTTCTCATGCTACCCATTAGACCTATCAGCGTGTTACATTCTACTGCATTTGAAATCAGTTGCCTTAGTATGGCCTGTAATACCTACAGTATTCCACCCTACCATAATCTCACCCCTTTCTCTCTCCATAGCTCTTTACTCTCCAGCCAAGTGGACTTTTTTTCCACTTCTGTTGTTCTGTAATTGATGTATACCATCTTGGCCCATTTTCGGAATTGTATATTTAATTCTGTTTGTACCCATCTACAATTTGTAAATGCAATTTCATTTTCAAGATTTGAAATAAAACCAGAACAACTTCCAACATGACTTTAAAAAAGAAATCACCCCTTCAGAAGGGCTTTTGGTTCAGAAGGGCTATCAAATTTAGAAGCCTAAGATAGACTTTACATATTTTGAACTTCAGTACATTTTACTAAGGAATATTTATTTAATTTGTTTTCTGAATATTGAAAAATTCTTCTGTGCTTATTGAGCTTTTAGGAGAAATTAATTTTGATTATTTTGCAGTGACTTTTTACATAAAATGTTCTGTTCTACAGATCATTGAGAACATAAAACATGAAGTTTTCTCTCTGATTTATTTATTTATTTTTTTTTGAGACAGGATCTCACACTTTTGCCCGGGCTGGAGCACAGTGCAATGTTGTGAATATGGCTCACTGTAGCTTCGACCTCCTGGGTTCAAGTGATCCCACCAGAGCCTCCCAACTAGCTGGGACTATAGACGCTTGCCACTTCACCTGGCTAATCTTAAAATTTTTTGTAGAGATGAGGTCTTACTCTGTTGCCCAGGCTGGTCGTGAACTCCTGGGCTCAAGGGATCCTTCCGCCTAGGCCTTGTAAAGTGCTGGGATTATATAGTCAGGAGCCACTGTGCCTGGCCTGATTTTAAAATTTTGATGAAATATTGTTACAGCAGCCCAGAAACAAAAGCAAAATTTTGATGAAGCAGATTTGTACCTAGTAGAAATTTAAGATGACTGAATCTTCAAGGGTCACCGTTAAAATATGAATACTATAGCACTCATGCCAGTGTGGAATCATTCAGTCATATTGCAGAGATTATAGGCTAGTTTCATTGATTCTCATTAATATGACATGTTAGGCATTGTTCTAAGTAATAGAGATTGAGTAGTGACAAATCAAAGCTCCTGCCCTTGTGGAAATTATCTTGTCATGGAGAGGACATGCAATAGATGAGAAATAAGAGGTAAGAAAAATGAAGTAAGGAAGGGGATAGATAGTATGCCAATAAGTAAGGTGATCAGGGAAGAGCCTCTTCTTAAGGTTTCATATACAAAAATCTAAAGAAAAACAATGTGTATATCTGGTAAGTAATGTTGCAAACAGAGGGAAAAAAAAGTATAAAAGCTGTTCAGGTAGCAGAAAGGAGAAAGTACAAGGAAGAGGGAAATTAAGAAAAGATAAAGAGACATAGCCAGAACCTTTTGGATCCCCTACCCCTTGAAAGAAGAAATTCAATCTCTCCTCTCTTGAAAATAAAATTTATGACATGCCATTATTGCATAGGTACAATTTATTTTCTGTCCTTTTACCAAGAAACACATCTCTATGCCCATGGGTTAATGACAAAACATTTTATTTTGTTTTTCTGAAAACTAAGTGATATCCCCTGTCTTTCTCAATGTACTTTTCCTCACTAGGAAAACACACAGAGTATAAGTGTAAGAGGCATCAAATTTATTCCAGGTCCTCCTGGAAATAAGGATCTTTGTTTTACTTGGCACGAGTTTTCTGACTTTATTCGAGTGCAACTAATTTCTGGACCTCCTGCTAAACTTCTTCTTATAGACTGGCCAGAACTGAAGGAGGTAAGTCACTTCATGTCTTCACTGAAAGAATTTAATATTACATGGCCTATTACTTTCAGATTGTCAGTGGATCAGAACAGATATATTTTGTTGCTGAAGTAACAACTAACAGTTAACAGTAAAAATAACAAAAGAGCAAGGTAATGTGAGTCTTAATACTTTGCTATTTGATTCATCATTGTGTCCTCATTTGTTAAAAATGAGTGTAATAATTCAGATCTTAAAAACTACAGAGAATTTCAAACATGCATAAAAATAAAAAGAATAGTGTAGCGAACTCCCACGTGCCAGTTACCTAGTTTCTACAGTTACTTATTTTTGCCAATTTTGTTCTTTGTTCTCTTATACTAATCTAATAACTTTTTGTTGGAGTTTTAAAAAGCATATCTCAGACATCAAGTCATACCCATAAAAACTTCAGTATGACTTCCTATGCAAGTACTTAAATTTTAAACACTAATTTTGTAAATGTCTGCCAAATCCTTTGATTTTTTTTTTTTTTTTTACTGAAATTTTAGAATTCTAATTTGATGGACAAAAATTGTACATATTTATTGTGTACAACATATTTTGAAATATATATACATTGTGGAATGGGTAAATCAAGCTAATTAACACACATATTACTTCACATTTTTTTGTGGTGAAAACATTTGAAATCTATTCTCTTAGCAATTTTGAAGAATACAATATACTATTAACTATAATCATCATCATACAATTGATCTTTTGAACTTAATACCCCTATCTAACTGAAATTTTGTATCCTTTGATGGAATTCTAGTTTTAAAATGTCCAGATTCTGGCATTTGCTTGTGAAATAGCAGGGCTTTAACGGTTTTTTTTGTTTTGTTTTGTTTTGTTTTGAAACAGTTTCTCTTGTTACCCAGGCTGGAGTGTGGAATGCATTGGCACAATCTTGGCTCACTGCAACTTCCACCTCCTGGGTTCAAGCGATTATCCTGCCTCAGCCTCCCGAGTAGCTGGGATTACAGGCATGTGCCACCATGCCCGGCTAATTTTGTATTTTTAGTAAAGATAGAATTTCACCATGTTGTCCATGGTTGGTCTCAAACTTCTGACCTCAGGCAGTATGTCCACTTTGGCCTCCCGAAGTGCTGGGATTACAGGCATGAGCCACCGCACCCAGCCAGGACTTTAACTGTTGATGTGATAGCTAACTTTGAAAAAATTTTTATTTAAAAAAATTTTAAAAATTATTTATTTTTAATAGAGACAGGATTTCACCATGTTGACCAAGCTGATCTTGAGCTCCTGGGCCCAAGCGATTCTTCTGCCTCATTCTCCCAAAGATCTGAGATTACAGGTGTGAACCACCGTTCCCAGCCCACATTTTCTGTAAAAGAAAATGAACTCACACAATCATGGTAGTAGGTGAATTTATCTTAGTAAAGGGGCAGGTCATCTAAGAAAGGTTAACATGGTCATGCCTTAGTTTGAGATTGCTCTTTTTCACTTGTGAGTTTAAAAAGCAGATAAACTGGTTATGACAGTGTGCTTTATAAAACACAGTTTTTAAAATAATAATGTGTTGACTAAAGGGTTTTACTGAAAAGCCAGTGCATTTTTTTTTCTGGGAGCACTTACAAAACATAAATTAACCCACTTTTTATACCTATTGATGCCAATATGGGATTTGTTGATTGACTATTACCTGGAACAGTTATGTGAAATAGTTTTGAGGTGGAAAAAACTGGACATGTTTGTCTTATATCGTTTTGGGGGATAAATATAAAAAAATAATGATGGCTGTTGGCTCAAAAATTTGTAGGAGTTATTTGTAGATCCATAATAATCCAGAAACTTAAAACATAAACTAATACATCAGTCCGTTGAGATATGGTTATATGTAGATGAGGCTAGAAAAATGATTATTTGATATCTAATTTTTCTAAGTTTTCTAATTGCTGACCCATTTTCTCCCCGATAGGATCTGTTCAGAGAGGAGGAACTGATATAATGTATAAACATGATGAATAGAAAAATATATGGGTGTTAATAAATACATATATTATTCTTTATAAATGAGGGAGCTGGCCAGGTGCAGTGGCTCCTGCCTTGTAATCCCAGCACTTTGGGAGACCAAGGTGGAAGAATTGCTTGAGCCCAGGAGTTAAAAAGTACCAGGTGGGGCAACATAGTGAGAATTTGTCTCAGTAAAAAGGTTAAAAAAAAAAAAAAGACAAGTAAATGAGGAAACTGAAATGCTGAAATATTAACATTCCAGTATTAAAAAGTGACATTAAATGTGATATTAAAATGCTTATGAACCTTTTTTTTCAGAAATTTGCTTTTTCCGTTTTCTAGAAAACATTATTATTAGCCATTTGGGCTGCAAGTCATTTACTTAAAGATAACCTTTAAAAGTAGCTAGGAGTCCTTTAAAAACTTAGACTGTCCTTTAAAGGTAGTTTTGGTAAACAGTTACTTGATTAGGAATGAAATACTGTATGTTTACATTTGGAAACTCAGCAGTTTTCAAAATTCAAGCTTTCTGTAAACTTTGGCAGAGGGAACAAGGCTGTAGCTGTGTAAACTTTATGGTAGAGGGACACAACTAAACCAATCTCAAGGGTCTTTGGTTTTTTCATAATGTCCTATCCATAGCAGAATGTTAATTTTTCTTTCCATTTTCAGCAGCCTTTTCCCGTAATCTGGTAACCAACTACCTCAGTTAAGAGTAGGGGATAGAGGAAGCAGAAGGAACATTCTTGTTAGAGGAGAGGTGATAAATCAGTTTTTTGTTGTTGTTGTTCTTTAGTTCCCTTCCATGTTTTGTAGACTTTTAAAATATTGACCCAGAGGATTGGGCTTTTGTCAGGTATCTTGTTTAACACTGTTTCCTTTGATGTGCCCAATGTTAATAGGTCAGTAAGCAGATTTCTAGAATTATACAGCCTTACATATTAGCTAGGGAAAAAGCAAGAAGCATTTTAAGTCAACAAGACAGTGTAGATCATCAGTGAATAGTCCTATTTAACCAAGGGCTAGAAAGCCATGTTACTACTTTTAATGCACAATGGCAAGAGAGCTGAACATTAACTGAAGGAGAAGCTAAACTAGAGATTACCAATGCTAAATCTGAGAACCAAAGATAGGTTTCCATTTCTGTTGAACACATTCTAGTACTTACATAGCATTTGCATTGTGTTAGATGTTATAAGTAATCTAAAGATTTCAGGTGTACGCTTAGGTTATATGCAAATACTATGCAATTTTATATAAAAAAGTTGAATATCTGCAGCTTTTGGTATCCACTAGGGGTCTAGAACCAATCTCCTGTGGATACTGAGGGAAGACTGTAATGTCAGGTGTTGCTTTACCTTTTTTCAGATCATTTATCATTTCGGTAAGAGGGTCACACAATTTAGTTGACTTTCAAAAGTTTGTTTTCATTGACCAAAGAAGCCATTTGCGAATAGAACAGAGATAAATTAAGTGATTGTTACACAATTATACAAGTAATTGCATTGTTTGGCCCATATATTTTAGTGTTTCTTAAAATATTTCTATTCTTTTCAGTGCATTCCAGTGATTAATGGAAGAGATTTACAGAACCCTATTATTGTTCAACTTTGTGATCAGTGGGATAATCCAGCACCGGTACAACATGTTAAAATAAGTCTTACAAAAGCTAGCAATTTAAAGGTAAGTTTAAACTTCCTTACATCTTCATTTAAAATTCTGGATTTCATTTTCATGATAGTATCTTTAGCTGTCATATTGCTTCTTTTTTAAAAAATATATTTTACATAATCTTTATTATTACTTAGCGTAAATAAACCTCAAAAAATTTTTAAATTATTTTGAGGAAGTAGAATTTATATCTTACAATAGTACAACAAGGGGCCAACATTGTACAGTTATGACTGTTTTAATGTTTCTTATATAGTAAGATTTGCATTTCAGATTAGGATGAATAAATAGATAATTAACACTGACAAAGTGAATGAAGACAGATACCACAGGGACCCACAGAATGGATTAAGGAACAGACATTATTGGGGAAACATACATGGTGAGGCTAAACAAAAAGAGTCATGCAGGTACCTATCCTCTACTTATAGAGAGCTACCAGATCCTGGGCAGAGCTGCTAGAACATGCTGGTATATTCTAGGGTGAGGCTCCTGCCCTCTGTGGTTCTTCTTATGGGGCAAGTATGAACATGGTCTTATAAAGGTGAGGAACAGTCTTGACTACCAGAAAGTTCAAGATTAGGTATCAGTTATTCCCATGAGTACTGAGAAGCTGCTTGGGATCTAGGGGCTGGTGCAAAGTTGGAGGCCCTCCTTCTAGGGGAAAGAGGAAAAGCCGCTATTCATTGCAAAGGTGTGTGTGTGTGTGTGTGTGTGTGTGTGTGTGTGTGTGTACAATTTTTTTTTTTTTTTTTTTTTTTTGTGAGACAGTCTCACTGCAACGCCCAGGGTGGAGTGCAATCGTGTGATCTTGGCTCACTGCAACCTCTGCCTCCCAGGTTCAAGTGATTCTCCTGCCTCAGCCTCCTGAGTAGTTGGGATTACAGGCATGTGCCATCATGCCTGGCTAATTTTTGTATTTTTAGTGGAAACGGGGTTTCACCATGTTGGCCAGGCTGTTCTCAAACTCCTGACCTCGGGTAATCCACCTGCCTTGGCCTTCCAAAGTGCTGGGATTACAGGCGTGAGCCACCATGCCTGGCCATAAAGTTGTATTTTTATACTGTCTCTTCTGTGTGTTGAAGGGAATTCATTGGTCCCAGCCAGGTTGTTGCTAGGCAAGCCAGGGGGAGTTGGGGTCATATTCAGACAATCTTGAGTATCCCTCCACATATAAAAAATAAATATAAATGTAATGGAGAAACCAGTTGATATTATGTAAAGATGATGTTTCTCTTGCAATTATTTATAGTTCAATCAGAATCCCAGTAGGGATTTCCCAGAACCTGAAAAGGTGATCTTAAAAGTTGTATGGAAGATTAAAGTGCAAAGAATGGCTTATTATACACATGGACCTGTTTTCATAGTAATTACAGTTGGAGTTTTTAAATGAGTCTGTTAAATGAGTCTATGATATTGCTGCTATAAGACCTGAAAAGACTTACTTCTCTGGCTTGTCAGTAAGGATTTGATACCCAGATGGGAGACTTATTTTGAGAAAGATGGGTTGAGAGACAATGGACCAGAGAGTAACTGGGACAGGTATAAACATAGGACTTCATCCTATCATTTCAAGTGTGCTTTCTCATTTTTTCCTATTCAGCTATTGCTTTTCCTGTCTGCATGTACCATTATTACCTATTCTTTAGGTTCTACTAAGTTGAGATGGGTTTTAGGGTTTGGGAGACAGTCTGATTTTTCTTCTACTGTGGTCTACAAATTCACTGTTATTCTGAATGTTTGCTTCCAGTAGAGTTAGACAACGATTATTTTTAACCCCATAATAAAGATATGATTCTGGTTTCTGGAGAACCATCTGTAAAAGGCTGAGAGACCCTTCTAAATCCGTTATTAGGAAATGTGGCCACTGATTCTTGATCTCTTGAAAGTGAAAGCTTGGTTATCACTGTGAATGTAGTATTGCAGCAAAAATTTGAGAAGTGTATCTGAGTAAACATTCAAGAGAAAAATGAAGAATGAAGATAGTGCTATGATCCTTTGACTTGAGTGTGTGTGTACAGTATATATTTCTCCAGTACAGTCCCCTACACCTGCCCCAGCTTTAGAATATACCTTCATTGTTTGTGTAAACTTCATTTGATGTATCAGTGATATTGAAACGGTGAACTAGAAATCTGCAACTTAGTAACTGAAATACATTAAATTCTAGTGAAATTGATCAAGATGAGTGATTGTTACTCTACTTTGGATTATATCATTACATGCTACATTATTCCAACTAGTTCAGATTTTTAAAATTTAGATTTTGGAAGTATGCAAATACTGCTTTTAAAATAGGAATAGAGGGAAAGAACATTGTAATGGAAGAAAGAACTTGATTGATCTCTAGAATTTTCTAATTAACCATTTTGTTTTGTTTTGTTTTGTTTTTAGCTCACGCCTTCAAACCAACAGCATAAAACAGATGAGAAAGGCAGGGCTAATTTGGGAGTATTCAGTGTTTTTGCCCCTAGGTAAGAACCAAAAGTTTGATAGTTGTTGGTGTTACAGAGATTCATTTTTCTTCTACTGCTTTGCTGAAGTTAAAAGTAATGACTATCCTTCTATTTAATGTTAGGCAAGAGTTGAGACTGAATAGAAGTTGAGAGGTTTTCTAAGAGTTGAACTTTGCGTAAATTGTCTCAAAATTTTTAGATTATTCACTCAAATTAACTAAATGTAATTTGAACCCCTCTCCCCTTTTGTTTTGTTTTGCTAGAGGAGAGCATACTCTGCAGGTTAAAGCCATCTATAACAAAAGTATCATAGAAGGACCTGTAATTAAGTTAATGATTCTTCCAGATCCAGAAAAACCCGTTCGTCTCAATGTTAAATATGACAAAGATGCTTCCTTCTTAGCAGGGGGTCTTTTCACTGGTGAGTATTTCATATACATAAATAAATCTATAATGATAATTTGCTTTGTACATTAGTGGAATAAATTACTTATCCTAGGTGTTCAGCACAATAAAAAATCATGCTTATAATAGCCTTTTTAAAAAAAAATCCTTTTAAGGGGCAAAGAAAATATATTTAACTTAGCAATGCCTACTCTTATTCCCGTGTCTTGCATTTATTTTAATATCAAGAATGAACTGAAAGTTCATACATAAACTGATAGGCTGAGGTAATTAATTCACGTGGTGTTTGTACATTCACTGAATTGTAAAATTGTGTGAAAGAAATAGGAACCATATGGTGAGAATTATGGAGTTATGCTCTACTAAATATTGTGTTGTGATCTTAAACCCATCATAACTAGAATCATTTAGCTTAATTTGAGTGAAAATATATCACATCAGCATTTATGATTAAAGATATTTAAGAAAAACAAACATTTATTAAATACTGCTATGTTAAGATACTATGCTGTGCTCTGAATTACAGTAATGAATAAGACAGTTTTCAGTATGCTCAGTCTAATGTAGGAGACAGGGAAGCAAATTATTTCAATATTATGTGGCAGATATTAATAGGAAATTAGTTTTTGCTTTACACAAATAATTTTCTGAAAGACTTCCATTTTCTTAAAAAGGTGAATCCCTGTACATAGTTTTAAGTAGTGAATGAAGCACCTCAAAGTTTAGATTTAAAAATTTTTGACAATAATTTTTAATAATTAAGTTACATGTGCACATAGCTTTTTATACTTTATAAAGTAGACTCTCTATACCATATGTAAAATATTAAGTCTATTTCAGGGAGATCTATTTCCTGTTATTAAAAAACTACAATAACAGGTGCCAAATGAATGTGTTACAGGTGGTAAATATAATGGGAATATTATATATAATGATCTCTTGGCTATTGTATGCTATTGAAAATCATACAAGAAAGTAAATATTCTGTTCTTGGAATACGTAAAGCATATGGTGCTATGACCAGTTGGCGTAACTCTTAAGTTGCTGAGTATACATACATTCTAGCCTTTTGGTCTTGTATGCTAGAATTTATACATTTCTTCGTCAGACTTGTATTAACATTTAAATAACATGTATGCTTTAAACATTTAAATAAGATATTTGCTTTAAGGCATACAATTATTTAACCATATCCATTAATTGAACTAGAAAGAAAATAATTTTTTAACGTTTACCATGACAGATTTTATGATTAGTGTTATTTCTGAAGATGACAGTATCATTAAAAATATTAATCCAGCACGTATTTCCATGAAAATGTGGAAGCTATCTACCAGTGGGAACCGACCCCCAGCAAATGTGAGTCATGGGAAGCATTTTTTGAAGTTAAAAATAGTTCTTACATTTAACTTAAAACTAAATCTCATTTAATGTAAATATATAATGTTATATAAATTTGAGAAATGGAAGCTAATTCACTTCATTCCTTGGAGTTAAAGAAATTACATCAGTCTATGTTTCAGAATTGACAGTTGATGCTATTGAAAAAGAGTAGTCTACTTTGTGATTTTTCTTAACATTTTAAGATGCCTATATAATAAAATTATTTCATCTGAAGGACAGTAGCACAAGGCAGAAGCTATTAAATATGAGGGCATAATATAGAAAATGAGATAGTAAAGAGATAGGATTGATAGACTGCTTGAAAGAGAGTGGAGAGAGAGTTAGAGGGTCTAGAACAGTGCTGTCCAGTAGAAAGATCACACCTGGTGTTTCAGCTTTCTAGTAGCTACATTTAAAAGCTAAAAAGAGGCCGGGCGCGGTGGCTCAAGCCTGTAATCCTAGCACTTTGGGAGGCCGAGACGGGCGGATCACGAGGTCAGGAGATCGAGACCATCCTGGCTAATACGGTGAAACCCCGTCTCTACTAAAAAAATACAAAAAACTAGCCGGGCGCGGTGGCGGGCGCCTGTAGTCCCAGCTACTCGGGAGGCTGAGAAAGGAGAATGGCGGGAACCCGGGAGGCGGAGCTTGCAGTGAGCTGAGATCCGGCCACTGCACTCCAGCCTGGGCGACAGAGCGAGACTCCGTCTCAAAAAAAAAAAAAAAAAAAAAAGGTAAAATTCTAGAGTTTTTAACCTAATATATCAAAAGTTACCATTTCTTTTTTTTTTTTTTTTTTTTGAGACGGAGTCTCGCTCTGCCGCCCAGGCTGGAGTGCAGTGGCCGGATCTCAGCTCACTGCAAGCTCCGTCTCCCGGGTTCCCGCCATTCTCCTGCCTCCGCCTCCCGAGTAGCTGGGACTACAGGCGCCCGCCACCGCGCCCGGCTAGTTTTTTGTATTTTTTTAGTAGAGACGGGGTTTCACCGTATTAGCCAGGATGGTCTCGATCTCCTGACCTCGTGATCCGCCCGTCTCGGCCTCCCAAAGTGCTGGGATTACAGGCTTGAGCCACCGCGCCCGGCCCAAAAGTTACCATTTCAACAGATACTCAATAGTTTAAAAATTATTGCTGGGATTTCACATTCTTTTATCTTACCGAGTCTATGAAATTTGGTGTTTATTTTACACTGTATATCACTTCAGACCAGTCACATTTCAAGTGCCCAGTAGCCACATATAGCCATTGGCTACCATACTGGACAATGCAGATCTGAAATAAATCTAAAATTGGGAACTAAAGTTTATCAGGGTCCTGATATAATAATCGACTTCAACATTTATGGTTCATTTTGATCATTGGTTTTGGAAACTATCTTGCTTAATTAATCCTGAATCTTTGCTTGCTCAATTTGGGCCATCAGTCCAGTCAAGTTGGTGTTAATCTTAAAATAATATCACCGTAAAGTTCTATTGTGTGTCTTTTAATAATGGGGTGTCTTTCCACTGTCACTAATCTCACAGTGTACCTTACATGTATTATGAAGATATATACATGTATATATATACCTGTATGTTTATAAACGGAATCCAGATACACATTCAGTGTAGGTATATATAAGCTTTCCTCCTAAGTATACTATGTTAAATTTTGTCATTTTCCCCTCTCCCCTTCTCTCCTACTCCCCTTTCTAGGCAGAAACATTTAGTTGTAATAAAATAAAAGATAATGACAAGGAAGATGGCTGCTTCTATTTCAGGTATTTCTCAAAACATTTCATATTTTGAATACGTATCTTGTTACAAAGTAATTCAACCCTGGAGAGATATGTGGGCTCACCTGACGAAAAGTAATTTGTGATCAAATAGAAATATTAATGTCTCTAAATTTTTGTCAGTTTTTTGGGAAAAGGTGTGTTTTCGTTTTTAAGCTTTAAATTAGTTTTAAGCTTTGTAAATTGTGATTGTATTTGCTTTTGAAACTATAGAAGCCATCAGAAGATCTTTTATGTTGTCAGCGCACTTTATAACTTTTTATTATATATGAGGTTTCTATAAAGATTAGACTGGCTTTTAACATTTCTGTGGCTTTGAGCATGTTGCTGCTTCATTCTAGACCTCCATTTTCAAATCTGAAAAGATTATGTCTTAAGTTTCTTTAAAAATCCTTTATCATCAGTAGGGTCAAAATGTTCATTATATTTGTTCAGTGCTTTTTCAGACTAACTAGTAAAGGACCAATCATGGACGCTCCACCCCTTGCCTCTTCCAGTTATTACTGTCTTCCTTCCTGTTGTGCATGCCACGCACACACTCGTGTAAACACACACATGCACATACCACAAACCCTGTCCTGATTTGGTCTTATTTAAAGTTCCATTTATATTAGCATACATCTCTATAGTCTCTGATTAGTTGTGCCCATTTTTGAACTTGATATACAATTTTGTTCCTTTGCATGTGACTTCTTTCACTCAGCATCATGAGATTCTGTGGCATATAGCTATAAGTTCATTAATTTCCATTGCTGTATAGAAGTCCATTGTGTGAACACACTACAATTTTCCATTCTGTTAATGGCTATTTGCATTTTCAATTTTGGGCTATTACAAATAATGTTTATAACACTGGTGCTCATATAAAAGTAAAATTGCTGGGTTATAAGTTCATAGATGTGTATATTTAAATGTAGATGTATATGTTAGATGTTAAATATATATGTTAAACATGGATGTGTATGTTTAACTTGAGTAGCTTGAGGGTTTATTTGTTTTTAACACAGAGCCTTGCTAGAGTGCAGTAGATAGAGTGCAATGGCTCACTGCAACCTCTGCTTCCCTGGCTTAAGCGAGCCCCCTGCCTCAGCCTCCCAAGTAGCTGGGACTACAGGAATGTGCTGCCATGCCAAGCAAATTTATTTATTTATTTTGTGTGTGTGTGAAGACCGGGTTTCACCAAGTTGCTCTGGCTAGTCTTGAACTCCTGGGCTCAAAGCCATCTGCCCGCCTCAGCCTCCCAAAGTGGTGGGATTACAAGCATGAGCCACCGCGCCCAGCCCTTCCCAACACGGTTTTGTGGGTCTTTTCAGGTGTAATCTTCTGGTGGACATGTAATAGAGTGGCATCACACTTACTTTTAATTTGCATTTTCCTGTTTATCATATATTTGTTGGCCACTTAGATTACCTTTGTGAAGTGCCTTTTTTGAGTATCTGAACAACGTTTGTATTGATTTTTTTATATTAATTTGTAGGAGTTCTTTATATATTAGAAATGTAAAGCTTTTGTTAGACATCTTTGCCTGTCCTGTGGCTTGCTTTCTCACTTTATGATATCTTGAACAGCAATGGTTAATTTTTATATGAGCAAATGTGTTAATCATCTTTTTTATAGTTGATCTTCTTTGTGTCCTGTTTAAGTCTTCCCTTATATTTAGGTCATCAACACATTCTACTGTATTATTGTGTTGGGGGTTCCCAAGACCAATGCCAGGTTTGATGATTCACCAGGAGGACTCACAGGACTTAATATATAGTTGGGCTTATAGCTATGTTTTATTGAAACAAAAGGATTCAAAGTGAAATGAGCAAGGTAAAAAGCTCATGGGGTGATGTCCAAGGGAAACCACACACAGAGGAAGCTTTCCAAGGATTCTGTCTTGGTGAAGTCACAGAGTATGTGCTTAGTTCCCCAGCAATAAATTGTGACAGTGCGTATAAAATGTTGTCAACCAGGGAAGCTCACTAGAGACTCAGCATTCAGGGTTTTTGTTAGGGTGTGGTCACATAGGCAGCCTCTACCTAGCAAATACCAGATTTTCAGAAGAAAAGCAAGTGTGTAGCATCAGCCATATTAGCACAGTGGTTTAGGCAATGTGAGCCACTCTCATCAGTTAAAGGTCAGAACCCTCCTGAAATCTAAACTCACAGATGTCTGCCAAGGGCCTGTCTTGCAAGCAGGCCTTTCTAAGGATGGCACTTTAGATTTGCTGTGTTGTTTTTGTACAGTTATACATGGAATTGATTTTTTTTTTTTTTTAAATGTATAGTGCGGTGGCTCACACCTATAATCCCAGCACTTTGGGAGGCAGAGGCAGGCAGATCACATAAGGTCCATCGGAAATGGTATCTCCTGAAACATTTTTATTTTCTGTTGTTTTTGGTTATAGAGATGCAGTTGATTTATGTATATTGACCTTGTAGCAGTTATCTTTGTTAAACTCCTTTATTTCTTATTTTAATTAATTTATTTCTTTCTTTATTTAGAGACAGGGTCTCACTCTGTCACCCAGGCTATAGTGCAGTGGTGCAGTCATGGCTCAATGTAGCCTTGACCTCCCAGACTCAAGCACTCTTCCTACCTCAGCCTCTCAGGTAGCTAGCTGGGACTACAGACCCACACCGCTACACCTGATTTATTATTTCATTTTTTGTGGAGACAGGGTCTTACTATGTTGTCTGGGCTTGTCTGAAACTCCTGGGCTCAGACAACCCTCCTGCCTTAGCCTACCAACTGGCTGGGACTACGGGCCCACACTACCACACTTGGATAATTTTTTAATTTTTGTGGACTCAAGGTCTCATTGCTGGTCTTGAACTCCTGGGTTCAAGCAGTCCTCCCACCTCCGCCTCCCAAAGTGCTGGGATTACAGATGTGAGCCACCACTCCTGGCTCTAATTTTATTTGTAGATTCTTTGGGATTTAATAAAAATATCTGTGATTTATAATAGTTAGTTTGTTATTTTCCAGTTTTTCTGTATTTTCTTTTTCTTTTTCTTTTTCTTTTTTTTTTTGAAGCGGAGTCTTGCTCTGTCACCCAGGCTGGAGTGCAGTGGTGCGATCTCGGCTCACTGCAAGCTCCGCCTCGCGGATTCATGCCATTCCCCTGTCTCAGTCTCTGGAGTAGCTGGGACTGCAGGCACCTGCCACGACGCCCAGCTAATTTTTTGTATTTTTAGTAGAAACAGGGTTTCACCATGTTAGCCAGGATGGTCTCGATCTCCTGACATTGTGATCTGCCCGCTTCGGCCTCCCAAAGCACTGGGATTACAGGCGTGAACCACCGCGTCCGGCTGTGTGTTTTCTTTTTCTTATCATACCACAGCATCTTGGATTTACAGCAAAATGTTAAATAGACATGATGAGAGTGATCATCCTAATCTGGTTTCAAATCTCAAAGGGAACATTTCATCATTCCACCATTAAGTGTGATATTTGCTTTAGTTTTTCTTTTATCAAACTGTTCATTTCTGAGTCTTAATAAGTCTTTTATCAAACTGTTCATTTCTGTCTTAATTATAGATTGACTTTAGATTTCATCTATTGAGGCAATATGTGATATTTTTCCTTTAATTTAAAAAAATATCCCTTAAGACTTTGTTCCTTTACTTTTTAATGTGGTAATTAGTACATTAGTTTTCTGAATGGTCAGCCAACCTTGCAATTACTGGAATAAACCCAATTTTATCATGTTGTATTATTTTTATATATTGATGGAGGTGTTTTGGTAATGTTTTCTTAGGATTTTTGCATCTACCTTGATGTTTGAAATTAACCTGCATTTTCTTTCTTACAAATTCTTAGTTTGTTGGCTCTATCATGTAGGCCTCACAAAAGTAGAAAGAAATTTTCCCTCAGTCTGGGTTTATTCTTAGGAGGATCTTATATAAGAGTGTTATTATTCCTTCCTTGAATGGTGATAGATTCATCCGTGAAGCCATCTGAGCCTGGTGTTTTTGTGGAGGAAAGATTTTAGTTATGGTTTCAGTTTGTTCAAATTCAGAAGTTACAGACCTATTTGTATTTCCTGTCTCTTGCTCAGTTTTGATATCTTGTAATGTAATTATCAAACTATCTTCTTTTTTTCTTTTCTTTTTGAGACAGCGTCTCGCTCTGTTCCCAGGCTGGAGTGCAGTGGCATGATCTCAGCTCACTGCAACCTCCACCTCCCTGTTCAAGCAATTCTTCTGCCTCAGCCTCCCAAGTAGCTGGAACTACAGGCATGCACCACCACGCTTGGCTATCAGACTGTCAATTTTATCTAAATTTTCAAATTTGTTCTTCTTATTGTTCTGTTTATTTTCTGTGAGATCTGTGATGATCTCTCATTCTTGACACTATTTGTACTCTCTTTGTGGCTTGATTAATCTTAGTAAGAGATTTCAATTTTTTAGATCTTTTAAAGAACAAACTTTGGGCTTTAAAAATATATTTAATATGTTTTATTATTTAATTTCATTTAATTCCTTTGCATTTCATTTGTTCTTTTATTAAAACTGCTTGAGGTTTTTTAGCTCATTTATTTTCATCACACACACACAACATGTATATGTGTATATGCATGTAGAGCTGTACTTTTCTGAGCATAGCTTTAATAGCATTCACAAGTTTTATATATTTTATTTTTATTAGTATTTGGGTCAAAAATTGTTTTTTCTTCTTTCTTTTTTCTTTTTTTGAACCAGAGTCTCGCTCTTTCATTCTGGCTGGAGGGCCATGGTGTGATGATAACTCACTACAGGCTTGAACTCCTGGATTCAAGCCATCCTTCCACCTTAGCCTCCTTAGTGGCTAGGACTGCAGATGTGTATACCACTACACCCAGCTAATTTTTTTTTTTTTTTTTTAATTTCGTAGATATGAGGGCCTCACTACGTTGCCCAGATTGGTCTCCAACTCTTGGTCTCAAGCGGTCCTCCCACTGCAGCTTCCCAAAGTGCTGATTACAGGCATGAGCCACTGAGCCCAGCCTTGGATTAAAATATTTTCTAATTTTCATTGTGATTTCATCCTTTGACTCATGGCTTATTCAGATGTTTACTGAATTGTGAAATTTAGTCTACCCTGTATGATTTCAATCCTTTGAAATTGTTACTTGTTTTTGTGCTGGGTATACAGTCAGTTTTTGCATATATTCCAAATATACTAGATAATAATGTGATTTTTGCATTTGAGGTACAGTGTTCTATATCTTTTATTTTTTTGTCTGTTTCACCTAGCAGTGTAGTAAATCTCCGAGTGTGAATGAAGGTTTGTCTATTTTTTCTCTTAGTTTTGAGGCTTTGTTATTAGGTACATACAGACTTAATTATTATATTTTTCTTGCAAATTAAACCTTTTATTATTATGAAGTATTCTTTTTCTCTAGTAATGTTTTTTGCCTTAAAGTTTACTTTGGTAACAGTATACCAACTTTCTCTGTGAATGACATGCAAAAGCGACTTTGGGAATCATGAGGGTTAGTGTTTGCATATATATATGTGTGTGTGTGTGTGTGTGTGTGTGTGTATTCTTTTAAGTGTATCTTTTGTAAATTGCATTATTGGATTTTTTTCCTGATAATCTTTGTCTTCTCATTGAAAGTTTAGGTCTTACATATACCAATTTACTTGGTTTTGGATCTGTTTTGTTTTCTGTGTGATCCAACTGTTTTTTTCCCTTCTCTTTCCTGTTTTCTTTCTTTTTGATATATTGTTTCTAATAGTCATTTTCTGATAGTTATACCATCTTTCACTGTTCTCCAAGTGATTTCCTTGGAGATTTGTAACATGTATACTTGACATAGCAATATCTAGTAATAATTTGTATTTTTTTACCTTCTTGAGCAGTGCATGGATCTTAGAACATTTACTTCCATTCCCTTCTCCCAATTTACATGGCTTTTTTGTTGTGCATATTAAACCTATCAAGGCATCATTTTTATCGCTTATAATCAGTGTTTATTTAGATTTATTCATTTATCCTTTATGTTAATCTTTAACTCAAGGCTTTCATCTGGTATTGTTTTCCATCTTAGAAAGTTCCTTCAGTATGTCTGCTGGTGATGAAATATGTTATTTTTACCTGAAAATATCTTTATTCCACTTTCATACTTGAAGGACATTTTTACTGCATATGGTATTCAAGGTCAACAATTTCTTACCGCCATCCTTCACTATCTTCTCATCATTCTGTTGTCAGTCTCATTATTGTTTAAAAAAAAATGTATTTTCCTTCCTTTGGTTATTTTGTGGTTGTTTCCTCCCCTACCCCCACCCCATCCCCTGCCCAACAGTTTTACTATGATATGTCTGTGTGGATTTCTTTTTTACATCCTGCTTGGTTTTCACGGGCTTTGATTTCGTGGTCTTCAGTTTTAAAAAGTTTTGCCATTCTTTTGCCTCTCTTCCTTCTAGATGATTACTTTGAACTATCTTCAGTTAACTAATTCTCTCTTCAGTAACATCTAATTTTCTGTTAAATCCCTCCTTCAGTTGCCAATTTCTGTTTGACATTTTCAGTTAATCTGTGTATTAAAGTCTGCCTAGAGTTCCTTTAGGTCTGTTGTGATTTTCTCTTGGTTTCTGTTGGTTTTCATTCTAGTTCTGTCCTTCATGTATCTGGTGATTCTGTTATTGCTGTACTAGACATTTTATTTATGAATATTTATAGAAATGATATGTAGGATAAGAGTATGTTACATTTGCTTCTGTCCATTGTCTGGGCCACTACCCATCTATTACCACTTCAGTTCAGTTTCAGAGATTGACATGATTAAAAGCCAAGTTGCATTTCTTTTGCAAGCTGGTCTGCTTTAGGTTTACCTGTGCTGTTAGAATTTACTCCCAGGACTAAAGCATCCTTAAATGTGAAATTCATCTCCCAGGGCCTCCATTCTATCTTATATTCTACTAAGTTATTTTTTACTTTAGCTTGTTAACTCTTGAACATTTTCAAGCAATTTTTTTTTTTTTTGTACAGCTGTTTTCATCATGAAGGGTTGGCCTGCCATTTGGAAGCAGAAATCTGTTTTCTTTCTTTTTGGAGATAGAGTATCACTCTGTCACCCAAGCTGGAGTACAGTGGCGTGATGTTGGCTCACGGCAACCTCTGCCTTCCGGGTTCAAGTGATTCTCCTGCCTCAGCCTCCTGAATAGCTGGGACTACAGGCATGCACCACCATGCCTGGCTCATTTTTGTATTAATAGTAGAGATGGGATTTCGCCATGTTGGCCAGGCTGGTCTCAAACTCCTGACCTCAAGTGATCCGCCTGCCTCAGCCTCCCAAATTGCTGGGATTACAGGCATGAGCCACTGCACCCAGCCTTGTTTAAATTTTCAATATAACTTTCTTAGGAATTACTATCTCAGAGAAAACAATATAGAGAAAGGTTAAATAATTTTCTTCAAGGTTGCATAGATGTTACAGTGCCGGGATTTGAATTGAAGTACGTATTCAAAACCTGTGCTTTGTACTGCATTGAGCCGGTATTTTGAGAATATGAATGACATGCAAAAGCTACCCTAGGGATCATGAGCCACGTCGCACATATTGTAGAATATTATTCATATTTTCATTGTGGTAAAGCCTGACGAAAATAGGTTAATAAGTGTACCTCTTCTTAGGCACTGAGTTCGTTATTGATGATTGATTCACAGTAAATGCCTTATATACATAAATATTTCAAGTAGTACTTGAATGGAAATAAAGTTACATAGAAGAGCAGCAGGATGTTCTATAATTTTGAAATACAAAACTGTCGCTTAGAAATTTATAAAGTAGAAATGAAGCAAAATTTACTTAACATATATCAGCATTTTTGATGTATTTACTGCTTTCTCAACTTCATATTCCTGTTCTTTCAATTTTTACCATATCCAGCATTTTTGTTCTGGATGTTTTGTAAAAGAATGTACAGGTAAGAGGAACCTCGGAATTAGCAAGAAATATTTGTTGAATGAATGAAGGTCAATATAGTGTTAGTAGTTCTATTCTTCCTACTCATTTATTTTTGTGGAAAGAACAGAAATGTTGACTCTTTGAATTCCTTCCCCTTCTATACAAACATTGTCAGTAATCTTAACTTTCTTTTAAATTTAGGGATAAAGTAATTCCTAATAAAGTGGGGACATATTGTATCCAGTTTGGTTTTATGATGGATAAAACAAATATTCTCAACAGTGAACAGGTTTGCTTACTTTTTTAATATACCACAGTTAGCTTTACATTTTCTTTTTTTTTCCCTTGGTTCTGCATTAAATGAAATAGCTTCATGTTTTCTCATTTAGTTTATGAGTGAAATATTTTGTTTAAAAGTGATTATTGGATGTGAAATATAAATAATTCAACTTTCAAGAAAATTAGTATAGAATATGTTTAAATTTGTCCAATAATTTGACCTGTTACAGGAGTCACATTTCCATTTCTCTTTATATCAAAGACTCAGCATTTTAGTGTGTAGTGTCATAAAGTTGCTCATATCAACCATGCATGGAAAATATTAGTAACATTTCACACAGCCATAACAGAGAGCGAAATTATGTCCTTTGCAGCAACATGGATGTGGATGGAGGCCATTATCCTAAGTAAATTAACTAAGAAACCAAATACCAAATACTGCTTGTTCTCCCTTACAAGTGGGAGCTAAACATTGGGTACACACGGACACAAAGATGGGAACAGTGAACGCTGGGGATTGCAAAAGAGGGGAGAGAGGGAGGTGGGCAAGAGTTGAAAAAATACCTATTAGGTACTGTGTTTGCTACTTGGGTGACGGGATCATTAGAAGCCCAAACCTCAGCATCCTGCAGTAATACTCATGTAACACACTTGCACATACACCCCCTGAATCTAAGATAAAATTTTTAAAATAATAAAAGTTAGAAATTAAAAATAAATAGTATTTCAGTTATTAGGATTCTGGATAGTGATATTCAAGTTAGTTTAAATATACATCATCTACATTTAATACTGTTGGTATAGGCTGGGTGCAGTGGCTTACGCCTATAATCCCAGCACTTTGGGAGGCTGAGGCGGGCAGATCACTTGAGATCAGGAGTTCGAGACCAGCCTGGCCAATAGGGTGAAACCCCGCCTGTACTAAAAATACAAAAATCAGCTGGGCGTGGTGGGCGCACGCCTGTAGTCCCAGCTGTTCAGGAGGCTGAGGCAGGAGAATCGCTTGAACCTCGGAGGTGGAGGTTGCAGTGGGCAGAGATCACGGCCACTGCAGTCCAGCCTGGGTGTCACAGTGAGACTCTGTCTCAAAAAAACAAACAAACAACTGTTGATATACTAATTTTTTAAATTACCTATGTTTTTTAATACCTCTAAGTTTGTTCTTAGAGATGGCTGTAAACATCCAAAAATTAACCTGACCTAACTTTTATGCTGAATTTTAAAAGCAAACTGATTACTTTTAAAAGATTAATAGAAATAAATTTTAGAAGGTAACATTTAATTTTATTTAGTATGTGCCATTGTTACGTCTTCCCTTCCTCTTAAATACTAAAGCATCAATATATTGTTAATCAGAATGTCTCTTTTATTTTTTAAGGTTATAGTTGAAGTCCTGCCTAATCAACCTGTGAAGTTAGTACCTAAAATTAAACCACCTACACCAGCTGTTTCTAATGTTCGCTCAGTTGCCAGTAGGACCTTGGTCAGAGATCTACATCTTAGTATCACGGTAATGTTTATTTTCTTCCAAAACTACAAAGGGTAACAAGAAAAATTATCTTTGATTTTAGGGTACAAAATTATTTTTGTGGATTCTGTCAATTACTCCGATTAAGGTTATAGAGAAAACTTGTGCAGATGAATTAAATATTTGTAAATATCTTTGAATACAAATAGAGAATATATAACATTATACATAAAATGAATTCAGATACACTAAGCAGAACTGACTTAAAATGCAGAAATCTCAATATGCCTACCTTTTTTTTTGAGACAGGGTCTTGTTCTGTCACCCAGTCTAGAGTGCCATGGCACAATCATAGCACACTGCAGCCTCAAGCAATCCTCCCACCTCAGCCTCCTGGGAAGCTGGGACCACAGTTGCACAGCACCACACCTGGCTAGTTTTAAATTTTTTTCTGTGGGGTTTTGCTGTGTTGCCCAGGCTGGTCTTGAAATCCCGACCTCATGTTATTCTCCTGCCTCAGTCTTCCAAAGTGCTGGGATTACAGCTGTGAACCACCACACCCAGCTGCTACCTTTTCTAATACATACCTTTACTCACCTTTTTCGTGTATATATCACGAATGAGTGTGAACTATTGACTCTTCAATGTCCAGTTCACTGAGGGGACAGAAGGACATAAGTTTTTTTTTTTTTTTTAAGGGATCTGCTCTGATGACTGCTCATAGTTAAGAAAGAAAGAAAATCAGAGCTCCTCCAAGGCTGCTGATTTCATGAAGCGTAAGCAGCAACACAGCTGTCAAAAATACTAACAAAAACATGTAAAACACAGTAGTGGGACTGCACCTGTATGGAAAATTTGGTTGGTGGGATACTTACCTACTTCCAGTTTATTTTCCTGTTTTAGATGATTGGTTATTCTTCCCCAGACATCTCTTCTTTTCCCAAAACATCTTGTTGGGGTCAACAGTGCCATAGAATTACTCCAAGAGTCTTTGAATCTCATATAAGCACCAAACATTGTGTGAAACACATATAGGCCTATTGGTTTTTAAATGTATACAGATGCTGCTGGTGTTAATAAAATAATTAAAGTCACTACAAGTTTATAATAACTTTTTATTAATCACTTTTCACATCAGTAGGTGCTAAAAGTATATGAAAAGGTGATATTTTAAAATGGGAGTCTTTGTAATTTAGTAAGGTAGGAACTGTTGTATTAGGTGGAAGTCTCTTGTTCTTTTATAGTTTCTGGAACTATTTCTTGCCTGTGGAACACTCAAACTTAGAACTGAATTCTGTGCTTAGATTAAGAAAGATACAGATAATTTAATGTCGGGGGCTCTGTGTCTTATTTCTGATTTGTACATGCTCTTCTCTGGGTTTACTCTTCTGATCATTTTCTCTGATTGTTTTCCATTTTTTGTTTTAAGGATGACTACAACAACCATACTGGAATTGATTTGGTTGGCACTATAATAGCCACCATTAAAGGCTCTAATGAGGAAGATACTGATACCCCACTGTTTATCGGGAAAGTTAGAACACTTGAATTCCCCTTTGTGAATGGTTCAGCTGAAATCGTGGTAAATTTTTTATATCTTTTGGTAGATAGGATTTCTGTATTTAATGTTTTTAACCACCATATTAAGACACCTTTTTTTTTGTATAGCTATGAAGATGTTCTAATCATAGCACTAAATTGGAAAGTCAGCTGAAATATTTTCTGATTTTGCTATTACAAATTGAACCCAGGATCTTTTTAAGTAAGACTCCCATTTTTCCTATGGGATGACAGCTTTTTCTGATTCTAGTTGTTTTTAACTTTAGTGACAATACGTGATATTTTATGTTTCATTGAAAAGCTGCCATTATGTGGATAGAAACAAAAAATGTAGCCCAGGTAAATTTGAATTAAACAACTATATTTGTTACTCATTTTTTTCTAAAATGAAAATAGTTTTATTTGTATTTTAAAAATACACAATTCAAGAACTTCCATAAATAATCAAGATATTGTCACCTGTCAGAGATAATAGATGATTAGCAATTTCATATTACCTTCCAGAGTTTTAGCATATACACTAATGCTGCCTGCATACCATGTGTGTATATGATTTATATACATGTTCGGAGGGTGTAAAATTTCATTAATAGAATTGTGCCTTTATAAAAATCTTTTCTGGTTTAACATCTCTAATATATTCTCAGTAAAAGTAAGCCTACATCATTGTACGTTAATGACCACCATTTATTTGATCAATTTTTAGTGAAATTTAGTTATTTTCTAAAGTTTGTTTTTATCAACAGTGCTTCCATTAGCTTTCTTCTATGTACAGTCAGCCCCCCATATCCGTGGGTTTCACATCTGTAGATTCAAAAATAATTGGGAAAAAAATTTCATCTGTACTGAATACATACAGACATTTTTCTTGTCAGTATTCTATAAACAATACAACAACTATTTTCATAGCGTTTTATTAGTTATTACTAGTAATCTAGGGATGATTCAAAGTATATGAAGTATGTGCATAGGCTGTATGCAAATACCACACCATTTTATATCAGGGACGTGAGTGTGCATGGATTTGAGTATCTGGGAGTCCTGGAACTAGTACTCCACAGATACCAAGGGATGACTATATATCTTTTTGTATATATTATTTCTTTAAGAAATTACTAGAAGCAGAATGTGTTAGAGATAGGATATGCATATTTTAAACCTTTTGGTAGTTATTACCAATTGCTCTTCAGTTTATATTCCTGCCAGAAGTATATGTCCATCTTACTCATATTAGCAACACTATATATGTGAGCAGTTTTAAAAATTCTAACCAAATATCTGATTAAAAATTTATTTTTGTCACTACTAAGGTTGAACATTTTTTGGCTTTAATCTTTCTAAGATTGTTTACTGACCATTTCTTTTTGAATTTCCATTTTTTTCTTAAAAATATTAGTGCTCTTTTATTAAGTATTAAGTACTTTTTCCTGAGGTGTTTTTTTTGTTTTGTTTTCAGAACTTTCCTTTCTTTATATTGGAGGGGCAGATCATATTCACAGTGCTATCTCTGATATCCTTTCTTTAATTTTTGATATATCTGGATTTTATTGACCCTTTTTCAAATCCATTAATTTTCTTGATATCTTTATCAGTAATTCTAACAGTACTAATAGATATGAAATGTTACCTTTTCTTATATTTTTGTTGTTGTTCATTTCTGTGTCTAATTCATTGCAACATCACATTGTTTCAGTAAAATTAGGCTTATACAGTAGGAGCCTGCAAGCTGTATCCCGCCTGAAGACTTGTCAGTTGGTCTGGCAGTGGCTGACCAATACAGCATTTTCATTTTAATTGATTTCCAACATTTAAAGTTCTGGAGTTTTTAAATAAAACTCTGCATTTCTAATTTACTTGGTAAAATCTAAAGATCTGGCAACACTGGGTGAGGATTGTCTTAGCCAACTGTGTGTTCACCCTGAACAGTGACTCCTCCTCTCAGTGCATCTGGTTTCCAGTCAGCCACTTCCATGCCACTTCTTTTCATTTATTGACATTGAGGACATATATATTTATCACTTATATTCACACTTGTTCTTCTGTTTTTATTATAGTAGAGAATAAAGTAAAATTTTCTTGTGCTCTAACAAAAATTAGGTAATGAAAGCCACATTGAAAAACAAAGGGGAGTGGAGAGACATACTTAACATGCAGAGTGGGTTCGTATTGGAAGAAGACATCTAGTCCACTTTACCTGTTTTCCTATTTAGCTATGTCCAGTTTTCTTGGCCCCCTTGTAGTCATTTGAAATTGGTAAGCCTGCTGTATATACTCCTGAGATTCAGACAGAGATTTGGTTAATCCCCAGCAGCTGTATATAAAAATCTCTTCACATCATGCATGTAAATGTACTCTTACCACTAGAGGTCCCTGATATCTCACTGAATAAATAGAAAACTCAAGTCCTTCTTGGCTCCTGCCTCACATATTGATTTAGTATGTCTGGAGCAGGGCTCTAAAATCTGATTTTTAACAAGCAGGCGATTCTTAACAAGCAGGTGATTCTTATCATTAGGGAAGTTTAGGAAACACTGGTCCAGAGCACAACCAGTATTTGTAAATGTTCCACGTTATTGCTTTGTTTAAAGTTACAATCTAAATTTGTAGTTGCTCAAGTTTGTTAAATTGTGCTATTCAGATTCACTGTATTATTTGCCTACATGAGCTGGACGTTTCTGATGGCAGTGTCTTAAGTTTCATTCTGATATGCATTTGTTTGTTTCTCATATGCCAAATTTCCGTTTATACTTGGATCCAGTTTGGGATTCTTCAGTTCTCTTCATTTCTGTTACTCTGTTTATCCTTTTTTCTTGGTAGGTACGCATCAGGGATTAAAAACTGTAAAACTTTGAGATAGGAGATTCCTCTTTAAACAAGACAAAAAGGAAAAGATTATATTTAACTACATTAAAAGTTACACTTTCCGCCAGGCACAGTAGCTCATGCCTATAACCTTAACACTTTGGGAGGCCAAGGTGGAAGGATTGCTGGAGCCCAGGAATTCAAGACCAGCTTGGGCAACATGGCAAAATCCCATCTCTACAAAAAATAGCCACGCATGGTGACACATGCCTATAGCCACAGCTACTCATGTGGCTGAGGTGGGAAGATAGCTTAAGCCTGGGAGGTTGAGACTACAGTGAGCCATGATTATGCTACTGCACTCCAGCCTGGGTGACAGAGCAAGACCCTGTCTCAAAAAAAAAAAAAAAAAAAAAAAGGTTACACTTTATGTACTGTAAGCATATCTTAAACAGAATTAAAAGAAACAGTGACAATGTGTTGATAATTGTTGACACTGGATGATCAGATTTATTATCTGATTCTGTATTAGAAAAAACAGTCTTTAAGGTAGTAAATTGAGGAGAAATACCAATTTTGCTATATGCAGTCATGTCATCACTTAATGATGGGCATACATTCTAAGAAATATATCATCAGGTGATTTCATTGTTGTGCAAATATCATAGAGTATACTTAAACCTAGGTGATACAGCCTACTATACACCTGGGCTATATGTCATAACCTATTTCCTTTTTTTTTTTTTTTTTTTTTGAGATGGAGTGTCGCTCTGTCACCCAGGCTGGAGTGCATTGGTGCACTCTTGGCTCACTGCAGCCTCCGCCTCCTGGGTCCAAACAATCCTCCCACCTCAGCCTTCTGAGTAGCTGGGACTACAGGCACGTGCCCACCACACCCAGCTGATTTTTATATTTTCAGTAGAGACAGGGTTTCACCACGTTGGCCAGGTTGGTCTCAAACTCTGACCTCAGACGATCCACCCACCTCAGCCTCCCAAAGTGCTGGGATTGTAGGCATGAGCCACCACGCCCAGCAGCATAACCTGTTTCTCCTAGACTACAAACCTGTACAGTATGTGACTATACTGAACACTGTAGGTAATTTTAATATAATAGTATTTGTGTATCTAAACATAGAAAAGGTATAGTAAAATGCAGTATTATAATCTTTTGGGACCACCATTATACATGTGGTCCTTTGTTAATGAAATGTTGTTATGTGGTGCATGACTGTGTTAGATACATATAATTAGAGGACTGATATATTGAACAGATTTCTAAAACCTCCTAAGGAACTACTTGCAAATCAATCAAAAAAAAAGACAAACCAGTAGAAAAATAAATGGGCAAAGAATATGAGCAGGCAATTAATGGAAAAGAAAATATAAATAACCTGTAAACATAAGAAGCATGATTTCAATACCACTCAGGGGAGATATTAGTTAAAATAATAATGACTGGTTGCTTTTTAATTCTCCTTTTTAGAAAAAAATATATGATTTATATTAAATGTTGGCCAGCATAAGGGGAATTTGGCAGTCCCATACACTGCTGGTGAGAGGATAAATTGATACAACTTCTTATGAGGGAAATTTGATACTTGCCTTTTAAAATAAACTTGTACTTATCATTATTCATCCCAGAAAACACTTTTGCAGAGAAACATTTGGAGATATATTTTTGCTATATTATAGATAATTGTTTGAAAATTGTAAACGTACTAAATATTCACCACCCGATGAATGAGTAGTATAGTATAATGTACTATGCATAAATTTTAAATTGGCATCTATACATTCACATGAATTGATCAAATCGAGTGCTGAAATCAAGTTGCTAAAGTATAAAGTATATGTTACTTATTTTTAAAATGCAAACAGTATTTTTTAAATACGTGTTTGCATTTGTGTAAGTCTGTTGAAAACCACATTCAGAAACTGGCAGTTGGTTTAATGGTGGGCTTGTATTCTATATTCTTTGGGAAAAAGTCTGTGAGCTATAATTTATAATTTTATTTCATGGATTGACCTACAGTGTCATATTGATTTAGATTTTTTAAAAATACTGCTTCTTTGTAAATTGTATTGTTATAGTCTAAACAAAAACAGCTGCTGTCATTGTTTCCCATAGAATTGTGTGGAAAAAAATCATTTCAGATAAAAATATATTTGTGTCATTTACTAGTTATATGTTATGGTCTTAAAGTATATCAAAAGGTTTTTTGTCCATTAATGAGAAAAACACAATTTAAAAAATCTTTAGAGCTTTTCAAAATCTCTTGTTCTGTCACCTGGGACTTTGATGGGTCTATTTCCATGGTAACAGCTGTAACTTAAACTCAGCATTGGGCTTTGTGATTGTTTTTATAACTTTCACACTATCAGCTGTTTCATGCTGCTTTCAATTTAGAGGTTAGAATCAAGAAGATTTTACAGGTCAGAACTATAAGCAGCCATCCATATTTCTAATGTGAAGGAAATAACTATTTCTTGAAATTTTTTATTATACATAATTTTCACATAAGCTGTTTATTGATACGATCATTTGGCTTTCAAACCAATACCAGAAGGTAAAATGTTTTATGTCTTGGGTAGTGGTGAGTGGTGATGATGGTTTAATGGAATCTTAAGGATCAGCCTATGCCTTTGGCCTTTAAAATTAACCACTTAACTTGAAAACAGAGCATAATGAGTTATGTAACATTTTTATGTTGAAAGATTTCTTTTTAAATCTTGTTTTCCCCTTTTGTTTGTTTATATGTACAGAGTCTGGTGCTGGCAGAAAGTAGTCCTGGAAGGGATAGTACTGAATATTTTATTGTATTTGAGCCCCGGCTACCACTTTTATCAAGAACCTTAGAACCATATATCCTACCATTCATGTTTTACAATGGTAAGTTTCTAGGAAATAAATGGTTAAACTCCATTGTTAGTGATACTTTAGATAACCTTGTTTTGCTTTCCATTAACATGGTGTTTATTAGCTATTTAGTCACATCATGACATATTTTAGAAAAGTCAGTTTTTACATTAAATTATCTCAATTTTTTTTCTTAGATGTTAAGAAGCAGCAACAAATGGCAGCACTTACAAAAGAAAAGGACCAATTATCTCAGTCTATTATTATGTATAAAAGTTTATTTGAAGCCAGCCAACAGCTTCTTAATGAAATGAAATGTAAGTCATTTTGTATTCAAGACAAAAATTATGCTTTGGGGAATGATGAGGCAGGAGGTGAAATCATGATACACAAACATGCTTCCACTTTCCTAAACCACAAGTAAAATGCAGAATGTTGCAGAAAGGTGGTAATGATGGTTGATACTGTCATTGAGAATTCTTAAGATGAAGTATTTCTTATTTTAAATAAATTTGTATCCTGCTTACTTATAAAAAATTGACACATTCTGTTAGGAATGTGGACCTGTGGAAAATTTAAGGCTTTCTACATAATAATAATGTTTATATTTAGCTCTGGCTTCTGGCAAAAGATACTGGATAATATCACCAAGGGAGTGATGTGTAATGTAATTTTTCATTTGACTAATGAGCTGTATGTATTTTACTTCAAACATCTGCAGTTTGTCATACTATGGAGGTATCTGGGGCAGCACACACTGATACTGAAATATGTAAATTATTCTTGAGTCACTTCACAGAACATTTGCTGCAGTTTTTTTGTTTTTGTTTTTTGAGACACAGTCTCACTCTGTCACCCAGACTGGAGTGCAGTGGTGTGATCTTACTCACTGCACCCTGCGCCTCCCAGATTCAAGTGATTCTCGTGCCTCAGCCTCCCAAGTAGCTAGGATTACAGGCACCACCACGCCTGGCTGATTTTTGTATTTTTAGTAGAGACAGGATTTCACCATGTTGGCCAGGCTGGTCTCGAACTTCTTTTTTTTTTTTTTTTTTTTTTTTTGAGACGGAGTCTCGCTCTGTCGCCCGGGCTGGAGTGCAGTGGCCGGATCTCAGCTCACTGCAAGCTCCGCCTCCGGGGTTTACGCCATTCTCCTGCCTCAGCCTCCCGAGTAGCTGGGAGTACAGGCGCCCGCCACCTCGCCCGGCTAATTTTTTTTGTACTTTAGTAGAGACGGGGTTTCACCGTGTTAGCCAGGATGGTCTCGATCTCCTGACCTCGTGATCCGCCCGTCTCGGCCTCCCAAAGTGCTGGGATTACAGGCTTGAGCCACCGCGCCCGGCCACTGGTCTCGAACTTCTTACCTCAAGTGATCTGCCCACCTTGGCCCCCCCAAAGTGCTAGGATTACAGGTGTGAGCCACCACACCCAGCCTACGTTTGCTGCAGTTCTTAATAATGTTTCATATAATTGAAAGACATTTTCTGAGTTGTGCTCTATCATCTCTTCCCTTTTCATTTGTCATATTTTTTTGGTAAAGTTTTTGACTTTGTGTTAGTTATTTTGATCAAGTTAACCAAGAAATATTTACTGCTTGCCTCAAAGTACTCACTTTCATGTATGCCTGTACAAGATCAAGGATATTTAGAATATAATAGGAGCTAAATCTAGTAATGAGATAATATGTCATTTGTGTAGCACTAAAAATTGTTTTTATAAAGTCTTTCTTTGTTCGAGAACAACCTTGTGCAATTATGTATAAATTATGTATACTCGTGAATTAAGTCACTTATCCAAGATTACTAGGAGTTTGCAGTATATCATATCTCCCTTTAGTTGCATTAATTTTGTTTTCTCATTTTTGTGTATCAGAATTGAGACTTAAGATGTATAGTTTAATTTTGAATTTCTAAAATGGTCACCTATCAGTTTTCATTTTAGCAACAGACATTAAAAGGAAAAAACGAAAGGAATTTAAAAATATTTTCCAAAAACTATGATTTGGGGGCTATCAGAAATTGATGCAAGTTTTTTGTTTTTAATTTTAGGTCAAGTTGAAGAAGCAAGATTAAAAGAGGCCCAATTGCGAAATGAACTAAAAATACATAATATTGACATTCCTACAACACAACAGGTACAATTTCCAAGTATACGTGAAAGATTTTTTATTAAAGTCCATTCTACAATATGCAGTTTTTATTAGGAATTTTATGAGTATTGTTTTAGGGTACAAGGACGTGTGCATTATAGTCTAGTCACTAGACATTAAAAATGACTAACAAAATGATAGAGTGCTCTATTCAGAGAAATTGCAATTTGTATTTTTAATGTAATGACACCAATAAATGCAGTTAATAATACATCACTTCAAGTACTGCTTTGAAAAGGGTGCATAACCAATACATGTGGTGGTAAACAAAGTAAGAGAAAATAAAAAGCAATCTAGATTTTTAAAATTTATATTCTTTTATATGTGTAACTCGGATTCAAAGAGAAGTCCTATTATAGGTAGTGTATATCTTCGCTAAGATTTTTTAAAATTCAGTGAAGTGGGAACTTTATATTACTATAATGGTTTTTAAAATTGTGTTTTCTTTGTGTGTGTGTGTTTTCTGATAGTTTGCCTTTTTTTTTTTTTTTTTAAATAATGCCTACTTACCAACTTTATATTCTTGAGTTATCTAAATTGTTAATTTTTCTCCACTGTCATTATGGGCTGCCTGGTTCAAGAGTAATTGGTCTTGTAGTTAATTTTTCTTTATAAATTATAGGTGCCACACATTGAAGCGCTTCTGAAAAGAAAGCTATCAGAACAGGAAGAACTGAAGAAAAAACCTAGAAGATCATGTACTCTTCCAAACTATACTAAAGGCAGTGGGGATGTTTTGGGAAAGGTTTGTGTTTATTAAGCCTTTGGAGAGGCAGTACATTTTATTATCTTGTTTGTTTAAAATGGGTCTTCTAAAAGTGACAAAAAAGTGTCAGGTTCTTTGTAATTTACTTCTTTCCAATAAAGTACCTGCTCTCATTATTGCAGTAGGGATTTGGTAGAGTTTAAAACTGAAATCAGTAATATTACTATTGAGGGCTGTGGCAGAAGTTGTTAAGATGTATTAGTTCAAGGCTTATTGTTTACTTAGAGATGCTTTCATGTCATGCAGCTCTTTTTTTGGAGGGGGAGACAGTCTATCACCCAGGCTGGAGTGCAGTGGTAAGACTATGGCTCAGTGCTCCCTCCATCTCCTGGGCTCAAGCGATCCTCCTGCTTCAGCCCCCCAAGTAGCTGTGACTACAGGCGTGTGCCACCGTGCCCAGCTAAAACCGAGGTCAAGTAACTTGCTCATAGTTGCACAGCTAGCAAGTGGCAGAGCCAGGGGTGAAACCCCAGGTAGTCTGACTCTGGAGTCTTTGGTTATTGCCTATGCATGTATATTCTACTTTTATAACCACCGTATGAACTATTATTTGTAGTATTTCTCATTTATACATGAAGAAATTGAAATTCAGGGAAGCTCAAATAACTTGTTAAAATATAGTTAAAGGCAGAGCTTAGATGTGACTCAAGGTCTCTCTGACTCTAAAATCTGTGGTAGTTTATTTTATATGCCTTCACAAATACACTGCCTACTGAAAATAGGGGGTAATGTGTAGCAATGTTTATGACCAAAACCATGTACATTATTACTCAAACCTCAGATTTGCAAATTGAAAAATTGAATTTAAATTTAAATTAAATATAAATTTATACATTACAAAACAAGTTGCTAATATACAATGTTTTAAAATGTTATTCTTTAGAACCAATTTTTAGAAAAAAGCAGTTCTTTGATCCTAAGCATATAAATATATGGTTTCCACATTTTAATAGTCCATCCAATACAAAATTCTTGCACAATATGTAAAATTTTTATCAACATATAAATTTTAGCAAGAGAAATGTATTTTAAAGTCTCCTTTTTAAATATTTCCCATTGCATGTCTTGAAAATCTGGGGGAAATCTTTGCAATTTCATTTTACATAGTTTCTCTTTTGTCCCCTCAGAAGTACAAACCCTACCCTAACCAATAGGAGAAAACTTTGCAATCCTTCCATGTCATCCTTAGTCTTTTCCCTTGCTTCCTTAAAAAATACTCTTCCTGGCATTTATTATAAAACTAGAATAGTCCAGGCACAGTGGCTCGCACCTGTAATCCCAACATTTTGGGAGGCCAAGACGCGCGCATTATCTGAGATCAGGAGTTTGAGACCAGCCTGGCCAACCTGGTGAAACCCCGTATCTAATAAATACAAAAAATAGCCAGGTGTGGTGGCATGTGCCTGTAATCACAGCTACTCAGTAGACTGAGGCAGAAGAATTGTTTGAATCTGGGAGGCAGAGGTTGCAGTGAGCCGAGATCACGCCACTGCACTCCAGCCTGGGCGACAGAGCGAGACTCTGTCTCAAAAAAATTAAAAAACCCTGGAATAAATAATCGTAGAAATATAGTAGGAACAAGGGGAGGCTTTTTTCCCCCAAACTTCAAAATGTATTTAACATCATGAATACCTCAAGTAACTTAGATATTTTACACATTTCTTCCTCAATTCCTAATATCTTGAAATCCCATCTCTAAATGAGGAAGATATAGTAGCAGTTTTTTTTTTTTGTTCAGTTAAACATATTATGATTATAATTAACATGCCCTTCTAAATAGGTTTTATGATAGTATCATGGTATTTCTTTTACAAAACACATCTAAATGTCACAAGTAAGCCATTTCTTCTTCTTACATTTCATTTGCCTCTACTAATTCTTTCTCCATTGGCTAGAACATTGTTTTCATTTACACGTACTAGTTTTTTTGCATGTTCATACTAACTTCTAGAGAATTAGAATTATATGTTAGAATGTGTTTTGTTTATTGTCTTTTTTTTGAGACACGATCTCACTCCTGTCGCCCAGGCTGGAGTTCAGTGATGCATCTCGGCTCACTGCAGCCTGGACTTCCTGAGCTCAGGTCATCCTCCCACCTCAGCACCCCAGTAGCTGGGACTACAGTTTCATGCCACCATGCCCCCCTAATTTTTTGTATTTTTAGTGGAGATGGGGTTTCGTGATGTTGCTCAGGCTGGTCTCAAACTCCTGGGCTCAAGCAATCAGCCTGCCTCAACTCCCAAAGTGTTAGTAATACAGGCGTGGGTCACCATGTCCAGCCTGATGTTTCTAAAAGTGACACACAATGTTCTTATTGCTAGGGCGGATTTGTGCTGCCAGATCAAGTAAGATTAAAGGGTAGACACCACCATCCTAGCACAATGAATTAGGCTTTGATACTGACCACAATAGTCCAATCTTGGTGGACTTGACTTTGAACAAGAATGCTTGTTGATGATTGGGTTTTCACGCACATGTGTGAAATATGCCACCGTTGAACCTTGTTACACTGTTGGCACATTACCTGTCTGATCTGAGGGAAAGAAAAAGAATACTTATGTCTGAAGCAAGGATTTGTAATTTTTTATTTATTCTAAGCTCCAAAGCATTGTTCCTAGAAACAGAAACAAAAGAAACAATTCTTTTTTGTTTTGGAGACAGGTTCTTGCTCTGTCAGACTGTAGTGCAGTGGCACGATCTCGGCTCACTGCAGCCTCTACCTCCTGGGCTCAAGTTATCCTCCTTCCTCAGCCTCCTGAGTAGCAGAAGAAACAATTCCTATTTGTGATGTTCAGATTTGTTTTCTGAAAGGAATACTATAATATTGGAGTAAAGAATTTACTTAGAAGGGAAGGGCATATTAACTGTATGTTTAATTGAACTGCATTATTGTATGTGTATATTATTTAAGTGTACTTTATGATTATTTTACCAAGAAGACAGATCCCATTTATAGAGTGTTAAAATGTGAAAAAAGTATATATTACTAGCAAATAAAATTTCTAATTATTTCATCCCTGAGCGGTCTGAAAAGGAAAAATTCCTAATATTTTTATTTGCTCATTTGCAACTTTACTGGAGTTTAATCTTTAGAAAAAAAATTTTTTAATTTAATAGCAGAATAGAATGTTTAATATATTCAAGTTAAGTTTTTAACAACTTGACAATTTATTTTTAATTCATGTGTTTCAGAAAAGTTTTTGTTACCTAGGCTTGGGCTTTTAAAGTAATATCAAATTTTTATAAATGGATTTTATATTTTTTTACTTGATTTTATGAAAATGGGTTGTAGATTGCACATCTAGCACAAATTGAAGATGATAGAGCTGCGATGGTTATTTCTTGGCATCTGGCAAGTGACATGGACTGTGTAGTCACCCTAACCACTGATGCTGCACGTCGTATCTATGATGAAACCCAAGGTCGTCAGCAGGTGTTGCCCCTTGATTCTATTTATAAGAAGACTCTTCCAGATTGGAAAAGGTTAGAAAAAAGTGAAAGTAATGGTTTTTTCTGAAATATATTTTCTGTTTTTTATCAAAGCCTTGAATTTAAAAATGATTTATCTAAAAGATATCTAAAACAGAGAATTGACTTGAATTATCTACATTATTTTTGTCTTCATCACAAATGGGCATTTTTCATTACATATGCTGGCTATGTTTTATTTGCCAATTAAATGTTATTTATATATGTAATGTATACACACAAAGACATACATGTATATGTAATGTATATACACAAGACATAAAAAATACAAAGACATAAAATTTTTTTTTAATTTTTTAATTTTTATTTTTTGAGATGCAGTCTTGCTCTGTCAGCCAGGCTGGGCGTGATCACAACTCAGTGCAGCCTCAACCTCCCTGGATTCAAACTACCCTCGCACCTCAGCTTCCCAAGTAGCTGGGACTACAGGTGCATGCCAGCATGCCCAGCTAAATTTTTTTTTTTTTTTTTTTGCTATATTGCCCAGGCTGGTCTCAAACTTTTGGGCTCAAGCAGTCCTCCCACCTCAGTTTCCCATACTGCTAGGATTACAGGTGTGAATCACTGCATCCAGGCCCTTTTTTATATTTTATGTGTACTCTGATTAGGCCTACTTTTAAAAATGCACCTAAAGACAGGAAGGAAATACTAACAAAAAAATAAATAAAAATGTATAACAGAATATTGGTCAGTATTTTCTCAGATTACTAAACAAAGCTTTTCACGGCCTGTAATTGCATAGGAATGGGGACTTGAAGGAGAATGGGATCTCATTAAGAGCCTACTATGTCAGTAAACTTGTTATTTCATCTTATAAATCTAAAAATAGATTGAGGAAACAAAACAGCTGTATGTTGAACTCAGATCTATCGGATTCTAAAATCTGCTACCCTGCAGCTAGTCAGTACTCAAAGGAACAGCATGGGAAATCCTGACAGGTCATTGTTACTGTGTTGATAAAGGTAATGCTTTTTTTTTTTTTTTTTTTTTTTTGAGACAGAGTCTCGCTCTGTCGCCCAGGCCGGAGTGGAGTGGCGCGATCTCGGTTCACTGCAATCTCCACCTCCCGGGTTCACACCACTCTCCTGCCTCAGCCTCCCAAGTAGCTGGGACTACAAGCGTCTACCACCACGCTCGGCTAATTTTTTTTGTATTTTTTTAGTGGAGATGGGGTTTCACCGTGTTAGCCAGGATGATCTTGATCTCCTGACCTCGTGATCCGCCCGCCTCGGCCTCCCAAGGTGCTGGGATTACAGGCGTGAGCCACTGTGCCCAACCCACTTAAGAGAATGGGTTTAACTCTTGCCCAGACTGGAGTGCAGTGTCTACTCACAGGCACAGTCATAGCTCATTGCAGCCTCAAACTTGTGGGCTCAAGTGATCCTCCTGCCTCAGCCTACCAAGTAACTGGGACGACTAGAGGCATGTACCCCTCACACCCTAATGCTTTTTGTGAGAAGAATTTTTTTCTCCAGGAGGGCTTATTTATCTCTTTAATCCCTGGAGACTAAGTTAAGGATCCTTGATTTAGGGAAATTATGGATTTGACATTTAAGACTAACATTTGTTCTAGAAACGAGTTATCCTCTCTGTTTCTGGTATTCTCTCTCTTACTGGGATTGAGTTAACTAGAGCTCCTCCACACCTATGTTGAAGGGAAAGTCTCTGACACCCCAATCAACTACCATCTCTGAAATTCCATTGTTATCATCTACTGGCTTCAATTCCTCTTCCTATTGTGTCGGAAGGACAAGGAGACAGGGGACATAGAGCTGCCTTCCTCATATGTTTCTCAGTCTTGGGTCTTGCCCCTTCCCCTAGTCATTCTGTGACCACTCTTCACGTGAACAGTTACGTCATTCATACTCTCGTTTGGAACCAGCTTTAGAGGCTACTTTTTTTCTTTCCTTGTCAAATGAAACTATTATTATATTGTTAATACAAACTAATAGAAGGTAGTAGTACAGATAAAACCAAGTAGATTTTTTTATATGGTCAGTATTGTTTCCATTTCTAAGGGCATAATAGCTGATCATTTAGAAGTATCACTTGTGGTGGATTGGGAGTTCATTGTATGATCAAAATGATGTGTAATATATTCATGTTTTCCATATTGTCTTTTTTAAAATTAAAAAAGTCATGTACTTTAATATCTTTTAAAAATTTCTTTTTATTTAGACCTCTACCTCATTTCCGAAATGGAAAATTGTATTTTAAACCCATTGGAGATCCAGTCTTTGCTCGAGACTTGTTAACATTTCCAGATAATGTAGAACATTGTGAAACAGGTAAAAGACATTATGGTGGCTTTACTTTTGTACAGATGTAAAATTTGTGATACAAATCTATAAATTATTGATAATGAAAATTTATATTCTTATTTTGCTTATCAGTCATAGTTTTACCAATATTTTTTAGAGGACAGTCAAATAAAATTAGAACGAATACTAGCATTCTTTCAAAGAAAGACTTGCAATGTGCATTATATTTTAATATGACCAAGGAAAATATCATAATTTTCAAAATTCATTTATTGACTTTTTTAGTATTTGGTATGCTGTTAGGAGACACCATTATTTTGGATAATCTGGATGCAGCCAATCATTATAGAAAAGAGGTATGTATTTGATTTCTTTTTAAATTTGTAGACTTCAGTTTTAATGTGTATCATGTCCATTTGATGATACATATATAAATGACTAGCCTTTTCAAGACCAATTTAAATTCTGCAAATTGATAAGCAACATAAAAGTAGGCAAAATGTAGGAATGAATGGACCAGGATACAAATTTAAATAAATGTGTTTTGGGGCTATGAAATTGTCTAAGACTCAAAACAGTGTCTGTTAGCATTGGAAAAAAGTACTGTCAGGTAATTTTGGTGTAAAATGTAATTTGCTGTAGCTCTTTGTATTAGTTTTCTAGGGCAGCCATTAACTGATGTAAATGATAGAAATATTACTGTCCCACAACAGACTGGGTGGCTTAAATAATAGAAATTTATTGTATCACAATTCTCGACATTGGAGATCCAAATTCACAGTTTCAGTGGGGTTGGTTTCTTCTAAAGACTATGAATGAAGGATCTGTTCCAGGCCTCTCCCTGCCTTGTAGATGAGGACTGTCTTCCCCCGTCTCTTCACATCTGTGTGTGACTGTATTCAAATTTCTCCCTTGTTGTAAGGATACCAGTCATATTGGATTAGGGCCCACCACAATGACCTCAAATTAACTTGATTATCTCAGTAAAGACCCTATCTCCAAATAATGTCACATTCTGAGGGACTGGGGGTTAGGACTTTAGCATGGATTTGTCGGGGGCTGGTCCCAAACAAAGGTAATGAGTTATCTCAATTGATTGTTCACAATCAGCTATAGATCTAACTCTTTGTTTTATTCTTTCCTCCCCTTCTCACTAGTCTTCTTGACTGGTCTTGTAAAAAATAAATATATAAAAGATTATGGGGGAGCACAGTTTAGCCCATAGCACCTTTGGAGGGGAGTTTGGTAAAATAAACATTTCAGTTATTTACTGCGGCTATATATATAACACTCTAAATTGTAAGTTTAAACAACAACATACCAGTCCTCTTTGTAGGTTTCTCCAAGTGATGTTGGCTAGTTGAACTGGAGTGGTGGCAGCTCTAAAATGTCTGCCTTACGTAGCTGGCAACTAGTATCTGTTGTCATCTGGCATATCAGCTGGTATTGGCCAGGGGTTCTTTTGGGGATGTCTGCTAGGGTTATTGTTCTCACCCATGAGGGTGAGATAGAGTAGGGTAATGCCATTTAGAGTTTTAGAAGCCCTTTTGTCTAGCTAAGAGGATCCAGGAGGGCAGAAGTTTAAATCTTTCAGAGGTCTTAACAAAGGAACGTCCTTGACTTGATTTTGACCCTAAGGACACATGTTACAGGAAGTACCCTGGATTTGATCTAAGCCAGTATCTGTAAATAGTGTATTCTAGAATCATGGGGACCATAGGGATCATCTAGGATGATTTAGGACCAGTGAGAATAGATGAGAGACCTTAGGCTGAGAACAAATAATGGAGAGCTGGACATGTGATGCATACTTGTAGTTCCAGCTACTTAGGAAGCTAAGGGAGGTTTGCTTGAACCCAAGAGTTCTAGGCTATAGGCTGTCGTGTGCTCTGATCATGCCTGTGAATAGCCACTGCACTCCAGCCTAGGCAATATAATGAGATTCTGTCTAAAAAAATAAAAATTGTTAAAGAGGTGGGGGATTTGGCCCAAGTCACACTTTACTAATTTATAGCAGAGCTAGAACTAAACTGGTGTAATTTTTCTTTGGGCCTAGTTAAGAAGCAGTAATAGGGTGCCGGGTACAGTGGCTCATTCCTGTAATCCCAGCACTTTGAGAGGCCAAGGCAGGCGGATCACTTGAGGTCAGGAGTTACGAGACCAGCCTGGCCAACATGGTGAAACCACGTCTCTATTAAAAATACAAAAATTAGCTGGGCGTGGTGGCAGGTGCTTGTAATCCCAGGTACTTAGGAGGCTGAGGCAGGAGAATCACTTGATCCTGGGAGGTGGAGGTTGCAGTGAACTGAGATCATGCCACCGCACTCCAGTTCAGGCAACAGAGCAAGACTCTTTTTTTTTTTTTTTTTTTTTTAAAGGCAATAATAAATTCATCGTAGTTTAGGAAAACTAAATTACTGGGATTATTGAGCATTATGTAGCTAATTAGAAAATGGTATTTGGCATCTTCATGAACGTTTCCTTGTAAACCTAATAATAAGTATAATATACTGTACCAGAAACTGGCTGTGGGTGGGAGAGCTACAATATTCTGGTGGTGATTAGCATTTTCATATATCCCAAATTATGAAATAGAAACATACCCATTAAATGTTATGATAACATGGAATCAGTTTGGAGATGGCGAGAAGCTTGCTAGTAAGGATAGAACTAACTAATAGGATGATAAGTTATCAACTGGAAGACTCCTGTTCAGTGAGATATTTGGATACTTACTATGTATGAGACAGTGGTGTGCTGTTATGTGTTGAACTATTTCTCTGAGGAGGCATGTGGAAGTCCCTGATTTGTAGCTTTTGCCAATTTCTGTGGTGTAAGTACTTGTATCATGGATGATTTCCAGCAGTCTATATGAAGTCCTTCATGCCTATACGAATGTGGTATTCAGGAGACCTGGCTTTCGTGACCCAGTACAAGCTGGTTCCAGCATATCACTAGGCACAGTGCACAGAGGGTCATACAATGATGAATTAGACAAACCAGATAGCCATTGGAAACTCCAGCTGAGATTAGCTAAAATGTGATTTCAGATATGTATCTTAATGAACTTGGCAAGAAAATAAGGATTCTAAGTGGAAGTGGGAACCTGGAGAGATAAACAGAACACTAATGCCAGATTTCTGCAGTGAGAACGTTTGCCAAACTAATTGAACTTAAGCATTGACTTTTTACTCCCTCGAGGGGCTTTTGAGGGTAGGAGACAAAACCCAGGGCTCTAAACAACACGGGGAATCTGATAACTGGGGACACCCCCTCTGTGAGGAGAAACCTTAAGTGTAAGAGTAAACATATAAACCTGCCACCTTCATCTCAACTCCAGCTGCTTCAGGGAACTACCAGAAAATTCTCTCTTGAACTTTGGGACTAAGCGGAAAAGTAAAAAAGTTAAACATTTTTCTAGAGAATTCATCAACATAACAATTGACTCTAGTATCTCTTTGCAACCTGTATTCATACTACTTAGATGTTCTGAAAACCTTCAAGGTAAACATTTGGTTTCATGTGCTGGACTAGTAGTATCCTTAGATATCTGATTGAAGTAAACACAAATGTTTTCTGGAGGAATTTCACCATTGTTTTTGAATGGAAATAATTTCCACATTGAAAATGAGAGCAAATATTTTCAAAGTGTTAATATTTGATTAATATAGTTCAAAAAATGAAAGTGTTGAAAAATGAGAAAAGAACAAGTTAAATTGAAAAATATCTATATTAATAGTTGATTAAAATAGTTCAAAAAATGAAAGTGTTGAAAATGAGAAAAGAATAAGTCAACTTAGAAAAATCAAATAGAGCTTCTAAAAATGAAAAGATTATAACAAATTAAATACTAACTGAGCAGGTTTAACATCTTAAGAATTTGTGAATTAAAAAGAGGGTCAGAAAAAAATATTCAGACTGCAGCCCAGAGAGAAAGAGAAAATGGAATGTAAGACAAAGAAGTTGAAGAGACATGGAGGGTAGAATGAGAGAGCATCTAACCAAAATTTAATCAGAGTGTCGAGAGGAGAGAGTTTATAAAAGGATTGTAGGCAATATTTGAAGAACTAATGACTGAAAATATCTTAAAACTGATCAAAGATACCAATACTAGTTTTGCAAAAATGTTATAGCACATATGTGACAAAAAAGGAATAGTATTTGTTCTTCATAATTGATAATAGCACATAATTGATTTCCTTGCTTCCAGATTTCTAAATGAAGTCATATGTAACTTTGCCAATCAAATATTATTTTAAAACTCTTCTGAGAAAAAGCTCTTATGACATTCCTTGGTAACATTGTTGGATTTCAGAGTTGTAATATTGTTGTTCATTCCAGAATTTGCAGAATTTGCAAGTGCTGTCATGACTTTTTTTATCCTAATAGTGTACTTAATGAGGTAGAATCATGAGGTTGAGGGAGAATTGAGAAACTGTCTGTGAAAGTAGTATTTCCAGAATCATCATAAAAGGAGAGCCAAACTGTCTGTCCTTCTACCATAACGCTTCCCTCATATTGTCTATTAACAAGAGAATAGAAAATCTATACATTTTAGTGTATTTATTTAAGATCATATTAGGCTGAGCATGATGACTCCTGCCTGTAATCTCAGCACTTTGAGAAGCCAAGGCAGTAATATCACTCGAAGCCAAGAGTTCGAGACCAGCCTGGGCAACATAGACGCTAACTCTACAAAGTTTAAAAAAAAAAAAAAAAGTAACCAGGCATGGTGGCTTACACCTGTAGTCCCAGCTATTCAGGAGGCTCAGTTGGGTTAATTGTTTGAACCCAGAAGTTGGAGTCTGTAGTGAGCCCTGGTCATGCCACTGCACTCCAGCCTGGGCAACAGAACGAGACCACAACTCAAAAACAAAACAAAACAAAACAAAAACAAAGATATTAAATCCTTAGAAACATTGATTACCTGAATCTTGATAAGTGGTAACATGTGAAGCCAGTCTGTATTTTTGTTGTCGTCGTTCACCACTAGAAAACATATAAACCCAAACCAAAACTAAGAAATTAAGTTGTTATTTCTTATAAAAACAAATGATTTTTGAATTTGTAAATACTGGCTTTACCAAAGAATTCACCACAGGATTTCTTCAAATAATCGTCTTATTACATTTAGTTTATCTTGTATATATATAATTCAGAGGCTATTTAGCCCCAATATTAGATTGGACAACATTTTTATACTTGTTTAAAATTACAATGTTCTTCATTAATGTATGTATGCTATTTCATTGTATGGATGTGCCGTAATTTACTTGTATAACTTGTTGAGACATGTAAGTTTACTACTTTTCATTATTAAAACAATATTTCAGTGTACATCGTTCACATTTTTTATTTTTTCCTGATAAGATTCTTAGAAGTAGAATTGCTGAATCGTACAGAATGTTAAACTTTTAAACACTTGTCCTGTTTCCTTTAAGAAGGGCTGTCCCAGGGCATATGAGTACAAGAAGGCCCTTTTTCCATAGCCCCCCATCAAAGGGGGGTGTGTGTGTGTATTTTAACATATTGAGTAGTAAAAATATCTTATTTGAATTCCACGTCTCTGGTTACCCATGAAGTTTAACTTTTATTTTTTAATATTTTCTGAACCTTTTTTGCAAGAACATTCTTCTAGATCATGACATACTAAATCCAGTGTTTTTCTTTTATTCTGACTTCTCTGAAGAATTTTTTTTTTTTTCTTTCTGAGACAGAGTCTGGCTCTGTTGCCCAGACTGGAGTGCAGTAGTGCGATCTTGGCTCTCTGCAACCTCTGCCTCCTGGATTCAAGCGATTCTCCTGCCTCAGCCTCCTGAGTAGCTAGGATTACAGGCGCATGCCACCATGCCCAGCTAATTTTTGTATTTTTAGTAGAGATGGGGGTTTCAATATGCCGATCAGGCTGGTCTTGAACCCCTGACCTCGTGGTCTGCCTGCCTTGGCCTCCCAAAGTGCTGGGATAGGCGTGAGCCACCACACCTGATATAAGAATTTAATTCTTAACCCTTATCTTTTCCTATCCATGACTTCAGTTTTTTCTTCATGATTTCACTTCCCCTAACTCTCAAATGATCACCTCTTTATCTTCCCATACCTAAAACCATAGTATTGTCTTTAGAAGAGTCAGTCTAGTGCTTTCCAGTCTGTATTTTCGTCAATGTAATACTCTCCTTTTGCTATCTTTTGGTCATCTAAAAAACTTAAATCTAACAGAGGAAACTGGGTTGGTGATGCTACCTTGATACTTAACTGCCACGGGTTCCAAAGCATGGAAGTCTCTGGACTGTCCTCTTCCTTCCACTTACCGATCCATCATTTACTTTTTTCACTTGCGTTGTCACTGTTCTAGTTTAGGCTGACATTTGAAAAGTTGTCTAATTCATCTCTCCGCCTCTGGATTTTTCCCTCCAGTTTATCTTACACATCGCTAGTTACTAATTTTTTGAAAATACTACCGTGATCCTGTCATTTCTAATCTCAGAAATTTTTTTGGAGCAGTTGAAATAAGTTGCTCACTACTTACTATTCACTTACTTACAATAGGTTGTTAAAATTACACACTGTCCTACACTGCTGACCAGAGATGGAGATCGAATTCGAAGTAATGGAAAGTTTGGGGGCCTTCAGAATAAAGCTCCTCCAATGGATAAACTTCGGGGAATGGTATTTGGAGCTCCAGTACCAAAACAGTGTCTGATCTTAGGGGAACAAATAGGTAAGTTCAATAAGTACTTAAATAGCAATTTCTAATTTAATTTTACCTTTTTTTTAAGAGCTTATGTTTTGAGAATCTAACGTGAAAACTTAACAAATGTAAATAAGTAACAAATGTAAGTAAGATGTTTTTGTCTACTACTTTCAGCTTTTTTATATCAGGTAGTTTAGAGTTATGTAAATAGTAGCTTTATCCTTTGTATTTTCATTCTTATATGTAGCGCATGCCTCTGTTACCAGCTACTCGGGAGGCTAACACAAGAGTGTTGCTTGAGCCCAGGAGTTTGAGGTCAACCTGGGCAACATAGCAAGACTCCATCTCTTAAAAAAAAGAAATTTCTCTGCTTATTGAATAAGTCAGTATTTTATTACATAATCATAATACTTATTTTTATCTTGAAATTTGTAACTATCTAGAAAAATTAAGGCTTATTAGAAAGTGTATGACATGTGATCTCCTGCCTATTTTTCCCTTCTACAGGCTGTGTCCCTTTGCATCTAATTAGCCAATATAATTATCTCTGCACATCTGTGCTCTGCAGTGGATATACTTACCAGGAAGTCTCCTTACCATCCATTACCTTAGAGCCTATTTGCTCTTAATTTATATAATTAATTCTCATACACTCAACTGTCTACTTTCCCAACACAGAGCAGTTTGTTGTTAACTTTCTTTTAGTTGCAAAATACATATAACATAAAATTTACCATCTTAACCATTTTTAAGAGTACAGTTCAGCTGGGCTCGGTGGCTCACGCCTGTAGTCCCAGCACTTTGGGAGGCTGAGGCTGGCAGATGACGAGGTCAGGAGATCAAGACCATCCTGGCTAACACAGTGAAACCCTGCCTCTACTAAAAATACAAAAAAAAATTAGCTGGGCATGGTGGCATGTGCCTGTATTCCCAGCTACTCGGGAGGCTGAGGTAGGAGAATCGTTTGAACCCAGGAGGCGGAGGTTGCAGTGCACTGAGATTGCACCACTGCACTTCAGCCTCGGCAACAGAGACTCTATCTCAAAAAAAAAAAAAGTGCATTCACATTGTTGTTCATTCTATCTCCAGAACTGTTTTCAGTATGCATAGTTGAAACTTTGTATAAATTCTCCATTATCCATTCCCTGACAATTATACTACTTGGGAGTGAGTGACATGATACTGCTTTCTGTCTCTCTGAATATGACTCTTCTAGATACTTCATATAAGTGGAATCATACAGTATTTGTCCTTTTGTGACTGGCTAGTTTCACTTAGCATAATGTCCTCAAGGTCTGTCCATGTTGTATGTAATAAGTATTAGAATGTCCTTCCTTTGTACAAAGGCTGAATAATATATATTTCATTGTATGTATTTGCAACGTTTTGTTTACTTTTATTTACTTTTTTCTTATTTTTATTTTTCTTGACATAGAGTCTCACTCTGTCACCTAAGCTGGAGTGCAGTGGCACAATCTCAGCTTACTGCAACCACGGCCTCCCGGGATCAAGCAGTGCTTGTGCCTCAGCCACCCAGTTGCTGGGATTACAGACATGTGGCACCACACCTGGCTAATTTTTGTCTCTTTAGTAGAGATGGGGTTTGAACTCCTGGCCTCAAGTGATCCACCTTCCTTGGCCTCCCAAAGTGCTGGGATTACAGGCATGAGCCACTGTGCCTGGCCACTTTGTTTACTTTTATTAAAGTAAAATACACAGAAAAATGTGCATATTTCGTGAACATTCAGCTTGATGGATCTTCACAACATGAACACTGCACTTGTATTAAAAAATAGAACATCAGACTGGGCGTGGTGGCTCACACCTGGAATCCCAGCACTTTGGGAGGCCAAGGCAGGCAGATCACCTGAGGTCAGGAGTTCAAGACTAGCCTGGCCAACATGGTAAAACCCCATGTTTACTAAAAATACAAAAATTAGCTGGCCATGGTGGCAGGTGCCTGTTGTCCCAGCTACTCACGAAGCTGAGGCAGGAGCGTCACTCGAGCCTGGGAGGCAGAGGTTGCAGTGAGCAGAGATTGTGCCATTGCACTCCAGTCTGGGTGACAAGAGCAAAACTCTGTATTAAAAAAAAAAAAAAAGATAAAAAAGAAACACCAGTACTGTAGAAGATTTCTTTTTGGCTCCTCCACTTCCTACCCACCACTGCATACTCAAAGGATAACACCTTTCTTGACTTACAAAGTAGCATAGATTAATTTTGCCCATTTTAGTACTTTATATACTTGGTATTTTGCAGTGCATACTTTTTTATATGTCTGGTTTTGTTCATTCAACACTATGCATGCAGTTCATTTTCATTGCAGGAGAATATTTCATTGTGTGAATGAAATGTACAATTTATTCTACTGTTGAGGAATTTGAGCAGTGTCTTAAGTCTGTTTTGTGTTGCTATAAAGGAATACCTGAAGCTGGGTGATTTATAAAGAAAGAGATACTTAATTTGGCATTCAGTTCTTCTGGCTGAAAAGTTCAAGATTGGGCATCTGCATCTGGTGAGGGTGTCAGACTGCTTCCAATCACAGTAGATGAAGAGGAGCTGGCATGTGCAAAGATAACATCTTAAGAAAAAGATAACATCTTAAGAAAGGAAGCAAAAGGGGAGGGGAGGGAAGGTGCCAGGCTCTTAACAACCAGCTTTTAGGAACAGAGCAAGAATTCACTCACTCCCTAGGGATGGCACTAATCTATTCATGAGGGATCTGCCTTCATGACCCCAACATTAGGCCTCACTTCCCATCACCACCATACCAGGGGTCAAATTTTAACATGAGCTTTGGTGGAGACACACAAACCATAGCAGGTAATTTCCATTTGGGGCTATCAGTTCGGCCTCAGTTTTTAAATTAGTAGTTGAGAAAGGTGGTAGTAAGAGGAGTCATACTTCTGTTTACGACATCAGTGAACACATACAGTCTGTACAATGAGTGAATATCTAAAGAAACTGGTAAGAAATCAGAGAAAACATTTTAATCAAGGTCAATGAATTAATGTAAAAGGCCTCGACTCTATACCTAAGCATTTTATGGCAGTAGTTCCCAAAACCAGAAAGAACTACCTATGGAACTTAAAAAATACACAGATGTCATATTTAATATTTGCTTATCTTTCTTGACAAATATATTCAAAGATACACTCCCACATATAGACTAATGATTCATTGATAAGAACTCAAATCAAAGGAGACCATTTAAGGTTACTAATGTATATAAAGTACTAATGTATATAAAGTAAGCAATAGCAGCCATGCGTGACTACTTTAAGCCAAACAGGAATCTATTAGAAGGAAACTGGAAGAAATCATAGATTTACAGGAGATGGGAACAGCTAAGACGAAGTCAAAGATGACTCTGGGACAGTCAGCATCCTTGAGCTCCAGATACCTTCACCCTGGAGTTTTAATATAACTTAACTCCCACCACTACTAGGAGAGAGAAATGCCCACCGCCTTCCAGGTCAGCCAGACTTAGTAAGGATCAAATAAAGCAAACAGCTTTGGAGACCCTTCCCTGGGTATCATGGAATCATTCTCAGAGCAAAAGCAATTTTGAGGAAGGCCATCACCATAAAAATTGTCCACTACTAGCACAGTTATAAGCAAACTATTTGTCTTCTAAATAATTTGCCTATACATTGTCTTGCATGATTAGTATGAGATAAGAGCAAATCAGAGCATAAGAAGAAAAAAAATTACTGGATATTTACATATTATAAAATATTATTATATTGCAGACACCCTGTTAAGGTCACATGAATGATCTTGTTTACTGCTGTTATCTTCATCTTATAGATGAAGAAGTTGAGGTTCAAAAAGGATAGATAACTTTCTCATGTTTAGAATAGTGTGTGTATTTGTTAGCACACTGAAGAAAGTAGAAAGAAAAATACTTTTAATTCTGGGTTATATAATTGAGATAATTTTCTCCATTATCCCTTTCTATATATTTTTCCAGACTTGCCTCAGTGAGCATTGTGTCACTTTTATAATCAGAAAGTTTTACTTATTGTTTTTAATATTCATGTTTTTTATTTTATTGTATTTTATTTTTTGAGACAGAGTCTCACTCTGTTGCCCAAGCTGGAGTGCAGTGGCTTGATCTAATTGCTACCTCCACCTCCCAGATTCAAGTGATTCTTGTGCTTCAGCCTCCTGAGTAGCTGGGATTACAGGTGCACACCTCCACACCCAGCTAATTTTTATATTTTTGTAGAGATGGGGTTTCACTATGTTTGCCGGGCTGGTCTCGAACTCCTGACCTCAAGTGATCGGCCCACCTCAACCTCCCAAAGTGCTAGGATTACAATGTGAGCCACCTCCCCCGGCCGAATTCATATTCTTCTAATGTATAATTGATTTTCTAGGAAACATGCCTAAACAAACAATCCTAAATACAGACAAGGTATTGTTTTATTCAGATGAGTATCACAGCTTTGTTTTTCATTTGTTTTTTGAGAAAGGGTCTCACTTTGTTGCCCAGGCTGGAGTGCAGTGGCATACTCATGGCTCACCATAGCCTTCCATCTTACCGGGATCAGGTGATCCTCCCACCTTAGCCTTTTGAATAGCTGGGACTACAGGCTTGTGCCACCACATTGGCTAATTTTTTTGTATTATTATTATTTTTTTGTAGACATGGGGTTTTGCCATGTTGCCCAGCTGGTCTCAAACTCCTGGGCCCAGGCAGTCTGCCTGCCTTGGCCTCCCAGAGTGCTAGGAATTACAGATGTAAGCCACTCTGCCTGGCTACAGCCTTGTTTTTCAAGTAAAACATAGAAATGTTAAATTCTTTAATTGAATTTGTAACCTGGAGAATGTCTATGTCAAGGTTAAGTGGAAGGTGAATAAAAATACAAATATCACACATGTTAAAAATTAAACCTGTAAACCTGTGGAATGAAAAGAAAAAAGTGAGAGAGTAGACCTTCTGATTTTTTCCCCACCATTTCTTGTTTCCTATACAAACTTAGGATGTTTCAACTTACGTTTTTCAACTTCACAACGGTGTGAAACCAGTACACATTCAGTGTGCTTCTCCACTTACAATGGGCTGTGTCTGGATAAACTCTTAATAAGTTGAGAATATCATAAGTTGAAAGTGCACTCTCAACTTTTACAATATTTTCAAGTTATGATGGGTTTATTGGGACATAACTTCATCGTAAGTTGAGGAGCATCTGTATTATTTCAAGTTTTCTGTAGAGAGCTTGGAAATAGAACTACTTTTAAAATGCAAAGGAAATAACTAAGCACACTGTAGAAGCCAGAATGTAGACAGAAGAGAGAAAGAGTTGTTAATAATAACTCAAAAGAAGAAATGCATCTTATAATCAATAAGTAATTGCATAAGTCCCCCCTCCCCTGCAGTTTTGCTTTCTATAAATTCAGTTACCCGAAGTGAATGACAGTCCAAAATAGGTGAGTGCAGTACAATAAGATACTTTTAAGAGAGAGGGAAACACCACGTTCATATAACTTTATTATCTATATTTTTATTCTGTTTTATTGTTAATCTCTGCTGTGCCTAATTTATAAATTAAAATTTATCATAGGCTGGTATGTATAGGACAGAACACACTACAGGCCAGACACGGTGTCTCACGCCTGTAATCCCAGCACTCTGGGAGGCTGAGGTGGGTGGATCACCTGAGGTCAGGAATTCAAGACCAGCCTGGACAAAATGGTGAAACCCCCTCTGTACTAAAAACACAAAAAATTAGCTGGGCGTAGTGGCACATACCTGTAATCCCAATTACTTGGGAGGCTGAGACAAGAGAATTGCTTGGAACCCAGGAGTCAGAGGTTATAGTAAGCCAAGATCACACCGCTGCACTCCTGCCTGGGCGACAGAGTGAGATTCCATCTCAAAAAACAAAATACCACAGTATAGGTAGAAGAAAATAATTCAAATGTCCCTAGCACGAAGAAAAAATATTAAGATGAGGGATATCCCAATTATCCTTAGTTTATCTTGACACATTATATAAAGTATCGGAATATCACATGTGCCCTGAAAATGTGTACATCTATCATATATCAGTTTTAAAAATGAAAAACAAAGTCATGAGAATTGGAAAGGAAAAAAATGCTAACTATTTGTAGATTGTCTAACAGTATACCTATAAAATCCAAGGTAATCAAAGATAAAAATTAAAATAATTTATTAAGGGAGAAAGTTATAAAATTAGCATACAAAATAATAGCATTCATATAATATTACAGTAAGCAGTTAGAAGATACAATGGGAAAGGAAAAAAGTCATATACAAGAACAACAAAAATAAGTTTTAAAAGGTGTTTCTGCAGCCAAACATGTTTGATCCTTAAATACAGAGAAAAATAAACATGAATGAATACCTAAGAACATAGACTTCTGCTTCTCACCAAGATGGAATAACTTACATGAAACAAACCAAAGAAAAAAACCACTGAGGCCAGGCATAGTGGCTCACGGCTGTAATCCCAGCACTTTGGGAGGCCAAGATGGGTGGATCGCTTGAGACCAGCCTGGGCAATATAGTGACACCTCATCTTTACAGAAAATAAAATAATTAGCTGGGCCTGGTAGCTTGCTCTTTTAGTCCCATTTCTTTGGGAGGCTGAGCTTGCTGTGAGCTGTGATTGTGCTACTGCATTCCAACCTGGATGGCAGAGTGAGGCTCTGTCTCAAAAAAACAAAGCACTGAGCAAACTATGTGAAAGAACAGTTTTCAAGACTTTGGATGTCAAGCAATGAAGAATGGTGGTTCCTGAGAAATATAAATCAATTGAAGTAGCCCTATGGTTGCTTCAGCTTACTGCCTGGAGAGATTTTCCAGACTGTGTAAAACAGAAAGGGGGAACCCAGGAAGAAGCTCAGTAGTCTCAAAGTTGAGAAGAACAGGCTGGGAGTCCAGGAAGGTCAAGGCAACTATAGTTCACAGACAGGTTACTGGGAAGGCAAGAGCTGCCTTTGAGAGAGAGAGCGAGCTCTGGAAATTCAGTAGGTCTCCCTTCAGTATCCAGCTGAGTACTAATTAGTGCATGTATGTGAGAAGACCACCCAAGGCTGGAAAGAAACACCCTGAAGATGAAACAGTAGTCAGAACTCTTAGTTTAATTTTATAATAGTAAACTATTTCCAAAATATTTATTGAATTGTAAAATCTGAAACTGTACTTACTGAGAGCTACTATATTCCCAAATATTTCCCGTTATTTACTCCTTTAAACTTTACCAATAAAGTACAAAAAGAGCTCATAGAGTTAAAAATATTTCTTTACAAATAAAATTTGCTTAAAAAAAAACCCGCAACTTTCATGGGCTGCCTAGGGCTGTCAGAGACAGACTGTATGTAAGACAGTGGTCCCATAAGATTATAATGGAGTTGATTACCTTTTCTATGTTTAGATACACAAATGCTTACCATTGTGTTACAGTTACCTACAGTATTTAGTACTGTCACATGCTGTACAGGTTTGTAGTCTCGGAGCAATGGGCCATACCATATACCCTAGGAGCATTGTAGACTCTCTATACCATGTAGGTTTGTGTAAGTACACTCTGTTGTGTTCACTCAATGACGAAATAACCTAATGAAATATTGCTCAGAGCACATCCCCATCATTAAGCAACACATGACTACACAGACAGAGTTCAGTAGTATCCATTGGGAGTTTCGGACATCCACTGGGGGTGTTGGAACATGTCCCATGAGGAAAAGGAGGGACTGCTGTAATACATAGTTTGTAATCATGACATCATCAAAAGTATTAACATTTTTATTATATTCATATACTTTAAAATATTATATGTCTGACCAGGTTAGACATTACTTACACTTTATTGTTTTCATACTTGATTTATTATAATACTAAGCTGTCAATATTACGGTCAATTATTATGGTTTTTTAAATAAAGCCATTAATATTTTTATGAATAGTGACGAAGATTAGTTACGCACTCTGGCTTTCAGGGAAAGGGTATTTTGTTTTGTTATGGGAATAGAGCAGTATGATCTCTCATGGACCTGTCACCTAGCTTTGATTATTAAAACATAGCCAGTCTTGTTTCATTTACACCCACCCTGTCACAGCTTGCCTCTATCCTCCTCTTCCTGGGTGGGTTATTTGAAGCAAGTCAAAGCAGAGGTTCTGGTGTATTTTTTCTTGTAGTTTTTCCCAGGCATAAGTGCTTATCAGTTTTTTTGCCAATAAGTTTCTTAGAATTATATGGAGCACAAAGTTTGAAGAGCACTAAATAGTATTTAGGAAAGTCTATGCATCTAACTGCATAAATCCTTCAGTGGTGAGAAAGTTGCTTCAGCCTTCTATTAACTCATGTTTGGGCAGTCCTTAACACACTTACCTGATAACAGCCTTTCAGATATACTTTCAATCCTTTTGTGTTGTTTCTAGTAGCTTTACATAGTCATTCTCCTGGACACGTTGAAATGGCCTATCTTAATATTGTGACTCATTTACATACAAAAATAAGTATTATTTTATGTATGTAGAAAACATTGCTTGAGGCCAGGCCTGGTGGTTCATGCCTGTAATCCCAGCAGTTTGGGAGGCTGGGGCGGGTGGATCACGAGGTCAGGAGATCGAGACCATCCTGGCTAACACAGTGAAACCCTGTCTCTACTGAAAATACAAAAAAATTAGCTGGGCGTGGTGGCGGGTGCCTGTAGTCCCAGCTACCCGGGAGGCTGAGGCAGGAGAAGGGCGTGAACCTGGGAGGTGGAGCTTGCATTGAGCCAAGATCGTGCCACTGCACTCCAGCCTGGGTGAGAGAGCGAGACTCCGTCTCAAAAAAAAAAAAAAAAGAAAAGAAAAGAAAACATTGTTTTAATGTGGAATTAGAAGTGCTGTCAGACCAGAATAAAGTTCTCAAATCATAAAGCATAAGGAACATAAGGGTCTTATCATCACTCAATTTCACATATAGAATTTGTATTTAAATATGAATATATTCACAAGCACACACAGATGTGTACATGTAATTTGGCCACTCATTCTAAGTGTGGATTTCTAGAATATTGGGTAGGTTTCTTTTGAAAACACTACTCTTGACCCTTAAAGTATAGAATATCTTATGTTACACCTAATGTACTCTGTACTCTTAAATAATTTCTTCCACAGTTTTATTTATAAACCACTTATATATGTTTGTTAAGTGTTTGAATGTTTATATGTCCATTCCCATGGATGTTGATCATCTTGATGTGTGACTAGAGTCTTACCCAGATGCTAAATGTTTCAAGTTTTGCAAACCAAGTGGCAAAATCAAGGATGATGTTATGAAGATATTTATATAACTATTTAAAATCTAACCATTTTAAACTGGATGGGCCAGTGGTTCACTTCTGTAATCCCAGCACTTCAGGAGCCCAAGATGGTCAGATCGCCTGAGCCCGGGATTTCAAGACCAACCTGGGCTCAAGCAGTCCACCCACCTTGGCCTCCCAAAGGTCGAACAGCATAGTGAAACCCCGTCTCTACAAAAATTAGATAGGTGTGGTGGCCAATTTGCCTGTAGTCCAAGCTATTCAGGAGGCTAAGATGGGAGAATCACCTGAGCCTGCAAAGATGAGGCTGCAGTGAGCAGTGATTGTGTCACTGTACTCCATCCTGGGTGACAGAGTGAGACCTTGTCTTAAAAAACAAACAAAAAACTGAAATAAACCATTCTTGGCCCATGAGTGGTAGTTTACTAACCCTTAGCGTAGAGTATAGTCACTATTTAATACTTAGTGTCTAGTAAATCATGGAGACAGGCAATAATCTCAAACCTGAATAATATAATACTTTTTTGGAATTTCAAAATTTATGGCAAAAAGAACACTTGATCACTGTGGAAAAAAATTGGAACATACAGGCAAGCATCATGAATTTTTAAAAGAACTCATAATTCCCAAACCTACAGATTAAACATTGTTAATAATTTATTGTATCACATTCCAGCCTTTTGTCTATACATGTGGGAGTATATTAGTTTAAAATAAGTTGGATTATTCTAACAATTTGGTTTTATAGTCCTTTTCTATATACTTTTCTATGGTGGACATTTTCCCAGGTCATTAATTTGAATAATGTAATACATTTTTAGACAAAGTAAGTTTTTTGAAAGTGAAGTATTTTTCTGAGTGTGTTTTTAAAAAATTCTATGTTTTTTTTTTTGACAGAGTCTCACTCTGTCACCCATGCTGGAGTGCAGTGGCACAATCTCGGCTCACTGCAAGCTCCATCTCCCGGGTTCATGCCATTCTCCTGCCTCAGCCTCCTGAGTAGCTGGGACTACAGACACCCGCCACCATGCCCGGCTAATTTTGTTTTTGTATTATTAGTAGAGACGGGGTTTCACTGTGTTAGACAGGGATGGTCTTGATCTCCTGACCTCATGATCCACCCGCCTCAGCCTCACAAAGTGCTGGAATTACAGACGTGAGCCACCACGCCCGGCCTAAAAATTCTGTGTTTAAAAATAATAGCCATGCTTTTTGGAAGCAATGATTTTTTTTTTACAGTACAAAAAATAAGAATTAATGAGTTGCAGTGCTGCCAAGTTTGAACCACAGCATGCTCACTGTCAGTTACACTTACACATCTTTTTATTAGAAACCCCCTGTAACCTCATCAGTTTTCATTTGGGAAGTAGTGATTTTCTAACAATACAATATTTAATATATTTGCCTTCCCCCTGCCAAATTTGTCCACATGGAATTATATTGAATACTGAATATCAGACAAGATATAAACATTGGCTTGAGAGAGTGATCCAGTAAAAACAGAGCACTTTTTATATAGAGAACTCTTCCCTGACAGAAGTAAACTTAAGTCAAAGAAAGAAAGTTAAAGTTAACAAGTTTGTGCTGGGATCTTAACTATGCTTTTTTAATTTCATTTGTTTATATTGAATGTTTTGTGGCTTTAAAAGTAGATCCCATGTTACCATAACACAAATCCCAGTGTTGCTCATTTTTTCCCCTAAAATGTGAGTTTGGTTTGATATCAGTAATTTAGTCAAATGCATTTGGTTTCTTTACAGATCTTCTTCAGCAGTATCGTTCTGCTGTGTGCAAAGTAGACAGTGTGAATAAGGATCTTAACAGTCAATTAGAGTACCTTCGCACTCCGGATATGAAGAAGAAAAAGCAAGAACTTGATGAACATGAGAAAAATCTCAAACTAATAGAGGAGAAACTAGGTAAGTCTTTACTTTTTGTTAACTTCTACTTCCTTTATATGGAGATAAATATTTTTGATGAGAATCCAACTGTAAGAAAAAAGAATGCAGATGATTCAGAACTTAACAAAAACTCTTAACCTCCAAGTCCTATCTGATAAATGGTTATAAACTCTTCTTTCACCAGAAGTAGTAAGAGGCATTCTCAGTATTCTTTCTTAATTCATTTTCTATAAATTATGACATATTCATGTTTGCATTTCTCTCATATAATAATTCCATTGTTTTTATTGTAAGGTTAACTTTCTACATTTTCCATCTTCACAGGTATGACTCCCATACGTAAGTGTAATGACTCATTGCGTCATTCACCAAAGGTTGAGATGACAGATTGTCCAATTCCTCCTAAAAGAATGAGACGAGAAGCTACAAGGCAAAATAGGTGAGTTTGACCTGAGAATTATGTTTGGTTAGTTTACTAAAGTTCTTGGGTCTCACGATAACTTTTTTTTTTTGAGATGAAGTCTTGCTCTGTCACCCAGGCTAGAGTACAGTGGCACAATCTTGGTTCACTGCAACCTCCACCTCCCGCGCTCAAGGGATCCTTGTGCCTCAGCCTCCCGAGCAGCTGGCATTATAGGCATGCACCACCATGCTCGGCTAATTTTTTGTATTTTTTTTGTAGAGATAGGGTTTCACTGTGTTGGCCAGGCTAGTCTCAAACTCCTGACCTGCCTGCCTTGGCCTCCCAAAGTGCTGGGACTACAGGTGTGAGCCACTGCGCCTGACTGGGTCATCATACTTTAAAAACAGTATGCGTTCATGTCTAATTCTTCCCTTGAGCCAGAATATTTTAAATTTAAAAAAAAAAGTAATAATGAAGATAAAACTTAAGCATTATATTCTCTCAGGATACTCAAGTCTTCTAAATAACTTGTGCTAGTTATCTAGAAATGTTAATAATTTTTATATTATGTTAAAAATCATTGTTAAGAGTCAAATTGCTTGTCTATTGTTTGGCTCACTGCATTCTCTTTCATAGGATCAGTAACTTAATAAGTATAGAATATGCAAAACCATTTGTAAATCGCTTATTTTAAAATTGCTTATAATTTTTGCTTTGGAGAATCAGATGCCATTTCGATCACCAAAAGACCAACACAGCCATTTCCACCCTAACTTCATAGTAAGAAAACTGTCCCTTTTAGATTAAATGTTAGTAAAGTCATCCCACAGAAGGATATCATGGTACTGGTGTTTCTCTTTTATTATTTCAAAAGGTTTAATGGTAGACTCTACCTGAATATGTTTTCTCATATCAACCGTAGAGGAATTCCCTTGAAACTATGGTGTTTGGAATTGGTATTCTTTGCCCTTTGCATCTCCATTATTCTACATTTATTCAGTAAAGATTTGAAATCTCACTCTGTGGTATATGTTGCTGGGTGAATAAAACTGACATGGTTCTTGCCTCCGTTGGAATTCTGTAATTCTCTGCAGTAGAGGGACAATTTAAAAAGTAAGCTTTTTTCTATTTAAAGGAATGAAAAGGCCAGGTACAGTGGCTCATGCCTATAATCTCAGTACTTTGGGAGGCCGAGGCGGGCAGATCATGAGGTCAGGAGATCAAGACCATCCTGGCTAACGTGGTGAAACCCCGTCTCTACTAAAAATACAAAAAATTAGCCGGGCATGGTGGCGCACACCTGTAATCACAGCTACTCGGGAGGCTGAGGTAGGAGAATTGCTTGAACCCAAGAGGCGGAGGTTGCAGTGAGCCAAGATCGCACCATTGCACTCCAGTCTGGGCAACAAGAGCGTAACTCCATCTCAAAAAAAAAAAGAGAGAAAGAAAATAAGAAAAAAAATGATGAAGTAATAGAAAATGATAGAGAAACAATATCAGTTGTCAGGAGAGATGCTTTGAAACAGAGAACTGAAGCATGGGAAGGAACCAGCCATATAGGGATTGGTTTCAGTCAGAGGCTGGGAAGAAGGCATGATGCTCTAAGAAAATAACAGATGTGGCATGTTTGAGGAACTGAAAAGATGTTAGTGGCTAAGGCATGGTATGCAAGAGGGAGAGAGCCAAACTGTTGTTGAACATAGAGGCAGAGGCCAGATTATGAAACTTCTCCATCATGTTGCAAAAAAATTCTGTTTTAAGTTCATTGATACCTCTTGAGTATCACACATGTAGGCATGTGAATGATGTGTTCATGGGCATGAGGTGTATACAGATGATTAAGCTGATCATTCAAAGTGTGTTGGGGCAATTTAGCATCAGAAAGACTCTTTGCAGTAGATTTAGACATATAATTTTTAGAAATCATGAGTTCAAAATGATGCAAAAATCCCTTATTGGTCATCATTGCTGGTTAGTAGGGCACTTGCTTGTGACTGTGAAAATTTATATATTCATATAGAAAAGACATATGTATGAACTATCAGGTTACCAAATAGTTACAGAAAGTTCTTCTTTATAAAAGTTCTTCTTTGTAGAAAGTTCTTATATTGGTTAAATAATATGGTGTCTGGGATATACTCTTAAAATACTCCAGGAAAATAAAGTGGCAGAGGATATCAAAACAAGACTTGGCAAAATGTTTTCATTACTGAAGCTTGAAATAGGAAATTCACTGTATTATTCCCTCTGCTTTGATGTAGGTTTTTCATAATTTTTTAAAGCAGTATTTTATAAACAGTGGGATTATTTTTTTAAGAGACCGGAACCCACTTCCCACTAAGGAAATTCCTCAGGTGCAGTTCTAGGCTAAGATGTAAGGTACATGTTTTTGTGCCACAGTCTCAGCACTAAATTTGTCCTAGACCTTCCAGTTATTACAGCACTACTATGGACATTGATTTGGATCTTGTTAATTAAGATTTTGTAGCAATTCAGAGAGAATTTTTTAGTTTATAATATTGTTAGTAATATAATGATCATCAGTCATGTGTATACATATATCAAATGGTTTACTTTACAGTGTTGTACTATACGCTGAGTCACATATATAATTTTAAATTTTCTAAAAGCCATTTAATGAACCCAATATCCAAAATATTTCTACATGTAAACAAAGTTAAAAATGATTAATGAGCTATTTTACATTCTTTTTAAAAAAATACAGAGTCTTCACAGTTCAGAAGACGGCAAATCTCAATTAGGACTAGCTATATTGCAGGTACTCTGGAGCCACACATGGCTGGTGGCTACCGTTCTGGACAGCACAGGTCTAGAAAGAGCTGATGATCATAAAATCTTGTATCCTGTGCATCCTTACCTCTGTTCCATCTTTCAGAGGCAACCCTTGTTTTAACTGTTAATTTTTAGTTACTCTGTCGTTGCCTACCCTTTTAAAAATTACATTATTATGACTATGTAAATATTGTTCAGTACTAGGCAAACTTGTGTGCTAGAATTACATTTCCTTCTCTATACAGGTCTAATGTCATGACTCTTACTTAGGCCACCAGTTAGAGCTCCAAACATCAGGCTCAAATAAATCTTCCTTACTCTGTTATTCTTAAAATCACGTGAAGTGTTATTCCAGTTGTTACTAAGACTCTTTCTTGTTGTTGATTTTTCTGGAGGTTTTAATTGCCACCTTTTTTTTTCTTTCCCTATGTATTTTAATCACATCATCTTCCTGCTGTACCAGTGACTAGTAACTGTGCAGGCCTCCTGTAAATCTGCCATCCTGGGTCTTCCTTAGTTACTCTCTTGGATTATATCCATTATTTATTGGATTCCATGTCTTTCTCTGTCTTATAAATTCCTTAGAAAAAGTGTGTAGAAAGATAACTTGGAGCCCTTCCATGTCCGAACATGTCTTCATTTTGCGATCACATTTGATTGAGGTTTTCTGGGGATAACAGGATAGAAACAAGGCTAGAATATACTAGAGGTGAAGGGACTGGGAAATAGTCTAGAAATAATAGGAGACAGTTTGCCTGATTCAGCCCCAGAAACACTATGAACTCAGAGTCAGAACAAAAGAGTGAGAAGTCCAGCAACTCTCCGTTTGGGAGTCCTCTCTCCCAAACAGGGTGAGTGGCAAATAAAAAGGACAGAACAGAATGGAAAAAGAAAGGAAGCCACAGCCTAGAATGTACCAGATTTTCAACCCAAACTTTGAAAGCTTTGTTTCCTTGTCACCAGGCATGAAAAGATGCCACTACAAAGTTAGGTAACAATGGAAATGAGTTAAATGTTGGTATATTGGCTTTTGGTAGTTTGCTGGCACACTAGGACCTAATGCTGGCCTCTGGGAATCAAAAGGCTGATAATTGGCTCTGCACCTGCACATTTATCTATTTTTTTTTTAATTCAACAATTTTTACTTATTTATTTTTTAGAGATGGGGTCTTGCTGTGTTGCCCAGGCTGGTCTCAAGCTACTGTCCTGCCGCGGCCTCCCAAAGTACTGAGATTACAGGCCTGAGTCACCATGCTCAACCCAACATCCACATGTTTAAAGCAAAACCTGTGGACCCATGACCTTGCTATGCCCTATCCCAGTTATAGTTACCGTCAAATCCCACTCAGAGAAGAGACTTGATGGTAAAACAGTTCTATTTTTATGATAGTAGAAGAAATTCCAGCTAGCAACATAATCCTCTTTCTTAAATGTAATTGTACAACCAAGAATCATCACACAAATGAGGGTAGCCAGCAACATGAGAGACAAAATTCAAGATGAGTTCCAAAATCAACCTGGAGGACAGTTTAGTAAAGAGACTAGATCTCTTTTATAAAATTGTAATTACTATGTAGCCGAAAGGAGCCAGGACAAGAATGAATAAACAGATTACAAATATTGTTGCTGAAATAAAAAGTTCAATAGGAGGACTAAAGTCAAAAAGACAACTTTCCAAATACAAAAAGAGATAGAAGACAGAGAACCAATTCAGACTATTAGGAATCTAGAAAGAAGAAAATAAAGAAGAAAATGGAGAAGGAAATGCTATCATGTGGAAGAGAATTTCTCAGGGATGAATGAAATTAATTGAATGCCCAGCAACAATGACTGACAAAATGCTCACTAAGACACTTCATAGTAATACTGTATCATGTCAAGGAAAGGGAGAAAGAATGTCAGTGTTTTTAGAGAGCCAAAGAACCATATTTTCACTGCACCTTTAGCACATGGGGAGACACACACACAACGCTATCATTTGTTTAGCTTTGTGATGGCAGTATGAGAAGTTTAGGTTGAAAATTTGGTGTATTCTGGGCTGTGACTTTCTCCCCTTTGCATCCTGATTATCTTCAGGAAATTTGTTAAAATCACTATTAGGGATTTTCTTATCCTCAGTCTTTTCCTATTCTCTATAAATCTTTAATAAATCTCACACTCTCAAAAGGTCAGAGCATTTGAAATAAAAATCTTAACAGTATTGAATATTGGTATATTTCATCCATACAATTGAACAAATTTAATAGTAGGAAAGGAAATAGGTACATTATATGTGTTTCTGTATATTTATGTTTACGTTTTTATTTACATATGTATATTGAATATATATTTGTTAGCGCTTACAGATTACATACTATGTTTCAACTTTAAGATTTCATTAACTATTAAAATGTCATTTTATGAAACATTAAAGAAAAATATTGCCCGTTAACTCGACATTATAAAGTACATCTGGATTTCAGAGATGTTAATTGTGAAAAAATCTTATAATTCATTAAATATGCTTAGCAATATATGATACTATGCAGTAGACTCCATTGTTTTCTTGAAAAGAGGCTTCAGTTTTCTAAATCATTTTCCACTTATAAAGATTAAAAATTAGTTCTGTTAAAAATATGTATCTTCTGGCCGGGCGCGGTGGCTCAAGCCTGTAATCCCAGCACTTTGGGAGGCCGAGATGGGTGGATCACGAGGTCAGGAGATCGAGACCATCCTGGCTAACACAGTGAAACCCCGTCTCTACTTAAAAAATACAAAAAACTAGCCGGGCGAGGTGGCGGGCACCTGTAGTCCCAGCCACTCGGGAGGCTGAGGCAGGAGAATGGCGTAAACCCGGGAGGCGGAGCTTGCAGTGAGCTGAGATCCGGCCATTGCACTCCAGCCCCGGCGACAGAGCGAGACTCCATCTTAAAAAAAAATTAAAAAATAAAAATATGTATCTTCTATTTGGAGATGGCAGTTCAGGGAACTATTAGAAAATATTTAGATATATCTGAATTTTTTAAATCTGTAGGTACATATATCAAGGTGTTCACTGTGTTCATCTCTATATGAATGGGATTATGAATATTAATTATGTTTTATTTTGCTTGTCTTTGTTACTTTTCTGTAATAAGCATTATAATTCCTGTTCTTAAAATAATAAGTTCATTTAAGGAAAAGGGGGTGAAAAGCAAAAATCTGCAGAATTTGGGTCTGAGATAATACCATTTCAAAGCACTGTGATACAGATTATATATATTATATACTGTGTGTGTGTGTTAACTACTTTTATTTGGGGGCTTGTTTTGCATACATGTGAAGGAAATGATTGTATATAAGGATTTAATTAAATCTGTTTATACCAAGGATTATAATTAAGAGAATATGGTTTCATTGGATATTTAAGCATCCAGGTGTGATGAGGGAGTTCAGGGAAGGGAAACCTTTGGTACATAAAACTTTGTTTTCTTTCCCCTTTGACCAGGATTATAACCAAAACAGATGTGTGAGAGGTGACAGAGAGAAGAGGCCATTGGTCTCAATAAGAATGCCCTACTTTCTGCATCTCTGTTTCAGAAGACCAAGAGGGTGACTTCCAGACTGAGTATTTCTGGGGATAATACAAGTACCTGGGCATGAATTTCCATTTTGATTCAGATGGGACTGGAAACAACCATTCAATTTTATGAATCTTACTGGACATTATGGATCTACTGGAATTATTCCAGACGTTATGCCCTTTGGTTGTCATTACCTTGCAAATGTGTAAGAGGAAAATGTGCTAATATGGCAGTGACTGTAAAACTGGCACATGGCATTTATTAATCCTGAAGAAAAGTATGTGTACTATTTTTCAGTATAAATATAATGAACATGTTAGAACTATTTCTTGAAAACCTTTTTATTACTTTTGCGTGAATTTATTTAACAAAGATGTTTTGTCTTCTGTGTAAGGGAAGTTCTAGAGGCTAGATATTTAATTGTAAATATGTGAGGAAACTCAATGCAGAATTCAGGATAAAAATTTTAAAAGCACAGGTGTTTGGGAATTGAAATGTTAAGATACCCAGAACAACATTAAATCGATGAGTGAACTTGTGACAGTGGTAGCATTTCAAATTTCAAAAGACTTATCCTGTATATATATATATATACACATATATATATATAATATTCAGCAACACCAAGTTTTATAACTATTGTTTGATTTATTAATACTAGAATATGTAGTTTCAGCCTTAATTTTACATTTACATTATTTTGTAATTTTTTATTACTATTTTTAAGGGATTAAAGAGAACATACATTCTCACATTAATGTACTTTCTGGTAGAAAGTTGCTGCAAAAACATTTGAAATGTATATTAACTCAACCTAATGTATGTCATATATATGTCTTTGTGTAAGTTCAAGACTATTAATCTGTGAAGTTATTTTGTAAGGACATACATTTGGTAAGTTTGTCTCCCAGGAAATGTATGTGTTTTTAAACCCTTTCTAAATATGCAGGCTGTTAATAAATAAGATTGTTTCTTCCCTACTGAATAGATAAGTGTTTTTCTTTTTAAAATTGGAAGCTTCGTGAAAGTTATCTTGTTAAAAAACTATAATGATGTTAACCTATCTTTATAATTGGAAATTATTTAAACTGTTGTTACAGAAAAAACAAAATGGCAATTATAGAATTAGCTATGGGGAAGATTGGCTCCCATAGTATTACAGGTTGAGTATCCCTTATTGAAAATGGTTGGGACCTGAAGTGTTTTGGATTTTGTTTTTTTGTGAGTTTTTTTATTATTTTGGAATATTTGCATTATATTTACCAGTTTAGCATCCCTAATCCAAAAATCTTTCATTAGAAATTGGAAATCCTTCAATGAGCATTTCCCTTATATGTCATATCTGCGCTCAAATGTTTTGAATTTTGGAACATTTCTTGTTTCTGATTTTTAGATTAGGGATACTCACCCTGTACCAATATTTGCAGTCCTTAGACATTAGATTATATGAAAATGATTGATAGGTAAGAAAAGTTAAAGAGAAATCACTTCTTAGGAACTAGACTTGAAAGTATAATTAATATGTGGAACTAGTTTGCTTTTATAATTCATTGTGTCAAGAAGGAGTAATGTTTTAAATCCAAGGCATTGAGACTATCTAGAAGCAAAAAACCTAGTTTTAAAATTTCTTAATTTTTATTAGAAGTGTATTCAAAGGCCGGGCGTGGTGGCTCACGCCTGTAATCCAAGCACTTTGGGAGCCGAGGTGGGTGGATCATGAGGTCAGGAGATCGAGACCATCTTGGCTAATACAGTGAAACCCCATCTCTACTAAAATTACAAAAAATTAGCCGGGCGTGGTGGCAGGCGCCTGTAGTCTTAGCTACACGGGAGGCTGAGGCAGGAGAATGGCGTGAACCTGGGAGGCGGAGCTTGCAGTGAGCCGAGATTGCGCCACTGCACTCCAGCCTGGGCAACAGAGCAAGACTCTGTCTCAAAAAAAAAAAAAAAAAAAGTGTGTTTACAAACATGTCTTTTTTTTCCCTTGAGCAACAGTGGCCTCACTACATTGCCCAGGCTCGTCTTGAACACCTGGGTTCAAGCAGTCTTCCTACTTTGGCCTCCCAAGTAGCAGGGATTACAGGCATGTACCAAAATGCCAATTTTTATTGCTTAAAATGGCAAATTCTCACACCCATATCTGTACATTTTTGTTCATTTTATAAATGCTGATAGAAATGTTCTATCAGTAAAATAAGGTTTTAAGTATGAATATCCATTTTTGTGGAGTTTTTCTACCCTGTAAAAATTAACCTTGTGGTTCCCAGTAATTAAAAAGTTTTTCTACATTTTCACAGTTGGATTTATCTAAGGATATTTCTCAGCATATTAAGGTATCCTTTTCTACATTTGAGCAAATACTGAGGTTCATATTGTACCAAATATTAATAAATCACTTTTGTGTTTAATATGTAACACATAAGAACAATTGAAATTTTCTTCTAAGATTTAATACTAGGCTTTTAGTATAAAGGAATGTAACTGGGGAAAAAGAATTAATGCTACAGCCATTTATCCTGTGTTACGTGCTATATAATCTGAAATTTGTCACAATGTTACAATCAGGAATTTTTTTTTCTGGTTTCTTCTTCCAAAGGAAAATAATAGCCTACTTGTATTTTGAAGTAACTGAAATAAAATTATCTCCAAGCCTTTTTGCACATTATGTTCATCAGTTTTCATGTGTACATTTGGCCAGGCCTATGGTAAAAATAGGCTCAATTTACTTAACATTTTATATAGTTTTTGGTATAAGATTGTTTATGAGACTAAAATTTGTTGCATATATAACATTAGATTATTTTAAGTGAAATTGGCTCCTATTGTTAAATATTAGTGCTAAAAAAAAAAGTGCAGTCTTCTAAACTGTCTATACTTTGACTCTATGACTTGATTACTTTATAGTCATTATGAAATTGATGGGGTTAATTCCATTATATTTTTAGCATAGAATTTTCAAATAATATGTTTTAGTAAAAAATTTGAATGTTTAATTTTCATACTGTGAAAGTGGTGAAAAATATTAAAAGCAACCATTTAAAACCTCTGGAAATGGTCCTGAGGACAAATGGCAATGAAGAAACATCTATGCAAGAACATTTACAAAAATTCAGTAAGGAAGATGAGAATCTGTAGTAGTTTGAACCAAGACTGATTACTCACTTCCACCTCCAAGCTCAAGAAGCAGACTAATGCAGCCAAAAATGCTGGGTTCCTTATCCCACCATCTCCTAGCCAGAAGTTGTTTTCCCAAAAGGAGCAAGACTTTAGTGATTCTTGTCCTGCCTTCAACTGCCTTTTGCTAGCACTAAGTCCTGGGTCAGTGTGGCCAAGAGGTGAGAGCCATCTTCTCCCCACCAGGCCACAAAACCTTGAACATATGTGCTGAGATTGCTGGGGCCTTGATAGCCCTCTGGCTCATGAAGTAGGGTTCTACCCCAGGAAAAGCCAAGAGGATCTCAGGCTACTGCCCCCTTGCATTGCACTCAGCTTCTAGAGGTAGAATGTCAACTCAAGCTTGCCATTGTCCCCACCTCTAGCTCCAGATCCCTGGCTCAGAGATTTTTGCCTGCAAAGGAGGTAGGATGAAAACAAAACAGCTCCTAATCTCTTTCCAAAGGAACTGACTTTTTAAAAAGCATGAGAAGTTTAAACTAGAGAGGTCTTTCAAATTATGCTGTTGAAGGCTGTTGTGATACTTCGGTTCTTCTTCTTAGTTTAAAAGAATTTTAAAAAGACACACAGCAAAAGAAGTGCAACAGAGTAATTTATTGTGAAGGAGAGAATATTTTGAAAGTTAAGTGCAGAATAGACAGTACACCCTGAGAGAAAGAGTATTCCAGGGCAGGCTGCTCTTAAGGGTGAGACTGCAGAGAGGAACTAGGACATTGGTGTAAACAATAGAACAATAAGCCAGCAATTAGTGGAGTTGAACAACAGGGTATATTGTCAGAGGAAAAAGTGGACGAGAGTACCATTATCTTCCCCAGGATTTCGGGGGCATAGCAAATGCTGTGCCTCCCTGAGGAAGAACTTGAGAAACAACGCTGTTGGGATTAGGGAAGGTTGGACTTCACTAAAATAATCCATCCAGGCACTAAGCTTAAGCAAATAATAACCAAACCAGAGGGAAGTGAACTAGTAGAGTAACTACAGTATTTATTTAAAAATGTCCAGTTTCCAACAAAAATGTATGAGGCATGCAAAGAAACAAAGTGTGACTCACACTGGAAATAAAGCAGGCAGCAAAAACTGCCTGTGAGAGTGATCAGAAGTCAGATTGAACCAAAAAAAATTAAAGTACCCATTATAAATAAATATATTCACAGAACTAAACAAAAGCTTGATTAAATAAGTAAACATTATGACAATGTCTCATGAAATAAAGAATATCTCCTAAGCAAACTTAACAGGAACAGAAGACCAAATACTGCATGTTCTCACTTATAAGGGGGTATAAACATTGAGCACACATGGACATAAACATGGGAACAATAGACACTGTGGACTGCTGGGGTGAGGAGGTGGGAGTGGGTTGAAAAACTACCTATTGGGTACTATGCTCGCTAACTGGGTACAATACACCCATGTAACAACCCTGCACATGTGTACCCCCCATGCCTAAAAAGTTGAAATTATATATGTGTATATATTTGTAATTGATGTATATAAAAGAGAAAAATGTTTAAAGAACCATATGGCAATTCTGGAGTTGGAAAGTACAATAACTGAAATTTTAAAATTCACCAGGGGGCTTAACAGTAGGTTTGAACTGGCAGAAGAGAGAATTGGTGAATTTGAAGACAGATAGATAGAGATTATGTAAAAACTGAACCGAGAGAAAAGGCAATGAAGAAAATAGAGCCTCAGAGAAATGTGAAACACCATTAAGTGCACCAGTGTGCACTTAATGACACAGAAGGTAGGAAAAATATTCAAATATGTAATGGCTGAAAAAATTATCAGAAAACAATAACCTATACATTCAGGAAGCTGAACAAATTTCAAGCAGGATGACCACAAAAGAGATCAACAAACACATCAAATTCTGAAAGTCAAAGACAAGGAAAAAATCTTGAAAGCAGCAGGAATAAAAGTATAATACACATCTCTTGCAAAGACAGCCCCAATAAATTAACAGCTAGCTTCTCAGCAAAAACAATAGAGACCATATGGCAGTGGGTTATTTCAAAGTGCTCTAAGGAAAAACAATCAATAATTCCATCCCCAACAAAGCTATTGTTAAAATGAAGGAAAAATACTTTTCCTAGATAAACACAATTCATTGCAACTCCAAAGTTGCAAGCAGGCCCACATTAGAAGAAACACTAAAGGAAATTCTTCAGGTTGAAAACAAAATGACCAGGCCGGGCACAGTGACTCATGCCTGTAATCCCAGCACTTTGGGAGGTCAAGGCGGACGGATCACAAGGTCAGGAGTTCGAGACCAGCCTGATTAACATGGTGAAACTCCGTACTAAAGATACAAAAAATTAGCTGGGCATGGTGGCGGGCGCCTGTAATCCCATCTACTTGGAAGGCTGAGGCAGGAGAATCACTTGAACCCAGGAGGCAGAGGTTGCAGTGAGCTGAGATTGCACCACTACACTCTAACCTGGGCGATAGGGCAAGACTCTGTCTCAGAAAAAAAAAAAAAAAAAAAATGACCTGAAATGGTCATTTAAATCCACACAAAAGGCACCAGAAAAGGTAGTTATGTAATTGACATTATTAATGCATATTTGTTCTCCTTTTTTTCTTAATTGATTTGAAATGCAGTTGTATAAAATAATATGTATAAAATATATTGTTGGTCCTATAATATGTGAAATATAATCTGTGCATAATATATTTGCCAATAACATCACACAAGTGGGTGGGAGCAAAGCTATAATAGGCTAAGAATATGAAGACATGGTTAAGTAAAATATATTGCTGGGTTTGTAGCATTAATTTGTGTATAAATAACATACCACAAAAAGAGACAAAAGTAAAGAAAACCATATAAAAGAAACATTTCTATATATTATTGGAATGAAGCTAGTGTAGTAGTCCATTTTCACACTGCTAGTAGTCCATTTTCACACTGCTAGTAAAGACGTAACCAAGACTGGGCAATTTACAAGAGGTTTAATTGAACTTACAGTTTAACATGGCTGGGGAAGCCTCACAATCATGGCAGAAGGCAGGGAGGAGCAAGTCCCATCTTACACAGATGGCAGCAGGTAAAGAGAGAATGAGGAAGACACAAAAGCTGAAACCCCTGATAAAACCATCAGATCTCATGAGACTTATTCACTACCACAAGAACAGTATAGGGGAAACTATGCCCATGATTCAATTATCTCCCACAGGGTCCTTCCCACAACATGTGGGAATTATGGGAGTACAATTCAAGATGAGATACGGGTGGGGACACAAAGTCAAACCATATCATTCCGCCCCTGGCTCCTGCCAAGTCTCATGTCCTCACATTTCAAAACCAATCATGCCTTCCCAACAGTCCCCCAAAGTCTTAACTCATTTAAGCATTAACTGAAAGTCTACAGTCCAAAGTCTCATCTGAGACAAGGCAAGTCCCTTCTGCCTATGAACCTGTAAAATCAAAAGCAAGCTAGTTATTTCCTAGATCAATGGGGATACAGACGTTGGGTAAATACAACCATTCCAAATGGGAAAAATTAGCTAAAAACAAAAGGGCTGGCTGGGTGTGGTGGTTCACGCCTGTAAATCCCAGCACTTTGGGAGGCCAAGGTGGGCAGATCACAAGGTCAGGAGTTCGAGACCAGCCTGGCCAATATGGTGAAACCTCATCTCTACTAAAAAATACAAAAATTAGCCGGGCATGATGGCGTGTGGGAGGCTGAAGCAGGAGAATCACTTGAACCCAGGAGGTGGAGGTTGCAGTGAGCCAAGATCATGCCACTGCACTCCAGCCTGGTCAATAGAGTGAGACTCAATCTCAAAAAAAAAAAAAAAAAAAAAAAAAAGTTGGGGTGGGAGTGGGGGCTATAGGGTGCATACAAGTCTGAAATCCAGTAAAGCAGTCAAATCTTGAAGCTCCAAAATGATCTCCTTTGACTCCATGTCTCACATACAGGTCACACTGATACAAAAGTTGGGTTCCCATGGTCTTGGGTAGCTCTGCCCTTGTGGCTTTGCAGGGTACAGCCTGCCTCCCCAGCTGCTTTCACAGGCTGACACTGACTATCTGTAGCTTTTCCAGGAACATGGTACAAGCTGTCAGTGGATCTACCATTCTGGGGTCTGAAGGATGGTGGCCCTCTTCTCACAGGTCCACTAGGCTGGGCCCAGTTGGGACTCTGTGTGGGGGCTCTGACCCCACATTTACATTCTGCAGTGCCCTAGCAGAGGTTCTGCATGAGAGCCCCGCCCCTGCAGCAAATTTTGCCTGGATATCCAGGCGTTTCCATACATCTTCTGAAATCTAGGCAGAGGTTCCCAAACCTCCATTCTTGACTTCTGTGCATGCACAAGTGCAACACCATGTGGAAACTGCCAAAGCTTGGGGCTTGCACCATCTGAAGTCATGGCCAAAGCTCTATATTGGTTCCTTTCAGCCATGGCTGGAGTGACTGGGACACAGGGCACCAAGTCCCTAGGCTGCACACAGCTTGGGGACCCTTGGCCTGGCCCATGAAACCACTTTTTCCTCCTAGGCCTCTGGGCCTGTGATGGGATGGGCTGCCATGAAGACCTCTGACATGCCCTGGAGACAATTTCCCCATTGTCTTGGGGATTAACATTACTTACGCAAATTTCTACAGCCAGCTTGAATTTCTCCTCAAAAAATGGGATTTTCTTTTCTATTACATTATCAGGCTGCAAGTTTTTCAAACTTTTATGCTGTTTACCTTTTAAAACTGCATGCTTTTTACAGCACCAAAGTCACCTCTTGAATGCTTTGCTGCTTAGAAATTTCTTCCACCAGATACCCTACATCGTCTCTCTCAAGTTCAAAGTTCCACAAATCTCTAGGGCAGGGGAAAAATGCTGCCAGTCTCTTTGCTAAAACATAACAAGAGTCATCTTTGCTCCAGTTCCCAATAAGTTCCTCATCTCCATCTGAGACCATCTCAGCCTGGACCTAATTGTCCATATTGCTATCAGCATTTTAGGCAAAGCCATTCAACAAGTTTCTAGGAAGTTCCAAACTTTTCCACATTTTCCTGTGTCTTCTTCTGAGCCCTCCAAACTGTTCCAACCTCTGCCTGTTACCCAGTTCCAAAGTCACTTCCACATCTTTGGGTATCTTTTCAGCAATGCTCCACTGCCAGTACCAATTTACCATATTAGTCCGTTTTCACATTGCTGATAAAGACATACCCAAGACTGGGCAATTTACAAAACAAAGAGGTTTAATTGAACTTACAGTTCCATGTGGCTGGGGAAGCCTCACAATCATGGCAGACGGCAAAGAGGAGCAAGTCTCGTCTTACACAGATGGCAGCAGGCAAAGAGAGAATGAGGAAGACACAAAAGCGGAAGCCTCTGATAAAACCATCAGATCTCATGAGACTTATTCACTACCACGAGAACAGTATGGGGGAACACACCCCCATGATTCACTTATCTCCCACCAGGTCCCTCCCACAACACATGGGAATTATGGGAGTACAGTTCAAGATGAGACATGGGTAGGAACACAGAGCCAAACCGTATCAGCTAGTATAAATTGAAGCTGGTTCTAAGATGTATATGATAAACCCAAAAGTAGCCATTTAAAAAAAAAAAGTGAAATGATTATTGTAAAATTAATATACTACATGCTATGGACTGAATTGTGTTTCCCTTCCAAAACATTTATATGTTGAAGCCCTAACCTCCAATGTGACTGTATGTGGGGATAGAATCTTTAGGAGGGACTTAACATTAAATGAAGTCACAATACCAAGGCCCTAATTTGGTAGAACTCTGGCCTTGTAAGAAGAAATGATTTCTCTTCCTGTCTCTCTTTGGACACAGTGATAAGGCAGCTATCTTCAAGCCACAAAGAGAACCCTCACCAGAACCTAACCATGCTGGCACCATGATTTCAGACTTCCTGTCTCCAGAACTGTGAGAAAATAAATTTGTTGTTTAAGCTACCTAGTCTATGCTATTTTGTAATGACAGCCCGAGCTGACTAATTCTCCTGCAAAAGAAAGCCATAAAGGAGGAATAGAAGATGAAAAGAAGCATGAGATAGATGGAAAACAAAAAGTAAGATGGCAAACATATGTCCAATTTATCCATAATATTAAATGTGAATGGTTTAAATAATCCAATCAAAAGGCAGAGGTGTATCAAGCTTGATTTTTAAAAAACAAATCCAAGTATATGTTGTCTATAGAAGAGACACTTTACATTCAAAGACACAAGTAGATTAAAAGAATGGAAAAGGATACATTATGTAAACAGCAACCACAGGAAATCTGATACTAATATCAGACAAAATAGACTTTAAAACAAAAAAAGTGTTGTTAAAGAGGAAACTTTTTGGCTTCAGGAAGATATAACAATTAGAAACATATGCACCTAAAAATTGAAAATCAAAATACAAGAGCAAAAACTGACAGAAACAAAGAGAGAAATAGACAATTCAACAATAATAGTTGGAGACGTCAATACCCCCTTTTCAATAACGAAGAGAACAACTAGCATAAGATGAAAACATAATAGAAGACTCAAGCAGCACTGTAAACCAACTAGATTTAACAGACAGCTACAGAACACTCCATCTAACAACAATAATATACATTCTTCTTAAACAGACATGGAACATTTTTCAGGATATGTAAGGCTATAACACTTCAACACATTTACAAGGATGGAAATAATACAAACAAAATATGTTTCTCTGCTTACAATGCAATAAAATGTGAAAGTAATGAGAAAATTTGGGAAACTCACAAATATGTGGAAATTAAACAATACACTCCTAGATAACCAATGGGCTATAGAAGAAATCAAAAGAAATTCAGAAAGTACTTTGAGATGAGTAAAAGTCAATGTACAATATACCGAAAGTTATGGGATCCAGTTGAAAAAGTGCTTAGAGGCAAATTTGTAGCTACAAATGACTACATTAAGAAAACTAAAAGATCTAAAATCAATAACACAATATTTCACCTTAAGACACTGGAAAGGAAGAAAACACTAAACCTAAAGTAAGCAGGAAGAAGAAAATAATAAAGATTACAGTGGAAATGAATAGAATGAAATCAAGAACAGAACTGCAATAGAAAAAAAAGCAATATAACACAAAGTTGGTTTTTTGAAGCAATAAACCACATTGACAAATCACTAGCTGGTTTGACTAAGGAAAAAAACAAAATATACTAGAATGGAGAAGATACTAAAATCATAAAAGAAAGGGGGAACATTATTACTGACCTTCCAGAAATAAAATGGATTATAAAGGAATACTATGAACAATTATATATTAACAAATTAGAAAATAGATGAAATGGAAAAATTTCTGGAAAGACAAACTACTGGAATCAACTCAAGAGAAATAGACAATCTGAATTTATCTATAACAAGTGAAGAGATTGACTCAGTAATCAAAAAAACTACCCACAAGGAAAAGCCCAGACCTAAATGGCTTCACCACTCAATTCTACCATACATTTGAGGAATTAATGCCAGTTCTTCAAACTCTTCCCAAAAATAGAAAGGAAAACTTTCCAGCTCATTCTTTGAGTTCGGTAATACCCTGATAACCAAAACCAGATGAAGACATCACAAGAAAACTACAGACCAATATTTCTTATGAATATGGATGCAAAAATCCTCAATAAAATCCCAGCAAAATAAATCCAGCAACATATAAAAGGAACTCAGAGCTCAGAATGGGAAGGTAACAGGCATCGCTCAGAAACATGAAAAAACAAGCTACATTAATAACTCATAGATGTCTGGGGAAAAGATGATGATAAAAGTATACAATAGACTGCCTAAGGCCTAGGAGGAAAAGCTGGGGAGAGTTTCCTTGGAAAATTAAAATCATTCAAAAGTATCATGGAGGCCAGGCTTGGTGGCTCATGCCTGTAACCCCAATACTTTGGGAGACCAAGGCAGGAGGATTGCTTGAGTTCAGAAATTCGAGACTGGCCTGGGCAACATAGCGAGACCTCATCTGTACTAAAATTTTTTAAAAATTAGCCAGACATGGTGGTGCGCACCTATAGTCCCAGCTACTTGGGAAGCTATGGTGGTAGGATCACTTGAGCCCAGGAGATCAGTGCTGCAGGGAGCTAGAGACAGATCCTATCTCACAAAAAAAAAAAAAAAAGAAAAGAAAAGAAAAAAAAAAGGAGCATGTATACATGTATATGTGGGTATTTAAAAAGCCACATGTTTGCCCAGGCAAGATGAAAGCTCAGGAAAGACTTGAGAAGACCATAAATTTTCGCCTCAGGCTAATCCCTAGGCTTAGAACAAGCCTAGTTAAGTGCTGAAGGAGGGCCCTAACACAGAGTCAACCTGCAGACGGGGAGAGGGCTATTGTTTTTTTAGTTCCTGGTACTCCAGGAAATTTGTCAAAACATCAGCTGAACACTAGTTAAGGAAGAGACTTCAGTGACCATATACAACAAGGAATAGTCTTTGCAAAAATAGTTTGGGAAATCACTAACTGAGTAGACTACTACAGCCTTCACACACACACACACACACACACACACACACACACACACACAGAGCAAACTTTAGGGAGGAGATTCTCAGAGTTGTCACATTATAGTATTATACTATTCAAATGTTCAGTTAATGACAACAACAATCACAAAGCATACAAAGAAAGAGGAAACTGTCGTTCATTTAATGGAATAATAAATGGACAAAAACTCTCCCTGGGAAAGTCCAGATCAGACTTATTATACAAAGACTTTAAACCAATTATCTTCAATATGCTCAAAGAGCTAAAGGAAAACATGGACAAAGAACTAAAGGAAATCAGAAAACAATGTATGAACAAAATGAGAATATCAGTGAAGAGAAACTGTAAAAAGGAACCAAAGAGAAGTTCTTGAGATTAAAAAGTACAATATCTGAAATAAAAAACTCACTAAGAGAGTACAACAGCAGTCGTAAGCATAAAAATGAAAAAAATCAGTGATCATGAAGATAGGACACTTGAAATTACTGCATCTGAGGAGCAGATAGAAACACAAAGAATGAAGAATATTTTAAGAAATAATGACCTTGGCTGGGCACGGTGGCTCACACCTGTAATTCCAGCACTTTGGGAGGCTGAGGCGGGCAGATCACAAGGTCAGGAGATTGGGACCAGCCTGGCTAACATGGTGAAACCCTGTCTCTACTAAAAATACAAAAAATTAGCTGGGCGTTGTGGCGGGCACCTGTAGTCCCAGCTACTCAGGAGGCTGAGGCAGGAGAATAGCATGAACCCGGGAGGCGGAGCTTGAAGTGAGCCAAGATCACACCACTGCACTCCAGCCTGGGTGGTAGAGCGAGACTCCATTTAAAAAGAAAAAAAAAAGAAAAAAAGAAATAATGGCCCAAAGTTCCCAGATTTGATTAAATACACGAATCCACAAATCCAAAATGCTCAATGAATTCCAAGTAGGATAAACTTTAACAGACCCACACCACGACACATTATAATCACACTGTTGTAAAACAAAGGAAAAGAATTTTGAAAGACACAAGAGAAGTGACTCATTACATACAAGTAATCCTCAATAAAATCGACAGCAAATTTCTTATCAGAAACCGCTGATGCCGTGGGTTGAGATGGCATATATAAAGTGATAAAAGAAAAAAAACAACAACCAGGAATTATATATAAAGTAAAACTTTTCTTTAAAAAAGGGAGAAATTAAGACATTCCAGTTAAACAAAAGCTAAGGGAGTTCTTTACTACTAATCTTGCTCTACAACAAATGATAAAGGGAGTCCTTCAGGTTGAAATCAAATAATGCTAGACAGTTAAAGCCATATAAAGAAATAAAGATCTCAAGTAGAGGTAAATGCATGGACAAATATAAAAGCCAGTGTTCTATTTTTTGTTTGTAACTATAACTTTTATTTCCTACCAGATTTAAGTACAAATGCATGAAAAATAATTATAAATTGGCTGGACTTGGTGGCTCATGCCTGTAATCCCAGCACTTTGGGAGGTAGATCCCTTGAGGCCAGTAGTTGAGACCAGATTGGGCAACATGGCAAAACCCCTTATCTACTAAAAATACAAAAATTAGCCGGGCATGGTGGAGCATGCCTGTAATCCCAGCTACTTCTGAGGCTGAAGCAGGAGAATTGCTTGAACCCAGGAGGTAGAGGTTGCAGTGAGCCAAGATTGAGCCACTGTACTACAGCAACAGAACAAGACTCTGTCTTAAAATAATAATAACTGTTATTATAAATCTGTTATGGGGCACACATGTATGAAGATGTAACGTGTGACAATGTAAGAGTTGGGGGAGGCAAAGTTGATAGGAGCAATGTTTTTGTATACTACTGAGGTTAAGTTGGTAACTATTGTGATACTGTGTTTTAGACTAAGAAATACATGGCCAGGCGCGGTGGCTCACGCCTGTAATCCCAGCACTTTGGGAGTCCGAGGTAGGTGGATCACGAGGTCAGGAGACCGAGACCATCCTGGCTAACATGGTGAAACCCCATCTCTACTAAAAATACAAAAAATTAGCTGGGCATGGTGGTGGGCGCCTATAGTCCCAGCTCCTTGGGAGGCTGAGGCAGGAGAAAGGCGTGAATCCTGGAGGTGGAGCTTGCAGTAAGCCAAGATCACACCACTGCACTCCAGCCTGGGCCACAGAGCAAGACTCCCTCAAAAAAAAAAAAAAAAAAAAAAAAAAGAGTTGGGGGAGTTGATAGAAGCAATGTTTTTGTATACTATTGAGGTTAAGTTGGTAACTATTGTGATACTGTGATTTAGAATAAGAAATATAGAGTCAGTCTTCCCTCCCTCCCCATTTTCTGGTACACTGTTCCTAAAATCCTTGGAATGTCTTAAGTGGTAAATGTCGTTTTGTATGCTAATGAGATGACTGGTGGCAGGGTGCACCTGGAAAGCCTCAGGATGGGGGCTGATTGTCAAAAGAACCAATCCTGTGTTTAGAGGGTTGGAACTTTCAGCTCCACTCACTCCCCCAGTATCTGGGGAAGACAGAGAAACTGAAGTTTGAGATAATTGCCAGTGGCCAATATTATCAGTTGTGCCTATCTAATGAAGCCTCCATTAAAAAAAAAAAAAAAAAAAAAAAAAAAAAGGGACAGCGTTTAAAGAGTTCCTGGATTGCCGAACACTTGGAGGTGTCAGGAAGGTAGTGTGCCTGGAGAGGGTACGCGAGGTCCGTGTCTCTTCCCACATACCTTGCCCTATGTATTTCTTCATCTGTATCCTTTGTAATATATTTATAACAAACCAGTAAGTACAAGTTCCCTGAGTCACGTGAGCCTTCTTAGAAAATGAACTGAAATTAAGGATGTGGTCATTGGAACTCCAATTTATAGCCACTTGGTCAGAAAAATAGGTGACAACCTACTACTTGTACCTGGCATCTGAAAAGGGAGGCAATCCCATGTAATTGAGCCCATAACCTGTGGGCTCTGACTCTCACTCCAAGTAGATAGCGTCACCGTTGAATTGACTTGTAGGATACCCAGTGGTGTCTACTGGAGAATCGCGTGGTGTGTGAGGAAAAACTTCCACGTATTTTGGTGACCAGCAGTGAAGTATTCTGTGATGAGTGTGTGACAGCAGGAAAGCTACTTTATTTTTTTCTATCTCAATGCTATTCAAATTATATTGTCATATATTTAGAATGTTAAATGCAAAATTCATGTCAACAACAAAGAAAATATCTTTAAAAAAACCTACATAGATAAATGAGGAGGGAATCAAAATTGTTCCCCACAAATTAAAAAAAAAAGAAGAAGAGGAACAACAACAAAAAACTCAACTAAACACAAAGAAGTATTGGAGGAAATGAGGGACAAATGTATAAGACTACAGAACATAGCAAAATGGCAAAAGTAATCCTCAGAGATTACCTTAAATGTAAATGTAAATGAATTAAACTCCTCAATTAAATAGGAGCAGTGGCTCAAACCTGTAATCCCAGCACTTTGGGAAGCCAAGGCAGGAGGATTGCTTGAGCCCAGGAGCTCAAGACTAGGCTGGGCAACACGGCACAACCTTGTCTCTACAAAAAACAAAAAAAGTTTAGCTGGGTGTGGTGGTGCACACCTGTGGTCCTAGCTATTTGGGAGGCTGAGGCAGGAGGATTACTTGAGCCCAGAAGGTTGAGGCTACAGTGAGCCATGATTGTGCCACTGTACTCAAGCCTGGGCAACATAGAGAGACCCTGTCTTAAAAAAAAAAAAAAAAAAAGTAATCACAGCACTTTGGGAGGACAAAGATGGGTGAATTGCTTGAGGTCAGGAGTTCAAGACCAGCCTGGGCAACATAGTGAGACCCAGTCCCTACAAAAAATACAAAAATTAGCCAGATGTGGTGGTGCATGACTGTAATTCCGGCTACTTGGGAGGCTGAGCTGGGAAGATTGCTTGAGCCTGAGAGGTTGAGGCTACAGTCAGCCTTGATCACACAACTGTACTCCAGCCTTGGCAACAAAGTGAGATTCTGTCTCAAAGGAAAAAAAAAAAAGAAAAGAAAGAAAGAAAGAAAAGAAAAACCAACCAATATATCACATTAATAGAATGAATGAAAAAAAAATCACATGATCATCTTAATGTAGTAAAGGCATTTAACAAAATCCAACATTCTTTCATGATAAAAAACACTCAGAAAACTAGACATGGAAGGGAATGTTCTCAACATAATGAAAGGGCATTTATGAAAAACCCGCGGCTAACATTATGTTCAATGGTGAAAGACTGAAATTCTTCCCCTAAGATCAGGAACAACACAAGAATGCTACATTCACAACTGATATTCAGCACGGTACTGGAAGAACTAGCCAGAGCAATTAGACAAGCAAAAGAAAAAAAAGGCACTCAAATTAAAAAGGAATAAGTAAAACCATCTATTCTGAGATATGAGCCTATAAATGAAAATCCCAAGGAATCCACAAGAAAGCTATTAGACCTAATAAAGGAATTCAGCAGAGTTGTAGAGTACAAGATAAACATGCAAACATCAGTTGAATTTCTAAACACTGGCAATAAGTCAGAAAAGAAATTATGAAAGTGATTAATTATAATAGTGTCTTCCAGAAGACAATACCTAGAAATAAATTTAAACAACGAGCTGAAAGACTTGTACACTGAAAACTACAAATACTGTTGAAAGAAATTAAGGATCTAAATAAATGGACAAACACCTCACATTCTTAGGTAGGAAGACTGAATACTAAGATGTCAAAACTACCCAAGGTGATCTACAAATTAAACACAGTTCTTACCACAATAACAATAGCTTTTTTCTTTTTTGCAAAAAAATGAAAATAGATCCTTATATTCATATGGAATTGCAAGAGGCACAGAAAAAAAATCATCCCGAAAAAGAACAAAGTCAGAAGACTCACACTTCCTCATTTCAAACTTAATGCAAACCTACCGTAATCAAAACAATGCAGTACTGGCATTAAGATAGATATACGTATACCAATGCAATGGAATTGAGAGTCCAGAAATAAACCCATACAGCTATTACCAATTTTTTTTTTTTTTGAGACAGAGTCTTGCTCTGTTGCGCAGGCTGGAGTGCAGTGGTACAATCTCGGCTCACAACAACCTCTGCCTCCCGGGTTCAAGCAGTTCCCCCTGCCTCAGCCTCCTGTGTAGCTGAGATTACAGGTGCCTACCACCACGCCTAGCAAATTTTTCTATTTGTAGTAGAAATGGGGTTTTGCCATGTTGGCCAGGCTGGTCTTGAACTCCTGACCTCAGGTGATCCACCCACCTTGGCCTCCCAAAGTGCTGGGATTACAGGCACGAGCCACCACGCTCAGCCAATGACCAATTTTTGACAGTGGTACCAAGTTCCTTTGATGGGGGAAGAATAGACTCTTAAAAAATACTGGGAAAACTAGAATTCCACATGGGAAAGAATGAAATTGGATGCCTACCTTATGCCGTATGCAAAAAATAACTCAAAATGATCAACAGCCTAAATACAAGAGCTAAAACCATAAAACTCTTCGAATAAAATATGGGGTAAATCATAATGGCCTTGGAATCAGCAAGAAATTCTTATATGTGGGAGGGGGGAGGGGGAAGGGATAGCATTAGGAGATACACCTAATGTAAATGACGAATTAATGGGTGCAGCACACCAACATGGCACATGTATACATGTGTAACAAACCTGCATGTGGTGCACATGTACCCTAGAACTTAAAAAAAAAAAAAAGTCTTATATGCGACAACAAAAGCACCAGCATCAAAATTAAAAATAAATAAATTGGACTTCATCAAAACTCAAAACTTCTCTGCACCAAAGGGCATTATCAAAAAAGTAAAAAAGCAAACTACAGAATAAGAGAAATCATACATGATTCTCATATGTAAATCATATATCTCATAGGGATTTAATATCCCAAATAGTTGAAGAGCTCCTAAAACTCAAAAACAAAAAGAAAACCCAATTGTTAAATGGGCAAAGGACTTGAATTGACGTTACTCCAAGGAAAATATATAGCCAATAAACACATAAAAAGATGCTCAACATTCTTGGTTATTAGGAAGATGTAAATCAAAACCACAATGAAATAACACTTCACATCTACTAGGATGTCTATAATTCAAAAAACAAAACACCTACAGAAAATAACAAGTACAAATGATCTCCAACTTATAATGGTTTGACAGGATTTTTTTTTTTTTTTTACTTTATGACGGTACAAAAGCAAGATGCATTCACTAGAAAACCGTATCTGAATTTTTGAATCTGGATCTTTTTCTGGGCTGGTTGGTGGTGTATTAAATGCATGTTTGGCTGGGTGTGGTGGCTCATGCCTATAATCCTAGTACTTTGGGAAGCCGAGGCAGGCAGATCATTTGAGCCCAGAAGTTCAAGACCAGCCTGGGCAACATGGTGAAACTCTGTATTTACCAAAAAAAAAAAAAAAAAAAAAAAAAAAAAATTACCAGGTATGGTGGCATGTGCCTATAGTCCCAGATACTTGGAAGGCTGAGGTGGGAAGATTGCTTGAGCCTGGGAGGTCGAGGATGCAGTGAGCCAAGATCACGCCATTGCACTCCAGCCTGGGCAACAGAGCGAGACAGTCTCAAAAAAAAAAAAAAAAGCATTTTCAACTTACAGTACTTTCAGTGTATGATGGGTTTATTGGGGCACAACAATTTCATTGTAAGTTGAGGAGCATCTGAATTGGCAAGGGCATGGAGATATTGGAACCCTCATACATTGCTGATGGAAATTTTAAAAATGATGCCATTGTGATTCTTCAAAAAGATAAATATAGTATAATTCCCATATGATCTAGCATTTACACTCCTAGGAGTATACCTGAAGAATTGAAAACAGGGACAGAAACAGATACTTGTATGGCAACGATATTAGTCACAGTTCTCCAGAGAAACAGAACCAGTACAATATAAATATATAGATATATAAAAAGGGGATTCATTATGGGAATTGGCTCATGCAATTATGAAGGCTGAAAAGTCCCACAAGATGCCATCTGCAGTCTGGCAATGCAGGAAAGCCAGTGGTATCATTTATTCCAAGTCTGAAGTCCTGAGAACCAGGGGAGACAGTGGTGTAACTCCCACTCCATACACAAGACCTGAGAACCAGGGAGGCTGCTGGTGTATGTCCCAGAGGTGTCCAAAGTCCCAAGACCCAAGAGCTCCCATCTCCAAGGGTGAGAAAAGATGGATGTCCCAGCTCAAGGAGAGGGGGAGAGGGGGAGAGAGAGAGAGAAAGAGAGAGAGAGAGAGAGAGAGAGAGATTGAGATTATTCTTTTCTATTTGTTCCTTCAAGGGACCAGATGATGCCCACGCAGCACATAGTTCTTTATCAGGTGGGCTGACCCCCCAAGGGAGTCATTCCTGAAGGGTCTACGTCATTAGTCATGCCTGCATTGGGCTGTCGTTTTTCCACTGATTTAATCACTGAGCATGGTAGTCCTAACAGATGCCCTAATGGAGCTCCTGTATTCTAGACATACTCTTCCCCACCTCCATGGTGGAGTAGTGTGCAATTTCCCCTTTGTACCCTGGATCAATCACCCCAGCCAGCACCATAACTCCTTTCTGGACCTGTTGACTCAGAGGCGTGAGGAGTCCAAAGCGGCCAGATGGCAGTCTTAACTTCCAGCTCAGTGAAAGCATTGTTGTCTCCCGGTGGAAACATTCCTCCCTTTGGAACCAAGGCTTCTGGGCCAGCAGAGGAAAAAGTTGTAGGAACAGGAAACAAAAATTGTGCTAGTGGGTCACTAGGAGCAATCCCAGCTACCAGAGAAACAGCACTGTATATTGGATGCTGATTCGGAGCATATACAGCCTTCTGGAGAAACCTGCCCCAGGCCTGCAGCGTACTGCCACCTAGCTGGCCCTGTAACTGAGTTTTCCACGGAATATGTCACCATTCTGTCAAGCCAGCTGCTTCAGGACAGTGGGTAATAGGGTAAGACCAGTGAATTTAATGAGCATGAGCCCACTGCCACACATCTTTGGTGAGTTCTTTGGTCAGAAGCAATGCTGTGTGGCATGCCATGATAGCAGCTAAGGCGTCCTGTAAGTCCTTGGATGGTAGTTTTGGCAGGCGCATTGCATGTGGGGGAGGCAAATCCATATTCAGAGTGTCTCTCCCAGTAAGGAGAAAACATTCCCCTTTTCATGATGAAGCAGTCCAGTGTAATCAATCTGCCACCAATCTGCCACTCAAGGCTGACCACCTTGGAGAAGAGTGATGTATCAGGGGTTCAGTGTTGATTTCAGGCAGGTTGGGCAGTCAGCAGTGGCTATAGCCAGGTTGGTCTTGGTGAGTGGAAGTCCATGTTGCTAATGTATAACCTGCTATTATGGCCTTATGCCATTATATGCCATTATACATTATGCCATGTATAACCTGCCATTATGGGCTGGGTGTGGTGGCTCACGCCTATAATCCCACCACTTTGGGAGGCTAAGGCAGGAGGATCACTTGAACCCAAGAATTCAAGACCAGTCTGGGCAATATGGTGAGATCTTGTCTCTACAGAAATAAAAAAATAAATAGCCAGGCGTGGTGGTGCGTGCCTGAGGTTTCAGCTACTGAGGAGACTGAGGCAGGAGGATTGCATGAGCTCAGGAGTTGGAGGCTGTAGTGAGCCATGGGTGCACCACTACACTCTAGCATGGGTGACAGAGTGAGACCTTGTCCAAAAAAAAAAGAAAAGAAAAACAATTCAATATAAAAATGGACAGAATGGCCAGGCAAGGTGGCTCACGCCTGTAATCCCAGCACCCTGGGAGGCCCAGGCAGATGGATCACCTAAGATTAGGAGTTCAAGACCAGCCTGACCAACATAGTGAAACCCCGTCTCTACTAAAAATACAAAAAGTAGCCTAGTGTGGTATGCGCACCTGTAGTCCCAGTTACTTGGGAGGCTGAGGCAAGAGAATTGCTTGAACCCAGGAGGTGGAGGTTGCAGTGAGCTGAGATCACACCATTGCACTCCTGCACTCCAACCTGGGCAACAAGAGCAACACTCTGTCTCCAAAAAAAAAAAAAAAAAAAAAAAAAAGACAGAAGGCTGGAATCTGCACTGCAAAAGAGGAAACTCAAGTGGCCAATAAGTGAAGATATGCTCAACTTCAATATTAGGAATAATTAGGAATAAAGAAACAAGACCAGATACATTTCAGGATACAAAATAAATATATAAAAATCAATTGTATGTCTATATGCCAGCATTAGTTAGAAAATTAAAAACTTTAAAATTGCAATTTAGCTAGAGTTAAAGAATAATATTACAAAAATATTATTTACAAAATAATCATAATCTTAACTAATAGCAGTAGTTTTTGAAGGGGGATATGAGAAAGAGGATTTTTTTTTACAACTTGAGTTTAAAATGTATATGGATATGCCAAACAATTGGATAAGCTAGCTGAAATGGACAAATTCCTAGAAATACACAACTTACTAAAACTCAATCATGAAGAAATAGAAAATCTGAATACAGCTTGTCCTAGTCAGCTTGGTCTACTATAACAAAATGCCACAAACTGTCCTGATTAGCAATTTCCCTTTCTTCCTTTCTTCCTCTCCTCTCGTTTCCTCTCCTTTCCCCTCCTTTCTTCTCCTTTTCTTTCCTTTCCTTTCTCTCCTTTCTCTCTTTCTCTTTTGTTTCTTTCTCTTTCTTTTTTCAGGGTCTTGCTCTGTCACCCAGGCTGGAGTGCAGTAATACCAACACAGTTCACTGTAGCCTCTACCTCCTGGGCTCAAGTGAACCGCCCACCTCAGCCTCCTGAGTAGTTGGGACTACAGGTGGGCATCACCACACCCCACTAATTTTTGTATTTTTTGTAGAGATGGAGTTTTGCTGTGTTGCCCAGGCTGGTTTTGAACTCCTAGGCTCAAGTGATCTACCCACCTTGGCCTCCCAAAGTGCTAGGATTACAGGCATGAGCCATGGCACTAGCTAACAATTTCTTTCTTATAGTTCTGCAGATTGGAAGTCAGATCAGGATGCCAGCAGGGTTGGGTTCTTGCTGAGGGCCCTTTTTCAAGTTTCAGAGAGCTAACCTCTCCCTGTATCCTTACATGACAGAAAGAGAGTTAGCTCTCTTCCTCTTCTTATGAGAACTGATCCCCTCATGGGGCTCCTCAGTATCTAATTACCTGCCAAAGGCCCCCATTAGTTAGTTTTGACATTTTTGAACTTTATAGAAATAAAAAAATTATACTTTAATGGAAGAATCTTCTCTAACTTATTTCTTTCACTTAACGTGCTTGGAGATTCATTCATATTGATGTGCACATCAGTAGTCATCCATGTTCACTGCTGTATAGTATTCCATTGTGTGGATGTACCACAATTTATCTATATTACTTTTTTTTGTTTTGTTTTGTTGTTTTGTTGTTTTGTTTTTGAGACAGAGTCTCACTCTGTCTCCTAGGCTGGAGTTCAGTGGTGTGAATTTAGCTCACTGTAACCTCTGCCTCCCAGGTTCAAGCGATTCTCGTGCCTCAGCCTCCTGAGTAGCTGGGATTACAGGTGCATGCCACCACGCCTGGCTAATTTTTGTATTGTTAGTAGAGATGGGGTTTCATCATGTTGGCCAGGCTTGTCTTGAACTCCTGACCTCAAGTGATCTGCCCACCTTGGCCTCCCAAAGTACTGGGGTTACATGCATGAGCCACCATACCCAGCCTTATCCATTTTACTTTTAATAAAGATTTCAGTTGTTTCTCATTTTGGCTATTATAAACATCACTGGAACTTTTTTGATTTTTTTTGAGACAAGGTCTCACTCTGTTACCCAGATTGGGGTACAGTGGTATGATTGCAGCTCACTGCAGCCTCAACCTCCTGGGCTCAAATGATCCTCCCACCTCAGCCTCCCAAGCAGCTGCCATAGGTGCATGCCACCATGCCCAGCTAATTTTTAAAATTTTTTGTTGAGATAGGGTCTCACTATGTTGCCCAGGCCGGGTACCATTTTAGTATAAGTCTCCTGATGCACTTGTCCAAGATTTCCTTAAGGGTATATATCTAGGGGTGCAATTGCTGGGTTTTAGAGTATGTACCTGTTCAAATATAAATAGTAATGCAGGCTGTTTTCCAAAGTAGTTGAACCAGTTCAGACCCTATCTTAGTCTGTTTTGTGTTGCTTTAAAGGAACACCTGAGGCTGGGTAATTTATAAAGAAAAGAGGTTTATTGGGCTCATGGTTCTACAGGCTGTACAAGAGGCATGGCCCCAGCACTTATATCTGATGGGGGCCTCAGGCTGCTTCTACTCAGGGCAGAAGGCAAAACGATGCCAACATGTGCAGAGGTCACAAGGCAAGAGAGGAAGCAGGAGAGTCGGGGAGTGCCAGGCTCCTTTTTAACAACCAGCAATCATGAGAACTAACAGAGTGAGAACTGACCCCCTTCCCCAGAGAGGGCAATAATCTGTTCATGAGGGACCTGCCCCATGACCCGAACACCTCCCATTAGGCCCTTCTTCCAATCTTGGGGATCCCATTTCAACATGAGATTTGGAGGGACAGAGGTCCAAACGATAGTACACCCCTACCAGGAGCACATGACGGTTTCTCTCCATATTCTCACTAGCACTGGGCATTGTCAGACTTGTACATTTTTTTCCATCTGTCAGGCATGCAGCATGATCCAACTGTACAGATATTAACTCAGGAAGTGGGTATTAACTTGTACTTTCATGATTATTAATGAGGTTGAGTGTATTGACATTTATTGGCCATTTGATTTTCTTCTTTCTTTGAAGTGCAGATTCCGGTTTTTTGTCTATTTTTCTACTGCATTGTTTGTCTTTCTCTTGTTGATTTGTTGTCGTTGCTGATTTGCTAAGTTCCACTATACATTCTTTCTCAGTTATTTGTTGCAACATCTGAGAGGGCCTGGAGGCACCGGAGAAGCTTCAAAGAAGGGCTGAGGACCAGGGTCCTGTAGGTGGAGCTGAAGTTCTCCAGGCAGTGGGGATTATCCCTGCCATCCCACACAGAGGAGCAGCTTGTGCAAGGATTTCATTGGCTGAAGGGCCTCCAATCACACATCACTGGAAAGAGGTAGAAGGGAGAAAGAATTGCTTTCTCCACTCAGCTTTCCCAGGCAAATTCGATGTGTTTCTGGCTTGAACATTCCTGTGTTTGAAGACTGCTTACAATGTGGATTAAATGGATTTGTGTATCTCCAGTTGGGGCTTTAGCTCCACCGGAGTCTTTGAAGGCTTATCACTGAGAAATTACCACAGATCTCTGAGGAGGAGACTGGGGCAGATTGGAGGACAGCATCCTCTAAATGAAATCATTTTCATGGTCAAGACTTGCTCCCTTTTTTTTTTTTTTTTTTTTTTTTGAGACAGAGTCTCGCTCTGTTGCCCAGGCTGGACTGCAGTGGTGTGATCTCAGCTCACTACACCCTCAGCCTCTCGGGGTCAAGCAATTCTCTTGCCTCAGCCTCCTGAGAAGGTGCCCGCCACCACGCCAGCTAATTTTTGTATTTTTAGTAGAGATGGGGTTTCACCAATGTTGGCCAGGATGGTCTCAAACTCCTGACCTCATGTGATCTGCCTGCCTTGGCCTCCCGAAGTGCTCCTTTAAAATTCTGAAGTATCTTGAAGTATTTGGAACCCCAGCCTAATAAGATTATTCATCATGAATCTGCCCTTCAAAAGATATAATTTATTTGTATTTCTCTGGGAATCATTTAGGAACAACAGTTCAAAGCTTGAAATGAGTTTTCTTCGTTTGTTATCTCTCACAGTTGACAGATCTCTCTTGCTAAGCTGCAATTTGGCAGTGCTTGGTTCTTAATCCCAGCTATTTAAAAGTACAGTTAAGGAAAACTGTAATTCTGAGGCAACGCATGTTTTGAAACCTTATTTGGCCTCTCATTATCTCATTCAACGGGGCGGGAAGCACTCAGGCTGGGGTCACATGCTTGGCCTAGGGAGAGGGTGATTATTCTGTCCTCGGACTGACCAGGCCCCGGAGTGGGACAGGAAAGGCTGAAAATAGTCATTTCTTGTCTGCATCGGTAAGGCAGGAGGGTCTCTGTAACACAGGGTCACTGACAGGTAAGACGGAGACAGAAGGTCCCCGGAGGTCGGCCTCAGCAGGGACAGTGCATGTGTTTGGAGGACAGTTGAGGAAGCCCTAAACAAAGCCTCACAGAGCTTTAGCTTGATTACAGTTGTTTACAGTTGTTACAGGAGAAAACTGACGTGTAGTCTTCTGTTCAAAGTTTGAGTTTTCAACTCATTTCTGAGTTAGCATTTCTGGATCTTAGTTCTCATCCAAATCAAGTGTCGCTTCACCCCTGTATATTATTATGTGTGTTAATTTGGTCAACTGTCTTGTAAAAGTCAGATGCCTGTGTGCATGTTCTCACTCATTTGACCTATGTGATTAAACAAGTGTTATGCACCAGGAACTGTGCCAGGCATAGGGATAAAATATGAATGAGACAAATAAGAAACAAGTTTTTCTTCTGATGAGTCTTTGTTCAAAGCTAATAGCCGGGGCTGGGTGCGGTGGCTCACTCCTGTAATCTCAGCACTTTGGGAGGCTAAGGTGGGCGGATCACATGAGGCCAGGAGTTTGAGACCAGCCTGGTCAACATAGTGAAAACCTGTCTCTACTAAAAATACAAAAATTAGCTGGGTGTGGTGGCGCACACCTGTAGCCCCAGATACTCGGGAGGCTGAGGCAGGAGACTCATTTGAACCCAGGAGGCGGAGATTGCAGTAAACTGAGATTGCACCACTATAGTCTAGCCTAGATGAAAGAGCAAGATTCTGCTTTAAAAAAAAAAAAAAAAAAAGTAATAGGAGGGCACAGTGGTTCACACCTATAATCCTGGCCCTTTGGGAGGCTGAGGCAGGAGGATCACTTGAGGTCAGGAGTTGGAAGACAGCCTGGGCACTATAGCAGGACACCATCTCTATTTAAAAAAAAAAAGGAAACGCTGGTGTCAGAGGTCAGAACAGATGTGACTTTGGGGTGGCATTGACAGTTGGAAGGAGCCATGAGGGGCTCTCCGGGGGTGTTCGTGTTTTGCTTCATGATCCTGATGCTGGTTCCGTGGCTATGTTCACTTTGTGAAAATTCATTGAGCTGATCACTTACGATGTTGCCCAGGCTGGGTACCATTTTAGCATAAGTCTCCTGGTGCTCTTGTCCAAGATTTCCTTAAGGGTATATATCTAGGGGTGCAATTGCTGGGTTTTAGAGTATGTACCTGTTCAAATATAAATAGTAATGCAGGCTGTTTTCCAAAGTAGTTGAACCAGTTCAGACCCTATCTTAGTCTGTTTTGTGTTGCTTTAAAGGAATACCCGAGGCTGGGTAATTTATAAAGAAAAGAGGTTTATTGGGCTTATGGTTCTACAGGCTGTACAAGAGGCAGCTGAGGCGAGAGGATCGCTTGAGCACAGGTGTTCAGGGTTGCAGTGAGCTGTGGTTGTGCCACTGCACTCCAGCCTGGGCGACAGAGCGAGACACAATCTATTTTTTATATATTTTTTATTTTTTGGAGACGGAGTCTCGCTCTGTCGCTCAGGTTGGAGTGCAGTGGCATGATCTCGGCTCACTGCAAGCTCCACCTCCCAGGTTCACGCCATTCTCCTGCCTCAGCCTCCAGAGTAGCTGGGACTACAGGCGCCGCCACCTCGCCCGGCTAATTTTTTTGTATTTTTTTTAGTAGAGACGGGGTTTCACCGTGTTAGCCAGGATGGTCTTGATCTCCTGACCTTGTAATCTGCCCGCCTTGGCCTCCCAAAGTGCTGGGATTACATGTGTGAGCCACCGCGCCCGGCCCAACACCATCTCTTAAAACGAAAAAAATCATCACATGATTTGAACTAGCAACTTTCTGACCTCAAAACTGTTTAAAACCCCTAAAAAAAATTCTCAAGCAGGGAAAATGAAAAAACTAAAACAACATAAACATGCTATGGACAGATCAAAGCTGTTACTATCTTTGGACTAATGGAAAGTGCAAGGTGAAATGAGCGTTTCCTATTTAGAGAGTGTCAAGGGGTCAAGGAGGACCCTGCCTTCATTTTGTATGCACTTCTTACATGTTTTTCCCTAACTTTAAAAAACACAAAAACAAAGTCTTTGATTTCTTAAATCTTCTGAGGTTCTGCTTTCTAAAGGGCTTTTTGGGGGCAAAGCGATGCCAGGATTTCTGGGAAAAATAGAATATTAGAAAAAAAGATACTTTAACTTAGTTCCAATGTGTTTCAATCTTAAAAGGCTGTACTACTGGGGATTCCAATTTAATAAAGCTTTTTGTTTGTTTGTTTTCGTTTTTGAGATGGAGTCTCGCTCTGACAACTAGGCTGGAGTGTAGTGGCTCACTGCAACCTCCGCCTCCCGGATTTAAGTGATTCTCCCTCCTCAGCCTCCCAAGTAGCTGGGATTACAGGCACCCACCACCACGCCTGGATATTTTTTGTATTTTTAGTAAAGATGGCGTTTCACCATCTTGGCCAGGCTGATCTTGAACTCCCGACCTCATGGTGCGTGCCACCATGCCTGGCTATGTTTTACTCTTTTTAAACAAAAATTGTTCAGGCTGGGTGTGGTGGCTCACGCCTGTAATCCCAGCACTTTGGGATGCCAAGGCGGGCGGATCATGAGGTCAGGAGATCGAGTCCAGGGCATTTAAATAGACTATAGCACCACGCGTCTGTATTCTTCTTACTTAGCTCCTGAGGATGAGTTGAGAAGTATGTCTCTGATGATTACCATTTAAGTAATGAAATCTACAAAGATAACGCCAAGGAAAGCACATGCAAATATCCAGCTTCATCCACAACCAACTAAACCACCAAGTGTGAAGTGTTTATTCAACTTAAAAAACATATATAAACTTCAAAAGTTACCAAAATCCATAAGGCAATAAGAGAAGCACCTGTCCTGGATAGAGTGATGACTGACAGTCCAGCTCTGTCTACTTTCCTGACTTTACTAGTGCATTGATACTTACTGATGTAGCCTTTATCAAGATTTGTTAAACATCGTGTGGCTTTCAGTTCATTTTGGGTCCTTTAGAATCACCGAATAATTTATTATCCAAAACTAAGCACTTTTGAAGATGAAAAGAGACACTAAAGATAGTTAACAGTGTCACTGACCTACAACACAAGAAAACTGAGACTGACTGGGCAAATCAGGACATCTGGACACCCTACTTTTCTTTGGGAGAAAACAAACTAGAGTTTTTGTTTTTTTTCCCCACCAGCCTTTACTGTGTCTTTTTTTATTTTTATTTATTTTTTTTTTGAGACAGCCACCTCCTGCGTTCAAGCAATTCTTGTGCCTCAGCCTCCTGAGTAGGTGGGATTACAGGTGCACCCCACCACACCTGGCTAATTTTTGTATTGTTAGTAGTGACAGGGTTTCACCATGTTGGTAAGGCTGGTCTTGAATGCCTGACCTCAAATGATTCCAAAGTGCTGGGATTACAGGTGTGAGCCACCGTGCGTGGCTCACTGCATCTTTTCACAGTGGCATATCCTGCACCCTTTCCTCAAGTCCATTGCTCCTCAATCTTACCTGGTTACCTGCCCTCCCTCCCTCCTGGCTACTGCAGGGGCCGCGTATCTCAATCTAGCTAATCTACCAGCCAGCCCTGCCTTTCTTTATTTATTAAAAACATCCATTGTACAAGGTCACATTAACTATTCCCATTCCCTCTTCTCTTGCAAATCACATTCATTTTGGATATCATGGCTGATTTAAAGCAAAACCAAACCAAACAAGAAAGAGAACACTCAGCTCAAACCCACACTACTCCACAGTCTTTCCTAATTAATGTTCAACTTTTCTGATTGCCTCAAGGTCGATTTCTTCATCATCACCCAGGTACACAGGTTTTTACTATGCTGTCTTCTATTTGTTGAGTGTAATATACAGTGTTCCTAAGTCACTGCTTCTTTTCATATGTCTGTGCCTTACTCGTCCATTAAGATGAGACAGGACTAGAACTGCTTTCCTCTGGCGCCCAGATTGCCTGGTACACCGTTCAATATGCAACACATCCTCAATATTCTTTTTTTGTTTTTAAGACTGAGTCTCACTCTGTCACCTAGGCTGGAGTGCAGTGGCACTATCTCGGGTCGCTGCAACCTCCGCCTCCTGGGTTCAAGTGATTCTGCCACCTCAACCTCCTGAGTAGCTGGGATTACAGGTGCACATCACTACGCCCAGATAATTTTTGTGTTTTTAGTAGAGAGGGTTTTCACCGTGTTGGCCAGTCTCGTCTCGAACTCCTGACCTCAGGTGATCCACCCGCCTCAGCCTCCCAAAGTGCTGGGATTACAGGCGTGAGCCACCGCACCCAGCCCTCAATATTCTCAATGAATAAAGGAATCTTTTGACGGCCACAAAATTCCAAGAACTTTTCTTCAGCTCACCCACCCCCAGGTGGCATTTACTTATTATTCCCTGACAGTTGAAATATAATTAATTCTAATTCTTGGATTCTTTATTTGTGAATTCACTTACTGAAATCTGTAGCCTCAAGAGTGACATTTATGGCACTTTCATGGTCATTTGTGGATATGCACACAGCAGTGAAAAATGTGTTGCTTGATGTATGTGTTCCCAGCAATGTACAAGAAAGCCCCACCCTGCCTTCGTGTTTCAGCTCACACCTGTAGATAAGCATCCTTTCACGGTAAGTTCAGTGCTATATGTTTTGCATTTTGTGCTTTTTGTTGGTGATTTGGTTACAGTACGTCAGTCGGGCATGAGCAGGGCAGGAGGGAGCTCCCCTGCGGCGCCCCCCAACACACCGGGAATGTCCGGCGACCATCAGGTGATGGTTCTGCAGTTGTTAATTGTCTCTAAAATAATAATTGGTCTCAGCCAGAGCCAGGGAAGGGCAGGCTCCCAACAGATAGACAACACCTGAAGGTGGTGTTCAGCAGCTTCCGGATAAGATCTCAGGAGTTGGGTGAGTGGGCTCAAGCATGACCACAAGACAAGATGGCAGAGTTTAACTGCAATATGACCTTCTGTATTAGCGACGGTTCCCTAGAGGGACAGAACTATATATAAATATATATATATTTGATTAAGTATTAACTTACATGATCACAGGGTCCTGCAATAGGCTGTCTGCAAGCTGACGAGCAAGGAGAGCCAGTCTGAGTCTCAAAACTGAAGAACTTGGAGTCCGATGTACAAGGGCAGGAAGCGTCCAGCACGAGAGAAAGATGTAGGCTGGGAGGCTAGGCCCGTCTCTCCGTTTCACGTTTTTCTGCCTGCTATAATAGCCAGCAGCTGATGAGATTGTGCCCACGAGATGAAGTGTCCTCCCACACATCCTCATCCAAGTTGCAGGGTCCCATTCTTTTCCAATCAATGCCCTCACTTTAACAGTAGACACCTGGCAAGGCTGTGCATGCACCTTTCATTGCAGGTCAGCCACTTGCATGATAAGAGCTTGTGTCTGTTTTTCCAGAATTTCAGCTCTTTCTCTACAGGAGATAAAACTCTCACTCAGGGCAATCTTAGCATATTTGAGGCTCGGTGTTGATCCTGGGTGTGTCTGTGAGGGTGTTGCCAAAAGAGATTAAAATTTGAGTCAGTGGGCTGGGGAAGGCAGAGCCTCTCCTTCTGCCTTATGCCCCTTAGTTGAATCCTTTCTTCTGAGGAGGCAAGAATTGAGGTTGCTGCAGACCCCCTCCAGATACAGATTCATCGCCGGTAACAACTCCACTGTTTAAAATGGCTCCCAGGCATAGTGCTGAAGGACTGTGTAATGTTCTTGCACAAGAAGGCTATGATGTGCCTTATGGAGAAAATGTGTGTGTGTGTGTTAAGCATCATTTCCACATGAGTTATAGTTGCGTTGGCCACGAGTTCAGTGTTAATCAAAAAGATATATTAAATTAGGTATCTTTAAATAAAAACACACATAAAACAAAGTTCTGTATTGCTTGATTGACAAAAGCACTTTTTGGCCAGAGGCTTGTAAGAACCTGATGCTGTATTTCTCCTAGAAGCAATTGTTCGATATTTGCTAATTCGGTGTTCACGGCAACTTTATAAAACGTAAATACTGCAAATAAAGAGAACTGACTGTACTTAAATAAACATTGTTTAGAATTGCCCAGTCTGAAATGTTAGAGTTAACTTGTTCATGACTAGTCCATCCTATTCTGAGTATAGACCATGATTGTGCTAAAATTTAATACTTTATTTCAGAATCACCAAATACATTTTGCCTATTTAGATTCCAGAACAATCAACTCACATTCCATAAATAAATGATGAACTACAACATAGTTTGATGTGGCTCATGTAAATGAAGACATTATTGCCTATGCTATTATAGCTCTCTTGGAAAGAGACACGCAAAAAAATTCTAAGAGCCTATTTTTGTCAGTTATTTCTTATGATGAAAAAAATGTGTTCAAAACCATACCCTAAGTGTGTCAGCGATGACATCTCAAGTGCAGTGTATGGCATACTGTTAAATGTAGAAAGTATTCTTAGATCTAAGAAACATCTGAAAAAAATTAAGGGATATGGGAGTAACTGATTTCATCTTTTTGAGGAAGATCTTCACTGTTGAATTGCCCAATGATCTGAATTTATTTATGCAGCATTATTAATCTCTCAAAGAGCTCATTGACTTGTTCTAAAATAAATTCCTTTGCTGTATAGAGGATAAATTTTCTAAACAATAAGCTGAGCTACATGCTTTCTCTGGGGAGCAGCAGAAAGAAAACTGGGCTAGAAGTCAGTATTCTTGTTTTTCTAGACAAAGTCTTCTTCTGTCACCCAGGCTGGAATGCAGTGGCACCATCTCGGCTCACTGCAACCTCCACCTCCCAGGTTCAAACAATTCTCCAGAGTAGCTGGGACTACAGGCGCCTGCCACCACACCCAGTTAATTTTTTGCATTTTGATTAGAGATGGGTTTTGCTATGTTGGCCAGGCCGGTCTTGAACTCCTGCCCCGAGGTGATCTGCTCTCCTTGACCTCTCAAAGTGCTGGGACTACAGGTGTGAGCCCCCAGAGCGCAGTATTATATTCTGGACAATCGCACTGAGGGCTATTCTGATTGAGTTATACACATGCACTCTTTACACTTCATTTTTGGAAGGAACTGCAGTAGATGGTCAGCTTCCATGTTGACTGGAAAACAAAAAGAATGATACAGCCCCTGAACCTTACTCCAAATTTGTTATTGTTACTGATGTGGGTATGTCAATAACAATGGTGAATATTCATCCTCCTTTCACTGAGTGCCAGGCACGATGCTAACAGTTTACATCTGGCAATCCAATGAATCCTCCCCACAGCCAGATGAGTGATTCCAATTTTCAGAGGAGAACATGGAGCATAGAAGGGTGTATTGCTTGTCCAAGATCATTCAGCTAATGGGTGAGGGTGCCGTATTTTGAACAGCACACTAACGCTACTGCATGAATTCCGAAAACCCTTTTTTTCCATGTGATCTCAATTTTTCAGTTTTGAAACTCTCAGGTGATAGTGTACAATGTATTAAGGCACACGCCCCTAATCAACGTAGAAACATTGCCTCCTGGCATCTCTCACGAAAGATGATTAAAATAACGGCCATAGTCGTTAAGAGTGTCATCTAATCAGTCAGTTGATAAGGTCTGTCTTAGGTTCAAAGGATAAGGAGATTTTTGACTCCTTAGCTTTGTATAGCAAAGGAGATATTTACAAATAAGTAAGTTAAGAAAAACTGAAGAGGGCAAGTGTTCTTTGTTTTGATTTGATTTGTTTGGTCAAAGTCTTTGACAAGAAAGCAGCTGTTATTTATAAATGTTGAAGTCTGGAGTCTCACTGAATTTGTTCTGGGCCTGGTGCAGTGGCTCGTGCCTATAATCCCAGCACTTGGGAGGTCGAAGCAGGTGAATTGCTTGATCTCAGGAGTTCCAGACCTGCCTGGGCAACATGGGGAAACCCTGTCTCTACTGAAAATACAAAAACTAGCTCGGTATGGTAGTGAGCACCTATAGTCCCAGCTACTCAGGAGGCTGAGGTGGGAGGATCACCTGAGCCCAAGAGGTCAAGGCTGCAGTGAGCCCTGATTGTACCACTGCACTCCAGCCTGGGTGACAGACCCAGACACTATCTCAAAAAGAAAAGAAAAAAAATTGTTCTGAAGGTCCCTCTCCAACACAATGCCTATTTCAAATGAAGCTAAACAAAATGGTATCGCCCACCCCTGGCAGAGCAGGCCAGATGCGGCAGCCAGTTCATTTGTTCTCGGGGATATTTCTCTTTCCCTATTAAACTGCATTGTTTTTAAAAGAATGAAGGATGTCTTTTATTCAAGATATCTAGTCTTCAAAAACTTTCTTTTTCCATCATTAACTAAGCAGAACTAGGAAGCAATAAAGATACCTAAAAGTACACTAGAAATCCAGGGAACAGTTTTTTTGAACTCCAGAAAGTAAAGAGCCAAGGCGGGAGGGTCGCCTGAGCGCACGAGTCCAAGACCAGCCTGACAACATAGTGAGACACCCATCTCTACAAAAAAATTGAAAAAAATTAGCCAGATGAGGTGGCATGTGCCTGTAGTCCCAGCTATTCAGGAGGCTGAGGTAGGAGGATTGCTTGAGCCTGAGAGGTGGAGGCTGCAGGGAGCCATGGTAGCACCACTGCATTTCAGCCTGGGTGACAGAGCAAGACCCTAGACCCAAAAACAAAACAAAACAAAACAAAAAAACAGATGAGGGATCAGAAGGGCGGAAAGCCCAGGCTAATCTCATGATTCTTGACCACATCCTAGATGCAAATCAGTTCATCTTGATCAAATGTCCCTGCGCAGATGGCTGGGGTGGGGCTAGGGGAAATGTATTTGCCTGCTGCCTCAGTGATAGTCACCCTCCTTTTCCAACAGGCAATGGAGGGGTGGAGGGGGCACCTGGGTGTGCTGGAGGCCCGAGAGGCTCACCGCTTCCAAGAAAACCATCCCTAAGCACGCACAGAGCCTGATGAACAGCTTATGTCATGATCCACAAGTGAACGAGAGAATGGATTGTATGAATGACCCATTCATAATGAAGTAGTTCTTCCTTGAATTTTTGCTTTAGGTAAGTTGGTCACACAATCAAGGGTGTGTGTCCCAGGTTACTATGGGACACTTGTTTCCAAAGCAGAAGAAATTCCTTCAGATTGTTGTAGAAAACATAGTTTTCAAGTGCTCATTTAAGGTAGTTGGCAGCATGGAAACAGTTCATACCTGCAGCTTTCTGGCAGCATATCCACATCATTGTTCATGGCAGGGATCAGAAGTCCTCCCCAATTAGTCCGTTTCTTAATGTGCTGAAGCTCTCTATCCTCCTGAAGCTCTCTATCCTCCAGAAGCTTCCCTCTGTCTTGTTTCTTGTGCAAGGCATTCTGGTTCCTGAGTTTGTTGCATCCCTTCCTCCAGCTGGAAAAGAGAAAAGAAAGAGGGTCTCTTGGGATCTTGGCCTCAAATCAAGAAATAACCTTGCGGCTGGGCACAGTGGCTAACACCTGTAATCCCAAGACTTTAGGAGACGAAGGCAGGAGGACTGCTTGAAACCAGGAGTTCAAGATCAACCTGGGCAACCAAGTGAGACCCCCCTATCTCTACAAAAAATAAAAAATTAGCTGGGCATGGTGGTGTGTATCTGTACTCCTAGCTGCTTAGAAGACTGAAGTAGGAGGATCACTTGAGCCCAGGAGTTGCAGGCTATAGTGAGCTATGATGGCATACAAAAAGTCAGCCTGGTATGGTGGTGTGTGCCTGTAGTCCCAGCTATTCAGAAGTCTGAGGCAGGAGGATTGCTTGAGCCCAGGGATATCAAGGCTGCAGTGAGCCATGATTGCACCACTGTACTCCAGCCTGAATGAGAGAGCAAGACTCCATCTCAAGAGAAAAAAAAAACCCAAAAAAGTAAAAGAAGAGAATAATAGGCCAGGCACAGTGGCTCATGCCTGAAATCCCAGCACTTTAAAAAGCCAAGGCAGGAGGATGGCTTGAGATTAAGCATTCAAGACCAGCCTGGGCAACATGATGAGATCCCATTTCTACCAAAAATTCAAAAAATTAGCTGAGTGTGATGGCACACACCTGTGGTCTCAGCTACGCGGGAGGCTACGGTGGGAGGATTGCTTGAGCATGGGAGCTTGAGGCTGCAGTGAGCCATGATCACGCCACTGGACTCCAGCATGGGTGACAGAGTGAGACCCTTTCCCCCAAATAAATAAATAAATAAATAAATAAATAAATAAAAATACAAAAGAGGGAAGTAACCTTCTGAAAGTCAAGAATTTTCTGTCTTCCCAGGGCAGGCCCACAAAAACATACATGGGCTTGTGTCTGGAGAAAGACGTGCAATAAACATTAGCTCACTTAGTTGACTGTCCAGGAACTCTAACACCCTTCATTGCATGGCAGTGCCTGGAAGCCCTCCAAACACAGGCCCCGTGTCAGTGTGGGCTCACTCATGAATCCTCAGTATTTTTGCACAATGCCTAGCTTGTAACAGATGCTCAGAATGAAATTTATTTACCGATACATGCTATTGATAGCTGATTAAATATAGTACTGTGGTCATCTCAATGAAAAGTTGGTCCTTATACTCTTGGACAACTTCCTAGTATAACTTTGATTTGACAGAAAAAACAGATTGACTTGATCAGCTCAACGCACTTTCAAGTCTGAGATTTACCTGTATCAGAGACACGTTGGAGTTGTTCTCTGCTAGTTGTAGACACACACAACTTGTGTGTTTCCTCCATTTTTTCCCCCTCTTCCTCTTCTTCATTTCTATGCTCTGTTTCTACTCTATGAGTGTTTACCGTCGAGAGGGCGTTAGGACAGGCAGGATAGGGAAGTCACACAGAAAGATACAGATTGGGTTACGAAAGACAGCTTTTTATCCCTTTCTGTTATTTCCCCCCGACGGTGGCTCTTTTGAAGGCTGGGATGACTTCAGTCCACTATTTGCATGATCTTCCGTTTAGAGTCCAGGGACAGATGATGTCCTTACATGGTATAATCTTCTGCTTGGCCCTTGTAGTTTCTGCTTAGGGACTTTTCTTTCTTTCATCTGCAAATCAGAAGGTCCAACAACACCATCAAAGAATATTAGAAACAAAATAGACCAATGGCTTCATTTAGTAGAGTAGGAACACAGGAAACGTTTTTATTTTTTATTTTTTGAGACGGATTTTCACTCTTTTTGCCCAGGCTGGAGTGCAGTGGTGAGATCTCGGCTCACTGCAACCTCCATCTCCCTGGTTCAAGCGATTCTCCTGCCTCAGTCTCCCAAGTAGCTGGGATTACAGGCATGTGCCACCATGCCCGGCTAATTTTTTTTTTTTTTTTTTTTTTTGTATTTTTAGTAGAGACGGGGTTTCACCATGTTGGTTAGGCTGGTCTTGAACTCCTGACCTCAGGTGATCCACCCGCCTTGGCCTCCCAAAGTGCTGGGATTACAGGCCTGAGCCACCCCGCCTGGCCCACAGCAAAGCTTTATTCACTTAACAAGTCATGGCCAACAGCGTCTGGTTAGCTCACAGAGGCCACAGTTTATCTGTGGAGTCTGGTAATCATGTCACTCAGGACCCTGTACATTAATTAGATGCAGCAGGTCATCTCAAATACATAGCTCTTTCCAACACCCCTTAGAATACAGCACTTGGGTGGTGATTTTATTTAACATTCCAGTACTTCATCCCAAAAAGAAATTGGTGGAGATTAGTGTAACTCAAGAATAGGCAGAAAACATACAAGAAAGTTTAAGACAGATGTCTAGCGGTGCCTGAACTGTTGAGAAGCAAAGGTGAGTAAATGCCTTAGTTTCAATAGAAAAAGAAAGTTCACAGTAGGACCTCAGCAGCAGAGGCTGTGAGATCACCTTTCAAGAATTGTAGAGCTGGACCCCGAACTGCAGCAGCCACTGGGAATTGGTGGGGCTGTGACTTGTCCTGTCCTGCCGCCCCCCACGTGGACTCGGAAACTGTAGATGATTCCTAAGGCAGAGACGGGTAAAGAAAGAAGAGAACCAGCGTTCATTTCCCCCGGACTCTGTAAGTCCATGGAGGTGGTGGGGGAATGGCCGTGTCTTGCCCGAGGAGGAAATCCGAGTCGAGCCCCCACTCCTCTCCCCGCGGGACTGATAAACGTGTCCCTCATTCGCCCCGGGAGGCTGGCACCCAGGCACGACGCGAGGACAGCCAGACTCGCCGACGGCGGCAGCGTCCCGAGGGGCCGGGAGCGCGCCTGTTGGAAGGTGGGAGGCGGAGTTGCTCGGCATCTGGGAAGAGACCAAAGGAATGAGTAATTGGAAATTCTGTAACATAGACCCTTATCCCAAACCCTTTAGTTCTTCCACCCCAAGCCCCCTGCCGAGAAGCGAAGGGACTGGAGACAGGGAGACGTGGTGGAGGGAGAGTCACGTTTCGGAGAGGGAAGTGAAATAAAGAGGGCGGCACCCGGGGGGACCTGTGCGTCATTGAGGGACCGAGGAGAAGCGCAGGGCGCACGGGGCTGCAAAAGGAGAAGTAGGAACGAGAAGCCGGAGGGGGCGGCCGCAGAGCGCGGGTTGGAGCGCCGCGAAGCGCCCGAGCCTTCTGCCTTCGCGGGCGGCGCCCTGGCCGCCAGCAGCCTTGTGGCCGGTGCCCCGATCCGCCGCGCTCCGGACCCGGGCAGGCGGGAAGCGCCCGCTGCGCGCAGGATGTGGCAGCCGACACAGCCCTGGCCCCGCGCGCCCTGGCGCTGGGCGCTGGTGCTGCTGGCCCTGGGCTGCGCGGGGCTGTGCCATGCCGGCCCGCAGCCCGGGTATCCCGCGCGGCCCAGCGCTAGGAACAAGTAAGTGCGCGCCCCTCTGCTGGCCCCAAACCGCCTACCCCTCCCCGGCCCCCAGTCGAGCCCTCGAGCTGCCCTGCCAAAGACGACAAGCGGCAGCCGGGGGTCTCCCTTGGATTTCCCCGGGCGGCTCCTTCTCTGGGTGACCGCGCGCTGCGCCGCCGGCGCCTCAGGCAGAGCTGACTCCGGGGGCGTGGGCGCAGAGTGTCCCGCAGACCCGGGTGGTCCGAAAACGACTCCCAGGAATTCCAGGAGCCCCTGGGACCGTGAGTACTTTTCTTTCCCGTCTTGGTCGGGTCCAGGCGCGCGCTCTCCAGAGGCGCACCCGGGCACCCTCCGGCGTCTGCTCTGGGAAGCTCCCGCCTCCGCAGAGGGCGACGGCCCTCCCCCCGACCCTTGCTCGGTCTGGGGCTGCCGTCCCCTCTCCCCTGGCCTCATTGTTCTCCAGGTTTACACCGTGCCCTTCTCCCTCTCTCTCCTGCACCCCAGGAACTGGTGCGCCTACATCGTGAACAAGAATGTGAGCTGCTCTGTGCTGGAGGGAAGTGAGAGTTTTATTCAGGCTCAGTACAACTGTGCCTGGAACCAGATGCCCTGTCCGTCCGCGCTGGTGTAAGTCCTGGAGCCCGGGAGCGGGCGGGGCGCGCCCGGGCCGGGGCGGTGGGGGTGGGGTGGGGTTGCCGCGCTGGGCTCCAGTCCTCCCGTAAATCTCTTCCAGATCCGGTGAAAACCCAGCAGCGGAAAAGCGCTCAGAGCGCTGCGCGGGGCACGGGCCACGCTGGGGTGTCTAGGGAGCGTGTGCTGCCCGAGTGAGCGGGTAGGATGCGCACGCCTTGGGAGTGTGGGGTCGCGGGGGCATGCGAGAGGATGAACAAAGCTCCCACTTCCACTTCTGTTTTTTTCCTTTCAATGTTTGTTTCTAACATAAGACAGCTGAATCTAATTAGATCCATATTGTGTGTTCTGGGGCACACAGAAGATTCCAAAATGTATACTGCTAAAGACTTTTCAATGTAGGATTCGCTGAGAGGTTTGGCTAAGTAGTGCTCTAAAACAAGTGAGTTCTGTCCATATGTCCCCATAAAACGGAATCTTCCAATCTTGTAAGATGTCTGAGCTAAAACCTCAGGAACACTGCTTAAAAGTGTGGTTCCCCAACATACCTCCCCGCAACTTAGATTCGGAGATTCGCTAGAGATTGTGGAAGAGAATGGCCGTTAAAGACGGGGAAGAATTAATCATCTCTTTGCTTATAAAGATTTCACCATCTTAAACAAACAAGCAGGAAGCAATGCAATAAAGTACAAATGCCGCTAAATACATGACACTCATTCCATTGTCATCGGGCAAGTCTTTGGGGTTTTGTGTCAGTCTGATATCGGAAGATGGGCCAATGTGAATAAATGGCTGTTGAGGAGCACATGGGATGGCTGAAATTAATTGTTTCCCACTAAGAATAAGTTGTTTGTGTTAGAGCACAGTTGTCATTATAGCAGAGAATAGTCAGTAGGCGGATCTGTCTTTGGCCAAACCAAAAGACAGACTGGAACTTGTACTGCAGGAAACCTTATTCCAGAGAACAGTACATGAGCCTGAAGTCCTGTGGGAAGTGGTCGCTGGGTCTCCCCCACGTGGGCTGCTGAAGGAGCTGCCAACAGGGTTCAGCTAATTCCTGCTTGGCAAAAACAAAGCAAAACAGAAACTTAGACGAGGTCCCCACTTCCTAATGTACACTGGAAAATGCTGAAATTGAATGCCCAGCTAGGCTGTCTCTTTGAGTTGGATACATTGTCAGAGAGAAGGTACTATCATCCGACCTTAATCTCTTAGGAAGATTGAGACCTCATCGTCTATGGCCAGCAGTCAGTGACATCAGAACCAAGCAAGGTTTTTATACCTTGTGGGAGTGATACAAATTAAGTATTCAACTCCGTTTGAATGCATTTGTTTAAAATTAGAATTGAGTTATTAGTCAGGAATATTTTATTCATCTTATACAAGAACTGCATGTTGTGGCTTGCTATAACCGTAAAACTTACTGGTGACAATTTGGAGATAAATGAATTTTTCATTTCGGGAGGTAATGCATTTTTGTTTAAAAGATGGCTTGTTTTTTGTTTTCTCAAATTATTCTAGCTGCTTGGAAAACCAAAGGATGATTTAATTGTTCTATTTGACCAAAACTCAGTGAAACTTGGTTGTCAGTGGGGAGTGAATCGCCTCCAGATTAGCAGGTTAATGCAAGGCAGTGGGAGTGCATTTTTGCCACCCAGTGAGTAGGACAACAGAATTGTTACAAAAAATGACAGATGTTTCTGTTGTTTTATTAAACGAAGCCAAAATAAGTGACCTGGGTGTTTTTCTTCAGTAATAACCATGTAAACAATTCAAGTGCATTTTTACATTTTAAGTACTGTACTGTAAATGTGAAGTTTAAGAAACAAAGACAGACTGAGTTGATGAACTTGAAAATCTTGACCTTAGTTTCAGCAGTAAATTCAGTCTTAACCTTTTTCAGTATCTTTAGGGATGGGACTGAATGGTTTACCTTATTTTTCAACTGAGGAATGCTTCCTAAGGTTTCTTTTTTGTTTGTTTTGTTTTGAGACAGAGTCTTACCATGTCACCCAGGCTGGGATGCAGTGGCGTGATCTTGGCTCACTGCAACCTCTGCCTCCTGTGTTCAAGCAATTCTCATTCCTCAGCCTCCCGAGTAGCTGGGACTACAGGTGCGTGCCACTATGTCCAGCTATTTTTTTTTTTTTTTTTTGTATTTTTAGTAGAGACAGGGTTTCAACATGTTGGCCAGGCTGGTCTCGAACTTGAGCTCAGGCAATTGGCCCGCCTCAGCCTGCTAAAGTACTAGGATTATAAGCGTGAGCCACCGTGTCCGGCCCCTAAGTTTGGAGAATTGGTGGATGAATGAAGACAAAGAAAGGAGCTTTCTTTTTATACTTAACAAGGAGGAATGGCTGTTTCACATGGAATTGCTCAGTTTTTTTCTGAGGAATCTGGAAGCCTGAGTCACCTGGGACCTGTGGAAGGAAAGTTGAGTTTTTTATTATTACTGTTTTTTAGAGACAGGGTCTCACCGTGTCACCCAGGCTGGGGTGCAGTGGCACCATCATAGTTCACTGCAACCTCTAACTCTCGGGCTCAAGCGATCCTCCCAGCTCAGCCTCCTGAGTAGCTGGGATTATAAGCACAAGTCACTGCATCCTGCTCGTTTTTTATTTTTATTTTTTTAGGGATGAGGTCTCACTATGTTGCCCAGGCTGGAAAAGAAGGTTCTTCAGAAACTCACCCTAGAGTGACTGAGGGATAATTTGTGAGCAGTGTTGGAAGTACAGGGCTGGAGGTTGGCTGAGATGCTGGAGATAGAAACGCAATTCTGCAGTTGAGAGTGACAGACAGGTTGGCGTCATTGAGGCCTTGACATGGTTGAGCAGAGCTGAGTTCTTAGGAACAGTGGAGGGGAAGGAAGAGGAAGAGCCAGGCAAGGAGAGAGAGTGAAGCAAAGATATTGGTAGAGGAAACCCCATCTTAGAGACTCAGGAGAAGTCCTGGAGGCTTCAGGCTCCAGAAAAGCCATGGGTTAGTGAGCAGGAAGCAATTGTTTCTGCGGAAAGAGACTATTGAGGTCAGTGGGGTGCAGGCATTGTAATTTGTGTGAGATTGAGGGAGTGAGTCATGAAGAAACTTAGTTATGCAGAAAACGATATGATGGGAAAAAGGCTCTGATGGGAAAAAAGGAGTTAGATAGTAGCCAAGCAGGTAAATAATTACTTAGAGAGAACTCTGGGCCAGGCAGGGTGGCTCATGCCTGTAATCCCAACATTTTGGGAGGCCGAGGCGGGAGGATCACTTGAGCCCAAGAGTTTGAGATTAGCCTAGGCAACATAGTGTGACCCCATCACTATAAAAATTTTTTTTTAAAAATAGCAAGGTACAGTGGTGAACACCTGTAGTCCCAGCCACTCGGGAGGCTGAGATAGAAGGATTGCTTAAGGCCAGGAGTTCGAGGCTGCAGTGAGCTGTGATCATGTCACTGCGCTCCAGCCTGGGTGATAGAGTGAGACCCTGTCTAAAACAGAGAGAGAGAGAGAGAGAGAGAGAGAGAGCGCTCTGCCTATCTGGGGACAGAAATTAAGTAGCCATAGAGAGAGTGCTCCAAAACTGAGGGTGAAACCGCTGGGAAATGGGGTGTGATGGAGGTACTCATTCAAATAACAGGAGGAGGGCTTCTGTGCCTGGCCATGTGGTTGGGCCCTACCAGCCTCCTTAGCTGTAGAGACTGACTGCAGGCCGCAGGTGCCTTGTCAGAAGGATGAGACAGTGCCCCATTTATATGTATGAAAAGCCTCAGATTCCAGATTGTGAATTTGAATATTGTTATGTGAAACCAGGAACAAAAGGGGTTTTTTTTTTTTTTTAAATGATAAGTGGGCATTTTAAGTAATGACTTTTCTGATACTATAAAGTACCTTCTATGTGCCAGGCCCCGTGGTAGGGCTTTGTATTCCATATATTAATTTATTTAGTTTCTGCAACAGCCCTTCAGGTTGAATGGTATTATCTCCATTTCACCAAGGAGAAAACTGAGATGAGCCATTCCCTAAGTTGCCTGTGATCGTGTGAGGGTAGCCACTGAGCCGCCTGCTAATCCAGGGCTCTGCAGACTGCCCTCTGTCTCTATAGCAATGGGAATGTGCCCGTTTGTTTGTCTGAGTGTGTGCTTTCAGTAGGTTGCACAGTACTCAACTACTAAGAGTATTTACACCTTCTTTCATAAAAGGTAATTCTCATATAAAAGTGTTGAGAAAGCATTTCCGTGTGCATTCACGTGTGTGTGCGCGTGCATGCACGTGCCTTTAACCCTCTCGTTACTGTGGGTCATTTTCCTATGATGCATGAACTGTCATTTTTCACACTATACAGTTTGGTGGCTTATTTTAATGAAACACTGGCATATTGGACTGTTTAAAGCTGTTATTAGAGAGGCGAGAGTTATCGGATATACTGCATGGACCAGTGAGCTTGACCACTTCAGGACTTCCACACGTATGTTCCCGAGCTCAGCTGCCAGCATGAAACTTGTCACAGGGGAATGGTGTTAAAAGCAGGCTTCCAGAAGAAGAATTTAAATCCCACGCCCTAATGGTTGTGATACTAGTCTTATGTGTAAGTAATTGTGCAATAATAATTCGTTTTTTCTTTTTTGAGATGGAGTCTCGCTCTGCTGCCCAGGCTGGAGTGCAGTGGCACCATCTCAGTTCACTGCAACCTCCGCCTGCCGGGTTCAAGTGATTCTCCTGCCTCAGCCTTCTGAGTAGCTGGGATTACAGGTCTGTACCACCACCCCCAGCTAATTTTTGTATTTTTAGTAGAGACGGGGTTTCACCATATTGGCCAGGCTGGTCTCCAACTCCTGACTTCAAGTGATCCGCCTGCCTCGGCCTCCTAAAGTGCTAGGATTATAGGCGTGAGCTATTGCACCAGGCCTGCAATAATCATGCTTAACACCTATAAAGATTCACCATCACTTAGGAATTTAAAATTGGGATGTCTTCTCTCTCTGTCTGTCTCTCTCTAGTGCACAGGTACTAGACGTGAGGAGGACTCTGGATCCTCCGGGCCCAGGATTACTTGAACAAAACATGGTTTGTCTTCCCTCCATGAATTCCTAAGGGTGGCTCAATAGGATCTGAGGAGGAGGAGGAGGAAATGGCCACCATCCCCTGGGAGATAAGGAGAGGCTGCAGAAGGGCCTGTGGACTCTAAATAGCACACACCTGCAGGCTGGGCATTGACCATTCAGTCCTAATTCCCAAGGTGGGTCTAAGGCTGGTTTTCCACTCCTGAGATAATTGTTTTACTTTCTACTTCTACATTCATAAAGCCAAATCTCTTAAAAATTTCATTGTATTGGGGAATTTTTCCAATTCTAAAAACTCTTGGCAGCTTGAACAGTCTGGTAGACTCTGCCACCCCCCAGCCCTTAGGATATTCCCAGCGATCGCCCGTCAGTGTGGTGGATGCAGCCTCTGAATCTGGGCTCTCCGGAGTGGCTGTAAAGGTGGAGAGGTTCTGCCTTGGTCATGGGCTGGTTTTAGGGACAGGTATGTGGAGACATGGAATCGGATGAGTTGGAATTCTTTGTATGAGGCACTGGGCAGGTTGACATCCGTGGGATTGAGACTGACCGCGGTGGGAATATTTCCTTAAGGAGCATCATGAGAATGTGATGAGCCCCGCCACATTCATTGTTCTCCATTCTTACAGCAACCCTCTGGGGTCATTACCCCCGTTTTACAGGAGGGCAAGTAGTTAGGAAGCAGTAGAACCTGCCTCCAAATCCAGGCCTGTTATTTTCAAACCTTACACTCCTCCCACTCCACACCCAGCAGCCTGGGAGGTCTCAACCCACAGCCAGGCTGAGCACGCTGAGGGTGCATGTGTGATGCCCAACGCAGCGGGTGCTGCATTGCCAGCCTCCCTGGCGGGGTAGGAAGGCAGGAGGGAAGGGCCTGACATGTCTTACAGCCTCCAATACCCATTGGTCGTGTTTGGATGTACGGCTGGTAGAAAACAGCACGGTCTTTCTTCTCTTTATTGGACCGGCGTTGTTTTCTTTCCTGCGTCCCAATTGTCCTACCGTCTCCTGCTCAGCCTGATGGTTTTCGTATTGGAGGCACTGGGAGGCGTCCGGCCCACAGATAGGCTGCGTTGTTGGTGAAGACATCCAAGGACCCCAGAGGTGAGGCAGGACTCTTCCCTCTGAGTTCACTTTGCCTCCAAACTCAGGGCTGAGTTTCTGTAGGGCCCAGAGTTTTCTCTTTCTGACACCACACACTGACGGGCTTATCAGCATCTGGCCACCTCCTCCTCACCCCCTCGTGGCCTGTGTTGTATCTTGGTGGAATTTTTCCTATTAGCTCTTTTTCTAAAACGATCTCATCAGTCGGGGGGAGGGATCTGGGTGGGGCCAACACAGAGCCTGTGCTGCTGAGATAATGCCCGCCAGGAATTTGCAGCAGGTGTTGAGTTCTGTTGAGTTCAGAACACCTCTAATCCTCCTCAGGTTCTGAGGGGAGCAGGTGGTTGTTCGGTTGGAAGAAAATTTGTCTGTTAGGGAATAACCTCAGCCAGGAAATGTGGCTTAAAAACACACACACACACAACATTTGACTGGGCGTGGTGGCTCATGCCTGTAATTCCAGCCCTTCGGGAGGCTGAAGCAAGAGGATCGCTTGAGCCCAGGAGTTCAAGACCGGCCTGATTAACATAGTGAGACCTTGTCTCTACATAAAATAGAATAAACTAGCTGGGTATGGTGGTACATGCCTGTAGTCCCCGCTACTGGAGAGGCTGAGGTGGGAGGATTGCTTGAGCCTGGGAGTTGAAGGCTGCAGTGAGCCATGATTGCACTACTGCACTCCAGCTTGGGTGACAGAATCCAAAAACAAAACAAAACAAAACAAAACAAAACCCCAGAATAGAACATGTAAAGCTGCGGGGGTCTGGGGGAAGAAAATGAGGGCTTACATCTTCTAGAGTCCATTTTCTGTTTTCTACATCTCCAGGAACAGAATAACTTTCAGTTCAAAAAGTACCTTTTGTGTAGAGCTTTGGGGAAATTTTTTTCCCTTCAGCTTTTAAACAAAAGTTTCGCCATCAATTGGCTGTTGGGAGGCTTGTTCCTTGGCATCGAAGGTAACTTGGAGTCAGCTGAGGAGGACTGAGCTCGTGTCAGACTCCTGCACGGGAGGGCTGGAATCCCAGGCTCCAATCCTGGAGAGCTGCAGGCTGTTGCTATTTTGAGTTTCTTTCTTTGGGTTTCCATTCCTTATTGGCCCCTTGAGGCTGCTCCCCTAAAATCTCCAGACCTTCCTTTCAAGTTTCTTATTTCTCTTGTTCCTGTCTCCTTCCTAGGTTCCCGGTGGAGGAGATGCTCTGCTTGCAGGGCCCTTTGGCTTTTCCAGAACATTTCCGCACCATTATTTTATTCTTATCACAAGTTCAGCCAGGAGACTAGGTAGGGCTGAGACTGGGGTGGTGGAAAAAGAACTTCATGCTTAGGGGCTACACTTTCTACCTTTGTCCCACAGAACAGAGAATAGCATTCAAAGAGAGGTAATGGCCTTACAAAAAACAGCTTGCTTTTTGTTACAGCTTGTTTTAATTAGGCCCTGTAATTGGTCTTCCTCTGTTCATCTGTTCCACCCACATTGGCACGTGGTATTGGTGTTAAAAACCCTGAGGTAGCCAGAAAAGGGGAGGCAGGTGGGGGCAGGCTGTAAAGCACGGCAAACAGGTGGGAGCTTCAGGGCTGTGGCTTCCAGGTTGGGCGGGTGGCTGGCGTACTCTGGAAGAGGAGATAGAAGAGTTGGCCTGAAGCTTGACGGCTCCCACCACCAAGCTGTGTGACCACAGGCAAGTCACTTAGCCCTTCTGAGGCACACTTTCCTCACGTCTACATGACAGGGCTGTGGGGAGGAGGCCCAAGGGCGGGAGCACAGCTGACAGAACTTTTAAAACTTGCGCTGTCACACTAATGTAAGGCACACCTAGCAGGCACGTCTGGTGAACACTCACTGTTTTCGTTGTCGGTTTGGAATGTTGTTGCCTCACAAAGTTTTTATCTTTGAAAAACTTTGGGTTTGAAGTTAATGCTTACTGACACATTGGAGAAAGGCTAAAGTGCTCACAATTGAAATCGTTAAATTTGGTGAATTAAGATAATAATGATGCTGACTTGCCTAAGATGAACTTTAAAAGATTAAGTGAAGCTCAGCCGGGCACGGTGGTGTGTTCCTGTAATTCCAGCTACCCGGGAGGCTGAGGCGGGAGGATCACTTGAGTCCAGGAGTTTGAATCCAGCCTGGGCAACATAGTGAGACCCCATCTCTTAAAAATAAAATAAAATTTAAATGTAAAAAAAATTGAGTGAAATTCTTAGCGATGACATTGGAAGCCGAGTCAGCAGCGCAGTCTCTTTGCGGGAGTGCACATAAGTGGTTATGGTCAAAGTCAATGCTGCAGTGACCCGTGAGGATTTCTTACTGATTCTGCAGGTGTCTGTGTGCCTGGAGTAGGCCCGTAAAGAAAGGTTAGCTAGATGTTGGATGTTGCTGTGAGTGGTGGTAAACTAGTGCCAATCCCCAGGTGATCTATCCCACAGCCACTGATGTGTTCCTTGAATTCTTTTAGAAAAAAATCCTTCCTCATGTGCCTAATATTAAGATGTTACTAACGTGTGCTGCGTGTACATAATGAAGCAGGTGCCGCATCCAACAGTTACACAGAACTTTATATCCTGTTTTTAAAAATCGAAAACGGATAAACTATACCAGTGGTGAGATTCCTTCTAGTCCGCCACACAAAAGTTCTGATTTATTGTTGGCTGCATGACTTTCTTACTGCTCAGCGTTAACTGCTTCCATCCTTGATGAAGTAGTTTTCTGGGCTTAAAAATAACAACAAACCACTTGATAACATGGTACAGCTGAGCATGACTTCGTACAAAGAACCATTTTCCTGGGAGAACCGAGGGAGGAGCCCCTCATTTTCCAACATGACAGCAGTTCACACTGAAGGAAAAATAATGAAATGACTAAAACTAAACATGCCAATAAGTTTTCTTCTTTCCTTCCTGTTTTAAAATGGTGATGGGTGCTGAAACAAAGTAGAGAGCGTTCAAATGAGCCAGATTCCTGGTTCGAAAGTGCTGTAAAAGCAAACGTTTCTGGGTGTGTCACTTAGCAGGATCCAGAAGGACTCAGCTGCCCTTTTTTTTGTTCCACCTAAGAAAATACTAGAAGACGAGGGAATACGCCTAAGAATTACTCTCTGCAGTGTCAGCCTTTCAGGACAATGTATTTTATTATGTGTTTGATTAAAAGAAGTTTGGTTAAAGAGAAACAGTGTAGGTGAAGCTTTTTAAGTCGATCATTTTGATGGAAGAATTTGCTGAGACTTTGCAGCTTTTCCCCAACTTTTCCTATCTCTGTGCACCTTTGTGATTGCACAGGTTCTACCTAATGCGCGGCCTTCCTTAGGTTCTGTTTTACAGAGATTTACTTTCAGTCCATAAGACAAGGCACAAGATGTTTCCCTCTTACTTGAAGTGGTTTCCCTACATCTGCTCGACAGGGATGTTGTGAGAGGATAATGAGGTAAAGACCTAAAAATGTTTTCTAAACCATAGTGGTGACAATGCTACTTGTTTTTCTGCTAACTGAAGCTTTTCCACATATCTTGAAACGGAGGAGGAAAGCCGAGGGGGCGATTGCGACAGAACTTAGGGCGTGGGACGAGTTTTGCAATCCAGCCCTTCTTGGGAGAACCTTTCTCCGTTAAAGCGACTCTGGCTTGCGTTTAGCCTCTGAATGAAGGACTGGAGCAGGGAGGCATAGTCAAGCCTTTCTTAATATTTCACACATTCCAGAACCTTGAGTCCGGTCTGCTGTGCTGGCGGTGCTCAGGCCTGGTTTATGTCAGGCGTCTCCGACCTTGGAGATCTTGGGCAGCTTTCAGCAGGAGCAGCAGCCTGTTGGTGCCAGGAAGCAAGGTCAGGGCCCCCACTCCGCCACGATGGGCAATGCGCCCTTTCCCATCACAACAAGTTTCATCACCTCCTGGCCACTCTCGAGATTTGCGAGTCATTCTGTTGCATTGTTGCTGAAAATAACTGGCAAGCCAAGGCACAGATCTCCTCACAGCCGGTGCAGGGGGAAAGCAGAAATGTCGCTGTGTCTCGTGTCTGGAACCAAAGAGCAAAGCACTTTCTAGACACTCCTTGTCAGAATCGTTACCGGAAAATGAGTAATCCCAATTAGGAAGCTCCTTTTGTTGTATTTTCTTTTTTGTTTCTTTATGTTTTTTTTTTTTTATTTCCATAGGTTTTTTGGGGAATGACTAGTATTTGGTTATATGAGTAAGTTCTTTAGGGGTGATTTGTGAGATTTTGGTGCACCCATCACTTGAGCAGTATACACTGAACCCAGTTTGTAGTTTTTTATTTCTCGGCCCCTTCCCACCCTTTTCCCCTGAGTCCCCAAAGTCCATTGTGTCATTCTTATGCCTTTGCATCCTCGTAGTTTGGCTCCCACTTATGAGTGAGAACATAATGTTTGGTTTTCCATTCCTGAGTTACTTCACTTAGAATAATAGTCTCCAACTCCATCCAGGTTGCTGCGAATACCATTAATTCATCCCTTTTTATAGCTGAGTAGTATTCCATCATATATAGTTTCTCTTTTATCTTTCTTTCCTTTCTTTCCTTTCTTTCCTTTCTTTCCTTTCTTTCCTTTCTTTCCTTTCTTTCCTTTCTTTCCTTTCTTTCCTTTCTTTCCTTTCCTTTCTTTCCTTTCTTTCCTTTCTTTCCTTTCTTTCCTTTCTTTCCTTTCTTTCCTTTCCTGTCTTTCCTGTCTTTCCTTTCTTTCCTTTCCTTTCCTTTCTTTCCTTTCCTTTCTTTCTTTCCTTTTTCTTTCCTTTCTTTCTTTCCTTTCTTTCTTTCCTTTCTTTCTTTCCTTTCTTTCTTTCTTTCCTTTCTTTTCTCTGATTCTCACTCAGTTGCCCAGGCTCTGGAGTGCAGTGGTGCCATCTTGGCTCGCTGCAATCTCCGCCTCCTGGGTTCAAGTGATTCTCCCACCTCAGCCTCCAAGTAGCTGGGATTACAGGTGCCCACCACCATGCCCGGCTAATTTTGTATACTTAGTTGAGATGGGGTTTCACCAGGTTGGTCTCGAACTCCTGACCTCAAGTGATCCACCCACCCCAGCCTCTCAAAGTGCTGGGATTACAGATGTGAGCCACCACACCCTGCCCTATACCACAGTTTCCTTATCCACTCGTTGATTGATGGGGATTTGTGTTGGTTCTACATTTTTGCAATTGTGAATTGTGCTGCTATAAACATATATGTGTAAGTTTCTTTTTCATATAATGACTTCTTTTTCTCTGGGTAGATACCCAGTAGTGGGGTTGCTGGATCAAATGGTAGTTCTACTTTTAGTTCTTTAAGGAACCCCCACACTATTTTCCATAGTGGTTGGGCTAGTTTACATTCCCACCAGCAGTGTAGAAGTGTTCCCTTTTCACCACATACATACATGCCAATATCCATTATTTTTTAATTTTTTTGATTATGGTCATTCTTGCGGGAGTAAGGTGGTATCACATTGTGGTTTTGATTTGCATTTCCCTGATCGTTAGTAATGTTGAGGATTTTTTCTTTTTTTTTTTTTTTTTGGCCATTTGTACATCTTTTGAGAATTGTCCATTCATGTCCTTAGCCTACTTTTTGATGGGATTGTTTGTTTTCTTCTTGCTAATTTGTTTGAGTTTGTTATAGATTCTGGATATTAGTCTTTTGTCAGATGTATAGATTGTGAAGATTTTCTCCTACTCTGTGGGTTGTCTGTTTACCCTGCTGAGTGTTCCTTTTGCTTTGCAAAAGCTCTTTAGTTTAATTAAGTCCCACCTATTTATCTTTGTTTTTGTTGCATTTGCTTTTGTGTTCTTGGTCATGAAGTCTTTGCCTAAGCCAATGTCTAGAAGGGCTTTTCCAATGTTATCTTCTAGAATTTTTATAGTTTCAGGTCTTAGATTTAAATCCTTGATCCATCTTGAGTTGATTTTTGTATAAGGTGAGAGATGAGGATCCAGTTTCATTCTTCTACATGTGGTTTGCCAGCACCACCCATTTGTTGAATAGGGTGTCCTTTCCCCCACTTTATGTTTTTGTTTCCTTTATTGAATATCAGTTGGCTGTAAGTATTTGGGTTTATATCTGGGTTCTCTGTTCTGTTTCATTGGTCTTTGTGCCTATTTTTATACCAGTACCATGCTGTTTTGGTGACTATGGCTTTATAGTATAGTTTGAAGTCAGATAATGTGATGCCTCCTGATTTGTTCTTTTTGCTTAGTTTTGCTTTGGCCGTGTGGGCTCTTTTTTGGTTCCATATTAATTTTAGGATTGTTTTTTCTAGTTCGGTGAAGAATAATGGTGGTATTTTGATGAGAATTGCATTGAATTTGTAGATTGCTATTGGCAGTATGGTCATTTTCACAATATTGATTCTACCCATCCATGAACATGGGATGTGTTTCCATTTGTTTGTGTCATCTATGATTTCTTTCAGCAGTGTTTTGTAGTTTTCCTTGTAAAGGTCTTTTACCTTCTTGGTTAGCTATATTTCTAAGTTTTGTTTTTGTTTTTGCATCTATTGTAAAAGGGGTTGAATTTGTGATTTGATTCTCAGCTTGGTCACTGTTGGTGTATATCAGAACTACTGATTTGTGTACATTAATTTTGTATCTTGAAACTTTGCTGGATTCACTTATCAGTTCTAGGAGCTTTTTGGAGGAGTCTTTAGGGTTTTCTAGGTATACAGTCATATCATCAGCAAACAGTGACAGTTTGATTTCCTCTTTACTGATTTGGATGCCCTTTATTTCTTTCTCTAGTCTGATTGCTCTGGCTGGGACTTCCAGTACTATGTTGAATAGAGAAATGGTGAGAGTGGGCATCCTTGTCTTATTCCAGTTCTCAGAGGGAATGCTTTCCACTTTTCCCTGTTCAGTATTATATTGGCTGTAGATTTGTCATAGATGGCTTTTATTACATTGAAGTATGTCTCTTGTATGCCAATTTTACTGAGGATTTTCATCATAAAGCCATGCTGGATTTTAAATGTTTTTTCTGCATCTGTTGAGATGATCATGTGATTTTTGTTTTTAATTCAGTTTATGTGGTGTATCACATTTACTGACTTGCATATGTTAAACCATCCCTGCATCTCTGGTATGAAACCCACTTGATATGGTGGATTATCTTTTTGATATGCTGCTGGTTTGGTTAGCTAGTATTTTCTTAAGGATTTTTTGCATCTATGTTCATCAGGGGTATTGGTCTGTAGTTTTTGTTTTTGTTATGTCCTTTCCTGGTTTTGGTATTAGGATGAAATGATACTGGCTTTGTAGGATGATTTAGGGAGGATTCTCTTTCTCTGTCTTGTGGAACAGTGTCAGTAGGATTGGTACCAATTCTTTCAATGTCTGGTAGGATTTAGCTGTGAATCCATCTGGTCCTGGACTTTTTTCTTGTTGTATTTTCAAAATGCTAATATACATCTGTGATGTTTTGTGTTATTTTACACAATATGTCAGTTTGAAGGCGGTTGTTTTTTTTTTTTTTTTTTTTTTAATCCTGTTTGGCTTTCTTCCTTAATCATTGATCCAATGCCTTTAAAAGAACAAAAGTAAATATTAGACCTGAGTTCTCAATAGGCGGAAACAATTGGTTATGTGTATGAAGAGTAATCTGATACATTTTTAAAAAAACAACTCTAGTTAAACCTTCATTCTGAAACTTTGACAAAGACTTAATGATGCTGATTTTAGTTTCTATGTAATTGAAATACATTATTGCATAGTCAAGAAAAGACTCTCTGGTACTTTGCTTTCACAGATTTAAAAATATCTTAATGCAGAAATTACATAGTTTAAAAAAAGCTTAATTGAAATATAATTTACATGAGTATGCCACATATTTGAAGTTGTACAATTTAATATTTTGACATATATACCCGCGAAACCAACATCACAATCAACATATCCCTAGCTAATCCCTCCCTCCAGTTTCTCCCCATGTACCCCCTCCCTGGGAACTGCTGATCCGCTTTCCCTCACTAGGGATAAGTTTGCATATTTTAAAGTTTTATGTAAATAGTCATACAGGTTGTACTCTCTTTTGGCTGGCTTCTTTCATTGAACAAAGATTTTGAGATTCATTCATGTTGTATGTATCAGTAATTGATTTTTTTTTTTTTTGAGATGGGATCTCACTATATTGCCCAGACTTGTTTTGAACTCCTGGGCTCAAACGATCCTCCCACCTCAGCCTCCTGAGTGGCTAGGACTCCAGGTGTGTGCCACTGCACCTGGCTGTAGTTGATTACTTTTTGTTGGATAGATTCCTGTGTGTGTGTACCATCATTTGTATATAGTAGCTGAACACATATGGTGAAATACAGAGTGGGCAAAATAACTTACAGTATACTAAGGATACTTCTCAGAATTTCTGAAGAACAAGTGAGATGGGAAATACATTACAGATATAGAACACTAGATAAAATAATAATGGACCAGACGTGGTGGCTCACACCTGTAATATGACATTTTGGGAGGCTGAGGCAGGCGGATCACTTGGGCTCAGGTGTTAGAGACCAGCCTGGGCAACACGGCAAAACCCAGTCTCTACCAAAAATACAAAAATTAGCTGGGCATGGTGGTGCATGCCTGTGGTCCCAGCTACTCAGGAGGCTGAGGGGGGAGGTTCGCTTGGGCTGGGGAGGTTGAGGCTACAGTGAGCTATGATCATGCCACTGCACTGCAGCCTACGTGACAGACCCTGTCTCAAGTAAATAAAAATAAAAACATGATGAAGTAAACATTTCACATTTATAGCCCTGGAAAATGTTGGATTAAGGATTCATAATTAGCATAAGCCATTTTGAATTGGCAGAAAGCTCAATAGGCTTGAAAGAAGACTTATTATTTGAAGACTGTTTGTTTCATTAAACAAATATTTTTGTGCAAGGCCTACATGTGGCCCAGAACTAGTTTCTACAGGGATGCAGTAAGGATCTTTCTGTTGGCTTCCGGAAGTTCACATCTAGCAAGTGAACTGAAACATAAACATAAATAATTCCAACATCAAAGGTAGGAATGAGAATTACAGTAAGAGAAACACAAAGTGCTGGGGGTGTTCAGAGGTGGAAGAAAGTTATTTCCAGCCAGGAGGAATCCGAGAACTTGTTTGCAAGTGGTGACGTCTTAGGACTTTGAAGGAAGCTTCTAGTTGAATATATGCAGATGTGAGAGAAGGCCAAGGTCAGCATAAGCCAAGACGCACGAGCAGAGACCTGGAGGCGGGTGTCCACAGGGGGTCATAGATCAAGACATCGGCAGGGTTGGTTCTCCTGAGAGCTTCGAGGGAAGGATCTGTTCCAGGCCTCTCTCCGTGGCTCGTAAACGTCCGTCTTCTCCCTGTGTCTCTTCACATCATCTTTCCTCTGTGTGCCTGTCTCTGTCTCCAAATTCCCCTACCCACCTTTTTTTTTCTTTAGCTACCCTGTTAACTAAATTTTCCCCATTTTCTAACAACACCAGACCTATTGGATTAGTACCCACTCTAATGACCTTGTTTTAACTTGATCACCTCTGTAAAGACTGTATCTCCAAATAAAGTCACGTTTTCCAGTACTGGGGGTTGGGACTCCAACATATCTTTCTTGGGGGCACACAATTCAGTCCATGACACTGTCGTTGGGAGTGTGGACTTTATTATCCATGCAAAGGAGGGTCACAAATGCTTTCATTAGGGACATCATCAAATTTGTTTTTTCCCCCCTTTTTATGGAGAATGGGATCTTGCTATGTTGCCCAGGCTGGCCTCAAATTCATGGGCTCAAGTGATCCTCCTGCCTCTGCCTCCCTAAGTGTTGTGATTACAGGCGTGAGGCACCACACCTGGCAGGGACACCATCAGAGCTGTGCTTTCAAATGCTAACCAGCCATGTGTGCAAAATGTATTTGGGTTGGGTGACTGGGTGGGGTGAGGGGCACAGGAGGGACTCACTCAGGAGACTGGCAGTCCGTGCCAGAACTGAGGGGGATGCCCAGCTGGCAGTGGAGGGAGTGAGCACTGGGCCGGGGACCGCAGCTCCTCCTGCCCCACAGCTTCTGAGGACGTGGAGATTTGGCACTGAGCAGGGATCTGTGTGCTCCTCTGTTGAGGGTATTGCTAGAAAGAACCACATGTTGCAAAGGAAGTTGAATTAGTTCATGGCCTGTCATTTGGAGGTTATGGCAGGATTGCTTTTATCTGAGAGACAATCAGGACCTCATTATTCATCACCTGATGGTCAGAAATTAACTATAACTGTTCATGTGAGCAGTGGAGTCCATTATTATGGAGGGAATCCAAGTTTTTATTGCAAATGTTTACCTTATGGTAAATAAATACACTGTATATAATTTTCGTTTCTGTAAAGCTTTATTGTTTCAAAGCTTTTTTCTTTTTTATTCTTTTAATGTTTGGGGGGCAAAAGAGGAGCAAATATTATAAATCTTAGTTGATATTTGAGGTAACTGAGGATTAGAGCAGGGTTGGGTCTTGTCTGATGTGACTGATCTTTGGCCAAGCTGGGACTAGTGCACCTCAGTTGTTATGGATGATAGAGATATGTTTATTGTTCATACGGTTTCCATATTAGCATAATTGCTTCATATTGAATACTGATGTCTCAAGAAAGGCTGTGGTGCCCGGGTACCACCTGGTAGGCATCCAAAGGATGCTGCTGTTGCTTCATGAATGGATGAAAAAGCAAGTGCTTTTAGCTTGTCTTTTCTTCTGCTAAGAATCATGTGATCCGGGTTGGGTTTTCAATTTTCAGTCATGGAGACTATAAATTTGAACAACTGTCCATGGCTTGTATTTTTAAAATGGAAATTGTGAGATATATAGTCTTTGAATTTTTTTTTAACATAAAAAATTCATATGGGGTCTCACCATGTTGCCCAGGCTGGCCTCGAACCCTTATGCTCAAGCGATCCTCCTGCCTCAGCCTCCCATAGTGCTGGGATTACAGCCATGAGTCACTGTGCCTGGACTGAAAATGGTTTTTAATACTCTATGAAAAAGCAGTAGCTTGCAGCTAAAGTGATGTGATACGGTAGATTCTAATTAAATCAACCAAAGTAATGATATAAATTGTAATGTAGATTACTTGGCATCTCAGTGTGACCTTTACATGTTTTTTGCCAAGCTGTGACTGTCTCTGATCTATGACACGGCTTTCAAATTGTGAGGCTTCATGTCACGCCACTATAGAGAAGGGTTTGGCGTTAACGAGAGGATACAATGACCAAAGATATAACTGTTCTTTGAAAAAGGTGAATACTAAACACATAGGGAATTGTTTTTAATATTAACTGTGTGGCTTCTTTGAGAATCCTGTGCCTGGTTTTATATTTTATTTGTAAAAATTGATTGAGGCAAAGTGAAGTCTTTCTGGGTCGTGGGCCAGCTTACGCCCATGTTTATTATTAAGAGGACAAGAAACACTGCTTAACGCACAGATCTTAAGTGTTTTATTTAAATAAATCAACAAAATAATGCAGATTATGTGATTTAAAAAAAACCAAAAACTTAATTTTAAAGAAATGGGAAGCAAGCCACCTATATTTAAAACTTATAGGCCAGGGCAGGGCATGGTGGCTCATGCCTATAATGCTAGTGCTTTGGGAGGCCAAGGCAGGTGGATCACCTGAGGTCAGGAGTTCGAGACCAGCCTGGCCAACATGGCAAAAACCCATTTCTATTCAAAATAAAAAAATTACCCAGACATGGTGGTGCATGCCTGTAATCCCGGCTACTCAGGAGGCTGAGGCAGGAGAATCACTTGAATCCAGGAGGCAGAGATTACAGTGAGCCAAGATTGTAACACTGCACTCCAGCCTGGGTGACAGAGAGACTCCATCTCAACAAAATAAATAGCCGGGTGCAGTAGCTCATGCCTGTAATCCCAGCACTTTGGGAGGCCGAGGCAGGCGGATCATGAGGTCAGGAGATCGAGATCATCCTGGCCAACACAGCGAAACCCCGTCTCTAGTAAAAATACAAAAAATTAGCTGGGCGTGGTAGCGAGCGCCTGTAGTCTCAGCTACTGAGGAGGCTGAGGCAGAATGGCGTGAACCCAGGAGGCGGAGCTTGCAGTGAGCTGAGATCGCATCACTGCACTCCAGCCTGGGCGACAGAGTGAGACTCTGTCTCTAAATAAAGAAATAAAAATTTAAGAAATGGAAAAAAATTGTGAACAGGTGTCAGTTGGGCTCCTCTTCACCTCAAAAGTCTATATATGTGTCTCATTCCTCTGGAAGTACAGCAATTGGGGCAGCCCCAAATCTTCCGTATAGACAGGGACGATTCCCAAGGCTTAGTGTCCTGCAGCTTCCCGAGTTCTGTGCTAGCTGTCTGAACCACTCTGGGTTGGCCTTGATGTGAAACCTTATACCCTCAAGTTCTCTAATAGAAGTACAGTCGCACAAGCCTGCAAAAGTTGTGAGGACTTGACTGATGACTGTCACAACACAAATGACTTAAAGGACATCATAGTTGTCCCCAACCTTAAAAGTCTGTTGGCCACCCTGATTCGTCCTGGAGAAAAGCTCCTCTTTCCTTCTTACTCCCCCATGGCCACCTCCTCCATCACCCCTCACATTTAAGAGCAAAGAAACACATTCAGGTTGTATAATAGTATATATTAGTAGTTGATTACTTTTTTCTTTTTAAGAGACAAGGTCTCGCTATGTTGCCCATGCTGGTCTCAAACTCCTGGGCTTAAGCAATCCCTCCTTAGCCTCCTGAGTGGCTAGGACTCCAGGTGTGCACCACTGCACCCAGCTGTAGTTGATTACTTTTTGTTGTTGGATAGATTGTGTGTGTGTGTGTGTGTGTGTGTACCACCATTTGCTGAAGACATGGTGACACACAGAATGGGGAAAATAACTGCATCAGTTCTTTTCTTTATCTCACTAAGCAGTCCCCTCCCCTCCTTGGTACTGTCTATCCCTCCAGCCCGGAGGTGGGTTGGGCTCTGGCACTTCCTTCCAGAAATGCCAGGTCGCTCCTGAGCAGAATGCAGGTGAATGAAAACGCCTGCACCTCGCTATGTGAAGTGTGAATTCCGAAAACAATACTGTGTTAGCCTGGACTATGGAAGAAATTTGAAACCAGGTTATGTTTGGGTCCTTTTCCTTCCATATGGTCATAAATTAGAACAGAAATGTAAGTGTCCCTGCGTTTTCAAATCTAGATATTTTTAAAACGAGAATAAATTTGCCGAAAGGAAGAAACTACGTTTATATCTGCAAAGAAACTCTTAATGTCTCCAGATTTTCGATGCTTCTGAGTGACTGGCACCAGGTTACAGGCAGGGCCTGTTTGAGAGCTTGTCAGCATCTGTGGCCTTCACCCAAAGGTCTGAACTTGATTCTAAAAGGGATGCCACGGCCACTTCTCTTGATGTACAGGATCTAAAAACAACACTGAGAACAGTGGATGGTCAGTTCTCTCCACCTCCTGGGTTCAAGTGATTCTGAAGCTGAATCACTTGATTGAGCTGGAGGATGTGGCAGCTGGGAAGAGAAAAGCACGGGGTGACCAAAGTCCTCGAAAAGGGAGGGTGCTGGTGCTGCAAACCAGGGAAAGGCCAGGTCAAGGGATAAGCAGGAGAAAGAATGTCAGTCATTCTTGTGACTTTTGTAGTAGAACTTGGGCCATTAAAAAAGAAAGGAAATAATCGAAACAGAGTTGCTCAGCAGCTCTAAATAGAAAGGGTCGGATCCCAAGTCCAGGGAGGGAGGGTCGCTTCGCGGTGAGCACCGCGTTAATGGCTCAGGCCAGCAGATGTTCTCATGGCCGTGCCGTGGGAACACTCGGGGAGTTGATGAGGGAGGGACCGTGAGACCAGTGTTCTGTGATTCTGCCTCCAGGAATGAGGAAACATGATGTCAGTTTCAGAATGGGATAGTATAGAATGTATTTGGCTGAAACAGCCTGCAGCAGCAATAATTCTTTAGGAGGATTCGGGCCTCCACCAAGTCTTGGATGGTTCAGCCATGCCAGTTAGCTAAGGCTCGTGGGATGCCCCACGCTCACTCCCTGCCTCCCCACGCTTAGGGCAGTGCCTTGAGTTTTGGGATGCGTCTCCCACGGTGGAAGGCATGCAATGAGCTGTATTTCATGGGGCTGGGCGCAGCCTGCACTTGGAGATGATGTCATTTTTAGCCATGTGAGTTTGCTCAGAAGGAAGGTCCTGCTCTCCTAGTAAATCTAAGAATAACAACTTCACTGTCTGCTGCAACCAAGCTGGGACCAAGCCTCGCAGCAGAGCTGCTGTGGTTTTCTTTCATCACCTTTCTTTTGGACTGTAGAATCGCTCCGTCTTTTGGGATATGGGGGGTGATACATTGTGGGGAAAACTCCTGTTCCTTACACTATATGATCAGGGCAAAAATACTGAGAAGTGAAAAGGATTTTAGATTTTTTTTTTTTTTTTTTTTTTTTTTTTTTTTTTTGAGACAGAGTCTTGCTCTGTCACCGAGGCTGGAGTGCAATGGCACAATCTTGGCTCGCTGCAAACTCCGCCTCTCAGGTTCAAGTGATTCTCCTGCCTCAGCCTCCTGAGTAGCTGGGACTACAGGCGCCGGCCATCACACCTGGCTAAGTTTTTGTATTTTTAGTAGAGACGGGGTTTCACCGTGTTAGCCAGGATGGTCTCGATCTCTTGACCTCGTGATCGGTCTGCCTCGGCCTCCCAAAGTCTGGGATTACAGGCGTGAACCACTGTGCCTGGCCAGGATTTTAGATTTTAAAATCTAGCTTGCCATGATAAGGAAATTAATTCAAGAGGAAATGGAAAAATAAGCAGCTTGCAATTGTGGTTTCTCCAGTATCCTTTGTACTGGGAAACAGTTTCCTGTAGAATATTTTCATTTCGAACACACTGTATTGGTCTTAGATCTGTTATTTTAAAAATATGTACAAAGCTACATTATAATCTAATTTTTATCAGGGCTCTTCAATCTTTTAGATTCATTGGATACATTTTGTGTTTCAGAAATACATTTGCCCAAGCATTCTGGCTTTTAGAATTTAGATGAATTTTCCTAAAAGGCCAAGTGAAATATTTTCACATTTCTTTGCTTTCATGTTATTAATTTCTCCATGTAGAGATCTGATTAAAATATGTAATGTAGCAGAAAGAGATAAGATGAAAATTCTGATTTTGGCATTGGATGTGCTTTAAGCTGCAAGAAGGTCCTTTGGTTCCTTGACTTTATCTGGAGTGGGAGACTTTTTCAGACTGTGGAATGTTTGCATTGGAAGGGATCTCAGGGGTCAGAGTGCACCTCCTAATATGCAGAGATTGGCTTTAGAGATGCACATGGTTTCAAATGGCCAATTTTTGACTGTCAGTAGGACAAAGTGGATTCAATGGGAAGTGTTTCTTCCACTGGACAGAACTACTTTTCCTTAAACCTAGTTTTGAAATCGCTTCCTATTTCAAACTTTATAACCTCTACTGCCCAACACGTTTAGCAGTGTCAATAAATATAAAAAGCCCTCTTTTTTTTTCTCATACTACGTCATCTAAGAAAAAAGTTTATTTTTTATTCATTGATTGTTTGTTTGTTTTACAAACAAAACATTTATCATAAGTAGTTCCTAGAAAATCAGTCTACTGGCTGGGTGCTGTGGCTCACGCCTGTTATGCCAGCACTTTGGGAGGCTGAGGTGGGCAGATCACTTGAGGTCAGTAGTTTGAGACCCACCTAACCAACATGGCAAAACCCCATCTCTACTAAAAATACAAAAAATTAGCCAGGCATGGTGGCATGTGCCTGTAATCCCAACTACTCAGGAGGCTGAGGCAGGAGAACCACTTGAACCCAGGAGGTGGAGGTAGCAGTGAGCTAAGATCGCACCTCTGCACTCCTGCCTGGGTAACAGACCCATGCTCCATCTCAAAAAAAGAAAGAAAAAGAAAATCAGTCCACTGTTCTGTGAATTTCTAAATTAGAACACTGAAGTCAACTTTGTAAAAGTGAATTGCTGTGGAAAAAGGAAGGAAATTCTGACACACCACGACCTGGACGAGCCTTGAGGACATGATGCTGAGTGAAATAAGCCAGTCGCAGAGACAAATACTCTATAATTGCACTTAAATGAGGTATAAGAGTCATCAAGTTCATAGAGAACATACAGTGGTGGTTTCCAGGAACTGGGGACAGAGGGGAATGGGGAGTTGGTGTTTAATGGGGACAGAGTTTCAATTTGGGAAGGTGAAACAGTTCTAGAGATGGTTAGTGGTGATGATTACATAACAACGTGAGTGTGCTTAACACCGCAGAATTGTATGCTTAAAAGTGGTTAAGATGCTACATTTCAGGTGGCCGGGTGCGGTGGCTCACGCCTGTAATCCCAGCACTTTGGGAGGCAGAGGCTGGCAGACCACCTGAGGTCAGGAGTTCAAGACCAGCTTGGCCAACATGGCAAGACCCTGTTTCTACTAAAAATGAAAATTAGGCAGGCTTGGTGGCAGGTGCCTGTAATTTTAGCTACTTGCGAGACTGAGGCAGGAGAATCACTTGAACCCAGGAGGTGCAGGTTGCAGTGAGCTGAGATCACACCACCGCACTACAGCTTGGGTGACAGAGTGAGACTCTGTCTCAAGAAAAAAAAAAAGATGCTAAATTTCATGTTATATGTATTTTACCAAAATTTGAAAAGAATGAATTACGGTGGCTGGAATGAACTACTGCTCTGTGGAAACAGTGCAGTAGCGGATTCCGGGTAACCCAACCCAGTCTGCCCTCTGATGAGAATTGGAGTCTCCTGGAAATGCTCATTTTCCTTCTTTGGGGTGGGCAGTTCTTCCTCCTGGCCTGGCTAGGGTACCTCCTACCATCCCTGCGGAAACACCTCCTTTCTGGTTTCTTCCTCCATCCTCTTGGCTCTGTTCCAGTCAATACTGTGTTCCCCAAGACACGAATGGAGCAAGAAGAGCTGGCTGCAGGCCTCTGGGGGCAGTCAATGACTAGAACGAGAGGGATTTAGTAGCAAGTCGGCTTTCCCTCTCCGGAGAAATCCCGTTAAGTGAGGGTCCCCAGGGGGCACCAGGTTTTAGTTCTGTGCAGTTTTAGTAGCCTGTGTCAAAATAAAACCCAGGTCAGTGCCATAAACACAAGGACGGCAAGGAGTCTTGCCTTGTGGAGCAGCTGGAGAGATGGTCCCCTGGGATGATTACCTCCGGGACACGCGGGTATTTTCAGGGAAGATTCCAGTCGTAGGTCTGGAATGGATGTGGGGGGAGAGAGAAACAGGTTGATGGGGGTTAGGGATCGAGAAGTGAACAGAGGCGTGCCTGCTGCTGATTACTCACCAGTCTCATGTATCCCCAGCGCAGCCCCGTCGGGTAGAATGTTGTGCGATGATGGAGATGTTCATGCTGCCCAACACTGCAGGCACAACCACTGCCACTTGTGCTGTTAAGTCCGTGAAATACGCCTAGTGTGATTGAGGAATGAAATGTTCAATCTTAATTGGTTTAAATGTTAAGAGTCACATACAGCCAATGGCTGCCTTATTGGACAGCACAGCCCTAGGTCAGCTCTGGTGTGATTCCCGTCCAGATCATTACAGCCTAAGGATCCTGGAGCTTGACTTGGATCTGGAAAGACTCGGGAATTCACACCTGCTTTGATTAGACCTGAGGATGACTCTGGGGTTTACAGTATGGACACTGGACTCCCTAAAACCTGCTAGCACAAGATGACTGGTCATTAATTGTCTGATTAATTAATTATTGATTTAATTTTTTTTTTTTTTTTTTTTGCCACAGTTTCACTCTGTTGCCCAGGCTGGGGTGCTGTGGTACCACTTTGGCTCACTGCAACCTCCACCTCCCAGTTTCAAGTGATTCTCATGCCGCAGCCTCCTGAGTAGCTGGGACTACAGGTGCACACAACCACACATGGCTAATTTTATTTTATTTTTTTTGTATTTTTAGTAGAGACGGTGTTTCACCATGTTGACCAGGCTGGCCTCAAACTCCTGACCTCAAGTGATCCGCTGGCCTCAGCTTCACAACGTGCTGGGATTACGGGTGTGAGCCACCATGGCTGGCCTAAAAACGGGGATGTTTTTAAGAAAGGATGATGGAATGTTATACAGCACTAAAAAGAAATGAATCATGAAGCCATGGAAAGACAAGGAGGAAATTTAAATACATGTTAGTAAGTGAAAGAAGCTGATCAGAAAAGGCTACAGATAGCCAGGTGCAGTGGCTCACACCTGTAATCCCAACACTTTAGGAGACTGAGGTGGGAGGATTACTGGATCTCAGGAGTTCGAGACCAGCCTGGGCAACAGGGTGAGACCCTGTCTTTACAAAAAATTAGAAACAAAAATTAGCCAGGCGGCCGGGCGCGGTGGCTCAAGCCTGTAATCCCAGCACTTTGGGAGGCCGAGACGGGTGGATCACGAGGTCAGGAGATCGAGACCATCCTGGCTAACACGGTGAAACCCCGTCTCTACTAAAAAATACAAAAAACTAGCCGGGTGAGGTGGCGGCGCCTGTAGTCCCAGCTACTCGGGAGGCTGAGGCAGGAGAATGGCGTAAACCCGGGAGGCAGTGAGCTGAGATCCGGCCACTGCACTCCAGCCTGGGTGACAGAGCGAGACTCCATCTCAAAAAAAAAAAAAAAAAAAAAAAATTAGCCAGGCATGATGGTGCGTGCCTCTTGTCCTAGCTCTTCAGAAGGCTGAGGCTGGAGGATTGCTTGAGCATGGGAGGTCAAGGCTGCGGTAAGCTGTGATTGCGCCACTGCACTCCAGCCTGGGCAAGAGAGCAAGACCCTATAGAACAAAGAAGAAAAGGCTACATACTGTATGATTCCAACTATATGACATTCTGGAAATAGCAAAGCTATGGAGATAGTAAAAAGCTGAGGGGTGAATAGGTGGGGCACAGAGGATTTTTAGGGCAGTGAAATGCCCTGTACAATACTCTAATGGTGGATCCATGTTATTATATATTTGTCCAGATCTACAGAATGGACAGCACCATGAGTGAACCCTGAGGTGAGCTATGGACTCGGTGTCGATGGTGTGTCACTGGAGGTTGGGTTCATCAGTTGTAACAAATGCACCACTCTGAGGGGGACATTGATAGGGAGGCTGTACGTGATGGAGGGAAGTATATGAGAAATCGATGTACCTCTTCTCAATTTGTCTGTAAATCTAAAACTGCTCTTAAAAGTTTGGCTGGGCACCGTGGCTCATGCCTGTAATCCCAGCACTTTGGGAGGCTGAGGCAGGCACATCACCTGTAGTCAGGAGTTCAAGACCAGCCTGGCCAACATGGTGAAACCCCACCTCTACTAAAAATACAAAAAAAAAAAAAAGCTTGGCGTGGTTGTGGGCGCCTGTAATCCCAGCTACTCAAGAGGCTGAGGCAGGAGAATCACTTGAGCCCAGGAGGCAGAGGTTGCAGTGAGTCGAGACTGCACCACCGCACTCCAGCCTGGGCGACAGAGGGAGACTCCGTCTATCCCCCACCCCCCAAAAAAGAAAATTAAGTGTATTAATTTGATAGATTTATTTTTTGAGGTAGGGTCTCTGTCGCCCAGGCTGGAGTGCAATGGGTGTGATCATGGCTCACTGCAGTCTCAACTTCAAGGGCTCACATGATCCTCCTGCCTTAGCCTCCCAAGTAGCTAGGATAAGAGGTGTGCATCACCATGCATAGCTAACTTTTAAAGATTTTTAGTAGAGATGAGGTTTTGCTGTGTTGCCCAGGCTGGTCTTGAACTCCTGAGCTCAGTGATCCTCACTCCTTGGCCTCCCAGAGTGCTAGGAATACAGGCATGAGCCACTGTGCCCAGCCTGGTATATTAATTTTTTTAAATGGGATGTTATAGTGAACAAAACCAACAAGAATTCTATCCTCATGGCGCTTACAGTCTGGCAGGGAAGACAAACACAGAGTGAGCAAACACAAGTGTGAACTGAGGGTGTGTTAGGAAGGAGGTCTCAACTTGAGTCAGTAGAAGGAGTCTGTGGGGGTGACGTCAAGTGGAGGTACTGTCATTTTATCACATTTTAACAGGGACACTTCCAGTCGTATGGCCCCTGGACACTGACACAACTTTTCCAGGCCTTTTTCTTTTGATACCTTCCTTCTCATTAGAATCTCCTGGGCCAGTCCAGTGTCTTGACACAGTGGCTGAACCCATAAAAATGGGAAACCCTTGTTTCACCTCCAAAAAGGGTTTTAGAGGAAGAGGCGGGGGAAAGGAGACTTGGCTGGAATGGGGGAGAGTTCACAGGGGTGAGGCGGCAGGGCAACAGGCCCAGGGTTACAGCCCCAAGGACCGCCCCCGCCCATGCCCGAGGCAGCTGTGGAGGGGGCTCTCCAGAGGGCTGGGGAATTATCACAGTCACAGCCGAGGCTGGGAAGGGAGCCAGGGCTGCAGCTCCTGCTCCGCTCTGCAGTCCGCCCCTCCAGCGCCGCCCCGCCCCGCCGCCTTAACTGTTCCTCTGGCTGCGGGTGCCTCGGCTCGGCCACCCCCACGCCGCAGTTAGCTGACTGACTCTGGATCCAGTGAGCATCTCCCGTGTGCTCGCAGCCCAGGGGCCCCTGGGGATGCTTGGGCCGCCTGCGTCTGTCATGTCCCCTGCCTGGTCCTCTGGCTCCCAGGCCTAATACGAGGGTGGCCGATTCCCTGGAGGGAGGAAATGGAGCCTGGATCTGGGGCTTCTCCACTCTGGCTGCACTTGACAACGACTTGAGGCCTTTTAGAAAGGTACGAGCACCCTCCACCAATTAAGGCACAATTTTCCTGAAAATTCCTTGGCATTTTCTAAGCTCACTGGCTATTTTCCTGCAGTGCCTGAGGTGATGAAGAGGGTGAACAAGATTCCTCCTTGGTTGCTCCCCATCCTCTAGGGAACCTTCTAGCTGGCTACTGCCTTAGTGGGAACCCCTTTCTGCTGGGAAAATCCCAGTAGGGATTTGGGATTGGCCAACCCTTTCATCTCCCCCTCCCCCTGAGCTCCCTCCCAACTGAGCCTGAGGGCTGACTAGCGCGCCCAAGGCCACCTCTGAGATCCAGCCTCATCATCACCATGCGACATCCCTAGGGAGCTTTCCCACCGCGGGAGGTGGCTGCTGACGGGTTCCAGCTGTTGGTGCCAGCCAGGAAGGCCTCTTCCCCAAGCTAGACTTGAAAACTTGTCAGGAGCGCCTCCACCTGAACTCCCTTGGCCAGAAACTCAACAGCAGGCAGATTAGACGCCGAGCAGGAGTGGGGAACATGTGTAGAGTGGGAGGGGCAGGGGCTCCAGGGAACTTTCCTGCATTAGGAGCTGGGGAGCTGGCCCCAAAATAAAATTGCCTTGAAAGAAAAGAACAAAGTGTGTTGGCACAGCAAGGCCTTTCTTCCGCTCTGGGGCGTTGACGGAGGTCACAGCCCCCTGCTGGGCTGGAGAGGGGGCCGTTCCTCTTCAGTGGGCACAGGAGTGTGCTTTGCCCGGCCTGGCTCAGCCTCCTCTGAGGGCGTTCCATGCAGGCCTGGGCCGTCATCTCCTGGCAGATGAACAAAACCCGAGAGCAAACACATTTCACATTCAGTCTGAATGCTCAGAGGAACCACGTTTTTCTGAGATTACACATTCTTCCGGCATTATGCTCTACTGGAGAATGCAAAACAATCCAGTGCAATGATGCTTTCTTCCCTTTTTACATTTTCGAGGACCACACAGAAGACTCTTGCTAGGTGGTGGTGGAGACCGAGGGCTGCCGTGTCCCTGGCCACGGGTGGGATGCTCAGGAATGGGTTGGCCGAAGTGGGGGTTGCCTACCTTCTTACCCAGCCCTCAGGGCCTTCTGGAACATCTCCAGGTGGGACTGCTTCCTCAAACGTAAGGCATCACCCGAGAGAAGGGCTGTTCGTGTGGGGTGCAGGGAGGACACTTGAGTTCAGCGGCCCTGCCCCTTCCAGGCTGTTTGAACTTGGACAAGTCACTTAACCCCATGAGCCTCTGTTTTCTCACTTGTGAAAAGGGGAAAATGTATAGTAGGGCCTTGCTGGAGGTGGACAAGAATGAGAGAAGGAAGAGCCCGGAAGGAAGGTCTTGTCCCCTCCTCATCCCCCCAACCCCCTGAGCAGCCCTTGTTTTTCCATTTTACTATCAGGCTTCCTCTTCAGTTTTCCTTGGAAAAGGCTGTCTGGAGCTTTCTAATATCTGCATGCCTGGCCGCCACCCCAGACCCCTTAAATCGGAACCTCTGAGGGTGAGACCCAGGCATGGGTATTTTTTTCAGTTTCTGGAGTGATTCTGATGGCTCAAGCTAAGAACCACTGCCCGAAAGACCAAGGCAAACAGGCCAGGCATGGTGGCTCATGCCTGTAATCCCAGCACTTGGAGGCTGAGGTTGGGGGATCACTTAAGGCCATGGGCTCGTGACCAGCCTGGGCAGCATAATGAGACCCTAACTCTTAATAAAATAAAAAATTGGCCGGGCACGGTGGCTCACACCTGTAATCCCAGCACTTTGGGGGGCCAAGGTGGGTGGATCACCTCAGGTCAGGAGTTCAAGACCAGTCCAGCCAACATGGTGAAACCCTGTCTCTACTAAAAATACAAAAAATAGCCGGGCATGGTGGCAGGTGCCTGTAATCCCCACTACTTGGGAGGCTGAGTCAGGAGAATCACTTGAACCCGGGAGTCAGAGGTTGCAGTGAGCCGAGATCGCACCATTGCACTCCAGCCTGGGCAACAAGAGTGAAACTCCATCTCAAATAAATACATAAATAAATAAATAAAATTACCCAGGCATGGTGGCTGTAATCTCAGCATTTTGGGAGGCCAAGGTGGGAGGATTGCTTGAGCCCAGGAGTTTGAGGTTGCAGTGAACCATGATCGTACCACTGCACTCCAGCCTGGGCGACCACGTGATATCTATCTCTACAAAACAAAAAATGCAAGAAAAACCAAAGGAAACAGGGACAGTGGAAGGTGTGCTAGGAAGTCTAATGGGCTTGGCGGGTCCTGGCTGTCAGCAGGGCCCTCTTGGGATTCTGCAGGGTGCCTGGCCAGTCCCAGCGGGGTGGATCCTAGACCCAGGGTGTAATTGTCAGGGTGTGGCCCTCAGGGAGGATGTCAAAGGTCCATCATGTGTCAAAGGTCCAGCACATGATTTGTGCTTTCCTTAGTGAGGTAACTTTGAAGTCCACCTGCCATAGGGCTGGTGCTTGGGAGGGAATAGATTTGCTGGGTAACCCCCCTGCTGCTGTTGTCCCGCCTCCCCCATGGGCAGCTCTCAGCAACCCTGAAAAAGTGACACTCAGCCTGTTGCTTTCTGGGAATTGGCTCAAGAAGAAGGCCAGCTGCTGGTGCTGGTGTAAGAAATGAAGAGGAGCTGAAGAGTTTCAAGAGATGATTTCCAAGGCAGGAAATTGCAATTGGGCTGAAGAAGGGAGGCCCCATCCTGTGTGGCTGTGGTTTTTGCCTGTGCTGTGAACAGGGGCCGCTGTGGGGGCTGAACTCCTGGTTCCATCCCTGGTGAGCCCAGGGCTGCGGGGCTGTCGAAGTCTGCTGTGGGCCCAGGCCCAGCCCTGAGTCTGGAGGACTTTCCAGCTCACTGCAAAGCTCTCTGTGTGATATCTCAGGGCATGAGGGAATGTGCACTGTCAATAGGGCTTTTTGAGAGCTTCCAATTCTGCTTCCTGATTTCTGTCACTGACAGTATGAACCAGGGCATCTTTGTACAAAAGCAAACACAAATAGTGTGAGCTGCCATCTCCAAAAGCTGGTGGCCACCTTTGCTAGTATCGGGGAAGTGCAGCAGTAAACACACACACATGATGGAGAGCAGGGCGCCAGGGATGTTTCTTTTTCTTTTTTTTGAGACAGTCTTGCTCTGTCACCCAGGCTGCAGTGCAGTGGAATGATCTTGGCTCACCACAACCTCCGCCTTCTGGATTCAAACAATTCTCGTGCCTCAGCCATAGCTGGGACTACAGGCACACGCCACCACGCCTGGCTAATTTTTGTATTTTTTGTAGAGACAGGGTTTTACCATGTTGGCCAGGCTGGTCTCGAACTCCTGGCCTCAAGTGATCTGCCCGCCTCGGCCTCCCAAAGTGCTGGGAGTACAGGCATGAGCCACCGTGCCCGGCCAGGAATATTTCTTTAAAACACAAAACAAAACAATCACTAGTGACACCTGAAACAAGTCCCCACAAACTGTGAATTGTAGAACAGATGACTGGTGATACAAAAGCTCAGTTTGGGGGCTGAAAATTGTCCTTCTCAAATGGGAGTCTTGGTGGAGATTTTCTAAGCTGTGTGTTCCCCTTGCTGGGAAACAGGGGTGCTCAGGGCAGGTGGAGGACCGGAGAGCCCCTGCCTTCCTGAGGCTGATCTGAGTTAGGCTGAACCCCCCACAGCCAGATCTGAACTGAGGAGACTAACATCCCCTCTGGGCCAACCTGGAGAGCAGGCAGGGTCCTGTGTGCCCTGAATCCTCTTTATTTGGGTCTAGCGCTGGAAGATGCTTGTAATGGCAGCCAATAAAGAGAGATGCCATCCCTTGTGTCCACAGGTATCGAGTGAACTTCAGACCTAGGTATGTCACTAGGTATAAGACAGTGACGCAGTTGGAATGGAGGTGCTGTCCTGGCTTTAGAGGGGGAGATTGCCAAGAAGGTCCCAAAGAGCCCGTGAAGACCCTCCAACCCACGCCCGCTCGGCCTCGAAACAGCTTGAAGAAAGCCACAGGTAACTTCTTATTTGTGATGTTACGTATGGCCACCTTGAATATTTCCGGTGCTCCTTCAAACAACGGGATTTGTGCTTTACAGTGGTGAACATTGAATGGCCTACAAATAACACACATAGATGCCTGCAGTAGCCACACATGACAAATTTATTCGTAGAAGCAGTAGCAATTGTAAGACAAACTTCCTTGCAAGTAAATTGCTTTGCTAGGGCCAGCTTGTTGTGAAAGCCAGTGCCTTAAAAATCAGGGTAGGAAATGCCAGTGGGTTCAGACTTGTGTCACCTGGAGGCACAGTGTAAAGAGATTCAGATGTAATGATGTACTGTTTGTTTTTACTTGAGTCCATACATCTGAATTTAAGGGGGTTAAAATTGTTTTTTATTTTTTATTTTTATTTTTTGAGATGGAGTCTCGCTGTGTCACCCAGGCTGGAGGGCAGTGGCACAATCTCGGCTCACTGCAACCTCTGCCTACCTGGTTCAAGCAATTCTCCTGCCTCAGCCTCTAAGTAGCTGGGATTACAGGCGCCTGCCACCACACCCGGCTAATTTTTGTACTTTTGGTAGAGACGGGGTTTCGCCATGTTGGCCAGGTTGGTTTCAAACTCCTGACCTCAGGTGATCTGCCCATCTCGGCCTCCCAAAGTGCTGGGATTACAGGTGTGAGCCACCATGCCTGGCCATCACTTCATCTTTTTAAGTTCAGTCACAATAAATGCAGCATAGTTTTCTTATGAAATTAGATGCTTAAATGATATTTTGCCATGAGGTGTTCTCAATTTTGAAACTTGTAGTGCTTCCCAACGTTGTCTGTAAAAATAGATTTTAAAATGCTTTTTTAACTACAAAAGTAATGCATGTCAATTAAAGAATGTTTATAAAATATAGGAAAAATATTTAAGGATACATAATCTCATGACTAAATGAGAACTACTGTTGACGTTTTGTTATAGAACCTTACTCTCTTTTCTATGTCTGTACATTCATTTTGTTAAAAATTCATTCATCTCACAAATATTTATTGAACTTCTATATCTGTCAAGCTTTATACTGGGTACTTGGAATAAGTGATAAAAAAAGGCAGACATTAAACAGTAATTACAATAATTCATGACAGGTACTGGGATGAGGGAACATGTTATGGGGGCTGGTGGATTGTAATTGTTTATTTTTGTTTTGTTTCATTTTAGTTTTTGTTTGACAGAAGTTTAAGCATATTGTAGTTTAATAAGCTGAACAGCTTTATAAGGATGAATAGGAAAAACAATGATCACCCCCAAACCCTTTTCCCTCATTTTCCCTTCTCAGAGGTAGTACTTTAAACTCTTCAGATGAATCTTTTGGAATTTACCTCCACATCTATTGATTTCTCATTATGGAAGGTGAGAATTTAACTCCCTTTCATCCACTCCTCAACACATGGGTCCTATACCCCCATCCCTTCCATACAGTTAGACCATATTCTTTCTTTATTCAGTATTCAATGTTTACATTGTAATAACTATGTAGATAATGTTTACAGCTGAGCCATGTGGTGTACCGTGAATAGGTTTTCTTTCCTACACAGCTGTTTGAATCCTTACAGTTAATCATTGTCTTATGTTTTTCCTTTGCTTGGTTTTCTTTTTATTGCTATTTCAACCCAGCTCTTCTCTGGTTCTCTAAATGTCCCCTCCATATGTTCAGACACAGCAGTTTCATCTTCTTGAAGAAATCTCCTTTGAGCCTTCTCACTTGCCCTACCTGGAGGGGACATTCTCTTTTCCTGTAATCACCCGAGGATCTTAACTTACCCCTCTCCTATTGAATTCCCTGTTTCCTGTGTCGCCTACTCCCTCTTTCTTGGTTTATCCCCTTTCTTTGCTTGAGCATGTCCTTTAGTAGCTTCATGAGACAATTACATGGGAAGCAAACTTTTTACCACTTTATAGTATGAAAACTATTTTTTATTCTAGCTTCAGAAATCTAGGTCAGAAATCAGTTTCCTTCATTCAAAATAGTGCTCAGTTTTTCTCTAGCTTCCAATATTGCTGTTAAAAAAAAGACCAAAACACTTCTGACTCCCAGTTTTTTGTGTGTGACTTGAATAGGTTTTTTTTCTTGTCTCCCCCCTCCTTTTTTTGTCCTTTTAGTGGGATTTTAGGAAGGAGTAAAAATAAATGCTTATCCTCTGATATATATGTTTGAAAGTTTGTCCCCTCCAAATCTCATGTTGCAATGGGATCTTCACTGTGGGAGGTGGGGCATCATGGGAGGTGTTTGCGTCATGGAGGTTGATCCTTTATGAATGGCTTGATGCCCTCCTTGCAGTAATGAGTGAGTTCTTGCTCTGTTAGTACACATGAGAGCTGGTTGGTTGGAAGAGCCTGGCACCTTCTCCCTTCCCTCTTGCTCCCTGTCTTACCTTGTGACACATTGGCCCCCTCTTCGTCTTCCATCATGAGTAAAAGCTTCCTGAGGTCCTGACCCAAAGCAGATGCTTTTTGTACAGGCTGCAAAACTGTGAGCCAAATAAACCTCTTTTCTTCACAAATTACCCAGTCTCAGATATTCCTTTATTTTAACACAGAATGGACGAACATATCCTGAATTCACTGTCATTATAAAAAACATACTATTTTTGCAACTTTTTCTTTTTTAGAGACAGGGTCTTGCTCTGTAACCCAGGCCGAGTATAGTGGCATGATTATAGCTCACAACCTTGAACTCCTGGATTCAAGTGATCCTCCCACCTCAGTATCCCAAAATGCTGGGGTTACAGGCATGAACCACTGCACTTGACGTGGAACTTATTTTTTACTGAAAAACCTGTAATGGACAATCTTCCATGTCATGAAATACTCTACAATACCACTTAATGGCTTGAGAGAATGTGAGTTATTGAACACCATCCACTACTGTTGGTCACTTAGGTTGTTTGTAATTTTTCACTATTATATATAATGTATGAATATGCATCTTTTCCTATGAAATTTTTGTACTCATTTCTGACTATTTACTAGAATAAATTTCTTGAAGTGTAATTGTAGGGTCAAAAGATTCTGAGTATTTTGATATATATTGCCAAATTATCCTTTGAAAAAAATGCAATTTGCACAGTCACCAGTGGCATATGAGCAAAGCATTTCCTTACATCCTCAATCTTTCCCCCTTCGCTGCCCTTTGTTTTGTTTCCTTTGCTTAGAATAGCATTTCCACTTGCATATGATTCAATAACTTGTTTCTTTCTTTAGTGTCTTAAGAGAGAATAAATATTTCAGTAAGGAAAACAAGGTGTTCTTTTTAGTTCTCTACAAAAAGAAAGATTCTTGGGAGTTTGGATATCTGAATTTCAGATTTGGTTTTACTACTAATGATTTTAATAAATAATAGCTACTATTATGAGCTTGTGCAAAAGTTCAGAGGAGGAAAAAACAATGATCATTGAATTCAAATATCTATAGCATTCTAAATGAATTTCCAATGTTTTCCAGTGTAATGTGTTAATGCATTTTATTTAATTGCAACCTATGTTGTGTTTGACTTTTTCTGCTTTATATGATATGTCTCACTGTAGTTGCCAGGTTTGTCAGTGTTAACCTCTTTCAGTATTTCTTTTTTTTTTGAGATGGAGTCTTGCTCTGTCGCCCAGGCTGGAGTGCAGTGGTTGGATCTCAGCTCACTGCAAGCTCCGCCTCCCGGGTTCCCGCCATTCTCCTGCCTTGGCCTCCCGAGTAGCTGGGACTACAGGTGCCCGCCACCTTGCCCGGCTAGTTTTTTGTATTTTTAGTAGAGACGGGGTTTCAAGGAGTTAGCCAGGATGGTCTTGATCTCCTGACCTCGTGTTCCGCCCGTCTCGGCCTCCCAAAGTGCTGGGATTACAGGCTTGAGCCACCGCGCCCGGCCAGTATTTCTTTTCTTTCTTTCTTTTTTTTTTTTTGAGACAGGATCTCTCTCTGTTGCCCAGGCGGGAGTACAGTGGTGCTATCTCGGCTCACTGCAACCTCCACCTCCTGGGTTCAAGCGATTTTTCTGCCTCAAGCTCTCTAGTAGCTGGGATTACAGGCACCCGCCACTACACCTGGCTGATTTTTGTATTTTTAGTAGAGATGGGGTTTCACATGTTGGCCAGGCTGGTCTTGAACTCCTATCCTCAAGCAATCCACCCGCCTCAGCCTCCCAAAATGCTGGGACTACAGGCATGAGCCGTCATGCGCGGGAGCAGTATTTCTTGTATCCTACTGTACTCAGGGCATAGTTTGTTTCTTATTGTCCTATTGCTGCAGGTTTCGATAGTCCCCTTTTTATTTATCTCTATGTCTATCAATTTATCTTTGTTTTATGACTCATCACTATCATTCGCCCTCTTATCATTATTAAAAATTAATAATTTTTTCTTTCTTTTGGATTGTTTCCTTGGTGTTTTCTCAAAATAAGATTACCCAAAATTCAGTGTTTGCATTCTTCTTTTTTCTTCTTCTTTTTTTTTTTTTTTTAAAGATTCAGGGCCTTGCTATATTGCCCAGGATGCCCTTGAACTCCTGGGCTCATGCCATCCTCCTGCCTCCCTAGTAACTGAGACTACAGGCACACACCACCTCCCTGACCAACTTTCAATATTTGTATTCTTTGACTTAGTGAATCTTACTATATATGGTCAGATGGTGCTGTTGTTAGGAGACACTGATGGAATAGTTGCTTTATCTCTATTGTTTTTTGTCTCCCAAACTGCAAGCAGGGCTAAACAATGTCTATGAGACTCTTCGAGCACAGAGATGTTAATAAAATTAAAAGAGAAAACATTCAGGCACTGCTTTGAGGGTGAGGGTAGCATCAGATGATGTGATATCATATGATATCACCATGCAACAGCTAATGAATGGGTGGATCTTGCTAAAGTGACTTCTTGTGGTTTTACTGTATATAGTCAACTCTTGGGGTGTGGCTGCAGTTCGCTAATATGGGAATGAAGTGTTCATATGATAAAGCAGATAATGAATATTTCTCCTCAGGGTGAAAGAGACCATTGGTTATCTAATTGGTGCCATGTACATATTATTTTAACAGCTCTAGGAGGGATTGTACCCCTTCTTTATAGATGAGAGGATTATAGTTCACAGAAGTTAGTTAACTTGCTCAAGGACAAACAGTAAATAGCAGAGCCAGAATGCAAGTAGAGGTCTATTTTACTCCAAAGCCCTCTTTTCTACTGTACCACAGTAATTACCTACAATTGTGTAGTGACCTATAAGTGAAGGTATACGTGTATTTTGTAGGTACCCTGTTTATTGTCTTGGCAGAATCTGGCTAAAGGTAGAAAGTGTTCATTCATGTCCAACTTTATCTTTGTAACAGATAATGAACCCAGCCAAGTCTCAGAGCCCAAGAAGACTTTGTCCCCAACTGGTACAGCACAACCAAGCCGGGCGTTAGATCCAAAAGAGGGGCCCCGGGAACTTCAGGAAAAGAAGATACAGGTGCTAGAGGAGAAGGTTCTCCGACTCACAAGGACGGTTCTTGACCTCCAGTCTTCCCTTGCTGGAGTGAGTGAAAATCTCAAACACGCCACTCAGGATGATGCCAGTAAAACACGGGCACCGGGGCTCAGCAGCCAGCACCCCAAGCCTGACCCCACCATTAGTGGAGACACAGAAACGACCCGGAGTCCTGGCGTCTTCAACACTAAGGAATCTGGCGTGAAGGACATCAAGTCTGAATTGGCTGAAGTCAAAGATACTCTGAAGAACAAAAGTGACAAGCTGGAAGAGCTGGATGGAAAAGTGAAGGGCTACGAAGGGCAGCTCAGACAGCTCCAGGAAGCAGCCCAGGGCCCGACGGTGACCATGACAACCAACGAGCTCTACCAAGCCTATGTGGACAGTAAGATCGCCGCCCTGAGAGAGGAGCTCATGGAGGGCATGGACAGAAAGCTGGCTGACCTGAAAAACTCGTGTGAGTACAAGCTCACTGGCCTCCAACAGCAGTGTGACGACTATGGGAGCAGCTACCTGGGAGTGATAGAGCTCATAGGGGAGAAGGAAACAAGCCTGAGAAAAGAAATAAATGACCTCCGAGCCCGGCTACAGAAGCCTTCAGCCCAGGCAAACTGCTGTGACAGTGAAAAGAATGGTGACATTGGTCAACAGATCAAGACGTTGGACCAGAAGATTGAGAGAGTTGCTGAAGCCACCAGAATGCTGAATGGAAGACTGGACAATGAGTTTGACCGCCTTATAGTTCCAGAGCCAGATGTGGATTTTGATGCAAAATGGAACGAACTTGATGCAAGGATCAACGTGACGGAGAAGAACGCTGAAGAACATTGCTTTTACATTGAGGAAACCCTTCGGGGGACCATTAATGGAGAGGTGGGTGATTTGAAGCAGCTTGTTGATCAGAAAATACAGTCTCTGGAAGACCGTCTGGGGGGTGTTCTCCTACACATGGCCAACAACACTGGTGCAGAGCTCAGGCCCCCAGGGGCAGCAGCCCTGCCAGGAGTGTCAGGGCCAGGAGATGAGCGGGTCATGATGGAATTAAACCACCTGAAGGACAAAGTTCAATTTGTTGAAGACATTTGCCTGCAGAACATCCAGGGAAAGCCTCATGGGATGGAAGGTGCCTTGCCAAACAGGGAAGATCGCGCAGTGCGCGACAACCTGCACCTTTTGAAATCTCTCAACGACACCATGCACAGGAAGTTTCGAGAGACCGAACGAACCATCCAGAAACTTCAACAGGATTTTAGTTTTCTTTATTCTCAATTAAACCACACAGAAAATAATGTGGCTCATCTTCAGAAGGAAATGAGCAATTGTAGAGCAGGTGAAAATGCTGGCGTGGGTGGGTTCACTAAGGGGGGTGAGCAAGAAAGGACAGTGGACACCCTGCCGTCCCCCCAGCATCCCATGACTCATTGCTGCAGTCAGCTGGAGGAGAGGTGGCAGAGGTTGCAGAGCCAGCTCCTCTCGGAACTGGACACTTGTAAGGAAAGCATGCAGGGGGTCCAGAGGGAGGTCTCCATGGTGGAGGGCAGGGTGTCTCATATGGAGAAAACTTGCAGCAAGCTGGACTCTATCTCAGGAAATCTTCAGAGGATCAAGGAGGCGCTCAACAAGCATGTCAGCAGCCTGTGGAACTGCGTCAGGCAGATGAACGGAACACTCAGGTCGCATTCCAGAGACATTTCTGGCCTGAAGAATTCAGTCCAGCAATTCTACAGCCACGTCTTCCAGATTTCTACTGATTTGCAAGATCTGGTCAGATTTCAACCATCAGCAAGTAAGTTGAATCTTACAATTCTATTTCTTGTATTTCTTCGCAGCACGCAACAACAGTTTTTAAATAATTTTTTGTTCATTTTTGATTTTGTTGAAACTTCATCAGGTAAAAATGTGACAGTATTACGCTAGATTTTGGACAGTTCACGGAATGAACTAAATGCCACCAGTCCTACCCAAATGTGGTTCCTAGATTGGTGCCTGAATTATTTGGTGCTGGGTAGCAATGAGATAAATAGATATTCTCAATGTTAGTATTTAGGAACTTCTAAAATAATTTGACAGGCCGGTCGCAGTGGCTCAGGCCTGTAATCCCAGCACTCTGGGAGGCAAAGGAGGGTGGATCACCTGAGTTCGGGCATTTGAGATCAACCTGGCCAAAATGGTGAAAACACATCTCTACTAAAAATGCAAAAATTAGCTGGGTGTGGTGGCATGCGCCAGTAGTCCCAGCTAGTAGGGAGCTGAGGTGGGAGAATTGCTTGAACCTGGGAGGCAGAGGTTAAGGTGAGCCGAGATTGCATCACTGCACTCCAGCCTGGGCAACAGAGTGAGGTACCATCTCAAATAAATAAACAAACTAACAACATTGCAGTGTTTAAGCACATGATCTATGTATTTTACAAAAATATCAATTCACAACACATTGAAAATAAAAAAGGAAAATGGTTCTTCCCACAGATGGATGGCAAAACATTATCTATAGAATCAGGTTGGTGAGCTCAGAGTTGGGGTCAGATTTTTGGCATAACAGTTTGGGGCAGTGGATGTTGTCCTCTCTTCTACCTAGGGAGTCTCCTAGGTACCTCTCTTCAAGCATCACTTTTTATCTGTGTCATTATCATCTTCAGGGCTTAGCTGATGGCAGATAGGATGCTGTCGTATTTGTTTCCAGACACGACCGTGGATGAGAGCAGTTTAGGGGCAGGAACTATCTAAAGCTCCATAGTGCCTGGATCCAGGAAGCTCAGCAGTAGTGCTGAGAGCAATGCTAGCTACACCTTAGGCACTCAACAAATGTGTGTTGAATGAATGAATGAATGAATGAATAATATATGCAATAAGATTTTTTGCTACCTGGGGGTGCTAAATGCAGCCTCCTTGAAGGACAGAACTTCTCTTGTACCTGGGTTTATACTCTGAGACAGCCTCAGACATGAGCCAGACCTCTCTAGTTGGAGTCCGGGTGTGAAAGGAAGGAAGAGGGAGCTGGCGTTTTTGAGGTACGGCTCCGGCTTAGTCCCTTCAGGGGGACTGAATTCCATCACGGCCTCACAGAAAGGCTGTTTTCCAACAGTGAAAATGTGCCCGAAGTCATGTGGCTGTTCAGTGGGGGAGCCAGGATGGGAACCAGGCCAGGCTACATCTAAGAATTATTTCCTTCCAGTCCGGCCATGATGACTGTGTGTCTCCCAGAGCTGAGTGCAGACTTACTTGGTCCACGGGGACTTGTTGAGGGGCCTGCTTTGTGCTAGAAGGAGCCTATTTCCTGACCTCCCCGTCCCTGTTCTCTTTTCTCCCTTCCTTGCCTTTGGGACTTTTACCTCCCTGACCTGGTTCTGCTCCGGTGACACAGGCCCTTGCACAAGGAACTGAGATTTTACAGCCTCTGTGAGCCTTGGGATTTTATGATCAAGTCCCAGATGTGACATAAAACCCAAGGCAGGGTAGGCTAGAACATGGGAAGCAGGCAAGCTCTGGCTTGGCCAGGGAGAGCCAGGGCCAGGTCCTGGCAGCTCAGGAGGGTGGAGAGGGTCCGAGGTAGGTAGGAAAATGCCCTGGATGTCCCCAGAGCACTGTGCTTATCTTGCAGATGAGGAGTCACCTAGGTCCAGGAGGACTAGGAATCTGGCCCCCACCCCAGTGTCCAGCCTGCTGCACCTCACTATTTATAACCCAGCCCTTCCCCCACTCCAGGGCCACACAGCTCCTCTATCTCTGGAATGTTGAGTAGAGGTCACAAGACCATGTATGTGTTCATAGAATGATTGTCCCTTGTGGTGACAACGCTGTCTGGTCTGTGTCTTACGATAACAGATTGAATCAGATATTTCCAGTTGATTTGGAACTCTCTGGTGGCGTGGGAAGCTGTGTTAACATTTTCACATTTGTCTGTTGCAGTAGGAGTTGGGGGTGAATCCTTTTAAAAGAGAATGTGGCTTACAAAACATGATCCCTTTGGACTGAACTCATTGTGGTGAGTGTAGACTGCATGGAGTTTTGAGAAGTTCATTGATTGGAAAAGAGGCAGAAATAAGCAGAGCCTTCTCTGCCCTTGTCTAGCATCCAGGTCTAGGAGACCTGGAACCTGAGTATCAGAGGGACCTGGGAGAATCTGGAGCTAAGGTCACCATGAAAGTGACATGTCAATCAGTTAAAAGTCAACAGAATGTTTATTGAGTGCCTACCATATGCAAGGCTCTTGGGGGACCTGGAGATAAGTAGGTATAATCCTTAGTCTAAAGCATTTGCAATCACAGTGGGAAAGAGACTCAGGTCTGCAGAGTGAATGAGATCATAGCGGTTGATCACTTTAGTTCATAAGGTCTTATTGAGCCCCTATTATGTGGTAGGTAATGGCTGTGTGGGGGAGTATGTGGATAAAAGACAGTCTGATGGGGAAACAAGCAGACAGATGGTCACAGGAATGGGGTGTGCATGAGACACCTTGGGTGTTCCGAGAAGCACCCACAGTGGAAGTCAGGGAGGGATTCTCAGGAGAGAGCCCTGAGCTGAGCCCTCAGTGTAGGTATTTACACAGCAGAGTACAGAGGCTGATGAGGTGAGGAATGAGGTGACATGAGAGAAGCTTCCAGGAGGAGGTGTTACTGGATCTGATTGAGGGATGGGTGGGATTCAGAAAGCAGGAGGGGAGGACATTGTGGATTAGCTATTTATTGCTTTATAACAACCCATTCCAAATCTTGCTGGCTTAAAACAACAAAGATGTATTAGTTTCCATTATTCTGTAGGTCAGGAACCCCGGCAGGGCTTGGCTCAGCGGTTCTTCTGCTCTATGTGACATCAACTTGAGTCGCCCACTCAGCTGCATTTGGCTTGCGGTTGACTGGAAGGTCTGTGAAGACTCGGTCATATGTCTGGTGCCTCGGTGCTCCTCCACCTGGCCCCTTTCTCTCCATGTGGCCAGCCGGGGCTTCCTCACAGCATGGCGGTCTCAAGTAGTCAGACTATGGTGACTGTCAAGGGAAGTGGAAGCTGCTGGGCCTCCCACAGGCTAGCCCAGAGCTGGAGCGGTATCACTGCTGCCACATTCTATTGTTAAAGCAGGTCTGCTCTTGAAGGGTGATGTGGCTGGTATGTTTGGGGAAGGAAGGGGGATTAATGGTGGTCATGATATCTACCACAGTGAGCACAGGTCCAGAGGTGAAGATGTATGACAGTTTTGGACCAGTAAGCAGATCGCCAGACCAGGAACACACACTGTGGTGTTTCTACTTAGCCTGTTGCCCTCTTCACAGATCCTGTTTCCTTTGGAAGCATCACTGAGGTGAGGCTGAATTATCCAAGAAGCAGCCAATAGGGGAGAAGAAGGGTCTTCAACTGATGCTTAAATAGATCCAAGTCTCTTTCGTGTCCTTCTGTTAAGGGCAGGTGTTCTTTCTTGGGCTTAAAAGGGATTCCTGAAATTATATGCACACACATATATATATAGATAGCATATATATAGCATATATATTGCATATAATATATAACATATATTATATATATATAAACTGTTTTTTGAGATGGAGTCTCCCTCTGTTGCTGGGGCTGGAGTGCAGTGGTGCGATCTTGGCTCACTGCAATGTTCACCTCCCAGGTTCAAGCGATTCTCCTGCTTTAGCCTCCCAAGTAGCTGGGATTATAGGTGTCTGCCACCACATCCAGCTAATTTTTGTATTTTTAGTAGAGACAAGGTTTCACTATGTTGGTCAGGCTGGTCTCGAACTCCCGACCTCAGGTGATCCACCCACCTCAGCCTCCCAAAGCGCTGGAATTACAAACATAAGCCATTGTGCGCAGCCAGATATATATATTTGAGGCAGGATCTTGCTCTGTCACCCAGGCTAGAGTACAGTGGTGCAATCACAGCTCACTGAAGCCTCAGCCTTTCTAGGTTCAGGTGATCCTCCCACCTCAGCCACCCAGGTAGCTAGTACTACTGGCACGTGCCATCATGCCCAGCTAATGTTTTGTTTTTGTTTTTGTTTTTGAGATGGGTTTTCCCATGTTGCCCAGGCTCGTCTCATAACCCTTGGACTCAAGTGATTCACCTGCCTCAGCCTGGGATTCAGGCATGTGCTGTAATTACATGTGCTGGGAATTACAGGCATGAACCAGTGCGCCCGGACAATTTTTTTGGAGCAGGGGGTTGGGGGACAAAAGGTCCACACGTCTGGGCACAGTGGCTCACGCCTGTAATCCCAGCACTTTGTGAGGCTCAGACGGGTGTATTGCTTGAGCCCAAGAGTTCGAGACCAGCCTGGGCAACACAGGGAGTCCCTGTCTCTACAAAAAATACAAAAAAAAATTATATACTTTTGAGAAAACGGTCCAGGCAGAGGGAACAGCATTCTCAAGGGCTATGAGGAAGCTCTTTTGAAAAGCCCAGAATACTGGTATGGCCAAGTGTATAAGCAAAGCAAAAGGTCATGGGCAATGAGGTCAAAGCGACGGCAGGAATGAGATCACGTGGGCTTTCGAGGCTGTGATAAAGGAGCTGGATGTTAAGTGCCATGAGAAACTATTGAAGGATTTGGGGAGTGATTACTTCCATTGAAATCTCAGCTCATCCATGCTTATAAACAGTGGATGATTAACTAGTGTCCTGGAATTGGTAATCACTCGGGAAATATTACCTATTACTTAAACCTTGCATCCCCTAGAATGGATGTTTAATCTATTCATGACTGAACTTTTCTCCCTTTCTCTACCTATAAACCCCCAGGCCTCCAGCCTTAGAAGAGTGAGAGAGGGCCTGTAAACACAGCAGACACAGGGTGAGGGGCCTTGGTGGCTCTGGGGATGCTGTAGATGGCCACGGGTTTTTTTTTTTTTTTTTTTTTCTTGCTTTCCCTTTCTTTTTCTTCTTTTTAAAATTAGGGTTCAAATAGACAGTATAAAAAGCTTTAGAAATGGCTGGGCCAGTGGCTCATGCCTGTAATCCCAGCACTTTGGGAGGCCAAGGCAGGAAGGTCACTTGAGCACAGGAGTTCAAGACCAGCCTGGGCAACACAGTGAGATCCTGTCTGTAGAAATTACAAATTAGCTGGGTGTGGTGGTGTGCACCTGTGGTTCCACCTACTCAAGAGGCTGAGGCAGGAGGATCCCTTGAGCCCAGGAGTCTGAGGCTGCAATGAGCTATGATCACACCACTGCACTCTAGCCTGAGCAGTACAGCATAATCTTGTCTCTTAAAAATAAAAAAAAGCGTGGAGATCTCCCTTTTCAGCATTCACAGCTTCATGTATCTCATGGATCAATAGTTTTGTTGAGCAGAATCTCATCACTTATGAACAAATTAGGTTCTAAATGGAAAGGAGGCTCGAGGCCCTTTACTCCCTATACGGTGTGGTCACGGATTTGAGCCCTCCTTCCCAGATGGACTCACTCCCATTTTCACAGGTGCGGGGAGCATCGAGCCTTCAGCCTGTCGCAGCAGGCACCCTCTTTAGTTCCTTTTCCCCAAGTTGTCCAGCGTTACCCCTACTCGAGTCTGAGTGACCCATGAGTGATTCACAGGGAGACAGCAGAGGCTGTCTCCATGCCTGGGACCCAGGATGCCCCAGCCTGCAGCCCAGTGGCAGCAGCATGTGGAGAATGGCGCAGCCCGCCCTCCCCAGCTGGTTTTAGCTTCCCCTGGCCCCACGCAGAGGCTGAGCCTCAGCTGGACCCCGCCCTCCCACTGTTCCTCTCCCAGTAGGGGAAGGAAGGGGTGCTGGTGGCGAGCAGGAAGGGTAGGCTGAGGGATAGAGCTGTGTGCAGGGGACTTCTCTTTCCAGATGTCACGCTTCCAAGAAGAGCCGGCCGGCGTAGATGTCGGCACACTAGACATAACGGCATCACTTCCTTTTTCTGTTCTCCCACCCCTTTCTGCTCATGTCTCTGAGTATTTTTCATCATAGCATTTCTTTTAGGAGTGCTGCAGGTTTCAGCCTACTATTTTTATGGAGTTATTTAAGTTATAAGAATGAAAAAGCACAGCCTTCTCAAATAACTAGTTAACCAGAAAGCCTGGCCAGGGCACTGCCTGATGCTAACATTCTGACCCCTTTGCCCCAACTTGAGATCAGCTGAGTTTGGGGAGAGTTTAGGCCCAAGGCAGCATGATGGACTTAGGGTTTTATAAACATATAAAGGCTCAATAAATTGCTTATATTCAGGCCATAGGGAACTCCTGACAACTCGCCCCCTTTATCCTGTGGGCACCAGGTTTCTACAATGCTCTTCGGTTTGTATAAACCGCAGCTGCTTTTCTGCATCTTAGCCTTGAACTTAGAGCTGCAGTGTTCTGAAAACAGCTTTCCCAGAGCTGCGTGCATAAATGCCTCTGGGATCTTAAAAAAAAAAAAAACAACAAAAACAAAAAAACAACAACAAAAAAGGAACTCCTGGGCTTACTCAGGAGATCGCTGTTCAGCAGGGATGAGGTGAGGCCCAGGAATTTGTAATTAAATTTGTGACTAAAAAAACTGCTGGCTCTAGTCCTGGAAATTGAAGGCAGGCTACCCCAGAGGCAGTGGGATCTGCCCATCTCAGGTAAGCTGCGCCCAAAAACAAAGAGGAGGTAGCGGGGAGGGAGGACACAGAATGAACCACTGACTTTGACACTGCACCAGGAGAAGTCAGTTTTGTGTGAGCCCACTTACAGACTTGATTCTGTTCTAGTTTTTGAGGTCTCTCCTGGTAGTTTATTTGTGTAGCTTTATAGTGAGTCTTAAAATCAAGCAGTGTAGACCCTCCTATGCACTCCCATGTAAATTTTAGAATCAGCTTGTGAATTTCTTTCTCGCTATTTTTTTTTTCCAGATGGAGTCTTGCTCTGTTGCCCTGGCTGGCGTGCAGTGGCACAATCTCGGCTCACTGCAACCTCTGCCTCCTGGGTTCAAGCAATTCTCCTGCCTCAACCTCCAGCTGGGATTAAAGGTGCCTGCCACCATACCCCACTAATTTTGTATTTTTAGTAGAGACAGGGTTTCACCATGTTGACTAGGCTGGTTTCAAACTCCTGACCTCAGGTGATCCACCCACCTCAGCTTCCCAAAGTGCTGGCATTGCAGAAATGAGCCACCATGCCTGGTCTAGCTTGTGAATTTCTAAAACAAATTTAAAAATTCCAAGTGCTGCTGATGCTCAGCTGGGTGAGTGCCTTCTCTGTTGGGGTTCCGTGATAGCAAATTACTTTCCAGCTCAAATGTATTGCCACGGATTCTAGCATACATGACTAAAGCTGTATTTATATTTCAACATTCACTAGTTTGTACTTTGCAGAAATTTAGACCCATATTCTGTATTTAGCCCTGTCCTACTGGTTTCACATTGTTAGGTCTGGATTCTTACCATTTTGGTGTCAATATGGTACCTTCTGCAGTGCAACCAACAGTGCTCCCTCTTACAAGCTCAAGGGTGGTTTTGTTTTTTTGTTTTTTTGTTTTTTCCATTCAAACCAAATTCAAAAACAGCATTTATTTATTTATTTATTTACTTATTTATTTTTGAGATAGGGCCTTGCTCTGTTGCCCAGGCTGGAGTACAGTGGTGTGATTATAGCCTTGAACTCCTGGGCTCATGCTATCCTCCTGCATCAGTCTTCTGAATAGCCAGAACTGCAGGCACAAATTACCATGCCCAGGTAATTTTTAAAGTTTTTTTTTTTTTTTATCAAGACAGAGTCTGGCTATGTTGAAAGTGCTGGTCTTGAACTCCTGGCCTCAAGCGATCCTCCCACTGCAGCCTCCTAAAGTACTGGGATTGCAGGCATGAGCCACAGTGCCCAGCTCAAAAGCAGCATTGAGATGGCTATTGACTTGGAGTAGAACTATTCCAAGGAATGCAAGTTTGCCTTCTCAGCTCCAGGGATCCTTTTGCATGCCTACTTGTCAGCCAGCTTGGTGGCCTGCCCTCCTGTTCTTCAGGGAAGACCAACAACTGTTGCTTCGAAAAAGCCCGTTTGTCTAAGCTCACCCCGCACCCATTCAGCACCACAAGCCACAGTTTCTCTGAATTTTCTGATGAGTCCAGCATTTCTCATGCTTCAGTCCGTGATGGTATGGGGGTTATTTCCCAGGAACTAGAGCTTTGCCACTCAGCGGAGCAGTCAACTGTGAAAACATCTTCCGTCCATCCACTTAGCTTTCTGTATGTCAGCACTTTGATGCTTTTTTTTTTTTTTTTTTTTTTTTTTTTTTTAAAGTCTGAAGTCTTGATCAGCATCTTTAAAACACTTCTCCAGTTTCAGCATTTGGTCAGCAGGTATACCTTTTGGATGGCAGGGAGATCAGATTTCACCTTCACTGGACTTCTGATGAATTACACTTAACATTTGCACAGGGTTTTACAAATAGTGGGGCATTAGCGGGGCATACCCGCATCCATTGCTTCATCTGATTGGCATCAATTTCTGCCTGGATGACAGGAGGGCACTGCAGGTTGAGCCCGTTGCATGGACAAGGTTTCAGTGGCTTCCCCACAGCCAAGTCTCAGCCACAGGCTCTAACAGCTAAGGCCAGGCTTTCTCCAACAGCCTCTGCTCTGTGACAAGACACCCCTTAGTTGCCAAGAACTTTCCCCAGGTCTCCTCCTGCAGCCCAGCTGCTCAGGGCTCTTGCAGAAAGCAGGGCTTCCTGGAGACAGGAGGCAACCCCTGACTCCTTAATGAGCGAGGGTGTTAGTTCAGGGGGAAGACACTTGTTTTTTGGCACATCAGCCCATGAATTATTGGGGATTTTCTTAGGAAAGTCTTTGTTTTAGTAAAAGTTGAAATTGATGTTTGGTTTTGAAATTGACTTTCAATAGGAGCTTTCGAGGAGAGGGAATGGCCTTCAATCCCTACATGTCAGGTTCACCCATGGTGAGGCTGTGACCCTACCCGACCCGTGCGGGGCATCAGGCAGGCCTGGTGTGGTGTGGCTGGTCTGTCCCTATCATTCCTCAGGAGTTAAAACACATGAGGAGCAACCCTTGGCTCTTATGAAGAATTCATTTCAAATGGTCCGTTCTTGAATTAGAAACACATGTTCAGTTCAGAAAGCAGTCGGCTGCTGGAGAGGTCTCTTTCCAGAATGAGCAGAGTGCTATCCAGCCTTTGTTAAGACTTGGTCATAAATGTGTGCGTTCGGCACCCCACGTGATGCTGTGGACTGAGCCGGAGCTGGGAGAGGCCAGGGCAGGGGGCACCCATCCGAATGAGACGTCGCTTTTTCATGCCTGTCTCTGCTGTGATGTGGCGGGCTGCTTTGGAGCCTTCAGCTGTCCACGGCACTCATGCACAGACTCCCCAAGGAGACCCACTGAGGATATTTGGCTCAAGCAGTATCTAGTTCATTCTTTTTCCTCTGCCTTTCACTAGTGCAACAAGTCTGGGTGTTGAGGGAGTAATGGATATGTTAAAATGGATTATAGTAAAAGACAGAATGATCACTGTCCTATATGTATCAGAACTGCCTTGTTAGGACCCCAGAATGGCAATTATTTTTGGCAAAATTAGGGTTCCCAAATGGCTGGCATCTAATGGCTGGCAGGAATTAGGGTGCATAGTCCACAGTGCCTGTCATAGATAGGCTCAGCCTTCTTTTATTCACCCAATACTTAAATTGTTCAGTGCCAGTTACCAGGCCTTGTGCAAGGCCCTGGGGATGGCAGAGAATTAAGATGCTCAAGTACTCATCAGTCAGCCAGAGAGGAAAGGTCTGAACCACAGAAAGAGCCCCCAAAGGTCCATGTTGCTTCCTGGTGCAGAGGCAGGACTGTTCAAGCCTGCTGGACCAATCCAAGAAGGCTTCATGGAAGAGGTGGTTTTGAACTGGGACTTCAGGAGTGGGTGCCGTTGTGAGGGTGCTTGCAGTGAGGGTGCTGGAAGAGGCCATTTCAGGGGTGCACATGGCAAAGGCACGAAGCCAGGGAAGTCACATGAGAGCTGGGTACCAGTGAGCATACTGATGGCAGCCAAAGGAGGCGGGGGCTCAGAATGTCAGGCCGAGGACAGTCAGTCTGATTTTTACGAGAAGTGGAGAACAATGGAAGATTTTTGAGCAGAAAATATGATGAGAATGCTTTCTAAAGAGCATTCTGGAAAAGGTGTGAATGAAGGATCCAAGCGATATTTCAAAATTAGAATCAGCTGGGCCTAGCAACAAATTTGTGTGTGAAAGATTGGGAGGGGGTGACCAAAGGAGAAGGAAGAGTAAAATAGGACTCCGTGTGCCTGGATGAGGGAGAACAAGGGTGGATTTCAGAGGCAAAGGGTGATTTGAAGGGTTGGTGGGGACAGGGAAGAAAATAAGGGCCAGTTTGGGTGGCCTGTGCTTTGCCATTTTAAGATGCTTTGCTGACTGTAACTTATCGATGGTTGAAGGACAGAGGAAAATTGTTTCCCCCTGAGTTTTGAATGGAGAGACATATGCTTGGGCTGAAAGGAAGAAACTAGTGGGGGAGGAAGGAAAGAGAGGTTGAGAAGAGAGAGGAGTGATGTCAGATGGAGCCGATCCAAGAAGAGCAGGGAAGGGTGGGTGGGGCTCAGGCAGAGGCGTGTGCCCTGGAGGCAGGCCAGCTTCTGAGCCGGCGAGACAGTGTCCAGAGAGGAGGAGGAAAGAAAAGGAAGATGAGGAGTTGACTCAAGTGTGCTTGGATTAGAGGGGAAAGGTCAGAAACAGGCCCTCAGTGTCTTCTACAATTATATTTTATAAAAATAAGTAAAATAACACTGAGAAGCTCATAATGAAAACCAGCTCTCCTGCCCCCTTCCCTATCCTTCTTCCCACGCCCCAGAGGCAGCCACATGTAACTCTTCCAGCTGTTTCTTTTCTTTGGTACTTACCTCTGTATTTCTAAATTGATTTATCAGCTTTAGACATTGTGTATTGACTCCCCTTCCTCCCAATTCCCAACAGAGTTATCCTACAGTCAATATGCAATGTCTACGCTATGCTGAGCTCAATAGCTCTCTAAGATTGTGTTACTTTCCTTTTTACTTTTCTCCTACGTGTTGCTTATACCCTATGTGTCTATTTTGGAGTCTTCCTACCCTTCAACAGCCTCTTAATACAATTTTCTATATCATAAAAAGTATCAGATCATTTGTCAGTTCCATTTTTTAAAAAATTGACCTCCTTCCTGGAATTCTTGTTCTTTCTGATCTAACCCGGACTGGTTATTCTCTAGACTTTTGCAATAAGGCTTTCAATCTGAGCCTGCCTTCACTACTATCCTAGAAATGTCTTTAACCTCTCTCCGCTTTCTTTACTCTCTGTTGCTTTTTCATTTTACTCCCTTGTTTCAGCAGTGCACATTTCCCAATACCTTTTTAAGAAAGGGTGCTTGAGACATAGCATTTTAAAATTTTTAAACTATTGCCTGTCTAAAAATATCTTTATTCTTCTCTTGAAATTGATGGGTATTTTTGCTGGGTATAGAATTCAAGGTTGACCATTATATTCTATCAATATTTGACATTGTTCCCTTCTCTTCTAGTTTCCAATACTGTTGAGAAGCCTGGTGATGCCTTCCTGATTTGCAATTTTTATATTTTTTTCCCTTGAAGTTTGTAATATCTCCTTTTTATCTTCACTGTTCTGAATGTGGCTTGGTTTATTCCTTTTATTCAATAATTGTGCTGGGGTCTTTCATTTCCTTCAGTTCTGGGAAGTTGTGTGTTTATTTGATAATTCTCTCCTTACCACTCCATTACCCCTACATACCAGTTTTTCTGATCTCTCTTTTTCTGGAAGGACTTCCTAGGTTGACCCTTTAATTTTCTTATGATTTCCTTCCTGTTGTTCATCATTTTGTCATCATCTTCTATCTTCTGAAAGATTTCCTTGATTTTTGTCTACCAGCCCCTTTCATTGAAATCTGATTTTGGCAAGTGCCTTTTTAATCAGCAAGGGCTCACCCTTATTCTCTGACTATCCCTTTTGTATGGCAAACAATTCTTGCATCTTGGATGCAGTGTCTTCTGCTTCTCTGAGGGTAGTATGTGTTTATTTTCTTGCACTGTGTCTGTCTCTTTAGAGTTCCTTTTCATTAGTTGGTGTGACTTGCTTTGGTCCCTGTCGTTCACACTGGCGGCTTTCCTCCTATGTCAGGTGATTTTGACTTTGGTTCACATTTAATGGGGAGACACTAGATAGAGTTTCATGACTGTGGGCATCATTATAGGGTCAATTTGAAGAATCCTATCTCCAGCTAGAGGTATAAGCAAGTGGCTGGGAGCTTAACAGAGGATGGGGACTGTGAGCCTCCTTATTTAGGGAGCAGACTTTCACTTCGTGTTTTTAGACTGGTGTCTTACTCCTGTCTTCCACTGTAGCTGGTATCTCCATGGTTTTCAATCCCCCTGCCTCAGTTTCTCTGTCTAACCCAGCCTTTTTCAACCAGGGTTCCAAAGAGATGTAAACCCTGATGCCATTCTATTGTACGGAATGAACTAACTTCTCTATATCTAGAATGGAATTAGCTCTGTATCATCCTGAGGGAAAATAGAGAAAGTAATCACTCAAATTGTTTTCTCTTGGGCTTCTCTTCTGGAACATTGGTTAGGAAAGGCTGTTGGAGAAACCACCTCTCTCAGGGTGTTCTGGCAAACCTGCCTTGGTGGGGGGGGGGCATGTATTTGATCTGCCATATTTATCTTAGTTTTATTTTTAAAATTTTTAGTTATGTGTACAGAGTAGATGTATATATGTATGGGGTATATGAGGTATTTTGATACAGGTATGCAGTGTGTAATAATCAGGGTAATGGGGTATCTATTACCCAAGCATTTATCATTTCTTTACAAACATTCCAATTCTACTCTTTTATTTAAAAATGTGCAAAAGATAATTGCTGACTGCAGTCACCCTGTTGTGCTATCAAATACTAGATCTTATTAATTCTGTCTAACTATATTTGAACCCATTAACCACCTCCACTGCCCTTCTCCCCAGCTTAGTGAGGCTGGAGTGCAGTGGTGCTATCTCGGCTCACTGCAACCTCCACCTCTTGGGTTCAAGTGATTCTCCTGCCTCAGCCTCCGGAGTAGCTGGGATTGCAGGTGTGCTCCACTACACCACGTTAATTTTTTTTTTTTTTTTTTGTATATTTGGCAGAGATGAGGTTTCGCCATCTTGGTCAGGCTGGTCTCGAATTTGGGGGCTCAAGTGATCCCTCCGCCTCGGCCTCCCAAAGTGCTGGGATTACAGGCTGAGCCACTGCGCCTGGCCCGCTTAGTGAGTTTTAAAACAAAACTGGACAGCAGGTCAAGATGCAGTCACTGATTTTTGTTGGGTCCTAATCACTGGGCTTTGGAGCTCTGGGCATTGTGGGCACCAGACTGATGGGGGCGGGGGGATGGCGTTGCTTTGCCAGCGGTTCCTCAGCCAGACCCGGGTATTTTTAGGCGTCCTGTGGACGGTCGGGAGGGGCTTCCTGGAGGGCTAGTTCCAGGAACGAATTCAAAGGAGGAAAGGGCGGCAGCTTCCGGCTGCTTCCCAAGAGGACTGGGAAATGCGAATCGGGAGGTTCCTCCGTTGTAAGTCCCTTCGGCTGGCGACGTGGGCGCTGTGGCTGTGGCCCCCGTGGAGCCTGAGCCCTCTGCAGCTGGCGGGAGAGGCCGGGGACCCTGGGGGGAGCGTGGTTCAGACACTGAGGGGGCCGGTGGCATCAGGTCCCTTTCAGCCCTTTGCGATGCACCCATGGTGTCCGCGCGCTGTGAAACCGGGAATTGTTGGGTGCGGGAGCCAAACCGGTTTGGAGAGTGCAGCCGTCTACGCAGGAGAGGCTGGAAACCCCCCAGCCCTGGGCAGGGGTCCCTGGCGGCTCCCGGGTGACCCACGGCGCCCTCGAAGATGCAGGCGGACGCCCGCGTGTCCTGCTAGCGTGATGTCGCGGGGGTGGCCACGGAGTCCTCACGGGGACCCCACTCGCCGGGGCTCATGGAGGGGACCCCGACGGGGCGTTCAGGGCTGAGGTTTCCTAATCCCGTGCGTTTTTTTCTTTTCCCCGACGCCCAGCAGAGGAGCCCTCGGAGGCACCCTCGCCCCCGCCACCCGCAGAGACCCCCAAGGAGCCGCCGCAGCCCGAGCCCACCCCGCCAAGGCCCAGCGGTCCCGCAACCCCGGAGGACCCTGCGCGACGGCCGCCCGCGGGCCAGCGGCCCGTCCTGCCCCAGCGGCCCGTCCTGCCCCAGCGGCCCCTGCAGCCGCGGCCCCCCGAGGAGAGGCCGCCCCTGCCCGCCTGGCCCAGCCGGACCGCGCGGCCCCAGCTGCCGGGCTCCACCGGGGTCATCATGGAGACGGGCCAGGCCGGGCCTCCCGCAGGCGCGGGCGTGTCGGGGCGGGGCCTGCCGCGGGGTGTGGATGGCCACACCGGGAGCGGGACCGTCCCCAGCGCGGAAGGCTTTGCGGGCGCACCAGGTGAGGCCCAGGGCTGCGCGGGGAGGAGCGTGGGGAGAAGTGCGGGGCTCGTCCAGACCTTCCACCTGAGCCTCGGGGTCTGCTGAGGGGCTTGGCGGGCCGGGGTCCAGCCTTCAGGGGACAAGTTCAGAAGTGCAGCTTTGGAGGGATGCCGAGGCCTGAGGGATCACTCATGCCAATCCAGCACGCGGAGGCTGGGGCGCCTCAGGGACAGTGCAGTGGTCCATACTTAGAATGGCCCGGCCGGCTGGAGTACCAGTGCCACATGGCAGCTCACTGATTCCCAGCAGGAAGGATCTTGGAAGCCACAAGGGTATTGGGAGCTTGGGTAGGAGCAAAGCAGGTGGCACAGCAGCCTGGCTAGGCAGGAGGGCTGTCAACCACAGGCTTTGGGACTCGGGGCAGCTTCCTGAGCTCTCTGAGCTTCCTTCAACCACAAAATGAGGAGAGTGCAGGACCTCAGAGGGTTACTGTGAGGATGGAGAAAGCCCAGTTCAGTGCCCCACTGGGAAGTGCTCCCCATGAGTTGTGAATGTCCACACCATTACTGTGATGGTGACAGTGGGGGTGGTGTCACAGTACAGACAGGAGCAGAAGGAAGTGAGCATTTGTGGGATTCCCACCACGAGCCAGGGACTGAACCGCAACCGGATCTCCTGCACCCCTCCCAGCTGCACCATGAAGCCAGTGTTGTTTTACAGATGAGGAAACTGAGATTTGTGGCTATAACAGATGAACAGATGACCCTGAATGCGGCAGATCATGTCACCTGCCATAGATACATGCATAGAACAATGCAAACCAGTCCCCTCTGAGTCTGACCAGGCCTGACCATCAGGGACATGCAGACACTGGCAGGGCTGGGGTCGTTCCCCATCAGTGATAGCCTGGTGCACCCGTGGCCCCTGATGCCCATGGCTGTCTGGAAGGCCGGGTCGCTGCTGAGAAGACAAGAAGACATTTTCTCTCACCAGCTCTCTTTTTTCTATTCCTTCTAAGACACCTGAGCTGCAGGGATCACAGCTCTTAGGCAGATGTCCTGTGTTTTCCAAGATAACACTTATCTGCTGTTAGTTCCATGTATCATGGATGCTTAGGCTCTCTTGGGCTATTTGTTCACTCATCCATCCATCCATGCACCCTGGCATGCATGCAGCACTCACCCATACATCTATCTGTGCATCCCTTCCATCCATCCACCCATCCACCCACCCACATATCTATCCATGTATCCACCCATCAACACATCCATCCACCAATCTATGCATCTATCCATCCACCCACATATGCATCCTCATATGCAGAGGCTGGGGCACCCCAGGGCCCCACGCACCCATGTATCCATGCACATATCTATCCACCCACCCATGCATGTGCACATCCCTCCACGCATCAAGCTGTGCACTCTTCCCTGCATGTATCCACTCATCTATTTGTCCCTGCACTTATGCACCCACCCATCCATGCCTCCATTTGATAAGGACTGTGTTCAGTCTAGCTGAAGCCAAAGCTCTTGAACAGATAACACTGCTAGAGGGCAAATGTTAGCTGGCTTGTGTGACTCTCTCAGTCGCAGAGAAGTCTTCAAGGCTGCAGCACCCATCTCTTTCTTTCCTGCAGCCAGCTTGCCCTCAGTGCCCTCTTCCCTGCCAGGGATAAATGGGCTAGCGAGGAAGCAGGGACAGGCTGGCACAAATGTACCCCCGCTTCTAGGAGGGCAGTGACAGTGGGTGCCCTTGTTCTATGTCTCTTTAATAGTGAAGACTCGATTTGAACTTGTGACGGAGGAGCAAGGAGAAAAAAGGGGGCTCAGAACAAGGAGCTGGTGCTTAGGATCTTGTTTGACATGCCATTTCCTTTTTGTTTTTCAGGATACCCAAGGTCACCTCCTGTAGCTTCCCCAGGTACGTCTGCTGAGAGACCAGGGGCAGGAGGAGCGGTCTCCTTGGTGGCCTCTGCCCCTCCTCTGCATTTCCTGCCTCCTCCCTCCAAGCTATTAGCACAGATCAAGCCTGGGCCCAGCCCTTCCCCATCCACCAGCACTGGGACAGCCCTCAGCTGACTACAGTGGACTAAATTCCCCAAGGTTTGCTCCCAAAAGAGGGCCAGAGTCAGGCCCAAGACGAGGAATCTTCCTTCCTCCATCATCCCAGCTCATTGAGTTTCCCAAGGGGATCACTGGGTGGGCCTCTGCCCTTGTGTGGTCCTGATGAGCTTCCTGGGGCTCCAGGTTTTACTGACTTATTAGGAAGCAGCTCCCTAGATGATGATGCACCCACTGCCTGGCCTGGCCTCCTAACACGTGTGCTCACGAGTGTGCGTGCACACACACATACACACACACCCATCTCATGCTTACATGCCCAGCCTCACACACACCCTCCTAACAAGAGCTTGTCCAGTTTCTCAGATTCCTCAGCTGTCCTGCCTGCTGATCTCAGACAGGGAACCCTCTGGCTCTCGGGCGTGAGGACTTTGCTTCACCACTTTGGGTGAAATAAAATGGGCCTGACACGTAGGCTTCAGTTTTCCAGGCCCTCCCGCTAGAGGACAGAAGCATCCAGGTCAATCCATTCCATCCTTTCTCTGCTCCAGGAGCTCCGGTGCCTTCTCTGGTGTCTTTTTCTGCGGGCCTCACCCAGAAGCCTTTCCCCAGCGATGGGGGCGTTGTCCTCTTTAACAAAGTGCTGGTGAACGACGGGGACGTTTACAACCCCAGCACGGGTGAGTGAGTGAAGGGAACTGGTACTGTGTCCTCCTCCTACTCCAGTGCAGGTGGGACCCACCATGGCTGGCTGCTTTCCAGGGTCCCGTGGGCTCAGGGAGCAGATGCCTGAGTGGGCCTGCACTCCTCTGCCCCACTCTGGGCTTTCACGTAGTACGTTTCCCGGCTCGAGGGCTGCAGGCTGCATGGGTGTGTAACATTTTCTAGTGGTGAGGTCAACACGCCAGTCCTCAGTGTTCACCACTGGGGTTGCTATTCATTTTTTATGGCAGTTACGAGGGCTCTGCCAGCATAGCCCACCATGCCCTGGCCACCTCTGATAGCCACCGTTGCGCCCGTCTCTCTCGGGCTCCGACAGTCGTCCTGACACCCTGGGCCGACAAGCAGGAGGCTCCCTCAGGGTCTCCTGGTTTATGAACAGAGCCAAAGAAGGACTGTGCTCCCCAGAGGGCTGCATGCTCCGCCACACGGTCCCTTCAGCTGGGAGCCTGAGTCTACCTGCGGCGCCTGGCGGGTCCCCCTGCCCCAGGTTGTTTCTGGGGGTCCCAAGGATCATGGGTGTGGAGTTTACCTCTGAGTTCTGTGTCCATCAGCGTCCACCTGGGCTGGGCTGCTCTGCCCAGACCGAGGGCAGCTTCAAGGAAAGCAGGGCCCAAGGGTGCCTGGGCCCATCAGGACAGAAGCCCAGGCAGGTGTGGGGAGGTCCCCCTGGCCCGGGGTCTTTCCTGACCTCTCTCTGCCCTCAGCAGTCGCTGTTCTGCTTCCGTACTGTGAACAGGGCCTCCTGGAGCGGGGCGGGGCGGGGCGGGGCAGTGGATTTCAGGGAGGCCTTGACACTCATAAGCCACTGGGAGGGAGGGAGACTTGGTTTCCTTCTTGGTAGTTTTTAGCCACCCCCAGCCTCACATTTGCCCTGTCTGGTCACTGTCTGGCTAAATCCCATCTGTCCTTAGGCAGTGGCTCTTAACTGTTAGGTTAGCAAGCCTAAGTTACCTGCAGAACTCAAGAGAAATGAATGATGAGTGCCCCGGGCTGATGAGGCTGAAGCTCGGCATGTAAGGCAGGTCAGGGCGAGAGGAACGCTGCTGACTTTCCCCCGCCGTGTAGCTTCCTCCGGGCCCCGCAGGCCTCCAGGCCTCTGCTCAGAGTGGCAGTGGCCTTTGGGATCAGTACGTCCGTGAAGGGGAATCCATATGGGTCTCAGTGCTTGCCGCCTCAGAAGAAAGAATCTGACCAAGGGGCATGAGGCAGAGTGAGACAGGCAAGTTTTAGAGCAGGAAAGTACACTCGTAAGATGGCCGGGTGGGTGACGAGAGATTCAAGTGCGGTCTGACCAGTGACTTGGGGTCTTATACATTGGCATGCTTCTGGGGGGCTGCGTCCCTTTCCTGATTCTTTCCTTGGGGAGCCGTCCACATGCACAGTGGCCTGCCAGCGCCTGAGAGGGGGCGTGTGCGGTGTTTCCTGGAGTTGTGTGCGTGCCCACGTGACATGTTCTTCCCATACCAGTCAAGTGCTCCCAGGAGGTCACACAGCAGTTAAACACCATTTAAACGTCATTTTTGCCTCTTAATGCGCATGCATGAGCTTCATCGCCCAACTCCAGAGATCTTATAGGGAAGCCGCTCATTACCAGCTTCAGGTTTTGTCTTGCGACTGCCTTTGTGGTGCTGGCTGTGACCAGTCATTAATTTAGAGAGACAGTTAACAATTGCGGGACCATCATCTGATGGTTGCCTGACATTCCTAGTTGGGGTACGGGCTCTCCTGCCCTGCTTCCATCTGCCTGACTGTAACAAGGTCACCCTCCCCAGGTCACTCTGCACTGCCTTGGCCATAGGGATGGCTCATCTGCTTGGACAGGTCGGGTGGTGCTTGCAGGCAGGGACCGTGACCTACAGTCTCACATTCCCAGAGCTCCCTCTTGTCTTGCATGGAGCACGTGCAGAAAGGAAATTCTGGGTGAACTGAGGCTTCACCACAGGCGACTCTGAACAAAGGTGAAGGCCACACCTAAAATGCCAGGGCTGGCGCTGGCCTCAGGGCCAGGTGCCTTAGGAAGCCTCTGAAAAGCCCTGTTACTTGCTGTTCAAAGTTGGGAAAGGGACTGGGTAGCCGGGCCTCTTCTGTCCTCCAGAGCAGACTGAAGGCCTGGGTCCCTGAGAACCACTTTTTTTTTTGTTTGTTTGAGGCAGAGTCTTGCTTTGTCGCCCAGGCTGGAGTGCAGTGGTGCCATCTCGGCTCACCGCAACCTCTGCCACGTGGATTCAAGGGATTCTCATGCCTCAGCCTCCCGAGTAGCTGGGACTACAGGTGCACACCACCATGCCCGTCTAAATATTTTTTGTATTTTTAGTAGAGATGGGGTTACCCATATTGGCCAGGCTGGTCTCAAACTCCTGACCTCAGGTGATCTGCCCACCTTGGCCTCCCAAAGTGCTGGGATTACAGGCGTGAGCCACCACGAATGCACACTACTACTCTTTTTAGCTCCTGGGCCCTCTGTTTTATGTCCACTCTTGGCTTGTGGTCAGTGGCAAGGTCTGGTGTCCACTGCGGAGCCCGTGAGTGATGGCCATTCCTGCCAGCATTTGGTGTTGGCACTGACTCTCCTAGCTGTGGGGTCACCTACAGCTGCTTCTGCTTAGCAAATAGTGACATGTACAGATCTTTCCACCTTCCTCACCTTCGGCCACCACTTCCTTTCCCACCCCAGGCCCAGAATGTGTGGGTCATGGGCTAAGTATCAGTGCTCACTTCTGGCCATTGCCCAGTGCGGGGAGAATGGGCCTCTTATAGGAAGAGCCTGGCACGGCCCTGGGGTTACATGGTGCTGTGTCTGCCTCTCACTGGGTTGATGGCAAGCTTCGTTTTCATTGGCCCTGCCTCATGGATATTCTGCCCAGCAGCCAAGCTCTGAGGCTGACTTTAGCCCTTAGGTGCTTCTAATAAGGGAGAAATGCTCCAAGAGGCATTCTTAGGTCCATGGCAAAAAGTGGTATGGGCTAAGGTGGCCTCTGCAGCACTGGTAAGCTGTAGGGGATGAGCATAAAAAGCAGCTGAGGTGGGCAGCCGGCTGCCGTGGGAAGACAGAGATGGCTCATCTCCCAGGCCCAGGTTAATCACTGGGGGGCCACTTACTGCCATGGCAACGGCTGTGACAACAGCAGGTTGTCACAGCAGGGTTTGCCTTTCTCCCCGCAGGCGTCTTCACGGCTCCTTACGATGGGCGCTACCTGATCACAGCCACCCTCACCCCCGAGAGAGACGCCTATGTGGAAGCAGTGCTATCGGTCTCCAACGCCAGCGTGGCCCGGCTGCATACCGCGGGGTACAGGAGAGAGTTCCTGGAGTACCACCGCCCCCCCGGGGCTTTGCACACCTGCGGGGGCCCGGGGGCATTCCACCTCATCGTGCACTTGAAGGCGGGAGATGCAGTCAACGTCGTGGTGACTGGGGGCAAGTTGGCTCACACAGACTTTGACGAAATGTACTCCACATTTAGTGGGGTTTTCTTATATCCTTTCCTTTCCCACCTCTAAGGTGGCTGGGGAGAGGTCAGGGGAAAGATAGTTGTAAAAACTCTAAAGCTTTAATATATTCGGTTTTGTATGTAATGGAAGCACGGGGCTAGAGTTTTCCGCCTATGTCCCACCACCTGTCCCTAACATAAAGGCCTTCCCTCGCTGTTGAGGCCACCATGCCTTACTGCATCCAGCCAGGCTGCGAAGCGTGAGGCACATGGTGAATGTGGCCACTGACTTTTCTGTCACTAACTGGACAACTGGAAGACTTGGAAAGGCCTTCACCTGTATCTACACTCTGGCAAGCTCAGACCCAGGGCCCTGGACTGGGTCTGAGCTTGCCACAGAGGCTCCGTCTGACTGTGGGCTGGGAGGAGGGAGGCAGGGAGAGCTGGTCACTGTGGCTGGCTTTACTGCAGGGCAGCACTGTGGCCAGCTGGCTGTCTGGACACTGCACGCAGAAGTTGAAACACTGAAGGGCCGAAGTGGCCCATGCCGCTGCACACAGACCCTGACTTTAGTGTGGGCTGTTCCACGCTTGGTTCGCCATTGCTGCCTGGGACTTACCTGCTCACTCGGGCCTTGGCTCAGCTGCAAATGGGGATACGTTAGAAACTGTTCCCAAAGCTTGTCGGGCTCCTTAAATGACATGTACAATTTAAGTGCAAAGACAGGGAGTGTCAATAAAGAGGTAAAGCCATTTCCAGTTACTTTTGTTAAGTGTGGTGCCTTCCGGATCAGGAATTGTTGCTAAAAAGCAAACTGTAGAAATTTGTTTCAAAAAGGGCCACAGAAAGTAATCCTGAATAACATTAATCTCAGCTACAAAACTGTTACCCCTTCGCATTCGAGCTGTACACTTGGGTTTTGTTTCTGGCTTGTGAAGACGGACCAGATGTGCACAGAGGTCAAGGCCCCATGTGATCTGCAGCTGGAGCGGCTCCTCTGGGGATGCTGCACTCAGACCCCACAGCAGCTGCCCAGGCTAACGGAATCCCTGCTGCTTCACTGCACCACTCTCCAGCAGCCACAGCTCGCCCAGCGCTCGGGTTTCTAAGCAGCAGGAGGCTCAACCTAACGCTGGCCACACGCTGACAGCTGAGCCCATCTGAGAACACGGCATCGTCACACAGCGAGACGCCTCCACTGAGGGGAGGCCCAGGAGTATTGATCTGTCACCAGTGGCCACAGAGACCTCTCAGCACCCTCAGTTCAAGGTAGTCTCTGTGGATCAGGTTGGTAAAACCTACTGGTTAATCAAGTCCCCCTGGGGAAAGGTTTGGACAGTAGAAACAAGAGCTGCAGTTTCCTTGGCCCAGAAGATGGTCTTACGCTGTAAAAAATGCTTTAAGAACTGTTTGCAAATGAATTTACAGAGTGGCCACTGGACACTTCAGAGTTCCTATTTATTTATTCCCCCAGCCACAGCTAGGTAAGATATGAGCAAGAACTAAAGATTTGCCATTTTACTATTTAAAATTTGGATCTCTTTGTCCAGGAGCGGGAGGCAGAATGGCATCTCACCCCGTTACCACAGCTGGGGAACTGGCTCAAGGGAGCTGTCAGAGTATCCTTGGCTGTCCTAGGAATGACTCATGGAAAAAGCCCCAGTGTAGCAGTGTCTTCAGGACAACCCAGCCGCCACGAGCCATCGCCCTCTCCCCTCACGCTCCTTTTGAAAAGACCGCACTCAGCGCCCAAGGGGACGTGCTCAAGAGCTGCAGGGGCAGGGCCCAGGCAGAAGGTGGGTGGTGACTACCTGCTGCTTTCCCTACTCCGCAGAAGGGTCTGGAACATCGGGTAAAACCCAGTCCTCCTATCTGTGCGTCTCTACTCACCAACAAAGGTGAATCTCAGCTCTGTGTATTCAAGACGGGCAAAACTGAATACGCCTCATCACGGCTGGAGCCTGCCTCTACTTTGAGATAAAGCAGGATGACAGCTGGATCCTGGCCCCCTTAGGAGACGTCTTTAGAAAGGGAAAGGCTGTCTTTTTGTACAGGCAGCAGAACAAGGTCAGCTGAGCTTAAGGCTGTGGGGTTCGGAGCAGCCCTTCAAGTCATCACCCCTGAAGTAGCATGCCTGGGAGTCAGAGGCATACCAAACCCTGAGACATAATCGGGAACAAGTTCACTACTTTTTTTTTTTTTCTTTTGAGATGGGGTCTCACTCTGTTGCCCAGGCTGGAGTGCAGTGGTGTGATCTCGGCTCAGTGCAACCTCTGCCTCCTGGGTTCAAGCAATTCTCCTACCTCAGCCTCCAGAGTAGTTGGGACTACAGGTGCATGCCGCTACGCTCGGTTAATTTTGTGTATTTTAGCAGAGACGGGTTTCACCGTGTTGCCCAGGCTGGTTGCGAGCTCCTGAGCTCAGGCAATCTGTCCACTTCGGCCTCCCAAAAGTGCTGGGATTACAGGTGTGAGCCACCACGCCCAGCCAAGTTCACAACTTCTGATATCAAGTTGTTGCTGAGAAAAGGTCAGGACACTTCTTAAGTAGAGGACTGTGACATCCCCTCCTCACCTCCAGGTAACACTGGCAAATGGCCTCATTTACATGATTAAAAACAAAATGGTATCGTCCATAAATGCAAACCTTAAACTGCATTTGAAATTACTTCCTGGTTGGCATGTTAATCTAGCTTTCCCAGATGACTAATTTTCTCACAATTTATGTATTTGCAGCTTGACAGGGAGTATTTGTGATTGGAGTCACTGAAGCTCATGCCTGTAGCTTGGAAACCCAGCTTTGCACATATCCACACCACAGCCCCTTTTCAAACATAAATGTGTATTTTCCTTATACCATCCTGTAAACGGGAAGGAAAAGGGAAGGACACACGCCAACTCCAGTGGGTGCAGGGCACAACAGAAGGAAGCCACGCACAGGCACATCCTCAGAGCTCAGGGATGCAAAGTCCACTGCTCCCCTGAAGCCCTCAAAGCTGCTCTGGGTAAAGACCATTTCCTTTGTAACCAATTTCCCTGAGCTCTTCTTTTGTGTTCCTAAAGACCCCTGGTTGCCATCACGTCATGGCGGGGAGGCATGAAATGCAAAACGTTTCCATCGTGAACACAAGCTCCTGTCGAGAGCCTTTGGGATGCAGGGCCCAGCAATCTGAGAGGACAAAAGGTCAGTATTTAAATAATAGATGAGATGTGGTTTTGATCAAAGTTCCCTCTGACTCTGTGATGGAAACATCAGGATTGATTGCTAAATCGTATCCACCCTGAGGAACGGTTTAAGGAAAGGTGGGGTGTCCAGGGGCCCTGGACAGGACTCCCAGGGAATTCAAGGGCTTAGGGATAGGAGGTAAACACAGCCTCCTGGACAGCTGCGAGACCACAGCACAAGTCACATAGGATGGGTCACTTCCTGGCAGAAGGTACAAAGCAAGAGGTTAGTTCCTGGGAGTGTAGCTGTACTTCTGGAGCCAGGTTTTAAGAATAAGCAACAAAAAGGAGCTCCTCCTGTAGACAAATTTAAGTGTCAGCAATGATCAAGATACTAATTTATGGAAATTACCAATTTCTGGCAAGAATCTAAAAGGATGGTTTCAATGTCCCCTGAAGAAAAGAGCCGAATGCATTCAGTGTATGTTCGTTTATTGTTGTAACATTTTGTTTTGAACATCAAACACTGCACCAAAATATGAGCCATTCATCTTGCGACAATTGCTTTACTGTAACTAAGAGTACTGTACTGATGTTTACAATTAATTAACTTTGGACAACTTAAAACTTATTAGTGACGTTGCTGTCTAATAATCAAATACTTCATCATAGGCTGAACATAATTATTAAAAGAGCAAAGTTTCCCCTCCCTTTCTTTCAAACAAAACCAAAAGAGTAGTTTTCACCTGGAAAGAGCACTTACTTCAGGAAAAGACTCAATTTTTAACCAATTTTATTAAACCCCGGAAGCTCAAAAACATGGGAAAACATCATAGGATGATAAACATGAAACTCCCTGGATGTCCGTTTTTGCCAATTTGCAAAAAGTGACAGAGCCGACTTCGTTTGTTCTTTAAAGGGTTGGCCTGCACCCACAGCGCCCACTGTGGAAGGGCTGTGTGCAGGGCCCAGTCACGGGGCTATTCAGGGCCAGCACTTCCCAGTCATCCTATCTCCTTTGTCCCTCGCTTGTTCTGTGACTTTGAGCAGCTTTCATTTTAGGACATCCCATTTTTAAGTTTTTTCTTTTTCCAGCTGAAAACTATGCAGATGTTTTTAGACAGAGCAAAACGCAACACAGCACCCAAACATGGAGGCAGCCTGCATGCTCCAGGTCTACACGAGCACCTCACAGCCGGACAGGAGGCAGACAGCAACTCACACAGGACGAGCCTCAGCACACAGACAGCAAAGCAGATACGAGACTTAGACTGAACTGCAAAGAGGGAAAGGGCCACTTCACCAATGGAGTAACTGAGAGAATAATGACTTAAGAGCCCAATCTGCCTGCCATCTCCCTGAGCTGTCACCCGTCACTGAAGATAGCGCGAGGGTGATGCTTCAACTCACCATCCTAAGGGTTTGTGTACAAACACACTCGAGGGCATCTCTTTCACAGAAAGAACAAATGGCATTTGTACCAAATGGCAATGGATTTTCAGCACAAACTTAATACTTTCCTAACACTACAGCAAAAGTAATCGTACTTTCAGCAAGAGGGACTCCTTTAAACAAGGAAAAAGACTCACATTAATTAGCCTATGTACCCACTGGATCAATCTGTGTAGCAACAAAGTCTAGTGCTAGCAGACACAGGGACAGAGGGACCAGCTACCCTCAACACAGGGCCAGGAGAGCCGGGGCCTAGACTGAACCCTCTAAGAAGGCCCATGTGTCCAAAGAGAAGAACTGTCAAGAAAAAGAAACTAGTCAAAAACTCTTTAAAGGACAACCTAAAAAGGATTAAAGATGTATATTGATTTTTCAGTACCATACAGATGCAAAGAAGTCCTACTATAAGCTCAGTTAAGCACATAAAGCTCTCATTCTTCCTCTAAATAGAAGGCAGTCAAGAGGACACACAGATGGCAGCTATGAAATAAGGTGGCTGCATGGCTGCTGTACTAGAATTTTAATTCACAAACTGGGTAGAACTTCATATAAACAGAACCCAGGATCCCTAACCTACTGTACATAAATAAACTCATTAAACAAATAGTCCTTGTGAACTATTTAAACTGGGGGAAGCTTTGCATGGGAGAAGGCTCATGTGGTCCCTTCTCTGGGAACATGAGCCTTCCTAGGTTTTGCCACTGAGAACTGTGTTTAGGGGATTTCAACACTGTCTCTGCATCCAACAGCACTAGGAAAAATGGCTGAAATCAGTCAGGGACTTTCAACTCTCCAATCTGGAAAAATATCCACCCCTATTTTCTCTATCTCTAGATCAGCATTATTTTAGGTGAAGCAAACTAAAACATGTAGAGGTTGCACTAGAACGGCAGGGGCATGAAGAGTTGGCCATGAGACCACCCCGAGCACCAAGCCTGGATCTGCAGATCCCTCTCTGCTCAGGAACCACCACGTCCTGTGTTCTTGCCCATGGAGACCAAGACCTGGGGTTGGTTCTGGGCTCCTGCCAGTTCTCTCGATTTTACAGTGCAGCTCTGTCAACACTCAGCATACCAAAAGCTCTAGAGCAGCTTATGGCACACCCTTCCCTAGTGCCATCTCTTCAGATGTGATGTGAGCTCATTACAACCGCATCAGTAAATGGAGCTACCATGGATATTTTAGTGAAAATACACAGGCACCCGTGTCCCCATGGGGTGTCTCAGGGCTGGGCTGGGGACACTGCTCGGGGTCAGTCTGCTCCATAGGAGCTCCAAGATCCCTCTTGGACACGGTTTTCACGGGCCCGATTACAGGGCGTGATTCCAAAAGCCAAAGTCACACACTGCTAGCCAGTGCCTTTAAGCAGCTTCACTGTGCTTCCCTGACAAATCTGAATCACGGAATTTTACAAGTCCTGTCCCAAAGCAAGACGTTTTCCAAAGGCCCGCACCAGGCAGCAAGCAGAGGGATCCAGCGCTCTTTCCAGGACCCACTCAACTGCCTATCTGCATTTCTGAGGTCTCCTAAAAGCAGAGTTGTTTGGGGGGGTGGGGGGAGTTTGGTTTTCCTTAAGACCCGCCTTCCCACTGTTATTACAGACATCAAATATCTACCTGTGAGACCTGTTCTTCTGGTGGGGTCTAAGAAATAACTTAAAGGGCTCGTGGAGTCGTCACAGATGAGAGGAGGATGCTCTGTGGGGATCTTTCCCCAGAGGGCCAGGTTTATGGGACTGGGCTCAGTGGCTCTGGTGCATGGGCCCTATGGGGGGTGGGGGTCCTGCCCAACTTGGCCCACTGGAGCCGCTGACTTCTTCAGTGTAGCAGGAAATGAGGCGCCCAGAGAAGAAACGTGCACAGGCAGCTTCAGCCAGCATCACTGACTGGGCCTGCAGCAGTTCAGGGACCCTGACAGCCCCAGTTAGAGAAGCCACCTCAACTGCCCAGTGGAAACTAACACTGCCCTGTGTGCAGTGGTTTGGTCCACTCTTTTTTAGCTGCTTTTCTCTTCCTTTAAAATGATGCAATGGAAGTAGCCCCTAGCTCACAGCAGGAAACGTGTAGCAACCCACGGAGGAGGGATCCCAGGCCTCCAGCCCCAGCCCAGTTCCTCCCTTCTCCTTCCAGTTGCTGAGCTGCAGACCTGCCGAGCCTCAGCAGCCAGCCTGGGAAGGCAAAGGAGGGTGGTGGGACCAGCTCCAGGAGCGCCTGTCCCCGCTGGGGAAGGCTGGTATCCGAGGTCAGCAGAAGAGCCAGCCACCTTCCCTTGCTGTGGGGAGGGGGACCGAGCCCTGCCCACCGAGGTGCCGCCTCAGGACAGGTCATCCAGGTCCACTTCAGGGATCGGGTCTCGCCAGTAGCAGAAGGAGCTGAACTCCGGGCAGGGAAAAGCAGAATTCTGCTCCTTACTGAGAAGGGGGAACACATGCTCCACGAGCTCACTCAGCCTGTGATACCTAAGAGAAGGGTTGGGGAAGAGGCACAGGCTATCACTTCAAGATCGGTCAAAGGCACAAGACGGGGGGCTGTGAAGCTGTCACTCAGATTGCTCAGACGGGCAGGTTCAGAGGCAGGCCCCAGTCCCATCCCAGGGCTCAAACTCCCTCTTACAAGTCTAGGAGAACCAGGGACCCCTCGAATAGTTATTGTGAAAGAGCGATACCCAGAGATGTAGTGATCCTTTGATTGGGGCCTGATCTCAAGGATCGATCGGGGGGAAAGGGACAGGGTCTGTCTGTCCCCAGTTGCACCCCTGGCTGCAGGGCACTGGGCTGAGAGCTGAGAATGTACTTACGATGACTTGTTTCCTTTGGTTCTTTCTTGTATTAATTCACCCTTGGGGTTCACGGTGAATATTCTACAGTCTGGAACTCCAACTTGTGTGTAGGCATAGACATCCTGCAGAAGAAAATAGCAAGCAGATTCCAGGGAGGAGAACTCAGGAGGTGCTTCTCAGGCTCCTCGTGAGCCAGCAGCGCTGCACAGACTCGACAGAAAACGTGTGGAGGCGGCACAGTGCCGTTGCCACCGAAACTGAGCTTTAGACAAACATAAACTACAGAGTGGTGCTTGGAGAGTCAGATAACTTGGGCAGCCACCAAAGGGAGGCCAGGGGCCCTGGTACAGAAAAGGCCAGGGAAGCCACATCTGCTCACCTGAGGCCCGATGGCCCTGCGGAAGGTAGGCAGGTTGGGAAGTGTTAGCAAAGGGCCAGCACTGACCCTGGCTCTGGGGTGATCTAAGGACGCAGCTTAGAACTGCTTAGAAGAGGAGCCGCAGCTGCCTGAGGATATGGAATGGCAGCCGCAGAAATGATGGAAAAGCATCCTTCGTATAAATTCTGGGGCAGATCTGCACCTACAGGACCTCCCCAGTTGCTACAGATATTTGGAACAGGTCAAGTGAAAACTGAGCCAGCAGAAAAGACGCGTCATTTTGCTTACAAAACTGCTTTGAGAATTGGGAGATGGCTATGCCCCACAAAGTACATCCCTCTGAATTTCACCCGTATCAGAACTCAGAGCCCAGGCGATACTCACATTTGGACGGTTTCCAAAGGCAGCATAGAACGGCTGCTTGGACGGGGCAAACAGATTCTTGATATCATTTAGACACTCAATTTTGAACTTCTCTGGTTTCTTTTCTATCACTTCTCTAAGAAAAAAATACAAATACAATCACCAATCTCAAAATGGTCGTTTTTCCCCAGTGAGTGGTTCTAAAAAAAATTTTAGTGCTCACAACCACCCAATTTCTTCAATCCTTTGTAACTGGAATCTTTCCTTCTCCTTATTTGCCAGTCTAATAACTATGAAAATTTGAGTGGAAGTTTAGGGAAGGAGAAAACTTGACAGTTTCTAGAACCTTTCTTCACCAGGCCCACCACATGGCAGGTGAGCAGTTATGTGGTAGGACACCACCAGGAACCAAAGAACTGGGAGAGGCCTGGCAGCTCCAACATCTGACATCTGTTCCCACACATCCCCCCACCTTGGGCCCAGCATGTGGGGCAGCAAGTTGCCTGCCGGAAAGGTACCTGTGGAAGGCGGAGAACAAACTGCTGGGGGATAGCATCAGGGGGCCCCGGGGCAAGATCGTGCCCTTGTCATTGACCCAGTGCAGGTAGCCACGGGTCATGTCGGCCATGCCAATGGCACGGGCCGAGCAGTACAGAAACTTGTAGCCGTTCCTGAAAGAAAATACACCCTGTTAGCCCACATGTTCTGGTTAAGAGGAAAAACAATAAACAAAAAACCCTGATACTTTTTTCTTTTTTGTTTTGTCTCACTCTGTTACCCAGGTTGGAGTGCTGTGGTGCCATCTCGGCTCACCGCAAGCTCCGCCTCCCGGATTCAAGCAATTCTCCTGCCTCAGCCTCCCAAGTATCTGGGATTACAGGCATGTGACACCATGCCCGGCTAACGTTTATATTTATTAGTAGATACAGGGTTTCACCACGTTGGCTAAGTTGGTCTTGAGCTCCTAACCTCAGGTGATCTGCCCACCTCAGCCTCCCAAAGTGCTGGGAATTACAGGTGTGAGCCACCATGCCTGGCCCACGCTTTTCTTTTAAAAGATCCAAATAAAGTTCCTCTCGTTTACTGTGAAAACCAAATTCTCAAATTTAGTAGGAAACTGCTTAGGATTATAGAGGTTTCAGCTTTCCATGGAAAACATGTGGGAAAAAAATGGATGTACAGGCAACTAAGGATTATGTTAAATTTCTAAGTACTGATATAAAATGTTCGGCATCTAGTCCATGAAAACCAGATTAGAAGACAGAAAAAACCTTGGACTATCTTTAAATTACACACTGTAAAGAAAAAAATACAGGGGATCTTATTTATAAAGGCAATGTGCAAGATGCAAACCACTCCATCAGACAAGAAGCAAAATTATACCCAGGTAACTGACATACTCGTAATTTTCCTATTATGGCATTCTCAACTAATGCTGAAGACACTGAGATTCTTCAGATCAATGTAATATATGTATTAAGAACCCACAAAGGCCATGGCACTGCTATCTTCCCCGCAAAGGGTGCCACAAGATAGAGCAGTCCATGCAAGAACTATTTCCCCCATGCATGCGTGCACTATCTACTCAAAGAAATACAATTTTAAGGCTGGGTGCGGTAGCTCATGCCTGTAATCCCAGCACTTTGGGAGGCCGAAGCGGGGGTATCACCTGAGGTTGGGAGTTCGAGACCAGCCTGACCAACATGATGAAACCCCATCCGCACTAATACAAAATTACGTGCCTGTAATCCCAGCTACTCGGGAGACTGAGGCAGGAGAATCACTTGAACCTGGGAGGCAGAGACTGCGGTGAGCCGAGGTCACACCGTCGCACTTCAGCCTGGGTGACAAGGGCAAAACTCCATCTCAAAAAAAAGAAATACGATTTTAAAATACCCAGAAAATAAACCAAAAATGAAAATCAGCTATCTTGTTAAATTCTAGCTAAAAAAATAACTATTGTTCTAGTTATAGATGTAGGCAGTGCCTGAAACACAGCACCATGAGAATTAACTGAGATGACACAGGTAAGACACATGGTTCGATGTCAATGCCAGGTGCACACGGCTCCCACACCATCAACAGGAAAGGAGTGAGGAAGACGGGGTGCTTCAGCATAAACACATGGCCTGTGTGGACTGAAGACTTACACCATTGTTCTACTGTTCTTAAAGCAAGCTTCCAGCTCACCAGAGTGAGTTAACATGTGGGGAGGTACCTACTCATTGATGGAATGGTAGAGCTTTGCTATACCCTGGTGAGTCCAGTCTTTGCCCAGCTGTGGGAGAATCTGTCCCAAAGCATCCGACCTAAGACAGTAGAAACAGGAAAAAGGTATCAGGAATCAAACACATACAGTGTTTTCCGATTTGGTTGACTATCAGCTGCCAATAACTAATTGGTGGTGGGACACTCTTGAAAGGGGTTTAATCACAGCTTCAAGCAACTGCAAGGCCGTCCCATGCAAGTGCACCCACTGAGGTGCTTCTGAAAGTGGAGTCTCATGAGAACCAGATGCGTGTGTTCGGAGGTAACTGACCACCACACGTTCTCTTTTCCTCTACCCTAATGTCAAGGGGCTTCTTTGTTTTCATATCAGAATTGAAACCAAATAACTAAATCTTTCCAAAAGTGATTTCTGACATTTGTTATGCACCCTCACCATCTCCTCCATGCAAAAAAATGACCCCATGTGGACGATACTGGGGACGCCTCAGGGCATATGGCTTATAAAATGCCTTGGCTGAGGGCTTCGAGCCCCAGGTGAGGAACTCCCCACCACGCACTGCCTGCCCCTCCCTGGGCACGGGGCTGCTCCCAGCCACCCACCCGAAGGATTGAGCTTACTTGGTTATTGTCCCATCAATATCAGAAATGATGATCTTGTCATTCCAGTTCCACAGGTAAATGGTCCCTGCACAGCGACAGGTGCCTTGATACTGGGTTGTAATACTAAACACAACATCATTTGGGCCATCATGGAGCTTCAGTTTTGCCTTTTTAAAAAGCATAAGAATAAAGAAAATCAGCTGAAAACATACAGTTTGAAACAATTTAAAAATTTACAGAACAACAACTAGTGTCTCGGAATCCCAGCAAGAGGCAGGATGGTTTCCGTGGTGTTAGACACAGCCCACCCTGTGCCAGGCACAGCTAACAGCACTGAGGGAGCCACTGCCTGAACAGTATTTTGGAGTTCCAAGGACTTCTCTGAACCTCCACAAGGCAAAAGGTCTACTACTCTTCTTCCATAACTGAGAATTACTGCTTTAGCACAGCCTGCTCTGGTCCCAGCAAGACCTTTTCATACCGAAAATGGGTCAAAGTCAGGGCGGGAAATAAGAGAGGAGAAACTGTGTCTAAAATGTCATTTCTCTATTGCTGTGGCTCCTAAGAGACAGCACCTGGCTCAGCGCTGGGTTAGCTGTGTACGACTCACTCTCAGAGATGGAGGAGGGAGGAGGAAGGAGGTCTGGGGTGGGTGGCGGGACCCAAGCCACAGGTCCCCCAGGTGGGCCTGATAGCTCTTGGGGGTGGGGGTTGTGGTTCCACTACGGATAGGCATGGACACGACCACGCCGTGTGGCACGTATGCAGCTGGGGACAGGTGGACAGAAGAGGATGTGCATCCAATTAAACCGTTACTAAAATAAGTCCTACTGGACAACGCGGATCCCGCGAGACTCACGATCTGGTCTGAGGAGAGGCGCAGAGACTTCTTATATGAAGGTGTGCCGCCGTGGCTTGGGGGCTCGGTGGGGATGGGGTCCACCGTGATGGACTCTTCGAGCTCCTGTGACCCCTCATCACTCGAGGAGTCGTTCTCGGCCGGCCTGTTCAACATTAGCCCAGTTACGGAAGAGGCAGCACGGCATTTTATTGATGAGAGCTTTTCTTTTTTTTTTTTTTTTTTTGAGACGGAGTCTCGCTGTGTCTCCCAGGCTGGAGTGCAGTGGCGTGATCTCGGCTCACTGCAAGCTCCGCCTCCCGGGTTCACGCCATTCTCCCGCCTCAGCCTCCCAAGTAGCTGAGACTACAGGCGCCCGCCACCACGCCCGGCTAGTTTTTTGTATTTTTAGTAGAGACGGGGTTTCAGCATGTTAGCCAGGATAGTCTCGATCTCCTGACCTCGTGATCCACCTGCCTCGGCCTCCCAAAGTGCTGGGATTACAGGCTTGAGCCACCGCGCCCGGCCTGATGAGAGCTTTTCATTGAGGATCATGAAAATAAAGATATCCTAAATCCTTTCTAGGAACGGGTAGAGTTATCCCTCCTGCCATTCTCCCGTATCCACAGCTCTTCGTGCCTGAAATACTCATCTTGTTAACTGATAAGGCCACTTGCCTAACTGGCAAGTACTTACTTTCTGACCGCGACCCGCTGTTTTCTGCTATGCCCAGTGAATGCCAGAAGGTCTACTGACTCTTGTTGAAAAGGGTATGTATGTTTCACAAGGTACAAATTAAAGAAAACATAATCATCTACAATGATTTAACAAAACTTGGGGCTGGGTGCGCGGTGCTTCACACCTATAATCCCAACATTCTGAGAGGCCGAGTTAGGAGGGCAGCTTGAGCCAGGAGTTTGAGACCATCCTGGGCAACACAGGGAGACCTAGTCTCTACGAAACATTTAAAAATTAGCCAGGGGTAGTGACACTTGCCTGTAGTCCTAACTACTTGGGAGGCTGAGGCAGGAGGATTGCTTGAGCCCAGGAGTTTGAGATCAGCCTGGGCAACATAGCAAGACCCTGTCTCTACAAAATACAAATGTAAAAATCAGCCAGGCATCGTGTCCCATGCCTGTAGTCCCAGCTGCTCAGGAGGCTGAGGCAGGAGGATTGCATGACCTGAAGAGCTATGATTATGCCATTGCATCCCAGCCTGAGTGACACAGTGAGACTCTAGAAAAAAATCAAAAACTAGTAAGAAAGATTTTAGACACCCCTTAAAAGATACAGGATGGGGGCTGGTAAGGGGCAAGAAAATAAAACCTCAGCCTTAGACACTAAATGAGACAGGCAAGGGCTGGGAGAAGCAAGCACGCACCGGCCTGGGGGAGGTGGACAGGCAGAGGCAGGAACAGGGCGTATCGAGAGCAACTCCTCTCAGGGCTGCTCACCCTCACTGTCCAAAGAATGCTATTTCTTCCAGGAAATGAAATCCACCCAAGCCAACCTTCAGATTATTTTTTATGTCTCCCTGTGGCTCTGGATGGGATGCAGGGGAGCAGGGTCACCGGGGACAACCCGCTCCCATATGCTGATGCCACGGCTCCACAAGGAGGGAGGTGTTTATTTTTCTAAGCTGGTGATGTTTTTTAGAAAAGCAGTTGTCATCTGCTGAGTGGCACAAATACATCACATCATGTCATATCTGTAGAAGATGTTCCCAAGAACTAAAAAAGCTGCCAAATCAACGTAGAAGTAATGGCCCTGCGAGGAAGGCCTGAGTGCTATGAGCTGGGCAGAGGACAGGGCACCCACCTGGCGCTGGCCGGCTCCTTGGAGCTGGATGGCAGGTCACTGGCTGGCGGTGCCTCAGATTTTCCCTCCTTGGATTCTGGCAGCTGTAACAGCAAGATGATAATGGCAACATGCAATTTTTTCCCTACAGATAAGCCAAGTGCATCAGCAGCCCTCTCTAGGAAAGAACACAACTGCTTTCTGAACCCACAACTTAAAAATGCTCAAAAACCAGACTCTCTACTCTGAGCCAAAGAATTAGAAACCTAAGACAGAAGTCATGTGCTTCTACGCAAATCACTGTCCCTACAGACCCAGAAGTAAAGCATTTTAAGAGCACCACTTCAAGTCACAAAACATAATACAAGCGACCCACACTTGTTAGGTCCCCAGCTTCCTTCTCCTCAGCGTAACTCAGCGTGTTCAGAAGGGACTGAAAGGCAGCCCCCCCCCCCCTGCTGATGTGGACATGAACTTGGTTCAGGCATGACTTCCCTTCTGACATTTGAAAAACAGGTGAAAACTCCCTGAACCCTCTTTTTCAGAAGGTGTTGGGGAAAAAACTTGCTCTGCTGCATGTTTAGTATGGTTCTCTGGATGAATTTCCATGGAGACCTGGTGGGACAGATTCTGGTTATTTGTATCTGGAGCTGTGCAGGGGGACGACAACCTTCTGCTCCTATCTGATAGGTAATGCAATGCAGTAGAAAGAGCACAGGCTCTGGAGTCAGACTCGAGGTCTTGCCCCAGCTCCATCTCTCACCAGTTACGTGACTTTGTGAAGCACCCACGTTTCCTTACCTGTGAAATGGCAACTCCAGCATCTCTAGTGCTGAGCTACAGTAAAGGACCAAGGTAATGTATGCAAAGCACTTGGGACAGCACCTGCACGTCGTAAGTGCTCAAAAATGGAAACTGCTATATGGTAAGATCGCACTATACAGTCCACATTCCTGTGCCTAACAAAAAGGTTTTTTGAATAAATGAAAGATTCTTTCAGCCCATGGAAATGATGACCTCTAGGTCTGTTACCTGTTTGGTCATGCTTTCTCTCTTTCGCCAAAACCACCAGCGACCAGATTTCTTTGGCATCTTGTCTTTGACCCAGGACTCAACTGTGGCCTGAAAACAACGAAGCTGGGTTAGTCTGGGCAATCTATTGGCCACACAGCACCTACTTTCTATGCTAGCCTGAAGGACAGGGCCTTACTATGGAATGTGAGAATGTGAGCAATGCTCTCTCCACACCTCCCAGACTCCTCTAGTGTTTTTAACACCTCCGAGAGACAGACCCTGTCCTACTTTCATGGCACAGCTTTCTGACAGCTCTGTGGCATGAGACCACATGGTCTGCTATGTAGGACCTTAGGGGCTGACAGGTGGGCAAATCTAATTTATCTATCTTTGGAAAATGTGGTCCTCATGAGCTAAGAGGACCAACTAGGCTGATGATGTCTTCTTGGTGGACAGATTAAAAACCAATTGTGAATTTGTATATAACACCATCTGCCCTAACCACACTGATGTCAAGCTTCTCTTGGCTACATCACCTTCTTCTTGCTGCTTCTTCCCATATTAACGGGAGAAAACGTTTTTTTCATTCATGTCCATATTTAACTTATGATTAGAAAAATCTCTCAACTTTTACAGACCATCAGAAACTAGTATTTATACCTACTAAAAGTGAAATAAAGAAGTGGCAGCCCTGCTAATTTCCTAGAGTTTGGGCATGAGATATTTTGAGTGGGTACATATGACTTTGATCTTTTATATTAAATATTTAGCTCAAGTAAAACTTTGACTAGTACCCAGGTCAGAAATATGCACACATGGATTTGTGTAAGTACTGGACGCAATGGATGCTTTCGGAAAGGCAGCAGATGGTGGATCGCCTCACCTTAGGCAAGCTCTTCTGGAATACTTGCAAGCTAAGGATCATGGGAGCTGCCAAAGCCCAGTTATAGTAACTGTGAGAAACAAAAATTGTGCAAAACCATTACACAGTGAAAGTGAGCAAGAGAGAAGGGGAGGGAATGGGGAAGGGAGAGAGGAGAGAAGTGACACATAAAATTGCTCATTCTTTTCAATAAAGATGATTAGCTAAATTTTTTGTCACATGAATCACAGCTTCAAGCACAACTTCTCTGAACAGAAAAGCCGTAAAATCTATCAAACAGAGTAACGTTTCAATGCTTCATTTAAAAATAAAATTGAAGCTTTACTTTCACTTCAAAGTCATTGCCCAGTGGCTAATTTATATGAGATGACAAGTTTTGTAAGAAGGGAAACTTTGATAAGTAACAGTTAAAAATGGCTTGTAAAAAAACGGCAAGAGTATTTAACAATTATAAAAGCTGGAGTATTTACCGATTATATATCCTTATTACAAGGTTAGGATTGTCTATAAGTCCAGGGTTTTCTGCAAATTCATGATAAGTAATGATATGCTCCATGAATTTTTCTGCAATGTAAAATAATAATCAATTTGGTTAGAGATTATATAAATCCCTATGAGATTATTATAATACTCTGTGCACTGCAGAAATTGCAGGCTAAAATCATCTTTCTAAAAAAACTAATTTTTGAATATTCATCAAAAGCAACATGTCAAATGCTTTTTTCCCCCAGGACAAGAAAGAACACTTCTTTTCTATTCTCCTTTTCCACTGTCTCCCAGTGAAAACAAACAAACTAGTAAAATGGGACACGCCAGAGACTTTCAAAAACATACATACAGATGTGGCTAGAGAGGGATGGAAGACAAACACAGACAGACAGACAGACACACACACACCCACACACACACGAAAACTCTTAAGTTCTATTCTCAGAGGAAGAAACTTTACTGGCAGGCAATGGCATAACTGGGGAATAATCTTACAGCTTTAGCAAGCTACATTATATCAAAACGTATCTTAAAATTGTTTGGGCCAGGCACAGTGGCTCATGCCTGTAATTCCAACACTGGGAGGCCAACGCAGGCCGATTACTTGAGGTCAGGAGTTACGGACTAGCCTGGCCAATATGGTGAAACCCCATCTCTACTAAAAATACAAAAATTAGCCAGGTGTGGTGGCACAAACCTGTAATTCCAGCTACTCGGGAGGCTGAGGCAGGCATGACAATCGCTTGAACCCAGGAGATGGAGGTTGCAGTGAGCTGAGATGGCGCCACTGCACTCCAGCCTGGGTGACAGAGCAAGGCTCTGTCTTAAACAATAAAAACAACAACAACAAAACACATATCTTACGATTGCTTGGAGAATTAAAAACAAACACACACACAAACCCTAGAATTAGGCTCACGGTCTGTGAAATAAATCCAGAGTGCTTACAGAGTGAATGAGGGCATCCCATGAATTTTTGTACCCTGTGCCTAAACCTGTATTCTCTCAGATCTAGGCTAACAGAGACACTGCTCACTTGGATTGTTTCTCCAGGCAATGTGTGTATTACTTACCTTTACTTCCCTTTCTGCCTCTTCCAATAAACTCTACCAGAGTACGTCACCAGTATTTAAAACAAAGGTGCAACTTTTATATTTTACATATTTTGTATTTCTCATTCCCTCGTATATAATTTTTTAAACTGAACATTTAGGAGGATTACAAAAAGAATGTGACCTATTTAACTTTGTCCCTAGAATGAACCACAGGCCATATCACACTTTAAATTTCTTGCAAAATATAAAGCAAACAAACAATGAAGAGACAGAGAAGACACATCATGAGCTTCCTGTGACCCTGGAAAGGAAAGACTTCAGGAACACATGGTCCTGAGCCTCTGGCCACACCGTCCGCCACATCATGCCTTCAGTTTCTCTAAGGGAAAGGGAAGACAAAAGATGACAGTAGTCATGGAAAGAAAATATTTCCTTAGAGGAAAATCAAACAGGGGCCACAGGCCAAACTGAGAAATACTAAGAAGAGTTCAGTTCAAAAAGGAAGGTTAAAAAAAAATGCTGATGAATTGAGGACAGATGCACACGGCACTCAGCCCAGCCTAAACGCGTCCTGACATCTCTGCTAAACTCCCTCTCGACTCCTGAGCAAGCTTTACTCTCGTGGGCCAACCCTCCAGCCTTATACAGGAAGTAATCCTCCTAATTTTTGCCAGAAAGACCCTTTACTCAGTGGACAATCAATTTCTACAACTTCAGGGCCCTATATTCATGTCTAAGGCCCAGTGCTTTCCAGAAGGGCAGCTGGGCCCCACTCCCACAAATGTTTCAGTAACTTTACAGACGGGAAAACTGGTGCAGTGTGATGATCCCACCCTGACGGCTCAGAAAACACGGCGGCCTGATAACTCCCAACCTCTTAATTTGAAATTAGAGCCTTTAAGGACACACTACCTCAAAGCCACCCCATAAACAGGTGTCAATGAAGACCTTAAATGAGGGTGTAAGGGTCTGACATTACAGAATATACCTGTTACCTGCACAAAATCACTAAAGAACTTACATATCCTGAAACGGCAGGATATTGCTTACATGGCAAGTTTTAACCAAGTGATGACCAGACTGCTCTCTGAAAGGAAGACGGGACACCGACACCCAACGTACCTTTTGAAATTTCTCCATTTTCACTGAGGCCCCCGCAAAGGGAGAGGGTAACGTCGGGCAAGTCCATGGCAGAATCTGAGAGACACTCAGTGCCGCTATCTGCAGCTGCGCTTCCCACAGACTGTGGGGACTGGGAGCCGGAGAGTGTGTCAGACTCAGGCCACTGCCTGGAGCCGGGCTCTGATTCACTGCGGGCAGGGGATGGGGAAAAAGATCTGCGTTATTACAACTCCTTGAATTCCTGGTTTACTGCATGGTTCTCTGGGGGCTCAAACCAAATAACACATCCCCTAAAAAGAACAGATGGACCTACAATCAGGCATAACTTTTCTTAGGTAGGGTTTAGAATTGTATCATAAATGACATTAAAGATAACCTAATATAGTACTAGTGAGAAAGTAACTGTGAATATAGTAAATACGTCACAAAATCACTACGGTCATTCACAATAATGCAAACATTTCAACTATGGCCTTTCTGATTTTTAATTAAAGGAGTAAAATAGTTATAAGTATTTATTTACATTTCCATGATGAAAATGACAGGGTAATTAAGAAAATCTGATGCTTGGAAACCTTTGATCCTAACGTCCTAGAAAAAGCTGTGGCACTTTACACATCCTGTAGAAAATTACTGTAGTCCAAGGTTATATTCTTTAAAAACTAAGGCTTTCCTAAGTTCGCCTGTCACCTCACAAAGAAGGAAGGGGAAATTCAACGAGCAAATTCTCCAGGGGCAAGACCCACCCAGAAAAAGAAACGCAGTGAGAAATAAACTGGATATCCGTAACTGTCCTTCCAGGAGCTAAAGGTGAGGTTCCTGAGTATTTTCATTTTTCAAGATAAGGCACAGAAGCCAGGTTTCAGAAGGTGATCAAGGGAAACCTTATGCAATGAAGTGCAAATATGAGAGCGAACAATCACGAACGGCACAGCATCTTAAGTCTCACGGTCACCAATGCTTACTACTCTATACCCTTTCAACAGGTATTTCAGCTCACATTTGAGATATTGAGAATTTTCAAATTCACTTATTTTATTCAAAAATCCAGGATTTTTCATATTGATTTAAAACAACAATGACCCAGCGGTTTACTCGCTCTTTCCAACAAATCTCATCTTCGAGCAGTAGGTGGCAGCAGACTACAGATATGTTGTAACTAAACAGTTTCAAAAGCTGTTTTGCATTTGAATCAACAAAAAAAATTCAGGTTTTTGGATATTTTTTTCTCTTAATAGCAATGCACACTCACACCCACAAGATTGAGATTAACTGGACTGACAGAATGTTCTCACTGGAAACAGAAAATCAGCAGAACTGTTGTTATACTGGAGGTAAGGGGCAAGGGCCAACCCTTCTGTGTTCACCGCACCTGTGTCCTCTTTCTCTGGGGCACACGGCAAGGCCCGCCTGCAGTCAGGTGTGGCCACGTGAGCACATGACCAAGCCGTGAATAAGGGATACGTGGTGCCCCTCCCCAGGGGCCCTCTCCTATGCGATGCTCATTCCTTTCTCTGCTGCCCGTAAACTCTGGACTGAGACCCCATGGGGATGGGAGAGCCTCAAGGTGAAAGGAGCCTGTGTTCCTGAATCCCTATGGGCAAGGCCTCCCCTGAAACACCAACGCAGCACGTTCTCACAGGGGCAAGAAACAAAATTCCATCGCGGTAGGCCAACAAGATCAGGGGTTCCACCTCTACAGCAATTAGTGTCACCCCAACCAGTAACAACATCTACAAATGTGGGGATGCCATCTGACTCAGGATGCCACCGAATACAAAAGTGTGTGATTTATACTAAAGTTCAGTGATAATTACCAATATTGTAAATTTGGTAATGAAGATGGTAAGGATCACGACATGACTATGCTTATATGGATTACAAGAGTCTCACTCACTATCTTTAAATATTTATGAAATGTTTCAAGAAGTAGTTAATGAGGTAAGAAGCTTCCTTAGCGCATGGACAGTGACTGTGAACAGGTAAATTACAGTAGTGTGGAGTAAGATATCACCACCTTAGTTACTCTCCTCACTTTTTAAAAGAGAAACTAAGACATATACTTAAAGAATACCAATATAAATGATTAAGGCCTGGGAAATGTGGGGAAAAGGTGGTAATTCTATGACAGCTTATATTTGAACTTTCCTACTGTTAAAGCCGCTTCAGTTTTTTCACCTTCAAAAAATCCAACTATTACTTCAAATGAAGTAGATATGTTGAGATAAATTTAGGACAGAGCTAGAAAGGAGTTTTAAGAACTTTCCCAAAATACCTGTAAACAATTTAAATAGCCTTATGTCAATCCCATCTTTCTATTCCAAATAAAAAACAAAATATACTTTTCAGTAATTCATTACAAGTGTTTAATTATGTGTGCCTATGGCTCGGTATATTCAAGTCACATTTTCCATGGAGAAAAGCTGTTTTTTTGTAACCACAGAGTAACAGTTTAATAGAATTCTCCTAAGATTGGAAATGAACTTGGGCAGGCAGTCCAAGTGTATCATATTTGAGGCTCTTATATGAATTAATTCAAAGGGAAAATGTTGCAGGACAGTGAGGGAGGCTGGGTGACAGCTGTGGGGCTGCAGGGCATGTGGGGAGCACGGGCGGCTGGGGCAGCGCCTCACCAGACCCAGACCCGGCTCAGAAAAGGCTCAGGATCTCAGACGCCAAAGGAGTAAAAGCCTTCTTTGGAAAACATTTTCAAATAAAGATGTGTTTCTTTTAAAACACATAATAAAATAAATGCTAAAAACTTTCCCCAAGCATGTTGAGTTTGTATTAACCACTACAGGAAAAGCGAATCAGAAGTCATATACCCTTACGTAGGTTTAACTAGTATCTCTCCTCATTGTATTGAGAATGTCTTCATAAGTAATTATTAATTTCAAGTCACTATATTGAAATAACACATGAACTATTTCTAAATTTTCCAAAACCTGAAGCTATCATCACATTTAGCTAAAGGATACCATCATCTTGTTCTTTTTTCCTGAGATAAAATGTTTTACTCTAGAAATAATTAGACTATTTCAGAGCTGTCCTTCAATAAAAAGGACCACTCTACCTTTTAGGGAAATAAAGAGCTGCAACTTCAGGTTCTAGACCCTTTAAGTCATCAAGGTAAATATCATCAGGTCCTTGGTGCTGGCTTCTTTTGTGAACACCTGTTTAAAAAAAAAATCAGAGGTAAGAATTTAGTTATTCTTCATTTACAGTTTTGCAAAACACACACAGGTTTGCAAACAGTAAGACTGACAAGCAGGATTTGAATAGGGTTTTAATTTTATAGGTGTCAACCAACCTTTTTACTTAGGTTGGTTCTCAGCCATCCATGCCAATAGAGGAGAAGTTCAGTGCTTCATACACATACTTTGATTTTACTTATTTTCTCACTTGCTGTTAATTGAGTAATACTAGCCCCTAAATAATTTATATTTTAATGGTGAAGTCTTTTTTATATTTATAGGTAAGAACAAGCATGACCAAACTTAAGGCAACGACCTGCATTGGGAACGAGGGCATTACTCTAAAACCATGAAGGGAAGGTTGTCTGGGCACAGGATATTCACATGGTGCCCAAGTATCCACCCTGCGTTACCTTCTAACTACAAAAGGACAAAAAACACTTCACAATGGATAGATGCGGCAGATAACATCTTAAATAATCACGTTCAGCATTACTATTAGTGGTCATCACGAGATACAATATGAGTACCCAATATATGCAATAAAGTGATCTGCAATTCAAATAATAACTCTAAGCCTCTAGACCTGTACTGCCCACTCTAGTGACCACCAGCCACATGTGGGTACTGAGCATTTAAACTGTTGCTAAAGTGAGGTAAACAAAATTAAGATACTTCATTAATAATTTTATATTGATTCCACAGTAAAATTATATTTTGGATTTATTGGCTTAGATGAAATATATCACTAAACTTAATTTCACCTTATTTTACTTTCTTAAAATCGGCAATGAGATGATTCAAAATGACACGTGATTCATATTCCATTTCCAGTGGGCAGTATGTTCTAGAGCTAACTACCAGTTAAGAAAATACAGGAATGTCACCTTCAAAAAAACAGACAAATCCAGGACACGAAAGAGCCTGGAAGACACTGGCTGGGCTCTTTAAAAGGTTACTATTACGGGTGTAGAGTGGGTATGAGTATATGAGAGAGCGTTCTAAAATAAAAAAGATCAATTAAAAGAAACATAAAAATCAAATGCAACATGTGAACCCTGATGTGATTTTGGCTTGGGAAACAGGCCAGCTAAAAAAATATTCTTGGTACAACTAGGGAAATGTAAACATGAATTCTTCAAGATGACATTAGTACTGGGACAATGCAGAGAATGTTCACATTCTTAGAAGGTATATCCTGGCATATTTAAGAATGAAATGTCATGCCTGCAATTTGTTTTCAAATGTTTTATTAATAAAACACTGCATGTGGATGAATGGAGAGATGTAGGGAGAGAGGGGTTGAGAAGGAGAGAGGGAGGGCAAAATGTAGAATAAAAAGTAGAGGGGAAAAAGAATGAGGCCAAAGAATAGTAAAAACCACTCAGGGTTCCTGTCTCTAGTCAGATCCTGCACTGTGTGCTAAAGAACAAGGGTCATTAGTTCCAAAAACAAAGCATTTATCCTAAAAGAACCGGATTTCCCTCCTTAACATCTCTTAGAGCAGAACAAATGGCTACAGGCCTTTGGTGGAAGAGCAGGTGCCAAGTTAAGCCACCATTAGCTAGATGGTTGGATTTGACCATGAACACTTTCATAGTCACATTCTTTCATTTTGGATAAATTATTTCTGAGTGACCTTGAAGGTCCATACCTGTAGTAAATATGTATTCAGTTGGTTTATAATTACCTAATATTTGGCGCTAGAATTTTTTTTTTTTAAGTGAAATAGGTAGCTGGCTATATATGATGTTGGGTAATTTTAGGGAAGGTTTCACACTTTCCTAAAAATAGGATCCAAGGCCAGGATTCTGAGTATGTCTGTTCTGACTCTTACTGTACCGAGTAGTGATGGTTGGCTTTTTATTTTCAAATAGTAAGGATGTTCTGATTAAACTTGTGTTCCAAAAGTGAGGAAGAACTGTTAAACCAGCAGTTGGATGTTTTCGTTACCTATTTTATTTTTTTTTGAGACAGAGTCTCATTCTGTCACACGGATTAGAGTGCAGTGGTGCAATCACAGCTCACTGCAGTCTTGACCTCCCTGGGCTCAGGTGATTAGAATAATTTTTAAGGTAATTTTTATTATTATTATTTTTGAGACAGGGTCTGGCATGGGGTGGCGTGATCTTGGCTCACTGCAACCTCTGCCCCAGGGCTCAAGCGATCTTCCCACCTCAGCTTGGGTGGGACCACAGACAACGCCACTATGCCAGGCTCAGTTTTCCATGTTTAACAGAGACAGGGTTTCACTGTGTTGCCCAGGCTGATCTTGAAATCCTGAGCTCAAGTGATCTGTCCGCCTCGGCTTCCAAAGTACTGGGATTACAAGTGTGAACCACTGCACCTAGCCTTCTACCTATTTTAAAGGGAAATAATCAGCACAAGAGATCACATCCTCATAATTAGTATGCGTTTACTTTTATCCAATATTACTGCTAAAAACCTACCTAATTTAGCCTCAACTAAGAAGATGTTTCAAGTGAAAACATTTTTTCTCTATTCTAATTTTTTAAGATTCTACTTCACTTTACTGACATACCTAATCAATAAAGTGGTTAATTTTACTCACCAATTGATTACAACTCATTATTTATTTTCTCAGTAAATGCTTCTCAAGAACCCACTGAGTAGCAACAGTCGGGAGACAGGAGTGTAAAAGTCAGGCCCTGCTCCAACTGGACTTTCCAGGGGGACGCCATGCAAAGCAATTGTAAGAAAGTGAGTGATGGGCCTGGGCACGGTGACTCACACCTGTAATCCTAGCACTTTGGGAGGCCGAGGCGGGCAGATCACCTGAGGTCAGGAGTTCGAGACCAGCCTGGCCAACATGGTGAAATGCCATATCTACTAAAAATACAAAAAATCAGCTGGGGATGACGACGTGTGCCTGTAACTCCAGCTACTCAGGAGGCTAAGGCAGGAGAACTGCTTGACCCCAGGAGGCAGAGGTTGCAGTGAGCCAAGATCACGCCAATTGCACTCCAGCCTGGGCAACAAGAGCAAAACTCCAGCTAAAAAAAAAAAAAGAAAAAGAAAAAGAAAAAGACAAAGAAAGTGTGCGATGGGTTTTGACTGGTGAGTACAAATACAGAGGCACCCATCACATGTTATGTGGAACACTGAAATAATGTGCCATCTAATTTGAGAGTACCTGGAGCCAAATTAAACAAATGATTACCTTTCTTCTTTGACGGCGAGTCTACTTTAGCTGCCGGTTTGGATTCTGAGGGCGCCTCCGCTAAGGTTGGGTTGGGAAGGTGGTCTGCATCTAACATAGATGAAATCTGAGGACTCTCAAGAGGAGGTTCGAGAAGCTCTGCCACAGACGTTGGGTCACTCATCTGTGTACCCAGGGCTCTCGGTCTGGGCTTCACTATGGTACAGACAGTGTCTTCCATGGAAGCATCCTTCTCAACTTCACTTATGAGGCTGTCCTCACTGGGAATTACCCGAAAATGGGTATTTTCTGATGGTGTAATTGTAGCTGTCCTAGGATGATGGTCAGATCGTTCTCTTTTGCTGACCTAAAAAAGTTAAATTATTTAAAAATTAAACTACTTTCAGGGTATTTGTTAGAATCTGGCAATGTGTTCATTCTATTTTTAACTTAACACATTCATTAAATATCTTACTTTGTAACATGTAAAAATTCCATAATAAAGTGAGAAAAACTAATAATTGCATTTTGCTCAATATCGTGATACTTATAAATGTTCTGGCCAGGCACGGTGGCTCACGCCTATAATCCCAGCACTTTGGGAGGCCAAGGCAGGCAGATCACTTGAGGTCAGGAGTTTGAGATTAGCCTGGCCAACAGGATGAAATCCTGTCTCTACTAAAAATACAAATATCATCCAGGCATGGTGGCAGGGGCCTGTAATCTCAGCTACTCAGGAGGCTGAGGCAAGATAATTGCTTGAACCCGAGAGATGGAGGTTGCAGTGAGCCGAGATGGCCCCACTACATTCCAGCCTAGGTGACAGAGCAAGACTCTATCTCAAAAAAAAACGTATACATTAAATGTTCTACTGAAAAGTTATACTGGAGAAGACTGAGGAAACTGACAATTTTCAGTTACTAAGAAGTAAAAAATACTCATTTTGGCGGAGAAAACTTAATGAAAATTTAGCCCTCCTTGGACCACATTAAGGCTCTGTTAAAACAGTGTAAAAGTGGCAAGTCTAAATTCGATCACAAATGTAAACAAAATGTATGTTTAAAAAACCTAAATTCAACAGAAGATCTAAACATTGTCTCTCTCAAGAAATTTATCTTCCCAGTTCTTTCTTCTTTCATTATGAGCTGGCAAAAAAAGGTTTAACAACTTCTTGTTTAAAATTTCAGTGCTGGCTGGGGATGGTGGCTCACACCTGTAATCCCAGCACTCTAGGGAGGCCAAGGCAGAAGGATCTCTTGAGCCTAGGAGTTTGAGATCGGACCAAGCTGTTATAGTGAGACCTTGTCTCTACAAAAAATAAAAACTAAAAAATTAACTGGGTGTGGGAGCACACATCTGCAGTCTCAACTACTTGAAAGTCTGGTGCGGGAGAATCACCTGAGTCCAGGAGGTTGAGGCTGCAGTGAGCTTTGGCTGTACCCACTGCTCTCCAGCCTGGGTGACATAGCAAGAACCCTGTCTCCAAAAAAATAAAAAAATGCAGTGTGAAAATTTTAGTTTAAGGTGTCTTTTAAAATTTCCTTATAATAATCGACAATCATTATTATTCAGTAAATAGAAATATACACAAAATACTGCTGAATTCCTTCGGTTGCAAATATATAGTCCAAACGTTACAAAAAATGTTAACTTTGAATTTACTTTTATGACATGAGAGCACTATCATTTACATTCACGAGAGCTCAGTCAGAAACTGCCTCCTTTACTGGGTGGAGGGAGTCTTCACTTGTTTAATCAGACACTTTCCACAGGCAAGTAAACCCTAGTACCTTGGTGGACTCTGGGAATCCGCCCCATGTCCACTCCATGTGAGACTCTGATCGGAGCAGGCTCTCAGCAGGTTTCACCTCCAGCTCGGAATCACTCTTAGGACACACCGTCTGGGGATAGGTGCTGCAAACAGAACAAAGACACATGATGACTTGAAAGTCGGGATACCTTCAGTGTTGCTGAGCCTGACAGATGAAAAAAAACAAATGTGAATATATCGACTTTATCCTGCATATATAAAAACTCCACGGAAGGGAAGATCGAGTATTTCTTCCACCTGAGTTCTTTAATAATACTAAAAATGACATCAACTAGTACTTAAGAGGACTTACCAGGTCCTTTGTAAACACTGCATATTCATAATCTCATTTGCTTTTCACAAGAAGTCAATGAGAAGGAAGATAATTTTGTAGGCTAAGGAAGAGCAGGCAAATTAACATAACACCCGAGGATTTGATTGCAGAATAAACAGTTATGGCTATACTTTTTTTTCCACTATATTATTCAGTTACAGCCAACAGTTGACACTAAAAGATGAGAATTTTTAACAATTGTAGATGAGTGGGCACAATGTCTCATGTCTGTAATCCCAGTGCTTTGGGAGGCCAAGATGAGAGGATCACCTGAGGCCAGGAGTTCAAGAATAGCCTGGGCAAAATAGCGAGACTGTCTCTACAAAAAATTTAAAACTTAGCTGAGCACAGTGGTGCATGCCTGTAGTCCCAGTTACTCAGGAGGCTGAGGCGGGAGGATCACGGGAGCCCAGGGGTTTAAGGCTGCAGTGAACTATGAGTGTGCTACTGCACTCCAGCCTAGGCAACAGATCGAGACCTTGTCTCTACTAAAAAGAAAAAGAAAAAGAAAAAAAAAAAAACTGTAGATGGCTAAATTCCATGCTGATTATACAGATCCACAACTGGCCAACACTGTTAGAGTCAGATCAAATTTAGAAATAAAATAATCATTGAGAGAAAAGATTCATATTTATGTTAAAAGTAAACATTCAGTTCCTCGGCTGTGTGAGAGAAACAGGAAATATCATTACTATAGATTAACAGAAAAGCTAATTAATACATCCTCCTTCCTCTTTCAAGAAACCAAGAAATTTCAAAGATACTTACGTCTCTAAAGGGGACCAATCTCCGTCGGATAAGGGGTAATGATCCCCAGAATGGAAAAGCAAAGGCTCTTTACATTCCTCTTCTTTCAAGGAAGCATTTGAAGATCCTCTATGAAAGGAGAAACCAAAGAAAGGCAGGAACGATGATATTCTTGTCAGCTTTAAAAGATCCCCCAAACCTACTGATACTACAAACAATAAAAATGAAGAGGGGTAAATGATGACTAACTCTCTTTAAAATATATGAAGGAGAAGGGGGGATACACCACTGCCACCCACTATAAAACACCACAATCACTATTCACATGTGGAATGAATAGGGGGAGGACAAAAGAGAAATGTGATTTCTTTTTTCCATCCCTTAAGTGATTCAAAGGCTAAAAGAAAACTAAGGCTTTATGACTATTTCATTCAATCCTTACAAAATGAGGTAATATTTCATTGTAGATATTAAGTAATCAAGGATCCAGAGAAATTTAGTAACTTGCTCAAAGTCAAAAAGCCAGGAAGTAGTTGGATTCAAAACAAGTAAGCCCTTATTCTTTCCATTGCTCTCCCCTTTCTACTGAATGCATTTGAAAATGTATGAATATTAGCTAAAGACAATATCTATGGCTCAAAATTTTAAAAATACCCTAAACTCTTAAAACCTCAGGACTAATTTTCTTCTTTGTTTGGCCCAAGGATTATCTGAGGTTTCCTTTACTTGGAATCTACAAGATGTGAAGATGTGAGGAAGACGATACAAAAATGACAAATGCTTTTAAGATGCATAAAAGGACCTTGGGTAGGGGGTTGCACTAATGCTAATAAGGTTTTAATCAATTTACCTGTTGGTTTCTTAAATTTGCAGAGTTACTATAACTACCTTGCCATATAACCTTGAAAACATCCCTCAGAAGCACTGTGGGCCCCCGTTTTCATCTTTAGTTGGAATTTATCATTTGTCCTGTCTACTTTAGAGTCAATGTGAGAGTTACATGGTGTAGCATGTTGAAATCTCTGAAAAGTAAAAAGAAAGGCACAAAGAAAAACTCTGGCTGGGCACAATGGCTCATCCCAGCACTTCGGGAGGCCGAGGCAGGTGGACCACGAGGTCAGGGGTTCAAGACCAGCCTGGCCAAGATGGTGAAACCCTGTCTCTACTAAAAATACAAAAATTACCCAGGTATGGTAGCAGGCACCTGTAATCCCAGCTACTTGGGAGGCTGAGGCAGAGAATTGCTTGAACCCAGGAGGCGGAGGTTGCAGTGAGCAGAGATCACGCCACTGCACTCCAGCCTGGGTAACAGAGAGACTCCATCTCAAAAACAAACAAAACTTTGCAAAGCATAAAGTGCCATATTATACGAGTTTAAAGGCTTCTTATAGACAATTCAATGTTTTAATAGGACAGATAATAAATGTAAATGAGAATATCCACACTTAGTTTGCTGGACTAAAAACAGGGATAGAAAACCAGGTTATTTTTTTAACGTTACTTTTCTTCCTTTATATCTTTTTTTTTTTTTTTTTTTTTGAGACGGAGTCTCGTTCTGTCGCCCAGGCTGGAGTGCAGTGGCACGATCTTGGCTCACTGCAAGCTCCGCCTCCCGGGTTCACGCCATTCTCCTGCCTCAGCCTCCCCAGTAGCTGGAACTACAGGCACCTGCCACCGCGCCCGGCTAATTTTTTCTATGTTTTAGTAGAGACAGGGTTTCACTACATTAGCCAGGATGGTCTCGATCTCCTGACCTCATGATCCGCCCGTCTCGGCCTCCCAAAGTGCTGGGATTACCAGCTCTTCCTTTATATCTTAATTTAACATACTCTTATTTACCACTAACTGTGACATGTTAATAGTTTTTCCATATAGCTTAATCTTTTAATTTAAGGTTTTCCTAACTCTGATCTTCTCTTCTCTAGGGCCTTACTCCGGCATACCACTCATTCAAGGGGAGAAAACTTATGCCTGAGAAAGACATCTAGGAAAAAGTACTCTATTTTTCAATAAAGGAATATCAAAAGGCAAATTTTCCCTTGAGAAAGGGAAAATCAGGTTTGTGAATGGTCCTTATTTGCCCACTCCGAAAGGACACATCAGCTTCAGCCATCACTATCCATATGTGAAAGTGGTCTGAAAAGAACCACGCTAAAGTCACACAAATTTCTAACCGAAATTTTTATATTACAAATATTTTACTTACTGGATCATGTTTCACTGCAGTATAAAAGGTAAGCCAAGAAGAATTCAGCAAAGCTAACAGGATTTAGTAAAATATTGAAACAGCAATCAGGTACCACCTGAATACACAGCCCCAGGAAGACAAGAGATGGCCTTTTTTGGTCATATCCTGACAAAAATACAGCACCATTAGTCTAGGCCCACTACAGTGACAGAAAAGTTTTATGTTGAGATCCCTTTCAGTCCTAAGATTCTTTTATTGAAACAGGAATTCTAGAAACCTGTTATGAAGTTTCAAAACGGCAGGTATGCCTTAGAACAGGGACCTGCAAAGCAAACCATGACAGAGTAACAAACTAAGCACGTAGCATGAGGCTACAGTGGAGCGCACATAGTAGAACGTGAAGACAACAGCACAAGACTGATTCTCTTTGTAAAACACAGGAGTGCTAGTACATCAGAACTGAGCAAAAGAGGTAAACGGTGACTTTCCGTCAGGGCTGGGGGCTCGGAGGCTGAGGTTCACAGCCAGTGTGAACATGGCACTCCAGCCCTCACAGATGTGCTACAACATCACATCTTTCAAATTCCGCATCATTATCTAAGCCTAACATTTTTCCAATTCAAAAGCTAACAGAGATTACATGGATGTATATGACTGCCAAAATGCAGTGACCCGCACACTTGCAGTCTGTGAATACTGCTGCGTGTAAATTATATCTCAGTTTTTTTTAAGTGAGAAAAAAAATCAATTGAATGCTAAAATAGCCTGAATTATTTATGTGGGATCAATTTTAGGTGCAACATGAATTTTAAACTATTTCACTGGTAGTATGTAATAGATAAATGGGGTTGACCATAACCAAAGATCACTAACTCTGTTAACAACATCTAGCGGCAACCTTAGCACAGTACTAGTCAATGAATTTCAGCGTGGCTAATGATCTCAGTTGGCACTTGGATACAGAGCATTTCCCATAAAACAAATGGAGCCCTGCAATACTTCTCTCTGTGTTCTGTGTCAGAAACGAAGGAGAGAAAAGGCAGGGAGCATCTGTAAGATCCATGTCACTCTGAGTATCTACACTCACCCCAGAAGAACATGGAGGGTTCTCTAGAAGCCAGTATTGGCCAGCAGATGAAGTATGCAGATCATCAGAGCAGTAGGTACGATCTGTGAAAAGTCTTAGACTCCCTGGATTTAGCTCCCAGATACCACTTTTTAAGTAGGTCTGCTTTAGTGGATTACAAGTTGAGACTCCTTTCTGCTGGTCTGATATTGAGCCTCCATTTTTGCTATTGCTTGGTATTTGAAATATTTCCATCAGTGGCATGTTTCATATATTTGCACTCAAGATTATGCTAGAACACCATCCAATATGCAGAGTCTCTTCCCTCCAAAAGGCTACACATGCCTAGGTGCAATGTTTTTAATCTCTCTCACACACACACACATCCGTCCATCCTCTAGAAGGACAAACAAGGCTTCTGTTATATTTAAGCCTAACGCCCATCTTTAGGAGGGGAGGGAGACTTAGTAGGTACAGTTTAAACAAAGCCCTGTATAGTTTAAAGCTCTCCAATTTCCAGAAATGAGTTTCTTCCAGCTGTGCTATAGCAATCTGCTTTAAAAATGATTCCCTCTTCCATCTGCCTCCTTCAAGGAGCCTCAATTAACCTTAATTCTATTATCAACAAAATTCTTGAAAAGTAAAGAGTTTAAACGAAATGCCATTTGTCAAAACAAAAGAGAAACCTATTTTGTGCATTTATCTTCTCTGGAAAAATAATTTCTTTTCTAAATGGTAGGGGCTGAGGAGAATATGCTATAGGAAAGCTGCAAATTCCTCAATGCCACAGAATTCCTAGTCCTGACAACTGCAAAGGCAATTGACTTCCTATTCTTTTTCTCTTAGATTCGGAACACGTTGTTTCATATGCTGTTAATGACCATAAATAGCTTCCCTCAAATAATGTTAGAGTTTAGGTGCTGGGCTGACAGGGGCCTTGTGAAGGCCTCTTCCATCCTCTCACTTTATAGATTAAGAAACCAAGGCCCTGAGTGATGAAGAGGCCACTGTTCTACAATCTATAATGGGCCCAGTCTGTCTACCTTTTAGCTCAGTGCTCATTTCAGAATACAACCTGAATTTTCACAGATGTTTACATTTTGTTTTCTTTTTTTAAAGTCCTAATTTCTGTTGGCGGTATTATTTAAGCAGATTCTATTTTAAGGAAATTTCAGGGAAGAGTTCCTCCAGGTGGCAGCATCTACTATTCCATGGTAACCTAAAGAAAAAGCAAACCACCAACCTCCTGAAAATGACTGCAAGCCCCTAGCTTACACGTGTTGTGACATGCCTGCTTACCAAGCCAGCAAGGCGCTGGCTTAAGAGATAGGCTGGCAGCCATTCACACCTGTCAACCAAATCAGTACACAGTGGATACAGCCTTTCACACCATCTGGAAAAACAAGGTATGTACTAATATTTCTGCAATGCATTGGCTTACAATATTCATTTACAAATTCCTTTAGAATAATGATTCTTGTACAATTTAGTAGGGAACTTGGCATATGCTTTAGAAATATTTTTTTAATTCCCAAGCTATAGGTTGTTCAGGAATTCTCAACTTTGCTCTATTATGTCTAACAAAGGACACACGTCAACAAAATTTTAAGGCAAAAGCATTACTTCAGTGCTCTTTTTGGTAGATCTTAGAAGAATTTTAGTTGGTAAAAATATTTTCAGGAACGAAGCACTTCTGGGAGCATTACAAGGCTGATCCTAATAAAATTTAAGATGTGTAAGCATTTCAAGTTTTTCTCAAAAGAATACATGTTTCTTGCCCAATCTATACATTTTACTATACATAAGACAAAACTTTTAAAGGAATTTATATATATATATATACACACACACACACACAAACATATATATTATTTTTTTTAAAGATGGAGTCTTTCTCTGTCACCCAGGCTGGAGGGCAGTGGTGTGATCTCGGGTCACTGTAACCTCTGCCTCCCAGGTTCAAGTGACTCTCCTGCCTTAGCCTCCCGAGTAATTAGCCTGCCACCACATCCAGCTAATTTTTGCATTTTTAGTAGAGATGGGGTTTCACCATGTTGGCCAGGCTGGTCTCCAACTCCTGACCTCAGGTGATCCTCCCACCTTGGCCTCCCATAGTGCTGGGATTACAGGCACGAGACACTGTGCCCGGCCTTTTTATAATGTTTTTAATATTCCTGAAGTCAAGCAGTAGAAAAGTAAAAATTCTCATACTTTATTCTCCTACAGAAGAGAAGGACAAATAGCCTTTAAAAGACTGAAAGAAGGAAGGTAAAGGACAGGAAGAGTCTCTTTTTAAGAAATTCTGGTACTTTTTATCAGCTTAAATTTCTTTGGGAATCGATGATATATAAAAGTAGAGTTCAGAACATTTATGAAGAAACTCTTCTCGGCTAGTATTTTGACACTGACAAAAAAAATTACCGAAATTTATTGATTCATTCAGGATTTTAAAATTTTGTAAATATAGTGTACTCTGGTTTGTAGAGCTTAACATACTTTTCCACTATTGCTTTCCATCTTTTGTTGTTTAGTTCTATTGGAGGAATTCTGCATTCTATCAGAACTGAAATCAAAGTGTTCTATATATTCAGTGCAGGGGGAGTAAGAGAGAACACCACAGACATGACAGCTAGTGAGCAATAAAACAAGAGGAGTAGAAAACAGTTTCATGAATTAAAAATGGCTGTTACTTATAATATCGAATTGTAAAAAATTACTATCAAATGTAGATGTTTAAGATTTAAAATCTAGGTTTCAAAATTTTAGAAAATGAAGTTTTATAAAAAAGGGATTATACTATGTTATTCATTAATGCAGTATAATTATAATATACTAATACTATATTAATTAACATTTTTTGCTGGGCTCAGTGGTTCATGCCTGTAATATCAGCACTTTGGGAGGCTGAGCCGGGAGGGTTGCTTGAGGCCAGGAATTTGAGACCAGCCTGGGCAACACAGCAAGACCCCATCTCTACAGAAAATTTTTTAAAACTAGCCCAGTATAGGGGTAAGCACCTACAGTCCTAGCTACTTGGGAGGCTGAAGTGGGAGGACTGCTTGAGTTCGGGAGTTCAAGGTTACAGTGAGCTATGATAGCACCACTGCACTCCAGCCTGGGCAACAGAGGGAGAATCTGTCTCAATTAAAAAAACAAAACAAAACAAAGCATATTTTTTTTTCCTGATTTGACCCATTTAAAACAAAAGACTGGCAAATAAAACACATACTAGATTGAGATAGAGTTTATCCTTGATATATATTTGGTTTCCAGAACTAGAGAAAGAAATTATTTCCCTCTATTCTAGGATGAAAAACACTTGAACGGCACTGTTTTCCAGGAAGTAGGGTGTGACCTCTTTTCAGCAGATGGGGTGAAAACACACAAGTGGACCAGCAGCTCCCTCCACAAATAAAGAGTCTGGAAATGCAGGGCCACTTGTGGGCAGCAGCTTCTTGTCCAGTAGTCACCAATAAAGAGAATCCCCACCATGGTCCTAGTGCCAAGGTGGCCACTGAGTGGAACAGGCGAAAGAAAACGGAATCTTGAATGAGAAAATGTGTTCTACTCCCAACTGTTACCTTTCAACCCCAAGCAGTGCTGACATGAAAAACGGCATATAATGAGCTCTTCTACAGAGCAGGTAAACAAGCAGCGATCAAGATTGCTCACATAAAAAAAACCAAAACTCCTTCCTTTTCAATTCCAATAAAACAAAACTCAACTCCTCAGGAAAAAGACACCAAGCCTAAGGCCACTGGGTAGGGAAATTCCAGAGATGACATTGTGTCCAACTGTATCTGCTCACCCAGGGGCAAATCACTAATTCAGATCTTTTGACTTAGAACTTATTTGGCTCCTGGAAACTTTTTTATGGAAAGAAACACACAACCAGTCTGCTACAAATGACATTTCCGTAGCGTATTTGTAGAATAGTTGAAAGGAACAAAGAAACTGCCTTTGCTGCTGGATTCCACAATAAACTGTAAAGGGAGAAAACAAGCCCAAACCTCACACTGTATATCCATAAAAAACTGGCAGCTCCTGGCTTCGCATGAACTCTAGGTACCAGCATAAGACCCTTCCCAGGCTGAGAGCCCTACCGTGCTGCCTGGGCCCCCTTGTCATCATCGGAGCTCACGCCTACATCACATGTGTCTTCTGCGGCAGGAGAGGTGGCCTGCTCTTCCTTCTTACTGTCCTGTTTGTATTTCTTTCTCCTTCGTTTTTTCTTTTTCACAGAACTTGGAGTAAAAATTGTCTCTGTTTCCAAGACGTGTGAGATGTCTGAACTCTGAGATGGTGTTTCATCTCCACCCGATTTCACCAAAGGGGTGTCAATATCTTTAAAGAACTGATCTTCAGTAGGAATTGGTGAGGTGGCAAGGTAAGCAGGAAGCTTTTCCTTAAGGAGAATGGAGAAAGAAAAGTTATCCATGACAAACTCGACAGTGAATTAAAGCAGTAATATATTGGATACATAAATTTTCACGGTGGTAAAAAAGAAAAATACATATTCCCTAAAGGCAAGAAAGTCCCACTGAACTAAGGAATTGTCTACTGTACTCTGAGGAGGTCTTTCCCTTGTGAGGCAGCTAAGTGCTAGCCCACCTGGGAACAGGTAACTGAGTCTGTCTGAAGGAACTGACACACCAAGTCAGCATGGAACACCCCAAAGCCATAATGAAAGCTAAGCCCACTAAATTATTCACAAAGCAAAGATCAAAGCAGCAACAACAATCTCACGAGGTGTTACAAAGGACTCTTCTCAAGAACTCACACAGAACATTCAGAACAGGACAAAGTAGAAGGCAGAGATTAAGGACACTGCATCAGACAAAGGGCAGCAGGACAGGTGAGTGATGTGAGGATGCAGTGATACAGAGTGGCCAATGCTTACGTTTTGCCAAATTAAGTGGAGAAAGGCCATTAGAGACAATATCCTATAACAAATGACGTTAGTAAATTTTTAAACCATAAAGCATTTATGTTTTAAAAAAAAGAAATATTCCTTCCTGTAGGAATTCAAAAGAAGAAAATAAGGCCCAATATTTAGAAGCAGTCAAACTCCTAATACTAAATAAATGATCAAGTCTGGTGTTCAGTAAATTCATGTCTTAGCCATTTGTTTCATTCCTTTGTATCATCAGAGGAAATGGAAGGCACATAATAGAGATAAAAATTAACCTCAGGCCGGGCATGGTGGCTCACGCCTGCAATCCCAGCACTTTGGGAGGCCAAGGCGGGCGGATCACCTGAGGTCAGGAGTTTTTGAGACCAACCTGGCTAACATGGTGAAACCCTGTCTCTACTGAAAATACAAAATTAGCTGGGCATGGTGACGCATGCCTGTAATCCCAGCTCCTCAGGAGGCTGAGGCAGAAGAATTGCTTAGACCTGGGAGGGGGAGGTTGCAGTGAGCAGAGATCATGCCACTGCACTCCAGCCTGGGCAACAGAGCAAGACTCCATCTCAAAAACAAACAGCAAAAAATTAACCTCATATAATTTAAAATACTCAAGCTTTTAAACAATAGCTCTGAAAATGTATGGGTTTCTGTAATTGTTTTTTATTAAGCTTTTGAACTCAGCTTTGATAAACATATTACCCTGAAGCTAAAGTTGATTTACCTAGGAGAAATGTGTGTTCACCAGCAACACACTTACAGAGAAACTGTAATAAGATATTCTGAATGCCCAAAAGAAACCCAGATGAGAGGTTGTGGTCTCTGACTTTGAGGATTTTTTAATTCAATGATCTTTATTTTACTTACTGAAAGCTGTTTTGGTTTCTGGTGGTATTTCTTAGTTCTATATAGCAATGTTTGTGGGATGAAGGTAACCTGAACGCCTACCAGTAAGAAAACAGTTAAACAAACTGTGGTATGTCCATACTATGGAATACTGTGCAGTTATTAAAAGCACAGTTAGGTTTAGAACTAGACTTGAAAGGAATGTTGATGACATATAATTAAATGAGAAAAATTTTGAGAGAAAAAAAAGAAAATAAATGGCAACTGGGTTTTTGGTCATTTTCCTACTCTAAATGACGAACCCCCAGAGGAACAGCAGCGTGTTGTATTCATAGCATGTGGCATAGCTTAGTAATTCCAACATTTGTTGGATAAATTAACAATTTTTTGTTTTAAAGACAAGCACACAACACAAGAGAAACTCTGGTCAATGTAGTCACACGTGGAATAGGGAGAAAAAGGCTGAAAAGTTGACATTCTCCAAGTTGTCCTTGCTAAGCATAGTTTTTAGTGGAACTGTCAGAATAAGCCATGAAAACGAGGTAACTATCAATAACCCAGTCCTCTCGCTTACTGTGCCTGCTGATCTAGAAGTTCAGTGCTATGAATTATCCATAATTTTAAGAAACATACAAAAAGTGTTTTATTTTTGTGACAGATGTCTTTCATTATGTTTCATTCTGCTCTTTGCCTCTGGTCTCTGATAAGGAAAAATGTTGCTTAGGCCAAGTAAATGCAAACAAGGTATTATAAAGACAAGTAGTTAAGAAACTAGAAAAAGCACCAGTCTGATCAAGCTTCCCCTTCATAAATCATAGTGTTTCAACGCTGCTTTACACACTGGTAACTAAGTAGTTGGTTTCTCAATCAAAAAATGATAAACAATCTCATTTTACTATTGTATTTTTTGGTAATAATTTTCTTTGTAAATTTATTATATCAAACTGTAAGTTCATCTTCAAAGCCAAAAAAGTAGTCATGTATCCTTAATAAGTTGATGCTCATCAGTTTTGCTATTTGAGATTTTATTCTTTACGAAGAATGATGTACTGATGCCTTTGAAAGAATTTTTAAGAAGATTCACATTATGTGATCCGAGTTTCTAGTGAGAGTGTAAAATCTACAAATAAATAAATAGATCCACACTGAATCCATCAAGAACAGTTAATCAGCATTCAAATCAGTAGATACAGAATGTGTGTGCTGGGGAGCGGGGATCATAACAAATCATGCTCATTTGCTAGAAGAAGTCAAACATGTAATCACTTACAAAAGGATATAGGCCAATTAATTTAACTCTCTTGAGATCATAATAAATGAATTCACCTGACTACTAAAGGTGAGGGATGTAATATCCCAACTAAAATGGTAAACATGATTCCCAGTGGAAAGGACACGTGTGGATAAACATATAGCCAGAAGAGAAATGCCTTACTCAGGCAGAAATGAATGTATTCAAGTAAGATGCAAACCAGAAGCAACACGAAGAAAGCTCACTCAAGTTAGAAAGTGATGTGCCTTCCCTTACAAAAAGTGCAAGTACATGCATTCAGCATGCTCCCTGCACCCTGGAACTTTGTATGGAGAAAAATTCCTCATCCCTTCAGCTCGTTTTTGACAGCTTAGTTCTTCAACATGAAACTAAAGCTTGTCTAGCCAACAACAGTCCTGTGTACAATCAACCATAAAAAACTGCTGAACAGTCAGTTTGGGCCACATGCCAGGGGCCTGAGCACACTGTGTAAGGAGGGTGTGACCCACGCGAACTCACATATTCTTCTTCAGTCTCCTCAACAAAGAAAGCTTCTCCATTGTCACCCAACTTCATGTGAAGATCCACTGCATTGCCATTGATTTCTATATCAATCTATGGGAGAAACAAAATATGACTTAATGTTCAAGGAGTCTTTCCTTCAAGTTAAACTAAACCGGAACTCTGAGTTCTCAAGCCAAACTTAGTGTAGTTTTGAGGTTCCTAGAACTACAGCCTCTGAGAAACACTGCTACTTGCCCCTACCCAACCCCTAAGAAGCCAAATGGAGCTGGTAGAGGGAGAGATGGATAACTAGGAATTGAAAGAAAATGTTTCACCTTCTTATTTTTACAACATATAAAAAATTTTTAAATTATTTTTCAAATTTAAAATGGAAATATTATTGTCAAACATTTGCACACTTTCCAAATTATGGCACAGGCAGGCCTCACCTCACACGGTTCAGATACACGTAAGTTTCAGGAACCTCAGTATGTGAGCTGTGAGCAACTGCATCAAGTACAACCTCACTGACAGCTCTTCAGCCTACAGATCACTAAGTAAGTAACAGGTGACAATCGGTGCTGTGACTGGTCACTGATGATGGTGGTTCCATTTTCCCAGGAACCAGGTGAAATGATGGGATAAGTAATACCATGTTTAAAAAAAAAATTCAGGTAGACATATGCGTTAGGCCATTTTTGTGTTGCTATAAAGAAAATACCCAAGGCTGGGGGCAATTTATAAAGAAAAGAGGTTTAACTGGCTCATGGTTCTGCAGGCTGTACAAGCATGGCGTTGGCATCTGCTTCGTTTCTGGGGAGGACTCAGAAAACTTTTACTCATAGTGAAAGGCGAAGTGGGCGCAGACACAGTCACATAGTGAGAGCAGGTGCAAGAGACTGGGGGTGCCACACACTTTTAAACAATTGGATCTTGTCAACTCAGCAAAAACTCATCCATCCCCAAGAGGATGGTGCTAAGCCATCCATGAGGGATCTGCCCCCACGATCCAAACACCTCCCACCAGGCTCACCTCCAACACTGGAGTTCACATTCCCACCAGGCTCATCTCCAACACTGGAGTTCACATTCCCACCAGGCTCACCTCCAACACTGGAGTTCACATTCCCACCAGGCTCACCTCCAACACTGGAGTTCACATTCCCACCAGGCTCACCTCCAACACTGGAGTTCACATTCCCACCAGGCTCATCTCCAACACTGGAGTTCACATTCCAACATGAGATTTGGAGGGGACATCCAAATCTTATCAACATATTTTGTCAAATTGCTTGTTATAAAACTCCTATGTACGGGCCGGGCGCAGTGGCTCATGCTTGTAATCCCACTACTTTGGGAGGCCGAGATGGGCAGGTCACCTGAGGTCAAGAGTTCGAGACCAACCTGACCAACACGGTGAAACCCTGTCGCTACTAAAAATACAAAATCAGCCGGGTGTGATGGGCGCCTGTAATCCCAGCTACTCGGGAGGCTGAGGCGGGAGAATCACTTGAACCCGGGAGGTGGAGGTTGCAGTGAGCCGAGATCACACCATTGCACTCCAGCCTGGGCAACAAGAGTGAAACTCTGTCTCAAAAAGAAAAACAAAACAAAACAAATAAACAAAAAACCTCCTATGTATGAATAACATAACCACACTGAAGCAGGTGAGGAAGAATGGGACTAAGACCTAAGTCACCTTGGAAACAGCATTTTGACTTGTATTGTAAGTCTAAAGACATATTTTATATAAGTTACCCCAAACAAATATTGTGCAGTAGTTGGTACATTCACAGAGATTTGAGTTAGCAATTCTGAAACTATTTTGTGTTAGGATTAACTAAGCAGATATACTGATGATAATCAGAGCCATGTTTCCCGTTGAAAGAGAAAAGTTATAAATAAGGAGGGGGAAGAAGCCTGTGATGGTAGATGGGAATTGGAGGAACCCGTGTGCACTCATGATTTTTATATACAGATGCAGGGGTGTGTGTGTGTGTGTGTGTGTCTGTGTCTGTGTCTGTGTGTGTGTGTGTGTGTGTGTGTGTCTGCACACACATCCACCCATGCTCGGGCTGCCTAGAAGCAATGATACCTCAGAAGTAATGAGCACACCTAATAACCAGATCTTTGTTTGTAAATACTATTCTTCAATGAAAGGAACTGAGGTAAAATAACTAATGCCAGAGCTGAGGCAGGGAAAGTAGCTTCTTCTGGAACATCTTCAGGTACCGGGAAGTAAGGGTTCAAAAACTGATGGGAGCATTTCAAAGGCACTCAACTTGAAGGACCTATACTAACAGTCAAATTGGGACAATTTGAGCAACTAATTTCATTTTTGGAGGCTATCCATTTATCCAGGGTAGCCAGGAAAATAGAAGAATGCTTCTGTAACATGCAAATTCAGACTCTTATTCATCTACCACCTCAGAAAAATTAACACTTCACAGCCCTGACTTTTAGAAATCAAGTATGACATTCCTCAATATGACTACTTACTTTATTATCTTTGTCTGACTTTAAATGGAGTTTAGTCTTTCCAAAAATTAAACCTAACATCAAATTATGCCAATATTGGCAATACTTAAAAGAATATGCTGTGAACTCTTTAGGCAACAACAACACAAAAATTTTAAAAATATTTTGAGAGAGCACCAAGTTGGAACAAATTCTTCCCACCAAGGTGATTATTTTAAAAAGGATACTAATTTGATATATTAAATGCTAGTAAAATGGTTTTTTAAAAACCCCTCATTTCCATATAGTCTTACTTCTTACACTGTGGCTTAATTGTGCTGAACATAATATAGGACTAAGATGCTGAAATGAAACTGGTATCTCTGAGAAACAGTCAATGTAGCAGACTTTCGAACTGGCTTACCACTCTTTGGGTAAGAATATCTCAAATGTCTTTTGGGAGTCTATTCATCCTGTTTCAAATCATATACAAGTTGGGTCTCAAATCCAAAAATCTGAAATCCAAAAATGCTCAAAAATCTGAAACTTCTTGAGCACTAGCATGACACTCAAAGGTAATGCTCAGTGGAGCACTTCAGATGTCAGATGTCGGATTTTCAGATTTGGGATGCTCAACCAGTAAGTATGACGTAAATATTCCAAAAAATGAAAAAAACTGAAATCCAAAATGCTCTGGTCCCAAGCATTTCAGATAAGGGATATTCAACCTGTATTTCTGGTGTGGCTTTAGCGAGTAGAGGTGGACTGTTGTCCAAGCCAATAAATATACCCCTTTTCCAGCTACAGAAACTGGTCCCAGAGATACGTCTGTTCTTTTGACAGGGAGGCTAAATACTGATACTTCTGTAGGAAGCTCTCTCTCCACTGGGGTTGAAGTGTGAACAGATTGTGAGCCTGAGGTATTGGTGGCCATCTTACATTAGAGAGAAAACACAAGTGGAAGCAGAGCTGAGAGGTGGGGAAAGAAAAAGGGAATTCTGACAGCAAGTTTTTTTGCCTAAGCTAGTAGAGGATAAATTTCTGTCATTAGCAATGAAAATAGTTTTAATACACTGGGTTATTTAACTTTGATAAATAATCTGGCCAGATATGGTGGCTCACATCTATAATCCCAGCACTTTGGGAGGCCAAGGCGGGTGGATTACGTGAGATCAGGAGTTCAAGACCATCCTAGCCAACATGGTGAAACTCCGTCTCTACTAAAAATACAAAAATCAGCCAGGTGTGGTAGTGTGCACCTGTAATCCCAGCTACTCGGGAGGCTGAGGCAGGAGAATCGCTTGAATCAGGGAGGCAGAGGTTGCAGTGAGCAGAGATTGCCCCACTGCACTCCAGTTTGGGTGACAAAGTGAGACTCCATCTCAAAAAAAAAAAAAGAAACTTTTATAAATAATCATCAGTTTTCTGATATCAATAAAAATAAATTTTAAAATATCAAGTAAAGGTTTACTTTATAAAATTAAACTCCTAAGTTATTAAATTTACTGGGAGTACTGCTGTTCTATCAAACAATTACAAATCCATGGCAGTGGGAAAATTATTATACTAAATCACTCTAAACAGTGGTTTCAAGCTGGTCATGATTTCAAGTTCACTTCACAGGTACACCCATATTTGAAAAACTGGGGTCTTACTTTCAAATCAATGGCCAGCTTTCCCTAACCCAAACTGACTTAAAATAAGGCAAACAGTTAATGCAAATTGCCAGCATATCTCGAAGTAGGCATGATTTCAGGTTTACTCTCACAGTTTTTCAGTTTTCTCACAGGAAAGCTGTTTTGGTAAATCAAATGGCCACATTTCCTCCCAAACATATTTTTTTGGTTTCTGAGATACTAAGGGAGTAGGGGAAAAAAAATTATCTTTTCCTGTGTCTCACAGGTACATTCCTATTAAAAATGCAACGTTTTGACAAGAGAGTAACACGATTGTGTAGCTTTTGCACAGGAATTGTACTATTTCCTAATTAGTGGCACACAGCATGCAGGAAAAGGTGATTTATCTATTTGGTCACCATTTACAGATGTATAAGTGCTTATATACATATCTGCCTGCAGGTTCCATTTTGAAAGGCTTGACACTGATCCAATGTGATAAAAAACAATCCCAGCAAAAAAAGTAATGATGATTGATACCTTATCAGCAGTTTTACAATAGATCCATACAGAACTAATGGGAAACTTTGGTTTGTTGCCAATCCCCCCAGAACAGGTCCAGACTGAAAGTAGTATTGGTATTACCACAAAGAAAAAATAAATCCCAGAGAAGCTCAACTATGGCTAAATAACACTGTTGTGCAATGGAAAGTTTCTAAGTCCCCAAGTAACCCGCAACTGCTTTTGCTTTCTAAAGCGTGACCCTGAACAGAGGCCAGACCACACAAGCCCTATTACCCTGAAATGTTGTTCTCCTGTAGAAACTGATTTTGTAATACCTAGAAATGAGACGTCATTCCTGGAGGAAAAAATAAAAAGAATATCTAGTTTTGTGAAATCCATTTTCTTTCACTCTCAAAATAACATTTAATTTAATTAAATAGAGGGAAATTTCTATTTAAAGATCAGCTATATAAAATAGCAGAAAGCTGAAAATAAATGTTTTCGACTTACACCGGTGGTCCTCTGCCACATACTTTTAGGTCTGTGCCAGAAAACGGTGAGGATCTTTTGTTGTGTTTTAAAATGCTGACAAAGCCTTTCTATGTTGTTTAAGTAGACACTGTGGGGCAAGTGTAGAAAGAGAAATCTTACTATGTACCTGCAAAGTGTTACTACTAGCTCTGTTTTCTCATTTGATTGACACCAGATATGCTAGCAAAACTTCTAGCTGCTCCATAACCTGAAGAGGATATACAAAAAAGAAAAACCTGGCCGGGCGTGGTGGCTCACACCTGTAATCCCAGCACTTTGGGAGGCTGAGACAGGCGGATCATGAGATCAGGAGATTGAGACCATCCTGGCTAACACGGTGAAACCCCGTCTCTACTAAAAATACAAAAAAATTAGCCGGGCGTGGTGGCAGGCACCTGTAGTCCCAGCTACTCGGGAGGCTGATGCAGGAGAATGGCGTGAACCCAGCAGAGCTTGCAGTGAGCTGAGATCACGACACTGCACTCCAGCCTGGGAGACAGAGCGAGACTTCGTCTAAAAAAAAAAAAAAGAGAGAGAGAGAGAGAGAAAAGAAAAACCTACACAAATATCTTCCTCCTGAAAGAACCTTCCCTAAAACAAAATGAAAGTCAACCAGCCTATGGTCTGTTGGTTAGTATCTCAGTCAAATGTGGGGACAAGTCCTGGTATCAACACCATAATTTAGATTACAAAAGTTTTTACAGCTTTGTCAAAACAAAATGTGGCATTAATTTCCTTTAAAAAAAAAAAAAAAAAAAAAAACAGCCAGATGCGGTGGCTCTATACCTGTAATCCCAGAACTCTGGGAGGCCAAAGTGGGTGGATCACTTGAGGTCAGGAGTTTGAGACCAGCCTAGCCAACATGGTGAAACCCCTTCTCTACTAAAAATTCAAAAATTAGGGGGGCGTGGTGGTGTGTACCTGTAATCCCAGGCACTTGGAAGGCTGAGGTTGCAGTGAGCTGAGATCACACTGCTATACTCCAGCCTAGACAACAGAGCAAGACTCCAACTCAAAAAAATGTGTGTGTGTGTGTTTTCTTGACTATACCAACCTATTCCACTTACAATTAGTATGAAGTAACCTAAGTATTTAAAAATACTATATAAGGTAAAGGAAATTTTTATTTTTCTGAATATGCCTAAGTTGTCCCATCTAGTTTCTGTTTTGCTTTTCTGAGTTGCGACATGTAAGATTATTATAATAATTTTCAGTTTCCCTTTTTTTGAAGAGACTTCCTGCAGTCAAGCTTTCTGGTTTTAAAAGCAACTTCAAAAGCAATACATAAAGGTTGACTTCTCATAACATTGTCTCAACATCATTCAGGTTTAAAAAAAAAAAAAAAAGCCCAGAAAGCTCACAATAGCGATTTATTCATAGAGGATGACTTTTCCACTCCTTGAGGACACTCACTCACTTTCTCTTTGGATCTCAGGATGACTTTTCCTCTCCTTGAGGACACTCACCACTTTCTCTTTGGATCTCAGGACTCCCAGCTTCCCAAACCGAACGTGAAAAGGTGAACACTGATAGCTGCCATCCTGCTGCTGTACCACGATGACATCGATGCACCCAGAGAGGGTGGCCTGGTTAATGCCCTTGTAGAGTTCCTTTACAGTGACAATCACCTGCCCAGCCAGCTGTCCCACATAATTCATGGTTTGAGACTACGAGAAACAAAAATTAGATGAGATGTTAACACTAAATTTGTGATCTATTGACAATGACAAAGAACAGTCGTAACAAAAACGACACCACTCACTCGTACGCCACATTTGGTATCATTAGCCTTGTTAATTTTGAACCCAACAGTCTCATGCTACCACTGTTTTTACACATTTCCACACATGGGCCACCCCAGACTATTCTCCTTTGCATCTGAGAGGCTGCTCCAGCCAGGGCCTGAGGCATTCCCTTTTCTTTCCCAGCAACCTGGATAGTACTGACTCTGCCATTAGGGACTTTTTCCTCAAAGTTAGGACCAGCACAGAGTCACCAAAGAACCCTGACCTCCTGCCCAAGACCCTTTGGAATCTGGGGCTACTGCATCCACTTTGGCCAGAGCAGCCTAACAGAAAAAACAAACATCATCCCCAGGAGAAACCAGAGATTCATCTCCCAACAGAACCAATGTAATAAATTACTGAGAGCTAAGTTTTGTAAGGAACTATTAACAGAATAGTATGGTTCAGACACATGCTAGATTAAATAAATTCTGGCAAGTTTGCCTGAGCTTAGCCTATTTATAACATTACCTCTAGGGACAAATCCCTTCAATGCCTCAATATAACTAACTGGAACATGCATTCAAGTTCTACAAAGTTCAAAGCACAGAAAAGGGTTTTACTCTTGTTCCTCAACCTCAGTTCACTATTCAAATCAGAATCAAAAGGTCTGCAAGGAGTTCTCCAGAAAGGCTCAAAGGAGAGGAAGTACAGCTGAAGCCAGGGGTGGCTTTATTGCCTTGGCCCCAACCCCAACTTTTCCGCTAATAAAAAAAAAAATCCCACCTTCAGTCCTAATGTCAGATTTCACTTCCAACTATTGAACACACTCGCACATTTTATTCATTAGATACTGACACCCCTACATTATGTCAAAGTACAATTCAGTGAAAGCCATTCTGGAGACTGGAATGACAGAGAGCAACCAAGAGACCCTGCACTGCTCCAGCCAATTCAGAGGCCAACGTTCAGCCAATCACAGGGCGGACTGACTGCTCTCCAGGCTGTCTGCCACAAGCAGCTCGTGGTTTCCCTACGTCCAGCTTGGAGGCTGCCTTGAGCTTAAAGTTCCATGCTCCATGTTCTGCGTTGCCCGCTGAGTTCAAAACTGAACTGGGAGAAAGAATGCTGTCTTCTTGGGAAAACTCAGGGGCTTCCAGGATATCTGCCTGCCCAGAAATTCACTCTGCTCTTCACAGATGAGTGGCCACGGCAGAACCCTGATTCTAAATTGTTTCCCGTTCCTACACGCGGATGAATGTGTAATCAAGGCCCATCGGTTCTATACCCTGAAGCATCGCCATAATTTTACCCTAGAAGAAATTTTTTAAATATTTTAAAGTTAATGTTACCAAGGCCCTAAAATGCAACCACAGAAGAGCTGGAAAACGCTTGTTCTGCAAAACTTACTCCTAAATAACAAAATAAGGTGACATCCTTTATGTGGTATCAAACAATTACAATCTGGTGATGGTTTTGGTTTTGGAATAATTGATTTGCCCTCAATAGCTAAACCAAATTAAGCACGTTATCAAACGCTCAATAATCATTTCTTGAATGAACAAATGAACTAGCACTAAATAAGAATAAAAAAATAAGAAACCTAAAAACAAACAAACAAAAAAAAGTGTAGAGAGGAAAGAGTGTTTCATCAAAATATTCATATAACATCCTATTATGTTTTTAATAATTAAATTTCTATTTTGAGGTCACTGTAGATTCACATGTGGTTCTAAAATACAACACAGCTAGATCTCATGCATCTTCCTTTTCATATTCTGTAAGTAATGCATAGTCACAACATGCTTTTTACCTATACAGCACACACATGAATTAAACAGCATCCAAGCAGTCAATCTTTGTATTACTGCTTGAATGGTGGGTGGCAATGTTAAAATGAATTTTATTACAAGAAACAAACAAACAAAAATCATAATTATTAGGCCTTTTCTTAAAAGAAACTAAAAAATGCTAACTTTTAAGCATTGACATTCAGCCACCAACAAGTCTTATAAACATAAATATGTAACAAGCTTCCATCAACTACAGCATAAAATTCATAATTAAGTGTAACTGTATCTATTCAAGATTATTTTAATTATCACGGTTAAGGGATGTGCTGTTATATGGGAAAATCTAATGTGTAAATGCCAGTTGCTAAATGTAGAAAAATACAGGTTGTCCAATAACTGGTTTTCTCTTGACAGATAAAGAAACAATTACATTTATATTATGAAGGCTGGTAAAACAAAAGTAAAGGAAGGCCTGTAGCTCAAAGTGCTACACCCTGGGAACGCTGAGCAGCTGCCTGCTAGAAGGGTCACCGCAACAGAGCTGGGGAAAGAGGCTTCCTCACAGTCATGTCCAGAGGAAACGCAGTTGTTCATCACAGGCACGAGGGGTATGTTAAACAGTCTTCTCTTGAAGCAGAATCTAGCGCCATATACCTTATTCCTACATGCCAGCCCAGCACAGCCACACAATAAGAACCAAGGCAGACCCATCCTGGTCAACACCTGGGAAAGCCACACTCTGAACCAGCAGCAGAAAAGATACACAATGAGGTAACCCAAATGTTTAAAAAATACAGCAAACCAACACATTATAAACTATTCCTCATATTTTATCATGAATGATGAGGGAAAATGTGGGAGGAGAAAATAAATAACGGAGAGTGACAGAGACCAAGGGAGAGCCATGCAGAAAGCAACAAACAAGAAGTCATAGAGAAAAAAGAACAAGAGCGAAGACAGAATATATAACCAGAAAGGCAGGCTGGTTTGGAGATGCCCACACAGAAAGCAAAACGTGGAAATGAAGAACAGTCACAGAAGCAGCATCCCTACCCTTGAGGCTTGCGGGCATAAATAAAAATATTAAAGTGCACTTGTTGATTCTTGGAACAAGAATACACCCAGCCCATTCTTTTAACAAATACCAAAAATGCTTCTAACACATCTCTGAAATACTCTAACATTAACAATAATCACACCAGAAGCAACTTTTTTTTGAAAGCTTATAACATCCCAAATTCTTCAACTTATACATTATCATCTCAGAATTACTTTAGAGGTGGTATTATTTCTATTTTTAAAGATAATGAAGGCTGGGTGTGGTGGCTCACATCTATAATCCCAGCACTTTGGAAGGCCGAGGCAGGCAGATCATTTGAGGTCAGGAGTTCGAGACCAGCCTGGCCAATATGGTGAAACCCCATCTCTACTAAAAAAAAAAAAAAATTGGCCTGCATCATGACGCATGCCTGTAGCCCCAGCTAGTCGGGAGGCTGAGGCAGGAGAATCACTTGAACCCAGGAGGCAGAGATTGCAGTGAGCTGAGATGGTGCCATTGCACCCCAGCCTGGCCAACCGAGCGAAGACTCCATCTCAAAAAAAAAAAAAAAAAAGTATCAGTAAATAGGTTCAAATACCAGTCCCCTTCCTACAAAAACTGCTTAAAATTATTTCAATTATTTGATGTGTTCAATCAAAAATAACTTTTGTTGAGGAAAAGAGCTATCAGAGACACAAGGTAGTTAAAAAACAATAAGAAAAATTTATAAATTATCAGCACAAAATGGACACATTCTATTTTTATTTTCATTCTGAGACAGGGTTTCACTGTGTTGCCCAAGCTGGAGGGTAATGGTGCGATCTCTGCTCACTGTAACCTCCGCCTCCTGGGCTCAAGCAATGCTCCCACCTCGGCCTCCAGAGTAGCTGGGACCACAGGAATGTGCCACCATGCCCAGCTAATTTTTGTATTTTTTTGTAGAGACGGGGTTTTGCCATGTTGCCCAGGCTGGTCTTGAACTCCTGGGTTCAAGCAATCCACCTGCCTTGGCTTCCCAAAATGCTGAGATTACAGGTTTGAGTCACCACGACTGGCCTCAAAATGGATACATTCTATACCACTCTTTTAAGTGTTTCAAAATCTGTTTCTTAACTTTATCTCCAAATATCTAATCAGTGCTAGTATAGTTAGTACTACCAACAAACACACAACTACACTTGTTACACATCTCTCTTGTCAATGCTATGTCAACCTGTATGTTATCTCATACAGTCTTCACACACACTCATGGATTTGGTATTCCCATTTATATGTGGAAACTCGGGTTCAGAAACATCCAAGGTCAGCACACTATTAAATGGCAGAGCTAATATTCAAACTCAAGCATGAGTCTAGAACCTATGCCCTTAATTGCATCTCTAAGTGATAGAAATGCTCTAAGTAAACATGACAAAAGCCTTCATGAAGCCTCCAGATTGCTTACTGCAAGTGGGCCACTTTCAGCAATCTGAGTATCATTTTTACTTAATGCAACTTGGCTACATAATGATGAAATGATTACAGGGAGTCCAAAGAAGCCATACTCACCCTCCAAGTCTCCTCACACCACTACTATTAACCCTCCCACTGGACCACAGGCCAGTGTTACAAAGCAGACTCCCGGGAGCGCCACACGTCGTGAGGCTTGTGGACAGAGATTACAACAGTTTTTACCAAAGAACATGCCATTGCAGCTAACTTTCTGCTCACGAACATGACGAGTATGCTAGCAGGGAACAGGGACAACAGATGCTTCAGGAAGTAGACCACAGGACACCGTTACCTAGGACGTGGGTAAACGTTCCAGCTTGCTCCTGTGCTCCTGGACCGAACTCCTTCAGGACACCCATGATTATGGTTTGCATTTGATTAGCATGTAACATTTTTCAAGAACTTCCTCAAATATACCTCATTTGATTTTCAAAAAGAGAATGTAGGTTATGATAGCAGGCATTATTAATTTCATTTTACATTTGAGACTGAGATAAGAGGTGTGTACCATTCACTAGAACACAGTTCTACCTATACTCAGGGTCCCAACTTTCTCTACTGCCTCTGACCCCTGGCTTAAATCATTGGGTCTCAAGGTCATGTGGTGTCCCTGAGGGCAAAAAAATCTGAGGGCTGAACTCAAGTTATACTAAATCCCTATGGTTTTCTCCAAGAATCCCAGAGTAACCTAGAGGTGGCCAGGTGTCTTATATAATATAATCCCTTATGATAAGGCTATTTGGGAGACTATTAGGAAGACTAGAGAAAAAAAAGAGAAAAAATCTGCTTGGGAGAGTTAGGTAAGGCTTCATGGAGCAGAAAATATTTGTTCGAGTGGAAGTATGTATAAAGGGCTGAACAGACGAAGGAGGGGAGGTTCCCAGCGGGCAGTGCCAAGCAGACAGAACAGCTTATGGGAAAATGTGCTAAGTTTGAGAGACAAAAGTGAGATGATGCAAGGCCTTGGACTCTGGGCAAGTTTACCATGTGGGCAATGGGTGCAATCAGCGCTTCTGTTCAGGGAAGTGACAGGATTAGGTCACAGGAGGAGGATGAACTGGAGAAGAGGTAGCTAAACGCAGAGAGACTACTCCAGAAGTCACCACAACAAATTCAGGCAAGAGACTGCACAGCTCTAAGGCAGAAGAGACACACAGGGAGCTGAAAATCAGTTAGTCTTGACGACTAAGGGTAGATGCTAAGGGCAAGGAAACTGGTGAGGACCATGCCCCAATTTCTAGACAGCTAGAAATACCTCTGGCACATAGGTGGCATTCAGTGAATTCTGTTGTATGAACCAACTTAGAGATATGGAAATAAAAAGAGTAGACCTGGTAGGGAATTTCCTATTAAGGTTGAACTTAAAGAACATTACTTACTACTACACTGCTTCAAAAGTTTTTGTACATGAAAATCATTTGGGGTGGTTTTAAAAAACGGAAATTTCTCTTTGTTTTAAAGCTTAAAAACTAATTATGAAGATGAGCCAGGTTAGGGAAGCATAGTTCCATGTAAAAGTAAGAGCCCTCACTACTTTGTGCTACTTCCAAAATCAGTTCAACAGAAAACTGACTACACAAAGGATCCGAGCCTTGGGAATTGTCCTGTCCTTTGTCTTTTACAGAGAAAAAATACAGGGGAGTTTTTGAATCTTTCTGAGCTGGTGCTGGGCCTCAGAGGACTCCCTCCTGAGAGAATGAGATTTAGCCAGGATGAGGTGTGCTTTGGAGGATCTGAGGTTCCAGTCAACTCCCTGTAGATCACGAACTCTGTCTTTCTAAATTAGAGCAACCCCATCACCTCCACTGTTCGAAGGCGCAGTCAGGGAGGTTTTTATATCTAACTTTTTTCCCCACTAAATGAGGAAAACTGGCAAGGAGCACACTCTGGGTCAGTATTTCTCAGAGTGGTCCTTGGACTGTCTGCAACAGAATCAAGCTTTGGTGCTTAAGAATGTAGCTTCATTCATGAAAAATATGGGAAAGGGGGATAAAAACAAATACACATTCCTGGACCCCAACCCAGACCTACTACCTAAAAAGCTGGAAATGAGGTCTTTAAAAATCTGTTACCCAAGATTCTGACAGACACCCAAGTTTGGGAACTAACTCTGGGCTCTGTTGGCAAGAACTTTCTCCTCTTAACCCTGATTAAGTTTGTTACAAAGACTAAGTTGTTATGGGCTCAAGTTCAGATCCTGTCGTATAAAGATGTCAAGATCTGTTAAGTGTGGATCAGAAGTGGAAGCAATAGATAGTAATAGAATTTCAGACATTTTAATGACAGCTGACCTGATTATTTTATGATACTTAAATTCCAGAACTGGCAGTGCTTCTGTCAAAAAACTCAGAAATTCTGGCCTGGGAAGACTGCTTTCCTAAGGACCCCTTCCACAATTACAACCAAATATTATTTCATATCAACCTTCGGGATACGTAAGAAGAGGGGATTTTCTGATTCAATATTTCTGTTTGGGAATTTAAACAGACACATAAGGCAATGGCCAGATCTGAAAAAACAGGGCTTCCTGGATTTCAATGATTTCAGTGCTCAGAGAGGCCCCGAAACACAAGGGTGAGCCCCCGTAGCCATGTCTATAATATGGGATCCAGGCCTTGGTATCTGCTGGCTGACCGGGGTGGGAGACATCTGGCCCAAACAGATATTCATGAAAAGTGTATGGAGAGCCAAGGCCACCCAAGACTGGGAGGGCTGGGCCACCTGAGATGGGACGCAGAAGGCCCACCAGCTCGGAACACCAACACCACAGGTAGCCTCTTGCCCTCTCGGCGTCTCTCTGAATGATGAACCAGTCATAAGTTTCTTTGTGGGGTTGTTCAGAGTCCATTTCTAATGTTGCCAACAAAGGATTTAAATCAAACAGGCTAGATCCTGACTGGATAAAGCAACCTGGAGCCCTATACCACCCTCCTGCAGATATCGGCCTGGCAAGACTAGCAAGAACATGCTGCAGATGTAACCCAGATAACACTTTATTCTACTTAACAATTTAATCTGTTAAGAAAAAAAATTTTTTTTAATTTTTAAAAAATGAGAAAATATGAAGCTGGCCTTAAGCTTAGTTCTCAGGGCTGTTAAGTTATAAATTAGGATTTTTGGATCTGTCACAACGTTATTTCCTTTGAGGGAATCTGAAAGCTCCGACTTCTGCTCACTGAGTTCACTTCTCTATGATGGTTTCAACACACTCACTTTCTATAAACAGATAAACTGCTTTGTTGGACCGAGTAGGGCTTAGAAAAGGGAAGACGCTTTCCCACTATAGCAATGCACCTTCTCTCCGAGTGGTGGCCCAGACCTTTACTCAATGACAGTGTCTGCTTTCGCTTTTCAGCACATATAACTTAAGGAAGGACCATAAACATAACCTATTTCATCTCCAAAAATTACCAGCCCCCATCTTCTACCCACTCCAGTCATCGGCCCAATAATTTTCTGGACAATCCTTCAAAAGCCAACACCAGTTTTCATCTTAATCTAATATTTTATAAGAGAAGCAAGGACGTTTCAGGTTTCCTCGGTAAGAAGGAAGTGGGATCAAAAAGGAACGTACATCCACAACAGACTGTGAATCCCCAGAGCACAATGGCAAAGATCAGAAAGATGATGGCGGGAGGATGTGTGGGCTTGGTGGCTGAGAAGAAAGCAGAGGTGACAAGATGGGATCCACTGCTGTGGGTGCCCAAGGCCCCCGCCCTCTCCCCACCACAGCACTCACCATGCAGCATGAACATTAGGCCACCTCCAAACTGAGTCCAGTAAAGAAGGGGATGTTCCGCAGGCTTCACTGTCTCCCGGAAGCCTAGCACAGTGCCTAGCAACAGCAGGTTCTTAATAAGTGGTTTAGGATCAATGAATGGACCAATGAATAAACGAATGAATGAATGCAAGGCCTAGTGAACAGAATCAGCACGGAGAGGGAGGAATATACACACTGTTGTGTTTTGTTTTATCTCACCGACTTAGAGTAAAATTCAAGAGGTAAGTGAAGATACATATAACCGTGCACTAAAAAATATAAAAAATAAAAAATAATTTTAAAAACCCAGGCCAGGCACAGTAGCTCATGCCTGTAATCCCAGCACTTTGGGAGGTTGAGGTGGGTGGATCACCTGAGGTCAGGAGTTTGAGACTAGGCTGGCCAACATGGTGAAACTCCCTACTAAAAATAAAAAAATTAGCCAGGCATGGTGGAGGGCACCTGTAATCCCAGCTACTCAGGAGGCCGAGGCATGAGAATCACCTGAATCTAGGAGGCAGAGGTTGTAATGAGCCAAGATCACACCACTACATTACAGCCTGGGTGACAGAGTGAAACTCTGTATCAAAAACAAAACAAAACAAAGAAAAGAAATCCATGGTGGAAGTTAACCCAAAGTCCCCAAAGCAATGCTCATGTGTTCAGAAACCAGTACTTTCCTCCAGAGGCTGCTGAAGACCTCATAGAGAAAAACTTGCTTAAATCTAGTTTATCTCAGGGACAAAAATGACACCGCTTCAGGATGGGCAAATCTAAAAATATCCCTGTGAGAACAAATGACAGCCATGTAGATCATTCTGGAGAATACTGAGCAGCCCAGCAGCAACTTGCAGCAGAGACTGCTGGTCATCAGAGGAAGTCAGTGTGAAGTCAGCTGAGACAGAAGCAAGGGTGCCGTAACTGGAGATTATTACAGAAAACAAAGTGAAACACAACCACCAAGTTACCCATTTTCTACTAGTCAGCTGACTTTTATGAAAATGCCCAGTATAATTATGCTACAGAGCACAGCCTTTAAGAAAAACGGCTGGAAACAATAGTTTAATTTTCCTGTGCTCAACAATGTACCAGAACATTCATTTTCTTCAGCAACAGAACCTGGTACGGAGCAAGAAAAACTAGTGTTCAATTTCATCGTTAGATTTCAAAATAACATGTGTGGCTTAAGGAGATCCCAAAACGCCAAGCAGCATGCTCAAAAGGGGGCCCCAACTCCCTTACTCAGCCCCAACAACACTCACATGGCCCAACTTGTTTCCAACTATCACAGCTCTGTAAAACTAAACGGTTCCTGTTCCCACATTTCTCTTTAATGCTTCTCCCTTCATTTCCCAAAACGCAGACTAAGACCTTGTCATGAAGCTTTCTGATAATTTATTTCTTGTCTGTTCCCATCAAGGCTAAAATATGCCCTGTTTTGACCTCTGTACATGAGGTGACAGATGCTGTTTAACCTGATTGGCATTTAACCTGACTGGCAACTAGAGAGAAATGCAAGAAGTAAAATAATTAAGAACTGTAATCAGTTCAACATTCTGTTTATAATTAATAATGAAAGATATTAAACTATTACTTAAGTTAACCTTTGTGTAATGGTTATACCTACCAGCACAGAAAGAATTCCAGCTAAATGTTCATGCCAATTTAGCTATGAAATGAAGTTTTAAGATTACAAATAGCTGTACCTTGAACGATTCAAAATAGATTTTTCTTTAAAAAAAAAAAAAAAAAAAGCACACACTTTACAGATAGTAAAACTAACCCTTTCGTAGTGTACAGTCATTAGCTGTGACCACACATTCCTGTAGCCACCACTATAGTCAAGTCAAGACACAGATCAGATTGTTCTCCAAAACGCCCAAACCCATTTGGAATCAATCCCTCTTCCCTGCCCATGCCAATCACTGATCTGCTTTCTGTCTCTAGTCTTGCCGTCTCTGGAATATCATATAAATGGAACCATACAGTATGTACCTTTGGATTCTGGTTTCTTTAGCTTAGCACAGTCCACATGACATTAATCAATATTCCTGCATGTATCAGTAGTCTGTTCCCTGTTAAGTAGCACCCCACTGTATGGATGTATCAAATGTTTATCCATTCACCAGCTAGAAGACATCTGGGTTGTTTCCAGGTTTTGGCAATTACAAATAAAACTACAGGTTGAGGAGTTTTATTTGTAATTGAGACCTTTTCCAAAATGCTCAGGACCAGAAATGTTTTGAATTTTGGATATTTTCAGATTTTGGAATATTTGCATATACATAGTGATCCAAGTCCAAACATAAAATTCATTTATGTTTCATATACACCTTAAACACATAGGCTGAAGGTAATTACAGAAAATATTTTCAATTAATTTTGCACATAAAACAAAGCTTTAACTGCACCTTGACTGGGATCTATCACCAGGGCAAGTGTGGAATTTTCCACATGTGGCATCAAAGCATTTTGGATTTTAGAGCATTTTGGATTTCAGATTTTTGGATTAGGGATACTCATTCTGTACTATAAACATTTGTGTACAGGCATTTGTGTGAACGTAATTTCATTTTATTTGAATATTTTAAAATGGGATTGCTAAGGTCTATTTCTACAAAGTTGATTTTACTGGTATTGTTTTTAAGGTATCTTCAGTGTCCTTGGGGGAGCCTATTATTAGAGAAATCCTTCCTTACATTATTTTACAAACTGATAATAATTTAACTGTTTTTTAAGTTTGGATTTTCACATGTGGGATTTGCTTAAAATGTAAATTCACCTCTATACTGGTGAAAATTCAAATTCATTTTCTCACGGTCTTAACTTTTTAAACATTGTATATCCTCGACAAATTACATAAGCTCCCACTCAGATGTTTTCTTCATTATTCTTCCTAATGTTAGTTACAGGGAGGTGATGAGGGAAAAAGAGGAGAGGGCGCTAACTCACCCCTTCCAACTGCCGTTTTAGGCTGGGTGCGGTGGCTCACACTTGTAATCCCAGCACTTTGAGAGGCCAAGGCAGAAGAATCACTTGAGCCCAGGAGTTTGAGAGCAGCCTGGGCAATGGAAGGAGACTCCATCTCTACAAAGAATTTTTAAAGAAATTAGTTGGGTGTGGTGGTGCATGCCTGTAATCCCAGCTACTCCGGAGGCTGAGGTGGGAGGGAACGCCCGAGTCAGGGTGGTGAAGGCTGTAGTGTGAGCCGTGTTTGTGCCACTGCACTCCAGCCTAAGCAACAGAGCAAGATCCTGACTCAAACAAACAAAAAAAAATTGTTCAAACCCCAAATGCCATTGTACATACCTCATCTGATTTAATCCTCACAACTAGGTGAGGTAAATGTTATATTCATTGTACTAATAAGAAAACTGATGTCCAGAGAAGCAACTTATCTATAGTCAAGCAGTTACCCAGAGACATGACCAAACAAAAACCCTGGTATGTCCACCTTAAATACCCATGTTAATTTCACTGAAACCTAAAACAGCTCCTAAAAATTCATGGAATTTTCAGGCTATGTGCGGTTAAGAATTTCATAAAGGCTTTTAAAAGGCTATGATGATTCTTCTATATGCTACCACACACGAAAAATCTTAAGCCTTTTTTTTTTTGGAGATGGGAGTTTTACTCTTGCTGCCCAGGCTGGAGTACAATGGTGCAATCTTGGCTTACTGCAACCTCTGCCTCCCGGGTTCAAGTGATTCTCCTGCCTCAGCCTCTCGAGTAGCTGGGATTACAGGTGCGCGCCACCACGCCCAGCTAATTTTGTATTTTTAATAGAGACGGGGTTTCTCCATGTTGGTCAGGCTGGTCTCGAACTCCTGACCTCAGGTGATCCTCCCACCTCTGCCTCCCAAAAATGCTGGGATTCCACACCTAGCCAAGCCTTTTATTATGAGTAGTCTTACAGATATGATTACGTTATGATCATAAAAGTGTGTTTTAAGGGGTATGTCCTTACCCTAAACCTTCTAAAAGAACTGTGTAATTAACCTATTTTAGTGGCGACTATTGATAACCATAGCAACTCTAAAATAAGCCAAGAAATCTGATTATTCAGCTTAATTCCACATACAAAAGGCACACAATTTTAGCAGGTTGCTATAGAAACCATGTGTAGTACTTTCAGGGTTTACTATCACTGACATTGGTGGGATACAATTTCCTTTGAAACACTCCAACTCTATCGGAAGTTCTTTCTATTTACACACCGACCTAGAAGTCAGGAAAGCGTACGATTCTTCCACCATCAAAATTACAGCCCCAGACTGGAAACAAATTAATATATTACTATAGGTTCTATGTCTAGGGAAGGACAGGTTAAACTTTGCTCATCCCCCCTTACTTCCCATCTCGTCCTCTCTCACCCATCAAAGAACTTTAGTTAATATCACAGTTAACATTAACACAATTAGGACAAGTTTAAAATGTCAAGTAATTACTTGTCCTAACTGTGTTAATGCCCTGGGTTGAAGGTCCCTCAACCTGTATCATATGGTACCCTAGTAATGAGGGTAAGAACAAGCCAGATGGACTACCATTGCAAGTCCTGTAGCTAAGGTGGCAGCTACCAAATTAACAAGCACATGCAAAACCAAAGTTCACAGTCAGTACTCTCAACAACTGGGGTTGAAGGGCTTCTTATCAAGAAGTTTGACAGAGCACCTGCTTTAGAAAGCAAACAACACTTGGAAAAAAGAATGTAGACTGCCTGTTCAAAAAGAAGATAACTCCAAGATTAAAATTAATTTGGTTTTAGTGGAATCCTGAGCCTTTCTGTCATTTGTATACGTGGATTGTTTATATGTTTTTTGAAATGTTTAACAGCTTCCCTGCGCATTCAACCCACTAAACATTTCCTGAGGTGTGCTCAATTTCTCTGACAAATTTTTATAAGCATACTAGCCATGGAACTATACCACTTCCCACACAAAACAGGGGACTGGCTTTACTAATGAGGGCTAGCTAGGAGTGACATACAAATTCTTTTTAGTGTAAGAAGAAATGATATTAACCCAGTTATGGAAAACGATACTTCACCATGGAACAGAGTGTTCATTAACAAAGAGCACTTAACTAAGTCATAATAGCCTTTGGATCCACAGATATACATCCAGAAGTCATCGTTCCAAGTCTAATTAATCATAAACACCTGGGGCTGGGTGTGGTAGCTCACGTCTGTATTCCCAGCACTTTGGGAGGCCAAGGCGGGCAGATCACCTGAGCCCAGGAGTTCAAGACCAGTCTGGGCAACATGGCAAAATACAGTCTCCACAGAAAAATACAAAAATTAGCCAGGTGTGGTGGCACATGCCTGAGGTCCCAGCTCCTTAGGAGGGCTGAGGTGATGGACTGCTTGAGCCTGGGAGGCAGAGGCTGCCTCCTACACTGCACTCCAGACTGGGTGGCAGTGAGACTTTGTCTCAAAACAAACAAACAAACAAACAAACAAAAAACACCATAAACACCTGGGAAAGCTTCTAAAAATAAAACTTTCCAGAGAGGAAGGCTAAAATGAACCCTGTGGTGTTGGACTGGAATTGGAGGTCTCAGTATGAACTCATGGTTTTAAAGTATATACACAGGTAACTAGATGCAAAAGCACTGATGTGTTTATACCTAGAAAACACACTCAAATATCCTAACTCTATTAACAGGACCTAGAATCAAGGATACTCTCAAAACAATGTGCGTATCTATGGCCCAGATCTTGCTTTCTAAATATCATTCTTCAATAAAAGGAACCAGGGCTCTTTGGAGAAGTGGTTGATTCATTCCATGGCTATGGGCAGGAAAATACAAGATAATGCTGGAGCATCTTGTGGAGCCAGAGACTGGGAAATGCTCAAAATCAAAAGAGCGAGTGTATGTCAGAGAAAAAACCAGAAGTACACTTCCAAGAGCTAAACACAGAACAATTTGAGCAACAAAATAGGATTACTAGATTATAATCAGTTGAATAAAATATTCTTGAGTCCTCACTGATACAATAAATTAATATATAAGTGAGAAATGACAGCTCTTACAGATGAATTCTAATTAATGAAGAAAAAATGAAACCAGAAACTCACTATTGGAATATATCACAGTATTATTTATGGAAGGCAAGATCCATCAATGGATGTTAAAAATAGGAGGCAAAAGTTTGAGGAGAGGCCGGGCTTGGTGGCTTACGCCTGTAATCCCAGCACTTTGGGAGGCCAAGGTGGGTGGATCACCTGAGGTCAAGAGTTCAAGACCAGCCTGACCAACATGATGAAACCCCATCTCTACTAAAAATACAAAAAGAAGCTGGGAGTGGTGGCACCTGTAGTCCCAGCTACTCAGGAGGCTGAGGCAGGTGAACTGCTTGAAGTCGGGAGGCGGAGGCTGCAGTGAGCCAAGACAGCGCCACTGCACTCTAGCCTAGGCGACAGAGAAAGACTCTGCGTCTTTAAAAAAAAAAAAAAAAAAGGTTGAAGGAGAAACAAGATGTCTGGATATTCGTAAAGTATTTTCCCCAAGATACACATTCATTACAAAAGTAAAAAACTTTTAACTCTACAGTAGAGAAACCCGGAAGACACAACCATAACCAAGTGATCGGGAAAACTTAGGACACATTCACCTCAGGGACTCCTGGTATGACTCACTGAAAAGGACTTCGGAGGTATTCTGACCAAAAACACACAACCTCAATCTAATTATGAGACAACATCAGACAAACCGAAGTAGAGACAAATTCAACAAAATATCTGACCGGTGCTCATCAAAACATCAAGGTCATGAAAAGCAAAGACTAAAGAACTGTCACAATTGGAAAAGACTAAGGAGACAGGACAATTCAAGGTAAGGTGGGGTTCTGGAACAGAAAAAGGACATTAGTAAGAAGAATCTGAATAAAGGCTGTAGTTTCATTTTCAAAACAAAACAGTTATTCTTGGCCTCCATTACTGCCTTCAGTTCTGCTTCAGTCTGTCTGGGAAATCTGTATTTTCTTTTGAAAGCTCCACAGGGATTCACTCAGCGATGAGTCAGATGTGGGCATCACCGTCCTTGCGACTTGTTTCTCACCCCCGGCTGCACGCTGGGAGTCACTGAGGTGCCTGGGGAATCCTCATGACCAGGCCACCCCCTCTGCAGATTCCAGTGCAAGTACTTTTGAAAGCCTCCAAATGATCCCAGAATGTAGCACATCTCAAGCTGTGTCTCAGGACCACAGGTGCATGGAATGAGTTCCAAACCCTCCTGTTTTCTTGACAGTGAACAGAGCTGAAGGAGGGTGTAGTTCCTGTTCCTTTCCTGCCTCACTTCCTGGCCTCAAGTGATCCGCCTGCCTGGGCCTCCCAAAGTGCTGGGATTACAGCTGCAAGCCACCATGCCCAACCGGGATTTTTATTTAGATCCTTGCAGAGTTGTGTCCATCTCCTCTAGGCCAGGCCAGCAGCCTGACCTTTTGGGACATCTAAACGCACAGTGATGGAACTAAGGTGTGTTTTCCCAGCACACAAAGACTACACCTGGATCACATCTACAATACAGGGCTCACCAGGCACTCTAAGGAACTGAGTATGTGGAGTATGTAATCAGGACCAAGTATCCAGGCAAACTCAACATGGCAGCATTCATACAGCCATTTGCTGGATATCTGCCCAGCTGTGTTATTCATAAACCCAGAGCAGCAAAAAATTCAGACATATTAGTGAAGGTAAACAAAAATATATATATATTTACATGCATCTATGGGGACTCAGTTGTAGCACAATAAATATTTGCTAAATGAAGACAATTTTGTTTCCTCTACATTAATAGGCTTAGCTATGCAATATACAGTCTGTGTGGAGGCAGTTTATGTGCATGTATTTCTTAATCGTAAACTATTTCTAAGTCCTTCCTTACTGAAAACAGATGGGGGCATAAATATAAAAATGAAAAAAATGAAAAAAACATAAAAATGAATAATAAATAATTTTCAAACAGCCGAAACATATTCATGTCCGTAATCCCAAAACTACTCTCCCCTAAACTCCTGAGCTCATCTGTGGCAAGCATGCTTTGAAAACAAAGACTTTCAGAGAATTTACTCCCCCAAACTGCCTGACCAGTAATCTTGTATGGTCCCCCAATATATCCTCTTAGCAGGCCTCTGTTTTCATTTCAGTGCACACTGTCACTTGGCTAGTGAGCCTACCAAAGCACACCTGTAGGTTTACTAGAATCTTCTCCCTCGAATGCAGCTACTTCTGCAGGGCTTAAGGAACCATCACCCATTCATAGCTCAGTGGCAAGAGCACAAACACTCCTGAAACGCAGGGGAGTTAGGAGGGAGGAAAGGTATCATTTTCAAGCCCAAAGTTATTAGCTGTGGAGAGTGGGAGCTAAAACATGGCTTTGAAAATGGAGCTCAGAAAATGTTTATCTCAAAATTTTGGTGAAACCTGGCCCTTATCCAGAAAGAAAGAGGAAATTCTTGCATTAGCCCTTCCTTGTTCTAGAACTCAGAACTCTGGTTGAGTTCTCTGGCTAATTATGAGACAGTTAGGTATAGTAACATTATTTCTACAAGGAAACAAAATTCCACTCAATTAAATACTTTTTTGAACACTGGCCACGCTAGACTGGAGGAACTAATTAGTTGTAGACTTGTTCACCTAGAGTTGTTCTATGAATCTGGGCAGCAATCAGTAATGACAATGTGTCATGGGTAGGGTTCCCCACCACTAACCTCAGCCCCACCCCAAATTCCAGGTGGATTCAGGGTTTCCTAACTTAGCACGAAGCACTCTGCCTCATATCATGTGCCCCACCCGCAGGGTGACTTGCCACCTCCGACCACTGTTTGTGTTATTAAATCTGGTTGAGCTTTTTGGCATCAACCAGAGGTGTCCAGGTCCTTTGATAAACAGCTCACAGAGCTGAGGATTGAGGGGCACTGCCCTCAGGGCTTCCTGGAGTCCCCTGCAGCTGGTGAGGATGTGAAGACCCAGGATCAAGCCTCACTTCTGCTGGAGAAGAGGTCTGGGCTCTGTGCCAGGGGTTCTCTCTAATAAGAATGCTCAGGTGACCTCTAGAGTCCCTCCCAGCTCTAAACTGTAGACAGGCTCCAATTCTATAAGCATTTCTGAGGATTACAAGTTTGGCTAAGAACTCCTGTAGTATATTCTTCCCAAACTTAAAACAAAAAAATGCAATCAAAGTGATTTTTAAAAATGGGGTGAAGATATGGCCAGTAGATTATTCTGGGACTTCAGGGTATTTTAATACAAAATAATTTAGCTTTTTCCTTAGCAAATAAAGGTATTGTCAATTCTTGTTTCAAAAATATGAAAACATGGTCTTTGAAATTTCCACGTTTCTAACAAAGCACAGAAATCTTCTCATGGTTTTCTAAATCATGAGATGATGCCTTTATATTCCCAAATCACAAAACCATGAGGAAAGACTCTTTCAAAACTTAAACTGTCACCTTACAAGAGGGGTGCTCAGAAAGGATGTGACTTGTAAGGAGTGTTCAGGTCACAGAAGGCCTGGACCCTGAAAAACAGGGTTCTCCCTCTCACCACACACACCCAGGTTCTAAAGTCAAACTCCTACGTAATCATTACAGGCTACTAAGCAGATATCAGATCCTTATCCCAAACGTTAGCATTAAGAAAACTCATGTTTCTCATGGGACAGGGAGGTGACTCACTAGACTTCAGTGTTCTAATGGCAACATAAAACCGAACCGTTAATAGAATGCAGTCTAAGCAAACACCCCTTGACCTCTTTCTGGAAAACACCAGCAGACACAAGTCCTAAGAACTTCCTGTGACGGACAGTTTGTGTGTGTTAGTGCTACTTAATCAATGAATAATTTTTAAAGTATTTCGTAAAAAGTCAGCAAGGTTCTCTATTCTCCCTTCTGACCTTAACAAATGTGAGTCAGCCTGTATGTGTATACACTCTATAATATTAAAATGTTGATTTCAAAAGCAAACTGCCTCCCTTGGTAGCACCTGACTCTTCCATTCATATTCAAACCACATCTTCCCATTAGGCCCTGAGAACTCTGAACAAGCACACTTTTACTAACAGATCCAAAAGCAAAAAGCAGAGTGTGATAACATTTTTAAAGATAATAAACATTTGTATAACCTTAAAACTAAAATCAGATTATGAGCCACAGATTTTAGAAACTAATTTTTGTCTCACTGATTTTACGCTTGTTTTCATAAAAATATCCATCCTTAATTTAAAAAAAATAATCTTGAAAATACGTGTTTACTTCTTACTATTTTTAAAGGAAAGCTTCCACAGGTAGAGTTACACTGTCCTCAAGTCAATTGATTTTGTTTCCTTAATGCAGATTTCTGGGACTTACATTAAGCTTATACAACTTGTTCTAAGTTATATCTTGTAACAAGAGAGAAAACTCTGGATTAAAAAAGTTCAGGCAATTTATATTTTCCCCATGTATTTCAAGCTTACAAAAATGTCTTGTTTATGATCACAGAAGAAAGCACCTGCAACCACCCTCTATAATATATCCAAATACAACGTCAGCTTCAAGACATTAGTTTACCATTCCAATAATTATGACTAGGCCAACAAAAACTGTAACACTTTTATACGATTTTTACTACTACACTTAAATGCAAATACTATTTTTGAAACGTAATTTTTAAAAATTCTCAGTTTAAAACAGCAACTTCATTTTTTCCCTAGGAAAAAAAGTATTTTGTTAAATAACAACAAATAGAGACAGTAGAAAGACGGTACAGTGAATGAAGCAGGGTAGGTAGCCAAAGACTTCTGTTCAACATAGCACTTAGAAGTTAATAAAATTCACCACAACATTTTCCTAAGAAAGGACATTAATTAGCTTTTTTGTTTTGTTGGTGCCGTCCCCTCTTCTCTCAGTAGTGTCCAGATTGAGCAAGCAGGGAAGGGAAGAGGCACATTGGGAGATGTAACTCACCAGGATACCAGGAGGGGACTTGTCATGGTAAACATCTTGAGTTTTACTTAATGAGCCTTCACAAACCTCCTCATCTTCCTTATCATCTTCTAAGTAAAACATCTTGAAAATCAACTAGCATGTCTTTTTTCAGAGATGAAGGTGTATAACCAAAACAGAAAGCTGCTCTCTTGATAAACTGAGTACAAACCACTTGCAGACACAGTTATATGGCTAAAACAGAAAGGAAATGGTTCTAACAAAAAAAAAAAAGCAATGCATACACAAGTTTACCAATGAGATTTGCTCAAAATGCCTCAACCCCTTCTCCCCGAAGGAGATAAGCAGGGGCATGGGACAGGTTGTGCCATGTGTTTACACTGATAGGCACCAAGACCTGCCCAATCACATGATGGCCACTGCAGCTTCCATCACACGGGACAGGGATTGAGTTAATGATTCTCTAAACCAATCACATCCTCATTTTTTAGAAATTAAAACAGCTACTATACATATGGAGACTGATCTTATGTAAGCTAATCATGTAAGGGAAGTCATTTACATACATTTTCCCAGCAGCAGGGAGCTTCCCAAAGTCAGCCAGATGACATGCTTCAAAGAGCCCAACTAATGAACACTTTGACTTTGTCAGACTGGCATGACCCAAGACATTCTCACAATTCTGGGAGGCATTCTGCTCAGCACTGGATATAACAAGCAGAATTTACTTCATTTCAAGAATATGATAATGCAACATTGTAAAATTCAAACATTCCCGGTATTTCTTTGGCAGCTCTCAATAAGTCAACACATAGTAATTTCAACTGAATTTTTCTAAAAACCGAAAGCACACTTAACTCACATGGACAAACATACTAGATTTCTGAATTAAGATATACTATTTTTTTCATACCATTGTCTAGGATTGTGCTGTTCATCACAAACAGCCGTTAGCCACATGTGGCTACTGAGCACTGGCAATCAGGCCAGCACCAACTACAGTGTGCTCCAAGTGTAATGTACACACTGGATTTCCAAGACTAAGAATGAAAAGAGAATAAAATAATCTCATAATTTCTAATATATACTACATATTTAAAGGATATTTTGGATATATTGAGTTAAATAAGGTATTACATTTACTTTTACCTAGTTTTTTCTTTTTCCACTTTTTAAAATGTGATTACTAGAAAATTTGAAATTACACATGTGGCTCACATTATATTTCTATTGGACAATGCTGCTCTAAAACCCTGAGAAAATCTTGAGAACAAGGTGGGGAAAAGGACATTCAGGCAAGTTACAGGTAAGGAAGAACTGAGGACAACTGGACTGTTCATCATTCCTTTAAAGTATTTAATTCATCAACAATACACTAGCTGATCCACATCCATTTAATGATCTTCACATTAAACCTTTTTCTCTGCATCTCAACTTCACAAAAGACAAAATTTTCAAATATTTGACCAAGCAATAGGTGTTTGGTGATGTTTAATACAGTAACACACCACAAAGGTTCATATAATAAAAATGTTAAGTGGCCGAATTAAAAACCTATTTCATCAAAATTAGAAATGGCAAAACTTATCTTGCACGCAGCATGTTTTCCTGCTTGCCTTCTAGCCCAGCAGATAGTAACGTGGCCTGCAGTACACCAAAGTGCCCAGTCACTTGCAATCTAATTCAATACACATCAGGTATACAAACTCCTACTTCCAGAAAAGAACGGTTTAGGTTTTTATGGTCTAAATTTTATGCAATGAATAAAATTTAAATCTCTTCATGCATGAACTACTGCAGCTCAGGATCCTTGGCATCAGACGGTAGTGATAAAAACCGGATATTGGGGTGCTGCCGGTGGAGAAAAGTGGAAAAAGTCAGAGGTCAGCAAGAAGGGGAGGCTAGCAGGAGAAAGAGACTAAAGAGAAACCTAAGAAGGTGAAAAAAAGCAAAGTTAGAGGGGCAGAGGAAATAAAATGTAGAAGAGATGAGAAAACATTCAACTGGATAGCAGAAGGGGAAAGCCGTGAGGAGGGTGGAAAGAAGAAAGACAAAAACCATATCCATTTTAAATGTGAGTAAACTAAGGTCCACAAAGAGGTCAGGAAATTAGCCCAATGTCACCCAACTGGTCAACAAAGGTGCCAGGACAAGAAGCCTCCCAGTTTCTGAGTCAGTGCCTTTTTGTGTTAATGCCAAGCAGAGACCAAGAGAGAACACGCCGGGGATCGGCAGGAGGAGGCTGACAAAAGGCAGGAGCAAAGGCTTAGCAAGTGAGGCGTGGTGGAGATCCAGCAGGAGAGGTCAGTGGGTAGAATTCTGTTCAGCAACTCTTGCCTACAACGCAACTTACACAACAAGCGGAGTGCCGAGGCCAGTCATTTGGGGTTTCCTGCTAGTGTTTGTATTGTTTCCTTGTTCTAGCTGATGACTCCCAGAATGTGCTGACTGCAAGGAACATGTACTATGGACCCATCAGAAGTGAGCTCATTTTCTAAACACCTGTGTTGCCAACAGGCACACACCTACAGTTTCCTCCTATGGCCACCTGTGGATCACCCTGACCTTAAAGGCTGGTAGCCAAAGTTCTGCTTCCAGCCCCCCATCTGTAAGGTGACACTTTGCAGTCTTGATGGATAAATGTTAAAATCACAACCAAGATTTTCAAAGGAAAATGTTACCGTATTGTCAAACTTTTTCTCTACAGGCTAAAATAAGAATGAATACTGAGAAAAGCTACTTTTTACTTTTGCATAATATCTTCAATGATCTTTTTTTTTAAAGTGTATAGAATTTGGAAGTCTTTTTCCCAAGACTTAACTCTTTAAAAAAAAAAGTCTAACTTAGGGAAACAAAGCTAAAATGCTAGTTAGGAAAAACAGAATCTTGTTCAGATTCCACAACTTACAATGATGCTAAGTAAAATATACACCTTCTTTGTTTTTGTTTTTTCTACTACTAATCCCATAAGTATTGGTATACAGGGCTTTTTTAAGAGGATGTAACGATTTATTTAAAACTTTCTAGCTAGAATTTGCTTATCTGAAGCTGTACTAAGCTGGTTCAACAGAAATACCTTTACACCACAAGTATGTTATTTTACCATAAAACATGAAAATAACTGTACTCCCCCCAGTGGCCACACTGTGGCCACACAACACCTTGCTCCTGGATTACCAATGAAGATGTGACAAAACTACGTTTTGATTATTTAAAAATCATGAAAAGATTTTATAACCTCAATGACAAAGAATTTCATAACACCCACCAGAATTCTTCTATAGTGAAGAACTTAGGTGCATTTCTGCATTTTCAAGGCCCCTCATGACAAAGGGAACATGTAAAAGACCATGGCTCACCTGAAACAAATGTTTTCATTTACAGCCAAATGGCTCTCACCATCTACACTAAAGCACATGAAGTGTTTCTTCTCCTAAATGGAATCACTTATAATTCACTGTTTATGAAAACAACCCCAAAGGGACTGACTTTTTATTCAAAACCAAGATAAAAGTCCTCTTGCTACCATTCTTGGGTTTCTCAAACATTTGTAGTTTAACTGCTCATTGGGCAATGGTTATATAGTGTACTCAAGTTCCAGTGTTTCATAATATCCTCATACAATCTCAAAATTCTAAACAAGACAGCTAGTGGCTGGCAATTTCACTGACCTGTGAGGGAATAATCAAATGCAAACAGATCTTCCTCCAGGAACAGAAGAGGAAAAACAAGGCAGGGTCTCCTGAGGTCAGAGGCCCAGCTTAAAGTGACTCTCGCAAAGATAAACTGCTTTGAAGACTTGTCATTTATCTTTAAAATTCACACATTTCGTAGTCTATTCTGATAAGTCTATTTTTTTAATGAGAAAAAAAAAAAAGACTAACTGGCCAAAGCTTTCTTCTACCAAGTTCAAAGCTTAATGCAACACGTTTACTGTAAGAATCAGAATATGCTCGGTGTACACATCGCAGTTTAAGGAGCTTAGGACCAAACAAACTCTGTGGTCTAACCCTTCCAACACAAATGTTCGAGGTCAAGCTTACCACTATTTACCCACTATTTGGAGACGAGAGAGACAATACCGAGAGTTGCCTGGCTGTAGCAGTCAAGTGTATCTGAACATTAAGAGAGTAAAGCTAAACAGCCTAATTATGGATCAGAAGAATTATGGCCTGACTTGTGTCACAACTTTTGGACAACGTTTTCAACAAATTGAAGTCAAAAGAAATGGAAAACCCTCTGTTCTGCTCAGGCAGGAGTCCTGAGACCTCAGTTGCTTGACAGGGGTGGAGGTCGGGGGTGATGAGGGGGCCTGTTAATTGCATAATGGTTTCTGTTTAAATGTGTCTTTTTCTTCTCCCATTTCACCTCTGAACAGTAGTCTGCACAGTGATGACACCGTTAAGTATACGATTTTCTGTACTAGGGTTATATTACCCCCATTTCATTCAAACTCAAAAAATCCTGTTGAAATGCAAGTCTTACTATCGTCAAATTTTAAAACACTAAATAATTTTCAAAGTGTAGTGCTTTAATCTTCTCAGAAACAAATTACTTGTTATAGACTCACAATAATAGGGGTGGCCCAGTGCATCACAACAGTGAGGCCAAGTGAAGGTACTGGAAGAAGTCAGTGCTGGGTTCCTATACTCCAGATCAATAAGTGAGATAGTTTAAAGCCTGCCCCCCAAAAACAGCAACAAATAACAAATGAAGGTGAGCAAGAGTTGATTACATCATTAAGACAATCCAAATAAAATATAAGTGAAAATTATCACAAAATGTATCGGCACCATGTAGGAACCCCTCATCCTCTCATTCCTTTACTTGTTTTTTTCCATGTGGACATTTCAGGTCCATCTCTGACTCCAATTTTCTCTTCTACAGCTGGTTCCCCACAACAGTCCTAATTCAAGATTTTCTCAACCACGTGAAAAACTGGTGAAGGTTATTTAAATTATTCTGTTGCTGTGATCTCTTTCAAACAATTACTTAAAGTTATTTAATTTAAAAGATACTTGTAATTAGCTGGTACTCTTCTTCCTGCCACCTTCTTCCATCTATAGAAATGAACGGCTGCTGTAATGTTAAGTACTGTACTTAGAAACCAGGTGGGTGGATCGCTTGAGCTCAGGAGTTCAAGACCAGCGTGGCCAACATGCTGAAACCCCATCTCTACTAAAAATACAAGAATTAGCTGGATGTGGTGGCTCATGCCTGTAATCCCAGCTACTCGGGTGGCTGAGGCAGGAGAATTGCTTGAACCCTGGAAGCGGAGGTTGCAGTGAGCCGAGATCACACCTGGGCAACAGAGCGAGACTGTCTGTTCTGCAGCCTGGGCAACAGAGCGAGACTGTGTCAAAAAAAAAAAAAAAAAAAAAGAATAATCACGAGTGCTGCCAGCAGGCCAGATGGGTAACAGTATAAATTACTGATCTGTAACCTTCAATGGAAGGTTCCCATTGAATCTGGCAACCCTCATTTGTTTCTGCGGTCAGTTCTTTCTCCCAATTTCTGGTTCTTTTTCAAACTTCCATGCTCCTCAACCTGACTCTATTCTGTCACTCTATTTCCCCATCAGAACGTACAACATTCCATATTCTTGAATGCAGACTCATTTGTGCTCTTCAGGAGAAACAGCAAAAATGACTAATACACTTTGCTATGAGAATAAAGAATTTAGTTTCACAATGTTTAGAAATTCTAATGCTATATTTAAGTCTGTTATGAAGAATTTTATTTAACTGGTGAAATTTAAATTAAAATGAAAAGTAACTGAATTCTCAGATTACACTTAGTGAATCTGCCTACTTCAATCCAAAGCTCGACTAAGATGTGTAAGAAAAAAACTGAAACACTGATACTCAGTTGTATACACAAGTTATATTCTACAAATACAGATGAATCCAATTCCAGATGGTGGCAGTAACTGCATTCTCCAGTGAGGGTAAAGCTTCAATGCACTAAGTAGTAAAAGGGGAAAAGTTAGTCAGCTTTGCTAGTCTTTCAAGTTAAATGCTGGTAATGTCTAAGATTTAACCTTGTAACGTCAAGACACAGGATTCAAAAAGCAAAGAGGCATCTGAAAGTTGCAACAACATTAGAAGAAATGCGCCCTCTTCTAAGGATAAAGCACCACTGAAACGGAACAAGTGTGACATTTCATTTTATTTTTCTTCCAGACTCAGCATACTTTACACAAAAAGGTTCTCCCAGGAACAGGGCATTTAGTTTGTGTAAAAATCTTTAGCCTTTGCAACGAATTAATTGTATTCAATTTTAAAAAGTATACTTCAAGTACAACATAGGTATTTATATTGAAATCATAGAAGAAAACACAATCGGGGCAGCCAAGCACTATTTATTTAGTATTTACTCTAAGCCACATCCTGGAATTAATCCTTTGCATATATTATCTCTGATCTACACAATTTTCATGAAAGACAGATTTGCTTTATCTCTATATTTTACAGATGAAGAAATGGAGGTTTAGAGAGAGGTTATTTAAATATCCAAGGACAAACCAGCTAGAACTCAAGATGTCTTCCACAGTACCTTCTTAGACTCATTATTTAAGCTGAAATTCACATTTACTATGCTAAGTATTTTTAAAATCTCAAACATTATGCAATGCATCTAAAACAAAAAAATGCCTAGGAATAAATTTAACCAAGGAGGTGAAAGCTTGTACAACTAAAATTGAAAAATCACTGACAAAAAAATTAAAAGACAACCTCAGTAATAGAAAGACATCCGTGTTCATGAATAGGAAGACTCAATATCGTTAAGATGCCAATATTACCTAAAGCGATCTTCTAATTCAAGGGAATCGCTATCAGAATTCCCAAAGCCTCAAATTCATATGGAGTTACAAGGGGCCCTGACTAGCCAAAATAATATTGAAAAGAGTGAAGTTGGAAGACTTCCATTTCTTGATTTCAAAACTATTATAAAGTTACAGTAATCAGGCTGGGTGCAGTAGCTCACACCTATAATCCCAGCACTTTGGGAGGCCAAGGTGCACAGATGACTTGAGGTCAGGAGTTTGAGACCAGCTTGGCCAACACGGTGAAACCCTATCTATACAAAAAACACAAAAATTAGCCAGGTGTGGTGGCAGGCTCCTGTGGTCCCAGCCACTCGGGAGGCTGAGGCAGGAGAATCACCTGAACCCAGGAGGCAGAGGCTGCAGTGAGCCGAGATTGCACCACTGTACTCCAGCCTGGGTGACAGAGTAAGACTCTGTCTCAAAAAAAAAAAAAAAGTTACCGTAATCAAAACAGTGTGGTACTGACATAAAACAGACATATAGACCAACTGAATAGACTTGAGAGTCCAGAAATAAACCCAAACATTTATGACCAATTGATATTTGACAAGAGTGCCAAATCCACTGCATGGTAGAAAGAATAGTCTCCTCAACAGATGGTGCTGAGACAACTAAGTTTCTATATGCAAAAGAATGAATTGGAACCCTACTTTACACCATATTAAAATATTAACTCAAAATGGACCAGTGACCTAAAACCATAAAACTCTTAGAAGAAAACATAGATCTTGGATTTGGCAAAGGATTCTCAGATGTAACACCAAAAGCATGAGTAACAAAAAGTAGATAAACTGAATCTCACTCAAATTACTTTTTCTGTATCAAAGGACATTATCAAGAAAAAGACATCAGACAGAATATAAAATATTTGCAAATCGGGGAGTTTAACTCCAGAATACATTTAAAAATTCCTACAACAACAAAAAGACAAATGATTCAATTAAAATATGGACAAAGGATCTAGATAAACCCCTCTTCAAAGAAGACAGACAAAATGGCAAATAAATACATGAGAAGATGCTCAACATCATTAACCATCAGAGAAAGGCAAATCAAAACCACAATGAGATACCAATTCATACCCACTATGATGGCTACTGTTTCTGTAAAAAGGGAACAGAGTGGCCAATGACTGTGACTACTGCAATACATACCTCACCCACGACTCTCCATTTATGAGAAAGACATACTGCAGTGGTAGGAAACAGAGAGAGAAATGTGAAAGATTACTATTAGAAATGGATGGAAGAACAGGCTCAGAGCCTGACTGACAAAACAAGGGTTGCATTTCAACAAGGAAAGATATTTCCTACTTCAATCTCTGTTCCTCCGCCGGCAGGAACAATGATACCACCTTCCTCCAGTCTTCTGGGTCCTCCTCACCCTGGTATGATGCCAGCAGCCCATACGGGGCCCCCTCCTAGGATGATGCCAGTGGGACCTGCTCCTGGAATGAGGCTGCCCATGGGAAGCCACATGCCAATGATGCCTGGGCCCCCAATGATGAGACCTCTTGCTTGTCCCATGATGGTGCCCACTTGGCCCAGAATGACTCGAGCAGACAGAAAGGATAGAGGGGAGGCCTCCCTATATCAGTTTTATATTACTTGTTCTACTTCACCAGGAGATTACAATGCTGTGACTCTGGGTGTTTTCTTCACAGGCTGATACAGAAAAGGTGCTCCCCCTTCCTATTAAAGAGAGAATAGTTTTGGAGTAGAGAAGTGGGACAAAAAAAAAGTGCAGTTTTTATTTATATTGTGAAATATGAAAATAAAATTGTCAATGTTTTTTAAAAAGAGAAAATATATGTTAGAAAGAAAACTGGAGACACTCAAACACTTGCGCACTGTTGGTGAGAATGTAAAATGGTGTAACCACTGTAGAAAACAAGTTTGGTGGTTTCTCAAAAGCTAAATATGGAATTACCAGGCTAGGCACAGTGGCTCACACTGTGGGGGACTAAGGTGGGAGGATCATGTGAGCCCAGGAGTTAGAGACCAGCCTCAGCAACATAGTGAGACTCTAGTTTCTACAAAAAATAAACAAAATAAGCCAGGCGTGGTGGTGTGCACGTATAATCGCAGCTCCCGAGAAGGCTAAGGTGGGAGAACTGCTTGAGCCCAAGAGGTCGAGGCTACAGTGAGCCAAGACCACGTCACTACACTCCAGCCTGGGCGCCAGAGTGAGACCTGTCTCAAAAAATAATAAGGCCGGGCACAGTGGCTCACGCCTATAATCCTAGCACTTTGGGAGGCTGAGGTGGGTGGATCATGAGGTCAGGAGTTCAAGATCAGCCTGGCCAAGATGGTAAAACCCCATCTCTACTGAAAATACAAAAATTAGCTGGGAGTGGTGGCAGGCGCCTGTAATCCCAGCTACTCAGGAGGCTGAGGTAGAGAACTGCCAAACGCAGGAAATGGAGGTTGCAGTGAGTTGAGACAGCGCCACTGCACTTTAGCCTGGGTGACAGAGTGAGACTCCATCTCAAAAAAAAAAAAAAAAAGTATAATAATAAAATAAAAAATAAATATAGAATTGCCATATAATCCAGCAATTTCACTCCCAGGTATATACACAAAAGAACTGAAAACAGACATTTGTATACCAGTGTTCATGGCAGCATTATTCGCAACAGCCAAAATGTGGAAACAACACAACTGTCCATTAACAGATAAATGGAGAAACAAACTGTGTTATATCCATGCAATGGAATATTACTCAGTCATGAAAATAAGTGAAGTTCTGATACATGCCACAACATGGATGAACCCTGAAAACATGCTGAAAGAAATAAGCCTGATACAAATATCATATGATTCCAATTATGTGAAATATCTAGAATAGGCAAATTCATAAATAAAAGGTAGATTAGAGGTTACCAGGGACTGGGGGAAATAGAGAGTTACTGCTTAATGGTTACAGAGTTTGGGGTCATAAAAAATTTTGGAAATAGCAGTGATGGTTGTACAACATAGTAAATGTAGTTAATACCACGAAATCATATATTCAAAAATGGATGAATCTTACTACAATTAGAAAATTATGCAATGGGGCCAGGCATGGTGGCTCACAACTGTAATCCCAACACTTTGGGAAGCCAAGGTGGGAGGATCACTTGAGTTCCAGGAGTTCAAGATCAGCCTGGGCAACACAGTAGTGAGATCTCATCTCTATAAAAAATTTTTAGGCCGGGCATGGTGGCTCATGCCAGTAATCCCAGCACTTTGGGAGGCCGAAGAGGGCGGATCATGAGGTCAGGAGATCAAGACTGTCCTGGCTAACACACTGAAATCCCGTCTCTACTAAAAATACAAAAAAAAAATTAGCTAGGCATGGTGGCGGGCACCTGTAGTCCCAGGTACTTGGAAGGCTGAGGCAGGAGAACAGCGTGAACCCAGGAGGCGGAGCTTGCAGTGAGCTGAGATAGTGACACTGCACTCCAGCCTGGGCGACAGAGCAAACCTCTGTCTCAAAAAAAAAAAAAATTTAACTATTATTAGCCAGGTGCGGTGGTGTGCATCTGTAGTACTCAGAGGTTGAGGTGGGAGGATGGCTTGGGCTCAGGAGGTTGAGCGTGCAGTGAGCCATGTTTACACCACTGCACTCCAGCCTGGGAAAGACAGCGAGGCCCTGATGGAGGAAGAAAATAAAGAAAGAAGAAAAGGAAGAAAGAAGAAGGAAGAAGGAAAAAAGGTAGAAGAAGAAAAATAGGAATAAAATTATGCAATAAAACTCTAATTGAAATGTAAAGCAATGTCAATACAGTCCACAGTTTAAAATAAGAATATATTCATTCTTGGCTATAAATATCATCTTCTATTCCTATACTGTTACAAACTTCCTAGGTTATTCAAACAACTCATTGAATATCATTAGCCCTCAATTTCCTCACTCAAAAAGTGAATTTCTAGACAATTTCTATGTATCCTTCTAGGTAAAACAATCTGACATTTCGAACACCATGGCTTTCTGAGCATTCAACTCTACTAAGTACAAAGCAAAGTATTTCCCACAACTTTGTTTTTACCATGAGCTTGGTGATTCCACAGTAGTAATTTCAACAAAAAATTACATGTAACTTTCATTTTATGTATACCTACACACAACAGCTTCTTCCTTCCATCAAAAATTACATTGGACCACAACAAATTCACTTCTGATCTCAACGCAAATTCCTAATCTCAGCTTCTAAACATCTAGAAGTAACCCTAAAGAATATATAGCCCGTGAGTAGTTTGTGCCACCCTCATTTCTGAGAACCCCACTAAGCTTTGCAATATACCCTCTTTACAGAAAACATGCAAACCAGCAGCATACGTGCATACCCATACAACCATACACAGATCTGTGCTCGGAGGATCCAATGGAACCCCACTATGGTTAGTCTTCAGACCGCAAGTAAAGAACCCCTGGTTCTAAACCACACTGCTATTTGAAAGCTGAGAGCATATACATATTGAAAAAGTCAATCACCTCGCAGTCAAAGTAGTTAAAACATGCTCAATCCAGCCTTACATTACACAGTAACAGCCCTTAAAATGAAGTAGTGCAGACTGTACATAAACGTACGCCTATCATTCAAGAACTTTCCCCGTGCCTATAATGTCTCAGGTACCAATACTGCCTTTAGTCCTAGGTCCTGCACTTTAGAAGGCTCTGTGTATCACGAACCCAAAATACGAAGGCAGTAAGTATTTTTCTGATTCATTTCAGATCTCTAGGAAAGTTTTTTGAAGACAATTTAGATAAGGGAACAGGTGGTTATCACAAGCCAAGCTGCTCCAGACCTGTGCCCTGCAAGTCAGTGTAGATCTGTGCAGCAGACCTACGCTCAGGCTCCCCAGGGCACCTGGCAAAGGACAAGGCTTCTGCAGGGTCACTGGTGGCCATGGGGGTGGTGACTGGATTTATACCTGTAAAAAAATTTTTTTAATGATATATCATAGTTGGGGAGGACATGTAATAATATTTTATACATGTATACAATGTGTAATGCTCAAATCAGGGTAAACGGGCTATCCATCCCCTCGAACAATTATCTTTTCTTTGGATTTACGGCTTTTAATAGTTTAGATACAGGTTTTCTCAGCATACTGACATTTTTGGTCAGATAATTCTTTGCTTGGGAGGTGAGGAGTGTAGCATCCCTGGCCTCCAACCACCAGATGCCAGTAGCACCCTCCCCAGTTATGACAGCCAAAAACAGGTCTCTGGTTATTTCTGAATGTCCCCGGGGGTGGGGTGGAGTGGGGGGCAAAACTGTCCGCAGCTGAGAACCACTGGTTTAAACAGATGGTATGTGGCCCTGTATTGATAAGCCTGTTCTGACTGGGTCCCCACAAACATGTTAGGGGTGGGCCGGCAAGCACGTGACTTGGCTGAATTTAGACGGGGAGTTTTACACCAAAGCTCTCCCACTTGCCACGGACCTCCAGGATGGAACCTTCCTCCGTTTCAGCTGGACCTAAGCTTCAGAGGCCCCCTTCATATAGCAGGGTTAAGAGCACCTGTCAGGTAGGACTGCTGTGAGGATCCCATGATGTGGTGCCTGGAAATTACCAGCTGCTTTATAAATGCTAGTTTTCTTTCTTCTTTGCATTAAAAAGGAACAATGAACTGAATAGTTCCAAGACATATGCCACAGTAAGTGCTTTAGTAGCTGACTGTTAGGATAGGATTCCAGCCATCACAGAGCTATTTAATAATGAGGGACCCTGGAAAGGAAAACAAATGACTTTCTAAATCTAAATGCTTCAATCATCAGCTCTGTGCATCTGTTTGAACTTCCCAAACCATTTCCCTATTCCTTAAGACTCATCCAACTGCACCCCACTCTTCAGCCTATTTGTCCCCAGTGTTTTCTCTTCTTCCAAGTTTTGGTGTAAAACTGTCTAGTCACATCTACACTCTAGCATGAATATTGTCTTTTAAATCAATCACCTCTGAAGGCTACAATAAATTAATTCCACTGATATACCACTGTGTAACATGACATGAGGGCTCCTCTTTCTTCCTGAAAGAACCATCTTTAAATTTAATTTAGGTGCTACACAAGATAAAAATGAGTATCAATACCACATAGTCACACGACTCTTATACTCCAAAAGTAAATATAATTCATCTGACGTGCATGGTTCATCAGATGTTGCTTTGAATGGCTTCTAGCTATTTCCAAAAACCTAATCTACCTTGAAGGGTAAAGATTTTCCATCACTGGGAATAAAAGGTTACATTGTGAGACTCTGAAAGCAATTTAAAAAGGAACTTTGGAAGGCCGAGACGGGCGGATCACGAGGTCAGGAGATTGAGACCATCCTGGCTAACCCGGTGAAACCCCGTCTCTACTAAAAAATACAAAAAACTAGCCAGGCGTGGTGGCAGGCGCCTGTAGTCCCAGCTACTCAGGAAGCTGAGGCAGGAGAATGGCGTGAACCCGGGAGGCGGAGCTTGCAGTGAGCTGAGATCCAGCCACTGCACTCCAGCCTGGGCGACAGAGCGAGACTCCGTCTCAAAAAAAAAAAAAAAAAAAGGAAGGGGTGTTTCAAAATGTTTTCCAGAATGACAGCATAGATGAAATGTGTATGTTGCCCCTCAAGTGCAAAGCACATTTCATTGTGCAAGTTTTTAGTCATGTTCCTTCACAGTCACATTGTTTAAGCAGGGTACCAAGTTTCCTTACTATACGTGTATAATGGAGGGCAAAACTGAAGAATCAGAGGTAATTAGCTCTATGGGCAAACTTTAGACTTACTAATAAAATGTTACGGCCGGGCACAGTGGCTCACGCCTGTAATCCCAGCACTTTGGGAGGCCAAGGCAGGTGGATCGTGAGGTCAAGAGATCGAGACCATCCTGGCCAACGTGGTGAAACTCCGTCTCTACTAAAAATACAAAAAATTAGCTGAGTGTGGTGGTGCATGCCTATAATCCCAGCTACTTGGGAGGCTGAGGCAGGAGAATAGCTTGAACCCAGGAGTTGGAGGTTGCAGTGAGCCGAGATCGTGCCACTGCAGTCCAGCCTGGCGACAGTGCGAAACTCTGTCCCAAAAATAAAAGTGTTGCATTGGTTATTTTATAATGTCCATGAATTACATCATCCAACATCTCCACTTCAACAGGCATGGTGATGCTGCAGAAAAGATATGATTACATGCTTACCTCCCAGGATAATTTTTTTTTTTTTTGGGTGGGACAGAGTCTAGCTCTGTCGCCCAGGCTGGAGTGCAGTGGCGCCATCTCAGCTCACTGCAAGCTCCAGCTCCAGGGTTCACGTCATTCTCCTGCCTCAGTCTCCCAAGTAGCTGGGACTACAGGCGCTCGTCATCACGCCCGGCTAATGTTTTGTATTTTTACTAGAGACGGGGTTTCACTGTGTTAGCCAGGATGGTCTCGATCTCCTGACCTCATGATCCACCTGCCTCGGCCTTCCAAAGTGCTGGGATTACAGGCATGAGCCACCATGCCCGACCAATACCTTTATCTATCTATTGAATATCATATATATCCCAGAACAACGGAACCACATCCCACCCTCTCCAAACACAGCATCATTTGGTTCTACAAAGGCCTTGACAATGGCACCAAGTTTGCTGTACTTGCTAATGGTAAACTTCTGTGGAAGAGGTGCCAGTGTCAACATATCATAAACATGTACATTTCATTTTTGGAGGCTTATATTTTTTTTTCTTTCCTTTTTTTTTTTTTTTTTTTGAGACGGGTCTCACTCCTTCACCCAGGCTGGAATGCAGTGGCACGATCTCGGCTCACTGCAACCTCCACCTCCCGGATTCAAGCAATTCTCCTGCCTCAGCCTCCCGAGTAGCTGGGATTACAGGTGCCCACCACCACACCCAGCTAATTTTTGTATTTTTAGTAGAAAAAGGGTTTCACCATGTTGGCTAGGCTGGTCTCGAACTCCTGACCTCAGGTGATCCGCCAGCCTTGGCCTCCCAAAGTACTGGGATTACAGGCTTGAGCCACTGTACCCGGTCTCATTTTTGTTTTTTGTTTTTTTTTTTTTTAGTAGAGATGGGGTTTTACTCTGTTGGCCAGGCTGGTCTTGAACTCCTGACCTCATGTGATCTGCCCACCTCAGCTTCCCAAAGTGCTGGGATTACAGGCATGAGCCACTGCACCCGGCAGAGGCTTCTACTTTTCTAAACATAACCAATTCAAAGGAACATGAATGAAGTCAAAGCTACAGCAGTCACTTTCAAGACACCATCAGAATACCAGGCCACTATGCCCGTAACTCTGCAGTGTGCCACAATGAAACCAAGACTGCCACAATACTGATCAAAAGGTGACTTCTGCTGCATAAACAACTCACCAACCTTACATATGGCATCCATCACTGTTGAATGGCTCCTGCGGGGGGAAAGCAGGCTCTTCCATAATGACTAGAAGTCTGTTACTGTCAGTCTGCTAGATCGGTAAGCATGAATTCACAACTTCTCTCTCTTTCCTTTGGAAGTGCCTGAAGTGTCTCCTTGTCTCAGTTAAACAGAACACGGTGACCGTGAGGCAGAGTTCCCAGTGCCAGGCAGCTCCAGGCACCCTGTGCCTGTGTCTGCAGAGGAGTCTTTCCCAATGTCAATCAAAACACAGTTCAAGTTTCATGCCCTGCTTTATTAAATTCTGCATGGTGTCCACTGGGACCACATCAGAATCTTCAGAAATGTAAGGAGGGGGACCTCCCTTTCCTGGCTCTGGGAGGACACTCGGGTGGATAAAGGGAAAGGCTGTGGCCGTACCAATGGCACTGCTGCAATCAATGCCACCAATCACTCAGATTTAGGCTATTTTTAAGTAGTTTTGCAAAACAAATGCCAAGTAAGGCTGCAGCAGTGTGTTATCACAAGCTGACTTGCATACTAAGCTACTTCAACGAGAGAGAAGGACTTCCAAGAGCAACAGCAAGTCACCGAAACAGCACTTGAAAGTCCGAAAACAAAGCCTGTTTCACTCACTGGTCTGTTCAACAGCAGTGTCTATTCTATTCTGAGAGCTGGGGATCAAGCAGTGAACTTGGCTGACAAGGTACCTGTCCTTGTAGTGCTTATATTCTAATGGGGGGAGAGAGACAACAACAACATATGTTAGGCTGGGACAACTATCATAAAGGAAATAAAAGAGGGTGCTGCTGCCTGAGGAGAGGGAGGAAGAGCAGCAAGAGACACTTTAAGTAAAGGGCTGTAGAGCCCAGAACAGGAAAGTACATGACATATATATATATATATATATATATATATATATATATATATATATATATTTTAAAGCAACAAAGCTCCAAGAAGGCTCATATCTGAAAAAAGAAATCAGAGTATAACACGGAGGGACAGAGCATGAGAAACTGGCTAACATGCTCACCTAACTATGCCAGGATATAGATAGGATTTACTTTCTCATAAGACACTGCTGCTGTTCTTTCTTTAGTCATTTTGCCAACCTTCAAATGACTTTAGAAACAAAGCAAGAGTGAAAATGAGACAACTGAGATACTGTCATTAAACATTCAGGAACATGCAGAAAATTTTAGCAGTCACAAGTCTGAACAAAAATCTCCAGTTGTAATCTAAAAATTATTTCCTAAGAGTTTCTTTCTGATCATTAGTGAAGACAGGTATAACTAAAAGTATCTTTAAAAATACTGCTATAACTAGACATCCTGTCAGAGGATGCCACATGTGTTACCTCCACTCTCAAATCCCACTGTTTGGGTTGAACTATATCCTCCAAAACAGAAAGGCTGAAGTCCTAACCTCTAGTAGCTCAGAATGTGACCTCATTTAGAAAAGGGATCTTTACAGAGGTATTCAAGTTAAAACGAGGTCATTAGGGCTGGCCCTAATCCAGTAAGACTGATGTCCTCATAAAAAAAGGAAATCTGGGGCACGGTGGCTCACGCCTGTAATCCCAGCACTTTGGGAGGCCGAGGCAGGCGGATCACGAGGTCAGGAGATCGAGACCATCCTGGCTAACACAGTGAAACCCCACCTCTACTAAAAATACAAAAAATTAGCTGGGTGTGGTGGCGGGCGCCTGTAGTCACAGCTACTTGGGAGGCTGAGGCAGGAGAATGGCGTGAGCCCAGGAGGCGGAGCGTGCAGTGAGCTGAGATCGTGCCACTGTACTCCAGCCTGGGCGACAGAGTGAGGGGTTCCATCTCAAAAAAAAAAAAAAATTAAAAAAAAAAAACAGAGGAAATCTGGACAGAGAGACAGACATGCATACAGGAAGAACGCCATGTGAATATAAAGGCAGAGATTGAGGTGATGCACCTACAAGCCAAGGAACGCCAAAGGCTGCCAGCGACCCACCAGCAGCTAGGAGAGGATCCTAATAAAAATAAGCATCCAAGAATGAGAAAACGTACTTGGAAATTAAAACACAATTGTAAAATTGAGACATTCTATAGAAGGGTTGGAAAATAAATACCAGCCTGGGAAACACAGCAAGACCCTGTCTCTACAAAAATTTAAAAAAGGCAAGGCACGGTGGGTCTCACCTGTAATCTCAGCACTTCAGAAGGCTGAGGTGGGAGGACTGCTTAAGGCTGGAAGTTCAAGACCAACTTGGGCAACATTAGTGAGACCCTATCTCTGTTTTGTTTTGTTTTGTTTTTTTATTTTAAAAAGAAGAAGAGCTGGGCGCGGTGCCTCACGCCTGGAATCCCAGCACTTTGGGAGGCCAACGCAAGTGGATCACCTGAGGTCGGGAGTTCGAGACCAGCCTGACCAACATGGAGAAACCCCGTCTCTAACAAAAATACAAAAAAATTAGCCGGACATGGTGGCACATGCTTGTAATCTCAGCTACTCGGGAGGTTGAGGCAGGAGAATCGCTTGAACCCGCGAGGTGGAGGTTGTAGTGAGCCAAGATTGTGCCATTGCACTACAGCCTGGGCAACAAGAGCAAAACTCAGTCTCAAAAAAAAAAGAAGAAGAAAGAAGAGGAGGAGGAGGAGGAGGAGGAGGAAGAGGAGGAGGAAGGGGGCAGGAGGGAGAAGAGGGGCAGGAGGAGCAGGAGGGGGAGGAGGAGAAAATGTAGAAAGCAAATCTCCCAGTAAATCCAACAAGGATAAAAGAATGGGCAAAAGGAGGAAAAAGATGAATATCAGCGTATCAATCCAAAATGGTCCCAATATCTGACTTGTAGGCTTTTTAAAGAACAGAAACAGGAGGGGAAAAAAAGGTAGGGGAAGGCAGGGGTTGGATATTATCAAATAAATCATACAAGAAATTTCCTGGAGTCAGAAACATGATTTTCCAAATTGAAAGTTCCCACCAGGTGCCCAGCTCAAAGGATGAAGAAATACCTGCACTGCTGTGGACTCCACCTAAGATAGTCACGACAAAAACATGCCAATAGACAACGTTAAAGGCTACACAAAGGATTTCAAAATCACCATATGGGCATGGCTACACAAAGCAGGACACACACCATGCCCTCCATCAGATGTACGGCACCTAGTGCCAGCCACTTACCCAACATCATGAGTGTACACAGCTACAGATGATTCTACCTGTGGGGAGAGGCCTCACTAGGCCTGATAAATACCAATACAGTCTCTGGGTGTTTCTATGCCCTCTGGCCTGCGGAGAATCTGGTGACATACCTGCCTGCTAGCCGGGTGTAAGTAACGAAAAAAGGACAGGGGTGAGGGTTCACTGTGAAGCCAGATAAGGTGGGTACTTCCCGGGTTCCCTCCTAAGAGACTGTGTCTCATCCAAAAACTGAGATGGCAAATCTCAAACCAAGGCGCTTCATCAAGAGATGATAATGAGGTTTTTTAAAAAGAGACAAAGTAAAGGTGCCACAAAAAAAAAAATAGGTGGGGGAAAGGACAGGAAAAGGGGGAAAGGGGCGTAGAGGGAGGGAGAGAGAGAAATCAAAAAGCCTTGAGACTCCTCAAAAAAGGGTAACTTCTCAAAAGTAACAATTCTAAAGGAAAACTATTTCCATTTTAGCATTCTATAGCTAGCCTATCAGTTGGGTAGGAGGTTCAAATAAAGACATTTTCAGACATGTAAGCTCTCAAAGAACTTCCTTCATGTAAACCCTTTCTCAAAAAGCTGCTGGAGGATGTGCTCCATCAAAATGGGGAAGCATGCCAAGACAGAAGACAACGCGTAATCCAGGACTCAGAATCCAACACAGGAAATTACTGGGATTCAGGGTGAGTGAGGTGTTGACTGCAGAGTTCTATAGTCCTATCAGAAACTGGGGGCCTGAATCTGTGACTGATACTAAGAAATGTAAACCAAAAAAATAATTGTTGACTCTAGAGAAAAGAAAAATATGAACTGGTGAAGAAATAAAATCACTGCACATGCTTAGCTGTGAACAACATTTAGCCATGAAAATATAAACAATGAATATTAAGAAAATTAGAAAATGGTATTGAGAGCTTAGTATAAAGAAACGTGTGTGTGACAGGAGGGTTATGTAAGAGATGAACCTTCATCTTGCAGAGTAGGAAATCAATAGAGACGGTCTAAAATTAAAAAAACAAGCTACAGTAGTGTATGCATACAGGCACGGCATCAAATCCCACAAGCAAGAGAAAAGAAATGAAAGGGGCTTTTGCTAGGGAGCAGTAATCAGCTGTGAGAAAGAGAACTGGGGTTTTTCATTATAAACCTCACAGTACTATATATTTAAATGTTTAAATTACATATAAAAATAATATACCTACGATTTTAAAAGATAAACAGAACTATTATATGATATAGCTTAATGAATAAGAATCGTATTTACAGAAATGAACACTACTAAGGGAAGGAAAATATGAACACCAAGCAAATATAAGCATTGTAAGGCTTTTTTTGGTTTTGCTTTTAATTAGGAAAAGTTACTTTCCAACTCTCAGGACCAGCACCTGTGGTCCATCTGACCTTTAGGTATGTCTGCAGATACCTTTGTTAGTAAGACAAAACAAACAAACCAGGACACTTAAATACAACAAAGTTATCTAGTTCATTCACTTGGGACAGGGAGATGACCTAAAACAAAAGTCCTATTTCTTGACTGTCATGAAGATAGCACACTTGCGGGGGGGAAGGTCCATTTCCATTCCATGGCAAGGATAGCACTGAAAGATTCAGCCAGCATTTAAAAGGATGACCTTCAAAAGACAAAAAAAAAAAAAAAAAAAAAAAAAATAGCCACCATAGCAATACAGGTGTACCAGTTCCTATGTTTTTCAACTGGCAGAGAATAAAATTTCATGTAGTTTTTTAATCTAAGAAAACTGGTGTCCATTCTAACGAAAATCAATTATTCAAGCTTATAGAAATATGTTAGAGGCCTTATGAATTAATCAGCAAATGTTTTTCTTTTAGTTAAATGTTCACCTGCAATATACTAGGTATAAACACCTGTGCTTTCTAGAAGTCCCATTCTAAATACAAAGATAAGGCTCCTCCTACAGGCCCACACATTAACAAAATTCATGCAGCCATAGACGAAATGATGGCAAAAATCTTAAGGATTACATTTATAAACACATGTCGTGCATAAGATTTATATACAAAATTTCTAACTTTGGCACTATGAGGATAAAGAAATTTCTTTCTTTCTGGGTCAAGAAGGAAATTCTAAGCAAACACATGAAACAGGGTTTTTTTTTTTTTTGAGATAAAAATAAGCTCCCAACTAAACATTAAATTCTCACATTAAAAATATAAGCCCAGAGCTATCTCCAAGATAGTTCCTCAGACTCTCCACAATCGCTCAAGCAGTACTCCATTCTAAGTTCCTCCTTGTCCCTGATTCACAAAACCCTGCTTTATGCAGAAGCAGACCTACTTGATTCCTCTATGACACTATCAGCTACTTCAGGACAAGAGGAATGTTCATTCACCTTTCGCCCTTTGTCCTATGACTCAACACCGGCTCCTCTGGCCTAGTAAGACCTACAGGTGGCTGCTGGCTCCAGTTTAACATATGACCTCATTTAATCCTCAGAACCAGCCTGTCAAGTAGGTACTGTTATCTCCCTATTACAAAAGAGACGACTGAGTAAATGATTCATCAAAAGAATATTCATGAATTTGGGAATTCCTAAAGGTCTATGAGTATATTTCTATTTTAATGAAAGGTTCTTCATCAGAGCTGATATGTCATTCATTTATTCAATTATACTAAGTAAAACACCACTAAAACTCCGTTAGCGGGGAGCTCATCTGCAGATGTAGTTACCAAGTCAGTCAAATGATACAATGAAGAAAGCACTAGTTCAAAACACAGATCTGCTCAAAGAGAATTCAGATTCTCAATTGTACTAGGGGTTTCCACTGGCTACCAACAATGTGATGGGACCTGGATTTCTGACCTGTTGTGGGAAGTAAAGGACTCCAAAAAGAGGGACTGGCTGGAGCCAAGGCAGAAGAACATAAATTGTGAAGATTTCATGGACATTTATCAGTTCCCAAAATTAATAATTTCATAACTTCTTACACCTGTCTTTACTGCAATCTCTGAACATAAATTGTGAAGATTTCATGGACATTTATCACTTCCCTAATAATACTCATAATTTCTTATGCCTGCTTTTACTTTAATCTCTTAATCACGTTATCTTCGTGAGCTGAGAACGTACATCACCTCAGGACCACTACTGTACAATCGATTGTAAAACGTGTGTTTGAACAATATGAAATCAGTGCACCCTGAGAAGAACACAATAATAGCGATTTTCAGGGAACAAGGGAAGATAACCATAAGGTCTGACTGCCTGTGGGATCAGGCAGAATAGAGCCATATTTTTCTTCTAGCAGAGAGCCTATAAGTGGATGTGTAAGTAGGAGAGATATCGCTGAATTCTTTTCCCTGCAAAGAATATTAATAACTGATACCCTGGGGAAGGAATGCATTCCTGGGGGGAGGTCTATAAATGGTTGCTCTGGGAGTGTCTGTCTTATGCAGTTGAGATAAGGACTGAAATACACCCTGGTCTCCTGCAGTACCCTCAGGCTTACTAGGACTGGGAAATTCCAACCTGGTAAATTCTAGTCAGACCAGTTCTCTGCTCTCGAACCCTGTTTCCTGTAAAGATGTTTATCAAGACAATACATGCACAGCGGGACACAGACCCTCATCAGTAATTCTAATTTTGCCTTTGCCTTGTGATCTTATTGCCCTTTGAAGCATGTGATCTTTGTGAGCTACTCCCTGTTCATATACCCCCTCCCCTTTTAAAATCACTAATAAAAACTTGCTGGTTTTGTGGCTCGGGGTTGTCATCACAGTCCTACCAATACGTGATGTCACCCCCAGAGGCCCAGCTGTGAAATTCCTCTTTGTACTCTTTCTCTTTATTTCTCAGACCAGCCGACACTTAGGGAAAATAGAAAGAACCTACGTTAAAATATTGGGGGCTGGTTCCCCCAGTACTGAACAAAGTAAAAGACAGGAAGCTCTATTCAACTCTGAAATTGTTTAACTTAATGATCCTTCTACACACAGTCCAGTGCCATGTAACCCAGGGGTCACAGTGTACACTTACTCAAATCAGGAACTGTCGAAATCACGAGGGAAAATCCTTGAAGAAGGCACCATGTTGGATACTGACATACCATGTCTCACACAGTCCCACTGAGCCCATTTCCTCCTCCCCAACACTAGAACAGTCACCCTCCTATCAGGATGAGCCCGAGAGCAATATTTAGCTTGTTTTAGGGTTCATGTTGTATGAGAAATACAGCTTAGACATTCAATCTATTCTCAGCCCAGCAATATGTTCATGCTGTGAAAGGCAGGCCAAAGAACATCAGGCTCACCTTGTCCAACTCATTCCAGAGCGCACCAAGTAGGCATGGTAGGGCCACATCACCTCCCCGTCTTCCTGGGTGGTATTTCTCCCCTTGACACAACTGGCTTTGAAAACATAAATAACCCAGAGAAACCCACAGCTCCTATAAAGTAGGTGCTATCCCTCTGTTACCCATTTATAGATGCTGACATCTATAAAGAAAAGCTTCAGCTGGGTGCAGTGGCTCATTACCTGTAATCCCAGCACTTTGGGAGGCCGAGGCCGGTGGATCACTTGAGGCCAGGAATTTGAGACCAGTCTGGCCAACATGGTGAAACCCCACCTCTACTAAAAACACAAAAATTAGCAGGGCGTGGTGGCAGGCACCTGTAACCCCAGCTACTAGGGAAGCTGAGGCAGGAAAATCATTTAAACCTGGGAGGCAGACACTGCAGTGAGCCAAGATCACCATCACTGCACTCCTGCCTGGGTGACAGAGCAAGACTCCGTCTCAAAAAGAAAGAAACAAAGGAAAAAAAGAAAAGCATCTCAGCAGGGTACAGTGGCTCATGCCTATAACCCCTCAGCACTTTGGGAGGCTGAGGTGAGAGGAGCACTTGAGCCCAGAAGTTCCAGATCATCCTCAGCTGATATAGCAAGACCCTTATGTCTACTAAAACTAAAATTAGCCTGGTATAGAGGCACATGCCTGTGGTCCCAGCTACTCACGAGGCTCAGGCAAGAGGATTGCTTGATCCCAGGAGTTCCAGGCTGCAGTGAGCTGAGATTGTGCACTGTACTCCAGCCTGGACAACACAGCAAGATCCTATCTTAAAAAAAGAACAAAAAACAAAACAAAACACACATGTGCGCGCGCGCACACACACAGTTTATCCAGTTCTACCTAATAAAAGTAACAACGGCCAGGCCTGGTGGCCCAACCCTGCAATCCCAGCACTTCAGGAAGTAGAAAGGGGAAGACTGCTTGGGTCGAAAAGTTTGAGACCAACCTGGGCAACACAGCGAGACCTCATCTCTATAAATAACAATTAACAACAATAATCATAATAAAGCAAAACCAAAACACTAAAATTGATTTAGGGATGATAAAGCAATGCACAGGAACTGTCAGAGTCCTTGGACACTCGGGCAGCAGAGGAACAAGACAATGTGGTGAGGCAGGTCATCGCTGCCACACGGCTGTGGCCTCTGGCAAATCTCTTTCAGCTTCAGGGTTCTCACCTAGAAAAAAGCATTATTATCTGTACGTTGTACAGTTGTCGTCACTCTTAAAAGATACTTTATGTAAAAAACTTAGCAAAGCGCCTAAAGAAGTTGTTCAATAAAGTAACTGTAATGATGATAATCTTTTGCAAATATTAAACACCTCCTCGAAATACCTAGTGTTCCTAAGTAGAAGGCATCAGCACCACTTTACAACAGACTGTCAGTGGACAGACTAGATATTAAAGACCCAAAAATGCCAAATTTCTGTATTTCAAATAATGTTACCTAGGTAAGTTATTTTTAATGGCTGAGCCAGTTAGAATATCCTGCAACAGAAGATCAGTCCTTTCTTAAAAAGCATTTGTTGACTGGGCACAGTGGCTCACACCTGTAATCTCAGCACAGCTGGTAGATCACTTGAACCCAGGAGAGACCAGCCTGGGCAACATGGCGAAGCCTCGTCTCTACAAAAAAAATACAAAAATTAGCCAAGCATGCGCCGGGTGCAGTGGCTCACGCCTGTAATCCCAGCACTTTGGGAGGCCGAGGTGGACAGATCACAAGACCAGGAGGATCGAGACCATCCTGGCTAACATGGTGAAACCTCATCTCTATTAAAAATACAAAAAATTAGCCGGGCGTGGTGGTGGACGCCTGTAGTCCCAGTTACTTGGGAGGCTGAGGCAGGAGAATGGCGTGAACCCAGGAGGTGGAGCTTGCAGTGAGCCGACATCGCACCACCACACTCCAGCCTGGGCGACAGAGTGAGACTTCATTTAAAAAAAAAAAAAAAATCTAGCCAAGCATGGTGGCTGTGGCGCAGGCCTGTAGTCCCAGCTATTGGGGAGGCTGAGGTAGGAGGATTGCTTGGGCTGGGGAAGTCAAGGCTGCAGTGAGCCCTACTGCACTCCAGCCTGAGTGACAGAGTAAGACCTTGTCTCTTTAAAAAAAAAAAAAAAAAAAAGAAAAGCATTGGTTTAACATTTTAAATAATAAAAACAGAAAGCTTTCTCTCTCTTTAGTATTTCTCTAAGTAACTCTTACTCTCGAAGTTTATATGTAAATTGACATTATGGCATGCCGTTTTCCTGCCTCAGCCTCCCGAGTAGCTGGGACTACAGGTGCCCGCCACCATGCCTGGCTAATTTTCTGTATTTTTAGTAGAGATGGGGTTTCACCATGTTAGCCAGGATGGTCTCGATCTCCTGACCTCGTGATCTGCCCGCTTCGGCCTCCCAAAGTGCTGGATTACAGGTGTGAGCCACCACGCCCATCCAGGTACCTATTATTAATTTTTAAAAAAACTGTTTAAAGAGTTTAAAGAAATGTAATACGTGGACAGATGTCTCGGAGTGTTTACAAAGAAAAAAATAACACAGTCTCCTAAAACAAACAAAAGATATATTATATCCCTTATGATGCTAAGGGTAAGCCCAAAAATTTCTTAAGTTATGTTGGCTCATAAGAAAAGCACATTGTTTTACAAAGACCACAAGTTTATAGACTCAACGATCAGGAAAAATATCCATAACAACTTAAGCAGCTCCAAATCAGAGCTTCTAATTCATATTAACAATCTGATGGTTTTGCTGGCACATACCAGACAGCAATTCAAACTCATATAATCAAATGAGCCGATGACCTTATATTGAATAAATTATTTCCAAATACTTTTCTAGAGCTGTTTGCATTCTGGACACCTCCCTTTCAGAATACGTTTAAAGCCATGTCTCCAGTACAGCTGGACATATCTATCTTGCCAGAGCCATAAATGTCATATCATAATGCACTGAATAGACGAGGATGATCTTGGTCAGCATACAATTCTACTGGTTAGTCAGGGGTATATAGAGCGTCTTCTAGGCAAACTGCAATCCCACACTAACCAATGAACTTTTTGTTTATAATTATGATTCCTTTTATAAAAAGAGACCATCTTATTTTAAATTTAAAAACAGATGCTTAGGCTGGGCACATGGCTCATACCTGTAATCCCAGCACTTTTGGAGGCCAAGGTGGGTGGATCACTTGAGTCCAGGAGTTCGAGACTAGCCTGGGCAACATGGTGATACCCTGTCCCACGGAAAAGTACAAAAATTAGCTGGGCACAGTGGCGCTTGCCTGTGGTCCCAGCTACTCGGGAGCCTGAGGTGGGAGGATCACCTGAGCCCCAGAAGCGGAGGTTGCAGTGAGCCTCGATTGCACCACTGCACTCCAGCCTGGGCAACCAAGTGAGACCTTGTCTCAAATAAAATAGAAGTTTAAATCAATATTCTAAGGTTATTTATCCCTTTCATTTTATTTCAGAAACAGGTAAAGGCAAAAATTCAATCTGTCACTAACAAAGTCACTTTGTACCATATATCTATTTTTTGGGCAGTAAAAGTTTCTGAAGGATGCTTTCCCCATCTTTAGCTCCTCCCTTCATCTAATACAGCTTAGTCATAACCACCAAAGCCAAATAATTTTTAAACCTAGATCCTTCCCTCCTTCCCACTTACTCATGTATTTATTTATTTAGACTCAGGGTGCCACTGTGTCATCCAGCAGTGGCGTGAAAATGGCTCACTGCAGCCTCAACTCCTCGGCTGAAGCCATCCTCTGACCTTAGCCTCCCGAGCAGCTGGGATCACATAGGTGCCCACACTACCACAGCTGGCTATTTTTGGTTTTTTTTGTTGTTGTTTTTTTTTTTTTTTTGGAGAGACAGCTTCTTGTCATGCTGTCCAGGCTGGTCTCGAACTCCCGGGCTCAGGCCTCATACCCACTTCAAAATCAACAGATCTGTCTGGATGCGGTGGCTCACGCCTGCAATCCCAGTACTTTAGGAGGCCAAAGCAGGAGGATCACTTCAGCCCAGGAGTCTGAGACCAGCCTGGGCAACATAGGGAGACTTCTCTCTTTCAAAAGAATTGTTTCCTATTTTTTTTTTCCCCTTGGACGGAGTCTTGCGCGATCTTGGATCACTGCAACCTCCACCTCCCAGGTTCAAGCGATTCTCATGCCTCAGCCTCCCGAGTAGCTGGGATTACAGGTGCCTGCCACCATGCCCGGCTAATTTTTGTATTTTTATTGGAGACAGGGTTTCACCATATTGGCCAGGCTGGTTTTGAACTCCTGACCTCAGGTGATCCGCCTGCCTTGGCCTACCAAAGTGCTGGAATTACAGACGTGAGCCACCATACCCAGCCAAAACAAAAAAATGTTTTAAAAACAAAAATAAATGAAATAAAATCAATAGATCCTCTCTCCCCATGGCCATATTTCAAAGATGTCGGTGTTTAAATGTTCTTTCCTCCCCTCCTTAAATCCTACTTTCTCTTGTAGAATTTGCAAACCTTAAAGGCTGTATTTTTTTTTTTTGTTTTTCAGAGTCTTGCTCTGTTGCCCAGGCTGGAGTGCAGTGGCGTGATCTCGGCTCACTGCAACCTCCACCTCCTGAGTTCAAGCAATTCTCCTGTCTCAGCCTCCCGAATAGCTGGGATTACAGGCACGCACCAGCTAACTTTTATAGTAGAGATGGGGTTTCGCCATGTTGGTCAGGGTGCTCTTAAATTCCTGAACTCAGGTGATCCACCTGCCTCCCAAATTTCTGGGATTACAGGTGTGAGCCACCGAGCCTGGCCCAATGCTAGATTCTTATTACCTCCATTCAACACTCTCCATCTCCCCCTCTACTCCTCCTTAGTTTAACATTTACAGATAGCAAAGAAGGCAGACTGGTATTATCCACAGGGAGTGTCAGAAAACTGAGGAAATACTATATTACTTACCCTACTACTGATTAAAACCTAGAGGAAAGCCACAGATAAACCTTGAGAGCAAATGCAAGACAATACAGAGAGCACAAAACAACAGTATCAACACAAGAAAACTGAAATAAGAAATTCAGATTTGCTAAAGGATTAGAATGGATCACTACAGCAGATTATTCAACAGGAAAGATTTTTTTAAATGCTAAAAGCTAAAAACAACTTATAAATCACTAATTAATTTATATCGTTCCTGGTTAGAAAAAATAAGGCAGTTCAGACAAATACATATATTACTAAACAAGAAAATTAAGAGACTTGGTAGCAAAGATATGAAGGCAATGGAGTCAAATTTAATATAAGTTACTGTTCAGAAAATTAAGTACCAAAATACAGATTTTCTAAACTGTTTATATATGCCAAGAAATCAGAAAAAGGCAAGGTTGGGAAGGCAACCCACAGCTATCCAAGCATCACAAGGTGTGCTTTCCTGTGAGCCAATGTTTCTCCTCCAAAGAAGTTAGAAAAAGCCTACTGTGGATAGCTCATGTTGTAAATATATGACACGACAGGTAACTACAAACACTAAGTAGTGACCGAGCACAGTGACTCACCTGTAATCCCAGGACTTTGGGAGGCTGAGGCAGGCGGATCACCACGTCAGGAGATCAACACTATTCTGGCTAACACAGTGAAACCCCGTCTCTACTAAAAAATACAAAACATTAGCCAGGTGTGATGGCACGTGCCTGTAGTCCCAGCTACTCAGGAGGCTGAGGCAGGAAAATCGCTTGAACCTGGGAGGCGGAGGTTGCAGTGATCTCACAACACTGCACTCCAGACTGGGTGACAGAGCGAGACTTCATCTCAAAAAGCAAACAAAAAAACACTAGTAAAATTCTAAATTCAAAGATTATAAAAATAGGACCATTTTTTGTTTGTTTGTTTTTTGAGACGGAGTCTCGCTCTGTCACCCGGGCTGGAGTGCAGTGGCAGGATCTCGGCTCACTGCAACTTCTGCCTCCTGGGTTCAAATGATTCTCATGCCTCAGCCTCTCGAGTAGCTGGGTCTACAGGCACGCATAACCACACCTGGCTAATTTTTTTTTGTATTTTTAGTAGAGACGGGGTTTCACCACATTAGCCAGGCTGGTCTTGAATTCCTGACCTCAAGTGATCCGCCCACCTTGGCCTCCCAACGTGCTGGGATTACAGGTGTGAGCCACCACGCCCAGCATTCTTCCTCATTTCTTGTTAACAATTTTAACAACATAAACTGACAAACCTGATCACCGAAATACAGCATTCAAAGGCTTTAGCAGAAAAAGACTGAATTGCAGTCAGTGAATCAAATTAGTAAAAATGTTTACTTTATCATCATTTTAATCCTGAAAGTGACATTAAGAGTTTTATCTTGTATTAAAACACAGTGTACCTCCTAATAGATTTTTTTTCTTCTCCTTCCTTTCTGACTGAGAAGTTGAGCAGTGCCAGATGCCCAAACCCAGCTTCCACCACTTTCCTGCTGAAAATCAAGAGCAACGCAGCCCACGGAGTGGCCCCGGCAGGATTCTGGCCATCTCCCCACTACACATGGGTTGCCACTGACTCTGCTTCATTTGGACCCCAGGGTGAGCAACTCACTCACGCTTGTCTTGAAACACACGTGTAATAAATGTTTAGTGTTAGTAATAGTGTGTTACTAAAATGAAGACTCAAGCCAGCAGCAGGGGAGGTGGATTCCAAAAATCACTTAATTATCAAAGCCACTAAAGCCAAGTTATTCCAATGTCTTATTACCAAGATATAGCCATAAAACTTACTTCTCCAGGCTATAATAAATACCTTCACACTCTTCAAGTTTTAAAGACGCATTCTATATAGGATTCTGCCAACTGGAGGCTCTGTCTACCAACTTGTGAGCTGTTTCATCATGAAGGAGGCAAATGGTAGGTCACAAGACTCTGGGTCTCATTCAGAAGTATAAAAACTTACCAAGCAGTGAAGGGTATTCGAGAGAGAGAAACAGGATTTCAAAATGAAGATTCCAAACCACTGCCTACCAATCTGGCACGGCAAGTCGGGCAAATACACACTCAATGACAGTCACTGGGGTCAGAGTAAAAAGAAATGGATTTAAATTAAAGACGGAAAGACTTAAAATCAGGCTTAAAGAAAAACCTCCTGATTTAAATTGCTAAGCACCTACAGGAGATAACCAAATCTACCTCTTACCACCAATCTATCAACAAGACAAAGTCTCCAGCTAAGCGTTACTGTGCTGATACATATTAGGAAATATGTACCCAAAGCACAGAAAAATAGCTGTTGACACAGAGAACCAAGTCATAATGTAATATTAATAAAGTAAACATTTGACCTTTTACCACCTCTAACACGTGGCACCACCAGGAACATTCATCCATGCCTCACCATTCAGGGAAGGTAAGTGAGCTCACTCAGAAAGTGCCACCGGCTTCCAGGTCACTGGTAAGGACGAGCTGCCTGCTGCCTCTACTTTCATTCAACAGGCCTCGACCGAATCGCATCCCAAAGCCGGCTATGTGCTTGGAACTTACTGAGCAGCTATGGATTCTGGCTTTCAGGAACTCTGGGTCCAGTCCTTAAAATCAAAAGTACTAAATACAGGGCGATGAGAACCTCTATTGCTACATTCTCCTAGCAATAAAGGAGACAAAGCCCCAGCTGACTCTATTATTTGCTTCTTAACAGTGCTTTACTGTAGTGTTCAAGGGTTTTCAAACACTTCATTTCCAGCTTCTCTTAAGCATAATGCGTCCCTATTGACTCTCAACTGTGCCATCAAACGTTAAAACAGAACCTGTCGTTTCATTTCTAACATTCTATGGCTACCTCTATCAAAAGCTGGGCATGGAGGTACTTCAGTCTGGCCAGGGCGGTTGCTCAGGCCTGTAATCCCAGCACTTTGGGAGGCCGAGAGGGGTGGATCACCGAGGTCGGCAGTTCCAGACTAGCATACAAAAATTTGCTGGGTGTGGTGGCTCATGCCTGTAATCCCAGCTACTCGGGAGGCTGAGGCACAAGAATCGCTTGAACAGAGGAGGCAAAGATTGCAGTGATAGGAGATCGCGTAACTACTCTCCAGCCTGGGCGACAGAGCAAGACTCTGTCTCGAAATAAAAGAGATGCTTCAGTCTGACATACCACAATCAACTACAATTATAATTGGAGGGAAGAGCCGACGTTGGACGGCTTTCACATGCGACTTCACACTGTTGTTTTTCTCCTCTGGCTGGGTATGGCCTGAGGATGACTGCCCTCCAACAACTGAGGATGCTGCAGGAGGACCAGCCCAGCACCTGTCTCCGTCCCCTGCACTGTGCGGCCGGCTCTGCCGCTTCTCCCCCGCTTCAGCATCACCTGCCACACTTCGTCTCAATCTTAAGCCACTGAGAACGATCAACACCAGACCGTTAAAACATAAACCAGTATGGGCCACTAAATAATTCGTAAATATTTCAAAATGTATTTCAAAACCGACTTTGTATGGTCAAAACATTATATTCTAGCCAGTCCAAGTTTTAATAAACAGTAACACCCAGCATCACTACTGGGCAAAGAACTTCAACAGGGCCTACCTTGACACCAAGTCTAGAGCCTCCTTTCCAATTAAAAAAAGTGGATAAGCCCCAAATGTGCATTAAAAATTAGTTTGGCCATTTGCTAGGTAGTCCTTCAAAGTATTTCCAAGTATTCAGAGTTCCAGTACCTTTCTGAAAGAAAGGGTGATCTTTCTGGTACTGGTTTGCATAATTATGCCTAAAAAATGTCATCTTGAATTTTCAATGAAAAGTCTTAAAATATTCAGGCGAGTGGAAAAAATGGTGATCCGCTGGCGTTAGAAGTTGACAGAGAGGCTCTCAGTACAAACTGTATCTGAACATGTTCCTTACAAATTAAGATCTGCACCGGGGGCTGGGGGCTCTGAGAAAACCAACCACATTTGAACCCGGTCCACACGGCCTGAAGGCGGAGGTGCGGGGCAAAGCGCGGGGGGGGAAGAAATACCAGCAACTCCGCTGCCCCTGCCTCGCCGCGGATCACGTGCCCGGCGCCCCCTCCCCCAGGGCCGGGGGCGGGATAGAGACGCGGCCTCCCGCGCGCCTTCCGCACTCCCCTCCGCGCCCCAAACCCGGGGGCCGGGGTGGTCTCGGGTAACCATCCCCAGGGCGGCGGGGGAGCTGCGCGGGGTCAGAGTCCTCAGCAGCCACCACTGATGCCCCGCCGCCCCCGGCTCCCCACGCACCCGGCGGGTCGGTCCTGCGGCGGCGGCGGGGGCCGCGTCTACGTGGCGCGGTCGCGGCGAGGCGGGGACTGGGGCGCGGGGACCGGAAAGCAGGGACTGGGGCGCGAGGAGGGGACGTCTCAGCCCGCGTCGCCCCGGAGGGTCCCGGCCTCCAGCAGGACAGCCCCGGGCCCGCGCCCCCCCGGAGGGTCCCGGCCTCCGCAGGACAGCCCCGGGTCCGCGCCGAGGGGAGGCCCCCAGGCGCAGACACTCGCCGCCAGCCCCGGAGGGACGCCGGTGAGGAACCCGGCCCGCGCCCATTTACCTGCGGCGGCTCCGCTCCCGGCCCGCGGGCGGCTCAGGGGAGGCGGCGGCTGGACTGCGACGGCTAGGACCCGCCGGGGAGGGAAGCCGAGGGGGCGGGGTCGGCCGGGGGCGCGCGCAGGGTCTGGGCGCCAGCAGCCGCCGCGGTCTCGGAAGCCGCCTGGGCCGCAGCTGAGTCGGGCGGCCCTCATGAATGGGACGCGGCGGCTGCGGCGGCCGAGCCGGCAGCGGGCGGGCGGGCAGCGCGCAGGCCCCGCCCCAGCCACGTGACGCGCGCTCCCGGCCGCGCGCCGCGCCCCAGCAGGCCAGCGGCAGGCGTGCGGCTTCTCACCGCTCCCAGTCCCGGGGCTGCGGGCCTGGGCCTCTAGCCGAGTGAGGGCGGGGCCTCGATTTTCTACTGCCTCGGGCGACAGGAGCGTTACTTTAAAAAAAAAAAAAAGTTTTTCCGGTCCCCAAGGCAACCCTGCGGCGGGTCACGTGGGACTGAGAGCCCAATTGCCAAAAAGGAATATCAAAGTGCAAAGAAAGTCTAGGGAATGAATGTTTTATAATCCCCTTTTGATCACTAGTAGTAGCACATCTCCTTTGCTTACTTACATCCCCACCAAAAAAAAAAAAAAAAAAAATCCTATTACACAACTGATATTTTTAAATATGTCAGGGTTCTTTTGTTGCTTTTTGTTTATTCTTTTTATCGAGGCAGGGTCTCGGTGTGTTACCCCGGCTGGTCTCCAACTCCTGGGCTCAAGCATCCTCCCACCTCGGCCTCCCAAAGTACTGGAATTACAGGCATGAGCCAGCGTCCCCAGCATTAAAATATACTTTTTAAGAAATGGGTGACTCACGTCTGTAATCCTAGCACTTTGGAAGGCCGAAGTGGGCGGATCACTTGGGGTCAGGAGTTCGAGACCAGCCTGGCCAAAATGGAGAAACTCCGTTTCTGCCGGGCGCGGTGGCTCAAGCCTGTAATCCCAGCACTTTGGGAGGCCAAGGCGGGTGGATCACGAGGTCAGGAGATCGAGACCATCCTGGCTAACACGGTGAAACCCCGTCTCTACTAAAAATGCAAAAAACTAGCTGGGCGTGGTGGCGGGCGCCTGTAGTCCCAGCTACTCGGAGGCTGAGGCAGGAGAATGGCGTGAACCCGGGAGGCGGAGCTTGCAGTGAGCCGAGATCGCGCCACTGCACTCCAGCCTGGGCGACACAGCGAGACTCCGTCTCAAAAAAAAAAAAAAAAAAAAAAAGAAACCCCGTTTCTACTAAAATACAAAAAACCAGCCGGGCGTGGTGGCGCGTGCCTGTAATCCCAGCTTCTCAGGAGGCTGAGGCAGGAGAATCAGTTGAACCGGGGAGGCGGAGGTTGCAGTGAGCCGAGATTGCGCCATTGCACTCCAGCCTGGCGACAGAGAGACTCCATCTCAAAAAGAAAAGAAAAGAAATGCGGCCGGGCGCAGTGGCTCACGCCAGTAATCCCAGCATTTTGGGAGGCTGAGGCGGGTCGATCGCCTGAGGTCAGGAGTTGGAGACCAGCCTGGCCAACATGGCAAAACCCCGCCGCCACTAAAGATACAAAAATTTGCCGGGCCTGTTGGCACGCCTGTAATCCCAGCTACGTGGGAGGCGGAGGCTGTAGAATCACTTGAACCCGGCGGGCAGAGGTTGTAGTGAGCCCAGACGCCACTTCCCTCCAGCCTGGGAGCGAAACTCTGTCTCAAAAAACCAACCAAACAAACAAACAAACAAACTAGATTGCTGATGTTGTATACTATTGGTGCACACTGGTTTTTAATTTGCAGCCTATTCTATTATTATTCTATGATTGAAAGTAATGAACAGAAGCCTATGTTATTTCTATATAAATGCCAGTTAATTTATGAGGTGCATCTTGTGTGTGATCATTGATATAGTTCTGAGGGTACTGAAATAGGCATTTGCATACACAAAGCTGTTGCGTGAAGGACAGGGCTGCAGTCCAGTTTCTTCCCAGTAGTGCCTAGTGTAGCTGGGCGGTGCTTGGATCCAGGGAGCAGGCGACCACTTCCTCACTTAAGTTCCTTCTGCTTTTCTCTGAAACTCAATCAAGTTTTGCCCCATCTGTAATCAAGGCCCTACAGAAACATAGGTAGTTGCAGTGGCACACGCCTACTAGGAATTTTCTTCATTTCACTGCTTCTCACTTGGCTTCACAAGTAAAATAAAAATTTAAGAGGACTAAAATATCCCCCTCCATATTCAATGGATTTTATAAATATGGAGAAGAAAAATTAAAGCTAGAGAGAGAATTTAATCCTCAGTTTCTACGTCAATAAAATAAAGATAGTAGTGTCTTTCTTACAGAATTGTTTTGTGGATTCCCCGTGATAACTTATAAAGTGCCTACTTTAGTGTCTGCAACGTGGAACAGGCTGTTAGTGTTTCTTTTCTTTCCTTTCTTCCATTTTTCCCACTTAGACTTTTCCTGTTTCTCTCAGGCTATTTTCTCTATCTCTGCCTTGGGAGGGAAATATTCTGCCAAGCTCCCTTCCTTCCTTTCATCATTCAGGAAGCCCTAGAGCTCCCCTCCCTTCCTCCAAACAACCTTGCGTTTGAGACCCCACTCAAAACGAGTGGTTCAAGTTGCTAGTATTTTCCTCATTTTCCCCATGTCTACTAGCTTACAACACCACTTAAGCAAAGCGGTGACTCATTAAGTGTTTGTTGCATGATGAATCCCTGCACCTCCTGGGCTAGGAGATCTGGAGGGGCCACCCCAGGGCCACCTACTCCACGGGAGTGTCAGAGGAAGAAAGGGCTTCCTTCCACTGGCCTCTGACCCACCGCCTTCCAGCTCCAACGTGAGGAGCCTCACTCCACTAATCGTCCCCTCTTCCTCAACTCTGGCTTCATTCCTGCGCTTGAAAAAGTAGCTTTCGTGGCCCCTCGGTTCCCCCTCAGGCTATTGACTTACCACACAGCTTCTCTTTCCACCCAAGCTACCTGAAAGAGTTTCAGGTTTTCTCCCGTCTTCACAGGCTTGCTCCTCCTCTAACCTTGAAACTGCTCAAGCTAAAGTCACCGATGACCTTCTGGTTGCTGAATACAACAGACCCCTTTCATGTCCCATGCCTCATGATCTCTGCAGGGCGAGATGCTCTTGATATTATTTCCTTCTTGAAACTCTCTCCTCCCCTCATCAGTGGGAACTCCTCTGAATTCTACATGCCTGTGCTCAGTGGCTTTCAACGCCTCAACCAGCAAGGTCCAGTGATGTCAGATTCAAACCCATTATTTGTGCTGCTTCAAACCTGCTCCTCCTGAATCTCCTATCCTGGCTGATGGCACTGTCATCTGTTTAGTCATCCCTGCCAGAAACCTAGAGGGGAGTCTCATTTCCCTCTACCCCCATGCTGCCTCCATCATTCCTCCTCATGATTCCTCCTCATGATTCCTACTCTTCCTGAGGGAGTTCGTGTCACTCCTACTCTAGCTCTCTGCAGAGCTACTGTATTGGCCGCTTTGAGGGCTCTCCTCCGCCGCACCACTCACCCCTGCTTGTGATTAGGCCCTCGCCATCTCTCTTGTGGTCCATTGTAGGAATATGCCAACTGGTCTCCCTGCCCTCTTGTCCTGCCCAATTCCAAGCATCCTCTACTCTGAATTGCAGACCTGGCCATGGCACAGGTGGTTGGCAACCCATTGTCTTGACTAAACCAGCCAAGTTCCCTAGCATGGCATCCAGCGTGCTCCTTTTCTGTCTGATTTTCTCTCCTGCACCTTCTAGTCTGTATGCTTCAGCCATTCCATCATCCCTTTTGCAACAGGATTTTTTTTTTTTTTTTTGGAGACAGGGTCTCACTCACTCTGTTGTTCAGGCCAGAGTGCAGTGGTGTGATGACGGTTCACTGCAACCTCAAACTCCTAGGCTCAATGAAGCCTCCCACCTTAGCCACCCAAAGTACTGGAATTACAGGCTTGAGCCACGGTAGCTGGGAAGAATAATTTTTCATATATTAACTTCTGTGTTTTTCCTTAGGGTTCTCTCTTTCTTCTTCTCCTTATAAGAATGCACCCAGGCATTCTGCTTGTCTCAGGAGGTTGTTGGCAGAGTGGAAAGCAGAAGTTGTCTGCAAGACATTTCCTTCCTGTCTTTTATTTCCAAAACTCTGTGCTCAGTGAGGAACCTATCTAAGTCAAGGGGGAGAGGGCCACGGAGAAAGCATATCTTTGAGGGAATCTGGAAAGCAGAGAGGGATTTTCTCTAGAGTAAGAATCAAGCCTGGAGTTGGAAGGAGGTGGTCCTATGCCCTCCTGTCCGGCAGCTCTCAGGGGAGGTCATTCAGCCTTAGAAAAATAGCTTTTTTGTTCCCAGCTTCTGCAAACCTTTCTCTGTGAGGACAGAGAATAGCCAGCAGTTTCTGTACCATCCCTGTGTGCCCAGCTCTTCTAGTAATTCAACTTCTATCGTTAACACCAGTTTATAGATGAAGGAACTGCAGCACTGAGATGTTGAGTGACTTGCCTCAGATCTCACAGCTTATCAGCAGGGATGCTAGAATTTGCCTCCAGCCCTCCTTGACTCCTAAACCTCTATTTTTTTATTCTCTTTCTAAAAAAGTTATTATTTAGCCATCAAATGAATGAACCAAAACTATTTTTTTGTAATTTATTTTTAGTAGAGATGGGGTTTTGTCATGTTGGTCAGGCTGATCTTGAACTCCTGACCTCAAATGATCTGCCCACCTTTGCCTCCCAACGTGCTGGGATTACAGGCGTGAGCCACCCAGCCCAACACAAACCTGTATTTTTACCTCCCACTACCTTCCCTCAATTGCCCTACTGCCCTACCCCAGTCAATGTATTTTTTCTTGTGTCTCAGTCCACCTTGTACAGATCACAGTTATAGTACTTATTATACACATAGTAGGTGCTCAATAAATATGTGATGAAAAAATAAGTGAAGATTTCTATTTCATCTAATATGCTCAGCTGGGTATCTATACCAACCTTCCCACGCTGAAAACAAAAACACAAATACTGGGCAAAATAATAAAAATATATTCTGGAAGGTATCTATAAACTGGCAAGAAATTAAGAAATTGCCCCAGGACAGGGTGAAGGTCAGAACCCAGAGAGGTAAGCCGAGCCCAAAGCCGGCATATGCCTGGAGAGTTTTTGCTGGATCTAGTGAGTTTGAATGCTGATTTTTGAAGCCTTGGGAGTTTTGTACAGCAGAAGTAAAGGTTAGTATGTACTTGAAGTGGGGAGATTAATAGAAGACCCAATAAAGGTAGAATTGCAAAAGCAAAGTAGTAGAATAAAAAAAAAATTACTTCTCAAGACAACTGAGAAACCTCACTAAAGCTGGTCACATATGAACATATAAAACACATACAGGCCAGGCGCAGTGGCTCACACCTGTCATCCCAGCACTTTGGGAGGCCAAGACAGGCAGATCACTTGAGGTCAGGAGTTCGAGGCTAGCCTGGCCAACGTGGTGAAACCCATCTCTACTAAAAATACAAAAATTAGCCAGGTGTGGTGGTGCACACCTGTAGTCCCAGCTACTCAGGAGGCTGAGGCAGGAGAATCACTTGAACCCAGGATGCAGAGGCAGTGAGCCAAGATCGGGCCACCTGCACTCCAGCCTGTGCAACAGAGGTAGACTCCATCTCAAAAAATAAAATAAATAAATAAATAAAAATAAAATAAAATATATAAGCAAGTCTCAACAAATCTGAAAATTTTGAATGCATTGGCTGGGCACATTGGCTCACAACTGTAATCCCAGCACTTCAGGAAACCAAGTCGGGAAGATAGCTTGAGCTGGGGAGGATCGCTTGAGCTCAGGAGTTTGAGACCAGCCTGGGCAGCACAGAGACACCTCATCTCTACTAAAAATGTAAGAAATTAGCTGGCTGTGGTAGCGTGTGCCTGTAGTCCCAGCTACTCGGGAAGCTGAGGTGGGAGGATTGATCGAGCCTTAGAGGTTAAGGTTGCAGTGAGCCCAGATTGTACCACTGCACTCCAGCCTGGGCAATAGAGTACAACCCTGTCTCAAGAAGAATGAAAGAGAGAGAGAAAAGAAAGAAAGGAAAATGTTTATCATACAGACTGTGTCCTCTGATCACAATGCAATTAAGACAAGAATAAACTCTTTTTTTTTTTTTTTTTTTGAGACGGAGTCTCGCTCTGTCGCCCAGGCTGGAGTGCCGTGGCCGGATCTCAGCTCACTGCAAGCTCCGCCTCCCGGGTTTACGCCATTCTCCTGCCTCAGCCTCTCGAGTAGCTGGGACTACAGGCGCCCGCCACCTCGCCCGGCTAGTTTTTTGTATTTTTTAGTAGAGACAGGGTTTCACCGTGTTAGCCAGGATGGTCTAGATCTCCTGACCTCGTGATCCGCCCGTCTCGGCCTCCCAAAGTGCTGGGATTACAGGCTTGAGCCACCGCGCCCGGCCTTTTTTTTTTTTTTTTTTGAGACGGAGTCTCCAGGCTGGAGTGCAGTGGCCAGATCTCAGCTCACTGCAAGCTCCGCCTCCCAGGTTTACGCCATTCTCCTGCCTCAGCCTCCCGAGTAGCTGGGACTACAGGCGCCGGCCACCGCGCCCGGCTAGTTTTTTTGTATCTTTTAGTAGAGACGGGGTTTCACCGTGTTAGCCAGGATGGTCTCGATCTCCTGACCTCGTGATCTGCCCGTCTCGACCTCCCAAAGTGCTGGGATTACAGGCTTGAGCCACCGCACCCGGCCAACAATCAATTTTTTTAAGAAGTAACTAGAAAAACCTATTTGGAAATCCATGGGCCAATGAACAGCACTATGGAAATGTGACAACATTTAAATGCTATATATCAAATATTTGATACTATATATGAAAATATGAGGGATAAAACTGAACAAGTTGTTAAGGGGAAACTTATAGACCTAAAAGTTTGTATTACAAGAGAAAATTGTTTGAAATGTAAAGAGCTAAAAAGTTAGAAAAAGAACAGGAAATTAAAGTCATATGGAAGAAAAGAAATAATAAAGATAAAATTTTAAAAATAGTAAAATCGAAAGCAAACGTGCGATAGAAAGAACCAACTAAGCCAAACACTGCATTTGTGAAAGACAAATATTACAAACTTCTGGTGAAAAATGATCAGGGATAAAAGAGAAGGCACAACACACAATGTGAAGCATAAAGAGAAAGCTATAATCACACATGATGTAGAACTTACAAAGGTAAAAGAACTTTGTGAAGTTCCAAGAAACGTAAATTAATAAAACTGAAACTCCTAATTGTCCAAGAACTTGAATCTGTTGTTAAATATTTTCTGCAAAGAAAAATCCAGCTAAAACAGTTTGCCAGTGACTTCTACCAAACATTCCAGTAATAAGTAATTCCAATCTCACACTCTAAGGTATGGAAAAGGAGATTATCCCTCAACTCGCTTTATGAAGCTGGCATTGCCTTGTATCAAAATCTGATCAGGAGAGTGTCAGAAACAAAAATCTCAGGCCAAAACACTCTTAAATATAGACACAAAAGTCCTGAATTGAATTTCAACAATATGAATACAGCAAGGTAATACATTATAACCAAACTGGCTTATCCAAGAATGCAAGGTTAGTTTAAAATGAGAAAATCAATTAATGTAATTCACCACATTAAAAGACTAAAGGAAAAAAAAATCCTATGATAATTTCAGCAGGTTCAGAAAAAGCCTTTGATCAAATTGAATATCCAACCAGATAAAACTCAAAGGAAACTAGGAATATTTTCCTTGAAAAAAAGGGGGAATTTATAAAAGCGTATGTAGCGAGTATCATAAGTAATCATAGCTTTAAAAAAAAACTTCAATGAAAAACTATGGAGAAGACCTAGTTAGAGAAATGAAATACCATATTTGGAGATAGAAAGACCCAATCTCATAAAAATATTAGTTCTTAATAAATTGATCTATGAATTCAATGCAATTTTATTCCAAATAGAGGTTACTTCTTTAAAAGACTCGAAGAAAAATAGAGAGGGAGGAATTACTTTCTATATATTAAAACTATAGGATGAAGGCAGGGTGATATTAGTACAGGGGCAGACAAATAGTCGATCAAATGCAATAGAAATTCTCACCCCACACACACAGAAAAGTATGTGAGGTAATGAATATGTTAATCCACTGGATTTAGCCATTCCACAATGTATGCATGTATCAACACATCATGTTGTACACCATAAATATATGTAACTTTTGTCAGCTTAATAATTAGGCCAGGCACAGTGGCTTGCACCTGTAATCCCAGCACTTTGGGAGGCCAAGGTGGGAGGATTGCTTGAGGCCAGGAGTTCAAGGCCAGCCTGGACAATGTGGGAAGAACCCATCTCTATTTTAAAAAATAAAAATAAACAAGAAAATATAAAAAGTAAATTAATTTTATTTTATTTTTTAATAAAGTGATTAAAAAAAAAAAGACAGGGTATCACTATGTTGCCCAGGCTGGTCTCGAACTTCTGAACTCAAGTGATCTTCCTCCCTCGACCTCCCAAAGTGCTGGGATTACAGGTGTGAGCCGCCACACCTAGCCATTTTTTAAAACTGCAATAGAAAGCTCAGAAATAGGTTCAACATACACAGACACTTGATGTATGGCAGAGGGGGCAATTCAGAATATTGCAGAAAAGATGGATTTTTCAATAAATGATTAGGAGGCGGTTGACTATTGTATTCATTTTCATTGCTATAACAAAATACCACACACTGGGTAATTTATAAAGAAATGAAGTTTCTCTGGCTCACAATTCTGCAGGCTGGACGTCCAAGGTGGATGGGCCGCATCTGGTGAAGTCCTTCGTGCTGTAACCTAGCAGAGGGCTTCTGGTGGCAAGAGGGCAAGGGATGCTAATTCAGGTCCCTCTTCCTCTTCTTATAAAGCCGCCAGTCCCAGCATGGGGGCTCCACCCTGATGACCTTATCCAATCCCAATTACCTCCCAAAGGTGCCACCTCCAGACACTATCAACATATGAATCTGGGGATTACATTTCCGACACTTGAAGTTTGGGGAATATGTTCAAACCATAGCGATTACCTATATGGGAAAATTAAATTTAGACTCAACTCAGCATCATATCCCAAAATCAGCTTTAGTTGGATTAAAGACCTAAATGACAAATCAAAATTGTGCTCCTGTCATCATTTCAAGGATATACTTTCTTTTCCGCATTTTACCATTTCTGAAATTGTGATTGATTTTTTATAATAAATGTCAACTTAGACTCCGCGATTTGGGATACAAAATTTTTAGGAGACAATATAGGAGGATTTATTAAACAAGACACAAAAAGCACTAACTATAAAGGAAAAGATTGATACATTTAACTACGTTAAAGTTAGGACTTCTTTAAAAGAGACCGTAAAAAGAGTAAAACAAAACAAAACAAAAATAAGCACCATTCCAGGAGAATATATTTGCAACACATATAATCAACCCAAGATTAGAATCCAGAATATATAAAGAACTCCTATGAATCAGTAAGTAAAAATCTCGCAATCAATAGAAAGATTAGCAAAAGAAATGAAGATGAATTTCACAAAAAATAAGCACAAATGCCCGTAAACTTATGAAAAGATGTTTAATTTCATTAGTAATGTCACGCATGTCCGTGTGAAGAGATCACCAAACAGGCTTTGTGTGAGCAACGTGGCTGTTTATTTCACCTGGGTGCAGGCGGGCTGAGTCCGAAAAAGGAGTCAGCAAAGGAATGTGGGATTATAATTAGTTCTTATAGGTTTGGGATAGGCGTACAAAGTACACTCTCGAGGGGAGAATATTACAAAGTACTTTCTTAAGGGCGGGGGGAGAATATATCATATCAGTTAGGGTGGGGCAGGAACAAATCAAAATGGTGGAATGTCATTATGTAAGGCTATTTTCACGTCCTTTGTGGATCTTCAGTGGCTTCAGGCCATCTGGATGTATACGCAGGTCGCAGGGGATATGATGGCTTAGCTTGGGCTCCGAGGCCTGACAAGTAATCAGGAGAATGTAAGTTAAAACTGCAGTGAGATACCACCACACACCCATCAGAATGATTGAATTTTTTAAAATTAATTAATTTTTTTTTTCCAGACAGTCTTGCTCTGTTACCCAGGCTGGAGTGCCGTGGCGTGATCTTGACTCACTGCAATCTCCACCTCCTGGTTTCAAGCAATTCTCGTGCCTCAACCTCCCAAGAAGCTAGGATTACAGGCCTAGCTAATTTTTGTATTTTTAGTAGAGACTGGGTTTTGCCACGTTGGCCAGGTTGGTCTGGAACTCCTGACCTCATGTGATCCGCCCGCCTCGGCGTCCCAAAGTGCTGCGATTACAGGTGTGAGCCATCACGCCTGGCCAGAATGGTTAAAATCTTTAAAGTCGTTGAATGCCAGGTGTTGGAGGTGTTACTAATGCCAATGATCAACCAGCATTCAGACACATCACTGGTTCAAATCCAAATTGTACCACTTTTTTGGGGGACAGAAAGTAGAATTTATTGGTGAGTATTAACAGGGGCCAGCAGAGTGGAAGCCATCATGAGTGCAGGGCCCGCCACTTATCCAGAGGGCCACGACTGGGGATGTATTTGGCCCCACAGCCATCTGGGATGAGCCGCTTCTCAGCCACCATGTCTTCAAATTCGTCAGCATTCAACTTGGTGAAGCCCCACTTCTTTGAGATGATGAGATGAGATGAGATGAGATGAGATGAGATGAGATGAGATGAGATGAGATGAGGCCCCTGCACAGGGCCTCAATGACATGCTCCTTGTTCTGCAGCTTGGTGCAGAGGGACATGATAACTTGGCCAATGTTAACCCTGGCCACAGTGCCCTGGGGCTTTCTTTCCAAAGGCACCTCGCATGCCTGTTTGGAGCCTACATTGGGGTAGTGCAAGGTCAGAGACATGAACATCCATGTTAAAGAAGTTGTACATGTGCAATGGCTGCAAACAGCAGCTTCCTTGGTAGTGTATGCAGCCTGTTTCTTGTATGGGTTGCTCTAAGAAACCAGGTCTTTCAGATGGATGTTCGTGTCTCTGACTCCCTATGTTGCCCGGACAGGACTTGAACTCCTAGCCTCTAGCAATCCTCTTCCCTCCGCCTCCCAAGTAGCTGGGACTACGGGTACCCAGAGTCAAACTATAACAACTTTAGAAAACAGTTTGATATCATCTAGAATGTTGAACATGAACACACACGGGGACCAGTAATTCCAATGTTAGGTACATGCCTCTAGAAATTCTTGCCCAAGTGCCCTGAAAGACACATACAGAAATAGAGCAGCATTGCTCATAATTGCAAAGAAGAGTGTCCACCAAGGGTGAGATGGATACTTAGATTGTGGTGTAATCATATAATGAAATCCTACTGATTTACATCAACGTGGATGAATTTCAAAAATAAAATCTTAAGCAAAGAGACATCACAAGATTAAAGCATGACTCTACTTCTTCTATTCCAAAAATGATACACTGTTTCAAGATAAAATAGGCGATAACAGCCATAAAGAAAAATAAGGAAATGACAGAAATTGCAGGAGAGAGAGAGACAGTGCAATCCGAATTGGGTGGAAATCTAGAGCAGGGAAATGTGCTGTTTCTTGGCCTGTGTGATGGATACATAGCTGTCTGTGTGTACTGTTATTTCACAATATAAACTAAAATAGATGAAGGCTAAGGGAGAATGAATTAATAAATACATACATCTGCATTTTTTAAACGTTATTGTGCTCCTATAAGCTCTGTAAATTTCCGTTCACACTTCTAAGACAAACTCAGTGTTCCTTAGAACTTTCCTAAAGCACTGCAAGGAATGGTTTTTCAACAAGGCACTGCAGTTTGTTTTGTAATAAATCCTTCTAAAAGGTGAGGAAGAATAAGTTACACAAAATGGGTCAGAAGTGCAAAAAAAACTAGCAGAAACATGAAGACTCTTCTAATAAGTCACTCACATATACATAGCCCCGGATCACTCCATTTAGGTTTTGTAAATTTTATTTATTTATTATTATTATATTATTATTATTATTATTATTATTTTTGAGACAGTCTCCCTCTGTCGCCCAGGCTGGGGGGCAATGGCACGATCTCAGCTCACTGCAACCTCCCAGGTTCAAGTGATTCTCATGCCTCAGCATCCAGAGTAGCTGGAATTACAGACATGCACCACCAGGCCTGGCTAATTGTTGTATCTTTAGTAGAGACAAGGCTTTGCCACGTTGGTCAGGCTGGCCTCACTCCTGGCCTCATGTGATCCGCCCGCCTCCCAAAGTGTTGTGATGACAAGCGTGAGCCACCGCACCCAGCCTGTTTGCTTTCTTTGAACTGGGTGGTTTTCATTCTTAGTCCTGGGTACAAAGATTCTTCCAGTTGCTGAATGGACTTTCTGTTTTCACTGGTCATGTGCTGCCAGGTCATAAAACCAGGGATCTTCAAGGCCAAGGTATGAGAACCGCAGCTGCACAGAAATCCCCTCTGGGATCTTGTGCTGTCTGAATCCCTTGGGTCATGGGCAGTTCTTGTCAGGGACAATTCATTTCGAGATTAGGCAGGGCTGTTGTTCCACTCAGCAGACAGACCTATCTAAGGAGACCTGCCTGTAGACTCACTCTGAAAATCATGATCCTGTTGGAGAACACACTGCCTTCCATAGTTTAAAACTGGGCCGTTAAAGAGAAAATGTGTTCTGTAAATGCTGTGTAAGAAAGATGTGATTTATTAGCGCTTGGAGATGTCTTTGATCCTTTGTAACACTAAGCCTTCATCATCCCATATTTTACATTACTACTAAACAAATAATGATAGTAACATTTCAGAAGCTACAGAGGGGAGCAGAGATTTTAAAAGGCACTCACCGAGGAAGAAATCGGCTCACCAGCGTGTCTGAAAGCTGCTGTACGGCGAGGATCCTGAGGTCAGCCTGGAAAATTTCCTGGCGCTTCCAGGTTGCTGGGTTCAACAGCCATTGTCTTCAATTATTTTCAGAATAGCCACAAATTTGAATGGAATGTTGGAACTACTGCGAACCGTCCCTAAGAAAGTGTTCCCAGGGTACGTCTGGTCTCCTTAAGCCTTTCAAAAGAAAAACACTTTTAAACCCCTCCTTTCTTTCTCCTCAGTTTTTGGGTGTGGGCCCTGCACAATGATCCCTGATAAGAGATGCTCCTTAAACATTAGTGTCAAAAGACACATTTTCAACAAATGTAGTTGAAAGATCTCAGTTGCCCTTGTGATGAGAATCGGGCAGCACTTCATTCTATAAAACAGAGGAAGTGTTCGGAGCTGAGCAGAAGGGGTCGTCTTTATAGACAGGGAAGGGTCGAAGAGGGCAGAAGCCAGGAAAAAAGGCAGCATTAGTTTCGAGGCTATTTTTCTTGTAAGGGGAGACAGGGAGACAGAACAATAGAAAAATCATGATTAGTTAATATTAGGTCACTCTGCTTCTTTTTTACATAAGATTTAAAGCCGAGGGAACTCCGTTATCCTGCAGACTGAAGATTTACACTGGCCTGTTTGGGAAATTGGCCGTTATCTCTCTCGTGATTGCTTGGAAGTTCAAATAACAGTTTAGTCCGGGTTTGGTGATGTGAAACTGTAGCGTGGATGACTCCATTTTAATTTTTAGTCTGGTCTTTTGGGGCCTAGCACAGGAGCTTAGTCTGAAACAATGACCTCCCATTTTTTTTTTTTTCATTTTTTTCTTTTTTCTTTTTTTTTTTTTTTTGAGACAGGGTCTTGCTCTGTCAACCAGGCTGGAGTGCGGTGGCACAGTCATGGCTTACTGCAGCCTCCACTTCCCGGACTCAAGTGATCCTCCCACCTCAGCCTCCCTAGTAGCTGAGATTATAGGTGCGCACCACCACACCTGAACATAATTTTTATTTAACATCACGAAAGTGAAATCTTATTGGGGAAGTGACTCTATTTCAGCAAAAAAGAGTGGTTGTCTCTCACCCTTCACTCTTCTTTTTCCTCTTCCAACTTTCTCCTTCATGAAAGTTCTTCTAATTCAACAAATGTTTGTTGACAGCACAAAGTTTTTGTTTTCTTTCTCCTTATTTATCTAAATGGCTTATTAATGTTAGACAAACTTTCTCCAATGTTAGAAAAATTAAGGGGAAGATGTATGACTTTGTAGATTATTTTCCACTCTGGTAGAAATAGAATTTCAGTGTTCTCACTAGGAGATTCTTTTGTCATTAAGTAAAAATTCCCAGAAGTGATTAAATAAATGCTCAGTAATTTTAGAGCACTATTGCAGTTATTAAAATTAGCTAATCTAGCCAGGCATGGTGGCTCACACCTGTAATCCCAGCACTCTGGGAGGCCAATGCGGGCCAATTGCTTTAGCCCAGGAATTTAAGACCAACCTGGGCAAGGTGGTGAGACCTCGTCTCTACAAAAGTACAAAAATTAACTAGGTGTGGTGGCTCATGCCTGTAGTTCCAGCTACTCAGGAGGCTGAGGTGGGAGGATTGCTTGAGCCTGGGAGGCAGAGGTTGCAGTGAGCCAAGATGGCTGCACTCTAGTGTGGGTGACAGACCCTTCCTCAAAACAAAACAAAAAAACTTTTATAAGGAGACTACTTTTGAACTCAGGGATTGCCTAGTTTGTGACTACGAACTTCTGGGAGGACAAGAAAGCATCATCACATGTCTCAAAGAATACAGGAAGAAAGACAAAGGACAGATTTTCCAATGTTTCCTCGTTGGAGTATCTGCCGTCCCCAACCCTCCCTCACCCTCAGATAACACATCCCACTCCTGCTCCAACCTCCCCTCAGAACACGAAACACACAGTACTGAGACTTTCTGTGTCAGCCCGGGAGGGAAGCGATAAAAGAAAGGCACAAACAGGGGAGTGGCAAGGAGGAGGCTGACAAGGAGGCACCCCAGGCCTCTGCATGCAATCGGCAATCAGCCATCAACTTCAGTAACCCACTGCCCTGTGGACGAGAAACAAGAGCAGTGTGGGGGCAAAGGTAGGGCACTGTGACGAAAATCTTCCTCATCGCTGATGTTGTCACGATCAAATAATGACCTTCCTTTCCAAGTTGCACGGCTCCTCAACTTTTGAGGAGCTTTCTGGAATCTTCCTGTGGTCCTGTGCCCGAAAACACCGCTCTGTGTGTCTACAGTCTGGAAGCAGATGCAGCCTGGGATGGGAGTTTTTGAAATGACTCCACAAGATTCTAAAGGAAATTCAAACCAGGAAAGTGGAATTTACAAGGGAAACAAACAGTCTTGTCTCCAGCTTTCAGACTGGAGTCTAAATTTAGATCACCATATAGAAGAGCATGCGCGGGCCTGGAAAGCTTTTCCTGCAGAGCTGACATCTCTTTACCTGTTCCCTTTTTAGCCTCCTAGAGGACATGTTATTTTGTTTTTATTATTGTTTTGGAGATAGCAGGCTCCTGAAAAGCCAGCCCCCGGCGTCAGAGAATCTTATCAACTCATTTCTGAGTTGCAGTCAAAAACCTCCTGATAATATCCAATAAAACTTTCTTTCATATCACTGTTAGAAAGTAGGTTCAGGGGCGAGGCGTGGTGGCTCATGCCTGTAATCCCAGCACTTTGGGAGGCCGAAGCAGGAGGATCACCTGAAGCCAGGAGTTCAAGACTAGCCTAGGCAACAAAGTGAGACCCCCATCTCTGCAAGAAATAAAAATGAAAAAGAGGCCGGGTGCGGTGGCTCACACCTGTAATCCCAGCACTTTGGGAGGCCAAGGCAGGCAGATCATGAGGTCAGGAGATTGAGACCATCCTGGCTAACCCGGTGAAACCCCGTCTCTACTAAAAATAAAAAAAACTAGCCAGGCGCGGTGGCGGGCGCCTGTAGTCCCAGCTACTCCGGAGGCTGAGGCAGGAGAATGGCATGAACCCGGGAGGCGGAGCTTGCAGTGAGCTCAGATCGCACCACTGCACTCCAGCCTGGGAGACAGAGCGAGACTCCATCTCAAAAAAATAAAATAAAAAATAAAATAAAATAAAAAAATAAATAATGAAAATAAAAATAAATTAAAAAGAGGCTGTGTGCAGCAGCTTACACCTGTAATCCCAGCACTTTGGGAGGCTGAGGTGGGCGAATCACCTGAGGTCAGGAGTTTGAAACCAACCTGGCCAATACGGTGAAACCCCGTCTCTACTAAAAATACAAAAATTAGCCAGGCATGGTGGCGCATGGCATGCCTGTAATCCCAGCTACTTGGGAAGCTGAGGCAGGAGAATCACTTGAACCCGGGAGGTGGAGGTTGCAGTGAGCCAAGATCACGCCACTGCCCTCCAGCCTGGGAGACAGAGCAAGACTCTGTCTCAAAAACAAATAAATAAATGAGAAAGTGGGACCTGAAGGATGTTTGCTTGGTGTAACTGACACAATTGTTAAGAGCCAACTCTTTCCAATTTAAAGTCTCCGTAGCCTTTGGGCCAGGTGTGGTTGCTCATGCCTGTAATCCCAGCACTTTGGGAGGCCGAGGCAGGCAGATTGTTTGAGCCCAGAAGTTTGAGACCAGCCTGGGCAGGATGGCGAAACCCCATCTCTCAAAAAACAAAAATTAGCTGTGCCTGTAGTCTCAGCTACTCAGGAGGCTGAAGTGGGAGGATAGCTTGAGCCTGGGAGGTTGAGGCTGCCATGAGCCTTGATCATACCACTGCACTCCAGCGTGGGAGATAGAGCGAGCCTCTGAATGCCTGGACCAGTTATATGAGGAAAACCGAGCAATCTGGAGGTACTCACAACGGCAGTGCCGCCCGATAGTTCCTCTTCAGCCGAGTCCCCAAAGGGATTGGTTTGTGACACGCAGCACTCACTCTGATCCTCACTATCGCCTTCATGCGTCCTCCAGTCCTCTCTGTTAACTAGACGCACTCCCTTCCCCTCACCCAACTTTGCTGAAGTTGCTCCCTCCCACAGTATTGCCCTGCTCCTCGATGCCACCAATTCTTCCAGGTTCTGTGCAAGCACTGCCTCTCCTGAAAAGTGTTCCTTCATCCCACCAACTAGACATCATTTTTCCTTTCACTTTGCTGAATGGAAAGGCAACTTGTTTGTATCTGAAATAGATCACATGTGTATCTTGTACACAGGCCCTGCATGTGATTATTTAGGTGTAAATCCAATCTTCCTTTCCAGATTATTAGATACTCACCTGCCTGATGCATGGCTAATTTGTGTCATTTCCTCAAGAGTATTCAGCTCTGTGTCTTACACTGCAGAACCTCTATAAGCACATGATGCACACATGGATGAATGTGGCCTTACCAGCAAAGACAGATCTACTCAGTGGGTGGACAGCATCCTACAGCTATGTCCAATGGCAAGAAAGTTGTGTGACAGTGAGTAGTGTCCTGGCCCTGTTTCCAGACAGCTAGAGTCCAGGGCGTTTAACTCCACCAACTTCCAATCTTGCTTTCTCTTTCTTCTCTCTCCGATCCAGCCAAACCCATCTCCTCATTACTGTGGGAAAACATCATACTCATTCCCAGGTCTGCAGCTTTTATTATGACATTCAGCCAACTTGAAACACTCTACTTCTCTGCTACTGATTGTCTAAGTCTTGCCCTGCCTCTGAGGCTCAGCTTAAAGTCCATCTCTACCAGGAAGCCTTCCTTGAATAGTTTAGTCCTTGATGCAGTGTGCCATGAAGAAAGGGAATGGATTAAAATAGTCTGTCTCTGGGTCCTAGTTTCTGCTCAACTACTTGACCTCTGACTCCTCATTCATAAAATAAGTTATTGAATTACCTGATCTCCAAAGCCCTCAATGGTTAATATAGTCTATACTGCTAATCTCTCCATTCTTGGAACTTCTAGCACTTATATTGCTGCAACCATTTGCTTGGTACCAAACCCATGCTTACCTGCACTGTTGTTTATCTTTTTTTTTTTTTGAGACAGAGTCTCACTCTGTTGTCCAGGCCAGAGTGCAATGGCACCATCCCGGCTCACTGCAACCTCTGCCTCCCAGGTTCAACTGATTCTCCCTGCCTCAGCCTCCCGAGTAGCTGGGATTACAGGTACCCGCCACCACACCCAGCTAATTTTTGTATTTTTAGTAGAGATGGGGTTTCACCATGTTAGTCAGACTGGTCTCGAACTCCCGACCTCAGGTGATCTGCCCCCCTCAGCCTCCCAAAGTGCTAGGATTACAGGCGTGAGCCACCACGTGTCTGGTTCATCCAACTAACTTGTAACGCCCTCAAGGACTAAAATTGTCCTTCAATTATTTGTAGCCCTGTCATTTAGGATAGAAGTTTTGGTAATAAATGTTTTTGGTAATGATGACTATGACAGATAATTACGAATGCTTGTGCCACTTTTCCTAACGCTGCTTTGAGGATGTTGTTGCTGCCACAAACATCCTTTGTATCTGTGGAACACTTTAAGTAATGGAAGAGTTGTCTACTGACATAGGCAGTGGTTAAAACCATGGAATCCATCCCTTGTTTGCTTGTGACTTTGTGTCTTAGTGTAACTCCTTTAAAACTCAATTCATAAAGGCTGGGATTGGTGGCCCACGCCTGTAATCCCAGCACTTTGGGAGGCCAAGGTGGGTGGATCACATGAGATCAGGAGTTCAAGACCAGCCTGGTCAACATGGCAAAACCCCATCTCTACCGAAAATACAAAAAATTAGCCGGGTGTGGTTGTGCATGCCTGTACTCCCAGCTAGCGGGGAGGCTGAGGCAGGAGAACTGCTTGAGCCTGGGAGGTGGAGGTTTGCAGTGAGCTGAGATTGTGCCACTGCACTCCAGCCTGGGCGACAGCAAGCCTCCATCTCAAAAAAAAAAAAAAGGAAAAGAAAAAGAAAAAACAACAACAACAAAAAACCCTTAGTTTTTTGTTTGTTTGTTTGAAACGGAGTTTTGCAGTGTCGCCCGGGCTGGAGTACAATGGCGCAATCTCGGCTCACTGCAATCTCTGCCTCCCACCCGGTTTCATGCGATTCTCCTACCTCAGCCTCCCAAGTAGCTGGGATTACAGGCATACACCACCACTGCTGGCTAATTTTTTATATTTTTGGTAGAGACAGAGTTTCACTATGTTGGCCAGACTGGTCTTGAACTCCTGACCTCCTGATCTGCCCGCCTCGGCCTCCCTAAGTGCTGGGATTACAGGCGTGAGCCACTGCACCTGGCCAAAAACCTGTTTTTAAATTTGATTTTTGCATGGAAAGATAATCCCAATGTTGGCAGGTACTACTGACTGGCAAACCTGATCTTTAGTCTAACTCCCTCCTCCCTTATCTACCTCTACCTTAAGGGCTATAAAAAGTAGAATGTGGCTGGGCACGGTGGCTCACACCTGCAATCCCAGCACTTTGGGAGGCCGAGGTGGGTGGATCATGAGGTCAAAAGATTGAGACCATCCTGGCCAACGTCGTGAAACCCCATCTCTACTAAAAATACAAACATTAGCTGGGTGTGGTGGCATGCACCTGTAGTCCCAGCTACTCGGGAGGCCGAGGCAGGAGAATCGCTTGAACTCGGGAGGCAGAGGTTGCAGTGAGCTGAGATCGCACCACTGCACTCCAGCCTGAGCAACAGAGCGAGACTCCATCTCAGGGGGAAAAAAAAAAGCAGAATGTGTGTTCCAGCTTCTCTTGCAGACAGAATTGGCAGTGTGGTTCAGTTATCACCAGTAAGACATAAATGAAGTCTGAGGTATTGTTGCTTCTCTTCTGTGTATTCTTTTATTCTGCCTGTAACACACATGTAATGGCTAGAGCTGTAGCAGCTATTTTGTAACTGCGAGTGGATAAGCAGAAAACAAAAACCACATTTTAAGGCTGGGGAGCAGAAATATAGAGGGATCCTGAGTCCATGACAGCATCATGGAGCAGCTCTTCTAGCCTTGGACTGTGTACCTTGGAAGTCCTTGCTATATGAGAAAAAAATCCTCCCATTTCCCATCGATTTAAACTACTGTCATTGAGGTCTTCTATTACTTGCAGCTGAGTGCATCTCTAATGAGTACCTCATTTCACAGTCTGGTTATAAGGGTAAATGAGATTAATGTAAATCCCTTAGAATCTCCCAGAGTAAGTCCTCAACAGACAGTTACTGTTATTGTTTGAAAGTATGCCTCCATTACCATCTATTTTCCCCCAGCCTTGTCCTGTGGCATCTGAGCTTTAAAAGGGAAGAAAGACAGTTGCTTATCTGTTTTTTTCCATCAATCTATGACTTCCTGAGGAAATACTATCATATTTCAAAGATGCCATCATAGGCAACATCTTTCAAAAAAGCAAGAGAACTAGAGCACTGAGCCAAGGTGTTGGTCTCTCCTATCTCCAATCTTCTCCTCTATGTGTACTGGATAAACACGACTCCAACAAAAAGCCTTCCCTGAGGCCTTTCTTTGCCCCTGCACTTACAAAATTTCCCCCAAGTTAATACATGAATGCCCTTCCTTGGCTCTTCACAAGCTGCTTTTCTCTCTGTCTTCAAGCCTCAGCTCCCAAGACCCCTCCTCATAGAGACCTTCCCTGGTGACCTTTTCTTTTTTTTTTTTTTTTTTCCTTTTTTTTAGACAGAGTCTCATCTGTCGCCCAGGCTGGAGTGCAGTGGTGCAATCTCAACTCACTGCAACCTCCACCTCTGGGGTTCAAGCAATTCTCCTGCCTCAGCCTCCTGAGTAGCTGGGACTACAAGTGCCCGCCACCACACCTGGCTAATTTTTTGTATTTTTAGTAGAGCCGGGGTTTCACTGTGTTAGATAGTCTCAATCTCCTGATCTCGTGATCCACCCGCCTTTGTCTGGCAAAGTGCTGGGGTTACAGGCATGAGCCACCGTGCCCAGCCCCTGGTGATCTTTTCTAAGGATGCTTTCTCCAGTATTCTCCATTTGTTTTTATTTTTAAATTTTTCTTTAGAGATGAGGTCTCCCTTTGTTCCTCAGGCTGGAGTGCTGTGGTACAATCATAATCATAGTTCACTGAAGACTCAAACTCCTAGGCACAAGCAGTCCCCCACCTCAGCCCCCGAGTAGCTGGGACTACAGGTACACACCGTCACGCATTGCTAATTTTTAAATTTTTTTGTAGAGACTGGGTCTTGCCATGTTTATCAGGCTGGTTTTGAACTCCTGGCCTCTAGCAGTATGTCTGCCTCAGCCTCCCAAAATGGTGGGATGACAGGTGTGAGCCATTGCACCCAGCCTACTTTCCCGTCTTACCATCCTGCTTATTTTCTCTTGTGATTATCTCATTTATTCGTTTGCTTGTTGTTTGTCTTGCCTTTTAGGCTGCACACTTCATTCCAGCAGGATCTTATCTGTTTTGTTCACCAGTGCACCTGAGACGTAGCATAGTGCCTGACACTCAGTAGGTGCTCAATTAATATTTGTTAATTTCTTTTTTTTTTTTTCCCCCTGAGACACAGTTTCACTCCGTCATCCAGCCTGGAGCACAGTGATGCAATGTTGGCTCACTGTAACCTCTACCTTCTGGGCTCAAGGGATCCTCCCACCTCAGCCTGTGGAGTAGCTAAGACTACAGGCACGTAGTCCCACACCTGGCTAATTTTTGTATTTTTTTGTAGAGATGGGATTTTGCCATGTTGCCTAGGCTATTCTCAAACTCCTGAACTCAAGTGATCGGCCCACCTTGGCCTCCCTAAGTGCTGGGATTACAGGTGTGAGCACCATCATGCCTGGCCAATATTTGGTAATTCATTAACCAAACCTCTAAAAGCTCAGTGAAGTTTTAGTTTTAGCCTAAAATCTATGCTGGTAAAACAGGATAAATTGGTGACTTACTGCTCACACGTCAGAAGGCTCCTTTGTTTTATAAAAAGATTCAAGGCAGATTTCAAAAAGAATTAAGCTTCACTTTCAAAAATTCCTTTTATATTCAGATTTTCAGGAACGTTGAAATGGTATTACAGAAAGTGAAGTAATCTACATCTGTATCGCTTCCACATGTGCAGCATTTAATTTGTAAAGATTGCTAAAAACCCTATGTCTCCCAAACTGTGTGTTCTTCTCATTAAATGTTTTTATGTTTCATTTCATTGGGAAAAGCCGTAAATGGCAAGGCAGGTCAATAAACAGCAGTGATAGTTCTTTTAAGCTTATATTCTAAATCACCTTGGCTTTAGCGAGACACACACACGTGTTGGGGAATTTTAGTCTATTGTATTTAGTGGCTATGATTTACGATTTGCAAAAATCTCAGAGGTTGATGAAGGTGGCAGGGAAAACAAAGCAAAGGTGCCCATGTATGGATGTGTGTGTTCTGAACAGGATGTATACTCGTGTGTTAAAGTTGGTGGCTGGGTGTGGTGGCTTATACCTGTAATCCCAGCACTTTGCCAGGCTGAGGTGGGAGGGTCACTTGGGTCCAGGAGTTCAAGACCAACCTGAGCAACATAGCAATATCCCATCTCCACAAAAAAGCAAAAAAAATTAGCCAGTGCGGTGCTGCATGGCTGTGGTCCTGGCTACTTGGGAGGCAGAGGATGGAGGACTGCTCAGCCCAGGAGTCTGAGGCTACAGTAAGCCAAGATCACACCACTGCACTTCAGCCTGGATGACGGAGTAAGACCCTGTCTCAAAGGAAAAAAAAAAGGAAACTGAATTTATAGAAGCCCTTAAAGAAGGTGAGAACAAAGAATAAGGAATAATACAGTAAGAAATATACAATTTAATTAAAACTAAAAAAGTTAACTATTAAATAAATTCCCAATTAAATAAAATATTTTATTTAATTAAGTACAAGAAGAAGGAAGATTCCCTAAATGTGCAGAAACTGGAACTTTGGAATTTGGACACATGATTAAAAAAAAAAATTCTTCTTTTTTTTTTTTTTTGAAACAGGGTCTCACTCTATCGCCCAGGCTAGAATGTATTGGCACAATCTTGGATCACTGCCTCCCGGACTCAAGTGATCCTTCTATCTCAGTCTCCCGAGTAGCTGGAATTACAGGCACACACCACCACACCAGGGTAATTAAAAAAAAATGTTTGTTTTGTAGAGACAAGGTCTCACCATGTTGTCCAGGCTGTTCTCAAATTCCTGGCCTCAAGCAATGTGCCCACCTTGGCTTTCCAAAGAGCTAGGATTACAGGTGTGAGCCGCTGCACCCAACCTAAAAAGTTTTGTTTTACTTTTATAATTGTATGAAGAATAAAATAAATTAACGTTTATAATAACATATGGTATAGAAATTCCTAGGAGCTGAACTAAAGAAAACTGAAAAAAAAAAAACCAAACTTATAATGAGTATTTGTGAGTTAGGCATATTTTATCTTTTAGTATAAAATACAAATAGAATTTTATATGGATATCTCCAGTTAATTTTCATTCACTGATAACTCCTTACATCACTTAAATCAGTAGGTTCATTTCCTTTTGAAATATGCTGATTCAAAAGCAACTAACTGAGCAAGTTTTGTGACCAAAGATAGCTAATCGCAATGGAGCTAGTTGGGTCCAGAGCACAAAACCCTGACTCACAGTGTAGCCTTTCCTGGTTATGAAACCTTTCTCCTTCCTGTTTACATTTTTAGTTCAGCCAACATATATTGTGTACCTAGAAGAGGGCTAAATATAGCACAAGATAGAAACCAATAGGCATGGGCTGTTTGACTTCCCCTCACAAAACTCAGACAGTAGGATCTTCCCTCTAACACAATAAAGGAATTTGGATTTTGTGCAGCTGCCAAAGGACAAATGCCCACTGCAGGGTTGAAACTCCCAGCAGAAGTTATCAAGTGGAGGCAAACATTTTGCTTCCTGGAAGTTGCTTTTTATTAGACTTCGGTAGTAAAGATATGTTAGTTCCAGCTACAGATTAAGCTAGTCATGGTCTCTTGCAACCATACTGTTTAGTGTTTTGTGTTTGGACATTTTGCAAGTAACTTACAAAAGAAATTGATTTTTTTTACACAATAACAAAGAGGACTTGTTTGTTTATTGATTGATTGATTGATTGATTGAGACGGAATCATTCTGTTGCCCAGGCTGGAGTGCAGTGGAGTGATCCTGCCTCACTGCAACTTCTGCTTCCTGGGTTCAAGCGATTCTCCTGCCTCAGCCTCCCAAGTAGCTGGAATTAGAGGCACCCCCCACCATACTTGGCTAATTTTTGTATTTTTGGTAGAGACGAGGTTTCACCATGTTGGCCAAGCTGGTTGTCTCAAACTCCTGACCTCAGGTGATCCACACCCGTTGGCATCCCAAAGTACTGGGATTACAGACTTTAGCCACTGTGCCCAGCCTGTTTATTTGTTTATTTTTTGAGATAGGATCTCTTCGGCCGGGAGCAGTGTCTCACTCCTGTAATCCCAGCACTTTGAAAGGCCAAGGCGGGCGGATCACGAGGTCAGGAGATAAGACCATCCTGGTTAACATGGTGAAACCCCGTCTCTACTAAAATACAAAAAAAAAAATTAGCCAGACATGGTGGCGGGCACCTGTAGTTCCAGCTACTCGGGAGGCTGAGGCAGGAGACTGGTGTGAACCCAGGAGGCAGAGCTTGCAGTGAGCCGAGATCACACCACTGCACTCCAGCCTGGGCGACAGAACGAGACTCCGTCTCAAAAAAAAAAAAAAAAAATCTCACTCTATCACCCAGGCTAGAGTGCGCTGGGGTGATAATGGCTCACTGCAGTCTTGACCTCCCCGGCTCAAGCAATCCTCCTGCCTCAGCCTCCTAAGTAGTTGGGACTACAGGTGTGTGCCACCATGCTAGGCTAATTTTTAATTTTTTGTAGAGATGGAGGTCTCACTTTGTTGCCCAAGCTGGTCTTGAACTCCTGGGCTTAACGGATCCTTTTGCTTTGGCCTCCCAAAGTGCTTGGATTACAGATGTTAGCCACTGCACTCATCCAAGAGCATTTAAACATACATTAAATCACATTGTTACCGAAAAGATTTCTTCTAAGTATTCAAATTTGCCTAACCTCTAATCTCTGTGACTTCTCTGAGTGTGGCTGTAATTCACTGGATAAAGCAACAAACACATAGGCTTAATAAGTGCTTTACATGTATATTAACTGAATCCTCCCAACAACTGTAAGTATTAGACTTTATTATTATCTCCATGTTACAGATGAAAAACTGATGCCCTTAAGATCAACTACTTTGCTTAAGGCCACACAGCTCAGAATGGCAACTGGAGCCCGGCAGACCCCAGAGCCTGTATCGTCAGCCACCACAATAAACAAGCCTATTTAGCTCACGTGAGAAACTTTGCACGATGCCTTTGAAAAATTTAGTTTTTCCATTACATTGTTTTCTGTTCTGATCTATTAAAATGTTTTAAGCCAGAAAAGCAATGTTATTTCAATCACTGAGATTACAGAACTAGGAAACTTTTAGTATCTATTATGCAGTGTAACCAAAAGAAATCTTGAAAAAAGCACAAGAGAGGAAAAAAATTCTTTTCAAACCTTTTTATAAGAAGGACTTAGGGAAAAAGGAAATGTCCTTTCCCTTTCAATTATAAAGGTGAGTTTTAATTTCTTGGGAGGGCGCAGTCTTGTCTTTTTTTTTTTTTTTAGTCATTTTTTAAAGTGCAGCTTCTCATCTGTTTTTTTTGTTTTGTTTTGTTTTGTTTTGAGACGGAGTTTCACTCTTATTGCCCAGGCTGGAGTGCAATGGCGCAAACTCGGCTCACTGCAACCTGCGCCTTCCAGGTTCAAGCGATTTTCCTGCCTCAGCCTCCGGAATAGCTAGGATTACAGGAATGAGCCACCACACCCAGCTAATTTTGTCTTTTTAGTAGAGATGGGGTTTCTCCATGTAGGTCAGGCTGGTCTCGAACTCCCGACCTCAGGTGATCCACCCGCCTCAGCCTCCCAAAGTGCTGGGATTACAGGCATGATCCACCATGCCCAGCCCTTCTCATCTGCTTTTAACATCTCATGATACTATAAAGAAACAAACTGACATTAAAAAATGAACATGAAAGGATCCACCCAATCCGAATTTAAAAGAAGACGAAAAACATACGGTTTTTCAAAGGTAAACAGTAACCAGATCACTCCTGAGCTTATTCCTGCATTATGTAAATCAGAAACTCTAGACAGTCTAATCAAGTCAAATTATGCTCATCACACCAGAAAGCAACCATTCTGAAGCATCTCATTTTTTCTTCTTGCTCTCAATTCTACCTGACATTCATTGTCTGGTGTTTCCTTCCATGTCTATAAACTCTATTTCTGCACCTTTCCATATAATATTTTATTTCTTGTCCTTACAGATCTTTTTCTTACTCTTAATCTTTCACTTGATTTCCCCCCTGGCCTTTGCTACCCAGTTCTTGCTTTATTGAATTTTAGTCATTCATGATGTACCGCATTTTCCCCTGGAGGTTCTAGTTTGAGTCATTTGGAAAGATGCTTTCTTTAAAACTACCTATTGGGTACTGTACTAGCTACTTGTACTAGCTACTTGGGTGATGGAGTCATTTACACTCCAAACCGCAGCATCACAAAATATACCTCTGTAACAAACCAACACAATCCTGCGATAAAATTTGAAATAAAGAAAAAAAAAGTAGAATAGTCTGGAAAATGATCACTGATGAGCTGATTCTTGAATAGAAATATGAAATCATTCAAAATGTTTTAAATTTATCATTTAAAAAATAATTTTGGCTGGGCACAGTGGCTTGTACCTGTAATCCCAGCACTTTGGGAGGCCGAAGTAGGAGGATCGCTTGAGCCCAGGAGTTTGAGACCAGCTTGGGCAACATAGGTAGACCCTGTCTTTACAAAAAATTTAAAAATTAGCCAGGTGTGGTGGTGAATGTCTATAGTCCCAGCTACTTGGGAGGCTGAGGCAGGAGGATTGCTTGAGCCTGGGAGATCAAGGCTATAATGAGCCATGACTGTGCCACTGCATTCCAGACTAAGCAACTGAATGAAACCCCATCTCGATAATAATAATAATTGCCAGGCACGGTGGCTCATGCCTGTAATCCCAACATTTTGGGAGGCCGAGGTGGGTGGACCACTTGAGGTCAGGCGTTCAAGACCAGCCTGGCCAACATGGTGAGACCCTGTGTCTACTAAAAAAATACAAAAATTAGGCCAGGCGTGGTGGCTCACACCTGTAATCCCAGCACTTTGGGAGGCCAAGGCAGTCGGATCAAGAGGTCAGGAGATCAAGACCATCCTGGCTAACACCGTGAAACCCCGTCTCTACTAAAAAATAGAAAAAATTAGCCGGGCGTGGTGGCGGGTGTCTGTAGTCCCAGCTACTTGGGAGAATGGTGTGAACTCAGGAGGCAGAGCTTGCGGTGAGCAGAGATCATGCCATTACACTCCAGCTTGGGCGACAGAGTGAGCCTCCGTCACAGACACACACACAAAATTAGCCAGGTGCGATGGTGCATGCCTGTAATCCCAGCTACCCGGGAGGCTGAGGCAGTAGAATCACTTGAACACAGGAGGCGGAGGCTGCAGACAGCCAATATCACACCACTGCACACTCCAGCCTGGGCAACAGAGTGAGACCCCGTCTCCAAAAATCATCATCATCATCATCATCATCATCCTGACAATCATATTTTTATGAAAATGAATAAGTGGATTAGATGGGGAGAAAAGGTGCTGTTTCTTGATACCTGGCAGACTGAGGTGACCTCTATGTCAGGAGACGATGGTGGCATTGTCCTCACCACTGTTCGCCAGCGATCCTTGTGTCTGCAGGGGCAGCACAGCTGGAATTCTGAAAGAACCTGCTCCTCTCAAACATGGATCCCAGATCTGAGCTTTAAGGGCCTTTGTTAAAATAAAACGTGTTTTTCAAAAGGGATTAGCATTTTACACTAGTAATCCTCTCACTCAGCTTGGAGGGCACAGAGGGAATGGAGCACAAAACATGAACATCTTGAGGAGGCTCGTTCTTGGGATGGGTGGGTTGTCATGGGAGGCATATCTAAAGCAGGTGTCAGAACCCAAGGGACTGGAGGTTTGATCAACCAGGAACCAGTATCAGGTGAGTAGGCTCCAGGCAGAAGGCACAAAAGGGAAGTGTGGAGTACAAACATAAGAAGAATGAAGCTAGACCAACTGCTCTGGGGCTCACTTATTAGTTACATATATTGGGAGCTGTTTCTATGGGAGAAACAGATCCTAACATTCTCCACCTGTCCCGCCACCTCCGTCAAACCCCAGGAAAGCAGAGTAAAACTTGCTTTGTGAAAAGAAAATTTCTTCCATCAAGTGAGGCATCCCATTGCTTTTATTATCCCAATACTCTGAGTGAAAATATGATCTTATATGTTTATTTGCCTAAAACTTACTCCAGTTGTCACAACAAACCCAAGTGAAGGAGGAAGTAAGACCTAAGAACATATTTTATAGACAGCTGCCATCTGCCTTGATGAAACTATTAAAGCCTCCTCAAGAACAAGCCTCTTGTCCTGATTCTTGTCTTCTGTTTTATCCTCTCCCACTTTTCATCTGTCCCTTAGCTCAGATGACAGCGATTACAGCCATAGTAGCAAACTCTTAGGAGAGAGAGACTAATGGAAATTTCCCTTTTCCAAGGCAGCACAATAGAGGAAATCTTTGAGATTTTGGGGGGCAGCTGTCATTTGCACCAGCCATCCCAGTCAAAGGACATGTGTTCTGTGACTATTCTGGCAGCAGGACACAGATTCATGGAACAAAGGTGCGTTCCCACCTGTGGGATCCTGGGCTGTTGGAAAGAAAATAGCAATGGTGGAAGCGTTGAGAGACTTGGTTACGTTCTTCCCTCCTTTGCATATCACTTGACCCTGATGGCTTGATTGACTTCACCTTCCTGAACATTAGTTTGCTTATCCATAAAATGAGGTCAGTAATCTGAGCATGAATTGCCTCATTGGGGTGATATGTTACTTGACGCACACGAAAGAACTTAGAAACATATTTCATACACACAATAGTTTCAGTAAAATTTTTAAGGCAGTCCCAGTAAGAAAATCCCACAAATAGGAATTCCTGATTTCATATACTCCAGTGATTTCTGTATTCCCGAAGGGAACAGAGGCCTTTCTCTTTTCAATAATATGTTTTTATTTGCCCTTTGGAAAACTACCCTTAGAAAAAGCAGGCAGGAAACACAAGGAGGGGGAAAGCCCCTTCCTGACGGCCTGCTATGTGCCACGTGCTCTCCTAGGCACTGTTAAAAATGAATGAACCCCTTTAATCCTTGCAAAATCTCCATGTGGGAGACAGTGTAGTGTCCTTATCCCCACTCTAGAGGAGGACTTGTGGCGAGGGGGTCTAACTTGCACACAGTAAGAAAGGGTGGAGTTGAAGCCAATCTGTCTAACCCCAGGATTCTGCCACTGGACTCTGCTTAATTTGCTTGCTAATCTACTAGGGAAAAGTGGTAACAGAGTTACCAGGGGAGCAAAATTTACACACAAAGGACTTATTTATTTTTCCCCAAGTGACCTTTAATTAGTTATGCTTTTAGTACAAGATAACCTTTGATTGTGCTTTGCAAGACACATTTTGAATAGGTTCAGCTTAATAACGTCAATCCTGTTCCACCTACATTGAGATATTTAACAAAATGTAATCTGAGGCTGGGTGCGGTGGCTCATACCTGTAACCCCTTTGGGAGGCCGATGTGGGAGGATCACTTGAGCCCAGGAGTTCAAGACCAGCCTGGACAACACAGTGGGACCCCCATCTCTATAGAAATTTTTAAAAATTAGCCGGTGTGGGACTACATTCCTATAGTTCCAGCTACTTGGGAGGCTGAGGTGGGAGAATCACTTGAGCCCAGGAAGTCAAGCCTGCAGTGAGCTGTGTTTTCTCCATTGCACTCCAGCCTGGGCAACAGAGGAAGACACTGTCTCAGAACAAATGAGAAGGTATAATCTGATGTAAGAAATCCTATAGGTGACCCTCTGTTACAGTTGGGAGCTGTGCGTTCTGATTTTTGGTCCTGCCTTGTGTCTACTCTATACATTATTTTCTATGCTTATTTTCCTCATTGGCAAGAGCTGGCATTCTTACTTAGGAAATAAAAAAAAGTATGGCACTATTCACCCTTCTTGGAGAGTTTTTAAATACAGTCAGCCCTCCATAGCTGTGGGTTCTATATCAGGGGATCCAACCAACCTCGGATTGAAAATATACAGAAAAAATATGGATAGTCGCATCTGTACGGAAAAGGTACAGGCTTTTTTCTTGTCATTATTCCTTGAACAATATCATATAACAACTATTTACACAGCATTTACATTGCATAAGGAATTATAAGTAATCTAGATAGGATTTTAAATATACAGAAGCATGACTCATGCCTGTAATCCCGGCACTTTGGGAGGCCGAGGCACGTGAGGTCAGGAGTTTGAGAACAGTTTGGCCAACATAGTGAAACTCCATCTCTACTAAAAATACAAAAATTAGCAGCGTGTGGTGTTGCACACCTGTAATCCCAGCTACTTGGGAGGCTGAGGCAGGAGAATTGCTTGGAACTGGGAGACAGAGGTTGCAGTGAGCTGAGATCGAGCCACTGCACTCCAGCCTGGGCAACAGAGCAAGACTCCATCTCAAAAATAAATAAATAAATAAATAAATAAATAGATAAATAAATAAATAATACAGAAGGATGTGCATAGGTCATCTGAAAATACTATGCCCTTTTCTATAAGGGACTTGACCGTCTGCAGATTTTGGTATCTTTGGGGCAGTCTTGGAACCAATACCCTGTGGATATGGAGGGATGACTGTGTATCTATATCGCGGAGTCCACGGCTTCTGTCCTGCCTTCTCTTACACAGCTGTCATAGCACCAGTAACTTCCCCTAGACTTTCTCATGCCCCCGAATAGCCTCTTAGAAAGACTTCATTGTGGAAAAGTAGTCAGTGAATTCCAGAATTATAGATTTAAATGGTTTGAGGATTAGCAACGAGTCTGGTCTAGTTCTGCTTGCTGAAAAGGGTAAACCGTGCAGATGGGCCACCCACAGATGGCCCGGATTTGGATTCAGCAGGGAGAAGTGTTTACTCAAGATCGTCTGAGCAAGGACTGTGTCTGGTGGAATGTAGCCAAGACCTAGGAAAACTGCACTGAGCACCGTGCGAGGGAGTCCGGAGTGGGCAGGGGATCCGTCTGTGAGGACACGCTGGGAAATGCCAGGCCGGATGAGGCTGGGCAGCCCCCATGCTGAGCACTCTTAGGAGTGCTGATCTCAAGGCCAGCTGAGGGTGGAAGCAGTGGAGGCTTGCAGGGGACTGTACTGAGGCCGCCCAGGTAGTTATAAAATGAACCAGACAGATGGCATAGTGAGATCAAGGGAGGGTGGCAGGAAACAAAAGCAGCAATTCGTATATGCAGCAGGCTTTATGCTCCCCATTCATCAACAATCAAGCAAACAAACACGCCACCAAATACCAATCATGGCACCGTTTGCATTAAGTTCTGTGAACATGCACTGAGTATTTACCCTGTGCAAGACACTGTGCTAGATGCAAAAAGAAGTTAAACAAATCTAATAAAGTAAGCAAATAAAGGGCAGAAAGGCTAACAGCCCCACTGCAGGCAACAAGCCAAGAGGAAGTTTCTGTGCATAGCGTTCCCTCAACCGACCCGACTGCCTGGGCTGGAGATGACCTGTCCTTGTCCTGCGTCTGTCTGGATGACTCAGTAAGCACTTTCTTCGTGTTGTGCATCTTATACTCAGCTCATTAGTGTAGAATAAAATACTGACAGAGAAGCTCCTATGTGACAAGGAGTTGGGAGATATAATGAGGTAAGTGTGTATTGAAACATATCTAGGCATAGAAAAAGTACAGTAAGCTGGGCGTGGTGGCCCATGCTTGTAATCCCAGCACTTTGGGAAGCCTAGGCAGACGGATCATTTGCGGTCAGGAGTTCAAGACCAGCGTGGCCAACATGGTGAAACCCATCTGTACTAAAAATACAAAAATTAGCCGGGTGTGGTGGTGCGTGCCTGCAATCCCAGCTACTCGGGAGGCTGAGGCAGGAGAATCGCTTGAACCCAGGAGGCAGAGGGTGCAGTGAGCCGAGATCGTACCACTGAACTCCAGCCTGGGTGACAGAGTGAGACTCAGTCTCAATTAAAAAAAAAAAAAGAAAAAGTACAGTAAAAAATACGCTATTATAATCTTACAGGACTGCTGTCATATATGTGGTTCCTTGTTGACCAAAAGGTCATTATGTGGCACACGACTGTATTTTGTTGTGGATCTGCATCGGTATAGGATGTTTCAGGTCCCGGACCCTCCCTTCCTACCTTGATCACCCACTACAGGGATGGTCTCAAGATTAGCAGGAGAAAGGTTTGTCTGTCTCATAGACTGTCCAGTCCGAAGAACGTGTGAGGCCTAGACCCACCGGGGCCCACAGCTGCCCTGGTGCGGGGGGGGCCCGGGACAGTGCCTGGTGTCTTAGGATCCTGCAGGAGGAGGGCGGGGGGCAGAAAAGGCCCCTGGAAACATCGAGGAAGAAAAGTGGGAGGGAGACCAGAAGTCGATGGAACTTGTAGTAAAGCATCTGAATGGAAAGAGTTCTGTGTGAGTGGCAGGGGGTCTGGATGTGAAAGTTAAGACTCACTTCTGTGTTCTCTAGACATAGGGTGTGTTTGAGCTGGGTTCCCAATAAGACTGTGTGTTCTCTCAGGTGATAAATGATACCCACACAGCCTCCAGATACTGCCATGCAAAACATACGGGTAATATGCTGATTTTGCTCCATTGAGACAGTTGAGCTTCTCATGTGTGGGGTCCATGTTTCATTCATGATTTTACCCTATACATGTGACCTAGTTTATAGTTCACAGAGATGCTAAATAGATGTTTGTTATTCTTAGTGTATTAGTGTGAGGAACCCACAAGACCTACCTTACAAACTGAACAGAAAATGCACACAAATAAAGAATAACATTATTGTAACATGTAAGTCTAGTGCTCAGTACTAATGAAATCCCCACATGGCTCGGAGGAAATAGTTAAAGACAACTCTGTGGAACAGAGAAGCAGCAGAGAAGAATTAGAATTTGGCAACATGGAGGAAAAAGTGATTCCAGGGGCTGGAAAACCATGAGCCAAGTTTACTAAGCAAGGTCGTGAGCCAAGGTCATTAAAGTTTCGTGTAGAGGAATAACAAAAAATACATTCTACTCACATCTGCAATCCCAGCACTTTGGGAGGCTGAGGTGGGAAGCTCGCTTGAACCCAGAAGTTCAAGACCAACCCTGGCAACATAGAAAGACTCCCATCTCTACAAAAAAAAATTTAATTAATTAATTAATTAATTTATTTTTATTATTTATTTATTTATTTTTGAGACGAAGTTTCACTCATGTTGCCCAGACTGGAGTGCAATGGCGCAATCTTGGCTTACTGCAACCTTCGCCTCCCAGGTTCAAGCGATTCTCCTGCCTCAGCCTCTGGAGTAGCTGGGATTACAGGCATGCGCCACCACACCCGGCTAATTTTGTATTTTTAGTAGAGATGGGGTTTCTCCATGTTGGTCAGGCTGGTCTTCAACTCTCGACCTGAGGTGATCCGCCCATCTCGGCCTCCTAAAGTGCTGGGATTATAGGCGTGAGCCACCACGCCCAACCCAATTAATTTATTATTATTTTTTATTTATTTATTTTTTTTTTTTGAGACGGAGTCTCGCTGTGTCGCCCAGGCTGGAGTGCAGTGGCCGGATCTCAGCTCACTGCAAGCTCCGCCTCCCGGGTTTGCGCCATTCTCCTGCCTCAGCCTCCCGAGTAGCTGGGACTACAGGCGCCCGCCACCTCGCCCGGCTAGTTTTTTTTATATTTTTAGTAGAGACGGGGTTTCACCATGTTAGCCAGGATGGTCTCCATCTCCTGACCTTGTGATCCGCCCGTCTCGGCCTCCCAAAGTGCTGGGATTACAGGCTTGAGCCACCGCGCCCGGCCAATTAATTTATTTTTAAGAGACAGGGTCTTGCTTTGTTGCCCAGGCTGGTCTCAAACTCCTGTCTTCCAGTGATCCTCCTGCCTTGGTCTCCCAAAGTGTTGAGATTACAGGCGTGAGCCACTGTGCTCAGCCCAAAACATTTAAACAGTAGGCAGCTGGGTGATGCTTACCTGTAGTCCCAGCTACTCGGGAGGCTGAGTTGGGAGCATTGCTTGAGCTCCGGAGTTCAAGGTTACAATGAGCCATGATGGTGCCTCTGCACGGCAGCCTGGGCAACAAACTGAGTCTCTGTCTTTCAAAAAAGCACATCTAGAAGACTGGCCTATTGTGTTCACCTGGATGGAAAGACGGTTTTCTTTCTTGTCTTAACCTAGGGCCTGGGCTATTGTGGGAGCCTGGTTTGTGTTTGTTGAGAATGAATGAATATATGATTGTCTTATTGAATAATAAATGTATCTCCTGTCCTCTTTCATTCCAAAGAACAAGTGACATGGGCCTCTCTTTTCTGCCCCTCTGCCTTTTGTTTTTAAATCCTCTCTGCTTTTCCATTTTTGGATTCATTGCCCTCCTTCCTCTCCCTCCTATCCCTCTTGCTCTGTTTGGCATCTAAAGTAGAAGCATAGGAAGTGGGCTAGAAGGCAGCACTTCCCAAGGCAGTCTGCGACTTCTCTGCATGCAGAGATGGATGGCAGTCCCTGCAATTACTCCCCATCACTTCCTCTGGTGATGCTCCCAGTCAGACTCCAGGAAGATGCTAGAACTGTTTTTGCCTTACGATATTGCCAGTCTTCAAGCTCAAGCTACTGTATTAACTATATTTTCCAAAGTGGGATAATTTTGTTACCAGAAAAAGATATATATTAGGAAAAGAATGCTGTACCTTCTTGTCTGTTCGTGGGCATCATTATTTTCTGGCAATAATTAATAATTTTTTTTTATTATCAAGTCATTCAGTTTGAGTCAACTGTTTTTTTGTGATGGATGCTATCAGAATAGGTATTGTGAATGAAAAGCTTTATTTGTTAGAGTTAATTAAGTCTTACGGCAGAATTTTGAGGCTGGTTGATGAATACATTTTGTACAGCTAGAGAATAAAATCAAATTGAATATTTTTCTTCATGATTAAATACACTTACATTTAGTTTGCTTTTCCACAAAACAGTAAAGCACAAAAAAATTCCAAAATAAACTAAAACTCACACATAATCCCACCCTACAGCCGTAACAATTTGGTTTATGCCCCTTTCGTCTTTCTTCCTCCACATTTATTTATGTGATTTTTTTTTTCTTTATGTTTTGAGACAGAGTGTTGCTCTATTGCCCAGGTTGGAGTGCAGTGGTGCAATCTCTGCTCACCACAACCTCTGCCTCCTGGGTTCAAGTGATTCTCCTTCCTCAGCCTCCCAAGTAGCTGAGATTACAGGCGTGCACCACCATGCCTGACTAATTTTTTGTATTTTTAGGAGAGATGGGGTTTTGCTACATTGGTCAGGCTGGTCTCAAATTCCTGGCCTCCGTGATCCTCCCTCTCTGGCCTCCCAAAGTTCTGGGATTGCAGGCATGAGCCACAGTCCCTGGCCCATTTATGTGATTTTAAATTGAAGAAAAGAAAATAAACTTTCCTTACCAGTTAAGCAATATATCAATTAACATTTTGTCAGCTACACAGCATTTCCTCTATGGATTACCACAGGATTTTTTATTTTTATTTTTTAAAATCTCCTATTTTTTAGCATTAACTTTTTAAAAAATAGAGGTCTCACTCTTTAGCACTGAAATGCTTTGAGTGTGTTTTGATGTGTAAATAATATAGTGGTGAACATTCTTATTCAAACATCTTAGGCTATTATCTCTATTTTCTTATAGTAGAATTATTTAATGCAGAATTTCTGTGTCTAGGGATATATAATTTTAAGATTTTTGATACATATTTCTGCTTTTTATTCCCTTTTATAAAACTTGCTGTTTTGCTCTACCTTTAGAAAAACAATGCGAGCACCAAGCAAATTGTGAAGGCCCAAACCTTCTCTGCTCTTTATTTTGTATTATTTACTTATTTTTAACAGACAGGATTTGGCTCTGTTGCCCAGGATGGAGTGCAGTGGTACGATCATAGCTCACTATAATCTCAAACTCCTGGGCTCAAGTTATCCTCCTGCCTCAGCCTCCAGAGAAGCTGGGGCCACAGGTGCATGCCAACATGCCCAGCTAATTTTAAAATTTTTCGTAGAGATAAGATCTTGTTTTGTTGCCAGTGCTAGTCTCTTGAACTCCTGGGGTCAAGCAGTCCTCCTGACTTGACCTCCCCAGGTGCTGGGATTGCAGGTGACTTCCCTTCTCTTTATCACATAAAAACCCATTCTCTGGAAGTAATCTGACAAATTAATTCTCACAGAAAGGTGAAGCAGGGAGGATGCTCATTGTGTGAAGCTGGGCACAGCCTCGGTCTTGCCCAGTGCTGTGCATGGGTGACTTGATTGCATGGAACTTTGGGCCAAGAGGAGCTTTATTCATACTCGCTAGCAGGAGTAGATGCAGTGCCCTGCTGGGTTGGTGTTAAGTCATAGGAAGTAACTTGATGAAGGGCGAGTGGCTTTCTCATTAAGCAGTTTCAGCCCACTGAGAAGAAATAAGGGGATATATATTTTGGGTGAGGTGAGGACAATGCACCTTTTTTTTACTATTTCTGGAATCTCATTCTATGGATTATTAAATACTCTGCCCATTAATAAAAGAGGTTAGTGGGGAAAATAGTCTTGAAATCTCAAACTTAAGCATTCCATTCTCTGACCATAATATCCTCTGGCCTGCTTACCAAAAAGCTTAAATTCCAAATATTCCTATCTCATTGGGACTACCAGTTTACTGAGCGTCATTTGTCAAATGTTCTTCTCATTCTTCTTACCCAGCCTTAGACTCTAAGGTCGAACACTATAATCAGTTTCCTGAGAACCACCCTTGGCCAGGCACAGTGACTCATACCTATAATCCCAGCACTTTGGGAGGCCGAGGTGGGCAGATCACTTGAGATCAGGAGTTCAAGACCAGCCTGGCCAACATGGTGAAACCCCATCTCTTTTTTTAAAAAAATACAAAGATTAGCTGGTTTTGGCGACGTGCACCTGTAGTCCAACTACTTCTACTTGGGAGGTTGACGCACAAGAATTGCTTGAACCCTGGAGGTGGAGATCTCAGTGAGCCAAGATCCTGCCACTGCACTCCAGCCTGGGCGACAGAGCAAGACCGTCTCAAAAAAAAAAGAAAAGAAAAGAAAGGACCACCCTTGACTTTGTTCCTTTGTTCTCTCTCCATTTATTTACCCACCTGGCACAGCCCCGTCCTCCAGCATAACCACACTTGTGCAAATGAATGTTGCAGATAATTGCACAATGGTGCCACGAATGTGACACACAGATTTCGAATGGACCCTGGCACTTCCTGGAAACCTCCCACATCCCGCTGCTCTCCGAGATATTTATATCTTGCCTTTTCCTCTCTCCACTTACCTCATTTTCCATCTTCCTCTTAATTATTCACTCTCAGCTGACGACGTGGCCTCATAATTCCTTAAGAGCATGGGAACAGAAGGGAACATCCTCATTATCTCCCCATTAATCACCTGTATCTGGCTCGTATTCTTCCCTCCTGTCCTATGAAGGTAGAGGACAAGGGTCCTCATCCAAGCACAGCTGAATTCCTGCCCGTCCTCTGAATGTTACCCTTTCTTGTCTCCTGAGATCTGTCTGCATCGTTTCCTCCTCCCTCTTCCTCAGTGAGTCTCGCCAGCATCTTCTAATCTATCATCTGTCATCCTAAAGTCCCCCACCCTACACTGAGTTCCCTTCAGCTACCATCTCATTTCTTTACTCCCCAGTCAAAAAAACTACTTGAAATCTATCTGTGCTCTGTGTCCCATTTTTTCCTTTCTGTTTTTTTTTGTTTGTTTTGTTTTTAAGATGGCGTATTGCTCTTGTTGCCCAGGCTGGAGTGCAATGGTGGGATCTCGGCTCACTGCAACCTCTGCCTCCCGGGTTCAAGTGATTCTCCTGCCTCAGCCTCCCATGTAGCTGGGATTACAGGCACCCGCCACATTGGCCGGCTAATTTTTGTATTTTTAGTAGAGATGGGGTTTCGCCATGTTGGCCAGACTGGTCGCGAACTCGTTACCTCAGGTGACCCACTTGCCTCAGCCTCCCAAAGTGCTGGGATTACAGGCATGAGCCACCATGCCCGGCCTTGTGTCCCATTTTTTTCAACCTCCATTTTCTTTCAAATTCACACCAAGGCTTCTGTCACAAAAACTAAACTCTATGACAACTTCATCCTCACTGGACACAGCTGACCATTCTGTCTGGGGGACACACACTCTTCTCTTTCACCTCCCTGATACTCCCTGGTCCTTCTTCTGCCTCCCAAGTTTCTTCTCCTCGGTTGTCTTTGCTGGTTCCTCTCCTCTTCTAGAACTCTAAATGTTGGTGTGCACCCGGGCTCTCTTTTCCTTCCTTCCCTCTTTCCAGAAGGGGTCCTCTCTTGGAAACCCATAGATTTCAGGAGCATCTGTAGTCCAATGACTCTTAAATCTCCATCTCTCCCATGATCTCTCCCCTGAACCACAGACTTACCTATCCAACTTCTTCCCTGCCTTATCCATGTGCAGGTCTAACAGGTGTCTCAAAATTAACATGCCAAATATGGGAGGCTTGATTTTCCTCCAAAACTCTTTCTCCCCATTTTTTCATGTCTCAAGTACTGGTGCCCAGCCCCTTCCAGCTGACAGGCTAAAAGTCTCCAGGTTATCCATGGCTCTTCCTTCTCTCCCTCATTCCCTATGTCCAGTGCTTCAACAGAACTTTACCCTGAAGTTATATCTCGAATCTGTCCGTCTCTCTGCAACTCTACTGCTAGCTTTAGTCTAAGCTGTCTTCAATTTTATCCTGAACAGTGGAAGAGCAACTTGACCCTTTCCCCTTTTGTTTTTGTCCTTCTTCAATCCATTCTCCAACTAAGAACCCAGAGTGATTTTTTTTTTTTTTTTGAGATGGAGTCTTGCTCTGTTGCCCAGGCAGGAGTGCAGTAGCACAATCTCGGCTTACTGCAAGCTCCACCTCCCGGGTTCACGCCATTCACCTGCTTCAGTCTCCTGAGTAGCTGGAACTACAGGTGCCTGCCACCACGCCCAGCTACTTTTTTAAATTCTTAGTAGAGACAGTGTTTCACCGTGTTAGCCAGGATGGTCTCGATCTCCTGACCTCGTAATCCGCCTGCCTCAGCCTCCCAAAGTGCTGGGATTACAGGTGTGAGCCACTATGCCTGGCCCAGAGTGATCTTTTTAAAAAGTTATTGAACTCATGTTCCTCTGCTTAAAACCCTCCAGTGGATTCCCACTGGATTTAGAATAAAGTCGAAATTCCTTACCTCACTCTATGTGGCCCCACATGATCTGACGCCTGCTTCCCTTTCTGACCTTGTACCTACGTTCCAGGCACACTGACCGACTTGCTGTTATTAAAACATGCGAAGGGCAGATATGCCCCTGGGCCTTTGCACTTGCTGTACCCTCTGCCTGGATCATCCTATCTAAACCAGTTCAAGCCTACCACTCATTATCTCTACCACTCATCATCTCTACCATTCATCATCTCTACCACTCATCGTCTCTACCACTCATCGTCTCTACCACTCATCGTCATTACCATTTATCATCTCTACCACTCATCGTCATTACCATTTATCATCTCTACCACTCATTGTCGGGTCACGTCTTCACACCTCTTCACTCTTTCAACACAGTATCCTACTCTTGGTAGGCATTCAGTAATTTTTTTTTTTTTTTTGAGACAAGGTCTCCCTCTGTCACCCAGGCTGGAGTGTGCAGTGGCATGATCTCGACTCATTGCAACCTCCGTCTCCTGGATTCAAGCGATTCTCCTGCCTCAGCTTCCCAAGTAGCTGGGACTATAGGCACATGCCACCACACCTGGCTAATTTTATTTTTACTTTTATTTTGTATTTTTAGTAGAGATGGGGTTTCACCATGTTGGCCAGGCTGGTCTCGAACTCCTGACCTCAGATGATCCACCTGCCACCAGCCTCCCAAAGTGCTAGGATTACAAGTGTGAACCACCTCACTCAGCCAATAAATATTTTTTGAAGAAATAAGCGATGCTGTGCAATGAAGCCTGTTTGTTTGTTGACTCATGATTTAATTATTTTCCAGTAAAGAATGTGTTTGGGTCGGGTGTGGTGGCTCACACCTATAATCTCAGCACTTTAGGAAGGCAAGGTGGGAGGATTGCTTGAGCCCAGGAGTTCAAAACTAGCTTGGGGAACATAGCAAGACCTTGTCCCTCCAAAAATCGAAAAGAAACAATTACCTTGGCATGGAGGTGCATGCTTGCAGTCCCAGTTACTCTGGAGGCTAAGGCAGGAGGATTTCTCAAGCCCAGGAGTTCGAGGCTGCCATGAGCTATGATTACGCCACTGCACTCCAGCCTGGGTGACAGAGAAAAACTCTGACTTACTTTTATTTTTATTTTTTCTCAAAGTCAGGGAATAAAAACCCTGTCTCAAAAAAATAAATAAATAAAAGCATATTCTTGGGCATCTATCCAAAACTGAAGCAGGATTAAAGTTAAGAGGAATGAAAATACAGTTACAAATAACATGTTGACATCACTTCATAGCCAGCTATTTTAAATGTTCCTTTTGAGATAGTTCCTGACACTGTAATAAAATGATAATCTAGCCGTCATCCCCTAATCTGTCCACCTCCCACGGTTGATGGGGTAGACCTCTGATACCCCTGCCAAAGTAGTGCTCTTCGGGCCCATTGAGGCCCAACTTTGTGAAGAGTGGGCAAGAACGAAGGGCAGAATGGTCCCGCACCATCCATTACATTAAAAACATTAATTCATATGTTTTCAGTATAGGATTTCTATATGTTATTTTCCAAATTCATTTAGTTTTTTTTCCCCTAATAATATGTTGTTCCTGCCCTAGAGGTTATATTTCTTCCTTTACTTCCTTCAATATTTTAAACACGATTATTTTTAGGAGCTAAGCTATGAGGACGGAAAGGCATAAGAATGACATAATGGACTTTGGGGACTCTGGAGGAGTCCTTGAGTTAATGGATCATTCCCATTCATTAACTCTAGTTCTCGGATGGGAATGATCTCTTTTGTGATTCTTCCTTGTGCTGCTTCCTTTCCCAGATGGTTTTAAATTTTTACCTATGAACTCATCTGTAGTAGGTATTTTCCACCAGTTTTCTCTCAGGAGCCAAATTCCTCAGGTTGTATAGTTACAAGAAGTTACAGGAGGAGCAGGTCAGCTGGCTGAGGCTTCTCAGGACTGGTTGTCCAGTTAGTCTGGTCTCAGTTTCACAGGTGGGACAATTCCTTGGCTTTATACAGGGAACTCTCCTCACACAGGTTTGTGGCTTTATTTTTTTTTTAATTTTTTTTTTTTTTTTTTTGAGACGGAGTCTTGCTCTGTTGCCCAGGCTGGAGTGCAGTGTCGCGATCTTGGCTCACTGCAAGCTCCGCCTCCCGGGGTCACATCATTCTCCTGCCTCAGCCTCCCAAGTAGCTGGGACTACAAGTGCCCACCACCACTCCCGGCTAATTTTTTTGTATTTTTAATAGAGATGGGGTTTCACTGTGTTAGCCAGGATGGTCTTGTTCTCCTGACCTTGTGATCCGTCCGCCTCGGCCTCCCAAAGTGCTGGGATCACAGACATGAACCACTGCGCCCTGCCAGCTTCATCTTTTGACATGAGTGAATACCATGTATTTGATCTACGATCATTTGATGTATGAACAAGACCCCAGCAGCTCCACACTCCTGACGTTTGAGTTCCAACACCTTCTTTATCCACTCACTTTTACACTTGCACACTACTTTGCTTTTGAGTTCACCGTTCATTTCTACCCCCAATACTTTTCATTCAATAGATATTTATCAAATGCTTACTAATGTGCCAAGCATGATTCTAAACCCTAGACAATCAGCAATGAAGTACGTAATGTCTTTTCCCTGAACAATTGTACATTCAAGAGGCTTCTCTTTCTTCTTCTGTGCTCTAAATGTACTAAGGACAGTCCTGTTATATTTGATCTTGCATGGTTGTGTGTTTGGAGCATGTGGGTTTGTGGGGGTCCTGTGACGGAGGTAGCTCAACCTGCAGTAATAGCCAGAGGTCACCCCTCCCTTACATGTGGCCCTGTGAAGTATGCTCCTGGCATATCTTAAAGACTGTGAAAATATTTCTATCCAGAGGCAGCTGGGTATAATTAACTGTTAAGAAAATCAAGTCTGGAGCCTAAATGGCTAGGCTTAAATCCCAGACCACTTACTAGCTGTGTGGTCTTGGGCAAAAGGAACCCTCTTGGTTCCTCAGATTCCTCATGTGGAAAAGCAGCCCAATAGTAGCATCTCTCTACACGCTTATAGAAAGGATTCAGTGAGTAAAGGGCTTAGGACAGGAGCTGGCACGTTATAAGTACTTATGAATAGAGGCGGCGTAAACACCAATGACCCAGTGCCAATCACAAGGCTCTAGGACTAGTAGGTCTTGGAGAGGTGTTTCTTGTTGCCTTTATTGTTGTATTTTGGTTTCTTCTACCTGCACACCTTGTGCGTCAGGACCTGCTGGTGAGATGGCCCATCACAGTGGTCCACCAGCCTTGCTGGGCTGAGCTGTAAGCTGGAGCAAGGTAGGGAGCCCGGAAACCAAACCAAGTTCAAACCAGGAGAATGTCTGAAGTCTCCACGGGGACTGTGTTAGTTTGCTGGTGCTGCCACATAACAAAGGATCACAGATTATGTGGCTTAGGCAACAGACATGTATTACCTTATGGTTCTGGAGCTGGAAGTCTGAGATCAAGGCGTGCGTGGGGTTGGCTTCTCCCGGGGCCTCCCTCCTCGGCTTGCGCGTGGCCACATTTTCCCTCCTTCTCCATGTGGTCTTCCCTTTGAGTTTGTGTCCTAAACTCCTCACAAGGACAGCAGTCATTTTGGTTTAGAGCTCACTCCGGTGACCTCACTTACCTCTTTAAAGACATAACCTCCAAGTACAGTCACATTCTAAGGTCCTGGGGTTCAGCATACGAATTTTGAAGGACACAATTCAGCCTGTAATAAGGACAGAATGAATTTGGCCAATGCCTCCTTTGTCTGGGAGTAGATATTAAAGCACATGCCTGTGTATACCTGTCTGCTCTGGGGTTGCCTTCATGGTACTGAGGGATTTGTTTTTTGGTTTTTTGGAGACAGAGTTTTGCTCGTCTCCCAGGCTGGAGTGCAGTGGCACAATCTCGGCTCACTGCAACCTCTGTCTCCTGAGTTCAATCAAGTCTCCAGCCTCAGTCTCTCGAATAACTGGGACTACAGGTGCTAATTTTTGTATTTTCAGTAGAGACGTGGTTTCACCATGTTGGCCAGGTTGGTCTGGGACTCCCGACCTCAAGTGATTCACCTACCTTGGCCTCCCAAAGTACTGGGATTACAGGTGTGAGCTGCCGCACCCAGCCAGCCGAGGGATTTCTTTAACGTAAATACTCTTCCCTTCAGTCTTGAAACTGGCTAAAACCCTCCTGCTCATCAAAGCACAGATTAAATGCATCTGTGTCCACAAAGCCTTTTCTGATTCCTGTAATCCACCTTCCCCCGTACCCTAACCTCACCGCCCAGCAAGCATCGCACTCTGCTTGAACTCAGGCGATAGCATGCTGTCTGTCTCCTCCCTATGCACACTTTGTTTATATTGTGGTTATTCACATTCTGGTACTGCTAACACATCAGTTAGCAGTAAACATCCTGAGGGCAAATCTCCATCTGATTCGTCTTTGTTTTCTCACAGACATTGCTCAGTGAACATTTGTTGAAGGAATAAGTGAATGATAACAATAGCAGCAAAACTGGCATATATTTTGCACCTAAAGTCAAGTATTGAGAAGTTCCCCAAATCCATGATCAATAATTGACTAATTTTAAGAGATAATATGCTTAGCAGAACTTTTGTCAGCTCCTCAGAGTAAATGCTTCAAGGCCAGGCACAGTGGTGCACACCTGTAATCTCAGCACTTTCAAGGCCAAGGCAGGTGACTCACTCAAGCCCAGGAGTTCGAGATTAATCTGGGCAACACAGCAAAACCTGTCTCTACAAAAAAAAAAAAAAAAAAAAAAATTAGACAGGTGTGGTGGCGTGCACCTGTAGTCCCAGCTACTCGGGAGGCTGAGGTGGGAGGATCAATTGAGCCCAGGCGTTCAAGACTGCGGTGAGCCATAATTGCGCCACTGCACTCCAGCCTGGGTGACAGAGAGACCCTGTCTCAAAACAACACCACCACCACCCACCCCACAAAAGCGAAAAACAACAAAAATGTTAATGCTTCAAAAGCCTGCCTTGTTGGGCAGAGGAGGCATGTAACTAATGCATACTTTATACAGGCCGATGAATACCTTCGGCAAAAGAAAATATGCTATAAGGGTGTGTAAATTTCAAGGACTCATGCAAGCGGTCCATAGAGAAGTGAATTGAATTAGAATTTATTTATTTATTTTGCAGTGACTAGCCTAATCTCTCTACAAAAAGCACTTTAAAGGCTATAAAAGTAAACGCTTTCTGATTTTTTTCCCCTTTTCATTTTAAAGGGAGTTCCCAGAATTTGACTCTTGTTTTGAATGATGTCTTTGTAACAAACTTCCTGTGTTGACAAAGGACACACTGAATTTCTGTTACTGTGACTACCATAGAAATGAGAGCAGTTCCAATCCTGTCACTGTATTAAGGCCTTTATACAATTTCTTTCAAGTTTTCTTATTTTTATTATGTTTGTAGCTCTATAATATACAACCATAAAACAAGCTAATATTACTATAACAATATGCAACTGTATCTCTATATATCTCTATATAACACACAAATACTACACAGTAACAGTACTTTACAACAATATCTCTACAGCATACCACTATAATAAACATTTGAAGTGACACGTGGGGTTTTTTTTTTTTAACTTCCCCTAGACTTTGGACTTATTTTACTTTAAATTATTTATCAACAAAGGTCTGAACACTTAATAACCTCTGCCTTATGGTGATACATTTCCCCATTATTTTAGTTTTATATTATCAAAGTACAGTGAAAATGAGACACATTGTCTCTGAACCTTAGCTATGCAGGAGATCAATCTGCTTCTACTTCATAGAAGTTGTTCAAATGTCACTGACAGTTTCTAGTAGAACCAGGGACATCAAAATGTCTATTTAAAAGCTGAAGTGATTTTAGCATGACCATATTTTAAAATGCAAATGAATTTTTTCTATTACTGTAGCTAAAATGGCTTCTCATTATCATTATGTTTTTATATTTTTATATTTCCTTTGAGAAGGCATCTCGCTCTGTTGCCAGGCTGGAGTGCAGTGGCACAATCTCAGCTCACTGCAACCTCCGCCTCCTGGGTTCAAGCGGTTCTCCTGCCTCAGCCTCCTGAGTAGCTGGGATTACAGGCATGTGCCACCACACCAAGCTGATTTTTGTATTTTTAGTAGAGACGGGGTTTCACCATGTTAGCCAGGCTGGTCTCTAACTCCTGACCTCAGGTGATCCACCTGCCTTGGTCTCCCAAAGTGCTGGGATTATAGGCGTGAGCCACCGTACTTGGCCTATATTTTTACTGACAGCTTTTCTTTTTCTTTGCTGCCTTGTATTTAAAGGCAACAACCGTCTTTTACACAGCGTTAGAAATGCTGAACCACTTTTTGAAATGTTAACAACCATAATGCAGCCCAGATAAGAAGCAAAATTAAGAGCCTCAAGAAATATAAAAGTGAGAAACATTCCAACTAAAAACGTTTAAACAAAATAGTCTCGTTCTTTAGAGATGTGAAGTTTATGTGTAGAAGCCAGTACACATTTCCTGCCTCTTCTCCCTCACTTCCTGGCCCCTGGCGACACAGAGCGACTGTCCTGCTACACTTGAGTGAGATGGAAAAAAACAATTCCTCACCCCAGTTCATTTCCATGACTTCCGGCAGTGTCTGTTCAGAGGTCAAAGCTGTTGGTGATTTTCCACTTGTGCTGGACATAAACCTGGCAAAACGGCAGGAATTTTAGGGACAGAGGGCTTTCTACCATGGCAGGTCAGAAGAGCCTGGGGGAACAGGGCCTGACCCACACCAGGTGTCAAGTAAATATTTGTTGAATGAATGAATGAATGGAAGAAATGATATCTTATGGTTTGTCTTTTTTGGAGACAGAGTCTTGCTGTTGCCCTGCCTGGAGAGTGGTGGCACGATCGTGGCTCCCTGCAGCCTCGAGCTCCTGGGCTCGAGCATCTGCCCATCTCAGCCTCTCAAGTAGCTAGGACTACCAGCGTGTGCCACCATGCCCAGCTTATTTATTTTTATTTTTAGTTTTTGGTAGAGATGGAGACGCTCTGTGTTGCCCAGACTGGTCTCAAATTCCTGGCCTCCCGAGGTGCTGGGATTATAGGTGTGAGCCACCGTGCCCAGGCAATGCCTCGTGTTTTTAATAGGATGACATAGAGGTAGTTGCTTTTTCCTTCAGTTTTGAGATGAAAACAAGGAATTGATTTCATTTTCATTATTTTTTCATCTGTACTTCAGTGCTGCTGAAACTTTCTCCTGCGAGGATGATTTCAGATTTCTCAATTCTGCCCCAGCAATGAGTTGCTTCTCTTCTTTCTCTGCACAGTAGTCACTTCCTTGAAGCCAAATGCCTCCTGGCAATTCAGTTCCTGGTTTTGAGTGTGTGAGGAAGACACACGCTTCTCGTGAAATTCTGGAGAATGTGTCCGGACTGCGTGGGAAGCTTATGGACCAGAGGTGCCTGTACTGACAGAAGCCTGTGAGCAAAGAGGGTTCCGAGATCTGGTTAGCTCTTTCCAGCCAGGAATATTAAGCTGCGAAGAACAAGGAAATTGAGGGGCATTCTCATATGTACTGCAGTTGGCATGGGCGTCTCCTTGGAGAGGCTTCCTGAGGGCAACTACGGGACATTTACATAACTAAGATCAGCCCTGGAACAACTGAAATAGAGTCAACGCAATAAAACACCCTGTGCTTCTGGGACACGTCCCCTCGTCTCTGAAAGGAAACACTTTGCTTCTCTTTGACCCAGCAGGGTACCACCTTTTGTCCTGGCTTAGAACCAGCTCTTAGCAAGCAGAGCGGGTGGCTTTTGTGTGATACCACGGGCACTAGTAATGTCTCAGGCTGAAGTCCCAGCCCGATAGGTTATGCCCTTAACCTTTTAAAAATAGAAACGAGAGGAAAGAAACCACAAAAGGAAACCGTAGAACCTCAAGACCAGGGGAGGGGAACACTACCTTCGTAATTTATTCCAAACTGTGCCTATTTTGTTTCCGAAGTGTTTTAAATTAAACTTAGTTGTATATCGTTTTTCAGAATGTAAATATTTGTCCTCAAAAGTGGGTAGCAGGGAGCATGGACCGTCTCTGGGTAACCACAGTGTGTGTGTGAGCTTTGTGACAAGTCTACTCTGCCTTCTTGATGCTGGGCTACAATTAAAGTATGTTCCAAAAAAGTAAAAAATCCACTTAGATGTTAGTAAGTATGAGCTAAGTAATTTTGGAAACTTTCATGTGCATTTTAGAGATTGAGATTTTCATTTACATATATCAGTTGATTCTTCAGAAGCAATTTAAATAACTTAAGACTTTTTTAAACAGAATTTTATCTCTAAAGCCCAAGGTAGAGGTCAAAATGCAAATATTTGAAGCTGTGATGTGATGGCCACTGTGTATCCAGCTTGTAATCCTCCATATAATTGATGTATTAGTATTTTATCTAAACATCTTGCTGTGGGTAAGTGAAGCAGACCCACAGAACAGAACTAATGAACACTTGAGACCGTGCCAGGGGCACTATCCATCCATAACCACTTTTTCAGTTGATCGTAGTGGATGCTTAGAAGTAACCAGCACATGCAGTTTGTGCTAATAACAATACAGTGTTGGTTTGTGCCACAGATGCTACACAGTACCTGGAAGTGCTACAGTAACCGCCAGAGCAGTAAAAAAATTATTGATTCTCTGCCTCAGAGAACTGACTCTTTTTTTTTTTTTTTTGAGACGGAGTTTCGGAGTTTCACTCTTATTGCCCAGGCTGGAGTGCAGTGGCACGATCTTGGCTCATTGTCCGCCTCCCGGGTTCAAGTGATTCTCCTGTCTCAGCCTCCCAAGTAACTGGGATTACAGGCACATGTCACCATGCCCAGCTAAGTTTTGTATTTTTAGTAGAGACGGGGCTTCATCGATTCGGTCTCGAACTTCTGACCTCAGTTGATCTGCCGTCCTTGGCCTCCCAAAGTGCTGGGATTACAGGTGTGAGCCACCTTGCCCGGCCAGAACTGACTTTTAATACCTCTATTGTGAAAGGTTTGCTGTCATCATTAACACACCACAAAGATGGGCGGGGTTTTGTTTTCATTTTTGTAATACAGAGTATAAGAATTCCAAGTTCCTGGTGCTTTGACTCCCATTTTCCCTTTTATTTGTTCTTAGAATTCAACCCCAGTAATCATGTAAGCTTCACCTCTCCTAGGTTCTGGTCACACATCTCACATTGCCCCCTTCTCTTACATTCAGGGCTCTTTGTAGCTGATATCTTCTGAAAGCCATAATTTCTAACCCCGAGTTTTTAGTAAACTCACAATTTCGCTATGATGCTACATTTGCAACCCCTCCCCTCTGTCTCCAGATGGCTCCCCTTTTAGCCATCCAATCATCCACCTAGCTGCTCAAGCCCGTAGATGGGCAAGTGGTCCTGAGCAATTCCTTCTCCTTCTGCCCCTGTGCAATCCACACTTAAGTCCTGTCATTACACCTCCGAAATATCTTTCAGATCCATGTGTCCTCTTCTCAGCCAATCCTCTCACAGACTGCAAAAGCCTCCTAAGTGGTCTATCCAAGGGTAGAGTGGGACTTCCTGAGGACAGAGGGATGGAGGGGCGGGGCGGGTTGTCAGTGGGGGTGAGCATTTATTCTATGCAGCGCCCTTGAAGAGACTGGCCCTGAGGCCAGAGCACCCTGGTGCTGGGCAGGGTTGACATGAAGGGAGTACATGTTTGCATATGAGGCTTGGCCAGAGGATCTCTGGCAGAGGCACATCAGAAGCAGGAAGAAGAGACTAGAAGTGAGAAAAAAAAATGTATTTCATTTTTTTTCTTTTTTCTTTTGATGTAGAGATGGGGTCTCACTATGTTGCCCAACTGGTCTCTAATTCCTGGGCTGAAGCAATCCTCCTGCCTTGGCCTCCCAAACTGCTGGTATTAAAAAAATGTATTTTGGGCCATGCACGGTGGCTCATGGCTGTAATCCCAGCATTTTGGGAGGCCAAAGTGGGCAGATGACTTGAGCTCAGGAGTTCAAGACCAGCCTGGGCAATGTGTTGAAACTCCATCTCTACAAAAAATACAAAAATTAGCTGGGTGTGGTGCCTCACACCTGTAGTCTCAGCTACTTTGGGGCCTGAGGTGGGAGAATCACCTGAGCCAGTTCCTGGAGAGAAGCACCTGAGCCCAGGAGGTTGAGGCTGAAGTGAGCCATTCACACCACTGCACTCCTGCCTGGGTGACAAAGCGAGACCCTGTCTCAAAAACTACGTATGTATATTTACCCACGTGTTCACCAGTTCTGTCACTCTTCATTCTTTGTTGATCTGAATTCCTGTCTGATATAATTTGCCTCCGTCTGAAGATCTTCCGTTAATATTTCTTACCACATAGATTTGGTGGTGGTAGATCTCTCATCTTCAGTTTGTCAGAAGGTTTTCTTTTACTCAATTTCTGCGCAACATTTTCAGCAGGTAGAGAATGGTAGGTGAACAGTTTTTTTGTTGTTCGTTTGTTTTTATTTTTGGCGATTTGAAGACCTTGCTCCACTGACCTCTGGCTTCTATAGTGTCTCACGAGAAATCCTGTATTATTCTAACTTGTGCTCCTCTGTACATAATTTGTCTTATTCTCAGCTTTTAAGATTTTCTCTTGATCTATGTTTTCCAGCAAACTCATGATGCTATGCCTTGATATTCTTCCGTATCTCTACTTAATGTATTAAAACTTTCTTCTGGCTTCTTGAACACAAGGAACATAGTTATTGTGGATGCGCGAAAGTCCTTGTCTGTTAATTCAATCATCTGGGTCATTTCTGGGCTTGTTTTGTGAATGTACTTTTCTGTTATTAGTCATATTGCTTTTTTGTATGCTGGCTAGCTCTTGACTGGATACTGGCTATTGTGAATCTTAGAGTGTGTTCATTTAAAGTGCGCTGCACCTTGTTGTGACACACGGTTTGTTGTAGATATTTGATCCTCTTGAGGCTTGCTTTTAAGCTCTGTTAGGGTGAGGCCAGAGCAGCTTTTAATCTAGGATTAATTTCTGACCTCAGGAGTGCCCCACTCCTGAGGTGAGAAACCTCTGAGGACTGTACCCGAGGCCCACATATTACAAACTCTTTTCATTCCAGCTGGTGGAAATGGAATCCGCTTCCAGCCCGTGTGAGCTCCAAGAACTGTTTGACCGTAGGCTTTCCGGATTTATCTCTCCCGTGCATTCGCAGAACAGTACTCAGCCAAGGAGCATGTGCAGACTCCAGCACCCTATCTTCGTGCAACTCTCCTCTCTCTATTATTCTTTCTCATAAATTCTAGACGACCCAGCCTCCGTGAACCTCAATCTCTATCCCCTCAATTCAATGAGACTGACAGGTTCCCCCTGCTGAATTGCAGCCTGAGCACTCTGTCTAGGCAAGAAGAAGCTGGAGCAATCATAGTTGTCTCATCGCTTTTTCTCCTCTCAGGCATCCTGGGCCTGCACATCTGCTGGCCAATGCCCTGAACAGTTATTTTTCCATATATTTTGCCTGTTTTTCTAGTTGTTCATGGTGGGAGGACAATTTCCATAACAGTCATCCTTTGTGGGCAGACAGAGAAGTCCCGTGTGGTGCAGTTTTGCATTTGCTTCCCTGAGGCCCCAGACAGCGACCATTTTTATGGGAATTCTTGGCTTGATATTGTTTCCATGTGGTCCTGAAATTTGCACCCCACAAACATGCAGTACTAGTTTGAGGAATCCATTACATTTTCTGTCTATCCAGAACCGCCCCCAGGCAGATGGAAAGCTTCAGTATAGCTTCTCTATGTCAGTTGGTGATATTTTTACTATTCCCATTTTTGTTTTGACTAAGCCACTCATTGTGCATTTCAGATTTGTGCAGGGATCCTGGTACCAACTCACTACCTTGAACAATCCAGGTCTACATCTCTCATTCTGGCATGGGTATTAAAACTCCAGTCCCAGATCTTAGGGCCTATATCTAGGCAAAATTAGTATTTCTGCATTATGTAGGCTGTGCATATTTGATTTTCACGTATTTGAAATGTCTTAGTGTAGTGACTTAAGTCCAATTTTTTTTTTTTTTTTTTTTTTTTTGACAGATATCACTCTGTCTTCCAGGCTGGAGTGCAGTGGTGCAATCACAGCTCACTGCAGCCTTGACCTCCCAGGCTCAAACGATCTTCCTGCTTCAGCCTCCTGAGTAGCTGGAACCACAGGTTCATGCCACCACCCCCAGCTAATTTTGGATTTTTTGTAGAGATGGGTTTTCACCATGTTCCCCAGGCTAGTCTCAAACTCCTGGGCTCAAGTGATCCTCCTGCCTTGGCCTCCCAAAGTGCTGGGATTACAGGTGTAAGCCACTGCACCCAGCCTCCAGCTTTGTGATTCCAATGTAAAATGTTTAATTGACTATGATTTTATGTTCATCTTACTAAGTTTATATACATGAGAATATTTATGAAAACTCCAAATTTTCTGTATATACTTAGTTTAGTAGATAATTAAAGTTATTTAAGTTCTTGAGACAGTTTTGTTTAGGTCAGACAATAGCAGTTCTTAAAGTGGAGAGAAAATATATTAATTTATAAATAAAGCTTAACAAATTAAAGGGAATTTAGTTATGCTATAACAAGCAGCCTTAAACTATATATATATATATACACACACACACACATATATATATATATATTTTTTTTTTTTTTTTTGAGATGGAGTTTTGCTCTTGTTGCCCAGGCTGGAGTGCAATGGTGAGAGCTTGGCTCACCACAACCTCCGCCTCCTGGGTTCAAGCCATTCTCCTGCCTCAGCATCCCGAGCAACTGGGATTACAGGCATGTGCCACCATGCCCAGCTAGTTTTGTATTTTTAGTAGAGACGGGGTTTCTCCATGTTGGTCAGGCTGGTCTCGAACTCCCGACCTCAGGTGATCTGCCTGCCTTGGCCTCCCAAAGTGCCGGGATTACAGGCGTGAGCTACCACGCCCAATCTATATACGAATTTTATAAAACTAAAGTAAACTCTGAATGGTCTTTTCTGTGTTCCAAGTTGATCCTTTAAGTACCACCACTTCACATTTACCAGGTCACAGGTTCATAAATTCTTATGTGTTACAAAGTACCTTTGACATCATTAAAGTGATGGATCTATAGTTTCAGTTACATTTTTTTCCCTGTAGAAATAACAGCTTTTTACCTAAGCTATTAAATCTTGAGGTCACTGGTTTAGTTTGGTCATTATAATGGCTGAAATGATTCTTGTAACTATTTTATTGAGAAATCTCGGTGTATGGAGCTCCAAACACAAAAGCCATCTCCCCGACTCACTGCTGCCGTGTCCTATCACGCCCCTCTGCTGGGCGCAGGGGTCTTAGGCCACACTTCGATTTCATACATTTTTGTACAATTTCAGAATTTGGAACACACTGTTTTGAAATTTTGTTTCCACCTGATTCAACATCCTTCTTGCTTTCTCCCCAGTCTGGGCTCCAGCAGGTGGAAATTAGGGAAGGGGTGGGAGGTGCTGCTTGCAGAAACCCCACCTCTCCAATGCTGGGAACTCTGTCGCTGGCCCTTTGAAGGGTATGGTGGGGGCTTTTCGGAGAGTCTTAGGGGCCTCTCGCTTGTATAGCCCTTGGCCCTTGGCATGGGAGGTCTGCCGCCGCTTGAACCCTCCCCGCCCCACCCCCACCCCCACCCCCACCCCGCCACCCTCCTGCCTTTAGCTCCCCAGCAGGTGTCCACCCACTGGCAGTTTCCTTCTGGGTCGGCTTGTTCAGAGGTAGGCCTCTTGCTGAGGCAGGGAGAACTGCAGACTGCTCATGGCCAGCCGCCTTCCACGGGGTCCACTTGACCCTTGGGAAGCTCATCTACTTGCCATATCTGGGAGTGAGAACACAGCATCTGGCTCCTGCTTGGTGTTCAGTGTCACAGCAGCAGCATCCAGCACTTGTCTGGACAAGAGGATTGGCCACAGTCAGATGAGAAGCAATTTCCAGCCTTAAACTTGTAAAGGAGAGGGTGTGCAGCAGTTCCTGCCAACTGCGTAAGGAAATTTCTTGCCCCATCTGCTACCTTTGGCAGGAGAAAGAAGGGGAAAAAATTGTTTTTATGAGATGGTCTTGTTCTGTCGCCCAGGCTGGAGCGCAGCGGCGCCATCATGGCTCACTGCAGCCTTGACCTCCCAGGCTCAAATGATCCTCCCACCTCAGCTTCCCAAGTAGCTGCGACTATAGGTGGGCACCACCACACCCAGCTGATTTTAAAAATTTGTTGTAGAGAGGGGTCTTGCTATGTTGCCCAGGCTGGTCTTGAACTCCTGGACTCAAGCAATCCTCCTGCCTCAGCCTTCCAAAGTGCTGGGATTACATGTGTGAGCTACTGCACCCAACAGCAAAACTTCACCTTGACCATTTTCCTAGAATGGTGTGTGTTATGTGTACGTGTGTGTGTGTGTGTGTGTGTGTGTGTGTGGTGCTGGGGTCAGGGAGGACAAAACTTTCTAAAACAGCTGCTGCTGGGATGCTCTCAGCAAACCCCTCAGGGAGTGGCAAGTTCCACAGCTGGCAGTTCTCTGCGCTTAGAATGAAGGCTTCTTTTGTACCTTTTATTCTTAGCTGTGAGCCCTTAGTCTCCAATTCTGGCACGAGGCACCTCACACCATCTTATCACATGTAATTGGCACACTACGTTCAATTGCCTTGTGTATCTTATTAATGGAATGGGCTTGTGTGGTGAGCCACCGGATGTGCCGGCGCAGTGTAATTTCACACCCCGAACCTCGTTGAGCTCAGACGACTTATCTGATCATGTTGCAAGGTACTGCTTCCACCAAAAGGAATTTCAATCAGACGATGTGGCACAAGAAGCATTGAGAAAGAAGCACCAAGAACACCCAACCTAGTAGCAAAACAGCAGGAATTTGAGAAACAGTGTCGGGGAAGAGGACAGATGTGAAAACTGTTTATTCATACTGAGGAGGTTCCCAGCCATAAGGCGCCCGTTGAAAAGCACAGCACTTCTGTGACAACACACAAGACACGGCCGTGGCTTCACAGCTGCAGCTAATCCCAACTCGCCCCACAACACATTCGTCTGCCCTCTGACCATCACTCAATGTCCCTCCAACTTTATTCAAGTCTTCTCCTTAAAACTCTTTCCTAATCTCCATGCTATGAATGGTATTTTCTTAACACATAATTTTGTAGATAAAGAAAAACAAAGTGTCACTAGTTGGTGCTTTTTTATGTGAATGAAAGATCTGACATTATTTCCCCCTCAACCCAGAAAAGAAGAGGGAGGAGAAAGCATGAAGAAGTCTCATCCTTAACCCAAACCATTCACATCCAAGTCGCACAGGCCGGCTGGCTCTCCTCGCACCTCCGGTCACTTGGCCTTCTTGCCGCCTTTCTGGGCCTCCAAGGCAGCCATCCTCGCCTCCTCCTCTGGGATGAACACGCTGACAGTGAAGTCGCTGGTCTCCGAGCCATACTTGTTCTTCACAACCAGCCCGTATTTGCCCGAGTCAGCAGTGCTCACGCCGTTGATGGTGAAGTACGCGGTCTTCCCGGCCTCGAACTTGAGGTTGCAGTGGTCATCTGAGGCCAGGGCCTTTTCGTTCTTCAACCACGAGACCTCCGGAGGCGGGTCTCCCCACACATTGCAAGTGAGATTAAGGGCCTGCAAGACAGGTTTTATGGGAGAGAAGAAGATAAATTAGATATAATAGACACAATGTCAACAATCTTGCCAGCTACTGGCTTGGCATGACCAAAGGGAGGATAAGTAAAAACCTCCTGGACCAGGGTTTAAAGGAGTTATGTGGGTGCACCCGTGTGAGTTACAGTTCGAAATAACATCTGAGGGGACCTCCTCAAGGCCTTTTAATGCTCCTCAAGGCCTTTATATGCTTTCTGGCTTCTGGAATGCTTATTATCAAAAACACACAAAAGAGTTTAGGTCTATTCCGCATTTTCACTTTCTCCTTCATAAACATATAGATGCCTTTTGCTCTATTGTGGCATTTTGGGTTCTGTCTCAGTAGAGGAATCTCATTGCTGTAATTGCCACCTGCTCCCTTTTGCATTTCATTTGTGTCAAAGAGCCGGGCAGCAGAACCACGGCAGCTGCTTCAGATAATGTTACCAATTTTCAAAATTCCACCACCATTATTTTACTTCTCTCCTCAAACCCCACTCAATCTGTCACAGTTGCAGTGGTTCCCTACCAAAATGTATTCCTAAAGAAAATATTCTCATCTGTGCCGAAACCTTATTCTAAAAGATCAATATTCTCAATATATATGTAGATACAAGGTCTACAGTTTTACTTTACCTTACTTTTTTTAATTGGAAAAAAATTTAGATAATTGTAAATTCACATGCAGTTGTAAGAAAGAATAAAGAGATCCATAAGAAATAATAAAGAGATCAGGTGTGCTATCTACCAAGCTTCCCCAGTGGTAACATTTTGCAAAACTGTAGTACAATGTCATAACCAGTATATTGACATTGAGGCAATCCACTGACCTTATTTAGATTTCTCTAATTTTACTGGTGCTTATTTGTGTTTGCATGTGTTTCATTCTATTCAATTTACAGAATATTTTCATCACCACAAGAACCCCTTGTGTTGTCCTTTTATAACCACACCCAGCTCTCTCCTCCAACTTCCAACCTCTGTTCCTAATCTCTGGCAACCACTCATCTGCTTTCCATTTCTAATATTTTGTCAGGTCAAAGATATTATATAAATAGAATCAAGCAGTCTATAACCTTTCAGAAAAACCTTTGTAACTCAGCACAATTACTTGCAGATTCATCCAAGGTGCTGCATGTATCGAGAGTTTATCCCTTGTTACTGCTGAATAGAATCTCATAGTATGTTTATGCCCGTAAGGGCCATCTGAGCGTTTTCCAGTTTTGAACTATGATGAACTAAGTTGCTATGAACATTTGTGTACAGGTTTTTATGTGAGCATAAGTTGTCATTTCTGTGGGATAAATGCCCAGGGATACAATTGCTGGAATGTATGATAAATGCATGTTTCATTTTTTTATTTTTTTAATTAAAAAAATAGAGAATAGAGATGGAGTCTCATTATGTTGACCAGGCTGGTCTTGAACTCGTGGTCTCAAGCAATCTTCACATCGTGGTCTCCCAAAGTGCTGGGGTTACAGGCATGAGCCACCACACCCAGCCCATGTTTTTTTTTTTTTCCCAGAAATTGCTAAACTGTTTTTCTGAGTGGCTATACAATTTTGGGTTACATTCCCACCAGAATATACAAGTGATTCAGTTTCTCCACAGCCTCTCCACCATTTGTTGTTGTACACCAGCCCACCCAGCTTCTATTCTTTATTACAGCAATTCCGATAGGTGTGGTGTGTTATTTCATTGTGGTTTTAATGTTCACTTGCCTGGTGACTAATGATGTTGAATTTACTTCACATTTTAAAATTCCATTCTTGTATTTTTATCTTACTAAAATCCAGACGTGATAAGGAAAGAACTAGGGCTCACAATGTATAGAGAAAACGCCCATCTACCCATCATTCTAAAGAGTCTTACATGATTATTTGTTACCCCTTTTGTAGGTGTATCATTTACAATTGGATAGATTAAGAAATCTGTTTATCCCCCATCACTAATTAATATTTCTTACTGAATTACCCTACAAATACATTTCAGTCAAAAAAAGAGGAGTCCAATTATTATCCTTAAACTGAATGAGCAGATTAGGTATATGCTCTTGGAAACTGTGATTACCTGTAGTTAAAGCTTTTAACAAAGTCAAACAAAAAGTCCCAAACACTCCTTGACAGTCTAGTGGTTAGGAAAAAAAAATGCAAAAAACCAAAAAACGAAACTCCCAAACACCTTAGGTGTCATGGAAAACTCTTATCCACACTTCAGATTTGAGTTCTGCATTACAAAGTACTGTCATATACATTCTCTTTAATTCTCAGTACGACCTACAGAGTTGTATATTTTTAACCTGATTAGGTGAGGAAAATGCAAAAGAGAGTTGAAGAACAAAAGAAGCCCTGCAGTGAGTGAGCTTAAAATTAACCGTGATCCTATTTTCCACCTGCGAGGAAACATAGTTGAATGAAACCTACCTCTTGCTAAAGCATTTCCACATGCCTTGCTTCGTTACCCAAATTCCAGTCACCCACTGTATGTCTTCACTGCCCTTTGAAGTGGAAAATTTGTTCTACTACAAATATCTCTACCCCTAGGACTGGTATGTTAAACTTGTTTTAATTTATTTTCCATTTATTTTTTGTAGGCAGCATCTTACTGTGTGGTCCAGGCTGAAGTGAAGTGGCATGTCATGACTCACCGCAGCTTTGACCTCCTGGGTTTCTTGAGAGAAACAGACAGGTGTGCACCACCATCCCCAGCTGACTTAAAAAAATTTTTTTGTAGAGACGGGGTCTCATTATGTTGCCCAGGCTAGTTTGAACTCCCGGGCGTAAGCAATCCTCCTGCCTTGGCCTCCCAAAGTGCTGGTTTACAGTCATGAGCCACTGCACCCAGTGGCTGTAAACTTTTTAATGAAACATAAAGATAAAAAAAGTGAATCCAGGTTAGAAATTGTGTTGATTCGCTCAGACTGTGTAGAGTTAAATGAAAGTAAGGAAGGCCTCATTTGGCATCTTTATCTTACAGGGACTCTTCGGAAAATGCACAGTACTTGTTGGGGACAAGTTGCAGTGATTTACCTGACGCCAAATTTACAATGTTGTGAACTCTTGGAGAGATCATTATAGAGACAGGTTACATCAGTTTAAAACCAAATGGAAAGAAACCAGAGGGGCATGTTCTATTTTTGTGTGTGTGTATGTGACAGGGTCTCTGTCACCCAGGCTGGAGTGATCTTGGCTCACTGCAACCTCCGCCTCTTGGGCTCAAGCGATCCTCCCACTCAGACTCCCGACTAGCTGGGACTACAGGTGTGTATCACTACACTCGGCTAATTTTTTGTAGAGATGGGGTTTCGCCGTGTTGCCCAGGTTGGTCTCAAACTCCTGGGCTCAAGTGATCTGTGCCCCTTGGCCTCCCAAAGTGCTGACATTACAGGCGTGAGCCACTGCACCTGGCCTAGGGGCACATGTTCTCAGGATCCCCTGGAGTTCTGTCACAGGGGAAAAAAATTAATAAAAAAAGAAAGAAAGAAGCCCATTTTCAACAGAACTAGAGCCTATAGAAATTTCCATATTCCACTGTGTTAGAGGTAATTTCTTTCTTCAATTGTATTTGTCATAGAGTTAACACAGAACATTTTCAGTTTCCCATAATTTTAAAGGGTGACTTTTGAAAGATACTAAGTGGTCTACATATGTCTATTAGAGACAAACTTTTATCCTGATGCTTGACCTATAAAACATTAAGATGATTGGAAAACCGACTGCTTTTTTTGAGATGGAGTCTCACTCTGTTGCCTGGGCTGGAGTGCAGTGGCATGATCTTGGCTCACTGTAACCTCCACCTCCCAGGTTCAAGCAACTCTTCTGCCTCAGCCTACCAAATCGCTGGGATTACAGGCACCTGCCACCACACCAGGCTAATTTTTGTATTTTTAATAGAGACAGGGTTTCACCATGTTGGCCAGGCTGGTCTCAAACTCCTGACCTCAGGTGATCCACCTGCCTCGGTCTCCCAAAGTGTTGGGATTACAGGCTTGAGCAACCGTGCCTGTTCAGAAAATCAACTGATTTTTAACCTTGTGTTTGGTTACTTTGGTTAAGTATAAGCAGCTATGGAATAAGATGAGGGTGGTGGGCTGTTAAGTGTATCTTAAAAGAAGGAACCAAGGTTGGGGTGCTGGAACCTGTTTCTAGTGCAGAAGGAACAGGCACAGGCAGGCTCCATGCTTACCTTCCCCTCCTGGATGGTGACCACATCTGGGAGACCTCCCAACACCCGGGCACGATCTGTAAGCATAGGCATTTTGGGTTAATCACTGCAGTGGCAAGGCCAGTGGCCATACTCACAAAATCACCCAGGAAGCTACAGTTCCAGTTCAGTTTCCTTCTCCTGATTCTTCTATACAGTTTTCAATATGCAAAAGAAGAAAATGACCCAGGGATTCAGGATTTTTCTTTTCTTTTTTTTTTTTTTTTTTTTGAGACGGAGTCTCGCTCTGTCACCTAGGCTGGAGTGCAATGCCAAGATCTCAGCTCGCTGCAACCTCCACCCACTGGGTTCAAGAGATTCTCCTGCCTCAGCCTCCCGAGTAGCTGGGATTATAGGCGCCTGCCACCGTGCCCAGCTAATTTTTGTATTTTTAGTAGAGATGGGGTTTCACCATCTTGGCCAGGCTGGTCTTGAACTCTTGACCTCAGGTGATCCACCCACCTCGGCCTCCCAAAGCGCTAGGATTACAGGTGTGAGCCACTGCGCCTGGCCCTTACAATGTTTCTTGATGTTTCTTTTCTCCAATACATACACACTTTTATGAGACACTGTATCTGCAAGTGACTAACAACCTATTGTATGATTTGCAGCCAAGAGGTTTCTCAGGATGTCTGGGTTGGAGCTCAAGTCAAGGGTAGGGTGACATTCTTTACAATGTAACCTGAGACCTTCTTTTCATAGATATTCTTACTCAAAAGACTAAAATGAAAACATATGTAGAACACCTAAGATTTAAAAAAGAAAAAAAAAACACTTCCACTCTCCTCCATCTGTAGTCATAATAGCAAAACAAAATTATCTTTTGAATCTATCCCAGGAGTACTTGTGAAAATGGTTTACTCACTTTTCTCGGCAATGGCAGCTTGTCTGTGGTTGAGAGAAACAAACAAAGAAGAATTTAGTGTTAGTATTACTTCAAAGTAGCTAAACTTGACGACATTTTCATCGCCTCAGAAACATTTTGCTGTTCAATGTAACAGTGGGAAGTGCTACTTCTATTGTATTTTCTGAAATAAAAGGCTCTTTCTAACACTCAGAGGGGTAAGCAGTAATGCAAGCTTCCAGGGAAATTAGTGCATGCAAGTGGCATTGGTTAGGACAAGGGACTTACTTCAACCTCTGGAATTCAGCATAGGCCTCCTCGTATGCTTTAAACGAAAAAAGAAGAGTTAGAATTTTCTCACCCAGAATTGACGACACACAGGGATATTAAAATTCACAACTGGAGATCATTGTGATCGGTCCAGACTTTGATTAAGACTGTGCTTATGTGTTCACTCCACAGCTTAATGTGCTTAACAAGGTCAGGAAATACTTTCTAGGCACAAAATATGAAATAGTAGATTTTAGAAGCTTTCAACTCAGCCAGAGGGTTTCAGCCCCTCAAATGGAAAGGCAGAGATTAACTCCAACAAAGAAAAACATGGGAATAAATATCTGTTTCTTTTCTTTTTTTGAGACGGAGTCTTGCTGTGCCCAGGCTGGAGTGCAATGGTGCAATCTCGGCTCACTGCAACCTCCACCTCCCAGGTATAAGCGATTCTCCTGCCTCAGCCTCCCAAGTAGCCGGGACTAATCAAGTAGCATGTACCACCACATCCAGTTAATTTTTGTGTTTTTAGTAGAGACGGAGTTTCACCATGTTGGGCAGGCTGGTCTCAAACTCCTGACCTTAAGTGATCTGCCTGCCTTGGCCTCCCAAAGTGCTGGGATTACAGGCATGAGCCACTGCGCCCAGCCATAAAAGTCTGTTTCAAAGAAAAGCTGGCTGTTGAGTAAACATCCTGAGTGTCAAACAAAAACAAAAACAAAAACAAAACCTTTCTCTTATTAAATTATCCCAGACATCAGAGCCTCCTAGATAGGCAGTTAACTCTCTCTCTGTTATGCTGTCTGGTCTATTTGGGTGAAAAAGCACAATGAGTTACTGTAATCACAGAGGGCGCTGGTGCTTGCCTGAAGCAATGTTTCTTATGCCATGATGGAGAGGGGATGAAAGGCAAGTGGGACAAGAAAATGAGATCTATATAATTCTTAAATAATTTTTTTCTGTGCCTGTAGAGTAAGCCACTTTGATTAAAGATCCAGGCAGCTTCTCTGGGACTACAGGCGCCCGCCAGCATGCTCAGCTAATTTTGGTGTTTTTAGTAGAGACCGGGTTTCACCACGTTGGTCAGGATGGTCTCGATCTCCTGACCTCGTGATCCACCCGCTTTGGCCTCCCAAAGTGCTGGGATTATAGGCGTGAGCCACTGCACCCGGCCTTGTTTTTTTTTGTTTGTTTTTTTTTTCCAAGAGACAGGGTCTTGCCATTGCCCAGGCCGGAGTGCAGTAATCATAGCTTGAGGTAGCCTCAAACTCCTGGGCTCACATGATCCTCTCGAGTAGCTGGAACTATAGGTGTGTGCCACCACACCTAGTTATTTTTAATTTTTTTTATTTTGTAGAGACAGGATCTCGCTATGTTGTCCAGGCTGGTCTTGAACTCCTGGGCTCAATCGATCCTCCTGCCTCAGCCTCTCAAAATGTTGGGATGACAGGTGTAAGCCACCATGTCGGGCAGGTAGCTTCGTTTTGAAATCCCTCTCACCTCATCTTTCATCTCCTCAGTGGTCTAGGAATCATAGTATTTTAAGTCTAGAGAGTGCTTAGATAATACTAGTTTATTCCCTCATTTTACAGATGGGAAAAATAAGTATAAAGCTAGGCTTAAAGTTGCTGGTCCTGAGTTTTTCTCATCTGTAAAATGAGGGGTAGACTGGTTAGGCGGACCCAGGCTGAAGTCAGTGCTTCCCTTGTCCCCACACCACTCTGAGAGAGAGGTGGGAATGGCCGAGCCAATCTGTGCTTGGTAGCAGTGGCAATGCTGGTAGGACAATCTACAGGCTTTTCCTTAAAAAGGATTTCAGAGTGGGGTAGTTAAATAAGCTTTGGTGGACCAGAGAGTAAAAATAACATTTTAAAAATTTTAACTTTTTCCACCCCCTTACTGCCTCCCTTTTTCGGTTGTGTTTCACACTGTCAGACGGAGAGTGGAAGAAATCCCCCGTCGCCGTGCGCTGGTGACGCAGGCCAAGTGTGTCCTAGAAAGCCTGCGTCCCTCTGGGCCGGCTGCTCCCGTTACTGTGGGTCCTGCGGAGAGTCCTTCTAGTCACCGTGAGTGGGTGCGGTGAAGACAAGGGGATTCAGCCCCAAAAACACTCAAAGCAGGGCTGAAGGGCTACGCTCTAAATGACGAATCTGCTCTCTGAGGTTGAAAGAACCTGAGTTACTGAATATTGAGGTTGTATTTATTTATTTATTTATTTTTATTTTTTATTTTTTGACAGAGTCTCGCTCTGTAGCCCAGGCTGGAGTACAGTGGCGCAATCTCGAATCATGGCAACCTCTGCCACTTGAGCTCAAATGATTCTCCTACCTCAGCCTCCCGAGTAGCTGGGGTTACAGGCATGTGCCACCACAGCCAGCTAATTTTTATATTTTTAGTAGAGACGGGTTTCACCATGTTGGTCAGGCTAGTCTCGAACTCCTGACCTCAGGTGATCCACCTGCCTCAGCCTCCCAAAGTGCTAGGATTACAGGTGTGAGCTACCGTGCCCCCCTGAGGTTGTATTTTAAAATGAAGGAGTAGAGGAAAAGTCAGTCCACAGCTGTCTTTATTAACTTTAACACAGTATAGACTATTTTATTTTATTTATTTTTAATTTTTTTAGAGACAGAATCTTGCTCTGTTGCCCAGGCTGGAGTATAGCAGTGTGATCTTGGCTCACAGCAGCCTCAACCTCTTGGACCCAAGTGATCATCCTAGCTCAGCTTCCTGAGCAGTAGGGATTATAGGTATAAGCCACCACGCCACCACACCTGGCTAATTTCTTAAAATTTTATTTTTGAAGAGCTGGGGTCTCACTATATTGCCCAGACTGGTCTTAAATTCCTGGCCTCAAGTGATCCTCCCACCTTGGCCTCCCAGAGTGCTAGGATTAAAGGCCACCATACCAGCAGACTATTTTACTTTTGTAAGAAAGAATAGGATGAAGAGTATAGTTCTGGGAAAGGGAGAAATGGCCCAGTATTTTTTAACTTTTTACTTATAACTGAGTATTTTTTATTATTTATTTATTTTTATATTTTATAGAAACGGGGTTTCGCTATATTGCTCCAGGCTGGCTGGTCTTGAACTCCTGGGCTCAACTGATTCGCCTGCCTCCCAAAGTAGCTGGGACTACAGGTGTGTGCCACTTTGCCCAGCTACTTTTTTTTTTAGAGATGAGGTTTCACTATGCTGCCCAGGTTTGTCTTGAACTCCTGACTTCAAGCCATCCTCCTGCCTTGGCCTCTCAAGGTGTTGGGATTACAGGCATGAGCCACCATGCCCAGCTCCCTTCATTTCTTTTAAAAGGCTCATTCATCCAGAGTAAATTTGAATCTGCAAAATATCTGTTTACCTTGTCCAGAAAGATCCACTGTCTTCTGATGTCCAGTTTTGCCATCAAAGAGCTCCATGACGTACTTCCCTTTGTCATTCGGGGTGGGCTCATTGATTTGTAGCCAGATCTGCTCTCCAGTGACCCCGGTCTTAACTCTGTCTGAGTACCTAATGGCGGCCCCACTGTGAAAACCGAAGAAAACTTCCTTAGCGTTTGCTTCCATCCAGGGCTGATCTTTACTTTGTCTCTTATTGAAGCTCTTGCCGTAAAGTTTTATAGGCTTGCAAAAAGCGAGGGATCTGCATATGTTATTCTTCTGCTTCAGAAAAATTATGGGCCATGACACACAGAACTGGGATTCCAAGGCCCAAGTTCTGACGGTCAGAATATTTATTTATTAATAACTCCTCATAGCAGTCTGAGGCCCAGGGCAAATCACAATACTAATACTTCTCAGTGGTATTATTATCTTTGTTTTAGTTTGGATTTATTTGTAGGACTAGGGTAATCTATAAAGCTAAAAGGCCAAACTACATATTATTTTACTGTATATTTCATCTAGATAATCTATGGCTGTAAATCAGATTTCACAAGCTAGTCCAAAAACAACACTTATGGAGGCTCAAGTGGTTGACTAGACCAAATAATTAAGATGCTTATGCTTTGCTGGTCTAATAGCAATTTCCTCAAAACATCCTTTCAGTGTTCTCATTTTTGAACAAGTAATTCTTTTAGAGAAGATATAAAGCTTTTTGATTGATGATTCAATGAATTTTACTTCTCTGACACTTCAGACTGGTATATTAGAATGTCCTAGATGTCACAGAGGAATTTCCTGGAATTTGATCTATTTTAGCTTATAATTACTTTCCTAAAATGTATTCTGAAAGAAACAGAACAAAGGAATAAGCCCCAACATTCGACACTGGAATTTTACCAATTCTCATTTTTATGACTCAGTTAATAATAAATCATAATACTAGCGAAAACACTGTTTTACATAACAGTAAAGTCATCTTAAAGAAAACACAAATGGCTGCTTTGCGGCACCTGGCTCTGGCTAACTGTTCAATCTAGCCCAGTGGGCCCCAACCTTTTTGTCACCAGGGACCGGTTTCGTGGAAGACAATTTTTCCACAGACCAGGTAGGGGGAGGGTTTCGGGATGACTCAAGCATATAACATTGATCATCAGATTCTCACACGGAGCGTACAACCTAGATCCCTCACATGCGCGGTCCACAATAGGGTTCGTGCTCCTGTGAGGATCTAATGCCGCAGCTGATCTGACAGGAGGCGGAGCTCAGGTGGTCATGCTCGCTCCCTCGCTCACCACTCACCGCCTGTTACCCGGCCCAGTTCCTAGTAGGCCACGGACTGGTACCCGTCTATGGCCTGGGGTTTGGGGACCTCTAGTCTAGACTTCACGCAGCTGGAATCCAGTGGTAGGTAGTGCCATGATGAACCGGGCTCTGGAGCCAGGCTGCCTAGGCTCAGCCTTGACCCACCTCTTAGCTGTGTGACCTTAGGCAGGTCACCTCCCGGAGCCCTAGCTTCCTCATCCCTCAAGGGAGGAGCACCTCCCACGCAGAGTGGTGAATGTGAAATGAATTCACATACGTAAAGGGCTTTCAGCAGCGCCCCCCATACTGTCAATGCCACTGAGGGTACAGGGTGGGGAAACTTACTATCTGTACCCTCCTGGGGATGCCACGGGACCTTCTTCTCAGTGGGGCTCCTAGGAACATTTGCAGTTTGGAACATTTGCATCCTGAGGTTGGACTGAAGGTGGCTACACTCCATCAGATTATCTATGCCAGGCCTCGGTTCTCTTTCAGCTCAGGATATTTCAAGGAAGCACGGAGGTTAAGGACACTGTCAAGAGTGTAAACGGGAGGCCTGGTTTGATTTGGAAACTGATTTCTGCTCTTGGAATCCCGGAAGCTAACTTGAATAGAGTCCCTGTATAACTGCACGGAGGTTCAAACCCATCTTCCCCAAAGTCGCCTTGAGCTCTCCAAAGCCTTCTGAGGGTGGACCAGAAACATGCTAATGTCTCACTCTGCCAGGCGCTATAACATCAACAACAATAATCTTGGGCACTCATTGGATTAGGCTTCTTTGGTGGATGCCCACTCATTCATACTGTGGGAAATTAGGTGCCTCCTGGTGCACACTGCTTCATCTCTGTTCCAGACCACAGAATGTGTTAACCGTGTGGATAGAGAGAAGGGTAAGAATGTGGCTCCAGATGCCTGGCACAGCAGAGGGAGCCCAAGCACGACTGTCTGGAGGTGGAGGCTGCGTTATAGAGGTGTCCGTGAATTATGGTACTTCTTCAATCACAAATAAAGACGTACTGTAACTATTACCGGCCTCAGCACGTACATGTTGAGGGAACGAGCTAACCTCCCAGTAAGAGAATGCCCTGGTGGTTCTGTCCTGTGCTCACCAGTGTCAGACTTGAGAATCAAGAAGACTCCTTACTTGAGAAGAACATGAAAATTTTTTCCCTATCCTCCTCTCTTCCACTGGAGAAAGAATTTATTTTTCTTTCTTTTTTTTTTTTTTTTTTTTTTTTTTTTTTTTTTTTTTTTTTTGAGAAAGTGTCTCACTCTGTCACCCAGGCTGGAGTGCAGTGGTGCAATCTCGGCTCACTGCAACATTTGCCTCCTGGGTTCAAGCAATTCTCATGCCTCAGCCTCCCCAGTAACTGGGATTACAGGTGTCCGCCACCACGCCCAGCTCGTGGTTTTTTTTTTTTTTTTTTTGTATTTTTAGTATAGACAGGGTTTCACCATGTTGGCCAGGCTGGTCTTGAACTCCTGACCTCAAATGATCCACCCACCTTGGCCTCCCAAAGTGCTGGGATTACAGGTGTGAGCCACCGCACCTGGCAGGGAAAGAATTTCTACACAGCAAGTAAGTTCCCATTTACTTACTTGTGGGACCAGTTAACTTTCAAATCCTCCACGTAGTAAGTTACAAAAGAGTACAGTCGGATGCCCTCGGCTGTGCTCTGGATTTTCAGGTCTGTAGCAGACAAAGCTGAAAGAAGAAAAGAGCATATTTCATGCATCTGCATGCCCCTCCTGGCAGGAGGATCATAAAGCATTGTTGTGGTGTGAAATGTTTAACTTACCTATTTTTTTGCATACTTCTGTCATCAGTTCCTTAAAGGCTGTGGAGAGAGATTCAGAGCCAAAACTTTAGCATAAAAATTCTCAATGTAAGGTTAAATCTCAAATTCTTAGTTCTCAAAACTTCCCTTTCTGGATGAAAGGAAATGGAAACAAGGTGAATTTGTGGACCCACTGAAAATGAGTATTCTTTGAGGAAATAGTTTAGTTTTATCAGGTTTTAAAGGATCCCTGCTTATTTTGATTTTTTTCCCCTTGAATTCTTTGTAACAATCGCCATATTTACATTCTAGAGAAAGGGCCATAAGAGATTTCTAGGAAGGTTCTTGACTTTGGGATTCTCTTTCTTCTCAATTCCCAGGAAGCCTTAGTTTACATTAGAGGACATTTTCTTATCCGTGTCATTGATTTATACTGAATTAACCATGTAGGTCTCCTGGCCTTCATCAGCCTGATAATGCTTTTCGCCAATAAACACATTTAGCCCCACCTCCGCCCAAAGTAGGAAGGTGAAATTAGTCAGATTTCTGCTGTTTGTTAGCAATATTATTTTTAAAATCTTGTTCAGGAACAAAATTGTAAGTTTGGGGGTCCCAGGTAGATTTTCATCATCATGATATATTTGTCCTTAGCGGTCTCTGAAAAATGGAATTTGCTTTCTTGCTCTGCTAAAAACTGCAAGGCTTCACATTTCATATGTAAATCTTGCTTGCTACCTTTGGAGTGGACTATTTTTTGTCATGCTTCTGACAGAAGTTTTTGAGCCTGGAATATTTTTATAGAGTTGAAACAAAAATGATTTAAATTGAAAACAGACCCCTTGTGGACTCTGGACTATAAATTCTCTAAGGATCAAAAATACACTTCTGATTTCGAAGACGACTAGAAGTGAGGTATTTTTGAATAAAATAGTTCACTCTGCTGGAATTTCACTTAAGCCAAAATCTGTGGACAAAAAAAAGTCAGCATGACTTCAATTGTCAGCTCAGTCTCAATCATCATTCTGGTAAGCTGTATGCAGAAACACACAAGACAGACGCCAGCGGTTGGTGGACTGACCTTCATCCACAAGCTTCAGTCTGCTCTTATCTTTTCCTCGGTCATCTTTCAGGATAACTTCATAAATCCCAGCATCTTTCTTGGAAAACTAAGGGGGAATAGATATACCACATTGCACCTTTCATAGCTGCAGGGCATGGTATCTGTAATTTTTTTCTTCTGCTTCTTCTTTTTTTTTTTTTTTTTTTTTGAGACAAGGGTCTCACTATCAGCCAGACTGGAGTGCAGAAGTATGATTATAGCTCACTGTATCCTTGAACTCCTGGCCTCAAGTTTGGCCTACCAAAAGCCCTGGGATTACAGGTGTGAGCCACTGCACCTGAGCTGGTATCTGCATTTTTAAAGGCCCTTGATTTACAGAACTGCGATCAAAACACTCTTTGACTAAGCATCTAACTGCGTGAGTGATGAACCGCTCACAGATGCAGACATGCACCTCTCCGTAATAATTTGACCAGTGAGCTAGCAGTCCTGACTTTTTACCTTCTAAGGCTGTAACTGATATGAGGCTTAAAGTCCTTACCTTTTACTCTACCTTCATTTATTAAAAACAGTGATCACTAGCTTTATAGTGATATATTTAAATGCCGTGCTTTTTTAAACAAGAAGTAGATAAAAATCTATCCTTAAATGAAACCATGTCTGATGTCTCTGCACTTTTAGGACCAGGAGGCTTAAGTACAACTGAAGAAGGATCCACTTCACTGCCCATATATGGATAAAAGCAACTCAGAAAAGCGAGTTGTGGCATTCAGCTAATATTGGTTTGCTGTCCACCAAATCCACACACGTCACAAGGCTAGAGAAGCTTTTGTGTTCCTACAGCAGTTGAAAGTAAGCTAATATAAATCCCCTGGTCATGAAAGGAATACAGAATCTAGTCACTGTTTTGGGATAAGACAGAGGGTAGAGAGCTAATATATTACATTTTGCATTTATAATCGCCTACCTCTGTTATAAGCAGGGTACATATACCATCCTTAAAGTCGTGCTTTTCATCCACTGATATCTCCCTCTCATCTTTGTACCACACAATATGAGTCTCCTTCTTAATATTTGCCACCTAGGAGCAAAACCATAATTACTTTTTTTAAAATAAGGAAATGTACTCTTGTGAAGTTAAATAGTTCTTAATGCAGCAAGATATAAAAGAAAAAGCACTGAACATGGAGTGAGAAGACACAGATTTCTAAAGGAATCAATGGAAAGCGATTTTAATTGAGAAAAGAGTTTACAATCAAGTGGACACCAATAGAATAAACCTAAACCAATAGCATCTCTATTTCCAGCAGTGAAAATTTGACTTTAAAATCACATGGTAAGAAAGAAAAGAGAGAATAGATACATTCATACTGATATACATACTTAAACGAAAATAGAAATCTCAAAACCAAAGGAAGACAAATCCCATCAGATTAAAATACAGGCTGTGTTAGAAAAACAAATGACTTTATTAAAGGAATGGAATGAGTAAGCCCCAATCTATATCTAAAAATTTAGTAAAAGATAAATGAGGCATTGCAAATATATGTGGAGGGGAGGCATGGATTAATAAATTAATTACTTAGCAATTTTGAGGAGACTCACTCAGATACACTAATCTCCTCATCATGTCATCTATTTCAAATGGACTAAACAACCGCATGTGGTTAAAGGGATCTTGAGCTTTATCTACAGTGCTTGATTTTTTTCTTTTTTTACAAAGGAGAATATACTCATGTATTTCTTGTATAATTCAAATTGTATGAAAAAGTAAAGACTGGCCGGGCGCGGTGGCTCAAGCCTGTAATCCCAGCACTTTGGGAGGCCGAGACGGGCGGATCACGAGGTCAGGAGATCGAGACCATCCTGGCTAACACGGTGAAACGCCGTCTCTACTAAAACATACAAAAAACTAGCCGGGCGAGGTGGCGGGCGCCTGTAGTCCCAGCTACGTGGGAGGCTGAGGCAGGAGAATGGTGTGAACCTGGGAGGCGGAGCTTGCAGTGAGCTGAGATCCGGCCACTGCACTCTAGCCTGGGTGACAAAGCGAGACTCCGTCTCAAAAAAAAAAAAAAAAAAAGAAAAAGAAAAAGTAAAGACTTCTTACAAATCAAGAAAACTATCTCAAAGAGCCCACTGAATAATGGGTGAAAGGTACATACCATTCCCCAAAGAGAAAATACAACTATAAAACCAACAAAGAAAGTGTTACCTCATTATACATGAGAATATACAGGTTTTAAAATACGAAACAATTTCAGCTGATAAATAAACATAGGAACCACCCTGGTAACTGCAGTAAAACCACTACACACAATCACTCCGCAGCTTTGGGCTTTGCTGAGTACATTGCTCTTGAAATTTGGACATAACTCTTGTGTGGATCCCGGAAGTTCTGCTTAGATAGTTGTTACAAGAGATACTAGGTCCTTAGGGCATGAAGGTTTTTAGGTGTTTTTTTTTTTTTTTTTTTTGCTGTGGCCCCTTCCTGCACCTGCCCAAAGTGGATCGTGTCTCCTTGCATCTGAGCTTTCTGTTGTCTGGGATGGCAAAGGTCATAGCTCCACATGTGGACTCCTGAGGGAGAGGAAGGTCCCAGTGTGCAAGCTAGGGTTCCGCCTGTGTTCGTTGTTTTGTTTTTGTTTTTGTTTTTGTTTTGAGACAGAGTCTCACTCCCTCGCCCAGGCTGAAGTGCAGTGGCATCATCTTGGCTCACTGCAACCTCAGCCTCCCGGGTTCAAGCGATTCACCTGCCTCAGCCTCCCAAGTAGCTAGGACTACAGGTGTCCGCCACCACACCTGGCTAATTTTTGTATTTTTAGTAGAGACGTTGTTTCACCATGTTGGCCAGGCTGGTCTCGAACTCCTGACCTCAAGTGATCTGCCTGCTTTGGGCTCCCAAAGTGCTGGGATTACAGGCGTGAGCCATCGCGCCCAGCCCCTCCTACATTTTTTTGAGTAGACTAGCACCAAGCAAGACCCACCATTCTCTTGTGAGTCTGAATGATTAGCTGAGCATACTCCAGGAACTGTAATGCCACATGTGAGGGGCCAAATTTACAGGAATTCCACAATAATGGAACAAAGAGCTATGGGGAGACAGAGGGAGTGGGAGGCCTTCTAGAGATGACTGTGCTGGGCCTGGAAAGGATTTTGTCAGAGAAGCTGAAAGAAGGTCATTCCAGGCATTGGAATGACAGCGTAAGCACGAACTGTGTGAATATTCACAACCCATTTCCAGGCTGCCCTTGGTTGCTCAGAATCTGGGAATGGGGCTGACTCTCCTGAGGAAGGCCATCACAGGACACCAGAGCTCCTCTGCAGAGGGCCACAGCAAGCACAGAAGGCGAGGGATGTGTGGGCTTTTGCAAAGGGATGGTTTATAGGGAGGGGCCATGCGGATGAGGAAGTGAGTCGGGGACAGCACGACAGGGCAGCTGGGATAAGAGAGAAGCTGAGGGCTTCCGCTGCTGCCTGAGAAAGAGTTTTTCAAGCAGCATTGCCATTTCCTGTGAGGCTAAAACCTAGAATTGATTTTCCTTATATGTATTTCTGATAGACTACTGTTTCTCTGAGTTTATCAGATCTAGTAGACACTGGGGCACTTGGGTTCTGGGTTTTATCATGACAATTGTGAAATCCACACCAAATGCCACACCTACGCTTCCACTTGTCCTTGTCAGCCAGCAGGACCTTCACGCTCCCGCTCCAACCTCACCCACCAGTTCCTTACCCCAAACATTTCTGATGACTCACTCAGCTACACACCACAAGCTAAAGTACAAACTCGTTTAGAATGCCATATAGAATTTTTTTTTCCTGAATCTTTTCGAAGTCCTAATAAGACAATTGGTTTTGAGTTGCCAACTCTTTTCCACATCTCTCCCTCAAGCCAGCACAGTGGCTTGGAGTCAGTGGCACAGCTGGGGAACACCCAGGGGGGTTGTTGCGCCAGCCTCACAATTTACTTAGCAAGGTCCACGAAACACTGCAGCTAGAGTGATTCTGGAATAGGTCTATGACTTAGAATACAGATTTGGCTTAAGACAAAAACAATATGAGAGTCTTTGGAGATTACTAATTAGATAAAGGTCGAGGGTCTTACTAACTAGGTCATTAGTAGTGACTAGGAATGATCACCTTGCCTTCTCATATTTTATGTCGTTTTATTTTAAATCTTTCTTATCAACAGATGATTACAGTAACATTCAACAGTAAATATGTGTCCCACTTATCATTTTGGCTCAGATGAAAGAGATGAAAAATTGATCTTCCTCTTCTCTACATTCTATTTCCCTTGAATCAAATACTAAAAATTTATCTATCTCTTACCTTGCATTTCAATAGTACATTACATTCACCAGTCACTTCCCAGCTCAAATACTCAGCAAAGTGAGGACCTATAAAATTTTAATGACATTAGCAATTACTCTATTAATCACAAATGCAAAATCAAAGCTCATACTTAAGTCCTAAGGTGATTTATGTCTGAAGTCAAATTTTCAAAATTCTAGATTTAGCTTTTAAATATTTTAATGTCTACCTATTTAACTGTAAATATTTTCAATTATTTTAATTTACTAGGCATTATTAACATAATAATATTCATTTTAATTTGTTATGGAAAGAACCTTGGAATATTTTGTACAAAAAAAATCAAAATTTTTCTCTTTATCCACTGCCTATTTTTACCTTGTTTCCTGATCCATTCTTGCCGCTGGAATTCAGCTTCTTTCTGGAGCTTTTTGAAAACTACAAATTGAAAAACAAGGAAGTGTGAAATTGAGTTGGGTGGTATAAATGCACATGTCAGCTACCACCCCAAGTGATTTATATTCATTACTGTAACACTCATACATTGTGACAAGCCTGCTCATTTTTTATCTTTATAGATGAAGAAATAGGCTCAGGAAGGTTGAATAAATTGTACAAGGTCATAAAACTAGGAAACAGTGAAATGATATTGGATGTTGCAAACACAGAGCTCTGGCCAGCCTTTCCATTGCCTTTGTAACTGCCACATTTTAAATCTGGGTGGCAGGAAGGGAGCAGCTGATTTACTACAATCTAGTTACAATGGATGATTAGTAGATTCGCAATGCACTACTTTTGCATATTTTTATTCTCAATATTAGTAATTTACAGTAAGTACACATGGCAAAACAGTATCATGGTTTGTTTCTGAGACACATACAGTCTTTGTTGTATTGCAATCTCCCTCACTGGAGAATTTGAGCAATAAACATTTGTTTATATATGAAAGTGTTTAAATGCAGTCTTGCCTGTGGGCTAGGGATAAATTTGGTGTTCTTTTAACTTAACTTTCATTTCTATGAAATAAAATACCATGTAAAGTATTAACTGAAAACTGTATTTTTTTTTTTTTTTTTTTTTTGAGACAGAGTCTCACTCTGTCGCCCAGGCTGGAGTGCAGTGGTGCGATCTTGGCTCACTGCAACCTCTGCCTCCCAGGTTCAAATGATTCTCATGCCTCAGCCTCCCAAGTAGCTGGGACCACAGATGCATGCCACCACACCTGGCTAATTTTTGTATTTTTAGTAGAGGCGGGGTTTTACCATGTTGGCCAGGCTGGTCTTGAACTCCTGACCTCAGGTGATCCGCCTGCCTGGGTCTCCCAAAGTGCTGGGATTATAGGCATAAGCTACTGCGCCCAGCTGAAAATTGTATTTTGAACATTAGAATTCAATTAAGAAACAATTCAAATGACAACTTTTGTGCCATGGGGTATTTGGATTGAAGGGAGGAGCAAAGCCTGCTGGTTAACGTTCCACGGAATTCTTACCATCTCCAATGAGAACAACAGTAGAATGGTTAGTTGCTTTTCCATCTTGAAGCTGGAAAGTGTACGTTCCCTCATCCTCATCCTGTAGCTTCTCCATGAACATTTCAATGATGCCAGTGTTTCGGTCAATATGCATTTTATATTTCTTCAGTGTGAAAAGAAAATGACAGAGAAATCACTGAGGCAGATATTTTACTTGGATGACAATAAGCTTGATGAAATAAAAATAAACCCCAAAGAATAATAATTTTAGGCTAGGTGCAGTGGTTCATGCCTGTAATCCCAGTACTTTGGGAGGCTGAGGTGAGGACTGCTTGAGGCCAGAAGTTTTAGAATAGCCTGGGCAACAAAGCGAGACCTTGTCCATATAAAAATAGAAAAATAGCTGGGGCACAGTGGCTCACACCTGTAATCCCAGCACTTTGGGAGGCTGAGGCGGGCAGATCACCTGAGGTCAGGAGTTTGAGACCAGCCTGACCAATATGATGAAACCCCATCTCTACTAAAAACACAAAAATTAGCCTGGTGTGGTGGGATGCTAATCCCAGTTACTTGGGAGGCTGAGACAGGAGAATTGCTTGAACCCAGGAGGCGGAGGTTGCAGTGAGTCGAGATTGCACCATTGAACTCCAGCCTGGGCAATAAGAGCAAAATTCTGTTAAAAAAAAAAATGGAAAAATTAGCCGGGCATGGTGGTGTGCAACTTTAATCCCAGGTACTCAGGAGGCTGAGATGGGAGGATCTCTTGAACCCAGGAGGTCGAGGCTACAGTGAGCCATGATTGTGCCACTGCCCTCCAGCCTGAGCAACAGAAGGAGACCATGTCTAAAAAAAAATTAAACATTAAAAATTAGAGTAATAATTTAAATACAATTTCTTCATAACTGAACAAGTTCTTCATATTCTTATACTCAGGAAAAGGGAAATATTATATGGAGTTTTTGATCTAGAGCCGAATGGATTAATAAAAAGTCTGAAATTTAGTTTCTTAAATCTAAATAAAGTTTTGTTACCCCAAGTGACAAAATGTCAAAAAGTTGTCTTTAGACTCTCACATTACCTTCCAGATTACATTTTATTTATCTATCTATCTATCTATCTATCTATCTATCTATCTATCTATCTAGAGATGGATTCTTGTTCTGCCGCCCAGGCTGGAGTGCAGTGGTGCAATCTTGGCTCACTGCAACCTCTGCCTCCCAGGTTCAAGCGATTCTGCTGCCTCAGCCTCCCGAATAGCTGGGACTACAGGTGTGTGCCAGCATACCCAGCTAATTTTTGTATTTTTAGTAGAGACGGAGTTTTACCATGATGGCCAGGCTGGTCTTGAAGTCCTGACCTCAAGTGATCTACCCACCCCAGCCTCCCAAAGTGCTGGGATTACAGGCATAAGCCACTGCTCCTGGCCTACATTATTTTTAATGAGTAGAATAAAACTATAGGCAGCAGAGGCAGGTATCTTGCTCATTTATCACTATCTCCTTGACATCTTGCACATGCATGGTATATAATAGTCAATTAATAAATATCTGCTGAATTAATACTTGAAAAAAATGCTTCTAAATCTATTTACTTTCTCTTTTTTTCTCTTTTTAGAGACAGAGTCTGTTGCCCAGGCTGGAGTGCAGTGGTGCAATCATAGTTCACTGCAGCCTCGAACTCCTGGACTCAAGCCTCAGGCCTCAGGCTCTTGAGGCTAGGACTACAGGCACACACCACCATGCCTCACCAATTTTTAAAAATTTTTTGTAGAGATGATGCTTCGCTATGTTGCCCAAGCTGGTCTCAAACTCTGAGCCTCAAGCAATTCCCCTGCCTCGGCCTCCCAAAGTGCTGGGATTACAGGTGTGAGCCACCATGCCTGGCCCTATTTGCTCTTAATGAATGGAAAGAGCCCTATTAGACTATACTTATTTTATCATATTGTTTAGACAAATTTTTTTCCCCAGAATGTAAAGATAAGTTTTAGTCACTGGGCATGCAAGCACAAATTCCATGATAGATTTGAATTTGTTAACTTTTGCTATATATAAACTATCACAGAATGAAGGCTCAGGCCTGGGATGAACTCTGTGATGCCATTCATGCTCCCGAGCCTCCCCTGCAGGAAGTCCGTCTCCAACTGAGATCACATTTTTGCTTAGCATCCCCCTATCCTATCCTGCTCCCCAACAATAAATCACTTGAACAAGAAACAACTTCAGACTATCTTTCTAAGAAACTTGACTTAAGAGAGCAGGTGCATACTCTCAAGGCAACACGTGTGCACGCTTGAACACGTGAAGGGGAGTACGTCTATATGCACGTATGCATGAATGTTCACTCACTGACTGTGGGGTGATGGGTGAGGCCAACAACACTTTTCCTTCCTCTCCCCTGGCCAGGTGGTGATCGCAGCAGTCGAGGGAACATTTTGAAAGTGGAGAGGAGATGGGTCGCAGTGGACACAGGAGTCAGGAGTGACTTGTCCTGGCCCCACAGCAAGTCACTCTAGGCACTGGGAAGCACTACGCTGCATACTCTCCTAATATTCATGGTACTCGTTTCCCTCTCACTAACAAGTCCTCACATGTTTTAAAAATACATCTCAGTGAAAAGGGAAAGGGTTGCTAATAACAGTCACAAACCACACCTCCTCTGCCCTTTCAGTTTCCCATTGACACCCATGATAGCACAGGTGACAGTCAGAGCACCTGAACCCCCAGTTCTTCAGTACTACTGGGCACTGGCCTGATCTTGACTTGACTGATGTCTGTGGGGAGGACAAATAAAGCTTAGATGTTGTAGCTCTATAAAAACGATGCTTATGTTAAAAGGAAAGGAAAGAGTATTTTTTATATATATATATGTAACTACCTATGTAAATATGACACAGACATACACACAGAGAAGCATAGAAAAATGTCTTAAAAAGTATATACCAATATGTACATCAAAAAGCCATTAGAAGTGTTACAGCTCTTTTAGAATTTGTCTAGCAGGCTTTCCGGTTTTTGCTGGAAAGACCCCCCAGCACTGCCACCAAATTAAGAAAAGCCGTAAGAATGTGCGATTAGCCCTTTCTGAGTCTTTAATGCTTTTTGCAGTAAGGATGTATTGTGTTTTTAACCAGAAAAGCAATGAAAGGTATTTTTATTGAATTTTTCAGAGCCATTAGGCAAGAGGCCTGTTCTTCATATAACGAATCAAGTCCGTGCTGAGGTGTCCAGTGTGAGTATAATGTGAATTCAGGCAAGGGTATGGGCTCCTCTGCCTCCCAGGACAGCCTCTCTGTTTTCATGGGTGATCATACATCTCGGTTTGCCTGAGACCGTTTTGGTTTATGACTGTTTATGACTGTTGTCCTTTCATTCTCAAAGCGTCCCAGTTTGCATAATATGATATAGTCAATCTGTATTTTCATTTCACAGTTTTCACTTGTGAGAAGGATTTAAACTCACCCACTCCACCACCCAGCGGTTTTTATAACAACATATCCACATCCACATAAGGCTTCCTCAGTGTATTCTACAATGATACATTAAAAAGGCTAAACAGTGTAAAACCTACCGGGCCTTCAAAAATTTCCTTCTCGTTAAATATGTAGTTGACTTTGGCATTGCCAGACAGCTTCTCAGCCTGCATCCAAAACCGGACCTGGCCCTTCTCCAAAATTTCAACTGCCAACTCTGATTTAACTGGGACAGCTATGAAAAGTAAAAATAAACACAGTAATTATATTGGTAACCAATTATATTGGTGCTCATTTTTCAACAAGTGAAAAAAAAAAACAACAAAAAAACAGGCAATGGAAATGACAATGTAGCACCTGCTTCTTGCAAAGCCCAGAGACAGTGAGAGTTGCAGGGAAAGGCTTAAAGACAGAGGGACTCAGCTCTGATGCTGGGACTGTCACTTAGAGCAAGTTGTTCATCCTCTTTGAATCATTAGTTGTCTCAACTGTAAAAATGAGGAAGATGAACTTACCTCTAGGGGCATGGGGCACTTGTAGTCAGTATCTCTAACTTTCTACTGAGTCTTTTGGTTAGTGTTTTTTCTTGCTTTTTTTTTTTTTTTTCCAACAGGTTCTCGCTCTGTTGCCCAGGCTGGAGTACAGTGACACGATCTCGGCTCACTGCAACCTCGGCCTCCTGGGTTCAGGCGATCCTGTCACCTCAGCCTCCTGAGTAGTTCACACAACAGTAACGCAGCGCCACGCTCGGTAACAGTAGACGCAGCGCCACGCTCGGTAACAGTAGACGCAGCGCCACGCTCGGTAACAGTAGACGCAGCGCCACGCTCGGTAACAGTAGACGCAGCGCCACGCTCGGTAACAGTAACGCACCACCACACTCGGCTAGTTTTTTTTTTTTTTCTTTTATTAGACAGGGACTCATTATGTTGCCCAGGCTGGTCTTGAACTCCTAGCCTCAAGTGATCCTCCCTCCTTCGCCTCCCAAGGTGTTGGGATTACAGGTGTGAGCCACCTCATCTGGTTGGCAGGTGCTGTATTTTAAATTAGAAGCTTCGAAACTTATGTCAAATGTAAATTAATATTTCTTTTTTTTTTTTTTTTTTTTTTTGAGACGGAGTCTCAAAATTAATATTTCTTTGTATTCATTTTAAAACTACCCTTTTCAAATTTCAAGGGATGCTTTTCTTTGCATTATTCCATATTCACTACCAAGTTCAGTGTGATAAATTCATTCCAATGCAGGACTGAGAGGGGGCTCAGATGTCATCTATCGAGGGGGTTTCAAGGTGGAGAGAAGGTGGGTTTTGGAGTCCCACCAAGATCTGGACCAGTTACTCTCCTCCTTTAGATCTTGTGTCCCTCACCTGCTAACATGGATGTGCTATGAAGAGTAAATATAAGGCCAGGCACGGTGGCTCACACCTGTCATCCTAACACTTTGGGAAGCCGAGGTGGGCGGATCACTTGAGGTCAGAAGTTTGAGACCAGCCTGGCCAACATGGTGAAACCCCGTATCTGCTAAAATTACAAAAATTCGCCAGGCATGGTGGTGGGCGCCTATATCCCAGCTACTCCGGAGGCTGAGGCAGGAGAATTGCTTGAGCCTGGGAGGCAGAGGTTGCAGTGAGCCAAGATTGCACCATTGCACTCCAGCCTGGGCAACGGAGTGAGACTCTGTCTCTAAAAAACAAACAAACAAACAAACATAAATATAGTAAGAGAACACATTAAGGTACTGTGAATAGTGGTCTGTGTTCAAGAAGGTTGGTTCTCTTCCTCCCCTCACTTTACTGATCTCTTTACAAAATCTCAACTGCACCCCGGAAGACAGTGGTAACACGTCTGGGTGGTGGAGCTGAGAGCAGGGTCACTCCATCTCTTCTGTATTCCTCTTGGTCCTGGTTGTCCACACGGTGGTTTTCCAGTGTGAGCGGGATGTCTGAGTGCACCAGGGCGGCAAGGGCAGAGGCTAAGCTTCTCCCTTGCAGGACATTCATGCTTGCTACAAGTAAGTCTTGAGGAGAGTAGAAAGTACAATTTCTTCTAAAAATATCTGGAGACCTCATTCTAGGAAACTTACTATGTGAGTGAAGAGGTTACCTAAGAGGCCCAGAGTGGTGAGGGAGGAGGAGGAACAGGCCCTCTTGGAAGCCTCCAGCTCCCTTAATGTTCACTGTCCTCCCTGAGTTCTGAGAACATCGTTTGGGGAATGCTGGCCGCCTTGAATGTCCACGGGGGCACGGAGCAAAAGTGGCTGTGCATACATGGAGACAGCCCATGTCACAGTCAGGGGAGCAGGCTCCAGAGGCAGACCACCTGGGTTTAACCAGCTGTGTGCAAATGATCTAGTTACTTAACCTCTCCAGGCCTCATGTTCTTCCCCTCTAAAATCAAATCACCACAATACCAACCCTTTTAAGGTCATTGTGGAATTCCAATAAATATATCCTGCTTAACTACTCTACAGAAAGCCTGGCATATAATAAATGCTCTATTAATGTTGGCTGTTAATGTTTTGGCATCTCTTTCCTCCTCTAGTTGCTTCTACAACACCCTGGAAACACTTTTTTTGTTTTCTTTTTTCTTTTTTTTTGAGATGGAGTCTCACTCTGTCATCTAGGCAGTGGCATGATCTCAGCTCACTGCAACCCCTACCTCCCGGGTTCAAGCGATTCTTGTGCCTTAGCCTTCAGAGTAGCTGGGATTACTGGTGACAGCCACCACACCTGGTTAATTTTTACAACCACTAATTTTAGAATATAATATGTTGACACCTAAGAGGATACACCAACATATCTATATTTATATATACGTGCTTGTGCATGTCTCTCCACATATAGTGCATGTATACAACAGGGGTAACAACTGGTGTCTGCAAACGAAGGGCCATTATGCAGCATGCTGAGAATACCAAAGTGTACCCTCCCCCCACTCCCCCAAAATACCTTGAATTCTGGGTGTACGGATATATATTCAAATAAGCTATCTTTCCACACTGCAATTTAGTATCAATACTGGCAAGATAGACTAAGTCGCTTTCTATTTTTAGCTTTGTGCATTTTTATTTTTTCCATTTACTCAGCTCTAAATTTCCTTAGGCTCTTTTCTCTGGCAGTTAATGTGCCTCAGCGAAATATGTTATTTGTAGGTTTAAGGCACATGTTTAGTGGTTTTCAAAATATTTTTGAAAACAGCTTAAAATAGGAGAATTTACTGTGCCAAAGGATAAAGGAGTACGATACTCGTTATTACATTCTCTAAGAAATAAGACAGTTTAAAACTTTACAAAATCTCATGAAGACAGCTTCATCAACATGCCAGCGTTTACAAAGATGGAGTGCCTATGAATCAATAAATCGCATGAGCTACTTTGATCCTATCACCAGGCCTCTGAAAATATTCACATTGTGACCTCATTGGTCTGAGAGTGGTAAGGGAAAGAAAAGAGCGGGTGCTATAGTATTGAAAAATGTTGCTTCCTTGGGTTAACCAAAACACCCTTGGATTGGGGGCTTTGATACTTGCATGTCAGAGTTTGTTATTTTGTGATTTTTATATTTATTTTTTGTGACAGTTTCTCACTCACCCAGGCTGAAGTGCAGTGGCATAATCATGGCTCACTGCCCCTGCTGGGCTCAAGTGATCCTCCCGCCTCAGCCTCCCGAGGAGCTGCTGCCACACCTGGCTAATTTTTGTATTTTTGTAGAGATGGGGTTTCACCATGTTGCCCAGGCTGGTCTTGAACTCCTGGGCTCAAGTGATCTTCCCGCCTTGGCCTTCCTAAGTGCTGGGATTACAGGCATGAGCCACCTTGCCCAGCCACATGTCAGAGTTTTAATCAGTCTCAGGTTCTCCCTACCAAAATGCGACACTGGGTCTCTAATAAAAGGATACCTGAGTTTGCTGCTACCCTCTCTCTTAGCACCAATAATCAGAGTTCTTTGGCTTATGCAAGATAAAATATCTCAGTATAAATGATAATGACATCAGGCAATGCCTACTGTCTGGATTAATTCTGGCATGATCTCGGCTCATTGCAACCTCTGCCTCCTGGGTTCAAGCGATTCTCCTGCCTCAGTCTCCTGAGTAGCTGGGGTTACAGGTGCCTGCCACCACACCCAGCTAATTTTTTGTATTTTTAGTAGAGATGGGGTTTCACCATGTTGGTCAGGCTGGTCTTGAACTCCTAACCTAGTGATCCACCCACTTCGGCCTCCCAAAGTGCTGGGATTACAGGCATGAGTCACCGCACCCCACCCTCTTACAGCATTTCTATATAGTAGGTGCTATAAACCATTGTGATAGCCATTCCTGGAAAAGAAACCAAGGCACAGAGAAATAAAAGTGAGCTGCCCAGGCACACAGCTTGAGTCAAAAGTCCAGAACAAAGAGAGTCCAGGCCAAACACTTTGCTGTCATCTGATCTATTCCAGAAGTTGCTGCCTAGTGAGACTGCTCAAATCTGTGTGTGTATTGTGGATACTTACTTGGGAACTTGTGTTCATGGCTGAGAGCAAGTAAACGTTTCAATTCTGTAGGGGGAAAAAGAAAGCAATTAAACCTTAAACTACTAAAATAAAAACCACTTAAGAATAATTGAGAAATCAAAGCAACATTCGATGTGTGAATGCACTGATTTTAAACTTACCTTCCTCATCTATTAAGTAGCTTGATGCTATTCCATCAGTGTCTGTTACATCGCAAGAGTAAAGACCCAAGTCGTCCATCCCAAGGTCTTTGAAGGTCATTTTCGTCCTTCGGAACAAAATATTTTTCTTAGAAATGAGGGTGTGTGGGATCTGTGGGCCTGTGTTTCCCCTGATTCTGGGCAGTTGTATATGCTACTCCTTTCATCTGGACGCCTCCTCTCATCTCGCTGAGCTACAGCCTACGTGTTCTTGGTGTCTCAGGTTCAATGCCATTTACTCTGGGAGGACTTGCCTTACCTCCTTCCAGGGGGTGGTGGTGACAGGGGAGTGGAACTGGCACAAAGCCCACATGCCCAAGCTATGTTGCTTATCAGTGCACATCCTGCAGAAAAATATCCAGCTGAGCAGCCCCTGCTGGGAGCCAGACACTTCCCCCGCCAAGGGCAGAACCTGCTGTTGGTAACTCTGGGTGCCTCTCCTATGCCATCTCCTGCTCTCCCCTTTTCTGAACTTACCATGAGCATCTGTATTCTCCCCAGTGTATAATCCCTGTGCCTTCAGAGACAGGAACTGCTTTGTTTACTGTGTTATCCCCAGCACCCAGTACCTTGTCTGGCACATAATATGTGTAATAAGTAAATGAATGGCTCAGTGGGCAAGTTCATTGTGTTTTCTAACTTTGGCAAGCTATATTGCTAGGCAGTGTCTAAGACCAACCAAACATTGAAATGTTAAGTGTACAAACTGGGAGAAAAATTTATCGTTCAATTATCTTTTCTCGGGGCAAATGTGTTTCATGTCAAGAAATTTACAGCATAGGGGCAGAAAAAGTCCTTTAATTATATTCAGTATTTCCTTGTCATTCTACAACAAAATTGCTAGTTTTTTCTTTGATTTCTGAGATATACTGGGCTTCATTGTAATAGACAAAAGTACTTAGAAAATACTGTGCTTTATCAAATACTTTGCTTTATCGTATCGATCCAATGTGGTTGACACGATGAAAATATAAAGCTTCGTAAGCTTTTGCTATAAAGCAAAGTAAAAAGAACACTCAAAATCTTGGCGTTGAAAGGAAATGACAGATCATATAGTTCCTCCATTCTCCCCACTCTCATTTTATAGAGAAAGAAATCCGAGGTTTGTGGAAGTTAAATAGCTGCCCACAGTTATATAGCCAGCTCCTGGTAGAGTTGGGCCTAGAGCTTTTCCATGTGGTGCTTCCACATAGAGCTTTCTTCCCATGTACTATTGGCTCACTCATGAGTGATGGTGAAAAAAGCAGAAGAGATTATCCTCAAACCATTTAATTTACCATAACTTGAACCAGCAGGTTCTTCCTAGCCCCCTACAAGTATCCTCGTCATTACTTTAAGATTTCCAAATTTCATAGATAATGAGAATCATCTTTAAAGCTGATCCTTATGTCAATCGAATGTTTCTAATAGCATAAATGAGACAAATAAGAAAGAACTTTAAATGGAATAAGTAAAAAGTATTTTAGAAGGGTTGTTATTATTATTTTATTTTATTAGAGACAGGGTCTCACTATGTTGCCCAGGTTGGTCTTGAACCCCTAGGCTCAAGTGATCTTTCTGCCTCAGTCTCCTGAGTGGCTAGGATTTCAGGTGTGAGTCAATGAGCCAGTCTAGGATGATTATTTTTAAGGTTTAAGTTGGTTATTATTTTCTACAATACCAGATATAAAATATATGTGACTTCATCCTCTTATTCCAAGCAATTTAAGTGGAAATCAAAGAGCTCACCTCATTCTCCTACAGTGAAAAGGAAACCCATGATTGTGATTGACATAGTCCTTACTTGTTGCCCTTGCTTTCGACTTCTAACCGTGGAGAGTCCTCAGTGGATACATAATCTTTGGACCAGGTGAACTCGGACTTTGGAGTCATCTGATCACATTCGAAGTTCAATGAAATGACTCCATCATCATCCACATTTACAACAACCTCTTTGGTTCCTATAAGATCAAAAAGAAGGTACTGATACTTCGTGGAGGAAAGCAACCAAGTAAGAATTCGTTACCTTGAGATCCTTTACTTTAGCCCTAAAGTAGGGCCCTGAGCCCAGGTCAAGGAAAAGTTTTACTGCTTATGTGAAGGGACAGTCCTACTCTACAATTTGGCTTTTATGCCATAACACGAAATCTGATGGTTGCACCACGTTTCTTAAGTAGAGTCAACACCATGGACAGTAGTGTTTGTTATGTGACTGATGGTATAGTTATGGGAGCGGTTTGATTGCAATAAGGAGACAAGGCAGCTTTGGGAAAAGGGAAAGTCAATTGATTTTGATCAGGCCCTAATTCATGACTTTTGCTTCAATAATATCCACATGCAATCAGTCATCAGGAAAGCGCAGAGATGAAGAACCCAAAAGGAAATTGAATGGGAGAAAGTAGAGAAACTAAGAATCGCCTATATTCACGTATTCAAAGTCTTTAAGTCATTTAAGAGTGGAGAAATATATGGATGCCTGCTCTGTGGATCACATAACCAGAAATCAATTTAAACATGTCCCTCTAGACTAGAGTGATAGCAACTGAGAAATGACTATTATTGAACTGCATGGAAATTTAAATGGAAATGAGTTTCAAGAGATTCAGCTCTTTCAAGAAGATTGGTTTTTGGATTTAAAAAAACCAATTCAGTTAGTGTTTTGAGTTATTCTATTTTTGAGAGTTATAATAAATTGCACCTGCACCTAATAGAGAATTCTAGGAGAATTTGTATAGCCTATGAAACATTCACATCTATTCCTAAATCCAGTTGAAAGGAGTAAAATGCTCTACTCAGATTTATACTCATTCAATTGCCAGTCTAAACTTCGTTTGTTTCAGTACATTAGGAAAAATATATTTAAAAAAATAAAAATAATATACAGTTTGTTTCAGTACATTAGGAAAAATATATTATATTCAATCCCAGAAAAGTACAGCTGTATTTTTTTAAAAAGCATAAAAAAACTTCCAAAAGAATTGAATGTTTTCTCTCTAGATTATATCATAAGAGGCCAACATCCTGGCCTACTGTCCAATAAAACTTGTTAGTGGAAAAAAATTGCGAACGTTTTCCCAAGGGAAGGCCAAGAGGAAACCAGTGCCTGGTGCCTGGCAGGAAGATCTTGGTTCCTGAGCCTGACAGTTGATCTAACTTACGTCCGTACAAATGGCAGTGTATGCTTCAACTATAAATTTCCAAAAAGTGATTGTTAGCACACGCAAAGCTTAGAGAAGACTGGTTCTAGAAAATTTTTTAAAATTCCTTTTTCTTAAACAAAGGGCTACTTTCATATTTGGTTACATAGATAAACTGAAATAACAATTAAAGAAGGCTTAAGGATTCCTTAAGTTAATTGTCTGCCATATGTTACTTTTAAAGGGCTATATGTATTCCATTGCAAGTTGCAGCCCACATTTTATTTCTGTTCCTGATAACACGTGACTAATCCTCACACTCTAGTTTCGTATAATATTGAACAAATGCTCTTATTAAAACTTAAGAAAAGGCTAACACTGAAGAGTGTTGACTGTATTATAATATACAGTTTGTGTGACTGAGTAACAGAAAGAATGCAAACAGAAATTTTTGTATATCTGTGTTGTTACAGAGAGAAAAGAAGTGAGGTAATCTTGCTTTTTGCATAATCTCTATTTTGGAAGCATGACAGATTGCTCATATTCATCATTCATTGTTCTATCTGTAATCTCTTTTTAAAAGGAAGTGAATCATCCATATGCTTGCTGTTTATTACATTAGAGGTATGACAAGTTTACAACAAAAATATTGCTTATTGATTGTGAAAGATTTGACTTTTCTGAAAACAAAATAACCACAAAACAGAAAGAATATGAACAATTTAATCAGCTTCGCCATTCTCTCAATGCTGTAGATAACTTTTGTACTGTAACACCTTGCCCATTTGGAACACTGCCCAAAACCAAGAAATAAGGAAAATAAGCCTCTAATACCAGTTCTGATGTGACAAAGTCCACATGCTAGTATGCTGCACACTCACCAGAGAAGTGGAATCCCTTTTTTTTTTTTTTTTTTTTTTTGAGACAGGGTCTCACTCTGTCACCCAGGCTGGAGTGCAGTGGTGTGATCTTGCCTCACTGTGGCCTTGGCCTCCCAGGTGATCCTCCTACCTCTGCCTCCCAAGTAGCTGGGATCACATGCACATGCCACCACACCTGGCCAACTTTTTTGCATTTTTTGTAGAGACAGGGTTTCCCCATGTTGGCCAGGCTGGTCTCAAACTCCTGAGCTCAAGTGATCCACCCGCTTTGGCTTCCCAAAGTGCTGGGATTACAGACATGAGCCACTGTGCCCAGTCTTGGAGTCTTTCTATACTTTGCTTGAGACAATTCTAACAAACCTAGTTGGTTGGTTTCCCTCAGTAGATTAAAAGAAAAAGAGGGAGGTAAGAAGCTACTATGAGCAGAAGCATTGAGAATAAAGAAAATGACAGCAAGAGAAGACAGAGAAAAACTAAAAAGTAGGCACAAAAACATTATTTACTATAGGGGCAGATAGCTTCTCACCCCATAACAACATTGCTGTATCACAACACTGTGTGTTAAATAAAGGTGATACTTAAACGGCTCTAAGTCACAGAAAACGGTAAATAAGATTCAGTATACTGCATCCAAGAAGGATGAAAAGCACTTATTAAATTGCATAATTTATTTTAAAAGGATTTTCATCAGAAAGTCTTAAATGAAATTTTAAAGTATTAATGCTTTAGCAGTAAACCCTCAGGCAAATGGAACAAATGGTCATCTAAAACAATAATTTGTTCAGGTTTTTGAATGGCCAAATTTGATCCCAAACCCATGAAACTTAGAGAATAAGAAAATCCTGGCCAGGCATGGTGGCTTATGCCTGTAATCACAGCACTTTAGGAGGCAGAGGCAGGAGGATCACTTGAGGCCAGGAGTTTGAAACCAGCCTGGCCAACAAGGTGAAACCCCATCTCTATTAAAAATATAAAAATTAGTCAGGCGTGGTGGCACATGTCTATAATCCCAGCTACTTGGGAGGCTGAGGCACAAGAATCACTTGAACCTGAGAGGCGGAGGTTGCAGTGAGCTGAGATCACACCACTGCACTCCAGCCTGGGCAACAGAGCAAGACTCTGTCTCAAAAAAAAAGAAAGAAAGAAAATCCTGTTTAGTTTTTGTCTCAATTGCCTCAGTTACTGAGCAAAGAATATAGAGCTGAATCACTGAAGTGCAGTTGGTCCTTCATATCTATGGGTTCTGCAACCGTGGATTCAACCAACTGTGGATCGAAAATACTTGGGGAAAAAAACAATAAAAATAACAACGCATCAATAAAAACAATGCAAATTTAAAAACAATACAGTATCCCAACTCTTTACATAGCATTTACATTGTATCAGGTATTATAAGCAAGCTAGAGATGATTTAAAGTATAAAGGAAGATATCTGTAGGTTATATGCATACACTATGCCGTTTTATAAAGGGACTTGAGTGTTCCTGGATTTTGGTATCCACAGGGGGTCCTGGAACCGATCCCCCAGGATAAAGAGGTATAACTGTATTCTGAAAAATAAACTTTGTAAAGCATTTCAAAATCTTTTGTGAAAATATGAAATGAAACAAAAGATGTTGCTTATTTGCCTTTTTAAATAAGATATGTTATTTTTAGGTTCCAAGCCACATCTGTGTTTCAACTTCAACCTATGAGTCGTACACCATTACCTTATAGTTGAGTTGTAACGGAAGAAATGGGATCATTTATACTTTTAGAAAAGAATGTGGAAATTTTTTCAAAGTCTTACATTAAAAATTGTAATTTAAAATTAGGTAATTGGCTGGGCTCACTGGCTCACACCTGTAATCCCAACACTTTGGGAGGCCAAGGTAGGAGGATTGCTTGAGCTCAGGAGTTTGAGACCAGCCTGGGCAACAGAGACTCTTTATCTACAAAAAAAAAAAAAAAAAAAAAAATTTAAATTAGTAGGGTGTGGTGGCTAACAGTTGTAGTACCAGCTACTAGGGAAGCTGAGGTAGGAGGATCACTTGAGCCTGGGAGATGAAGGCTGTGGTGAGAAATGATCATGCCACTGCACTCCAGCCTGGGTGACAAAATGAGACCCTGTTGCAAAACAAAAACCAAAACAGACAAACAAACAAACTTAAGTAATTGCTAGGAGAGAGCCAAATAGGTAAGGATTAGCTATAATATCAATCAGTATCTGAGAGTTTCCCTTATCTGTGAAGCTTTTCTTGATTAATTATGTCAAATCAGTATATCATAAGCAATATTTGTAGTGGGTAGAAAAGAGAGGCATGAGCATTTCTTCAACTTATGCACACATAATTGTGGGTGCTACTGGTGGACTTACTAAATAAATGAACAATAAAGGAAACAAAAACTGTTTAAACTATATTTGGCACTTAAGATTTAAAACTTTCTTTTCTTTCTTTCTTTCTCTTTTTTTTGAGACAGAGTCTCACTCTGTTGCCCAGGCTGGAGTGTAGTGACGCGATCTAGGCTCACTGCAACCTCTGCCTCAGGTTCAAGTGATTCTCCTGTCTCAGCCTCCAGAGTAGCTGGGACTATAGGCGCGTGCCACCACGCTGGGCTAATTTTTTTGTATTTTTAGTAGAGAGGGGGTTTCACCGTGTTAGCCAGGATGGTCTCAATCTTCTGATCTCATGATCCGCCCACCTCGGCCTCCCAAAGTGCTGGGATTACAGGCGTAAGCCACCGCACCCGGCCAGATTTAAAAATTAAAACTGGTTAAGAGGATTATTTGATTGGATTTTCATTTTTCAAAAACTTGCACTGGTCGTTTAGTTTATTGAGAATAGGGTTAAATTCTACATATGTCTCTTATATTTCCCTTACATATTTACACATGCCAGGGACTGGATTGAGATGAAAAAAAAACAGCTTTAAAAGATAAATGCCAGTTTAAGATTATGACATTTATTTTATCGGAAACTGTCTTGTTAAAGCTAAACTATAACACCAACATTTTGATAAAGAGGTGAGAGGAAACCAAATTACCAATGAAACAGCCTTTGCAAAATTATGACATAGTTGACTTCATCTTGTTTCTGACCTCCAAGCTGCCCTTGGTCATTCCTGAGCATAGGCTAAGTTAACTTTGGGAGAAGGTTCGTTTATAGTTTAACTTGAAAGCAAGAATGGTAATAGTCCTCCTCTCTGTTCAGGGGCTGAAACCACTAATGAGAGGTTACAAGACAGGTGTAGTTTCTATTATCCCTTACTGCTTAGATGCCATGTGACCAGAGGTCACAAGATCTGTAAGCTTCCCAGTTGCTCCCATAGATAACATCAGTATTGTAGAATCTAAGATTGTTTTCTTTTAGATGTTTTTAAGACTGACCCCACCCAGACTCCTGACTTGGGACTCAATTTACTTTCCCATTATAGGCATCTTGGTCTTCTAAGTCACTCTTTAAAAAATGCCCTTATTCAAAGAAGCTCTGAGCCTTCAGGGAGACTGACTTGACTGACAACTCTAGGTCTCCCACTTCAGCTGGCCTTATGTCAATTAAACTCTTTCTCAACTGCAGTGCTGCGGTCGCAGTGGACTGATTTTGTCTATGCAGTGGGAAGGGATAACCTAAGGGGCGATTACACTAACAAAGAAAATATTCTAGTGGCAGTGGGTTTCCTACTTACTTTTATACTCAGAGTTTGAAGCTGGATCTCCTCCTTGACAATTTTTTTGAGGAATTAAAGAATTAATTAAATAAGGGTCCTGTACATAGCAGACAAAAAATTCGATTGCAATTTAACAAAAGATACATGATGCTCAAATGGATGATTCTCTTTATAGATGCCCTAGCAAAACCAAAGCTGATGTATTAGCCTACAAAGCAATGACAGCATTTTTTTTTTTTTTTTCGAGATGGAGTCTTGCTCTGTCACCCAGTCTGGAGTGCAGTGGTGTGATCTCAGCTCACTGCAACCTCCACCTCCTGGGTTCAAGCAATTCTCCTGCCTCAGTCTCCCAAGTAGCTGGGATTACAGGTGTGGACCACCACACCCAGCTAATTTTTGTATTTTTAGTAGAAACAGGGTTTCACCATGTTGGCCAGGCTGGTCTCGAACTCCTGACCTCATGATCCACCTTCTTCGGCCTCCCAAAGTGCTGGGATTATAGGCGTGAGGCACCGCACCCAGCCAATGACAGCATTTCAGAATTTCTAACATGCCCCAGGCTAACCCACCAGATAGTGCCTTGTGGAGATTAACTTGGTACAATATCACAGAAGAAGCCTGAGAGAAAAGTCTACCCATAACGTCCTCCTCAAATTTTCCTTTCTTTTTCCTTTTTTTTTTTAAGATGGAGTCTTGCTCTGTTGCCCAGGCTGGAGTGCAGTGACGTGATCTTGGCTCACTGTGACCTCTGCCTCCCAGGTTCAAGTGATTCTCCTGCCTTATCATCCTGAGGAGCTGGGATTACAGATGCCTGCCACACACCCAGCTACTTTTTTTGTATTTTTAGTAGAGATGGGGTTTCCCCACGTTGGCCAGGCTGGTCTCAAATCCCTGACCTCAGGTAATCTGCCCGCCTTGGCCTCCCAAAGTGCTGGGATTACAGGTGTGAATCACCGTACCTAGCCAAATTTTCTCTTTAGAATATCCCGCAACTTAGCTGAGGTTTTTCCAAGAGCTGAGCTCCTGTCAATTAATTAATGGTTGAACTCTGAGCAATGCCTAAAGAGGCATATTCTCTCAAGTTGATTGAGGGATGTGGTTCCGATAATTAATGGGCAGGAAGCAAGTCTGATGTTCTGCTATCAAAGTAAAGCAGTCCTTGTAGCTATTCTTATCCAGATGAGAAGCCATCCCGCTTTCCCACAAAGTTGGGTTGGAAAAGTGGACCAAAATTTGGCATAACTTAGATTTTCTCAGAAACAACCTTTTAACCTGTTCATGAATATGAAGAACTTAACTAAGATCTCAGGAGACTGAGGTATAGAACGTGAGAGAGCTGTTGTGTTGTTACCTAAAAAGGATTTAAGAAGAGTTGTCACTAGTCAGCTACTCAACCTAAGCAAATCCTTCATATAGACACAGAGATCATTGTTTGTAACAGATCTCATTTTACATTACTATTATTGTTTCTTTCCTATTCTTTTCTAGTACAGACAGGTCCCACTATGTTGCTTAGGATGGTCTGCAACTCCTGGGCTCGAGTGACCCTCCTGTCTGGACTCCCACAGTGTTGGGATTACAGGGCCAAGACAGCATTCCCATGGTCCCTCCAAGGCTTGCCCAGAACTCCCGGCATCCTAATGGGTTCAAGTGTGGCTCAGGACTAAAATGAACTATTTGGAAATTAACTCATTTCATCCCACTTTTCTTTCTCCTCCCTGAAAAAAATGATAATAAAGAATAACATTTAAAAGCTTAAATAAAATCACAGTAAACTGTTAACCTTCCTACACATTTTGTAATCTGATATGATAATTCTTTCTCATATAAAGTGTTTTACATGAGCATGAATATATCACTTTTATAAGCTTTAATTATTTGTTCTCCATGGTGTGTGTGTGTGGTGATGTTTAAAAAACTGAAGAGCGGGACAGAATAGAAGCAGAGGAAAGTGAGTGAATGTAATTGGTCACGTGTAGTACTGAGCTGCCCTGGGTTTCAGACGAGGACTGGAGTCTGACCATTCAGCCTCATGCCCACATCGGAGCCTCCACCAGACTTTCTTTCCCAGCTCACCCATCATAACCAGGGCAGGCAGAACAAGACAGTTAGGGTGAAGTGCACACACTGAGGCTTCAAGACAGAGTCACACTCACTGGCAAACATGCTACTTATTCATTACTTTTTCATTTAATAAATTAGCTACTATATACCTGGTACTATGTTAGACTCTCAGCACATGTAGAGAAAAGATGCAGTTCCTATTTTGGGGAGCTGTGGTCTAATGTACAGTTCACAAGCCTGTTTTCACACTGGAATTACCCAAATTGCTAAGTAAACGAACAAACAGCAATAAGTCTATGTTCAGGTACCCAGCCTAAGATTCTTTTTTTTTTTTTTAAGAATATCTGATCTTCTGTCATCATCCCATCAGCCCTAAAGATCCTGATTTAATTGGTCTGGAGTTGAGTCTGGATAGCAGTATTTTGAAAACGTTCCTCATATGATTCTAATGTACAAGCAAGGTTGAGAACTATGGTCCTAGCAGATGAAAGAGATCAGTTAGCGAGCAAATACAAGTGCAGTTTTCTTTTTTTAATCTTTCTTTCCTTCTTTCTTTCCTTCCTTCCTTCCTTCCTTCTCCCTTCCTCCCTTCCTTCCTTCCTTCCTTTTTTGAGTTTTTTGAGATTGAGTCTCACACTGTCGCCTGGGATGGAGTGCAATGGCTCAATCTTGGCTTACTGCAACCTCTGCCTCCTGGGTTCACACGATTTTCCTGCCTCAGCCTCCCGAGTAGCTAGGATGACAGGTGCATACCACCACACCCCGCTATTTTGTTTTGTATTTTTAGTAGAGACGGGGTTTCACCATCTCGGCCAGGCTGGTCTTGAACTCCTGACCTCATGATCGACCCGCCTCAGGCTCCCAAAGTGTTGGGATTACAGGTGTGAGCCAATGCACCTGGCCAAGCGCAGTTCTCCAAATGAGCCAGCTGAGCTCATCTTTTAAAGTTAGTCTGGCTTCCTGCTTTAGAATCCTTCACTTCATGACGTCACCACTTGACCACTGAGCACACATTTGCCTTCTCATTCCTGGCAGGCTCTGGAACCAACCAGTGTTTAGACACTGGGATTGTAACGAGCTCTTGCTTAGTAGGTTATCAACTCAATCTCAACTCATCATTCCTTCTGGTAATGCTTTCTCCTAACCTGCCTTGCTCCTTGTGACGAAGCTAACTTCCATCATCCAGTTGTTGCTTGGGACCCAGCCCACCACCTGATTCTCCTGCCCGCTGCTCGGTTTCTCTGGTAAGAATACCTGCGGTCTGTACTGCCAGCGATGGTGCCCTCCGGATCACCTTCCAGGCTTTGGCAGGTCTCTCTCTTGTCTTCCATCTGATCTGGCTCACCTGGCCTTCACCTCCACCCCAGGCCTGATGCAATCAGCCACAGCTGCTGTTTTTAAAATATCTAATATCAAGGAGAGACCATCCTTTTTTATGTGCCAACTCATCCACATTAAGTATGTTTTATTCCATTCTTTTACAGACTTTTTTAGCTAATGGATTTCTTGGTAAAGCATGACACATTTAGTTCATTATCTGGATTCTTACTCCCAGCACAAATAGACAAGAATACATCCACTTGCAACGTATTCTTTGACTTCAAAGGGAGACCGGTGATCCTACCAACCCCAGGAGATTAAGTTAACTTTTAAAGTGGAATTCAAATTACACTTAAAGTATCTTGTTAGATGTATTTGTGGTTTGCTATTACGAGATAAGCTTTGTTTTCTAACTGAAATTTTAACAACGCATCCCCCCAAAAGTTGTTCTTCTGAAATAGCAATCCAAGTTTCACATCCCAAATCTTGAAGTTGATAACATGCTCCCCTGCCATGTATTCTAACATAAAAGAAATAAAGTGGGTAAAAGTAATATGTTGATATCTAATAGAACGAATACATACAGAAAATTTTAGGCTATGTATAAAGCTTTTATAGGGACTTATAAAACCTTGCTACCTAGTTTATAGCCTATTCGGCTATAGAAATCTTTTATGAGCACCTCTCCTAGCTCTCACAATCCTGTGCTGTAAATACTGTCTTTTCCATTAGATTGCAAGCCCGGTGTGCAGTGATGATGTCATATTATTCCTGGGACCCAAATGGCACCTGACACAGTAGGAGCTCAAGAAATACATGTGACAATAATGAGTGTGTGTCTACTGCATATAAAACAGGCTCAGATGTCATGGGATTCCATTTGGACTTTGTGTATCCAGCGTTCTTCTCTAGGCTGTGAGCCAGTGGTTTGTCCAGGGGTTAACAGGGTGCTGCTTAGCGTATCAGTGTTGCAGCTGTCTGTAGTTCGAGTCTGGGAATGGAATGGCATGCAAATGACTTTTGGTTCCTTAATCCAAGTCAGTGAAACAAAACTCTCACCCAGGAGGTCACCAGCAGATCCTTTTCTGGTGGCAAAATTTCCCTAGTGATGGCTCTGTTAATGTCATGCCCGTCACCTGCCTTTCTGAGGCTATAGATGAGAAAATAAGAAATTGATTTAAGTTCTTTTAACAATCATATTTGGAACCCATGGCTTCCAGGGTGCTTTTGATGTAGCCCTGACTAGATTAAGAGTTTACTTGTGTAGCAATCTACGTTGTTCTGAGAGCAAACTCTGCCCTTGGGTCCTTGGAGGTGTCCATTTGGCACCTTTACTATCCACACAATTGTCAGCTGAAGGGTTTGATTTCTATAGGAATATGTGTTCTGGTGTCTTTGTGTGTTACCTTTTACCTGGTGTATACATTCCTAGCATTTTTCTGTTTTCTCATGAAATTTTGCAAAGGTTATTTACATGCAGTGTGGTACTTCTTACAGACACCTACCACACTTTTGTCTAAGAAGGCCACTTTTGTCAGACCCACGTCCAGAGAGTAGTTCTAAGACTAGCTGAAAACAGCTTATGAAGAAATAGGATGAAAGGGAAAGATATTTTCTCAAAGGGTTCATTTTATATTATTTTGAAGTAATATGCAGTGAAAGTAGTTTTCTATATTTACATTCTTTTCTCATCAGAAAAATAAATATTACATTCTGTATCTGTTCTTTGTTTATTTCAGCCTGAAAACAGGGACAGATTAAAGCAAAAGTGCTTGTACTAGAATGAATATAAATTTAATATAATTAGGTGATTTTAAAACTTGTACAAATTTATAGGGCATATATGCAATTCCATTACATGCCCAGATGGAATAGTGGTTAACTCATGGCTTTTAGGGTATCCATCACCCCCCAAAAATGCACATGGTACCCAGTACGTAATTTTTCATCATCCACACCACCCTCAGCCCTTACCCTTCCGAGTCTTCAAAGTGACATACTTTATTATCTCTCATTTCCAGTGCTGGTTTTTTTTTTTTTGAGACAGGGTCTCACTCTGTCGCCCGTGCTAGAAGGCAGTGGTGAAAACGTGACTCCCTGCAGTCTTGACCTCCTAGGCCCAAGTGATCCTCCCACCTCAGCCTCCCAAGTAGCTGCGACTGCAGGCACTCACCACCACATCTAGCTAATTTAAAAATTTTGTAGAGGTGGGGTTTTGCCAAGTTGCCCAGGCTGGTCTCGAACTCCTCTTGCCTCAGCTGCCCAAAGTGTTGGGATTACAGACGTGAGCCACAGTGTCTGGCCTCTGGTGCTTTCCTTTACACAACTTTAATGAACTGAAATATATGATAGCTTACAGGTTAAATGATTAAAAAAAAGTCATTATGTAATGATCTGAAACTAGTTGGACAGTGAACACAGCAAACTTTGTTCTCATAAGAAAGGGCAAGACTGTCTTCTCTAGTAATCATGGCATCTTTGAAACTGGGAAATGAGGGCTGCCTCGAATCTATAAACCATTCAGTTGGGACCACTGTTAGTTTAGCCCAGAGATCAGCAAACTATGGCCCGTGGGCTGAATCTGGCCCATTACCTCTTTTTGTAAGGGCTGCAAGCTAAGAATGGTTTTTATATTTTTAAATAGTTGAAAAAATTGAAAGAAGATTACTATTTTAAAACACAGGAAAATTATACAAGATTGAAATTTTAGAATGCATATAGCACATCATATTATATAATGCATATAATGTGCATGATAAAGTTTTATTAGAACACAGTCATGCTCATTTGTTTATGTGTCCTCAATGGCTTCTTTTGTGTCATGGCAGAGTTAAGAAGTTGTGACAGAGACCACAGGGCTTTTGAGTGAGAAATATTACCTGGCCCTCTGCAGAAAAAGTTTGCTGACCTCTGGTTTAAACATAATAGCCACAATTACATAAATCCTACTTTTGTTTAAGGATTGTGCCCACTAACTGGGCTGCTCTAGCTTCCCCTATGATTGGGAAAATATTCTTAGGAGACTTAATGGCCAGGGTGTAATAGGAATAACATTCCAGGAATGAATGCGGGGAACAGTTGGTCCAGGAAGCCTAACTTGATCAAGAACTTCCGTGTTTTTAGATGCGCATCAGAACAGCCCCTAGACTACATCAAACCTGGCTCAACCCTGTCCCGAGGTGCCTGTGATGGGACGAATGACTGTCATGTTCTAAGATCATTACTTATCAATTACATTCAGATAGTACACATTGATGATTTTGAAAATTGGGGGAAAGCACAGAAAGGCCAAACGTTAGTTCAGTATCTCACACAAATAGGATTAGTTTTAATGAACAGGTGAAAGCCCACCTGGACGGGTCTCTGCCACAACAGGGCCAGCAAGGTCAGATGGCTTCCCAACTCCCGCCTGGTTTATGGCTCGAACACGGAACACGTAGCTGACGCCCTCCTTGAGGCCTCGAACCTGGTAGAAGCAGGTGTAGAAGCAATGGGTGTTTGATGAAGCAGTGGCCGTTTTATGTCATTTAAACAGATGGGGCTGTTTTCCTCTGTAGTAATGATTTAGTGACCTAGCACCAGGTATACAAGACTTGTGGTCTAGACTTGATTCTGTCAAACACTAAGCAGGTGACTTTAGCTGCAGATGATCTTCTCTCTGGACCATCTGTAGATAGAGAGGAGTTTCCAATATCCATTCTCACGCTGATGTTTCTCCGTTTTAGTTAATTTAGTGGCTACCAACATCAGAAACAGACTAGTGTACGTAGGAGTCACATGTGTTAGCCACTGCATTCTTTGGTAAAAAGGACAAAATATAAAGTGCTCATTATAGCATATGTCACCTTATCCCCCGATCCTTTTGAGATATTCCATGAATAATTTTAGATGAAATTCTTGGCAAAAGAGGAGAATTAAAAGCATGAATCGCAAACACTTCCCATTTGTTTAAAAGCATGTTAAACTAGTAGAACCAAAACAAACAATAATTGTTCCTGTATATTTAATATAGTTATTTCTTACTAAATAGACACGAAATTAACACAATTGTGAGTTTGAATAATTTGTGAATAATCAAAGTGTACTAAAATTCTAAATCCTCAAGTTTTTAATAATCAAGATGTGTGCTGAGAATCCACTACATATGTGCCACTAAGCTAGAGTTACGAAGAGCTGTTAAAAAAAAAAAGCATTTATAATTTATTTTTGTATGACAGTCCCACTTCGTGTATATATATACACACACACACACATATATATATATACACACACAGAAATATTTCCTTGTAATAAAAATAGAGCAATCGCCAGGTACCTGACACATATGCACCTGCCACCTAGGTGATGACATATGGCTGTGAGCCAGATATATATATACACACACATCTGTGTGTATATATGTGTATATATGTGTGTGTGTGTGTGTATACATATGTATTTTTGAGACAGAGTTTCACACTGTTGCTCAGGCTAGAGTACAGTGGCACAATCTCAGCTCACTGTAGCCTGGACCTCCTGGGATCAAGCAGTCCTCCGGCCTCAGCCTCCTGAGTAGTTGGGACCACAGGCATGTGCCAGTACACCAGGCTAACTAAAAAAAAAAAATTTAATAGATACGGGATTTCACCATGTTGCCCAGGCTGGTCTCAAACTCCTGGGCTCAAGCAATTCTCCCACCTCAGCCTCCCACAGTGTTGGGATCACGGGAGTGAGCCACCATGCCTGGCTTCCCACTTAATTTTTTGTAACTTTCTTAGGGTTTTGAACAATCTCATTTCTATTGTCAATACTGTTAATGTTTTATCAACATTTTAAAATTAAAAACATGTGACTTTTAAAAGCTATGTTATGTTTTAAGAAGGAATTTATTATACACAGAGAGCATAATTTTTCCCCAAAATGTTGTGATAGAGACCAATATCCAAAATGTGATTTAAATCAAACAATGTTAGAATAAAGTCATTCAATTAGGTGAAGTGTTTGTGATCATGTATTTAAATGAGGTATATATTAAATTATTAGGTTTTTAATCTAACTAATTGTATTGTGTTTACAACAGAATGTCACTATTTATGTAGTAATAGCCTTCACTGGCACTAACGGAGTTTTGAAATAGATTTTATTCTGTAAATGAACTTTAACTTAAATGCATAGAGTCTGACACATTTAAATTCTATGTTTAGAAATAATGTCAGGAAACTGTGGATTTCCAGAACGACACAGAAACATTTCCTTGTAATAAAAATAGAGTAATCACCAGGTACCTGACGCATCTGCACCTGCCACCTAGGTGATGATATATGGCTGAGTCAGATTTCTGCAACATGTACAGGCAGTATATTCACATTCCAGTGTCTGGTCCCTGCGGTGACAGGGGCACTCTCCACTCTTCCATGACCACAGGGGCAATGACCACTGGCCTCAACAGCACCACAAATATGTAATCGAGATCATCGATGCAGATCTATTTTCCTTTTTTTTGAGACAGAGTCTTGCTCTGTTGCCCAGGCTGGAGTGCAGTGGTGCAATCACAGCTCACTGCAGCTTTCGCCTCCCTGGTTCAAGCAATCCTCCCACCTCAGCCTCCTGAGTAGCTGGGACTACAGGCACATGCCACCACGGCCAGTTAATTTTTTGTATTTTTTTAATAGACAAGGTTTTGCCATGTTTCCCAGGCTGGTCTTGAACTCCTGTGCTCAAGCCCAGATTTGCCTGCCTTGGCCTCCAAAGCCCTGGGATTATAAGCGTGAGTCACCGTGCCTGGCCTACTTTCTTCTTTGTGCTTCTTATGTTTAATTTTTCATTCAAATTGTTAGTTTTATAATCAGAAAAATAAAAAAGATTACTTTCACATTAGAAAAACTGTTGATAAAGTGTAAGAACTCCCCTTATGGAAGTTCGCTTCCAGGTTTGTTAGGCATACTTGATCTCAGTCTCTTTCTCTCTCTTAAAATTGCCTTTATTCTTTTTCTTTTTAAAAATGAGTGACATTAACCATTCTTTGACACATTTAAACTCTACTTCTTTTTTTTTTTTTTTTTTTTGCTTGCTTTTTCACCTTTGTTTTGTTTCACCTGAGTCAGTTCAAACCTCAGGCCCTTGGCATCCTCTATGGCGGCAGATTGAAGACTTGGAAATTTTCATTCCAGCCATATACACCTACCACCATCATCTAGGATGTTCCCGACCTTTATTTCACACTGTACTTTGGGGGTTTCTTGGAATCCAGGGGCCTCTGGACTCATCTTGACAGCAAAAGCCTCATAGGCTCCAGTCCTTCCTTGAGCTTTTCTCTTCCTCATGAAAAGATGACCTGTCTTATCTCTTCAGAGTTTTGCAAGAAGCTGGCTTGCTGATCGGCATATGCTAAGTTGAGTTAACGGCATGTTGGGTGTAATGGTTTATGGGCTGTATCTCCTGGAGGATATATTTACATAGTTTAGAGTGGCTGGAAATACCTTAACCCTGGAGAGTGGCTGACAGATGGAAGGGACTTAGTTCATGAAGCAGGTCAGGGAGAGATCTTTCTGGCCAGGTACACTTTGAATATCTTCCAAAGCTCACCTTATAGGCAATGACCTCTGCTGCCAAAAGATACGACGGTGCAAACGCAGTGTGTAACATCCTGAGTGACTGTGGTGAAGTCAGTCACATTTCATTCTAAGTAGTAAGTCATGCAATCATATTTCCTACAGTTTCAGAGGCCCTCTTGGGGAGTCAGGGTCTCCAGATGCCACTGCTAACACTAGGGGGAAACGTTCTTTAGAAATTTCCTTTTGGTACAAATGAGAGATTCGGTGGCTATGGCAGAACAGTGTTTGGTTGACAGAGTTAGGAAATGGTTCATTGAGCATGTTAGAGGAACCTGAAAGGCAGTGACATGGATAAGGGGGGTGAGCGAACCTGTTCCACTAATCTCTGAGAGCTCATGTGAGAACCAGCCTGAGGGAGGAACTAACGTGAGACAGCAGTGACTTGAGAGGACCAGTAGTCACAGGCTTCCTGGTGTGAACTTTATAAAAACAGCACCCTCAAGTCAACCCCCGCAGAAAAAAGAGGAATGAAAAAATCACCTTTTGGGGATGGTAAGCAGTAAGGTTTTAAGACTATGAGTAACAAAAACGTGTAGTGGGTAAGTTGAGGCAAGGAGAGAAAGGGGAGAGGAAGGAGCTGTTGGGTGCGTTTCAAAGCTGTGCTAAGGAATTCAGGTTAAATATAACCAAACTGTTGCAAGCATCAGAAATTTCTCCCGGCCCCAACCTCTGCCAATGGAATCTTACCAGGAGCCCAGTATATGAAACAGATCAAAGCAGAGAGATTCTGTTTTATCTTGCTAACTTTCAAGTTAATATTAGTAGAGCCATTTCCCCCCCCCCTTTTTTTTTTTTCAGGGAAGCTCTAGAACTGAGCATCCTCTTACCTTCAGGTATACGTTTTTAATTGCCGCCTCATTGAGCCCTCGCCACTGGTCCTCTTTGGCCTTGGCCTCCTTCAAATCCACGAAGTAACCAGTGACTGGAGTCCGCCCAGAGTGGACTGGAGGCTTCCACTGGAGAACCAGGGAGTCCTTCCTGACTTCACTACACTTGAGACTGTGTGGTGGTCCTGAGAGAGAGAGAAGCCAATGAGGAGAAATCAGAACATAGAAAACTCAAGTCTCCACACATTTAGAACTACTTGTAAGTCTTAAAGCTAATCTAACACTGGTGTTCTTTTTTCAAAATTTAGCATTCCCAAGAAAATAAGTATTCTGTGGTCATTTCCTGTCGTTTCCACACTGCTCTACATCAGCCCACCGAGTCCCTTTAAGGGTGGCAGGCAGGTAAGGCCACTCTGAGGTGCCTCTCAAAGGGTGGACCCAAAACTTCCCTTCAGGCCGTTCTCAGGCCTGCATTAGTCTTAAAGACCTTTTATTGAAACAGTTTGATTTAGCTGCAGATTCATATTTTTTAATTTTTATTTTTAGAGACAGGGTTTTGCCCTGTTACCCAGGCTGGAGTGCAGTGGTGTGATGGTAGCTCACTGTAACCTTGAGCTCCTGGGCTCAAGGGATCCTCTCACCTTAGCCTCCTGAGCAGCTGGACCTACAAGTGTGCACCACCACACCCGGCTAATTTTTTAAGTTTTTGTAGAGATAGGGTCTCGCTGTGTTGACCAGGCTGGTCTTGAACTCTTGGGTTCAAGTGGTCCTTCTGCCTCAGCCTCCCAAAGTGTTGGGATTACAGGTGGGAGCCATCACTTCTGGCCCCCCGTTTCAGACAATTTTTGAGTGACAGCCTAAAATTTCCCCTTAATGTCAAATAGTATAAAGAAAGCAGCTCTATCTGATGGCATATGAATATACGGAGTAATGGCTCTTTCAAAGGAAAAAGCATCGCTCCCAATCAGAGGGAAATCTTCCCCCTAAAGAGTATGTGCCGCCCGCAAATGGGTAAAAACAAATGATAGGTTATGGTTTACAAAATCCTTTTACCAAAGTAAATACAATCAATCCTATGGGCCTGCATCTGCACTAAATACTGCCAGGTACCTTACATTCATTTCTCTCTCTCTTCCTTAAGACAATTAACAGAAAGCTCAGCGAGGCCAAGTCAGCTGACAACCCTCTGCAGGGAGAAAGCCAGAATGTGGCCTGTATGAATGCTATTCACACTCTTGGCAAATCAGAACTACTAAGCGATTGCCTGTATCTTTGCATGACCACCAGCTGCTATGCAGGTGAAAAATTCATTTATTTTTTCCTTTCTTTTTTTTTGGTTTTTTAAATAATGACTGACATCTAGCCAACCAATCAAAATCACCTGAAGTGACTCACAGTAGCCTGAAAGCCAACCTGTAGAAGGACATACTCTGTTACGCCATGCTTTGGTGTTTTGTAATTGCTAGTTCAATATTTGTTTGACCCTTTACCTTGGTTTCATGGCCACAAATATGCGTCATGCTTGCCTTCCGATGTTTTGTATAAAGCTGTATTTAAATATTAATGCCAAATACCTCACACGAATGTGGCATGTTCTGTTTTGCGAAGGGCTTTTATAAACATGATCTTGTGTCACCCTTAGAACCCAGGGAGGCGTCTAGATTGGGAGCAGTATCCCTGCCTTACACACAAGGAACTATGCTCTGTCATTTCCTAGCAGCTATAGTCTAGGGACAAGCAGACCTAGTTTCCTACCCTAATTATGCTACTTGTTACCTCTGTCACCCTCTGGGCATCATTTAACCTGAGTGTCAGTTTTTTCATCTGTCAGACAGGATGACAAAACATTCTTACTGTTTTCTTCCGTAGGGGCTTTCTTGAAGTGAGACTTGCCTAACAGGACTCAGTAAGTCAAAGATGGGACTGAGAAGCCAAGATGTCAGGATGGTGGGGGGCTGCCCCCTTCATTTTTTCTCTAAGTTGAGAGTGCTTACCTGCAACCTTTTTTTGTCAATTGCATCACTTTTTTTTTTTTTTTTTTTTTTTTTTAAAGAGAGAGCCTCACTCTTATCCAGGCTGGAACACAGTGGTATGAACACAGCCTTGACCTCGTGAGCTCAAGCAATCCTCCTGCCTCAGCCTCCTGAGTAGCTGGGACTACAGGCGTGCACCATCATGCCCAGCTAATTAAAAAACATTTTGTAAGAGATGAGGCCTCACTATGTTGCCAAGCCTCGTCTTGAACCCCTGGGCCCAGGCAATCCCCCTGCCTCCTCAGCCTCCCCAAAAACTGGGATTACAGGAATGAGCCACCGCACCCAGCCAACGACATCACTTTCGATCAAAAAAAATTTCTACAGGCCTGCTTGGAATTTCTTAGTCTCTAGTCAATTGCATTTCACTTTACTCAGGAATTGCAAGAATCTGAAAACAGACCCACTTTTACGCAGGTGGCAGCAAGGACTTGAGAAATACCATCTGGCCTCAAGGAACTACAAGCAAAGAGCAAAGTGTTTCTCTCTCTCTATTTGCAGAAGTCGAGAGAGCACCTGAACTGCTCTTGAGTTTCTCTTGGAATCTTGTGATTCACACCTGACAGAGGAGTTCAGCAAAGGCAACGCGATGGTCTTCAAGGGCAAAGGGTTTCACACAGAGGAAGGGGGTGGCACCAGGGACATAAAATCACCCACCACATACATACCTCACTATTGCTAGTTTAAATCTTAATGGCTTAGTAAATTTGCATTCAATTTTTATTTTATTTCATTTTGTCTTGATAGCTCTGTAAGAGTTATAAGCAAGGTAAGTTCCCCCTCACCCCCATCCTCGCCCCACTTCCCACTTTCTTCCCTGCCCACCCAACCACTCCCTATGATGACCTCTGAAGGACAGTATTTGCCAGGTTCCAGGAACTTTCTTTTGGTTCAGAGTTTGGAAAACGTGTAGAGAGAAAGGGCTGGAAAAGTCAGTGCCGAGAGGCAAGCGGAGACAGGTCAGCCTTAAACCGTAGACAGGTGTATGAAATCTATCCGTGTGATATGATGAAGGGCTGAGAGGAGGGAGGAGAGCCCAAGAAGCCATGTAGCTTGGGTATGGAGGGATTGATTTTGGGGAGCTAATAAATGAGAACCTTCCCAGCAGCGTGACAATGTATGAGAACAAATAAGTGCAGGGAGACGTGTTTGAGACATTTTGCTGTGAGATATAAATTAGATGACCTTTAAGTGGCCTTTCAGAAGCAAAAGCAAAGATTGGAATTCCTTTTAAACATTCATTTGCACTCAATCCAGCTGCCTCTGTTAATCCTACTCCTCACACAGGCTGAGCGGTGAGGGCTCTAGGATTTACTTGGAACACAAGCACAAAGAATTTATACTCAGTTTTACATTGCTATCTATTATTTAATATTATCATTAAAATATTTTAGGTAAACACAAGGGGCCAAGAGAATTCTTTTCCCTTAAATGTTGACCATATAGTTCTTTGAATTTCGTTCCAGGTTGTAGGTTCTCTTGGAGGAAATTCTGAGGTGCAGTGTGGAAGCACGGTGTCTGTGGTTTACCTGGGACGGCGATGGTCCACTCTTCACACTTGAAGCATTCGCTTACTGCAGAGGGCGTGCCCAGCCCAGCCATGTTCATAGCTGCCACTTGGAACTGATACACCATGTTTTCCTTCAAGTTGCTAATCTGCAACATTGACAACATCACAGATAGTGAATGTTCCAGGTTTGTTTTTTTCTACTTGTTGAACATTTTATTTATTTACCTTCCATGTCAGACACATCTTAGGGTGACCATCAATGAGTCACACCACTTTTGTAATCTCCTGGGTGTGGATGAAACTGTGACCTCCTTGTAGCCTACAATAGAATGTGGCAAAGGGATTGGGAGATCAAGTCCTGTGATTGTGTCACCCCATATGGCAAAGGAGAAAAGATATTATAGATTAGGGTCCCTGATCAGCTGATTTGAGGTTAATCAAAAGGGAAATTGTCCTGGATGGGCCTGATGTCATCAGGTAAGAACTCTTACAATGGGGTTTGGGCCCCTCCTAAATAAAAACATGGTACCTCTGGCCTTGAGGAGGTAAATGTCACACTGAAAGCTGCCTACCCACTCACATTTGGAGAAAGGCAGCATCTAGGAGTGGAAGCGTCAGTCCTACAGCTGCAGGGAAGTGAATTCTGCCAACAACCGGAGTGGGCTTGGAAGAGGAACTCAATGTGAATGTGGCTCAGCAGACACCTGCATTGCAGCCCTGTGAGATCCTGAGCAGAGGACCCCGCGACACTGTGCCCAGAGCCCTGACTCAAGGACACTGATATAACAAATGTGGGTTGTTTTCAACCACCGAGTCTGTGGTAATTTGTTATGTGGCAATAGAAAGCTAAGGCATGTACAGGTGAAATTTAAACGAGTTCTAAGCTGGGAATCAAAATGCTCAAGTTATCATAATGTTTCTGCTCTTTACTGAGTAACCTAATATTTTTTGTGTCACTCAGTAGGAATTGGGTTGTTGAGGGTAAATATACATGATAAAATAATAAATGTTAAAACATTTGCAAAATAAAAGTGACAGAATATATTAGTGTGAAAAACATTTGTAGGAAGCAGCAAACTATAAAATATGTAAAATGTGACTGACAAGAGATGGAAAATACAGTAAGAAAAAAAAATAGACATTTTCTTTTTTTTTTTTTTTTTTTTTTGAGACGGAGTCTCGCTCTGTCACCCAGGCTGGAGTGCAGTGGCGCAATCTCGGCTCACTGCAAGCTCCGCCTCCCGGATTCACGCCATTCTCCTGCCTCAGCCTCCCGAGTAGCTGGGACTACAGGCGCCCGCCACCGGGCCCTGCTAATTTTTTCTATTTTTAGTAGAGACGGGGTTTCACCGTGGTCTCGATCTCCTGACCTTGTGATCTGCCCGCCTCGGCCTCCCAAAGTGCTGGGATGACAGGTGTGAGCCACTGCGCCCGGCCAGACATTTTCAACAGAATATCAGATGAAAAAGAACAGAGAGTTTGTAAACTGACAGAAAGTCAGAAGAAATTACACAGCACATGATGCAGAAAGACTCAAAAATGGGAAAGAGAGAAAAGTTGATTAACAGACATGGAAGATAGAGTGAGAACATCAAACATATGTTTAATTAGTTTTGGGAGAAGTGCAGAGAGAGAGAAAATGAGGGAGCAACAATATTTTGTGAGACAGAATTTTCTAGAAAGATCTTCCGAAAACTCTAACCCACAGATGAAAAATCCTCTTCCCCCTAAAATCCTGGGTAGATATATTTTTTAAAAACCCACATCTAGACCCATAGTATTTTAGGTATAGCACACCAAAGATAAAGTGAACATATCAAAAGCTGTCCAAGAAAAAAGGCAAATTACCCTCAAACAAGCAAGCAGATCAAGAGTTGAATGTCAGTGGCAACAATAGGCCAGAAGATGGTGGAATTACATCTTCAAAGCACTTAATTGAAAGCAAATAAAGTGGCAAATATATTGGTAAGTTGAATCTATAAAACAATAATAACATTGCTGTTTGGATTTTAAAAAGAATTAAAACATAGACACATGAAAACACAATAGCATGCGAGTTGGGAAAAAGGTAAAGGGGTAAAGTTTTTAAGGCCCTTCTGTTTCTGAGATAAGGGTAAAACAAATGAAATAACTTCAGACTTCAAGTTGCACAGTCACCAAAACCAAAGAAACTCAGAATCTATAACTTTTAAGGTAGTGTAGAAGGAAAAATTGAATAATTTTAAAAAATGAGTCAAAAATAATCAAAAAAGGACAGAAAATGAAACACAGAACAGGCCGGATGTGGTGGCTCACGCCTGTAATCCCAGCACTTTGGGAGGCTGAGGCGAGCAGATCACTTGAGGTCAGGAGTTTGAGACCAGCCTGGCCAACATGGTAAAACCCCGTTTCTTCTAAAAATACAAAAATTAGCCAGGCGTGATGGCACATGCGGTAATTCCAGCTACTCGGGAGGCTGAGGCATGAGAATTGCTTGAACCTAGGAGGTAGAGGTTGCAGTGAGTCAAGATCATGCCACTGCACTCCAGCCTCAGCACCAGAGCGAGACTGTCTCAAAAAAAAAAAGAGAAAGAAACAGAACAGAAAGGACAAATAGAAAGCACAAAATAAGATGATTAGATGTTTTTTTAAAAGTAATCAGTAATAGCAAACAAATGACAAAGACTGTCAGGGAGGAAAACACAAAATTTAACTCCGTGCTATTTTTAAGAGACACATGTAAAGCAGAAAGTTACAGAAAGAAAGTTAAAGGATGAGAAGTTACATGCCATGCAAACATCACCCCACCCCAAAACCCTAGTGTATCTATAGTAATAACAGGCAATATAGACTTTAAGGTAAAATGTATTAGTAGTGGTAAAGAATCACTTTGTATCCATTTAAAAATATCACTTCAAAATACATAAAGCAACATTTTAAATGAGTGAATTTTATGGTATGTGAATTATATCTTAATAAAGGGAAATCATCCTGCATTTTTTCCTTCCTGTACTATCCTTGTCGGATATCAGTATTAAATTAATTCTAGTCTCAGAATAATCTCACTCATGAACATAGAAGCAAAAATCCTAAACGATAATTGGCAAACAAGATCTAGGTGATAGAAACAGAGTATATATAGTCTCCAAATTGAATTTATTCCAGGAATGCAAGGTTGTTTTAACATTAGACAATTACAAGAATATACCAAATTAAAATAAAAGGGAAAAAATATATAATCTTCTCAATAGTCCCAAAAAATGTTTTTGATAATTTTAATTAACTGTTGGCAAACTGGGAATAGATGGAAACTTCCTTTAAGTGATAATAGATGTCTACAAAACACCTGTAACACACAACACGGTATTTAATGGTGAAATGTTGAAAAATTTCCCTTTAAGATAACTATCAAGCCTAGAATGACCAACATCACCACTTTAAAAAAGAAAAAAAAAAAAGAAAATTTGAGACGGTGTCTCGCTATGTTGCCCAGGCTGGTCTTGAACTCCTGGGTTGAAGCAATCCACTGCCTCAGGCTCCCAAAGTGCTAGGATTACAGGTGTGAGCCATCATGCCCCCAGCATCACGACTTTTATTCAATATTGTGCGAAAGTCGCTATGCAGAAAGTAAGGTAAGAAAATGAAGTGAAAGGTATAAAATTTGGAAATGAAGAAGTAAACTGCCACTATTTGCACATGATACGACTATACATAGAGAGACTCCAAGAGAACTTAAAGGTAACATTCAAATTATTTTAAAAATTTAACAAAAGACTATATATAGTAATTATATGTGAAATCAATATATAAAAGTTATATTTCTCTTTACTAGCAATAAAAACCGATACAAAAATATACTGGAAATATATCATCTCTATTAAAAAATAACAAATGATATACAAACCTCTGTAAAGAATCGTAAAACTTTAGTGAGAGGCTTGAAAGAAGACCAAAACAAATGAAGAAAAATAACATGTTCATGGATTAGAAGGTTCAATATTTTTAAAATGTCAATTATTCCTTAATTTATTTATAGATTCAATGCATCCTCAATCAGAATTCTAATGGGTTTAGTTGGGTTGAATGTAAGCTTTTTTTTATTGTTGCTTTCTTTTGTTTTGTCTTACTTCTTCTTCTTATTATTATTATTCTTTTTGGTAGAACTTGGGACCCTAATACTTAAATTTATATCAAGTGCAAAGGGCTAAGAGTAGCTCTGGAAAAAGAATAAACTGGGAGACCCTGATCTACCAATCATCAACTTTACTATAAAGTTATAATTTTTTTTTTTTTTTTTTTTTTTGAGACAGGGTCTCGCTCTGTCATCAAGGCTGGAGTGCAGTGGCATGATCTCGGCTCACTGCAACCTCCACCTCCCGGGTTCAAGTGATTCTCATGCCTCAGCCTCCTGAGTAAAATGTATAAAAGTAGCTGGGATTACGCATGAGAGCCACCACTCCTTGCTAATTTTTGTATTTTTAGTAGAGACAGGGTTTCTCCATGTTGGCCAGGCTGGTCTCAAACTCCTGACCTCAAGCGATCCACCCAGCTCAGCCTCCCAAAGTACTGGGACTACGAGTGTGAGCCACCATGCCCAGCCTATAAAGCTATAATATCCAAATCAGTGTGGTATTCACCCGCTGTTAGACAAACAGACCAGTTGAACAGCATGGGAAGTACAAACACAGACTCATGCATATAAGGAAATGATATATGATACAGATAGCCTGGCAGAATAGCAGGCAGATGGCAAACTTTTCAATAGATGATGCTGGGACAAATATGTCTCTGTGGGGGGGATTAATTTTGATGCTTAACTCACAGCATATACAAATATAAAGGTGAATTAATGACAGAAATGTAAGTGGCAAAATAGTATACCTTTTAGAATATAATCAACTATAGTATTTCCACAATCTTGGAATACAGCAGGCATTTCATCAAAAAGGCACAAAAATCACTAAGGACAAAGCAAATGTTAGTAAATCTGACTACAATGAATTTGATGTTAAAATTAAAGTCAGAGAAGATGTGTGCGACTTACAGAATGTAAGAAATCCTGCAAAGGATTTCTATTCATAACATGTAGAGAACTTTGCAAGTCAAGAAGAAGGTATCAGAAAAATGGGCAAAAACCTTGAACAGGCATAAAAGAGGATATTAAAATGGACTGTGTACATAGGAAAAGATGTTCAAACTCATTTGACACTCAGACTGTCAAAGCTGAAAATGTGTGACTAGACCAAGTGTTGGCACGGATGCAGAGCGGTGGGAATTCTCACACACTCTTCAGAAGACAGTATGGAATTATCCATTAAAGAGGAAGATAAACAGACCCCCCAACCCAGCCATTCGACATTTAAGTGATCACCTAGAGAAACTGGTGCACTTATGTACCAGCAGATAGATGTATACAAAAATGTTCATAGCTACGTTGCTTGATGTAGCTAAAAATGCAAAAATACCCCAATAGCAATAAGAATTGAATGAAAGACTATATTGTGATATGACCACATAATGGAATACCATACCACCCAGTAATGAAAAAGAATGAGTTATAGCCACATGCACTAACAGGGAAGAATCTTAAAAATACAATTTTGTATAAGCGCAGTGGCTGATGCTTGTAATCCCAGCATTTTGGGAGGCCGAGGTGGGCAGATCACTTGAGGCCAGGAGCGAAACTCCATCTCAAAAAAAAAAAAAATGCAATTTTGTTTTATGTATTCTCAGCATGTGTATGATATTTCATAAATTTCAAATGTTAAATTGAAAGAGCAAGGTGTTGAGTTGGGGCAAGTGTCATCCCTGGCCTCACCCTGCTCTGAACCCTCATGGCACGAGATTCTGTGAGTGTTAAGAGGTGGTAGCTTGGATGTAGCTGATGAAGCTCTAGAGAAGAAAGTCATCAGCTAAAGCAACAGTGAGACTGTTCTGGTTCCCTTATGTGACCTGAGCAGTGGAGGCCCCCATGTAGAGGAGAACACATGTGAGGCCACCCTTTGTGGCCATCAAGTGACTATAACAAGGGCCACTTCACAGGTGGTGAGCTGAGTCTGGCCAGCAAGCCCATATCCCTTCATCCTCTGTAATTTGGACATTGAAAGTTAAAAACCCAGCCGGCCACAGTGGTTCATGCCTGCAATCCCAGCACTTTGGGAGGCTGAGGTGAGTGGATCACTTGAGGCCAGGAGTTTGAGACCAGCCTGGCCAACATGGTGAAACCCTGTCTCTACTGAAAATAGAAAAATTAGCTGAGCATGGTGGCTTTCACTTGTAATCCCAGCATTTGGTAGGCTGAGGCAGGAGAATTGCTTGAACCTGGGAGGTGGAGGTTGCGGTGAGTTGAGATCATGCTCCTGCATTCCGGCTTGGGTGACAGAGCAAGACTCCATCTCAAAAAAAAAAAAAAAAAAAGAGAAAAAGGAAAAAAAAAAAAAAAAAGAAAAAGGAAAAAAAAAAAAGGAAAAGGAAAAAAAAAAAAGGAAAAGGAAAAAAAAAAAAGAAAGAAAGTTAAAAATCCAGAGTGTCATTAAATCCTGAGACTCTTTTTTTTTTTTTTTTCCCTCAACTTGAGGGCTTTGGAAGGATCCTGGGACTCTTGAGGCTAGTGGCATATTAATTGTAGATACTTCGTAAGTTTTGAAAAAAAATTAGTTTGTACAGTAAGCGCACATTTCATAGTAAATATTCTAGGAAATTATTATGCTTATGTGTATGAATCAGGAAATATAAATCCTGCCTGGTTAGCCAAACTACTTGTATTCACCACAGTATATTTTTCACAAAACTCATGCCACTGCAGACAGTGGACTCTGGAGAAATGACGTGAGTCTCTTACAAGGTGCTGGGTGTGTGCGTGCCTGGGCATGCAAGCATAGCGTCATACATAGGACACGCCACGCTACAGAAAGTCGTGTGCTTACCTTGTATGCTTCCTCACTGACAGCCTTGACATTGGCTTCTCTCCATTTTCCTGGTACCCCATCAATGACCTCGCGATAGTTCACATAATAGCCAGTAATTTCTGCCCCTCCAATCTTATCTGGTTGCTTCCATCCAAGAACCATTGAGTCACGAAAACTTTCAAGACAGGTGATATCATGGGGTGGAGATGGTGGTGCTGTGGCAATATGAATAGCTTGTGAGTAGGCAGAAATGCATTTATGATTCTATATATAAACATTTCCATTGATGCCACATATGAGGGCACTAGACCTTGCAGTATAAAACTAAAATGTGAGGCTGATCATTAACTTGACATTCGACTTGGTGTATGCAATGGACACAGTAAAAAGTACACTACAATCATTATTCCAAAGATAAAATGAACCTGTCCTAGCAAAATGGTACAATACCCTGAAAGAAAATGATTCTTTTCCTCATAAGTAGAAATATTTTTCCCAAGGTTTAATTTTTGTTTCTTTATGTGGTTTAGTTTTATTTGTTCCCTGAGGAAAATGGAATGTACATATCAATTTCTGCTGCAATTTGCTTATTCAGAATTTCCATATATGTGTGTATATATATAATATACACACACATACCTTTTTTTTTTTTGAGATGGGGTTTCACTCTTGTCACCCAGGCTGGGGTGCAATGGCACCATCTTGGCTCACTGCAACTTCCATCTCCCGGGTTCAAGCGATTCTCCTGCCTCAGCCTCCCGAGTAGCTGGGATTATAGGTGTGCACCACCATGCCCGGCTAATTTTTGTATTATTAGTAGAGGCAGGGTTTCACCATGTTGGCTAGGCTGGTCTCAAACTCCTGACCTTAGGTGATCCACCCACCTCAGCCTCCCAAAGTGCTGGGATTACAGGCGTGAGCCATCACACCTGGCCCAGAATTTCCATATATTTCTCAAATGATTAGCATTTCACCATTCAGGCACGCTTACCCTTGTGAGACCTTACAACTACACAGCTCTGTCTGCACACAAGAAAAATTGACTTTAGAGCTCAGCTAAATGACACCTTTGGAAAACATTTAAAAAAAACAGGCACAATCTGCTATGTGACTTTCTCTTAGTGTGTAATACTTTTGTCACATTATTTTTAATCTGATGTTGGAGTATTTTTCATGTGGTACAATGCTATACAGCTGTCACCATGTTTATCAGTGCTTAGCTAGAAAAATATTTGGAGGATATTTCAAAAGTCCTCCTTCATTTATGTGGCTTTGCTGATCAGCTCTTCACTCAACTACTGAAATTACAGTTTCTGTGAAGAGAGGGGGTGAAGTGGTGGAAAGAAATCCATCTAGAAATGCAATAACATCAAAGAGAATTTTCTGAATATTTATTTGGATTACAGGAGATAAAGGAACTATCTCATTCTTATCCAAAAAGAGTATCAGAAGAAAGAAGGCTTTTAAAATAAAATACATTTATCTCATCTCCACTTACCAGCCTCCTTCTATTCTTTACATTTAAAAAAAGCTTTCTCTCTCTCCCTCTATTTCAGAGCACTGTTGAATATGTGCTCTCAAATGAATATCTCCTCTCGAGTTGAGGGACAAAGAAAGGTGTCATAAAATAGAGGAGGTTATAGAAGTTGGGGTGGGGTAGAAAAAAGAAATGGATGAGAAGCATTTAAAAATTTATCACCACATGCTCATCAGTTCATTTTTATTTGATAGGAAAAACAATGTCTTCTAGGATATATTAGTCACAGGTACCAAATATCCTAATCAGATCATTCTTAGCCTACTGATAGATTGTCTTCAATAAATCACTTCTGGGAATGAGGATCATATATCAAACAGTATAGCTATATGTGATTATAATTTTAACTTTTAAACTTTTCATGGTCACTCAAAGATATATTTATAGCTATGTTTTTCTTTTCTTTTTTCATTTCAATAGGTAGTAAGTAGCTATTTAAATTATTATTATTTTAGAATTTTTAACTCTTTTTATATACTTTTTTACTTAAAAAATTAATTTTCCAGTGTCGATTTTTCTTGCAAACTATTTAAGTTAAATGTGAATAACCGCTTAATAATCTGAGGATGAGCAAGAAGGTAACAACTATGACCCTGGTACGATGTCACCTTCTTTGTGAGATCTTTCTCCTCTACGTGTTCAAACATGACTATTTCAAAGGACCTCACACAGGCTAGCAGTACCAAGAACTTCCTGCTCTCGTATCTCATTCTCTTAGCAAAATGAGGCCAGAGGTGTATCTGCCTGACAAACCAAGAAAGGCTCTATAACCAAACCACTGGAAACATTCTAGCATCATTAAGCACCCAAAATGATGTGTAAAAGCCAAACCCATAGACAATTACTTTTCCCCGTCATCAGATGAAAGTACGCATTTCAGATGGCTAGCTGAAAACACATACAATAAGAATGGACACTGATGAAAGCAAACATGGATGAAGGATGTGATATAGACGATGAGAGGTGAGGACATTGATGGAGACGGATGGAACAGCTTCACTTTCTCAACTCTCACCTCTGTCTGTCTTCTTTTTCAGGGGGTCAGACTTACTTTTCCCCTGAGGAGCCGCTTTCTGTGGTGGTGGGGTAAGCTCTTCCTGAACTGTTTCACTTACTTTACTCACTTCTGTTTGGCCCAGGTTTTGAGAGCTACTGGGTAGTGAAGGTTTGTTAGGTTTGCTACCAAGCAAAGCATCTTTCTGGAAGATTGGCGGGGAGGCTTCATGCACGCACCCCCTGGAGGCGGTTAGTCCACCAGGCTCATCGCTCAGTGCGGGACACACATCTGGAGACACTCCTCCCCCTACAATTGCCAGACAACAGAAACGCATTGAGCCCGGACAGAGTATCAGTTGCTCTTACGGGATAGAACAAAGAAAAAAAACATTAGGACCACAAGCAGAACAAAAACAATCTTGGCTTAAAGAAAATTGCTAGCATTTGCAAGAAATATGAAAGACTACATTTCACAGAATGTACACCAAAGAACATTTCAACTTCTCCATATTCCGGGAAAAGAAGAAATGAGAACAAAAAAGCCACAGATAGAATAGGAACCATTTCAATTTGCACAACCCAAAGGGTTTTTAGTATATATAAGGAAAAGCAAATCTTAGACATTTCTTGAGAGATATAAGCCCTATTATTCAACAGAATGCAAAAAGGACGATAAAGTGCACAAGAGACATAACATTAAAGATCGTGATTTTATAACACTTCGAATTATGTGCAGTACTACAGTAGTAATGGTCTGTACCTCCCAACCTCAAAGAGATATGTTTACAATGGTTCACATTATAAGGAATCTTCCTTCCTTTTCTTTCTTCTTTTTCTTCTTCTTTTTTTTTTTTTTTTTGATGGAGTCTCACTCTGTCCCCCAGGCTGGAGTGCACTGGCACAATCTCGGCTCACTGCAACCTCCACCTTCTGGGTTCAAGCAATTCTCGTGCCTCAGCCTCCTAAGTAGCTAGGATTATAGGCATGCACCACCATACCTGGCTAATTTTTGTATTTTCAGTAGAGACAGGGTTTCACTATGTTGGCCAGGTTGGTCTCAAACTCCTGACCTTAGGTGATCCACCCACCTCAGCCTCCCAAAATGCTGGGATTACAGGCGTGAGCCACTGTGCCTGACTCCTATGTTATAAGGAATATGAAAAAGTAATATGAGATGCTAACTGAAGACAATCAATATTAAATCATCTTTTTAAAAAACATGTGTTACTATACAAACATTTTATTTTATTTATGTATTTATTTCAGACACAGGATCTTGCTTTGTTGTCCAGGGTGGGGTGCAGTGGTGAGATCATAGTTCACTGCTGCCTTGAACTCTGGGACTCAAGTGATCCAACTGCCTCAGCCTTCTGAATAGCTGGGACTACAGACATGCACCATCATGCCTGGCTAATTTATTTTTATTTTTATTTTTAGAAATGGGATCTCACTATGTTGCCCAGGCTGGTCTCAAACTCCTGGACTCAAGCGGTCTGCCTGCCTCTTCCTCCCAAAGTGCTGGGATTACAGGTGTAAGCCCCTGTGCTCACCCACAAATATTATTTCCATTGTTTCTAATCAGCTGGGTCCCTTTTCTACTTTATCCAAGATTGGGAGGTACATCACATACACACATATGATTACTTTATTACTCGCTTTATTCCGTTGGTTACTTTGCAAGCAGAGATGAAACGTACGATTAAGCAATTCCATGTGCCTTGCATGAATTTCAGAGGGGTTTATAAGAAGCATGTTAATGTTCTGTTAGCAAAAACAAGCCAGGCTCTGGCATAGACCAAATGGCTTTTAGGGACAAGATGATCTGTGTTATGGGTGATGTACCACTTCATGGAATTGGGATGGCCCTTCGCAGTCCCAGGATGAGCACGAAGTTAGAATGGAGTTTCACACAATGGGAAATATCTGAGGAAACTGGGGCTCGTGAAGATGAAAAGGCTACGGATGCACAGAATCTGGATAAGTGATGAAGGTCTGTGAAATGACAGCTATGGAAGGTTAGACATCACTTAGAGTCAGAGAAAATGATCATCTAAGGATGCAATCATCCAGCAATATTGGAAGCTAAGTAATTTCTGGAGATGATAGTATCTTCTTTTCTAACATAGAAAAATCAATTTTTCCCCCATACAGTTATGCGTAAGGAACTTACCAATAGCAGCTTTGACTTCAATAGCTTCTGAATCCTGGGAATATTCACTAAGTCCAGCTGCATTGACTGCTCTGACCCGGAAAATATAACTCTGACCAGTCACCAATCCATGACAAGTAAATCTAAAAGGAAAAAAGTTTTAAAATATTTTCCTAGGAGGAAGATTAGGGAAGATGATTGTTAGCTTAATAGAGTGGATGTGGCTTTATGAAAACAATTCTTTTTTTTTTTTTTTTGTAATTTGTTTTAAATAGAAATGGGGTCTTGCTGTGTTGCCCAGGCTGGTCTTGAACTCCTGGCCTCAAGCCATCCTCCCTCCCACCTCAGCCTCCTAAAGTGCTGGGATTACAGTTGTAAGCAGCATGCCCAGCTAATAATTCATTCTTTTAAAGAAAGAAAAAGATGTAGAAAGATTCAGGTAATGTATATACTTTAGACAAGAAGGTAACTAAGGCACTTTTCTAAACCCAACCTGTCAAAAAATGAGGAGCCCTGGTCTTCACTGAATGCTCACCAGTAAAATAGGGATAATGATGCTTACATGGTAATTTCCATGTAGAGGTTAGTTATAAAGTATATAAAGTACCTATTATAGGGCCTGGCATATATGAGGCACTTAAGAAATAATAATTAGTATTAATATTATTATTTTTAATAATAATTTTAGAGTATAACTCATATATATATATATCTTTTTTTTTTTTTGAGATGGAGTCTCACTCTGTTGTCCAGGCTGGAGTGCAGTGGTGCAATCTCAGGTCACTGCAACCTCCGCCTCTTAGGTTCAAGCAATTCTCTGCCTCAGTCTGAGAAGCTGGGTAGCTGACTCTGAGTAGCTGGGACTACAGGTGCCCACCACCACATCTGGTTAATTTTTTTGTATTTTTACTAGAGATGGGATTTCACCATCTTGGCCAGGCTGGTCTTGAACTCCTGACCTCGTGATCCACCTGCCTCGGCCTCCCAAAGTGCTGGGATTACAGGCAAGAGCCCCCAAGCCCAGCCAACTCATATGTATTTTTTAACTTTTATTTTAGGCTCAGGGATACATGTGAAGGTTTGTTATATTGGTAAACTCGTGTCACAGGGGTTTGTTGACAGATTATTTCATCACCCAGGTATTAAGCCTAATACCCAATTAATAATATGATTAATGACTATTTCAGGTACATAACTATGGCTGTAAGGCATTGGTAGCTCCTTGTCATAGAGGCCTAGTCACTGTCTCCCTGCATGCCAAGGAACGTACTTACTTGGGAAATTACTATAGAATCTGAAGACAAGGTGAACAATGGATTCTAGAATTACCATTTAGATATGAAGACCCAATAATGAGGCATGAATCCATGGGCAGCTTCATCCGTAAAACAGCCTCACTCTTTTCATAGCTATTATGGCTATAAATAGCTGTTTTATGAATCACTGTAACATTTGAATCCATCCTAAGGACTGCAGCCAGAGGAAATAACAGGTCTGCTAACAAATCTGAGTATTAGCATGTTCAAGTATTTAACCAAGGAGCCACAATCTAGGCCAGTCCTTTAGTCCTTAGAGTCAGCTTGCTTCAGCAAATATTTATTGAGGTCTCGGTGTTCCAGACACTGAGCTAGGTACTGTGGACAAAAGATGAACAAAAAATGGTGCCTGCCCTCCAACAGCTCCTGCCTACACAACACCAGCATTTCTAAATAGTCCCAGGAAAATGCTGGATAACTCCGAGGAAAAATGAAATGCACCAATAGGCTAAAAGAATCTCTTACAAAACATATTGCCTTCCCTAATTAATCTGTTTACCTCTATTATCTCACGTTCTGCAAAACCAACTCATTCTATGGGGGTCCTCGGACTGAGAAGCGGTCCAAGCCAGAAGGTGCCGAACAAGGTCTATCTGACAATTTCTGGGAGGGCGGCATCCCCCTCTCAGATTGGTCTCTGGTCTGGGTGCAGACCAGAATTCACCACCAATGTGCAAAGCTGATTGATAAAACAGTTGAAAGCAAGAATAAAAACAAGCCTCCCCCCATTAGAAACAGATACAAAGAGGCAGCAAATTATTCTGAATGTCTTTGTTTTGGTGTTACTATGTCTACTTAGCACTGGGTTTAATCATGTTGATGTCCAGAATTTGTAAAATGTTGATACTTTTTTCTCTTCATTTAAAATTCCTGGGTAATTTATGTTAAGTAGAGCATATTAGATCCTCAGACTCTAATATCACAGTGCATATTAGATATAAAATCAGAGGCGTAAAAAAGGAAGAAGCAGCAAAAGCACTATGAAACGAACTCTTAAAATAGTTGGCATTATGTGTTGCTAAGTGTTTAACATCACAAGTAAACCTTTTTAAAAAAGATGTATTGCATCTAATATGATCAATTTTAAATTCATTTAAATATCTAAAGTGTAATTGTTTTGCTTTGCTTTTTTGTTTTTTGAGACAGGGTCTTGCTCTGTTGCCCAGGCTAGCGTACAGTGGTGTGATCATAGCTCACTGCAGCCTTGACCTCCTAGGCTCAAGCAATTCTCCCACTTCAACCTCTTGAGTAGCTGGGACTATAGCACACCACCATGCTGGGCTGATTTTTGTACTTTTTGTAGAGGCAGGTTTTCGCCAGGTTGCTCAGGCTGGTCTCAAACTCCTGGGTTCGATCAGGTCTCAAACTCCTGGGCTCAAGCAGTCAGCCACCTTGGCCTCCCAAAGTGTTGAGATTAGAGGCATGGGCCACTACATCCAGCCTTGTTCTGTTTTGTTTTTTAGAGATGGGGTCTCCCTATGTTGCCCAGGCTGGCAGTGGCTATTTATAGGCCTGGTCGTTGTATACTACAGCTTCGAACTCAAGCTGTAGTTGAACTCAAGCTCAAGGGACCCTCCCACCTCAGCCTCTTGAGTAGCTGGGACTACAGGCCTGCCACTGCATTGGTTTATTTAAAGTATAATGTTTTCTTGTGTTTTTGTTTGTTTGTTTGTAGAGGCAGGGTCTCATTATGTTGGCCAGGTTGGTCTTGAACTTCTGGTTTCAAGCAATCTTCCCACCTCGGCCTCCCAAAGTGCTAGGATTACAGGTGTAAGCCACCACTTCCAGCCAAAAAGTGTAATGTTTTTTAAAAAAAAAAATCTCCTTCACTGGATGTCTGCGTGCTGTGTGTGTCTGTGGCAGCTCCAGAGACATATGGTTGTCTATGGTTGCCCACCCTGCACGCCCGGTTGAGTTACCGTGAGCCCTTCACGGGGTTGTTGTTACAGGGCTCCCACTTGCCAGAGCCAGCAACGCTCGCCTCTATGTAGTACCCAACCAGCTCTTTGGCATCTGCGGACTCCTCCCATGAAACTACCACCGAGGTGTCTGTGTTTCTACTCGGGATGATTTTGCCAGGAGCCTTGGGGATATCTGAGAAAGAGGAACATGGTGATCAAACTCAGGTGGTTTTAAAAATTCTTCCTTATTATCTATGCACAAACACACACCTAGGTATTTTACATACTGCATCATGTCAAAGGGACAGCTGCTTTATTTTATGATTTTCTTTTTTTTTTTTTTTTTTTTGAGACTGAGTCGCGCGCTCTGTCGCCCAGGCTGGAGAGCAGTGGTGGGATCTTGGCTCACTGCAGCCCCCGCCTCCTGGGTTCAGGTAATTTTCCCACCTCAGCCTCCTGAATAGCTGGAATTACCAGGCATGCGCCACAACGCCTGGCTAACTTTTGTATTTTTGGTAGAGACAGGGTTTCACCATGTTGGCCAGGCTGGTCTCAAACTCTTGGACTCAGGTGATCCGCCTGCCTCAGCCTCCCAAAGTGCTCAGATTACAGGCATGAGCCAACGTGCCTGGCCTACATGGTATTTTTTAAAGCAAAAAATTTAAAAACAGTTAGGGAGTATGGATAAACTAAATGTCCATGAACTTCAGAAAAAACACATTATCAATATTGTTGAAACTCCCAAAGAAGTTTACTTTTCATAAACAAAAACAATGAATTTTTGTTTAATGCATAGGTTAAGTATAGCCATCAAGTAAATTTATAATATGAAAGAAGTATGTCACCATTTTTACTCCTGGCCAAATACACATATACTAGTTAGATTCTTGCTTTGAAATTTTCTCTTGAAGGAAAAGAAGTTTACAGTTGCTTACCAAGTTTGTCCCCTACCACAGTCACCTCCGTCGCATCCGAGGGCTCGCCAACGCCTGCAGAATTAGAACAGCGCACGCGGAAACAGTAGGATTTCCCCTCGGCCAGGTCAAACAGAGCAAAGCGGGGAGACTTCACAGGGAGCTCCGTGTTCACTCGCTGCCAGTTTTCTGTTCCTGCCTCACACTGCAGCAAGAACAGGGAAACTCATTGAAAGCACAGCAAGCCCAAGCGAGAATCCAGGCCAGGCATCTCCAAGTTTCATTTATCTACAACAAACTACTCCTTGTAATGCAAGCTGGACTGGAGGAGAGATTCGGAGGAAATAGGGGATGAGGCATCTAAAGTTTGTAGGATTCTCTAAATCAAACATGGCTTTTGATATGGTTTGGCTGTGTCCCTGCCCAAATCTCATCTAGAATTGTAGCTCCCGTAATTCCCATGTGTGTGGGAGGGACCTGGTGGGAGATAATTGAATCATGGGGGGCGGTTTCCCCCATACTGTTCTCGTGGTAGTGAATAAGTCTCACGAGAGCTGATGGTTTTAAAAGGAGAAACCTCTTTCACTTGGTTCTTATTCTGTCTCTTCCCTGCCACCATGTAAGACACACGTTTCGCCTTCCACCATGATTGTGAGGCCTCCCCAGTCACATGGAACTGTGAGTCCATTCAACCTCTTTTTCTTTATAAATTACCCAGTTTCTGGTATGTCGTTATCAACGGCATGAAAATGGACTAATATAGCATTGTATTGTTTGAAAAATATGCTACTTAAATACTCCGCTTCTTTTGTTAACTAAATACAATAATCTGCTTACAAAAGCCTTATTTCGAGGATAGTTCGGGGTCAGGTAATTTTCTAATTAAATTTTATTTTATTTTATTTTATTTTTGAGACAGGGTCTTACCCTGTCACCCAGGCTGGAGTACAGTGGCGCAATCACGGCTTACTGCAGCCTTGACCTCTTTGGGTTCAAGTGATCCTCCCACCTCAGCCTCCCAAGTAGTTGGAACTACAGGCACATGCCACCACACCTGGCTAATTTTTGTATTTTTCTGTAGAGATGATGTTTCCCCATTTTGCCCAGGTTGGTTTCTAACTCTTGGGTTCAAGTGATCCACCCACTTCAGCCTCCCACAGGCCTGAGCCACTGCGCCTGTCCTGCCCATTACCTATTTAAAAGAATTCTTGATCCTTTTCTTATCACTCTCTGTTTCTTAGTCTGCTTTATTCTTCTTCAGTCATGTATCACTATTTGAAATTAAGTTATTTATTTGTTGTCTCCTCCACTGAAGAGCAAATCACATAAGCTCAGGGAGCTTTATCCACTGCTTTATGACAGAGCATAGAATTCCATCTGGCAAATAGTACATAATCAACTACAGTATTTTTTTTTCTAAATGAATGAAAGATGAAGATGTTCTTCTACTATATGATCGAGCAATCCCAGTGCTGGGTATATATCCAAAAGAAAGAAAATCAGTATGTCAAAGAGATGTCTGCACTCCCATGTTTATTGCTGCACTGCTCACAATAGCCAAAATATGGAATCAACCCAGGTGCCCATCAGTGGATGAATGGACAAAGAAACTGGTAAATATGCACAACGGAATACTATTTAGCCATAAAAAAGAATGAACTCCTGTCATTTGCAGCAATATGAATAGAATTGGAGGTCATTGCGTTAAGTGAAATAAGTCAGGCACATAAAGACAAATATCTCATGTTCTCACTCATATGTGGGAGCTAAAAAATTTGATCTTGTGGAGGTAGAGAGTAGAACGGTGGTTACCAGAGGCTGAGAAGGGTTGGGGGCGGTGGTGAAGAGAGGTTGGTTAATGGGCACAAAAATACAATTAGAAGAAATAAGTTCTAGTGTTCAATAGCACAGTAGGGTGACTACAGTTATCAATAATTTATTATATATTTCAAAATACCTAAAAGATAAGATTTGGAATTTTCTCAACACAAATAATAAATGTTTGAGGTGATGGGTACCCCAATTACTCTGATTTGATCATTACATATTTCAAGGATGTATCAAAATATTCAGTGTACCCTGTAAATATATGCATTGATTATCAATAAAATCCAGATAAAAAAAGATGTTCTCTTTTTTTGCTCAAGTCTTAGAATAATCAATGGGAAAACTAATTTAATGAGACTCTATTCTTAAAATGAAAATGATGTAGAGTGACTTGGAAATCCTCAAATGAAGGACGTGGTGTATATTTGAGCTCTGGTAGAAGATATTGTAAGAAAACTGTCAGAAGCCTTTGATAATCCTTTTTCCCTCCTAATTTCCAACTTTGCCCATGGTTGGTCAGAGAAGAAATTTAGAAACTCTTGCCTGATTTTGCTAGAGAAATTTTTAACAGTTTCAAAAGACTTTTCTGATATCCACATCTCGTGACAGATTGACCAGCTGTCAGGATGGTCCATTTCTGGGACTTTAAGTTTATGAGTCCATCACACAGCATGATCTTCCTTGACTTGATAAGGAGGTAACATGGCATGGCATAGAGGAGTCAAAGGGATGGGATCTGGTCCCTTTGTGTTAATAACAAGCCACGTGACCTTGGAAAGCCACACACATGCTCTCGGCCTCAGTTTCGTCTTCTATAAAACGAGCCAATTTGACAAGGTAACCTCTAAAGTTCCTTGCAGTGTTTTTTATAATATATCTTTTGTGTGTCTGCTGTCTCCTGTGGGACGAAACTCTCTCAGACCTTTAATCTTTTTGTTTATGGCTTTAATTTCTTTTGACATATTCCGCCCCGGCAAATTCTTAGGCCATTATCAGTTGTTTATACTCTCATAAAAAAATAGCTGCCTTTCACTGCGCCGAAAACTTTATAAGCCATTATAACTCTTTACACCTCTCAACTATGCCATGGAGTAGGTATTGTGGAGGTAGTACTATATGATTGTCAACATTTTCCAGAGGAGAAGACAAGCCTGGGAAGATTGAAAGGCGACCCAGTGTAATAGTTGGATTTATGCACCTGAACCAGACTGCTGGGGTTCAAATCTCAGTTCTGTTTTGCACCAGCTCTGTGACCTCGGGCAAATTATATACCTTTCTATGCGTCAGTTTCCTCACCTACAAAACAGGCATGATCTGTTATTCCTTTCTCTGTTCCCCGCTCCCTTCTAGCCTCACGATGTTCATGCTACAGAAGGAGGAGTGGTACAGAAGGCACAGTGGCTCACAACTGTAATCCCAGCACTTTAGGAGGCTAACGGGAGGATCACTTGACCCCAGGAGTTTGAGATCAGCCCGGGCAACACAAGGAGACCCCATCTCTACAAAACATGTAAAAATATACAGGCATGATAAAAACAAAGGTATTTACCACATAAGGCTACTCTAAAAATTAAGTGGGTTAATTAATGTAAGGTGCTTAGAACAGTGCAAATCTTAGCCATGTTCATTCCTGCTGTTAACGAGTGATACAGTCCTTGTCTCTGACACGATCGGATTTTTGATAGGGGAGTGAGAGAAAGTGCTCAGGACGTAAAACACCTGAGGAAAATGTTTGGGACTAAAAAGAACACAGTAGGACGGGGAGGCTGGAAGTCCAAGGACTGATTCATCTGAGTCCCTTGCTAATAAACCCTTCGATTTCATCCATTCTGGGGATCAAGGACATGCCGTGAAGAAGAACAAGCACAGGGGTGGCCCAAAGGGCAGCATGCCGGGCGCAGGGCGTCCTGGAACAGACACGGCAGGCACAGGAGCGCACAAACCTTTTTCCCTTTAGAAAGGTCAGCATATCAGAAGAGCTGCATCAGAAATAATTTTAGTCTCAGCTCAGAACAGTGTGACATTTGGATGGCTCTGCAAATGTACCCCAGGTCCCTGGATGTGTTCTGTGTCCTCAATACCCAACATCCTGGGTGTTCTGTGTTCTGTGCCCTGTGCAGGCCTCTCTACATAGTACTGTGTTCATAAACGCCCCCTTCTGTTCCATGCCAATAGGTGTGCTGGAGGAAGAATATTTAAATTTTAATCACAGACTCATAGGTATTTAGGTCTAGGGAAGTTACAGACTTCCACAGAGAAATGAGAGTTCATATGACCAGAGGAAAGGTTCGGCAGCAGCCAAAGCTGACTCATCTGCACAAAACGCCTCTGAATTGTTGTTATGTGTCCTTGTTACAGGAAAGACAGTAATTACTGTCACAGAGGCCATTCAGAACCTTCTTCCTGTGGAGTGTTTCAAAGAGGTTCAGTGGGGGTGTGTATTAAACACACTAGGAAATGAACATCGATCCACCACTCTATTTTTGCCATCTGTTTTCTTTTAAAAAGCTTACAATGCAGCCAGGCGTGGTGGCTCATGCCTGTAATCCCAGCACTTTGGGAGGCTGAGGCAGGAGGATTACTTGAGGTCAGGAGTTCGAGACCACCCTGGCCAACATGGTAAAACCCTGTCTCTACTAAAAAACAAAGTTTAGCCGGGCATGGTGGCTCACGCCTGTAATCCCAGCTACTCAGGAGGCTGAAGCAGAATTGCTTAGACTGGGGAGGTGGAATTTGCAGTGAGCTGAGATTGTGTCACTGCACTCCAGCCTGGGCAACAGAGAGACTCCATCTCAAAAGAAGAAAAAAAAAAAAAAAGCTTAGAATACTACTCAAGTTATATTACATTTGAAGTTGATATCTAGAAAGTATATAAAAATTTAATATTATTTCTGTAAAACAAGACTCTCTTGGAAGATATCCATATTGCATGTAGAGGAGATAAGGCATCCATTGTTACCAATTTCCTAGGAATAAAAAGGAAGTGAAGAATGCAGCTCAAAGATATTTGCGTATTGTCTTTATGTTGTTACCTAATTTGCAGAAGTTTGCATACACCTATATACCTATGAAACGTATTATCTTGCAATAATTATCAGGGAAGGTGACCTAATAGGTGTTACAAAATCGAATGACCAAAACAGTATTAAGGATGAAAGAGAACGACCTTTAGGAAAATTAATTGAGCACCGTATTTTTATTTTAAAAAATTCTATGATTTTGCTATGAAAGTAAAATGTAAAGTAAATGATACCTTTTCATGCTACCACACAATTTTATTTAAAAAAATTTTAAAGTACAAACACTTGTTTCATTTATTGTTCTAAAAAATGGTGCATCGCTACCAATAAAAATATAAAGTTCTTACATATGGGATAAAATAAACTTATTTTCTTTCATTTTCTCAATTATATCCTAATCAGAACCTTTTTAACAAATGGATTTTGAACCTCGTTTTAAGCAAATTCTCTTTAAATGTCATTTTCCAGTAGCCATTATCCTGTTAGTCAAGGACTTCTTGCCCCTCTAAGACCCGTGCCTTGCCCGGCAGCTCTCCTGTTTCTACATTTGTGGCAGTCAGTTCCCCCAAAATAATGTCCTGTACAGGTCTTGGCTCTTCTCCATTTGTTGGGCATAAATCCTTATCAGAACTCCCCTCAAATACGGATGTGTGGTTGATTCACATACCGTTCTCATTCGTTCCACCCATTCTGGGCCTTCATTGCATGCTGCCTTCTCTAATGTTCTCATTCCCGACATAATTGTAAGCTATCTGGGGAAAGAACTTGCCAATATTTACTGTTTTGTGATCCCTGACCTCATTCCGCTATCTGTACTCAGAGTGGAGCTAGCCAAGTACGGCGGCGTGAGGTTGCTGTCTTCCACACTCCCGGCCATTTGAGAGTATTGCCCCTTCTCTGTTCCCCGCTCCCTTCTAGCCTCACGATGTTCATGCCCTGCTACAGAAGGAGGAGTGGTAGAGAGATGAAAAGCCATTACCGAGCAAGGGAGACAGGAAGGTCCCTAGAAAACATTGTCATACAGGCAATCTACTATTTCAGGAACATTTCTCTTCTTGTAGGGGCTATGATATTGGGTCTGGATCTCTTAGGAGTCTATGGGTGAGTCTTGGGGATCCATAAACCCCTAGATTTTCAGGCACAGTTCTGTGTTATACACTTCGTTCTATGGAGAAAGTTCACAGTTTATAAAGATCTAGTGAGTTCAGGAAATGTTCCCCTCCTCCCTCATTCCATTGTCCCTGGGAATTTAGCCTCCACTTTTCTAAAGAAATCGTTAGGAGGTAGTATGAGGTCATGTTGATTCTAGAATCTTACCTTTTCCACAAAGTACATAATGCCCTCATGACCACGCTGACGAGGGGGCTTCCAGCTGAGCACCACATAGCTCCGGGTGGCCTCAGTGACAGAGAGGTCTGTCGGGGGGCCAGGCACAATACCCTCTGAAAAACAACAAGGAAACATGAGAAGCACACATTCTGGGTAGCCCAGGATACTCAGAGAGCCACAGATGCTGCTCTCTTTGTGGAGGAAGAGTTAATTATGGCTCCATAGTATAAAGAAATACCTTGTCTCTAAAATTCGCCCACAACATCATTCATTCATTCATTCTTCAAATGCCATTGAGCAGTTGTTGTTGTTTTGGTTTTTTTGTGGGGGAAAGGGTCTCACTCTACCACCCACGCTGGCGTGCAGTGGTGCAATTTTGTCTCACTGCTGCCCTGACCTCCTGGGCCCAAGTGATCCTCCCACCTCAGCCTTCCAAATAGCTGGAACCACAGGTGCACACCACCACACCTACATAATTCAAATTTATTTATTTATTTATTTATTTTTTGTAGAGACGAGGTCTCCCTATGTTGCCCAGGCTGGTCTTGGACTCCTGAGCTGAAGTGATCCTCCTGCCTTGGCCTCCCAAATTGCTGGGATTACAGGCGTGAGCCACAGCGGCCAGCCCCATTGCTCATTTAGAATATAGAGCTAAGGAATCTAGGATACTCTTCTTATCTTTAGTTCTGAGGCCAGGTCAGGAGTGTTAGGGTGAAAGCAAGGACAAACTTTCAGAGGCACCCTGATCCCAGAAGTCCCAGAGCATCTAGAGTTTCGAGCCACATGAACCCCCAACAAGCAAGATTTACCCTGGCTCAGATATGAAAATAAGTGGGGCACTGAATCCTATAAGCAGACAGGCAGGAGCCAAGGACCCAGTGGAGCTGAGTTTATAGTTTTAGTAAAGTTTAGGACAGTTTCAGTTTATAGTAACAGTGAAGTTGGTCTTATCAGGCAGGGGGGAAGGAGACTGGAAATACATAGACTCCAGAGGTCAAGAAAAATAATGGGGTACAGAAAAAATATTTAAAGAAATAATGATGAAAAATTTCCAAATCTGATGAAAACTACAAACTCACAGATTAGAGAAACCTGCAAACCCTAAGCACAAGATATACGAAGAAAACTACGCAATGCATATCATAATCAAACGGTAAAAACTAGTGATAAAGAGAATATATTAAAAGCAGATAGAGAAGACACATTATATATTGAGGAACAAAAATAAGAATAAAAGCAATCATTCTTGTAGTGTAGATCTGCATTATGCTGGACAAAGCTCTTAAAGTACTGAGAGAAAAAACTGTCAACCTAGAATTCTATACTTAGTGAAGATATAGTTCAAGAATGAAGGTAAAATAGAGGTTTTTTTTCACATAACAAAGGATAAAATACCAGCACTACAAGAAATGTTCAAGGAAGTGCTTCGGGTGAAAAGAAAATCATATCAAATGGAAATCTGGATTTATACAAAGAAATGAAAAGCAATGGAAATGATAAAAATGTGAGTGAATAAAACCTTTTTTCTTACATTTTATATCTCTGAAAGATAATTGACTACAGTCAAAATAATAATATCATATTATGTAGTTTACAATAATATGCAAATAAAATGTATGACAATAACAGCACCAAGGGTAAGAGTGGGCAATGGAATAATACTGTTGCAGGCCAGGCATGATGCCTCATGCCTGTAATCCAGACAGTTTGAGAGGCCAAGGCAAGTGAATTGCTTGAGCTCAGGAGTTTGAGACCAGCCTGGGCAACTTGGTGAAACCCCATCTCTACAAAAAATACAAAAATTAGCCAGGTATGGTGGTATGTACCTACAGCCCCAGCTACTTGGGAGGCTGAGATGGGAGAATTGCTTGAGCCCAAGAAGTTGAGGCTGCAGTGAGCCATGGTCATGCCACTGCACTCCAGCCTGGGCAACAGAGAGAGACCCTGTCTAAAAAAAAAAAAAAAAAAAAAAAAGCACTGTTGTAAATTCTTACACTACATGTGAAGTAATATAATATTACTGGAAGGTAGACTATGAAAAGTCAGGTCAGGACAAAGGAGGTAAAACACGAATATCAGGAATGAGAGAGGTGACACCACTACAAATTCTGCAGATATTAAAAGGATAATAAGAAAATATGAACAACTTTATGAATGAATAAGTTTCTTGAAAGATGAAAACTATTAAATTTTACTCAAGAAAAAGTAATAACCTGAATAGTCCTAAATTTATTTTAAAAATTGAATTTGCAGTGTAAAAGCTTCCCACAACAAAACAAAACAAACAAACCAAAAAACAAACCTCCAGGCCTAGATGGCTCCACTGGTAAATTATACTAAATGTTTAATAAAAAAAAAAATAGAAGTCCACACAAGCTCTTTCGAAAAATTAAAATAATGGGAACACTTTCCACTCATTACCCTAATACCAAAACCAAGCCAAGACTTTACTAGAAAAACCACAGACCAATATCTTTTATGAATATAGATGCAAGAATTCCTTAAAAAATTTTTAGCAAATAAACTCCAGCAATGTATAACACAGCATAACATAGTGACATTCAACCCAAGACTGTGAGGTTTAGTTTGCGTCACTTACTTTATTTAGGTTTAATAATCTAAAATTAATCAATGCAATTCAACATGTTAAGTGGAAAAATAAAAATCATATGATCTTCTCAATAGAAACAGGAAAAGCATTTGACAAAATCCAATGCTTTTCCCTAATATAAACTCTCAGAAAACCAGGAGTATAAGAAATTTTTCTCAACTGGATAAAGGATATCTATACAAAACCTACACTTAATGTTATACTTAATGGTGACAGCCTGAATGCTTTCCCCCTGAGATCAGGAAAAGGCAAAGATGACCAGTCTACCACTTCTATTCAACATTGTACTAAAGGTTCTAGATGGAGCAATAAGGAAAGAAAAAGAAATAAGAGGTATCCAGATTGAAAAGGAAGCCATTAATTTATCTTTATTTACAGATGGCATAATCCTGTAATAGAAAATGCATAATAAATTTCATAAAAAACCCTAACGTTTGTGAGAATTAATAAATTAGTTCAGCAAGGATGCAGGACACAAAATCAATATACAAAAATCAATTGCGTTTCTTTCTAATAGCATCAAAAATAAATTAAAGTAAAAAGCAATACCATCTACAGCATCATCAGAAATCTGAAATACGTGAGAGTAAATCTATAAAAATGTGCAGGACCTGCACACTAAAACTACTAAGGTGAGAGAAATGAAAGCAAAGCTGAATGAATGGAGATACAGGCTATGTTCATAAATCAAAAGACTCAATACTGTTCAGTTGAAATCCCAGCATGTGTTTTGTAGAAGTTGATAAGCTGATTTTAAAATTTATATAGAAATGTAAAGACAGAATAGCTGAAACAACTTTGGGAGGAAAAAAAACAACATAAGATTAGAGGACTTGTACTGATTTTAAGATGCTAAAATTTATATGTCAAATAAAATGAAACTCAGAAAAGCCGTAGTAATAAAGACAGTATGATATTGATAGAGGGGAAAGAAAATTGACCAATAGAGATTCCAGAAATTGATCCACAAATACGTAATAAATTGAATTTGACAATGGTGCCAAGACAAATTTGTTGGGTAAAGAATAATCTTTTCAATAGATATTGCTGAAATAATTTAATAGCCATATGCAAGTATGAATGATAGTAGTAACTGAGACCCTTACTTCTTGTAACATAGAAAAAATTAATTTTAAATGCGTCACAGAGTGAAATGTAAAAACGAACGCTATAACATTTCCAGTGGGAAAAAAACAGGAAGAATACCTGGATTTGACAAAGATGCCCAATGTCACAAAAACTGGCAAATTAACACATGAAAAGATGCTCAACATTATCAATAAAATGCAAATCAAAGCCACAAAGAAATATCACTATGAACCCACTAGAATGGCTAAAATTAGAAAGACTGGCCACACTAAGTCCTAGTGACAAAGCGGGAGCAACTGGAATTCTCATGTGGTGCTGGTGGGAATGGAACACGGTACGATCATTTCAGAAAACAGTTGGCAGTTCCTTTAAAAATTAAGCATACACTTACCACATAACACATCCATTCAACTCCTAGGTATTTACGCACGATATAAATGAAAGCATATGTCCACAGAAACAGTTAAGAATGTTCATAGAAGCTTTCAACAGTGAATGGATAAATACATTGGAATGAATTGATACACACACCAATGTAGATAAATCTCAAAATAATTATGCTGAGTAAAGAAAAGCAGACAAAAATGAACACGATTCAATTGATCTACAATTGTGGACAACGTAAACTACAGTGACAGAAAGCAGATCAGTGATGGCTGGAGATGGGGAGACATGAAAGGGAGGAATTACAAAGGGGAAGGGGAAATTTTAGGGGTGATAAATATGTTCATTATTTTGAAAATGGTGATGGTTTCACAGGTATATACACGTGTAAAATTTATCAAATTGTACATGTTACATATTTGCAGTATATTGTATGATAATTACATCTTAATAAAGCTTTGAAAATAAAATGGGATTCTCTGACTTAAGTTACTTACAATCTCCATATATTTTAGAATGTTCTTCCCAAAACATCTTAAGCAATACACACGGCACCCTCTACAACAAAAGCCAAACTGCTTAGCAAAACATCAGCAATAGTATCTGGGGCAACCAGACTTCTTACCTGAAGGTTCTTCTTCAGTAACAATGATCTGTCCAGTCCAGGGTGCTGAGGGGCGACCTGAACAAAGACAAATAGAAGAATTACAAACGTTCACAAGTGTGCAATTTATCAGCTGCACTGATGAGTTGGGGAAGTGGCCAGATTAGTCACAACTGGGGTTGTTACTAGTAGACTTCTGTGTTTTCCCATGAATGGTATCAATCATGTAGAGGGCATTGTGGGAAACACAGCCCCTGTCCTCAAGGTACTCATAATCTCCTGGAGCCTGGAATCCGCCTGGACTGGCTGCGTGGACGTTTCTGGAACTGTACTGGCACAAGCTAGGTAAGTAACCTGTGTTCATTTAACTGCTCAATATGAATCTCCTGGAACAGGTAGGCTTGCTCATCCCCTCTGAAGAGATAGCATGCGTTTGGGAGAAACATTTCCAGAAAATTGTAAGTCCAGTAGTTATTTATCTGTCATAATAAGATGAAAGAGGAGAGGGAGTGCTGATCCTGCAGTAAAGCTCAGCAAAGCAAATCTTTCCCATTACATTTTGAAAAACATTATCTCCAAAGGAAATCAGTTGAGATCCTGAGCAAGGAAAATGAATGATACGGGTACAAAGTTAAAGAGGAAATTTCACTTGTATGATCCCATAAACATCAGAAAGAGAGAGTGGTTCTACTCTTGCATTAACCAGGGGACTTTCTGTCAGAGTTTGTGCAAAAACGGAAAGGCGGTGAAGAAAATAACTTATTTTCAATTCAAACAAATCTTATTTTGATTAGAATTGATAAAAGAGGAGAAAACGAATGTATGAGATGGAATTTGCAAGTTCAGAAAAGAGGGCAGGAAGTCAGAGGGTTGGTGAAAAGTGACTGAAGAGCAATCAAGGAGCCTGATGGGACACGGTTGCTGGGGAAATGGTAATATTATTATTATCATTTTGAGATGGAGTCTCGCCGTCGCCCAGGCTGGAGTGCAGTGGCGTGATCTTGGCTCACTGCAACCTCTGCCTCCCGGGTTCAAATGATTCTTCTGCCTCAGCCTTCCAAGTAGCTGGGATTACAGGTGCCTGCCACCACGCCTGGATAATTTTTTGTATTTTTAGTAGAGATGGGGTTTCGCCATGTTGGCCAGGCTGGTCACGAACTCCTGACCTCAGGTGGTCCACCCACCTCGGCCTCCCAGAGTGCTGAGATTACAGGTGTGAGCCACCACAACCAGTCAGTGACTTTATTTTAATTAGACTTTTATGATGCCACTACATGTACTGAAGGTAAAGAATAACACTGTGATGGAGCATAGACCAGCAGTCCTCTACAAAGGTGATTTTGCCCCTCAGGTGATATTTGGTAGCGTCTCCATGACACTGCTGGTATCTAGTGGTTAGAGACAAGGGATGTTGCTCAGCCTCCGGCAATGAACAGGACACCCCCAGCCACCTCCCGCAACGACAAAGAATTACTGGCCTAAAATGCCAGTAGGGCCAAGGTTGAGAAGCCTGGCATAAGACTGAAATGTTACTATCCAACACTTCTCGTAATGTCATTTTATGTTCCCTATTGTTGGAGATGCCATATGGGTTTCCATGAAACAAATATAGGGCATGATTCATGTACCATGGTTTTGACATTAAGACTTGGAGACTAAATTTATTAAAAGATTATTATTATTGTTATTATTGAGACAGGGTCTCACTCTGTTGCCCAGGCTGGAGTGCAATGGTGTGATCACAGCTCACTGCAGCCTTGACCTCCCGGACTCTAGCAATCCTCGCACCTCAGCCTCCTAAGTAGCTGGGACTTACAGGTGTATGCTACCATGCCTGGCTTTTTTTTTTTTTTTTTTTTTTTTTTGTAAAGATGGGGTCTTTCTATGTTGCCAGGGCTGCTCTCAGAACTCCTAGGCTCAAGCAATCCTCCCATCTTTGCCAAGTGCTGGGATTACAGGTGTGAGCCACCACGCCTGGCCTGAAAAGATGATTTTTGACAGTCTAATATGAGAACTCAAACCTAGATTAGACATAATGTTGTCTATCTGTTTTTCCTTTGATATAGAGAGACGTACTGTGCTGAGATATTAGTGCTCTAAGGGAGGACTCCAAGGTAAAGAAATAGACCTAGAGGCAGAAAAAAAAATTATTTTTGGAATGTATAATAATGGGAATAAGAATGTTCTCCAGGCTCTTTGCTTTCATACTTCATTCCACACACAATGCCTGGAACTCAGTTTAACAATATAAATGTTTCTGAATAAAATAAAATAAAATAAAATAAAATAAAATAAAATAAAATAAAACCCTTAAGAGAATGACTAAGGCAAAGTTTTTGGGGGATTTTTCCCCCTCGGATTTTCTGATGAAAAAAGGATTTCTTGTTCTTGTCTCCCTCTAGTGGAAGGGAGAGGAACAACCTTGCAATGAAGCTGATTCTTGCAGTCATTTTAAAAAGGTTTAGGGAAGGTCCTGAAAAATGAAAAGTGCTTACTTTTAAGTCTAGCTTTCTCAGCTGGATCCAGAGCAGCCACGGGCTCGGAAACTCGAGATGGGAAACCTATTCCCGTTTTATTCACAGCTCGAACTCGGAAGATATAGGAACGACCTTCGATCAATCCAGTGACAGGAAAACGAGCAAACTTCACAGGTGTGTCATTGCACTGCGACCAGTTATCTGTGCCCACCTCACACCTAAAGGAATGAGCATGATTGACAAAACTAGTAAAAGAAGTATGGCTTAATGAATATCTCCAGAGCTGCAAAATCACCCAGTTGTTTCAGATCTCCCAGTAAAACATCCAAGTCAGGCGTGGCTCGCTAGCTGCTGAACTGCAGGCACCCAGTTTCACTCAAATGCACTGTGTCTTCTTTACCAAGAGGAAACAAGCCTCAGATCCTTCCTGAACGCATAAAAGGCAGGCATCTGAGGGGTCTTGTGTACAAAGCAGAGGGGTTTGGGGGCTGCTGGGCTAAGCAGATAAATATACCCAATCTTAGCACTGGAGAGGACCCCCAAACATCCCCCCGGCGGATGCCTTCAATTCTACCATTAGTGACTTCTCTGTCTTCCTTAGGTATTTCCTTTGAAAAACAGAGATATTATTGAGAAAACTGGCGTCGTAAAAGATAGCTATTTGCACTGTAGTTTGGAGACTAGTTCACCATATTTTCTCACTTGATGGTCATTACATCCTGTATAGAGGGTAAGGAGGTTATTGTGGAGATGTTTGTTTCTTTAACTGAAGAGACTGATGAGAGGTGGGGAGATGCCCAGGCCTGGCAGGGGCAGATTGAGTAGGTACTTGGAAACACTGATTTCTAATTGAGTGCTTTTACAGCAGTTGGTACCTGGGGATGGAGTGGGTCACTCCCAGCAGACAAATGTGACAACTCTTATCATGCTGTTGGCCTGATCAACGAAGCTTCAGGGGCTCAACATGTGACTAAATTTTACAGCATTAGGATTAAGCAACTCTTACCTTTTTTATGAGCAGAGTGCTGCACTTTTAGTTCATATCATTTCCCCAACATGGGCTCTATGTCCAAAATGTATAATTCCCAAATGATTCTCAGGGGCCTGGGGGTTGCCAGTGGCAGGACAGAGGCGGCTGGTGTGGGAAGTTTATCTCCCCTCCTCACAATCACCTTCCTCTCTTTGATATAGACAATAGACAATTTCCTTACGTAAAGTGGAATAGACAACTTCCTCACTTTCCTTATGTAAAGTGTTGTCTGTCAAACGTGGCTTCGATCCCTGCCTTCCATCCATTTCCCCTAATCCTCCTTGGTAGAAATTCTGGAGCTGCTAGGATTTTGGGGAGGTGGGGCGGTGGCAGAAGCCGATAGGGCCAGGACAATTCTTCAAACTACACCTGTCCCCAGAGATTCTGCCAGGACTCAGCCTCTTCTCTGTGCGATACTGTGGTGACCCAGTGACACTAGAGGATCCTTCCTAACCTCATGTGGGCAGAAAGAAAGGCGGAACTCACGGCTCCTGACACTGTCCGCAGCACGTTGGAGCAGAAAGAACACAAACCTACAGCCAGGCTCACAGCTGAATTCTAGTTCTGCTACTTCTTACCCGCGTGATCTTGGGCGAGTTAGTGCTTCCTCACTGATATGTGGTCTTGGGCCTCATTTCCTACTTGAAATAAAAGCAACGACCTCACAGGGTGGTTATGGGTTAGTGGTTAATATATGCGAAGTGTTTAGAACAATGCCATGCACACAGTAAATGCCTAATAAATCATAGCCACAAGGTGGGTATTTTCATTACGACTAAGGCCAGAGGAGAACAAAATGTACTGATTGTCCCTGGCCTTTCACTGGTCAAAGTGTAAAAATCCCTTGGAAATGTGCCAAAGACAATAAAGCACAAAAAAAGAATATATCTAAACCTTCACAATTCATCACTACTAAATGATGAAATGTTGTGGAAGCATTTTTTCACATGGATGGTTAAATAGTATATAATTTATTAGAAATATTTCTTACAAATAGTTCTGAGCACAATCGCCTGTATTTATGTACTGCGAGGTTCAACGCACCCTTGGTGCAAACTCATTGTGCTAATACGACACAGATTGTCCGTCTCTAGTGATTTCTACAATGAGGTTTCATTACTCAAAAATGAAAAGAGAATTGGAGCAATGATCTGAATAGAAACCAAGTCAGAGAACAATGTTATTTAGGCCAATAATCTAAACTTGCTGTCTGTATTGTCCAAACTCATGTCATAATTAATGTGTAAAGCCCAATTACTATAAATATCAGAGCCTCTAAAGTTTTGGAGAATGTAGACAACACTTGTAGATAGTGCATAATTTGCTACTATTGATTTTTTGTTGTTACTTCTTTGTATAACTTGGAAACACATCCTGAGGTAGAAATAAGACTTTGGTAGTATTACCAAAGTAAATATTCTTAAATTATTGACATATTAGGAATATAGACATTAACTATGCTGAATTCCAATTATTTCATTTCCAAGGTGGCCTCTATGAGGTCTACAAATTCATAACATTCTTGCCAAATTAGTGACATAAGCTGGTAGCCAAATTCAAAAAAATTCATCTTTGGAATTTAGGTAAATAATTAATTCATTTTTGGAACTTTTACCTAAATTCCAAAGAAGGATTTTTTGAATTTGACTACCAGCTCATGTCACTAATTTGGCAAGAATGCTATGAATTTGTAGACCTAATAGAGACCTAACAGAGGCCATCTTATAAATGAAATATATATATATATACACACACACACCCCTATTTACCTAAGTTCCAAAGATGAATTTTGTGACACTATGATATGAGCTGTCACATTTGTCTGCTGGGAATGACCCACTCCATCTGCAGGTACTAACTGCTGTAAAAGTACTCAATTAGAAATCGGTGTTTCCAAGTACCTACTCAACATACACACACACACACACACACACACACACACACAGAGGTATTTATAATGGGTATATATACCCATTTTATATATATATACATATATGTAGGACCATTATATGTATGTGTGTCTATGTATGTGTACGTATGTGTACATCTATACACACACAGAGAAAGAGAGAGCGAGAGACTGAGACAGAGACAAATAGAGAAAAAGAAAGATGAAGAGAGATACAGAAATAGAAACAGAGAGGAAGGCCAGAAAAGAAAATATTTCCCCTAGAAATGATGGGAGAAATCAAGACTGCATCTCTATGACCAAATAACTGTAACTGATATTAGCCTAAGCACTAACTTGTCAATAAAATATCCGAGAATAGGACTCCCTCCATCGACAGCTGGCTGTTTCCAAGAGATGATGATATAATCTTTGTTGGCCTCCAAGCACTTCACATCCAAGGGAGCAGCTGGGGCTCCTTCAATCTCTGCATCAGCATCTGTGGAGAGAGAAGGATCCCATTAACCCTCTCAGACATGCTGTCAGCTCGGCAGGCGGAGGTCTCAGTGCACACGCTTCTTACCACATCATCACAGTGGCTCCATCTTTGGCCCCAACACAGCAAGCATCAAATCTTGCTATTTGTTGACCAACATGTGTGTTTTTCACCTTCGGCAGGAAGAACATTGGGTCAGAAAATAGAAAGTGCTCTGAAAAGAACCCATGACCTTTGTCTCATGGTCCTTCCAGCCCAAAATGTTCCAAAAGAAAATTAATATAGAGATGCTGAAGATTGCATTCAGACAAGTCAGTTGTGCCAGAAAGTCAGTTCTCATGACATTGATTGTGCAATGTTGCTAAGAAAAAACTAACAAAGGCCCCCAAGAGGGACAAATGCCCCTTCTGGAGGCATCCGCAAGAAAATACGAGTCATAGAGCTTCGCCAGTCGTAGGCAAGACACTACCATTTTGAAAGAGAAAACATTTGTTTTAATCAAATGATTGTCACCAAACTGAAGACACTTAGGGAAAGAACTCCAATGCAATACTCACATCTGAGCTTAGTTTATCTGAGTTTAGTAAAAGTCCAGGATAATACAAGAAACAGTACAATCCTTTTTTATGAAATGGGATCCCCTGACCACGCAGCCCCTCACAGCTAAATTAGTGAATCAGGGCTGTTTATAGGAGGGAGAAAAGGGGGAACGAAAATATTCAGTTAGCAACCTTTTAAGTGAGAATAATTAAGACAAGAGGCAGGGTCCCTGGGGGCGGAGGCCCACATTTGCCAATTCCTCCTGGCATTTGACCAACGCTTTCATAAACGGAGTTAGTAGAAGAGGGTGAGACATGCGGGAGCCACTCACTCAAGGGAAAGCACCCATGTCAACCAAACAAACACTTTCTTTTCCTATGATCTACATTCTGTAACTCTTATGAGTTACAAGGACATTTGATAACAGCAGAAATATTTGTCTACTGCATTTAATAGGTTTGCATTACCTGTGAAGAGCTCAAGCCACTTGGGTTTTGAACATTCTGTCTCTTGCTCTGTGAACCAGCAGGAAAGCGTCTAGGCAAATATCTCCTGCAGAAGTGCTATAGGAGAATGTAACTAAATCATTGTGCCTAAAACTTAATGCAGAATCTCTGCGTGGCACTCAATGGGAAACGAGCATTTTGATGAGGAGACACGTCTTTCCTTCCAGACTTTCAGAGCACTAGATGGCAGAGGGTGGTGCTGCTGATGACAAAGGCAGAGCAGAGCTGCAGAGGAGGTGGGGATGCTGAGGCTGACATGCTTGGGCTGCAAAAAAGGCATTGCTAGAAAGCCACTCAGCTACAAGGGGGACAGCTGGCAACCTCCAGCCATGTCCTTTGCTAATGGCCTATAGCACAACAACCAGCAGCCCCTGAATTGATAGAGCAGAGTTTAGTGAGCTGGGCATCCATGGCTTAGCTGCACGATGGCAGGAATACGCTGTTGTGGAGCCTGGCAGACAGCGGGCATTCAGGGAGCCATTGTTCAGCATTTGTATAGCATTGCTTGGAACTGAGGTGGGCTTGACAATCTTCCAAGTTACTCAGGCATTCATTTGCTCATTCATTCGTTCATTCATTCAGTGCTCTTCTAGGTGTTAACTGCAAAAGTTAAAAAATAAGGATCCTAACTGGGTGCCGTGGCTCATGCCATGGGAGGCTGAGGCAGGTAGATCACTTGAGCCTAGGAATTCAAGACCAGCCTGGGCAACATGGTGAGATCCTGTTTCTATGCATTAAAAAAAAAAATAGCCAGGTATGGAAGTGCGGGCCTGTGTTTCCAGTTACTTGAGAGGCTGACAGAAGAAGATTGTTTGAGTCTGGGAGGTAGAGGCTGCAGTGAGCTATGATCGCACCACTACACTCCAGCCTGGGTGACAAAGTAAGACCTTGTCCCCAAATAATAATAATAATAATAATAATAATAATAATAACCTTCTTTTTCTCAAGAAGCTACAATATAGTGTGAGAAGCAAAACATACTTGGGATGACAAGCTACAACTGTGAAGCAAGGAATCACAGTATTTGGCTTCTAGCAGCTGCTACACAGTGTGGGGCCCACAGCACCCTTCAGACAACATTAATCCTCTTCTATGCCTCTGCCCTTCCCTCTCCCAGCCCTCCAAATAGCCAAACTTTTGTAAGTTTGATTATTAGGTCAAAGATTAGCTTACTACTCTTTATATTTTGACCTCTGACACAGACTATTAAAAACTTTTTGCAAAATGTAAGTAATTCTATTGTCTTTATTGTAAAAGTATTATATATATTTTATGTGAACTGTATGATAATCAAAAAATATGTTAAAATCCCTTTTTTATAACCCAGAGATAACTACTATTAACATATTGGCCTAAATCTTTCTAGACTTTCTTCTATATTTATAAACTCAGAAATGATTATTTTTGAAACAAAGTGATCTTACTATGTAGTTTCATGTAAGCTGTTTTTTCTTGATATATTTCCATATCAATACATGTGGGTAGACACTGGTTTTCATTGCTGTGTGGTATGTCATTGTTTCATGGAGCATCTATTATACTTTATTCTATAACTTGCATATTGGTGAATATCTATATTTCTTTCAATTTTCCTCCAAACGTTTTTTTCACCTCTGTCCACTTAGCTCTTAGAACTAGAATTGTTGGAAATGTGTGTTTTTGATATTTAGTGGCAAAGACCCTGAGAAAAGTTAAACCAATTTATACTCACCAGCCACTGTAGCAGTGTTGTTCCTCCTTTACCCCAGTGGATTTTAAAAAATGTTAAATCTTTTCAATATTTTAGGAAAAATAATCTCATTTCAATTTTCTTTTTTTTCTTTCTTTCTTTTTTTTTTTTGAGATAGGGTCTCACTCTGTTGCCCAGGCTGGAGTGCAGTAAGGCAATCATAGTTCACTGTGGCTTTGACCTCCCAGACTCAAGCTCTCCTACCTCTTCAGCCTCCCAAGTAGCTAGGGCTATAGGCATACTCCACTATGCCCAACTAATTTTTTAATTTTTTGTAGAGACAGGGTCTCACTATGTTGCCCGAGCTGGTCTTGAACTCCTGGGCTCAAGTGATCCTCCCACCTGGGCCTCCCAAAGTGCTGGGATTACAGGCGTGAGCCACTGTGCCCAGCCTCATTTGAATTTTCATTGATTTGATTACTAATGAAAATTTTTTCATATACCTATTTGCCATTTTCAATTCTTCTTTCATGACATTTTAATGACATCCTTTATCACTTTATTATTTCTCTATCTCTTTCTCTCTGCATGAGAGAGAGTGAGAGAGAGATTGTGTGGAAAAAAAAGAAAAGAGAAAGAGAAGGAAAGAATACATCAAAACCTCAAAGAATACGTAATAAAATGATAACACTGGATACCTGTGGGTGGTAGACTTATGGATGGCTTTACTTTTTATTTGTTAAATTTATATTATCTATTTTTTCACAATGAACACATATTATCTGTGTAATAAAATCTTGGCCAAATGTGTACAGCTCTTTACAATGTGTTTCTGCAGACATATGGTGCTTTATACACTGATCATTCTGGTGTGGAAGCTATTTTCTAAGCTGCAAGAATATCAGAGCTCCAAAACAATGCCCTGAAGTGACCTCGTGCAGCTCAATGAATACAAAGTTTAAAAAATACATATATTATTTAAACAATGGCAGTTTCTTACAAAGTTAAACACAAATTACCTAGCAATTCCACTTGTAGGTAGGTACCCAAGAGAAATGAAGATATAGGCCTATAAATATGAACACAAATGTTTATAATAACCAAAGAGTAAAAACGATCACACTCTCCATCAGTGGGTGAACGTACAGGCAAAAGGATGCATATCCATGTATTGGAATGCAATTTAATAAGAAAAAGGAATAATAGGTGTTACAACATGAATGAACCTCAAAACACATAAAGCCAAAGAAGGCCGACATAAAAAACCATAGAGATCCAGAAATGTCCAGAAAGACAAATCTATAGAGATAGAAAGTGAATTAGTAGTTGCAGGAGGCTAGACTGGGTATGGAAGAGGGAAGTAGGGAGGAGAAATCTTTTTGGGTTGATGTAAATTTTCTTTCTTTTCCTTCCTTCCCTTCCTTCTCTCCTTCCTTCCTTCCTTCCCTACCTGCCTGTCTTCCTTCCCTCTCTCCCTCTCTTTTTCTTCCCTTCTTTTTCCCTTCTTCTCTTCTTCTTCTTCTTGTTCTTCTTCTTCCTCTTCTTCTTCTTATTCATCTTCTTCTTCTCCTCCTCCTCCTTCTTCCTTTCCCTTCCTTTCCCTTCCCTGCCTTCTTTTCTTCTTCTCTCTGACTTTCTTTTCTTTTTTCTTTTTGAGACAGGGTCTCATTCTGCCACCCAGGCTGGAGTGCAGTGGTGCAATCACCACTCATCGCAGCCTCGACCTCCTGGACTCAAGCAATCCTCCCATCTCAGCCTCCTGAGTAGCTGGGACCACAGGCATGCACCACGCCCAGCTAATTGTTTTCAGTTTTTGTAGAGATGGGGTCTTGCTATGTTGCCCAGGCTGGTCTCAAACTCCTGGGCTCAAGAGATCCTCCTTTCTTGGCCTCCCAAAGTGCTGGGATTACAGGCGTGAGCCATTGTACCTGGTCAAAATTTTCTAAAAGTGGAGTGTGGGTAATGGTTGTCTAACTCTGTAAATAAACTAAAAAGCACCAAATTGTAATTTAGCATGAGTGAACTTTATGGCATGTAAATTATATCTCAAAAATATGTTTTTAAAAACCTAATATATATCATTTAAAATAAATTTATATGTGAAATCTTTCTCTAAAGATTGTAAAATTCACAATGCAATTCTGAAATTTACCTTTCCAATTTTGTCTTTTCCATTTATCTTTTCAATTCTCTCACATCAACCTCTGACAAACTGAGAATCTTTCAATTTCCTTAATTTGTGGATTTGAAAGCTGGCTTGAGTGTAAATTTTAAATTGGAACACCTTCGCCTCATCCATAGTTAGTAACGTGCAGTCTGGCCTAAACCTGGCAAAGAGGCACCTTTCTGGGTGTGGGCACTGAGAAATGCTGAGGAACCCTAGACTAGGTCAGAGTTCCCAGAAAAAGTTCACGAAGGAAGGAGCATGACAAAGATTTTTGGAATAGCCAGCAATGTTCTCTGGCTCTGGTAAAACAACGGAAAGCGGAAGCAAAGACTTAGCTTAGTTCATCCTCATCTAGCCAGGTTTATCCTGGCGATTTGGCTAAATGAACACACTTGCTAATTGCAGTGTGTCGGTTCTCACTGCGATTTTCCCAGAAGGCCAGCTCCTGTCTTCCCTGACGATACAGACTTTTTCATGATGCCTCTGTGGCGGAGAACGCCTGACACGCTTTTCAGATGTTATAGATATTCAGATATCTGTACCAGCTGCCGGTCTGGGACAGAATTCAATGATCATTTGTATTGTTCAATGCTGATGTGGTATGGCCTAACTGTCCCCAGTAATCATTCTTCCGGTTTCCTTTTAGTACTAGGACCCCTGAGCGTTAGCAGAAAACATGGCTGGCTAACAAGAGACTGTACATCCCAGCTCCCCGCACTGTGAAGTGTCTGCATGTGCTAAGTGTGCACCAAGCAGAAGTGATGAGTGCAATTCGGCCTCTGCCCCTCCACTCCCTTTCTTTCCCCTCCCCATAGGCTGGGATGGGAACCTGGGACAGTACCCCAGGCACGGTGCAATAACAACATAGAGGGGACCTGGGAAGAGGCACCAGGATCATACCCAACTGTCACATAGAGGAGAGAAACAAACCTTTTGTTATTTCATTTCAGCAGCTTAGTCTAGATCCTAATTAAAATCCTGGGTTAGCCATTGGAAGATCTACAACCTAGTTCCACTTCTGCTTCTAATTAACTGAAGTTTTTGGTAACTTACTGTACTTTTTTGAACCTCAGTTTCTGCATCTTAAAATTAAGGGGTTGTACTAGGATGAGAAGTCTAATATTTTTTGAGTCATCAACCCCTTTGACAAGCCGGTAAAGCCTAGAGGTCCTTCTGAGAGTAATGCATTTAAACACATAAAATAAAATGTATGTGATTACCAAAAAAACTAATTATATTGAAATACAGTTCTAATCACAGACCCTCTGGAAGTCTGTGGATCCCAGCTGAGCACTCGAAACGTTTATGAGTTTATGATGCTATTTAGCGCATGACAGATAAAAATGAGCTAGTCTACCTGCATTGTTTCTATTTTAAATTTTCTCTACATTATGATGCTTTAACATCTTAGACACCTTTCTGACTAAGGAGGGCCTGCCTTCCTGAGGCGAGCCAATTCTTAGGGCCCAGAGGGGAGCATGACTGATATGCAAACTAACCACTTCAGCCACACCTCCTTTATCTGGCCTGTGAACCCAAGAACCAATATTGCTCTGCCTTAATCATCCCTGGGGCCAGGTACCAGGCAAGCAGGGACCACACCTGTAACTTACAACCTACTGAAATTATTTGAACTAGCCAATCCTAACTTGTTAATTGCCCTACTTTCCTTTCCCAAGGAAACTCCAACAAAGGCCTTGGTCTAGGCACTCCTTTGCTCCTCTTGCCCCTTCTGACTCATGACTGACACTGGCACTTTCCCATGTGGCCCTGCTGTTCCTGTTCTAGGACCTGTGAGTATCATACACGTTGTTTTCTTGTGCCTCTCCTGGATCTCTTCTTATGACTGCATCTGACTAATCATCCCGTAAGAAAACACAGACCACCACCTGGTGGCGTAAAAGTGCTAATGGTCTTCCAAAGTGCTGGGATCCCATGGAGGAATCATATTCCACGTGTACATACCCAATCCATTTAAGACACCACTGAAAAGGCCGGGCGCAGTAGCGCAGGCCTATAATCCCAGCACTTTGGGAGACCGAGGCAGGTGGATCATGAGGTCAGGAGATCGAGACCATTCTGGCTAACACGGTGAAACCCCGTCTCTACTAAAAATACAAAAAATTAGCTGGGCGTGGTGGTTGGCACCTGTAGTCCCAGCTACTCAGGAGGCTGAGGCATGAGAATGGTGTGAATCCAGGAGGCGGAGCTTGCAGTGAGCCGAGATCGTGCCACTGTACTCCAGTCTGGGTGACTGAGCGAGACTCCCTCTCAAAAAAAAAACACTGAAAGAATAGAAAGACTCCTAAAGTCAACAATTATGGTTTGTCTCAAGAATTAAGCTGAAACTCCTTGCTTCCTAGTTCACCAAAACAGAGGCTATAAAGTTCAGTTATGGGCCAAAGGACCTGAAATGAAATAATAAATTTACTCTCTGAAATACATATTAAAGACCTACACCCAAAATAACAGATCCCTCTTCTGCAGCAGCTTCTTTAAACTGAGATGGCGGGTATCATTAGGATTTAGCATCTCCACCTGAACAGTCATAGGGAACTGTACTAGTGGCTCCCTGAAGATGAAGAAAGTCCTGATATTAATGATGGAAACATGGTCTGGAAAATGGTGACTTTTGAGTTGGTGCCCTCAGGGCTCACCTTTTAACTAGGTCTACTTTTTTTTTGCTTTTGTTTTGAGACAGGGTCTCACTCTGTCACCTAGGCTGGAGCACAGTGGCACAATCTCAGCCAACTGGAACTTCTGCCTGCCGGGCTCAAGCCATCCTCCCACTCCAGCCTCCCAAGTAGCTGAGACTACAAGCGTGCACCACCATGCCCAGCTAATATTTTGTAGAGATGAGATTTTACCATGTTGCCCAGGCTGGTCTCGAACTCCTGAGCTCAAGTGATCCACCCATCTCAGCTTCCCAAAGTGCTGGGATTACAGGCATGAGACGTTGCACCCAGTCAGAATTTTGAAATGACTCTTCCATCATTATGAAACATGTTTGAACTGTTTTGTAATCAAAAACTGCTTTGGCTTCAGTGTACTAAATATTGTTAGGTGTTTGGTTTTTTGCTAGGACTTACCTCGAACAAAGACATAAGCACTATATTGTTCATAATATTCTCCCATCCGTACACGGATTGTATAGAGGCCTTCATCTTCTTTGTTGAGATGGGAAAATGTCAGTGTTGCCCGCTCTCCACTCCAAAGTGTTTGCACCCATTTCGATGGAGAAAGAGGTACTCCTAGAAACATTTTAAAAGTAAGCAAATTAACTTATTTTTATTACTTCCTTCTTGTATCCCCTCCATTCCTCTCCTTAGCCTTTTCTATATTGAAAGTGATTTAACTACTAGAGGAAGTCTCTAGGACTTTGAGCCATTCTGATACATTTACATTGGTAAAAATACCGGACCAAAAGTAAGGGGATCAGGGGCAGACACATAATCTGCAGGGGCCTGGTGTAAAATTACATGACAAGCGCCTTGTTCTAAAAGCAGAGAAAAAGTGCAATTAAAGGTGCTAAAATATGTCTTATTCCTTTAAAAAATATTTTATTACTTACAAGAATATAATAGGGGTAATACAAGTTGCAAAAAATCATACTTTTGTGCCATAATTGTATATGCAATCAATAATAATACGTTACTAGTAGGGAGACCTTGATTGATAATAAGATATTGCTGGTCTGCTTTTCTGCAAATTCATTTATTAGTCATCAAAATTAATACTTTTAGCAACTTTATTTTAAATCAAATAATCAAAAGCAGTATCACTCTTTATAAATGCAAGCTCACGAATGAGTTTCCATAATTTTTTTAGAAAGACCTTTCTGCTGATGTAACTGTTACTGGGGCTGTTAAGGAAGTTATATAGGCTATGACAACATTGGGTTAACTTTCTGAGAAACTATTTCAAAATATAAATTTTAGTAATCTAGAACTGATGACTCCAGATTCTAGAATCTAGAATAAAGGGACAATCTGGAATCTAGAATAAAGGGGTAATTATTCTAAGAAGATTTAACTCTTCATACAAATCAGTTTCATGTAAATCTCAATTTAATTTTAAGTGTGAATTTATACAGTTTCCTTTTAATGCTTTGTCCAATATGGCTTTAACTTGTGGAGGTGATACTACAAGCCAAACATGATTTCATGATTTGTATAAAATTCAGGATGTCTGTTTATGTATTCCATTACTGTATCTTCAGTTATAAGTGGTAATTTTTAAACTGTCTTCCTTGTTAATAGGCTCATCCAAAGTTTCATATGAAAATGTTCTTTTCCATCAAATGCTACCATCTTTAAATTTAACTTCTAATTCTAAGCCTCAAAACCAGAGATTCGAACCTCCTTGAAGAATTCTAATAACTGCCTTATGTGCCTTATTGCAGTGTCTACATGTACACTTTTATTTTATAATATTTGACTGACAAAGTTTACTGTCCTATCGCCAGCAGTTCCTGTCCCCATGCTCAGGCCAGGAGTTAATATTCGTGCAGATCCCACAGACCTGAGTTCTGGGGAAGGCCGGGCAAGCTGGCCCCACACTGTGTGTCCCTATGCTGCCTCCACGCCGAGCCCCTTCTCTCGTCTGCAGCCATGGGACCCATCACCACTGCTGCTGCTGCTGCTGGGGCCACCACCATTGCTAATTCCAGTCTGGCCCTAGGTCCTGGTCTCTGCCATCACCTTGGAATGCCATGGTGCCACAGACTGCCCCAAGCGCTCATGTGCACACCTGAAGACCACGCCTGCTGCCTGGTGCTCACACTGTCCACTACCCACTGCTCACTGTGCCCGGGATCCCGCGCCTACATGGGTCTGAACTGCCATTGCCATATTTCCTCCTATCGTGTGCATGTGCCATAGTCCCATTGGACTCCATGTATAAAACACAAGATCAAAGATAAAGTGATCACGAACTTCAAGAGGGTGACAGCAGAGCATTAAACACAGGCCCAAAAAGTCAACTCCGGAGAGGACCTATATTTCAGTCTGATCTCTTTCTATTTCAAGTCTTTTTTTTTTTTTTTTTTTTTTTAACTTTTATTTGAGGTGGCGTCTCGCTCTGTCACCCAGGCTAGAGTGCAGTGGTGTGAGCTCAGCTCATTGCAACCTCCGCCTCCTGGGTTCAAGTGATTATCATGCCTCAGCCTCCTGAGTAGCTGGGATTATAGGCATGCGCCACCACGCCTGGCTAATTTTTTTTTTCTTTTTTTCTTTTCTTTTTTTTTTTTTACTAGAGATGGGGTTTTACCAGGTTGGCCAGGCTGGTCTCAAACTCCAGACCTCAAGTGATCTGCCCACCTCGGCCTCCCAAAGTGCTGGGAACACAGGCCTGAGCCACCATGCCCAGCTCAGTCTGATCTCTTTCACTAACTAATTATGTAACTTTCAGCAAATTACTTAACCTCTCTGTGCCTTTGTTTTTTTACCCGAACAAAATGGACTTTGAATAATAAATAGTAATACAAATAATAATAATAAAGTACCTTATAGGATAATACCGCAAAGCATTATCATTAACTATTTTTTCTTTCATTTTTCTGTATTTTTCCAAAATTTATTTTCTAAAACAATTAAACAGAAAAATTATATGATAATCTTACTAGTATCCTACTGTATGTGTCTGGAATTTTACAGTTTTTTAAGAGCTTTAAAATATAATCCTCTCTATAAATAAACATAGTGAAAACTTTAAGATAAATTAAAAGGGATGATGAAAGTCCCTAGGCCTTACTCATTGCTCTCTCCACAACACATTTTAGGAGCTAGCATAGGCCTCGCAGATAACTATGTATGTAGGGGCAAATTCAGTTTCTTAAATTTCAATGCTTTTTTCAATACCGAGGCATAAAGGGAGGCAGACAGGTCAGAGAAAGTACAAATTTTCGCATGAGGCTTTTTGTCTATATTAGACCTAATACAGACAATATAAAAGGAGGCACATGGTAGTGAAAAGATCTCCAGGCTTAGAGTAAACACCAGCAGGTCTGGAGGTCTCCTGTGGCAAGAATTTGACTGTGTGATTTGGGGTAATCCCTTATTCTCTTCAGACAGTTTCTATATCTTGGTCTATTCTATGAGATATTCTAGTATGGAAACTTAGTGTATTTGGACCTAAGATTTATTGTTATTTTATTTTATGTTTTTTATTTTGTTTTGTTTTGAGATGGAGTCCCGCTCTGTCACCTAGGCTGGAGTGCAATGGCGCAATCTTGGCTCGCTGCAACATCTGCCTTCTGAGTTCAAGCGATTCCCCTGCCTCAGCCACCCAAGTAGCTGGGACTACAGTTGTGCGCCACCACACCCGGCTAATTTTTGTAGTTTTTGGTAGAGACAGGGTTTCACCATGTTGGCCAGGCTGGTCTCAAACTCCTGACCTCAGGTCATCTGCCCACCTCCGCCTCCCAAAGTGCTTAATTAAATCCTTATTTCTTTCTCACACCAAAGTATCATGGCTCTAGGCCCGTTTGAAGCAAAGTGAGATCAAATTGTGATTTAAAGCCAGAGTCAGAGGAACTGACAATGGAAGGAATTTCTTTCTGTTTTACCAGCCTGTTATAATATGATGTAAAACAAAAGGATCATTTTATCTATTTTTGTGTCCTTAGGGGACATCAGTATAACTTGGATATATTGCATGCAGAATATACTTATCAAAAATTTCAAAATTATAAAAAGCCTTTAATACATTAAAACAAAAGTGCCAGAGTCTGAAATTTTTCTGAATGTACTCTTCTAGTTAATTAATAATAATATCAGGATTTTATTATTTCATAAGGTTATGTTTTTTAAAGTTACATACCATTTTTGTGGTATAAATAAGTCTATGAGGATGGGTATTTTACCAAATGGATTAACTTACAAAATGAATATACCTTTTTTTTTTTTTTTTTTTGAGACGGTCGCTCTGTCGCCCAGGTACAATGGCGCCATCTCCACTCATTGCAACCTCTGCCTCCTGGGTTCAAGTGATTCTCCTGCCTCAGCCTCCTGAGTAACTGGGATTACAGGCGGGCACCACCACACCTGGCTAATTTTTGTATAGTAGAGATGGGGTTTCGTCATGTTGGCCAGGCTGGTCTAAAACGTCTGACCTCAGGTGATCCACCCACCTCAGCCTCCCAAAGTGCTAGGATTACAGGCATGAGCCACCATGCCCAGTATAATATACATTCTTTATAATTCTTTCCACATCTTACTTGCTAAAAGGAAAATATCATCTCCACAAATATGAAAGTGTTGCTACTTTGCTATATATGTAAAAATCTTTTAATCGTGTAAAGGTAGTCCCTTCTAACTTCCAGATTCCGTCAGCTCTGATAAACAGATCTGCAATCTGGTCTACAACCTTCTTCGAATAAGAACCTAAGTGAGCATTCATTGTAAAGACTCACCATTTCTGTACCACTGGATCTCTGGCTGGAAATGTTTAATTTCAGGAGTGATGACTACGCGACAGCCTAGACTCATTGTCTCTCCCTCTCTCCCAAAAGACACATCAAATTTGTCATCAAAGTGGATCTCAAATTTGGATGCATAACCATACGGGGTCACAGCAACTGGGTACAAAAATAACAAATATCTGTAATTTTTTTCTTCATCAAAGAGACACAAGCAGTTTAATAAGCACAGGCAGAAAGCAGTCACAGCAAAAAAAAAAAAAAATGAACATATGAGCAAATGATTTATCTGGGTCAAAATGAAACTCTATATAAGAAGTATTTAGAACATATGCATATATAATTTGTATGGAAATTCTTGCTTCATTGGTTATAAAAGCTAAACGCTTATTTGTATTATCGTAATGAATAGAATTTAAAGGGTCAGGTTTAATGTCTTAAATGCAAATTAATACCACTTTTAACCTAGACTTAAATCTTTAGCTGCAACATATGCACTTTGTAATTTTAGACGTTGAGTTAATTTAAACTCTACTGCCTGTACTCTTGGGACAAAATAGCCATATCCATTATTCATAAAAATGGAGTTTTTCATCTGACAAGGGATTGATAACCAGAATATACAAGAGGCTCAAAGTACTCAATAGCAAAAAATTCAAGTAATCCAATTTAAAAATGAGCAAAAGATCTGAATGAACATTTCTAAAAAGAAGACACACAAATGGCCAACTGGTATATGGAAAAATGCTCAACATCACTAATCATCAGAGAAACGCAAATCAAAACTGCAATGAGATATCATCTCACCCCAATTGAAATGTATCCAAAAGACAGGCAATAATGCTGACAAAGATGTGGAGAAAAGGAAACCCTCTTGAGCTGTTGGTGGGAATGTAAATTAGTACAACCAGTATGGAAAACAGTATGGAGTTTCCTCAAAAAACTAAAAAAATTACCATAAAATCCAGCAATCCCACTGCTGGGTTTATATCTTAAAGAAAGGAAATCAGTATATAGCAGAGGCACCTGCACTCCGATGTTTATTGCAGCCCTTTTCACAATAGGCCAGGATGTGAAATTAACCTAAGTGTTCATCCATGGGAGAATGAATGAAGAAAACGTGGTACTTATACTCAATGGAATGTTATTCAGAAAAAAAAAAAAAAAAAAAAATTGAAATCTATCATTTGCAACAACATGGATGGATCTAGAGGACATTATGTTAAGGGAAGTAAGCCAGGCACAGAAGAACCGATATCATGTGTTCTCACTCACATGTGAGAGCTAAAAAGAATTGAACTCATGGAGATAGAGAGTAGAATGATAGTTACCAGAGGCTGGGAAGCTTAGTGCAAGGGGGAATAAGGACGGGTTAGTTAATGGGTACAAAAACACAATTAGATGCAAGGAATAAGATCTAGTGTGTGGTAGCACAATAGTGCAACTACAGTTAATTTATTGCATATTTTCAAACAACAGAAAGAGTGGAATTAGAACGTCCCTAATATAAAGAAATAAGACATGTTTGAGATGATGGATGCTCCAATTACCGTGATTTGATCATTACACATTGTATGTTTGTATCAAAATATCACATGTACCCCATCAATATGTACAACTACTATGTATCCATAAAAATAAAAATAATTTTAGTTAAATAATTTTAATGTAGTTTTAAAATAAGTTGCTTCATTTTCTTTAATGATCTGAGTAATAAATATTACAAGAAATGTCCACAGGAGAAAATGGAAAAGTTTAAAATATTCTAACTTTTAAAAATATTGTTCTCAGAAATATCTTATTTATAGATTGAGTAAATGCAGCCTGCATAATCAACTCTCCTAGGTTTTATTTCCTCTTTTCACCAAAGAAAGAACTTGGGAAAGAAATGACTATTTATTGATGGGTTATTACATGCCAGACACTTTCACATTTGACATATCATCAATTCCTTGCAACAACTCTATGCCGTAGATTTTATTTTCTTCCTCTCTTTCAGGTGGGGATATGGAAGTTCACAAAAGTAACACACACCTAATGCCAGAATTTCACAGGTAGCATATGTGAAATTGAAATTCACACTCATAACTTCTCGATTCCAAAACTTAGGCCTTTTCTCATATATTTTGTCCCTCTTCCTAAGACTTCTTTCATTGCACTTGAAAATGCAAGCTAACATTTACTGAGTTCAACTTTGACCAAGTATTGGTCCAAGCATTTAATACCTATTAACACAAGCCCCATAATAGTGCTATTAGGTAAGTACCACTAATATCTGCATTTTATAGAAGAAGAAACTGATGCATAGGAAGGTAAAATAACTGACCACATTCCCCTGCAGAGCTAGATTTGCACCAGCTGGCCGTTTCTCTGCTCTTGGCCAATACATCGTACCGTCTTGATTTTGTGTGTTCCCAGGTAACCCTAATTAACAGTGATATAACTTCTCTTTGGAAGCACATCTCCCATCTGCCTCACTTTAATGTGTTGATGTTCATTGAGACCAGAGAGAGAAACAACTTGACAGATCTTGCACAGTGCTGGGAGGCTGGGCTGGTTCCAGAGCTGCCTTAGGGGGTAGAGCTGAGGGCTACCGTCAGACATTCCAGACCCAGCTGGAAAGGCAAGTAGGTCTCCTAGAAATGGACCTAACTTCTAGGTTCTCTTCTGTATTTGAGACTGGACTGGACTGTCTGCGATAACTTTGGAGTTCAGTAGAAGGCACCCCAGTTTAACAACCAGAAGACAACACATCATTCTGCTGTCATGTCCTCAATCTTTTATCACATGTACACACTAGCCTGGGAAACATGGTTTAGGGCAGGGGTTGGCAAGTCTGTGGGGCAAATCTAGAAATGCCTCTTGTTTAAACCATTAAGAATGGTTTTTGCGTGTTTTAGTGGTTGAAAATAATAAAAAGAAGCACAATATTTTGTGACATGAAGAGTCATAGGAAGTTTAAATCTCAATGTTCATAAAGGAGGTTTTTTGGAACACAGTCACGCTCATTCATTCTCCTACTGTTAGGCTGCTTTTGTGTTACAGAGGCAGAGTTGAGTGGTTGTGACAGAGACCAAATGGCCCACAAAGTCTACAATATTTACAGTCTAGTCCTTTACAGAAAATGTTTGGTGACTCCTTGTTTGAAATAATGGTTTAGAATTAAAAAGACCAAGTGACACATCCCTATTCTACCACTCTGTGTGGTCTTCTCTAAACTGTTTCCTATCGGCATAGCACAGATGGAAACGCGACTACTTCATAAGCTTTTGGGAAACGTTAAATGAATCAATGTGTACAAAAATGTCTTAGTACATTGTCTGGCAGAACTGATCAATAAATGTTAAGTATTAGAAAAAAGAGCAGAGAGCTTTGTCTGTGACATCTACCAACATTCCAAGCAACTAAACCCCTACCTAGCACATAACAGGTGCTCAGTAAATAGTAACCAAATACGTGAATATGAGCCCTCTGTTTTCTGTTAGAAACAACTGCATTCAATTCAGGGGTCATCAGAGAGGAGGCTCTGTAAGACTGAGCAATAAGAGAAGTGAGAGTGAATTGGACTTTTAGTCCCTGCGTTGACAGAGAAGAGGGGAAAAGGAGAAACATGGATCACGATATGGCTGTGGAAATGGACAAGCTACATTCAGAGGATTGTGAAGTGATCAATAGGCCACTCCTGGGGACACTGGGAGACAAGTCATAGGTTCAGAATTTCCAGCTATTCTTCTTTTTTTTTTGCTGGGGGGGGACAGAGTCTTGCTCTGTTACCTAGGATGGAGTGCAGTGCCGTGATCTCAGCTCACTGTAACCTCTGCCTCCCTAGTTCAAGAGATTCTCCTGTCTCGGCCTCCTGAGTAGCTGGGATTACAGGTGCGCACCACCATGCCTTTGTATTTTTAGTAGAGACAGGGTTTCACGATGTTGTACCAGGCTGGTCTGGAACTCCTGACCTCAGGTGATCTACCCGCCTCGGCCTCGCAAAGTGCTGGGATTACAGGCATGAGACACTGCGCCTGGCCCCAACTATTCTATCTCAGCATAAATCAAGAGATAGGAGAAGAACATGATTTGGGATGTGCTTCTCCGTTGCTCTACCAGTCATCCCTTGTCACCCATGGGGCTGATACCAATGATCACAACTTGGGATATTAAATGAGAAGCCATTGCATGAAATCAGTGGAGCAGGTCAGCCATAGACCTCAAGCTAGCCAGGCAGGTGAAAAACTGATCTCAGCCATTTTCAAAACTACCACTAATTTCTTCATGTTTGAAAACTAAGTTAGGGCTTGACTACCTTTTTCAGTCTGACCACTCTAAGTATATAATGCTTTCAACAACCATAGATTTTGCTTTTATTGCTTCTCATAAATAGAAGTTCTGATGTAAATGAAATGACTGACATTCACAGATTTGCAGATTACCACTGATCAGAATATTTTTAATAGGTTTTTATGTAATCACATTTAGACTTCATTTTAGATTGTACTTTGTAACTTAATGCATTTATTTATTCATTCATTATTGAATACTCACTCTGTGGCAGGCCCAACCTTGCCTTCAAGTGGCTCATGGACCAGGGAGGGAGACTGACACACAACGAGTAACAGGGTCCAGCCTCACTGACGCTCTGATGAGGTGCCGAAGCCTCACCCAGGACACCTAACCCTGATTGGGTAGGGTGTAGCGGTGGCAGTGGGGGGTCAGACCTGCTTTCTCAAGGAAGTGATGCCCATCTGGACATTTAAGGGTGAGAAAGAGTGCTTTGATATAGTCCAGATTCGTGTGTGTGTGTGTGTGTGTGTGTGTGTGTTTGGTGAAGTCATTCTGCCCAGGTTTGTATAATGATCTTTCTCAGTTTAACCCAGAAAGACATAAAGCATTTGCCATTTTTAGCCCATCATATCTAGGTTTTCATAAAACCAGCACAAAGCAATTCGATTCAGAAAGAGAATAGTAACCAAAAAATCTTTTTAAAAAAGTAAATAAAATAACCACAGATACCTACTATATCCAACCTAGCATATACTATGTTATATATAGTATGCATTTATTTCAGCATTATGGACTAGCTTATTATGCCATATTTTACATAGAGGTGACACTTAGTAAATGACACTTAGTAAATTTTTAAACTTACAGCTGAGGGGCATGGTAGAAACCCCAGCATGAAAGCGAGTCTCATCAAACTCTCCCTTATACCCTAGAGAAGAAAACAGAAATGGATGTGAACTGCTTTGTGATAGATTTATTTTAAAACAATGGGAAGAAATTTAAAACACACACACACACACACACACACACACACACACACACACACTTTGAAGAAAACAAATCTAGCAAACCTACTCTTTACCACAACTGAAGCATATGCCGAAAGCTCTCCTTTAACATTCATCGCCGAGGCCCGGTACTGAGCTGTATCTTCAAAATCACATCTGAAAGAACAGATGGAAATGAACATCCATCATAGTGACAATCCTTGTAATTACTAGCTGTTCTATCAGGGAACTCTTTGCTATCACAGCCCCCTGCAAATCAGTGGCTAACACACGGCTCTTTGGTTCTCCTGGTACAGCTACTGTCTCTGATCTAGCTACCTGTGGGATATTAGTCCACGTGATCTACTGTGGTTTCCTGCCAGCAGCATAGACTGGGGAGAACACCTGTAGTTCACTGTGACCCTAGCCTGGGTTCATTTAAAATGTCAAACAAAAAAAAGGCAACCAAGTGCTAGGCACATAAATTACAAAGTGAACAGCATTGTGATCTACTTACTTGTCTAAAGTTGCATTGGGAGGAGAAAACGTGCAGGCATGTCACCTTTGTAGCAAGTAACTACCTGGAGGCACACTGGAGGGTGTGACTTTCCTGCTGTCCTGCCCTTGTGGTGGGTTTCAGTCTGGGGGCAACCAGGCAATGGGGAAGAGAAAGCAGCAGTCCCTCCGTGTAGATTCCCGCAACCTCCCTGAGCCAGGTTGGTCTATGTGTTCTGGCTTGAAAGCTCATCTAAGTTATTTACACTTCATTTCCACTAAGGTTCAGGCCATACTTGGAGTTTCAGCTCACAGCATAACACAAGAAGCACTTTTTTTTTTTTTTTTTTTTTTTTTTTTGAGACGGAGACTCGCTCTGTCGCCCCGGCTGGAGTGTAGTGGCCGGATCTCCGCTCACTGCAAGCTCCGCCTCCCGGGTTTACGCTGCCTCAGCCTCCGGAGTAGCTGGGACTACAGGCGCCCGCCTAATTTTTTGTATTTTTTTAGTAGAGAGGGGGTTTCACCGTGTTAGCCAGGATGGTCTCGATCTCCTGACCTCGTGATCGGCCCGTCTCGGCCTCCCAAAGTGCTGGGATTACAGGCTTGAGCCACCGCGCCCGGCCAAGAAGCACTATTTGGATGTTCTTCTAAGTTATAATACAGAAATTGGAATTCTTATAAAAATGGACCATTAGGGAGAAGAATGGTCTCATGGAGAGATGAAGAGGCTAAGGTTTCAAAGCAGGTTGTTTTATGTCTTATCATTGCCAGTTTCTCGTGTTCTTCATTGTTTCTCAGGATTTAGTTTCATTTGTGTAAACTTTTTTTGTTGCTGAAATTTTACAGACATCAATAGAACCCCAGGAAGGCAAATACAGTTGCCCTTCTCATAACTACTTAATTTTGAAAGTAACCACATAGCTCACTGCTGCTTCAACCGAACCACCCACTTGCAGAACTGACCTGACCTTGGGTCAGGGTCAGTGCTTGGCAAACATCACAGGGTCCTAGCATCACTTGGCCAACTCCTCTGATCTGAGGAGAAGGCTATACGTCTCTTGAGAATGAATAATATAAATTTCACCTTGACATTTATGCACACCATGGTTTTATCTAAACTGAAAATGGTGGGATCTTGTTTAGCTTTTTCATTGACCTAACTAGGTTTGAATTTCAAAATCATCTTGGGAGGCATAATAAACATTTGGGAACTTAGGAATTTTGATGTAGGCTTCATTTTCAAATTTTGCTTTCGATTTTACTTTAAGCTCAAACATCTCAATGTCCAGCCTGCTTCACATACACAGATTGACAGAGTACATACTTTCCCATGGTTCCTGGCAAGCTGAAGGAAAGAACATTATCTCCAAGTTTAGACCACATTCAATGCCACCTACCTGGATCTCCATGGCCTTTAGTTATTAAAAACAAGAGAATGTGATGATGATATTGATTTGGGACTCTGAAATGATTACTGAATATAAAAGCCTCTTTATGCAACATATTTTTCTTACTTACATCTAAATTCCCAAGTATATAAAAAGATAAATAAAAATATGCAAATTGGTTTTTTTCTGATCATCTTTGACTAAATACAAATATAAAATCACTTTGGGAGGTAGTGTGAGCATGGTAAGAATCAGTCATACATATCACTTTCAGGTGTGCACCCAGAGAAGCACTGTATATGAATGTCCCTCATTGTGATCACACAGCATTGGGATGAAATGGGGAGAATGGGCTGTTGGGCTGTTAACTGCAGGGGTGAGACGCCTCCCTGAGCAATGTTGAGCAACACATGGACACTGATGTTCTCTTACGCATTAATCTCCAGAGTGTGCATTCCATATCGACTCTCAATAATGTACTTTCCAGGGTTTGCATGGACATTTATTGGCACCTGGTTTTTATACCTGTAACAGAACGGAAACAAAATGAAGTAAGCTGAAGTGTAAACAACTTCACGATTAAACACACACATACAATTCTTGTTCTTGCAGGAACACCTGTAAACAGAGCACTGAGGGTAGCAGCAGCATTGATTAAATAAATGTAAGTAATATTAGCTTACGTGAAGTGTACCAGCAATACAATCACACTTCTTGATGAAGTGCTTTCCCCTCCTCTATAAACTTACATGAAAAATGTTGACTATTCACAACAATATGGCTGAATGTCATGTAACATAATGTTACCGAAAAAAGCCAGTTTCAAAAGAGTGCACAGCAGAATGATTGCTTTTATATAGAATACAAAAACAAAAAGACTAATTAATGCTACTAGAAATCAGTAGTGTGTTGGGACGCATGAAGAAGGCTTCTTGGATGTCAATAATGTTTATTGATTTGGGTGTCAGTTACATGGGTGTGTGCAATCTACAAAAATTCACTAAAGCAATTCATTTATAAAAGTGTGCAGTCTTTGGGAAGCCGAGGCAGGCAAATCACTTGAGGTCAGGAGTTCGAGACCAGCCTGGCCAACATGGCGAAACACCCTCTCTACTAATAATACAAAAAATTAGCCAAGCGTGGTGGCACACACCTGTAATCCCAGCTATTCGGGAGGCTCAGGCATGAGAATTGTTTGAACCCAGGAGGCGGAGGTTGCAATGAGCCGAGATTGTGCCACTGTACTCCAGCCTGGGCGACAGAGTGAGACTCTACCGCAAAAAAAAAAAAAAAAAAAAAAAAAAAAAAAAAAGTAGGCTGTCTGAAAGGGAAACAAGTGAAACCCAGTTCCTCCTTTGGGCAGAAAATGGTTTTTTGTGTGCATGTTATATTACAATTAAAAAGGTTTTAGGCCAGGCATGGTGGCTTATGCATGTAATTCCTGTAACTCCAGCAGTTTGGGAGGCTGAAGTGGGAGAATCACTTGAGGCCAGGAGTTAGTGACCAGCCTGGGCAACAAGCAAGACCCTGAATCTACAAAAACTACAAAAAATTAGCTGAGTGTAAACCTGTAGTCCCAACTACTCTGGAGGCTACAGTGGTAGAATAGCTTGAGCCTGAGAGGTTGAGGCTGCAGTGAGCTGTGATCGCACCACTGCGCTCCAGTCTGGGCAACATGGTGAGACCCTGTCTTAAAATAAATAAATAAAACAAATAAGCTTTTTAAAAATAAATAAATAAAACAAACAAATAAATACATAAATAAGCTTTTTAAAAAGTTGACCACTGTTGATGTAACAGAGAGGAAGGCGTTGTGTTGGGGGTTTTATTGTTGGCTGTCTGTGAAGGATGAGAGCAAAACATTCTTCCTGCTAACATTCTTGCATGTTGTTAGAAGCAATATCATTGTTTGTTTTTTTCTTTTCTTTTCTTTTCTTTTTTTTTTTTGAGACAGAGTTTCACTCTTGTTGCCCAGGCTGGAGTGCAATGGCATCATCTTGGCTCACTCCAACCTCCGCCTCCCAGGTTCAAGCGATTCTCCTGCCTCAGCCTCCCCAGTAGCTGGGATTACAGGCACCGGATACCACGCCCGGCTAGTTTTCTGTATTTTTAGTACAGACGGGGTTTCATCATGTTGGTCAGGCTGGTCTCAAACTCCTGACCTCAGGTGATTCACCTGCCTCGACCTCCCAAAGTGCTGGGATTACAGGTGTGAGCCACTGCACCCAGCCTGCAATATCATTGTGTTGAACAATCGTTATATTTAAGTGTTTTATTCAATGTCATAAACAAACACAGCTCTTGCCTTGGAAGAATTTATAATACAAATCCTGAAAGGAAACTTCTGACAAGAGCTGAAAGCCTCCCCTTTTCTGACTGTTCCATATCTGGTTAAGCCTCGCAGCCCTCAGAGAGTGGATTACGCAGAGGGGCCTCTCCCTGGGACCCTGTCTTCCGGGTCTGTACGTGGTGCCTGGATTCTTCACCACTTCCTCATGTTCTCAGCAGCCAGTGGCTATGGTGCTGGACCAGGCTTTTCTACTTAAACCATTTTCTGCCCAAAAGAGGAACTGGGTTTCACTTGTTTCCCTTTCAGACAGCCCACTTTGCATGTACAAATGACGTCAATAACCCTGATAAACACAGCTGACATGGAGATTGACTATGAGCCACGCAATGCTCTAAGTGCTTTATGCATACATTGGTAAGTTCAGTTCTCACAACCACGGTATGAGATAGTGTTTTTAACCTCATTTCCCAGATGAAGAAACCAAGGCATGAGGGTTTCAGGAACTTGCCCAGTCACACAGCCAGGAACAGCAGAGGGGGGATCTGAACAGGCAGCCTGGCTGCCGACCCATATGATGCTTCCATTTTCCAATTGTTCTCTCTGCATTTCATTTCTTTAGACTTGTGGACATGATCATAAAGGGGTTTGGGAGTAGGGAACATGATAGAAAGGGAGAGAAAGGAAGAATACTGGCTTCAGTCAGCTCCTTCCTTTCCCCAACTCTCTCTCTCACACACACATACACCCCTACATACTTAAAGCACATTATTCATTTTCTACACTTAAAAAAAAAACAACAAAAAACACTCTCCTCCATATAGCAAAACCAACTCATCCTTCAAGATTCAGATCAAACACAACTTTTTCAATAAACTCTTCTCTAAAATATGATACAATATGAATTGTTCCTGCCTCTCTGCATCAGGGTTCATTGCTTCAAATTACTAAATATAACATTGATCAAAATTATGGTTGGATATGTGTCTCTTCTATTAAGTTGCCAAACCTTTGAGGTTGGGGATTGTGTCTGATCCACATTTACTTTTTGTTGTTGTTGTTTTTGAGACAGGGTCTCACTCTGTCTCCCACGCTGGAGTGCAATGGTGTGATTATAGCTCCCTGCAACCTCCACCTCCCAGGCTCACGCAATCTTCCCACCTCAGACTCCTAAGTAGCTGGAACTGCAGGTATGCACTACCACGTTCAGCTAATTTTTTCTATTTTTTGTAGAGACGGGCTCTCGCTATGTTGCCTACGCTGGTCTTAAACTCCTGGAATCAAGCAATCCTCCCACCTCGGCCTCCCAAAATGGTAGGATTACAGGCATGAGCCACTGCACCTGGTCTGATCCACATTTACTTCTATTCCTACTCCTGAGTAAGAATGAGTCATGGGCAAACACCAGGCCCTCAGAATTGGTTAAATTGGGTAGAACAGAATTATCATGTAATGCAATAGATTAATTGTAGCTTCATAATTTTTTTGGCTGAGAGAACAGAGTTCTGACAAACATACATGTCATGATATGGATGATTTTATTTTAAATGAATAGAGATGAGGTCTTACTATGTTGTCCAGGCTGGTCTCAAACTCCTGGGCTCAAGCGATCCCCCTGCCTCAGCCTCCCAAAGTTGGATGATTTTTAAATAAATGCACACGAAGAAAGTAAGTTGATGCTCTGAGTCTGAGTTCCCTCAGATGTGGAATGGAGAGGGTGGGACTGGCTCAACAATCGCAGCTGCATGGCAGGTGCAGCAACATAACCTTCTCCAAACACAGAAGACCCTACAAGATGATGCAGTGCTGTTTCCTGCCAGCAGCTTCAGACAGCTGTCTCAAAACGGCTCGAGCAGACAGGACTATCTGATCAGAGATGGCCTGGAAAAAGAAATCTACTGGCCACTCCTAGTCTCCAGCATTCCCCGTTTTGATGAAGGACAGGGTAGAACATATTAATTGGCATGCTCTTCTTATATAATTGGTTTAGGTAATTTCACGCTGGACTCAGAAGCTCAATCTGGCTCTGCTCTTTCTTGTGCTGGAGGGTTTTCAGTGGTTCCTCTTTGCCTAAGAAAAGCGCTGTGATACCAAAAGCTGTGACATGTGCTGTTTGACCAAATGACTCAGTGACACTCAATTTGGCTTTTGATCAAAAGTATTGCTCGTATCTCTATAAAATTTTCATTACAAAGTATTCTGCAGGTCAGGAGTGGTGGTTCATGTCTGTAATCTCAGAACTTTGGGAGGCTGAAGCGGGAGGATCGTTTGAGGACAGGAGTTCGAGACCAGCTGGGTAACATGGTGTGACTCCATGACTGTAAAAAATAAATTTTTAAAAATAAAATAGAAGGCTATTTTGCAGCTCCCATAGTTGCTTCACCATCCTTTCCTTCCATTACTACTCAATTTAGCACCTTAATACCTTTTCCCCAGATGATGACTTTTCTATTATCGCCACATGGTAAGAGAAATGGGTTCAAAATACACACACACACCACACATCACTTTGACTGCAGAGTTTGTAGTCTTTTCTCTGGAGCTCCAGATACCAATGTGAGAAATTCTTCATTTAAAGCAGTGGGCAAGGATCAACTCAGAAAGATATTTGATACTATTCTCCACACAATTTCACCCAGTGAGGCATTTAGGTTTGGAGTCACTTGAGACTGGCTGTCTTTAGCTTTGAGTCAGGGAAGAAAAGAAGGATTTGGGGCCTGTTCTGTATATACTTCACAGCTTGTTATTTATGGAACATGAAATTCCAAGCTGAGTAGTCATCGGCTAATTTTGGAGGTTAATCCACACCCTGGGATTACGTGTCAGAAGCTTTCTTAAATCCCTGTGAATATACAGATGTATACCATCTCCCTTATCATTTTTATGTAATGTCTATAAATTGTTAATGAGCTTTCAGTATACTATAAGTTTTTCCAGTGACATTTCCTTTATGTGTGTAAAACACACAATTCCCCCCAACAAATGTCAGTTTGGATGTTGGGCCGAGTTTGATAGTATGGGGTCACAGTAAAAGCTCCTTGGTAGTGTAAAGCATGATCAGGCAAAAGCCTTCACGAAAATTATTTTCTATCCACAAATAATGCACACCAAGATGATCTCTTTTTTGAGATGGAGTCTTACTCTGTCACCCAGGCTGGAGAGCAGTGGCGCGATCTCTGCTCACTGCAACCTCTGCCTTCTGTGTTCAAGCGTTTCTCCTGCCTCAGCCTCTCGAGTAGCTGGAGGAGCGCACCACCACGCCCAGCTACTTTTGTATTTTTAGTAGACATGGGGTTTCACCATGTTGGCCAGGCTGGTCTCAAACTCCTGACCTCAGGTGATCTGCCTGCTTTGGCCCCCAAAGTGCTGGGATTATAGGCGTGAACCACCACGCCTGGCCAAAGATGATCTTTAACCAACTGAATCTCACCACAAATGAGATTGCTGCTTAGACTCCAACCTGTTTTGAATAAATCGCTCTACACCCACTTTAAAAACTAATTATCTGAAAGAGAGAGAGAGAGAGATCCCATTGGGATAGATTTTGGAATTAAGTAAATAAGAAAAATTCAAAATAAAACTCGAAATCCTTATGTTGGAAAACTGTTGTAAACTGTAAATAATTTGTGTTAACCATTTTAAATATAGGTTGTTTTTCCTATGATAATATGGTAGTAACTGCTAAATTTGAATATGTGATGAATAATTCTAATATTGAAAATAAACTCAATGCATGATTCTATTATGAAATTTACAAACCCTCATAATTTGTGAGACTAGAAGAAGAGTTTTCCAAATCTCTGCCTTCATAACTATTTTATTCCTAGGTTTTGAATTATTATAATGGGCTTAATGACAAATTTCTTTAAGTATCTATTTGACAATGACTTTTGGGTGAAACCGAATAATTTTTTTTTTTTTTTGAGACAGGGTCTTGCTCTGTCCCTCAGGCTGGAGTGCAGTGGCGCGATCTCACTCACTACAACTTCAACTTCCCAGATTCAAGCGATTCTCCTGCCTCAGCCTCCTGAGTAGCTGGGACTACAGGTGCCTGCCACCACACCCACATCTACTAAACCACACACCACATCTACTAAATGTAGATGCCACCACACACCACATCTACTAGAAATTTTTGTATTTTTAGTAGAGATGGAGTTTCACCATGTTGGGCAGGCTGGTCTCGAACTCTGGACCTCAGGTGATCTGCCTGACTCGGCCTCCCAAAGTGCTGGGATTATAGGCGTGAGCCCCCGCGCCTGGCTGAAACTGAAGAATTTTAAACACGTATTGTAAATGTTTTGCTTGAAGATCGAGTCCAGTGTCCAACATATACACATGAAAGGATGAGTGCCGAGTGAGGGAATGACAAGTACACACTAATACCAACACATTGCTCCAGAGAGTTTTCCTGATCTCACTGCAGGCTACAGTCAAGATTTCCACTGACAAATTCAATCCAGGCTTCAGGCCAGAAACCAGCTGAATCCCGCTCTCTAAAAAGTATATAATTAACACTATTCTCTCCTTTTAAAGAAAACTTTTTCCTTCTCCACTATTTCACAGAATGTTTAAAATTTGACCAGGTGATACGTTTATATGGTTCAAGAACCAGAAAGAATAAAGGGTGCACAGTTAACCCTTCCTGGTGAACCCTTCCTAGCACTTTTGTCCCTTTGACAAGGTTCTCCCTCAGGGTCAATAGCTTTTCTTAGGTTCTTACATATACATATCCTTCCAGAATTTCATTATGCAAATAAAACAAACACAAACATAAATGCTTTTTTTCTGCCCCTTTTAAACAGAAAGACTCTTATTTTACAAGTTATTACATAAATGTACCCTATTAAATTTTAAAACTTTAGTTTTTCTCACTACATATGTATTTTCCCTTCTATGTTGACAGAGTCCTCCTGCAGGATGGCCAGCTTCACGGTATGGGCGCAGCAGCATCCTCCGTAACTCCCTTCCTTCCTTCCTTCCTTCCTTCCTTCCTTCCTTCCTTCCTTCCTTCCTTCCTTCCTTCCTTCCTTCCTTCCTTCCTTCCTTCCTCCCTTCCTCCCTTCCTCCCTCCCTCCCTCTCCCTGTCTCTCTCTCTCTCCCCTTCTTTTTTTCTTTCTTTCTCTCTCTCTCTTTCCTTCCTTCCTTCCTTCCTTTCTTTCTCTTTCTCTCTCTCTTTCCCTTTCTTTCTCTCTCTCTCGCCCTTTCTTTCTCCCTTTCTCCCTTTCTCTCTCTCTCTCTCTCTCTCTCACAGAGTTTCACTCTTGTTGCCCAGGGCTACAGTGCAGTGGCGCGATCTTGGCTCACCGCAACCTCCACCTCCCGGGTTCAAGTGATTCTCCTGCCTCAGCCTCCCGAGTAGCTAGGATTACAGGCGTGTGCCACCGTGCCCAGCTAATTTTGTATTTTTAGTAAAGACGGGGTTTCTCCATGTTGATCAGGCTGGTCTCAGAGTCCCGACCTCAGGTGATCTGCCGGACTCAGCCTCCCAAAGTGCTGGGATTACAGGCGTGGGCCACCGCGGCCGGCCTGTAACTAACTTTTCTACTCAGGCCAGTGCTTATACAGGCTCCCTGCTGTTGTCAGAGCGAGTTGGGAATAGGACAGTACTGCATCCTGTCTCTGCACCTGACCTTAATGAGGGATGTGTGTGCCCTGTCATTCAGTGCTCTCTGGGTAACCTTTAGGTTCCACATAAATAGATTTGGTTAGTAACGTGGGATTGGTTGGAGAGCGGCTGCTGAGTGTTTGTATCATAGGCCTCAGGAACTCCCATGACATAAAGATGTCCAGTGGAAACTTGGAGCCAAACTCTCTTTGGAAAGGCTTTTGCCTGAACCAGGCCCGGCACACGTGCCTTTGAAAGACATGGCTAAGGACTTAACTGCTATGAGCGGAGGCAGTGTGATTATATGAAGCATCATCACAAATTTACTCCTTTAATAAACCTGCTGATATTCAGGAAGGGCATTCTCAATATTCCCTTTGTACTTCTCCTCAGTGTCAGGCCCAGGAAGCTGCAATTGGATACCAAAAAGGTATAAATGCCAGCAATGTCATCACCAACAATCTTGGCTCCTGCTTGGGTTGCGGATTCCCAGGTCTTCAAGGGGAAGGCTGCTTACTGAAGATTGCATGCTCTGTACCAGTGGTGCAAAGTCAATTAGCACTCCAGTGAACGACTTTTTTCTCATTCTCTTTTCTTTTTTTCTTTTCTTTTTTCTTTTTTCTTTTTTCTTTTTTTTTGAGACAGGGTCTCACTCTGTTGCTCAGCCTGGAGTGCAGTAGTGTCATCTTGGCTCACTGCAACCTCTGCTTCTCGGGTTCAAGTGATTCTTCTGCCTCAGCCTCTCGAGTAGCTGGGATTACAGGCATGCATCACCACACCTGGCTAATTTTTGTATTTTTAGTAGAGACGAGGTTTCTACATGTTGGCCAAGCTGGTCTCAAATCCTGGCCTCAAGTGATCTGTCCACCTCGGCCTCCCAAAGTGCTGGGATTACAGGTGTGAGCCAGCTCGCCCAGCCCAGTTAATGACTTTTTAAAAACGTGCCCAGGAATATATACTAATCCCATCCAGAAGTCAACTCCCAGAGGTGGATTTACCTTGAAGCAAATGAAGCTTAAGTTTCAGGGTCTCTCACTATCCAAATTCCTGCAAGACCTTATGTCCTGGCTTATACTGCTAATTTATTTATTTAGTTTGTAAAGAGTGCCCTCCGAGTTGTATCAGCTTCATGCCCACAAAACCTGAACTTGACCCTGTTTACTGCCATTTCCAATTGTCAGTTATCTGCTAACTGATTGTCCGAGTTTCAGCTTTACCCAGGGCAAATCTTGCTCTCAGAAGTATAGTTAACGATTTTCTTAGTTGTCTCCCAGTTCTTTTTTTTTTTTTTTTAGCTCTGTTGCCCAGGATGGAATGCAGTGGTGAGATCAGAGCTCACTGCAGCCTTGTTGTTCGTTTTAATATTTGTTTTTCACTTAGCTTGCAAGGCAAGGAGACTATCTGTGATATGCTCTGGTCTGTCCCTCGTGGGAGAATGTATGATAAGGAATGGAGTCACTAGGACTGATGCTTTGCACGAGGCTCAAGGGAGTTGTTCGCTGCAAGAGCACTAACGGGGGTGCAGGGACCAGAGGAGGCCCATCCAGTACTTCTGGAGAGGAAGCTTGTCTCTGTGTCTTCCCTTTTATTTGAAATGAACCCCTAGGACATAAACTTCACATGTAAAGGATGTAAATATTTCAAAGCCACCTGTGAAGGGTTTGGGGCTCAACTCAACCGCTTCTCAGCTCTGTTAGTGAGGATAACTGGAAATAGACAGTATTTCTATTTTTGAATTTAACTGGAATTTGAAGGGTTGACAGTTTGGTCATCTCCTATTTTTCTGGAGACTTTCCATTCTTTTTGTTTTTGTTTTTAATTATTTTTTTTCCAGATCAACAGAGCACAGTGTGAGGAGTCTAATCTCTGAAGTTCAGCTCTGCTTTTGTGAAATCACACTGCTTTTGCTTAATAACACCATCAGTGTATGTGGCTGGGTTTTTATTCAAGCTGCAGTGTAATTAACAGAAAAAATAAATGCTTAGGAATTGAATATTTATCTCCCAGAAGCTACTTTGTGTCCTTTTGATAATCATCTTTAATTCTAATTTTTTTAAGTGGGAAAACACAGATAGGATACTGTGTAATAAACACATTTATTCAACAAAGGCCTCTAATTCTTCATTTATTATTGATACATTTTAATTCATGGAAGAAGAAATATTTTTACTAATATTTCTTGCAGCTGAAAATTTGTTATTGTTTGTGCATTTCTATAGGAAAGTTTGGAATTTCTTTTTTTTTTTTTTTTTGAGGTGTGAAGTAATTGGTTTTTTAAGAAGACATGTCCCTTTGACAGGCCAAATTGTGCAACTCCATAGTCACAGAGAAGGGCAGGCAAAGGCAGAGTGATTGCTAACTTACTTTTCTATTTTAAAGCTTGTAAATTGATTTTTTTAAACTTCATTTTTATAGAAATATGTTTCCACAGTTCTCATCTTTGTTTACTATAAATTATTTGCCCCGATAATTCATAGCCAGTTTTGATTTTTATTCTTTGGTTTTCAAATTCAGAAGCCCTGAAAAGAGTTTACATACATAGAAAAATTGTGAGTAAATCCAAAATCATCAAAGACAGATTAAGATTACAAGTAAAAATTCACCATGTGCTCCTTAAGAACCACCTTAGAAGCCGGGCACGGTGGCTCACTCCTGTAGTCCCAGCACTTTGGGAGGCCAAGGTGGGCAGATCACCTGAGTTCAGGAGTTCGAGACCAGCCTGGCCAACATGGCGAAACCCCATCTCTATTAAAAATACAAAAATTAGCCAGGTGTGGTGGTGCACGCCTGTAGTCCCAGCTACTTGGGAGGCTGAGGCAGGAGAACAGCTTGAACCCAGGAGGTGGAGGTTGCAGTGAGCCAAGATTACACCACTGCACTCCAGCCTGGGTGACGAAGCGGGACTCTGTCTCAAAAGAATAACCTTAGAGAAATAAGTGGGTTTATCTTGTCAGCTACCTCCACAGTGCTATGCAGGCATCTGATCAACATTAGAAATAATAGAAAAGAAAGGAGAAGGAGGCAGACACTCTGGGTGACAGTGACATTCGTGTAGTGTTTATATTGCAACCTAAGGTGCATTTATCACCACTCCTGAAGATAAGAAAAAAGCATGCAAATACCTGCACCAGAGAGTAAAACTGAAATATCTTTTTTAATTGGCTCAATTATTTTCATACTTCCGCTCTCTATGGCAGATATTTGTGACATGTGACAGGAAAGTTCTCAGTTTAAGGACCACAAAGTCACTGACAATTGCAATAGGATATATTATGGAAGGAGAAAGAGTGCTTATTCCTTACGGAAAGAAAGTATCTCCTGCCCCCTGTTGGGTAGTATCTGGCATCCAATTCTTTCTTTTGTTTGGTGTCAGAAAACACATTGATGCAACTTGCTTATGCTCTCTGGTAAAAAAATAAATTAATTAAAAAAGAAAGGAAGAAAGAAAGAAAAGAAAGAGAGAAAGAGGAAGGAAGGAAGGAAGGAAGGAAGGAAAGGAAGGAGAAAGAAAAAAGAAAGAGAAAGAAAAGAGAGAAAGAAGAAAGAAAGGAAGAGAAGGAAAGGAAAAGAAAGAAAGAGAAAGGAAAAAGAAAGAGAGAAAGAAAGAGAAAGAAAGAAAGAAAGAAAGAAAGAAAGAAAGAAAGAAAGAAAAAGAAAGAAAGAAAGAAAGAAAGAAAGAAAGAAAGAAAGAAAGAAAGAAAGAAAGAAAGAAAGAAAGAAAGGGAGAGAGGGAGGGAGGGAGGGAGGGAGGAAGGAAGGAAGGAAAGAAGGAAGGAAGGCAGGCACATTCAGGCCTTAGCTCATACGAGGGGTAGAGATGGGAGTTTTAGTTACTTTGTAAAAGGCAGCATTGCTTCCAATCACAAAATCCTGCCCTGCTGTGTGAAGTTCATTGATGGAAGCTAATTTTTACCTAACTTTTATCATCCATAGCATTTATAGACATATGTTTGGTAAGTATATATGTTGACTAAAATGCAATACTTCATATAAAATAAAGACCCATTTGCATAATAGGATTATAGAGTATTATCATGTAGCATATATACACAAGAATGTTTTTTCTTCCCACACATACAAATTCATCTCAATACCCTTCTTCACTCTTTGGAAACCTATACAATCTTACAGATGTCTTCACTGACTCTTGCATATGGTGGTTCTGTGTGTTTCACTAGAGGTGAACTTAACTTTGTGTAATGAATTCTGTTAGTTTTCATAAAGATAACATACCACGTGACACGAGGTTCTGGCCAGCCTGCTATGGAGCAGTGCAATTTTACATTCTCCTTCTCCCAAACCGTGTGGGAGCGAGGTTTAATGATAAACTCAGGAGCGTGGAGAAGATGGTCTTCATTCAACTTAGCATGATATGCCTCGGTTTCTTCTAACTGAAATAACAAATAAGCAAACATATTACCAAAATACCACTAAATCAAAGTGACTTTTGGTGCTAAAATAACAAGTAGAAGCCAAAAGTTTTATTTTTCCATTTGGAAGCTTAATTTTGTTTAGAGAAAATGCACTCCCTTCTCCCTTTTAAGAACAGAGGTAGTTATTTGACATTTAACATTCCAAGCTTAAACAACATCTTTGATTTCTTTTTCTTTTTCTTTTTCTTTTTTTTTGGCCTGGGCTAGAGTACACTGGTGCAACCTGGCTCACTGCAGCCTCTCCCTCCCAGGTTCATGCAATTCTCGTGCCTCAGCCTCCCGAGTAGCTGGGATTACAAGCACTCACCACCATGCCTGGCTAATTTTTGTATTTTTAGTAGAGATGGGGTTTCACCATGTTGGCTAGGCTGATCTCGAACTCCTGACCTCAAGTAATTCTCCTGCCTTGGCCTCCCAAAATTGGGATTACAGATGTGAGCCACCACATCTGGCCATATTTTACATAGAGGAGTATTTTACTTACAGTATTTTACTCCTGTAAGTAAAATACTCCTCTAAGGTGGATTTCTTAAGGCTCTTTAAAATCTTTAATTTCCTTAAAACCTAAAATTCCATGGAGTTTAAAACTATTGTTTGCTTTATTTGACCTACATATTAATATTTTAATGTCTTTCTCCTTGTTTTCTTATGTTTTGTTTCTCCAAAAGATCACATATTCTTCATTTGAAACACATCAGTCAGGTGCAGTGGCTCATTCTGTAATCCCAGCATTTGGGGAGGCTGAGGTGGGTGGATCACTTGAGGTCAGGAGTTTGAGACCAGCCTTGCCAACATGGCGAAACCCCATCTCTACTTAAAAAAAAAAAAAAGAAAAAAGAAAAATTAGCCAGGTGTGGTGGCACATGCCTGTAACCCCAGCTACTTGAGAGGCGAAGGCAGGAGAATCGCTTGAACCCGGGAGGCGGAGGCTGCAGTGAGCTGAGGTTGCGCCACTGCACTCCAACCTGGGGGACAGAGTGAGACTCCATCTCGAAGAAAAAAAAAGAAACAAATCCATCTACATCTACACACACACACACACACACACACACACACGCCCCTTATGACATGCATTTCCACCTTTGTAAGTTACGTTAAACTGTCTTTTCTTACTGTTTTCCTCAGGGACAGGCGTTCTGCCTTTTCTCGAATCGCAACTTTCCTTGACTTCTTTTCAAAAGTTTCTTCCTGTTGAAGAGTGGACGTGGCCTGTTTGGAAACCACGGACTGCTTGGATGCCATGGATTGCCTGGATGCTGTGGACTGCTTGGATGTCATGGACTGCTTAGATGCCGTGGACTGCTTAGATGCCGTGGACTGCTTAGATGCCGTGGACTGTTTAGATGTTGTGATTCCTTCCTCACTAGCAAGAAGATTCCTCTGGGCTATATAAGCAGCAGCTTCTTTAATTCTTTCTTCTTCCGTATCTGTAATTCCACTGACATGCTTTTGACTAAAACACAATAATGGCAAAATGTAGATGTTGTGGATGGCAGTGATAAGATTGAGTAATTTTTACTAAGTTCAAAGTACCACACCTCAGACACTGTATCCTGCACCAAAAGAAAACCCGATATAGAAAAAGCAGGTAAATCAGAAGCTGACGCTTCATGTACGGAAGTGTTCCTCACCTTAACAAATAACAATAATAATAATAATGATAACAGTAATTATAACACCTATGATGGCCCTGGTGCTTTTCACATACATGATCTTGTTTCATCCCCATATAAACCCTATGAGATAAACTTTTTTTTTTTTTTAAGATGGAGTCTCGCTCTTGTTGCCCAGGCTGGAGTGCAATGGTTCAATCTCAGCTCACTGCAACCTCGGCCTCCTGGGTTCAAGCAATTCTCCTGCCTTAGCCTCCCAAGTAGCTGGGATTACAGGCTTCTGCTACCATGCCCAGCTAATATTTTGTAATTTTAGTAGAGACAGGGTTTCACCATGTTGGCCAGGCTAGTCTCGAACTCCTGACCTCAGGTGATCCACCAGCCTTGGCCTCCCAAAGTGCTGGGATTACATTCGTGAGCCACCATGCCCGGCCAAGATAAATTATTATTTCTGGTTTAGATATATGGTAACGAGGTTCAGAGAAGTTAGATAACTTGCCCAAGGTCGTCTCACGGATTGTCTTAGTGTGTTTAAACATGATTTTGTTTACAATAAAAGATTATGGTTCCTTTCCAGAAAAGCCATATTGTCAAATGAGATCTAGTTTGTTTGCCTGTGACCCTGATACATGAGTAGGAGCTTGATCTGGATTCTGTCACTTTGCTGATGTAATGCACTGCCTGGAGTTGTTGCAGTATGAATAAGTTCTGAATGTACATGAGGTTCCTTATGTCTACTGGGTTTCTTTCTAAGATAATATATGTTGTGTGTGCATATACTATGTGTGCACCTATAGTATATACTAAGAAATTATCAAACTTGTGATGGAAGTGGTGACATTTATAAATGTGACTCGTTATTATTCATAATTGATGACAATAGTAAGGGAGTGGTAACATCTCAAGTTCAATGCCTACTGTGGCAGTTTATGATAGAATCTGTGCTGTGATTTATTCATGTTGTTTAAAAATATTTGAATTATTTTAACATATTTCAATGCCTTTTGTTGTAAAGCCCCTCAAATGTTTTAGTGAAAGAGTGTATTGATTATATCGAGGATTCTCTTGAAATTGAGTCTCCTTAGACCTCTTACGTCAGAATTATACATTCCAAGAATGATTGCTTCAGTATGTAAGCAAATGCTGCCATTGTGTTAGCAAGTTCCTAGCATCTAAATCTATGTCGCTTGCTGAGGAGTAAGATTCCACATTTGCCAAGTTTGGGGTTTCTCATGGACTATTCCTAAAACATCTGGCAGACGAGATGAGTCCATGTTGTTTCTGACTAAATGTAGTGAGTAAATTTTAAGTTTTTTCCTCTCTCTCTGTAAATATTAATAAGAGAATCCCTACTATGGATGTTAGTAATATGTCCATTATTATTTGAGGGGGAGGAGGAAGATGAAAGATTTTTAGCTTAGTGTCCTCACATAATGACTTCTCAATCTTTTTTGAACAAGATAGGAAGTGAATGAATTACTAACTGAATACAAAACAAACCATGGAGAATTTGCTTGGAATTCTCTATAGAAGTCAACATACAATAGGGAGATGTGAAATGAGCTTTGTGATCTGTTTCAATTCATGTAATGATGGATCATATTCAATGCTAGTCTTGCCCCAGGCTCCAAGTAAGAGAACTTTATGTTTAAGTTCTCATTACTACTGATACTGGATAGGTTGGCACAGCTCTAGAGGGCCAAACGAAGTGATAGTCTCCTTGCCTTTTCCGTTTACAAAGAAGCCAAACTTCGGAAAAAAAACCTTGTAATTATTTCACACGAGAACTCAACTACACTTAAAAAGTATGTTAGACCCAGGGCAGTAGGGATATTCTCCTTTAAGTAAAAGTCAGGATTTATCAGTGATAACCCTTCTATAATCTGGACACAAAAGTAAAACTGTGAGGCTAACATGTTGACAAAAGTATACTACTACGAAGTAAAACTAAATTTAAAATCTCCCAGTACTCTGCGAATCTGTGACAATCTCAATTCAAAATCTCTTGCCGACAGAAAGTTTACTCAATTTATTAGAATATAAGTGGAATTTTCAGGTGCCATGCAGAGGAAATGGTGTTTTCCAGAAGCACAGTGTGAGTGCAGAGGGCATGTCCACTGCATTGACCAGGCCTACGTGGGACTTTCAATTCTTTCCCTCCCAGGCATGCAGCTTTCAGCAAGTCACTCTGCCATGATTTCCTTGTCCAAAACGTTGATATATTAATATCTCTGCAGGGTTGTATGGAGAATTTAGCAAGATGGTTTATATAAAGCACCTTGCATGAGTCCCAGCAAATAATAATAGACACTCAACAAATGTTCATATTTTTCCATCCTCTTCTCAGATTGTTAATACTGCCAAAACCGTTGTGAAATGTTATTTTTGACACAGTAATAGAGTATAGGTGATGACACCGTATAAGATATAATGGAGAACTAGAAATAAAGCCTAGAAAATCAATTTTTATTCACATCTTTTTTTTTTTTTTTTTTTTTTGAGAGGAGTCTCGCTCTGTTTCCCAGGCTGGAGCGCAGTGGCGCGATCTCTTGGCTCACTGCAACCTCCACCTTCCAGGTTCAAGCGATTCTCCTGCCTCAGCCTCCCGAGTAGCTGGGATTACAGGTGCCTGCCACCACACCCAGGTAATTTCTGTATTTTCAGTAGAGAAAGGGTTTCACTGTGTTAGCCAGGATGTTCTCAATCTCCTGACCTCGTGATCCGCCCACCTTGGCCTCCCAAAGTGCTGGGATTATAGGCGAGAGCCACCACGCCCGGCCTCACATCTTCTTTTATCAGTTTATTTGGTAAATGATCACTTCCTGAGACTGGCCCGGAAGAGACAAATAGTTTGGTGTGGACAGAGCAGGGAGAAGATGTTAGGAGTAAGAAGCTTCATTTCATGCCCTGCCAGGTGGAGTCATGTCACGTAGGCTAGTGTTAAGCTGATGTGGTTTTAAAATGATTTTTTGAAACAGAGTGGGAAAAATACCGGAGACAAAAGACTTTACCCCTCTAGCCTACCATCACTTATAAGGAATGCAAGTTACATTAAGCTACTGTGAAGAGGACAAATGGCTGGACATGCATACTTAGCAGCGAAAGCGTGTTTGTCTGGAAAGTTCACTTTAGAAAATCAGACAGAGCAAAGATATCAGCTAAAAAGCCAAAAATAGAATGTTATTTATCCCTTTACCTTCCTAATTGGGTTCAGAGCAATTATGACATTAGCCTCCGACACAAGTCAGAAAGGAACTGTCAGAGGGCAATGGAAAGAAAAACACAGGCAACAGATGTAGGTCACCATCAATCACAACCAAATTATTTCCTGACTTCCAAGAGGATCTACTTTTCCATGACATTTGCTCTTAGAGGATGGCCTCACTTTGAGCGTCACCTGAGCTATGGGAATAACTCTGTGTTCAAAGAGAAGTAAACAGGAGATGAGCCAGAAAGTTCCTGTTGAGCTTTAATCTTGGTGTCCAGGACAAGTCTCCTTTCAAGATTCCTTTGAATATTATTAATGCTCAAAAATAATGTTATGTAATAAAGATAGAAAATTGGCATCACACAGACTTGTGATTTAGTGATTATTTTGTTTGAAGTTTTCCTCAAAGTAAATAGCAATCTATTTCCCATTGAACAAGGCATTCAAATTATGATGAGATTTTTCCCCCAGTGAATAGTAATTAAAACCACATTGATAACCAAGATATTTTTCAGCTACCTAAACATGTCATCTTGGGTTTTTTTTTAAAGTTCACCCAGGCCAGGTGTGGTGGCTCATGCCTATAATTCAAGCACTTTGGGAGGCCAAGCAGGGAAGATCACTTGAGCCCAGGAGTTCAAGACCAACCTGGGTGATATAGTGAGACCCCATTTCTACAAATAATTTTTTTTTTAATTAGCTGGGCGTGGTGGCTCGTGCCTGTGGTCCCAGCTACTCGGGAGGTTGAAGTAGGAGGATTGCCTGAGTCTGGGAGGTTGAGGCTGCAGTGAGCTGTGTTTGTGCCACTGCACTCCAGCCTGGGTAGCAGAGTGAGACCCTATCTCAGAGAGAGATATATACATACACACACACACACACACACGCACACATACACACACACACACACACAGAGAGTAATAAAAATTCACCCAACATTTTATAGTTTTGAAGCTTTCTTTTTACTCTGGCTATCCTGTCCAATCACTAGCATTCCAGGATCCACTTTCCATTCCAGCTAGTTTTATAAGCAGCATTAAGTTCTGATCATTCTTGTTTGTCATGTAGCCATCCTATGTAATGGCAAAATTTCTGAAAAGGAAATCCCTTTTAACATAATTATCACGTCTCTCTCAGTGCATGGTTCTGAGCTTCCTCAGATCTTACTCAATCAGTATATAGTAAGTGCTTAATAAAAGGTTAGCTGCTTTTACTATAATCTGACAAGTGCTCAATAAATGTTAGCTGCTATTTCTATAATCTGTCCACAGCAATTATGACTATAATCTGCTACTCCTATAGCACTTACTATATACTTCTTAATAATTAAAGCCAGGAAGAACAAGCACACTCACCGTCCTGAGAAAATGGGTACCATGTAGTCACTGGGCAAATTTTCTTTCTCTTCTCCAGACAGAAGGCTGTGCTTGGCTCTCTTTGGTTTGGGGCTCAACTTGGATGAATAATCATCTAACAGTAGACTGGAGTCTGTAAGTCTGAAATAAACCACCTAACATCAGACAATAATAACAAAAAAAAGGCATTTACAACATTCAAAATACTGATACAGGAAGTTTTAACTTGGGAGAAATTTTACCAAATCCTAGATCTCTAATGTTACAATTATCTTTTAGCTTTAGAATCAAAGTAGAGTTAGAAAGATTTCAAATAACAGACTCTATAGAGACAGAAAAGAAAAATAGTGATAATAATTTTATGGCTCCAGTAATTTCATGGCTTTTTCCCCCACTTAAAGTTTCAAGGGAAAACAGTGATGCTTTTATGATAGTTCTAAATGCCCTTTTGTGTTAATGTCATGTTGGAAATCTAGGCAGACTATATAAATGGTTTTGATACATGGTGCATCCAAATTCTTTTGGGAGCTTATTTAAAACGCACACTTTTCTAGATAGATCCATTCTGATGTAGGACCCTTGGTTTACACTGAGACCTTTATGTATTATAGGTGACTCCTGCCTTTGAAGGGATGTGAGGCTTATTAAATAATAGAGTTAATATATTTTATGTGAACACATGATGCCGATTGACTCAGTGATTCACAAGGGTGTGATAAAGAAGCCTTTGGTCAGTTCTGTCTTCCTATGCACACTGGTGCAAATGTGCACTTGGAGGTAGTTAGTGTTCTAATAAACCAAAAAAATGACTAGGGAAGTGGAAAACATGAGAGCAGAGATAGCAGAGAAAAGGGATTGATGAAATGAAAAGAATAGTGTTAATTTGTATAGTTCTTGAATGAAATGAAATGCATTCTTATACAAACATACACAATTTGGCATAAACTTCAGGAGTTCATGGACTCCCTGAAGTCAATCCGTGAACTCGGGGCTAAAAGTCCCTAATCTACACAGTAAGGAAAGATGTTAACAATAGGGGTCTGTATAGGAACTCTTCTGTACTATCCTTTTAATCATTTTGTAAATTTGAAACTATTCTTAAAAAAAAAAAAGTTAATTTTTTTTAGAAGCCCCCGGTCTAGAGGATCTCTAAAGACAAGGTGAAGAGGGGTATTATGTCATGGGAAAAGCCAAGCTGCCCAGTTGAAATAGGAAAACCTTCCAAACCTTGACCATTTCCTAATCTTCGAAAATCATTTGAAAAAGCAAAAGGGATTACCTAATCCAAAGCAGAAGAGAGGTCAAGCATATACATGGTACAAAATGGATATATGATGATGCGAGAAAACAAGTAGCACAGGGCTTTGACATGCAGGGCAGGCAGCAGCACCTTGAATCCTCCCGGGAGGTCTCCTGGAAATGGCCTAACTCTTCCTTCCCCATATCTACCCCCTCCCCCAGAGGTGAATATCTATCTCTTTTTCTATGATCAGCATTAAAACTAAAGGTTAGAACTTTGAATTCAAGCTTGTGGATTGGTTACCAACTGGAAGCCAGGGTGACATTTGTTCCTGGCTGGCTGTCCTGGGCAGCAGCAAAACGACTGCATTCTATACCCCGGCAGGTCACGAAGTACAGGCTGTGCTTATACAGGTCTAAGTTTAAAGTGGTATTTTCCCTCACCTCTTTATTCCATTACCATCCAAAATAAAATAATTATGGGGCTTAAGAGTTTCATTTTTTCCCCCATTTCGAACAGCTGGATTCCAATTTCTCTCCTATTTTTCTGCTTTTGCTTTTCTCTCTTTACTCATTCTAGTGGCTACAGGAGATTCTCATGAGTTCATTATTTTTTGACATTTATTACATCAAAATAGCTATGATTTCTTATTCTTTTCATTGCATTGCTCCTTTTTCTGTCATTTATCCTTTAAGACAAATTCTTAAAATAATGCATTTATTACATAGAATGTGCTATAATATGAGTACTCCATTCTCACAAGTAAATCACAGGAGCTGTTTTTTTTTTCTTGTACATCATTCCAATGTAGGAGCCGACTTTTTAATAGTTGAACTTTATGCTAAAGACTCATGGCCCTTTCATCAGCTTCCACTTCATATTTCATTTGGAACAGAAGAATTTTTAAAAAGCATTATGATGCTATGTGTTATATAGTACTGCTTAGAAAATGAAGATCTCCACTTTTATTATGCTAATATTTCTTCGAGATTTTGATTTCTAATAAAGAGTATATGAAGAACTAGATGTTAAAATACAATGCGAACTGATGATTTAGTAATGCTAAGACATTTATTTATTGAGGCTAGCAAACAAAACTAAATCAGGCCGGGCCGCGGTGGCTCAAGCCTGTAATCCCAGCACTTTGGGAGGCTGAGATGGGCGGATCACGAGGTCAGGAGATCGAGACCATCCTGGCTAACCCGGTGAAACCCCGTCTCTACCAAAAAAATACAAAAAACTAGCCGGGCGATGTGGCAGGTGCCTGTAGTCCCAGCTACTCAGGAGGCTGAGGCAGGAGAATGGCGTGAACCCGGGAGGCGGAGCTTGCAGTGAGCTGAGATGGCGCCACTGCACTCCAGCCTGGGGGACAGACGAGACTCCGTCTCAAAAAAAAAAAAAAAAAACTAAAACAGAGAGATACAAACTTTAAAGAAAGTGACTGTTATAATAAGCATAATTATCTTAAGAAAAACATCCATAGTCTATTTTGTCATGATCCATGACCTCTGAAGTCCAACATCTTACTCTATCGAATTTTAAAGTTGAAAAATGTTTCTAGAGGAGTTACATATAATATGTAGATTTTAAATTTCTTTGATCTTAAATCAAAGAGCTAAATAAAGGCTTGCTAACCCCTTGGGCTTTTATGTATTTAAATTTTGAAAATAAGCCAACAACTTACTTCTGAGTAGTTACCAAACTTAATATGTATGGATTGGTGTCCGTCGTTACCTATTAAAACTAGATGTAGTGTTTTTTAATGTGCTTAGCTTAAATCTTGAAGCTTTCTGAATTTCGATGAAAGCAATCAAATTAAGCAAAAGGCAAGGGTTAATTGTGTGTGTGCACAGGTATCTATGAGCCTGTAACTGTATCTATATCTAGGTACATCTTTTTGTACTCCCCACCAATTATGCTAGTCCTTGTTAATATGTCTACAGTTAACAGATTTTAAATACGTATCCTGGTGTGTAGGACATTATCACATACATCTATGACTGGTAGCACCACAGGGAAGAGACGTAGCCAAGGTACAACATGAACTCTCTGGAAATATTCCAGGAATTCAGAAGTAGACTTACACCTGCATCTAATTCAAATACTGAAGAGAAAATATTATAACCCCCTGCTTATTCAACTTCATAACAGGAAAAGCAAGAATAAAACCATTTATAGAATTTCAGAGCTGAAAGCGGACTTGGGGATATTTATACCAGGCCCTTGATTTGACACATGTGGAAAGCAAAGCCTGGAGAGTGTTTGTAACTCACCCATGCTCACACAGTGAGTTGGTGGTGAACTGGGACTGGCACTCATCTCTTCTTGATTTTCAGGTTAGTGTTCTTTTCACTATACCAGTCATCTCCAACGTTTTTTTTTGAGACGGAGTCTCATTCTGTCGCCCAGGCTGGAGTGCAATGGCGCGATCTCGGCTCACTGCAACCTCTGCCTCCCGAGTTTAAACAATTCTCCTGCCTCAGCCTCCTGAATAGCTGGGGTTACAGGCGCACGCCACCATGCCCGGCTAATTTTTGTACTTTTTAGTAGAGATGGAGTTTTGCCATGTTGGCCAGGCTGGTCTCAAACTCCTGATCTCAGGTGATCTGCCTCCCTCGGCCTCCCAAAATGCAGGGATCTCCAACTTTTATGATCAAGTACTCTTAATTTTAAAAATTGGGGGCATACTACCTACATATGTTTATTTATAAGTTCTATCCATATACTACTGTATAAATAGTCCAATTTTATGAAACATTCAATCAATAGAAAAAAGCTAAAGATCGCATTTGATTTTTTTTTTAAAAAAAGAAGTGTTACAGCCAGGTGCAATGGCTCACACCTGTAATCCCAGCACTTTGGGAGGTTGAGGCAGGCGGATCACGAGGTCAGGAGATCGAGACCATCCTAACTAACATGGTGAAACTCCGTCTCACTAAAAAATACAAAAAAAAAAAAAATAGACGGGCGTGGTGGCGGGCACCTGTAGTCCCAGCTACTTGGGAGGCTGAGGCAGGAGAATGGCATGAACCCAGGAGGCAGAATTTGCAGTGAGCCGAGATCTCGCCACTGCACTCCAGACTGGGCAACAGAGCAAGACTCCGTCTCAAAAAAAAAAAAAAAAGAAGTGTTACTATTTCGTTCTATACCCCAGTGGCTTGCCTTTGTGGACCCCCCAGTTTGGAGACCATAAAACCATGTCATACTGTCCATGATGACTTTGATGTTGATTCGTTGTTCCTGAATTTATTCACCTAAATTGAAGTTATAAAATAATCAGTTACAGCTAAAATAAAGCACAAAAAAAGTCATTAAACTGAACATAAAATAAAATGTTGGCCCCCTAAAGTTATGTTTATAATCACCATATAATTTGGGGAAATTGTTCCAGGTTTACTAGGATGAATAAATGTATTCACGTTTATGGGAAGCGTAGACCTGCATAATGGCTATGTTACTTTCTGAAAACATTCTGACAGCCTATCAGCATGTTTCAGAGAAAGGATGAACTGTGGGCATTGTCTCCACTGACTGTGCTCCCAAAGCCAGCATCACCCATCCTTACGTGCTCAGGGTTAGGCTGCATTATTGGTTTCTCTGTCTTTCCCACTGCCTGTGACTACCTGAGAAGAGGGATGGTCTCAGTGATCTTCATATCCTCAGCATTGTACCCAGTGCCTGACACAACTCAATAAATGTTTATTGAATGAAGTGAAATAAAGATTTATGACCAGGTGCAGTGGCTCACACCTGTAATCCTAGCACTTTGGGAGGCCGAGGCGGGTGGATCACGAGGTCAGGAGTTCAAGACCAGCCTGGCCAAGATGGTGAAACCCCATCTCTACTAAACATACAAAATTTAGCTGGGCATGGTGGCGGATGCCTAGAATTCCAGCTACTCAGGAGGCTGAGGCAGAGAATTCCTTGAACCCAGGACGGGGAGGTTGCAGTGAACTGAGATGGCGCCACTGCCCTCCAGCCTGGGCGACAGAGGGAGACAGCGTCACAAAAAAAAGAAAAAGAAAAAAAAAAAAGATTTATTCTCCTGTAACCAACCCTAGCGCAAAGATTCTCAACCCTGGTTTCACATCAGAATCAGATGAGGAATGATTAAAAATGGCTGAGGCAGAGGTGGGACTGCCAGTATGGTGGAAGGAATAGTTCCTCAGCGCCTCTTTCCAAAGCAGTGATGATATAGAACACATTGTCAAAAATAACCAATCAGGGCTCTGAAAATCAATCAAAGGCATACGCTACACTGAGAAGTTATTCATAGAACAAACAAACAACTGAATTTCATGTATGAGCAGCGGGAGTCTGTGTGTCATTCCTGCCTACGCTTCTCCCATCCATTACTCCCAGCTTAGTCCATAAGGTAGTTCAACCAAGATGAGAAAAGGCATGAAAAGGAGCAGCCAGGGAAGAATGACCTGATTTGGGCACAATGTGATAAACCCCACATCCAGCAGCATTGTCAATAACAGTAGCAACCTAGGTGGCAAACAAACAAGGGAAGACCAGCAGCTCAGCTAGCCTGAGGTTACCATCAGGCTTGGGACAAGCAGCAGATTGGTAGATCAGCCAGAAATTTACCAGGAAAATCTGGAAAATAAAATAGTCATAGGGGCCTTCAGAAGCTCTCCATACAAATATGTGTAGGAAAGATTGGAGAGGCCCAAGTGTTCCATACATCATTGGCTGACTGTAAACCTGGGCACACGTGCAGTGGACAGGCAAGAGAGCCTGGAATTAAGCAAAACCAGACTTACTTAAAAGTTACCTGCACACAGGCTGGGCACGGTGGCTCACGCCTGTAATCCCAGCACTTTGGGAGGCCGAGGTGGGTGGATCATGAGGTCAAGAGATCAAGACCATCCTAGCCAACATGGGGAAACCCCGTTTCTACTAAAAATACAAAAATTAGCTGGGCATGGTGGCACATGCCTGTAGGCCCAGCTACTTAGGAGGCTGAGGCAGGAGTATCGCTTGAACCTGGGAGGCGGAGGTTGCAGTGAGCCGAGATCGCACCAGTGCACTCCAGCCTGGGGGACACAGTGAGACTCCGTCTCGAAAAGCAAATAAAAAATTACCGGCACACTTTAACTGTGCTCCCCAACACACACACAGATCTACTGCCAGAGGGTGGAAGATTTATTGTCTTGAGCTGTCTGGGCACAATGTCTGACCACTCATTGGCCATTAATCTATGCAAACACAGTGTGATTCTTAGGAATTCAGGCTTAAAAATGAGAACAAGAATTTAAAAAACAAAACAAAGCTGAGCAGAGACACCTACAGCCACATAGTAGTTAAAGAGATTCTACAAGTATGTCCAGCCAAATTATTAAACAAAACTTGAGATCACGCCACTGCCCTCCAGCCTGGGCAACAGAGTGAGACTCCAGTTCAAAACAAAAACAAAAAAACCCAAAAACAAAAAAACAAAACCAAAATACAGTAACAACACACTTTGAGGAAAATTCAGAATTCAGAATTGTAACAATGTATTATCTGACATGTCCCATTTTTAACAACAATAAAAGTTATGAGACATGCCAAGAAACAGGAAAATGTAACTCACACCAATGAGAAAATAGTAGTAAACCAAAATTGTCTCTGGGTTGTCCTTGATGTTGGGTTTAGCAAAGACTTCAAAGCAGCAATTATAAATATGTTCAAAAACTGAAGGAAACCATGTTTACAGAGTTAAAGGAATATATTACAACAAGGACTCAACAAATAGAGAATGTCAACAAAGAAATATAAATTATAAAATAAAATCAAAGGACACTCTGGAGTTAAAGTGTACAATAACAAATGAAAATTTCTTAGAGGGACGCAACAGCAGATGTTAGATAAGGGAAGAAATAATCAATAAAGTTGAAAATAGAAATTACCCAGTCTAAAGCACAGAGAGATAAAAGAATAAAGAAAAATTAAAAGAGCCTCAGAAACCTGTGAGACGATGTCAAACATACTAACATGTAAGTAATGACAATGCCAGAAAGAGAAGAGAGAGAGAAAGGGCAGGAAAATATATTTGAAGAAATAATAGACTAAAGCTTCCAAAATTTGATGAAAATACTAATCTGTGGATCCAAGACACTCAAAAAACCCAAGTAGAATAACACAGAAAGAGACACACAGACCTGGAAATATCGAAGTCAAACTGTTGAAAGTCAAAGCCAGAGAAAAACCTTGAAAGCATCAAGAGTAAAATGATTCTTTACACACAGGGGAACAATAATACTGTGAATGGTAGACTTCTCATCAGGAAAATTGGCACTGACATGACATATTTAAGTGCTGAAAAACAATGTCAATCAAGAATTCTATATCTGGCCGGGCGCAGTGGCTCATGCCTGTAATCCTAGCACTTTGGGAGGCCAAGGTGGGTGCATCACTTGATTCCACTAATTCACTTATATGCTGCTACAAGAGGCACACTCTAAAGACACATTTGTTAAAGTAAAAGGATAAAAAAGATATACCATGCAAACTCCTGCGTCTCAGGAGTTTGAGACCAGCCTGTCTAACATTGTGCAACCCCATCTCTACTAAAAATACAAAAATTAGCTGGGCGTGGCAGTGCACTCCTGTAATCCCAGCTACTCAGGAGGTTGAAGCAGGAGAATCACTTGAACCTGGAAGGCAGAGGTTGCAATGAGCCAAGATCATGCCACTGCACTCCAGCCCTGGCGACAGAGTGAGGCTCCGACTCAAAAAGAGAAAAAAATAAAAAGATTAAAGGTAATTTAATTGTAATTTAAACCCACATTAAAAAAATGGAGAACACCAGAAAGTAAATAATTGGGTAAATACAAAAGACAGTGTGTGTACATACACACATACACTCATGTGTATGCACATATATGTATATAAGCTTATACATACTATGTATATAAATTTATATGTATATAAGCTTATACGCATATATGTATGTAAATTTTTACACATATATATTCTATTAAATTCTTTTTTTTTTAATTTTTTTATTTTTTTTAGACAGAGTCTTGCTGTGTCAACTAGGTTGGAGTGCAATGGCGTGATCATAACTCTGTAACCTCGACCTCCTGGGCTCAAGCCATCCTCCCACCTCAGCCTCCCAAGTAGTTGGGACTACAGGCACACATCACCATGCGCAGCTAATTTCTGTATTTTTTGTAGAAATGGGATTTCACCATGCTGCCCAGGCTGGTCTCAAACTCTTGAGTTCAAGTGATTCACCCACCTCAGCCTCTGAAAGTGCTGGAATTACACATGTGAGCCACTGCAACTGGCCTTCTCTTAAATTCTTTAAAAGACATAATATTGTAGAAAATATTTATTGCATTGTGTTGTTGGGTTTACAACATTCATAGTTGTAATATACTTGACAATAGTGCAAAGGAGGGAAAAGGAAATGAAGCTATATTAGAGAAAAGTTTCTATGTTTACTGGTATTCAGTGAGTATATATTATCTGAAGTAGATAGAGATAAGTTAGTATGTGTATTGCAATTCCTAAAGCAATCCCTAGGAAAATAGCTCAAAGAATATAGTCAAGAAACAAAAGAATTAAAACGATACACTAAAAAGTTTCATTTAATACAAAATAAGGCAATAAAGGAGTAATTAAAGAGATATGAGATACACTAAAAAAAGTGGCAGACATAAATACAACTATATCAGTAATTTTATTAAATGTAAATGGAATTAAAAAACTGCAAGGAACAGGCAGAAGTTGTCAGACTGATTGGAAAAAAAAAAGATTCCACTAATTCACTTATATGCTGCTACAAGAGGCACACTCTAAAGACACATTTGTTAAAGTAAAAGGATAAAAAAGATATACCATGCAAATGGTAAGCTATATTAATATAAAACATAATATGCTTTACATCAAGAAATAATATTAGAAACAAAGAGAAACATTTCATAATGATAAAATGGTCAATTCCTCAGAAAAACATCATAATTATAAATGTATATACACCTAAAAACAGATCCCCAAAATACATAAAGCAAAAATGACAGAATTAAAAGAAATGTGAAACCGAAAAATAATGGTTGGAGACTTCAATATTCCACCCACAATAACTGATAGAATAACTAGATTTAAAACATCATCAGGAACATAAAATACTTGCAAAACACTATCAATTACCTTGACGTGACTGATCTTTCTTGAGTACTTTACCCAAGGACAATAGAATACTTATTGTTTTCAACATTCTCAAGGAGGGTTCTTATGGTAGTTCACAAAACAATCTAAATCAATTTAAAAGAACTAGAATCATGGAAAATATATCCCCAGATAACAGAAGAATTAAACAAGAATCTACAATAGAAAAATATTTAGAAAATCCTCAAATATAAGGAAATTAACAACATACTTTTAAATAACCTATTGGTCAAAAATAAATCACAAAAGAAATTAGAAAATACTTTGAACTACATAAAAACAAAAACACAACTTATTAAAATATATGGGATATAGCTAAAGCAGTACTTAGAGGGACATATATAGCTTTAAGTGTTTGTATTAGAAAAGACGGTCTCAAACTAATAATCTAAGCTTCCATCAAAAGAAGCTAGAAAAAGATAAAACTAAACACAAAACAAGCAGAAGGACAATATAACAAAGATTAGAGGGGAAATAAAAAGAAAACAGAGAAACAATAAAATTAATGAAACAAAAGTTGGTTCTTTGGAAAGATCGTGACAATTAGTAAGGCTTTTGCTAAATTGACTACAAATAATAGAAGACACAAATTATTAAAATCAAGAATGAAAGAAGAGACATCACTAACAACCTTATAGGAATTAAGAGGCTCACAAAGAAATAATGCAGATGCCTTTATGCCAACAAATTAGACAACTTAGACAAAACAGGACTCCTATAAAGACTCAAATTACCAAAACTAACTCAAGAACAAATTTAAAAATCTGAAGAGATCAAGAACAAGTAAAGAACTCGAACTGGTAATTTAAAATTTTCCTACAATGAAAAGTCCATGTCCAAATAGCTTTGCTAATGAATTCTATCAAATACTTAAAGAAATAATACCAATCATTTATCTTTTTTTTCCCAAAAATAGAGAAGGGAACACTTTCTAACTCATTCTGTAAGGTCAGTATTACGTGATATCAAAGCCAAACAAAGACATTATAATAAAAGGAAACTACAGACCAATATCCATCATGAATATAGATGCAAAAATCCTTCATAAAATATTAAGAAATAGAATCCAGCAATATAGACAACCAAGTGAAGATTATCCCAGAAATGCAAGGCTGATTTAACACATGAAAACCAATCAGTGTAATATACCATATTAATAGAATAAAAAACAAAAACCATACTATCATCTCAATAGATGCAGAAAAAGCATTTGACAAAAGTCAGCATTCTTATTAATAACTCTCAATAGAATAGAAATAGAAGGGAACTTCCCTAATCTGATAAAGGACATCTATGAAAAATCTACACCTAACGTCATATTTAATGGTAAAAACAAAATGCTTTCCTCTTAAGACTGAAACAAGGCAATGATCTGCTCTTACCACTTTTATTCAACATTGTACTGGAGGTTCTAGTCAGGGTAATTAATTTTTTAAAAATTGAAAAGATGTAAGTCCACCTTTTGTTACAGATGATATAATCCGATGTGTAGAAAATCCTAAAAAATACACACACAAAAATTGCTAGTACTAATAAATGAGTTCAGCAAGGTCATAGGATATAAAATCAAAACACAAAAATCAATTATATTTCCATATACTAGCAATGAATAATCCAAAAATTAAATTAAGACATCTCCATTCACAATAGCATCAAAGTGAATAAGATATTAAGGAATAACTTTAACAAAGAAGTATAACACTTGTACATTGACAATTACAAAACATTATTATGATAAGTGAAAGAACAACTAAATAAGTAAGCATTCCATGTTCATGGAATGGAAAACTCAACATTATTAAAATGATACATTTTTTCAAAATTGATCTACAGATTCAACATGATCCTAATCAAAATCCCAGTAGACTTTGTTCTTTGTAGAAATTGACAAAATGATTCTAAAATTTATATGGAAATATGAAGGAACTACATAGGCAAACAATATTGTAAAAGAAGAACTAAGAGGACTTACATTCACCAGTTTCAAACTTTTTATAAAACAGTATGGTACTGGTATAAGAACAAGCATATAGATTAATGGAACAGAATTGATAGTCCAGAAATAAACCTCTACATTTATGGTCAATTGATTTTTGATAAAGGTATAAAGAAATTTAATGGGGGAAGGGATAATCTTTTTAACAAATGTTGCTGGGGCAATCAGTTGTATTGTACACCCATATGTGAAAGGATGAATTTAGAGCTTTACTCAATATTATACACAAAAAGTTACTTCAAAATGCATCACAGTTCTAAATATTAAGCGCTGAAATGATAATACTCTTAGAAGAAAAGATGAGAGAAACTCCCTAAGGTGTTGACTTAGTCAAAGAGTTCTTAGATATAATACCAAAAGCATGATTTGAAAAGAACAAAATTGTTGAACTGAACTTCATCAAAATTAAAAACTTCTGGTCTTGGAAAGACACTGTGGTGAAGAGAAGGAAAAGACAAGGCACAGAATATGAGAAAATATTTGCAAACATATCTAATAAAGAACTTGTATCCAAACTATTTAAATAACTATGACAACTCAATAAGAAAGAAATCCAATTAAAAAATGGGCAAAAGATTTGAATAGGCATTTCACTAAGGAAGATACAGAAATGGCTACTAAATGCAAAAAAGATGGTTAACAAAATTGGTCATTAAGCAAATGCAAATCAAAACCACATTACACACAAACCTCTATTACACATACATTATAATGGCTGTAATAAATAAGACAGAAAATAATAAATGTTGGCATGGATGTGGATAAACTAGAATCTCCATACATTTTTGTGGGAATGTAAAACAGTACAACAACTTTGGAAAACCACTGGGTAGTTTCTTACAGAGTTAAATGTAAACTTAGCATACAACCCAGCTGATATTTCAGAAAGTGCATGAGAAAGTTTATTTCAAACATTATTGAATAATCTCCTTGTTCAATCGTTCACGATTGAACATGTTATATGTTACAATACCACTGAAATCCTCACAGGTTTATTTCTTAACATTCTGTAGCAATTTCATTTATTCGACAAAAAAACTTACTGAGTATCTACTGTGTGTAAAATACTGTGTTTGGCACTGGGGTAGGAGTAGGATACAAAGATAAATGTAAAACCCTTGTATTCTGAGAGCTTTACGTCTAGTAAGGGAGTAAATATATGATGTCAATCAAGGAAGAAAGGATGGAAGAACACAAAGAAGGAAGGCCAGTAACCACAAAGCCAGTGCAAACAAAATGTGAATTCACACACTCGAGAACGAGTTTCTGTCTAGAGTTATCAGGGAATCCTTTGTGGAAGAGCTGGACGTTGAAAGATGGGTAGGACATCCCAGGATGAAAAGCTCTGTTTTTAATGCTGACCTATCTATGTGTTGTCATTAGGCTTTACTGAGTGGCCACAAAAGAGCTGAATTCATTTTTTCTATTCTAACAACGTTCCTTTAAAAACTTCATCTTTACATATATTTACAGCTCAGTACTGTTCACATATATGCAAGATGATCAGTCGTTTACTGGAAGAGAGAAAGAGGCCATGTTTTTAAGCTGTGGGTCAAGCTTTTTCTGGGCCTCCTCTGGGCTGTCTTTGCTCCGGTTAGCTGCTCCTCTGCAGAGCTTCAGCATCTGAATTATGGCTGTCATCTTCAGGACCCAGTGCAGAGTCACTGGGAATTTGCATTCTCTTTTCTACTCTCTACTTTTCTATCAGCCACAATTTCCTCTTTGCAAAACCTGAAAAATGATGCTGTTCTTTGGACTTTTGTGAAAACGTTGTTTTGGAGCTACTTTTGATTGACAGCAGTTTGGTTTTGTGCTCCTCCTCCTTTGATACAGGCAATCCTGGTGGCCTAACACCTACTGATTTTTCATTCTCCTATTTCCCAGTCTTGACACACACGGAGGTTTCAGGAGAACATCAAAGTTCATGGACAAGTAGGAAGCTGAAAAGAGTCCTCTTTTTGCTAATATGCTTTTCAGGAAAAGTTTCTTATGGTACAAACCTGAATTTATTTAGATCGACATGATCCTTGAAATTTATCGACAGGTAGCATCATAATAAATACTATGATGTCAAAATAAATAACCTTCCCTTGGATTTTAATTTTTTTGCATTATTTATCTTACACTAATCTCTTCTCTTCATTTTGCTCTTAGCCATAGAAATATCTCACTTTTAGCTTTTTTTAAATTAAAAAAAAACTAAATAGGAATACAACCACAATTTTTTCATTTAATTTATTGCTTTATTTTTTCCATGATTTAAATTTCCATTGCTATTTTTACTCGCTTTTTACTCACTTTTTCGGTAACTTTCCACAGTTAGTGTATAGCCATGATATAAAAACAAATGTCCTAGGAATGCAGAATATTCATTTGTTCTAGAAAAGGTGAATGTGTAAAACTCTGAGAGAATTAAATATCGTATGGTTCTTATCTATATACATCCTTCAGTTTTTATTCACTTCTAACTACTCCATAAGTGAATTTAATCAGACTAGATTATGGTTTTTAAGCAGGAGTAAAAGAGTTTACCCCATATTTCCTAGACATTATAGTATAAAGACACTTGACAATAGTACCAGGAAATGCCTTATGAAGTCTAAGGTTGTTTCTTTGTGAACTGAGGTGTCCAGGGTTTGTCAAAGCAGGTCTTATTCACTTATTTATAATGCAGCCCAGACGCCAACATCCCACTCTACTTTAGGATGGTCACTGGGGTTGACTAGACATTGCATAAAAGTTACCTTACTCTTGCTTTCTTGTTTCATCTAAAAGATGGCTGTGGGAAACCTCAAGCCTGTTGCAAGGGCACCCTTGGGCTTCCAGAGTCCAGAGATCTCTCTGTGGACGTTCAGTTACACCCCATTACCTGGCCAGTGCCGATACTGTGGAGGTCAAGGCTCTGCAGGGACAGAGCAAATGTTTCACCTCTGAGCCCAGAGAGGTAGCGGCTTTGCCCTTCCTCCTCCTCTGGCTGACTCATTCTAATCCACTCTAGAAAAGGACATGCCTTCCTTCTCACAGCATGATTCACCTGCCTAGGGAAGATGATGCCATTCTGAGTGTATCTGGTGCCATCTCAACTTGATTTAGGCTGCATGAGAGCCTGACAAAAGAGTCAAGCACAGGAGGCAAAGAAGGAACCATGTCTTTCTGGGCCTCACTCTACATATCTATGAAAGGAAGGGCTTAAATTATATGAACTTTTGGTCCTTTCTTGCTTTAACATTCCACAGTTCTATGGATCTATAAATTGCCAATTATGGGAACCTGTTGTTACCAGGAGTGAGAATCCTAGCTATGTCTCCCTGTGTTTACAGCTGAGGAAGCTGGAGCAGGAGGCTGGTACATAGAGAGGACCACTCTCCTTGGATTTAGGGTTGGTCTTTGGGATTCAGAACATAACGCAACAGGCCGGGAGCGGTGGCACACACCTGAAATCCCAGCACTTTGGGATGCCGAGGTGGGCGGATTGCCCGAGCTTGGGAGTTTGAGACCAGCCTGAGCAGCATGGTGAAACCCCATCTCTACAAAAAATACAAAAATTAACTAGGCATGGTGGCGTGTGCCTGTAGTTCCAGCTACTTGTGGGCTGAGAGGACTGAGCCAAGAGGATCCGCCTGAGCCCAGGAGGTGGAGGTTGCAGTGAGCCGAGATCGCACCACTGCACTCCAGCCTGGGCAACAGAGCAAGATCCCATCTATTAAAAAATAAAAACAACATAATGCAACAGCCTTTTGAACAAAGTAACTCTGGCTTTTCTACTTTCATAGCTATTTCCCTCTGAACTTCTACCATATAGGAGATAATGTGGCTCATCATTTTGTTGGTATTTAAATACTGGAAGACAAACCCTAGAATATTGTATTGATTTTTGTTACCCATGAACTATGATGCTTTTTTCTTATATATAATAATTAAAATTTTATTTAGAGAAGAAGCAATAAAATCATTTCTAAAGGAAAAAAGTAAAACCTTGATATATCGGCAACAATAGAGACAAGGTTTCACTATGTTGCCCAGGCTGGGCTCAAACTCCTGGGCTCCAGCAATCCTCCTGCCTTGGCCTCCTTGAGTGTTGGGATTACAGGCATGAGCCACTGTGCCCAGACTATCAGCAGCTTCCTAAGCAAATGTCATTTCCAGTAACAGTCAATTGGCTCAATATTTTTTGTTATTCAGATTCAGCCACTTCAGTCTCCAGATGGATTTGAGTCTCCATACAACTATCGTTATTTCAAGGTGCTTTTCCTATTACATACCAGAAAAACACTAACAAAAGAATAAGGCATTTCTTAGACATGGCGTGGATGGAATCTGGGAAAATGGGGAACAAGTAAATGGTTTTACTATCATCATATCACCTAAAGAGAGTCTCAGAAGATTCGTTATATGCGCAAAATCTCCACAGACCATTTCACAGCCTCAGAACTCCCTGGTTAAGGGTGCTGAGGAGCTCTGAGAGAAATCTGAAGGAATTCAGAACTCAGCCATAACCAGTAGACCCTCACATCTGGCACCTGCTCACACATCCCCTCTTCTGCACATCTGGCCCTGGCTGGACCACAGCATTAGCCTCCTAACAAGGGAGCTTGCTTCTGCAACAGCCACAGTGATGCCGTTACCGCTGAGTCAGAGCATGTCGCTATTCTGCTCAAAACTGTCATGGATTCCTTCTTTAACTCAGAATATCGACTCCCTTCAATGGCCCACAGGCCCTCCATGATCAGTCCTGCCCCACCCATCACGTTCCTGACATCCTCTCCACCTGCACTATCCATCACTCCCCTCATTCCCTCGCATGGGCCTCGATGCTGTTCTGTGCTGTAAGGCCTTGCAGTGGCTGTCCCTGATGCCTGGTCTATTTTCCCCAGATAACCTCATGGCTAACTCTCTGAGCTACTTCATGTCTTTGCTCAGATATCACTTTCTCACAAGGCCTGACTGCCCTCTTGAAAATTCTAACCTGTACTCCTGGCCCACATTCCTGATCTCTCTTACCCTGCTGTTTCTTATTGTTTCTATAACATGTATTACCTTCTGGTATAAAATATAATTCTACTTAATAGAACAGAATTCAATATAACGTGCTCAGTAATTTATCCCAAGCACCTACAGCAGTGCTTAGCGCTCAGTAAATATTTACTGAATAAATGACTTAGAACGCCTAAACCTCACTGAGTGTTCCCCCTGTGCCAGCCACCACACTCAACATCTTACGTGATTATCTCTTTTCGACTTCACAACATGAGGGACAGTCATTTTCCTCATTTTACAGAAATAGATATGTAGAAAATAACATGAATCTACAGCTCATAGCTGAGGTTAGGACACAAAAGTGTCCACAAGGCAGATTTCTTTGGTAACACATTTTGAAAGGATATTGGGGTAGGAGATGGAACAAGCTTTCAAGTTCTCTGCACTCTCTGCTGTGTTTAGTGGTCTCTATTTTTAGCATTGGTATCTTCTGTCTGAATTATAACTGTTTTGAATGTTAACATGGTCTTCACCAACTCTAGTAGTTTCAAGAGGTTATAAGCTGGTTGACACACTGGGGGTGGTTGATCAATGTGACATAGGGGTAGGTGAGGGGCATGGTTTAAAGTTAGGGTGCCCAGGGAAAGTCACTCAAGCCTCAGTGTTTGTATACCCAAACTGCTGTCTCTGAGACTCCTTTGCAAATATCTATGTCTGATTCTAAATGGTGGGTTAAAGTGTCTGTAAGTTTCCAGGATTGGCATTCATGGACACTCCTTGGGTTTTCTTTGTTAGAATTTGTGTCCTTCCATCTACTGTACCCTGCTCTAAATCTTGGTTATTTTGGTGCTCAATAGCTTCTCTACAAGAAGGCTAAATCAAAGGAAGCACAATGCAAAACTACATATTGATGTTTCAAGGAAAACCCAGTGGTGTATGATCAAGGGGAGTTGCTGACTGTAACTGGCATGACGTGCCCGCGGAAAGGGTGGGGACTTGGGTATGACGAGGGTTCAAATAACTACTCTGCTCCTTCCTAGTGTAATGAAGAAAAGTCATTTAATCTCCTTGGTTTCCAATTTTCTCATTTACGAAATGAGGATAAAAATTTCTACTGTTCAGAGCTGTTCTAAAGACTCGGTGGTATAGAGAATGCAATGCTGAATTATGTCATATAGGCTGAATTTTAGTCTGTTTAGAATAAATGTCTACTGTTACCATGGAAGGCTGAGGAACAGCTCTAAATCTTCCCATAACCTGAGAAACCTGCTGTGCTGTTCTCTGGTTTTTGTAAGCTATTCATTCTTGTAAGTCATTCATTCTACTTACAAGAATAAGAAAACATTCTTTTTAAATTATTTTCATCTTAATGTATGATCCAGCTTACTTGCAAGAATGGAAGGTGCCTGCTTTCCATAATCCCACCTTTTCTGTAAACATCTGCCTTATTTCATCCTAAGTCCTTATAACATTGGCATTAGGAAAGAGGTCCTCCGGTCATACACTAGACTCTGTTATTCATTTTTAGACTTTCTAGAGCAATGGTTCTGACCTTTGGTGAGTCACAGAGCGCCCTGAAAATCCGATGAAAGCTACAGTCCCTCTCTCCAGAAAAGTTCTCATCTGTGCATAATTTTGCATATAATTTCAGATCATCCAAGACTCTACTGAAACCATTCATGGACAGAGGTTAAGAACCCTTGCCTAATGGTTGCAAAGTGGTCATGAGTAACACTGCTCCTTTAATCCTGATGATATTTTGTTGATTAGCATGAAACAGTAGTAATCTTGTCATTTTAAGAGTTTTTGTTTTCCTAAATTATTTTCTTTATTTTTCCCACTGTGACCAAGAACAAAGGCATTTAGAGTAAGCCGTCCAGAATTTACTTTATAACCCGTGGCTCAGAATACAATTGGTAACTGATCTGTACTGCAAGCGCACTGACACTAAACTAGTCATTGTTCCTAAGACTCACTAAGGTCAGCCAAGCCCTGAGCACATGTAACTCTCCATAGTTTCCACTTTAACCCTGGACATCTAACTACAAAGCAGAGCTAAAAATAGACCAAGCGGAGAACTTACACTCCACAGAGGCACATTTCCAACCCTAGGGGTTTTAATCAACAACACTGTACACAATCCAAAGAGAATGCTTTCATTTAGCAGGAAAAAGTTGCTTCATTTTGAGCAAGCTAAAATATAACCTAAAGGAATTATGAAGACTTTGAAGTGTTCAAAAAATATTATCTGCACCTGTGTTCTAGGTCTAAAAAAAGAAAGACTAAAATACCTTCAGGATTGAGTTGGCTTTCTTTGTCTTTCACATTGAATTATTCAAAGGAAAACATATTGGCATTTTTCCCCCTCTTGTTTCTAGGTCAGCATGCTTCTACCAAAAAGTTTAAGTTGTTCAAACATAGCAAGCCATAATAAATACCTACCTACAAAAATATATACATAGTAGGAAGGAAAAAGTAATGAGTTTGAACATAGAAAAATAATTACAGTTCCATTCCCTAGAGAAAGTTTATTGTCTAAGGCTCTTTATGGCCAAAATGGCTAAGTCTCCTGAGGATTATATAGAGCAAATGTTTTCATAATAAAATTTGCTTAAAGGTTTAATTACTAATGATATATCAGATTATGAATAAATATAAATATTGCATATGTGGCTAAAAGAAGGATTTGTATAAAATTATAATAATTTTAATATAAAATTTTGCAATAGAGTTGAGAAAATAAAGATCCTTTAAAAATACAAATTCATAAAACTCTGGATTCTACAGCACTGGGGAAATGAAATAAGTACACAAGTAGTTACCTTGACAACTGCCTTATAATGAAAATGACCATCTTCTATAAACCTAGCACAGACAGTCCAGGAAAATGGATATTTAAAATGTAATCTTTCTCTATTATATGTATTTTCCTAAATGAGGTTCTTAAGCATATCTGCAGAACATTTTTCAGGGAAACAAATTGAGGCTGTCATATACATTTGGTATTAATTCCTCCCAGCTTTTCTTTGGAAGGCAGTTCGTTTGAAGCAAGTGCTAGAAGAAATGAATTCACCTCAGTGACAGTATTTCCATATCTGCAGCCAATGTATGATCCTTATGAATAGCCCACGGCAGAATATGACCTATGAACTTGAGACTGCGAAGTGATCCTGTTCCATTTTAAATGGAATTTCAGAGTGTTGCCATCATACATTCCAGGTAAACCCCAGCAGAACCTGGCTGTTACTGAACCCAGCAGAAGCTCCCAGGAGGCCACCTTCACTGATAAAATGATAGCTATAGATCAGATGCTGCTCAAATCCAAGAGGGATTTAGGAATTTCTGCCTCTGGAAGCATGCGTCACTTCTAGTTAAACTGACCACTCTATTATTTTCTCAATACCTTTTTAGATTGCCAGAGAAAACAGCTTTTCTAGTTGCCCTACCGGATATTTTGTGGACTTAAGTTTTGTAAGACTGAAAACTATGTTACGTTTATAGCAAAAAATGCAACCTATGCCAGATACTTTGGAGAAGAGGATTAGAGGCAGAAGGTGGTTATTGACCACATAGCCCAGAAATGTCTATGTTTTGAAGATCAGCAATTTTTTTTCTGTGGAACATAGATTTTAAATAAAAGTCACATGTATCTTGCAAGTGTTTTTTTAATCTCCATGAACAGGGGATCATTCTGAATATGAAGAAAATAAAACTTGCCTTGGACTGAGAAAGTAAATATCTGCCCATCACTCATCAGGCTGAAATAGCAGCCACAGATAAGCCAACTGCAAAGTGAACAGGAAATGACATTTCTCCAGAGACATTGCTGTTGTAAAGTGTCACAGTAACCCCCTTCTTCGAGTGACTATAGACTCACTGAGAAACTCTTCTCTAATATCAAAGACAATCAGTGAGCTTGCTGTTTAAAATTTTATCAGTAAGAGTAAAACATCTCACTCTTGCCTGCAGGATCTTAGTTGCTTCACTGAAGCAGAGAAGCAGCCTCAATTCCCACTTCTGGTGAGAAGTCCCAGATAAGGGGTTTGGGGATGCAACAGTCCACACTTATCTTAACTTTATTGTTTCCAAAGAAACAGCACCCTGGGTTCACTTTGCAGACCAGACCTGCATCTAAGCTCCACTCTTCCCAGAATCCTAAAATAGCCCCTTTTCCTCTAGTGTTTAGTCTCCTTTATTGCATTGGGTCAATAAACCTAATTTTGTCAGAATACACGTTGGTTCCTATCATTCTTTGACTGAAATAGGGCCATATTTTTATCAAATGGTCGAGCTAAAGAAACTATTTGTTGCATAAATAGTAGTTCTGAATTTAAGTATTTGTTATTAGATATTGAAAAAATATTTAATAGAATACATCTTTGCAGTAGTTCAGTCTCCTGTGACCTGTGAATTTTAAATTCTATATATCAGGTTCTCATCTAGGCAGAAACATTCTGAGTGCGAGGAAACCCGCTGTGAGTACTGAAATGATCTTTTGTGGCCCTGCTGCCGCTAAAGTAACCTGTGGCAAAATTTCCCTGCTCTTAGAAATAGCAAATTGGCAACACAAGCAAGGCTCGCCCGTGAGAACACCAAGCTCTTTGTGAAGCTAAAAGAGACAATAAAGGGAAATAGGTAGGCATGGGTCCCAGGTCTCCCAACCAAGGTCTGCCTGCACACTTGGTTGAAATGCTGGGCTGCCGTATTTAAGAAGTAACTGGGAGAGGCTGGGCACGGTGGCTCACGCCTGCAATCCTAGCACTTTGAGAGGCCCAGCCGGGTGGAACACCTGAGGTCAGGGGCTCGAAACCAGCCTGGCCAACATAGCGAAACCCCGTCTCCACTAAAATTACAAAATTAGCCGGGCGTGGTGGTGCATGCCTGTAATCCCAGCTACTCAGGAGGCTGAGGCAGGAGAATCGATCGAACCCAGGAGGCAGCAGAGGTTGCAGTGAACTCCAGCCTGGGCAACAAGAGCGAAACTCTGCCTCAGAAAACCAAGACCAAACCAATACAAAACAAGAAGTAACTGGGAGGGTGACTCAGCGCACACGCCTCTTCCCTGAGGTGGGAAGAGTGCTTCCGACATACCCATGGGAGGAGCCATAATCAAAGGCTGAGGCCGCCTTCCGACTGACGTCAGAGCTCAGGGCGTACTGTGAGGCCTGCTGCTGGAAGGAGGCGGCGGACGCCTGGCGGAAGGCCTCGGCTTCCTGGCGGTGCGCGGCGGAGGAGCGGCTGCTGTAGGCCGTGGAGCCCTGGGTGTAGATGGCCGAGCGCTTCTTCTCATGCTGGTAGTGGCTCACGGTGGTGCGGAGGTCCTTGTTGCGGTAGCTGAAATCATAGTGCTGGTGGGACCTCTGATAAAAAGGCAAAGACATCCTGTGCCCCTTGAAGGAACCGGGCCACCTGAAGGAAAACAACACTTTTTGAGTGAATTATTAAGGAACAAATTCCATAGAACAAGTCATCTAAATCAATGTGTAAAAATCAATACACTTGGCTGGGTGCCGTGGTTCATGCTTGAAATCCCAACGACGATCTCTTGAGGCCGGGAACTCAAAGTCAACCTGGCCAACACAGTGAGACCCTATCTCTACAAAAAGAAAAAAGAAAAATTTAGCCGGGTGTGGTGTGTGTGTCCGTAGTCCCAGCTACTCCGGAGGGTGAGGCAGGAGGATTGCTTGAGCCCAAGACTTCGAGGCTGCAGTGAGCTATGATTGACCCTTGCACTCAGCTTGGGTGACAGAGCAAGACCCTGTCTAAAAAAATAAAATTAAAATTAATATTCTTATCTTTTCCAAAGAGTAAACCAAAAAGGGTATGAAGTTTAGCATAACTGGATATTCAAAAAACTCTCCACTTCATAGCCCAGATGGGCTTGTCCTGTCATTGTACCTTTTTAAAAAAAATTATATCTAGGAGGTTTTCCTAGAAAAACAAAGTTTTTCTAACCTGGCTATTGTGCTTTTTCCTCAGACTCTCCACAATACATATTTCTAATTTTCTGCCATTTCATTCTTCATTTGGGACTTCATCTGGAAGAATGTGGAAGGATAGAGTCATGTGGTGTTCATTCAACAAATAATTAGCAGCACCTACTGTGCGCCTGGCACCATCCAGCCCATCAAATCCAGTAGTGAGGCTGGGAGTGGTGGCTCATGCCTGTAATCCCAGCACTTTGGGAGGCTGAGGCAGGCGAGTCACTTGAGGTCAGGAGTTGAAGACCAGCCTGGCCAACATGGCAAAACCCCGTCTCTACTAAAAATACAAAAATTAGCCTGACATGGTGGTGGGCACCTGTAGTCCCAGCTACGCCGGTGGCTGAGGCAGGAGAATCACTTGAACTCAGAGGCAGAGTTTGGAGTGAGCCGAGGTTGCGCCACTGCACTCCATACTGGACAACAGAGCAAGACTCTGTCTCAAAACAAAACAAAACAAAAAAATACAGTGGTAAACAAAACAGACAAAATGCCTGCTGTAATCACCTTGTTCAGAACCATACAGTCTACTGCAGGAGAAAGACAATAGAGAAAACAAGTCAAGTATGACATAGGTTAATATGCCAAGAACCAGAGAAAAACAAAGCAGGTAAGAGGGATGGATGCAATTTTCAACAGCCTCAGCAGGGATAGCTTCCCTAGAAAGTACATCTGAGCATGAGACTTTCTGGGGAAGAGTATTCCAGAAGGAAGACCAGAGCAAAGGCACTGAGGAATGAACATGACTATCGTGCTCCAGGAACCGCTGATTGGCCGGGGTTCTGGGGTGGGAGAGGTATAGGAGATGATGTCAGAGAGGTGAGCTGTGAGCATGGGGGATGGGCTGGTAGTGTAGGGTCATGTAGGTAGCAGTAAGGACTTCAGCTAATACTGTGAAAGGGCTGAGAAGCCATTGGAAGACTCTGAGCTGAGACTCATTCTTGCTGATGTCTGAAGATCGACTGTGGAGGGAAGAGAGTGAAAGCCAGGAGACTTATGAAAGGGCTGAGTTGTATCCTCTCAGAATTCCTAGGTTGAAGCCCTAACCTCCAGTACCTCAAAATGTGACCATATTTGGAGATAGGGTCCTTAAAGAGGAAGTTAAGTTAAAATTAGGCCATTAGGATGGGCCCTAATTCTATATGATGGTGTCTCTATAGGAAAAGAAAACCAAGACCCAAATATGTATATAACAGAGGGAAGGCCATGTGGAGACACAGGGAGAAGACAGCCATCCATGAGCCAAGAATAGACCTGAGAAGAGACCAACCCAGCTGACACCTTCATCTTGGACTTCAGCCTCCAGAGTTGTAAGGTAATAAATTTCTGTTGTTTAAGCCACCCAGTCCATGGCACTTTGCTGGCAAAAGAATACAAAGTCCACTGCAATTGTCCAGGCTAGAGGTGACAGGGGTAGCAGTGAAAGTGTGAGAGGTGGTCAAGCTCTGCACAGGTTTTGAAGTTAGAACCAATGGCATTTGCTGAAAGTTGTGAATTAGGATGTGAAAGAAAGAGATGACTCCAAGGTTTTTGCCTGAGCAATTGAAAGACAAGTTGCTATTAACTGAGATGGGGAGGAATGTGGGAAAGTATCAATTTGGGGTGGAAAAACAGGCGATTGATTTTAATGCTCTACATGTGAGACGCCTGTTAGACCTCCCAGAGGAGACATTTTAAGTGGGAGGTGGATACGTGACTCTGGAGTGCAGGGGAGAAGTCCAGGATGCAGATTTACATTTGGGAGTCAACAGCATATAGGTGGTATTGAAAGCCAAGAAAACAGATGAGCACCATTATACACGGAAAAGAAAGTCCTAAAAGAAAACAGGTGAGAACCATTATACACGGAAAAGAAAGTCCTAAAAGAAAACAGGTGAGAACCATTATACACGGAAAAGAAAGTCCTAAAAGAAAACAGGTGAGAACCATTATACACGGAAAAGAAAATTACAGGCATGGTGGCTCACGCCTGTAATCCAGCACTTTGAGAGGCCAAGGCAGGAGGATTTCCTGAGCCCAGAAGTTTGAGACCAGCTTGGGCGACATGGTGAGACCTTGTCTCTATCATAAAAATCTAAGATAAAATAAAATAAATAAAATAAAGTTCTAGAACTGAACCCTGGAGTATGCTAATCTTATATATAAGCTCTCTCAAATCTCACAAACACTTCAAGCAAAGGTATAGTCTTAAAGCAGAAAAAAAAACAACAAAAAAAACACAACTGTTTGCTCCATAAGGAACATACAGGCTTCTAGTCTCCCTACATAAAGAGGTAAGAGAGTCGATTCCCAGGGTGGCAGCTGGCATTGTGAACTTGAGCTAACAGTTCTACTGAAAGTCAAAGGGTATGTTTGTTTAGCATAGGGTGGGGAGACATCACATTGCCTTAGCATTCTTGAATAGTCTATCCACTGAAGCAGGCCTATCAGCCATGTTGACAACCCTGGATGAAGTAATAGTTTTATAAAAGCTCCACCCCCCAAGTGTTTTAATGCTGTAGAATTAGTTTTAAAGTGATCTGTTTTCTCCAAATGTCATTTTTTAAAAAATTCAAAATGAAGAATGAATCCTTCTAAACTCAGCATATTCTTTGTCAAGTTTAAAACTACTTTTTATTTAAACTATTTTAAAAGTCAGCATGTATTCCCTAGAGAAGAAAATCGAGCAAACTTCACTCCAGAAATATTTATCTTAGGGCTCATGGAAGATATCAATCTACATGGCATTTCCTAAGAGAAAAAAATAGCTACTAGCAAGCAACTTTGCTTCAACCCTTAAATAGATGGCTATTTTCTGTTACAAAATATAGAGGATAATTACCATGTATAACTAATAACTACTAGACGAAAGGGGTTAGAAAATGTTAATACAGAATTATATTAGGCAGTTATAAAGATATTAGAGAAGTTTCTGTTATGATACTACATTGTAACATGGCACATGTTATTTTAATGATTTTCAAATAAATAATAAAGAACCTTGTTATGTTATAAACTAAATTCACTCCCCAGATGATTTGAAATGCTGTTATTTTCACAAAATAAAATCTTTAAATATCTTGCCCCAATACTATTTTTTACTCTGTTTCATTTCTCCCAAATACATTTATTTTTAATAATACTTAATATTCCTCTCACATAGATAGTAGGTTACAAGTAAACGGGGTTTGACTTGAAGTCCTCCCTGCTGTTGTCACAGCCCTGACCTCTGGAACAAAGGTACAACCACCTCCTCTTCATCAAGTAAGCCCTTGAAGTTAACTAAAGCCAGGATTAGCCCCAACACATGACAGCTGGAGAAGGTTGGGAGGAAAGATGGTTTTAGTGTCTTTTGTTTCTTTAAGACCTAAATTTTCTTTCTGAAAATAATTTGAGAATTTAGGAAGAAATACAAATTCCGTAGCTGTAATTTATGATACCTTTGTGCAGTCATTAAAGGGCAAAAGCTGATGAAAACGATTCCCAGAAAAATCGCTATGTGGGGCTCTATGTTGCCTCTGAAATATTACTTAACTGTTTTGAGGCCATATCATTGTGCACGCTCACATTTACCCACATTGCATTGTCACAGCAAGATCCCTGAATTATAAACTAGTGACTTCAGAGTTAATTTTTCTTCTTTCGGTCTAATTTGTACCCAGGGAGCACTGTATGGCACACACAGGATTGAAAACACAGGGCCTCCTGTCTCTCACCCATTTCAGATTTCAACCAAACCGTGCTTGGAAGGAGCACTAAACACACGCTTGCAGTTCAATCCGAGGCAAATATGACCTCCTTACAGTTCCAGGAACAGCAGCTTAATTTCAAAAGAATACAGTGATGTGAGAGAAGAGCTGTGCCAGCCCAACTGGCACCCGGCTGTTCTGGTTTCCCTCCCTGGAGCTTCTCTTTCCTATTTCTCTGTGATTCTGACATCTCTTTGAGAAAACTGCTGAGTTCAGAAGACAGAAAGAAAGCACTTACACTGCAGTGCTGCTAAGCTCATAAGCTATCAAGTGCATTCTTCTGCTTCAGTGTCACACTTACCAGTTTCCAAAGGAGTGATGGTGGTGGAAATGTTCCGATGAGGCCGAGGAGCTGGATGAGAGAATGAAAACTCCGCCTAGGTTGAGTCCAAGAAAATGTTAAGAGGCAGGGCTAAAGACAGGACCCTGGAGGCCAGTTCAAAAATAATGCATGTGGTCAGGCAGTCGAATGTCAGGCCACACAACCAGCCTTTTATGGCCAAGAAAGCAGTTAAATATAGCAGCAGATGGGGAGGGTAGTCCCAAACCAGGAGGAGGAGAGGGGCGCGGGCAGGTAGCTGCCTCAGTAATATAATTGCATAATGCCGGTCAATGGGTCTGGCCCAATTAAACAAAATATAGGATTTTTATTTGGCAACAGGAGCTATTTTCAATGTCACTTTATCATTAGATAATGTAAAAGTGTAATGGAAAGAGTGGTTTGTGTTAACAGCTAAAAATAGGTGTAGTAATATGAGTCTCAAAATGGACTTCATGGAATTTTAATGCCAAGATATGGTTCTGGGCATGCTGTTAGTAACACACGTACAGTACATTTAAAAGATACAAAGTGAAAAAAGAACTTGAAGCTAACTAAAGGCAAAATAAGGAAGAAATGGGTTACACGTGGTGGCAATTTTTACCTGACATCACAGTCACTATTTCTCTCATTTCAGGAAAATTTACAAGGTGAGGTCCTAGCTTCAAGCCTGACTCTCTCTCTCTATATATATATATTTTTTTTTTGGGGGGGGTGGGGGATGGAGCCTCGCCCTGTCGCCCAGGCTGGAGTGCAGTGGCGCGATCTCGGCTCACTGCAAGCTCTGCCTCCCAGGTTCAAGCCACTCTCCTGCCTCAGCCTCCCGAGTAGCTGGGACTACAGGTGCCCGCCACCACGCCCGGCTAATTTTTTGTATTTTTAGTAGAGACGGGTTTTACCGTGTTAGCCAGGATGGTCTCAATCTCCTGACCTCGTGATCCACCTGCCTCAGCCTCCCAAAGTGCTGGATTACAGGCGTGAGCCACCGCACCTGGCCAGGCCTGAATATTTGATTCCCTGTTCATTAACTAAAGCCTTTTGAGATGCAACTCAGTGTTTCATCCTTCCTAACTCAGAGTAGGGTCAGTCCATCTAATAAGAGATTCCCTTTCTTCGTTCTTTAAATGGTGTGACCAATGAAGAGGAGGTATAACCCAGTAGTGAGAGCCTGTGTTGATTCAGACCAGATCTAGATCCCCACTATACTGATAGCACTTAGTAGCCATGTAATCTCTAGCAATTTATTTCTCCTTCCTAAGCTTCAGGTTTTTTGTCTATAAAATGGGGATAATAATATCCAAATTATAGGATTGCTGTCGTGATTAAATGTGATACTGCAGACACAGCACTTGACCTAGTGACAGTTACATAATACAGACTCAGTAAATATCAGCTATTATTACTGACACCAATAATATAAAAACTCATTGTTAGATTATATGTATGCAGTAGGTTGGTATTTTGATCTATTGGCCTTATGTTCTGACAGTGATGTTACATCAACTGAATAAAGGTTACTTGTGTCTATCAAAATTGTTTTTCTTTTTGATACAGGGTCTCACTCTGTTGCCCAAGCTGGAGTGCAGTGGTGCAGTCTTGGCTCACTGCAACCTCTGCCACCCAGGCTCAAGCAATTCTCCCACCTCAGCCTCCCGAGTAGCTACAGGTGCATGCCACCAAACCCGGCTAATTTTTTTTTTTTTTTTAACTTTTGGTAGAAATGGAGTTTCAGCATGTTGCCCAGGCTGGTCTCAAACTCCTGGATTCCAGTAATCCACCTGCCTCAGTCTCCCAAAGTGCTGGAATTACAGGTGTGAGCTACTGCACCCAGCCTCTATCAAGATATTGAACAGACTCAATATTATAGTATACTTCATCATGACTTTCTTGATGATCACTACAGTTAACACTGTTCAGGACCTATCCAGTGCCAGACATTGGGATAGGCAGTTTATATACATGATCCCACTGACTTCTTATCATACCTTGCAAAGTACAGCTCCATTACCTCGTTGAGGAAAGCAAGGCTTCTAGAAGGGAAGGCATTTGCCAAAGATCACACAGCTGGTAGATGACAAAAACGCAACTTCATTCAGAGATATTTGATTCCAAATGCTGTGTACTTGTAGTCATGTATTGCTATCTCCTCCAGTGTACTTTGCTGGTAAGAAACTAGATATTTTGAAATGGCCCTTCAAGTGCAATATGGGTCTTCACTTGTAATAGAGGGTTAGCTTCTGAGCTACTCAAAGTATGTAAAAGAATCTATTCCACCTAGTTCTGATCCAGTTACCTGTGAAATTCAGCCTGGAATTTCTTCATATACATACATCTGCTATTAGTGAGCATGTGGACATTTTAGCTATCTGGAAGCTATAGGCGAGTTTTCCAAGTGTTATGTTCCCCAAGCATCCATTTGTTCTCTAAACATCCAATACAGAATGCAGTGATTCTTCTCAAGTCTTATCCACCAGCCATTAGAATGATTCCTGGTGAGCCGTTTCTCTAGAGAATATTGGTAAATTGCCCCAAATCTTCTAAAAGCAGAAAAGAGGAAAAATAAACAAAAATAGGAGATATAAGTCCTCCTAATAATAGCTAATATTTAATGACTATTTGCTATATGCCAGGATGTAACACTGTTTTACAAGATCTTATTTGATTATCATATACATGAATATCATGAAAACATTTTATGGATTAAGAAACTGAGATTTACAGCCAGACATGGTGGCTTACACCTGTAATCCCAGCACTTTGGGAGGTCAAGGCAGGCAGATTGCTTGAACTCAGGAGTTCGAGACCATCCTGGGCAACATGGTGAAACCCCATCTCTACAAAAAGTACAAACATTAGCCAGGTGTTGTGGCATGTGCCTGTAGTCCCACCTACTCGGGAGGCTGAGGTGGGAGAATTGCTTGAGCCTGGGGAGGTCGAGGTTGCAGTGAGCCAAGATCATACCACTGCACTCCAGCCTGAGCAACAGAGCGAGAGACCTTGTCTCAAAAAGAAACAAACAAACAAAAATTGAGATTCAGAGAGATTAGCATCCTTAAAGTCACACAACCAGAATGTGACAGAGGATGGAACCCAGCACTGTTCCACACAGAGCATAGCCTCCTATATATCACACTGTGCTGCCTCTCAACCATTTAACTGTGTGTGTATGCCTGTTTGTGTGTATGTGTGTATGTGTGTGTGTGCACAAACACACAGTTATGTTGATAGAGAGTACCATGTGCCAGTACTGTCCATTAGAAGGAAGAACTGTTACAGAAGAAGAGTTCCATTTATGTTTCTTATGTAACAGACAATAATTTATCAGGTCAGAATGTACTGGCTACAAGTATCAATACATTTAAATATTTACTGAACTTTCATCCTTGTTAAAAATACAAAAATGGGAAAAGTCCACACACACTATGGAAAAACTAAAATATTATCATTGATTCATTGATACTCAGGATCCCTGTGAAAGCCAGAGTTTATTCCAAACAAATATAAAATAAGTTTAGACAAAAGAAGCATGAGCTAGACCCAGGAGAATCTCCTAAGTGATCTTTCTGCTGTGGTATCATCTAGATTCAGGTTTTTCTAACAGCAAATTTATCTGAATTACAACTAGCTACATAATAAATTACATATGGTGATGTACTGGATAATAAAACTAAAGAAGAAAAACTTGGGCTCATATGAATCAATTATTGTAACTTAGTTATGATTCCTTTACAGATGTGGACTCTAGTCAATTACTCTTACTCATTATACACTTACAGATTTGTAATTATCCTGAAAACTTAATGGAATGCTAACCAGTGGTTAATTTCAAATTTCCCAGAAAACCATCTAATGTAAAAAACACTTTTTAAAAAGTATATAAGCCTAGAAACTTCAGAAAATATTTGCTTCCAGAATTATAGCCAGTTTTCAAAAACAGTTTTAAAGTAGATACATTCTCTCTTCCAACTAACTATAAATGCATTAATATTTTTATAAGTGTGAAGTGATGAGTTTAACTAACAATAGTGTATCCTAAAAGCCAAAATAAATGTATGAATTGTATTTAGCCACCTATCAATTTTCCAGCTCATTTTTGTTTTATAGACTAGGTAGTTAGCACAAATCTATACACGAGCGAATAAACAAAAGAAATAGTCTTCATTAATTAAATATAATGGAAACAAACAAAAATTAAACTCCAACTGAAATGAAGAACATTTTTTCTTAACTTGCTGGTTTTAGTTAACAAATAAAACTCATGCATCAATAATATACAAAAAGGCCCACATTTACTCAAGTCAGTTGATAAAGCATTTATTGAAAACCTGTAAGATATCAGGCATTGTACTATGTCCTAGTATACAAAAGTAACTAATTCATGCCCTCAAAGTAGCCACTAAAGTGATGGATTAGAGCCCTTTGTCTTTGTTGGGTAGACAAAAATTACTTAAGACTATTTATGTTACAGTGTGATAGGTGAATGATGAAATGATGGACACAGCACAGAGGAGTATGTGATTAGTTTTTATAGCTGTACAAAGCAAACACAAAAAGAATCCCTCTCCTTTAAAAGATAGGGATTAGCCAGTGTGGTGGCTCACACCTGTAATCCCAGCACTTTGGGAGGCCGAGGCCGGTGGATCACTTGAGATCAGGAGTTTGAGATGAGCCTGGCCAACATGGTGAAACCTCATCTCTACTAAAAATATAAAAATTAGCTGGGTGTGGTGGTGCGCACCTGTAATCCCAGCTACTCTGGGAAGCTGAGGAGGGAGAATTGCTTGAGCCCAGGAGTCGGAGGCTGCAGTGAGCTGAGATGGCGCTCCAGCCTGGGTGACAGAGCAAGACTCCGTCTCAAAAAAAGAAAAAGAAAAAGAAAAAAGAATAAAGGGATAAAGGGATTAAGGGAGCAAATCTACTGTGCAAAGCATTATGCTACATATGGGGAAGCAAAAATGACTGACACTGGCCCCAGAAACAGGGATTTCCAAATTCTAAGCAATATTTCTTCAATGGAGATGCTTTCCACGGAAGGAAAGGCTTAAATAAATTGTTCAGTGAGCTCTTTTGAAAGCTGTAAATTTGCTGTATCCTTCCTACCTCAGTGTTGCCTAATTTATAGGCAACACTAAAATAGAAAGACACCATATTTGGCATCTAGTCCTGTTGTTTATTAACTTTGAAAAATCATTTCACCTCTCTGAAGCTCCATTTGCTCATCTGTAAACTAAAGGGCTTTGAGCCAGATGATCACTAAGGTGCTTTCCAGCTCTAATAACCTGTGCTATCAATCCACAAAGTAACTGTTCTATTCTTGCTTTGCTCATAAGCAGATTAGCAGCATTCTGTGCGGAGCAATTTGTGGGAAGAATAAAACAAAGCCTCCTTGATCCAAAAATTCTGCTTCTACCTGCTGGCTCACATCTGAAATACTCCTCCCTGAGAGTGTCATTTTATGACTTTAATCCCTACTATGCTGAAAATAATCCAGAAAGATATTTCAGTATGTTATTGTTTCTTTTAAGTCTTTGTGTGTGATGAGTGGGGGAGATGGAGGGAAGCAGAGCCAGTGGTGAGTGTGGGAGTGGCTGGAGGGTGGGGCCTAGGACTCTTATCAGAAGCCAAATTTCATCTAGCTATTAAATGAACTAGATCTAAACTAGGTGAACTAAAACTAAAATTAGTTTTGTTTTGTTTTGTTTTTGAGACACAGGCTTGCCCTGTCGCCCAGGCTGGAGTGCAATGGCACAATCTCAGCTCACTGCAACCTCCGCTTCCCAGGTTCAAGAGATTCTCCTGCCTCAGCCTCCGAGTAGCTGGGACTACAGGAGCCTGCCTTGACACCCGGCTAATTTTTGTATTTTTAGTGGGTTTTGCCATGTTTGCCAGGTTGGCCTCAAACTTCTGACCTCAAGCCTCCCTCAGCCTCCCAAAGTTCTGGGATTACAGGCATGAGCTACTGCGCCTGACATAAAATTAGATCTAAATCTAAAATTAGATCTAGTTTGAATGTTGAGTGTATCTGGGCAATGGCAAAATTAAGGCCAGTGCAGTTGACATCTTGCATCAGAATCCACAGACTGTGAGGGGCCCCTGTGAGCTCCCTTCCCAGTTGTGGATGGGGGAAGAAGTGCTGGGTTAAGCCCAGCCCTGGAGGAGGGCATGCCTGCCATGGTGCAGAACTGGTAGTAGGCAAGTGGTGGGACAGGACCCAAGCCTTAGTCAGATCTTTGCCTATTACCCTGTCCTCTAGACTAGACTCCAAGCCATTAGGAAGCACAAACATAATTCCACAGTGGTCTTGGTTTTTGTGAAATGCTCCACTCATGGTTATGTAAATGGAATTATTATTATTATTTTTTGTTGTTTGGTTATTTGTTGTTGTTGTTGTTGTTTGAGATGGAGACTCACTCTGTCTGCCCAGGCTTGGGTGCAGCAGTATAATCTCAGCTCACTGCAACCTCCACCTCTTGGGTTCAAGCAATTCTCTGCCTCAGTGTCCTGAATAGCTGGGATTGCAGGCGCCCGCCACCACGCCTGGCTAATTTTTTTTTTTGTATTTTTAGTAGAGACAAGGTTACACCATCTTGGCCAAGTTGGTATTGAACTCCTGACCTTGTGATCCACTCACCTCGGCCTTCCAAAGTGCTGGGATTACAGGCGTGAGCCACCGTGCCTGGCCTATTATTATTATTATTATTATTATTATTTTGAGACGGAGTCTCGCTTTGTCACCCAGGCTGGAGTGCAGTGGCACTATCTCGGCTCACTGCAAGCTCCGCCTCTCAGGTTCACGCCATTCTGCCTCAGCCTCTCAAGTAGCTGGGTCTACAGGCGCCCACCACCACACCCAGCTAATTTTTTTTGTATTTTTAGTAGAGGCGGGGTTTCGCCGTGTTAGCCAGGATGGCCTCCATCTCCTGACCTTGTGATCCTCCCGCCTCGGCCTGCCAGAGTGCTGGGATTATGGGCGTGAGCCACCGCGCCCGGCCTGGGATTACTTTTTATTCTTCATTAGTCGCCCATATTCTCTCTTCTCAATTCCTTCCTGCATCAAAGAAGTTCATTTTGCCCATCTGAACCTTCTTCCCCTGTTCACAGGAGGAGGGAAGCCCTTTATTTGTTAAGGTGCACCTGGCCCTTGAATTGTTAGATAATTGAGTAGAAGCTGATAACATACTTCCCTATAAACCAAAGGCGGGGGATAGCAAGTGGCCTTTGTTGAAGCTCCCAATACAGAGGGGGAGGAGTGATCTTGGCCTCTTCCAGAGCCCCAGACCCCAGAACAAAGGCTTGGCACCTCTCTCCCTAGACTACCCTTTATGGAGGTGAAGGAGAGCAGAGTCAGGATGAATGGGCAGCGTCTTAAATGCCGAACATGTCCAGAGTCCAGCCTTAGCCACATTTAGTATGTCCCAAGGCCATGGAAAGTTGACTGTGGTTATGCTGATTCACACCCTCCTCCTACCACGCCCTTCCCTGCCCTGCTCTGGTTAATGAAGAATGGTCTGCATGCTGTGTTATGGCTGAGGACAAAGAACAGGTCAGGCAGCCAAGGCTGGTTAATCTTTTTGCTTTCCTGTGTCTGTCAGGAATTGGGTTGACTTAGACTGAAATATTGCCCTTTCATCATTCACCAGTGATTGTCAGTAAATGTTGTGTTTGAATTTCCAGAAATACGACACAATTTCAAAATCTTGCACTTTGAGAAGACAGATGGCCCCATCAGTATTTTCACGTAATGGCATTAGCAACTAGAACTAGAATCAAACTACTGGAGAATCAAAATTCCATTTCATGAATCTATTCATTTGTAACCCTAATGCATGCATTATGTGGGATTTGCTGAAGACCTAAGGAATGTCGTGTTCCATTCATTCGCCAGCATGAAGGGTGCACTGGATGGAGAGTAGAAGTGCTGCAGTAAACCAGGCACTGGGATTGAGGACAGAATGTGGACTGTCGCTATGACAAAGGGAGAATGCATTCAGACAGAGCTCACTATGTCCTCTTCTGCTTCATACCTTCCAATGGCTCCTCACTGCCTGTTCTTCCCCAGGTGGCCTCCTCAGCATGGCATGAGAGCATCTTCACCCTATGAGCCTCCGTAATTCTCCAGCTCCGCCCCTCTCCATTCCCCTGCCTGCCTCCTGAGTTTCAACCACAGGTAATTCCTTGCAAGCCCTCAAACTCCAGGACCCCAGTGCCCCGGTTCCCTCACACCTGTTGCTCCTCTCAGCCCTGCCAGCACACGCACACTTCCTCACTACCTTCACCCCGCTCCTTCAACACCCTGTGCCATCTCCTTCCGGGAGACTTCCCTACTTCCACTAGGATGGGAATTTTGTCTTGTAGTATTTACGTGTTTACGTTTCTGTCTCTGCACAGTGATAGTCACTGGTAGGAGTGGGATCTCTATGGCTAGGTGCTCCCAGTACCTAGCAAAGCTCCTGACCCACAACAGGCCTTTAATAAAGAATTGCTGAATGAGGAAAACTGGGAAATGTGGCATAGGACAACTCCTCAGGACATAGGGACTCCTTAGAGATGGGAAAAGCAAGGGCTAGGAGTCAGTGTGGCCAGGGATCAGCTGTTCAGCTGTGGGGAGGCCAACTGCTGCAAGCCCCTCTTAACCTGCCTGTGAGGCTCAGGAGCTGGTGGGTAGATTCTGGGAGTGGGACAAACCCCTAAGCCAGAAAACTGCCTGCACCTATAGTCCAGGCCAGGGAGCTGGAGGTGAGTATTAGAAAGCAAGACCCCAAAGCCCATTTTCTAACATTTTTTTGTCTCTACCTGTTTTTCTGTCTATTCATAAATAGATATTTGGAATTATAATGACTTCCAAATGATGAGATGCTTTCTTTCTTTCTTTTTTTTTTTTTTTAACTTTCTTGTTTGTATTTTTTTACTTGATTTTAAGATATAATTAGCATCAAGAACTGTGAAGGTATATACATACAACGGAATATTATTCAGCCTTAAAAAGGAATGAAATCCTGACACACACTACAACATGGATAAACTCTGAAGACATTATGCAAAGTCAAACAAGCCAGTCACACAAGGACAAATAGTGTATCATTCCACTTATATGAGGTACCTAGAGTAGTTGAGTATATAGAGAAAGTAGAACAGTGGTTGCCAGGGGCTAGGGAAAGGGGGTAATGAGGAGTATCGCTTAATGGGTAGAGTTTCAACATGGAATGATTAAAAAGCTCTAGAGCAATGTGAGCTGGGTGCGGTGGCTCACACCTGTAATCCCAGCACTTTGGGAGACCAAGGCGGGCGAATCACAAGGTCAGGAGTTCAAGACCAGCCTGGCCAACATGGTGAAACCCGGTTTTTACTAAAAATACAAAAAAATTATCTGGGCGTGGTGGCAGACGCCTGTAATCCCAGCTACTCGGGAGGCTGAGGCAGGAGAATCGCTTGAACCCAGCATGCGGAGATTGCAGTGAGCCGAGATCGAGCCACTGCACTCTAGCCCAAGGGGCTGTGTGAGACTCCATCTCAAAAAATAAATTAATTAATTTTTAAAAAGCTCTAGAGATGTGTAATGGTGATAGTTATACAACATTGTAAATGTACTTACTGCCACTGAACTGTATCCCTAAAATGGCTAAAATGGTAAATTTAATGTTATGTATATTTTACCACAATTCTTTAAAACAAGAACCCAGGAGTCAGAGATTTTACTCTACGTGCAAGCTAAAAAGTGAGCCTGCTACAGTTTCATGGGTGTTAACAGAAGACACAAGACAAAGAGCTTTACTCCTGACAGCAAGAGCAGTGACTGAGTGTCAGCATATTCTTCACTGGTTTGCCAGTCCCCAATCCCCATGTTCCCACAGGACAACGTGATAAAGACCAGGTGACACCTGCAGTCACGGTGGGCTGCATTACAGAAGAAAAATCTTGACTTTAGAGCACCTGACTGTTTCATCATGAGCATTCAGCTTACCTGCCCTTTGCCGCAGAGGGAGCTATTCTTGTTACACGGGATAGTAAGCGTGTCTGCCTTTTGCTCTGGCTGGAGATACTTCCTCTGTCTTCACAGGCTGCAGAAACAGGCTGGAACAAAGGAGAGCCAGAGTTTCGCTTGAAACATGTGCTGAAACACAAGAGACCCGTGGAGAATTGTCTCCCAGCAATGACTGTGTGTTATTTTTACAAAAACAATATGTTTCTTTTTTCCTTTAAAAGAAAGAACCAGAATCTGAGTCTCCAGTTTCAATTCATTTCGAATTTCCTTTTAACAGTTTATAAGTTTATAGCAATAAAACTGACACACCATAAATTAATCCATTTTAAGAGTAAAGTTTAGTGAGGTTTAGTCAATTTTTACATTGTGCAACCATCACCAAAGTCTGGTTTTTTTTTTGTTTTTTTTTTTTTATAGGTTAACTTTTCTTTTCTTTTTTTTTTTTAATTAATTTATTATTATTATACTTTAAGTTCTAGGGTACATGTGCATAACGTGCAGGTTTGTTACATATGTATACTTGTGCCATGTTGGTGTGCTGCACCCATCAACTCGTCATTTACATCAGGTATAACTCCCAATGCAATCCCTCCCCCCTCCCCCCTCCCCATGACAGGCCCCGGTGTGTGATGTTCCCCTTCCTGAGTCCAAGTGATCTCATTGTTCAATTCCCACCTATGAGTGCAAAATCCGGTTTTAAAACACAACTATCACCAAAATCCAGTTTTAAAACACTTCCATCACCCAGAAAGGTTTCCTCAGGCTTGTCTGCAGTGAATCCTGGGCCCCACGCATGCCCGAGGCCACCACTGACCTCTGTCTCAACAGTTCAGCTTTTTCTAGAAATTTCACACAAATGGAATCCTACCATATGTAGTCTTTTGTGTCTGGTTTCTTGGCAAGATGTTTTTGAGTTTCGTCTGTGGTGGTGTGTGATTTGGCAGGTTGTTTCTTTTTATTGCTAAGAAGTGTTTCATTGAAAGATAGACTACATTGTGTTTTTCCATTCATCAACTAACGGACATTTGCATTATGCCTGGTTTGAGGCTATTATGAATAATGCTAACTTAAATCTTAAAACTTAAAATCTATTTTTCCTTATTTAACCGAATGAAACACCAAAGCACTGACCAGGATGGGCATGGTGGTTCATGCCTGTAATCCCAGCACTTTGGGAGGCCAAGGTAGGCTAATTGCTTGAGCTTAGGAGTTTAAGACCAGCCTGGGCAACATGGCAAAACTCCATCTCTACAAGAAATACAAAAAATTAGCTGTGTGTGATTGCATGTGCCTGTAGTCCCAGCTACTTAAGAGGCTGAGGCAAGACAATTGCTTGAGCCCAGGAGGTCGAGGCTGCAGTGAGCTATGATCATGCCACTGTCCTCCAGCCTGGGCGACAGAGTGAGACAAAACAAAAAAAAAGCAAAACAAAAACTAAAGTATAGAGAAATTCAGTTATTTGCTCTAGAACACACAACTAAAAAGTATTAGAGCTAGGATTCAAATTCAGATAATTCAGATCCAGAGTTAATATGCTTAACAGTGTGCAACATTTCCTCATAAATAAAAACAAAGCATTTCTGATGAAATTCTACTTCTACAATTTCTAAAATAATGTAGATACCATTTTTTCATGTGAGACAGGTCTACATTTCCAAGTATAAATGTGATTATATTCTGTTTTCCTCTTTCTCTCTCATTCCCCAACAGTCTCTTTTCTTCCCTCAGTCCACACTGAAGCAGAAATGAAAATGCAAGAACAAAACAAAACCACCCTTCAGACTTTGCAGTCTCACATACGAGCTTGCAGAGCTAGCGTTTCCTATCTTGCTCACTAGATAACACTAAGCTTTAAAGGAAGAGGAAAAAGGCAGAGTACACTAGAATGGGTAAGCCAGGATTGATAGAAGGGATAGGTGGTCCTCAACCTGGAAGGAAAAGGACATTTGGTGGAAAGAACAGGGGAGCAGAGAGAAAGAGGATAATTTATTTTTTTAAATGGCCTTTTAAACTTGGAGACGCTATGCTAAGTGAAATAAGCCAGACACAAAGAACAGATACTGCATGATCCCACTTATATGAGGTACCTGCGATAGTCGAATTTATAGAGAGGAAGTGGAGTAATAGCAACCAGGGTCTGAGGTGGCAGGGTGGGAGGAATTAGGAGTTAATGTTTAATGGGTATGAAGTTTCAGCTGGGGATGATGAAAAAGTTCTGGAGATGGGTAGTGGTGATGGATGCAAAACAATGTGAATGTACTTAATGCCAGAGAAACTGTATACTTACAAATGGTTAAAGCGGTAAATTTTATGCTATACATACTTCATCACAGTTTTTAAAAATGAACTCTTGCTAGTTCATCACTGCTCAGCACAGACAGCCCATCATTCAGCAGTCCTGGACACTGATAACCTCACCCTCCACAACAGAGATGTTGGAGGAGGAGATAAGGGCACCCACGAGGATTCAACCCTTTCAGCTAGGAACAGTTGCTGTCTCTCTATGAGGGGCAGTAATGGAGACACCAGTATCACACTTGGTTCTCACCAATGTCCTACCCTGTCCACAGTTGTCCTTTCAATAACAATGAATGAATGTGTTGTATTGCTCTGCTATAATTTGTTACCTGGTCTCTAAGTGTTGAGCACCTGGAAATTTCCAGTCATTCACCAGGACTAGAAGCTGGAAGCAGGCACTTGGAGCATCTTTAGTTCAATCCAGCTCTTTTATCACCTCTCTGTGACTTCTTTTGAGAGGGCTTTCAGCCTCTCTGGCTCTTGTTTATTCATAGATCCCCTAATAGAGTGGGATTGGAAGAGTGGTTTTCCTTCCTGGCTGTACATTCGTATCACCTGAGGAGCTTTTAAACCGTACTCAGGCCTAGGCCATATTCTAGGACTATTAACTCCATATTTCTGGCATGAGACATGAACATCAGTGATTTTTGAAAGCTCCGAAATGATTCTAACATGCAACCCAAGAGAAAAAAAAATAACTTCTTAGGTCTCTTTCAGTTCGAAAAGGATGAAAGCCTGAATTAAAAAGAAAGCTATAAATATTTTGTACAAATAGAAGTATTCCTTTTTAACTACCTCCTTGGGAAGTATTTGCCCAGAAGGTACTATGAATTGGAGGGTATGTTTTATGAGATTGCTATTTGGAATAATTAGGCTAATGTATAATGCCATCAACCAAATATGAATGTACTCTTTCCTCATTGTCCCATCAATATTGGAATGGTTAATTTTAGTTTATTTTAGCAAGTTTAACAGAAGTGAGATGTGGCCGGGTGCGGTGGCTCACACCTGTAATCCCAGCACTTTGGGAGGTCAAGGCAGGTGGATCACCTGAGGTCGAGAGTTCAAGATCAGCCTGATCAACATGGAGAAAACCTGTCTCCATTAAAAGTACAAAATTAGCCAGGCATGGTGGCACATACCTGTAATCCCAGCTACTCAGGACGCTGAGGCAGGAGAATGGAGAATCAACCCAGGCGGAGGTTGTGGTGAGCCGAGATTGCACCATTGCACTCCATCCTGGGCAACAAGAGTGAAACTCCGTCTCAAAAAAAAAAAAAAAAAAAAAAAAAGTGAGATGTATCTCATAGCTATTCTCAAATGCGTTTAAAAAATTGTGAGGCTGACCATGTCCTTAAATGTTATCCCACTATTTGGCTTCCCTCTTGTGTGAGGTATCTTTTTCCTGAGATCATTATTAATCTGTTAATGTGATAATAAAATAGCTATCATTATTGAGACCTATTGTGTGCTAGATACTATACCAGAGCTTTACAGGTATTATTTTATATATTTGTTACAAAATTTCTTCAAGGCAGTTATTATTCCCAAGTTAAAATGAAAATGAGGCAGGAGAACAGGGTCTGGAGGCAGGGAACCTAAGGCCGAATTCATGCTGACTTCCTAGAACTCAATCACAAAGAAAACCCCAACTTTCCATGCCCAGGTAAGAAAAGGACCAGAGGCTAATCCCTTTGCAACCTCCCATTTTCTGAGTGGCAGATGAAAAATTGAAAGTGCCTCTGATTTGTCCCCTCTGGGAGACAATCAGGCTGGTTGCCGGCCAAGTTTTCATTTGCATAGTACTATAACTTTGTAACTTCATTTCAGCCTCTGATTGGTCACTTTCTGCAACCAATCAGACCTTTGCATAGGGTGTAACTTTGTAACTTTGCTTCAGACTCTGATTGGCCCCCTCCTGCAATCAATCAGACTGATTCCAGGCCAGTACTTCCTTTACATAGGGGGTACACCTGTACACCAAGTAACCAATGGGAAACCTCTAGAGAGTATTTAAACCCCAGAAAATTCTGTAACTTGCCTCTTGAGTTGCTTGCTTGGGCTGCTCCCACCATATGGAGTATACTTTCATTTTCAATAAATCTCTGCTTTTGTTGCTTCATTCTTTCCTTGCTTTGTGCATTTTGTCCAATTCTTTGTTCACAATGCCAAGAACTTGGACACCTTCCACCAGTACAAAAAACCTAAGGCTCAGAGAGGTTAGGCAAGTACCCCAAAGTGACACGGCTACTAAATAATAGAGCTGGGATTTGAATCCAGTTCCAGCTGTCTCTCAAGCACCATTCTCTTTGCTAGACAGAAAAGCACTCAATGCCTGCACTACTCATACCCCTTCCTGAGGAAAGCTGCCCTACTGATGTTTAGAACCAGGTGACCCTACTTTTTGATCCTAGGTGATGGGTCATTTCAGATCCAAAGGTAACAGTGAATGGCCTGGGCCAAAAAGGCGAGCCAAGCCAATCACACTCCTCCCGTGAGAACTTGAATTTGAAAAGACTGAGTGTCAATACACTTAATAGAAGGAACGAAAGTCAAAGAGGCTGAATCAAGGTATGCCACGGGTGTATTTGGAATCAGATGAGCCACGGCATGCTGAAATTATGAGGGACTGCAAATTAAAGTTAGCGGAGAAAGATAGGTGGTAGGGGGCAAACAAAACAGATGGGCTTAAAGAAGCAGAGGTGCAATTGGAGAACAAACATTTGGCCCATGACACCCTTGAGAGAAAACCTGAAGAGCCAAGCCTTCAAGTTACCTCTGTTTTCAGCAGTAATCCAGTCATGTGTATTCCTAAAATATGCATCCTTTTTTTGTTGTTTTTTTTTTTAGATGGAATTTCGCTCTTGTTGCCCAGGCTGGAGTGCAATGGCACAATCTCGGCTCACTGCAACCTCTGCCTCCTGGGTTCAAGCGATTCTCCTGCCTCAGCCTCCCCAGTAGCAGGGACTACAGGAGTGTGCCACCACGCCCAGCTAATTTTTGTATTTTTAGTAGAGACGGGGTTTCACCATGTTGGCCAGATGGTCTCGATCTCTTGACCTCACGATCCACTAGCCTCGGCCTCCGAAAGTGCTGGGATTACAGGCATGAACCACTGGACTGTCCCTGTTCTTTGCAATCAAATAAACCAAAATAAAATATTCTTTCTATTAAATGTTTGCTAGTGTGGATATTAAGCTTTTACTTGTCATTTATCACAAAAAGTTTCCATTTCAGTTCTTTCCTTGCTTTTTTTCATTACATTTTGGCTTTTTAAAAGTAGAACCTGGCCAGGAGCAGCGACTCACATCTGTAATCCCAGCACTTTGGGAGGCCAAGGCGGGAGGATCACCTGAGGTCAGGAGTTCGAGACCAGCCTGGCCAATATGGCGAAACCTCGTCTCAACTAAAAATACAAAAATTAGCTGGGGGTTGTGGCACGCTCCTGTAATTCCAGCTGCTTGAGAGGCTGAGGCACAAGAATTGCTTGAATCTTGGAGGCGGAGCTTGCAGTGAGCCGAGATGGCGCCACTGTACTCCAGCCTGGGCAACAGAGTGAGACTCCATCTCGGGGAAAAAACAAAAACAAAAAACAAAGTAGAACCATCCATCATATAATCAATAACCACTTCACCAGTCAAAAACTTACATTCATGCAAACGATAGTAACAGAAAGCAGATCAGTGGTTGTGTGGGTCTGGGGGAGGGAACAGGTGGGAAGAGTTGGGAGCAATGGGACACAGTGGAGCCTGAGAGCACTCTGGGGTGATGGGTGTGTTATTATCTTGATTGTGATGATGGTTTCACAAGTGTATACATATATTAAAGTTTGTCACTGGGTACAGTTTAAATATGTGTAGTTTATTGTGTTCTAATAATACCTTAGTTAAAGCCATTTTTAAAAATATTTATTCTTCTTCCCAATAAGGACACTTACACAATTCTATTCAACGTATTATGCTTTATGTTCTATGCTTACCTATAATTCACCTGCAATTAATTGTGATATATGCTATGTGAAATTAATTATATGTTTATATTTTTCAGTTTTAATAATCTATTTTCCAGCTGTATTTCATAAATAATATCTGTCACCATTGGAAAATCATGTGGTGAGCACTGTAGTTTTAAATTTATTTCTATTAATATTTTTCATTCCTTGGCCAATTTTCCTGTTTTTAAACATAGCATCATCTGATCTGGAGGTTTGAAATTTTGTTACTTTGTAGTGTTTTAAAGTCATGCTAAGGCATGGACCCTAATGAGCATTTTATAATGGAAAGGGCATAAAATAGAAAGAATTACTGTAAGAACTAGTATAGATATATTAAAGATTTTATGCATTGTTCTCCCCTGCCTTGGACAATAGTTTATATTGTGCCTTTATAGCTAAACAAGATCTGTCTATGGCTAATCTGGCCACTTCTATTACCTACGTACCACAAAAATGTCTTTCTGGACCTAGCGGACCATACGGAAGTTTGGTAACAACATTCATCTGGTAGAGTTTCAACACAGGATTACTTCTGTCATTTATCCACTTGCTAAAACTCCCTTACTTTTTCTACTACTTTTGTTCCAAAGTTCTTAAAGTTTATAGATTTAACTGAGGTTTTACTAAGCACACATGACTTGGCTAGCACTCTGCAAGGTACTGAGAGTACAAACAGAGTAAGTGACTCTTGGGAAGCATGTCCCCTTACCCCCTTACTATCAGGGCTTACCCTTCTTCCTCAAGCAAATAATGAACTGTGTAGCACATGGCAGGACACTGAAGAATAGACCCTGGTAAAGCCCCGCACACTCTGCGAGGTAATGCAAAAAGAGGGGTTATGTGTTCAGTGCTGACAAGTCATATGAAGGGAAACTGTCCACAGATTCATCTACCGTTCCTTCTCCAGAGGAAAGAAGAACTCAGTCAAAAGTCATAATACATCTACAGGTGGCTGGGAAAGTAGAGGCACTGATTTCCGTGGAATTGGGCCTTGCTGGAAATTCTGCAAGAGACCACAGAGACACTTTTTCTGGGAAGAACAACAACAACAAAGTCAACATTCCAAGTAAATATTCCCACTCCAAATGATTAACACAGTCATTCTTATCAATAGTTACTATGTTTCACCGATTAATATAGCATAGAGGCTGAAAGGTCAGGCTTTGAAGTTATAACAGACATGTGTCATATTCCTGCCTTTTCCTCTTACCCAGAATCTGATCCCGGACAGGTCACTGACCTCGCTAAGCTTCAGCTCACTCATCTGTAAAATGGAGGTGACAGTCATTACCTTGCAGCTAATGTTAATGAGAGATAATGTGAATGAAACACTTTGCAGAGAGCTTGGCTCATAGGACGTGCTCAATAAAGAAGAAGAATATAATGTTTATTATCATTGTTAAAAGTATACATTGAAAAATTTCTACTTAGCTAATGTAAAAGTAATATGTGTTTACAAGCCAGTTTGGGAAGCAAGTCAAACATACATGAAACAGCAGAGGAAAATCCCAAATTATGTAACATTGTTCACTGTACTAGGATGTTCAGCATGACATTCCTGTTATTTTAGAATTGTGGGAGATGTCCCAAAAGCTGGAAACGTTCATTGTCAGAACATCTATTCAGGACATGCTACAAGATTGTGGAATTAATTTTGTGACCCCCTAGTTAGTTATCCACCTCAGGAATTATAGGAGGTAAGAAGATCAATCTTTAGACCCAAGAGATTCTAGGGAGACCAGCATCCAGAGTCGTTCAGGGAGAGTTGCCAGTGTGCCACACCCAGTCCACACACAGTAAGGAGTGGGCGGCGCTTCTCGCAGCATTTTGAAGCTATTGCTGCCCCACCTTCAGCCTGCATGGTTGCTACAGGAAAGCACGCTGCCAGCCTAATTATTGTCCCATTGTAGACACTCCCTTTTTTCTGGCAGCTTTTACCATTTCCCTTTTACCCTGCATGTTCTGCAGCTTCATTGTGATAGAACTTACTATAGATTTTATATATTTTATTTTTTCTGCTTGATATTCAAAGTACACTCTCCATGTGAATGAAAAATTTTGACTGTCTTTCAGTTTCAGAAAACTCTGTCAGTATCTCTTTTAATTTTTTTTTTTTTTTTTTAAGAGACGGGGGTGTCATGCTGGGTTGCCCAGGCTGGTCTCAAGCTCCTGGCCTCAAGCAATTCTCCCTCCTCAGCCTCCCAAAGTGCTGGGATTACAGGTGTAAGCCACTGTGCCTGGCCCGACATATTTTTAATATTGTTTTTCCATCATTCTCACTTTATCTTGTTCTGGCTTTCCTATCCACAAATATATACCATGTCATCTCAATACATCCTCCATGATTCCTGATAGCACTTCTACATTTTTTTTCTTTTTGTCTCTTTTTACTGTGTTTCGGTTAAGGCCTCAGTACTGTCTTCTAATCCACTACCTCAAAATGTCCCAAATGATAATTATCATTTCCTACCATTACCACACTCTGCCTTCCAAACTATTTCTCCTCCTTACTTCAGTCAGTGGCCTTACCATCTGTCAGAAATCCTGAGCTTCTCCTAGACTTACCCTCTGCTGATCCTCCATACTATTACTAGAGTGATTTTTAAATAATATGATTCTGAACATACTAATCCCATACTTACGACGTATCAGTGGCATCCTACTGACCTTTAGAAACATGGCTTAGAAGTCACTCAGGACACGGTCCCGCTTCCCCTGTTGGCCTCATGATTCTACATTTTCCCTTTGTATTCTGCCTTCCAGCGATTCATTCATTCAAATATGCACCTTTATACACTGAGTGCCTATAATGTGGCAACTACTTTTCTGGGCCTTGGGATACTTTAGTAAACAAATCATGCCAAAATATCTTCTTCATAGAACTTAGTAGGGGAGATAGATAGTAAACAAAATCAGTAAAGTGTCTGGTGTGTTGGAAGTAATAAGTACAACGGAAAAAATAAGCCGAGAGAGGGGAACGCTGCGGGTGGAAGCTGGGTGATGGAGACTTAAATGGAATGACCAGAGAAGGCTTTACTGAGATGGTGATATCTGCTTGAAGATGCGAAAGAGTTGAGGGCATGAGTAGTGAAGAATCTGAAGAAAGAGCATTGAAATCAGGAATACCCAATGCAAAGGTCTTGAGGTGGAAAGTTACCTGACTAGTTCAAGAAGCATTCAGGATGTCAATATAGCTGAGCAGACTGGGAGGGCAGGAAGTAGGAGATGAGGGTGGGGAAGTTCCCAGAACCTGAGTTACTGGGCCTTGCGGGCCATGGTAAAGCGTTGGGCTTTTACTCTAAGTGAAGTAAGACACTTCACTCAGTGTAGTGACATAAGTAGAGGTAGTAGGACACTTCACCATGGAGGGTGTCAGGAAGAACAATGATGTGCTCTAGTTTTAAAGGATTACTCCGTCTGCTATGTGGAGAACAGACTACAGGAAGAAAAGGAAGAAAAGTACTTAGACCTCTTTAGGAGGCTATAACAAAAATCCAGGCTTGAGATGAAAATGACTTGCACTGGGATAGTAGCAGTAGAAGTGGCGAGACTTAAACAAATTCTGGACGTATTTTGAAGGACTTCGCTAATAGGCTTGTGCTAATTATGGTTTTAGGCCATGGAGATACTTCTATAAACGAAGAAAACAGAAAACCCTACCAGAATTGACTGAAAGGTTGAGTGAGGGGCAGGAAAGTAAAAGAGGTGGCAAAGGTGAGTCAAAGGTTTTCGGCCTGAGCAACTTAAAGGATGAAGAAGACAAACAGGACGAGCAGGTTTTGGAGGTAAAATTAAATCAGTTTCGGAGTGTGAAGGTTTGGATGCCCAACAGACATCCTCATGGAGCTGTCAAGTGAGAGGTTAGATATGTGAGTCTGGAGTGGAGGTCAGAGGTCTTGGCTGGAGATACACACTTGGTGATCGGTGTATAAGTGGTATTTAAAGCTATGAGAGTGGATGAGGTAAGCTCAGAAGGACGGTTGACAGAAAAGAGAAGAGATCCAAGAACTGAATCCTGGGCTACTCCGTGTGATTAGCGAAATTAGGAGGAATTGGCAAAGAAGATTGAAGAGTAACCACAAATGAAGGCTGAAACCAGGACAGTGTGGCATCCTGGAAGCCAGAGAAGAAGGTATTTCAAACGTGAGGGAGTGATCACCTTTTCTAATACTATTTGAGAAGTGACAATTGACTATGAGGATGTAGAAGTCACTGGTGACTTTGATGAGCATACATTTGATGGAGTGGTCAGAAAAAAAAGATTTCTTATAGCAGATTCAAGAGGGAATTGCTCAGAAAAGGATCACTGAGGAAGAAAAAAGTAAAAACTAAACTAAAGAGAGAATTGGGTTTGTACACCCATGTTCATAGCAGCAGTACTCACAATAGCTAAAATGTAGAAGCAACCCAAGTGTCCGTCAACAAATGAACAGATAAGGAAAATGTGGTGTATACATACCATGGAATATCATTCAGCCTTAAAAACGAAAGACATGGCCGGGTGCGGTGGCTCATGCCTGTAATCCCAGCACTGTGGGAGGCCAAGGCGGGCAGATCACGAGGTCAGGAGATTGAGACCATCCTGGCTAACAAGGTGAAACCCAGTCTCTACTAAAAATACAAAAAATTAGCCGGGAGTGGTGGCGGGCACCTATAGTCCCAGCTACTCGGGAGGCTGAGGCAGGAGAATGGTGTGAACCCAGGAGGCAGAGCTTGCAGTGAGCCGAGATCACACCACTGCACTCCAGCCTGGGCAACAGAGCAAGACTCTGTATCAAAAAAAAAAAAAAAAAAAGGAAAGACATTCTGACACGTTACATCGATGAACCTCAATAACATGCTAAATGAAATAAGCCAGTCACAAAAAGACAAATAACTCTACAATTCCATAACTTATATGAAATACTTAAGAGTGGTCAGAATTCTAGACAGAAAGTAGAATGGTGGTTACTAGGGGGAAGGGAGGAATGGGGAGTTATTGTTTATTGATCATAGAATTTCAGTTTTACAAAATGCAAGGAGTTATGGAGCTGGATGGTGGTGATGCACAACATTACAAATATATTTAATCCACTAAGCTTTTAGTCCCCAACCTTTTTGGCAACAGGGATCTGTTTAGGGGAAGATGGTATTTCCAGGGACTGAGGCAGTGGTGGCAGTGGGGGGCAGGGAGGCAACGATTTCAGAATAATTCAACTCATTACATTTATAGTGCACCTTATTTCTATTATTATTACAATGTAATATATCAAGAAATACATATACAACTCACCATAATGTAGAATCAGTGGGAGCCTGAGCTTGCTTTCCTGCAACTAGATGGTCCCATCTTGGGGGTTATGGGAGACAGTGATAGATTATCAGGCATTAGATTCTCATAACGAGCACACAACCTAGATCCCTCACATGCACAGTTCACAATAGGGCTCATGCTCCTGAGAGAATCTAAAGCCACTGCTGATCTGACAGCAGGCGGAGCTCACACAGTAATGCGAGCGATGGGGAGCAGCTGTAAATACAGACAAAGCTCACTCCCTGGGTCCTGGGGGAGGTGGGAGGCAGGGGGCTGCACTAAGCTATACAATAAACAAGGTTAAGATGGGAAATGTCATGTCATGTACATTTTACTAAATTGGTGGGGGGTGGGGGTGGGCATTGAGAACCAGTGAATACAGGTGACTCATTTAAAGAGCTTTCTATAAGGGAGCAAGAAAATAGGACAATAGCTGAAGAGAGTTTTTGTTGTTGTTTATGATATGGTAGATTCATTTTCTATTGCTGCTGTAACAAATTACCACACATTTAGTGGCTTAAAACAACACAACTTAGTCATCTTACAATCTTGTAGGTTGGAAGTCCAATGTGGGTCTCACCAGACTAAAATTAAGCTGTCAGGGAGACTGTGTTCCTTTCCAGAGGCTCTAGGGGAGAATCAGTTTCCTTGCCTGTTTCAGCTTCTAGAGGCTTCCTGCATTTCCTGGCTCCCGACCCCTTCTTCCATCTTTAAGGCCAGCAACATTGTATCTCTTTGACCCTTCTTCCACAGTCACATCTGTCTCTAACAGTCTTCTTCTGCTTGCCTCTTCTTCCTCCCGCTTATTTTAAGACCTCTTGTGGCCACACTGGGTATACCCAGATAATACAGGATAATCTCTGTATTTTAAGGTCAGTTCATTAGCAACCTCATTCCATCTTCTCCCTTGATTCTCCTTTGCTGTGTGACCTAACACAATCACAGGTTCTGGGATTTAGGACAGGGATATCTTTTGGGGGTCCTTAGTCTGCTTACTACATATGGGGTACATTACAGCATTCATGTCGGACACTCCAATAGAGAGAGAGAACTTGATGATGCAGGAGAGGGCAGAATTGCTGGTGTGGCCAGAGCGAGAAAACAGAAGAGCTGGCTTTCTGTAGGAGCAAGGGGAGTTCCTCTCTAGTTAACAGGAGAGGAGGGGGAGGACAATGCATGAAGACAGATGATGGCCAGTGAGTAAATGTGGTGGGGACTTGTGAGAGCCATTATCTTCTCAGTGACTTAGAAGCAAGGTCGTCAATTGAGAGTGAGGATAGAATAGAATGTGTTAGAGGTGTGAAGAGACAAAAGTTATAAAACTGACATCAAATAGACAAGAGCATGGGCCGGGTATGGTGGCTCATACCTGTAATCTCAACACTTTTGAGGCCAAGGCAGGCAGATAGCTTGAGCTCAGGAGATCAAGACCAAACCTGAGCAACGTGGAGAAATCCTGTCTCTACAAATAATACAAAAATTAGCCAGGTGTGGTGGTGCACACCTGCAGTCCTAGCTCCTCAGGAAGCTGAGGTGGGAGGACCGATTGACCCTTAGGAAGCCAAGGCTGCAGTAAGCCATGATGGTACCGCTGCACTCTGGCCTGGGTGACAAAACAACACCTTGTCTCAAAAAAAAAAAAAAAAAAAGAGAGAGGAGCATGAAAAGACTAGAGAAATGTGGGCATCGAGGGCCCACTTGAAGTCTGTGGTCATTAATTTAAAGTGCAATCACTTAGCTTGTTTTCTACACTCAAGTGGACAAAGGATTCATATACTAATTAGTCAGGGTAGTAAATTTCTCCGTAAGAAATTTACATGGGTTATCGCACTTTATCCTCACAACCACTGAATGAAGTGGGCACTATTATTATGCCCTTTTTCAGATAAGGACACTAAAAGATTGGCTAAAGTAAGCATCAACTACAATTTTTGTTTTAGGTATTAGTTTTATTAGGGGATTCAAAAATAATATTTGTGTCATAAGATTAATTTAGTAAACGTAATTTGATCACTACATTCATTCATTAACCAACTATTATAGTATCACTATTTTAGGCTATATACTTCAAAACAGCTTAGATATCAGGAATCTTTGTCTTTTAAGAGTTGAAACAGCATTTCTCCAGTTAACTATCAGAGCCAGTGATATGGTTTGGCTGTGTCCCCACCCAAATCTCATCTTGAATTCCCACATGTTGTGGGAGCGATCCGGTGGGAGGTAATTGATTCATGGGGGCAGGTCTTTCCTGTGCTGTTCTCGTGATAGTGAATAAGTGTGATGAGATCTGATAGTTTTAAAAAGGAGAGTTTCCCTGAACAAGTTTTTATTCTTTTGTCTGCCACCACGTGAGACATACCTTTCATCTTCTGCCATAGTTGTGAGGCCTCCCCAGTCACATGGAACTGTAAGTCCATTAAACCTCTTTTTTTTTTAAATTGCCCAGTCTCAGATATGTCTTTATACAGCAAATTGGTACCAATAAAGTGGGGCGCTGCTGAAAAGATATCCAAAAATGTAGAAGTAACTTTGTAACTGGGTAACACACAGAGGCTGGAACAGTTTGGAGGGCTCAGGAGAGGAAAATGTGGAAAAGTTTGGAACTCCTAGAGACTAGTTGAATGGCTTTGCCCAAAATGCTAATACTGATAGCAACAATGAAATCCAGGTTGAGATGGTCTCAGATGGAGATGAGGAACTTGTTGGGAACTGGAGTAAAGGTGACTCTTGCTATGTTTCAACAAAGAGACTGGTGACATTTTGCCCCTGCCATAGAGATTTGTGGAAGTTTGAACTTGAGAGAGATGATTTAGGGTATCTGGCAGAAGAAATTTCTAAGCAGCAAAGAATTCAGGAGATGACCTGGATGTTGTTAAAGGCCTTCAGTTTTGAAGTAGAGCATAAAAGTCAGAAAATTTGCAGCCTGAAAATGCAATAGAAAAGAAAATCCCCTTTTCTGAGACAAATTTAAGCTGGCTGCAGAAATGTGCATAAGTAACGAGGAGGTGAATGTTAATCCCCAAGACAATGGGGTAAATGTTTCCAGGGCATCTCAGAGGTCTTCATGGCAGACCCTCCCATCACAGGACTGGAGGCCCAGGAGGAAAAAGTAGTTTCATGGGCCAGGTCCAGGGTCCCTATGCTGCACGCAGCCTAGGGACTTGGCGCTCTGCATCCCAGCTGCTCCAGCCATGGCTGAAAGGGGCCAAGGTACAGCTCAGGCCATGGCTTCAAAGGATGCTAGACCCGAGCCTTGGCAGCTTCCACATGGTGTTGAGCCTGCAGTGCACAGAAGTCAAAAATTGGGGTTTGGGAAACTCCACCTAGATTTCAGAGGATGTATGGAAACACCTGGATGCCCAAGCAGAAGTTTGCTGCAGGGGTGGGGCTCTCATGGAGAACCTCTGCTAGGGCAGTGCAGAAGGGAAATGTGGGGTGGGAGACCCAAAACAGACTCCCTACTGGGGCACCACTCAGTGGAGCTGTGAGAAGAGGGCCACTGTCCTCCAGACCCCAGAGTGATGGATCCACGGACAGCTTGCACTGTGTGCCTGGAAAGTCACAGACACTCAATGTCAGCCGGTGAAAGCAGCCAGGAGGGAGGCTGTACCCTGCAAAGCCACAGGAGCGGAGCCGCCCAAGACCATGGGAACCCACCTCTTACATCAGCGTGACCTGGATATGAGACATGGAGTTAAAGGAGATCATTTTGGAGCTTTAAGATTTGACTGCCCTGCTGGATTTTGGACTTGCATGGAGCCTGTAGCCCCTTTGTTTTGGCCAATTTGTCCCATTTGGAATGGCTATTATTTACCCAACACCTGTACCCTCACTGTATCTAGGAAGTAACTAACTTGCTTTTACTTTTACAGGCTCATAGGTGCAAGGGACTTGCCTTGACTCAGATGAGATTTTGGACTGTGGACTTCTGAGTTAATGCTGAAATAAGACTTTGGGGGGCTGTTGGGAAGACATGATTGGTTTTGAAATGTGAAGACATAAGATTTGGGAGGGGCCGGGGTGGAATGATATGGTTTGGCTCTGTGTCCCCACCCAAATCTCATCTTAAATTCCCATGTGTTGTGGGAGGGACCCAGTGGGAGGTAATTGAATCATGGGGACAATTATTTCCCATACTATTCTCATGATAGTTAATAAGTCTCATGAGATCTGATGGTTTTAAAAAGGAGAGTTTCCCTGCACAAGCTCTTCTCATCTGCCATCATGTGATATGTGACTTTCATCTTCCACAATGATTGTGAGGCCTCCTCAGCCACATGGAACAGTTAAGTCCATTAAACCTCTTTCTTTGTAAATTGCCCAGTCTCAGGTATGTCTCTCTCTTTTTTTTTTTTTTTTTTTTCCTGAGACGGAGTCTTGCTCTATAGCCCAGGCTTGAAGGCAGTGGCATGATCGCAGCTCACTGTGACCTCCCCCTCACAGGTTCAAGCGATTCTCCAACCTCAGCCTCCCCAGTAGCTGGAATTACAGGTGTGCACCACCATGCCCAGCTAATTTTTGTATTTTTAGTAGAGATGGGGGTTTCACCATGTTGGCCAGGCTGGTCTCAAACTCCTGAGCTCAAGTGATCCGCCCACCTTGGCCTCCCAAAGTGCTGGGATTACAGGTATGAGCCTCTGCGCCCGACCTCGGGTCTGAAAACAGACTAATACAGCCAGATAATTTATTATCTATATAATCCTTATTTCTTTTTTTGTTTGCTTTATTCATGTTCTCTGTTCTTACATCTCATTTAGTATTTTAATTTTTCTAAGCATGTATCTATTTAACTTATTTTTTCAAATTTTCTAGTATGGAAGTAATAAGTATCCCCAAATACCCTTAATCCAATTTCACATAATTTTTTATCCCATTTATCATCCCCGACTTTAATGATAATTTTGATTAAAGTTTTTTAAAAAGCAGTTCTTTATATATGTAGAATCTTCTATATCTTTGTAATATATTGTTTGTAGTTTTGGTGCTCTAAAATTAATTATACAGATTTATGTAAATACTTACTCATTTAAAAGAAAGGAGCTCCTCCTACTGGTGTCCTGAATTAATGGATTAGTGTTAATTGTTACATCATACATATTTCATGTATGAGGAATTAAAATTCCATTTATGTAGGCAAAACCAGAATGTAAGCCATGTCTCTTAACATTCAATAGTTTCTTACATGCAATAAAAATTGCAAGTGATGCGTATAAAATCATTGACTTAGGTTGTAAATACCAAGATCCATTGTGCTATGCTTCCTTGCTGTTGTTTGGGTAACAAATTTTCCTACTTTGGACCAAAGAAGAAAGCACAGTATAGTACAATAAAATATGGGCTTTGGATTGGACCACTTACGAGCTATGTGCACTTGAACAATTGACCAGTTACCATGTATTTACTGGCACCTGTGGATATTTGGCATTGTATTAGGAGTTAGAGATATGTGTATAAATATCCACATATTTACCGTTTTCCTTTCTATTCTTCCCCTGGACAATCAGAGACATGAGTTATAATCCAGGTTCTTTCATTGCCTTTTGGGAAACCTGTGCAGATCATTCAAGTATTTGAGCTTGTGTCCCAATCAATGATATGGAGGTAATAATATCTATCTCACAGGGTTGCTGTAAGAATTAAATACTAGAAATGTTTATACAGAATACCTAGCACATAATAGGCACATATAATAATAACTGTTCGTTCCATTTTTTTCTCCCTTTAGATCTGACGTGGGGAAAAAAAACGACGACAGCTTACTCTGAGGCAGGAGCAATGGATAGTGTCCTTGTAGAAATTATAGTACTCCCAAAATAATTGATTACTATAAATATTGAGTTTCCAAATCATTAGTGCTGGGTTTTCTCAACCTAAGCACTATTGACATTTTGGGCTGAATAATGCTCTGTTGTCGAGGGCTGTCCTGTGCATAGTAGGACGTTTAGCAGCATCCCTGGCTGCTCCCCACTAGATGCAGTAGCTGTCCCAATTGTGAAGAGCAAGACTGTCCAGACATCACCAAATGTTCCTTCAGGGCAAAACCCAAGCACCACTCCTCCACCATTGAGAACTACTGCAATAGTGGATCATAAGCTCACATTTAGTGGGCCTTGAGAGGTATTTTTAAAATTAAGTGACATAGAATTTGCTATAGACTGAATTGTGTGTCCCCTCCCTGCCAAATTCATATGTTGAAGGCCTAAACCCCAATGTGACTATATCTGGAAATATAATTAAAATATAATTAAGGTTAAATGAGGTTGTAACGGTTGGCCCTAATTCCATTAACACTGAAGCCTCATAAGAAGAGGAAGAGATCCCAGCCATTTGGGAGGCACAGGCGGGTAGATCACTTGAGGTCAGGAGTTCGAGACCAGCCTGGCCAACATGGTAAAACTCTGTCTCTACCAAAAGTACAAAAAAAAAAAAAAAGAAAAAGAAAGGCCAGGTGTGGTGTCTCATGCCTGTAAACCCAGCACTTCGGGAGGCTGAGGCAGGTAGATTACCTGAGGTCAGGAGTTGGCAACCAGCCTGGCCAACATGGTGAAACCCTGTCTCTACTAAAATACAAAAAAAAAAAAAAATTTAGCCAGGCGTGGTGGCACATGCCTATAATCCCAGCTACTCGGGAGGCTGAGGCACAAGAATTACTCGAACCTAGGAGGCAGAGGTTGCAGTGGGCCGAGATTGAGGCACTGCACTCCAGCCTGCGCAACAGAGTGAGACTCCATCTCAAAAAAATAAGTGAATAAAAGTAAAAAAATAAAAATACAAAAAAAAAAAGAATTTAGAAAAGTTTAAAAAAAAAAAAAAAAAAAAAAGAAGAGCAAGAGAGCGAGATCTCTCTGCCACATGGGAACACAGGAAGAAGGCGACTGATTATCTGCAAGTCAGGATGGGGCCTTCAATCGAATTGGCCAGCACTTTGATCTTGGACTTTCCGGCCTGCAGAAGTATGAGAAATAAATTTCTGTTGTTTAAGCCACCCAATGTATAGTATTTTGTATGGCAGCTAAAGCAGACTAGTAACAGAATTGAAAAGAACAGAATAGAAAATTTTGAAAAACATTATAGGTAGTCAAGTATTTCTTAGTGAAATAAATTTCTTACTCTGAGTATTGGTCAAAAGATTGAGGGAGGATGGCTTGAGCCTGGGAGATGGAGGCTGCAGCGAGCTGTGATCAAGCCACGGCACTCCAGCCTGGGCAACAGAGCAAGACTCTGTTTCACTCTATTTGGAGCAGAATTCAAGTCTCCAAACTTTTAGTAAAAACGTGAGAAGGAGATTATCACGCGGAGGTAAAGATCTCCCATAGGGTCCAAAAGGGTAGATATATCAGAAAGATTCAGAGGCCTTTGATGGTGGGTCCAGTCATCAAAACTGAACATCAAAACACTAGGTGGACATTTGAAGAACATTTTAACGAGATGTTATTTTTCCACATTGGTTGACTAACCATTTCTAAATCCATAGTTGTGGAATGAATAAATGAATGAACGCAGACTACACAATTCCTGTTCATCTTCAATTAGCCAGGCTCTCTGATCACCTCCAGACAATCAGGCGTGCTGCTCCCTCTGCCTGGCATGTCTCTCTCCTTTTCTTTCCCCACTGAATTAATTCTAGAATCAGCTCTTTAACATCCCCTGGGGGACACCTTCCACTAGTTCCCAGACAAGTTTATTCTTCGTTTGTGCTCCTTCAATAGGCCCTAACTAACTGTACCCTAATTATTATATCTGTTCCACCCTTGTTCCCTGATACCCCGCTAACTCCGCATTCTTTCTATTCCCCCCGCCCCCATCCCCAAGGTAGCAACAACTATGTTCTGTTCCAGAAAACATAAGCCACAGCCCCCACCACAGTGCTTGGCAAGGCGGTTGCCACTTAATACCTGCTGACTGAGTGGCAGGAAGACAAGGCAATTACCTGACTCAAATAGGTGGGAACTGAACAATGAGATCACTTGGACTCGGGAAGGGGAACATCACACACCGGGGCCTATCACGGGGAGGGGGGAGTGGGGAGGGATTGCATTGGGAGTTATACCTGATGTAAATGACGAGTTGATGGGTGCAGCACACCAACATGGCACAAGTATACATATGTAACAAACCTGCACGTTATGCACATGTACCCTAGAACTTAAAGTATAATAAAAAAAAATAAAATAAAAATAAAAAAATAAAAAATAAATTAAAAAAAAAAAAAAGAGAAGCAAAAGAATGCTGCCTTCAAGCTGAGGGGAAGACTGAATTGTCCGTTTCCTTCCGCTCTAGTGTCCTCAGGAGAGGACGTTGGCGGAGCTGGTGCTCTCGCGGTGGCAGGCCACCACCCTGTGGAGGTGTCATGCACTGCAAGTGCTCGCAAGCTCCAGGAACAAACGCAGCCGCGCAGTTGTCTGGGGTTTGCCCCGTCGCTGCCAGCCCTCTCGCTGAGTCCCCGCCCTTGCTGATAGGAGCCCACTTGGGACCCCCGTTACGTGGATGGCTTCCCAGGACCTGCCCTTAAAGACTCTGATTTAGTGCGTTGGAAATGACGCAATTATTTTTATTTTTAATTGGTACCCCAAGTAATTCTTACCATCAAGGAAGTCTGGGAAACAGATCACGTTTGTTTCAATCACCTGTGGAACTGGAGCGATTTTTTTTTTCCCCCGGTGACTTCATCACGAAGTTAACTTTGGAATATGCTAGTGGTTAATACACGGAATGTTCCCGAGATCCCTCAAGAAAGAAGCTACGAATACTTAGAAGATACTATTCCGCAGCGTTTACAGTTAACACTGTCCGTTCCAGAAGGATTCGAGTGACGGCCTGCTTTGAAGGCGAAGACCACAGGGCAACCCAAGCTTCAGAAGGGTTCTGGCCACGGGAGCCACACTGGTCGCTGTCCCCTAGTGCTGGGATGACGGCTCGAGTGTTAGAGGATGCCACTCACTCCTCTGGTAGATGAGGTCAGAGAGCTGAGGGGACCAGAACAAGTCTTCCTTATCGGATTCCGGGCGGAAAAAGAGAAAGTCCTCCCGGAGTTTAATAAGAGTCATTGTTGCGAATTGTTCTAGGCAAGGAGAACTCAGGAGAAATAGGCCCAAGTTTTGATTTCTGTTTTCACCAAGCCGCGAGTCCTAATCGTAGCAAGAGGTGCAGGGGAGTCGCCTTCCTTCCCGCCTAGTGGGACCCAAGTCAGGCTGTCTTTGTTAGCCAGGGTCAAAGGGGCTCTGCCAGGGAAAAACGACGGCAAATGTTTTTCAAGAGGGAGGAAGTCTCCAGCCACATGTGACCTTATGAAATCCGTCTGGGCCAAAAAGATAGTGGACGCTTGGCTGAGGGCCCCAGGGACACAGGTTTCCTCCTGTAAGGAGGAGGCGGGACTCTTCATAAAATTACACTGCACACAGAGCTAGCATCAAGGTCCACTCCCGGGCTACACACAGCTCCGAGGCCCTAAGGCGGAGACCCAGACCCCGCGAGGGGCGTCAAGTGCAGGCACACTACGGCGGAGGCTGGAGCCCGGCCTCGGGGCGGGGCGAGGGCCAGTCACGTGTGTCCGCTGCCGTCTCCTCGATTTCCCTACAAGGACTTGGGCCGACGGGCCCCGCCCTTCGCCGTGCCCTGGAATGTGCGACCAAGCAAAGCCACAGCACGGACGCAACCATCTGCGGAAAAGATAGGGGGGAGGAAGACTTAACACTGCAACAAGAGGTACAAAAAAGACGGAAACTCAGTGAACAGGACCCAGCGAACCATGATATATTGCTTTATACTCTAGGTCGCCCACTTTAGGCTTCCTTCTCGTGCACTTGGTCAATACCGCGCTCGCTGACCACACTGGCGACTTCCCTCCATGTCGCCCCTCCGAGAAGTCTGGCCCACTCTGCGGGCCAAGAAAGGTGACCGGGCTTCCTTCCGGCTTGCTAAGCGGAGGCCGGAAGCGGTGGTTTTTAGCGGCTCTCTGGGTAGTAGGGTGGTGTAGTAGCGGCAGCGAGGGGCTCGCAGAGGTACTCGGATTCTCGTAGCTGTGCCGGGTGAGTGGCACTCGCGTTCGGGCGCGGGACACCCATCCCGGGGACCCGTCTCCGCGGGGCAGCTGGAGGGCGGCGGGGCTCCTGGCGCCGGGAGCGCACCTGGGCAGGTGTGCCACCCAGGTCCCCGGTTGTGGGATCCGAGGCCATGGCTGGGAGTGGCCCAGACCGAACTTCGCTCCGGTGCCCAAACTTGGAGCCCGGGAAATGCGGCTTCGCTCACTGGCGCCTTGATCTTGGACGACTGCCGGGCCCGCGAAACCCGACCCCTGCAGAGCTGATCCCGGGACTATTTTTGTTTCTAACGTCAACTTGCCCGATTCAAGTGGGTTTGCGCAAAAAACGTAGCCCATTGTCCCCCCGCTGCAGCTGTTGCAGCTGTGTGGCTACATTTAGTAGGAATAACCAACTCAAATTGGGAAGTTCTTCAACTCAGTACCCGCTTCTGTAATTAGAACTTTTTTTCTTTAAGCGATGAAATTTTGGACAAAGAGATCTGGAGTTTAGTTTGTGGCTCCAGGAAAAACTCCAAAATATAATGCCTTGTCCCATGTGGGGGGAAAGTTTGGGCTAATTCAATTCTCCATGGAAGTGTTTTCTTTTAAAGTAGTTTAGTAGGTATATGAATGTATCCATCAATTTCTTGAGAGACCTATGGATTTAGCAGAGATTTTAACTTAAGTGCAAAAAGTTTTATATCTAAAGGCGAATAAAGCGAATATTTCTTAAAATTATTGGTATTTGTTTTATGTTCTGGAAGGGCTCTGATAAACGGTCATCAGAAAAGCACTTTATTTTCAAAAGCGAGGCTTTACTGGCAAGTCAGCCCTAACAGCCAATTTTCTGTCCAGTGGTGAGAACTTTTGGGTGTGGCAGTCCTAGAGAAGGAATCCTACCTTCAACCGGAAGTTTGCATAAGAAATGAAAACTTGGTTTACTTGGAACTGAAGCACTAACTTGAAAATACACTTTTTAAAAATTGCGGTTAGCACCAGAAAATAAATTACACTTTTTTTTTTTAAGTGCATTGATTAAATGAGGCGGTGTATTTGTTCAGGGTTTAAAAAGCCGACCAAATGATAGGTGCTATCACACTACGCAGTGTTTTGTAAGATGGTAGTTTTTTCTTGAAGAATATCTGATATTTCTCAGAATATTATCAATCTGAGTGTTCGTTTTGTAGAAAAAGTTTCTAGGTTATTTTACATTTATTGCCAGTTTGTAAATGCTGGACTCTAGGGTTCTAACCAGAGCACTCTAATGTATATATTGGTATGGATTAATCCCATTTTATAAGTGAATATAGTTTCTAGAGATCTGAAAAATCTTCTCGTGTCCTTTGGTGTGTGGGGAAAGCCACTTTGAGAATCTGTTCTATTTCTGCCACCTATTAATCTAGTCTAACATTTTCTTTAATTGTGTTGTGTATCTCGTTATAGCCCATAATGATTCTGAGTTAAAACACAAAATAAAAAACAGATTCATTGCCACCAGCGTTCACCTCCCCTGACTTAAAAAAAGGTTATGCTCCTTTAGATTAATCTGTAAACTCAGTCTCCTGACTGCCCTTCATTCACTTTCTCATGCTTCTGAAATCCTCTTATATTTTGTAGAAGCATGTTCTTAACTCTCCTTGCTTTACAGTTTCATACAACATATACTCCTTCACACCAAAGATCTTTCATTTAATCCTTCAAAAATAAAGACTCAGGCCGGGTGCAGTGGCTCACGCCTGAAATCCCAGCACTTTGGGTGACTGAGGCGGGTGGATCACGAGGTCAGGAGTTCAAGACCAGCCTGGCCAAGGTGGGTGAAACCCCGTCTCTAACAAAAATACAAAAATTAGCCAGGCGTGGTGGGGGGCATCTGTAATCCCAGCTACTCCGGAGGCTGAGGCAGAGAATTGCTTGAACCCTGGAGGTAGAGGTTGAGATGTGCCATTGCACTCCAGCCTGGGCGACAGAGCGAGACTCCATCTCAAAAATAAATAAATAAACAAATATAAATAAATAAAGACTCGACTTTATGATTGAAGAGCTTTCGTAACTTGGAAACCTTGGGTCCTTACCTGGCGATCTTTGCATCCTAAATAACTACACTGACATGAAATCTTTTCAATTTATTTTACCCTAGCTTGCTTTTTGCAAAAAGCAATTTCAACTTTTTTAGATTAAGGAGTATACCCTAGTTTTCTAAACTTAGATGAGAGTTGTGCATTTGTTGAAGGCTTATTACATGAAGAGTGATACTCTCCATTGTTTGCGGGAAAGTAAAACGAACAGCAAACTAGAATAATAGCAAAGAGGACCCTGACAATATCAGAAATGATCTGCTCCTTGAGATCATAGCACTGTTCCTGATTTGACTCCCTCCACCATTGTTTATTCCCCCCACACTTTTAGTTTGGTAGGAAAAAAACCCCACAGTTTCTGTATTTTGGAACAGTGACTGAACTCCCTATCGCTGAAAGGTTTCTGGTGGAAAATAACTCAGAGATAAGAATCCAGCCTCCTCGAAAAATTAAAGGCCTAGGTAGTAACTTGCTCAACATTACACTATCAGTTTTTGGTAGAATTAACTACCTTAATTTGTTAGAATTGAGACTAACACCCAAATTCTTAATTCTAACTATGCCTTGTAGCTTCTAAATGATCCCACACTGGGTTTTTCAAGGTCTTCCTCCTCCCCAATCACTTAACTACTCAGAAACATCTTTTCTGAACTCACAACATTTAATTATTATGTACCATCCTACAAATTATTTTTCATTATTGTCACACATTGTTTTAAGTTTAGAGTCATACTTCTGGAATGAAAACTATGACTCATTTCATAAGTTGAACCAATCATCTCATTTCTTTATAGTTGCCTCCCCAACTGTATTTTAAGCTCCTTGAAGATAAGACACATGCCTTACATTTCTTAACTCTTAAGTAGTATTCAACGTAATTAATAAGACATTTGATACATATTAGTGTAATGAACTGTTCATAATAAAATTGATAAGATTAAGTCTTGAATATGCTGAAGAAGAGCTCTATATGAAGCCACTGTCAGTGCTGACAAAAAAAAACTTTACTTTAAAAATCTATTTTATAATACATTTACAAATTCAAAAAACTGCATGATTAAAAGAATAGGAAATACATCAGAATTCAGAAAACAAACTACAACCAAACCTAAACATTTTGAAAAGGTATCTAGAGGACCCCCATACATTTAGTAATATGAGATTTTATATAATAGATTAAAAAATCAGTTGTGGCAGCCGTTTGACCTCATCAGTTCTTTGTTCTTAAAATAGCTGACATTTCTGCATCATTAGGGAAAGACAATGTTGTCACACAAAACAGACTATTTTTAAAGATGTGCTTTGGCTTGTAAAGGCGTGACATGCCTAAAATATGAAAGTGATATGGACTGGTAAACGTGTCACACATTGGGTCTCAACCTCTTGCTGCAAGTCCTTGAGTACATTTAAGAGATGGAGGAATAATATAGTCTATAACTCTTTGTTGTTTTTAAAGACAGCACTTACAACAAACAGGAAAGTACAACCCTATGTAGTTTAGATATGAATGGGATTTACTACCTCCAAAGGTGTTATAGAATGAAAATATGCATTTATGAATGGTTTAAGTCATGAAAGGCAGCATCCTAAAAGTTGATTAAAGAATTCTAGGAAATTTGGGAGCAGCATATATCATAACTTCTGTGCTGTGTAGGATATATCTTTTCAACAATATATTCCAGTTGCCATATGGTGCTATATTGGATGGGCTGGAATTTGTGACTATCCTTTGTGGAATTTCCTATTAAAATCTGAAAACAGATTTAGCTTTTAAAAATTTGAGGCAGAGCTTTTCTGATCATTCCGTAATTGTATTTAGTCTGGACGATGTGGTTATAATCAAGGAAATAATGTAAGAAATTACTTTTTAAACACATCGGAATCATATTCTTAGGGTCACTGTGGAGTGCTGAGATCTAGGTGGTAGTTCATTCTTTGCAGTCCACAGACTTATTTTTAGAGCAGTGGCATAGTGTTTTGCCAGATCATAGCTAAATGTTTTCAGAACGTAAGCTTTAAAATTGTTATCCTGGTCAGAGTGAAATCAGTAGTGCCTATTTTAGACCTGCTTGGAAGAATATAACTCAATGCAGTGTCTTACTTTTGCTGCTGAGCGGTTTTGCAGACTACCATCTGCACTGCAACTCTGAACGATGGTATGGTAGAATTTTATTGTCTGATGACTATGGATCTTCAAACAAATTTTTGTAGTTTTTAAAAAAGACAGTATTGAAAGTTGCCTTTTTATTTTAGGTATTACTAGACATTCTTTTTAATTTTAACTTAAATTTTACTGGGATAAATTTAGATAAGAGAGCAAAGGTAGTTTCTACCTTTAAGATGTTTTCTAAAACATTTAAATTATTTTAAAAGCTTGTACTCTGATTTCTGTTTAGAGGTCTTAGATACTTCCAGTGATTTAGTGTGACTGTAATACAAGAAACTGGTTTGGATAGAGTATAATGTCTATAAAAACTGTAGATGAATTCCCCTCAGTTTTTTTATCCTTTACTGTTAGCCTTTCAACAAATAGTTTTCTTGAACTACTTTTGCCTAGAGGTGAGGGTACAATAAAAAATGTTAGTTGAAAGTGGAAGAACAATATTTGTCAATAGAGATTAGGAGATGAAGACCTGTTCCATCAGTTAGTCGTTCTTACTGTTCTTCACCTTTCTGTCCACCGTACTATGGAATAGCCAATTTAGGCTAAGGCTGCAAAGGGTGGACCTACTGAAGATGAGTTAGTATCCCTCAGCACCCCCATAGTGCTGAAGTATAGAACTTGGGAGTTTCCTAGGTAACTAATTTTTTTTGCTGCTTGGTTTTTTATTGTTATCAAATTAGCAGATTTGGTTATCAGCTGTTGTTAGCTATATAGCAGTACGGGTCATATGTAATCTTGTTGACATGTGTCTTCTAAAGACACATTTCTGAATAGCTCAAACATATCAGGAAGGCTGATTCTGTGTACTTTTGTTAATCATTGTTTTGATTCAAACTTAAGTAATCTTAGATGTTTAGTTTTTATTGTATTTCCTTTCCTAATTAGGACTTAACCACCACCATGTCAAGCAAAAGAGCAAAGACCAAGACCAAGAAGCGCCCTCAGCGCGCAACATCCAATGTGTTTGCCATGTTTGACCAGTCACAGATTCAGGAGTTCAAAGAGGCCTTCAACATGATTGATCAGAACAGAGATGGTTTCATCGACAAGGAAGATTTGCATGATATGCTTGCTTCATTGGGTAATGCTCAGTTTAAATATTAATCTATTGGATAGAATTTCCACGGTGCCTTTCATGTTGATTTCATGAGTCTTAAAGCTCTGTAAAGCCTGTCTAATGGTTTGAGTAAAGTGTGGAATGGTGTTTCCCACCGAACCACCAGCAGATTCCTGACCCTGTCTTAGGATTGGGTTGGGGTTCGTGTGTGTGTGTATGAAAACACTAATCTAGATTATGGAAGCAGTATTATTCCTTCTGACATTCCAATGGAATATCATATACTCTCCAGACTCTTTAATAGGCCCTATTCATTAAGAAAACTTTCCCCCGCAAGTAGTTTTGCTGTCATGAGTGCAAACAGTAAACTGTATGAATGATAATCTTTCTTACCAAAATGTTTACTGTCATTAATAGTTGATATGTATTATAATGTAATTTAAATTATGACCCCTTTTAAAAATTTAGGGAAGAATCCAACTGATGATTATCTGGATGCCATGATGAATGAAGCTCCAGGCCCCATCAATTTCACCATGTTCCTTACCATGTTTGGTGAGAAGTTAAATGGCACGGATCCTGAAGATGTCATCAGAAATGCTTTTGCTTGCTTTGATGAAGAAGCAACTGGTAAGTGAGAGGTAACCTTTAATTACAAAGTGATTTAATTTTTAGTTATGGTAACTAAAATATACAGTGACTTAAAATAGGATAACACCGTCAGGTTTGTACTACACCTGTGTTTTTAAACAGAGTTCTCTTGGCATGTTTGTCACTCACGTTCTGCTTCTGCCCTAAGTATTAGTTTACAATGAATAGGTTGTATTTGAAACCTCTTTGGGAAACTTGTATTACCCCTTTCCTAGCATGTTAACTCCACAAGGGTTAGGCTATCAGAAAATATGTATTGAATAAAAAACTTTTAACAGAATAATCTTGATGAAGTATAAATTGTTATAGGCTATGGCACCACTACAATCCTGTGTGTGTTTACCAGGTATCTGTCAGCTCTCAAATTGTTTAAATCTGACATTTAACCTCTATTTTAAAATACACCCAGTAGAACTTAGGGTCTGGAATTAGACTATCTGGCTTCATTGTAATTTGGGGCAAGTTGCTTGACTTTCTCTAAGCCTCTGTCTTCTTATTTGTAAAATGGGCAGTATTACCTACCTCACAGGGTGGTTGTGAGAAGTAAATGAAGTGAGATGTACATGAAGTACTTAGCATACTGTGTGGCATAGAGTTAACTCTCAAAAAAACAAAATGTTAACTATGTAGGGGCCTGATCCTTTGGCGGAAGTGTAAAACATAATGAGGGAATATTTTCCATGACACCCAACTCAACATGGCGTAGCCAAGTATGTTTAGTGAAGGAAGGCACAATCTTGGGTTGCCTGCATTAGTGGGACTAGTTTAAATACTGCGTGGTTGCCAGGGCCTACTGATGGAAGCATGGTCTGTGGCTTTCAAGGCTCCCCACATGTCCATGCCAGTTATTTGGGAAATCTTAAAAATACCAATACCAGAAAATCTTCGGTGACATCTGATTCTTGTAGGCAGGCAGGTTTTATGAGAACCCTGGTATCAAATTCCCAAAGAGCACACCTTTCATTTTACCACTGCACACCCCCACTGCCTAGCACAGTGCCTGCCACATAGTTAGTGCTCAAATATTTATTCCATGTTTTTGCATGTGCTGGGACTGGCCATATTTGTTATAATAATTGGATTTGTAAACAGTAAAAATCTCATTTTACATCTGAGAAAACCAAAGGTCAGGGATAAAGTGAAATGCCTGAAATAAAATAGCTTGTTAAAACTGGGCCTCAAGTTTCCAATATTCTTTCCACTGTACCACTTTATTGATGTGTATGATGTAGTGTTGATTTTAGCGTGGCAGGTCAGTGTTATTTGCTTGTAGAATAACACATGACCATTCATGCCACTTTAAGGAACCATAAGGCTAGATTCTTTAACCATACTTTTTATTACTTTGTTTAGGCATAGGTTTAGTCTATTATCAAGAGATCAGAAGCTGAATGTGGAGGCAGAATGATAGAGCAGAACGACGCTGCTAAGCATCTGGGCATTTTTCTAGGCACTTCCCTGCTGAGGCTATTTTAAGTAGGTGGACACCCTGGAGTTCACATATTTGCATGTTTATAGTTTTTAACATACAGAACATGCTTAGTCGAGTATAGATATTCTTTGTGATTGACCCTCAGAGTAGTATGTATTCTGATCCCTTATTCTGTATTCTCCAGGCACCATTCAGGAAGATTACCTGAGAGAGCTGCTGACAACCATGGGGGATCGGTTTACGGATGAGGAAGTGGATGAGCTGTACAGAGAAGCACCTATTGACAAAAAGGGGAATTTCAATTACATCGAGTTCACACGCATCCTGAAACATGGAGCAAAAGACAAAGATGACTGAAAGAATTTCAAATTCCAGCCAAACGTTCCTTGTTGCCACTTTGGGTATTTTTGAGATTTTCTCTTGCATGCCCTTAGCTTTACAGCTTTTGCATTTCCTGTTGTATTTATTCTCAGCCATTTTGGGCATATGTATCTTTATACTCAGACTGGAAAAGGGACTTTCTATTGATATCATTTTCAGAATAGAAAATAGGGTAATTTAACCTACCAGCCCTTTCCCCTAATAACTGTGGTCTATACAGAGTCAATATATTTTTTTCAGAGAAAGTTATTTGCTCGATTTTTTCTGAATCATAATTAAACTTTATGATAAAACACTTACTTGTTTAAACTTCTTATTTACCAAACTGGGCCTTTGTTGGTTTTAGTTGTATCTTCCAAAGAAAGGTAGATGAGGAAAATCCTAGAAAATGATATGGTTGTTAGCTTTCTCTTCCTCCAATTTTCCTAACAATCCTATCTCCTCTACTATCCTCCTCCTCCTCCCAAGGATATCCAATTTTAACTGCCCTAATCAGGTTTTCTGCACTTTGTCTTCCAATTCTTCAAATAATTTCCTGTAGAATTGGCATACATATGATAGTTTCCCTAGCTTTAAGTTCTTAAGTTGACATACCTGCCAACATTTCTGCTTTATTTAAACTTTTGTAATTTCTGATTATTTAAAATTAGACCAGGTCACTGAGTGTAATTTCAATTTTTCATATTTTTAAAAACCATTTTGGCTTAAAGGTTCTGTGGAATGCTACCAAAGAGAGATTTTTTAATGTTATGTTTTAAAGTGCTGGAAATACAATGCAGTATTTTTTTATTATATGTAGTTCTTCTTTAACACAACAATGCCTATTGAAAGATATTTATGCAGAGATTCACCACGAGTCCATGTATGAGTTTTGGACATTCCTGACCTTCCCACAATCAAAACAGCTGAACCTACATGCCTGGGAAAGTGAGGTCATTATTTCAGTCCTAAAAATAACTTCTACTATTTGCAGAAATGCAGAACTGTTTCATAGTTAATCAGGGAGTGGCAGACAGTTTCATTCTTTTTCAGCTTTAAAAATCTGACTCTCAAAGGGCTTCAGGATTCTCTTTTTTTTTCCAGACAGGGTGTCTCGCTCTATCATGCAGGCTGGAGTGCAGTAGCGTGATCACAGCTCACTACAGCCTTGACCTCCTGGGCTCAAGTGATCCACCCTGAGTAGTTGGGACTACAAGCATGCACCACCGTGCCTGGCTAATTTCTCAATTTGTTGTAGAGACAGGGTCTCATTATGTTGCCCAGGCTGGTCTCAAACTCCTGTACTCAAGTGATCTTCCCACCTCTGCCTCCCAAAGTGCTGGGATTACAGGTCTGAGCAACCATGGCCAGCCCAAAACTCCCACTCTCAAAGATTCATGAGTTTTAAAATATTTGAAACGGAGAAAAATTTGGTTGAAAAGAGTTGACAATTAGCCCATGAAGATGAGTAATTGACAATTACTGTAATAACTTCAAGTTTTATGCTATGATTATCATGACTCTCCTTGGACAAAACCATTACCTCATTCGGTAAACAATTACTAAAAGCCTTCTGGGCAGCAGGCCTTTGCAGCCAATAAGATCAGCTAGATCCTGTAACCTGAGAAGGCCAATGCTATAGGAATAGATGGACTAGTCAAAGCTAGTTCTTGTCTTCTTCAACGTTAGAATCTTAGGACCTGCCTTCATTCTTTGTCTTTTGTTACTGAATTTTATTCACTGGTTAAGCCAAAATACTTTTTCCAGGCTATGGCCATGGTGCTAAAATCTTGTTTTTTGAACTGAATTTCCATGTCAAGAGAAAAAATTATCATATGCTTTGTTAAATCTCCAGTGAAGAACAGATAACATTGTTTCCACTATATGAAATACAAGGTACTACTAAAACGATCTCTTGCAGGGTTCCTGTTTCCCTTTCAGATAACTGCTCAAAGAACCAACTTGCATTAAGAACAATGATGTACCCTGAATGAAATAATTCTCCTAATTTAGTAATACCATTCTTTGCTTAAACAAGAATGATTGCCAATAGAAAGGTAAAAGCATCCATTTCAATGGTGTGTTTGACTGAAAAATCAGTCTCAAAAGTTTCCACGATGAAAGTCAAACTTGAAACAAACCATTTCAAAAGATCTGACTAGGCATATTGGCTCACATCTGTAATCCCAGCACTTTGGAAGGTCGAAGTAGGAAGACTGCTTGACGCCAGAAGTTTGACATTAGCCTGGGCAACAAAGCAAAACCCCATCTCTACATAAAAAAAAAAAAAAAAAAATTAGCCGGATATGGTGGCGGGTGCCTATAATCCCAGCTACTCCGAAAGCTAAGGTGGAAGGATTGCTTGAGCCCAGGAGTCCAAGGCTGGAGTGAACTGATTGTGTCACTGCACTCCAGCCTGGGGTGACAGCGAGACCCTGTCTTTAAAAAAAAAAAAAAAAATCGGACAAAACCAACCTAATGGGGGTGGCATCCTTATCTACCTGCATATGATATGGTCATTTGGATTCCAGGCCCCAAATTTTACTTGATGAAAGAACCTATGACTTGAGAGCAGGAATTGAATGCTCCTGGGAAAGAAAGGAGGAAGGCCTGAGCATAAGAGACAAGTAAAAGCAAATTGAGAAGGAAAGGAAACCATTTGCTACAAAGTGAAAAGAGGAAGGACAGCAAGAGGTTTAACACCTAGACTTGAGGATCAGATAAAAAATGATCAGAGTTTGGAGAGGTAAATGGAGCCACAGAAACAGTTTTACGGAAACCTAGTTAATGTCAAGAGTAAGGAGGTTAGTAGTGTCCAACACAGAACAGTGGAGTATGGGAAGGTTTAAATGAGACGCCCCCAGATTTGACAAGTCGTTAGTCATGTTTGCTTACCTTTTCTGTCCATAAAGCGATTGTTGTAGCTAATCCCGCACTGAAGAAATGCCCAGTTTTCCCCGTGCTGCTTATTCCATTTTCACTTGATCTTCCATCTTCCAAGTCCCTATATCTTTTTAGTCTAGATTTCTCTGTGTCTGCTCAAATAGCAGGAATTGTGACTTCTCCAATGTTTATCCACATACATTTTACAGTTGTAATGAGTTTACAACTTGTTTTTTCATTTACTAAAATTATATCTCATGTTTTGGCATAGCCACTGTTGTTTTAAGTATATTGGTTTTTCAACCATTCTTAACTTCAATTATCTTTGACGTGGGTATGCTATAAACAATTTTCCAATGATAGATATTTAGCTATCCAGCTATTTTTGTTAGTGAATACATTTTTATTAATGATTAAATAAAGCCTATATAGGCTTTTCTTTTGCATCTAAAGAGAACAATGTACCTTAGAATTATTTCTTCAGAATAGTGCTGTCAAATAGAAGCTTCTGTAATTATGGAAATGCTCTCTGTGCCATACAATAAGGACACTAACCACATGTGGCTATTGAGCACTTAAAATGTGTCTAATACTGGCCGGACGCGATGGCTCAGGACTGTAATCCCAGCACTTTTGGAGGCCGAGGCACGTGGATCACAAGGACAAGAGACTGAGACCATCCTGGCCAACATGGTGAAAACCCGTCTCTACTAAAAATACAAAAATTAGATGGGCGTTGTGGCACACGCCTGTAGTCCCTGCTACTCGGGAGGCTAAGGCAGGAGAATCGCATGAACCCGGGAGGCAGAGGTTGCAGTGAGTCGAGATCGAGCCACTGCACTCCAGCCTGGGCAACAGAGCAAGACTGTTTCAAAAAACAAAAATGTGTCTAATACTGCCAGACGCACTGGTGCAGTGTCTCTCACCTGTAGTCCCAACTACTTGAGAGGCTCAGGTGAGAGGATCGCTTGAGCCCAGGAGTTCCAGGTTGTAGTGCATTATGATCACACCTGTGAATAGCCACTGCATTCCAGGTATCAAACGTTATCAAATACAACTGAGGAACTGAATTTAAGTTTAGCCACATGTGGTTAGTGACGATTGTATTGGACAGCACAATTCTAGAAACTTATATTTTTTAATTATTTAAACTATCGAACCAAAACCTAGACTACAGTTAAGGAAAGGGTAAATATTGTAGAACCAGGTGTGACTTTTAAGCAATTGCTTTTCTAACACTATTGAGAAAATACATACAGTCATGAACTGGATTTAGAGCTGTGCTGCTGGGATGAGGACCACCGCGTCAGCATCATGTGTGCTTACCAGAAATTGGAATTATCCTCCACCCTTTACTCACTCAATCCTAATACCCGGTTTTGAGGCTCAAAAATGTTTTTTAAAGTCTTGTTATTAGGCGTGCTACTGTTTAAGAACTGCTATAGAGTGCTGAACACAAGCTCCCTCCCTTCTAGGAATTTCTGATCAAAGATTTCTAGAATATATAAACTCCCTAAGAGGCTTTGAATTCATCTCTCAGCATGCAGCACATGTTAAGGCAATAAGAAGAGTTCAACAAAGATTTGCTATTAGATTGCCATCTTCCACCATCCTGAAGCAATGCTGTTTTAGTAATGCTAGATGAAGTAATGCTAGATTACCTCAAGGTGAGGGAAAATATCTTGAAGAACACAGCCACAAACACGATCTAGAGCAAAACCTGAAAAACGTAGCTTCTTGTTTTCCTTTTTTTTCTTCTTCCTTTTTATGGAGAACGGGGTCTCGCTATATTGCCCAGGCAGGTCTCGAACTCCTGGGCTCAAGCTATCCTCCCGCCTCTGCCTCCGTGAGAGCTCGTATTACAGGCGTGAGCCACCGCGCCCGGCCGCTTCGTGTTTTTCTTTGTGTGTGCATGTATGTGTGTGCGTTGCCATTTTCTTGATAAAGTTAAGAAAGTAGTTTGAATAAAACTTTCTTGTGGCTAAAGGAGGAATGAAACAGCCATAGGCTGTGGCCGTAGCCTCATAAGGCCGTAAACCTTATGAGGGTAAGCAGAGAGGAGTAGGTTAAAGGATTTAACTCGGGCTGGAACGCGGTTTGAAAAGAGAAAGGGATTCTGGAGCGGAAAAGAATCCGCCCAGGCGCCGCCCTCACCTTCTTAGCATTACATGGGACGAACCCTAAAACCGGTCTTGTCTGAAATTCAAATTTAGAAGAACTGTACTTTTACTTTCTAAATCTGGCAACTCAGGGTTCGGCGCCAGGGGACCCCAAATCCTCGGCGGATCGCGCCCCGCCTGGGTCAAAGGGTACCCCAAATCCTCCGCTGATCGCGGCCCGCTCGGGTCAAATTCCAGCGCCCGGCCCAGCCGCGCCCAGCGGGCCAGGAATGCGGAAGGGCCGCGGAGCTGCCAAAGGAGCAGGGGACGAGGGCCCGGCTGCGGGCGACCGCCGCAGCGCCGGCGCTATATCGCAGCGGATCGGAGCAGGCCGAAGGGCAGTTAAGACCCCGGCCGTGTGCCTCCGGCCCCAGCAGCCCAGCCGCTCGGCTGACACACAGACCCCGCGCCCAGGCGCGAACACTCTGCGCACCCCCGTTCCACTTGGTCCAGCCGCGCCTTCCGGTGCGCCTTCCGCTCCGCCCCTTCAGGCAGGAAGTGTCGGCGCCGCCACTGTCCGGCCACAGCCTAGCGCTCTTCGCTGTCGCTCGTTGTCTCGCGCAGGGCGACCCCGGTTCTGGTGTTTGGCGCCGGGTGAGTGGCGCTCGACTCCGCTCGCGAGACCCCTCGGGCCGCCTCCGTGTCCCCGCGCCCCCTCCCGTCGCGCGCCTGCGGCCGGACCCCGCCCCAGCGCGGCCAGGCGTCGGCGGGACCTGTCAGGCTGGCTGAGAAGGGGGCATGGGGCCGGAGGTGGAGGGAGGAGGGAGGAGGGTTGGCGGTGAGGCCCTGGCCCGGAAGTCCGGAGGCTGGGAGGCTGCAGGCGATGGAGTCGGCCGGGGGAGACGCCCTGCTGGAGAGGTGGCCGGGGCCCGGCGGTGCGTGGGTCGACCCTTCACCACCTGGGTGACCTCACACACCTGGGCCCTGGACCGCCCGCCGGCCCCGGGGTCGACGCCTGCCCTCCCGGCCCAGCGGCGGGCCCTGGCGGTGGATTAGGGCGGACCCGGGCGTGTTGGTGTGGAGTACCTGCCCTGTGCCCAACACTGTCCTAGATGCTTTGGAGGGTGCAGGAGCCTCCTAGTGCACGGTCTTGCCTAAGTGAAGCCTCCAAGGAAGCTATTAGCATGCCGGTAGCCGAGTGTGTGGTTGATACAGGCTCAAATGTAATGATTTACATAGAGTTGTAATTCGCTTAGTGTGTCTTGCATCTTGTAAAGGTTTAGTTTATTCGTGTTGTCTGAAGAAAGGACAATTAACAGAAATAGGGAAAGGTTGCTTGGAAAAGAATCGTGACCTCACTGAAGGCCTTGGATTCAGCCCTAGGAGGGAGAACTTAGCGTTTCCGGCTAGATGTGTGGGAGGTGGTAACGAGCAAAACTCAAAAGCTGGGAATTGTCTCCTGTGAAAAGCAGACCGTAGGGTATGGAACCGAACTATAACGACTTATAGTAGCAAATAAGGGTAGATAGGTAAGTGGGACCTTCTTATGGATGTCTTGAAAACTTAGAAGAAAGAAAAGATTATGTAAGAAGCCATAGAGAGTAATTTTGGAGTCTTCACTAAGGGAGTAATAAGAAAGGGATGTTTAGAGGATTCATTTGGCCGCTTAGTTGAAGGTAGATTTGGCATGGTCTTTTGGTAAGAGAAGAATCAAAGCATTTAGAATTCAGTAGGACCTAATAGATTACCTTGTGAAGCCTTTGCATTTTATAACTGAGTAAAACGAAACCCAGAGAGGTGAGGTAATTTGCCCAAGGTGGTAGACCCTCCTGGACTTCGTAACTAAGAGCACAGCTTTTGCCTTGTTTAGGCTCTGTTGAGTGAAACAACTTTTATGATGGCTGACTCGATGTTCATTTATGCTTTGATGAGACTAAGCTTGGACAAGATGAACTGCAACTTCTAAAGGACAGATCCCCAGACGAGAGTTGCTAAGGTTAGGAAAGGTAACAGGATGTAGAGCCCCAACATGGAGCTAGTTTTCCTTTTCTCCCAAGATTCAAAGACTCCAGGTATATTTGGGGATAAGTTTATCGTACCCTTTTTGCCAGCATCTTTGGGATCTTCCTTCCTCACTCCACACATTTAACTTTGGGGTATCATTGCTTGTTACTCCCAGCTATCCACATTTTCATGGCAGAGAATTTCAGCTGCCTGTATGCAGGATGTTACTGGCTAGTGGTTCAAGCTCTGGAGCTTGATTTCCTGACTACAGATCCTGACTCTAAGTTCTGCCATTTTCTAGCGGTGTGGCAAGTTGTTTATTCTCTTTACCCTGATTTTCGTATCTGAGAGAAGAGAATGATAACAGTACCCATATGATGAGTTGTCGTGAGGATTAAATGTGTTAATACATACAAAATCCTTAAATCAGTGCCTGGCACATCTTTAGCACTCAGTTATTGTCCCTGGTTAGTACTGCTTCTTCCAGGTATGGAGCAGTGGGTAGCTGCTAAGTTTCCTTAGGGATCTCTTGGGGAAGAGACTGGAACCATAGGTAGACCATAGAGAAAAGCCTCATGTTGGAATTCAGATCCGGGACCTACCTTGTAATGAACATATATGTGTAATTCTGTTACAGGAAGGAACTATATATACACACTATACACAACTATATATACTATACATATATATATATGTAGTTGCTTAACTAGGATTATTTGAGCACCTGCCGTGTGCAAGGCACACTACTAAGTTCCACAGTCCAAAGTGGAAAGGCAGAAGGCAGTAAAAGGAATGAATATGGCCAGGCATGGTGGCTCACACCTGTAATCCCAGTGCTTTGGGAGGCCAAGGTAGGAGGGTCATTTGAAGCCAGGGGTTCAAGACCAACCTGGGCAACATAGCGAGACCCTGTCTCTACCCCTGCACCCCCTCCTTGCAAAGTAGCTGTGTATGGTGGCTCATGCCTGTAGTCCTAGCTGCTCAAGAGGCTGAGTTAGGAGGATCACTTGAGTCCAAGAGTTCAAGGCTACAGTGAACTTTGTGCCATAAACCCAGTAAGAGAGGTGAATTTCAAAAACAATGTATTGAGTGAAAGAAGACAGGCATATATATGAATATATACTGTACAGTTCTGTTTATAAGAAGTTCAAAAACAAAACTAATCTATGGTGATAGAAATCTGAACAGTGGTTGCCTATGGGAGATGGTGATTAACTTGGAGAGAATTTTCTGGAACAATGTTAACATTTGTAACTTAATGGGAGTGATAGTTACATGGGTATACACATTATAAAAACTGATTAAGGTTTGTACATTTGACTATATAAATTTCACTGCAGTAAAACAAAATGATATGGGAGGCTCAGAATAGAAAGTTTGCAGCCAACTGGAATGATCATAAAACCTATAACAAAGAAATGTCAGTGTTACATGTATGTGGTAAGTGTTAAAACACATATAGAGTACTAGGGGAAATGCTTCATGGTGTTAAAAAAAAGTTGAAAAAATTGAGTTTGACTCCTTGAAAAAAAATACTTCTAATAATTTATGGAGCTATCTTTTTTGCCTAAATAAAACAATTATATGTCATTAGGTATATGAGGTTAATTTCGGAAGTATTTTAACTTGATATAAACTAAATTCTGTTTATGACTGCTGTTTTCAGACTTGCTTATGTGTCCAGTCATTTGAGTCTTCCAGTTAGAACATTCATCTTGACTACAGTAATAACCACAAGAATCCATGATAAATTTCTAAAGATTCTGATAGACCTTGAAGAAGATGAGGTGGAGTAAAAATGACCTTAGGTTTTAGCCCAAGAACTACTCTCTGCTTTTCTGTGTGAGTTCATCTACTCTGAGGGCTTTACTCACACACATCAGCACTGCTAACAAGACCCCCTCAGAGTCCTGTCCTCTACTAGCATTCTACTGTGGCCCAGCTAAAATTTGAGTTGTTTATCATCCTTTGCTCACAAAACCAGCTCCTCCCTCCTCTCCTCAATTATCTCGTTTTTGAGTGGTGCCTTTATACTACCAGGTTTTCAGTTAGTACTTAGGAAAAAGGACAGAGCTTTGAGGCTCTAATTAGAAAGCAGGAATAACTAGCAAATCAGGAAGTGATTTGCTGGTCAGAGCCAGAGGAATTCAGCCAAAAGAATAGGATGGTGGTGATAGGAATGTTGAGGAAGGGTGACTCGTGCAGTAAAAAGAACCTACAGAACTTGAATGGAAACTAAGTAGAAGGAGTTAAACTTTTCTCTTCAGAAATAGAAAATTCCCTGTGCTATGCAAACTTGACTGTGGTCCCTTGGAACTTGGACTGTGACTATAATTCTGAAATAAAGGCATAGCCCTATTTTAACATTAAAGAGGTCAAGGAGACAGTGGCTTTGTAGCTTTTCTATTGGTGTATAACAAATTACTCCAAAACCTAGCACCTCAGAAACAATGAACAATTTTTGAGGGTCAGAGCCAGAGCAGCTTAGGTGGGTGGTTCTGACACAGGGTCTCTCATGAGGTGGCATGCGGGGGCTGCAGTCGTCTGAAGGAAGATCAGCCTCCAAGATGGCTGACACATAGCTGACAAGTTGGTGCTGGCTGTTGGCAAGAACCCTCAATTCCCTGCCACATGGATCTCTCCACAGGGCCGTGTGAGTGTCTTTATGACCTGGCTCCTGCAGATTGAGTGATCCAAGACAGAGCAGGGAAAAAGCTGCAAGGTGTATTATGACAAAGCCAAACACCCTCATTTTACAATATCTTTTTTTTTTTTTTTTTTTTTTTTTTTTTGAGGCGCAGTATCGCTCTGTCCCCCAGGCTGGAGTGCAGTGGCGCAATCTCGGCTCACTGCAAGCTCCGCCTCCCGGGTTCACGCCATTCTCCTGCCTCAGCCTCCCGAGTAGCTGGGACTACAGGCGCCCACCACCGCACCCTGCTAATTTTTTGTATTTTTAGTAGAAATGGGGTTTCACCGTGTTAGCCAGGAGGGGACTGCACAAGGGCATGAGAATTGTTGAGGGCTTTCTGGGAAGCTGGCTACCACCATGACCAGAGGGGCAAGGTGAAGTGTTCTGAGGGCCAGACAGATAACAAACTAATACCAGCTGGGATGAGGAGATGGAGGGAGTAGAGGGGATTGCTTGTTGAACACTTACCACCTACAGGGATTTCCGGGATGCTGGTCAAGTGATTCCTTATTGTACAGTTGTTTAAAATATCTGAAATTTAGGTTATATAAAATGTTGTTTTTTTAAATGTTGGCAAACTAATTCAATTTTTAAAAGAGGCATTTTAAAGGTCATCCCTGCGGATTACTAAATGAACCTCTGTGCAGACTGCATATAGTTTGGTAGCTGCCAGGTTATGACTTCTGATCTACTTAACACTTACTTTATGGATGAGGAAAATGAGGCCTGGGAAAGCCGAAATGACCAGCAATCATACAACTTGTGAATGATAGAACTGGAATTAGAATCCATGTCTCCAACATCTCCATTAAACCATAATGACAACATTGAAAAACTAAGGGCAGCTAGATGCATGAACAGCCAATGTGGTCTAAGTGGTTAACTTAACAAGTTAAGTGGTTCTCAACCTTCAATGTGCATTGAAATCACCTGGTGCATTTTTGAAAATACAGATGCCTGGGCTCCACCCCCAGACCTTCCATTACCTTGAAGCTACAGGCATCACTTGTTTGAAACTTCTGAGGTGATTCTGATGCGCAGCCAAGATTGAAACCAGAGGATTTAACTGCTTTAGGAGCCGTATTTACTTGCTCTAGCTGACTTCAGATACTTGAAGGAAGAAGCTTCAAAGCAATGGTGAGGAAATCATAGGTAGCTAACAGAATGTGCTCTGTGAGCATCTTCCCCAGGCTTCGATAGAGCCGTATATGCTGAAGTACATAGACAGTTTCTACTTATTAATGATGATGGTGTCCATGTTTGTTTGCATGTCAGTACTGCAAGTGACTTTACAAACGTTTTTATTATCAACTAAGTATGTTGATACCACAGCCAGCTATAATACATAATACAGTAGTCTTATATGATGCTGCTTTCCACTGTCCATGGTTTTGCTTCCTCCGTTTCAGTTACCTGTGGTCAACTGAGGTCTGAAAATAAGTGAGTACAGTACAGTGAGATATTTTCAGAGAGAGATCTCATCCACATAATTTTTATTACAGTATATTATAATTGTTCTATTTGATTATTGTTAATCTGTTACTGTGCTTAATGTATAAATTAAACTTTATCATAGGTATGTACGTGTAAGAAAACAGTGTGTGTAGTCATTCATCAGGATCTGCAGAGGGTTGGTTCCAGGACCCTCCTGCGGACACCAGAATCTGCAGATGCTCAAGTGCCCCATATAAAATGGCATAGTGTTTGCATATAACCTACACATATCCTCCTGAATACTTTAAATCATTTCTAGATTGCTTATAATACCTAATATAATGCAAATACTATATAAATAGTTGTTATACTGTATTTTTTATTTGTACTTTTATTGTTGTATTTTTTGTTTGTATTTTTCCAAATAAACGAACAATGGATTCTCGGTTGAATCTGAGTGTGGAACCTGTGGATATGGAGGGCTAACTGTTTGGGTTGGGTACTATCCCTGGTTTCAGACATCCACTGGAGTCTTGGAATGTATCCCCCTCACATAAGAAGGGACTGCTCTATCAATTCCTACATGCCTGCCTTTGATGTAACCTCTGAGTACTACTTATATCCTTTAGTTCACTTTATATTAGAAATTTATAGCAATATCAGTAACAGTGTTGCAGAGGGAGGAAGAAGTGTTTTTACTGCTATTGAGGGTTATTACATTCATTTTGTGCTGTGTTCTGTATGGCTATTTTCTGTCTTTAAGGGTTGGGTTGGTTTGTTGTGTTTTTGTTTGTTGTTTTTGAATGCTTCTTGGTTAAACATTAATAAATTGGACAGTCCTAGATCAGAGTTTCAAAGGAAAGCCATGACTGATAGTTGCCACCTGACTAAACCCAACCAGGACTACTACACTGCACAATTCCAGGCAGTGCCATTCACATTTCATTTACGGACTGCAGCTCTATTCTGTACATTGGTGTCTCTGGTATAGTTTGACTTGGTTTGAAAACTCAGTTTGTCTAGGATTTGCATTTAGAGGAATGTAGGTGCTCAGAAATCAGTGTTGAATTATATTGGTGGCATGGCAAGTTTTAAAAATTTTATGCTAAACTCAATTAGAAGAGTATTTCGTAGGAAGTAGAAAATATACAGGGAGAAACAACCTGTAACAAATGGGATTTGAATCCTAGCTCTGCCGCGAGGTGACCTTGGGCAAGATTATTTAATATCTTTGACCTTCAGTTTCTTCACTTGGCAGGGGGGCATGTTTCAGTTAACGTACATAATGTTTCCAGCATGTGAGTCACCTAATAAATGGTAGTAGCTGTAAGTTGAGTAGACCTTTAATTCTCTCTCTGTTCCTAGGGCAGAGAAGTAGATCAGGGCAATTGGGGTTGGAAAAATAGCAAGAACAAAGATATACAAGATAAGAAATGGCATGGTACCTTGGGGACATTTGCAGTTTGGTGTTGCTAAAGGAAAAGTACAAAGCAGGGAATGACTAGAGAGGAGGCTGGAAAGGTCATTCTAGAGTAGGGAAAGGAAGACTCATGCGCCATGTTTAGGAACTTGGTACTTTATCTTTTAGGAAGTGGAGAGCCACAGAAGATTTTAAAAAGTGGAATGATGAGGTCATATTCATATTTTAGACAACCCTGGCTAGAAAACTAAGGGTAGTTTTGAGAGAGCCGAGAGGCAAGGGGATAGTGAAGAGGCCATAGAAATATTTTACACGAGATAATAATCCAGTTTAGGGCGGTGACAGAGGAATGAGGAAGATGAGCATCTCTCAGAAATATTTCTTAGAGGCAGGGCTTGGTTCATCAGGGAGAGGGATTGGGGAGGGTGACTCCTAGGTTTCTGGCTACTGAGTAGATGATTGGAAACAAAGATGGTAAAGTTCAGGAGTGGGGAGATAATTGAGTTTTCAGTATGTTGATTATGAGTGTCTATGGGGTATCCAGATGGGTGCCTTTCACAGGCATTTGGATGTGTGAGTCCGAAGCTCCAAGGAAAGGTCAGGCCTGGAGGTTCAGATTTGGGAGGTGTAGGTGTTGTCAGAACAGTGAAAGTTGATGAGATCATCCAAGGAATGAAGACTGAAAAGAACTTTAAACCATGTGCTGCTAGAATACTGGGAAACATGAATATTTAAGTGGAGATAAACATCTAAGAGGGAAATGGAGGAGGAAGTCTTAGAAATAGGAGAACTGAGCTAGAGTAAGTCAAATACACCATTGTACATAATCAGTCTTCCTCATTAGAGCATAAGTTCTTCAAGGTTGGGACCCTTTCCACCTGGGAAAGTTCATTTCTACTGTTAGGGAGCACCAGGCTAACAGTGGCTGAATCTCCAAAGAAAAGAGGGATAAAATAGTGTGATGCAGTAGACTGATCCAAGAAGATTTAGACCAGATTTGGCAATTAAAGCAGTTGCTGTAGAAAACAGAAAGCCAGATTGTGGTGGGTTGAAAAGTGAGTGGGAAGTGAGAAGGTGGAGGAAGCCAAGATACTTATTTCAGAAGGGAAGGAGAGAGGGTGGTAATTTCTTTGGGGGCCAGAGTTCCCTTCAGATTGATTATTTTGATGCAATTTTGCCTCACTTTTCAGCTGATATTGTGTGTGTTTTTATAGGTACCATATACAATACAAATGTACCACTGTTTTTAAATGAAGTATGAAACAAATTTAAAATATGGTATTACCACATGGAGCCTTTATCTGCTCTAACGTATTTTGATTAGGACCAGTTAGTGAATTGTTTTTTGTTCTCTTCCATCAACTTGCCTTCTCTGTTTCCTTTTCTTGGGCATCACCATCAGATGGTGATGGCTCTTCTAGCCTTATCAGGCTACCTACCTACATATTCTTTCTCACAGGCATTTCCCCTAATAAAAATCCTTGGGTGTTTAATTCTATCTTGGTATCAGCTTCTTAGAGAACTCGTACTAAACTTCAAAAATGTTTAAATATAGTATATTTTTGGGTTAACTGTAGAAGTAGCATGATACAATTGACTGATTTTGATTTGATTTGATTTGATTTTTTGAGACAGTGTCTTGTCACCCAGGCTGAGGTTAGGGGCACCATTACGGTTCACTAGACTCGACCTCCCAGGCTTAAATGATCCTTGCACCCCAGCCTCCCAAGTAGTAGCTGGGACCACAGGCATGCGCCACTACACCTGGCTCATTTTTTAATTTTTTTGTAGGGACAGGGCCTCACTTTCTTGCCCAGGCCTGTCTCAAACTCCTGGGCTCAAGCAGTCTTCCGGCCTCAGCCTCCCAAAGTGTTGAGATTACAGGTGTGAGCCACCGCGCCTGGCTTGATTAGTTTTTAAAAATAAATATTTAACTCGTTGGGAACTTTTTCTAAATAACTTGATTACAAAAACGACTTGCTGATACTGAGAAAGAACTAACATTTTTGCCTTCAGACGTACTTGACTATCTTGAAGAAATTGAGTCAAAATTTTTAGCATTAAAATGAACCTTATAAGTTTTGGTATGTGAACAGGAATGAAAACATAATCAAATGCCTTGTTAGTAGACTACATTCTGTCTGATTTAACCTTCGATATAACTAAGGTCAAATAACACTAAGTTACAGGGAAGAGAAGAAAATTAACATTTATTTAGGACTTGTACGTGGGGAGGGTGAGGAGTTGGAATGTTAGAGTAAGGACTGTAAGGCTGGTGTACTTCAAAACTACACCACTAAGCCAAGCTTCAAAACACCCTGTGCGTGTTCTTTAGCTTGAAGAAATAGAAGTAGACAATAAATTTATATAAAAAATCCCAATACTGGAAGTCCTGGAGACTCAGGTCCAAAAATCCCCCTGCTCAATCATTGACCTGTCTAGTCATTTGTTTTCACATTGTGGGAAGTTACAGAAACAGTCTGCGAGACCATCATTGCTGACAGCAGTTTCAAGTTTGGCTGTCCTAAGACCACCCTTGAGTTTGATTATTTGCTAAGACTCACAGAACTCACTGAAAGCTGTTAGGCTCAGATATGTAGGTTTTCAGAGGTTATATGTAGCTAGTAATGGTGGAGCTGAGATTTGAACTTAACGACTTCCTAACTCCAGAGCTGATGGTATTTTTGTGTGTTATTTATTATATAAAACTGCACATAAAAAATGAAATGACAACTGTCTTTTCTGCTTGATATTTAAATTATTGGTGGCTTTCAGTAGAGTGTTGGAGGCTACTACCAAAGCCATATTACAGAGAATCGAGAAATGATTGGGAAGAAGAGAAAAGGGGCTGGGCACGGTGGCTCCTGTCTGTAATCCCAGCAGTTTGGGAGGATCTCTCAAGCCTCGGAGTTCAAGACCAGACTGGGCAATATAGTGAGAACCACACATCTCTAAAATAAAAAACAGAAGGAAAAATGACAGTTCAGCATCAGACTGGTATTCTGAAAGTCTTGTCAAGGGAAAAGGGAAATGCAGGGATAGCTAGAAAGATGAAAGGGTAGGTTTGATATTTATAAAGATGAGACTTTTTTTGAACATGACTAGTCTTTTTACATATGTTATCTCATTTAGTTCTTTGCATTGAAGTAGATATCATGTTTTACTGATGAAAAATTGAGGCTCAGAGAGGTTATATTATACTGGTAGTAAGATGGGAATAAGAGTACCTACCATAGGCCACTGTTGTGAGGATTAAATGGGGACAGTCTTTGTCAGAGTAAGAGATCAACTTTGGAGACTTTCTCTTTGAGGAAGCCCTGGGCCTTCATAACAGTGCTTGGCCAGAGTAAGTACTCCATAGATGCTAGCTATCGTTAGATATTTTAAAGTCTCACTTCATAAAAATCGGTCCCCTGAAATTTAGGAGAAGGTACATCAATAATTTCTATTGTGTTTCTTTGTTTTTTAGAGATGGGAGTCTCACTATGTTGCCCAGGCAAGTCTCGAACTCCTAGTCTCAAGTGATCCTCCCACCTTGGCCTCCCAAAGTCTTGGGATTATAGGCATGAGCCACTGGTGCCTGGCAAATTCTGTTCTTAATGTTTCAAAACTGCTTTTTTTCCACTCAGTCATTTAATTGTCCCATTGGAAATACAGTTTAGTTGCATACTTATTCCTATCCAATTGAAGTAATAATTCCATATTGATATCTTTACATACTAACTTTAGGTGTTATGTATTCTGTTTTTGCTTTGTTTTATAATTTTGGGTTTTTTTGTTTGTTTGTTTTATGTTTTTGTGTTTTTTTAAACTCCAGAATTAAACAACCACCATGTCGAGCAAAAAGGCAAAGACCAAGACCACCAAGAAGCGCCCTCAGCGCGCAACATCCAATGTGTTTGCCATGTTTGACCAGTCACAGATTCAGGAGTTCAAAGAGGCCTTCAACATGATTGATCAGAATAGAGATGGCTTCATCGACAAGGAAGATTTGCATGATATGCTTGCTTCTCTAGGTAGACTTTATATTCTTTATCTGTATTTTCCCAAAAATAATAATTTGTCTCTCTATGAATCATTTTTTTGTGTGTGATGTACAAATATTTCTCTCCTTGTCTCAGAAGGCTTCTAGAGAGATTTCCAGGTGTGGGAGGTGCCATTTTGGGGCTTGGCCAGTCATATGGGGATAAGCCTATAAGGTTGGGGACCTGGCAGATGCTGTGCCCAGGTAGACTAACGTTCCTGTTAGCTAAATTTTTTAGGTCTCTAGATGGAAAGCCAAGGCATGGCTAGGCAGCAAAATACCAGAGTTTCAAATAAGTATAGCTAAATAATATACTCAATAAAGGTTGAGTACGGGTTATAAACAAGGAGTGACAGTAAGTGATGATGGTTATCTCTGCGGAGGAGGGGCAGTGCGACTGGAAAGGGGAACAGGGAAGACTTTCACAATATTTTGTATGACTTTTTTTAATAACTAAAGAAAATGTAAAGATACAGGATTTAAAGCACACATAAACAGCCATTTGTATGTTGGTATATGGGTGTTAATATTCCTTTTATGATTTTGTTATTGTTTCTTTTGATCTTAAAAAGAAGGACAGGAGGCAGCATCCTACATGTTCTGCCCAGAGTCAGCAGTTATTTTACAGTTGGGAGTCAAGGAACTGCAGGCAAAGGAGACCTTGATAGGCCAAAGCGGAGGGGGTGAGGCAGGCTGGGAGCGGGTCAGGGATGGCCTACAGTGAGACTTTGCACTCTGTCCTACTGCTTGGCTGACTGGCCAAAAAGGCAAAGAAAGAGGTGGGGGGTTTTTTTTTTTTTTTCTTTTAATGCCTACAAAATGATTAGCTAGCTTTTATTCTTCTAACTTTTGATTTTGATTATTTCTCCTGACACACTGAAAGTAAAGTTTAGGTGTGTACTTATTCCTATCCAACATATGATTTTGAAAAATTTTAAGCCTACAAAAAGTGGAAAGAATGTTATAGTGAACACCTATACATCTTTAGCTATATTCACTGATTGTTAACATTTTGTAACTTTTGTTTATCCAAGGTGAGAGTAGAATCAAAGATTTTTATCTGATTTGTTGACTTGCAGTGAGATTATAACCTAGTGTTTCTCACATTCAGAATGTCTGAGTATATTCTTGGGCAAGTCAGTACTGAAGAAGGCCTCTGAGGAAAATTGAGGAACTTAGCCGTCTTCCAAAGATTGAACTCTCAAGTCTATACTCTGCTTATAATAGATGCTCAATAGATATTTGTTGAATGAACAAGTTGTGGTAGAGTCAGAGGTTGTCTTTGAGGCCTTCTGTTTTGCAGAAACCCATCCTTTTAAAGATATGTGTTAAAAGAACAACTTCAGCCTATTTAAATTTAAGGGAGTTTAACTGAGCAATGAACAATTTGCGAATCAGGTATCCCCCAGAATCACAGCAGATTCACAGAGACTCCAGTACAGCCACGTGGTAGAAGAAGATTTATAGACAAAAAAAGGGAAATGACGTACAGAAGTTGGAAGTGAGGTATGGAATGGCTGGATTGATTACAGCTCGGCATATGGCTTATTTGAACATGGTTTGAACACTCAGCAGTGTATGAATGGTTGAAGTATGGCTGCTGGGATTGGCCAAGACTTAGCAATTGTTACAGGCTCGTACTCCTAAGTTAGGTTTTCAATCTTGTCGGACTATTAAGCTAGGTTATAGTTCATCCACAAGGACTCAGATGAGAAGTACGGAGTCTTTCTCCGGCCATATTTAGTTTGCTTTAGCATATATATTTACTTTTTAGGGGAACCTTCATACATTATTGGTAGGAATGTAAATAAGTACAGCCACTGTGGAGGACAGTATGGCGGTTCCTCAGAGAACTACAAATAGGAGCTCTCCCACGTGATCCAGCAATCCCACTGCTAGGTACATACCCCCAAAAAAGGAAATGAGTAGTATAATTGAAGAGGTACTGCACTCCCGTGTTTATTCCAGCACTATTCACAGCAGCCATGATTTGAAAACACCCTAAGTATCCATCACCAGGAACAGATTTTAAAAATGTGGTAGTTATGTACAATGGAATACTATTCGGCCATAAAAAATGAGATCCTGTCATTGCAACATGATGGAATGGAAGACATTATATTAAGTGAAATAAGCCAGGCACAGAAAGATAAACTTCACATGTTCTTACACATTTATGGGAGCTAAAAGTTAAAATAATTGAACTCATGGAGATGGAAAGTAGAAGGATGGTTATCAGAGACTGGGAAGGGTGGGGAGAAGAATGGGAATGGTTAATAGATACAAAAGTATAGATAGAATGAATAAGATCTAGTATTTGATAGAACAACAAGGTGACTGCAGTCAGCAGTAATTTATTGTACATTTTAAAATAACTCAGTATAGTTGGAATGTTGGTAACACAAAGAAATGATAAGTGCTTGAAGGGATGGCTATGCCATTTACCTTGATGTGATTATTATGCACTATATGCCTGTATCAAAGTATCTCATGTACCCCATAAATACATACACCTCCTGTGTACCCATAACAATTGAAATAAATATGAATTTTCAAAAGATACGTATTTACCTTTCAAATCAACAGATTACATTGCGTGTTTTGAGCGGGTCCGTAAGTGCTTAGCCTAAACCAATTCATTTTAAATCCCTGTAGCTTTTTGTACCCTAGAGTTCTCTTCACACCTTTTGGTTACAGTTTTTCTTCCCCCCAAAAAATGCTGCAAGTGATTGGGTTAAATCTGGAGGTAGGAAAGTAGATCTTTTTTTTTCTTCTTCTTCTTCTTTTGTTTTTTTTTTTTTTTTTTTTTTGAGATGGAGTCTCGCTGTGTCACCCAGGCTGGAGTGCAGTGGCGTGATGTCAGCTCACTGCAAGCTCTGCCTCCCATGTTCATGCCATTCTCCTGCCTCAGCCTCCCAAGTAGCTGGGACTACAGGCACCTGCCACCATGCCTGGCTAATTTTTTGTATTTTTAGTACAGACTGGGTTTCACCGTGTTAGCCAGGATGATCTTAATCCCCTGGCATTGTGATCCGCCCGCCTTGGCCTCCCAAACTGCTGGGATTACAGGTGTGAGCCACCGCGCCCAGCCGAAAGTAGATCTTTTTAGCTACTTTAACTTATTCAGTGAATCTTGAGTTTAATTTTGGGCTAATTTTGATATTGGAGCATTGAGTAAGTGTAATCAGGTAGGATTGGAATGCAGTGAAATAGATGCCAACATGATGTTTAAATTTCACCCAAATTCCCAGAGTTAAAACTTACATATGAACTATAATTGTAGCTTTGATTGTCATTCTAGCTTTGGCTTAGTTGGGTGTAATTTTGAGATGCTTCCTTAGATACGAATATCTGACTAATAGATATTCTTTTCATGTAAAATCATATAAACTTAATGTTGGAAGATACCTTTGAGATACAAACTTTAACCAGTCAGTGTTAGATTTTTTTAAAAAAGAAGTAAATTCTACATAGGGCAGCACTGAATGAAGGGTTTGAATGCCAGTTCTGCCACTTCCTCCTATGTCCCACAACCAGTGGTAGAACTGGGATTCAAACCCAGTATTCCAGACCGTTGGTTCAGTGCTGCTTCCCCCACACCGTGGGGCCTCAGAAACACTCCCACCATGTCTGGCCATTCCAGGGAGATTTCTTCCAGCTCCTAGGGAAAGGCCAGGGGAGTTCACCGCTGCACTAAAAGAACTGTTCACACTTGGGATGGAGATTAAGATTTCCCATTGCAAACAATACCAAACAAGACCACAGTTCAATGACGTGTGTAAACAGTGTTTGAAGATATCTAACATTGTTCAAAATAAGCTCCCAATTCAAAACCATGCTAATAGTTTAAACTTAAATGGCCAACTTATAAATACAACTTTGAAGCATACCAACTCATAGGCATCCGTACCACAACTGGAAATGTGAATATTTAGATTGTTTTGAATGACTCTATTGAACCGACTCCCCTGATGAACCGTTGATGTTATCAGCATTCAGGATATAGGCTGGGCGTGGTGATGCACACCTGCAATCCTGTCATGTTGGGAGGCCAAGGCAGATGGATCACTTGAGCTCAGGAGTTCAAGGCCAGCCTGGGCAGCATAGTGAAACCCGGTCTTTACAAAAAATAAAAAATTAGCTGGGCGTGGTGGCACATGTCTGTAGTCCCCCCCAAAAAAAAAAGTTGTAATAATGTGGTACTGCCCGGCTTCAGGTTTTTGTTTTGTTTTTAATGAAAAATAAGAGAAAGTTCACATAAACGAATAAATAGCCTTCAGTGTAAACCTGGAATACATTTTTATAATAATGTATCAAATATTTTTTAAGTTGTCAAAAATAATCTTTTTAAAATGTTCTTAAAGTTAATTGAAAAATTGGTGTCAAATGATGTAAATTTTTAAAATATGTTGGGGAGCATAATAGTGAAATAACTATTGAAGTTAGATTTTTTTGTCTTTAAATGTTAAAATGTGCATTTTTAACAGGGAAGAATCCCACTGATGCATACCTTGATGCCATGATGAATGAGGCACCAGGGCCCATCAATTTCACCATGTTCCTCACCATGTTTGGTGAGAAGTTAAATGGCACAGATCCTGAAGATGTCATCAGAAATGCTTTTGCTTGCTTTGATGAAGAAGCAACAGGTGAGCACTATTTGTTTATGCCCAGCCTCATTCCAGACTATATGAAGTACTTCTCTTGAAATAGAAAGGGTTTTCTTTTTTTACCTTTGGGAAAATATTTGCTTAAGAATAATTTTGTAAGAATATGATCTGTTTCTGAGCTTTTAAATGATTTGATCTAATATTAACACAGAACTCTAAGAATAATTGGAAAACATAATGGTATAGTTCATATAGCCTTAGTTCACTAACTAACTTTGTTTCTAGATATGGATATTCTGAAATATTTTATAAGATTGACTAGCTTTAGAAATGAACCGTTAAAGTGCCAGGAAGTAGTGATGACTGGTTTCTTCTTTCTGTTGTCTTCCAGGCACCATTCAGGAAGATTACCTGAGAGAGCTGCTGACAACCATGGGGGATCGGTTTACGGATGAGGAAGTGGATGAGCTGTACAGAGAAGCACCTATTGACAAAAAGGGGAATTTCAATTACATCGAGTTCACGCGCATCCTGAAACACGGAGCAAAAGACAAAGATGACTGAAAGAACTTTAGCTAAAACCTTCCAATTACATTGTCTTACTCTGTTTTATTTCTCAGACACTTCCCCCACCCTCATAGAACCTGTTGCATGCAGCTTAGTTTCACAGCTTTGCCTCTTTTTGATGTATTTATTCCAGACCTTTCTGCCACTTAGCACTTGTATAATCAGACTGGAAATGGGGATGAGGGTGTAAATTGTATTGAAAAAGAGATCGCGAATAAAAATCAAGAAATGTGAAAGCCCAGAAAAATATATTCGTATTTCTGGTTTTGCTGGATTTTTACATTTTTATATAATAAAAATGTTATTTTGAAATAAAGATTATGCTGACTCAAATGCAGTGTAATGGCAAGTTAAACAAATGAGTGATAGGTGTGGTAGTCCTTTTTTCAGGTTTTCAACTTCATATGACTCAGGTTTTATGGTAAAATTGATTTTTCACATGTATGGGACAGTGTTCTTCAGAACTCTTAAGTACCCTTTAACATTATTATGCAGTGCAAACTAGTTATGCCATTGTTTCTTTCATGCTTCTAGTCAGATGTTTATTAAATGATAAATATAAATATATCTGGGAAAACATTAAACATTGCATTCATCTAAGATTCTGAGAAGAGGCAAAATTCTGAAGATTAGTTGTTGTACATTTACTGTATGTGGAGCATTGTGCCTACACAGTTTTTATTGAATCTTCCCAGCAGCCTTGTGGGATTTTTATTAGCCTTGTATTTCAAGTGGGAGGACTTAGCATAGTTGAGTAGTTGATCAGGGTAACTATTAGGACATAAGAGTTGGAATTCCAACCTAGGGCACCTAACTTCAGAGCTCGCAGTGCTGGAAGCGCGGTACTGTCTATGAAAAGCCCCAAATTTCTAAAAGAGTCAGGACATTTCTGTTCTATTATGATACAACTCTGTAGTCACTATTGAAATTTAAAATAATCTTCGGGTAATTGGTTATTGGAACAGAATTTCAGAAAATTCTATCCCAGGTTGAAATAAATAATACTATTGTGTGTTTGAAAGCAGTTCATGTAACACATAGACTAGAAAGCTGAAAGACAAGGTTGCTCTGAGCATTTAGAATCCTTAAGGCCAAAGTATGAGAATAAAGAGAACAATCTAAAAAAGGAAAAAATCAGTTTTAAAAAATTAACCAACATTGTTCAACACCGATTTCTCCTCCTAAAAGTATTGTGATGGTATTTTATCTGCTTAGCACCAGAGCATTTATATGTTGTTTAATATGGGTGCTTTACAACTTGGGGTAGTAGGCCAGTCTGTATTCACTTGCTAACAGCCTGGGCCTCCTTTTATCATCAGAATGAGGGGACAGCTCATGAACTTTCACATTACCTAATCTTGGTCTCTGAGGTATCAGTTCTACTTTATATTAATAGACCTGAGGTTTAGACTGAAGCTCCTGCCCAAGATCTAACAAATACAAGAATCCACATCTGGCTCTTTTTTCCACTTAGAAGCTTAAAAGTCACCACAAAGTGTCACAAAACCAGGTGGAGAATTGCTGTGTGTTTCACAGGAAACAGGAAAATATGGTGGGATAATCTTGATGATCACTGAACCACTGTCAACCACCTGTTTTGTGCCTGACACTGTTGCAAGGGTTGGGGATAACGGGGATGGGACAGACAAGGATGCTGCCCTGGGAGACTGCATTCTCTGCTGGGAGACGATCCATGTGCAGTATCAGGTCAGTGCTGTGCAGAGAACTGGGCAGGCATGACAGGGTGGTCAGGAAAGGCCTCTGAGGGGGTGGTAAGCTGAGATCTGAATGACAGGAAGGAGGTCCGGGGCCCCTGTGAAGATCAGAGTGAGGCTGTCCACTCCAAGGCACGCGTGGCAGGAGCATCGGGAGAGCACATGGATGATAGGGGTCCAGGGAGGGTATTTGGAGCAGAATCCTAGTGTGAAATGTAGGGAAGAAAGGTGATGTACATTCTTAAAATCAGTGTTGGCGCTGTGTCTAGAATGGAGGGGCACCAAGAGAAGCAAGAAGGCCAGTATGGAGGCTGTTGCCATTGTCCAGGCAAGAGCAGGCAGCGTGGACTCAGCGGGGGAGATGGTTATAAAATGCCTCTCCAGGTCGTACCTGTTTCCTCCCCTGCAGCTCAGCCTTGTTTCCATCTCTGGCATAATTGTAACTGTGCTTATTTTACTGATCTGCTTAAAGCCAGATTTGAAAAATTGAGAGAAAAGTTTTGAAGATTAAAAACAAAAAAACGTAGTTGTTTCTCGACTGCCTTATGTTTACCTGACACACTGTTCTGTTTCATTTATATTATTTGTGAAGAGTGTTGTGGAATCCAGTAGTGGAAGACACCTGGGCCAAGACCTTGTTTCTTTTTGGTGTCCAGTAAATATTATTAATGATGACAATGAAAACTTTGCCTACTTAATATCTTTCTCCTCTTGAGAACCACATAGTGACAGTCTCCTAATTTGGTTGATCCCATGGCCACTGCAGTGAGAATGTGTGTGTGTGTGTGTGTGTGTGGTCCCATAGTGAACATGTACTGAGTATTCACTATGTACTAAGCACGTTACACAACTGCCCTTTGAGGGTTTTTTTTTTTTTTCTTTTGAGACAGAGTCATTCAGGCTGAAGTATAGTAGCACAATCTTGGCTCACTGAAACCTCCACCTCCCAGATTCAATCAAGTGCTTCTCATGCCTCGGCCTCCCAAGTAGTTGGAATTCAGGTGTGCACCACCACACCTGGCTAATGTTTGTATTTTTAGTAGAGAGGGGGTTTCACTATGTTGGCCAAGCTGGTCTCGAACTCCTGACCTCAAGTGATCCCCACCCACCTCGGCCTCCCAAAGTGCTGGGATTACAGGCGTGAGCCACCGCGGCCGGTCTGAGGTAGGTATTTTTATTATCCCTATTCTACAAATGAAATGTCAAGGGGCAAGGAAGTAACTTATCAAAGTTACACAGGGAATAAGCAGGGGGGCAGTCACCTGAGCCCAGGCAGTTGCACTCCTGCCAAGAAAATGATTATGGAAACACCACCACTAGTTTCTTATGGTCATGAACCAGTTTTACAAGCATGTTACTGTGTTTGATTCTCAGAACTCTAGGAAGTGGATAAAGTAGGAATTGTCATCCCATTTCACAGATGAGATTACTGAAGTTACCTGACCTGCTCAACTTTGTATAACTGAAGAAGCTAGAGGAGTGTCCAACTTCTAACCTTTTTGACCAAGGTGGGTGCTTCTCATTAAACCTGTAATTTCCTAATTAAATAATTAGTACCTGTAGCCTGATCAGAATGTCTCACAATGTATATATTTAATATTGTCTATCCTGAAAAGCAGCAGTTACACCGATTTGCATCTCAAAATTGATATGTGTTAAAATATAAGAAACAGAAATATAAAATAAATTTATATTTCTTAAATTATAAGAAACAGTTTTTGAAATAGAAACATAAACTGCTGAAAAATTGGGTATAAAATGGTCCCTTAGAAACATCATCTGGGAAATCTGAATAAGGATGTAAAGGATTATCACATACTAAAATATCAAGAAAAGGTTTCTTGTATAGAAAAATGATGAAGATGACGGATTGCACACATCACAGTCTCAAGTGAATCTTTTTTTTTAGAACGGTTGTCATAGGCAATTTTAGAGACAATAACTAGAAGTGTCACTAGGTGGCACGATTGTTCTTAGTATAGTACTGTCTTAACCTATTCCCTAATGAATGTACAGTACTGTCTTAACCTATAGTATAGTACTGTCTTAACCTATTCCCTAATGAATGTGAGCTAGAGCAGCCAAATCATGAGTATGTAGTATGTATTGCCAGTAATGCTATATTGCCAGTAATGCTGTAACTTTGTCAAAGTTGTTTCTTAAATAATTGATGAAAAGTCTTACAATTAAGTTCATGCTATTAAGTTCATACTATTTCATGAACCCCAAATGTAGGGAACAATCTCTAGGACTCCTTTTTACAAATATCAATGGCAAATTCCCTTCCCCTTCTCCACCCCTTTTGCCTTTTCCTTCCCCTTCCTCTCTCCTCTCCTTCCTTCCTTCCTTCCTTCCTTCCTTCCTTCCTTCCTTCCTTCCTTCCTCTTTCCATCATTCATTTACAAGTATTTATTGAGTGCTTGGAAAGTGCCAGAATCTCAGCTTGGCTCCAGCTGCTTTTACACAGAAATAACGACCTTTATTGAACATAAGACCAGACTTTGCACTGAAAAGACCAGACTTCCTCCACAAGTCGTTCTTGTTACCATTACTTCTATTTTAGAGATGGGAAGGCTAAAGCACAGAGCCAGTGGGTATGTATGAAAATACTTTGTAAAATTATGCTTTATATAGGAATGCTATTATTACCACCTCAGGAATGTTGAGAACTGTATCTATTATAGTTCTAGATAATATACTCTAATAAGGCACCTAAACTGATTAAAAACAGCTCTAGCACAAATGACTATAAGACAGCTTCCATTTTTTTCTTTTTCTTTGAGACCGAGTCTCACTCTGTCACCCAGGCTGGAGTGCAATGGCATGATCTCGGCTCACTGCAACCTTCGCCTCCCAGGTTCAAGAGATTCTCCTGCCTCAGCCTCCCGAGTAGCTGGGACTACAGGCACCCGCCACCACACCTGGCTAATTTTTGTATTTTTAGTAGAGACAGGGTTTTGCCATGTTGGCCAGGCTGGTCTCAAAAGGTACAAAGGTATTTTGGGAGATGTGTATGAACGGGTGTGTTTAAATATAAAACTGTTCTAACATGTCTTCTAGACCAGCCTAATCTTTCACCAGCCGCACTTGACTGCAGTATTGCCAGGACACAGGCTTCCTTTCAGACACTCATTCTGAATGAACTTGACGATGATTCATATTTCCCCGTGGACACTGGGAACTAGCACAGCAAAAACCAATCTGAAGACCTTCGTCTACTCGCATTTTTTAACAATTCGAGTGTAAATTGAGATTGGCTCATTTGGGAGGTTGTGCTTACTGTACTTTTCTCAAGTAATCTTTTTATACAATCTATTTATTCAGTTCTTACTTACTGAAGTGTACATTACATCTGAGAGCCAAGGGTGATAGCAAAACTAGGACCCTTCTCTCTGGGAGTGTTTTAATGCCCAGCACTCCGGAAGCACGTCATGAATGTGAGTTCTCTTCTGTTACCAGGGTGCCAAACAGCTGTTCAGGAGCTACGACGGGTGTCTAACAGCTCACTGAAGAGGTCAAAGAGAGCTTTTAGAAACGCTTGCTCTGACAGTGATGCTTGTTCTCTCAGTGCTACCGCTGATCGCCTTCATACCAGCCAATCACATAGCTGAGAACTCAAGCAAACATGAAAAAGAAAAACGTCAATTTGAAAAGTTTTGTACTGAAAATATCCAGGATTTCCTGATTATTTTACAGATAAGCTAAAGAAATTCAGTATATGATCTGTGTTTCATCCAGCCAGATGACAAACAGTTGGGACCAGGGGCCACTTGCTGAAAGGCATCTTGAGAGATAAACTCCCACTTCTCAGATTGGAAGACTAAGGCCCCAAAACCTCCAGAACTCTGAATCCAGGCTTCTTCTGAGCCACTGTGGTCTCACCAGTTTATCAGGCAGTGGCATCAGCCTGCCCTACCCAACTCCAGAGTTTTTCCTTTTGTTTTTAAATTGCCCTTGAGTTCTGCACCCTCTTCTCCTCTTCCCCATGGGTATGAAAACACCAAGGATGTCAACAGGAAAAGACAAGGGTCTGTAAACAGAGAAGCAAGCAGGAAACAAGGCCTGCATTCATGGGAATAAACTGAGCAATCCTAGAAAATTTGCCATTCATAACGGCAAATTTTGATCAGTGGTGCTGAGAAACTCTTCCCAAGCAAAAAAAGGCTTGTGTCTCTCTGGGGTGAGCCTCTCTCCTTGCTCCAAATCTGGTCTTAGTTCCCAGGTCTAAGGTAGCCAGGGGATCTTCACAGCATACTCCTTGAACACTATCACATTTATATAACTTTGTCCCTCCCTTGTTTGTAAGTCTGGCTATTTCTTTCCCTGTTAAAAGACAAAAAGGGTCTGCAACCCCAACCTCTTCACAGAACACCAACCCAACAAGAGCAAGAATCCCTCTTTGTCGGATGGGCTTGCCACGCAGAGCTGCGGACCCTGAGTTGCCTGGCGGATGGGAAGCAAGCCCACCTTGCCCTGTGGAGGGGAGGGCTGGAGGAGAGCCTACTGCCAGTCCACAACAGCCACACTGGAGAGAACTGCAAATCCGGGCTGGCCGTGCAAATCTAGGCTCATTGTCAGGCTGGCAGCATTGGCCAGGGCTGAGTAAATCAAGTGAAACAGAAGGCAAATGGATGTGACCAGCTTATTACCAAGAGGAAACAGACAAGGTAATTTTAAAGAGATGAAAAATAAGCTTTTCTACTCTCCATAATGATGGAAATGGAAAAGGTTAGATTCTTGCTTACCTTTTCAGTGCAAATCTGTGTTTCTATGCATATGATTTTTGCTGTGACTTTTTTCTTTTTGACCTCATATGTTTCACGTGTCTGTTATGTCACTGCTACCACTTTGCTACTTTCCCTGAATATGTGAAAACAGACCTCGATTTTGAAACTCTTCCATGGCACATTTTTCTTTTATTTGAAAAGATGCATTTAGAAAATACAAGGGCACTGTCCTACTTTCTTTATACCTGGGCTAAATTGGACATAGGTATCAAAATTAGCTACCCCCTCACCTGTGAAAGAGACACTGATAACAGATTGGGGGTAGGATGGGCTGGCCGTGAGGACCTGTGGTGCAGGATGGGGTTGTCCAGGCCAGGGCAGCGTGAGTCAGGGACAAGTATGTGTTCCAGCTTTTGTGCTTGTGTCACAGAGGGCAGAAATGACAAGCAGATAGGGAAGTCTGTGGCTTTGGTTTAAAGTAGAGCCCAGGTAGAGTCCATACTGTATTTAGAAATCAATTCATGTGTAATATGTGTGTTCCATGCATGTGTGCATGTGTGTGTTCATGCAGCCATAAAGCAAACATCTCTGGAAAGACACCAGAAGCAGGTTTCTGTTGTGGTGGGAATTTAGTAGCCATGGACCAGGGGTGAGAGGAAAACTTACTTACCTTGTAAACACTTTCTTTTTAAAATTTTAGAGTGTGTGCTTGCATTTCCCATTAAAACTAAAACATCTGATACTCAACTAAAGGATATATTCTTGGCAAGAGTAGGAAAATCTCAAAGTAGTCCCATTGAGCAATTTCTTCCTTGGCATAAGGGGAATAAAATCCTGGTTGTCACCTCAGTTTGAAGGGAGGTTAAAGTGGGTTATGTTTCCTTTATGACTTCACTACAGAGGTGTTGGAAGGGCCAAGCGTATGTTCCCACGTAAGCAAGTGGCTGTTGAGTACCATGGGTTTGGGGGCTCCTGATAGCAGTGCTACTGCAAAGACGGTGAGAACTTTGGTGTTTGTGTTGGTTGGGCCTGGATGCCACCTTCCTGGCCCTGTCATTGGGAGACCCATATTCTTAGAAAGATCTGAGCTGAAGTGGTGGAGATTGAGAAAATGAATGAATTGGAAGGAGATTCTGAAGAAGTAGGAGTGGCTGAAGAATCTGTGAGCTCCTCTATTGACAAGGAAGAGCTCCCTTCCCTGTGGCCCCCAATACAAATGTGAAAAGCAACCCCAGGAAAAAAAAAAAAAAGATCACTGACAACAGTAGAAAAAAAATACTGTGGGTGGGAAATATTATATTACAGGAGACTAGTTAAGGAGCTCCTGCTGCACCTCGGTCAAAAAGGAGTGAGATGGTGAAGAAGGGGACAGTTGCAGAAATGGCAGGAGTGACACCATGGTTTCCCTCCCCTGGAAGACAGGGATCAGGATGTCGCTGCCGGTCTACCTGAAGGTAACTTAGTAGAAATGGACAGACAGCATCTGTATTAGTCAGTTCTTACACTGCTATAAAGACATACTTGAGACTGGGTAATTTATAAAGAAAATAGGTTTAAGGGACTCACAGATCTGCAGGATGTACAGGAGGCTTGGCTGAGAGGCTTCAAGAAACTTACAATCATGGCTGAAGGGGAAGCCGTCACGTCTTACATGGTGGGAGGAGGAGGAAGAGAGAGAACGAAAGGGGAGGTGCTACATACTTTCAAACAACCAGATCTTGTGAGAGCTCTATCAAGGAACAGCAAGGGGGACATCCGCCCCCACCAGACCCTTCCTCCAACACTAGGAATTACAGTTCGACAGGAGATTTGGGTGGGGACACAGAGCCAAACCATATCAGCATCCAAGTGTATATCAGATCAAGGCCTAGGGAACTCACGCAAAGGCAGTATCAAATGCATCCAACTTTGCCAGGAGGAGGGAGCTAAAGGGTCAGGCCAGGTGGGATGGAGAGTGAAGGGAGAAAGTGCAAGTAGATGCCAGAGTGGCCTGATTTTGTGGGTCACTTGCAGCTGCTGGTGAGCATGCTAGGAACCCTAAAGGAGACAACAGGGAACACATGTATGGGGATGGATAGGAGTCTGGGATCACTCACTTTCAGGCCTATGGAGTAGCCGAGTGGGTGGAGGTATAGTCAAGAGAGCAAGAGTTCAGGACAAAGTTTTGGGGGAGAAAATGATGAGTTCACTTTTAAACTTTTTTTTTTTAATTTTAATTTTTTATCTTTGTAGGTCCACAGTAGGCAAATATATTTATGGCGTGTACGAGATATTTTGATACAGGCATGCAATGCATAATAATCACATCCATGTAAATGGGGTTTCCACTACCTCAAGCATTTCGCATTTCTTTGTGTTACAAACATTCCAACTATACTCTTTCAACTACTTAAAGATGTACAATAAATTATTGTTGACTGTAGTCACCCTGTTATACTACGAAATACTAGATCTTATTCATTCTCTCTAACTTTACTTTTGTACCCATTAACCCTCCCCACTTTCCCCTGCCTCCGACTACCCTTCCCAGCCTCTGGTAACCATCCTTCTTCTATCTCCATGAGTTAATTGTTTTAATTTTTATCTCCCACAAATGACTGAGAACATGTGAAGTTTGTCTTTCTGTGCCTGGCTTATTTCACTTAACATAATGATCTCCAGTTCTATCCATATTGTTGCAAATGACAGGAAATCTTTTTCTTTTTTATGGCTGAATAGTTCTCCATCATGTATATGTACCACATTTTCTTTATCCATTCATCTGTTGATGGACACTTACGTTGCTTTCAGATCTTGGCTATTGTGAATAGTGCTGCAATAAACATGGGAGTGCAGACATTTCTCTGACATACTGATTCCCTTTCTTTTGGGCATATACCTAGCAGTGGGATTGCTGGATCTTATGGTAATTCTGTTTAGTCTTTTGAGGAGCCTACAAACTCTTCTCCGTAGTGGTTGTACTAATATACATTTCTACCAAAAGTGTACAAGGGCTCCTTTTTCTCCATATCCTCTCTAGCATTCATTATTGCTTATCTTTTGGATAGAAGCCATTTTAGCTGGGTGAGTGATAGATATCTCATTGCTGTTTTGATTTGCATTTCTGTTGATCAATGATGTTGAGCACCTTTTCATATACCTGTTGATTGTATATCTTCTTTTTTTGTTTGTTTTTTCTGAGATAGAGACTCACTCTGTCATCCAGGCTGGAGTGCAGTGGCGTCATCTCGGCTCACTGCAACCTCTGCCTCCTGGGTTCAAGCGATTCTCCTGCCTCAGCCTCCCCAGTAGCTGGGATTACAGGCATGCACCACCATGCCCGGCTAATTTTTGTGTTTTTGTTTGTTTGTTTGTTTGTTTGTTTTAGTAGAGACGGGGTTTCACCATGTTGGTCAGGCTGGTCTCAAACTCCTGACCTCATGATCCACCTGCCTCGGCCTCCCAAAGTGCTGGGATTACAGGCGTGAGCCACTGTGCCCACCCTGGATTCTCTATTCCTTTCCATGGTCTATGTATCTGTTGTGCCATTACCATGCTATTTTGATAACTATAGCTCTGTAGTACAATTTAAAGTCAGGTAATGTGATTCCTCCAATTTTATTCTTTTTGCTCAGGATAGCTTTGGCTACTCTGGTTCTTTTGTGGTTTCATGTAAATTTTAGGATTTTTTTTCTATTTTGGAGAAGAATGTCATTGGTATTTTAATAGAGATTACATTGAATCTGTAGATTGCTTTGGGTGATATGCACATTTTTAACAATATTGATTCTTCCAATCCAAGAACATGAGATATCTTTCCATTTTTTTGTGTGTCCTCAATTTCTTGCATCATTGTTTGATAGTTTTCATTGTATAGAGCTCTTTCACTTCTTCTTCCTCTTTTTTTTTTTTTTTTTTGAGACAAGGTGGTCTGTCTCTGTTGCCCAGGCTGAAGTATGGAGTGCAGTGGTATTATCATAGCTCACTGCAACCTGAAACTACTTTGCTCAAGCAATCCTTCCACCTCGGCCTCCTGAGTATCTGGGACTACAAGTGTGCACCACCACACCCAGCTAACTTTTTTACTTTTAGTAGAGATGAGATCTTTCTATGTTATCCAGGCTGGTCTTGAACTCCTGGGCTCAAGTGATCCTCCCACCTTGGCCTCTCAAATTGCTGGGATTATAGGGATGAGCCACCATGCCCATTTCTCTTCTTTGGTTAAGTTCATTCCTAGGTATTTTATTTTATTTGTAGCTGGTATAAATGGGATTACTTTCTTAATTTCTTTTTTCAGATAGTTCAATATCGACATATAGAAATGCTACTGATTTTTATATGTTGATTTTGTATCCTGCAACCTCACTGAATTTAATTTGTTCATCAGTTCTTTTTTCTTTTTTCTTTTCTTTTTTTTTTTTTTTGAGACACAATCTTGCTCTGTTGTCTAGGCTAGAGTGCAGTAGTGTGATCTCGGCTCACTGAAGCCTCCACCTCCCAGGTTCAAGCAATTCTCCTGCCTCAGCCTCCCAAGTAGGTGGGATTACAGGCACACACCACCACAGCCAGCTAATTTTTGTATTTTTAGTAGAGACAGCGTTTCACCATGTTGGCCTAGTTGGTCTCAAACCCCTGACCTTAGGTGATCCACCTGCCTCGGCCTCCCAAAGTGCTGGGATTACAGATGGGAGCCATTATGCCCAGCTGTTCATCAGTTCTAATAGTTTTTTGGTAGAGTCTTTAGGTTTTTCCAAATATAAGATTCTATCATCTGCAAACAAGGATAATTTAACTCTTCCTTTCCAATTTGGATCCCCTTTATTTCTGCATCTTATCTGATTTTTCTAGCTAGGACTTCCAGTACTATGTAGAATAACAGTGGTGAAAGTGGGCATCCTTGTCTTGTTGCAGATCTTAGAGTAAAGGCTTTCAGTTTTTCCTCATTCCCTATGACACTAGCTATGGGCCTGTCATATATGGCTTTTGTTATCTTGAGATATGTTACTTCTGTACCCAGTTTTTTTAGCATTTTATCATGAAGGGATGTTGAATTTTGTCAAATGCCTTTCTGCATCAATTGAAAGGATCATATGGTTTTTGTTTTTATTCTGTTGATATGATGCATCATATTGATTGATTTGCATATTTTGAACCATCCTTGCATCTCTGCGATAAATCCCACTTGGTCATGATGAATGAAGTTTTAATGTGTTGTTGAATTTGGTTTGTGAGTATTTTTTTTTGAGGATTTCTGCATCAAGATTCATCAGGGATATTGGCCTGTGGTTTTCTTTATTTGATATATCTTTATCTAGTTTTGGTATCAGGGGAATACTGGCCTTGTAGAATGAGTTCAGAGATATTGCCTCCCCTATTTTTCAGAATAGTTTGAGTAGGACTGGTATTATTTCTTCTTTAAATGTTTAGTAAAATTCAGGAGTGAAGCCATTAGGTCCTAGGCTTTTCTTTACTGGGAGACTTTTTATTATGGCTTTGATCTCAACACTTGTTATTGGTCTGTTCAGCTGTTGGATTTCTTCATGGTTCAATCTTAGCAGGTTGTATGCATCTAGGAATTTATTCATTTCTTCTAGGTTTTCCAATTTATTGGCAGGGAGTTTCTCATAGTAACCTCTAATGATCCTTTGAATTTCTGCAATATTAGTTGTAATATCTCTTTTTTTATCGCTGCTCTTTTCTGGTTTCCATTTGCATAAAGTATCTTTTTCCATCTCTTCATTTTCAGTCTATGTGCAACTTTATATATGAACTGTGTTTCTTGTAAGCAACAGATCATTGGGTCTTGTTTTTTAAGATCTATTAATATTGAGCCACTCTGTATCTTTTGACTGGAGAATTTAGTCCATTTACATTCCATGTTAAGAATGAATTTCTGCCATTTTGTTGTTTGTTTTCTGGTTGTTTCATGTCTTCTCTTCCTTCTTTCTTCCTGTCTTTCTTTTAGTAAACGTGATTTTCTTTGGTGGTATGTTTTAATTTTCTGCTTTTCGTTTTGTGTGTGTTTTTTTAATTTGAGATTACCATGAGGCCTGCAAATATAACTAGTTTTATAACTGATTATTTTAAACTGATAATAGTGATTGCATAAAAAAACTAATAAGCAAAGAGAAAACTAATAAAAACTCTACACTTTAACTCCATCCCCTACTTTTTAACTTTTTGTTGTTTCTATTTATGTCTTATTGTACTATGTCTTGAAAAGTTGTTTTGGTTATTTTTGATAGGCTCATCTTTTAGTCTTTCTACTCAAGATATGACTAGTTTACATACCACAATTACAGTGTTATAATGTTCTGTTGTTTTCTGTGTTCTTACTATTACCAGTGAGTGTTGAACCTTCAGATGATTTCCTATTGCTCATTAATGTCCCCTTCTTTCAGATTGAAAAACTCCCTTTAGCATTTCTTGTAAGACAGGCCTGGCATTGATGAAATCCCTTGGCTTTTTTTTTTTTTTTTTTTTTTTTTTTGTCTGGAGTATAGTGGGGGAGTCTCTATTTCCCCTTCATGTTTAAGGTGTATTTTTGTTGGACATACCATTTTAGGATAAAAGATTTTTTTCTTTAGCACTTTAAATATGTCACAACACTCCCTCTTGGCCTGTAAGGTTTCCACTGAGAAGTCTGCTGCCAGATGTATTGGAGCTCCATTTGTATGTTATTTGTTTCTTTCTCTTGCTGCTTTTAGGATCCTTTCTTCATCCTTGACCTTTGGAAGTTTGATTATTAAATGCCATGAGGTAGTCTTATTTGGATTAAATCTGCTTGGTGTTCTATAACTTTCTTGTACGTGAATATTGATATCTTCTCTAGGTTTGGGAAGTTCTCTGTTATTATTCCTTTGAATAAACTTTCTATTCTGATCTCTCTCTTTACCTCCTCTTTAAGGCCTATAACCCTTACTTGAACTTTCTGAATTACAGATGCTTGGCATCCAACTGGTCCATGTTAAATCCAGAAAGCATCTAGGTAATACAAGAGATGTGATGGAACCTAAGAGAAAAGGGTCTCAAGAAAGAAAATGTGACAAAAATGTCAATTGCTTTGACAATATGGAAGTAACTAGTGCTCCCAGTGAAAACATTTTTTGGTAGAATGCTGTCTTAGTCCATTTTGTGCTGCTATAACGGAATATCTGAGATTGGATATTTTATAAAGAACAAAAATTTATTTCTTACAGTTCTGGAGGCTGGGGAGTCCAAGGTTGAAGGGCCTATATCTGAAGAGGGCCTTCTTTCTGCACCATCCCATCATGGTAGGCAGAAGGGCAGGAAAGCATGAGAGTTGGGAAGAGGGCTGAACTTATCCTTTTATTAGAAATCCATTTCCACAATAATGGCGTTAATCCATTCATGAGGACAGAGCTTTCATGACCTAATCACCTCTTAAAAATCCCACCTCTCAACACTGTTGCATTGGGGATTAAGTTTAGGACACATGAACTTTGAAGAACACATTCAACCCATAGCAATTTGTGTCCATAAAAACCAGATTACAATAATTGAAGAAGAAAAGGAGAGGTAAGGGGACTGCTTCAGTGGGAAATGAACTTGATGTAATAATTACTTCCAAGTAGAGTGACCAATTGTCCCCATTTGCACAGAACTGAGGGGTTTTCTAGGATACTGGATTTGTGTGCAAAAACTACAAATCAGGACAAGTTGGTCATGCTACCTCCAAGTACACTATCAGGCAGGATGCTCTAGAGTTCACAAAAGAGACAAGGTGAGAGAAAATTAAGATGCTGAAATCACAAGGTTTATTTATTTATTTATTTTTTCTTTTCTTTTTTGAGACAGAGTCTCGCTGTGTCACCCAACTGGAGTGCAGTGGTATCATCATGGCTTATTGCAGCCTCATCCTCCTGGGCTTAAGCAATCCTCCAACCTCAAACTCCCTAGTAGCTGGGACTACAGGCACACACTAGCATGCTCAGCTAATTTTTTATTTTTATTTTTATTTTTATTTTAGAGACAAGGTCTCACTATGTTGCCCAGGCTGGTCTTGAACTCCTGGGCTCAAGCAGTCCTCCCACCTCAGCCTTCCAAAGTGCTGCGATTACAAGTGTCAGCCACCATGTCCAGCCTATTGCATAAATTTTAAACACAAAGCAAGAAGCAAGTGGAAACTGAGATAAGTTATCACACTAAGGATAGGATCCAAGTTGGATGTAAGAGTCATACAAACAAAATCCTGTGCCATACAATGTTCATATCCTATCTCTGTCACATACAAAGACACATCAGAATTCCCTACTGATGGCATGGTCTGATGCAGGGACCAGAGTCAAGAGTGAGCAAGGGGACTCAGCAAATTGAACATGCCTGGAGCCAACACATGCTTCCTCTTTCAAAGAAATGGAGGACAAGCAGCCTGTGCATAACTGAAACTCGCCAACAAAGTGCTGAGGAGCTGTAGATTTATCTGCATATCTTGGACAGAAATCACATGGGGCAAGAATAGTTGTCACGATTCAGCAGCTGATTTAAATATGACATAGCTGTCATTCAAGAGGATACATGATCTGTGATTTTACTAATATTTTAGGTTTACTTGGTCCTTCTATCCTTTCCTATCTACAAGTAGAACACTTGGTATTTCCATTCTTTTAATCTATGCTTATCAAATATGTTCTGTATATGCTATTTATGTTTAATTTAAAAGATTTCTAACTTATTACATTTGCTATCATTCCTCAACATGTTTTATGAGTGTCATTTATTGTTCTACTTGTTTGTTTCTCTTGTTATTTACAGAAGAATTGAATATTCTCAAATACTATAGAAAAATCATATCATAGAAGTAACGATAGCATGAATAGGCTTTTTGTACTCAACACTTGGGTGTAATGGAAAAGAGAAAAAAAGGCTATTTGCTATAGGAATTTACAGAATCAGGGGAAGTTTAAAAAAAAAAAAGTTGAAGATATAGAACAGCCAGAGACAGAAGTTAATTGATGAAGCATGACTATTGAGAGAGAATAAAAGGTGGAGGAGAATTGGTAGGAGACGGTATTCTCTTACAGGAGAAGAGGGAAGAATAATGGGTGGCAATGCAAACATGTATCCAGTGGTGGGTGGGATTCACCAGGTGTGTTTCAGTTTACTTTGTGAAATAACTTGGCTCTTAAATAGTACTTCCAGGCACTGGTTGATTGATTTACAAGTGTTTACTTTTTATTAAGTGTAGTATGGTGGCCTTGTAATGTATTGACTTGGCTAAGCTGAACTACGTTTTCCACAGTTTTGTTTCTTGCATGTTTCTGGTTATGGTGGGCCACAAGGGAGATTCTTGTGAGATTCAGAAAGCAGATGGGAAGCTGCAGTCACTTTGTAACTCAGGCACATTGTTGCTGATCTGCTGACTCACCTCATCAGCATGAAGCAGCAGCTGGGCCTGCTCTACCTTCCACTGGGTTTTCCCTCAGCTTCCCTGACTCCTGGGCCGTGTGTGTGTGTGTGTGTGTGTGTGTGTGTGTGTGTGTGTGTGTGTTTGGTTCCATGAGGATGGGTTCCCACTATCAACACCAGAAGGAATATGAACTGACGTGAGTTTCAATTTGTCCTGCTGGATTCTAGTTCATGCTGTGGGTTCCAGGCTTTCCTTGATCTTCCTCACTTTATATCCATTGTCCCTTTCTAACTCCCTGCCCTCTGGACTTCAAGCTCCAGTATCAGATGAAAGGACTACAGTCTTACAGAGACTCTTTAACCAGTTCCAACATTTGTGGAAGGCTGTATTTCTATAAAATAATACCCTCAGATTATGCCTGAGTTTATGTTAATGATACCACTCAGGATAGGGGCTGGACATGCCAGAAAAACCATCCATGTGACAAGAGGGTTGGGGCTTTGAGCAATGTGGATATCAGCCTGACTTCTGACCTCTGACCCAGGGAGGAGCAGGGGGCTGGAGACTGAATTTGATCACACTGCCAATGATTCAACCAATCATGCCTACGAAATAAAACCCAAATAAAAACTCTGGACATGAAAGCTAAGGGAAACTTCCAGGTTGATAATCATACATCAGTGTGCCAGGAGGATGACAGGTCCCTGAGCATAAAGAAGCTTTGAACTTGGGACCCTCCCAGACTTTGCTCTCTGCACCTTTTCATTTGGATGCCCCTGATTCGTGTCTTTTATAATGAAACTCTGAGCCTTAGTATAGTGCGTTCCTGCATTCTGTGAGTCGTTCTGGTGCGTTATTAAACCTGAGGAGTTAGTGGGAATCCCTGCATTTGTAATCAGTTGGTCAGAAACACCGGTGGCTCAGGAAACCTGGAACATATAATAGCTGGTATCTGGGGTAAGAAGCATCCTGTGAGTGGCTGTCCCCTTAACCTGTGAAATTTGACTTTACTCCAGGTCAGGATTGTATTGCAAAGAGAAAATAATATATGGATCCCCATGTAGGCATCACCTAGCTTCAATAAGAATCAGCTCATGGCCAAACTTGTTTCATCTATAACCCCTCCTATCTCTTTTCATCATTATCCCTCACCCCTCTTACCTGCATCACTGGGTTACTTTGAAGTAAATCACTGACAAATCATTTTGTCAGCAAATCACTGATATTTGTTCATACATATTAAAGCAGATATCTCTAAAAGAAAAGACCGTTCCCCTCCCACCCCTTTTTTTTTTTTTTTTTTTTTTTGAGACAGTCTCACCCTGTTACCCAGGCTGGAGTGCAATGACGCTCTCAGCTCACTGCAACCTCCACCTCCCAGGTTCAAGTGATTTTCCTGCCTCAGCCTCCTGAGTAGCTGGGATCACAGGTATGCGTCACCATGCCCAGCTAATTTTTTGTATCTTTAGTAGATACGGGGTTTCATCATGTTGGCCAGGCAGGTCTCAAACTCCTGACCTCGTGATCTGCCTGCCTTGGCCTCCCAAAGTGCTGGGATTACAGGCATGAGCCACCGCGCCCGGCCTCCTCACGTTTTTTTAAGAGACAAGGTCTCACTCTGTTGCTCCCAAGATGGCAGATTGGAGGCAGTGTTAGCATGCCTCTTCCACTTGGAAAGACAAGACAGTGTGTAGAGACTCACACTGTGAACTTTTCTCCTAGAAGCAACACAGGAACTTAACAGGAGAACTGAACGAAACCACAGACGCTTTGAAAGAAGCATTGGGCTGCAGCCTACACCATGAGCCAGTGGAAAAACTAAGTCCCCAGAGTGTGAGACAGGAATAAATTGCATCGGGAACATACACTCCCACTTGGGAATCTGGCAATCCAGGCCCATGAGGGAAGAACTTCACCCTATCCAGCAATGGAGATGATTTTAGTGAGCACTGGGTAATTTATGAGAAAAAGCATCACTGGGATGGGCTTTGCATGCACTCCCAGGCTCCAGTGAGGACAGAAGGAAGGAAGACATTCCTGATCCTACCTCACAGAGGATTGTGCAGAAACCTGCCAGCTAACTCAGGCAGCAGTCACAGGTTGACAGAAGTTCCCAACTGAGATTCACAATATAATCTCTAATGGGGACAAACTCCCTTGGACAGAACCAAGGAGTGAATGGGAAATGTGCTGCAGCCACGGGTGCAGGAGCTGGGTGCCCCTGCTTCAGGGGTGGACTGGGAGGGGCGTGGCTTGAAAGCTTTGGTTGCTGTCTCCTTGAGGAAGGCTTATGGCTTGGGGCAGTCTTGAGTTCTGAATGCAGACTGCCTGGATTCTAGCGAGCTGCTGCAAGCAGAACACTGCGGGTGAGGGACCTGACTTGCCAAGTACATGGGAACGGGTGGGGCCTGCTACTCCCTAACCCCTGTACAGAGACTTCTGTGCAGCAGAGGCAGCTGCACCCCTCCCTGCAATATTACCCCTGCAGCCAGAGAAATGCTCTCTGACCTCCAGAGGGGCTACTGCTTACCCCGCATATGGGGAGCCAGAGCATGAACCGGCCTGACCCAGCCGCCACTTGGCTTTGCTCCTTCATTTGCTCTGGTAGCTTAACACAAAGGACAGAAATTTTCTGGAGCTCTATGGCGCCACCCATTACCTGAGCCACCAGAGTACCTCTCCTGGGTAACCTGAGGCAAGCACAAATCCCACTGCAACTACTGCAGCTAGTGCTCTTTGGCAAGTGCAACCTTCTGGCTGGAGGCCAATTGACAGTCCATTACAGCATCTCCAAGTAGAATAACACACTGCACCAAGGAAAGAGAAAACCTGTGCATGACCTCAGCTATCACCATTGCCTGCATCATTCTGGTTAACCAGGGGGTTCTGAGTCTGTCCACATGACCAGTTCATTACTACTACTACTGGCATTTGAGAAATCTTTACCAGACAAAGAATTCAAAAGGTTGATCATTAAGCTACTCAAGGAGATATAAGAGAAAGGTGAAAAACAACATATAGACATTTAAAAATCAATTCAGGATATAAATGAAACATTTTCTAAAGAGACAGATTTAAAAAAAAACAACAGAACTTTTTGAAATGAAAGACACATTTAGGGATTTAGGGAATTACAAAATGAGCTGGAAAGTTTTAGCAATAGTCTAGACCAAGAAGAAGAAAGAATTTCAGAGCTCTAAGAAAGGTTTTCAAATTAGCCCAATCAGACAAAAATAAAGAAAAAAGAATTAATAGAAATGAAAAAAGTGTACAGGAAATATGGCGTTATGTAAAATGGACAAGTATAAGAACTACCAGTGTTCCTGAAGGAGAGGAAAAAGCAAAAAAAGAAAAAAAAAATGTGGAAAACTTCTTTGAGGGAATAATTGAGAAAAACTTCCCTGACCTTGCTAGAGATTTAGACATCCAAATGCAAGAAGCTCAAAGAAGTCCTGGGAGATTCATTGCAAAAAGGATATCACCAAGGAACATAGTCATCAGACTATCTATAGTCAGTGTGAAGGAAAGAATTTTAAGAGCAGTGAGTCAAAAGCATCAGATAAGGTACAAAGGGAAAACTATCAGACAAATAGTTGACTTTTCAGTATAAAATTTACAAACCAGAAGGAATTGGGATCCTATCTTTTTGTGTGTTGGGATCCTATCTTTTTGTGTGCCTTTTGTGTGTTTGGTTGTTTTTGTTTTTGTTTTTTTTGTTTTTGAGAGGGAATGTTGCCCTGTTGCCCAGGCTGGAGTGCAGTGGTGCAATCTTGGCTCACTGCAACCTCCACCTCCCAGGTTCAAGAGATTCTCCTGCCTCAGCCTCCTGAGTAGCTGGGAATACAGGCACACACCACCACGCCCAGCTAATTTTTGTATTTTTAGTAGAGACGAGGTTTCACCATGTTGGTCAGGCTGGTCTCAAACTTCTGACCTCATGATGCACCCACCTCAGGCTCCCAAAGTGTCTTTAGCCTTCTTAAACAGATAACTCTCAACCAAGAATTTTGTATTCAGTAAAATTAAGTCTCATAAATAAAGACAAAATAAAGTATTTTTCAGATAAGCAAATGGTGAGGGAATTTGTCACTATCAGACCAGCCCTACAAGAAATACTCAAAGGATTTCTAAAGCTTGAAACAAAAGGTTGACATAAATCAAAACAGAACCTTTTGACACATAAAGCTCATAAGGTCTATAAAACAATAACACAGTGAAGAAAACAAAATATCTAGGTAACAATCAACATGATGACTGGAACAGTAGCTCACATCTCAATATTAATGTTGAATGTAAATGGTCTAAATGCTCTACTTTAAGGTACAAATTGGCAGAATGGATAAAAAATCACAAACCACATATCTTCAGTCTTCGAAAGACTCACCTAACACATAAGGATTCTGATAAATTCAAGGTAAAGGAGTGGCAAAAAAGTTCTGTGCAAAAGAAAACCAAAAGTGAGTGGAAGTAGCTATTCTTAAATCAGATAAAACAGACTTTAAAGCAACAACAGTAGAAAAAAAGACAAAAAAAAGTCATTACACAATGATAAAAGGATGAATCCAACAAGAAGATACTACAATCCTAAATACATATGCCCGTAACTCTGGATCTCCCAGATTCATAAAACAATTACTTCCAGATCTAAGATGAGAGATAGACAGTAACATAATAATAGTAGGGGACTTCAACACTTCACTAACAGTCCTAGACAGATCATTGAGGCAGAAAGTCAACAAAGGAATGCTGGTCTTAAACTACACTCCAGAACAAAGTGACCTAACAGACATTTACAGAACATTCTACCCAAGAACTACACAATATACATTCTTCTCATTAGCACATGGAACATTCTCCAAGATAAACCATATGACAGGCCACAAAACAAATCTCAAAAAACTTTAAAAAATCAAAATCATGTCAAGTATCTTCTCAGACTATGATGGAATAAAACTAGAAATCAACTCCAAAAAGAACCTTCAAAACTATACAAATACATGGAAATTAAACAATCTGCTGCTGAATGATTTTTGGGTTAACAATGAAATTGAGATGGAAATTTAAAAATTCTTCAAAATGAATGAAAATAGTGATACAGGGTATCAAAACCCCTGGAATACAGCAAAAGCAGTGCTAAGGGAACAGTTTATAGTACTAAATCCCTATATAAAAAAGTCCGAAAGGTCACAAATTGACAACCTAACATGACACCTCAAGGAACTAAAGAAACAAGAACAAACCAAACCCAAAACTAGCAGAAGAAAAGAAATAACAAAGATCAGAGCAGAACTAAATGAAATTGAAACAAAAATTACAAAAGATTAACAAAACAAAAAGTTCTTTGAAAGGAGAAATAAAATCAACACACCATTAGCCAGATTAACCAAAAAGAGAGAAGATTCGAATTAGCTCAATTCGAAATAAAAATGGAGACGTTAAAACCAACACCACAGAAACACAAAAGATCATTAGAGACTACTATGAACACCTCTATGCACAAAAACTAGGACATTTAGAGGAAATGAATAAGTTCCTGGAAACATACAACCCTCCTAGTTTGAATCAGGAAGAAATAGGAATCCTGAGCAAACCAATTACAAGCAGTGAGATTGAATCAGCAACGATTTTTGGGTGCCAAAACACAACTAAGTCAATTATCCTGATACAGGAATTGACATATATTATCATCAGATGGGCATTTCAGAGGTCTGCTAATCTCTTTTTTTTTTTTTTTTTTTTTAGGTAAAGGCCTCACACATTCATTACTGAACCCAGCCAACCAATCCCTTCATAGCACATACAGAAAAAATATATTCCCAATAAAACATGTCCAACTGTCCAGATAGTAGTGACATTTTCAGCTTGATATGGTAAGCTGGTCTGACCTTGGCACCACGCCATCTCATGTGCGATTCTTTATAGACCCAGCTGACTGCTCCTCCAATGTCTCCTTTTGTAGTTGTGCCTGATTTTATTACCAACTTTCATCTGAATCCACTGGGGAATGGGACGATTTTGCTTTAGTTTCTTGGCCAAGAATCGCTTAATCCTGAAAGTCTTGTGAGGAGACATGGGGAGAAGCGAAGTCAAGCACACACCAGGATGGCAGAGAAAAGTGGTCTGCTAATCTTAATCTTCCATTCAAAATAAAATGCGGCCGGGGGCAGTGGCTCACCCTGTAATCCCAGCACTTTGGGAGGCCAAGGCGGGCAGATCACGAGGGTCGGGAGATCCAGACCATCCTGGCCAACACGGTGAAACCCTGTCTCTACTAAAATACAAAAAATTAGCCGGGCATGGTGGTGTGCACCTGTAGTCCCAGCTACGCAGGAGGCTGAGGCGGGGGAAATTCGCTTGAACCTGGGAGGTGAAGGTTGCAGTGAGCCGAGATCGTGCCACTGCACTCCAGCCTGGAGACAGCAAGATTTTCCATCTCAAAAAAAAAAAAAAAAAGAAAAGAGAAAATGCCACAACAACAAATATTTATTTGATACTAAACAGCAAACTTTCTGATTCTGTGTGTCCTTTCCTTCAGTAACGAACTGTCCTTTGACTTTGTTTTTTGTTTGTCTTGTTTTTGAGATGGAGTCTCGCCCTGTCGCCCAGGCGCGATCTCGCTCACTGCAAGCTCCGCCTCCCGGGTTTACACCATTCTCCTGCCTCAGCCTCCCGAGTAGCTGGGACTACAGGCGCCCGCCGCCACGCCCAGCTAACTTTTTTTAATTTTTAGTAGAGACGGGGTTTCACTCTGGTAGCCAGATGGACTCGATCGCCTGACCTCATGATCCGCCCGCCTCGGCCTCCCAAAGTGCTGAGATTACAGGCATGAGCCACCGCGCCCGGCTGACTTTGTTTTAAAGTAATAAATGCACATGATAAAAATTTCAAACTAAACAAAATGAAATGAAAAGCAAAAGTCTCCCCACCCCAGCCTCCTCTCCACTCCCCAGACATAACCAAGACAATTATTTACCTTTCTAAAAATTTCGTGATGATTCTACTGGTGTATATTATGGAAGCTTTGTAGTTCAGCTTGGTCTCAATGTTCTGCCAAAATCTATTTGGTTTCATATTTGACCCGGAGTCGACTTAATAGTCAAATGCCAAATTCAGCATCCATTCTAGCATTCTCAGAGCATGATCAATTATCATCCAGATCAGGGGATCTGCAATTTACAGCTCTTAGGCCGAATCTGGTCTCCCTTGTGCTTTTGTAAATAAAGATTTATTGCAACTCACAACACTCATTCATTTAGATACATTAAGAGTTTTCAAATAGTTAAATAAATAAGGCAATAGACTGGCAGTGCACAGATTTTAAAATAATTTGATAACTTTAAGAAAAAATATAAAATTCTTTTTTGGATCCACAAGTATTTATAAAAAGTATTAATACATGGAAGAATAATTGAGATCAGAGAGTATCAAAATTCAAATTCCTGGAGACTTGTTTGGTGAAGTAGGTAAACCAAATGCACCTTAAGAGTTTTATTTAGTTATTTGGTATTTAATATTTCCTTAGTTTTATTGGTTGTTTTCTAAAAACTACATGTAATTTTTATTTTAGCCAAACAGTACCCTTATATTTTCCACAAATTAATTGCATGTTTTATTTTTTCACTTGTGGGTTGTGCTCTGCTTCAAAATTATATTTAAAATTTACTTCAAAATTATGTTTTAAAATTTCACATTTCACACAAAATTTTCAACCATTTTGATTACTTTATATTTTACGTGAAACGCTACCTTGAATTTATTTTGAAATAAGACAGGAATTGAAACTTACATTTTTCCCTAAATGGTTAACCAATTGAACCAACACCACTTATTAAGTAATTACTCTTGTCCCACAGACGTTTATCATCTAAAAATATGACTAGTAAATTTTTAACTAATATTTGAATTTTTAAATTAATTCCAGATTTATTCTTGTAACCCAGCAGTTTCGTTCTACAGTGGTATAATCTGCTTTAGTCATTGTTTTAATGAAATATTGATTTTAATTGCCAGACATTTGGAGTTCAGCCAAACTGTGAAGTTAGTGATGAAGCACACATAAAATTGTGTATCTTTTAAAAATGTACATGAATGAGACTCAAGTACACATGCTATATTTAATTTTTAAATTTAGTGACATATCTTGGATATTTTTCCATATCAGGACATACCACTCCAAGACAGGTATTCATCCAACAGAAATAAAAGCATACGTCCATATGAGACTTGTACGCCAATGCTCATTGCAGCTCCATTTGCAATAACACAACCTGGAAACAACCCGTGTGCATCAACAGGTGACTGGCTAGATGAATTGTAGAACATTCTGATGATAGAATACTTTTCAATGATTAAGAATGAATTGGCCAGGCACGGTGGCTCACGCCTGAAATCCCAGCACTTTGGGAGGCGAAGGCAGGCGGATTACCTGAGGTCAGAAATTTGAGACCAGCCCGGCCAACGTGGCAAAACCCCATCTCCACTAAAAATATAAAAATTAGCTGCGCATGGTGCACACCTGTAATCCCAGCTACTCCAGACGCTCATGCAGGAGAATCTCTTGAACCTGGGAGGTGGAGGTGGCAATGAGCCGAGATTATGCCACTGCACTCCAGCCTGGGTGACAGAGGGAGACTCCATCTCAAAAAAAAAAAAAAAAAATTAAAAAAGAAAAAAGAATGAACTATTGATATATACAACAACATGGATGAATCTCAAAGTATTTATGTGAGTTAAGCTACACACAAAAAAAGTATTACTGTATAATTCCATTTATATACAATGATAAAAATGCAAACAAATCCATAAGAGCAAAAAAACAAATCAGTGGTCGCGTAGAGACTGGGGGTGGAAAAGAGGAGTCAGGGAGGGAGAGATTGCAGGGACACAAGGACAGTTTGAGGTGACAGATATCTTCATTATTTTCATGTAAGTCATAGTTTCACAGATTTATATGTCTAAACTGATCAAATCATTTAAATATGTGCAGTTTTTTACATGTCAATGTTATCTCAATAAAGAATTTTAAAAAATAAAACAAAAGGTTTTCAGGAGTTTGTAATGTGTTTACTCACACCCTCCACAAACTTAATTTTATCAAATATTTTTTGAATAAGAAATTTTAAATCTATTAATGAAATTAGCCCTTTTCAGTGATGTGCATGGCAACTACTTCCCTGGTTTGTTTTGTTTGTCTGGAGACAGAGTCTCTCTCCGTTGCTCAGGCTGGAGTGCAATGGCCCCATCATGGCTCACTGCAACCTCCCGGTCTCAAGCGATTCTCCCACTTCAGCCACCTGAGTAGTTAGGACTACAGACCCACCACCACACCTGGCTAATTTTTTGTATTTTTTGTAGCGGCGGGGTTTCACTATATTGCCCAGGCTAGTCTGGAATTCCTGGGCTTAAGGGATCCACCCACTTCAGCTTCCCAAAGTGCTGAGATTACAGGTGTGCGCCACCACACCTGGCCTGTTGCTTGTTTTCTAAAACTATATTGAGTCATTTTTTTTTTTTAAAGCTAAACAGAAACCTTATATTTTCATCAAATTAAATGTTTTTTTTTTTGTTTTTTGTTTTTTGTTTTTTTTTTTTTGGTTTGTGAGGTTGTGTTCTGCTTAGAAAGAAGATCTACTTCAACAATATGTACTTAAATTTTTCTCACTTTGTTTTCAATTGCTTCCTATTTCTGTCTCAAATTTCTTTTGGAATAATGCAAGAGTTAAAATATACTTTTCTTTAAATGTTTAGTGAATTGAACCAACAATGTTTATTGAATAATTGCTTTTGTCTCACAGATTTTTTATCACCTAAAAATACTTTTTTGTGCCGGGTGCGGTGGCTCACGCCTGTAATCCCAGCACTTTGGGAGGCCGAGGCGGGCGGATCACAAGGTCAGGAGATCGAGACCACGGTGAAACCCCGTCTCTACTAAAAAAAATACAAAAAATTAGCCGGGCGTGGTGGCGGGCGCCTGTAGTCCCAGCTACTCAGGAGGCTGAGGCAGGAGAATGGCGTAAACCCAGGAGGCGGAGCTTGCAGTGAGCCGAGATCGCGCCACTGCACTCCAGCCTGGGCGACAGAGCGAGACTCCGTCTCAAAAAATAAAAAATAAAAAATAAAAAATAAAAATACTTTTTTGTTTGTTTTATTTCTGGACTTTTTAATCTACTCAGTTGGTCAGTTAATTGTTGAAGTTTTGGAATCAATGCTCATTTCTGTTGGGACTAGTCTCCCTCAATTCTCTTCTCTTTTAGTATTTTTTTGCATAATCATTTTCCTTATTTTCTAGCTCTTCTTTTTTTTTTTTTTTTTTTTTTGTCGGAGTCTTGCTCTGTCGCATGGGCTGAAATGCCGTGGCACAATCTCGGCTCACTGCGACAACCTCCAGGGTTCAAGTGATTCTCCGGTCTCAGCCTCCTGAATAGCTAGGATTATAGGTGTGCACCACCACACCCAGCTAATTTTTGTTTTTTGTTTTGTTTTTTTTTTTGTTTGCTTGTTTGTTTTTTAGTAGAGACGGGGTTTCACCACTTGGCCAGGCTGGTCTCTAAAATCCCAACCTCAGGTGATCTGCCTGCCTTGGCCTCCCAAAGTGCTGCGATTACAGGCCCGAGCCACCGTGCCTGGCCTCTAGCTATTCTTTAGTATTTTTCTTTTTCTTTTTTCTTTTCTTCCCCCCGAGATAGAGTCTCGCTCTGTCATCCAGGCTGGAGTGCAGTGGCGCGATCTCGGCTCACTGCAAGCTCCCCCTCCCGGGTTCACGCCATTCTCCTGCCTCAGCCTCCTGAGTAGCTGGGACAACAGGCGCCCGCCACCACACCTGGCTAATTTTTTGTATTTTTAGTAGAGACGGGGTTTCACCATGTTAGCAAGGATGGTCTCGATCTCCTGACCTCGTGATCCACCCACCTCGGCCTCCCAAAGTACTGGGATTACAGGTGTGAGCCACCACACCCGGCCTATTCTTTAGTATTTTTCAAAGAAGAACTGGAAATGAGTTTCCCAAGGAGTTAATATCTTTTATTCTTATTGTCTTTTTAAAATTCTTTGTGCATTTGCAATTTTTTCTTAATGTATTTGAAGAATATGCAATTTAGTCCATAAAGATTTATGATAGGTAAAGCCTCACTCCTTTACCATCATAAAATTTCTCTTTATCATTTTTCAACTTTTTCTTTGTTTTGAATTCATCCTTGACTGATGTTGATACCAGATCTCTTTTTGCTTTCATTGTCTTTAGACTTATTAATCCACCTTTCCCTTGTATCTTTCTTTCTTTTTTTTTTTTTTTCAAGACGGACTCTCACTCTGTCACCCAGGCTAGAGTGCAGTGGCTTGATCTGAGCTCACTGCAACCTCTGCCTCCCGGATTCAAGCAATTCTCCTGCCTCAGCCTCCCAAGTAGCTGGGACTACAGGCACATGCCACCACGCCTGGCTAATTTTTGTATTTTTAGTAGAGATGAGGTTTGGCCATTTCAGCTAGGCTGCTCTGGAACTCCTGACCTCAGGTGATCCAACCGCTTCAGCCTCTCAAAGTGCTGGGATTACAGGCGTGAGCCACCGCACCCAGCCCTCCCTTTTATCTTTCTGAATAACTTTGTTTCTAACTCTCTTATATATGACATTTAATCTTTTTTTTAACCCAATCTGGTTTTTTTCTCCTATGTATTTACTACATTTATTTTATTTATATGTAATATACTTGATATTAATTTTTCATCAGAATATAGTTATAGTTTTAATACAACTTTTGTTTTGCTTAATGATTTCTGCTTTCTTTGCTTTAAGTGTGTACTTTTCGAAACTTGGAAGTCTGGTTGTTTACTTTTAGATCTTCTAAGCTATGGAATTTTTGTTCAAAATCTTTTAGCTTGTTTATTTTTGAGGAAGTTGCAGACAATTTGGTTTAGAGAAAGGGTTATGAAATTTTCCTCCACGTTTTGCTCTATCTAAATCAGATCTGTAAGGGAAAAATAATAAATATTCCTCTTTGCCAGACATACAGTCTTATTGCAACTACATATTTGTCCTATAGAGCAAATGCAGCCATAGATAGTAAGAGATGAATGGGTGTGGCTGTGTTCCAGTTAAAATTACACGGACAGACACATTTGTATTTCATATGTCAAAACTATTTTTAAATGATTTACAAATGTAAAAACTATTTTTAGGCTGTAGTCTAGATTTAACTCAGCCCAAAAGCCTGAGAATCAGGAGAGGCAATAGTGTAAGTTCCTATCCAAAAGTGTGCAAGCTTGACACCCAAGAACAGCCAATGTTTCAGTTTGAGTCCAAAGGCGGGAAAAGGCTGACGTCCCAACTCAAAGCAGTCAAGTAGGAGGAGTTTCCCTTTTACTCAGCCTTTTTGTTCTATTCAGATCCTCAACTGATTGCATGAGGCCGACCCACACTAGAGAGAACAATCTGCTTTACTTGGTCTATTGATTCAAATTTCAGTCTCATCCAGAAACATCCTCACAAACACATCTAGAATGTTTGACCAAATGCCTGGGCACACCCTGGCCTGATCAAGTTAACACACAAATTTAACCATCACACATTGCAATCTCAGTTTTCTGTTGCCTTACGTCACCTTTGATTTCTTGTTTCACTGAATTCATACACAGATGCTCCTCAACTTACGATGGGGTTATGTCCTGATAAACCCATCGTAAGTTGAAAATATTGTATGTAAGTAAAAAATGCATTTAATACACCCAACCTAGCAAACATCATCTATGGAATGTTTGCTTTTTTGTTCCATTTTGTTTGATGAAGTTCCATCATCTATGGAACTTTTGCATTATTGTAAGGTCAAAACACTGCACGTGAAACCGTCATAAATCAGGGGCCATCTGTACTTTAAAATATTTTCCTAGACTGCAAAACTTTGGTTTTAGGACTTTTTCTTCACATTTTAAAGGTATGTTCCTTTCAAGATATAGTTTTAATCTTTCGTTCCTTTTTTTCTTTTTTTTTTTTTGCTATATTTTTGCATTTTCATATACTCCTCCTCTCCATACTACTCTTTAACCTGTGGGGCTCTATCCATGTTTTCTATTTTTGCAGATATAGTGTGGATGAATTTTTATTTATTATTTTTCTTTATTACTTTTTCCCATTGCCCTGAGACTCATCTTCCTCTTAGAAATTCGGTTTGAGGTTGCATCTTTTGTGCTCTGTCTTTTCTCCCAGTGCCTGAGGAAAAGTTGAAGGGAGCATATATCGGTTAGGATTAGACTTGATTGTAGTAGAGAAAGCTCAAAGTAACAGTGGCTTAAATCGAATGAAGTTTATTGCTGTCTTACTTAGAAGTCTGAGTAGGTCATCACAGTTGGTATGACACTCTGCAGTGTTAGAGTCTCAAGCTCAAGTTCACCAGGTGGTTCCAGATGGTCACTGTAGCTCCAGCCATCACATCTACTTTATAGCCAGGAGAAAGAGAGAAGAAGAGGAAATGGGAATGTCCATTCCATTTAAATATCTTTCCACAAGATTTCCATATTGCATAGGACTTCACCAATGTGGTTGCACTTAGCTACAACGCTGGTGTAGAAATATATATTTTCTTCTGAGTAGGACTTGTGCCCAATAAAAACGTGTAGATTTTTCTGCTAAGGAAAAAGGAAGAACAGACAGTGGGGGCAACTACTGGTTTCTTTTCTTTTCTTTTCTTTTCTTTTCTTTTTTTACTTTAAGTTCCTGGATACATGGGGAGAACATGTGGGTTTGTTACATAGGTATACATATCCATGGTGGTTTACTGCACCTGTCAACCCATCATCTAGGTTTTAAGCCCCTCATGCATTAGGTATTTGTCCTAATGCTCTCCCTCCTCTTGACCCCTACCCCTCTACAGGCCCCAGTGTGTGATATTCCCCTCCCTGTGTCCATGTGTTCTTATTGTTAAACTCCCACTTACGAGTGAGAACATGCAGTGTTTGGTTTTCTGTTCCTGTGTTAGTTTGCTGAGAATGATGGTTTCCAACTTCATCCATGTCTCTGCAAAGGACATGAACTCATTCTTCTTTACGGCTGTATAGTATTCCATGGTGTATATGTGCCACATTTTCTTTATCCAGTCTATCATTGATGGACATTTGGGTTGGTAATGCTAATGATTATCTGAGCCTTCAGCAAGTTGTAATCTTTTTGCTGGTGGAGGGTCTTGTCTCAATGTTGATAGCTACTGATCAACCAGGGATGTAGTTGCTGAAGGCTGGAATGGCTGTGACAATTTCTTAAAATAAGACAACAATGAAATTTGCCTCATTGATTGACTCTGTCTTTCATGAAAGATTTTTCTGCAACACAGGATACTGTTTGATAGCATTTTATCCACAGTAGAACTTGTTTCAAAATTGGAGTCAATCCTCTCAAACCCTGCCACTGCTTTATCAAATAAGTTCATGTAATATTTGAAATAATTTGTTGTCATTTCAACAATGTTCACAGCATCTTGAGCAAGAGTTGATTCCATCTCAAGAAACCACTTTCTTTGCTTATCCATAGAAGCAACTCCTCATCCATTCAAGTTTGTTCATGGGATTGCAGCAATTCAGTCACATCTTCAGCCTCCACTTCTAATTCTAGTTCTTGTGCTATTTCCATCCCATCTGATGTTCCTTCCTCCACTGAAGTCTTGAACCCCTCAGAGTCATCCCTGAGGATGAATTTTGAGGGGTCCAACTTTATCCATGAGGATTAACTTTGAGGGGTTTGACTTTGAGGATGAACTTTGAGGGGTTCAACTTTGAGGTTCCAGAGAATTAACTTCTTCTGAACTTCTGTTGATGTTGATATTTTGACCTCCTTCCATGAATCACCAACATCCTTAATGGCATATAGGACAGTGAGTCTTTTCCAGAAGGTTTTCAGTGTATTTGCTCAGAGCTGTCAGAGGAATCATTATTGCAGCTCTAATCTTACAAAATGTATTTCTTAAATAATAAGATTTGAAAGTCAAAATGACTCCCTGACCCATGGGCTGAAGAATGGATGTTGTGTTAGCAGGCATGAGAACAACATTCATCTCCTCGTACATCTCCATCAGAGCTCTTGGGTGACCAGGTGCCCTGTCAATGAGCAGTAATATTTGGAAAGGAATTTTTATTTCTGAGCAGTAGGTCTCAACAATGGGGTTAAAATATTCAGTAAACCATGCTATAAAGAGATATACTGTTGGCTGAGCATGGTGGCTCACACCTGTAATCCCAGCACTTTGGGTGGCTGAGGTGAGAGGATCACTTGAGATCAGGAGTTTGAAACCAGCCTGACCAACAGGGTGAAGCCCCGTCTCTACGAAAAATATAAAAATTAGCCAGGCCTGGTGGCAGGTACCTGTAATCCCAGCTACTTGGGAGACTGAGGCAGGAGAATTGCTTGAACTCAGGAGGCAGAGGTTGCAGTGAGCTGAAATTGTGCCACTGCACTACAGCCTGGGCAACAGAGCAAGACTCTGTCTCAAACAAAAAAAAAAAAAAAAAAAAAAAGGAAAGAAAAAGAGATATACTGTCATCCAGGCTTTGTTGTTTCATTTAGGGGGTGTAGGAAGAGCAGATTTAGCATAATTCTTAGGAGACCTGGGATTTTCAGAAAGGTAAATGAACACTAGCTTCAACTTAAAGTCACCAGCTGCCTTAGCCCCTAACAAGAGAGTCGGCTTGTTCTTTGAAGCTTTGAAGCCAGGCATTGACTTCTTTCTAGCTATGAAAGGCCTAGATGGCATCTTCTTCCAACAGAAGGCTGTTTCGTCTACATTTAAAATCTACTGTTGAGGGTACCCACCTTCATCAATTATCTTAGATCTTGTGGGTAAGTTGTTGCAGCTTCTCCATCAGCTCTTGGGATTCATCTTGCACTTTCATGTTATGGTGATGCCTCTTTCCTTAAACCTCTTGAAGCAGTTTCTGCTGGCTTCCAACTTTTGTTCCGTAGCTTCCTCACCTCTCTGAGCCTTCACAGAATTGAAGAGAGTTAGGGGCTTGCTCTGGATTACGGTTTGTCTTAAGGGAATGTAGTGGCTTGTTTGATCTTCTATCTGCACCACTCAAACCTTATCTATATCAACAATGAGGCTATTTCACTTTCTTATTATTCATGTGTTGACTGGAGTAGCATTTTACATTTTCTTCTTTTGCATTTCACATTGTTTTTGCTTTCACAACATGGCTATTTAGCACAAGAGGCCTAGCTTTTAGCCTATGTTGGTTTTTGACATGCCTTCCTCACTAAGCTTAATCATTTCTTGCTTTTGATTTGAAGACAGAGATGTGTACTCTTCCTTTCATTTGAACTCTTAGAGGCCATTGTAGGCGTATTTATTGGCCTAATTTCAAAATTGTTGTGTCTCAGGGAACAGGGAGGCCCGAGGAGAGGGAGAGAGATGAGGGAATGGTCACTCACTGGCACATTTGGTGGTGAAGTCAGAACACACAATATTGACTGATTTCGTTTGCCATCTTATATGGGTATGGTTTGTGGCACCCCCAAAAAATTGCAATAGTAACATCAAAGGTCGTCATAATACATATAATTAGGGAAAATCTGAAATATTACAAGAATCACCAAAATGTAACCCAGAGACAGGAAGTGAACACATGCTGTTGGAAAAATGAAACAGATAGACTTGCTCAATGCAGGGTTGCCACAAACCTTCAATTTGTAAAAAATGCAATTCCTGTGAAACACAGTAAAGCAAGGTACAATAAAACGAGATATGCCTGTAATTATAGCTGACATTTATCAAGTACTTACCAATAATATCCTTGCTTAAGCACAGCTTACTGTCATAAAGAAGCGCAAATATTTTTTTTTTTCTTTTTTGAGACTGAGCCTCACTCTGTGGCCCAGGCTGGAGTGCAGTGGTGCCATCTTGGCTCAGTGCAACCTCTGCCTCCCGGATTTAAGCAATTCTCCTGCCTCAGCCTCCCGAGTAGCTGGGATTATAGGCACCCGCCACCACACCTGGCTAATTTTATTATTTTTAGTAGAGACGGGGTTTCCCCATGTTGGCCAGGATTGTCTCGAACTCCTGACCTCAGGTGATCCACCCCACCTTGGCCTCCCAAAGTGCTGGGATTAGAGGTGTGAGCCACCATGCCCAGCGAAGAAGTGCAACTATTTCTTTCAAAATTATACTCTTTTATTTCACTTCCTTTCCCCTCCTCTTTGTTTTAATTTATTTACTTTTTATTCTTAGAGACTGAGTTTTGCTCTGTTGCCTAGGCTGGAGTGCATTGGCACATTCGTCGCTCACTAAAACCTTGAACTCCTGGGCTTATTCAGTTGATCCTCCCACGAGGACCACAGGCACATGCCGCCACACCAGACTAAGTTTTTTAAAAAAATTTTTTGTAGAGATGGGGTCTCGCTATGTTGCCCAGGGTGGTCTTGAATTCCTGGCCTCATGTGATCCTCCTGCCTCGGCCTCCCAAAGTGCTGAGATTACAGGCATAAGCCACCATGCCCAGCCCCCTCCTCTTTGTTTTAATGAGACACTTACGTTGTAGACATTCCCGCCTACTCCCAGATTATAATACTAACCTAACAGGTCCGGAGAACTGTCATATATTGCTTACTCACTTTCTTGCCCACCTTCCTGAAAGGAAGACAAAGTTGCAGCTTTCCTTTTGTGTGTGCCTGTTTCCTATCACCTCTACTACCCCTCTGCATCACTCAGATGTACTATAACATGGTCAGTGACCTTGGTCATTTGATTTTCATTAACACTCTTCAGTACTTTTGCTTCCCTTTTGGAGTGGGGGAGGCTTTCATTTTATATCCATCTTTTGGGTATGCAGATGTAGGCAGAGATTGTTCTTTTCTTTTTCCAGAAAATATAAATCCCAGGGCAATGTATCATTGATTCTGGTTTTCACTTAAATGCCTACCATGGTCAAGAGAGATGAGTTGTAGTCTTTGTTTTGTCCTGTGAGCAAAAATCCCAACTTACAGGAAATGGCGTTGTATCAGAAACCTTCCTAGGAAGTACAGTGACTGATGTGAGCTCGGCAGTGGTACCACCTTGCTCCAGGGAGACGTCACGCTCTGTGAGAACAAAACCAGGAGAGAGACTCTGCCACCCCAGCTCCAGGCCAGCCATGGCCCCCCGGGGCTCCATCTGAAAAGACTGCAGCATCAGCCTCCCACCTCCTAATTCTCATTTCTGGAGCAAAATATCATTTTGTGTCAGCTTGTGGTTTTACCTCTAGTTAAGACACTCCTATTTTCTTTCACCACTCTCAACATGTTTGTATTTGTTGTTAAACAGGGTCAGAAAATACCGTAGAGAGTAGTCTAAAGGGAAAGTATGTGGTGTGGCAGGACAATCAAGATTTTAAACAAATATCAATGACCAGTTTTGCTTCCACGTTTTGAATGTATAGTGAAGAGTGCTTTTATAGTTTTATACCAGATCAGCCATGAACTTGATCTTTACTGTTCACTGTGATGCTGCATGAAGTCTGCATCCAGTTGTTTTGTAAGCTTTTCTATTGAAGTCTTAGCTCTCTGACTTTAAGTGTCCGGGGACAGGGTTACTGTCTGTAGGGGACAGGGCTACTGTCTCTAGGGGACAGAGCTGGCTTTGCCACTGCCACCTTCAGCCTCTTGAAAGTTGTTAGCTTCCTTCAGCACAGCTGAAAGGGTGTTGGAGTGGGGTGTTCTTCTCAGTCCCAACAGATGCGAGCAGAGGGCATCTACTCTTGATAGGAAGGGTCACATTAGGTCAGCTGATGGCCAGATGAGGAACTCTGGGTTGGGTTGCACACAATCAGGAGCTACCCCCACCCCCAGTACGTTGATGTTCCAAACCAGACACTCCCTCTGCACTCCAGTGCAATTTCGGCATCCTTTAAAGTTCCTGCTTTGGGACTCCAGAGTAATTACCCCCATACTTTAAAATCCATTTCAGAATCTGCTTCCTCCCTGAAGTCTCTACGCTGAAACGCTGCAATCTTCCTGCAGCTATTTTAAAGCATTAAATAAGAAACAATAATATTTCAGTATGTATATTCTGCGATATTAAGCACACAGTTGGTGAATATTTAGAGCCAAGTTTGGGTCCAGAGTCAAAGCAGTGAGAAACAGAACAGGTATGAAAATTGAACTTAAGGCTAAAAAAGAAAATCAATGTCCTTCTGAAATTATTTTCCTCCTTCCGTGTCATTAGGCTTTCTCTGATCTCTAGAGCATGCCAAAAGTTCAGGCACAAATAAACCATAAAAAGAGAAGTCTAGAATAATTCTCCTTTAAAAGAGATGTATTAAATCTAAGATCTTTCACACAGTTATATTTTAAAAGAACACAGTGAGCAAGGAAGATAAGTTAAAAGATTGTAACAGAGTGTTTTTTTTTTGTTTTGTTTTTTAAATAAAATAGATTAAAACTTCCTTATCCAGTCTACGACCCCATGCCATTAGTTGCTTGTTTTATGTTGTTGATGTTGTTTTTTAATAGTGAAGCCTTCAAAATGAACCTTTGGTGTTAAAGGCCAGAATAATGGTTACCTTTGTGGGAAATTGATAAGAGGTGGCCTGAGGAAGACCCCTAGGTGTTTAATCTGGGTGGTGGCTATAGGGAGGTGTGCACATGTGTGTGTATTTGTTAAAATTTATTGACCTGAACACTTAGGACTTGGGCACATTGTTAATGTAAGTTACACCTCAATAAAAAAGAACTGAAAAATGAGGAAATGAGGGAAGATTTGAATTACACTAGTTTATGAAGAGGTGCAAATTGTGTTACTGGTTACCTTCGTGCAATGCCCTGAGCTGCCTGACAGCTCACACGTGTGTTCAGTGAACGCAATCGTGGACTGAAAGGCTACACGGCACTTTGCAGGTGTATTGAATCACCCATGAATCTGAGGGGTGTCTGGCCACCAGCAGTGACCTCAGTTTGAAGGGGATTGTTAGTTCCCATGTATTTAAGCCACTTCAAAATTATTCAATGAAAAACAATGACTAGCTTTGAGGCCATTGCTTAATACATGTAATGTATGACATTTTTCAGGAAATGGTTCTCTAACACTGAGATCTAAATGAATTGAAATTTGAGGCACACTTGGAGAAATTTCCCAGACACCACAAAATCAAGATAGCAGAGTGCAATTGTCAGTCACTTGGCCTGGGGCCATGTCAAATGAGGACCTGGCCTCATCTTGGCTTGTCACCAGCTTGCTGAATCACTTTCAAGTCTAAGTCATCTGAATGCTCTCGACCTCAATTTTCTTACTTAAGAGACAAGAAGATCTCAAGTCTAGAATTATGGGGCTATAAAATTTTGAGTTTTATAAACTGTTTGAATGGATGTATTGGGCAGTTACCTCTCCCCGTGGGAGAGGCGATGCTTTAAAACATAAGATACATAGATGACAACAACAACAACAGAAAAATCCAAACAGTATAGAATAAGATTAAGTCTCCCTCTCCATCAACTTCCAGCCCTTTTCTTTAAATATAATTAGAGTCCATAATTATTTATCCTTCAAGAATTGTTTATACAAATATCAGCATATATGTGTATAGTCTCGAAAACATTTATACAAATGATACACTAAATACTGACTATATTTTGCTTTTTTTCTCACTTCATATCTTAGAAGTCTTTACATGAAATGTGTAAATTTATTTCAATCTTTTTAACTGCAGCACATTATTTCATTGTATGCCACACTTTATTTAATCAGTCTCCTACTAATGGATGTTTGAATTATTTCCAGAATTTTTTCTTTTTTTTTCTTTTTTTTTTGAGATGGAGTCTCGCTCTGTTGTCCAGGCTGGAGTGTGGTGGCTCCATCTCGGCTCACCACAACCTCTGCCTCCCAGGTTGAAGCGATTCTCCTGCCTCAGCCTCCTGAGTAACTGGGACTACAGGCGCCCACCACCACATCCGGCTAATTTTTTTTTGTATTTTTGGTAGAGATGGAGTTTTACCATGTTGGCCAGGCTGGTTTTGAACTCCTGACCTCAAGTGATCCACCCACCCTGGCCTCCCTAAGTGCTAGGATTGCAGGCTTGAGCCATGGTGCCTGGCCCAGAATTTTTTCATTACAATTAATGCTCTAATGAACATCTCTGTATGCATTTAATTAATACTTTTGCAAATGTATCCCATAAGGTAAATTCCCAGTAGTAGAATTACTGGGTCAAATGATGTGTGTTTTAAATTTTGGAAGACTGTAAAATTACCCTTCCAAAATGTTTGCCAATTTATCCTGCCACTGACCATGTAGCAAGGTCCTCTTCTCTGTCCCACCTTTCCAACACTGAGCATTATCCATTTTTTAACATTTTTTGTCACTTATAAAAATGTGGCAAGTGCCGGGCGCGGTGGCTCACGCCTATAATCCCAGCACTTTGGGAGGCCGAGGCGGGCGGATCACAAGGTCAGGAGATCGAGACCACGGTGAAACCCCGTCTCTACTAAAAATACAAAAAAAATTAGCCGGGCACGGTTGTGGGCGCCTGTAGTCCCAGCTACTCGGGAGGCTGAGGCAGGAGAATGGCGTGAACCCGGGAGGCGGAGCTTGCAGTGAGCCGAGATCGCGCCACTGCACTCCAGCCTGGGCGACAGAGCGAGACTCCGTCTCAAAAAAAAATTAAAAAATAAAATAAAAATAAAAATAAAAATGTGGCAAGTGACAGATTTGAAGATCAGAATTAAGTGATGTAAGATTGATCACCAAGTCTAAACTATTTCCTTGTATTTGGCCTAACAAAGAGACTCTTTCATTTTTAACTGATTTGTTTTGCATTTGTCAGCTTGTCAATGTAGTATATGTTAATGTTGGAAGTTTAACAATTAACTAGATTTGCTTGTGCAACTAAAGAATATCACAACTCACCTGACATTTGTGTTGTGTTTTAGTACCTTATTTTGTTTCAGAAAATGTGTCCCCTAGTGGGCATATCTTCTTTAATTTTTTTTTTTTTTTTTTTTTTTTTTTTTTGAGACAGAGTCTTGCTCTTGTTGCCCAGGCTGGAGTGCAATGATGCTGTCTCGGCTCACTGCAACCTCTGACTCCCGGGCTCAAGAGATTCGCCTGTCTCAGCCTCCTGAGTAGCTGGGATTACAGGCGTGCACCACCACGTCTGGGTAATTTTTATATTTTTAGTAGAAAAGGGGTTTTAACATGTTGCTCAGGCTGGTCTCAAACTCTTGACCTCGTGATCCGCCCACCTCAGCCTCCCAAAGTACTGGGATTACAGGTGTGAACCACCATGTCTGGCCCTTCTGTAATTTAACTGATACAGTTGAAAGCACAACACACACGTCACTGGCTGCATTGTGTCCTGTGATATGGCTGCTCCTAGAATGACTCAGAAAAATAGGTTATATTTTACAAAACATGCACAGTTTTCTCAGGTTAACTCATTGTAGATTTTCCTCACTGATCCAGTAGGATTCACTCTAACAGCTACCTGATAGTCTTTCAAGAAGGGCCGAGTACATACCCTATCTTGATGTTGCTTCAGGCAGAATATCAACCATATTCTATTTGCATCTGACTTCCTAGATTTCCATGGGAATAGCCGGTGGAAATGTGTATATTTACAGAAAGGAAAAATGGCCCTCAGTAACAACAAGTGATGAATTCAAAGTCAGTAGGTCGGAACACACCTGAAATACAACTTCACACTTTCCAATCTTCGATGCTTAAAAAATGATCACACACAACTAACTGTCACTATTCCCACAAGAAAATACTAATAATTTCTAAAAATTTTTACAACTTTCCTTTGAACCACAAAAATAAGCATTGATCTGTCATGAACACATTTCTAGAGTCTGCTAATAAATACTGTCATTAAGCCCTCTAAAAAGTACCTGTGGGTATATTTGCCATAGACATGGTTTTTAAAACAACCACAACGAAACGGAGAAAAGGAAATAAAGGAAAAGTTAGAGAATGGCAGATGGAGAGGCTGGAGAGGAAGACTAGAAAGGAACAAAAGGGAAGTGGTGAGTCAGGCTGAAGAATACAGGGTCAGCCAGGGGCCAACAGGGGAGAGGGAGGATTGTTTTCAAATTTGTGTTGGTCCAGCCTAATTTATTTCACCAGTTATACAAGGTCATAGGTGTCCATCTGAAAGGCTCTCTTAGGACACCTACTATTATTATTAGATATGTAAAATAGAATTCATGTTACTAATGAGATATTTAGAGAACATTTATAATACGTGCTAAAAATATGGAAGGGAAAATTTGCTTCAGGAAATATAGAGTAGATGTAGTTTTCTCTATTCCTCCCGTTAGGTACGATGTTAACCCTGGACATAATATATGAACACACATAAGAAAACTCCGAAAAGGGAAAGAAAAAGTAGATCAGTTAAGAACCTTGAGACTCAAGTAACAAAAAGATGAGTTGCTTGGCTTTGCTTGTCGCCATGTATAGCTAATACTTGCAGCTGAAGAAGTCAACAATCCAGAAATGATGGCAAGTACAGGCAAAAATATTAGGCTGGTGCAAAAATAATTGCAGTTTTTGCCAATGAAAGTGATGGCAAGAACCACAGTTACTTTTGCACCAACCTAATAACAACAAAGGTCTTGTCTCTCTAGTCAAAGGACCAGGTGAGGAACAGCCTAGCAAAACAGAACACTTAGACAACAGCCACTTTGGTCCAGCCAAACACCATAGAAAAATCTCCAGTTCTACCTAAAAACAATATCCTAAAATTGATTTAGGAATGATTAAAAAAAAAAAATGGACAAGAATTGTTAGAGCCCTTGGGCACTGTGGTGGCATGGAAGCAAAGACAATGGAGGAAGGTCATTGCCACCACATGGCTGTGGCCTGTGGCTTCAGGGTCCTCACCTAGAAAACAGTGCTATTGTCTGTACCTTGCAGGGTTGCTGTGACTCTTAAAAGAGGTAATGTATGTAAAAACCTTAGCACAATGCCTAGGCTAAAGAAGGTGTTCAATCAGGTAACTGTCATAACAATGTTAATTTTTTACAAACATTAAACACCTTCTAGAAATATCTAGTGTTTCCAAGTAGTAGGCATCAACACCATTTTACAGACTAAGAATCTCAGTGGATAAAGTAGACATTAAAGACCAAATTCCAAATTTCTACCTTTCAAATAATGCTGCTTAGGTAAGTTATTTTTTATTTTTTATTTATTTATTTTTTTGAGACGGAGTCTTGCTCTGTCACCCAGGCTAGAGTGCAGTGGCACGATCTCGGCTCACTGCAAGCTCCGCCTCCCAGGTTCACGCCATTCTCCTGCCTCAGCCTCCAGAGTACCTGGGACTACAGGCTCCCGCCACCACGCCCGGCTCATTTTTTTGTATTTTTAATAGAGACGGGGTTTCACCGTGTTTGCCAGGATGGTCTCGATCTCCTGACCTTGTGATCCGCCAGCCTCGGCCTCCCAAAGTGCTGGGATTACAGGCGTGAGCCACCACGCCCAGCCTAGGTAAGTTATTTTTAACTGGTTGAGCCAACTAGAAAATCCTGCAACAAAAGATGAGTTCTTTCTTATAAAGCATTTGTTTAACACACATTTTAAACTTATAAAACAGAAAGCTTTCTCTCTTAAGTAATATTTCTCTAAATAACTTTTATTCCCATATACTTTATATGTAAATAGATGTTGTGACTATAATGTCAAATAGGTACCGATTATTCTTAAAAAAACAAATGTTAAGAGAGTTTAAAGGCTAGGCAAGAGGATTGCTTTGCACCCAGGAGTTCGAGCCTGCAGCGGGCCGTGGTTGCACCGCTGCACCCCAACCTGGGCAACAGAGCAAGACCCTGTCTCTAAAAATACATACATACATACATAAACAAATAAATGAATGAATGAAATGAAATATGCCAGTGTACTCTGACAAAACATGTACAGGACTTATGTTTCATTTCATTTATTTATTTATTTGAAACATGTATAGGACTCATGCACAAAATGCTACAAAATGCCGATGACAGAAACTGGAAAAGATCTAAATAAACAAAGACGCATCCTGTGTTCATGGCTTGGAATATTCAACATAGAAAAATGGTTAATTCTCCCCAAACTGATAAACAAGTTTCACACAATTCTTATCAAAATCTGGGCAAGATTTTTGCAGATACAGACAAGATCAGTCTAAAATTTACATAGAAAACTAAAGAAACTAGAATAACGGGCCGGGCGCGGTGGCTCAAGCCTGTAATCCCAGCACTTTGGGAGGCCGAGACGGGCGGATCACGAGGTCAGGAGATCGAGACCATCCTGGTGAACACGGTGAAACCCCGTCTCTACTAAAAAATACAAAAAAACTAGTCGGGCGAGGTGGCGGGCGCCTGTAGTCCCAGCTACTCGGGAGGCTGAGGCAGGAGAATGGCGTAAACCCGGGAGGCAGAGCTTGCAGTGAGCTGAGATCCGGCCACTGCACTCCAGCCTGGGCGACAGAGCCAGACTCCATCTCAAAAAAAAAAAGAAACTAGAATAACGAAAACAATTTTGAAAAAGAAGAATAAAGTAGAAGTAATCAGTGTACTCAATTTCTAGAATAGATAAATAACATGTAGCATATTCATACAATGGAATACTATACAGCAATGAAATGAATGAACTACAGTACAGATACAGGCATGAGATGAATACATCTACACAATTTTGGATGAAGGAAGCCAGGCACAAGACTATGTATTGTACAATTCCATTTGTATAAAATTTTAAAACAGGTACAACTAAACTAGGTATTTTAGAGAGGAATACTTATTCTCTCCTCACCTGTAAGGTTTCTGCAGAGAAATCTGCTGTTAGTCTAATGAGGGATCACTTATGTGTGACTTGACACTTTTCTCTTGGAGTTTTTAGAATTCTGCCTTTGTTTTTGACTTTTGACAATTTGACTGTAATGTGCCTCAGGAAGGATCATTTTGGGTTGAATCTTTGAGTTCCTTAATCTAGATGTCTACACCTCTCCTCAGTCTTGGGAAGTTTTCAGCTATTATTTCATCAAGTAGGTTTTCTACACCTTTTCCCTTCTTTTCTGCTTCTGAAACTCCCATAAGACAAATATTTGTTCACTTAATGGTGTCCCATAAGTCTTGTAGGCTTTCTTCACTGTAAAGTCAAGACAGTACTTCTGTTAGCGGGGGCAGGGGAATGGGTGTGATTGGGAAGGAATGTGAGGGGGCTTCTGGGATGCTGGAAATATTTGATTTCTTATGGTTATAGGAAGCTTGCTTTATAAAAATGTGTCAAGCTGTACATTTCTATTCTATGCCCTTTTCTGTAAGCAGATTGTATTGCTAAATATAAAGTCTATTTTTTTTCTCTTTTGAGACAGGATCTTGCTCTGTTACCCAGGCTGGAATGCAGTGGTGTGGACACAGCTCACTGTGGCCTGGACCATCCTGGGATGAAGCGATCCTCCCACCTCAGCCTCCTGAATAGCTAGATCTATAGACACATGCCACCATGCCAGGCTAGTTATTATTATTATTTTTTTTTTTTGTAGAGATGGGGTCTCACTTTGTTGCTCAGGCTGGTCCCAAACTCCTGGTCTCAAGTGATCCTCCGGCCTCAGCCTCCCAAAGTGCTCGGATTACCACTGTGCCTAAAGTCTATTTTTTTTTCAAGGATCTCTTACCATCTTTGAGAAGAGAATCTTGTATGAATTATAGAGGAGCATGATAGAAGTCAGGAAGAGTGGCTGGGTTGAGGGAGGCTTTTTATTGCAATAATCCAGGTGTCAGGGGACAAGAAGCAGGACTAGGACATTAATAGCTGGGATGGAGAGATTAGGGAACTTTTGAAAGCAAATGGAGGAAAGGGGAATGTCAGCGTTGGTAGCTAGTTTCTAAAGATCGTCCCCAGTGAGCCACACCCAGTAGTGTTGTCTCACATTGATTCTGGACTGGGCCATTCAAACTGATGGAATGAGGCAAAATGGTACTACATGACTTCCCATGACTTCCAAGGCTAGGTTGGAGGAAGGTTTGCCTGGGCCTCTTGGAGTGAGAGCCCAGCTCTCATGCCATAAGAAGCCCAAACCACCCAGCTGAGCTCCTAGCTACCAGCCAGCATCACCTGCCAGCCACAGGAGTGAGCCGTCTTGGGCAGCTAACTGAGCCATGAGATGATGGTAGCCCCAGCCAACATCTGCCCTTAATGACCTAAAAGAACCCAACAAGAACTACCTACCTGAGCCAATGGACCTCCAGAATCAGGAAGGACAGTAAGGAATTGCTACATCACTGAGTTTGGGGGAGGTTTATTTTGTAGCATTGAATAGCCAGAACACAGAGAACACACCAGGTTGTGCTTGGGTGACTGGATGGAGGGTGATATTATTAACTGAGATAGGTAATATGGGAGAAAGAATAGGTTTGGTTGGGTAAATAGGTTTTGTTTTGGACTTTGAGATGCCTGAGGTACTTCTAGATGTAGTTCCCTAGTAGACATCCGTATGTACAAATCCAAAACCCAATGAAGAGATCCAGGCTGAAGATGGAGATCTGGAAGACATGAGCATATAGCCTTGAGTGCCTCACCCTACCCAAGAAGTAGGACTACTCCTCTTGCAAAGATTAGTCCAAACAGTACCTCCTCTATGGCGAATCCATTGGCATTGGTTTCTAAAAACTAGCTATTCTTTTCCCAATAATTTGGTAGTTCTTTGGCAATATCTTATCTACGTCTCTTACCACACTACCCTATAATGATAAATTTACATGTCTGTCTTCCCCAGTAACTTGTGAGGTGACCCGAGATAGGACTGTAATTTAATCATGTGTCTCATTGTTCCCAAAAGCAAGTAGACCTTCAATAGATGAATGAACAAATGAAGATTAATAGGGATTCGCTGTTCATACCTTACTGAACAAGCTAATTTCTTACCAAGCTAAAACTAGAAAATAACTCACTATGTGTTTAACACTCTGAAAAGAATGTTTATTTACCTATATATTTCACCCTCTTTTAGACTTACTCCTCTCCAGAGATTATTTCTAATTATACAAATTTATCTTCTATTTGATATTTAAATTGGGAGAGAGTTTATGGATCATATTTTGAAGATACTCTTCTTTTTGTACAATTGAGTAGTTAGTAAAAAAAAGAGAGAGACAGAGAGAATACCTTAAGATTCTGTGAATTAAAGAGAGTTATGGGTTTTTCTGTTACCCAATAAGGGATTTCAAGTAAATTAAACAGCTTTAGGGCACTCCTTTGACTATTTTAGAAAATTATGAAGACAACTTTACTCTAAAACCTCTGATTTTTATACCATGGAGTGCAATGCACTTTAACCCAATAAACATCATTAATTTATTTAGACTTTGGAAGAGTCAGTGTGAGAATTTAAATCATAGGCCCATAGGCTACCCTATAATTTTAGTTTTCTATCCTTCTCATGAGTAAAGAAAACAGCTGTGTTTATCCACTCATGGCTGACAAAATCCCTTTGTTGGTACTGCACTATCAAAGTTACTTGTATAAACGCAAAATCTGGCAGCATGTTAATTTCAAATTATCACATGTACTTGAATGAATCTTTAGAGAAAGAACTGCCAATTTTAAAGGGCTACTGAAAGTACTAAAATATTTATCAGACAAGAGGTCTGCCAAGAGCTTTCAGGGCCCAACTGCTTCCTCAAATTACACACTAGACATAGAAGATTAGGGGAATGTTAACAGAATGAGAATATTAGTTGTGTAGATGAAATCTGAACTGCTGAAATTAGATTGGGAGCAGCTAGCCTCACCCAAGATTAAGGGTTGATGAGGAAGTGCCTTTCTAGAACAAGCAAAATTCTGAATACTGGTTGGCGATCACTATCACTGCAAAGCTAGCCAGACTTTTGATTGGAAGACTGGAAGAAAAGAGAAACTGGTAAGGATTTAAAGAAACCCCTAAAAGGTAGTTTAACTTGTAAAGACTGGGTTTTTGGTGGATTCATTTATTCAGTAAAGATTAAGTGCTGATGCTACCATCTCTATGAAAGCAGTCCCCTTGAGGCCAGTGGTGTTTGGGTTAGTTTTTGTTTTTGTTTTTAATTAGGAACAAAGCTACTCGCAAAACAATATGTTTTATCATCGTCCATGATATGACTCCTGCCAGTTTTCCCAATTCAAACCAGACTCTCTCTTTAAGCTCTCCAACCTTGCCATAACACCCACTTTTTTCCAATCCTACTCTTCGATCCATGGTTCTACCCTTGACTACAAATTAGAGGTATGTGAGAAGTTTTAAAAACAGGCAATGCCGGGGCCCACCCTTAAAGGTTCCAATCACTCTGCTCAGGGGTGGGGCCCAAGCAAGGGTATTTTTTAGAAGTTCCTCAGGTGATTCTGAATGTGCAGCCAGTGTTGAAAGGCACCGCCTTAACTCCCTGCCTCCTCCCCTGGAAGCACTTTCCGGCCCCTCCTCCCCATCTCAATCAATCTTTCAAGCTTCTACTCAACATTCCCAAGCATCACTTCACCTGTAAGTCATTTCCTGACTCCCCCAGGAAGAGAAGCATCCTTCTCCCTTGTGACCATCTATGCACTCTGCATAGTTTCATCACAGCACCTGGCGTAAATTTTTTCAGGGTCAGGTCTCTCTGTTTCCACTGGAGTTTGAGTTTATGAGGGTCAGGTTCACCTCTGTAACCCCTGTGTCAATAAGTGTTGCCAGGAGGAATGAGTGACAAATATTAACTACTTTTCGAACTCCATCTTCTCTGGTTTAAATCTCTAGAATCCCTTGGGGCAATATTTCCAAAACTACTGGTATTCCAAAGACCCATAAATTCTCTAAATTCTCTACTGCAGACCTCGCAGTGGAGATAGTGATAGTGTGGCTGTGAGAGGGACTGTGCAAGGCTGTAAAATTCCACCTTTAGACCCAACTGTTACGACACACTCCCTCAGGGTCTTTGTAGTCCACTCTGGTATTCTGAAAATAACAACGATAAAAATACTTGTATACCAGACACTCTTCCAAGGTTTTGACATAGATCTTCATTTCATCCTCATAGCAATGAGGTATTAGATACCATTAGGTATCTAACATTTGGTATTTGCTAGATACTAATAATATCCTCATTTTACAGTTAAAGAAATTGACACTAAAACTTTACCTACTTTACCTATATAGCTCTGCATTTGCAACAACCCTGTAAGAAAGTGAAGCTGATGATACAGGAGGTAGAAAGAAATTATTTAGGCAGATAGTGAGAACCCAAGAGTCCTCAGCAGAGCTTCCCCTCCAACAAAAAGCAGCCCCAAAAATCTTTTCTTTTCGTAACAAAGTGAAACCTGAAAAATTGAGTTGCAAACATAGATAAACAAGATGGAAGCTTGCACAGGGGAATGACGGCAGCTGTGCCAATAGAAAAGGACTACCTGGGGGCCAGCCATGTCCAACATGGAGGCTCCATCTTCCGTTTTTTTGTTACAACGTGTACAATAATAAAGAAATAGGCGGGGCCAGGCGCGGTGGCTCACGCCTGTAATCCCAGCACTTTGGGAGGCCGAGGCGGGTGGATCACAAGGTCAGGAGATCGAGACCACGGTGAAACCCCGTCTCTACTAAAAATACAAAAAAAATTAGCCGGGCACGGTTGTGGGCGCCTGTAGTCCCAGCTACTCGGGAGGCTGAGGCAGGAGAATGGCGTGAACCCGGGAGGCGGAGCTTGCAGTGAGCCAAGATCGCGCCACTGCACTCCAGCCTGGGCGACAGAGCGAGACTCTGTCTCAAAAAAAAAAAAGAAAAAAAAAAAAAAGAAATAGGCAACACTGTGCAGCTCAGGCAGAGACGGGCCTGGATAATAAAAAGGGTTAAGACAGGGGATACCAGAGATTCTTGCCCTATGAAAATGGCACAACGGGTCTAACCAATCTTTCTTGTCCTTTCTTGCCTATGTAGATCAGATACCACCTCCCCACCAGCTCATCTATAAAACTTCCTGCATTTCACCACGGATCCGGCAACCCATTTTTCCAAGACTGCTCTCTGTAGCAGAGAACTCTTCTCTTTCTTTTGCCTATTAAACTTCCACTCTCAACCTCAATCTTTGTGTGTCTTCATTATTGTTCTCAGTGGCCGTGAGACAATGAACCTCGAGTGTGACTCCAGACATTGAGGCTGTTTCACTTAGAGGTCAAACAACTTGCCCAAAGACATGTGGCTATTAAGTGGAATCAAACCCATCTCTGCCACTTACTCATTTAAATCGTCAGAAAGCACTGTTTTATGGATCTTAATGACCTATTATGTCTGTGAGATTATTTTGTCCGCAAATAATAGAAAAACACAATTCGGATCCATATAAACCATAAAGAAATGTATTCTTTTCCACAGGAAGTCCAGAGACAGGGTAGCCCCAGTCATGATGTGGTGGGTACTTCAGCTTCCTTCTCTACCTCTGCAGTTTCCCCTACGTTGTGCAGGCTTCGTCTTTAGGTTGACTCCTCTCCCTAGATGGCCATTGAGATCCTACCTAGTCCTCACACAGACATAATAGCAGGCCTTTTCCTAACTGAGCATTTACAAGGGCACAGGAGAGCCATGAGCAGCCAGAGGAGTTGAATGGGTGCTGCAGAGCCAATCACCATCTCCCTTATTCCTTATACTCACAGAGCATGCTCGAGTTTTCAGAGTACTTTCATGGTGATTATCACTTTCAGTTTTCACAGTGAGCTATGTGAAATGTGAGTTTTGGATTATCCTCACAGCTAGATTTGTTTGCAGGAAAAAAATATTTAATTTAAATTGTTATGTTAATATTCAATATATTAAGGTACAAATCTCACAATCTAATACTTCCTTAGGTTTTTTAAGTCCACCTTACAAATTCTGTTTTTTAAGTCGAATGAATTTGGTAATCATCTTACAGAGAACTTTTTTTTGTTGTTGTTTGTTTGTTTTATTTGTTTTGTTTTGAGACAGAGTCTTGCTCTGTTGTGCAGGCTGAAGTGCAGTGGCATGATCTCAGCTCGCTGCAACCTCCACCTCTGGGGTTCAAGCAATTCTCCTGCCTTAGCCTCCTGAGTAGCTGGGATTACAGACATGCACCACTAAACCTGGCTAATTTTTGCATTTTTAGTAGAGACAGGGTTTCGCCATGTTGCCCAGGCTGGTCTTGAACTCCTGACTTCAAGTGTTTCACCCACCTCGGCCTCCCAAAGTGCTGGGATTATAGGTATGAGCCACTGAATCCTGCCTACAGAGAACTTTGATTAAAACTTCGTCCTATTTATAAACAAAATCAAATATTTTAGAACCTTTTATACTGCACTTATAAATTTATTTCATATTTAATTTTATTAAATAATTATCTGACTTAATAAATGAAACCTTCCTGAGCACTAAATAATTCTTTTACATTTGATATGTTCAATTAAACTGATAATATGTTGAACATGACGTTCTCTTAAATAATTAAGACCTGGATATAAATTTACACACATCAGAATCAATTATGCATTTGTGTATTTTTAAATGGATTTACAAAGCAGTTGCTAGAATAACTCAATCATCTTAAAACATGACAAGTTTATAAAACATCAAATATGTATAAACTCCTTAACCCCAAAATACAAATACGGTGAGTTTTGTTCTCAAAACTTATTGGGGTAAGGCACTTCCCACTCAGGCTACAATTTTCCCCATGTAACTACAGCTTGAGGTTGCACAACCACCAAAGATTTTGGCCACGAGGCTGAGTTCTTTGGTAACTAAATGAATTCTATTTGTGGTTGCTATGTCAATTACTCCTTAATTTCAGGAGAGGGATAGGTCAAGTAGCCCAAAACCAAGATCCTTCTGATTATCTCAGAAGAGTTTACCCCACTCACATCACTTGATTGGATTTTGCATCTCTTTGGCAAAGATGCGTAAATGTTTTCCTTGTTCCTTTAAAGAACTTTGAATTTGCCTGATTCCTACATTTCTTCTTATTCTTAGGATTTCATAACTCTTATATGGTATTAAAATGATATCCAATTGAATTCTGAGTTTGTTGATTAGTTTACAACTTGCAAGGTAATTCAACTGACACACTTTAGGTTATACGAGTTACCTGCAAGTCGTGTGGTAGGGCTCTGAACTATATGCGGTACTTTTCTCTCAGAGCAAACCTTCTATGGCCCATAACTCTTGCCTCTGGTTAGAGAACGGTCATTTGCCCAACTTATAAAGTTAGCCAATGAAAAGAGTAGCAGCCTTCCAAAGTGGTATAAAATTAGAAACATCTGAAATCTGTAACTACAAAAATAAACATTATCTAAACTTAAGCAGAGCCTACAGAATTACAGCTGCTGTGATTCCCCTCTGAGGGAGTTTCTTGATTGGGAGAAGATGGGCCCTAGCATCAGCAAGTAAGAATTCAGCTACCTGTCAGCATAAAAAAGCCTAGTAGAACTTTCTCTACTTTCCCATTGAAGCCCAAACCGTACTCCCACTTTTTAAGTTGATATAAAATTCTTTACATCTGCTTATTCAGGGAGTTACTCATTACTGAGTACTCCCACATGTGCATGTAAATAAACATTGCATTTTATTTTCTCCTGCTAATCTGTCTATTGTAAGTTAATTCTCAGGCTCCCAACATTTTGCACCTAAATGGGTATATTAGTCTGTTTTCACGCTGCTAACAAAGACATACCTAAGAGTGGTTAATTTATAAAGAAAAAGAGGTGTAATGGACTCACAGTTCCACGTGGCTGAGGAGGCCTCACAATCATGGTGGAAGACGAAAGGCACATCTTACATGGCAGCAAGGCAAAAAGAGAATGAGAACCAAGCAAAAAGGGGCTCCCCTTTATTAAAACCATCAGCTCTCACGAGACTTATTCACTACCATGAGCACAGTAGGAGGGAAACTGCCCCCATGATTCAATTATCTCCAGCTGGGTCCCTCCCACAACACATGGGAATTATGGGAGCTACAAATCAAGATGGGATTTGGGTGGGGACACAGACAACCCGTATCAGTGGGTAAACAAAGTTTCCTCTCTACACTTTTAGCAAGCGTAGGATGGAATGATTAGGACTCCCTACTTAATCTAGAGACAGCAGTGATCTCGGACCTCTGACCAAGCTGGTAAAGGTTAACCTTCTTAAGCATCAGACTCCTGGGTCTCTGCTGGGGCCCCGTGAGTGACTCCGTTTCGTAAGTGACTCCGTTTGGTGGTAACTTTGGCCACTTCCTTTCTTGTTGATGAGACTTTAATAAGGACAAAGTCATGGGACTTTAGTGGCCCTTTCGGAAAACTTAAGATCTCCCCAAACTAGCTCCTCTAAAACCTCTCTCTTACCATCTTTCCTCCTCCTTTTACTGCCTTGAGTGTTCCCTTCAGCTCCTTCGACATGTCCCCTTCAAGACCCTACCTCCTCCATCCCTCTGTCTGCCCCTGTCAGATCTTTTCTTTCCCACTCCAGCCCCCCATCTCTTTACATTCACTCAAGCTTTAGGTCTCCTTCCCTCAACAGGGTCTCTTGAGGGGTTGAGGGACCCCAAAAGCAATCATGTGAGGCTAAAAAGACTTATTGAAAATAGAATGGATGTCTCATCCACTCAGATGGGATATGGAGACACCCACACAACCGCTTGATGTGTGCTCAGTCCCTTAATCCACAAACTCAGTCCTAAATTTTAGTCCACAAACTCCATAAGATTACCAAAAAAAAAAAAAAAAAAATCTTAAACTCTTTCCTGTAAATATCCGTGGAAAGTTTTAGTCCTCATATTGAACTGGTAATCTCAACATATTCCATCTAATAAAGATACAATTTGGGTAAAAGTATAAAGGGGAGTAAAGACGGGAACCAACTCTTGTAAACCAGGGAATTTTGTATTACTGTGTTTCCACCTTGGGTGCTGTGACTATTGTTATAGATGGCTAAAAATTTTAGGATGAAAGCCATCAGTTCTCTATTTGCACTAGTTTGTATGTATGTATATATGTATGTTATGTACAGGTGATATTTTCCTATCTCTGATTGGTATTGACAAATTAATCTCTAAAATCCCTTAAACCAGTTCTAATTGGCTTAGACAAACATGTGCTATATAAATTAAAATATTCCTAAAACTTTCAAAAGTATAGAAACGAACCCAAATGTTTTTCAAGTTCATGTAATTTGGGTAAATCTTTGGTAAATAAGACTAAATTGAATTTGTTGCTTTAATAAAAACAGGTGGTATGTCTTCCAAGTTATCAGCATTAAGCGTGAAACAAGTGTGCATTTTATTTGCCTTGGATTTACCAGTTAAATAACCTTATATCTGTCAGATGTTTAAGATTTAAAAACTATAAACTTAACCTAAAGAACAACTGTACAAGTAAAGATGCAATAAAAATGAATTGCATGATATCCATTATTTCTTGTATATGAAGCACAGAAAAAAAGTATTTAACTTTTTAAATTTTAGTTTTATTTATTTTAGGTTATTTGCTTTTTTGATTTTTTTGATAATTGCCTAAAATAAGTTAACAGAAAAATAACTTGAGATGATGGGTAGCTTTGTTTAATGTCTTAAGAAATTTTCAGGCTGGGCACAGTGGCGTGCACGCCTGTAATGCCAGCAGTTTGGGAGGCCAAGGCTGGTGGAGCACTTCAGACCAAGAGTTTGAGACCAGCCTGGGTAGCATGGCGAAACCGCATCTCTACAAAAAATACAAAAATTAGCTGGGCATAGTGCTGTGTGTCTGTGGTCCCAGTTACTCAGGAGGCTGAGCTGGGAGGATACCTGAGCCAGGGAGGTAGAGGTTGCAATGACCTGAGGTAGCGCCACTGCACTTCTGCCTGGGTGACAGAGTGAGACCCTGTCTCAAAAAAAAAAAAAAAAAAAATTTAGCTGGGCATGGCGGCTCATGCCTATAATCCCAGAACCTTGGGAAGAGGAGTTCCAACTTGAAGTCAGGAGTTCAATACCAGCCTGGGCAACAAAGTGAGACCCTGTCTCTACAAAAAATTTAAAAATTAGCCAGGCATGGTGGTACATGCCTGTAGTCCTAGCTACTCAGGAGGTTGTGGTGGGAGAATTACTTGAGCCCAGGAGTTCAAGGCTTGCTGTAGTGAGCCATGATCCCACCACTATACTCCAGCCTGGGTAACAGAGCAAGACCCTGTCTCTAAAAAAAAAAGAAAGAAAGAAAAAAAAATTTTCATTAACAACCTAAACAGAATTGTTAAGAATACATTTATTAAGTTGTATTTTTATCCCACATTTATATAAGTGGGATAAAAATTTTATGAATGGGCTTTTTAACAGTTATGTTTTATAATATGTATGCTTTAAGATAGTTTCAAAAACCATTTTGGTGACTTGCAACTTTAGAGTTGTGCTAATGAATAGATATTCATTAAAAATCTAGATCATTTCTAAGTAAGGATCTCCTGAAACATTCATTATTAAACCAAAGTTTATATATTTTCAGTTTCTTTTTCTTTTCTTTTTTTTTTTTTTCTTGAGACAGAGTCTTGCTCTGTTGTCCAGGCTGGACTGCAGGGCACCATCATGGGTCACTGCAGCCTCGACCTCCCAGACTCAAGTGATCCTCCTACCTCAGCCTGTCAAGTAGCTGGGACTACAGGCGTGCGCCACCATGTAAGGCTAATTTTGGTATTTTTTTAGAGATGGAGTTTCACCATATTGCCCATGCTGGTCTCAAACTCCTGGGCTCAAGTGATTTGCCTGCCTTGGCCTCTCAAGGTGCTGGGATCACAGGCATGAGCCACTGCACCCAGTCTTGATTTCTTATTTTTACAAAGAGACTAAAGATACTTGGGTCTGTAAATAAACTTTTTTTTGTCATACTGAAAAACTGTATTATGAAGAGGCATATAAGCATTATGAAATGATATATTCGTAAACTGCTAGCCTGCTATGGAATTTTGGAATATGGCAGACAATTCACAATTGTCTACTTTTCATTACTGTCTAGTTTCCTCTATAAAAGGAAGGTTACTAATGATAAAAATTAATTATAACCAATATAAGTAAATTAAACTACTAAAAATAATAACAGTGAAGGGATACAAACACAAGGGGCTGGGCATAGTGGTTCATGCCTGTAATCCCAGCACTTTGGGAGGCTGAGGCCAGAGAATCACTACTTGAGTCCAGGAGTTCAAGACCAGCCCAGGTAAAATAGCAAGACCCTATCTCTTAAAAAATAAAAATTAGTTGGGTGTGGTGGTGCATGCCTGTAGTCCTAGCTACTCAAGAGGCTGAGAAAGGAGGATTGCTTGAGCCCAGGACGTCAAGGCTGCAGTGAGCCTAGATTGCACCACTGTACTCCAGCCTGGGTGATAGAGCAAGATTCTGTCTCAAATAAATAAAATAAAATGAGCTTTAGTATTAATAGTACCTATTAGCAAAATTAGAGTTTATTTTCCATCTTTCTTAAAATGACAAAAATTTCTTGGATTATTGGTCTGCTCTTAATAAAATACTGTAAAAAGTTTTTCTTACCGTTTAAGTAACCTACTCATAAAACAAAGATTCTATGCCTTAGCAGGATCATTTTCTATGTAGTCTTTATGATGTCCTCAATTATTTAAGGGAATCAAATCTCATTTTTAAAAGAGCTAAGGTTTTCCTTACAATCATGTTACCTCCTATATTTACCTTTGAAATCTTTATCACTTTGATTAAATAGGTAACTAAGTACAGCTCCTAACTTATGATAGTTAAATATGCCATTTTTTGACTTTACGATAGTGTGAAGGTAAAACACGCTTAGTATGCTCCTTGACTTACTACGATGAGATTACATTTGGATAAACCCATTGTACGCTGAAAATATGGTAAGTCTGTTGTTTTGCAGTGATCTGTCATCCTACTTAATCAAGTAGAATGAAAAATTTACCTTTTCTTCTCAAACATTTTGACATTTTACATCTTAGATATATTGCCTTCCCAAATTCAAATCCTAGATAAAATTTTAATCTCAATTCACTTTGAGATTTTCCAGAAGGCCTCTGTTATTTTACATAATAAAAAGAGATCAATTTTTTAAAATTAGGTTTTTTTGATATGTTGAATTGCATGAAAAGCATTGTCAGGGAAGAAGAGATGCTTAACCTTCTCTAATTATACTCATGTGGGTAAATATTATTACTATAACTATTTCAGAAGTTATACAAAATTTCTAGAAGTTTGGCAATGCCCTCACAGGACATGATGTGTCCTGGTAATGTCATCCCTGCTATTAGACAACCACAGTATAATGTTATCAGTGGCAACTTCAGTTATTATTTTAAATGTTGTATGCCACGAAACAAACAAATTCTCTTCTCCAATTGCATTATTTTTGTAATGAACTCTCATTGGATTTTTAACCATGGTCATTTTAAGTCTTTTGTCATCCACAGACAATTGTTTTATGTCATTGCTTTTCTAAAAGCTCTTGCCATCAACTACAGGCCAGAATGCTTCATCTTCAACAAAAGGGGACTATTTCAGACACCCATGAAGAGGACCATGCCAGATACTGTGGGGCACAGGCTTCTGATGGCATTGCTTAAATAACTGAAATCATATCACTTAATTGAGTAAGGGTTTCTAGAACTCTAGTGGAGAAGCTAATGGGTTCATAAAACTGCCAATCCAAGATCACGTAGAACAAGAATTAGTTATGTGGGACTAAATGAATTGATGAAAGATAATTATGGCTTTTGTTTGGAACATTTCTGTTTCTTTAACGTTCCATTTTCTGGATTTAGGGAACCTCTTACTCTTTTCTCATAAGTTACCTATACTTGTAACAATTTCATAGATTAAATGTTTGTAACAAAAATGAAAAGTTTTGCTTTTCTTTCAGCCTGATCCCTCTAGAATTCATTAACTCTCAATGAGTACTCTTATTTTCATACTTATTTGCATACATTCAATAAGAATTTGTTCTTTTTTTTTTTTTTTTTTTTTTTTTTTTTGAGACGGGGTCTCGCTCTGTCACCCAGGCTGGAGTGCAGTGGCCGGATCTCAGCTCACTGTAAGCTCCGCCTCCCGGGTTCACGCCATTCTCCTGCCTCAGCCTCCCGAGTAGCTGGGACTACAGGCGCCCGCCACCTCGCCCGGCTAGTTTTTTGTATTTTTTAGTAGAGACGGGGTTTCACCGGGTTAGCCAGGATGGTCTCGATCTCCTGACCTTGTGATCCACCCGTCTCGGCCTCCCAAAGTGCTGGGGTTACAGGCTTGAGCCACCGCGCCCGGCCTGTTCTTCTTATAAGAAGGCATGATTAGAAACATTGGCTGTATAACTAAGGCTTTGACTAGTATGTCATATTTAAGAATGAAGTGCATAGAATCAGATATGATCAGTTTTTTAAAATTTTATTTTGGGTTCAGAGGGTACATGTGCGGATTTGTTACTTGGGTAATTTGCATGTCGCTGAGGTTTGGTGTACACATGATCCTATCACCCCAAGTAGTGAGCATAGGACCCGACAGGTAGTTTTTCAACTCCAGCCTCCTTCCCACCCCCTCCCCCTTCTACCAGACAGTTTTAAAAACTAAAGTTGACTTTATGGAGCCAGTGCTTACAAAGTCCTCTTGGAAAAACCATCCTGGTATCTGACTTATAGGGTTTCCAGTCCTCAAGAGAGTAAATAAGGTCACCTCCTGGCAAGTCCAAGAAGCTTAGGATATTTTGGGGACCTCAAGAAGAGAAGCATTCACCCAAATGTATAGGTATTGCCAAAGTCTCAGAGGAAGTTCCTGGCTTGACTTCCTAGCCTCAAGAGGCTTTTAAAAGTCCAACCTGTGATTCTGTATAGAAAATTCCAGCAAAGCAAGCTTTAAAAGTCTCTGAGTTCAATTACTCTTCTTGATGCACTTATGTAAATAATCAGGCCAAGCTTAATGAGACTAGACTTGTAAACAAGAATAATCTTACTTTGATTATTTTTGATCAAAATAGGGACAATGATTGAGAGAAATTTTATGTTTCAATAGAAAACTATCATCAAACATTGTGAATTATCATATTCTAGTCTTGTTCATTGCTTTTGAGGTTTTATTATCTACCTATAAATTTGACCGAATTCTGCCGTCTTCTACATTTTTATCAAATTCTCATTTTTTCTAATTGTCTTCAATATCAGGCTCCAAATTAACATTTCCAATTCCTACCCTCACCTTCCTGACTTGGTGTTGTTGAGACCTAAAACCTGATTGCTGAGCGTCTAGGTTCTCTTGTGGCTCTCCTTTGCCCAAAGTCCTATAAACTGAAGTTGAGTGACTTGATATAAACTTCAAAGGACTCATCACTACAACAGTGTGGGCCTCTGAGGAAATTCACCAGAACACCCACATCTTCCATGATCTGATCTGAGAAGTAACCATGACTGTGACTCTAATGTCTATACCGTCAACAAAAATAGTTACCTGTGAACTGAGAAATCTGTCAGATTGCCACTGCTATCTTCACTCCACCATCTAATGATGCTTCAAGCCCAGTGTCTAGAAATCATCTCAACTGGCTGAACTGTGGACTCAAAAATTGCGTCTATCATCTGCTCTCGCCATTAATCTTTGTTTTTCTTTGTGTTTCCATAGAAATACCCCTCATGCCCAAGACTAGGAGATTGGTTTGACAAAATACTGTGTAGTGTGCTTATGTTAGGTCTTTGGCGCTAATGATATTTGTTCTGATGTATGTTCCTTCCCTTTGCAGATCCTTACCTCACAAGGCCCGACCAGTGTCTTTTCTCCACAGCAATAAACCCAGTTCCTTGTTTGTGAAACACCTGGGGAAGTATTAAATGGGGGAAAGGAAGGAATTAACAGTCCACCAAAATGGTATGAAAATTACTTTAAACTCAAAACGTCTTCACAATCAGCAGCCACAGAGAGAAACATTATCTAAACTTAGGCAGAGCCTCCTGAATTACAGCTTCTATGACCCCTCTCTGAGGGAGTTTGAGAAGTGTGAGAAGACTCATCCCAGCATCAGCGAGTGATAATTTAGCTATCCGTTATCATCACAAGGCCCGATCGAACCTTCCCTACTTTCCCATGGAGTCCAAACCCCACTCCACCTGTCTGTTAAATTGGTATATAAACCTTTCACTCTGCAGCCATAAAAAAGAATGAGATCATGTCCTTTGCAGGGAAGTGGATGCAGCCTGTAAACCATTATCCTAAGCAAACTAACGCAGGAACAAATACTGCATGTTCTCACTTATAAGTGGGAACTAAACGATGAGAACACATGGACACACAGAGGAGAACAACAATACACACTGGGCCCTATTGGAGGGTGGAGGGTGTGAGGAGGGAGAGGATCAGGAAAAATTACTAATAGGTACTGGGCTTAATGGCTGGGTGATGAAATAATCTGTACAACAAACCCTCATGACACACGTTTACTTATGTATCAAACCTGTACTTGTACCCCTGAACTTAAAATAAAAGTAAAAAACAAAAAACCAAAACCTTTTACCTTTTAGTATTCAGGGAGTTGCCCATTATTGAGTATTCTCACATATATGTGTAAATAAACTTTGTCCTTTCTTTTGTTAATCGGTTCATTGTTACTTAATTCTCAGGCCTCTGACCATTGAACCAAAGTGAGTAGAGAAAAACATTTTCCTCTTAGACTGTCTGGGCAGCTATTTAAAAATACCCTAGACTGGATAATTTATAAAGAGTAGAAATTTTTTTTCCTTTTTTTTCTGAGAGAAGTCTCGCTCTTGTCCCCCAGGCTGGAGTGCGATGGCTAGATCTCGGCTCACTGCAACCTCCACCTCCTGGGTTCAAACAATTCTCCTGCCTCTACTTCCCAAGTAGCTGGGGTTAAAGTGCCTGCCACCACGCCCGGCTAATTTTTGTATTTTTTAGTAGAGACAGGGTTTCACCATGTTGGCCAGGCTGGTCTCGTACTCCTGACCTCAGGTGTTCCGCCAGCCCCGGCCTCCCAAAGTGCTGGAATTACAGGTGTGAGCCACCGAGCCCAGCCTATCAATAGTAGAAATTTATTTCTCCAGTTCTGGAGGCTGGGAAATCCAAGAGCAAAGCATCAGCACATTTGGTGTCTGGTGAAGGCCTGCTCTCTGCTTCATAGATGGTGCCTCTTGCTGAACCCTTCCATGGCAGAAAGGCAAAAAAGGGCTCAGAAGCTCCCTGAGGCCTCTTTCATAAGGGCACTAATCCCATTCGTGAGAGCCCAGCCCTTATGACCTAATTACCTCCCAAAGGTTCCACCTCTTAAAACCATCACCATGGGGGTTAGATTTCACCATGTGAATTCTGGGTAAACATATACATTCAGGCCATACACCTACTAACACCAATGACCGAGTGCCAGTGTAAGTCCCATTCTCCCAGCACATGCTACAGGGCCCTTTCCTGAGTCCTGGGTTACCCCAGGGTCATATGCTCTGGTTGGCCCTGGATAATCCTGGTTTACACCACAGAAATTATTTGCCACATCCTCTTCTATTCTTAAAAGTTTTCCTCCTTTGGATAATAAGTTATATTAATTAGGAACATAACAGATCCTATCTGCAAACATAACATGTCCCAAACTTAACTCCTGATCCAGCAAATGGCAACTCCTTCCTTTCCGTTTTTGAGACCAAAACCTTTGAAGTTACCCACGCTCTCTTTCTCTCATGCCTCACTTCCAATCCATACTGGTTCTACCTTCAACACATATTCAGCCTCTGATTCTCGCCACCTGCTCTTTGACTTGGATCTAAGCCACCTTTACTTCATACTGAATTATCACCATAGCCTCCCACCAGACCTTCCTGATTCCACCTTTGTCCAGAGTGAAACTCTTAAAGTATAAGTTGAATCGTGTCAATCCTCTGCTCAAAACCCTCCGAAGCTACCCTTTCATCTCTGAGTAAAAACCGGGTCTTTACCATAGCTTACAAAGCCCTGCGTGGTGGGACAGTGACATTCCCCATTCCACACTACATGCCCTTTCCATCTCATGTTCTAACTCCTTTCTCCATTTTGCTCCAACTCCCTATGGCCCTGTGTGGTTCCTCACATCTACCAAACATGCTCCCTGCCTCAGGGCCTTTGCACTCACTCGCCCCTCTGCCTGGAATGTTCTTTCCTCAGATCTGTAAGACTTACTTCCTGACATTTTTCAGGTCTCTGCTCAGATGCTCAAATCTCATTTTATTTTTAAAATGTCTTCATTTACCACCTTATATAAAATAGTCATACACATACACACACACCCTGTTGCAAGTTGGGTTCTCTGAAAGCAGATACTGGGGTGCAGGATATTTATTAAGGCTCAGCACCTGTGAAAGGAAGATATGGGAGAAGCAGAATGGAGCAGAGGGTGAAGTTGAATGGAGATACAGGCTTGACAAAGCACTGGCCAATTTGGCAGGGAGTTGAAGAGCAAATGTTGCTCATCAGAGTTGTCCGTATTGGGTAGAAATGACCAGGACTCTTGCTTTGTGTAACCACTGGGTGAGGGTTGCCTTGGGAAGGGCATGACCTAGGGCAAAATAGCAGCCCGCAACTGAGGTTGATCCTGAAGGAACTGACAGCTGGAGTCTGCTGCTGACCACGCCCCATAGCTGGGCAACAAGTTCTTCCTTAAAGGGGGGTCTGAGTGGAGCATCTTTGTGTCTACTATACCCATCCACCTCCCCCCATCATGGTAATAAAACTTCCTGAGGGCAGAGACTGGTTGTCTAACAAACACTAATAAACCACTGGCACTCAGAAACTGCCTGGTTCATAGTAGGGCTCAATAAGTGTTGGTTGGTTGAGTGAATGAAAAGGTTAATAAATAAAATCAGTTCCTAGGTTGGATATTTATTAAGACTAAATGCAAGGCTGCCTTAAATTTTTTTTTATCTCAGTGGTGCTCCTTCAATCTTTCATCATGAAAATATCTCAATCATTTTTCTCCATGCCTGTTATTGATATAGAATGACAACACAGGATAATGATGCATCTTCAGTAACCTGAGAAGGAAGCATTCTTGGTGTTCTCTAAAGTCAGATTTCTTTTATGTATTTATTTATTCGTAATCTGCTTCCACAGGTTGAACAGATTTCTTTTTGATAGACTGTGTGGCAGAATGACAGAGTACTACTGGACATGGGGTCTGAAGATCCAGGGTTTAGTGTCAGATCTGTTACTGGATGACTTTGACCTTGAGCAAGTCACAGCCTTCTTGAATCTCAGTTTCTTCATCTAAAAGTAAGAAAGTTGAAAATATAATTTTCAGTATTTCTTCCAGCTTCTTGCATACTGTAGTTTTCGTCATTCAGGCCCTTGAATTGTACATTTATGTGATATTTTGCCTGATTATCTTTAGACAGAGTTAAAAAAAAAAAAAAAGAGCTATTTCAAGAAGGTGGGTGAGTGATATAAACAACGAAGAGTTAAAAGAGGGAAAGGAGGCTGGGTGCAGTGGCTCACACCTGTAATTCCAGCCCTTTGGGAGGCTGAGGCAGATGGATCACTTGAGGTCAGGGGTTCAAGACCAGCCTGACCAACATGGCGAAACCCCATTTCTACTAAAAATACAAAATTAGCCAGGTGTGGTGGTGTGTGCCTGTAATCCCAGTTACTCGGGAGACTGAGGCAGGAGAATCACTTGAACCTGGGAGGTGGAGGCTGCAGTGAGCCAAGATCGTACCACTTCACTCTAGCCTGGGCTACAGAGAGAGACTCCATCTCAAAAAAAAAAAAAGAGGAGGAAAAGGAAAACTAGGCAGTAGGCAGATGGTGGCTGAAAGCAGCCCCTTCTGTGCACCGATCCATCCTAAGAGATGACCTGCCAGGGCACAGGCCAGTTCAAAGGCCAAGCATAATCCTAGGACAGGAGAACGGATGAGTCTATCCCAAGCTCTATCAGTAGGAAGAGCAAATGTACCACTGGAGGCATCAGACTAGAAAAAGAGGTAGGGCACCCAAAAGGGTATCGGTATTTGTTTATTGCCTGTCTTTCATCTCTCTCATAATCTCTCCCCTACATTGTAATCTCCATAAGATTACAGAATAGGCACCTAATAAATATTTACTTAAAAATAAAAGATGTTAGCATCTCTAAAGCAGTGATGTTCACATATTTTTTTGGAAAGCAGTCACTGTAAGAAACACATTATTTTTTTCACATAGGACCCAATATTTCCATCAGTCTATTTATCTATCTATCTGTCTATCTATCTGTCTGTCTGTCTGTCTATCTATCTATCTAAATTAAAACGAGTTTCATGAAACAAATCTTACTCTTGCTAGGCACAATGCTTTCTGTTATTTTAATCTTCTATTTCTTTATCTTAACAATTCTGACCCTGACCTAGTCAACTCATTTAGCAACCTCACAGGGCGGGAGGGAGGCCCCACCAGTCAGTGTGATGGGATCACCTGAGCTGGAAATGGAGGTTCCAGCTGAATCGGAAATTTATTCTGATTTCACGCTCTGCAGGAAGCCTTAATATTTTAACAAGATTTCCTCGTGGATTTGCCTTCAGGGAATGAATGTGTTCATCAGCAAACATGAGTATCCATCTTGTCAATATTTCTATCAATTAATTGATAGTCTATAGTAATTAATCAATCAATTGATATTCTATTTTATATACCACTCTCTTGTGAATTTGATTAATGTGAGTCAGAATCTGAGAAACTGTTCACCTCTGGATGCCCTGACAAGGTCATAATTCTACAAAGAACAGACCCCAGACTGCACAGAGAATAGGCCAGCTCTGTGATGATTTAATGGAACACTCCCTTCGGGACAGTCTAATGCTTGGAGCAGTTTGGAAAGACACCAAAGATCTTTTTGGATGCTGTCACTAATTTTAGACTTGATAGTGAAATCATTTGTAAACCTGTGTAAGCCTCTCTGCTTACCCAAATAAGAATGTTTTATAGAGATGACAGACTTCAAGTTTGTTTTTTATAAAACTCTCTTATAGCACTTGTCCTTTGGTAATAATAACAGAATCATTTCCAGAGAATTCATAGTTAGCACACATGAATATCATATAGTGGAACATGGTTTCTTGCCCTTGGAGACTATATCATAAATACAACCTCCAGGGCAAACTAAACCTAAACAATATGCTCACATAAGCATGTGGTTATTCAATCATGCATTGAGTTTGGACAGGGTTTTATGGTCTCCACATGTGTGCAGGCTCACTTGTTCTTTAGGAAGTCAGGATGGGTGGTGTTATAACTGTGATTCTGAAGACTTAAAATAATCCAACAAGGTCACGTGCTCAGTAATAGAAGAACTAGGCTTCTTGCCTAGTCAGCCTAGTCAGCTGTCTTCCTGTGGTTTCACAATAACATTTGAGTATGACAATTCTCTTCTGCAGGGCTCCAACCTCTCTGATGTCCGACATGCTTATGAGCGGGTTCCAACACACTGCAGTTCTATTTCCAAGTCTACTCATCCTTCCAACTTACACCTCACATGGTGCACATGGAAAAGACATAAATTTGGCTAACTTTGTGCAATGCAAGAGGGGCTATGTACACTTGCCACTCTTGAAACTATCCTCTTGACTCTCGTGGCTGGAGAAAGCCATCTGATCCCAAGAGTTATCTAGATCCAATATCTGGAGGGTACTTCAAATCAGAACCAATAAAGCAACAAAAGGAGGTAATCAGGAATGAATGCATACCAAGGAATGAGCATGATGGACAGCTGACCACACAGTTTATATAAACATGCAGCACACTGCAAAGAATATAGAGTGAGTTTCTTGGACCAGCTTCCAATCTGTCTCCACTAAAATGTAATGAAAGTATGGGACTTCAAATACGTTGTTAGTCACTGTTAACCCCTGGAGCTTTTCAAAACCATCCTTACTCAGACTTTACTCCAGGTGGACACCCACCCCATCCTAAGGGTTTGATAAGTGACTATTCCTGTTGTTTAAAGCAGGCATTGGCCGGGTTCGGTGGTTCATGACTGTAATCTCAGTGCTTCAGGAGGCCAGGGTAGGAGGATCACTTGAGTCCAGGAGTTGAGACCAACCTGGGCAACATAGTGAGACCCCACCTCTAAAAAACACAGAAAAATTAGCTACCTGGGAGGCTGAGGTAGGAGGATAGCTTGAGCCTGGGAGGTAGAGGCTGCAGTGAGCCCACTCTAGCCTGCATCAAAAAACAAAAATTAAACTAAAAAATGTAAAAAAATAAAGCAGACATTGGTACCAAATATTTGCATAAGGCTCTTTTCCTAATTTAGTGCTTCAGTGTTTTGGCCATTTCTTGACATTATCTACATTTCATTAATCCTGAAGTTTCCCACTTCTCTCTAAATACCTATTGAAACACAACAGCGCAGTGGTCTTTTATCTTAGTGCGTGGCTGTTGAGTTCTCAGATTTAATTGTTGTCAGTTGCTTGGTGATAATATCATGGAGGTGAGAAAAGAAGAGGCAGCTGGGTAATCAGCTTTGCAGGCAAAACAGTATAAATTCCAGGGGCCCTGCCCCCAAGTAGCCACACTGGACCTGTGTGTTCACTCAGAACAGCTCCAAAACCCCTAGTACTTCTGTGTCACCCATTTCCCTACAGTTCCCAGAGAAGCACTCCCATTCAAAAGTGTGCAACCCCTCCCATACCCTTCTTCGTGACTTACAAAAAAATTCCCAGATTTTCTTTTAAGTATTCATCCCTGATGATAAACAATCTATATTTTTCCCGAAAAGAATGGCCTCATTCTCTGCAGTCACTTGAGGGTTATTAACATGTTCCTTTACAAATCCTATAGACCAAGTGGATTAGCTATAGCCACTTCACAGTTGGGGTCACTGCGGTCTAGAGAGAAGAGGGAACGTGCCCAGCATGTAAGGCATGATCTACTGATTGGTTAACAGATTTACTGAGTGCTGTTTATTAATTGATGCAATCCTTAGAGTACCAACATTATCCTCATTTTATACATGTGGAAATGATAGAGGAAAGAGAGGCACAGAGAAGCTGAGTCACTGCATTTGGACACACAGGTAGTAGGTGGCAGGGTGGCCACACACTGGAGCCCTTGCCTGGATTACCACCCTGGGTGTGGAGACGGCAGTATTCCTGGAGGCTGAAGGAAAGGATCCAGACTCAGTCTGCAGAAATGCTCTGAGTCCTGGCTTCTTCAACAGGACGCTTCTCTCCTGTTCACATATTCCTTAAGGAAAACATGGGACTCTATGATGTTTAATATAATAAAGAACAGGGCTTTTGACTGCAAACCTCTCTAAGGAATGATCATCCAGTAAAGGGTATGCAAAACAGAATTATTAAATAAAGAGGTGGAATGACTTTAACTACCAATCCCTTCTCCAAGACTGAAATTGCAGAAAAAGAGACGGGGGCTGCTTATTTAACTGAATTTCTAGAAAGCAGGCTCTGATAACCACTTGCTCCTGTCATCTTGGTAAGTGGATTCCTGCACAAGGGAGAAAGAAAGTCATCAAATCCAAATGACTTCAAGCCAGCTCCCAAAGCAAGCCTGGCAAATTGCTCAGCTGACAGCAGGTAAGAGGACTTCTAGGGAGAGGAGCTCACGCGGCACCTCCTAGCTGGGGCTGCTGGAGTTGGCAAAAAGAAATGCCTGACACCAAGCGGAATTTGAATTTCAGATAAACAATGAATAATGTTTGTATGTAAGTATGTCCCTGTTGTTTAGCAATTCAAAGTCAGTGGGGCATCCTGTATTTTATCTGGCAACCCTAATCCCAACACTAAAAAGATCATAATAAGTACATGGTATAGTTTCCCTAGATGACTAAGCCTTCCTATCTCATTATACCCTGAAGACCTGAACTTCTTTCACTAAAAAGAACAGGAAATTCTACATTTATACATTAAATAATGTAGGGAATTAAAATATGTCTGATAGAAATCAAACCAACCAGCCAGGCACAGTGGCTCACACCTGCAATCCCAACACTTTGGGAGGCCAAAGCAGGCGGATCACTGGAGGTCAGGAGTTCAAGACCAGCCTGGCCAACATGGTGAAATCCGGTCTCTACTAAAAATGCAAAAAGTAGCCGCGCGTGGTGGCGCATGCCTGTAGTCTCTGGTACTCGGGAGGCTGAGGCAGGAGAATGACTTGAACCTGGGAGGTGGAGGTTGCGGTGAGCCAAAATCATATTGAACTCCAGTCTGTGCAACAGACCAAGACGCCATCTCAAAAAGAAAAAGAAAAAAAAGAAATCAAACCAACCTACCAGTAGTGTGAGGGGGATTTTATTACTTCCCTAGTAAAAGGAACGATTAAAAGTTGTTGAAGGCAAGATGTGATGGTGTGCACATGTAGTCCCAGCAGTTTGTGAGGCCAAGATAGGAGGACCACTTGAGCCCAGGAGTTTGAGACCAGCCTGGGCAACATAGCAAAACCATGATTCTACAAAAAATTTTTAAAGCCAGCTGGGTGTGGCGGTACATGCCTATAGTCCAAGCTACTCAGGAGGCTGAGGCGGGAGGGTCGCTTGAGCCCAGGAGCTCGGGACTGCAGTGAGCCATGAGTGTGCTGCTGTACTCCAGCCTGGGTAACAAACAGAGCAAGACCCTGTTTCTTTTCTTTTCTTTTTTTTTTTTTTTGAGATGGACTCTCACTCTGTTGCCCAGGCTAGAGGGCAGTGACGCGATCTTGGCTCACTGCAACCTCCCCGCCCCTGCCCCAGTTCAAGCAATTCTCCTGCCTCAGCCTTCCGAGTAGCTGGAATTACAGGCACCTGTCACCACACCAGGCTAATTTTTTTTTTTTTCCCCGAGACGGAGTCTTGCCCTGTCGCCCAGGCTGGAGTGCAGTGGCGCCATCTTGGCTCACTGCAAGCTCCGCCTCCCGGGTTCGAGCGATTCTCCTGCCTCAGCCTCCTGAGTAGCTGAGGCTACAGGCGCCCGCCACCACGCCCGGCTAATTTTTTGTATTTTTAGTAGAGACGGTCTCAATCTCCTGACCTCATGATCCGCCCGCATCAGCCTCCCAAAGTGCTGGGATTATAGGCGTGAGCCACCGCGCCCGGCCTAATTTTTGTATTTTTAGTAGAGACGTGGTTTCACCATGTTGGCCAGGCTGGTCTCCAACTCCTCACCTCAGGTGATCCACACTCCTTGGCCTCCCAAAGTACTAGGATTATAGGCGTGAGCCACTGTGACTGGCCAAGACCCTGTTTCTAAAAAGAAGAAAGGAAGGAAGAAAGAAAAAAATGTGTAAAAGATGACTGAGCTGGGAATGAAGAGAAACGGGTTCTGGTTCTGCGACGTCTAACCCTATAATCAGCTCCACCGCCGGCCACACAGCTTCCTTCCTCCCCTACACTTCAGCTCAAATCCTGGGAATGGCTTACGTATTTGTAACGGCGGAGGAACCAGGGAAGAGGGCCTGAGATGGAGGATTTCTGTATTTTTGTGTGGCTTGCGGGTTGAAACCAAACTATTGCTTAATATTTAAAAGTGCATATCTAATTAACACAATTAGATATTTTAACAATTCTATCTACAATATATGCACCTGTTTTCATTAAAAATAAGAATGATACCTCTCTGTCCCTGAAGAGAGAGCTGGAGAGGAGTGGGTGTTGCAACGCTCTGCCACTAGTGAGCATCAGGTATCTGATTATTTTCTGAGGGTCAGATTCCTCACCTGAGAAACAAGCTGGACTGAAGACCAGCTGGACTAGGTCTAGTTCTAGGCATTCTAGAACTCTTTGACTTGACAATTCCTCAGTAGGCTTTTGTAGGCTGCAGGAATTTCCCAACTCAGAGAAGAGAGTTAGTATCACCGCTTAGCTACTTTCAGCTAGGGGACAAAGTGGCTCCAGCTTTACTGCCAAATAACAACCACAAAATGTGGCCAGGCATGGTGGCTCACACCTGGAGTCCCAGCACTTTGGGAGGCAGAAGGGGTGGATCACTTGAGCCCAGGAGTTGGAGACAAGCCGGGGCAATATGGTAAAGCCCTGTCTCTGCCAAAAATTTAGAAATTAGCCCCGCATGTTGGTGCCTGTTGTCCTAGCTACTCTGGAAGCTGAGGTGGGAGGACCACTTGAGCCAAGGATGCAGAGGTTGCAGTGAGCCGAGATGGCACTACCGCACTCCAGCTTGGGCGAAGGGAGTGAGACTCTGTCTCACAAAAAAGAAAAAGAAAAACCAAAACCATAAAATGGAAAGGACTGAACCTTAAGTAAAAAAAAAAATCCTTATTAAATAATAGCAGCCTTCATTCTTCTTCATTAGCAAAACGTGCCAAAGGAGCAGTTGTTCAAAGGCGATTGCCTCTGGCCCGTGCCCACAAGCCTCCTTTCAAAAGGAAATTAACCCTGTGAGTCATGACACAAGCATATTCACACTCCAAGTGAGATAGGAGTCAGATAGCGTCATAAACCTTCCACCCCAACTGTCTGAACAGGTTGAGAGGATTCTGGAATTACTGCTCTTTGGGCCATTTCCCAGGTGGAAAACGTCCACACAGTCACTGTGGTTACTTGCTTACTGCCTGGCAGTAACCATGAGTTCCCCAGGCTTCACGCTCCACCCGCTGTCAGCTCATTGTGCAGGTAGTAATTCCTCAGTTACCCACATTTATGTTTTGTACGTTAATTATTTCACTCTAAATATCAGCAAAACTCATTAGCAGGTGTCTGACGTTGGTAGAAAGCCTCCTGACTATCTAATACTAGGAGTAAAAGAAAACATAATGGCTATTTAAATATGGCCACACAAATGCACTGAAATGTACAATACAAACTCCAGTGGATCTAAATTGAAAACTTTTCTCAAAAAGTTCAAATCTTTGAAAAGTATATTTAATAACACTTTTTAAAGTTATTAAATTACAACAGAAAGACTTTGAGTTAGAAAAGCTGGATTGCCTTTAAAGTAATGATAATAAAACTTATTATTATAAAATTGTTTGGGCTGGGTGTGGTGGCTCATGACTGTAACTCCAATACTTCAGGAGGCCAAGGCAAGAGAATCGCCTGAGCCCGGGAGTTTGAGAGCAGCCTGAGCAATATAGCAAGACCTCACCTTTCGCAAAATGTTTAAATTAGCTGAGCGTGGCGGCACATGGCTGTCGTTCCAGCTGCTTGGGAGACTGAGGTGGGAGGATCACTTGGGCCCAGGAGTTCCAGGTTGCAGTGAGCTATGATCATGTCATTGCACTTCAGCCTGGGTGACAGAGCAAGACACTGCCTTTATAATTAAAACAAACAAACAAACAAAAAAACAAAAACCAGGGGCAGTGAAAGCATCCCTTTCCTCTAATGACACAAAGTATTTAACAATATGTTTTGCTCCATTTGCGCTTAACAAGTGGGAGTGATGGTTGGTGAAAATATTATTCAGGAACAAAGAGACCTTTGGATTCCTCTCCCTGTATATCAACACTCAAAATGAAGGCGGAGCCCTTTTTTCTCTGTTTTCTTTTTGGATCAATGTGAATAACTCACCAAGATCAATTAGTTCCCACAGCAGATCTAGGGTCGCTCTCTATCCAGCTTAAATTCTCCAGATGATGGCCAAATCTTTCATTTTCTTTTCCAGCTCTACCTGTGCTTAACATCTGGTTTGAGATTTTTTTTTTTTTAATTCATTTAAAAGCAAAAGTGAACTGGATTCTTCCCTCTGGAGCTCTGGGAGATAGAAGAGTGTTCTTTGCATTCTTCATGTGTGGCCCAGTTTTCTTGTGGGGCCAGGCTTATGTTTGACAGTCCCCAGGGACTGTGCAGCAGCTGCAATAGTCCTAGCCTTCCAGTAAAGGCACTTTGGGACCTGTGACAAGGCACCAGGACTACTGTACAGGGCTCCCTGCTCTGCCTGCTGCCAGCGTCTTCTGTGGCCACTGCCTGAGTTTGAGGGGAGTCAGGGTGGTAGACAACTGACAGGTACATAGAGGTACTGAGACAGCTCCCAGAAGCGCCCCAGAGTGCTGGGGCCCTGGTTCTGGATTTTCTATGTGCAGTCCCCAGGGTTCAGACCTTTATGTCCAGGCCTGGAAAATCAAAAATGCAATTTTCCTTTTGGTTCATTCAATGAAGCCATCTTTCAACACCTTTTCTGCATCCCTGGATCTCCTCACATTCTTCCTCCCACTCCTTTGGGGAAGTCAACCTTGTGGTCTAGAACTCATCCATGACTTAATCATCCTTGGTGCCTCCCCTCCCTCCTTCTTTCCCTCCCTCCCTCCCACCTTTCTCCTTTCTTCCTTCTTCTTTCCTCTCTCCTTCTCTCCCTTCCTTCCTCTTTGAAACTATTTTGTTTCTCTTTCTTTGTTCTCTTGCTGAATTTCCCATCTCTGTCCCACTTGCCAAGCCTGGAGTCTTTCAGAAGACTGTATAGGTTATTCTAGAGCAGCACTGCTTAATGGAGATATAATGTGCGGCACACGTATAATGTGAAGTTTTATGGTAGCTGCATTTTATTTTATTTTATTTATTTTATTTTTTTGAGATGAAGTCTCAGTCTGTCACCAAGGCTGGAGTGCAGTGATGCGATCTCTGCTCACTGCAACCTCCACCTCCCAGGTCAAGCGATTCTCCTGCCTCAGCCTCCCGAGTAGCTGGGATTACAGGCACCTGCCACCAGGCCTGGCTAATTTTTGTATTATTCGCACAGACGGGGTTTCACCATGTTGACCAGGCTGGTCACGAACTCCTGACCTCAAGTGATGTGCCTGCCTCAGCCTCCCAAAGTGCTGGAATTATAAGCATGAGCCGCTGTGCCCAGGTAGCTGCATTTTAAAAAGTAAAAAGGAACAGATGAAATTATTTAAATAACATTTTATTTAAACCAGTATATTTGGGTATTATTTCAACGATAGTATCATTTCAATATGTAATCAGTATAAAAACTGAGCAATATTTTGCATTCTTTTTATCATACTGAGACTTTGAAATCCTGTGTGTATTCTATACTTACAGCACATCCCAATTTGGACCAGCAGCATTTCTTTTTTAAAAAAAGTCTTCTTGTGTTTTTAATGGACAAATGATAATTATATATTTACAGGATACAATGTCATGTTTCAAGACAAGCACATATTGTGGAATGATCGTGTCAGCAGAGCAGCCACATTTCAAGTGCTCAGTAGCCACATGTGGTTGGTGGTGGCCATATTGGACAGTATACATGTAGAGACTAATTTGCCCTCACGTTGTTGTGGCAAGGATTGATAATTACCTCCCAATGTTTCTTTTCCCTTCCAGTTTAATAATAGAACTTCAATTTTTAGGTTTTATTTTTTAGCCTCCCCTGCAGCCCGGTGTGGCCATGAGACCAACTTCAGGTCAACGAGATGTAAGTGACAGCCCAAGATTCCACGTTTCTCCTCGTGGGGGAAAGACGTGCTCTTTGCCAGCTCCACTCTGTGTTTAACATCTGACTTGGGATAAAAGATCTTTACAGAGGAAGAATAAGCTGACTTCTCTCCTCTGGAGTCTGGGAGAGAAGAGTGTTCTTGGTCTTGTTTCCTCAGTTGGACTGAGCCCTGAAATGCCTTCACAGAACTGTCATGGCAGTCATGGGCTCTTAGCCCCTGTACTTCTCTGGGAGAGAAATAAGCTTCTGCCTTATTTAAGCCATGGGTATTTTGAGCTTTTGTAATGCTCCTAATCTGAACTGATTCATTTCCATAAGATGGTTTTTGCCCACAACAAAATCAGTCACAGCAAGTAGCAGGTAACCTTGGAAAATACTTTTGGCAACACCTCGTAAAAACATCTGCAGTCCCGTGTCCATTGCAGCATTATTCACAATTGCCAAGATATTGAAACAGTCAAAGTATCGATTGATAGATGACTAGATGAAGAAATTGTGGCATAGATACACAATGGAATACATACTCAGCCTTTAAAAAAGCAGATCCTGCCATCTGTGACAATATGGATGAGCTTAGGGGACATTATGCTAAGTCAAATAAGCCAGACACAGAAAGAAAATTACTGCATGATACCAGCCTGGACAGTATGGTGAAACCCCGTTTCTACTAAAAATACAAAAAATTAGCCAGGCATGGTGACATGTGCCTGTAATCCCAGACACTTGGGAGGCTGAGGCAGGAGAATCACTGAACCCAGGGAGGCGGAGGTTGCAGTGAGCTGAAATCGTGCCACTGCACGCCAGCCTGGGTGACAGAGTGAGACTCTGTCTCAAAAAAAAAAAAAAGAAAAAAGGATAATACTGCATGATCTTACTTGTAAGTGACATCTAAAAAACTAAATTCAATAAATTGAATATGTAGAACCAGAGAGCAAAAGGGCGGATACCAGAGGTGAAGGGGGCCGGGAGGGGAAGGGTCGAAATGGGAAGATATAGGTCAAAGAGTACAAAGTTGCACAACTGTTGAATGAATAAGTTTAGAAATCTAATGTACAACATGAGGACTACAGTTAATATTCTATTTTATATTGGTAATTTGACAAGACAGTAGATTTTAGGTGCTCTGATCACACACACACATACACACACACACACACATATACATACACAGTGGAAAAGTAGCTATAGAGATAACGTACCAATATATCAATTTACTTGACCATAGTGACCACTTCACTATGTATATGCATGTCAAGATAAGTATATTGGCCAAGCACAGTAGCTCACGCCTGAAATCCCAACATTTTGGGAGTCAAAGGCAGAGGATTGCTTGAGTCCAGGAGTTCAAGACACGCCTGGGAAATATAGTGAGACCCCATCTCTACAAAAAATTTAAAAATTAGCTGAGCATGGTGGTGTGTGCCCGTAATCACAGCTACTTGGGAGGCTGAGGCAAGAGGATTGTCTCTACAGAAAAAAAAAATTAGTTGGATGTGGTAGTATGTGTCTGCAGTCCCAGCTACTCAGGGGCGCTAAGGCAAGAGCATCACTTGAGCCCAGGAGTTGGAGGCAGCAGTGAGCCATGGTTGCACTGCTATGCTCCAGCCTGGACAACAGAGTGAGGCTCTGCTTCTCACAGAAAAAAAAAAAAAAGGTAAGTATCTGAAAATATACTCTACACCTTAAATATATTCAATTAAAAAAGGAATAAGAAAGTAAGAAGTAGCAATTTTTTCCATTTTCCATAGTTATAACACTGACAATAAATTTAGTTCTGTTGATCGAAAAACAAAAATTTTTAAAAATAAGTCATTAGTTTTTTTTAAAGTTCATTAGCCATTGTTTCTGTGACAGTCATTTTATTTCCCTTGCACCTTTGTGACTGAGGTTTCGTGTAGTGACACGGGCATAAGGAGGACCCTGCGTGGGTCCCCTGAAATGTGGTCGCAAAGCAACCACCAGTCCACATTCCTCGGTCCACAAGGATGTCACGTGAGACTTTTGCTAAGTGTCTTGCTGAAATAAGTCATTTCTGACTATGATATTTTCCTGCTCGTCCAGTGCAGTGCTACGGCATGGAAACGAGGCTGTCTGGCACAAGCTCAGGTTTCAGGGAACTCATGAGAGTGCCTAGCAGTCATTACTTTCTTTAATAAATGCGCACAGAGCCCCTTCGATCATCTGTTCCCGAGTTTTCCTGAAGCTCAACATTAAATGTAACCGGCACACAGACCCGTAAGCCACCTTTCCTGTTGTGTGGAAAATCTGGAACTCATTCACCCATCTCCTTTCTTTTGCTGTCTCTCCATTCCCCCCAGTTTCTCCGGTTCAGATGGTCCTGTGATCACATCTGCAAGTTCTTTCAGGACTCTGGGGTGCCATCTAGCTAAGCCAACAGCCATCCCTGCTCTCATTTTAAGCAGTTAGATGCTCTCTCTGCCTGTGTTGAGAGCATTCAACTTGGGCTAAAGATCATTCTGCTTGACAGAAAACAAAAGCTTTATCTTTTGTGCTGTTTTATCAGATACATTACACTTTTTTCATTTACATTGATGATCTTTCTTTTTGTCTTTCCTGGATCTATCAGGGCAAAATGTTATTTGCTGTCCCTAATATGCTTTACACTGCAAAATCTCATTAAGTAGATATCAGTTTAATTCAAGATATACTATCCAGAGCTGCAAGGATTCCCTTGCTGCTATAGGATCCATTGGTATGATAGGTTAATTTGTATTATTATAAATATACTAAAGGATTCCACATGTAGTTCTATTTTTTCCTATTCCTTTCAGTTTTGAATTAGTCTTCAGTCTTTGTCATATATTACAAATAGTGTTTTTAAATTAGTAAGTATCAGAAGTAACATGCATCATGTACTAAATCACACCATTCTGTTCTCCATAAATGATGTCGGTATCAGAAGGTACATATTTCTTTCTCTCCATGCTTCCTGTCCAGTGAACATGTTTACATGCCCATTCGTGGCTGATCTGTCAGATCTCCAAACACCAAAGAAGGCCTGCAAAACCTTACACATTGGCCTCTTCGAGGACCAAACCAACTGAAAACCTGTATTGGCTGCGTGAGTCCCAGTTCCCATGAGGGATGTCACCCAGCCACCTGGTGCTGACGCTGTGCATTGCTGCAGAGGAGGCCTCTGTTTCCTCCAAAGCTGGTCAACTCTCACTGTAGGATTTCCACTGAGGGGCATGGCAGGACTTTCCTAAGGGGGCTGCAGAAATAACCCAACAATCACCCCGCTTTCCTCCCATTGCTGCCTGTTCTTCAGTGCATTTTTACATTTGGCTGGGGAGCCTCAGCCATTGCAGGAAAGGGAGTCTGGGAGAAGGCTAATGGGAGAGAGGCCCCTTATAACTGCTTCAATTTGAGCAGATTTATTCCTGTTTTCAAAACTTGTATTTGTTGTATTAGTCAGAGTTGCTCAGAGAAACAAAATTAATAGATGATTGATAGGTAGATGGATAGACAGATAAATAGATGAGAGAGGACATGTTAGAGGAGTTGGCTCACCCAGTGATGGAGGCTAACAAGTCCCTTGAGAGGCCATCTACAAGCTGGAGAATTTGAGGTGCCAGTAATATGGCTCAGTCCAAGTAAAAAGGCCTCGGGACCCGAGGGTCACTGGTACAAGTCCTGGAGTGCAAAGGCCAGAGAACCTGGGGTTCAGTCTAAAAGCAGAAGAAGAGCTTTCCTAGCTCCGGAAGAGAGAGAGACCAATTTGCCGTTCTTCTGATTTTGTTCTGTGTAGACTCCAGCCAATTGGATGGTGCAAATCTTCCCCACTTAGGTACGTCCGACTGCCACGCCAGTCTCCTCGGAAACACCCTCACTGACACACTCCAGAATAATGTGTTATCAGTTCTTTAACTTGACACCTAAAATTAGCTGTCACATTTGGCATCCTCCAAAGATTTTGTTTCAAAAAAAATCCTTCGAGATGGTTTATAGTAATAACTATCTTTGGAGGCTACTCCTATCTGCCCCCCCACTTAAGGGTGGTAGATTTCGCAAATAAAAATACATGACGTTCGACTGAATTTGAATTTTGGATATGTAATAAGATTTTTTTAGTATAAGTACGTCCCGTATTTTTCATGGGCCATATCTATACTGAAGAATGATCAGTTGTTTACATGAAATTCCAAGTCAGCTGGCAGTCCTTCCCTATCCAATGAACCAGCGGCCCTTTGTCCCACTCCAGAGTCGGACAAAGCGTGCCTTGTCTCACTGACCCCTGTTGTGGATGAGCCCTGCGTCCTGCAGCAGCAAAGTAGGGCCACGCCCCTCAGGCCCGGCCTCTGCTCTCTTCTCACTCCGCTCCAGGCCTCACGGACCCAGCTCACCTTAACGTTTATCATCAGAACCAACGCCCCTTTCAGGCTTCCGGGGCAGGCTGACTTTCATTTCTCTTTATCACTGCAAATGACCCACATCAGCCTTTCCAGCTGTCAGCTGGGAAACAGAATCCTTCAGTGATTTCCCAACAGAGGCTCTTAGCCGAGACTGTCGATCTACAGTTGGCGGGTGTTAGGGGTGAGGGTGGCGGGGGCTGACAGATCCCGAGGAAGGGCCCAGAGGTTGAGGGAGGTGGGAAGGAGGAAATGTGTTCTGCCACAGCTGTAAAAGGAAAGGAAGGATCTAGAAGATGGCTTAAAAAAGGATCCCGTCTAAGATAGCAAAGACGTCTGACCACGTGCTTCTGGTACTTCCCATCTTTTCTCAGCAAAGAAGGAGGAGCCTCCAAGGTGGAGTTTGAGCGCATTCGCGGGTCTGCCATTTAGGGGCCTCGCCCAGCCAGGAGCCAACTGTGGAACCTTCCTGGCCTTTCCCCATGGAACGGGTGCTAGTGCCTGTCGTGCTGGGGTTGCGTGGGTGTTAAATGAACTAACTCTCAAAGTTGGATTCCTATGCCTTCCTTTCTCCATTTTCCAAAACTAAATTTCTTTTCTCTCACCAAATAAAACTGAAGTTAAGGCTGGGTGTGGTGGCTCACGCCTGTAATCCCAGCACTTTGGGAGGCCGAGGCAGACGGATCACTTGACCTCAGTAGTTTGAGACCAGTCTGGCCAACATGGTGAAGCCCTGTCTCTACTAAATATATAAAAATTAGCTGGACGTGGCGGGGCATGCCTCTAATTCCAGCTACGCAGGAGGCTGAGGCATGAGAATTGCTTGAACCCAGGAGGTGGATGTTGCAGTGAGCTGAGATCACACCACTGCACTCCAGCCTGGGCGGCAGAGTGAGACTCTGTCTCATAAAAGTAAAAATGAAGTTAAACAAAATAAAATGATTATGCCTTGGAGAGAATAAAGTGAGGAGGAAAAAAAGAAAATAATCATCTAAAAATATTGACCTTAAAGCAAATTACGCAACTTAATTTGAAAATATGCCAATCAGCCAGGGAATATGAGGAGATTCTGTTGATGGACAGTGGACTGAACACACACATTTACTGCTTCTCCTTCCAGAAACATGACTGAAATTATGGCAAAGGGACAAACAAAAGCTGTAAACACACAGAACAAAGAGTACAGGAGGGAAGACAATAGCAAAGGCCGAAAGCAGGAAGAGTGGTGAGCTGACTCTGCTCCCCATAAGGCAGTTCGGTTTCCCACGGGAAGCACAAGGCAGCCAGGGAAATGGCAAGGCAGTGCCATTCTGGAAGAGAGATAAAGGAGGGAATGGAACAGGGCAGGTACATCCTTAGGACCCTCCCTTACCTTCAGCTGAGTGAGTCCCACCTTGTTGGGGGGTGGGGGTGTGTGCAAGTTGCTTCCTGAATGTTTGCTGTCAGGTGTAAGCCCCACAGGCAAGAAATCGAATATTTTTCTTTTCTTCTGGGGAAGACGATCAACATGAGAGAAAAATACCTAAAAATCCTGAAACTGCGGGTGTGGAAGGGTCCTCACTGAAGAAGCTCAGCCTCCAAGCAAGCCTAAGCTCCCTTCCATATATGCAAAGTATTCAAACAGCTTTTTAGTAGTTAAATTTTATGCAACGACAGGAAGCCAAGGATGATCAGACATCTGAGGGGGAGTTTCGTATATGAAAGGTGTAGTTCTAAACATCAGTTGGGGGGAAAAATCAATTCAGAGGAAACCTGGGCTATCCATAAAAGTAAAAACTTAAAAAAATTCAGGAACATTCTCACAGAGATGAACAAATATTTTATCCATGCAACAAAAACAAGATGTCACCAAAAAACTTTTCAGGAAAAAACCCAACTCTTTTTTGTTTTGTTTTGTTTTAGACAGAGTTTTTGCTTTTGTTGCCCAGGCTAGAGTGCAGTGGCACAATCTCAGCTCACTGCAACCTCCACCTTCTAGTTTTAAGTGATTCTCCTGCCTCAGCCTCCCAAGTAACTGAGATTACAGGCACCTACCACCACGCCCAGCTATTTTTTTGTATTTTTAGTAGAGACGGGGTTTCACCATGTTGGTCAGGCTGGTCTCGAACTGCTGACCTTGTGATCCACACGCCTCGGCCTCCCAAAGTGCTGGTATTACAAGTGTGAGCCACCGCTCCTAGCAACCCAACTCTTAAAAAATTGAAGTACCCACATTTAAGATGCCTGTAACCATAAGACATCCCATTATTTTCTGTACCATTAAAAAAAGAAAGCCATGCATGGTGGCTCACTCCTATAATCCCAGCATTTTAAGAGGCCAAGGCAGGAGGATTGCTTGAGCCTGGGAGTTTAAGACCAGCCTGGCTAATAGAGAAAGATGCCATCTCTACAAAATTAAAAGATAAAAATTAGCCTTGTGTGGTGGTAAACACCTGTAGTGAGCTATGATCATGCCATTGCATTCCAGCCTGACCAGCAAAGCAAGATCTTGCCTCAAAAAAAAAAAAAAAAAGAAAAGAAACAAAACAAAAAAACAAAAGAAAACCACTAACCAATGTATGACACTGCTTAACATTTACAAGTTTTGCCTATTGAAAAAGTCTTTTAGTGTTACTTAGAGATAAATGTATGAAATATCACCATTGCTTGTTTATATAAAAGAAAAAATAAGCAAAACACTTTACCTAAGGAATTCATAAACATCTTCACATTTAAAGTGTGAGTTCTCTGAAACCAGTTCCCAGCTCAGAATTATTGACATTGTTTTTTCCCCATTTAATATCTTTCTCCATGTCATTAAGAGTATTGATGATGCATTATATTTTAGCCAATTGTTCAACTAGTGTCAGAGATTTTTTTTCTAAGCTATTGATACCAATTTTCAAATTTTGAAGCTAGCACTTAATTTGGCTTCATTTAACTTAAATAATCATTTCGCTTTTCTCCATTGAATCGCATCACTGAATGTCATGCTGTGTTGGCCCAAGGTCTGCAGGAATCTTCTGACAAACTAAGTTTCAATGCTTCAATGATAATCCTGTACAATGCACAAATCGGTCATACCAACTCCTTGTTGCTTTGAAAGTTTACTCATTTATTCCAAAAGATTTGACATTTTTACTGCCTTCAGTTGCATTTCCTGATATGTAGTATCAACATGTGTGGCATCAACCATGCATATAACTCAACTGAGGAGACGGCAAGCTTGTGTATGCAGAAGCAATGGCAATGACGCTGTGACTGGTACCTGAACAATGGTCATTGTCACGGTTCATTATTTATGCAATACATTCTGACCACAGAGGTTATAAACTGTGAAAAACATACATCTTAGAATCAATTAAGAACATTTAAAAAATAGCACTCACAGGCCAGGCACGGTGGCTCACGCCTGTAATCCCCGCACTTTAGGAAGTCGAGGCGGGTGGATCATGAGGTCAGGAGATCGAGACCATCCTGGCTAACACGGTGAAACCCTGTGTGTATTAAAAATACAAAAATTAGCCAGGCGTGGTGGCATGCGCCTGTAGTCTCAGCTACTCAGGAGGCTGAGGCAGGAGAATTGCTTGAACCTGGGAGGCGGAGGTTGCAGTGAACCATCTCAAAAAAAAACCAGAAAGATAAAGAAAAAATAGCACTCACTAGAACAGATGGAAGATAAAATTTAAGAAATCTCTCAGAGAATAGGAAAAAAAAGACACAGAAAAATAAAACGAAAGAGAAAAGATAAGAAAATTAGAGAACCAAACCAGAAAGTCCAACAAATGAATAACAAGGGTTTGAAAGAGAAGAGAGTACAGAACATAATAGAGAAAACAACAAAGAAATGATTTGAGACCATTTCCTGAAACTGACCTATAAGAGTTTTCAGGCCCAGCACTGTGGCTCACACCTGTAATCCCAACAATTTGGGAGGCCAGAGGATCACATCAGCCCAGGAGTTTGAGACCAGCCTGAGCAACATAGGGAGACCTTATCTCTGCAAAAAAAATTTTAAAATTAGCTCAGTGTGGTGGCACACACCTGTAGTCCCAGCTACTTGGGAGGCTGAGGTGGGACGATCACTTGAGCCCAGGAGTTTGCTGCCACAGTGAGCCGTGATTGCACCACTGCACTCCAGTCTGGGTGATAGAGCAAGAGCCTGTCTCAATTTAAAAAAAAAAAAAAAAGCAGCTTTCAGATGGTAAGAGCACACAAAGTGCCAAGAATAGTTATAGTAAGACTTTAGGGTACATCATTGTGAAGAATGAAGAACTTAAAAGATCTTAAAAACTTCCCAACAGGGCTGGGCATGGTGGCTCACACTTGTAATCCCAGCATTTTGGGAGGCCAATGTGGGAGAATTGCTTGAGGCCAGGATTTTGAGTCCAGCCTAGGCAGTATAGTGAGACCCCACCTCTACAAAAAAATTTTAAAACTTACCCAGAGGCCGGGCACGGTGGCTCAAGCCTGTAATCCCAGCACTTTGGGAGGCCGAGACGGGCGGATCACTAGGTCAGGAGATCGAGACCATCCTGGCTAACACGGCGAAACCCCGTCTCTACTAAAAACACAAAAAATTAGCCGGGCGAGGTGGCGGCGCCTGTGGTCCCAGCTACTCGGGAGGCTGAGGCAGGAGAATGGCGGGAACCCGGGAGGCGGAGCTTGCAGTGAGCTGAGATCTGGCCACTGCACTCCAGCCTGGGTGACAGAGCGAGACTCCGTCTCAAAAAAAAAAAAAAAAAAAAAAAAAAAAAAAAAAACTTACCCAGGCATAATGGTGTGCACCTATAGTTGTAGCTACTTGGGAGGGTAGGATCACTTGAGCCCAGGAGTTTGAGGCTACACCTCTAGTCTGGGTGACAGAGCAAGACACCATCTCTATTTTTTTAATACAGTCATATTACTGTGAAATGATCCAAAGTTTTATTCTTAAGAGGGTCTTGTGCCCCAGTTACAGGGAAAATTCTTTTTTTTCTTTTCTTTTATTATTATTATTATTATTTTTAAATTATACTTTATGTTCTAGGGTACATATACACAATGTGCAGGTTTGTTACATATGTATACATGTGCCATGTTGGAAGACACCATCTCTAAAAACAAAAACAAAACAAAGAAACTTGCCAAAAAAAAAATCTGATTTCTTAGAAAGGAACAGGTCTTAGAATGGTTCTGGACTTCTTAATGACTACATTGTATGCAAATAAAAGAAAATAATATAAAAATTCACAGGAAAATGATATTTGTATTTAGATTTCTCTTTCCAGTCAAATTTTGATTAGATATGAGACTGGAATGAAGATCTCTCCAGATGTTCAAGGTCTCAAAACATTGATCTCTGAGTACCCTTTCCCAGAAAGATACTAGAGAAAGCATTCCACCAAAATAAGTGAAAGAACTTAAAAGAAGACATTCCGTGAAGAGACTGAGAGAAAATCAGATGTATTGAGAGGAGATTTAGACCATGGGAAAATTTAGAAATATGCTAATATATGTTGCTTAGAAAACTAAGCAAAGGCAAATACTTGACATTTACTAACCCCAGTGAAAATACAAAGTTAGCAGTAGAGGAAAAGTCATCATCGTATACTGTATGGCTCAGCTACACAGCAGTGGCTAGCATTTAGAGTCATAGTAATCAGTGAATATTGATGTACTCAAAATTGGGATATGTAATGGGAGTATGGGAGGTGGTCAAGTAACATTTGTAGGAGATGGGGACATGGAAGGAGGCAGCGAAGAAGTAAGTCCTTACCTTCTGATGTGGGAAGTCAGCAGATGGTACCTAAAAACGAAAAATCAAGAAATAGCAGTGTAAGTGTGCTATTAGCGATAGGAAGATGAAGACCAACAGTTGTTGCTGAAAGTTTGAGAGTAGTTTCCTTCTGCTATGATTTGAATGTTTTTCCCTCCAAAGCTCATGTTAACATGTAATTGTGATTGTAACAGTATTAACAGGTGGGATCTTTAAGAAGAGTTTGTGAGGTCCTGCGGGCTCTAGCCTCCTGAATGGACTCACGCTGCATTACTGTGGGAATGGGTTCACTTCTTTTTGTGCTCTCTCTCACCGTCTTTTGACCCTTCCAGTATGTGGCACCTTCCACCATGTTATGTGGCAACAAGAAGACCACCACCAGATGCTGACATCTGATATTGGACTTTCAGCCTCTAGAACTGTGTGCCAACAAATTTCTGTTCATTAAAAATTACGCAGTTGAGGCTGGGTGCGGTGGCTCACGCCTGTAATCCCAGCACTTTGGGAGGCTTAGACAGGTGGATCACCTGAGGTCGGGAGGTTGAGACCAGCCCGGCCTACATGGAGAAATCCCGTCACTATTAAAAATACAAAATTAACCGGGTGTGATGGTGCATGCCTGTAATCCCAGCTACTCGGGAGGCTGAGGCAGGGGAGAATCACTTGAACCCGGGAGGCGGAGGTTGCAGTGAACTGAGATCACATCATTGCACTCCAGCTTGGGCAACAAGAGCGAAACTCTGTCTCAAAAAAAAAATTACGCGGTCTGTGGTATTCTATTATCGCAATACAAAATACACTAAGACATTTCTAGACATTTGATAGCCAGAACTAGAATGAAAAGGCAGTGCAAGGGACTGCTCTTTTTTACAGTAAACCTTATAGAATCATTTCATTCATTAAAGTGATATGCGTAATAAATAAATAATAACAAAATATTTGGAGAGTAGAAACAATAAAAGAGGCATCGTAATGAGGTAATTACCAGAATGGGAGGCTGGGGCCCAAGTCTTTTAACTTCTGTAAGACTCAGTTTCCTCACATATAAAATACAAATTATAGTAGGGACCATAATTTTCTGGGCTGATCACAAGGGATAAAAAAACTAAGATACATATAAAGGTCTTGTAAATTTAAAACACCATAGAAATGTAGAAAATTGTATTTATTAAGTGTGTAAGGCAAAAGGCAGAGTAATAAAACTAGTGTAATGCAAAGAAACATCTGGCTCTTTGATACTTGTCTGCAGTCCTCAGAAACTTGAACTGAAAAATCTCTGCCATTCATAGTAGATGGCATGGTTAATGTTTATGGAAAAGAAGATGGTGCCACCTTTCACAGAGCACTGAGGCTGCTCTTATGAAACAAAACACCAATGGAGTCTGCAGCCAAACTAGTGTTTTATGTGCATTGTACACATATCCAATGTGTATCACATGATGCTTCCCAAGGTTGCTCCTGAGCCATCTTGCCTACATGCCACACAAACATGGCTGTCCATTTTGGCTGCTACAACAAAATACCTTGTAAACAGCAGAAATCTGTTTTCTACAGTCCTAGAGGCTGAGGAATCCAAGATCAATGTGCGAACAGATTCTGTGTTGGGTACGGGCCGTTCTCAGGCCTTCTTGCTGTGTCCTCACATGATGAAAGAGGGGAACAAAGGACCGCTTCTGTAAGACACTAATCCCATTCACGAGGGCTCCACCTTCATGACCTAATCAACTCATAAAGGTCTCACCTATTAATACTAATGCATTGGAGAAAGATTTCAACAAACGAATTTTGGGGGTGACACAAACATTCAGACTATAACAGGGACCAAGTCTGTGGTGTAGGTAATAATACTGCACATATTTCAAATTCTTGGTTTTGAAAATATGCTGTGGCTATGTAAGATGTTATCACTGGGGGAAGCAGGGTGGCAGGAACACACTGTACTATTTTTACAACTGCTCGAAAGTCTAAAAGTAATTCAAAACAAAAAGTTAAAAAGTAAGTATTTAGATCCAACCAATGCCCCAATTTAAAGAGAATCCAAACTACATCTGGACCCCAAAGGAGGTCTGAACCTTCCAAGAACACTGGACTGTGCGGTGCTACAGCAAGTGAAAGGCTGTATCAACACCTAACAGGCTGATCTCTTCTCACCAAGGAACGGGCTTTTCCCATTTCCATTTTCATGAACCATTGGTTCAATACTTCCCCTGAAGCCACAGTTTCATTCATGCCATTAAGAAAAATTATCAGGTATATTCGCCAACCTTGGGAAAAGAATATAATCATTTTGTTTTCTTTCAGACACAAAGTAGGAAATCAGAAGCCCTGGGTAACTTGAAAATCCCAACTTTGTTTTATTTAAGGGATGCCAAGACTCCTTGTGCCCCTGGCACTGTGGGTGGGGAAATTTCCTGCATGCCAAATTGCTAATGCAAGATGCATTAGCCCATAGCTTTAGACGTTCCAGATTTCTTGGCACCAAAGGGTTATGAATAATCCTCTGAACTCCCCTTGACTGTTGGAGGACTTTCAAAATATTTTCTAGTCCTTACTTCTACTGCCCTTTGATCTTGTCAGGGAGAATGCAGGAGACCAACTTCTTTATTTCCTGGACTAGCAGCAATGCTTCTCCAACTTTAACAAACATAGGAATTACCTGGTAAAAATACAGACTCACAGGCCACACTCCTTGAAATTCTGGGATGGGGCAAGTTGTACCCAATACTGACAATGATTCCGGGTGATCTGATGTGGGGTTGACTATATATCACACTGTGAAAATCACTGGCAGAGAGATATAAAAGATAAAGAACATCCTAAAAAAGTGCTTTGAAGGCTGGGCATGGTGGCTTATGCCTGTAATCCCAGCACTTTGGGAAGCTGAGGCCAGTGGATCATATGAGGTCAGGAGTTCAAGACCAGCCTGGCCAACAATGACGAAACCCCATCTCTACTAAAAATACAAAAATTAGCCAGGTGTGGTGGCCGGCACCTGTAATCCCAGCTACTTGGGAGGCTGAGGCAGGAGAATTGCTTGAACCCAGCAGGCTGCAGTGAGCTGAGATTGTACCACTGCACTCCACACTCCAGCCTGGGTGACAGAGAGAGACTCTGTCTCAAAAAAAAGAGCTTTGATGTGGTTTGGATGTCTGTCCCTTCCAAATCTCATGTTGAAAGTGGAATCTACTGGGAGGTATCGAATGATGGAGATGGGTCCCTCATGAATGACTTAGCACCATCCCCTTGGTGATGAGTGAGTTCTTTCTTACTTAGTTTACACGAGATCTGGTTAAGAGTCTGGGACCTCCCCCTTCTCTCTCTTGCTTCCTCTCTCATCATGTGATACAGCAGCTTCCCCTTCACCTTCCGCCATGATTGTAAGCTCCCCGGAGCCCTCACCAAAAGCAGATGCCAGCACCACCCTTCCTGTACAGCCTGCAGGACTGTGAACCAAAATACACCTCTTTTCTTTATAAATTACTCAGTCTCATATATTCCTTTATAGCAACACAAACAGACTAATGCATCTTTAAAAGAAAAGAAAAAAAAGAAGAAAGAAAGAGAAAGAAAGAAAGAAGGAAAGAAAGAAAGAGAGAAAGAAAGGACGGAAAAGAAAAGAAAGAGAAAGGAAGAAAGAAAAAAGAAAGAAAGAAGGAGAAGAAGGAAGGAAGGAGAAAGAAAGAAAGAAAAAGAAAGAAAGAAAGAAAGAAAGAGAGAAAGAAAATGGCTCACTATCCACAAGATTTAGTTAAAAGATTACATGAAAACCAAAGGGTTTTGGTGAGGCATGGTGACTCGCACTTGTCCCAGCACTTTGAGAGGCCAAGGTGGGAGGATTGTTTGAGCTCAGGAGTTTGGATCCAGTCTGGGCAACACAATGAGACTCCGTCTCTCCAAAAAAATAAAAAATTAGCTGGGGATGGTGGCGTGTGCCTGTGGTCCCAGCTACTCAGAGTGGGGACTCTGCTCTCTGACGTAAGGTTTTCTGTTTTGTCCTACAACACTATGGGAGGCAAAGTAAGTCATGGGGTCACACCTTAAGGTCAATGGGAGTGGAGTAATGAACTGCAATCCTACCATGTGTCTGGAGGGTGGAGAGCAAGAAATATTTGATGAATATCACAAAGGAGTCCTGCAGAGGGTATTTCAGAACAATCATTCAATTGGGAGGATTAATTGAACCCAGGAGGTTGAGGCTGGGGTGAGCAGTGATTGTGCCCCTGCACTCCAGCCTGGGTGACAGAACAAGACCCTATTTCAAAAAATAAAAAAAGAAAAGAAAAGAAAATCAAAGGGTTTAACATGAGCATTGAACCATTAGAAATGAAAATGTGATACTGGTTCATCAGTTCACATTGTAGATATAATTTTCCCTTTAGTAATTAATCATTGAAGAATAAGATACTAGAATTGTCCAGTTATTTTCACCTCTGAGATAATGGCATTGATGTTGTTATTTCAGTAAGCCTAACTGGGACAAAATGAAGCTGAATCCCTTAGTGTTTTCCCCACGTGGTCAACACTTGCATCTAGAGTGACTGAGTTCTTTTCAAAGTAACAAGTAGAGAGTAGAAGTGGGTTAACGTATAGACTTGCTGAGATTACGTGAATTGTGAGTATTTTCGGGAAAGTTCAAGGAGCAAATTGCATTTAAAGCTGGGGCAGTATGGTCTTCAAATAGTTTTTCTTTTTTAGCTACTCCAAGCCAGGTGAGATTTCCCTTTCCTGAACAGCATTCCTATTAGCATCTCATTTACCTTCAAACTTGGCCATTTATCAGCTCTTCACCCACAAAACTTTTGTCCTTGGCAGGACTGAGTTCAGGGCAGAGCACAATCATATCACCTCCTACAGAGCTTTGTATATAGTAACTGAGCAATAAATATGTGTTGTATGAATCCATGAATAAATACATTTAGATGAGCAGCCAGTCAAACCACCGCCACCAGATAAATTCCCTTTGAGAGGGGAGGAATACATGCTCCAAAGAGCCCTAAATTTAGATTCAGAGCAACTAGTCTTTGCTTCCTCAATTTATAACCAGTAAACCAGTGCTGTCCAAGAGAAATATAGCACAGATTACAAATGCAAGTTACCTATGTACTTTTCCATTTTTAGTAGCTCTGTTCTAAAAAGTAAACATAAATAAGCAAAATTAATTTTAAGATCATATTTAACTCATCCAATGTCTCTAAAATATTATTTCATCATGTAATTAAGAAAAACTGTTTTTTCCAACAACCAAGAGCAGGTAAAATATAAACTATTAATGAGATTTGTACATTCCTCTTTCATGCCAGTTTTGAATCTGGTATGTGTTTTATTGGACCAGCCACATTCAAATGCTTGATTGCCGCATGGGGTTGGTGGCCGTGGTGTTGAAGGACACAGCTCCAGAGTTATTTTGGCTGTGAATAAACCCCGATTTCCTTTTTTGGGACACTAGAATAATACCTACCTCGGCCGGGCGCGGTGGCTCAAGCCTGTAATCCCAGCACTTTGGGAGGCTGAGACGGGCGGATCACGAGGTCAGGAGATCGAGACCATCCTGGGTAACACAGTGAAACCCCGTCTCTACTAAAAATACAAAAACTTAGCCGGGCGAGGTGGCGGGCGCCTGTAGTCCCAGCTACTCGGGAGGCTGAGGCAGGAGAATGGCGTAAACCCGGGAGGCGGAGCTTGCAGTGAGCTGAGATCCGGCCACTGCACTCCAGCCTGGGTGACAGAGCGAGACTCCGTCTCAAAAAAAAAAAAAAAAAAAATACCTACCTCATAGGACTTCTGTGAGGATTAAATGAAACCATGAAGTGTGAAGGTGTAGGGTGGCTTCTAACAAGGTTTATTTCTTGCTTTCCATTCATTGATGGTTTATTTCTTGCCAACCGTTCATTCACTGGGGACTCTGCCCTCTGACTTAACGTTTCTATTCTGTCCTATTACATTTTAGGGGGCAAAGTAAGTCATAGGGCCACACCCAAAGGTCAATGGGAGTGGAGTAGAGAACTGCAACCCTACTGCGTGTCTGGAGGGTAGAGAACAAGAAATATTTGATGAATATCACAAAGGAACCATGCAGAGGGTATTTCAGAACCATCATTCTTGGCCAGGCACGGTGGCTCACGTCTGTAATCCCAGCACTTTGGGAGGCTGAGGCAGGCAGATCACGAGGTCAGGAGATTGAGACCATCCTGGCTAACATGGTGAAACCCTGTCTTTACTAAAAATACAAAAAAAAAAAAAAAATTAGCCGGGCGTGGTTGCGGGCGCCTGTAGTCCCAGCTACCACAGAGGCTGAGGCAGAAGAATGGCGTGAACCCGGGAGGCGGAGCTTGCAGTGAGCAGAGATCGCACCATGGCACTCCAGCCTGGGTGACAGAGCGAGACTCCATCTCAGAAAAAAAAAAAGTCATTTTTACTAACTTTCTGAAGGACTCATTTCTCTAGTCCATACTACCACTAGAGATAGCATTTCAAACACAGTTTCTTTCTCCCAGCACATGTTTGTGAAAAGGGGTAAAAAGGATGGGGGAACCCCATGAAACATCCCAAAATGTTTTTTGGGAGGTGAATTAATTTTTTTTTTTTAGAGATGAGGAGGGTCTCACTATGTTGCCCAGGTAGGTCTGTCTTGAATCCCTGGCCTCAAGCGATTGTCCCACCTCAGCCTCCCAAGTTGCTGAGTTACAGGCATGAGCCACCACATTGGGCCCGAAGTGTTCACATACAGTTCATACAAAGGTCTTCATCCTGCTATGTCTTTGCACATGCTGGCCCCGCCTGGAGCACTGCTCATCTGTTCAGAGTCAGGTTAAATGCCACTTGCTTCATCCACTTTTTAGATAGATCTTTCCCATGCGCTCTATGAAGCTGTTCCAGGAGCTGGGGATTCCACAATGAAGAAACATCAACTTTCTGCCCTCCTGAGTTTGCTTGCCTCAGTTTCCTCTACAGAACTTCATCTTTCCCTTTTAAATGGCACTTCTATGACAGACTATTGCAGGACAGTCACTTGTCTGGACGTCTCTCTCTTTCACTTCTCTGGAGAAGGCTAAGAATCTTACTCATATTTAGAGTCAGCTTCTTCATATTCTCTAGGTTTGGAGACAAGGTTGCCTAAAAGATTAGCCTCTGAAACAAAAATGCAGACGTCAACTAGTATGTCAACTAGTATATCCGTCATAGAAGCAACTCACCCTAGGATAGGGCTGCTGATGGGTGAATCTAGGGATAGTGGCCAAGATAGATGAAAAAATCAGCGTAAGAGGTACTAGTGCATTTTATGCTTGATAAAAATGGGACTGGAGAGTAAGAACTGATTATTGAAACACAAGCAAGAGAGCCATGGCATCTGACAGTTCCACCGGCACTAGAGATGCAAAACCTATGGTGGAACAGTTTTCTCATCTGTAAAAAGGGGGTAACAGCTACCTCATGGGCTGTAGAGACTAAACCAGAGAATCTTTGTAAAGTCAAGGAGATAAAACAATATGCTGAGAGATTTCTCCTTGTGATTGACACAACCCAAAAAATAGACCTCCATAGGGAAATACCTGCCACTTACAACCATGCCTTTTTCATTGCATAACAATGCGAATGTACTTACTGCAACTGAACTATCACACTTAAAAATAGCTAAAACGATATTCTACCGCACTGGAGCAATCACAGCAACAAAACAAAAACACATATTTTTCAAGTTTAAGTGGACCTTAAAAGAGCCGGACTCTAGATCTACAAACATCTCTAGCAGAGAAAATTTTTTTTTTTTTTTTTTTTGAGACGGAGTCTGGCTCTGTCGCCCAGGCTGGGGTGCAGTGGCCGGATCTCAGCTCACTGCAAGCTCCGCCTCCCGGGTTTACGCCATTCTCCTGCCTCAGCCTCCCGAGTAGCTGGGACTACAGGCGCCCGCCACCTCACCCAGCTAGTTTTTTGTATTTCTTAGTAGAGATGGGGTTTCACCGTGTTAGCCAGGATGGTCTCGATCTCCTGACCTCGTGATCTGCCCGCCTCGGGCTCCCAAAGTGCTGGGATTACAGGTGTGAGCCCCCGCGCCCGGCTGCAGAGATAAATTTTCTAAAGAGCTTAAAATGCTTTCGTACTGAAAAGATGCCAATATTATGTATATCCAGCAATTGTGTCCATTAATATTCTCTTGATAATGCTTTATCTTTTCCTAATTTTTTCTTGCATTAAGAAATCAATAACCCTCCCCCCCACACACACACAAAAGAAAAGTGGGTAAAGGGCAAATTTCTGAAATATTATTATTAAATGTTTAAATATTTAGAAGTATTAAAATATGTGCAACAGTTTGCACAACTCTTCTTGTGATTCAGCAAAGAATATCTCGGCCAGGCGTGGTGGCTCATGCCTGTAATCCCAGCACTTTGGGAGGCCGAGGTGGGCAGATCACTTGAGGTCAGTAGTTCAAGACCAGCCTGGCCAAAATGGTGAAACTCCGTCTCCACAAAAATTAGCCGTGCATGGTAGCACGAGCCTGTAATCCCAGCTGCTCTGGAGGTTGAGGCAGGAGAATCTCTTGAATCTGGTAGACAGAGATTGCAATGAGCAGAGATGGCGCCACTACACTCCAGCCTGGGCAACAGAAAGAGAGTCCGTCTCAAAAAAAAAAAGAGAAGGATTTCTTATGCATTGCCTATAGCTAAACATTAGACAGACAATACCATAGTGTGACAGAAATAATTGTCTCATGTGTCATAGTGAGTGAATCATTCAATTAAATAAGCAATTACATGATCATTTCCAGTAGAGGCTGCTGCCATTCATTTCAAAATCATATCATATAGCTTTAGAAGAAAACTTTAAGATGATGTACTAAAATTATTCATTCAGAAACCAGAAATTGTTAAATACTTCCCCTCTGTCTCATCACTTTGTTGTTGTGTGTGTGTGTGGTTTTTTTTGTTGTTGTTTATTTTTTTTCTTTGGAGAAAGTGTCTCGCTCTGTTGCTCGGCCTGGAATGCAGTGGCATCATCATGACTCCTGGGCTCAAGTGATCCTCCCACCTCAGCTTCCTGAGTAGCTGCCACTACGGGCATGCGCCACCACACCCGACTAATTTTTACATTTTTTTTGTAGAGACAAGGTCTCACTATGTTGCACAGACTGGTCTTGAACTCCCTGCCTCAAGTGATCTTTCTCAGCCCTGCAAAATATTGGGATTACAAGCATGAGCCATCGCACCCCGCCTCATCACTTTGAATAATACATTTTAAATCTGTAAACCATTATTTTAGGCCGGGCGCGGTGGCTCAAGCCTGTAATCCCAGCACTTTGGGAGGCCGAGACGGGCGGATCACGAGTTCAGGAGATCGAGACCATCCTGGCTAACACGGTGAAACCCCGTCTCTACTAAAATACAAAAAAAATTAGCCGGGCGAGGTGGCGGGCGCCTGTACTCCCAGCTACTCGGGAGGCTGAGGCAGGAGAATGGCGTGAATCCGGGAGGCGGGGCTTGCAGTGAGCTGAGATCCGGCCACTGCACTCCAGCCTGGGCAACAGAGCTAGACTCCGTCTCAAAAAAAAAAAAAAAAAAAAAAAAAAAACCATTATTTTATAAAAGTTATACAGACTAATCTAGGGAAAACTAAATACTATTCCTACTTTAAGGAAAACCATTGTCTAATGATAAACTTTAAAAAGAATTATAATTAGCCAGGCATGATGACATAGCCCTGTAGTCCCAGCTACTCAGGAGGCTGAGGCACTAGAATTGCTTGAACCCAGGAGGTAGAGGTTGCAGTGAGCCGGGATCGTGCTACTGTACTCCAGCCTGGGTGATGAGTGAGACTGTCTAAAAAAGAAAAAAAGAAAGAAAATTCTCAGAAATTATTTCCATAATTAGCAAGTACATAGAATTGATGTATGATGGAAGAGATAGAGTCTAAGGTAAATTATCACAATTCTGCAAACTATCCAAAAGTAATATTTTACAACATAAAAATATTATATATTAAAGCACATTAAATAGCATTCCCACTAAAAGGAACCAGGGCTGTCTGGAAAAAAGGCTAATTTCAGTTTGGGGGTAGGGAAAGTACAACAAGGTAGGCCTGGATCATTTTTGTTTGAGAAGATAAGAAAGTGTTCAAAACACACAAAAACAAGTAGAAAAGACACAGGAGCTGAATGCAGTGGCTCACGCCTGTATTCCCAACACTTTAGGTGGCCCAGGTGGGAGGATCCCTTGAGGCCAAGAGTTCAAAACAAGTCTGGGCAACATAGTGAGACCCTATCTGTATACAATTTTTAAAAAATTGGCTGGGCATGGTGGTCCACACCTGCTGTCCTAGCTACTTGGGAGCTTGCGGTGGGAGGATCCCTTGATCCCAGGAGTTGGAGGCTGCAGTGAATGAGCCAGTGCACTCTAGCCTGGGTGACAGAGCAAGACTTTGTCTCCATTTAATAGTAACTAAAAAAAAGACACAGGAGTCTACTAGAAGAGGCTTCACTGGCCAAATTTGGAAAACTTTGAGCATCCAAAAAAAAAAAAAGACATCTGGCGCATAATACCTTAACCAAATGATCAAATATGACATCCCTGATGTTAGGGCAAACTGACATGACGCACCTGCTGGTATGAGAAGAACACACTACCATCTGGGCCAGTCAAAGTGAATAATCTGAATTTAATTCCAAGACAGTCTACAAAACAATTGGCCTGGACACTTTACAGGTTGTATCTCAAAAGAAAAAAAAAAAAGGCAGCAGAACCACTTGAAATTAAAGGAGATGAAAGTTACATGACGTTAAATGCAACACTTCATCCTAGACTGAATCCCTGATTTTTTAAAAAAGAAGAATTTATGAACAGTATTATTGGGAAAACTGGTGAAACTTGATTATTGGTGGTTATTTTAAATATTTCAATAGTAAGTAAATTTTTGATAATAGTATATCAATGTCAAATTGCTTGAATATGATCAAGGTAAAGTGGTTATATAGGAAACGATCCTTTTTTCTTAGGATTGAGGAATTAAATAGGAATATAGCATAATGATAGAAGTTCTTTGTGCTATTCTTTTAACATGTCTATAGGTTCAAAAATTTTCAAAACAAAATGGGAAAAATCACATTAACAAAACTCTAGTAAAAGGTTCTTTACTATGCATGTTTGATTTATCCATATTTTTGCTTAACATTGTCTTTGTCTGACCTTGTCGACATAAAAGGAGGAGGCTGTGGCACAAAATAAGATTTAAGGAGTTTACCTGTGCCAAAGTGTAGACAGCTGCCCAGAAGACTTAGACCCAAGAAACCTTGAATGTGAGCTCCGTCCAGCCGTTGTTACAAGAAAGTTTTTAAAGGCAAAAAAGAGGGACGAGGAGTGAGCTCATACAAAGTTGTTGTCAGGAACTCTCTCTGGTTTCAGAAGTAACAGGGATTAGTGACTGGCTATACACTGCTCGCCTATAGGGTACGGCTTATAGTGTCCAGTGTGGCATTATTAGGGTAATTTATAGCTACTTGTGGCAATAGCAAACAGTTTCAAGAGATGAATACATAGCTTACGAGGGACGTGATTGCTGTCTCATTTTAATGGCTCTCTGGTCCTGATAATTTAAAAGGACTCGCATTCCTCAGATAATGGATTTTTTTCTAAGCCAGGCATTGTGGCTCAATCCTGTAATCCCGGTGACAAGCAGGAGGCTGAGGTGGAAGGAAGGATCACCTGTGTTCAATAGCAGCCTGGGCAGCAAAGGGAGGCCTTGTTCCCCATAACCCCAAAATGTAAAGAATTAGCCAGGCATGGTGGCCCACACCTGTAGTCCCAAGCTACTTAAGAAACTGAGGCAGGAGGACCCCTTGAATCCAGGAGTTTGAGGCTGCAGTGAGCCATGATCAAACCACCATACTTCAGCCTGAGTGGCAGAGAGAGACCTCGACTCTTGAAAAAAAAAGAAAGAAAGTTCTTTTGTTTTGTTTTGTTTTGAGATGAGTCTTGCTCTGTCGCCATGCTGGAGTGCAGTGGCACAATCTCCGCTCACTGCAACCTTTGCCTTCTGTGTTCAAGCGATTCTCCTGCCTCAACCTCTGGAGTAGCTGGGATTACAGGCACGTACAACCACACCCAGCTAATTTTTGTATTTTTAGTAGAGAAGGGGTTTCACCATGTTGGCCAGGATGGTCTCGATCTCCTGACTCGTGATCCACTCTCCTTGGCCTCCCAAAGTGCTGGGATTACAGGCGTGAGCCACCGAGCCCAGCTTTTTTTTCTCAACCTTGTCTTGTGAATTTTTATGTTGAGGTTTGTAAGTTATTTTCTAGTACTTTAAACACAGTAATTGTTTTGGACCACATGTAATAGACAATTAATGCAGTTAAATCTCCCTGGCCTGAAGTTTATGCTTTTGGTAAATTAAGGAAATTATAAAGAGCACACATTCTACCTTGTTGGAATTTGGCCATCATGGGCCATCATGTTGCATGGCTGGATGGTGAATGAGAAGATGAAAATAGGGTCAGGAAATTTTAAAGCTGGAAGAGATCTTAAAGGTTACGTTAAAAGAAAAACCTTGGCCAAATTAAATTTACCAGACTTTAATTGAGAAAAGAACAATTCGTGAACTGGGCAGACTTCCAAGCCCAGAGGAGGCTCAGAGAGACTCCAGTGCAGCCACGTGTTGGAAAGAGGTAAACAGAAAAAGGAAAGTGAGGAACAGGAAATGGAAGTGAGGTACAGAAACAGATTGGTTACAGCTCTGTGTTTGCCTTATTTAAACATGGTTTGAACAGTTGGCCCCCTTTAATTTGCCAAAACTTGGTGATAGGCACAAGAGTAGGTTACAGTCTGTTTACTCTTCCATTTAGGTTATGGTTTACTATGTACAGAGAAACCTTTAGGCCAAAGTTAAAATACGTAAGCAGGCTGCTGTGGGCTAAGCTCGATTTAATAGTTATGAACGCAACATGGTTTTGCTCTTATGTGGCTGTTTCTGCTGGGCCATTCTGACACATGTACCACCTAGTGATGACCTTTGATCTGAGGGGACTGGGAGATCCTTGATAAACAGTATCCTCTTCTGTCCTGCCAGGGGATAATTCTAGGGTGAATTATACATGGCTCCTCAGAGACTTTCCAGCAGGATTAAACTCCAGTTACCTAGAGCAATGAACAGTTTGAAAATGCACCCTTCCCCTATTTCATCCTTTCCAGTCCTTCCCACCATGAGGAGCACTTCCCAACATCAATGATCTGCCTGGCAGCACATTTCTCAGGCTCTGCTTGAAGACACCCACATTCCATAGAGCCTTTCCTGGTGCCTCTGAGCCCTGGGCTTCTCAGTTTCTCTAGAGATAATTGTCTTACTTCTCATGGATGCCCTGCTCCGCCAGGATTAGGAGCACATCCAAATTCCCTGCCAAGGTAGTAGAAACTCCTTCATAAATTTACCACCTTGCAAATATTAGTGGATATTTGCGGTCTCCTTTTTCCATTCTCTTTACTCTTGTAAGTTTCAATATTTTAATTTTGTATTGTTATTTTAGTTGGGGAGCACTGCAATATACAATAACCAAACATTTTTAAAAACTCAAAGATGGACTCAATAGCAGAATGGAAGTGACAAAGTGAAGATTTAGTGAGCTTGAAGACAGAACAAAAGATATGACTAACCTAATGACAGAGAAAGAAAAAAAAACAGAGCTTCAGGTTTCAGGTGTTATTAGGACTATAACAAAAGATCAATCATTAATATTATTTGCCATGTTTTGGCACCTTATGAAATGTTCTTATGGTATTTCTCCTTTTTGTGTTGTTATTGTTGTTGCTAATATGGTGAATTGCATTGATTGATTTTTTTAAAAACAGTAGGCCAAGTTTGCATTATCTTAGTGAGGATATATTACCCTTTTTGTTTATTAGTTGAATTTTGTTAATATTTTGCTAATATTTACAGCTATATTCATGGAGATATTGAACGAAATGACATGTAATAGAAAAATATGAAAATAACAATAATCTGGATTTACATGCATGTGTTATAGTAACAAAGACCAAGGAACACTTGGCTGTTAAGAAATGCAGACGTGCATTATGTTTCTTATCTTGAATGGGGGTAGAGAGTTGGGCATAGCACCATGTCACTTTTGGCTTTGTCATTTAGAGAAATGCTGATTTATTTGAAAAGTTTAAAGGTAGTCACCGACAGAATTTAAAAATCAGTTATGAGACAAAATAACACAAGAAAGATCAGCTATCAGTCATAACAATGAGTATAAATAAATTAAACTCCTTATGAGAAGACAAAGATTCTCAGACTGACTCGAAGAAAACAGCATCCAACTCCAAGTGTATGGTATTTTATAGGGTTATCATTAAAAACAAGTATCAGAGACCAGACGCGGTGGCCCAAGCCTATAATCTCAGCACTCTGGGAGGCCAAGGCAGACAAGGTAAAACTCCGTCTCTACAAAAAATACAAAAACTAGCCGGGTATAGTGGTGAATGCCTGTAATCCCAGCTACTCGGGAGACTGAGGCAGGAGGATCACTTGAGTCCAGGAGGCGGAGGTTGCAGTGAGCAGTGACTGCACCACTGCATTCCAGCCTGGGCAACAGAGCAAGACCCTGTCTCAAAAAAAAAATCAGAAAACATTAAAAGTGATTTCTTTCCTAGTTTTCTAACAACTTAAAAGTGCAGATGCTGAATTTTTTTATGCTTTCTTAAATATGCTGCTTTAAGAAAAAACTGTATTGGACTACTAATATAACACATTATAGTAATTCATTTTCTTTCTTTCTTTTTTATTTTTGAGACAGAGTTCTGCTCTGTCACCCAGGCTGGAGTGCAGTGGCACAATCTTGGCTCACTACAACCTCCCCCTCCCAGGTTCAAGCGATTCTTGTGCCTCAGTCTCCCAAGTAGCTGGGATCACAGGCAGCACAGCTGGCTAATTTTTGTATTTTTAGTAGAGACGGGGTTTTGCCATGTTGGCCAGGCTGGTCTCAAACTCCTGACCTCAAGTGATCCTCCCACCTCGGCCTCCCAACGTGCTAGGATTACAGGCATGAGTACCACACCCTGCCAGTAACACATTTTTTACTATTGAATTATCATGTAGTTTCTGATATAAATAAGGAAAGAAAACATGGCCAAAGATTTATCAAACATGCCTAAACAAAAAGTAAATACATAAAGTAATGATAACAATACTAATATATGAGAAGAAATCAAGGCAAAAGCCTCAAATGAGATAAAATGGCTATTTTATTTCACTGTATTTTTTGCTTATTTCTTTATCTTTTAGAGAGAGAAACTATGCTCTAGGAAGCAGAGATAATACAGAACCTTATAAAATGTAAAGTTTAATTTTACTTTTGCCATACCCATGAAGCCAGCTGTTCCTGAAAGGAAACCACTGTCCTGTAAGTTAATAAAGGTTACACTTCATGTACTTGGAAACAGAGAATACTATTGTGTCCAAATACAAATGTGGAAGAAGAAATGAATAGCATGCTACAGGATTTATTTTTTTTAGAGAGGGGGGTCTCACTATGTTGCCCAGAGTGAAGTCCAGTGACTATTCACAGGCCTGATCTCCTAGGTTCAAGCAATCCTCCCACCTCAGCCTCCCAAGTAGCTGGAACTATAGTACGGGATATTTTAATATATCATTCTCAGTCTCTGACAAATTTCACAAGCAACAAATAAACTAGACTATGGATTGTATAGTAATATCAACAAACTTACTTTAATAGCTGCACGTTATGTTGTACAATGGAGAATATACTTTTTTCCCGATGTAAATGAAACGTATTAGTCAACGAGGAAAATACTGATAAAATTTAACAGCAGAAAACATAGCACACATCCTCAGACTACAATGTGCTGAAACAAAAAACTAGTAATGAAATTTTAAATTCTAAATAATCAAGATACTTGGAATTTTAACTATAAATGTGTTTAAACATTAATATGCATTACATAAAGGAAGAACTTCTAGATTCTAGACTCAATTTCCTTCAAATTTTTTTTCTCGTAGACTTATGTACACAAAAAATTATGAATTGTGAGCTTCAGTTTTACAATGATAAAAGAAAAACATTGATTTTTATCCCATGAAAAAAGGCATATAGATTGTTTGTTAACCATATGGAAGTTACAGACCACATGAAGTTATATATAAAAGTACAGTGGACATGCTACTCATGGAAGAAAGTGGCATTTTCCTTGAATGGATTTGTTTTTTGCTAATATTTGTTATCAAAGCCACTGAAATGAGTAAGAGAAAAAAGAAAAAAAATGAAATAGCAAACACTTCAACAATTATCTGGCATGTATACCAGATAATTTATTAGCTATGAAGAAAGAGAAATATGGCCGGGCATGGTGGCTTATACTTATAATCTCAGCACTTTGGGAGGCCAAGAGGATCACTTGAGACCAGGAGTTTGAAGCCAGCCTAGGCCAACATAGCAAGATCCCATCTTCAAAAACAAACAAACAAATTAACCTTTAAAACAGAAAAATAGGCCGGGCGCGGTGGCTCAAGCCTGTAATCCCAGCACTTTGGGAGGCCGAGGCGGGTGGATCACGAGGTCAGGAGATCGAGACTATCCTGGCTAACATGGTGAAACCCCGTCTCTACTAAAAATACAAAAAACTATCCGGGCATGGTGGCGGGCGCCTGTAGTCTCAGCTACTTGGGAGGCTGAGGCGGGAGAATGGCGTGAACCCGGGAGGCGGAGCTTGCAGTGAGCCGAGATCACGCCACTGCACTCCAGCCTGGGAGACACAGTGAGACTCCGTCTCAAAAAAAAAAAAAAAACCAGAAAAATAAAAAGAAGAAATAGAAGAGATGAGAGACTCAATAAACAGAAAAACTTGTCAAGATGTGGCTAAATTAAATCATATTTTCCCAACATGATAATATTATTTTGACATCATATTCTACAATAAGAAGTGGTAGGGTTTTTGTTGTTGAGTCAGCATCTCTTGCTATCATGAGATCACATCAATTGCGGCTTCCACATCCATTTTCAATGGTGCCAGCAAGGGTGTCTGATCAGCGGTGAATCAAATGAGGATTCGCTCTTTCCCCATGACAAAGCCTGTTGCTCTAAGTGAACTTTCATTAGTTTACAGCTGTGTGACTTTCAATCTTTTTCTTTTCTTTTAATTAAATTATTTTTTATTTTTGTAAAGATGGGGTCTTGCTATGTTACCCAGGCTGATCTGGAACTCGTGGACTCAAGCAATCCTCCCACCTTGACCTCCCAAAGTGCTGAGATTACAGAAGTGAGCCACCATGCCTGGCTGTGTCTCTCAATCTTAAACTGCACCAGAGAAACACTCTGCCCTGAGGACTTCACATTAATATGATTGTTGTTTTAGTGGCTGACTCACTTCTCAGAATTTACCTCTATCTGAGTTGATGCCAGAGTCTCCTGGGTTGTGACTTCACAAATGAGACACCTGAAAAAATGGTGCTCTCTCCAGGAGTCACAGACTAATGAAGTGGAATGGAGGGGTCCATTTGGGTTTTCTCCTTTGTAGTTCTTTGTATATTTAGGCTTTCTACAGTGTTTCCCATGAGTAGTCTACATTTTATCTGTTTTATAGGACAGGTTTTGTTATTGTTGTGTTTCAAGAGCTTATTTAATAAGTCTTCTAATTCATTATTTTGTTTTGTTGCTATTCATTCTTTTTTTTAAAGAAACAACTTCTGTTTTTTTTGTTTTTTTTTTGAGACGGAGTCTCGCTCTGTAGCCCAGGCTGGAGTGCAGTGGCCAGATCTCAGCTCACTGCAAGCTCCGCCTCCCGGGTTTACGCCATTCTCCTGCCTCAGCCTCCCGAGTAGCTGGGATTACAGGCGCCGCCACCTCGCCCGGCTAGTTTTTTGTATTTTTTAGTAGAGACGGGGTTTCACTGTGTTAGCCAGGATGGTCTCGATCTCCTGACCTCGTGATCCGCCCATCTCGGCCTCCCAAAGTGCTGGGATTACAGGCTTGAGCCACCGCGCCCGGCCTGCTTATTGAATTTTTTAAAAACCCTAGGACCCCACTTTTAGTGTAATAACCATATATACAACACCTTCTGCAGAATCAGAGATCTGTAAGGAGGAAACTGTCATTCTATGACACTAAAGCCCTCCCTACCACTCAAAGGAAACTGTCTCCAGCACCACAGTTCTATAGATTCTACTGTGTCTGCTTTTTTCCTGGACCTCCTTAAATCTGTCACTGCATTAAAAGATTTCATATTGTTCTCATTTGAATTTTTTTTTTCCTCTTCCTTTTACAGGAGTAAAGTTCTTATTAGGAGTTGCATAGTTTTTAAATTCCTACATGTCAGGAGAAACCTTTTTTTGCCTTTTCCCACTTTGATGCTAATAAGACTAAAAATAGAAATCTATCTTCAAAAGCTCCATGGAAGGGAAGAGAGAAAGAAAGGGGAAGGAGAAAGAAGGGGGAAAAAAGGGGATAGAGTTAAACTGGCCCAAACATTCCATGACATTCTTGAATAACTTATGATTGCCCCAGGGCCTTTGTTTTGGTTGTGTACGCTATGTAATAATCGTAAAACTTAGTGGCATAAAGCAATGCCCATTTGTTTTACTATCTCCAATGATTCTGTGCGTTAACTGGGCTCAGTTGGGCCAGTTTTCTGTCCCCAGTTATGTGGGATGCTTCTGAACTCATCAGGGTTTTCCACTGGGTGGCACTATTCTGATGGCTTCCTCCAGTGCTGGCAGAGATGCTGGCTGTTGGCTGGAGGACCCTCAGTTGGCCCTTCTATGTGGCTTCTGCTTTCCACAGCATGACAACTGGGACTGAGAGTTTCCAGAGGAAGGAAGTGGAAGCTGTCCGTCCTCTTCAAGGCCAGGGCTGGAACTGGGGTGCGGCTCCTCCCTCTCCAGTACTTTGAATTTGTTGGGTGTAGAGCTTCTCCAGAGGCATCTTCAGGAAAATTCTCTCTTCCATCTGATATTTTGGGCTGTGGTATTTTCCTTATTTTTGGTCCTGAAAATTTGTCTACATCTTGCATATTTACTTGTAGCTTTGTAGTCTGCTCTCTTTCTTTGCTTTCCAGCACTCTGCCATTTTATTGTCTTTTGCATCTTTTTTAAAATTTATCTTTCTTTGAGACAGGGTCTCTCTGTTGTCCAGGCTTGAGTGCAGTGGCCCAATTACGGCTCACTGCAGCCTCAACTTCCCAGGCCCAAGCGAAGTGATCCTCCTACCTCGGCCTCCTGAATAGCTGGGACCATAGTCATGTACTGCCACACTTGGCTAATGTTTTGATTTTTCATAAAAACGGGATCTCCCTATGTTGCCCAAGCTGGTTTTGAACTCCTGGTTCTAGTGATCTTCCTGTCTTAACCTCCCAAGGTGCTGGGATTACAGGTATGAGCCACCTTGCCTAGCCTCCATTTGTAAATTCTTAATTTGGTTCTTCTTTCAGACAGCAGTTGTTGTTTCACATACATTCTTTCAGGAAGATTTTATTAATGCTAAAATTATAAAGTTCTTGCGCATATATATACACACATCTTTTTTTTTTTTTTTTTTTTTTTTTTTTTGAGACACAGAGTCTCGCTCTGTCACCCAGGCTGGAGTGCAGTGGCATAGTCTCGGCTCATAGCCTCTGCCTCCTGGGTTCAAGCGATTCTTCTGCCTCAGCCTCCTAAGTGGCTGGGACTACAGGCGCTTGCCCCCATGCCCAGCTAATTTTTGTATTTTTAGTAGAGACGGGGTTTCACCATATTGGCCAGGCTGGTCTCGAACTCCTGACCTCGTGATCCGCCTGCCGCAGCCTCCCAAGGTGCTGGGATTACAGGCATGAGCCACTGCGCCTGGCCAGTTCTTGCATATTTTAAGAATGTATTTCCCAGGCCTTTACAATTGAATGATATCCTGGGTAAGTAAGAATTCTTGTGTTCTATTTTTTCTTCTCAAAATTTCCCATTATCTTGTTCCTCTAGTGTTGCTGTGGATGGAAGTCTAAAGCCTGCCTGATATATATTCTTTCCCTTTAAAGGTGACAGGTTTCTTCTGCCTGGATGCTTGCAAGACTTTCTCTTATCCTTGAAATTACTTCATCAGGATATGTCTTAATCTTGTTAGAACTCATCAGTTTTTTCTCCATACATTGTTTCAACCTGAAGATTTAGATCTCTTCTTTCAGGAGAATCACCTATGAAATCTTTGAATAATTTTCTGTTCCATTTTTGTTGGTTTTTCCCTGGGAATACGTATTATGTGTGTGCTGAATCTTCCTTGTTTCTTTTCACGTCTGTGACTCACATGTTAGCTGAAGTCACTTGGCCCTTTGAGATCTAGATAACTGGTTAAGTCCCAGCCAGCTCCAAGACCTATAAAAACCATAGACCTCACAATTTCCACTAAATCCTTCCCTGTTTCTTTTCATATTCCCACAGCTATAAAACTCACACCTTTTTTTTTTTTAATTGGTTTTCACAAGAAATCAACTAACACCAGCTTCCTTAAGCTTTGAGGGTTTGTGACCTTCTGTTGCTTGTTTCCTCTCTCATAGATGGTGGCCCCAGTCCCAAATTCTGCCCCCATGTGTGTGCAGAGTAACTTCTCTCTTTCCTTAAAACCTTCTTACCAACTTACCAAGCCTGGACTTGGGAGTGGGGTGGGGTTGGGAAACTTAGAACTCATTTCTACCCTTACAATCTGCTCAACCAAAGGCTTTAGTTACAGGTGCATTCAAGTGTTCAAATGATGTCATCAAGTTTCTATTTCCCACTCTTCCTCTCAGGTTATGTTTGTCTCTGCCTCTTTTTGCATTTGGCCTCACTGTCTCCTGACACAAATATGTTCACTACATGTGGCAGGAGAGATGGCTGCTGGTAGTCCCAATCCTGGGTATAAACTTACAATTCGTGGTATAAAAGTGAGACTCTCCCTCCCTTTCCCAGTATTTCCTATATTAAATTTCTTGAAAGAAATATGACTGGACTTGATTGGGTCAATGCCCAATTGCATTGTGTAAACACGGCTAGGGTGGTGTGGCTGGACGGGGGTGGATTGTATACCCACCCCATAGCCAGGCCCATGGGAATCATATGGGATGCTGTGAAGACCAATTCTCCAGCGTAAAGAGGAGTGTTTTGTTGAGAGGACAAAAGCAACAGATGTCTACCACACCTCACACTCTTTGGTATGGAAATGTGCCCTAGCTGTATTCTCTTTCCTTCCCCTGGATCATCCTGCCTCCAGTTAAGTTATTTTCAGGTCCTTTCAGAATCTTTTCACTTAAATATGCATAGATATGTCTATCCTGTTAAAGATTTGGGGAACTTGCATGGGCTTGCATTTTCGTCTCTCTCGTGATTCTTCTTTTTCTTTTTCTGTCTTCCCCATAGATTTCAGGGAGAGGCATTAACAGGGGGAAGTTACTTTTATGAAAGGTCTTTTGTTTGTTTTTGTTTTGCTTGCCTGTGAAATATGGTGGAATAAATAAGAATAGGGGAAAAGACTGAAGGGAAAATGACCTCATAAATGCCAATCTTTCAGAGAGAAATTAGACTTGCTGCAGTGGTTTCACATACAAGGGGCTCAGTGAGTAACAACAGGGCAATTCCCTGGGTAAAAATGCCCAATCAGCTACATATCTGAGTCAAAGAAAAATCTTGCTTTGAAGCTATTCATTGAAAGCAATACCAGTGGCTCAAGCCTGCAATCCCAGCACTTTGGGAGGCCGAGATGGGTGGATCACGAGGTCAGGAGATCGAGACCATCCTGGATAACATGGTGAAACCCCGTCTCTACTAAGAAATACAAAAAACTAGCCGGGCGAGGTGGCGGGCGCCTGTAGTCCCAGCTACTCGGGAGGCTGAGGCCGGAGAATGGCGTGAACCCGGGAGGCGGAGCTTGCAGTGAGCTGAGATCCGGCCACTGCACTCCAGCCTGGGCTACAGAGCGAGACTCCGTCTCAAAAAAAAAAAAAGAAAGCAATACACGCGTATCGAGCACTTAAAGATTTGCTAGGCACTGAGCTAAGTACTGAGTATAAACACGGGTGATTAAAACAGACTATGTCTTAAGAGCTCAAAACCTTGCTTTTGTGTTGTATACATTTTTTACTTCCTCTGTGCACTCCATTCTTTATTATAAGTGATGATTTCAGAAGATTTCTCAGTATTTTTCTTTAAAAAAAAATACTTTTATGTGTAATATAGCCACCATTTAGTGAGGTCCTGTTGTGTTATATATACTTTATGTACACTATCTCTAATCTTCTGCAGATGAGAACAGAGGTTTTGTTTTTTGTTTTTTGTCTGTTTGGGTTTCTTTGATGGAGTTTCGCTCTTGTTGCCCAGGCTGGAGTGCAATGCCTCACTCTCGGCTCACCGCAACCGCAACCTCCGCCTCCGGTTCAAGCGATTCTCCTGCCTCAGTCTCCCGAGTAGCTGGAATTACAGGCATGCACCACCACATCCAGCTAATTTTGTATTTTTAGTAGAGATGGGGTTTCTCCATGTTGGTCAGGCTGGCCTCTAACTCCAGACCTCAGGTGATCCACCTGCCTCAGCCTCCCAAAATGCTGGGATTACAGGTGTGAGCGACTGCGCCCAGCTGAGAACAGAGGTTTGAGTTAGTCAACTCCTCAAATCAAGTGGCAGAATTTAAAGGAAATGAAAGCAGTTTCGCAGAGAGATATCTGCACTCCCATGTTTATTGCAGCATATGTTTCAATAGCCAAGGTACAGAAACAACCTCTGCAAATGTGGATGAATAAATGGATGAAGACAATGTGGTATATATGTGCAATGGAGTGTTACTGGAGTTTAAGAAGGAAAGAAATCCCGTCATTTGTAACAACCTGGAGGATATTATGCTAAGTAGAGTAGGCCAGACACAGAAATGTCCCATGATCTCCCTTATATGAGGAATCTAACAGAGTCAAACTCATAGGAGCCCAGGAGTAGAACAGCGGTTGCCAGGGGCTGGGGGGTGGGAAAAATGGGAGATATTGGTCAAGAGGTATGAAGTTTCATTAGAAAATGAGTAAGTTCTGGAGATCTATGTACAGCCTGCTGACTATGGTTGACAATACCATACTATACACTTGATATCTGCAAAGAGAGTGGATCTTAAATGTTCTCATCACACCACACAAATGGTAGCTATGTGAGGTAAGATCGTATTGTTAATCAGCTTGATTACGGCAATCATTTCATGATGTATTTCATGATGTATATCAAAACATCGCATTATACCTTAAACACATAAAACTTTTCTTTGTCAATTACAGCTCAACAAAGCTGAGGGACAAAACCAGCTGGCAGAGCCAGGTTGGGAGTTGTAATCTCCAGTCTTTCTCCAACTGTGGTTTCTCCCTCAAAGCTTTTCTTTGCATGTTCTCATCTCTGGCTCCCTAGGGTAGCTGCCTCTTACTCTAATGGTTCCTCTTTGTCACCCAGTTTACCTTTTCCCACTGGCCCACACCACAGTATCTGGCCTGTCTCGGGTCAGGTGTCCATCCTTGGTCCAATCAGTTGTGAGTGGTGTGGGAGGGCTTATTAGAGGCAGAAGTCTCCTTAGAAGAGGATGTGAATTCTCAATCTCTCTCCTGCTGCCATGTGAAGAAGGACATGTTTGTTTCCCCTTCCACCACGATTGTTTCTGCTCCAGCCCAGCTCCTGGACTGGCCCCAGGTTGTGGCCCTATGGGTTTCAATCCAAGCATCATTCACTGTTGCACGTGTTTGGCAGCAGGACCCAGCTCACTGTCTTAGGCAAGCCCAAGGCTCCTCGTTTAGTACTCTGTTCCCGCCCTCCTCTGAGGAGCTCCAAGCTAACAAGGCCACCCTAGTGTGTCTCATGAGTGACTTCTACCTGGGCACCATGACAGTGGCCTGGGAGGCAGACAGCATCATCATCACCCAGGACATGGAGACCACTAAGCCTTCCAAACAGAGCAACAAGTATGCGGCCAGCAGCTACCTGGGCCTGATGCCTGAACAGTGGAGATCCCGCAGCAGCTACAGCTGCTGGGCCATGCATAAGGGGAGCACCATGGAGAAGACAATGGCCCACACAGAATGTTCCTAGGTCCCCGGCCCTCACCCCACCCATGGGGGCCTGGAGCTGCAGGATCCCAGAGGAGGGGTCTCTACTCCCATCCCAAGTCATCCAGCCCTTCTCCCTGCACCCAATAAACCCTCAATAAGTATCCTCACGGTCAAACAGAAAAACAAAAAACAAAAAAAAGGAAGAAGATGTGAATATTAGTGAAGACCACTGGCCTTCAACACAGACATGCCTGAAGGCATGATTTCATTAATTTGTTAATATGACTTTATTGGATTTTGCGTGATAGCCGGCAGATGACTTGCCAAGAGTCATCTCGTGCAGATGACAAAGCCAGCCAACATCTGAAAGAGATCAGTATCGAAAAGTGACAGGCCAGGCTTGGCAGCACGCACCTGTAGTCCCAGCTACTCAGGAAGCTAGATGGGTGGATTGCTTGAGCCCAGGAGTTGGATTCCAGCTTGGGCAACATAGTGAAACCTGACTCTATTTTTTTTATTTTTAATTTTAATTTTGGGGGGTAAATGTAGGTATATATATTTAATGGGGTACATGAAATGTTTTGATACAGGCAGGCAAAGACTTCAACTCTTAAAAAAATGACAATCTAAATGTCAAAAAAAGAGTGGTTAAGCAATTATACTACACGTTGTGATATTAAATAATTGTCAAGAGTTATATTTTCTTTTCTTTTTTTCTTCTTTTTTTTCTTTTGAGACAGAATTTTGCTCTGGTTGCCCAGGCTGGAGTGCAATGTCACCATCTCGGTTCACCACAACCTCCGCCTCCCGGTTTCAAGCAATTCTTTTGCCTCAGCCTCCCGAGTAGCTGGGATTACAGGCATGCGCTACCACGCCCAGCTAATTTTGTATTTTTAGTAGAGACGGGGTTTCTCCATGTTAGTCAGGCTGGTCTCGAACTCCTGACCTCAGGTGATCTGCCCACCTAGGCCTCCCAAAGTGCTGGGATTATAGGCATGAGCCACCACGCCCAGCCAAGAGTTGTATTTTCAAAAGATTTTGATTACATGGAGAAATTCCCAAAATATACTAAATGAAAAAAAAAAAGCACAATAAAATTCTAAATGTGTCTTATGTTAAATGAACATAATGTGCATTTTTAATGATTAGAAGGTAATATGAAGTTTAAAAGCGGATAAAGGGCAGGGCACAGTAGCTCACACGTGTAAACCCAGCACTGTGGGAAGCCAAGGCAGGAGAACAGCTTCAGCCCAGAAGTTTGAGACCAGCCTGGGCAACATGGCGAAACCTCATATCTAACAAATAATACAAAATTAGCTGGGTGTGCGGCACGTGTCTATAGTCCCAGCTACTCAGGAGGCTAAGGTAGGAGGATGGCTAGAGCCTGGGAGATTGAGGCTGCAGTCAGCCAAGACTGTGCCACTGCACTCCAGCCTGGGTAACAGGGCAAGACCTTATCTAAAAAGAAAAAAGAAAAAAAGGGAAATCAAGATAATCAAAAGAATTCTAGAAACAGGAAAGAAAGGCAAGAAAACATAGACTTCTCAGCATCGGTGTCAAGAACCAGAGGCAGAGAGATCCCAGAGCAGACAGACACATTTTATTTTGGTAAAAATATTTGGTAGCAGAGTTAGCTGCCTTTTTTGGGTTCCACAGAGCTGGTTTGTGATTCTTAAGCTTACTAAGTACGTTGGCATAGGGAAGGTGATGCTTTCCCAAGTATCTCTGACTTTTGGAGAACTTTCCTCTCTCGGCTAGAATACTAGGCTGATGGTCTGGCTTACAAAGTAGCCCCCTGTTTAGATAGAGCGAAATGTTGATCTCAGTTACCTCGTTCACCTCCAAGTTCACCATGGAAGCTCTGAAACTTCAGAGCAGAGAAAGCAAACCCTAAACTGTGCTCACCTTGCTCCAGCCAAAAGAAACCAAACAGGTTCAACCTGTAACTGCCTATCGACCTTTCCCATTTGCTCACCCCAGAGAGTTTTGAGATCATTCCACAAAGATACCAGCTTTTCATATTTGGAACTAAACGAAATGCTCAGGTCCCAGGACCTCCTATGCTTGTAAGCTGGCTCCAAGACACAGCGCCTCTACTGTTTGCTACTGACAGTCACACCCACATGCATTTTGAGGTTGTGGAGGTAGATGTTTGTGGATGAGGAAGGAACACATTCCATAAACACAAACTGGAAAACCATTGATCAGATGGAACAGGGAAGAAAGTCTACGAAAGAAGGCAAGCCACAAGGTGGATATGAGTCAACAAAGCAACAGAAGCAGGCACACACACAGTGTTTGAGGATGTTCAATAAGAGCATTGTCTGTAAGACAATTCTCTCTCTTTCTCTGGCCCTCTCTAGTGAAGACACAAGTCGAGTATTGTTGCAGACAGAACCACAATGGTAGCAGAGAGTCGGGAAAACTGTGAGGAGAGAGTGAATAAAAACTAAGATATTTATACAAGTGCAATAGTAATCAATAAATATATGAGTGCTTGCATTTAAAGAAATAACAAGGTAGTGAGAAGAGAATAATTGTGGGGATTAGTTCCCACCATTTGCTGGCAGAAGCATAAGGTCCAATGATCAAATTCAAAGGTTTAAGTTAAGCATTCTGAGCTTAAGGGGAAGGGAAAAGTCTCCCCCAGACTGGGATAAGCTCTATCTTCAGGCTGTTCGGAAAAAATAGTGGTTAACATTTGTTGCATTATGCCATTGTCATGTACCCTCCTAAAGCCTTAGATGTATTAGCTTATTGACTCCTCACAGAAACACTATGAAACAGGTGTGATTGGGTGCACATGTGACAAATTATGAGACTGAGATACATGAAGTTTAAGTAGCTTGGCCAAGGTCTTGCTGCTAGTGTCAGGACAAGATTTTGAATCGAGGAACCCAGCTGTTACCCAGGAGACCGGAGCTCCAGTTTTCTTTCTTTCTTTTATTTATTTTTTTTCTATTTTATTGATTTTTTTTTTTAGACAGGGTCTTGCTCTGTCACCCAGGCTGGACTGCACTGGTGAGCTCTTAGCACACTGCAGCCTCTAGCTCCTGGGTTCCAGTGATTCTCATGCCTCAGCCTCCTGAGTAGCTGGGATTATGTGCGTGTGCCACCATGCCCAGCTAGTTTTTTCTATTTTTAGTAGAGACGGATTTCACTGTGTTACCCCGGATGATCCTGAACTCCTGGCCTCAAGTGATCTACCTGCCTTGGCCTCCCAAAGTGCCAGGATCACAGGCGTGAGCCACCGCGCACAGCTGGAGCTCTAGTTTTCATACAAGGCACACACTTGAAAGCTTGCTCTTTGGCCTCCCCTTTCAGTTTATTATTGTGATAGTTAATTTCACATGTCTTAAAATTACTTAATTGCACCAGGAGTGCTCAGATTAAGTATTGTTCTGGGGGGCCGGGCATAGTGCCTCATGCTTGTAATCCCAGCACTTTAGGAGGCCCAGGTGGGCAGATCACCTGAGGTCAGGAGTTCGAGACCAGCCTGGCCAACATGGTGAAACTCTGTCTCTACAAAATACAAAAATTAGCTGGGCATGGTTGTGGGTGCCTGTAATCCCAGCTACTTGGGAGGCTGAGGCAGGAGAACCGCTTGAACTCAGGAGACGGAGGTTGCAGTGAGCTGAGATCACGCCATTGCACTCCAGCCTGGGTGACAAGAGTGAAACTCCATCTCAAAAAAAAAAAACATAAATAAATAAATATTGTTCTGGGTGTGCCTGTGAGGGTGTTTCCGTCTGAGATCAACATTGGGATCAGTGGACTTGGTAAAGTAGACTGCTTTCTCTAATGTGGGTGGGCACCATCCAATTCATTTCCAGCCTGAAAAGAACAAAAGGTGGAGGAAGGAAGAATTTGCCCCCTTTTGCTTCCACCCTGGCTACTTGAGTTGGGGGAGGTCTTCTCCTGCCCTTGGACTGGGATTTACAACGTGGGATTCCCTGGATCTTAGGCCTTCAGAGTAGGACTGGAATTGCACCACCCACTTTCCTGGGTCTCCAGCTTATAGACGGCAAGATCATGGGACTTCTCAGCCTTCTAATCATATGAGCCCATTTCTTAAAATAAATCTCTGTATCCCATCTATATCTACAGCTGCATCTTTATCTATATCTACCTCCTATTGGTTCTGTTTCTCTGCAGAATCCTGACTGACTAATACAATTATAATACCCCAATCTGCCCAGAAGTCTGACATAACACTGGGGAACTGGGCAGAGATATTATGAGTGACTCTGCCTTCAAAAAGTCCCCCTTTCTTCTTTCCAGCTTCTAACCAGCTTCAAGAAACATCCTGGAATCCATAAAAAATACTTATCGCGATATGTCTGCCCATCAGAAGAACTTCTTAGAATAAACCAAGATTTAGTACTGACAACAGTGTATATTTGCACACAGTTGTATAAGTCCTTACTTTTTTTTAACAAATGTTCTCTCTTATTTCTTACAAAACCCCAAAGCACTTTGAGGCTAGTATTATTCTCCTCATTCTATAGGTGAGATAACTAAAGTTCTGAGAGCTTAAGTGACTTGTCCAAGGTCACTTAGCCAACACATAACACAGCCAGCACTAGAATCCAAATTCAGTGAGTGGTCTTATGTGATGGATCCTCTGTAGGCCAGAAAAAGTCCCTGTTCTTTGGGATCTCTCATGTCACTGATATGGTAATACATAACCCATAAGAGATCTTTAATAGATATTGTTGAAAGATTTCAGTAACAGAGACAGGGCACAGTGGCTCACGCCTGTAATCCCAGTACTTTGGGAGGCTGAGGCGGGTGTATCAACTGATGTCACAAGTTTGAGATCAGCCTGGCCAACATGGTGAAACCCTGTCTCTACCAAAAATAGAAAAATTAGCCAGGCATGATGGTGGGTGCCTGTGATCCCAGCTACTCGGGAGGCTGAGGCAGGAGAATCACTTGAACCTGGGAGGCAGAGGTTGCAGTGAGTTAAGATCACACCATTGCACTGCAGCCTGGGTGACAAGAGTGAAACTCTCAAAAAAAAAAAAAAAATTTCAATAGCAGAAAGAATTTTAAAGTGTTAGTTTAAAACTGGAGTAGTGCCTGCATTCTGAAGTAGAAGTTTGGACGATATTTTTATTTTGTTCTAGAAGGGACCTTTTCTGAGCCCTTTCAGTTCATTTTTCTTAAGGATGGCTAGCAGTTGAATAATCTGAATGCACATATTTCAGACTGAGATGGCAGGTGTTGTTTAATAATATAATGCTGTCATTAATATAACTTTCAATAATGTAAAGGTACAGAATGTTGTGGTTTGAATGTGCCCTTCAAACTTCATGTGTTGGAAATTTAATCCCCCAATTCAAATGCTGATTGGAGGGGAGGCCTTTCAGAGGCAATTAGGATTAAAGAAGGTCATCAGGGCAGGGGCCCCACAATAGGACTGGTGGCTACACAAGAAAAAGAAGAGAAGCCTCAGATGACACCCTCGTGCCTTCTTACCATGTGATGCTCTCTTTCATGTTATCATGTAGCAAGAAGGCCCCCCCCCCGAGGCTGGTGCAATGCTCTTGGACTTTCCAGCCTCTAGAACTATAAGAAATAAGTTTCTTTTCTTTTCTTTTCTTTTTTTTTTTTTTTTTTTGAGATGGAGTCTCGCTCTGTCGCCCAGGCTGGAGTGCAGTGGCGCGATCTCGGCTCACTGCAAGCTCCGCCTCCCGGGTTCACGCCATTCTCCTGCCTCAGCCTCCCGAGTAGCTGGGACTACAGGCGCCCACAACCGCGCCCGGCTAATTTTTTGTATTTTTAGTAGAGATGGGGTTTCACCGTGGTCTCGATCTCCTGACCTTGTGATCTGCCCGCCTCGGCCTCCCAAAGTGCTGGGATTACAGGCGTGAGCCACCGCGCCCGGCAGTTTCTTTTCTTTATAAATTACCAGTCTTAGGTATTCAGTTAAAGCAACAAAAAATGGACTAAGGCAGGGAGTGTCTTTGTCTTGAGCAGATATTTTCTTTATAATTTCTACAAGATGTTTGCTTCTTGTACCTGAAAGTGGTAGAAGTGAGGGAGATGAAAAGGAGGAACTGAGCCTGAACAACAAAGTGGTAGGCTGGGGATGGAAAACAGATGGCCCAAGGGGATTTCAACTGAAGGAGTGTGGCCAATGGGCGGCACTAGCAGTGATAATAGATATCCAGACTTAAGGTTCCCTTTTCTGAAGAACAGTTCCCTTGTGCTCATCTCTACCCATGTAAAGTCTAAAACATGGCAGCCTTGCCTTCCATCCTTTGAGAAATAAGGCACAGGACTCTGCACCTAGTGTAGGAGGGGAAGGGTTAGGGAGGAGGGTAGCAGGCTGAGAAACGGTTATGAAACAGCCAGAGGTGAATAGCAGAGAAGCCTTGAGGTGTAGGAGTATAAGATCTGAGACAAGATAACCAGAATGAAAGTGTGAAAAGGATGGCCAGGCGTGGTGGCTCACGCCTGTAATCCCAGCATCTTGGGAGGCCAAGGTGGGTGGATCACCTGAGATCAGGAGTTCGAGACCAGCCTGGCCAACATGGCAAAATCCCATCTCTACTAAAAAGACAAAAATTAGCCAGGTGTGGTGGTGGGCGCCTGTAATCCCAGCTACTCTGCGGGCTGAGGCAGGAGAATCACTTGAACCTGGAAGGTGGAGGTTGCACTGAGCTGAGATCATGCCACTGCACTCCAGCCTGGGCAACAGAGTGAGACTCTGTCTCAAAAAAAAAAAAAAAAAAACAGAAAGTGTGAAAAAGAGAAGCAACCTTCACCCACCCTGAAGGAGACTCAGAAACGTCTGTGGAGGAAATTGGACTTGCTGCAGACAAGTAGGGTGGGAGTTTCAGCTGCTTTGTATAGGCTTTAAATAGAAGTGTTCCCTTGGCCACATACACATACCCAAGTACATACATACGCTCACGAGCATGTTGAAAGCTAGAGGACCCGGGGAACATTCAGGTTACTTTTGTTAAATACATGAACTACCATATATCCTGAATTTTAGAAGAGAAATGTATATAACCAGAAAATGATATTACCTTATACTCAGGCTATCTTTGTGGATGATGGGGGACAGTGATCGATAGTAAGTGAAGGGAAATGAAACCACAGAAGTAACAGAACTGCAACTAGGGGGAAAATTATTTATTCAAGTCATATGTAAATATGTGCCTTTTTGAAAGTACAACTTTGTCACTCTTAATGGTTTTAGAAATCTGAGAGGGGCCCTGTGCTATAGCCCAGAGAGATCACTGTTTCGACCAGGGGAATTCAGATATTGCTGACATTCATTTTTGTAAGGAATACAGTAGATATCTGAATAACAAATAACAGCCTGTAAATATTTATATATATGAAATAATCCTGTTTATATATTTGAAATAATCTGCTATCTATTAACAGAAAGAAAATATTAGTATGCAGTAGGTACATCCAGTCATAATGGGCAGCTCGACATTTCTGGAAGAGCCATCTGCAATAAAACAATAGTATTGTAAATATTTAAAAGACAGTAATTAAACTCAGCATTGAGGTGAACTCCACACTGATTTTAGTTACTGTTTTTCTTCAGATTCCACAAAGAGGGAAGTACTCCAAAGAAATCTTTACATTCTAGAAAGATCTAGTTTTTATCATGATGCATTGTTTAATACTCTTAAACTACTTGTCTGTGAGACTATGCTTTTTAGGAATGAATGTGATTCTGTTACTCCTAATGTGATAACAGTAACTCCTGGGTACATTTTAATCTTTGCAAAATTGTAACTCAAAATAAAAATCATCCACTAATGTGAAATATTTCAATGACATGATTCCAATACAGATTCAAGATGAAAACATCAGGTTTCCTTCAAAAGGAATTTTACTCTCCTTTTACGAAATTGTGTAGGTATTTATATAAGTTAATTTTGAGAATTTTTAGCTAATCATACATTTATTTATCAGTAAGTGATTGAAATAGAGTCCTTTTAGAGAAGGAAACCCAATTAAGATGGTGTTGTGGTTGAACTGTGTCCCCCCAAAAAAGTATGTTGAAATCCTAATCCCCAGAACCTCAGAATGTGACCTTATTTGGAAATAGGGTCACTGAAGATCTAATTGGTTAACATGAGGTCATACTGGAACGGGGAGGCCTCCTAATCCACTATGACTGGTACAGGACGATAACCATGTGAAGACAGACACACACAGGAAGAAAGTCATGTGACCACAGAGGCAGTGATTAGAGTTATGCAGCTACAAGCCAAGCACTGCTTGTGACACCAGAAGCTAAGAGAAAGGCACGGAACAGATTCTCCCTAGAGCCGTTGAGAGAGCATGGCCCTACCAATGCCTTAATTTCAGACTTCCAGCCTCCAGAACTATGAGATGATACATTTCTGTGTTCTGAAGCCACCCAGCTGTGATATTTTGCTATCACAATCCTGAGGAATAAAAACAGATGGGAACAGATGTACCCACCTGTCTTTGGGTCTATGAAGTAGTACAAAGGGCATAGGCTTTGAGGTTCGGCAGAAGTGGAAATTAACCCCACCCCAGTCAATTCCTTCGTATGTGACTTTACACAAGGTAATTAAGATAGCCTGCTTCCTCAGCAACATGATAGAAGTAAGATCTTCATGAGATAGTTAGCAGGGCATGGTGGTGCATGCCTGTAATCCCAGCTACTCGGGAGGCTGAGACAGGAGGATAATTTGAGCTCAGGAGTTAGAGACCAGCCTGAGCAACATAGCAAGACTCCATCTCAAAAAAAGAAAAAAAAAAGGTTGTTGAGGGCATCAATTGGTGATTGGTGAATATACTAAAGTTATGGGGCACATAGGTTCTCAAAAAATACTAATTTACAACCCGTATATATGAGCTCATTTAAGTGGTCCGTTAATATTATTTTATGTGGTCATGGAAATTAAGAGCTTTTTTTAATTTTCAATAATTAAAAAAAAAACAGTATCTATAAATCCGAAATTCTAGTGACCTGGATGTTCAGTAACATTTTTGGCAGTAATGATTAAAAAATAATGAATTATTCATAGTTAACGGGAAATAGACAACCATTTTATTTATGTGCTGTACAGTTTTGTTTGGTCAAAGAAACTCTAGTCCCCTAATTTAAAGAACACTCTGGAAAGGAAGTATCCCACACAAGAAATGTGGTGGATGAAAACTCCCTATAAAAAGTTTATTCCTTTAATTATATGCTAAAAAAATATATTTTTAGAAGCAGTAAAATTATAGTCTTTCCAAGAGTACTGGAATGTGAATTATCCAACCTAATGACTCAGTTTCAAAGTATGAATTATGTATTAGTCTCATTAGAAAGGGATAAAACTTGTCATTCAATATGGGGGAATGACATATTATTTATGTGATCATCCTTCTGAGATCCTATTAAAATGATAGTAAAGAAATAAAAAGGGCAGAATCTAAGGGCAAAGGGCAATTAAGAGAAAACGAAGACCTAATGATGATCACTGATCTAAATCTTTCAATAAACTTCTAGAAGACAGAGAAGGAAGTGATAACTAGAGAAACACAGTGGAGGTGAAGGAACTCAAAATATGCCACTCAGGCTGGGCACAGTGGCTCACACCTGTAATCCCGGCACTTTGGGAGGCCGAGGCAGGCGGATCACCTAAGGTCGGGAGTTCAAGACCAGCCTGACCAACACGGACAAACCCCGTCTCCACTAAAAATACAAAATTACCAGGCGTGGTGGCACATGCCTGTAATCCCAGCTACTTGGGAGGCTGAGGCAGGAGAACCGCTCGAATCCGGGAGGCAGAGGTTGCAGTGAGCCAAGATCGTGCCACTGTACGCCAGCCTGGGTGGACAGAGTGAGACTCCATCTCAAAAAAAAAGAAATAAATAAATATGCCACTGTGGCAAACAGACTTTTTTGAGTTAAGGGTCTTGAAAAAAACAGCAAGAACAAGATCATTCTGACCTTCCTACTGTTTATTAAAAGCAGATGATTAAATTCCTGTGTGACAAATATCCTCCCTGTACCAGAAGGAAAATATCACTCTTATCATCATCAAGGATAAGAAGTTGAGGCCAAGGAAAATCTGTACCGACAAACCGTGTTAGACTAATCCTGATCCTCCTAGCCACTTCTCTATTCAACGAACCACCCTTCTCAAGCTCCTTTGACTTGTCACATTTTCACAATTTACTTTGCGTTGTCTAATTCAGTATCTCTGTGTTTATCTCTAACTGCCTCCTTGAGTCTCCATTTCCTTTTGAAGGCTCCCATGCCGTGTAAAACTTGCAGTAAATAAATGTGCATGCTTTTCTTCCATTGCTACAGCTTATGTCAATTTAATTCCCAGGCTCAGCCAAAGAACCCTAAAAGGGTAGAGATAAAATTTTGCTTCCTCTATAAAGGGAATTCCAGCCAGGAGGATGCATGGAGAGACCATATCTGAGAAGGAAGCCAATCCGCCTGCAGGACCCAGTGTGCAAGGGCTCAGAAAATTCACTTCCCACATTTTCTTTTCTTTGCAAATTACTTGGCAATATGCCTCAAGAATACAAAAGAGTAAACCAAGGAAAAGACACCAGGATCCAGGAAACAGTGGTTTCAAATGAGGTAAGTAATTAAGGGAAGTCCCTGGGTGACAGCTCTGCAGCAGATCAAGGCAGCAAGTAACAAAGGCCTTCGGAGGAAGTTATCTTGAGGAAAAAAGAGAGTTGAGTATTTTTCTTTTTTTTTTTTTTTTTTTTTTTTTTTGAGACGGAGTCTCGCTCTGTCGCCCAGGCTGGAGTGCAGTGGCGCGATCTCGGCTCACTGCAAGCTCCGCCTCCCGGGTTCACGCCATTCTCCTGCCTCAGCCTCCCGAGTAGCTGGGACTACAGGCGCCCACAACCGCGCCCGGCTAATTTTTTGTATTTTTAGTAGAGACGGGGTTTCACCGTGGTCTCGATCTCCTGACCTTGTGATCCGCCCGCCTCGGCCTCCCAAAGTGCTGGGATTACAGGCGTGAGCCACCGCGCCCGGCGAGAGTTGAGTATTTTTCAAAATCTTACACTAACTTTGAGATTTTGTAATAATAGAAAGATACCAACAATGCAAAAATAAAAAAGAAAGAAAGAAAGACAGGAAGACAAGTAGAAAGCCACCTTATTAGGATAATCTGACTGCAAGCAGCAGGAAAACCAAACCAAGAAGGCTTAAATAAGACATTTACTGTCTGACATAACAAGAGCTTTATAGGCAGGGAAACTTTAGTTGACTGGTTCATTCAGTATCTGATTCTTCAAGTGCATGGGTTCTTTACATCTTTCTTTTGTTTTTTCTTTTTCTTTTTCTTTTTTACAGTCCAGAGGTCTTTTTTTTTTTTTTTTTTTTTTTAACACCTATGAAGTCATGAATTCATAGGGAATAGGTTCCAGCAGCTCAGGCTGCTTCCCATTGGTTCCCACACAGTGTGCGTCTCCGGGTGGAGCAGCCCCGTGCTTCCACTGAACCCGCGTACTTTTCTCTTTGGCTTCTTTTTCTGACCATTTTCCTTCATGCGTTTCAGGAAGCTATCTCGGCTCTTAGAGTGCTTGATGTACTCAATACGCACATTAATTATCTGGCAAGAATCTTGCCCTTAACTTGTTTGTTAACACAATGCCAACAGCATGCTGGGGAACATTGTAGACTCTTCCAGTTTTGCCAAGGTAACACCTGTGGGACATTCGTTTTTGGACAGTACCCAATGTCTACACTATCACCTTTCTTTTTTTTTTTTTTTTTTTTTGAGACAGAGTCTTGCTCTGTCGCCCAGGCTGGGGTGCAGTGGCCGGATCTCAGCTCACTGCAAGCTCCGCCTCCCGGGTTTAGACCATTCTCCTGCCTCAGCCTCCCGAGTAGCTGGGACTACAGGCGCTCGCCACCTCGCCCGGCTAGTTTTTTGTATTTTTTAGTAGAGACGGGGTTTCACCGTGTTAGCCAGGATGGTCTCGATCTCCTGACCTCGTGATCCGCCCGTCTCGGCCTCCCAAAGTGCTGGGATTACAGGCTTGAGCCACCGCGCCCGGCCCACTATCACCTTTCTTATAGATTCGTATATACGTGGCCAAAGAACAACTCCATGTTTTCTAAAAGGCCTAGAGAATATATATCAGGTGCCTGTCCTCTTTCCTTTTGTGTTTGTCATTTTGACAAGTTACTGGAAAACGGCGGTTCCGGCCAAAAGGCTACATCTCTCTTTCTGCCATCTTCACTTATCCAAAGGCAGGCTCCCCTCATGGTAACAAGATGCACACACTCTTTCAGGGTTCATATCCAACTTGGCAGAATCCCAAAGAAAATACTCTATCTCCCTTAGAGAAAGGAAAACTTGCTGGAAGCCCCTAGTAGGCATTTTCTCCTGTCTCATTGGCTAAAACTGTATCCTGTGCACATCTGAACAACTACTGGAAAGGAGAATGGAACCACTGCAGCAGGGATTGTTAATTGCCTCTCAATATCCATCTCCCCCTCCCTCCTTTCTATGATAGAACTTCTCTAAATTGTATCTCGACACATAATCACTAAGCTAGAAGCAACTTTTCCCATCCTCTCTTGCACCTAGGTGTGGCCATGTTACGACGTTCTGGCCAATAGGATATGAGTGGAAATGATGTGGGCAATTTGTAAATTTTTCTTTATAAAAAGTTGTGTGCTCTCCACTGGCTCAATTCCTCCGTTCTGGCTAGTATGAAGATTCGGTGGTAGTGGGTCAGCTTCAAACATGAAGATGGGGGCAATTCCCAAGGGGATGACAGAGCCATAGGTAGAAGGAGCCTGGGGACCCAGGACATTCTCTTGATGCTCAGCCTCTCTCCTCTTACACTGTCAGCTAGCTAGGAATTCTACCTGACAGACACTCTATTTATGTTGGTGACTATTAAAGTAGTGGCAGGGGCCGGGCACGGGCTCATACGTGTAATCCCAGCACTTTGGGAGGCTGAAGCAGGCAGATCACTTGAGGTCGGGAGTTCGAGACCAGCCTGGTCAACATGGCAAAACCCCATCTCTACTAAAAATACAAAAATTAGCCAGGTGTGGTGACAGGTGCCTGTAATCTCATCTCTCAAGAGGCTAAGGCATGAGAATCACTTGAACCCGAGATGAAGGTTGCAGTGAGCCGAGATTGTGCCACTGCACTCCATCTTGAGTGACACAGTAAGACTCTGTCTCATAAATAAATAAAGTAGTGGCGGGTGCTCTGGCTCATGTCTATAATCCCATCACTTTGGGAGGCCAAGGCAGGTGGATCACCTGAGGTCGGAAGTTCAAGACCAGCCTTGCCAACATGGTGAAATCTTGTCTCTACTAAAAATAAAAAAATTAGCCAGGTGTGGTGGCAGGCGGCTGTAATCCCAGCTACTTGGGAGGCTGAGGCATGATAATTGCTTGAATCCAGGAGGCGGAAGTTGCAGTGAGCCAAGATCGTGCCACTGCACTCTGGGCAACTGAGTAAAACTTTGTCTCAAAAACCAAAACAAAACAAAACAAAACAAAAAAATCCAGAAACTTCCTAAAGTAGCCAAAGCAATATCCCAATTACTGCAGTGGCCATGCTTCCCTTAGACCAGTGGTTCTCAAAGTATGATTCCCATACTGAGAGCACTAGTATCACCGATGAACTTGTTGGAAATGTACATTCTTGGGCCTTGCCCCAGACCTACTGAATTGGAATGTCTGTGACTGTATCCCAGCAACCTGCTTTTTGTTTTGTTTTTTTGAGACAAAGCGAGACCCTGTCTCAAAATAAATTAATAAAAGAAAAGAAAAAAGAAACTTAAAAAGAGAAGAGATGAAAGAAAATGGGAAGAGATAATGTCAATAGGCAACATCATGAAAAATGAAGGTGCTAATTTAAAATCATAAATGCAAGGAAAGAGGAATTCAAAATAAGAATATAATTCTATTGTTAGAAGGGGCTGGGTAAAGGTGTACTAAATCTTCATTTTGCATAAAAAGAAAGTCAATAGGTAGTTCCCAAAAATACTATATTAAGGCCAAACAAGGTGTTGCATGCCTCTAATCCCAAGGCTGTGGGAGGCTTGAGGCAAAAGGATTGTTTGAGGCTTGGAGGCAACATAATGAGATCCCCATTTCTACAAAAAAAAATTAATGAATGAATTAATTATTTTGAGATGGAATCTTACTCTGTCGCCCAGGCTGGAGTGTAGTGGCATGGTATCGGCTCACGGCAACCTCCGCCTCCCAGGTTCAAGCAATTCTCCTGCCTCAGCCTCCCAAGTAGCTGGGACTACAGGCATGCGTCACCATGCCTGGTGAATTTTTTTGTATTTTTTTTCAGTAGAGATGGGGTTTCACCATGTTGGCCAGATTGGTCTTGAACTCCTGACCCCAGGTGATCCGCCCACCTCAGCCTTCCAAAGTGCTGGGATTACAGGCGTGAGCCACCGCGCCCAGTCAAAAAAAAATATATATTATTTTTTAAATTAGCCAGGTGTGATGATGGACGCTTGTAACCTCCCATCAGGCTGAGGTGGGAAGATAGATTGAGCTCAAGAATCTCAAAGTCACAGTGAGCTCTGATTGTGCCACTGCACTCTAGCCTGCATGACAGAATAAGATCCTGTCTCTAAAAACAAAACAAAACAAACAAAACTGTAAAATACTGTATCAAGAAACAACTGCCAGGCACGGTGGCTCATGCCTGTAATCCCAGCATTCTGGGAGGCCAAGGGAGGTGGATCACTGGAGCTCAGGAGTTTGAGACCAGCCTGGGCAACATGATGAAACTTGATCTCTACAAAAAAATACAAAAATTAGCTGGGCATGGTGACACGCAGCTATAGTCCCAGCCACTCAGGAGGCTGAGGTGGGAAGATTGTTTTAGCCAGAGAGGCCGAGGCTGCAGTGAGCCAAGATGGTGCCACTTCACTCCAGCCTGGGTGATAGAGCAAGACCCTGTCTCACAAAAACATAAATCAAAGCAAAACAATGCCTGCGTTAGCATATTATTTAAGGATATGAGGCAATCACCGTAAGAATAAAAACAGACAATTCAACTAGTTAAAAAGAATTTTCCCTTTTGGGATGGGGACTGTGAGAGGAGAGCTGTTGATTTTCATTATAAATCCTTCGGTACTGTTTAATTTTTTTTTTTAACCTAGGGCATATATGCTTAGAATGAACCATTGAAAAATTATGCTTTCAGAGGGGCTATACACAAGGTGGGACACAGTCCTCCCACTCTGAGAGCCTCTTTGTGAAGTTCTGCTTTGTCCAGGAGGGGGTCACGAGAATGTTTGCAGAGCCCCCGCCAGCGCTGTCTCATGAAGCAGCTTTACAAATGGTCGGATGGGACAGGGTTTCTGACAAAAGGCCCTCTCCTCATTGGCATAATCCTCTGGACAGCTGTACCGGGTGAATGGGAACAGCTCAGAGCAGTCTGTTGGCAGGCTTGCTGCTGTCACCTCTTGTAGAATTTCCTCTCGACCACCCTGCTCTCTCATTCAGATGTCCAACACACAGCCTTAATGGGTAATGGATGTTTTCACCCAGAGAATCCTCCTCATTAGCCTCTCAGTTCTGACCCGGAGGCTGAATGTTCACATCATGGAAAGTCATAATATTTCCACAATCATTGGCCCCAAAGCACTTGTTCAAATAGTAATGGTAGTTAGGATGCTGTAAGAAGATCAATTAAACCATGTCTACGTCTTTACATTTAGCTGGTATGCTTCCTCCTACCATATTGTCCTGTTTGTGATTTACTCTGTACCCAAAAGCTGATGTCAGACTTTCTGCTTTCAACACCAAGTAATTATGGGTGGAAACGGGGGAGGATGAAGTGGTTTGGGAGTGGAGTGACATGTAAGGCAGTAGTTTTCAGATCATTTCCGGTGGCGCCTTGGTGTGCTGCAAAGATACTTTCATGGAAATGTCCCAGGGATTGGTCAGGACCCTGGATCCTACCTCACTCGAATCAGAGTAGCTCATTTTTGGGGTTTTTTTTTTTTTTGAGACAGAGTCTCACTCTGTTGCCCAGGCTGGAGTGCAATGGCACGATCTTGGCTCCCTGCAACCTCTGCCTCCCAGGTTCATGCAACTCTCATGTGTCAGCCTCCTGAGTAGCTGGGATTACAGGCACCCACCACCATGCCTAGCTAATTTTTTTTTTTTTTTTTTTTTGGTATTTTTAGTAGAGATGGGGTTTGGCCAGGCTGGTCTGGAACTCCTGACCTCAAGTGATCTGCCCACTCGGCCTCCCAAAGTGCTGGGATTACAGGTGTGAGCCTCCAGGCCCGGCCAGCCCACTTAATCTTAAACGCAGTCTTCCACTTCATACAACACACAGGACATAGGATGCAGCAAGTTGGAAAAATTACTCATACCACCACCCAGATGTGCAAAGAATTTAGAGTGCATTTTCCCTTTGCTTGCTCATTTAGAAGCACACCTGCTCCTCTTCACCTCCCAGGTAGCAAGGGAAAGGCTAGATTTAATCTCATTACAATATTTCCATTTCTTCCCATTTATACAGGCTTGTTTCAGCGTAAACATTTGGTCCATTCGAGGTTCAACTTCCCACTAGGGCTAATGAACATCTTTACCTGGTTGAGTAAATGTTTTCAGGTAAAATACTCTCTCTCTCAAATTTAGTCTCCTCCTCCCTGACCTGGTAGAAAGGGCAGGACTTACTATATCCTTGTGATGCCTGTAGGATAAAAGGGTTCCTGAGTGGTATGTATCTCAGGCCTCCTCTGGTCTCAGAGGCAATGCCCCAAGCCTGCCTGGGTACTGTTTGCCCTGCTGCTGTTGGGGGTGAAATTTGCTGCTGGGATCATTCGTGGCTTGGTCAGTGCCCAGCGGGCGGTCACCAATAACGTCACTCCCTCTGAGCCTATACCACACCCTCCACCAAACCTCTCCCGTGTTGGGCCACACAAGGCTCTGCTATCAAGCCCTCTCGCTCTTGCCCCCTGGGGACCCACAAGGCCCCTGGTCCTCAAGTCAGCCACCTCTGTGTCTTCCTCCATCCGAAAGACCTGCAGAAGCTTCCGAGCCTGGTGACACTTGTTGGGGACCAAGAGCAGCTTGCACAATGATACTCCATCCTACTCCGCCCCAGCCACGCTGCATGACCTCATCTCAGCCCAAAAACAGACATTGGGAACATCCGACCATCCATCCGTTTCCCCCGCTCTTTTAGGCTACCTGCAGTGACCGCAGCAGCAGGGGCGGCGGGAGTTGCCTCTCCTCTTCCAGCCTGGAAGAGCATGTATACTACGCCCCTCCTTCCGGGGTTGACTCCCGCCCGCCCCTCGGGGTGGGAAGGGTTCAGGAAACACAGGCCAGCTTATCTTAAGGAAACATGGTCAGGAATCTTTCAAAAACATACCTGTTGCGAGGGGGAAAGAAACCTCCAGGACAACAGTGATTTGCCTCAGCGGGGCAAAGGCCAGGCCTGATGGAAGAGCCCAGCCTTCGCCGAGCGCCGCAGGGAGCCAGCGACTCGCGCCTGCGGTTCCAGTCCCGCCGCGAGCCTGAGGCGTGCGCATGCTCGGTGCTGCGCGGGGCTCCTTCCTTACCGCAGGAGCCCCTCATCGAAAAACGCAGGTAGGCCGCATCCTTCTCGTCGCTGTATTCCCCAGGACCTGTGGTTCCTTATATTGAGTGGCATGACTGCATTTCTGCCCTTGACGTTGACTCATTCTTTGCCCTTGTCAAGTTTCTTTGCATGAGTCGGTTTTTCCCCCTCTCGTTAGAACTGATAATAAAACAGACTTACCTAGCCAGGACAACATAGGGAGACCCTGTCTCTACAAAAAATAAGAAAATAAAATATTAGCTGAGTGTGGCGTCACACGCCTATAGTCCTATCCACATGGGAGGCAGGAGGATCACTTGAGCCCAGGAGTTCAAGGCCGCAGTGAGCTGTGATGGCGTCACTGCACTCCAGCCTGGACAACAAAACGAGACCCTGTCCCCCAAAACCAAAAACCTCACAAGGCTCTTCCAGGTGTGAGCTAAGATAATGTATTGAATGTCCCTTGGTGAATTCAGAAATGCTGGGGATAAAATATACGGAACTCTCAAATACATCCGGATTATTAGCAGTGTAATGTCTACAAAGAAATACTCGTCGTCTCGTTAGCATTCTTTTATTTAATAGAGTAAAAAAGAGCGAAGATTTTAAAAAATTAAATTCATGGAACTGTTTTTATGTTAAAGGAGGGAAACATGGATTATGAACATTTTTATTCTTCTTGGCCAAGCCCTTGTACAATAAAGTTTGCTAACTACCATTATCTCATTTGCCAGTCATTAATCCAGAGAGATATATTTAGAATCATTAAAGTTTCTCCCCCCAAAATTAGGTTGAGATTTTATTTGAATTTTGTTAACCCTGACATCTTTATAATATTGAAACTTTTCAGGAAAATGATAGTTTCCTGTGCTTATTCGAGTTGTTATTTTTCTCTGAGTAGATTTTGGAGTTCTCTTCATACAGTCTAGTATACTTTATAAAGATTTTCTTGATAATTTTATAAATTTCTTTTTGGCCTGGACAGTGGCTCACACCTGTAATCCTAGCACTTTGGGAGGCCAAGGCGGGAGGATCACTTGAACTCAGGAGTTCAAGGCCAGCGTGGGCAACACAGGGAGACCTCGTCTCTATAATTTTTTCAATTAAAAAAATGTTTTTTTTCTGATTACAAATGAGACTTTTCTCTCCTTCATGGTTTAACTATTTATAGAAGATATATAGTTAAGGGAATGATTTTTGCAAATTCATCCTATAGCTGCCATAATAAAAATACCAAGAGTGATTCTTAAAAGTACACCTGTATCTTATAGTATTTAGCAGTTGCCAAATGGCAGGCACTATGTCATAGGTTTTAAATGTATTTTCTCAGCAAATTTTCACAATAATCCTATAAATTAATAATAGTTATTATCCTAATGTGTAGATGAAAACGCAAGCCCAGTGAGATGACATAATCTGCCTAAGGTCACACAGTTCATTACTAAACACAAATTAATTCTCTTAGGTTTTCTAGATACACAATCATATCATTTATACAAAATGACAATTTTGTCTCCTCTTCCCAAGGGCTATGTGTTCTATTTTTGTTCTACACTTTACTGAACTGGTCATAATTATATTAAAATGTTAAGTAATTATTCTCACTTAAATACTTCTAAACCCTTTTCCATTCAGTGGATATGCGTATATGATGCTGTAGTCAATAGAAATAATGATCACAATAATCCCTAACACTTACTGTGAATCCAGGCAGTCTAAGTCTGGAATTGATGTTCTCAATTACACAACTAATTCAAGAGTTACCGCACCTTGTTATAGCATGTTTCAGGCCACTCTAGCATGATCCACATGTTTCAAACCTTCTCCACCACCTCCCTTCAGTTTTCTGGCTTTGTAGCCAAAGTTTGTCTTTAAGTCTAGCCCCTGTTGGGTTGGTGATCCTGTTTACCATGAATCTAATCTGGTACTTTCTTATGACCTGTTTTCAGTAATGGTCCCTTGGCTCTACTCAGTGAACTTAAATAAACCCATCTGTGTCCTCTCTAGACCTCAGAACCCCATCCTATTTAAGTCCAGTTTCCTTTTACCAACAGATCCTGATGAAGTCTCTTTCAACATTCCTTTCAAATATCTTTGAAAACAGAAAATAAGGAATTTCGAGAGTTTTTATTCATCAAAACCCCATAATAGCTATGCCAGCATGGTGGTGCACAGCTGCAGTTCAAGCTACTCTAAGGCTGAGACCAGAGGATCACTTGAACCCGGGAGTTCAAGGCCAGCCTGGGCAAAGTAAAGAGACCTCTTGTCCCCACGTCTCTAAAAAGTAAAAATATTGAAAGCCCCAATGTCCAATGTCAGAAAGATCAAGGAGAAAGTGATACTCTTCTACACTACACTTTTAAATTCTTTTTAAAGGGCAATTTGACAACGCATGTAACAAATTTTGCATATTCCTTGACTCACAAATCTCACTTATTGGCCTCCTTCTCCTCCAGCCCTGTCACCACCTCTGTCCTGGAGAAGAAGCCATATTTGGTCTCCCTCAATGGGCAAGACAGAGGCAACGCGGGCACCATGATCCCGGCTCTGCCTTCCGGCAACCCGCAGCTCACTGCTCTCATCCTGGAGCGGCTAAGAGCCAGGCCCATGTGGCAACTTCTGTTGATGCTGCCTGGCCACTGTGGACACCAATCCAGCTTACCAAAACCCGAGGCGGAAAGCCGAGCATTGGATGTCCACACACCTGGATGAGCAGGACTGGAATCTTATGATGCACAAAAGCTTATTGCGAAATGATCAGGGACAGAGTGAGGTTCAGTCAGGGACACTGGAAGCTGGAGTAGACAGGGTTATTTCTCAGGCAGAGGATCCACAATCAAATCACAACCTCAGGCCGCCAATGGAACGAAAAATTCGTGAGATCCTGGGTGCCCAGAAGACAGCGATGTTGCCAGCGCCGCCTTTAGAGCCTGCAGACCAGGACCCTCCAGCTCCAGCCCAGGGTGCTTCCCGGGAACGTGTCCAATCTCTTTTGAAAGCTCTATTTAATTACTGGTGAAGAAGTGACTGGTTACATAAGAGTGCAACTTCAGAATGAAGATAGGCCAAGGTCTCACTGATTTCTATATTTCAGCCTTGGCTATGGGCAGTGTCCAGTTGGAATGGGGAGCAAGTTTGGCAGTGGGGATGTTGACCCAGTTGTCCCCTGTATTGTGCCGCCATTTGGCCAGCCTGTCCAAGGATACGACACCCAGTAGACACTACAGAGAGATAAAGAAACACTGTAGTAACCTGGGATTGTCCTAAAACAGACTTTTATACTTGAACAAGGAGACTCTATGTGGATTCAGCGTTTGTGCTCTGGAATACACCAAAGCTACACTGAGAAAACGTAACCAGTCCCAAAGACAATTTCAAAGAACAGTAACAATATAAAGGGTAGCTGGGAGTAGGTATTTGACAGTGCTTATTTGATATTGTTTCTCAGAGTTGCAAACTGGAATGTAGAAACCACCAGCATCAGATACCTAGAAAGTTGTTATGACCTTCTTGTTCATGAATCTTCTAGCCAGCTTCCTTTCCCGTGTAAGAGGTGACAAAACATGGAACCCTAGAATGTGTGAGGAAGCTTGGACGTTAGGTATAAAAAAAAACATTTGTGGCTGGGCACGGTGGCTCAGGCCTGTGATCCCAGCACTTTCGGAGGCTGAGGTAGGTGGATTGCCTGAGGTCAGGAGTTTGAGACCAGCTGGACAACATGATGAAACTGTCTTAACTAAAAATACAAAAATTAGCAGGGTGTTGTGGCATGCGCCTGAAATCCCAGCTACTCAGAGGCTGAGGCAGGAGAATCGCTTGAACTCAGGAGGCAGAGGTTGCAGTGAGCCGAGATCACACCACTGCACTCTAGCCTGGGCGACAGAGCAAGATTCTGTCTCAAAAAGACAAAAGAAAAGCATTTGCAGGCTCTCTGTCTAGTGCCTCTTCCTGTCCTGCAAAGGCTAGTAAGTCTGGGGTGTGTTTAGTTTATTCTCATGCTTGTGTTTTTTAAGAAAAGTGAGTGGTAAATAAATGGCTTAAGATTTATAATAAGGGTGGGCTGGGTGGCTCATGCCTATAATCCCAGCACTTTGGGAAGCCAAGGGGGGCGGATAACCTGAGGTCAGGAGCTCGAGACCAGCTTGGCCAACATGGTGAAAACCCGTCTCTACTAAAAATACAAAAATTAGCGGGGCATGGTGGCAAACCCCTGTAATCCAACTACTCAGGAGGCTGAGGCAGGAGAATCGCTTGAACTTGGGAGGTGGAGGCTACAGTGAGCTGAGTTCGTCCCGTTGCACTCCAGCCTGTGCGACAGAGCAAGACTTTGTCTCAAAACAACACCACCACCAAAAAGATTTATAATGAAATCAAATAAAATTTGATAGTCGGCCGGGCGCGGTGGCTCAAGCCTGTAATCCCAGCACTTTGGGAGGCCGAGGCGGGTGGATCACGAGTTCAGGAGATCGAGACTATCCTGGCTAACATGGTGAAACCCCGTCTCTACTAAAAATACAAAAAACTAGCCGGGCGTGGTGGCGGGCGCCTGTAGTCTCAGCTACTTGGGAGGCTGAGGCGGGGGAATGGCGTGAACCCGGGAGGCGGAGCTTGCAGTGAGCCGAGATCACGCCACTGCACTCCAGCCTGGGAGACACAGCGAGACTCCGTCTCAAAAAAAAAAAAAAAAAAAAAATTTGATAGTCTTTTTAAAAAAATCTCACTCAGAATTTATCCTAAGTAAATCATTATGGATAAGCACAAATATATTTTTACAAAGATGTTTATTTTGATACTACTTATAGAGGTTAAAATTTTGTAGCACTCTAGATGTGCAGCATGGTTTTGTTTGTTTTTTTTTGTTGTTGTTGTTGTTCATTTGTTTGTTTTGAGATGGAGTCTCGGTCTGTGGCCTGGTCTGGAGTGCAGTGGCGCGATCTCAGCTCACTGCAACCTCTGCTTCCCGGGTTCAAGCTATTCTCCAGCCTCAGCTTCCTGAGCAGCTGGGATTGCAGGTGTGCACCACCACATCCAGCTAATTTTTGTATTTTTAGTAGAGGAGGGGTTTCGCCATGTTGGCCAGACTGATTTCAAACTCCTGACCTCAGGTGATCCACCCGCCTCAGTCTCCCAAAGTGCCGGGATTACAAGCATGGACCACCGCTCCCAGCCTGTTCGTTAACTAAATTCTACTACATCCGGAGAAATATTTCACTACATGGAAACGTTTATGATACGCTGTTAGATTAAAAAAGTATATCACAACTCAACATGTAAAGTATAATCCCATTTGTGTTTATATATCTATTATTGTCTATATAACTGCTATTTTAAATTTATCTAGCTACCTATTCATGTATATATCTATCGTTATTGAGATCACATAAAACAAAAATAGATAATTCCAATTATTCATTTCTCACTAATGGAATTATTAAGAAATATGCTATATTTCTTCTTTTTGTTCACTGTTTTCTGAATGTTCTACAATTAGCATGTATCACTTTTGGAATAGTAAAACCGTTATTCTGGCCGGGTGCAGTGGTTCACGCCTGTAATCCCAGCACTTTGGGAGGCCAAAGTAGGAAGGTCCCTGGAGCCCAGGAGTTCAAGAGCAGCCTGGGCAACAAAGGAAGACTCCATCTCTACAAAAAAAGTGGGGAGTTATTCTTAACAGCTTTCTGTTAGTTAAGCTAAAGGCAGAGAGACAAAACATATAGGGCTTACATATGATAGAAGTTGTTTCTTTTGGCCGTGCGCAGTGGCTCAAGCCTGTAATCCCAGCACTTTGGGAGGCCGAGATGGGCGGATCACGAGGTCAGGAGATCGAGACCATCCTGGCTAACACGGTGAAACCCCGTCTCTACTAAGAAATACAAAAAATAGCCGGGCGAGGTGGCGGGCGCCTGTAGTCCCAGCTACTCGGGAGGCTGAGGCCGGAGAATGGCGTGAACCCGGGAGGCGGAGCTTGCAGTGAGCTGAGATCCGGCCACTGCACTCCAGCCTGGGCTACAGAGCGAGACTCCGTCTCAAAAAAAAAAAAAAAAAAAAAAAACAGAAGTTGTTTCTTTTTTCCTCTCCCCAAATTATCTGTCGGTGCAAGGGCCCAGTGTTACAGTGAAGCTGTACTCCACAAAGTTACTCAGGGGTCCTGCTTTTGTGCTGCTGTTATCTAGGTTGGTGTCTTTTCCACGTGGTAGAAGCTGGCTAACCTCCACTTCCACATTCCAGCCCAAGGAAAAGTCCAAGGTAGGTAGATATTTCTTTAAGGGGATGACCTAGAAGGTATACACTTTGTTTTCACGCACCATTTGCTTGAACCTAGTCACGTGACCACATCAGTCAAGAAGGCAGGCTGGGATCTACAGTCTCCAGCTGTCAGCCATATGCAGTTGTCCCTTGGTATCCACGGGGAATTGATTCCAGGATGCTACCTCAGAAACTAAAATGTGCAAATGCTCAAGTTCATTATATAAAATGACATAGTAGTTGCATATAACCTGTGCATATCCGCCTGCATACTTGTAATCATCTTTAGATTACTTATAGTATCTAATATAATGTGAATGCTATACAAATAGTTGTTATACCATATTATTCAGTACAGATGCAACTATAGTAGGCCTAACTACATTTTCTATCCACAGTTGGTTGAATCTGCACATACAGAACCCATGGAAACCCAGGGCCAACTCTGTGTGTGTGTGTGTGTGTGTGTGTGTGTGTGTATTCAGCTAAAATTTAGGGGGAAGGGATTATTACTAAAGATGATTAGGAATAGTGAGAGATGGACTCATTGGACTCTTACTTAGATATTAAAAATTTAGGCTGGGCTCACGCCTGTAATCCCAGTACTTTGGGAGGCCAAGGTGAGCGAATCACCTGAGGTCAGGAGTTTGAGACTAGCCTGGCCAACATGGTGAAAACCCATCTCTACTAAAAATTCAACAATTAGATGGGCATGATGGAAGGTGCCTGTAATCTCATCTACTCAGGAGACTGAGGCAGGAGAATCACTTGAACCTGGGAGGCCAAGGTTGCAGTGAGCTGAGATCGTGCCATTATACTCCAGCTTAGGTGACAAGAGCAAAACTGCATCTCAAAAAAAATTAAAAAATAAATTAAAATGTACAATAGTTATAATACTGTGATTTTGGCACACGAATAAATAAAAAAGGACAACCATAAATACACTGGAACTCATATAAGATTAAAGCATATAAATTAAGATGGAGGAAAATAAGGCCGGGCGCGGTGGCTCAAGCCTGTAATCCCAGCACTTTGGGAGGCCGAGGCGGGCGGATCACAAGGTCAGGAGATCGAGACCACAGTGAAACCCCGTCTCTACTAAAAATACAAAAAATTAGCCGGGCGCGGTGGCGGGCGCCTGTAGTCCCAGCTACTCAGGAGGCTGAGGCAGGAGAATGGCGGGAACCCGGGAGGCGGAGCTTGCAGTGAGCCGAGATCGCGCCACTGCACTCCAGCCTGGGCAACAGCGTGAGACTCCGTCTCAAAAAAAAAAAAAAAAAAAAAAAAGATGGAGGAAAATAAACTCAATAATGTTGAGAGAATTGAAAAACCATTTGGAAAAAACAAAGTTAGATTAAATGACAAAATTCATTCCACATAAAGACTTAACTTTCTGTAGGGAAATATAGATGAAAATGGCAACCAGATTATGACCTCTGCTTTAGTTGGTTCCCCATGCCACAAATTTCTGGACCTTATTGAGAATAATTATCTTTTCCTTGACCTTCGGCAACCAGAACTGCAAACCATACACCACATATAGAAGACATCATGCTTGTATTAGGTCAGGAGAATGCTTTATATTTTTTTTGTGTTTGTTGGTTAGTTGGTTTTTACTTTCTTATGAAGCGTCTTTTTTATGTTGATCTTCTTATTGTTGATCTTCTTTATTGATAGATAAAATGCACAAAACTCATAATCCACATAGTGACTTCTAATTCCCATCAAGGGACTACCCTAGATGCGTATCTGATTCTGTATGCTCCATATAAACATTAGTCTCCCACTCAACAAGAAAAGAGCAAGCTGGGCACGGTAGCTCACGCCTGTAATCCCAGCACTGTGGGGGGCCGAGGCGGGTGGATCACCTGAGGTCAGGCATTCAAGACCAGCCTGGCCAACATGGTGAAAACCCTCCTCTACTAAAAATACGAAAATTAGCAGGGCATAGTGGCACCTGCCTGTAATCCCAGCTACTCAGGAGACTGAGGCAGGAGAATCACTTGAACCTGGGAGGCAGAGGTTGCAGTGAACCGAGATCGTGCCATTGTACTCCAAACTGGGCAACAGAGCAAGACTCCATCTCAAAAAAACAAAAAAAAAAGAAAAAGAAAAAAGAAAGTAACCTGATTTAAGCATGGGTAAAGGACTTGACATTTCTCCAAAGATAAAATACAAATGGCCAACAAACATAAAAAGATGTTCAATATCAATAATCATTAGAGAAATGCAAATCAAAACCACAATAAGATACCACCTCACACCCATTAGAATAACTACTATCAAAATAAATAAATATATAAATAAGCCCTGGCACGGTGGCTCATGCCTGTAATCCCAGCTCTGGGAGGCTGAGGTGGGAGGATTGCCTGAGGTCAGGAAGTTTTGAGACCAGCTTGGTCAACATGGTGAAACTCCATCTCTACTAAAATACTAAAAATGCAAAAAATAGCCGGGTGTGGTGGCACGCCTCTATAATCCCAGCAACTCAGGAGGCTGAGGTGAGAGAATTGCTTGAACCTGGGAGACCGAGGCTGCAGCGAGCCAAGATCATGCCACTGCACTCCAGCCTGGGCAACAGAGTGAGACTCTGTCTCAAAAAAAAACCACAAAAAACATACATACATACATACATAAAATAAGTGTTGATGAGGATGTAAAGAAATTGAAAGCCCTGTGCATTGGTGGTGGGAATCTAAAATGGTGCAGCCACTATAGAAAGCAATATGGTGGTTCCTCAAAAAATTAATAAATATAGAATTACCATATAATCTAGCAATTCCACTTCTAGGTATGTTTCTAAAAGAATGAAAGCAGGGCCTCGAAGAGATGTTTGCACACCCATGCTCATAGCAGCATTATTCACCATAGCCAAGGTGTGGAAGCAACCCAAATGTTCATCAATGAATTAATGGATAAACAAAATGTGATGTAAATATATAATGGAATCTTACTCAGTCTTGAAAAGAAGGAAATCCTGTCACATGCTATAACATGGATAAATCTTGAGGATATTATGCTAAGTGAAATAAGCCAGTCACAAAAAGACAAGTCCTATATGATTTAACTCATATAACGTGTTTAAAATAGTCAAATTTATAGAGACAGAAAGTAAAATGGTAGTTACCAGGGGCTTGGGAGAGGTAGAAATAGGAATTGTTGTTTAATGGGTATAAAGTTTCAATTTTGCAAGATTAAAAATGGCAGAGATCCCTGAATGTAATTAATGCTACAGAACTATACACTTAAAAATAGTTAAGATGGTAAATTTTGTATGTGTTTTTTACTACAATTTTTTTTTTTTTTTTTTTTTTTTTTTTTTTTTGAGACAGAGTCTCGCTCTGTCACCCAGGCTGGAGTGCAGTTGTGCAATCTCGGCTTACTGCAAATTTTGTCTCCCAGGTTCACGCCATTCTCCTGCCTCAGCCTCCCAAGTAACTGGGACTACAGGTACCCACCACCATGCCCAGCTAATTTTTTGTATTTTTAGTAGAGATGGAGTTTCACAGTGTTAGCCAGGGTGGTCTCGATCTCCTGACCTCATGGTCCACCCACCTCGGCCTCCCAAAGTGCTGGGATTGCAAGCATGATCCACCGCGCCCTGCCTTTACTACAGTTTTTTTAAAAGTTTGAGAAGGCTGGGCAACAAAGGGAGACCTCATCTCTACATTTTTTTTTTAATTACCTGGGCAAGGTGGCATTCATCTGTAGTCCCAGCTACTTGGGAGGCTGAGGTGGGAGGATCACTTGAGCCTGGGAGTTTGAGGCTACGATGAGTTATGATCACACCACTGCAGGATATCCAAGAACTGTGGGATAATTACAAAAGGTGTAACATACGCATAATTAGAGTTCCTGAAGGAGAAACAAAGGAAATTTTTTCAGTAATAATAGCTAAAATTTTCCAAAATTAACAAAAGACACTAAATCACAGATCCAAGAAGTTAAGATAATACCATGCAGGATAAATAACAAAAATTCTGCACTTGGGTGTATCATATTCAAACTACATAAAGTCAAAGACAAGAAGAAAACCTAGAAAGAAGTCAGAGGGTGAGGAAAACCACTTTATGTATAGAGGAATAAGAAAAAGAATTGAGGCCGGCATGGTGGCTTACGCCTGTAACCCCAGCATTTTGGGAGGCTGAAGTGGGCAAATCATTTGAGGTCAGGAGTTTGAGACTAGCCTGGCCAACATGGTGAAATCCCATCTCTACTAAAAATACAAAAATTAGCCAGGTGTGGTGGTATGCATCTGTAATCCCAGCTACTCAGGAGGCTGAGGCAGGAGAACTGCTGGAACCAGGGACACAGAGGTTGCAGTGAGCCATTGCACTTCAGCCTAGGCCACAAGAGCAAAAAAAGAATAAGAATTGCATTGGCCTTCTCTTCAGAAATCATGCAAGCAAGAAGAGAGTGGAATAAAATATTTAAAACATTGAAAGAAAAAAACAGCAACCTAGAATTCTGTATCCAGTAAAATTATCCTTCAGAATGTATCTCCCATAGACTTGCCTTGCAAGAAATGCTAAAAGAAGTTCTTCAGAGAGAAGGAAAGTGTTATAGGTCAGAAACTTGCATCTGTGTAAAAAGAAGTGTTTGAGGGCTGGGTGCAGTTGCTCATGCCTGTAATCCCAGCACTTTGGGAGGCTGAGGCGGGTGGATCACCTGAAGTCAGGAGTTCAAGACCTGCCTGGCCAACATAGTGAAACCCCGTCTCTACCAAAAATACAAAAAGTTAGCAGGGCGTGGTGGCAGGAGCCTGTAATCCCAGTTACTGGGGAGGCTGAGGGAGGAGAATTGCTGGAACCCAGGAGGTGGAGGTTACAGTGAGCTGAGATCATGCTGTTGTACTCCAGTCTGTGTGACTGAGTGAGACTCTGTCTCAAAAAAAAAAAAGTATTTGAGAAATAAAGCACTGAGAAATAAAGGTTAAAATAACATGTTTTAGTTTTGTTATTCTTAACTGATCTAACAAAAAACAGTTTGTTCAAAATAATAGCAACAATATATTGGATGATTACAGCTTATGGATTAGTGAAATATATGACAACAACGTTATAAGGGATGGGAGGGAAGAATTGGAAATACTATGTTATAAGGTATGTGTACCACCCATGAATTTGTAGAATGTTATTTGAAAGTGGACATATATTATTTGTAAATATATATTGCAAACTCTAGGACAATGACTGAAAACATTTTTAAAGTGTAATTGATACACAAAGAAAGAAGAAAAAATGGAATCATGTAAATGCTCAATTAAAACCAAACAAGTGGTAAGGCACAGTGGCTCAAGTCTGTAATCCCAGCATTTCAGGAGGACAAGGTGGGTGGATCACTTGAGGTCAGGCAGAGTTTGAGACCATCCTGGCCAACATGGTGAAACCCCATTTCTACTAAAAATACAAAAATTAGCCCTGTGTGATGGTGGGTGCCTGTAATCGCAGCTACTCAGGAGGCTGAGGCAAGAGAATTGCTTAAATCCGGGAGGTGGAGGTTGCAGTGAGCCAAGATTGCGCCACTGTACAGGATCCAGCCTGGGTGACAGAGTGAGACCCCCTCTCAAAAAAATAATATTGCCGGGTGTGGTGACTCAAGCCTGTAATCCCAGCACTCTGTCAAATCCCAGAGTGCCCTCCCAGCACTCTGGGAGGCTGAGGCGGGCAGATCACGAGGTCAGGAGATCAAGACCATCTTGGCTAACGTGGTGAGACACCGTCTCTACTAAAAATACATAAAAATTACCCAGGCGTGGTGGCAGGCACCTGTAGTCCCAGCTACTCGGGAGGCTGAGACAGGAGAAAGGCGTGAACCTGGGAGGTGGAGTTTGTAGTGAGCCAAGATCGTGCCACTGCATTCCAGCCTGGGCGACAGAGTGAGACTCTGTCTCAAAAAATAATATTAATAATAATAATATTAATAAAACCAAACAAGACAGGCTGGGTACGGTGGCTCACACCTGTAATCCCAGCACTTTGGGAAGCCAAGGTGGGCAAATCACGAGGTCAGAAGTTCGAGACCAGCCTGACCAACATGGTGAAACCCGTTTAGTAGAGTACTAAAAATACAAAAAAAAATTAGCCAGGTGTGGAGGCACACACCTGTAATCCCAGCTACTCAGGAGACTGAGGCAGGAGAATTGCTTGAACCCAGGAGGCAGAGGTTATGGTAAGCCAAGATCACACCACTGCACTCCAGCCTGGATGACAGAGCAAGACTCTGTCTCAAAAAAAAAAAAAAAAAATGAAAGAAAAAGTGTGGAAAACAAAAAGGAAACAAAGAATAAGAGCAATTAAATAAAATAAACTACAATTAAGGTACATGTTAATCCAACTATATCAATGATCACTGTAAATGTGAATGATCTAAATACATTAATTAAAAGACAGAGACTATCAGAGTGGATAAAATAACACCACCCAACTATATGTTGTTTACAAGAAACTCACTTTAAATATGCAGACACAGACGAAAAGTAAAAGGATGAATAAAGGTATGCCACACTAACACTAATCAAAAGAAAGCTATGGTAGCTATATTAATTTCAGACAAATTATCTCCTGCAATATCTTGGAAGACAGTTCACATGTCAGTCAGGCCCTTAGCCCTTAGTTCTAGAAAGAGTTTTTGAGAAATATCAATGTTTATGTATTTTGACTGCTTTTTGCTGCTTTTAGCCAAGTTCTGTGAGATTGATGAACCAAGGCAAGAATTAGTCAGTTGGAAAGCAGACTGGAATGGAATACATTTCCTCACAGGAGGATTTGTAAAGGCTTCTCAGGTGTTTTTTACCAAACCAGACAATGAGAGCCAGCCAGAATGATAAAGCTGCCTTCCAGTCCAAGGATATTGCTTTATACAGCCTCAGAGTATCCATCATAATATTGCAAGTGTGGAGTTCATGCCATATACCAGCTAGTGAGTAAAAGAGGAGAGTCTTCAGTCTTAAGAACTTTTTCCAAGGCTGGGCGTGGTGGCTCACACCTGTAATCCCAGCACTTTTCAAGGCCGAGGTGGGTGGATCACAAGCTCACGAGTTTGAGACCAGCCTGACCAACATGGTGAAAGCTCACGTCTACTAAAAATACAAAAATTAGCTTGGTGTGGTGGTGCACGCCTGTAATCCCAGCTACTCAGGAGGCTGAGGCAGGAGAATCGCTTGAATCTGGGAGGCAGAGGTTGCAATGACAGAGATTGCACCACAGCACTCTAGCCTGGGTGACAGAGCAAGACTCTGTCTCCAAAAAAAAAAAAAAAAAGAACTCTTTCCAGAAAAGATCTATGGCTGTGGTTACTTGCCCAAAGAACTGAATGGAAGAAAATACATCAGAACTAGATTGATAATTCACAAGACTGGCCTTTAATAATCTGTAGCTCTTCAACTTCTAAAGCATCCCCTGAAGCCACTCAAACAGAACCTACACGAGAGCATAGTCTTCAATGTCACTTCAGATGTGGCTATGGAGGATAACTAATGGAAGAACCTTCTAGAGGCAAAGCCAAGAGCCAGAAAGGACAATGAGCAAGGAGTTTTCTTGACAGAATCAGGATCAAATGTACTTGGCAATAGTACGTTGGTAAATCTGCAATTTAAGCTCAGTAGGAATTTTATCATTATAGTAGTCCAGTGATTGTTCTTTCCCTCCATTTCTTTTCTTTTCTGAAAGAGGACTTTTATTAAGCAATTCCTTATTCACCACTATCTTTTTGGTGGGTGGAGGTGGGAAGACAGATAACTTGTCTTTTAGAAGATGCTCACCTGAGTCATCGGTTGTCCTGGTGAAGAGGACTTAATATCACTGAGATCCTAGATTTTGAACTGAATGCAGTAGCTGGATGGAACACTGCATTATTTTACTTGGAAGGGAGAAAAGTATGTTTTATATATAGAAAAAAGAAGGGGGAGCATGAATATTTGGGTAACCAGGAGTGGACTATAACAGAGACTGCTAGTTGTCTCACATGTGCTCTCTCTTTCTCTAGCACATGGCTATTCAACCAAAGGCTATATTTCTTTTGGTATTATTATTATTATTATTATTATTATTATTAAGATGGAGTCTCGCTCTTGTCGCCCAGACTGGAGTGCAATGGCGCAATCTTGGCTCACTGCAACCTCCACCTCCCAAATTCTCTTTATTGAGAACTTCAGGTTCAAGAAATTCTCCTGCGTCAGCCTCCCAAGTAGCTGGGATTACAGGCGCCCGCCACCACACTCAGCTAATTTTTGTATTTTTAGTAGAGACAGGGTTTCACCATGTTGGCCAGGCTAGTCTCAAACTGCTGACCTCAAATGATCTGCCCGCCTCAGCCTCCTAAAGTGCTGGGATTACAGGCATGAGTCACCGCGCCCAGCCCAAAGGCTGTATTTCTTACACTCCTTAGCAGGTGAGTTTGACAGTGTGACTTGGTTCTAGTCAATGGGATGTGAGGAGAAATTATATACAGTCATGTACGTCATAACATTTTGGTCAATGACAGACTATGTATATGATGGAGGTCCCATAAGATTATAAGGGAGCTGAAAAATTCCTGTTGTCTTGTGACGTCAAAGCTGTCCTAACTTTGTGGTGCAACAGATTATTCACATGTTTGTGGTGATGCTGATGCTGGTGTGAACAAACCTACTGTACTTGATGTCCTAGCACTTGATAATAAATGACTAAGTTACCTGTTTTATGAGTTTACTATACTATATATATACATGTATACATATATATATAATTATTATTTTTTTTGAGATGGAGTTTGGCTCTTGTTGCCCCAGGCTGGAGTATAATGGCGTGATCTTGGCTCACTGCAACCTCCACCTCCCAGGTGCAAGTGATTCTCCTGCCTCAGCCTCCCGAGTAGCTGGGATTACAGGCATGCACCACCACACCTAGGTAATTTTGTATTTTTAATTGAGATGGGGTTTCTCCATGTTGGCCATTCTGGTCTCAAACTCCCGACCTCAGGTGATCCGCCCGTCTCAGCCTCCTAAAGTGTTGAGATTACAGGTGTGAGCCACCGCACCCATCTATACTATATTTTTAATTGTTATTTTAGAGTGTACTCTTTCTGTTTATTTAAAAAAAAAATTAAGTGTAAAGCAACCTCAGGCAGGTCCTTCAGGAGGTATTGCAACAGACGGCATTGTTACCATAGAAGTTGAACACTCCATAAGTGTTATCGCCCCGAAGACCTCCCAGTGGGAAAGATATAAAAGTGAAAAACAGTGATATTGGCCGGGCACAGTGGCTCACGTCTGAAATCCCAGCACTTTGGGAGGCAGAGGTGAGCAAATCACTTGAGGTCAGGAGTTCGAGACTAGCCTGGCCAACGTGGTGAAACCCCGTCTCTATTAGAAATATAAAAAGTAACGGGGCATGGAGGTGGTCATCTGTAATCCCAGCTACTCAGGAGGCTGAAGCAGGAGAATTGCTTGAACCTGAGAGGCGGAGATTGCAGTGAGCAGAGATGGCGCCACTGCACTCCAGTCTGGGCGACAGAGCGAGGCACCGTCTCAAAAAAAAAAAAAAGACAGCTATGTTGAGGATCCTGACCCTGTGTAGGCCTAGGCTAATGTGTGTGTTTGTGTTTCAGTTTTTAACAAAAAGTTTAAAAAGTACAAAAAAAATTGACAGAAAAAGCTTATAGAATATGGACATGAAGAAAGAATGTATTTTCGTAGAGCTGTACAGTGTGCTTGTTTTTAGGCTTAGTGTTGTGACAAAAGTCAAAAAGTTCTTAAAAATTTAAAACTTTATAAAGTAAAAAAGTTATAGTAAGGAAAGTTAATTTATTGTTGAAGAAAGAAATTTTTAAAAATAAAGTGTAGCCAAAGTGTGTGTTGTTTATAAAGTCTACAGTAGTGTACAGTAGTATTTTGTAGGCCTTCCCATTCACTCACCACTCACTCACTGACTCACAGAAAGCAACATTCAGTCCTGCAGGCTCCAGTCATGTTAAGTGCTCAATATAGGTGTGCCTTTTTTAGTCTTTTTTTTTTTTTTTGAGACAAAGTCTGGCTCTGTCGCCCAGGCTGGAGTGCAGTGGCACAATCTCGGCTCACTGCAAGCTTCGCCTCCCGGGTTTACGCCATTCTCCTGCCTCAGCCTCCCGAGTAGCTGGGACTACAGGCGCCCGCCACCACACCCAGCTAACTTTTTTGTATTTTTAGTAGAGACAGGGTTTCACCGTGTTAGCAAGGATGGTCTCGCTCTCCTGACCTCATGATCCTCCCGCCTGGGCCCCCTAAAGAACTAAGATTACAGGAGTAAGCCACCGTGCCCGGCCTTTTTTTTGTCTTTTATGCCATATTTTTACTATACATTTTCTAGGTTTAGATGGACCAATGCTTACCAGTGTGTTGCAATCACCTACAGTACTCATACGGTTACATCACTCCTAGTAGCACAGGAGCAATAGGCCATACCATATGCCTAGGCGTGTAGTCGGCTCTACCATCTAAGTTTGTCTAAGTACACGCCTAACACCTGAAGACACATTTCTCAGAATGTCTCCCCCTCGTTGTTGCATGACTGTATATCACATATTGTACTATTGAAAAAATAGGCATGGCTGGATGCAGTGACTCAGGCCTCTAATCCCAGCACTTTGGGAAGCCGTGGCAGGAGGGTACCTTGAGCCCAGATTCTCCACCAGCCTGAGCAACATAGTGAGACCCTGTCTCTACAAAAAAAGTTTTAAGGCTGGGCGCAGTGGCTCATGCTTGTAATCCCAGCACTTTGGGAGGCCAAGGCAGGCAGATCACAAGATCAGGAGATCGAGACCATCCTGGATAACACAGTGAAACTCCGTCTCTACTAACAAAAATAGAAAAAATTAGCTGGTCCTGGTGGCAGGTGCCTGTGGTCCCAGTTACTCAGGAGGCTGAGGCAGGAGAATGGCATGAACGCAGAAGGTGGAACTTGCAGTGAGCCGAGATCGTGCCACTGCACTCCAGCCTGGGTGACAGAGCGAGACTCCCATCTCAAAAAAAAGAAAAAAGTTTTAAAAATTAGCCGGGTGTGGTTGTGCACACTTGCAGTCCCAGCTACTCGGGAGACTGAGGCAGGAGGATCAATAAAGCCCAGGAGGTCAAGGCTGTAGTGAGCTATCATCATGCCACCGCACTCCAGCCTGGGTGACAGAGAGAGCAGTGCTCTGTCTCAAAAACAACAAAACAAAACAAAACAAAAAAAATACACCTGCCCTACTTTCTTCCTCTCTTTCCAGTGGCCTAAAGGTTGAGAGGTAGAGAGAGCTAAAGCAGCTGTCTTAAACTAAAGAGGGCAGCCACAACGGAGTGACAATACAGAAGGGGTCTGCATCACCAACATCGTGGAACTGCTGTAGCCCTGGAGTGCTTATGTTCACACTGTGACACAGACACAAGTCACATTCTTTCATGTTTATTTGGGTCTATGTGAGAGCAACTCAAGCTGTGACCTAATTAATGTAGGTTTATGATCAAGCACATATCTCATTGTATTGTAGCTATTTCTCTAATTATGATTATTTTTTAAGTAATCATCATTAATAATATCAGCAAAGTACGTTTTTTTTTGTTTTGATGTCAGATGAGTAATGTGCCAAGGTTTGAGGGAGGCATATCTGTGTGAAAACCCAATCATCATGTTTATAAACTACAAAGAATCACATGCAGTTAAGTTTTTACTGTAATCCAAGGGTGGGAAGTTCAGCCACGCCTTGCAGGATCTGGAACAGCAAATAGAGAAGCCATCAGTAACTGAGGTCATTCTCATATCAGCTTCTGCAAACCAGATTTCCCCCCTGTGACATTGTGAAATACAACTTGGTCTTCTACCCATTTCCTGGCAAGCAACTTCTAAAATCCTTGGAATCTCCTTGTATGCTAATGAGTTGACCTTTGGGTGGGTGGGTGGGAGCTCCTGGATAGCCCCAGGATAGTGGTTGTCATATGATTAGAGGGTAGGGACTTTCAGCCGCACCCCCAGCCTCGGGGAGGAGAGAGTAGCTGAAGTTTGAGTTGTTCACCGATGGCCAATGATGTAATCAATCATGCCTACTTAATGACCCCTCCATAAAGCCCCCAAAGGACGGAGGTTGGAGAGCTTCTGAATTGCTTAACACTTGGAGGTGTTGGGAGGGTGATGTGCCTGGAGCCGGCACGGAAGCTCTGCACCCCTTCCCCATACCTTGCCCTTTGCATCTCTTCCATCTGGCTGTTCTTCTGTATCCTTTCTAAAATCCTTTATAATAAACAGGTAAACTTAAGTAAGTGTTTCCCAAAGGTCTGTGAGCTGCTCTAGCAAATTAATCAAACCTGTGGAAGGGGTATGGGAACCCTGATGTATAGCCAGTTGGTCAGAAGTATTGGTGTCAACCTGCTATTTGTGACGTCTGAAGTGGAGCTGTCTTGTGGGACTGAACTCTCAACCCATGAGATTTGATGTTACCTTCAGGTAGATGGTGTCAGAACTGAACTGAATTCTAGAGGATGAAACTGCCTTTGCAAAATTATGACAGCAAGAGAAATCTGACATGGCTAACTCCATCTTGCTTCTACCCTCACAGACTGGCTGGCCTTGCTCATACCTGGGCATAGGCCAAGCTAACCATGGGAGAAATTTAGTTTATAGTTTACGTGATGATAGCCCTTTCCAAAAACTAAACTACCCTTGTAAAACTGATGAACAGCATGAAGTTAGGAGGATGAGAGGGGCCTGAATTCTACTAAGATGTGGGCGTAGTTAAATAATTACCAGCCATTATTCCAAAAGTCACAAGGTTTGCAACTTCCCCAATTAATCCTGTAAATAACATCACTATTGTAGAGCCTAGGATTGACCTTTTGGGATGTCTTTTCAGGCTTTTGCATTTCTAAGTACTGGATGGCCCCACCCAGACCAGTGACTCCTCTGGTGGGTCCCACCCAGAAGCCAACTTAGCATACAAGGACAGTTTTCCACACCCTTAGGATTGCATCCCCAGACAATCAGTGTGGCCCCTTCCCTAGCCTCCTGCCTACCAAACTATCCTTGAAAAACCCCTAACCTCCAAGCATTCTGGGATATTGATTTGGGTGATGACTGTCTCCTGCTTAGTGCCAGCCTCGTGTCAACTAAACTCTTTCTTGACTGCAATGCCATGGGCTCAGTGGATTGAGTCTGTGCAGGAAGAACCCATCAGGCAGTTACAAGGACATCCAACTGGGGTATGCTGGAGAATCTGTTGCAGTTGATTGCTTGCTTGGTGTGTGAGGAAACCCGCACCTTCCCCCTGCCCTGCCCTGCCCCCGCCCCACATTTGGTCACAGCATCAGCCTATGTTGTGAGAGTATAGTAGGAGAAAGTGTTTTTACATATATCCTTTTATCTATTTTGTTTGGTATATGGCCATGTATAAGTGAGCAGTCCCCAACTTTGAATTTCCTGAGACACACTATCTTAGCCCTAATCTCAGGCCCAGTTCTGGCTTGGGTCTTTTTTTTTTTTTTTTGAGACAGAGTCTTGCTCTATCGCCTAGGCTGGAATGCAGTGACACAGTCTTGGCTCACTGCAACGCCCTCTTCCTGGGCTCAAACAATTCTCACACCTCAGCCTCCCAAGTTGCTGGGACTACAGATGCACACTACCACACCTGGCTGATTTTTGTATTTTGTATAGAGATGGAGTTTCACCATGTTGCCTAGGCTGCTCTCAAACTCCTGACCTCCAGTGATCCGCCTGCCTCTGCCTCCCAAAGTGCTGGGATTACAGGCATGAGCCACTGCCCCTGACCCAGCTAGGGTCCACTTATTCAATCAACCCATAGACTCATAATGGAGAAGGTTCTCAGAAAAGACTGGTGTTAGCTGTTCAGATAACCTATGGGCCTAATATATGTCTGTCTTCCATATTCTATTTTGTTCACTAAGACTGGAGAAAGAAGCAGGAATTCCCATTCATTGCTAGTAGAAATGCAAGTTGGTACAACCCTTGTGAAGTGGAATTTGGCAATATCTAACAAAGCCACACGTTTATTTATTTGACATGAGAATCACACTTTTAGGAAGTCATTCTGAGGATACAGCTTCAATAATATGAAAATACATGTGAACAAGATTGTTCTTTGTAGCACTGTTTAGAATTTCAGTCCAAATGCCAGAGAAAGTAATTAAACCATGGTACATCCAAACAATGGGGTCCTATGCAACAATAAAAAAATTACTAAGGATGGCCGGCGCAGTGGCTCACACCTGTAATCCCAGCACTTTGGGAGCCCGAGGCGGGCAGATCATGAGGTCAGGAGATCGAGACCATCCTGGCTAACACGGTGAAACCCCATCTCTACTAAAAATACAAAAAATTAGCCGGGCATGGTGGCAGGCAACTGTAGTCCCAGCTACTTGGGGGCTGAGGCAGGAGAATGGCATGAACCTGGGAGGCGGAGCTTGCAGTGAGCGGAGATCACGCCACTGCACTCCAGCCTGGGCAACAGAGCGAGACACCGTCTCAAAAAAAAAAAAAAATTGATGAGGATGATCTCTATAAACTGATATGGAGTGATTTCCAGAATATATTCTCTCTTTTTTTTTCCTTGAGATCAAGCCTTGCTCAGTGCAGTGGCACAATTTTGGACACTGCAACCTCCGCCCCACCAGGTTCAAGCGATTCTCCTGCCTTAACCTCCCGAGTAGCTGGGACTACAGATGTGCACCACCACACCTGGCTAATTTTTGTATTTTTAATAGAGATGGGGTTTCCCAGGTTGGCCAGGCTGGTCTCCAACTCTTGACCTCAAGTGATCCGCCTGCCTCAGCCTCCCAGAGCTCTAGGATTACAGGTGTGAGCCACCGCACCGGACCCAGAATATATTCTTTTTTTTTTTTTTTTTTTTTTGAGACACTTTCCCTCTGTCACCCAGGCTGGAGTGCAGTGGCAGGCTCTCAGCTTACTGCAACCTCCGCCTCCTGGGTTCAAGCAATTCTCCTGTCTCAGTCACCCGAGTAACTGGGATTACAGGCACCTGCTACCACACCTGGCTAATTTTTATATTTTTAGTAGAGACAGGTTTTCGACATGTTGGCCAGGATGGTCTCGAACTCCTGACCTCAGGTGATGCGCCTGCCTGGGCCTCCCAAAGTGCTGGGATTATAGGTGTGAACCACCACACCCGGCCTCAGAATATATTCTTAAGTGAAAGAAGGAAAATGCCAAAAACAATCTATGGCTGCCATTCTCAAAATGTAGTGCCCATACCCCTGGAGGTACCTGAGGCACTTTCGGGTGGCCCATGAGGTCAGAACTATTTTCCAAATAATGCATTGTTTGCCTTTTTCACCGTGCTGACATTTGCATTGTTGATGTGGAACAGGTGCACATAAAACTGCTAGCCCTTCACAAATCAAAGCCATGGTGAGCGCTCGCTCTCCACTGCCACACTCTGGGGCCTGGGGGGAGGGAGAGACAGTTTTACTTAAGAATGTCCTTGATGAAGCAGTAAAAATCGGCAATTTTATCAAAACTTGACCCTGAGTTCACATCTTTTTACTATTCTGTGTGACCAAATGGGAGGTTCCGAAGAGCACTTCTCATGTGCATGGAGTATGATGGTGATCTTGTGGAACAGTGTTTCTGCAGTTGTTTGAGTTGCAAGATGAGGTAGCCATTTTTTCATGAACATCATTTTTAATTTTTTAATTAAAATTTTTTAAAAATTATTTTGGCCTGGTGTGGTGGCAGCTCATGCCTGTAATCCGAGCACTTTAGGAGGCCGAGGTGGGCAGATCATGAGGTCAGGAGATTGAGACCATCCTGGCCAACATGGCGAAACCCCGTCTCCACTAAAATACAAAAAAATTAGCCGGGCATGGTGGCACACGCCTGTAGTCCCAACTATTCAGGAGGCTGAGGCAGGGGAATCACTTGAACCCGGGAGAGCCAAAATCACACCACTGTACTCCAGCTTGGGTGACAGAGCAAGATTTCGTCTCAAAAAAAAAAAAAAAATATTTTATAGGCCATGCACGGTGGCTCACACTTGTGATCCTAGCACTTTGGGAGTCCGAGGTGGGCAGATTGCCTGAGCTCAGGAGTTCAAGACCAGCCTGGGCAACACGGTGAAACCCTGTGCCTACTAAAATACAAAAAAAAAAAAAAAAATCAGCTGGGCGTGGCAGCGTGCCCCTGTAGTCCCAAGCTACTCAGGAGGCTGAGGCAGGAGAATTGCTTGAACCCAGGAGGCAGAGATTAGAGTGAGCCAAGATCTCACCACTGCACTCCAGCCTGGGTGACAGAGCAAGACTCCGTCTCAAAAAAAAAAAAAAAATTCATTTTATAGAGATGGGCCTTGCTCTGTTGCCCAGTGTAGAGTGTAGTGGTAGGATCATAGCTCATTGCAGCGTCAAACTCCTGGGCTGAATCAATTCTCCCCCCTCAGCCTCCTGAGTATTTGAGACTACAGGCACGTGCTACCATGCCCAACTAATTTTGTAATTTTTTTTGTAGAGAGTGGGGTCTCGCTTTGTTTGCCCAGGCCGGTCTTGAACTTCTGGCTCAAACAATTCTCCTAAAGGCATTTCAGGCATGAGCCACCATGCCTAGCCTGTGGAACACCATTTCAATGTGAAACCAGAAAGGCAAACTACTGCTAGTTGGACATGGGATTTCACAGTTATTTTCTCAACTATGAGTGAAGTAAGTCTAACATTTCAAGCAAAAAAAAAAAAAAAAAAAATGGATAGTAAATGTTGCTAATGGAAAAATTCGAAAGTTAAATTTAAATTTAACTTGGAAAATCTCTCATCCACTGCCATGGGCTTTACAGAATCCTGGTATCAACAGAGTCAGAGAAGATAGTAAATGAAACAACTTCTTTTATGTACAATGAAATGTGTCAACATTTGGAAGATGTGTATACTTCAGTGAACCATTATTTTCCAAGTGACCAAAGCATGATGTTACAAAATCATGCGTGGTTAAAAAACACAATCAAAGTACAAGATAGGGCAATGCATTTTAATGTAACAGCACAAAAAAGTTTGTGAATGTGATTTCAGAATCCACATTGCAACTAACTTCTGAGAAACAATCACTATTGTGTTTTATTGTTTTCAAAGAGGAACAAACACAATTACCTTAAAAGACTGAGACTGGGCACAGTGGCTCACGCTTGTAATCGCAACACTTCGGGAGGCCAAGGTGGGTGGATCACCTGAGGTCAGGAGTTCGAGACCAGTCTGGCCAACATGGCAAAACCCCATCTCTACTAAAAATACAAAAAATTAACCAGGCGTGGTGGTGGGCACCTGCAATCCCAGATACTCGGGAGGCTGAGGCAGGATAATTGCTTGAACTTGGGAGGCGGAGGTTGCAGTGAGCTGAGATCATGCCATTGCACTCCAGCTGGGTGACAGAGTAAGACTCTGTCTCAACAAAAGAGAAAAGACTCCTCCTTTTTCCAACTGCATATCTGTTTGATGCCAGGTTTTCTTTAGATGCTTTTACCAAAACACCGTATTTTAAGAGATTACTTGAGGAATTAGGTATGAGAATCCAACTGTCTTCTATTAAACCAAGCACTAAAGAGATTTGCAGAAATATAAAATAATGTTATCCTTCTTTCTATATTTTTATTTGATAAAATGGAGTTTTTATTCATAAAAATGTGAAATGTTACTTATATTTACATGTCATGAATTTATATTATTATTTTACATGTATTTAATAAATAGGTATTTTTACAATTTCTCAGTTTTAGTTTTGTTTTGTTTTTTCTTTTTTTGAGATGAAGTCTTGCTCTGTCACCCAGGCTGGAGTGCAGTGGTGCGATCTTAGTTCACTGCAGCCTCCACCTGACATAGGCTCAAGCAAACCTCCCACCTCAGCCTCCCGAGTAGCTGGGACTACAGGCCCATGCCACCACACCCGGTTAATTTTTTTTTTTTTTTTTTTTTGGTAGAGATAAGGTCTTGCCATGTTGCCCAGGCTGTTGTCAAACTTCTGAGCTCAACTTATCCTCCTGCCTCAGCCTCCCAAAGTGCTGGGATTACAGGCGTGAGCCACTGCACCCGGCTAGTTTTAGTGTCTAATGCGGTAAATATAATAGATACAGTTCACATAAACAAAAGCTTTTTGGCTCTTCAGTAGCTTTTAATAGGGTGAAGAGGTCCTGAGCCTAAAACAATCTGAGTCTTACTACTTATTGTATAATAACAAATATATACATGTCTGTATGATCTGAAATGACCGATTCCAGGGCTGGGGCAGGGAGAATATGATATGAACCTGGAACATTTTGCTATGCCAGAAAATAAGAAAACCCTCAAGGAGTGATGAAGGCAAGTCGAAAGGATAAGATGCCCAATTTGAGAGCTCCCACTGGCCAAATCCAAGATAATCTGAGCATTGAAATAAATTAATAATAGAAGGCCGGGCGTGGTGGCTCGCACTTTTAATCCCAGCACTTTGGGAGGCTGAGGCAGGCGGATAACCTGAGATCAGGAGTTCGAGACCAGCCTTGCCAACATAGTGAAACTCCATCTCTAGTAAAAATACAAGAATTAGTCGGGTGTAGTGGTGGATGCCAGTAATCCCAGCTATTCATGAGGCTGAGGCTTGAACCCAGGAGTGAGCCGAGATCGCGCCATTGCACTCCAGCCTGGGCGACAGGAGTGAGACTCTGTCTCCAAAAAAAAAAAAAATTAATTAATAATAGTTATGGATTTTTAACCTCATGAATAAAATAGGGCTCCACAAATCCATACTGATACAAATAAGCAAACAAACAAATGGAGAAGGAAAAGCTTTTCCATAGAGTAGAAAACCAACAAATGCAGAAGAAACGATGGATGATAAAACTAAGGGTAAAAGTTTGAGGAACAGGACATCTACCTTGTTTCAAAATAGGGAGCTATAATAACTTTATTATTATTTCAGGTGGAGAGGCCCGGCAGACACCACCTTTACCAAGTCATCAAAGTTAACATTACTAGTAAGGGGACAATCACACGTTAAAATCACATGCCACCTAATAAAATGTACTAAGGTCCGGGCGCTGTGACTCACACCTGTAATCCCAGCACTTTGGGAGGCCAAGGCAGGCAGATCATGAGGTCAAGAGATCAAGACTATCCTAGCCAACATAGCGAAACCCCATATCTACTAAAAATACAAAAATTAGCTGGACATGGTGTTGCGCACCTGTAGTCCTAGCTACTGGGGAAGCTGAGGCAGGAGAATCGCCTGAACCCAGGAGGTGGAGGCTGCAATGAGCCGAGATCTCGCCATTGCACTCCAAACTTGGTGACAGAACAAAACTGTGTCTTTAAAAAAAAAAAAAAAAAAAAAAAAGCACTAAGAAGGCTAAGGAGGGCATAATATCAATTTTGTGATATATCTGTCAAAAATGCACAGCCTCAATCTTATCATGAGGAAACATAGGACTGCTAAAGTGAGGGATGTGCTATAAAATAACAGGCCTTTACTCTCAAAAATGCCAAGGTCGTGAATGACAAATACAGACCATTCCACATTAAAGGAGACTAAAAGGATATGCTTACTCAATACAATGCATGATCCTAGATTGGATCTTAGTCTGAAAATTTTTGCTTTCTTATGAAGGACATTATTTGACAACAAAAAATATGAATATGGTCAGTATACTAGGTAATAGCATTATATCAATGTTAATTTCCTAATTTTGATAATTGTAATACGTTCTCTTATGCATAAGAGAATGTCCTTGTTCTCAGGAAGTACACACTGAAGTATTTAGGGCACAAAGGGCAACATATCTGCAATTTACTCTCAAATGATTCAGGAATAAAAGACATATATGGGAAATGATTATATGTAGTGTGTGTGCCTGTGTTTGTCTATATGGAAAATAATGGATCAAATTTAGGGAATCTGGATGGTGAAGAGTATATGAGATTTCTTTATACCATTCTTAAGACTTTTTTTTTTTTTTTTTTTTTTTGAGATGGAGTTTCGTTCTTGTTCCCCAGGCTGGAGTGTAATGGTGCGATCTTGGCTTACCACAACCTCTGCCTCCCGGGTTCTCCTGCCTCAGCCTCCCGAGTAGCTGGGATTACAGGCATGCACCACCAAGCTCGGCTAATTTTGTATTTTTCGTAGAGATGGGGTTTCTCCATGCTGGTCAGGCTGGTCTCGAACCCCCAACCTCAGGTGATCCGCCTGGCTTGGCCTCCCAAAGTGCTGGCATTACTGGCGTGAGCCACCGCGCCCGGCCTTCTTTTTTTTTTTGGAGACTGATTCTGATTCTCACTCTGTCGCCCAGGCTTGAGTGCAGTGGGTCAGTCTCAGCTCACTGCAGCCTCCGCCTCATGGGCTTAAGCATTCCTTTTGCTTCAACATCCCAAGAACCTAGGATTACAGGCACATGCCACTATGCTGGGCTGATTTTTGCATTTTTTAGTAGAGACGGGGTTTCGCCGGGTTAGCCAGGATTGTCTCGACCTCATGACCTCGTGATCCGCCTGTCTCGGCCTCCCAAAGTGCTGGGATTACAGGCTTGAGCCACCGCGCCCGGTTGTACTCATTTTCAAAACTTTGCATATGCGTTGATGAGTTGCTCTCTCACTACCTGTGAATAAAAGGCCTCCTTTTCCCCAAACTAGTTGGTAAGGTTGGGATAAAGGAGGACTCAATATATATGTATATATATTTAGGGACAAGGTCTCACTCTGTCACCCAGGCTGGAGTGCAGTGGCATGATCATAGTTCACAGCAGCCTCGAACTCCTGGGCTCAAGCAATCTTCCTGTCTCCGGTCTCCGCCTCCTGAGTTTCTGGGATTACAAGCTGAGCCAGTGCGCCTGGCCTGCCTTCAGTTTTCGAAGTTCCCGAGCTACTCATTTGTTCTCTTCCTCTGAATGCCTGAGCGCATTCCTCTATTATTCTTTGTTTACTTATTTTCACACCAGCCAGGTTAATATTTCACATATTTGGCCGGGCGCGGTGGCTCAAGCCTGTAATCCCAGCACTTTGGGAGGCCAAGACGGGCGGATCACGAGGTCAGGAGATCGAGACCATCCTGGCTAACAGGGTGAAACCCCATCTCTACTAAAAAATACAAAAAACTAGCCCGGCGGCGCCTGTAGTCCCAGCTACTCAGGAGGCTGAGGCAGGAGAATGGCCTAAACCCGGGAGGCGGAGCTTGCAGTGAGCTGAGATCCGACCATTGCACTCCAGCCTGGGCGACAGAGCAAGACTCTGTCTCAAAAAATATATACATATATATTTCACACATAGTGAGCCCTCAGGAATATTTGTCAATATTTGTCAAGTGAGAATATCACTATTTCAGCAACTTTTTTTTATTAATTTAAAAAAAAATGCCTATTGCTTTTTATGATGATAAAAGTAAGACAGTACCAGCTAATTGCAGAAAACTTACAAAAGACTGAAAAGAGTGAGGAGTTATAACCCCACAACTTGGGCATAAGCATTATTTACATTTTGGGTGACAAATAGTCAAACTTTATACAACAGATGAAGCTGAATCCCAGAAGAGAGGCACACAATTTTAATTTGTGTTTTGCTTTGTTTCTATGAACATTCAAATAATGTCTGAAGTGGATGTAGGTTAGAGTGTAAATCCAGAGGCCACCAGATTAAATAAAAGAAGCCCTGAATGCAGCCTGGCATGGTGGCTCATGCCTGTAATTCCAGCACTTTGGGAGGCCGAGGCAGGTGGATCACCTGAGGTCAGGAGTTCGAGACCAGCCTGGCCAATGTGGTGAAAGCCCATCTCTACTAAAAACACAAAAATTAGCCGGGCGTGGTGTCGCACTTCTGTAGTCCCAGCTACTCAGGAGGCTGAGGCAGGAGAATCTCTTGAACCCGGGAAGTGGAGGCTCCAGTGAGCCAAGATTGTGCCACTGCACGCCAGCCTGGGAGAGAAAGGGAGGCTCAAAAAAGGCAGGCTGGGTGTGGTGGTTCACACCTGTAATTCCAGCACTCTGGGAGGCCAAGGTGGGTAGATAACTCCAGGTCAGGAGTTAAAGACCAGCCTGGCCAACATGGTGAAACTCCATCTCTACTAAAAATACAAAAATTAGCCAGGCCTGGTGGCTCATGCCTGTAATCCCAGCTACTCGGGAGGCTGAGGCAGGAGAATCGCTTCAACCTGGGAGGTGAACGTTTTGGTGAGCTGAGATCGTGCCACTGCACTCTAGCCTAGGTGACAGCGCGAGACTCCATCTCAAAATAATAATAATAATAAAATAAAATAAACCCTTAATTTTATTTACCCAGGAAAAAGAGTGTCAACTCTTTTTGCACATCCTCCAAACCTTCTCAATTTATTTCTCAAGAACAGTCAACAGTTGGCATGACTTCTCTGTGTGTGGAGGTGTGCAAGCATGGGGGATCTGCATTCTTATCCTAAAAATGATCAATGAGGAATGAGTATAAATGTCCCATTCCAGTATATGTTTTCTTGTTTCTAGCTTAAGCCACCTGTTACTAGATAAGGAGTTTTTCCTAGCAGTAAATTAATTAAATCTTTACCTATCTTGAAGTCCAACAATACATAATTTATGTTATTTTTTTCCTGGACTAAAATTTATTTTGCATTTTCAATGATTACCATTTGCAAAATAATAAGTGATGTATTTTGGGAGTGGCTGAGGGAGAAATGGGAACAGAAAGTGTATATTGAAGCTATATTAGAGAGAGAGCTTTTTTCTAAATAGTAATTTTAGTGTGAAGAACAGGTTATTTGTTAATTGTATTTCAAAGCTACACGGAAGGGCTTGTATTTCTGGCTGGGAGTGGTGGTTCCAAGAAATGTTTCTTGGAAACTCAGCAAAATGATGACAGAAGGCAAAGCGCATATGGTTATAGAATCACTAATCCCTTTGGAAAATGCACTTTGTGATCAGACAAGAAGTGACAAGTGGCCGGGCACGGTGGCTCATGCCTGTAATCCCAGGCCAAGGTGGGCAGATCACTTGAGGCCAGGAGTTCGAGACCAGCCTGGCCAACATGGTGAAACCCCATCTCTACTAAAAATACAAAAATTAGCCAGGTGTAGTGGTGCACACTTGTAATCCCAGCCACCTGGGAGACTGAGGCAGGAGAACCACTTGAACCCGGGAGGCGGAGGTTGCAGTGAGCCAAGATCACGCCATTGCACTCCAGCCCCGGTGACAAGAGCGAAACTCCATCTCAAAAAAAAAAAAAAAAAAGTGACAAGTGACTAATTAAATAGAAGTTAGTGTAGGTGGTGGTTGTATTTTTTTTTCCATAAAGAAGCTGATAGAATCAATATATCATCTTATTAGTTGAAAGCAAAGTGAACCTAAGTCAAGCCATCTAGACCCTGCTTTTGAAAAAGTTGGTTTAGTTTTTAAAACCAAATGGGATTCTTGTGAAGCAAAAAATATTTAGTCACAAATTACAGATGTGTGACTTCCAGTGAGGGGTCATGTGTGCGAGAGTTATGAGAGATGGGAGAAGAGAGAGGAGGGGAGGGAGGGAGGACAAGCATTCACATAAGTTACCTGAAATTGTCCTACTTTTTTCAAACCTGAAGGTCAGAATGTTACGTTTTTAAAACTTTGTCATGTGGCTGTTTGTGTTTCTATGTCACCATCTGGCTGTGCTGGCTAAAAACAGCCCCATGTTGGATGTATCAAATCCTTCTAGACTTCATTCCCCCATCTTCCATTCCCATCATTTCATACACACACACACACACACACACACACACACACACACGAAGGAAATCATTAGCCATTATTTTTTCTAAAAATTAATTTTGTCTAGTCAATAAAGTAAAACAATCTTCCTGGAGATCTCAAAGTGAGGTACTGATTTGGTGAACATGTTTCCTGAACCAAAAAAATCAAGACATGTAGTCTGACCAGTGCAAACAGAAGTGGAAATAAATATTTGAGAGTAGAACTGTCCAAAAGACAAGTTTTCCCTCTGTCATTGGTCTGAAATAAGCTAGTAGAACTAAAAGCATTAAAGTTCCATCTGAAGATAAAATGGAATTGTTCTTTCTGGCAAGAAGAAATTGTATAAACATAGGAATATACATAGCTAGAAAGAAAAAGACAATAGAGCATAATTCTGGGACTACTTGGCCCCATTAGTAAACAAATCATTTAGACTGAAGAATAAGGAGTTACTGATCAGGCAAGCCAGATCATTCACTATGAGAGCTTATCCAGAAGACGTATGATGTCTGGAATTTGCTTTAAAGTAATATAGGTGAAGAGGAAGTGTGTAAGGGAGAAGGCAACACCAGAGGGGTCATGAATTGATCATTGTCGAAGCTGAGTGATGGTTCTGTCGGGATTTATTACACTAGGATCTCATCACTGTTGGATATATTTAAAATTTTCCATAATCAAAAGTTTAAAAAGCAAAACAAACAAAAACACTGTGGACACAACAGAGTCCTTGTTTCTGAAGTCACCTCGCTATTTTAATTTTTTTTTTTTTGAGACAGAGTCTTGGTCTATTGCCCAGGCTGGAGTGCAGTGGCAGATCTCGGCTCTCTGCAACCTCCACCTCCCGGGTTCAAGCGATTCTCCTGCCTCAGCACCCGAGTAGCTGGGATTACAGGCATGCACCACCATGCCTGGCTAATTTTGTATTTTTAGTAGCGACAGGATTTCTCCATTTTGGTAAGACTGGTCTTGAACTCCCAACCTCAGGTGATCCGCCCACCTCAGCCTCCCAAAGTGCCAGGATTACAGGCATGAGCCATGGCGCCCAGCCCTAAAAATTTTTTTTTAATAAAATTTATTCAGGACTAGTAGACGTGTGTGAATTGTTGCCTGTCTCAGGGAAAGGAGAAAGAAAAATATGAACTGGGCTGGGCGTGGCACCTCATGCCTGTAATCCCAGCACTTGGGGAAGCTGAGGTGGGCGGATCGATTGAGCCCAGGAGTTCAAGACCAGACTGGGCAACGTAGTGAAACCCGGTCTTTAAAAAAAATAACAAAAATCAGCCAGGCATTGTGGTAGGCACCTTTGGTCCCAGCTATTAGGGAAGCTGAGGTGAGAGAATCACCTGAGCCCGGAAGGCAGAGGTTGCAGTGAGCCAAGATCAAACCACTGCACTCCAGCCTGGGCAACAGAGGAAGACCCTGTCTCAAAAAAAAAAAAAAGAGTACTGATTTAGACATGTATTTCACCCTTGAAGAGGAGCTCTACTAAACTACTCTGTAAAACACATGTTGCTAAGGAAAGCTTCCAAATAGGGTTGGGAAAATAAAATAAAAAATATCTAAGGCTTTAAAAAATATTTCATTTATTTATTTATTTTTATTTTTATTTTTTTTGATACAGAGTCTTGCTCTGTTACCCAGGCTGGAGTGCAGTGGTGTGATCTCTGCTCACTGTAGCCTCGAACACTTGGGGTGAAGCAATCCTCCTGCCTCAGCCTCCCAAGTTGCAGGAACTAGAGGCGTGTGCCACTATGCCCAGCTAATTTTTAGTTTCTGTAGAGATTGGAGTCTTGCTATGTTGCCCAGGCTGGTCTCAAACTCTTGACCTCTGGCCTCCCAAAGTACTGGGATTACAGGCATAAGCCACTGTACCCAGCCCTAAGTTTTAAACATAAAGTTTATGCAAATCACTTGGAAACGAGTAAGTTTTCCTCCCTTTTAAGGTAGTAGGGAAGAACTTTTTTTTTTTTTTTTTTTTTTGAGACAGAGTCTTGCTTTGTCGCCCAGGTTGGAGTGCAGTGACGCGATCTCGGCCCACTGCAAGCTCCGCCTCCCAGGTTCACGCCATTCTCCTGCCTCAGCCTCCGGAGTAGCTGGGACTACAGGTCCTCGCCACCACCATATCAGGCTAATTTTTGTATTTTTAGTAGAGACGGGGTTTCACCGTGTTAGCCAGGATGGTCTTGATCTCCTGACCTCGTGATACACCCGCCTTGGCCTCCCAAAGTGCTGGGATTATAGGCGTGAGCCACCGCGCCCGGCCATATGGAACAATTGTATTGGCTTTTGCCTGACATTCTCTGGCAACATGATAAACACTTTGGGAGATAGTAGATTGCCCCCATTTATAAATACGCCACTAGATTGGAAAGCTTTTACTTAAATGTTTCCTGTCTTTCAAGGGATGTGTTGACATCATCCATACATTGACAGCATAAAGTTCATTTGGGAACAAAAGCATCTTGCTCTATTTTACCATGTTGTAATGGTAGGCCAAATCTTCTATAAGAATTACCTGCGGCCAGGCGTGGTGGCTCAGGTCTGTAGTCCCGCACTTTGGGAGGCCGAGGAGAACAGATCACTTGAGGTCAGAAGTTCGAGACCAGCCTGGTCAACATGGCAAAACCCGGTCTCTACTAAAAATACAAAAATTAGCCAGGCATGGTGGTGCATGCCTGTATTCCTAGCTACTTGGGAGGCTGAGGCAGGAGAATTGTTTGAACCCGGGAGGCAGAGGTTGCAAGTGAGCCGATATCACATGACTGCACTCCAGCCTGGGTGACAGAGCAAGACTCTTTCTCAAAAAAAAAAAAAAAAGATTACCTGCATCAGGATTAACATTTCCAATTTTGCAGATTTGGTCATCCAAATCCAAAGCCATTTGGATTGGTAAATGGTTTGACAGTATTTGTTCTTATTTCTTGTAAAAGACAATGAATAATTGGCTCCCAGAGTGTCATTAGGGGTTATTCACATTTGCTAATGATTAACCACCAATGGCTCTGGGACTCCAGAGACAGACTTCAACTTACCCCTTTTTACCCCGATTAGAAAGGCCTTCCCCACTCTAAACACAACTGTGTCCCATTTCAGATCCCTGCTCAGTTTTTTATACAAGATTTGTGAAAATCTCCTTTAACACAAATGAGAACCAAACCTAAATGTCCAATAATTGGGCACTAGTACATAAATTATATCCATAGTTTCAACAGACTGCTATTTAGTCATTAAAAATGACCATGTAGGCTCCCCGAGTCAGTCTAAGAATGGGCTGGTGTCTTCCTCTCCAACCTTATATCACCCAAAGGTAGTAACTGTTAATCTTTCTACACTTATAATTCCAGAAAAATACAGGCATACAAAAGTTTTTTGCGAAAGGGATAATATTGTAGAGCTCTATACCTTGCTTTTAAATAAAACAACTTAACATCTATTAATGATCTTTCCATATCAATTCAATCTGATTTACCTTATTGTTGCAATGACAGCAAAACAAAGTTTTCATGTCCCCGCCTCCGACCCCTGCACCATGTTTTTTGGTTATCTGGATTCGTTTTTAGGTGAAATACGAATCTACAGGCTGTCCAACTTTCTAAACACAGAGTTTTTCTTTCCTGTGGTTTGTATAAACCCTTCATGAATTAAGTCAGTTGGGCTTGTGCCTGACGTGTGCTACAACTATTTTTCCAAGTTTCTTAGCCTTTGAAAATTTTATACAATTTTTCCTTAAACATAAATTCTTTCTAAGAAACAAAATACTTATAAACATTTTTATCTCTTATCATTTCTTGATTTTGTGCTCTGATTAGAAAGGCCTTCCCCACTCCAAGATCATATATTTACTCATGCTTTCTTCTAGAAGCATGTGTTTCACCCTTGGCGCTACTGACATTTTGAACAGGAGAATTCTTGTTGTAGGGGCTGTGGTGTGTGTGGTAGAATGTTGAGCAGCATCCCTGGCCTCTATCCACTAGATGCCAGTAGCAACACCTCCTCTCCAGTTGCAGTCACTGTCTCCAGACATTGTCAAATGTTTGCTGGAAGGGAAAATTGCCACACACACACCCTGCTTTGAGAACTACTATTCTAGAATATACATAGGTGCGTTTTAAATTACTTTTACATTTCAATCTTTCATTCAGATGAATTGTACTTACGTTAAGGGCGTGAAATGAAGAGTTAGGGCCGGCCGGGCACGGTGGCTCAAGCCTGTAATTCCAGCACTTTGGGAGGCTGAGACGGGCGGATCACGAGGTCAGGAGATCGAGACCATCCTGGCTAACACGGAAACCCCCGTCTCTACTAAAAAAAAAGATACAAAGAACTAGCCAGGCGAGGTGGCGGGCGCCTGGGAGGCTGAGGCAGGAGAATGGCGTGAACCGGGGAGGTGGAGCTTGCAGTGAGCTGAGATCCGGCCACTGCACTCCAGCCTGGGCGGTAGAACGAGACTTCATCTCAAAAAAAAAAAAAAAAAAAAGAAATGAAGAGTTCGTTTTATTTTTTTTAACCAAAGGTAGTCAATTATCCCAATTCAATTTATCCCTGATATGAAAAGCCACCTTTGCCAAAATCTAAATCCCCATGATATTCTAATCTGTCTCCTTATTGTTTCCTCTTTATTATTTCTCCAGCATAAAACTTTTACATTTAAATTATAAACTTCAAAATATGCTTTAAATTTTGGAAGGCTTCCCCGGCCAGCTCTTCCCCTACACGAGCTCTTCTCTTTCAGAATTTCCCCAGCTGCTGTGAGGTTTTCATTTCAATGAACTGTGGCATTGTTTCATCCATTAAAAAGAAAAAGAAAGCCCTGTTGGTCTTTTAATGAAAATTACTTTGAATTTAAAGACTGATTTGGGGAGAATAAACATCTTCACATAACTTTCACTATTGGATCTTGCTAGAAAGAATAAGTTGTCTTTTGTTTTACTTGTCTTCCTTTATGTCTTTCAGTGTGGTTTTCAAGTTTTCTTCATAAAACTTGCGCAAATTTCTTGTCAATTTTATTCCTAGATATTTCATCATTTTATTGCTATTATAAATGGCTACGCCAGAGCTTTGGGAAGAAGTAACTGTGATAAATGGAAACATGGATGAATTAATCCTTTAATGGAAAGAAAAGGAAAAAGTTAAAAACTGGTGCAGTATTCTGAAGGTCTTGTATTATATATTTGTATTTATAAATATAGTACTTAGTCCAAACAATGATTTTTTAAAACAAATGGGGACACATTGCCTTCTTGCATTTATAATATTAGTTCACTGCTTTTTGCTCTTTGTCAGATGAGCTTTTAAGCTAGTACAAAAACAGGCTGTCTCTTATCATTTTAAAAAGAAAAGAAAAAAGAACAGACACAAAATAAAACCAATACAATAGAAAATTTGGCAAAAGTTACGAACAGGATTGTGCAGTGGCTCAACTTGTAATCCAAGCACTTTGGGAGACTGAGGCGGGAGGATTCCTTGAAGCCAAGGAGTTCAAGACCAGCCTGGGCAATACAGTGAGACCGTATCTCTACTTTTATTAAATAAATACGAAGTCTTTAAAAACTAATGTTATGAATAAGCAAGCAGAAGAAATAAAAATGACTAATACCTACACAAAAATGGGCTCACCCTCTCAAAGAAATGTGAACAATAAAAACATTAGGTTCCATTTACTTACCTGGGAGATAGACAAATAGGAAATTGATCAATAATATTCGGTGTTAGTGAGGGCACAGAGAAAGAGATCTCTCATAACTGTGGTGAGATTTTAAATAGGTAAGATCATTTGGAGGCAATTTGGCAATACCCACCAAAATTCTGAATGAAACACATTTTGATGCAACTATTCCACCTCCCAGAAACTCATACAGATACGCTTACAGAAGCCCCAAAAGATCTGCCTACAAACTAACATTCTGCCGGGCCCAGCTGGTTCATTATCAGTATGCCCCAGTACACAATCAGAAGGGGCTCTTCTAATTGGTTGATGCGCATATTCTATCAATTGTTAAATATTTCAAATGTAATTGCACTATCTCTTTGTGCAGAGTTACACATTGGAAACAATTAAATGCTCATTACTAAGAAAATAAATGAAAAAGCAAATGGTAGAATATTAGTATTGTTTAGATTATTGGTCCACGGGTTATACTGGCAGGATAAATTAAGTCCCACAGACTTCAACTTCTTCATCTGTAAGATGGGGATAATAATGCGGTTTTTGTTTGTTTGTTTGTTTGTTTTTCAGATGGGGTTTCGCTCTGTCTCCCAGACTGGAGAACAGTGGTGCAATATAGCTCACTGCAGCCTTGAACTTCCAGGCTTTGCAGGCTCTAACTCTATGCACTACAGGTGTATACTACCAAGCCCAGCCAATATAATATGAAAATAATAATAATAAGTACTTTTTTTTTTTGAGACAGAGTCTTGCTCTGTCGCCCAGGCTGGAGTGCAGTGGCGTGATCTTGGCTCACTGCAAGCTCCGCCTCCTGGGTTCACGCCATTCTCCTGCCTCAGCCTCCCCAGTAGCTGGGACTACAGGCGCCCACCACCGCGCCTGGCTAATTTTTTGTATTTTTAATGTAGACAGGGTTTCACCATGTTAGCCAGGATGGTCTCGATCTCCTGACCTTGTGATCCGCCCGCCTCGGCCTCCCAAAGTGCTGGGATTACAGGTGTGAGCCACTGCGTCCAGCCCCTTTTTTTTATTTTTTTAAATTTGTTTTTAAAGTGTCTTTAAAAAAATGTTTTTTAACTTAGAATTTACATTTGGTGGTACATGTGAAGGTTTGTTACATAAGAAAACATGTCACAGGGTTGGTTGTACATATTATTTCATCATCCAGATATTAAGTCCAGTACCCAAAATTTCTCCTCCTCTCCCTCCTCCCACCCTCCCCACTCAAGTAAACCCCAGTGTCTGCTGTTTCCTTTTTTGTGTTCATAAGTTCTTATCATTTAGCTCCCATATAGTCTCACTTTCATGCATTATTCATTTGATAAATATTGGGTACCTATGATGTGTTAGGCACTGTGTTAAGTGCATAAAGGTTTTGTTTGTTTTTGTTTTTTGTTGTTGTTTTTGAGACAGAGTCTCGCTCTGTCACCCAGGCTTGAGTGCAGTGGTGTGATCTCAGTTCACTTAAGTGCATAAAGATTTAATAATGAAAATTTTTTTAAAATGAAAAAAACAAATTTAAAAAAGATTTAATAATGAACATACATTTGCATGAGAGGTCAGAGGGAAAAAACCAAGCCAACAGTCAAATAAGCAAAATAATTGAAAACTGTGATGTTATGGAAGAAATAAAGGATGGAGCTAGATCTGTGGTTCTGAACCAGGGGTGATCCCCGTCTGCCATTTCTGTCCCCATGGAACATCTGCCAACATGTGGAGACATCTGTGTTTGTCACAACTTGGGGGAAGGATGCTACTGGCACACACTGGTTAGTGTCCAGGGATGTTGCTAAATATCCTACAATGTGCAGGACAGCCCCACAAGAAAGAATGACCCAGCCCCAAATGTCAATAGGGCTATGATTGAGAACCTCCGAGCTACGTGATGGCAGTGGGGCTACCTAATTTAGGTCAAGTGATCAGCGAAGACTCCTCTAAGAAGTAACATTTAAGCCTAGCCTTGACTGGTGAGAAACTGTCAGACGAGCAACAAGCGGGGAAGGAGCATCCCGGGCAGAAGGGACTTGGGAACAAACAACAATGGAAATCCCATTACATCTGTGCATAATATACAAATGCCTAAATGAAGAATGGAAGGGGCAGTTACCAGGTCGGCCATGTCTCACTTAGTATATTCTTTCTTGCTTGAATTTTTGAGAACTTTTCTTGTAGTTAAAAAATGAGAAGAAAAGCAATTTTAAAAAGTAGACAGACTGGAAGAGAGCTTCTTGTAGAACTGGAGGCAGGAGGTTTCAGAGCACAACTCCCCACAGTGTTCAGGAGGCCCTGGTGTCCCTGGCATAATCTGAGGTCAGTTTCTGCCCTCCGCATCCATCTGACCTTCTGAAATGACAGGATTTCCCAGAGACCACTTGATTTATAATCAGATAATTTATGTTTGGTATCCAGTTTTATGCCTTTTAACTTTGCTGTATTTGGATGTGTTAAGTGATCCTGACTTTTAAAAAAAAATAACATCACTAGTTTGGGCATTAAATGAGATTAAATAAGTGTTTCATAAACTATAAAGAATAATGTAGACACAAGATGTTGAGAATAAGGAGAATGAAGCCTGTGCTAAAGGAATTATCTTTCCGTTTTTTGTTTTTATTTTTGTTTTTGAGACAGTCTTGCTCTGTCACCCAGGCTGGAGTACAATGGCGCGATCTCAGCTTACTGCAACCTCAGTCTCCCAAGTTCAAAGAACCCTCCTGTCTCAGCCTCCTAAGTAGCTGGGACTACAGTCACACACCACCACGCCCAGCTAATTTTTGTATTTTTAGTAGAGATGGGGTTTCACCATATTGGTCAGGCTGGTCTCAAACTCCTGACCTCAGGTGATCCACCCACCTCAGCCTCCCAAAGTGCTGGAATTACAGGCGTGAACCACAGCGCCCAGCCTTTCTGTTTTATCCCTTGGATTCCAAAACTCGTTTAGGTAAAGAGAAGTGATGACTTGGCTACAGAGGAGAAAGGATGGCTGGGAAGGGAAGTGCAGGCTAGGAAAAGTGACTAAAAACAAAAGTAGTAGCACCAGTTACATTATTCATGCAAGGAAGACGAGGAGAATTATCCTGATGGGGCTGATAAAATCACCTCAAGACGGCTCTAAGCCAGCCCCAGGCTCTTAAGACAATGGTCAGCTCTTTCTTAAGCAGTCCAAGACCCTCTGACCTGAGATGTGACTGGATGATTACAGACCTCTTGTCCAGTGTTTAGAGCCTAGCTGTCTGCATATTTTATTTTATTTTATTTTTATTTATTTATTTTTTGGAGACGGAGTCTCGCTCTGTCGCCCAGGCTGGAGTGCAGTGGCCGGATCTCAGCTCACTGCAAGCTCCGCCTCCCGGGTTTACGCCATTCTCCTGCCTCAGCCTCCCGAGTAGCTGGGACTACAGGCGCCCGCCACCTCGCCCGGCTAGTTTTTTGTATTTTTTTTAGCAGAGACGGGGTTTCACTGTGTTAGCCAGGATGGTCTCGATCTCCTGACCTCGTGATCCGCCCGTCTTGGCCTCCCAAAGTGCTGGGATTACAGGCTTGAGCCACTGCGCCCGGCCTGTCTGCATATTTTATAAAGAGACCTGCCTTCCAGAGACTGGAAGTAAAAGACATCCAATGACTGGGTGAGTCACCCTTTCTCCACCTAGAACACAGTCCTTGATGGAAATCATGCTTCATCAATTGTTGTTGAGTAGAAGAAACAAACACATCCTCCAATCTTCACCTGGTGGACCTGGCATCAAAAAATAATCATATTAAGTGCATTTATTAGTACACTTTTCTGGTTATTTGAGTTCTTGCCTTTGAAGGGTTTGCAGGCTGTGAAAAGTAACTTAACTTCTTAATAACTTTCTTTGCTTGGCCTTGAGGCAACTTTAGAAGATAAGACACCAAAAGGAACTATGTGTGTCTGGAGAGAAAAAAAATAATGGTGAAAAACGTTTATCAGCAGCCTCCACCAGCACCAAGCAACGCCTCAATTTTACTCAAGCAATTTCCCAATTCAATTAACATTCATATGAATCAGCAAATAATATGTAGCAAATTTGAATCCATATTCTTTTTTAAACAAAAACACTGGAAAGAATCTTAAAAGTCATTGAATCCGTTTTATAGCAAGGCCCTGAGACTGGAAGGGACTAACAGAGCTAGAATTGAAACTTGCTTTTCCACCTCGAGAAAAACGAGTCAACAAATACCCTAAGCAATTGCTGGTATCTGAATCCCACTTTTTTGAGGCTGTTTCCTTTGTTATGTTGCACTGACCCGAAGCACTTTCTTCCCAGAATGCACCAAGAATTCAAAACTCCAAACAAGTTTGGGATCAGTGTTGGGGGGTGGGAGGCAGTGGGGGTGCATCTACGGGGGCGGGTGGGCTATGAGCTTTCGCTACATCACAGAATTGTGCCAGTGTTTCTCTTTGGAGTGCCTCGCCAGCTTTAATAACTGTTTCAATATGATTTGCTCGGACAGAAGGTGTGCATTGGCCCGATCAAGCCTGACTTGTAGCCAAGGTGAGTTCACATCTCCATTTTTTCCTCCCCATAATTTGAAAGAGGCTTTTAATTGTCTCCGCTCCTCCCCCCTTCCCCGGGAAAGTTTGTTTTCAAGCTATAAACCCTCTGCAATTCTCGGTTTTCATCTCGGTTGCCTGAGAATCGCAGTCATTATTAGCCAAGTCCACTTGGACGAAAGCAAAGCTACCTTTGTGTACATAATGAGAGCCACCGCGTGGCCAAGGAGAACCACGGGGAAGAGGGAAACAGTTTTCTCTCGAGCTGCCCAAAGCGGGCGGGGAAGGGAGGCAGGGTTAAACCGACCGAAGGCGTGTTTTGTGGAGTGGCTTCGAAAGCTGCCGAGGCAGCCGAAGCCGCTTTCGAAGTTAGCAAACAAAGCGTCTCCCCAGTAACCGCCCGGTTCCAGGCGAGGCTCCTGCCACTCAGGCCGCGGAGTCGCAGCGTCGCCCGGCCCCCGGCCCCTCCTCCCTGCGTCTCTCCTCCCTCCGCTCCCGGCTCCCCAGCGGATATGAGCCACCAATCCCAGCCACAAACAACCCTTCAAATGAAATAGCGAGGCGGCCCTCTAACGGGCGGCGGGGGCGCTGGCTCCCTCCCCGCGCCACATCTGTCCCGCACCGGGCGCAGCAGCTGATTCATCTGCAGCCAGGTCCGGGAAGGAACTGTGCTCCCGGCAGTTGCAGGGCAGCGTCCGGGCGGGTGGCTTCTCCCCAGGACCACGTTCCCCCCGAGCCGTTTTAGATGTGTATTCTCTTCTGTGCCGAGCAGTCAGCAAACCACAGAAGAAAAAAATCGTAAGGTCGCTGCCTTCTTAGAGAGACGCTTTTTTCCCCTGTTGATTCATTTTAAGTCCTGTAATTGGAAAAACCACCCAGGCTTTTTAAACTCTGGCCTCCACGCACTCTCGGCGCGGGGGTGTCTTTTTTTTTTTTTTTTTTTTTGAGGGAGGGTGGCAGGCTGGCTCTAATTTTCGGGGTAATCCTAAAACAGACTCTCCAAAGTGGAGTTAGTTATCCCTTGGCCGTCTTAGTACTCCTCGGGTTTAATCTTATTTCCACAGAGTTTCTTCTGCCGGGATCTCTACCGAGGTTACCGAACAAAAACAGCAAAGCCCAGGCTGGAGGCAGACCCGGGCGCTGCCTCTGCTGGGCTTATTTGTTTGGGGTTTTTCTTTCTTTTTTTTAAAGTGATGGGGCCGGGCGCGGTGGCTCAAGCCTGTAATCCCAGCACTTTGGGAGGCCGAGACGGGCGGATCACGAGGTCAGGAGATCGAGACCATCCTGGCTAACACGGTGAAACCCCGTCTCTACTAAAAAAAAATACAAAAAACTAGCCGGGCGAGGTGGCGGGCGCCTGTAGTCCCAGCTACTGGGGAGGCTGAGGCAGGAGAATGGCGTGAACCCAGGAGGCGGAGCTTGCAGTGAGCTGAGATCCGGCCACTGCACTCCAGCCTGGGCGACAGAGCGAGACTCCGTCTCAAAAAAAAAAAAAAAAAAAAAAACAAAAAAACAAAATAAAGTGATGGGGGAAGTCTCATTGTGTGGCATGTGACAGTTCATTTGCTTCAAAACAACAGGACGTAACCACGCGAAAACTAGAACCAGAGGAAGGGGCATGCGTTTCTTTAAAGTCAGCCAAACAGCATCTGGTCTTTGAAAGGGCAATTTCATCAAGAAACTCCCGTTGGATCCCTCCTAATGTGGACCAAAATAAGTCAACAGGAACGGGTGTTTACTTAATGGCTAGTTTCTGTTTGAAATACCGGAGGGGAGGAGGGATCCCCTACGAGGGTTCCAGTCCTAAAAGCAGACACTGTTGACCGAAACAGATGAGCAGCCACAGCGTGGTCACCCCTTAGCTATAAAAGTGGCCGCTGCCGGGGTCCGGCGACTCGGGGTGTCAGGCGGAGTCTTGGCGAGGCGGGTGCGCGCCCTGCCGTCCCCACCAGGCAGAGACGTTTAAAGAGCATGTGAGCATGACAAGTGTCTGTCCGCAACGTGTCAGATTTCGAAACTGCCTTGCAATCCAGTCCGGAACTCGCAGCTTTAGCCCGGGGGAACAGACGTTCGCTGAGGCTGTGTCTCATCATTCCCCCCCCACCACCCCCGCCGACCTCCCACTGTTGCTGCTGGAGGAAGAGCCCCGGGAGGAGAAGGGTGCGCCGCGCCGCGCCCGCGTGTCAATGGCAGCCGCGCATTCTGGAAGAAGTTGGTTCTTGTCTCGAATACTTTTCCTCCCGTGCCCCGCCCCTTGAATCACAGGCGGCTGTCCTGTGCGGCTAGAGCAGGGACAGTGGAGTTCGGGGCAGCTGTCAAAAACGAGACGGGGAGGCTTTTCTTCCCTGGGGTGGAGGAGGGAAGAAGGGAGGTGTCCTTTTTTCCATCTATTGCAGTTTGCTAACCAAACGCACCCTCGCCAGCCCCGTGAAGAAAGGCCCAAGGGAAAAACCTGGGGCGCTCGGCTGGTTCCCCCACCGGCGGGCGAGGGATGCGGGCGGTCAGTGCGCGGCAAGCGGAAAGGATCGCATTTCTGGACCCGGCCACCCCCCGCGTCCGCGCCGCCGCCCCCAAGGGACGAGTGACAGCGGCCGCTGCGCTCGGTCCAGTCCTCCTGGCTGGAAGGTGCGGGGGAGGGGCGGAGGAGCGGCGGGGCGGGAGGGGGACGGGGCGGGCGGCTGGGGGCGGAGGCAGGACCTCCTGTACCTTCCCTCCTCGCCTCTCTCACTCTGACAGCGCCGAGGTGCGCCGAGCAGGAGCAGGGAACAAAGGAGCAGAGAGGGGAGGGGAGAGAGTTGGGCGAGGGAGAGCCCCCGGCCGGCTGCCAGAAGATCCCGGCGGGAGGAAGCCCAAGTGTCACTTGAATTCCACCCAAGGAGCGGACGCCTGGGATCAGAGCGCCCTGTTTAGCAATAACGGCTGGAGCACGTCCTACAAGTTACGGGAGAGTCGGCTGTGAAGGAGACGTTCGCTTGTCCCCTGTGTTCCCGCTCCTGGACCCTCCAGACCCCAGCCTTGCCTCGCGCTGGGAGGGGAGATCCAGAATGAAAGGCAAGAAAGGTAAGGCGGCCGCGGGCTGCGCGCACCGGGAGACGCGAGTCCGGGGAAACGTGCTGGCCGGGCCGCGCCGCGCCGCGCGGAGTCACTTGGTGGACTTTTCCGCCCAGGGGCTCTCATGCTGGAGCGGCGGCCGTGCTCTTTGTTGAGGCTGCGTCTGAAACGGCAGCGGCTGTTTTCCTGCTAGACACAACACGAGGGGCTGTTGTGGAGCGAGCCTCTCCACGCTGTTGGCACGTTGTCAAGAAACACGCTCAGTGCCTTGTTTGTGCGCCTGCAAGTTTCATTGTCTCCGCCGACACCCCACGCTCGGCCCAGCCGCCGCGTGGCTCCTCGCTCTTTCTCGCGTGCTGGGGATATGGGGTCCGAGTAGGGAGGACCCACCACCTCGTTTTTCCCGATCCGGACGGGGCCGCTGGACCGCCGCGCCTTTGTCTGAAAGTTCCACTCCTAGGCCCCCCCGCCCCCGCCGCCCCCCTACTCCCAGCCGGGCCCTAGCAGTGTTCTTTAGGGATGTGGTGTTTTTACGATAGAAGGAATGCGATTCTGGACCCCCTCATCGCCCTCGGGTGTAAACATCTCTGGAAAGCCAGACTTAAATTCCCAGTCTCTAAAAGTTTTCCCACGATGAATTTTGGGGCAGGAGGAAGAGTTAGGACCCAGGGCCAGCAGCTTCAAGCGGCATGCAGTCAAAATGTGTCCAAATGTGACAAGCAGGCTTGGTTGTAAGTGCAAAGAGCAAGGCTGTCATTGTTTCCACGAAGCGTTCTGGAAGCTTTACAACTAAAACTTGCCGTCAGTTTGGTTTAAAAACAAAATACACCAGAGGGGGGAGGCCGGGGGGGAAGAAAGCACACACAACACCCCGAAAGGTCAAAGACTGTGAAGTCCCTTTTGAAGTTAACTTTTGAGTCCCTGGTTGGGAGGTCCCCCGAGTGTTCCGCCGTGGGCTGGAGGTGGCGTTTCTGTTGTGATTTATGTGGAGTGGTTCAAAACAGAAGTTAATCGCTCGGGAAGCGGACGGGCGGGGCGGCGCTACTGCGCATGCCCGGGAGTCGCCTGGAGTTTAGAACTCCGCATTCTTTCAGACCCAGCCCGCTGGGGGGCGTTCCTGGGGGGTAGCCGCAAGGCCAGCGGGGTTCCTTCGGCTGCGTTTCTGTGGGAGGCCCTGAAACGCGCGGAGCTTCTCTCTGCCGCCAGGCTTTTCCAGCGAGAGTGAAATTAAACGTGAAACTCGGATCAACTGGTAGTCGTTGGCGGTAGAACGCCCTAAGGACCCCCTCCCCGCGATACGGAGGGCGGACTCGGGACAGGGAATTGGCTCTGGGAGAAAACGCGCGGGGAGCGTCCGAGACGAGACGCCCAGTGAAAGCCGTGCCGACCCTTGAGGGGACTGACAGGTCTAGGGAGACGCGCTGTCTGTTGTGGTGGGCCTCCCCGGAATAAGTGAGGGCTCTGTTTCAAGGATGATTCTAGCGCAGAGCCGGGCTTCCGCCGGGGTGGGCTCCCCGCATTGTTCGGGCTCTGGCGGGGGCGGCTCGGATTACTTTCCACGGCCCGCCCCCCCACCTCGGGAAGCCTCAATGCTCCTTTTCCACGGCTTTCCTGGCGTCCCCCTGACTCTCCCGCGGCACTTTCGCCTACCTCCCCCCAACGCCCTGGTCCTCCCTGGCGACCCCCTTTGCATTCTCGGGGTCCTCCTGCCCCTCCCGCGGCGCGCCTCCCACAGCCGCGTGCCCTCTGCCCGGAGCTGGGGACCAAGGCTGGGCCCCGCCGGCCGCATCGGTGGGGAACTTCCGCGGTCCCCATCCCAGGGCGCATAGGGTCCAGCTCCCCGGCGCCGACTCATGGAAACAATGAAAGGTGACGGGCTGAAGGGGAAACTTTGCGACTGGTTCAGGGCTCGTCGGGGGAGCCGAGGCTGCCGAGGTTACCTGGGTTTCTTTCCCTTTTTAGGTTTCCCTGGCTAGTAGTCTGGTGTGGGCAGGACCCTGAGAACGTGGGATTCACGGCCTCATTTCTAGTTTATTGGGACCTGGAGTTCCTTTGCTTGTGCTAACTCGTGCAGTATGCGGGCCGGCCTATTTCACTTGAGGCTGAGGAACTCTGAAGAACAAAAGCTACTTGCTTTTCCTCCTTGGGCCCCTCCCTCTCGCCGTGCTCCTCCGCGGTCCTCCTCTAAAACTACCTGGGAGGGGGGAGCCTTCCCCGTCGGCTCTGGAAAGACTCCTGAGGAAGTCGGGCCCGCCTTACTGTCCGTCGTATAAAAGTCCGCAGTCTTTTCAAGTTCTCTTGAAACAAGTGCACTTTCAGCTCCATTCTTGAGCCCGTGGTTTGGTAAGATGGTTTGTGATAATAGTGTGTCCTCCCAGAAAGCCGAGAGTGACGCCAAAAGACCTCCTAAAATGGCTTAAAAACAATCAGAAGGATCGATAAGGAAAATCCACTAAGCCTTTTTGCTCCCAGTTTTTAACTGTTGAATTCCTGCTTTGGGATTGCTCTTTGGCTGGGGTCGCCAACCACACCTTGGATTTGGTGGCTTGGGTGTTCGATTCCTGTTGCTTCTCCCAAGGAGATACTGATTTTTTTTTTTCTTTTTATCCTGGAGACCGGGTCCGGCTGTGTTGCCCAGGCTGGCCTTGAACTCCTGGGCTAAAGAAATCCTCTCGCCTTGGCCTCCCAAAGTTCTGGGATTACAGGCAAGAGATAGTGCTCCCGGCCCAAAGGAGAACTTCTGGTCAGGAAATTTGCTGGGTTAAATTTGCTTTTTCCTAACTGTGCACCTCGACTTTTCCCATCGATCTTACTTCTCGAGTCTCTTCACAACCACTGTCTCCCGGCCTCCCTGTCTCATCATGATGTTACCGACCTACTCAGAAAAGAAAGTGCAGGGCCGGGCGCGGTGGTTCATGCCTGTAATCCCAGCACTTAGGGAGGCCTAGGCGAGCAGATCACCTGAGGTCAGGAGTTCGAGACCAGCCTAACCAACATGGAGAAACCCCGTCTCTACTAAAAACACAAAATTAGCCCGGCGTGGTGGTTCATTCCTGTAACCCAGCTATTCGGGAGGCTGAGGCAAGAGAATCGCTTGAACCTGGGAGGCCAAGGTTGTGGCATTTGCACTCCAGTCTGGGCAACAAGAGCGAAAGTCCGTCTCAAAAAAAAAAAGAAAAGAAAAGAAAAAAGAAAGTGCAGGAACAAGTTGGTCGCTGCTTAGAGCAGTGGGATCCTCAGGCCATGTTGTGGCTTTCCACACATTTCCTTGTATGTGAATAGAGTGAACGAAACTTGTGATTCTGCCCCCACCCTCCCCACCGCCACATTTTTTAAAGTGTAAGCAAAGCAACACGTTTGGAAACAAGTCTTAACCGGGGAACTTTTCAAAAGCGCTGTTACAATAGGAAATGAGTAAAGAGGAAAAAAGTCTTTGTTTTTCCAAGCTGAGCCACAACCAGGAGGAAGAGTTTTAATGAAAACAGTCCTGACAGCAGCAAACGTGGTTTTACTGCAGTGAAATATCAGCTGGCGTAGCCAAGGAACTGAAGTTTTAACTTCCTGTTACTTCAGCTTTTGTGCACATATTGGAAATATTTGTTAAGAGTTCCAGAGGCCTGGCATTCATTTATTTAAATGAACTGAAAAGTCGCGCTGCAGTTTGGTGTTGCTTAACTGAAACCTGCTTTTGTGTGTCACTAACCTATTCTGAAAGATCAGCCTTCTTGTCAAACTAGGCAAGCAGATCAAAGGGCAGGCTTCAGGGGCTTTTTTGTTTCAAACTCTGTGATTACCAACTTACAGTTGGGAATTCACTGTTCAATGAGCAAATTTTCACACTTTTTCTAGATTAAAAAACGGAGGGAGATAATAGCCTTGAGAAGAATGTCTGGCTTTTCAGATGTTGGAGAGTTGAAACAAATTGCTGTATTCAGGTTTGCTATAGTCATTTAATTAACTTGACACGTTTTTTTTAAAAGTTCGATTTCTTTAATTATCAAAGCCAGTGTGAGACAGGAACCCAGCTGTAATTTCTTTAAGCTTTTTCATTAATAGTTTTTCACCCAAATTTCAATACGGTTTTGAAAGGCTCGTCAATAGTGAAAGTAGTTTCAGTTTTAAATGGGCAGTTTTTAAAAACTTCAAAAACTTAAATCATCAGAGGAGGGAAATTTCAAATACACAGCAGTTAAAACTTAGGATTCTTGTGTGGTTTATTTGTAGCTGTTTATTAAGCCGCGAGCTAAAGTGAATTTGCAAGATCATCCACCTCTTTGTTAGAACTTGCTTTACTTTGTCTGGAGAGTTCTGCCTTTTGTAGGAATACCCTGCAGCACCTTCTGCCCCCTGCAGTCCAAAACTAAAAATGTGTCACCAAGTCAGAGTCAATTATAAGGGTGGGAAAAATTCCTTAAAAAAAAAATGGTGTTTAGCTTAAGAGGAATATTCCATTTTTATTTCCTGTCAAGGTGAACTGGCTCAATTAAGGTCAAGTCATATTTTCAACCAAAATTACATACTACAGAGGAAAGAAAGCATACAAAGCTAAAAATGCATACCTTTACATTTTTTGTTATTGTAATTACTTCCCCTAATATAGAAGTGCTGATTTTTTTCAAGCATGCCATTGTTTGTAATTCATTTCTGTTTTTAAGATTCTAGGTTGTCTACAAGCAAAAGAATGTATTTCTTTAGTCATTTGGAGTAGCCTGCTGTAGTTTTTGAAAGGTGGAGTTAATAGCGTTTGTTATTTAATTTTTTTTTTAAGTTCAGAATGATGTTTAAATATCTGTAAAGGCCAGGTCTGAAGCTTTATTGAATCCAGTCCATCTGTGATTTAAATATTCTCTATGGCTTGTGAATTCTTAAAATTTCTGGCAGGATTAAAGTACTTACAGCCAAAAGAGCTTCCTCTGGGGCTTGCATATTCAGTTTCCTTTGTCATGTAATCATTTAAGACTAAACTCTGCTTATTGATATGTAGTATTCTATTCTAGATTGAGATCAAACCGGTAACTGAAATTTGGAGACATTTTTAATTCATTTAGTATTAGGCATCTTTTGACCTTACCAAAGTACCAGTAGTAGTAGAAAAATATTTTTGTGTGATGAAACTGAAAACATCAGTAGTTGTATTTAATAAAAGGTGACTGGTACTGCCCATTTAATGTAGATGTCTAACTTTGAATAAATGTAGGTAGCAATGAATAAGCAATGACCATGCATGGTGTTAGCAGAAAATTTTAACATGTATTTTACCTTTAGAATACTAACTGGGTTCAGTGTAGTATGTAATTTTCCTTCCTTGTATCCGTGGAAAACAATGTGCAAGTGCCACCTTTTATTTCAAACCTTCAGTAGAGAAAGGAGGAAGAGTAACATTTTAAATATACATTAGGATACTGGTTAGGTTGCTTCTCCTAGCTAGCACTGATCTTAGAAGGAAGGTTGGTAGGCACATTCCAACTGCCACAGCACCCTTCCTGTTTTCAATGTGGCAGGTTATTCATTTGGGTGCAGTTTGTCTCCTCCAATGATTAGACAAAAGAGTTTTCTGAGCATCATTCAAAAGGAATGTGAGAAGTTAATGAATCCTAGAGGAAAGCGGCTGAGAAAAGGCGTCTCGCGTTTGGTTGAGAACCTCCCATGTGGTGCTAGTCAAATTACTTTTACTTGTACCCTGAATTCAGGACAGAAAACACTGCTCCTTCCCCTCGCTCTCAGTTGTTGGGAAAGCATGGTTACACTGAATGCTCAGCCAAAGTGAGCTTTGCAGTAGTTGCTGTGCTTATAGAGCAACTGACAACTGGCCTTTGTCCTTTCCTAGGTATTGTTGCAGCATCTGGCAGTGAGACTGAGGATGAGGACAGCATGGACATTCCCTTGGACCTTTCTTCATCCGCTGGCTCAGGCAAGAGAAGGAGAAGGGGCAACCTACCCAAGGAGTCTGTGCAGATTCTTCGGGATTGGCTGTATGAGCATCGTTACAATGCCTATCCTTCCGAGCAAGAGAAAGCATTGCTGTCCCAGCAAACACACCTGTCTACACTACAGGTAAAGAAAGAGAGCATGAGGTTTACAGATGCATTTTTATTTTCAAAGTCATTTTATGGCATTCCTGTGTGTCAAGTCATTAAGCTCCTTTCCACTCAAAGACAGAAGGAATATCTTTTTATTGTAAACTTGATAGTGTTAAAAGCTAATAACTAGCTATTTAGAGAACACAGAAACACTTGACAGTCATCTGTCAGATAACATTTCCTTTAATGCCTAAAAGAACCTTCCTTTATGCAACAGACATTAAAAGGAGGTTAAACCTTACTCTATTGCCCAGGAAACTGGTTTGATATTTAAACAAGGACGACTTCAGTGAGGTTATTCATGTTCTGTCTGTTGACATAGTCATTTGAACTGGGAAAAATCAGTTACTGGGAGGAGTGGCCCTTTTCATAAGGAGAGGTGTTCCTGTAGTTGATTAACTTAAATGTTGGGGCAGTAGGTGATAGGTTAAAATGGGGAGAGATAAAAGGTAAACCTCTCTCTCAAATCATTTTTAAGCATTTGAGATTTTATATCTTTTTCTTCATCCTGAAAAGGTTTAAGTATGAAGAGACAAAGAAGGAAATTTGTATTAGAAACTAGAAGGTTTATGACAGGAGATAGCTTGCTTTCTTGGCGGAGCTCAAATACCTTGAAATAGCATTGTAAGTTCAGGTAAGCCTTTTCATGCTTTCTTTAATACAGAGAGCAAGATCAATTAGGTACCCCATAGAACGTTCTCAGAACCCGCTGGCTGAGTGAATGAGTAAAGTGTTAAAGCGTACCGATATGATTTCAGGTCTGTAACTGGTTCATCAACGCCCGCCGCAGGCTCCTCCCTGACATGCTGAGAAAGGATGGCAAAGATCCAAATCAGTTCACAATTTCCCGCCGTGGGGCCAAGATTTCTGACACGAGCTCTGTGGAGTCCGTGATGGGCATCAAAAACTTCATGCCAGCTCTAGAGGAGACCCCTTTTCATTCCTGTACAGCTGGGCCAAACCCAACCCTCGGGAGGCCACTGTCTCCTAAGCCGTCATCCCCGGGATCAGTTTTGGCTCGTCCATCGGTGATCTGCCATACCACTGTGACTGCATTGAAAGATGGCCCTTTCTCTCTCTGCCAGCCAGTTGGTGTGGGACACAACACAGATATACAGCAGATAGCGGCCAGCAGCTTTACAGACACCTCTCTCATGTACCCAGAGGACACGTGTAAATCTGGACCAAGTACAAATACACAGAGTGGTCTTTTCAACACTCCTCCCCCTACTCCACCGGACCTCAACCAGGACTTTAGTGGATTTCAGCTTCTAGTGGATGTTGCACTCAAACGGGCTGCAGAGATGGAGCTTCAGGCAAAACTTACAGCTTAACCCATTTTCAAGCAAAACAGTTCTCAGAAATGTCATGATTGCCGGGGTGAAGGCAAGAGATGAATTGCATTATTTTATATATTTTTTATTAATATTTGCACATGGGATTGCTAAAACAGCTTCCTGTTACTGAGATGTCTTCAATGGAATACAGTCATTCCAAGAACTATAAACTCAAAGCTACTGTAGAAACAAAGGGTTTTCTTTTTTAAATGTTTCTTGGTAGATTATTCATAATGTGAGATGGTTCCCAATATCATGTGATTTTTTTTTCCTCCCCTTACCCTTTTTTGTTATTTTTTCAGACTGTGCAATACTTAGAGAACCTATAGCATCTTCTCATTCCCATGTGGAACAGGATGCCCACATACTGTCTAATTAATAAATTTTCAATTTTTTTTCAAACAAGTATGAATCTAGTTGATTGATGCCTTTTTTTCATGACAATAAAGTATTTTCTTTAAAAATTGTTGTAATTCAGAGTATTTCTGTTGAGGGAGGCGCTTCTTAAAAATGAGGAGGAATATAGCACTGCAGTGAGCAGGAAGCTGAGGGGGTAGGGTGCAGTGTTAGGGGGTGTCAACAGCTCTTTGAAAACCTGTGGACAACAAGCCAGTTTGCATAAACAGGATGTGTGATATTTACTCTTGATAGGAGGCATAGCAGGCCCTTAGAGCTTTACTTAAACTGCATGGCAAATTGAAATGAATCATTTCAGTGTTTAGCTAGCCACTAAATCCCTTACTGATCTGTCCTGCATAGTTTAAAACATGGCCGTGTTGTAAAGAAAAGTCTTGAAGCATCCGGTTATTGCTAAGCTTACAGAAGAAAACAACCCAAGCAATCTCTTGCCCTTTTTCCATGTTACCCTTTAACCTTTGTTCAGTGGTACATTTAGTTAAGACATTTGTATTCAAATATAGCATAGTATTTGCAGAGAAACTACCTTTTAAAACATCTTAAAATGTTGTCTAAAATGATGAAATAGACAGTGGGGTTCTGTCTATGGTGGGATTGTTAGTTTATTAGGTGAGTATTTTCCAAGGTCACAGTTTGTGGAAAAATGGTGCTATGTACAAGTGGAGTTGGTTGGGATAGACAATCACTTATAAAGCCCAGATGGCCAGAAGGGAACTGGTGTTGCTCCTGTCACTTGTATGGTTGAACAGATTTGTCACATGCCACAAAACCATTCTTTGTAGTCATGCTTAGTACGAGCTTTCTTTGTTGTTACAGTCATGTTCTTTCCAGCCCTGCCCCAGCTATGAATTGTCTAAGTGTGAGGGAGCATCGGAGCTTCAGTATTGTTTAAAGAATGTAGAAAAATCCTACTCACAAATTTGTCTAATTTTGAAACTATTTTAGAAAGTCCCTACTGTAGAAAGAGCTAAACTCAAAAGACTTTTCTTGTAAGTGAAAGAAGAAAACTGCTGATGACTACTGAGAGGTATAAGAAAATGAAGTGAGGGAATGTGCTCCAGCCTGTGGGGTGCAGCTTTGGTGGGGCACGTCAGCTTAGAGTGGTCTGGCCCCACCTCAGAGAGTCACAGAAATAGACAAAAACCCAAAAAGTACTAGTAAAGTAAATACAAGGAACAAAATAAACATTAATAAAAATGAATGACGCAAAGGTGATCAAGAATCATTACTTGCTCCAACAGCTAGATCAAAGGCTGAACATTTTGCTTTAGCATAGGTGAGGGAAATGAGCAAGTCCTAAAAGGCTTGCCCTGTTAAACGGTGTTTCATCACTCATACTGGAAGGGGAAGGAAAGGAGCCATATGACTCATTTAAAAGAAAAACGAAGTCACCTTAAATTCCCTATGTTTTACTTCATTTTTTCCCTATTAAGGTTGTTACAGATCATGGTTGATAATAGCTGATGTTGAATGAATGTAATCCATTATCTAAAAACAGGTACATTTAATTGAAAAGATACATGTAAAAAGCTGTTCATATCAAAGCCAAATAGGAATGATTTTTATGCTTATAATTTCCATGGTGCAATATATCTTTTTAATTTGTTTACTTTTCACCTATTTGTGTTTTTGAAGTTCATCCCATCGCGTGTAGTTTGGGTCTGGCTTTTTTATTTAGTCTAGTGATCTCTGCCTTTTACTTAACATTTGTCAATTTACATTTACTGTAATTATTGATATGTTTAGACTGAGTTTACCATTTGGCTTTTTTCTTTGCTCCTCTTTTCCTGCCTTCTTTCAGGTTGAATGTTTTTATTCTCATATATATCATATCATATATTATATATCATTTATTGTTGTATATGATATATATTATATATCATATTAAGATATTATATATGAGAATATCATTATTCTCATATATATAATTCTCATATATATAATGTCTTTTTCTCTGATTTTGTTTCAATTTTTCTTTTTAAAAAAGTGTTCTTTTTTTTTTTTTTTTTTTTGAGACAGGATCTTGCTCTATCACCCAGGCTGGAGTGCAGTGGCGTGATCTTCGCTCACTGCAACCTCCGCCTCCTGAGTTCAAGGGATTCTTGTGACCCAGCCTCCCAAGTAGCTGAGATTACAGGCGTGCACCACCATGCCCGGCTACTTTTTTTGTATTTTTAGTAGAGATGGGATTTCACCATGTTGCCCAGGTTGGTCTTGAACTCCTGACCTCAAGTGAATTGCCCTCCTCAGACTCTCAAAGTGCTGGGATTACAGGCATGAGCCACCAAGCCCGGTCTATTTTTATAGATTTAGGGGGTACAAGTACAGTTTTCTGTTTTTTCTATTGGTTTATAAACTATACACCATATTTTTAAAATGGTTCTTCTAGGGTATTACAACATACATGTTTAACCTACTGCAATCCACTTAGGGTTAATATGATACAGCTTCATATAAAATACAGAACCTTGCAACAGTATAGTTCCATTCACCCTCCCTCTCCTCTCTTCCTTCGTTTTTCACATACATTTACAGCTACATACATGATAAACACAACAGTACGATGCTATCATTTTCACTTAAAACGAGCATCATTCAAATGATTAAGAGAAAAAAGAATGTATGTATCTTTTATATTTGCCAAACATTGACCATTTCTGATGTTCTTCATTGTCTCCTATAGATTTGAGTGACATCTAAGGTCTTTCCTTTTCAGCTTGAATGATTTCTTTGAGAGTTGTAGTCCAGGACTGCTTGTGACAAGTTTAGGCTCATTGAAACGCTTTGAAAATGAGCTCATGGAAAATGGCTTTATTTCACTTTAATTTTGGAAGGATCATTTCACTGATGGGGAATTCTGGGTTGATAGCTTTGTTTCTTACAGCACGTAAAGGCATTTATTGTCTTTTGACCTCCATTGTTTCTGATGAGACATCAGCTGTCATTTGTTTTGTATCATTAGTCTCATATGTATAATGTCTTTCTCTGGCTGTCTTATTTTTGAATTTTAGCAGTTTCACTAAAATGTGCCTACATATAGTTTGTTTGTACTTATTTAGCTGGGGGTTCATTGAGCTTTTGGATCTGTAAATCTATGTTTTTATTTTTATTTATTTTAAAATCAAACTTGGGGAAATTTTGGCCATTTTTTCAATTTATTTCTTGCTTTCCTGTCTCCTAGAGCTCCAGCAAATTTACATTAGATCACTTGAGGTTGTCCTACACGTCTCTGAAGCTTTTTTTTTCCTTTAGTCTTGTTTCTGTTTTAGATTGAATAATTTGTATAATTTATTTGCAATTCACTAACCCTTCTGTCTTCAGTCTGCTGATGAACTCATCCAGTGGACTTTCATTATAGTTATAGTATTTTTCACATGGAAAAAATTTCCATTTGGTTCTTTAGCATTCCTAATTCTCTTCTGAGATTGCTCATTACTAATTATGAATATATATCCTTATAAGCATTTATAATAGCTGCCTTAAATACTTGTTTGCTAATTGTAACATGTCCCAATCAGAATCAGTTTCCATTGACTGTATTTCACTTCTGTATGGGGGTCACTTTTTTCTTTTTCACTCGTCCAGTGATTTTTTATTATATGCTGGACAATATGGATGGTACAGCAATAAAGACTATGGATTCAGCTACATTCCTCTGAACCGTTAACTTTTGTCCTCAAGCAGCTCGTTCACCTGAACTGAAACTTCAAACTATCGTGTAATGAATCACAGCTGAAGTCTCTGATTAGTTTTCAGCTTCCGGCTGCTGCCTTTAAGTTGGGCCACTGGCGTCTCCCGTGCTGCACAAACCAACTAGGGATTTGAACAAAATTTCTATTCAGAGGTTGAGATTTGCTCCTTCTTCAGTTCCCCTCTTTCCAGAATTATTCTCCTAACTTTCTTAACTTGTGCTCTGCTCTACCCACCCCATTTCTGTCCTTGACATCTCAAGCCACTGAAGTTGCAGCTTTCTGCCACCCGTAACCTTCTGAAGAATGAGAACTGCCTTCAGCCATAAAGGTACAAACTTGTACATCTTGAAGTTATCTTCTTTTAGGGGGAGATGACCCTCCAGTTTTTGCTTTTGGTTACTCTTCAAGCCTTCAACTAGCTTTTTGTTTGTTTAACTTTTTGTTCATTCACACTTTATGATTGTTGCCCGGAGGGAATTAGTCTGAAAAAGGAAAAAAAAAAATCCACTATTACTAGAAACTAGAATTTTACTATAGTTACTTTGAAACTCCAAATCAGTGGTTCTCAAACTTAACTGGACACTAATGGAATCACCTAGAAAGCTAAAAAATAAAATAAAATAAAATAAAATAAAAATACTGTGGCCTCGAGTTGGGAATTTTTAGATCTCTTAGTCATTCCAATGCATAGACAAGATTGAGAACCATTGCCTTAAATAATTCTTTAAATCAGCCATTGTTTCTCTCCTTATCCAGAACATGGGGAGTTGACCATTCTTTTTCCAGACCTAAAAACAAAACAAAATTGTTTTTGTAGTCTTTTTGTTTGGCCAGAAGGACTGAAAATTAGAGTCTTACAGAAATGTAATTTGTCTTACAGAAATGTAATTTGCTGTAGAATTATTTTGTCACCCAGGTCAGCTTGTTCAATTAGAGTTTAGCATAAATTTGGTATTTGGGACTATATACACATAACTCATACCATATGTAAAGCTAAGCCTCTGAGTGATAGACCCCAAAACACTGCAGGAATACAAAATATTCATTTGTACTAAATCAAAAAGTAAAATTTATCTCTGGAAACTGGCCAGAGAGCAAAAACCAATGTTTAGAGATCAGTTTTAGGTCTCATTAAGCTCATTAACAGGAGAATGTGTCAAGTCTTAACCTCCAAAAATCGTGACCTCTAATTAAAAACGGCTATGTTCTGGGCTGAGTTTTATGATTCAGAGGCTGAAAAGAGAGACGTTCAATAAACGCTTTGTGGCTGAAAGAAGAGCAGTAACTTAGGGTTAATGGTTACAATAGCACAGCTGGCAAAGAAGGGAAGCATGAGAAATCAATGAATAAAAATAATAAGTAGTACAGGGATTTAACTAAATATCAAGGAAACGGGGTTTTTGAATGAAATGTGTTATAGACATCAATAGAATGTGCAACCTTTGAAGCACACTGTGGGTGACTTACAAAGGAAACCAAATCCAATGATGGAAATTTACTCAGGTTTAGAAGGGACATGTTTATAGACAAACATTTAACATACAGGTAAGGAAAATACCATGGAGGGATTTCAGAAGATAAACTGTTACTCTAGGAAGTGTCAGCTTGTCTTGTTTTTAAAAAATATTCCAAACTTTTTTTTTTTTTTCTTCTTGAGACAGGGTCTCATTCTGTCACCCAGGCTGGAGTACAGTAGCTTGATCTCGGCTCACTGCAACCTCTGCCTTCCAGGTTCAAGCGATTCTCCTGTGTCAGCCTCCCAAGTAGCTGAAATTACAGGCATGTGCCACCATGCCCTGCTGTTTTTTTGTATTTTTAGTAGACACAGGGTTTCACCATGTTGGCTAGGCGGGTCTTGAACTCCTGATCTCAAATGATCCACCCACATTGGCTTCCCAAAGTGTTGGGATTATAGGAGTGAACCACTGTGCCCAGCCTCCAAACTATTTTCTTTATAAAGAAAATTACTGAAACTTGAACATATTCTTATTTGATCAGATCATTTTAACTTATGATCTTAGGACAAATTCAATTGTCCTATCTTGTCTCAAATTTTTGGTAACATATTTTAATACTCTAAAGGCATAAGTTCTCTCCATATAAATTGTAATATGAGGATAGGGCTTTCAGAGACTGTAAATAGGTTGAAACACAACAAAAGGTACACATTAAATTTTTACATATGCCTCTTTTAAAAAATTATCCTGTTTAACAAGTCAAAACAACTTGTTGACTTGTTACCAAGTCTGATTATTAATGTTTTGTTGCTTTTAATTTCTTCCCAGTGATTTTCAGGGATTTTTTGGTGGTGGTGGTTATTGTTTTGAGACAGGATCTTGCTGTGTCACCCAGGCTTTAATGCAGTGACATGGTCATAGCTCATTGCAATCTTGAGCTCCTGGGCTCAAATGATCCTCCTGCCTCAGCCTCCTGAGTACCTAGGACTACAGGTGAGCTCCACCAGGCCTAGCTTTTAAAATTTTATAGAGATGAGGTCTTGCTGTGTTGCTCAGGCTGGTCCCAAACTCCTGAGCTCAAGCAATCCTTCTGCCTCGGCTTCCCAAAGTTCTGGGATTACAAGTGTGAGCCACTGTGCCTAGCCTGATTTTCATTTTGAAATTTGATTTACTTGAATGATTCTGTGAAAAGCCAACGTGTATGACATTAGTCAACATCTTTTCCCAGCTAAGCATGGGGGCTTCCTGGTCTGGGCAGCATAGAAAGATCTTGTCTACAAAAAAATAAAAAGTTAGCCAGGCATGGTGGCGTGCACCTTTAGTCCCAACTACTTGGGAGGCTGAGGCAGGAGCATTGCTTGAGCCCAGGAGTTTGAGGCTGCAGTGAGCCATGGTTGCACCACTGCACTCCAACCTGGGCAACAGAGCAAGGCCCTGTCTCAAAAGAAAACAAAAAACATTTTTTCCCCTAGCCTGCTTGTACAAAAAATCTATACAATCTAGAACATCATTTATTTTAAATTCTCTGACAGCTTGATTCAGTCATTTCACAATGTATACATATATCAAAACATCATGTTGTATACCATAAATATATACTTTTGTTAATTGAAAAACTAAAAATAAGAAACTTCAGGCCGGGCGCGGTGGCTCAAGCCTGTAATCCCAGCACTTTGGGAGGCCGAGACGGGTGGATCACGAGGTCAGGAGATCGAGACCATCCTGGCGAACACCGTGAAACCCCGTCTCTACTAAAAAATACAAAAAACTAGCCGGGCGAGGTGGCGGGCGCCTGTAGTCCCAGCTACTCGGGAGGCTGAGGCAGGAGAATGGCGTAAACCTGGGAGGCGGAGCTTGCAGTGAGCTGATATCCGGCCACTGCACTCCAGCCCGGGCTACAGAGCGAGACTCCGTCTCAAAATAAATAAATAAATAAATAAATAAAATTAAAAAAAAGAAACTTCAAACAAAAAAATAGCCCAGCCAGGCATGATGGCTCATGCAGTGCTTTGAGAGGCCAAGGTGGGCAGATCACTTGAGGCCAGGAGTTCGAGACCAGCCTGGCCAACATGGTGAAACCTCGTCTCTACTAAAAATACAAAAATTAGCAGGGCACGGTGGTGCATGCCTGTAATCCCAGTTACTTGGGAGGCTGAAGCAGGAGGATCGCCTGGACTTGGGAGGTGGAGGTTGCAGTGAGAGGAGATCATGCCACTGCACTCCGGCCTGGGCAAGAATGAGACTCCATCTCAAAAACAAATAGATAAATAAAAATAGCCCTTTCCATTGTAGTGTTATTTTCCAGTATCATCTGTAAACCCAGTATTGAGTGAAAGAAAGTGTTAGATCAGCACACCAATATGGCACAAGTATACATATGTAACAAACCTGCATGCTATGCACATGTACCCTAGAACTTAAAGTATAATAATAATAATAATAATAAAGAAAGTGTTGGATAATTTGAGAAGGAAAAGATATATTTATCAAACACCTTATATTAAATTATTATTTATTATTATTGTATTTATTGAATACCATATATACATATTTAGTCCTCACAACCCTAATGGGATGTGTTATTCCCATTGTGTAGCTGAGAAAACTGAGACTCTACAAAGTTCAGCTTGTCTGTGGTTACCAGCTGTAATGGGGCCCACACTCATGGGGTGATTCTGTGAGCTCACACTCTTTCCACACCCTATCCCCGAAATGAAACAACTTGGAACTGTCTCCATTTTTATTATATTGTTCAATAAAAATTTGGGGTTTTTTTTGTCAGATGATCATATGCAAGCTCTATTTTCCAAATATCTCAACTTATTTTTCTGCTCTCTCAAATTCCTCCCTCCCCTCCCCCATTCCATTTCCTTGTGACCACATCTGCTTCTTGGAGAGACTTGCAGGATCTGACACATCCTCTTGGTTTCCTAAGTCTTATGACTAGCCAATGCCTGAAATAATGAACTCCTCCAAGGCAAGAAATCTGTTTTGAAGCGTCTCTGCGTAAGTATTAACTTAACACTTAATCTATTATTCAATGCATTTCATTTCCCTTTGTAGGTATCAGTTTTCTGAGCCTGCAGCCTTAGGCTAGTATCTTTTTTTTTTTTTTTTTTTAAGTAAGTTTCTGTTTTTTATTTGAACTCCGTTAGAATCTTTCGATCTATCCTAGTGGCTATAGTTTACTCTGTGTTGTGCCTTTCTGTTTTCTCTCTGCAAAAATTGTGGCTTTTTAGCTATATTTCCCCAAATAGAGGTGAGGCACTGCTCTTATACAAATACTTGAAGTTATAAATCCCACCTGCATTAAAAGGAAAGTGAAGATTTATGACAATGCCTTCCCGTTCTTCTCTTTTTTTTTTTTTTTTTTTTTTTTTTTTTGAGACGGAGTCTCGCTCTGTCACCCAGGCTGGAGTGCAGTGGCCGGATCTCAGCTCACTGCAAGCTCCGCCTCCCGGGTTCGGGCCATTCTCCTGTCTCAGCCTCCTGAGTAGCTGGGACTACAGGCGCCCGCCACCTCGCCCGGCTAGTTTTTTGTATTTTTTAGTAGAGACGGGGTTTCACCGTGTTAGCCAGGATGGTCTCGATCTCCTGACCTAGTGATCCGCCCGTCTCGGCCTCCCAAAGTGCTGGGATTACAGGCTTCAGCCACCGCGCCCGGCCCCGTTCTTCTCTTTCAACCCCAAAACCTCCACCATTTTTGAAACAAGGCAAGTTCTTTAGGGCTGGAGGTCTTCAATGGTATACACCATGAGGTAAAGATCAGCTTTAAAACAAATACGTACCTCCAAGGGAGGAAAATTCAACAGGCCCTTCATTGCTTTTCCTTCAGAAAGTTAAGGTATAACAGGAATAAACCTAACTTGTGAAAGTTTTATGAAAGGATTGCTACCTCCTGCCTTGATGAAAAGATTAACTTGATTTGGTGAAATATGCTGCCATTTGCAGGCAGGTGCTGGCCTGATTCACCAACTCTGTGTTAATTTGAGCCTGCAGAGGTACCTTTGATCAGCTCTCAGAGCCTCAGCAGCGCCTGGGGAAACATCAAAACGCTATAGAGCAGGCTCTAATCTCAGCCTTCCTGTTTCTATGCCTGCTCACTAGGTTCACACACAACAGCCCGGTTTCCTTGAAGGGCATTTTCCACATTGTGCATTATGGATGATCATGCCGGGTATCAGGATGTGAAGCCCCGCATCCACATCCAGGGCCTATCAAATCTCTCTGCAAAAGGAGAATCTGGACTCAGGCTCGTTTCCAGTGATGTGTATGCAGGTATATGTAAATTAATGCCTGCGTCTAATGCTGGAAGTAACAATAGTTCCGTTGCGGGGAACTCTATTATCATAATGCGGCTGCTAAATGCAACATATTCTGTCCATGAAGACGACACTTGGATGACAGGTTTGGGTGATAGTAACTGGGGCTGTGGCAGTGGATTGCGAACTCTGAGCTAGAAACATAATGGCAATACCCTTTACTAAGCCAGGGTGGTAGGTCAGATAGCATGGATATTTTTTTTGGAAAATTGAGCTCTTATCCTTTTTTTTTTTTTTTTTTTGAGACAAGGTTTCACTTGTTGTCCAAGCTGAACAATCATAGTTCACAGCAGCCTCACCATCCCAGGTTCAAGTGATCCTCCCACCTCATCCTCCTGAGTAGCTGGGACTACAGGTGCACACCACCACACTTGGCAAATAAATAAATAAATAAGTAAATAAAATTGTACAGGCTGGGTGCAATGGCTCACCCTTGTAATCTCAGCACTTTGGGAGGCTGAGGCGTGGGGATCACCTGAGGTCGGGAGTTCAAGACCAGTGTGACCAACATGGAGAAACCCCATCTCTACTAAAAATACGAAATCAGCCAGGCGTGATGGTGCGTACCTGTAATCTCAGCTACTCGGGAGGCTGAGGCAGGAGAATCGCTTGAACTCGGGAGGCAGAGGTTGCAGTGAATCAAGATTGCACCATGGCACTGTAGCCTGGGTGACAAAAACAAAACTCCATCTCAAAAAAAAAATGTTGTACAGACAGGGTCTCTCTATATTGCCAAGGCTAGTCTCAAACTCCTGGGCTCAATCAATCCTCCCGCCTCAGCCTCCCAAAGTGCTGGGATTATAGGCATGAGCCACTGCCCTTGGCCTCTCATCCTTTTTACTCTCAATAACAGGTTCATATTTGCCCTTGGGCTTTATTTCCCTTTCCAGGCACATTTCCCTTAACTCTCCTCCAGAGTCACACTCCCACATTTGGAATTTTTAAAAATTGATGTATTGGCCGGGCGCGGTGGCTCAAGCCTGTAATCCCAGCACTTTGGGAGGCCGAGGCGGGCGGATCACAAGGTCAGGAGATCGAGACCACAGTGAAACCCCTGTATTTTTTTTTTCTCTACTAAAAAAAAAAAATACAAAAAAAAATTAGCCGGGCGCGGTGGCGGGCGCCTGTAGTCCCAGCTACTCAGGAGGCTGAGGCAGGAGAATGGCGGGAACCCGGGAGGCGGAGCTTGCAGTGAGCCGAGATCGCGCCACTGCACTCCAGCCTGGGCAACAGCGTGAGACTCCGTCTCAAAAAAAAATAAAATAAAATAAAAAATAAATAAAATAAAAATAAAAATTGATGTATTTTTTACATTGCATTGGGAGATATTTTAGAACCACTGGGTAGCCAGGTGCGGTGACTGACACCTGTAATCCCAGCACTTTCGGAGGTTGATGCCGGTGGATTACTTGAGGTCAGGAGCTGAAGACCAGCCTGGCCAACATAGCGAAACCCTGTCTCTACTAAAAATACAAAAATTAACCAGGTATGGTAGCACATGCCTGTAGTCCCAGCTACGCATGAGTAGGAGGCTGAGGCACGAGAATCACTTGTAGCTGGGAGGCGGAGGTTGCAGTGAGCTGAGATTGTGCCACGGCACTCCAGCCTGCACAACAGTGAGACTTCGTCTCAAGAAAAAAACAAACAAAAACATCACTAGGGAAACAGGGGAAAGAGAACTGAACTTCTGTAGCTGCTCAAGTCATTCGACATCTCTAAACCTGGGCTTCTTCATCTCTCATTGTATAAAAAACAGATACCTAAATTTCAAGGTTGTTGAGGATTAAATGAAGTAACAATGTAGAAACTCTTTAGAGTTTTAGAGCAAAGCTGATTGATCTACAAATGCATGTTATTGTTGGCTCTTAGATGAGCAAATCTACCTGGCTCAGGTTCTGACTCTGGTTTCCACCTGCTGCCTGGGAGATGACTGTCCCCAAGTCCGCCTCTGAACTGGTCCTGCTGGGTCCTGGCCTTGCCTATTTCCATCACCTCTAGTCTGCATTTCTCCAGTTTCTTAAAACAGCAGCAGCAAATCCTGTCTTTACTTCTCTCCTATGATGTTATACAAGGAAGTAGTGTGAGGGCTTCAGGCGAGGGCTGTAGGCTGGGGATGGTGGTGGCTGTTATAGAGATGATGAGGTCATCATCATCCCTGAAACTAAGCAGTGTGCTTTTTTTTTTTTCACCACTGGCATCATTCCTACAACACTAAAAATAACACCAGGCCTTTTTTTTTTTTTTTTTTTTTTTTTTTTTTGAGATGGAGTCTTGCCCTGTCACCCAGGCTGGAATGCAATGGCGCAATCTCAGCTCACTGCAACTTCCGCCTCCCGGGTTCAAGTGATTCTCCTGCCTCAGCCTCCCGAGTAGCTGGGATTACAGGCATGTGCCACCACGCCTGGCTAATTTTTTGTATCTTTAGTAGAGACAGGGTTTCACCATGTTGGCCAGGCTGGTCTCAAACCCCTGACCTTGTGATCCGCCCGCCTCAGCCTTCCAAAGTGCTGGGATTATAGACATGAGCCACCGTGCCCAGCCCAACACCAGTTCTTAATTACTACAGGGCTGACCACCCAGAGCCTCCAATTTGCTTTCTCCTTCTCCCTCTGGGCTCACGCAAGTAGAACACTCTGAAGAAGTCTCAATCAGCTTTTTGTGATTTTGATATGCAGCAAACGAAGCTGCCCCCTGATACAGAAGGAAGAGAACTGAACTTAGCTCCGGAAGACCTAAGTATAGCACTAGGCCAGCATAATACTAGCTGGGTGGCTAGGAGCAAACTAACTTCTTTGAGCTAGTTTTTTTACCAGTAAAGCATAGAGTTGGATTAGATGATATCTTAGCCCTCTGAAAGCTCTAACTTTCTAAGGACATAAATAATACATACAGATCTAGTAACAGTGTAGGCTATTTGAAATCAGTGAAAGTTCTGTAAGATACCTCTCATCCTAAGCCTAGGTGAAAGGTTTGCCATAGAAGAAAATGCAAATAAAAAGGTTCAGTAGAGGGGATCTCAGAATGATGAAATGATTGGTTTCTTTGGGCGAAACCATCAATAGGGTGATTTGAAACTTTTGGGATGACATTTCTGTCCAGAGAAAAGGACAGTCAGCCAGGCACGGTGGCTTGGCTCATGCCTGCCATCCCAGCACTTTGGGAGGCCAAGACGGATGGATTACTTGATGCCAGGAGTTTGAGACCAGCCTTGCCAACATGGTGAAACCCCATCTCTACTAAACATACAAAAATGAGCCGAGCATGGTGGCCTATGCCTGGTGGCCTATGCCTGTAATCCCAGCTACTTGGGAGGCTGAGGCAGAAGAATCGCTTGAACTCGGGAGGTGGAGGTTACAGTAAGCTGAGATCGCACCACTGCGATTAGGAGTTGATTAGGAAAGTGACTGTGATTGTGTCAATGTACACTTAGTTGAGAAGTCAAGGAGCATTTGGAAACCGAGAGAAAAGAGCCTGTTACTTCAAGGAATAAAAACGTGTAACACCTGCCGTCAGGACGTAGTGCTTTTAAAACTGAGCTGTCGTTTCAGAGCAGCTGGGCAAGTGTAGGCTTTAATATTAAGTACATTTGTCCAGGCGTGGTGGTTCACATCTGTAATCCCAGCACTTTGGGAAGCTGAGGTGGGCAGATCACTTGAGGCTAGGAGTTGGAGACCAGGCTGGCCAACATGGTGAAAGCCCGTCTCTACTAAAAATACAAAAATTAGCTGTGTGTGGTGATGCGTGCCTGTAATCCCAGCTACTTGGGAGGCTGAGGCAGGAGAATTGCTTGAACCTGGGAGGTGGAGGTTGCAATGAGCTGAGATTGTGCCACTGCATTCCAGCCTGGGCAACAGAGCGATTCTGTCTCAAAAAAATAAAAATAAAAAAATAAAAATTAAACACATAGGGTAAGTCTTATTTGAGAGAGAGCTACAGCTATGCAAGGCAGAATACTTTGAGTTCAGGACTGCCTTAGGCAAAGGTGGAGAGGGGCCAGGTGTGCAGTGAAGCGGGCAGGTAGGGGTAGAGGACTCTGAAGCCTTTGAAATAGACCCAAGATCCCCAGCTCTGGTTGTGCACCTGAATCTTCTGGCAGTGGTTTTCCAATGCAGGTGTCTAAGCTCAGCCCTGGGCCAGCTCTGGAATTCGCAGGGCCCAGGGCAAAGTACACATATATAGCCCCTTCCAAAAACACAAAAAACAGTAGCATTAAAGGTACTCAAATGTCTTTTTCCTCTCTGCCAATTTGTCTTGGTGTTTTCTGTTTGGTATTTAAAATTGTTTTAACTAGAGAAAAACTACAATTTAAGATTATTCACATGAATTTTTACCACTTGGCTTTATATTGTGCAATAGCAGTTTTCAGTGGAAAGATAGGCACATTTAACTTAGATGTGGAATCACCTAAATTACACACTTTCTGTTTCATTGCTTATGCATAGATACATGTTTTATTTTTCCTAGAACAGGGGAAACACTACATACAAGTAACTAAGATTTTTTTTCTTTACTTTTTTTTTTTTTGAGATGGAGTCTTGCTCTGTCATCCAAGCTGGAGTGCAGTGGTGCAATGTGGGCTCACTGCAACCTCTGTCTCCTGGGTTCAAGTGATTCTCCTGCCTCAACCTCCTGAGTAGCTGGGATTACAGATGTGTGCCACCAAGCCTGGCTAATTTTGTACTTTTAGTACAGATGGAGTTTTGCCATCTGGCCAGGCTGGTCTTGAACTCCTGACTTCAATGTATCTGCCTACCTCGGCCTCCCAAAGTGCTAGGATTACTGGTGTGAGCAATTGTGCAGAGCCTCTTCACTTCTTTTCTTATGAGATGGGGTCTTGCTCTGTTGCCTAGTGCAGTGGTGCCACCATATCTCACTGCAGCCTTGAACTCTTGGACTCAAGTGATCCTCCTGCCTCAGCCTCTTGAATAGCTAGGACCATACGCATGCTCCATCAAGCCCCACTAATTTTTTGTAATTTTTGCAGAGATGGGGTCTTGCTATGTTGCCCAGGCTGGTCTTGAACTCCTGGGCTCAGGTGATCCTCCCACCTCGGTTCCCAGTGTGCTGGGATTACAGGTATGAGCCACCTAGCATTTCTCAACACACATCTTACTTCAGACTGCTATATTCTCTAGATTTTACACTGAGGATCTCTAAAATGAAGGCAGGGTGAAGGGGAAAGTAAAAGAAAGAGCCAGGCCCCAATCACCTGCTAAAGGCCTGGGTGAAAAGATGGAAAGGAAAGGACTTTGGCTAGCCCCTTCTTTCCCTTTCCTCCTATGTCCTCATTTTCTTTTCTTTTTTTTTTTTTTTTGAAACGGAGTCTCACTCTGTCGCCCAGGCTGGAGTGCAGTGGCCGGATCTCAGCTCACTGAAAGCTCCGTCTCCTGGATTTATGCCATTCTCCTTCCTCAGCCTCCAGAGTAGCTGGGACTACAGGCGCCCACCACCTCGCCCGGCTAGGTTTTTTTTTTTTTTTTTTTTTTTTTTTTTTTTTTTGTATTTTTTAGTAGAGACGAGGTTTCACTGTGTTAGCCAGGATGGTCTCGACCTCCTGACCTCGTGATCCGCCCGTCTCGGCCTCCCAAAGTGCTGGGATTACAGGCTTGAGCCACCGCGCCCGGCCAGCCACCATGCCCCGCCCTCATTTTCAATGTAAGTTCAAGAGTTCCCTACAACCAAGCTTCAGGTCAGCCCTGGAAAAACTCTGGATACATCATTTTTGTAACTTTAAGAGTTGGACCAGCTTGAGATATTGGGGAGGGATATATCCTTTCTCCTCATCCTACATTTTGTTTTCAGACCTTGGGAACCAAAGCTCTACGAGGGAAGCCAGGTTGAGGGCTGAGTGCTTATCTCTGAGACCTCCAAATAAGAAACCCTGGTCTAGGGGAGCTAGAGGGCTAGATTCCAGTATCATCTCCAATTAAACTTAGCTGGATAATTCCCAAACCTGCTTACGGGGAAGGTTGGTGAAGCGCACTCAATCGATTCTTGATGTCAAAGCTATACTTTACCCTATGTTGAGACTCAGAGATTAGGTGCTATCCAAACTAGTTTTTCCACAACCTTTTCTAGAAATGGAAATTGAAGATAGTTTATAAAAGTACTACTGTCAGGAGAAGATTGCCTGAGGCTATTACTGTGAAACTATTTTCATGGCATAAGAACCATCAAAATGGCTCAGTAGCATAGTACTTGCCAATTCTTTCTTATCATGGCAGGCTTAGAAAGTAGACATGTTTGTACAGCCTATACAATGGCTCAAGGATGGAGATCTCACTGGGTACTCTGGCTGTTCCAGCCTTGTGTGAGCTCCAAGGCCTGCTGTGATCTCAGCATATCTTAACCCAGTCACTCCACATGCCTGGGCATGTGGGGTGGGAAGCTCTGCAGTGGTAGACACTTGGTGTTCCCTCCCCAATAGCCATTCCTCCTTTCTCCTTTCCAACAGTGTATGTTTTCCATTTGGGGGACCATATGGTTCAGGAAAAGGTGATACTCACCCTGGCTTCGAAGGGTGAATGCAGACCTGGGCTAAGTCAATTGGTGCATCCATGGCCTTGGCCTTGATGACTGGTTCCAGCATGGCACTCCACGAGTCCATTAAGAATAAAACTCATGGCTTAGCCTAGACCTCTGGGACAAAACTGATCTCATTTCCTTCAGACAAGGTATGCACAGATGTGGAAACAGGAACTGATGTGTCCATTGCACCACTAGGACAGAGGCCAGAACAATGGAGAAACCAAATACTTGGAAGAGGGTAGAAATAATGAATGGAGTCCACAAGCCCTGATTGTGTCATAAATGTCCAGATAATTCCATACCTGAGGGTTACGTGGTTTGTAAACTTGGCACTTAGAAGAACCAATAAAATTGTGTTATAGTTTCAACCGGGTCTAGTTACCTTTCCTCTTAATTGTGACTCTCTATATCCTAACTGACACAGGCTCTCATGCCACGTCTAATACTAAGGCATCTATGGCAAGCACTTTTCCAGTAGCAGCAGGGAACAATCTATCCAAATTTTTCCTTCATATAGAATTGCCATTAAGAACAAACACCCATTTGAAAGATGTTTGGCCTGGGTTAGACAAATGGTCTCTGACTGCGAGGTGCGATAAAGTGAACTGGGGCATATAGAAAGCAAACCTACAACACTGTTTAGTTGTTGAGAGTCATGGAGCAATTGAGTTAAAGCTACTTGTGCCACAATGACCCACAACCCCAAGAGATGTAGGGATGGTCAATCATGAAGGATTTCAGAGCAGGCCAGGCACAGGGGCTCAGGCCTGTAATCCTAGCACTTTCGGAATCCAAGGTGGAAGGATCACTTGAGCCCAGGAGTTCAAGACCAGCCTGGGCAACATGACAAAAACCTGTCGCTACAAAAAAATACAAAAATTAGCCAGGCTTGGTGGGGTGCACCTGTAGTTCTATCTAATTGAGAGGCTGAGGTGGAAGGATCACTTGAGCCTGAGAGGTTGAGGCTGCAGTGAGCTGAGATCGCCCCACTGCACTCCAGCCTGGGTGACAGAGTGAGACTCTCTGTCCACAACAACAACAAAAAAGGATTTCAGAGCAGCCAAATGCAGGAGAATGACCTCCACTTTCAAAGACAAGAACAGTCTTTAATTCTCGATTATGCAAATTCCCAGTTTCATGACCTTGTCTGAGCCTCAATTTCTTCACCTATAAAATGGGAATAACATCTGTGTCATGGAGATTTCATAAGGATAAATGAGGTGATGGATGGTGATGCGCTTGGTAAAGCATAAATATTATACTAACATGGTGAATTATTTGTAGAGCTTTTTTTTTTTTGCTTTTTGTTTTTGAGACAGGGTCTCGCTCTGTCATCCAGGTTGGAGTGCCATGGCATGGTCACAGCTCACTGCAGCCCTGATCTGCTGGGCTTAAGTGATCCTCCCACCTCAGCCACAAGTAGCTGGGACTACAGGTGTGTACCACCATGCTCGGTCTCAAACTCCTGAGCTCAAGTAACCCTCCCGCCTTGGCCTTCCGAAGTACTGGGATTACAGGCATGAGCCACTGCACTCGGCCTGCCTGCTGCTTTGATCTTATTGACATGTCATAAAGTCGATGATGGAGTTAGGGTTATACATCCAGAATATGTTAGCCAATCCTTGTGGGCTTCTGAGCAGCCACCCGATACAGTAAAAGCTCCCTCCCTGCCTCCCTGCATGGGTTGGAAGGTCCATTTCCAGCGGTGCTGCCGCTGATGGCCTGACTGTACTTGCACAAGTCACTTGCAAATCTCCATCCCAGTGTCCTCATATGCAAATGCAGGTAATAAATCTCACCTGTATGGAGCCAGACCATGATGTTGTGTGCTTTCCTCCTCCTCGCTTCTTTGTGCATCCTCTTCCGGGTTCAGTCAGAGATGCCCATAGACCTTGAGAACCACAAGGAGTGTGATGGCAAAAGGGCAGGGAAAGAGACATTTGTCTTGCTCATTGGTTTTGCTTTCAAAGTACATTTTTTTTTCTTTTGAGAGACAAGGTCTTGTTCTTGCACAGGCTGAGCACAATGGGAAGGTCATAGTTCCCTGCAGCCTCAAACTCTTTGGCTCAAGGGATCCTCCTGCCCCAGCCTCCTAAGTAGCTGGGACTACAGGTGCGTACCACCATGTTTGGCGATTTTTTTGTTTTGTTTTGTTTTTTATAGAGATGAGGTCTCACCATGTTGCCCAGGCAGATCTCAAACTCCTGACCTCAAGTGATCCTCCTGCCTCAGCCTCCCAAAGTGTCTGGATTACAGGCGTGAGCCATTGCACCTGGCCTCAAAGTATACTTTTGAAATCAAAAGAGGGAATGGAGCAGCAAGTCATAGGGTTTATGCCTTAAAAATAGGATGACGAGAGAAGTGAGGAGTTGGCAGACTCAGCCCAGCAGGGAAGTGAGGTGAGGGGATGAGGGTGATGAGGCCAAGGTCACCAGAAAGGTCACCAGTGCTGCAAGGGTGAGGAAGAGAAAGATGGGGTGTCCTGGCTTTGGAGACAGTCGGGGCTGGTGATGAGAGATGCTGATACAAATAGAGACAGCGAAAGAGTCAAGCAGATGGAAGTCTTCCACGCCAGGCCCATGCTAGGCGCTGTGTGCAGTTTGGGGGCTTGGGACAGACTACCCCAAAATATGGCACCTTGATGTTTGAGAGAACTGAAGAAGGAAGTTCACTCTCCGGTCTTCTCTGCCATTGTCCCCTGAAGAAGGCCATAAAAGAATTCTCTGACCTTCCTCTGGAGTGGGTCACAAGATCCTCGTGTGAGAGGTGGCCTTTCTACACCCAGAGAAAAGCAGCATTCTTTTTTTCTTTTGAGATAAGTCCTTGCTGCCTTGCTCTGTCGCCCAGGCTGGAGTGCAGTGGCACAATCACTGCAGCCTTGACGTGCTGGGCTCAAGTGATCCTCCCACCTCTCAGTCTCCCAGGTAGCTGAGGCGACAGGCAGATGCCAGCATGCCAGGCCAATTTTTATATTTTTTTGTAGAGACAGTGGTCTCCCTATGTTGCCCAGGTTGATCTCGAACTCCTGGGCCCAAGTGATCTGCTCACTTGGGCCTCCCAAATTGCCGGAATTATAGGCGTGAGTCACCACCACGCTGGAATTCTTTGGAATTATAGGCCAAAGAATCCTTATCAATGAACAGGCAGGGACACAGAGAAGAATCTGAGTAAACTGGCCTTGCTAAGTTCCCTCTAGTTTATTACTATTACATCACACTCCCTTTGTCCCATCACACCTCTCCTCCACTCTCCCCTCTTCATCAAGCCTAACATAAAAACACATTTTCCTGTTTCTTTGAGCCTTGGTTTCCAAAGGCTCTTGTGTTACATGAAATGTAAATAAATTGGTATGCTTTTCTCTTGATAATCTGTCTTTTGCTATAGGTGCCTCAGCCATGGACCTAGCAATGGGTAAGGAAAAGAGTATTTTCTCCCCTACAGCACCCCTGGTGGCAGGCTCTGCGTTAGAGAGTATCGCCCTTCTGTGCTATTCGAGTCAAGGCAGCTGTTCCTCCAGCTGCCTGCCTACTGTCCATGGTTCATCCTATAGATAAAGGCCCCAGACTTTTCCCACAGGGGCACCCCAAACAGGGCAGGATAACTGACACCAGAGGCTCCGTGGTGGAGGAAGCAAAGCCCCAGCTCCTGAAATAGGCAGCATGGTTTAGTGGTAACCAACGCCCGAGAGATACTTAGGAAGATGTTGGGAGAATCAAATAAGATAAACATGTAGGGATGTGCTTTAAAATTTCTAAACTATTGGCAATATAACTGCATATAGGATTTTCCTGGATTATAAACCTTTCACCCAAATTCAACTTGAGGAAAATTGCTGCAGAGAGCATGTAGTAACATTTCAGATACAGAAAAGTTGGCTTTCTGGCTTGGGATATTTCTATTATCCTGTGAATTCTCATTGCATCAGCTCTGGGTCGCTGTGGTTGTGTCTTCTTTTGTTGTAGTTTTGGAATTTGAGGTTTCAAATTTCAAGTGTTTCTGCCTCCAGTTCAACCACCCTTTCTTTTAAAAATTGTCTAAATGTACCCGTAGCCCTCATCTTACCAGATGCAGAGAATTTAGTACTTCCCTACAAGCACCAATATTGCTGAGAATTTTAGGGGAGGGATCCAGGAGCTTACTTTCTTATTGACATCTTCTACTCCAAATGTTCAGTTTGGCCAAGTGTCACCTCATCTTCTACATGTAAATAAAGTCTCCTTTCCTTCCACCCCCATATATATATATACATATATATATAGAGAGAGAGAGAGAACTGCAATGTGTAAAGTTAATTTCTTTCTTATTATTTATTTATTCTTTTTTTTTTTTTTTTTTTTGAGATGGAGTCTTGCTCTGTCACCCAGGCTGGAGTGCAGTAGTGCAATCTCTGCTCACTGCAAGCTCCGCCTCCCAGGTTCAAGCAATTCTCCTTTCCTCAGCCTCCCGAGTAGCTCACCACCATGCCTGGCTAATTTTTGTATTTTTAGCAGAGATGCGGTTTCGCCATGTCGGCCAGGTTGGTCTCGAACTCCTGACCTCAGGTGATCCACCTGCCTTGGTGTCCCAAAGTGCTAGGATTAAAGGTGTGAGCCACCGTGCCGGCCGGTTTAAGAACCATTTTATGCAGACTGCTTTTGGGTGCTTTTGACATCTACTTTTCTCCTTGTACCCCACATCCTGAATGTATGGAGTCATTTGGCCTGCATGCATGTGTGAGTGTGAGTGTGTATGTGTGGGTGTACATGGAAGAAGGGACTGGGTTTAGGTCCAAATCAACATGATACAGAATAGAAGCATCATATCTAGAAGCAGGAACCCAAAGGCTAACAAGACCCCAGGCTTAAAGTCTCCGCTGGAGAATTAATAGAAATCCTACGCAATCACTCTGGGCTTCCACAGATAGAGAAATGGTGTGAGGAGAGGAGGGAAAATGGAGTGGTTAGCTCAAAATAATTTCACCTCTTGGGCCACAGAAAGCTCATGTAATTTCTGATATGTATGCACACCTAAGTCTACACGCACATATATAAATACGATCAGCCGTCCCGTGAGCTGTTTTAAAGCAGGGAGGAGCAGGGCAGATGAATCTGGAGACTAGTTAGATGAGCACATTATAATCTGTAGGAAAATCGACATAGATTTCCAGGTGAGAGCGGAGGAAGCAGCAGTGATTTGAGGAGACGAAGAACACGATGCCTCTGAACTAAAAACCAGGACACTTGGTCTGACAAGGGACGTTTTTTGCTGGGTTGCATGTGTACCAATATCAATACCTATAGACAAAATCGATTAACATCTAAATTGTCCTGGAAAATTCAGGATCTGCAGTTTCCTTCCTTATTGTTCAAATCTCATTCTTTTATAAAGTATCTAGAGAGAAATCTTGAGGTTGGTTGTAGAGGAAACTCATTGCTGTAAAGGTTGATTGCAGCAAGGTGTCTGTCCACAGGCTAGTGCGTCTGAGGATCTTTTCATGACACAGATGATCACCATCTTTTTCTTGTATAGGAACTGGCCTCTCAGACTTTAAGACCATAACTGAGATTTTTCTTTTTCCTTGAAGACAGAATCTCATTCTGTCTCCCAGGCTGGAGTGCAGTGGCGCAATCTCGGCTCACTGCAACCTCCACCTCTTGGGTTCGAGAGATTTTCCTGCCTCAGCCTCCCAAGCAGCTGGAATTACAGGTCCATGCCACCACACCTGGCTAATTTTTGTATTTTTAGTAGAGATGGAGTTTCGCCATGTTGGCCAGGCTGGTCTTAAACTTCTGACCTTAACACCTGCCTCGGCCTCCCAAAGTGCTAGGATTACAGGCAGGAGCCACTGCGCCCGGCCTTTTTTTTTTTTTTTTTTTTTGAGATGCAGTCTTACTCTGTTGCCCAGGCTGGAGTGCCATGGCACGATCTCGACTCACCACAACCTCCGCCTCTTCCTCCTGGGTTCAAGTGATTCTCCTGCCTCAGCCTCCCGAATAGCTGGGATTACAGGCAGGCGCCACCACGCCTGGCTAATTTTCTGTATTTTTAGTAGAGACAATGTTTCACCATGTTGATCAGGCTGGTCTTGAACTCCTGACCTCAAGTGATCTGACCACCTTGGCCTCCCAAAGTGCTGGGATTACAAGTGTGAGCCACTGTGCTGGGCTCCTAACTGAGAATTAATAGTACTAGTAACTATGTTAAAAATGGACTTCACGTGACCAATTAGTCTCCATTCTGGGGTTATATAAAAGCAGGAAAGTGGTAGATAAGAAAATTGCCATGGGGTGCAGTGGCTGTTCCTGTAATCCTAGCCACTCGGGAGGCTGAAGCAGGAGGATCACTTGAGGCCAGGACTTTGAAACCAGCCTGGGCAACATAGTAAGAACTTGTCTCTAAAAAAAGAAAACTGTCATTTTAGGTCATTCCTTTTAAGATATTGATTCTCTGTGCTAGGTATCTATGCAGAAAAGTCTCATTTCATAGTAATTGATTCACATATTATTGCAAAGTCTATTTTGGAAAATAAACCGATATAAGCTAGTCACTATATCGGAATGTGCTGTGCAATGCTGAGCTTTCTGCCTGCTGCGTTCTCATTCTCAGAATGACTGCCAAAGATCCAGGCTGACCAAGAAGTTTAACCTCAACGGGAAGCCTCACACCGAACTGATACACTCATTTGTGCCCCAGACAAATGCCCCTTACATACAAATCGAGAAATTGTTTGTGTCCCACTGGTAAGTGGGTCATACATTTCCTAGTAATGCTTTAGGTGAGGATAGTTTTTTTTTTTTTTTTTCTGGTACACAGTCCACGAGTTCTTACTTGTCTTTGCCCCGTAATATGAGTTAAAATACAACTCCCACGGTGAGTGGGTCATTCTAGCCATGCTACTTCCCTGTGACTGAGTTCTCAAACACTCACTGCTCCCACCCTCCTCCCGGCCTTGGCTCAGCCTACTCCCTTTGCTTCAAATGCCTCTGCAGTAGGGAGTCTCAACCTCAGCTGCACAAGAACATGCAAAACATAGGTACATTTGTCTAATATAATTGGTTTGCTGTGCAGGTTTCTCAAAGCTTCCCAGGTTGAAAAGCACTGCTGGGCAGCAGAGTCTTGGAGGCTGGCCCGTGAACTCTGGCATTAGCCTCAACTGGGTGAACTGGTGAGAAATCCAGGCGGATTGTCAGAGTAGACTTACAAAGTTAGGATCTTCTTGGGGGCCCCAAGCGATTCTTAGGAATGCAGATGTTTGAGAATCATTGCTGTGAAGGCTGTCAAAAGCCTGTAAGTCAAACCCCGTCCCTTCCATAAATCTTTGCCTATCTCCACTCCAATTCATCACTTTGTCTATGAGCATATTTTGTAAAAGGTAGAATGCTGTGGCCGTTTTCCAGTTTTTGTTGGGTTTGCTTCTATTGCATTTGCGGTGTGCATCCCTTTTCCTCTTTCTCACCTTTCAAGCAGTAGACTGTGGCTACAAGTCTACTTGGTAGGGATGGCTTAGTCCAGTGTTTTATATTTAATAAAGAAATCGTCTGCTGGGTGCAATGGCTCACGCGTGTAATCCCAGCACTTTGGGAGGCCAAGGTGGGTGGATCACCTGCGGTCAGGAGTTTGAGACCAGCCTGACTGACATGGTGAAACCCCCTGTCTACTAAAAACACAAAAATTAGCTGGGCGTAGTGGCGGGCACCTGTAATCCCAGCTACTTGGGAGGCTGAGTCAGGAGAATTGCTTGAACCCGGGAGTCAGAGGTTGCAGTGAGCCGAGATCACACCATTGTACTCCGGCCTGGGCGACAAGAGCAAAAAATCCATCTCAAAAAAGAAAAGAAAGAAAAGAAACTGTCATTTAAATTCAGTGCCAAAGCATACTCTTCCCAGGTCTGGGCCAGAGATATTAACCAGACCTTAGAAAATGGCAGCCGCAGTGTGAAGTCCCTCTGTGTGCTCTCCCACACTGAGGAAGAGTTTTCATAATGGTGTTAAAAGGCACGGAGCAGTTGGCTTAAACGCAGCTGAAACTACAGTCCAGGGTCACAGCACGGACACCGGTGATAAGTCTTTTGCCCAGTGAGGAGTGGCTGAGGCTGCAGGGCGGAAAGGGTGGCACCCTCGAGCGTGACAAAGGGATGCATCTGGGAACTGAAGAGTTCCTGCCCACAGACGAGCAGGTCTCTAAAGTCATGGGCTCTGATACAGGCCCTGTCTGAACAGGAAAACCAGGATGTCTCATCTGTCAGGTCTGCTTTAGAAGAAAAGAAAAGAAAAAATAAAATACTGACTGAAATATTGCTTACTTCCTAGAGAGAAGGACACATTCTTGGATTGAACCCCAAAGGATGTTGAACTTAACAAGGATGTTAGAACTAACCCCACCTTATTCTGGGACCACTTGCTTGCCAAGAACTAAAAGTCACTTAAACCAGTTAAATACAAGAGAGTTGATTTTATTTTATTTATTTATTTTTTTTTTGAGACGGAGTCTCGCTCTGCCACCCAGGCTGGAGTGCAGTGGCCGGATCTCAGCTCACTGCAAGCTCCGCCTCCTGGGTTCACGCCATTCTCCTGCCTCAGCCTCCCGAGTAGCTGGGACTACAGGCGCCCGCCACCTCGCCCGGCTAGTTTTTTTTTTTTTGTATTTTTAAAGTAGAGACGGGGTTTCACCGTGTCAGCCAGGATGGTCTCGATGTCCTGACCTCGTGATCCGCCCGTCTCGGCCTCCCAAAGTGCTGGGATTACAGGCTTGAGCCACCGCGCCCGGCCAAGAGAGTTGATTTTAAAGATGCAATCGCTGTACTTCATTCTATGTGGTCATTTGTCAATGTTGTGGTTAGCAAGTTGTGCTCCCGTGAGCTCACACATTAGGTTTGCAATGTACGCAAAATCATTTGGTAGCTTTCTGAAAGAGAAGAGGTTTTAAAAGTTTTGGTGTCTGCAAAGTGAATTAGACTCTTTTCTTAAAAATTTCCAAACATGAAAATGTCTTCTTATTTCTTGGATAAAAATAAATTCACATTTCCAAATGGTGTGTATCACCATCATAACATCATAATAAGTAGAAAATTTCTAACAGAACAACAGACATTTTATTAAATAAGGTAATAATGTATGCATAATGCCCCCTACCTAATAAAAGGCTTTTAGGAAAATCAGTCAATCATCTTTGTTTTCTAGTGTAGCTAGGAATTATAGAATGAAATCTGAGAAGTTGTCAACATACCTTTTTCTTCTTATAAAGATAAAAAAAAATACAGCACTTCCAACTGCCTGCTATGAGATATTCTAAGTATTCATAATAGGCTTTTGGAAATATTTTCTTGTTTCTGGTTTGAATATTAACTAGTTACAGAAAATTATATAATTATTTATAATTCTATCCCATAATTAATATAATTATAATATGTTAATAAATTGATAGCCATTAACTATAATATTATTGTAGAATGTTAGTTAACTATGAAACTGATTCTATGCTCAGAAAATTTAGGTGGCAGGAGTTGCCACAATCTGTTTTTCTGCTCGGTTTTTATTCTAGAGTTGAAAGAAGAGGACTTTGCATGGTCACTTTCTTTGCTTGTTTCATTTCTATCAAGTTAATATTTTGGTGGCTAAATGCACTCCAAGCACCTTTTTTTTCTTTCTATTTATTTCAATAGCTTTAGGGGTACAGGTTGTTTTTGGCTACATGGATGAATTATATAGTGGTGAAGTCTGAGATTTTAGTGCACCAGCCACTCAAATAGGTACGCTGTACCTGATATATAGTTTTTATTTCTCCCCCTCTGTGTCTCCTTTGTCTGTTATACCAAGCTGGATGCCTTTGTGTACCCACAGCTTAGCTCCCAATTTAAGTGAGAACATACGGTATATGGGTTTCCATTCCTGAGTTACTTTACTTAGAATAATGAATGGCCTCTACTCTAGAGACTCACTTTTTAAAATGCTGTCCACTTTGCCCTGGCTACCAGGAAGCCTAGAGAGACATTTTTTATTCATTGGCCACAACTCAGGGACCCTGGGGACCTGGGAGTTTAAAGATGTTATTTACCAGTTTTCTTGTACTGTCTTTCAGTGTTTTTTTGTTTGTTTTCATTTAAAAAGTTGTTTGGTTTTTTTTAATGCTTTTTTTTTTTTTTGATTCGGAGTCTCGCTCTGTCACCCAGGCTGGAGTGCAATGGCACAATCTCAGCTCACTGCAACCTCTGCCTCCCAAGTTCAAACTATTCTTCTGCCTCAGCCTCCCAAGTAGCTGGGATTACAGGCACCCGCCACCACGCCCGGCTAATTTTTGTATTTTTAGTGGAGACGAAGTTTTACCATGTTGGCCAGGCTGGTCTCGAACTCCTGACCTCAGGTAATCCGCCCACCTTGGCCTCCCAAGGTGCTGAGATTACAGGTGTGAGCCACCACACCTGGCCATATGCTTTATTTATTTCTTATTTCTTTTTTTTTTTTTTTTGAGATAGACTTTCACTCTTGTTGCCCAGGCTGGAGTGCAATGGCTCAATCTCAACTCACTGCAACCTCTGCCTCCTGGGTTCAACCAGTTCTGCCTCAGGCTCCCGAGTAACTGGGATTACAGACGTCCACCACCATGCCCGGCCAATTTTTTTATATTTTTAGTAGAGACAGGGCTTCATCATTTTGGCCAGGCTGGTCTCAAACTCCTGACCTCAGGTGATCCGCCCGCCTTGGCTTCCCAAGGTGCTGAGATTATAGGCATGAGTCACCACGCCCGGCCTATTTCTTCTTTCTTTCTTTCTTTCTTTTCTTTTTTTTTTTTTGAGATGGAGTCTTGCACTGTTGCCCAGGCTTGAGTGCAGTGGCATAATCTCCTCTCACTGCAACCTCCGTCTCCCAGGTTCAAGCGATTCTCCTGCCTCAGCCTCCTGAGTAGCTGGGATTACAGGCACTCGCCACCATGCCCGGCTAATTTTTTGTATTTTTAGTAGAGACAGGGTTTCACTATATTGGCCAGGCTGGTCTTGAACTCTTGATCTGCCTACCTCGGCCTCCCAAAGTGCTGGGATTACAGGTGTGAGCCACCGCGCCCAGCCCTATTTCTTATTTCTTATTATTATTTTTAAATTTTAGATTCTAGGGGTACATGGGCAGATTTGTTACGTGGCTAAAGTGCATGGTGCTGAGGTTTGGGTTTCTAATGATGCCATCACTCAAGTAGTGAACACAGTAACTGACAGTTTTTCAACCCTTGCCCCATTCCCCACGTCCTCCTTTCAAAATCCCAGTTTCTATTGTCACCATCTTTGTGTTCGTATGTACCCAACATTTAGCTCCCACTTATAAGCGAAAATATGCGGCATTTGGTTTTCTATTTCTGTGTTTATTCTCTTAGGATAATGACCTCCAGCTGCATCCATGTTACTGCAAAGAACATGTTTTGTTCTGTTTTGTGGCTGTGTGTTTTATGCTTTAATTCTGTAAAGCATTTCAAAGTCTTTCTAGAAATGGAATTTCATTTAAAAAATAAGAAGATGAGGAAGAAAAAAAACAACTGCCAACCCTAAGAGTTGGTGTCCTGTGGCATAAACCTCACCTTCCGAGTGCTCCTGCTCTGTTCTCTTCCTGACCGGTCCTGCATGTTGAGCACCTGCCCGGTTCAGTAGAGGGTTCTTATGCCAGCATCTGAGGTGTGCGCAAATAGACCCAATTCCCAGATGAGTTCACATAGGGCGAGGACTGTGCTTACTTCTTCCTTCAGTTCTAGTGGCTTTATTCTGGGAATTATAGAAAAGATTGCACTAGCCGAGAATGGTGGCTCATACCTGTGATCCCAGCACTTTGGGAGGCCGAGGTGAGTGGATCACGAGGTCAGGCGGATCACGAGGTCAGGAGATTGAGACTATCCTGGCTAACACGGTGAAACCCCGTCTCTACTAAAAATACACACAAAAAATTAGCCGGACGTGGTGGCGGGCGCCTGTAGTCCCAGCTACTCGGGAGGCTGAGGCAGGAGAATGGCGTGAACCCGGGAGGCGGAGCTTGCAGTGAGCCGAGATCGCGCCACTGCACTCCAGCCTGGGTGACAGAGCGAGACTCCGTCTCAAAAAAAAAAAAAAAAAAAAAGAAAAAGAAAGAAAAAGAAAAAGAAAATATTGCACTAAAACCACCTCCCCTACACGTTTCTAGAGATACCCTCCCCAAGCCTCATTGAAAGCCAACTGGAAGATTGAAAGATCTTTCCTTCTTCCCTCCCTCCCTCCCTCCCTCCCTTCCCTTCCTCCCTTCCCTTCCTCCCTTCCTTCATTTTATCTTTTTTCTTTTTTGAGACAGAGTCTCGCTCTGTCACCCAGGCTGGAGTGCAGTGGTGTGATCTCGGCTCACTGCAAGCTCCACATCCCGGGTTCACGCCATTCTCCTGCCTCAGCCTCCCAAGTAGCTGGGACTACAGGCGCCCGCCACCGCGCCCAGCTATTTTTTATTTTTTTCTTATTGTATTTTTAGTAGAGATGGGGTTTCACCATGTTACCCAGGATGGTCTTGATCTCCTGACCTCGTGATCCTCCCGCCTCGGCCTTCCAAAGTGCTGGGATTACAGGTGCGAGCCACTGCGCCTGGCCTTTTTTTTTCTTTTCTTTTCTTTTTAGCATCTCTTCCAATTTGCTTTCTGAATGCTTTGTTTCATTGTTTCCCACGGTAGGGGCTAAAACTTATCCATGTTTGGTGAAGCGGAAATCAATGCGGCCTTTTTGGAAAGCCATTTGATATTATTTAAAAACAAAAATGCCTGTCTATTTGTCTATGAAAAGAACCTATAAATGCACTTCCACATGTACTGAAGATATATTATAAAAGGATTTTCACTGCAGATTTTTTTTTTTTTTTTTTTTTTTGAGACAGAGTCTCGCTTTGTCGCCCAGGCTGGAGTGCAGTGGCGTGATCTCGGCTCACTGCAAGCTCCGCCTCCCGGGTTTACGCCATTCTCCTGCCTCAGCCTCCCGAGTAGCTGGGACTACAGGCGCCCACCACCACGCCCGGCTAGTTTTTGTATTTTTAGTGTAGACAGGGTTTCACCACGTTAGCCAGGATGGTCTGGATCTCCTGACCTCGTGATCCACCCGCCTCAGCCTCCCAAAGTGCTGGGATTACAGGCTTGAGCCACCGTGCCCGGCCAGATTTTTTTTTTTTTTTTTTTTTATCATAGCAAGCAACAGAAACAGCCTAAATGTCTATGAATAGGTGGACTACATAATGTATTATGGCTCATTCATAACATGGAAACGTATGAAGCCATCAAAGAGAAAAGGCAGATCACAGTTTTCTGCAATGGAAGAATACATTACAACATAAAAAAGGCAAACAGTAAAGGGAATGTGTATAGCATGCTACCGTTTTGTGGAAAAAATTATATACACACTTGTATATTCATAGAGAAATGTGGAAGGATATACATACAATAAATATACAGGATGTACATACAATAAGCTGTTCAAAGATATTCAGTATCACAGCAAACAACTAGAGTGTAAAGTGGCTCTCCTGTCATTATCTACCCTTTTGTTGTCTTTAAAATTTTCTTGTGTACTTTTTGTCAGCAAAAAGAATGCAACAAATTGCTCTGTCTTGCACGTATCACACGTGTGAACAAAAGATCTCGTGTCAGACTGAATTCAAATACTCGCTCTGTCACTTGCCAGGAACCTTGGGAGCCTCTCTCGGAGTTCTGTAACTCATCTGTAGTGACCACCTCATAGCACAGGGTTGTCATAAGGATTGAGCTACAGAATACACATGAACCAGTCCAGCCAGGGCACAAATTAATAGTAATAATAATAATAATAATGGCACTTAACATTTATTTCGTGCTGACCATGTACCTGGGATTGGTTTAACAGTTTTACATAGGTTAATTCATTTAATTCTTATAAAAACCCTATGAAATGGGTACTATTTTCTTTTCTTTTCTTTTTTTTTGAAGATGGGAGTTTCACTCTTGTTGCCCAGGCTGGAGTTCAGTGGCGCGATCTCAGCTCACTGCAACCTCCACGCCTCCCAGGTTCAAGCAATTCTCCTGCCTCAGCCTCCTGAGTAGCTAGGATTACAGGCATGCACCACCATGCCCAGCTAATTTTGTATTTTTAGTAGAGATGGGGTTTCTCCATGTTGGTCAAGCTGGCCTCGAACTCCTGACCTCAGGTGATCCACCCACCTTGGCCTCCCAAAGTGCTGGGATTACAGGTGTGACCCGCTGCGCCCGGCCGGAAATGGGTACTATTTTTATCCTAATTGTACAAATGGGAAAAATGAGGGACAGAGAGATGAACTAACTTGCCAAAAATACACAGCTAGTAAAGGGTAGAGCTGGGATCAAACCAGGTAATCTGGCTTCAAATCTAGGCTCTTACCCAGTTACATTTGCCCCTGAACCTGCTGGGCAAAATTTTGAGGCTGGTGAGAGAGTGAGTCAAGCTTTCAAGAGAAACACTGGAAATATTTGTAACCATCTTATAAGCCCAGGGAAATGCTTTCTTATCTGACCCCAAGCCAGAATGTGATAATCAAAATGACACCTGGGTGTGTCTGGTGGCGTATGTGAGGACTTCCCCCACTGTCTTTGTGACTCTGGAGTTACTGGGGAATCACTACTTTGGGCTGAAGCCAACAGGCATCATGGAGTAGGGAGCCCTGTCTTTTATGCATCTACCATCCAACAGACAAGTACTAACAGGCATGGAAGACCTGCCCTCTTAAGGAGGCTCGTCCCAGTGACATGGTTCTGTCAGAAGGATTTATCTTGGGAGATGTACTGAGTTTCTCATGGCTGTTGAGAGCTGGTATTTTCTTTTACATAAGCATTTCTTTAATATTTAACCCAAATTCTCTCAGTTGAATATTTAACTCAATTCTAATGTGTTGTCTTTGCTGGAAGAATAGTTGGTCATTGGCTCATCCTATCTTCAAATAAAGTGCCCTTAAGAACACGATGAGTTTAGCCACTGGCGGATCCTTGAACAGGTTGATGCCAAAACATCTTAGGTCCTCCTTGGTAGAGAGTTTTCCTTTCTTTCTTTTTCTGCAGAATTACCCAGAATTATCTAAATAATCATTCCCCACGTCACCATTATTGATGACGTGCTTAACCCTCACTTGAATTCAGTTTGGAAATCCCCATTTTCCTGTGCCAACCCCTCTCCACTGTTCCAGTGTTTCAAACTATTGATCAATTTTCACTCTCTCTGCAAGATTCCCTGGATTTCGTGTTGAACAACCTGCTGGTCAAGGTATCCCTGGTGCATTAACTCAAAACTAGACACACAGGCACCAGCTCCTTGGACGGTATCCCTCGTCAGTCATTCCAGACTCATTTCCTTGCTTGACTAATGTTAAGGAAAAGTTCAGGAGCCCTTGAGTTGCTTTCATGTTTGCCAAACTCAGTGTTGGAAGTGCCAGGCTCACCACGACCTCCCAGGCATTGCTCCGGCCAGCGGCCAGGCTGCAGAGAAGAGCAAAGGTCAACCCCTCCTCAGTAAAGGAAGCAGGACTTTCTTCCCGGAGCGTGTTGAGGAGGAGGGGCTTCTCACGAAACATGTTAAATTAAACCAAACAGGAAAGGAATCTAAGGGTAAATTATTTAAACTATCCCCTTTTCACTTTTGCTCAAGTTCTGTCTTTGAAATATGCTGCTTCTCCCACTTGGGAATTACAGACACACATCATACCGGCTGAGGTTATAAAGCACATTAGATTTTATTCTAGAAAGGAAATGGTGTGACAAATCTGGTATTTTTTAAAAAGTCACGTACAGCAGTACACATTTTCATATAGCAAGTGTTTACTCCCTAAGGCACACACACACACATACACACAAATCCTCTAAAATGAACCCTCCTTGTTTCAGTGAGTAGAATATTTTTATTGAAACCTGGGGAGATGTTTCTTCGACAATACCATATGGGGACATCTATTGTATCTTCCAGCTCCTTAGATGTTTCTGCTTACTTTTCATAATTGAAACTGCTCAGAGAAAGAAGGAAGTGTTCATCAACTGAAAACTATATTTGCAAATCTCTGAAGGGTAGCTCTGTTGGAATGTTTTTTATTTGTAGCGCATTGGTCCTCAGAAACAGTAAAAGCATCTGGATTTAAGACTGCAGAAATCTGAAATTGTTGCTTATAATCTCCTTGTAGAGTCAACAGGAAGAATGCGTTTTCCCCCACTGTGACAGAAGAACGAACACAGGCTCTATTTGCTCCAACTTCCCCTTTTCCAAAGTGAAAGGAAGAGTTTTTCAATTGAAGAACCTCTTCATTGAGATCTCAAAAGAAGCTTGCTAATAACACTAATTTACCTATCAAGTTTCCAGATGAAATTAGCACCTACTTCTTCAAGCAGACAGACAAGAAGTGTGAAGAGGGAACGTGGCAAGCGTAATCAGCACTAGCGACAATATTTTGCCCCATGAATAGCAACAGCTCCATCAACTGCATGGCAGAGCTTGACTGGCATTTATGAAAACGTTTGCTTGCTCTCAGCCACCTTCTCTAAGTCGAGGCCTGTGCTCAGTTACAAAGAAGACCTATAGGAATAATCCCTTGGCTGTCTAAGCCAAGACACAGGAATCAGGAATCACACTGGGGCCTCACATTCCTGCGATTTTCTGATGACGCCTTCCTGGACCAGCAGTAAACCCAGAGGAGAGCACAGGACCAGCGGGGAGCACGCTCGTTCTCCTCTCTATGCTTCATGGGAGAGGATGAGTGACTCACAGTCACTGTAAGTAAACTTGTGCTGGTAATTGAATTAGAGCTGAGAGGGTTTTCAGACAGGGCCACTACTTTGTTTGCAAAATGAGTTGATTCGATCTTGGCTAAGCAGCTGCAAGTCAAACAGCCTATTGAGCAAACCCAAGGTAAATTTCAGCACCCTTTAGTATCAATGGCATTCAAGAATGAACACGTTCAGACGCTATGATTTTTAAGATGTCATTTATTTAAAGTAAAATCAGTTTATATTTTCAAGGGGTGGATTTCAAAGATATAAAAAGAAAAGTCATGTTGAGAACAAACAATTTTGTTCAATTTGTATATAAAACCTAAATTACATTTTTTTTTTGGAGGGTGAACTCTGTAATAAGGGAAATGGCTTCACTGAAATTCAGATTTCTACATGCAAAAGCTAACTCATTTTGTTTTGGGATTAGCTAAAATGTTTAAAGAGCCCCGATGAAACAGATGAATTAATTTGTGAAAAGGCAAAAAGTATCATCACGGTTCAGACTACATGAATAGTCAGTGCATGAACCAAAGTAATGAGGCCTTTGTAACCTCACAGAGATTTAGTCACTTGATCATTCCTCTTTCAAAGCAGTTTCTAAAGTACAGTGTGTTATTCCGGTGACTGGCATAGGTCTTGCTTATGTACAAAAATTAGAAAAAGTGGCTCATGTGCTTACTAATTTCCAAGGTTGTTGCATGTAGGTGAAAAGTTGGTGGTGATTAGGAGGAAGCACTGTGGAAACAAGTTTTAGAGTTGTGGCATTTTCCGGTAACAAATAAGTGCAAGTCCACATCATAAAAAAATTCTAATTTACCCTTTTTTGGGGTCAATTTGTATTTTTTTCTTTTTTTTTTGAGACAGAGTCTTGTTCTGTTGCCCAGGCTAGAGTATAGTGGTGCGATCTCTGCTCACTGCAGCCTCCACCTCTTGGGTTCAAGCATTTCTCCTGCCTCACTCAGCCTCCCGAGTAGCTGGGATTACAGACATGTGCCACCACGTCTGGCTAATTTTTGTATTTTTAGTAGAGACAGGGTTTCACCATGTTGGCCAGGCTGGTCTCAAATTTTTGACCTCAGGTGATTCACCCGCCTCGGCCTCCCAAAGTATTGGGATTACAGGTGTGAGCCACTGCACCTGGCCAAATTTGTATTTATATATATATATATATATAAAGTAAGGTTTACAAATATGACCTAAATGAAAACCAGATAAAACTGACAATGGCAAATAGTTACCAATTTTAAATGTGGCAAGAATAACAGCGACGGCACTAGGGAGCTCAATAAAGCCTTGGGTTCTGGACTCGAATCTGTCTTTTAATAATTGTGGCACATTGGGCAAGTCACTAAACCTCAGTGAGGCACAGTTTTTCATTATTGCAAGGATGGAATGAAAGCTACAAAGCATTTTTCTGATTTTCCCTACGCTTGAGAGTTGTATAGGAAACAAAGTGGATGAAATGTATGCAAAGAAATCAAAGTAGGTAAAACTGGCCGGGCGCGGTGGCTCAAGCCTGTAATCCCAGCACTTTGGGAGGCCGAGACGGGCGGATCACGAGGTCAGGAGATCGAGACCATCCTGGATAACACGGTGAAACCCCGTCTCTATTAAGAAATACAAAAAAAACTAGCCGGGCGAGGTGGCGGGCGCCTGTAGTCCCAGCTACTCGGGAGGCTGAGGCCGGAGAATGGCGTAAACCCGGGAGGCGGAGCTTGCAGTGAGCTGAGACCCGGCCACTGCACTCCAGCCTGGGTGACAGAGCGAGACTCCGTCTCAAAAAAAACAAAACAAAACAAAACAAAACAAAAAAAACAAAGTAGGTAAAACTGACATGAATTTGCACATTTGAAAGGTTCATCACTCCTTCATAAAATAGAAAGTTAATCTCAGCTTCTGAACTGAAACTTCACAAGTGTGATTATCAGAGTAAAAGGACTTTTTAGTTCTTCAGTATTGAAACCCCTTTAAACAGGATGTAAGTTCTCCCTGCCTCATCAACAATGAATAGCACATGTGCTGTACAGTGTAAGTTAGAATGATACGCTTCTTAACTGCAGAAGTATTCCCCTCAAAAGACAATGAGTTATATTTTGGAAGAAGTGGGACTCTAGAAAAAACACACCAACCTGAAAGCAGTGCATTAATTATTTTATTAATTTCTTCTTTTTACATTATGGGAAACATTCATCTATTTACAATTTTTTTTGTTCACACACAATCTAGGTAAATAAGCCTATGAAATTCCAATTCATAAAGCCATAAAAATGTTCCCCACCCCTCCATCTGAAGGCTTTCAAATGAATCTTTTTTTTCCAAACCAAAATAATTTTTAAAAATTACATTTGGGAATTCAGATATGCTAATGATTTACATTCCAGTTATTTAAAATATGCATCTAGACATGTTTTAAAAAAGAAATGGTAAATTCACAAGGATAAGGCTTAAATGAAAGTGGTAATGCACAGTAAAACATTAAGGAAACATCTATAAATAACAGAAATATATTACAAATAAATTAGTTCTATTTACCATTTCAAATATTAAAAATCTTTAATCCATTTCTTCATCTCTCTTTACAAAAAGGTTATGTGAATTGTATGGAAACATCTGCAAAAAATATAATAAATACTTAATTTCTTTGAACGTTTTTTGATGTGGGAGACAAACTTCTTTTGTAATCCCCCCCTCCCCAAGAAAATGCCCAACACCTTTATACCAAAGTTAAACAAAATAAGTAATTTTTCAGGGTACATACATTTTCCATTATGAACTAAAAAACATTTCTACAAATTACATCAAAAAGAACGATGTAACAAAGGTTATGCTCATGAATGTCAGTTTCAGGGGTCAAGCAGCATTGTGTGGGGTCATGTTCTAACATCAATCATTAGTTTTTTATAAAGTGTTTGTACAATTTAAATTGTATTTTCAAGGAAGGCAAAGGTCATGATGCCCTGTAGGCCTTGAGCTAAAAGATTTAAAATTCTTACCAAAAATAGCTTATGAATATACAAATACCGTTCACTTAGACAGGATAAATAGGCCTTCTCTTGTCTCTCTTTAAAATATCATGGGCTAAATTAGTTTCCAAAGAAAATATTGTAGGATGATCTTGAATCGTATTGGAAATCTATTTCTTAATCCAAATCTTAACTCTACCTCAGGGCACGGAGCTGTAATTGTGAGCATGGGTCTTGGGATGAACGCTGCTTCTTTCATATTAATCTGTGAGTTCCAAGTCATTCTCAGTATTGAATGTGACCATAGGCTACCCAAGTGGCAGTTGGCCCTACTCGATGCAAGCTTTGTGTGACTTTTAATTGCTGCTACAAGGTAAAGAAAAGGTGTATTCTTTTTAAAACTAGCAAATACTTGAAGCTCAAAATCTCTGTATGCTCCAATTTCACAAAGCACTCAAAGTGCTTTGTTCACCCTAGTTAAAAGTTGGTTGGTTGGTTTCAAAATAAGTGAGTAGCCCTTTTCTTGTAAACCACAGCAGTAAACATTTGTGCCCTGTTTATAAAGGTAGCTCAAAGCATCGATGGCTCTGAGAGGTAGCGAATTCTCTAGTGGTTTTAGAATATGTCCGTGAAAATATTTGTTGCTAGAACCCATCACCTCTCTTAATTTCATAAGTAAAATTAAATTAGCACCTGGCTATGAGAGTGTATTTTAAAAAGCTTCTCTGGTGCAAGCATATTTGATGTATGTTTTTAAAAGTCTTTTGTTTTTAATTTCTAATGCTTTAGGGTGTGAGCTGGACATAAAATGCCAGTGATACTTAAGATTGCCACATCCTAAGTGTTTAAACTGTGACGAGTAAGGGCATTTAAAGACAACTTCAGCTAGACACCGATGCATACTGCCCATCAATCATGACGACAATTCGAAATCAACACTCTCTGCCAAAAGCCTTGATTTCTTTCAGTGTTTATGAATCATGACTCCCCCACCTCTTCATGGCTGTTGACCCTGGCAGGTCGAATTTCTTCTCTCACTACCTGGGACCTCAGGATGACAGCGCTGGCTCTTTCGAATGAGGCAGTATGTCTATTGGGGTCAAAATTTAGCCATCTGACATAGGACAGAATCCTATGCTAGGTCCTACTGGACTCTAGTAGTGAGAGGAGACGAAAGGAGAAAATATATCTGAAATATGAACTACTTGGGTTAAAATAGACGGATGTGTAGCATTCAAAGGGATGGTAGGAAAACCCAAACTCTTCTCTGAAAACAGCCTTGCTGCCATTTACAGTGCTTTACAAGCAGATATGTACTTATATATGTGGAATCAGGTAGGCCCACCTGGATGGACACTAACAAATTAATAGAACCGACACTTTCCCTTTAAAAACAGCCGCCACGACAACAGTAGAAATATACACAGTACAATAAGAGTTGAGAAAACATTTCAGGTCTAGATTTTCTTAATAATAGGACAAAAAAAAATCCCTTAAGTAGTATCCTAAACCATCAGTGCCTCCTTTGCCTTGCTTCATGTTATTGCCTTTCAGAATAGATTAATTTCCCTGAAAGATCGAATTTACAATCTTCTGCTGATTGAAACATTTGAAGCTGTGATTGATGAAGTAACAGTGAGGCAGTTTGTGCAGCTGTGAGTGTGCAGGTGCCCCCAGCACCTGCAGATTTCGCTTCTCCCATCCTTGCTACACATCCAGGTCCCCCACCCCCAGGCCAGGCTTGGTCCCCTCTCTCTCTGTCCCTCACGGATTCCAGTGAGATGGTGTGATTTCTGAGGTTGTGAATAAAGTGCTCCATCTGCCTTTTAAAAAGAATAACCATTTAGGGGAAGTAAAGGGAATCGGAGGCCTAGTTTCTTTCATGTGGAAGACGGTAAGTCCCAAGGGATCACCCTGTGATACTGGATTTCTGAAATACCCTATGGTTTTATATTGCTGAACAGACTAGCTCGAGAGAACTGAGGATGGCGGGTGACCTAAAGGCGTCACTTCTACACAGGTGGGTTTGGCTTTGCCCAGAAAATAAAGGGTTGGATCTCAGTACGAGGCAGGGTGACGGCATCAGGACAGGGGGCGAAGCTCGGTGAAGAAGAAGATGGGCAAACGGGTTCGGGAAGTGGGGGGCTTCGCGGGGACTGGGGGGCGGCTCCTGCGAGATGGACAACTACACCACGACAGTGGAAGTCACTGAGCTCGGAAACAGACGGGCTCGGAGGGGAAGAGGGAGCCGGCAGAGGGGTGGCAGGGGGAGGGGGACAGATACTTGGCGGCGGCCGGGCTGCAGGGCGCTCAGAGCCGGGTCTGCGCCTCGGGGATGTAGATCTCGATGCTCTCGGCGCTCTCGGTGGCCGAGTTCTGGCGGACGGACGCGGCGCGCTTGGCGGCCATCAGGCGCTTGCGGGCCTCCTGGCGCTGCGAGCTCTCCAGCGAGCGCTCCCGGATCAGCGGCGCGGGGCCCTTCGCCGGCTTCTTTGGCACTGGAGGAGGGGCCCTTCTCTCCTGATCAAAGCAGAAGGTTCAGGACATTACACAGCTTCTCAGGACAAGCTTGGGAAAAACTGGGATAGGTCAGTAGTTAGAACACACATTTTTTACCTAGGGGTGGTTAGTTCTGATCTGCATACTGCATATCTACTTTTTTCTTCCTTATTCTGGCTTGGGTATTCAAAAGATGCAGGAAAAAAAAAAAAAAAAAAAAAAAAATTCCCGGTAAGCTTAAGGCCCGGGGTAAGGCTGGGTTGCAGAACTAGGTCTCTCCAAGGGAAGGAAGTGGGTATTGTAAAGGCCCCCTGCGGAAAGCCTGCAGCTCCCAGCACATTGAGTGTGGTTCTCTCTGGAGACTCCAAACTCCTCCTGGTGCCAGAGATGGGCCAGGAAGCAGCGGCTGCAGCAGCATCTTAGCACCCCTGCATCCCCTCTAAGGACGCAAGTCACCGGGTGCAAGCTTGGTTCAGAGCTTAAAAACATGTCCGCCCTGTCCCCGGCCCGCCCACCCTCCCCTTCCCCCCAAAGCTAAATAACCAAAGGAGGAAGAAGAAATATTAGATTGTATTCTTTAGCTTTGTTGGTGCTACACCAGGTTAGACCCTTTTGCCCACCACACACGAACACACAAGCAATATACAATATACAGGGTCACGGGAGCGGGAGGCCATTGATATTTCCTACACTCGAGAGTTCAGTCAGTTCCAAGGTGACTCTGACTAGGGACCTCGGGATAACTGTGGTGGCCCAGGAGGCAATTCCAATCACAGGGGCAGAAACTGTGCCATGAAAAGTTGACACAGGATGAAAGAGGTCATTCCTCTTAGCAGCAGCAAACTATGGAAAGGGCGGATTTTTCAATGCCACTGCAAAAACAAAAGACAGTCAGCTCTTTGGCATTAAAAAAAAATGCAGCAGGAAAGAATGGCATCTAGACCACAAAGGACTTTTAGGGAAAGAAGGTTGAAGTTGTAGACTGTGAAAGGGTGCACATAAAGCTGATGTTTTCATTTTGAATAAAATACCCTCCATTCTCATAAAACGAAGCGTGAACATTATCTTAAAATACAGATTCGGTGATTCTCCAAAGGCACTCTTTGTGTCTTAACACCGATGCTCAACACAGCAATTCCTCCCTGCTTGCCAGGGCAAGTGCCTAGTTCAACTTCTCACCCTGGAGCTGCCCCACCGGTTGTCTAAGGTGGAGTCTGCGTGGCTTAAAACAGAGAAAAGGAGAGCCTGGAGTGCAAACTATATTCTACCAAGTCTGATTATGCTTGTTCATTTTTCTCCTCAGGTTCATTGGGTGATGAAAAGCTCTGATCATAGGCAAAGTCCATTAAAAAACTTAAAAATCAAGCTAACTAATGATTTACTATGTAAATATCAGTAGGTTACATATATCAATTCTTAGCATCATTTCTTTTAGACATTTTAAATCTTCATTGTGGAATAACTCAGTGGATATTTTTAGAAATATGAATACTGGATTTTTTTAGTCATTTTCCTTATACATTTTGATTTTTTAAACAATTATTATTATTATTTTAATTTTTGAGAGAAGGTCTCGCTCTGTCACCCAGGCTGGAGTGCAGTGGCGCAATCATGGCTCACTGCAGACTCAAACTCTCCGATTTCAAGCAATCCTCCCACCTCAGCCTCCCAATAGCTGGCACTATAAGTGTGCACCACCACGCCCAGCTAATTTTTGTATTTTTTGTAGAGACGGCGTTTCACCATGTTGCCCAGGCTGGTCTTGAACTCCTGGACTCAAGTGATCCACCCGCCTTGGCCTCCCAAAGTGCTGGGATTACAGACATGAGCCACCGCGCCCGGCCAACAATAATTATTAAAAAGATATATAATAAAAAATAATAAATGAATAAGAAATTAGATTGATCAGCTCTGGAAACTAAATTACCAGTGTGTGTGCATGTGTAGTGTTTTCTTAAAATAAGACTGATTTATAGCTTATCTAGCAGATAGTTTTAAACACAGATTAAAGAAAACTAGATTGGGTGCAAATGTTTGGCTTCCCAAGTGAGAGGCCACATGTACATCAATAGGACTTTCCAATTTAACACTACAACCCCCATTTTGATGGTGACAGAATTGGAAATGGGGGACAGTGATGAGAGCATCACCTTCTTGTCACTTACAGATGGTCCCTTGGGACTGGATTTTTCCTGGGAGCCCACTGACCCCAAGAACCCTGAAAACATGATATGCGGCAGCAGAACGGATTAGATTGCTGTTAGCTCTCTGACGGGTGGGGGGACCTGAAAAGAACAGGGCCACCAGCATTTCAAGGGAACAGCCATTCAATTTTCAGAGGTTGATTCTCTTGGAATTATTTGACCTGAGGCCATAGGAAAGCAAAGGGTTAAAAAAGTCACGTTCGACACGCCAGCCTGGGGAGCTGGACGTTGGATACCTGTGTGAGCCTCGTGGAACACCATAATCAAACGTGAAAATTACAGTTGATTAATTAAAGTAAAAGAATTTAAGTCTTTATTTCTAAACTGTTGCATGAGGACCCCGGTGAGCAATATTCCCCAAGGCATATCAACCAAAAGCAAAACTCTTTTGAAAAAAAAAAAAAAATCCCAACATTTATATAATTACTGTGAAACTTTATGGTATATATATTTTTAGACTTGAACAACAGTAATTTCTTTATTACTATATTTATGAAATGATTATCAAAGTCAGTTATTTTTCAGGGCATCCTATTTTTCTTGAAAACACATCCTAGGGGTGTAAGGAAGTTGAATTCTTGTTCTATGGATTCATGCACTGAAGATGTCATTTATTTTAGTTTAAAAAGCAAAATGGAGGCAGTTCCTTCCAGTAACTAAAATGGTTTAACTTAAAGTTTAATTAACAAAAAAGCCACATTCCCATTTTCCAATTCACAGAGACAGGTTTTTCTTTAAAAGTATGCCTGAAACATATTACAGATAATATCCCAAATGATTACTGTGTAAACATTGTCATTACAATGAAATGAATATGATATCAGCTCCATTTCACATTGTAAACAGCAGGACTGAATGCAGAAGCCTATTTAGACTGTCCAGTGTTTGTGCAGGTTTTTAAATGAACCATACAAAATCTACATTGTTCTACCTTCTTGTCAAGAGGATCCATCTGTTTCCAATTATTGGCCTTTAACTGATGAAGTTCATCAAATTTCATACTAATATTTTCTATGGACAACTGCAGCATGTCCCAAAACCCCGCCAAATCCTGGGAGGTGGGTCTTGGATGAGCATTAGGATTCTGCACAAGAGAAAGAAAAACATTCATGCTTTAGAGGCAATTCGCGACAAGCACGGGCCCAAAGAGGCATTTTCAAACAACATAAGGAGGATGAGTTTCTTTTTGTTTTCAGACATGAGGTAAAAGTGAGGTTACAAATGGTAATTTTATACACTCATCCATTTGAGTCAGTGATTCTCAAATGTCAAGGTTGTAAAACTCTTCTGTTGTGATACCACATCTATCAATTCAATATGGTATGGGGGAAGGGTCTAAACATATGAAAAATCCCAGAACGTGTGATCTACTACAGGATGCATTTTAAAACACCATATTTAAATGAAAATGCCATTTTTGAAAAAAAATACAGTATATTATTATTAGAGTTTGTATTCGACTACATGCCATACAATTTATCCAGAGAACAGATAAGGACTCTAAAATAAGATTAGTTTAAATATTCATGTCAAGTAAAACACTAGGATAAACAAATGATTAGTAATAAAATATTGGATTTTCAAAGCACTATGTGTTTAATAATTAAGATGTTTAATAATATAGGAAGTAATTTTATCATAGGAAGTAATGTTATCATATGACTGCTTTGACAAAATCATTTGGAAAGCCATTCATTTTAAATTGACCATAAAATCATATAGCAAATATGAGAACACATTATCTCTACATGCATATATCTACATGTCTGTAACGACCCATTTGCTAAGTAATAGTGAACATTCTTTAGTGTTTCAGGATTGACTTTCTTTGCCCCATCTACATATCCCTGATAACAGAATGTATAAACCTGAATTTATATGACCTAAGACAGAAAAAACACAGCTAGGAGACTGAAAATGTCATACTCTTTGTTAATCACTACCTGCAGCAGTAGCTAAAGGCATTCATGGTTAGATGGGTAGCAGCCTCCATAGGTCAAGAGATCTTAGGGCCAGGCGCAGTGGTTCACGCCTGTAATCCCAGCACTTTGGGAGGCCCAGGTGGGCAGATCACAAGGTCAGGAGATCAAGACCATCCCGGCTAACACGGTGAAACCTTGTCTCTACTAAAAATACAAAAAATTAACTAGGCGTGGTGGCAGGCACCTGCAGTCCCAGCCACTCGGGAGGCTGAGGCAGGAGAATGGTGTGAACCCGGGAGGCGGAGCTTGCAGTGAGCCGAGATCGCACCACTGCACTCCAGCCTGGGAGACAGGGCGAGAATTCTGTCTCAAAAAAAAAAAAAAAAAACAAGAGATCCTAACTGGTATCTGTTTTGGTGACCTCTTGGTATTTCAGGCAACTGGATAGACTGTGAAACTACACGTCCTATAATAACATGAATGAGGCCAGTGTATGCTTTTAAAACTAACCCCTAATAAAACTGCTATCAGAATTTTGGAAAGTACACGGTTGATGACCATCCAAATAATGGATTGTAAAGATGTTTTAAGTTCTTGGGTGCACCAGTATTATTGGCCTACCTCAAAATAAAAATAAATGAAGGCTGGTTGTGGTGGCTCACGCCTGTAATCCCAGCACTTCGGGAGGCCGAAGTGGGTGGAACACCTGAGGTCAGGAGTTCGAGACTAGCCTGGCCAACATGACAAAACCCCACCTCTACTAAAAATATAAAAATAGGCCAGGCACGATGGCATATGCCTGTAATCCCAGCTGCTCAGGAGGCTGAGGCAAGAGAATCTCTTGAACCTGGGAGGCAGAGGTTGTAGTGAGCCAAGGTTGTGCCATTGCACTCCAGCCTGGGTGACAAGAGTGACACTCTGTCTCAAAAATAAATAAATAAATAGATAGATAGATAGATAGCTCTGTTTATAAATGTATAGTTCCCAAAGTGCCCAAAAGTTCTAAAGTTCATTAGAAGAAATAAATTTTAAAGTTTGTAAGTGTTTGATTCATTATTAAAATCTATTCCAATGTCTGAATTAATGAAAGGGTTTCTCTGTAGTATTCTGATTTAGTAAACTAAAACAAAAGAAAAGGATTTCTCAATATTTAGATTTCTAGAATAGACAGGTACAAGCTTTGACCACGTGTCCGTGGTGTCAGCTACCCAGGAGGCGGAAGTGGGAGGATCACTTGAGCCTGGGAGGTGGGAGGCTACAACGAGCCGCGATCGTACCACTGCACACCTGCCTGGGCCACAGAGTGAGGCTGTCTCAAAAAAAGAAAGGAAAAGAGAAAAGAAAACACTGCAGTGTACCTACACTCTCTGATTCCACTGAACTATCATTTCGTACATTGATGTACTGAAACAATGTAGCCAATAGGCCTGGTGACCTCAAGACTTCATTGATTTTCAAAATATGAATAGTTTAGTCTTAGTTACCAATGAGGCCAAATAGATTGTAGGAGCATCAAACTATATTTAAGAGGTCCTTTGTCAAAGCTTGTATCTGTCTATTCTGAAAACCTAAATATTGAAAACCCCCCCTTTTTTTTTTTTAGTTTACTAAATCAGAATACTACAGAGAATCCCTTTCATTAATTCAGATGTCATTAGAATAGATTTTAATACTGAATCAAACACAAACTTTAAAATTTATTTTTTAATGAACTTTACAACTATTGGGCACTTTGGGAACTATAAATTTATAAATATATCTATTTATTTATTTTTGAGACAGAGCATCACTCTTGTTGCCCAGGCTGGAGTGCAATGGCACAATCTCAGCTCACTGCAACCTCTGCCTCCCAGGCTCAAGTGACTCTCCTGCCTCAGCCTCCTGAGCAGCTGGGATTACAGGCATGCACCACCATGCCTAGCTAATTTTTGTGTTTTTTGTAGAGATGGGGGTCTCACATTGTTGCTCAGGCAGGTCTTGAACTCCTGGCCACAAGATCCTCCTGCCTCCACCTCCCATTACAGGTACAAGCCACTCTGCCCTGCCGGTGTTTTCTTAAATGTATTTAACTCTGTATAATGTGCAACTTGTTCCTTTCTCATAAAGAATCTCTTTGCTCCCACATCATTAAGAAGATAGACAGAGATACAGAGAGAAAGCGTTTAGGCTCAGCCATTCTCCAAATCAGTGAGTCGTGTGCAGCGGCAGCTCACTCCTTAATCTAAGCCTTGGAGACCAGAGGTGGGGGCTGGAGGGGAGAGTGGGGAGGGTCAAGGGAGGCTGGAGTCCTTGGTTTAGTTATGTTGGAAGAGGCCAACTTTTGTCTATTCATTCTAAGCCTGAGAGTCTAGTTTGTGATAATGAGTAAGTGTTTTCAAAATAGAGCTATGATTTTTCTCCTCAGAACAGGAACTCATCAAAGGAGGCTGGGTCTGGTTCTGACAAATTATGGTGCCACTTTCATGCAGCTGTGGACCTAAGCAGTGCTGCCACCAGGCCATAGTGCCTCCTGGGGCAAAGGAGCATAGAGCTGAGTCCACTCCACGAGCAGGAGGAGTGAACTCACATCCTGGGTGGGATTTATAGGGATTGTGGTCGAATAGACTGGGATTTGAATCTTGGCTCTGCCTTTTACCATGGGGCTGTGGGCAAGTTTCTTAGTTTTTCTGTGCCCATTTTCCTCATTTGTAAACTGTCATTAAAATGTCACTATCAGGCCAGGTGAGGTGGCTCATGCCAGTAATCCCAGCACTTTGGGAGGCCGAGGTGGGAGGATCACGAGGTCAGGAGTTCGAGACCAGCCTGGCTAACATGGCGAAACCCCGTCTCTACTAAAAATATAAAAAATTAGCCGGGTGCGGTGGCGGGCGCCTATAGTCCCAGCTACTCAGGAGGCTGAGGCAGGAGAATCGCTTGAACCCAGGAGGCGGAGGTTGCAATGAGCTGAGATCGCACCACTGCACTCCCAGCCTGAGCAACAGAGTGAGACTCCTTCTCGGGGGGGAAAAAAAAAAAGTCACTGTCAACTCCATGTGTTTTTTTTGAGCATGTAACCAGACCAGGGATGTAAACGCTCTCAGCATGGTGTCAGGCACATGTGAGGCCCTTGACTTGTTTCTGGAGGGGCCTGGTTTGACCAGCATTGTGACTCTCTTCCCCCAGTGTGCCTCAGTCTACCTAAAATACGAGAAGCATATTTTACCACCTATGTGCTTCCAGTGGCCAAGAAACGCGAGCCCATAGGAACTAGGAAACGTCAAAAGCTGGCTTTAACGAGGTTAACATTTTCTAGAAATCTGCACATTTTTGGACCCGGTGCAGTGGCTCACACCTGTAATCCCTACACTTTGGGAGGCCGAGGAGGGTGGATCACCTGAGGTCAGGAGTTCAAGACCAGCCTAGCCAACCTGGCCAACATGGTAAAACCCTATCTCTACTAAAAATACAAAAAATTAGCTGGGGTGTGGTGGTGGGCGCCTGTAAACCCAGCTACTTGGGAGGTTGAGACAGAAGAATAGCTTGAACCAGGAGGTGGAGGTTGCAGTGAGCTGAGATCGCGCCATTGCACTCCAGCCTGGGCAACAAGAGTGAAACTCGTCTGGGCACGGTGGCCCACGCCTGTAATCCCAACACTTTGGGTGGCCCAGGTAGGCGGATCACCTGAGGTCAGGAGTCTGAGACCGGCCTGACCAACATGGAGAAACCCTGCCTACTAAAAATACAAAATTGACCGGGAGTGGTGGCGCATGCCTGTAATCCCAGCTACTTGGGAGAGTGAGGCAGAAGGATCTCTTGAACCTGGGAGGTGGAGGTTGCAGTGAGCCGAGATCGCACCATTCCACTCCAGCCTGGGCAACAAGAGTGACACTCTGTCTCAAGAAAAAAAAAAAAAAAAGTGAAACTCCATGTGAAAAAAAAAAATCTGCAAATTTTTCAAAACTTTTGTCTGCAATTTCATCTTTAAAATTTGTACAATGTTTACATTCTTCTTCATAATATAGTTGCTCATCATATATTTCTTTTAACAAGGTGTGTTGTGTTTTCCCTGTATCGTGTACACATTGACTTCCTCATGTACCTATTCCTCATGTACATGTTTGAGCAATACGGCTTTATATAAGCTTTCTTATATTTAAAGCACAGAGAATCATGTTAATTGAGATCTGTGACATATTAGCAAGTTTGCAAATTAGCAGGAGTTCTGTATCTGGCCCATAGCTGAAGCTTGATAGAATATTTGTTGGACTGAATTCACTTATTAATATATTTACTAATAATAATGATCTCATAAACCAGAATAAATTTCTGAAAAATTGGAAGAAGGGTGAGTTTATTTTTTCTGAGAGAGGGGAAAATGAATTATAAATGTGTGTGTATTAGGCAGGGGGTGGGAGAGTGTGGGAAGAGCCCTAAAGAGAGATTACAGGCCGGGCGCGGTGGCTCAAGCCTGTAATCCCAGCACTTTGGGAGGCCGAGACGGGCGGATCACGAGGTCAGGAGATCGAGACCATCCTGGCTAACACAATGAAACCCCGTCTCTACTAAAAATACAAAAACTTAGCCGGGCGAGGTGGCGGGCGCCTGTAGTCCCAGCTACTTGGGAGGCTGAGGCAGGAGAATGGCGTAAACCCGGGAGGCGGAGCTTGCAGTGAGCTGAGATCCGGCCACTGCACTCCAGCCTGGGTGACAGAGCGAGACTCCGTCTCAAAAAAAAAAAAAAAAAAGAGAGATTACAAAAAGAAAAGAGGGATGGAGACTACCAACTTTTCTATACTTTATATTTTCTCTTGGTTGATCCCTGTCTACATAAATTTCTTTCAGTCTGTATTTCTCCTTGTTAACAAGAAGTGGTTAAAACTCCAAAACTGGCCGGGTGCCGTGGCTCACGCCTGTAAATACCAGCACTTTGGGAGGCCGAGATGGGAGGATCACAAGGTCAAGAGTTTGAGACTATCCTGGCTAACACAGTGAAACCCCATCTCTACTAAAATGATAATAATAATACAAAAAATTAGCTGGACATGGTGGCATGTGCCTGTAGTCCTAGCTACTTGGGGGGCTGAGGCAGGAGAATCGCTTGAACCTGGGAGGCAGAGGTTGCAGTAAGCTGAGATCACGCCATTGCACTCCAACCTGGGCGACAGAGTGAGACTCCATCACAAAACAAAACAAAACAAAACAAAACAAAACAAAAACTCAAAAATCATGCCTGTCAATTGTTGGGGATAAAAGAAAAATAAAAACCTCTAAGATCATATTTTAAGTCATTTAGATTGCTAATAATTGTTTTCACTTGCCACAAGGTGTAAACAAGTTGCTTTTCATTTTCGTTGTTTTAGACCCAGCTTGACCAATAATTGAGCAATAAAAGCTATTCTTGCAGGGATTTATTTTATTTTATTTTATTTTTTTAGACGAAGTCTCACTCTGTTGCCCAAGCTAGAGTGCAATGGCTCAATCTCAGCTCGCTGCAACCTCTGCCTCCTATGTTCAAGCGATTCTCTTCCCTCAGCCTCCCCGGTAGCTGGGATTACCGGCACCCGCCGCCACACCCAGCTAATTTTTATATCTTTAGTAGAGACAGGGTTTCACCATCTTGGCCAGGCTGGTCTCGAACTCCTGACCTCAGGTGATCCGCCTGCCTTGGCCTCCCAAAGTTTTGGGATTACAGGCATGAGCCATTGCGCCCAGCCTGTTTTGCTTTGTTTTTGCATGTCCAAGAAGGATGAATTCTTCATTTGTCTCAAGGAGATCAAATCTACACTTTGTAACATCCTTGACTTCTGGCTCTTGAATTAAAACAGAGAACTCAGATTAGGAAATAGTCATTGACTGCTATTTTAGAAAGAAAATCACTATCCAAAATGATTTTTTTGGGCAATATTATTTTAGAAATATCAAGCTGCTTCATATTTTGATAAGAACAATAAAATCAGAGATGCCATGTGAAAGCCAGGAAAATGGAAAATTTTCAGTTACAAAAAAAGCAGGAAATAGTTTTAACTTGATTGAATTTTTTCTTCTAAGATTATTTAAGTGAAAAATAAACATTTTAATTTTAAGACAATCAGGAAATAAGATTCATCAGACAATTCTCTGTTCCAAGTGAGAGACTCCAATGGACCTTGACTTGGTTCAAAATCAGTTTTACTTGAGTTGGGCCAGTCTTGGTAAGATGTTCTTCTTATGGCACTAGCAGGGAAATTATAGAAGGAGAGTGTTACCTACCAGGTTTTCTTCACACAGTTCTCTGAACTGGTAGAATTTCTGGGCCATGAGAAGTTGAGCACTGCCCACTGCGGTTCGGATTTTTCCTAGAACTGAAAAGAGCAAACATACGAGAAATTTACACATCTTGCTTCATCGTTGAGATTTAGTCTGGTAAAGCAAAGAGGAAGTTATGCTGTAATAATTAGGGAAAATGGCACACACACACACTGAACACTCATGCCCACCCAGACAGCCCAATCACTGTTGTTACCCTGTTGGTCTATGTCACAGAGGCTCCTGGGTTAAAGTAATAAAATCAACTTGGAAAAACACATGCTCCTCCTGCATATTTCTTGGGAGCAATGGAGTTTTCCAGCACTGATGTTACCAAGAACTGGATGTTACCAAGAGAAGAGGCAAACAGTTGTCGCTTTTTTTTTTTTTTTTTTTTTTAACTTCCTTTACCGCAAGGATGAATTTCAAGTGTTTACCAGTATAGTTTTGGATTGATGGAGTCAGCCGTCATGGTCGGCTGGCTTGTTTTTCTAATACAAGCCCAAACACAAAGAAAGCAACACTAAACTGGAGGGGGAATCTCTTGGCACTCACCATATCCCATCCATATCCTTTCATATTTTTCCGGAGCTCAGCCACTGGTACTGTTAGGAAAGAGCTGTGACTGACTGAAGTATTTTCTAAGGAGTGAACATGTTCAGTCTGTTGCCTAGAAAACACCAAGGCCGTCCCAGCTTTTACACTCCACAGCCCAATCTTCCTGTTAACAACATAGGGCGAATTCCCTAGGCACCGTGCTGAAAATCGTCTCTGCAACAGGCTACTTCTTGTCTCCCCAGCAATCTAAGGCACCTTTCAGCTGCCGGCAGGCGTGCTCCGACAGAGCGGAGCTGCTCTCTGCTGAGCAATGCCCAGCTCTGCAGTGTCCCTGGGGCTCGCCTGCACACTTTGGGACTGGGTGCAGCTGCCCCGCTACCCACCAGGGTGTTCTCAACACGCCGTAATGGTCGGGAAGGAAGGGATCAAAAACTAAAGCAGGAGAACGTCTCAGAAGAGCACTTGCCCCTCTGGAAATCTTTACAGGATTTAAGCAGTCCGGTTGTTGTGAATATACAGAGCCAGACACCCGAGTGGAATGAAGCCTTTCTCAACCTCATTCCCCACAAAGTCTGAGCGACAGAAATCGAAGAATAAGAAACTCCATTCTGGCCCAGGGTTTTCTAGCAATTTGCTCCTTTATTTGTTTTAAACTGCTAGGCTAGATAATGGTTTCTGCTGCACATTCTACGTAGGCATTACTCAACTATTTCAGCATTCCCACAAGTCACTCAGCGCATTTATATTTCCTCTAATATGTCACCAGCCACACCAAACAGCTCACAGGCAGATATCTGTCCCCTCCCTCCGTGATCTCGAGGGGTCTCCCTTGACAGCTGTCTAGCAGCAATTTCTTAGGCCTAAGTTCTATTTTTCTGCTCTGCTTTTAAAATCTCTTGGAGTGGTTATCCTTTTCCTCTTTAACTAATAAATCAATTGTGCAAGACCTCCTCTCCTTTGCTTAACATCCCCAGAAAGGACAGCTTATGGAGACACAGGGCCTGAGTGGGCCAGAGTCCTCACCATCTACTGCCTGGACAAGTCACCATCTCTACTTTCCCATATGTAAAATGGGGCTAATGGTACCTATTTGGAGGGTTGTTGGGAAGGTTAAAAGCATTAGTGTATTTGAATTGCTTAGGGCTGTGTTGGATTTACAGTAGGCACTTAATAATTATTGGTTATTATCTAGGATCGGAAACCTCTACCTCTTCTATGGGTGTGCCCACTGTGAGAGCCACACTTGCCCTGGCTAGGAGAGAAGAGGAAAAACAAAGTCTGGATTATCTTAGGTGACTGGATATCTTGGTCTCCTGGGACAGGTATGTTCTCTGGTTGACGTCTTCCAGCTCTGAGAAGGTATATGGAGCAGGCACTTCCTAAGTGAGCATGCGGCTATAGGTAAGCTCTGAGGTTTATGGAAACCTCTCTGAATTATCTTGCTGAAGGGTAGGACTGTGAGACTGGCAAATCTCAGAATGAATCCTGGGAGGTTATGACCAGGGTACCTAGGTCTCCACTCTGATGGCTGGGTTCCACAGCTCCTGGGAGCTATCACAGAAACTCCAGCTATTCTGATTTACCTAAGAACTTTGAGCTGATGGTTCTCAATTACGTCTGATGCTTGAGCTATATAATAGACTCCCATAATAAAAGTCACTGAGTAAGACAGTGATTCTCAAAAGAGGAGACAGCACTGTTCTATTATTATTCTATATTATTCGGGCAACATGCAACCACATAAGTTAGGGCTAACTCAGATGTCTTCTCAAAAGTGAAACAAGGGACATCTTTCTTCATTCAGCATGGCCTGGCAAGAGCCCTGGCAAAGTATCTGGGGTGGAGTTGCGGCCCTTGGCCCTTCTGTTTCCCGGGCTTTTGCTGTCATGTTCCTTGCATGGAAATTCCCTACTGGCTCCGGGATACTTGCAATTCCTGTGTCCAGAAGATGACCTTTCCTAGGTCCTGGGTGGGGAGATGACTGCTTGGGCCTAGAATGAGATCATGAAACAGGGAGGCTTGGGAGAAGCAGATGACGGCTCATATTTCCTCGTCCTCCACACTTTCTTTTCCAGAGAACTAAAAACTCACTTTAATTTTAAGAAAGAAGCTGTAATGGAGGTTTTTTTTGTTTGGTTTGGTTTGGTTTTTTTCCACTAGACACTCTGTGTGTGTGAGGTAAGTTCTTTCTTCCAAAAGTAAATTTCACATTTGTTGCCCATGCCTTGAGGAAGTTGAAATTAATAAACAATAAATGGTAAACACCAGTAGAAGTAAAAAGTGGAAATAAAAAGGCTGAAAGTTGGTAAAGAAATGAAATGAAGAAGAAAGAAGCATCTCGATGTTGTTTTGAAACTACTCTAAAATGTTCAATACCAACCTTCAGGGCAGAAAAAAAAAATACAGTTGGCCCTCTGTATCCATGGGTTTTGCATCTGTGGGTTAAACCAACCTTGGGTCTCACCATGTGGCCCAGGCTGGTCTCAAACTCCTGGGCTTAAGCAGTCCTCTCACCTCAGCCTCCCAGAGTGCTGGGATTCCAGGTATGAGCCACCGCATCCTGCTGAGTTTGTTTTCTTTTTCCCTTTTCTCTCTCTCCTATGAAATGAAGCCCTACAGGCCGGGCGCGGTGGCTCAAGCCTGTAATCCCAGCACTTTGGGAGGCCGAGACGGGCGGATCACAAGGTCAGGAGATCGAGACCATCCTGGCTAACACGGCGAAACCCCGTCTCTACTAAAAAAAACACAAAAAATTAGCCGGGCGAGGTGGCGGCGCCTGTGGTCCCAGCTACTCGGGAGGCTGAGGCAGGAGAATGGCGGAACCCGGGAGGCGGAGCTTGCAGTGAGCTGAGATCTGGCCACTGCACTCCAGCCTGGGCGACAGAGCGAGACTCAGTCTCAAAAAAAAAAAAAAAAAAAAAGAAATGAAGCCCTACAGATAAAGTAAATGTTCTCCACTCCTATCCCATTCCTTTTTTTTTTTTTTTTTTTTGAGATGGAATCTCGCTCTGTCGCCCAGGCTGGAGTGCAGTGGTGTGACCTAGGCTCACTGCAAGCTCCATCTCCCAGGTTCATGCCATTCTCCTGGCTCAGCCTCCCGAGTAGCTGGGACTACAGGCGCCACCACACCAGACTTAATTTTTTTTGTATTTTTTGGAAGAGACGGGGGTTTCACAGTTTTAGCCAGGATGGTCTTGATATCCTGACCTCATGATCCGCCCACCTCGGCCTCCCAAAGTGCTGGGATTACAGGCATGAGCCACCGCGCCCGGCCTATCCCATTCCTTTTCATCCCCAGAGGAAACCATTGCAGTAGAGAATGACTATTTCAGTCCCATCACTAAGTTCATAAGGTGTCTTTTCTGGTCCTGGAAAGGTGACAGCTAAGGGTCTTTTTGAGTGTTAGATTGGGGCAATGTCACTAGCACAGTTGAGACCCTGTAGCCAACAGCAGCAGATTTTCTCTGAAAGTTAGAATGGGGGTTTTAAAGCTCTATGGGTGTTGAGTTATCTCTTTCACATTCTGGTTATGCTTTTTTTTTTTTTTTTTTTTTACAGATTGTTCAACCCAGATGTGGTTAACAGTTTTTCCACCCATCTCCCTTAGGGTACATTCAAGTGCATCTTACAGAATAATTATCTCTGCTGTGTCACCCAGGCAAGCCATGTAACCATGATTCATACCATATATTTGTGTAATACTTAATCAGACAGTAAGCCTTGTATTGCTGGGCAGTTCTTTTTATCTAAGTAAATCCAGCCTCCCCAGACACCGTATAGGCACCTGATGGTGAGGCTTATAGACTCTTCCCTTTCCTTTCCTTCCCCAGCTACTCTGTGAGTCTGTCCCACAGTGGAAGTACAGAACAAAACAGAAGACAGAGTTGAATGGAATTCCTCCTACTTAAGAAGTAAGCACTCTCTATAAACCCCCCACTTACAATTCTTCAAACCTCTTACTCCACAATAGATATTTAAAAAGACCCACAATAGAGAGGACAGCCCTGGGTTAGTGAATCACATGAAGTCAGGAAGAACTTTTGGGAGGCCTTGTGTTTACTTAAATGTGAATATGTGTTTACTTAAATTATCATCACTTGGTATTTCAAAACTCACAAACAGGCGTCTAATTAGATCCTCACAGGACCCTGCGAGGCAGAGCAGATAACGTCATTTGAGAAAACTTGTGCTCAAACTACAAAGTCTCTCCCCCAGGGACACCTGCTGTGGCCAGTCCCTATCTTCTGACCCCAGTCTAGTTGGGCTCTCTTCTCTCTACACTCACTGAAAATTGTGTCTGAATCTACTTAAGTAGAAGCTATCTGAGTGTGATTTCCTTCTTTTTTTTTCTCTCTCTACTGTGGTAAGAACACTTAACATGAAATCTACCCTCTTAACAAATATTTAAGTGCACAATACAGTTTTGTTAATGGTGGTGCAGTGTTGTACAGCAGATCTCGAGAACTTATTCACCTTGCATAACTTTAGATCCACTGAACAGAAATTCCCATTTCCCCCTCCCCCTAGACCCTGACACCCACCATTCCACTCTTTGTTTCTTGAGTTTGACTCTTTTAGATACCTCATATAAGCAGAATCATGCAGTATTTGTTCTCCAGTGACTGGCTTATTCCACTTAGCATATAGTCCTCCAGGTTCATCCATGTTGTTGCATATGGCAGAATTTCCTTATTTTTCAAAGCTGAATAATATTTCATTGTATGTATATACCACACTCCATTTATCTACTGAGTGTGATTTCTATTTATTTGTTTATTTATTTATGAATGAGGTCTCACTATGTTGTCCAGGGTGGAGGACAGTGGCTATTCATAGGCATGATCATGGGGTACTATAGCCCTGAACTCCTTGCCATAGCCTTCTGAGCAGCTGGGACTGCAGGCATGAACCACTATGCCAGGTTGCATGTAATTTCTTTATCAACATTTCCCAGCCAGTGCCAATGGTTAGGGGTGAGTGGCGTAATAAGTCAGTGGGAGAGTTGGAAGGAATTCGCCAAGCCTGATCACTGTCCCACATTAGGAAGCAAAAGCCAGACCTGATCACTGTCCCACATTAGGAAGCAAGAGCCAGACCTGATCACTGTCCCACATTAGGAAGCAAGAGCCAGACCTGATCACTGTCCCACATTAGGAAGCAAGAGCCAGACCTGATCACTGTCCCACATTAGGAAGCAAGAGCCAGACCTGATCACTGTCCCACATTAGGAAGCAAGAGCAAACCACATCCATCCACCTGAAGTGACTGGCAGGCAAGGCAATTTCAATCCTGAAAAGAAGAGAGGAACCAAGGACACCTTGAAAGAGATGGTGGGTGTAAGTTTCAATTTCTGTTTTTCTTTTAAAGATTAGACGTCATAATGAGAAGCAGAGAACAACTATTTTGGCTGTGGAAAAGGGGAGTCTTTTATGCAAACTATGATTTGAAATCTCCGGACTACATTCAAAGACCCAGCCATTGAGAAGAGAGACACCTTCTCTTTCCCACTGACCTCTGTGGGATAGGTTGTGATTTTGAGAAAAGGAGGTAGTATAAGAGAAACAAGGATGAAGAGAAAAAACACTTTCTTTTAACCCTCCCAGTGGGTCTATGACAAAGCTGCAAGGAGTTTCAGTGCGCTGGTGATCTTTTTGCTGGGTTAAAATCAGGATTACAAATCCTTAAGCATAAGTAGCATATGTATCCTTTCCTATTTCAAGAGAAGTTAGGTCTCTAGAACTGAAAAGGCAGACGTGCTCATTTCTCTGACTGCTTCTTTTTTTTGTTTGTTTGAGACAAGAGTCTCACTCTGTCACCCAGGCTGGAGTGCAGTGGCACGACCTTGGCTCACTGCAACCTCCATCTCCTGGGTTCAAGTGATTCTCCTGCCTCAACCTCCCAAGTATCTGGGATTACAGGCATGAACCACTGCGCCTGGCCTCTCTGATTGCTTCTAATTCTTACATGATACTACACCTAACTTCACGATCATCAGACCTTACCTTAGGGCCTCAGAAACAGAGAAGAATAGACATATTTCTTATATCCTCAAAGTATGTTCCCCGAAGCCCAGATACGACAGACACCCCTGCAATGGATTACATCTGACAGCCTCCCCGTGGTGAAGGTTACGACGGTACATATGCTACATAGAACTTGTCACATTTTTCTGCCACCTACACTGTAATTCACCTAGTATGTTTCATTTTAGTCTAACTTTCTCTCTGGGCAATATAGGCATGCCTCAGACATATTGTGGGTTTAGTTCCAGACCACTACAATAAATGAATATCACAATAAAGTGAGTCACAGGAATTTTTTGTTTCCCAGTGCATATAAAAGTTATGTTTACACTATACTGTAGTCTGTTAAGTGTGCAATAGCATAATGTCAAAAAAAAAGTACCTAATACTTTATTGCTAAAAAATGCTAATGGTCATCTGAACCATCAGCAAGTCACAATCTTCTTGCTAAGGGAGGGCCTTGCCTCGATGTGGATGGCTGCTGTGATCAAGGTGGAAGTCGCTGAAGATAGGGGTGACTATGGCAATATCTCTTTTTAAAATAAATTTTTTTTCATTTTTTATTTTTTGTAGAGACGGGATCTCGCTATGTTGCCCAGGCTGGTCTCAAGCTTCTGGCCTCAAGTGATCCTCTCATATTGGACTCTCAAACTGCTGGCATCACAGGTATGAGTCATTGCCCTGGCCGGCTGTGGCAATTTTAAAAAGAAGACAGCAATGAAGTTTGCCGCATCAATTGACTTTTCCTTTCGTGAAAGATTTCTCTGTTGCATACAATATTTGTTTGACAGCATTTTACCTACAGTAAAACTTTTTTCAAAATGGGAGTCAAGGGGCTGGGCGTGGTGGTTCACACCTGTAATCCCAGCACTTTGGGAGCCTGAGGCGGGCAGATTACCATCCTGGCTAACATGGTGAAACTCTGTCCCTACTAAAAAATAGAAAAAATTAGCCAGGTGTGGTGGCGGGCGCCTGTAGACCCAGCGACTCAGGAGGCTGAGGCAAGAGAATGGCGTGAACCCAGGAGGCGGAGCTTGCAGTGAGCCAAGATCATGCCACTGCCCTCCAGCCTGGGCAACAGAGCGAGACTCTGTCTCAAAAAAAAAAAAAAAAAAAAAAAAAACAACTAGAGTCAAGGTTGGGAGTGGTGGCTCAGACCTGTAATCCCAGCATTTTGGGAGGCCAAGATAGGAGGATTACTTGAGCCCAGGAGTTCAAGACCAGCCTAGGCAACATGGCAAAACTCCATCTCTACTAAAAATATAAAAAATTAGTAGGCATGGTGGCATATTCCTGAAGTCCCAGTTGCTCAGGAGGCTGAGTTGGGCGGATCACCTGAGCCTGGGAAGTAGAGGCTGCAGTGAGCTGTGATTGTGCCACCGCACTCCAGTCTAGGCAACAGAGGAGACCCTGTCTCAAAAAAAAAAAAAAAAAAAAAAAAAATTGGAGTGAAAATCCTCTTGAAACTTGCCACTGTTTTATCAACAAAGTCGATGTAATATTCTAAATCCTTTTGTGGTCATTTCAACAGTGTTCACAGCATCTTCACCAAGAGTAGATTCCATCTCAAGAAACTATTTTCTTGGCTCATCCATAAGAAATAACTCCTCCTCTGTTCAAGTTTGATCATGAAATTATAGCAATTCAGTCACATTTACAGGCTTCACTTCTCATTCTAGTTCTCTTGCACTTTTTACCACATCTGTGGTTTCTTCCTCCACTGAAGTCTTGAACCCCTCGAAGTCATCTGCGAAGGTTGGAATCAACCTCTGAACTCCTGTTAATGTTATTTTGACTTTTTCCCATGAATCATAAATGTTCTTAATGGCATCTAGAATGACGATTCCGTTCCAGAAGGTTTTCTTTTTTTTTTTTTTTTAATTTTTAAATTATTTTTTCAAATTTTTGTGGGTGCATGGTGTATATATTTATGGGGTACATGAGATGTTTTGACACAAGCATGCAGTGTGACGTAAGCACATCATGGAGAATGGGGTATCCATCCCCTCAAGCATTTATCCTTTGGATTACAAATAATCCTCCAGAAGGTTTTCAATGGACTTTGCCCAGGTCCATCAGAGGACTCACTATCTATGGCAGATACAGCCTTATGGAATGTATTTTTAACTAAGAAGACTTGCAAGTCCAAATGACTCTTTGATCCATAGGCTGCAGAATGGATGTTGTATTCCTGTGTTTTCATGCTACTGATAAAGACATACCTGAGACTAGGTAATTTATAAAGGAGAGACGCTTAATGGACTCACAGTTCCACATGGCTGGGGAGGCTTCAGTCATCGTGGAAGGCGAAAGGCACGTCTTACATGGCGGTAGATAAGAGAAAATGATGATAGACAAGCAAAAGGGGAAACTCCTTATAAAATCACCAGATCTCATGAGACTTATTCACTACCATGAGAACAGTATGGGGGAACCACCCCCATGATTTAATCATCTCCCACCAGGTCCTTCCCACAGCATGTGGAAATTATGGGAGCTACAATTCAAGATGAGATTTGGGTGGGGACACAACCAAACCAAATCAGATGTCATGTTTGCAGGCATGAAAACGACATTCATCTCCATGTACATCTCCATCAGAGCTCTTGGCTGACTAGGTGCATTGTCAATGAGCAGCAATATTGTGGAAGAAATCTTTTTTTCTGAGTCACAGGTCTCAACAGTGGGCTTAAAAGTGTTCAGTAAACCATGCTGTGAACAGAGATACTCTCATCTAGGCTCTGTTTTTTTTTTTTTTTTTTTTTTTTTAAGACAGAGTCTGGCTCTGTCGCCCAGGCTGGGGTGCAGTGGCGTGATCTCAGCTCACTGCAAGCTCTGCCTCCTGGGTTTACACCATTCTCCTGCCTCAGCCTCCCGAGTAGCTGGAACTACAGGCGCCCGCCACCACGCCCGGCTAGTTTTTTTTGTATTTTTTAGTAGAGACGGGGTTTCGCCGTGTTAGCCAGGATGGTCTCGATCTCCTGACCTCGTGATCCGCCTGTCTCGGCCTCCCAAAGTGCTGGGATTACAGGCTTGAGCCACCGCGCCCGGCTGCTCTGTTGTTTTACTTATAGAGCACACTTTATAAGAGCACACAAATTTAGCATAATTGTTAAGGGCCCTAGGTTTTTCAGAATGGTAAATGAGCATTGACTTCGACTTCAAGTCACCAGCTGCCTGAGCCCCTAACAGGAGAGTGAGCCTGTCCTTTGAAGCTATGAAAGGCCTACATGGCATCTCCTTCCGATAGAAGGCTGTTTGGTCTACATTGAAAATCTGTTGTTTAGTGTAATCATCTTCATCAATGATCTTAGCTAGATCTTCTGGATAACTTACTGCAGTTTCTCCATCAGCACTAGGAATTCACCTTGCATGTTTATATTACAGGGACAGTTTCTCTTTAAACTTCATGAACCAACATTTGCTAGCTTCAAACTTTTCTTCTTCAGCTTCCTCACTTCTCTCAGCTTTCATAGAATCGAAGAGAGTTGGCCAGGCGCGGTGGCTCATGACTGTAATCCCAGCACTTTGGGAGGCTGATGCGGGTGGATCACCTGAGGTCAAGAGGTCAAGACCAGCCTGACCAACATGGAGAAACCCCGTCTCTACTAAAAATACACAATTAGGCATGGTGGCGCATGCTTGTAATCCCAGCTACTTGGGAGGCTGAGGCAGGAGAATCACTTGAACCCGGGAGGCGGAGGTTGCAGTGAGCCGAGATCACGCCACTGCACTCCAGCCTGGACAAGACAGAAACTCCAACTCAAAAAAAAAAAGAGAGATTTACAATGTCTCTCTGATTAAGCTTTGGCTTAAGGGAATGTTGTGCCTGGTTTGTTCTTCTCTCCAGACCACTCAGACTTCATCCATATCGACAAAAAGGCTGTTTTGCTTCCTTATCATTTGTATGTTCACTTGGGTAGCACTTTTAACTTCAAGAAGTTTTCCTTTGCATTCACAACATGGCTATCTGGCACAAGAAGCCTAGCTTCTGGCTTATTTTGACTTTTGACATGCCTTAGTGACATGACTTATTGAGGAATCACTAAGCTTAATCATTTATTGCTTTTGATTAAAAGTGACAGATTGTGCTGGGCGCGGTGGCTCACGCCTGTAATCCCAGCACTTTGGGAGGCCGAGGCGGGCGGATCACAAGGTCAGGAGATCGAGACCACAGTGAAACCCCGTCTCTATTAAAAAAAAAAGTACAAAAAATTAGCCGGGTACGGTGGCGGGTGCCTGTAGTCCCAGCTACTCAGGAGGCTGAGGCAGGAGAATGGCGTGAACCCAGCAGGCGGAAGTTGCGGTGAACTGGAGATCGTGCCACTGCACTCTAGCCTGGGCAACAAGAGCAAAACTCTGTCTCAAAAAAAAAAAAAAAACAAAAAACCAAGAAATCCATAACAATTTTTCAGGGGCTCAGATTGTAGTGCCTCTCTGTATAATCTAGCACAGTTTCCCCCAGCCATCAGAGCTCGGACAGTGGCCAACTGACTGCTGGGTGACACAGACACACAGAGGAGACAGGACCTTAAAGCACACTGGACCTTCAATCAGAGCCTTACTTGGAAAAAAGACTCACTGCAAAATGAAGGGTCAAAGCCCTCCTTAAGAATGGCAGCTTCTTCGGGTACAGAGATGATGGCAGGTAAACCCTGCTAGCCTCTACAGCTATATTTCCATTTTATTTTCCAGATAGTGCTTAGCCACGTGACTTGATGCCGCCATAAACCAATGGTCTCTAAACTTGGCTGATCCTTCACTGCTGCCCATCAGTTCTTTGCGATGTGTTGGGTTACCTCCCTCTCTAACCCTAATTTCCTGAATCTTATCCATTCTCAACTCAACCCCTATTTCCTCATCTTCAGCAACCTTGCCTCCTATGAGATGAAAATGGAGGGATCAGGCATGAACACTGCTGTGATCCGGATGATAGTGTCTCCTCCAAAATGTATGTTGAAACTGAATCCTCAATGCAGTAACAATAAGAGGTGGGGCATTGGGAGGTGATTACATCATGAGAGCTCTGTGGTCATGAATGAGGTTAGTGCCTTTATTAAAGGACTCAAGGTTGAAGGGACTGCCTCTTGCCCTTCTGACCCTTCTGCCACGAAAGGACACAGGGTTTGTTGCCTCTGAGGGATGCAGCAACAGCCTCATCTTGGAAGCAGAGAGCAGCCCTCACCAGACTCACAACCTGCTGGCACCTTGATCTTGGATTTCTCAGCAACTACAGCAATGAGAAGTAAATGTGTATTGTTTAAAAATTACCAAGTCTTGAGCATTAGGACAAATACTGAATGCATGCGGGGCTTAAAACCTAGATGACAGGTTGATAGGTGCGGCAAACCGCCCTGGCACATGTCTACTATATAACAAACCTGCACGTTCAGCACATGTATCGCAGAACTTAGAGTACAATTTAAAAAAATTACCCAGTCTTTGGTACTTTGTTGAGCAACACAAACAAACAACGGCAAACACTCTCAATGTTCTGTCTCTCCTAATACTCCTCCCCCACCAATCTCCTAAACCTTTCTGCTCCCGCCCTAGTGTCTTCTCTACATCCACTTTTCCCATCTACGTGTGTCCTCGGTCTGATTCTGTCCCTGCTACCCTGAGGCCTTGCTGCGTGAGCCAGTCCCTCTCTCTGAACTCCTTCTGCCAGTGCCTTACCTGAGACGTCTGGCAGCATCCTCAAGTCTTTCCCATTCTAAGTGGGGCAACTCCTCCCAACCCTACGGTCCCCTCCAGCTAATATAAAATTCCTCTTCTCCCCTGTTATTGGCTGAATTGCATTTTCCTAAAACTTACATGTAAAATTCCTAACCTCCAGTGCCTCGGAATGTGATTCTGGAGATAAGGTCCTTACAGAGGTGATTAACTTACAAAGAGGTCATTCCCATGGGCCCCAATCCACTATGACTGATGTCCTCATAAGAATTGGAAGTGAGAACACAGACACACACACGGAGGGGAGACTCGGGGAAAGGGCTGCGGTCTGCAAGCCAAAGAGAGCGACCTGAGGGGGAACCAGCCCCTTGAGGTCAAACTTCCAGCCTCCAAAACTGTGAGAAAATTAATTTCTCCTGTTTAAGCGACCTGCTTCATGGGTACTTTATTATGGCAACCCTGGCAAATTAACACATTCCCTTCAAACCCCCATTCTCCAAAGGTTAGCATGCCTTTGCCCTCGTATTTCTTCTGCTCTCCATTGTCTCCACTCCCTGCAGCCCGGCTGTCTCCACCCTCTTCACCTTCTGGACTCTGCTTTTGGCACAAAGGAACTCAGATCCCTTGGGTCTCCCAACAACGGTCTCTGGCTCACTGCCCTTCCCTGATGCTGCCTTCCCTGTGCTTGCTAGAATTTCTGTCACTCCACCTCGTAAATGTTGAACACAAAATGTAATCCCCAGCTCACTTCTCCACTCACTTCCCTCATTCTGCTTTCTCGAATTTGTGACTCCACTGGGTACTGACCCCAGACGCTTTCAAGGAGCATGTGTAACCACCAGCTCAACACCTCCTGTCTCCCCAAATCCGTGTTCCCCTCAGGATTCCCTTGTTGATTACCATTAGGGGTACAAGGCTTGATCAATCTATCCATAGCGTAAATGTTCTCCATCCCTTGACAATCTTGGAGATTTGGTTTCATTAAGGGAACTACAGGGTTTTCTTATCTCGTGTAACTCTCATGCTGACTTTTCTTTGGTTCCCCTGCTCCATAGGATAACCCCGAAGCCCCGTTCAGCAGGGCAGGTGCAGGCCAAGCTGTCCAGTTTCTCTCTGCTGACTCCTTCCGTGCTCCAAGCGCCCATGGCTTCCCACATCCCCAAGGTCTTTCTCTCCTAAGTGTCTTCTTCACACCAAGCACTAAGCTGAGACTGTCTCCTCCCCTTGATGCCCTAGGCAAGCCCCTCTCCCTGTATCTAGCAGTCCTCATCCTTAGGATTCAGCTTGGGTGTACCTTGCCAGAAAGCCTTACCTCTTTCACCTCTCCCTCCTCACTGCTTCCAAAATTCTCCTGCATAGCTGTCTCTGCCTTTTGCTCATTCTTTTCAACATGTTCCGTTAATATGTCTGATTTCCAACCAGAATGTGAGCTCTTTGATGGCTTAGACTGTGCCCATGTAACTAACTCCTGTTATCTCCACTGAAGGAATACGTTTTGAAATTAACTGAGTTATTTACAGATTCTATATCAACCAGAAAAGAAAACTACCTGTGATATTCTGATCCCTGAGCATTCTAATTCTTTAAGGTTTTATCATGTCTCGCACCACTTTTTAAATTATAGTGTTGACTAATTAGCTGATACAGTCTTAGCTGGGGTATTATTCCTCTTGCATTGCTGTTTGTCATGCTATTTGTAGTGACTAGCCTGGAAAAGTCACACCATCTAGGATAAGTTGAGTTGTGTTTGTGGATGATGAATTATATTTCCTTATATTCAAATTTTTCCTTCCTTCTTTTCTTTTCTTTTCTTTTCTTTTCTTTTCTTTTCTTTTCTTTCAAAACAGAGTTTCACTCTTGCTGGCCAGGCTGGAGTGCAATGGCACGATCTCGGCTCACTGCAACCTCCGCCTCCCGGATTCAAGTGATTCTCCTGCCTCAGCCTCCTGAGAAGCTGGGATTACAGCTGGGATTACAGCCCACCACACCCGGCTGATTTCTGTATTTTTAGTAGAGACGGGGTTTCACCATCTTGGCCAGGATGGTTTCAAAGTCCTGACCTCAAGTGATCCACCCACCTTGGCCTCTCAAGGTGCTGGGATTACAGGTGTGAGCGCTGCACTTGGCCTCCCACCTGGCTTTTTTCCCCCAATGTTATAGACTTTAGGGGTGAAGACAGAGAAAGGAAATTTAAAAAGTGGGTCCATCCACTTACTTTAAAGACACGTGCAGTCAACTAATTTTTCCTTTTTTTTTCTTAAGACCTCACTCTGTTGCCCAGGCTGGAGTGGAGTGGCACGATCTCGGCTCACTGCAACCTCCGCCTTCCGGGTTCAAGCAATTCTCCCACCTCAGCTTCCCAAGTAGCTGGGACTACAGGGGCCCGCCACCACTCTTGGCTATTTTTTGTATGTTTAGTAGAGATGGGGTTTCACCATGTTGGCCAGGTTGGTCTCAAACCCCTGACCTCAGATGATCTGCCCACCTCGGCCTTCCAAAGAGCTGGGATTTCAGGCGTGAGCCCCTGAGCCTGGCCGCAGTCAACTAATTTTTGACAAGGGCGCCAAGAGGATACAATGGGAAAAGGGTAGCCTAAGTGTAGGACCAGAAACCACACAACTCCCAAAAGAAAACAGAAGGGAAAGGGCCCTCAACATTAGCCTTGGCAATAATGTTTTGGATATCACAACAAAAGCTCAGGTTACAAAAGCAAAAATAAATAAATGAGATTGTACAAAATGAAAAAGCTTCTGTTAGCAGAGGAAACAATCAACGAAATAAAAAGGCCAGGCACAGTGACTCACGCCTGTAATCCCAGCACTTTGGGAGGCTGAGGTAGGTGAATCACCAGCAGTTCAAGACCAGCCTGGCCAACATGGTGAAACTCCATCTCTACTAAAAATTACAAAAAAATTAGCCGGGCATAGTGGTGCATGCCTGTAATCCCAGCTACTCAGGAGGCTGAGGCAGCAGAATCACTTGAACCTGGGAGACGGAGCTTGCAGTGAGCCAAGATCGCGCCACTGCACTCCAACCTGGGCAACAGAATGAGACTCTGCCTCAGTAAATAAATAAATAAATAAAATTTAAAAAATAAAAATAAAAAGGCATCCTACAACCAGGGAAAAAATATTTGCAAACCACATAACCAATAAGGTTTGTAGACTATAAATCCAAAATTAATGAAGAACTCTTACAACTCCATAGCAGGAAAGCAAATAACCCCAAAAACCTCAATTTAAAAATGGGCAAAGGTCCGGCCTGGCGTGGTGGCTCACGCCTGTAATCGCAGCACTTTGGGAGGTCGAGGTGGGTGGATCACGAGGTCAAGAGATCAAGACCATCCTGGCTAACACGGTGAAACCCCGTCTCTACCAAATATACAAAAAATTAGCAGGGTGTGGCGGCGGGCGCCTGTAGTTCCAGCTACACTGGGAGGCTAAGTGAGGAGAATGGTGTGAACTCAGGAGATGGAGACTGCAGTGAGCTGAGATCGCACCACTGCACTCCAGCCTGGGTGACAGAACAAGACTTTGTCTCAAAAAACAAACAAATAAACAAACAAACCAAAACAAATGGGCAAAGGTCCTTGACACAGGGTTTGAACAAGACAAAACAAGAAAAGCAGACAAAACCAGAAGAAACAAAAATAGGCAAAAGATCTGAACAGACATTTCTCTAAAGGGGACATAACAAGAAGCCAGGTGCAGTTGCTCTTCTCTGTAATCCCAGCATTTTGGGAGGCCAAGGCAGGAAGAATGTTTGAGTCCAGGTGTTCAAGACCAGCCCAGGCAACATCGTGGGATCTTGTATCCACAAATAATATTTTTTAAAAAATTAGTTGGGTCTGATGGCACACATCTGTGGTCCCAGCTACTGAGGAGACTGAGGTGGGAGAATTGATTGAGCCTGGGCAGTTGAGGCTGCAGTGAGCTGTCATCACACCACTGCACTCCAGCCTCAGTGACAAAGTGAGACTTTGTCTCAACTAAAAAAAAAAGAAACTGTGGTATATATACACCACATACATATAGTGAATATTATTCAGCCCTAAAAAAGAAGGAGCTCCTGCCATTTGCCACAACATAGATGGACTGGAAGACATTATGCTAAGTAAAATAAGCCAGACACAGAAAGAATAATACTGCATTATATCATTTATATTGGAATTGAAAAAATAAGATCAAATATACAGAGATAGAGAATGATACAGTGGTTATAGGGGGAGGAAACGGGGAGATGTAGGTCAAAGGTTACAAAGTAGGAGATGCGGCCGGGCGCGGTGGCTCAAGCCTGTAATCCCAGCACTTTGGGAGGCCGAGACGGGCGGATCACGAGGTCAGGAGATCGAGACCATCCTGGCTAACACAATGAAACCCCGTCTCCACTAAAAATACAAAAAAATTAGCCGGGCGTGGTGGCGGCGCCTGTAGTCCCAGCTACTCGGGAGGCTGAGGCAGGAGAATGGCGGGAACCCGGGAGGCGGAGCTTGCAGTGAGCCGAGATCGCGCCACTGCACTCCAGCCTGGGCGACAGAGCGAGACTCCGCCTCAAAAAAAAAAAAAAAACAACAACAAAGTAGGAGATGCATGGGAGGGACGAGTCTAGAGATCTAACGCCAGCATGAGGACGACAGCTAATTAAATTATCTTGTTTTAGGGCATCTTGTGGAATAAGTAGACTTTAGCTGCTCTTTCACAAAAAACATAACTATGTGAGATGACAGATACGTTAATTTGCTTCATCATAATCACCAACTTACTATATATCTGTATCCTATACAATATAAACCTCAAATATACACAAAATTTATTTCCAAAAAATTAAGTCAGGTAGGCACAGTGGCTCTCGCCTATAATCCCAGCACCTTGAGAGGCTGAGGCAGGCAGATCACTTGAACCTAGGAGTTCGAGACCAGCCTGGGTAACATTGTGAGACCCTGTCTCAACAAATAAATAAATGAAAGTCATGTGGATTTGTCAGTCTGAGTCTGTGTGATTTCATGGCATTGGGATTATCCATGTGGAGACATTCTCATTTACGAGTGTGTCCTTGTGGCAAACATTTCCCCAACCTACTGCCCAGCAGCTGCTTCTCAGACACACTTGTGATCTGGAGCTGCTGTCAACAAAACGTCTCCATAGAAAATGTGGATCTGTTTCATTCCTGACTGGCCGTTGCTGTTCTGCATTGCACAACAGTGCTTTTTTTGTTTTGTTTTGTTTTGTTTTTAGCTGAAACTTGGTGGCTAATGAATAAAGAATGGATTCTCTAGTAGAAGTTTTCCCATAGACTAACACCAGAGTTTCCATAGTGTTCTAGGGGGAAAAAAAACACAAAAAAGCATTATTTTGTTTGGAAAGAGCAAGTTTTTAAAAAAACTCAGCTGATTTTAATTTTTTTTTTTCACAGTCCCATCCCCTCCAGGAAGATGGCCATTCGTAGAAGATGGTCACTCTTTGGATCCATATCTTGACTTATATCAGCCACAAAACAGTAACATCATATACATCATATAGATAAAGACAGTTTTGAGCCTTTGAAAGTTGGATGAAATGGAATTAGTTTATGTTTCCCTAGGTAATCTAAATGAAAAAAACTTGAATATTTTATTTGAAGTTCATTGCATTTATTTATTTATTTATTTATTTATTTATTTATTTTCGACACAGAGTCTTGCTCTGTCACCCAGGCTGGAGTGCAGTGGTGTGATCTCAGCTCATTGCAACCTCCGCCTTCTGGGTTCAAGCAATTATCCTGCCTCAGCCTCCCGAGTAGCTGGGATTACATGCATGCGCCACCAAGCCCGGCTAATTTTTGTATTTTTAGTAGAGATGGAGTTTCAACCATGTTGGCCAGGCTGGTCTCGAACTCTGACCTCATGATCTGCCTGCCTCGGCCTCCCAAAGTGCTGGGATTATAGGCATGAGCCACTGCGCCGCACCAGTCCGTTGCATTTACATTTCACAGAAATAGTTATTGGAGAAAATGATAGGGGTCTTGCTCCCTGAACCAGTCCCTCTCTCTGCCTTCTCTGGAATGACAGAAACACCACTGGCCTAGGAACAGATCTGCTTCCAGGCCCGGTTCTGCCCCCAATTAACCACATCACTTCACCTCTTCATGCTTTCGTGCCCTCCTGAGCTGGGAGACACCACCCTCAAGAGGCACATCCACAAAAGGATGGTGTCTAATGGCCTTCTGGCACCAGCTCTGTGCAAAGCGGCATGAATGGAGCATTCTCGAGGTTAAACATATGGCACATTATAGCCGATTTCCTTTTCATTACTGCCACTTCCTCTGTGGTCACTAATTTCAGGTTGTCTGGAGCTTACAAAAAGAGACGTGCAAGTGCGTGTGTCTGTGTGTGTGGTGGAGTGGGAGGGACCTTTGAGGGTTCACTGCAAGAGTAAGATGAGAAGGGAGCTAGGCTAGGATGCAGCCACTGCTCCCCACTTAGAAACACACACGGGCTGGAGGCAGATGAATTGCAGAACTCACAGATGCAGCTTTGTCTGCCATCCACTGTTTCACAGGCTGCAGAGACACAGCAGAGGCAATCCCAGGCAGATAAACCCTGGTGATGGCACCGATAGACCGTCACAATGACTGTGCACAGCTTCCGTAACCAAACCTGAAACCAGGCAAACCCCATTTCAGGTGTCATTACCAGCCCCGCATTCGCTGCCAAGGGTCCCAAGCCTTCTGGGGGCCTGCAGGCCAAGTTTCACTAGCTTGGATGCTATTACCAGGCAAAATTAAAGTGGAAGAATTAATCTGCCTCTGGCACATGCTCTAGGTTTATCAGTTTGTTTCAGATAAAGACTGAAAATTCCACGTATTCGTTCTCTACAATCCAGAAGGCAAAGACAGATTTCGAAGTACAATCGCCAGTATTTCATCTTGGGGCCATTGAAACCTGAGCCTGTGTTCCTTCCCCACAGTGGTAGACTACATTCCTAGTTGGAGGCATTCAGCTCCATCTGGTCGTTTCATCCCTGGTTAGATAATACCAGACGTATCTATGTAACATACAAGCCACTGTCAAATAGCACTGAGCCATCTCCCTGAGACAGCTGTTTCACACAAGGGCTCTATTGTCTGAGAAGAGCTCGTATCATTTTACTTCAAGTGCTGCGGGAACAAGCATTCTGTCAGCTGTCTTGGCTTGGAGGAAACCTCACTCACTGCAGTTTCTTTATTTTATGATCAAGCCAAAAAAAAAAGTACTATTGACGGTTGGGGTTGAAGGTTTGAAACAAGAACTAAAGTCTTTGCTCTGCTTTGCTTTCATCAGGGAAAATAGTAATTCCACACAACCAAAGAATGTACAGTTACACTGTTCAAAAGATAGCTTGAGGCTCCTGGGCCACTCTAAATGCTTGTTTTCGGTCTGCCTTTTGTTACCCACATTTGATCAGTTTCAGGTGAACTAGGAAAGTGTTTTCCAGCCCTGTGAGACCAAAAGCAGCTGTCACAATTAGCATAATGACATCACAAAATAATTAATAACTAAATAACTATTTAAAATTAGATGAACTCTTTCTTCTTCAACTCTCCAATAGAGAAAGATGATTACAACTACCCCACATGCAATATCTGAACCTCAAATTTCCAGTGAGTAAATAGGTTATTTTCCAAACTTTTTTTTTTTTTTTTTTTTTTGCCATGGATGCATTGTATTTTGAATTCAGGGAGTCATTTAACAAAACACATTCTTACATGAATATGAACATGAACTTGGTTGTTCTGCTTATCTTTAGCTGCTACTGCCTATTTCTGAGTTTTTGTTTTTTTGTTTTTCTATTTTTTGTTTTGTTTTGTTTTTGTTGTTTTTCATTTGTTTGAGACAGAGTCTCCATCTGTCTCCCAGGCTGGAGTGCAGTGGCACAATCACGGCTCACTGTAGCCTTGACCCCTGGGCTCAAGCAATGCTCTCACCTCAGCCTCCTGAGTAGCTGGGACCATAGGTGCATGCCACCAAGCCTGCCTAATTAAAAATATATGAATTTTTGTAGAGATAGGGTCTCTGTTGCCCAGCCCAATCTTGAACTCCTGGGCTCAAGCGATCCTCATGGCATGGCCTCCCAAAGTTCTGGGATTACAGGCAGGAGCCACCACGTGCAGTGGGGGTATTTTAAAATTGTGATACAATAGACATAAGATTTGCCATTTTAACCATATTTACCTGTACTATTCAGAGGCATTATGTACATTCACCAAACATTTAAAAATATTTAAAAGTTGGGATAATTCTGGTACCCCACAAAATAAATCGTGTGATTAGAATCTTCCATTTTTTTCCTCTATCCTATTTATCTTTCCATGATGACTTCAAGACCAGATCTCCTGGGCGGATATTGTTATGGGACCACATTTGTCAGGCACCCTGAAGAGAGGCCCTCCTTCTGCAGGCCCACAGATAGAGGTATCTGTGCTGGACCCATTTATCAAAGCTATTTTTCTGGTGTGCACGGAATGAAAACAAACAAAAGCTGGTTGCTTAGAATTTGGCAATGCCTGCCAAGTGGGATTGGCCTCTCTTCCTTACCGCCCCTCGTATAAAAAAAGAAAAGGTTAAGTCAGAGAATTAGTGAAACAAAGGCCCTCTGCAACTCTAGGCCCAGTTATCAGAACAGAGTGGTGGTTGCCAAGGAGTCAGGGACAGATCCGTATGGCGGGCTTTAAGGAGGACAGTGCCAGGCAACACAAAGTATCATTATCTTGTCAAATGTTATTCATGTGTATCTGTTCTATCAGACACTTCTGTTTTCTGTGACCTTGGACAAGATACTGCCAGAGAGCTGTTGTGAGGGCAAATAAAACAGCACCTGTCAAAGTCTCTAGGCCATCGTCAGGGGTATTGTGAGGACAAGATGAATATTCTTTCATGTGCTGATATTCTCCCTTCTTCCTGGGGAGGGTTGCTACTGCCTTACGGTCCGATTCTCCCTGATCTGTATTGGCCACATTTGAAACTGGTGACTCTGTCCTGGGCGCAGGGTTTGCCACTGCACTGACTAGAATTTTGGAATCCTAGTAGTTTGAAGCTCCTATTTCATGTTTCTTAAAGTATGAAAAAATAGAGAAAGGCTTCAAGTGTTTGTGGAATGGAATTGTGTCTTAAGAATGAGACAGGACACATGAGGTTCATCTGGACTAGCCACCTGTCCCACACGGAAGTGCTTTCCATCACTTCTGTGGCAGGTGCCTATCTCTCTTCCATATCCTTGTCCTGATCAGAAGAGCTCATCATCTGTCATGGGAACACCTTTCCAGTTTCTGGCAACAAGAACTGTTAGTTACTTGCTATGGTCTGAATGTCTGTGCTCATCTGAAATTCATACGTTGAAACCTAATCGCCAATGTATAATAGTAAGAGAGGGGGCCTATAGGAGGTGAGTAGGTCTCAGGGACACAGTCCTCATGAATAGGGTTACTACGCTTATCAAGGAGGTCCAGGAAGCTTGTCCGCTCCCTCCATCATGAGGCTGCAGCAAGAAGGTGCCATCCTCAAAACAGAGAGCAGCCCTCGCCAGACACCACACCTGCCAGTGTCTTGATCTTGGACTTCCCAGCCTCCAGAACTGTAAGCAATAAATTTCTACTGTTTATACATTACCCAGTCTGGGGTATTTTGTTATAGCAGCCTGAAATGACTAAGATATTACTTATTGAGTATTTTTTTTAGCTAATTAGGAAGAAAGGTTTTGCTAAGTAAAATACTTTCATAAAACAGAATTTCCAGACTATTTCAAGGACTCAAATACATATTTACTGATCCCCTGTTATGCGTCAGAGGGTCTGGTGATATAAAGATGAGTAAGACAAGAATAATTTCTGTTTTCAGAAAGCTTACTTTTTAGTAGAGGAGAAAGATACATCGATTACTAAAAAATAATGTGGGAATTACCCGAAGGACAAATACACAGGGCATGACAGGAACACCAGGGCGATACCCAGTTCAGCTTGAACAACAAATTAGGAAGGAACAACAGATGGTTGGGCAGTTCCCTCATGTTCATTATCTTGGGACTTTGCCAGCAGTGTACATTTCAAAATACAAATACGTTTCTCTTTCATCCTGAACATAGGCTGAGAAGCTGGTTTTCTGACAAGATTTTCAACCTTTCAAATATATGTTATTGTATTAGAATACAATTGACTTGTTTTCCTAGCTCCTTTAGTTTTTCCTAAATCTTTATACAATGAGTCTCCTCACACATCATCATAGAATTGGGTTGAGAGGGGTAGATCAAGTCTCAGATTGAAAGGCCAATTAAAAGAAAACATCAGATAAGTAGTTTCCAAGAGTCCTGTTGAAAGCCAGCCAGGAGCTGGGTGGGGGGCTCATGCCTGTAATTTTGGCATTTTGGGAGGCGAAAGTAGGGGGATTGCTTGAGGCCAGGAGTTTGAGATCAGCCTGGGCAACACAGCAAGACTCTGTCTCTACAAAATTTTTAAAAATTAGCCAGGCATGGTAGTGTACACCTGTAGTCACAGCTACTCAGGAGGCTGAGGGGAGAGGATCACTTGGGCCCAGGATGTCCAGGCTACAGTGAGCTATGAGCCCATCACTGCACTCCAGCCTGGGTCACAGGGCAAGACTCTGCCAAAAGAAAGAAAAGAAAACAAAAGAAAGAAAGGAAGAAAAAGCAAGAAAAAGAGAGAGAGAACACCAATCAGGAAGCTAGAAGGAGAACCAAGTTTGGGAATTGAAATCTGAAAGACAGCTTGTGCTGCTGAGCAATGGCACAGGATGTCATTGTTCCTCAGTTGCTGGCATTTTTCCTAGGAAAACCTGATAAATTGTGAGTAGGTCCACAAGGAGAAAAGTGAATAAGATGATCCAACTAAGACTTTCTTACTTAAACCTACTCCTGCTCCCTCCGCTGCTGAGAGGTACCTTGTTTACCTGTCACCAGGGCAAGGACCTAATTGTGCTTGGGGGTCAACACTCAGGTGAGTCTGCAGTGGCACTAACAGGGGCAAATGTCAAGATTTACTTTTCCACTGCCAAGTTGTTTGCACTCATAATATGAAAAAGCAAAGGAAACCCATGTATGGGTTTTACAAAAACCTGTTAATGAATTTCCTAACTTGCTCATAAAGGCAAGCGATAAGCTAGTCATTCATTTGACAGCGGTCAGGCAGGAGGCGCAGACTGAAGCTGTGACTGAGGGAGTGGACATAGTGAGGACATCCCCAATCTGATGACAACTGTTATTTTCCAGACTCCATTTCATAAAAAAATGATTCCCCTAGGGAAAAACTCACTACTCTTTGACACCACTAGTTTGGAACATTTAGTAAATTTACTTAACACGATTTACAGTAGATGTTAAATCTAATTAAGAAATTAGGCCGGGCGCGGTGGCTCACCCCTGTAATTCTAGCACTTCGGGAGGCTGAGACGGGTGGATCACCTGAGGTCAGGAGTTCAAGACCAGACTGGCCAACATGGTGAAACCCTGTCTCTACTAAAAACACAAAAATTAGCTGGGCATGGTGGCGGGTGCCTGTAATCCCAGCTACTCAGGAGGCTGAGGCAGAAGAATTGCTTGAACCCAGGAGGAAGAGGTTGCAGTGAGCTGAAATCGTGCCATTGCACTCCAGCCTGGGTGACAAGAGCAAGACTCTGTTTAAAAAAAAAAAAAAATTATTGTTGTTTTTTTAGGTATGATAATGCATGATAATATTTTACCTTTTTTGAGTCGGAGTCTTGCTCTGTCACCCAGGCTGGAGTGTAGTAGCTATGATGTCAGTTCACTGCAACCTCTGCCTCACGGGTTCAAGCGATTCTCTGCTTCAGCCTCCTGAGTAGCTGGGATTACAGGGGCCCGCCTCCACACCTGGCTAATTTGTGTATTTTTACTAGAGATGGGGTTTCACCATGTTGGCCAGGCTGGTCTAGAACTCCTGACCTCAAGTGATCTGCCTGCCTCAGCCTCCCAAAGTGCTAGGATTGTAGGCGTGAGCCACCACACACGGCCTATGATTATATTTACAAAAATTTTTTTTTTTTTTTTTTTTTTTTTTTTTTGAGACGGAGTCTCGCTCTGTCACCCAGGCTGGAGTGCGGTGGCCGGATCTCAGCTCACTGCAAGCTCCGCCTCCCGGGTTCATGCCATTCTCCTGCCTCAGCCTCCCGAGTAGCTGGGACTACAGGCGCCCGCCACCTCGCCCAGCTAGTTTTTTGTATTTTTTAGTAGAGACGGGGTTTCACCGTGTTAGCCAGGATGGTCTCGATCTCCTGACCTCGTGATCCGCCCATCTCGGCCTCCCAAAGTGCTGGGATTACAGGCGTGAGCCACCGCGCCCGGCCACAAAAATGTTTTCTATGAGTGTGAGCTACATAGGGAAGTGACGGATGCCCTTGGATTTTCTTTCTTTCTTTTGTTTTTTTTTGAGACAGAGTCTCACTCTGGTGCCCAGGCTAGAGTGCAGTGGCACAATCTCAGTTTGCCACAACTTCTTCCTCTGAATTTAAGCAATTCTCCTGCCTCAGCCTCCCAAGTTGCTGGGATTACAGGTGCGTGCCATTGCACCTGGCTAATTTTTGTATTTTTAGAAGAAATGGTATTTCACCATGTTGGCTATACTGGTCTTGAACTCCTGATCTCAAGCAATCCTCCTGCCTTAGCCTCCCAAAGTGCTGGGATTACAGGTATGAGCCACCACACCTGGCCCTGGATTTTCTTAAAAATACTCTGACAACAATAACTACTAATGCGGGAGATAAGACTGACCAGTTGTTGAAGCAGGTGATGAATACATGGGTACTCATCATGTTAAACTCTCTACTTTTGTGCATGTTTAAAAATGTTCATAATAGGCCGGGCATGGTGGTTTATGCCTTTAATCCCAGCACTTTGGGAGGCCGAGGCTGGTGGATCACCTGAGGTCAGGAGTTCAAGACCAGCTAGACCAACAAACCCCTTCTCTACTAAAAATACAAAAGTGGCTGCATGTGGTGGCACATGCCTATAATCCCAGCTACTTGGGAGGCTGAGGCAGGAGAATAGCTTGAACCCAGGAGGCGGACGTTGTGGTGAGCCAAGATCGCACCATCGCACTCCAGCTTGGGCAACAAAAGCGAAACTCCGTCTCATAAAAAAAAAGAAAAAGTTCATAATAAAAATTGAAAAAGTAATTTAAAAAACAAGTCTAAAAAGTTACTTCATAGCAATACTCTTTTAGATCCTTCCCACATAGACATGAAGTAGGCATTAATGCCTACCACCAAATTTCTTTGTTTCAAAAATATCATCAGTTGGAGGATCCACCATTAATTTAATAATAATGTTTCAGAGGAAAATAAACATACAACATTAAAATACATACTGATGGCTGGGCGTGGTGGCTCACACCTGTAATCCCAGCACTTTGGGAGGCCCAGACAGGCAGATCACGAGGTCAGGAGATCGAGACCATCCTGGCTAACAAGGTGAAACCCCGTCTCTCCTAAAAATACAAAAAAAGTAGCCGGGCGTGGTGGCGGGTGCCTGTAGTTCCAGCTACTTGGGAGGCTGAGGCAGGAGAATGGCCTGAACCCGGGAGGCAGAGCTTGCAGTGAACTGAGATCGCCCCACTGGACTCCAGCCTGGGCGACAGAGCGAGACTCGGTCTCAAAAAAATAAATAAAATAAAATAAAATAAAATACATACTGATTATAAATAAGCTACATTCTAATTTCAGAATTGTTGAAAACATGTAAAACATGCCTCAGAATTGAGATAATTTGACAATTTTTCTTTTTCAACTGTTAATATAATTTGATAATTTTTCTTTTTCAATTGTTAATTTTTCTTTTTCAAATGTTAAAAGGTCAAGTTTGAAAATAATAGTGTGCAGGCTGGGCACAGTGTCTCACGACTGTAATCCCAGCACTTTGGGCGGCCGAGGTGGGCGGATTGCTTCAGTTCAGTAGTTCAAGACCAGCCTGGGCAACATGGCAAAACGCTGCCGCTACCAAAAATACAAAAATCAGCATGGGGTGCATGCCTGCAGTCCCAACTACTTGGGAGGTCGAGGCTGGGGTGAGCCATGATTGCGCCACTGCACTCCAACTTGGGTAAGGAGTGAGGCCCTGTCTGAAAAAAGAAAGAAAAGAATAGTGGGCAAAAAATAGTGTCCATTATTTATTTTATGTATGCATCATGTATTTCACTTTAGCCCATTCAATTGTAATAAGATTATAAAATGTATTACTATAGCAGCTAAAGGGTTTGCCTCTGTAAATCCTAAGAGGAAGCACCTGTCAGACAGACAAGAAGGCAAATAGGTGGAGGTTTCTACTGGCCTATACATTATAAGCCTTGTTTTAATGCTGTATGTTGATGAGAATAACAAAATCATAAAGAATATGAATCCCCAATGTACCAGTATCTATGGACCTTGAAAAAGTTAACATTATTTATACATTTATTTTTAGAGCTGGGGTCTTGCTCTGTCACCCAGGCTGGAGTGCAGTGGTGTGATCACAGCTCACTGCAGCCTCTAACCCCCGGCCTCGAGCGATCCTTCCACCTCAGTCTCTTGAATCAGCTGGGACTACAGGTGGGCACCACTGCACTGGGCTAGTTAGAATTATTTTCTTTTTTTATTTAAAAAGAATTTTGTGGGTATATAGTAGATGTCTGTATTCGTGGGATACACGAGACGTTTTGTTTAGAACTATTTTCAATCCTCTGAGAATCAGCGACATTCCAGGATCATCTTGGAGAAGAGGGACCAAGTTAGAGACATGAAAGCACCTCCACGCAGAGCTTGGTATTTTCAGAGAGAAAGAGAACGTCATGGGCCTAGAGCTAAGGACAGTGCTACATCTGTCTACCAGGGCTTTTCTTGGTTTTGTGCTGCGCAGGCACTTCTGGACTCAGCTGGGATCGCCTAGCTCGCCTTCGTGTTCTGGTTTGGGGTGTGGAACGTCAAGGTTATACAAGTGAAGCTGGCAGAGAAGAAAACAACAAGGTCTGCACACGCAAAGCAACCCCAGCCCCAGGGGACGGGTGTGGCGCGGTGGGTGGCATTACTTACTGTCTTCGGGCAGGCTGTTTTCCCGTTCTTCCCGCTCCATCTGTTGGCACCACCCCTCCATGCGGTCTCGCTCTGCCTGGAGCAGCTTCAGGAACCAGTGGCCGTCCCGGTGGCACACTGACCTTTGCACGGCCTCCAGAGGGTCTTCAGTGATAGAGTCAATCCAGGGGTCCGGAGGAGGCAGAATAGAGGGGTCAAAATCCGTGTCAAAGTCATCATCGGCGGCACAGGCGTGGTAATGGTTTCCTGAGCCCTGAATGCTGACTGTGGAGGTGCTGGCATCGCGGGAGAACTGTCTGGCCATTGGGCCAGGACACGAATTGTCCTCTATAGATTCCAGAGAATTTTCCAGATTATCATGGAAGTCCAGGTCGGCCTGTACTGCTGTCGTCACACTGTTGGATCGAGTGAACCTGCGGAAACTTGGGAGAATAGAATAAAGAAATTTAGTTAGAGGATATTTCTTTCTTTCTTTTCTTTTCCTTTCTCTTTTTTGTTTGTTTGTTTGCTTGTTTTTTGGAGCCAGGCTGGAGTGCAGTGGCGCGATCTTGGCTCACAGCAACCTCCACCTCCCGGGTTCAAGCGATTCTCCCACCACAGCCTCCCGAGTAGCTGAGATTACAGGTATATGCCACCATATCCGGCTAATTTTTGTATTTTTAGTAGAGAAGAAGTTTCACCATGTTGGCCAGGCTGGTTTCAAACTACTGACCTCAAGTGATCTGCCTGCCTCGGCCTCCCAAAGTGCTGAGATTACAGGTGTCAGCCACTGCACCTGGCAAGGATATTTCTTGAAGCAAAACTACTTTCTACTTTACTCACCGGGTGTGACCATTAGAAGTCTCATCTTCTCAATCTTCTGTGTGTGTGTGTGTGTGTGTGTGTGTGTGTGTGTGTGTGTGTGTTGGGGGTGGTGGTGGCAGGGGTAGACCCTTGAGGCAAGCACATTGATTGTCATAGCTTCAATGTGAAGAGCACGAATCTCATGTTTGCTCAATATGGAATATTAAAGCGTATCAAGAGAAATTTTACGCTTGAACAAAATTGGGACAAAGCGCTGAACTATTAAAGCCAGTAGAATGTCCAGCTCTATCATTCCTTACCTGAAGTGTCCCACTTCCTCCCCAAATATGGGGTGACTTAAGTCCTGAAATTCAGGTTGGTGATGAGTAAGGAAACAATTCACTGGTATCTTAGTCTGGGTAATTTGCTTAGAAATAGGGAGAAAGGGCCCAGCGCGGTGGCTCATGCCTGTAATCCCAGCACTTTGGGAGGCCAAGACGGGCGGATCACGAGGTCAGGAGATCGAGACCATCCTGGCTAACACGGTGAAATCCCGTCTCTACTTAAAAATACCAAAAATTAGCTGGGTGTGGTGGCAAGCACCTGTAGTCCCAGCTACTGGGGAGGCTGAGGCAGGAGAATAGCATGAACCCAGGAGGCGGAGGTTGCAGTGACCTGAGATTGCGCCACCGCACTCTAGCCTGGGTGACAGAGCGAGATTCCGTCTCAAAAAAAAAAAAAAAAGAAAAAGAAAAAGAAAAGAAAAAAAGAAATGGGAAGAAAGGCCAGGCGTGGTGGCTCACGCCTGTAATTCCAGCACTTTGGGAGGCCGAGGTGGGCAGATCACCTGAGGTCGGGAGTTTGAGACCAGCCTGATCAACATGGAAAAATCCCGTCTCTACTAAAAATACAAAAAAAAATTAGCTGGGCATGGTGATGCATGCCTGTAATCCCACCTACTCGGGAGGCTGAGGCAGGAGAATAGCTTGAACCCAGGAAACGGAGGTTGTAGTGAACTGAGATCGCGCCATTGCACTCCAGCCTGGGCAACTCCATCTCAAAAAAAAAAAAAAAAAAGAAAGAAAAGAAAAAAAAAATGTGGAAAAACATAACCTAACCTGGACCAAAACTACCATGAATCCTGCGAAGCCACATTTTTCCAGGGGCAACTCTTACCAAAGACTTCCTGAAAGCAAACTGAAGTAAGTGTCTTCCTTCTTTTCTTCCTTCCTTCCTTCTTTCCTTCCTCCCTCCCTCCCTCCCTCCCTCCCTCTCCCTCCTTCCTTCTTTCCTTCCTTCCTTCCTTCCTTCCTTCCTTCCTTCCTTCCTTCCTTCCTTCCTTCCTTCTTTCCTTCCTTCTCTCTCTCTTTCTCTCTCTCTCTCTCTTTCTTTCTTGAGACAGAGTCTTGCTCTGCTGCCCAGGCTGGAGTGCAGTGGCACAATCTCAGCTCACTGCAACCTCAGACTCCCTGGTTCAAGCGATTCTCCTGCCTCAGTCTCCCAAATAGCTGGGATTACAGTCATGCACCACTATGCCCACCTAATTTTTGTATTTTTAGTAGAGATGGGGTTTTGCCAAGTTGGCCAGACTGGTCTCGACCTCCTGACCTCAGGCGATCTGCCTGCCTCTGCCTCCCAAAGTGCTGGGATTACAAGGTGTGAGCCACCACACTCAGCCCAAACTGAGATTTCAATAGCTTCCTCTTAAAATTAAAACTCGTTTGCCTGGTAAGGGTTTACCTTTCTCTTAGTCATGCAGGTACAAAGCCTTGGGAGCAAACATCAGCTTATAGTTCTCTATTAGGGCTCTGTATTTCTGCCCTCACCTGCGCCTTTAATTTTATTTTCACAGTTCTAGCAAGGTGATGAAAGACACCTTGTTCACAGATTAAGTCTGAGCATTTTACATGGATGTCCATGAGATCAGTGTTTCTCAACCAAAGCGCCCTGTATATCTCTGGCTGAACCCTGCAATGAAGGGGAGAACATGTGGAAGGTGGGAGGGGAGGGAGAAGAGGAGAGAAATGAAGAACTCTTTCTCAGACAACGGGCAAGGAATGTGTGGGCCTGAAGTCATTGAAGACATACAAAAAGAGCTTTGCTGGCCTCTGGAGAAGGCAGGAAACGATGACAGAATATAAGTCCACTGAAGATAGCACCATGTGTCTGTTACCCTGCCCTGTATTTCTTTTTTTTTTTAAAGTCACTTCCAGGCCTAATAGTTTACTTATTTTTTATTATGATAAAATATATATAACATAAAATGTACCAGCTGAACCATTATTAAACATACAGTTCAATGGCATTAACACTTAATATATTCACATTGTATGTGCAACCATCGCCACCATCCATGTCAACTTTCTTATCTTTTCCAACTGAAACTGTACCCATGAAACACTAACTCTCCATTTCCTCCCTCCCCCCAGCCCTAGGCAACCATCATTCCACTTTCTGTGTCTATGAGTGTGACTACTCTAGGTACCTGTTATGGGTGGAATCATGTAGTATTTGTGTTTTTGTGACTGGCTTTTTAAATTTAACATAACATCTTCAAAGTTTCATCTATGTTGTAACATGTGTCAGAATTTCCTTCCTTTTTAAGGCTGAATAGTATTCCCATTGTATATATTTACCCATATTTATCTTACCCATTCGTGGCCACTTGAGTTGCTTTCACCTTTCGGCTATTGTGAGTAATGCTGCTATGAACATGGATACACGGGTATCTATTGAGTCCCTGATTTCAATTATTTTGAATATATATCTAGAAGTAGAACTACTGAATCACATGCTAATTCTGTTTTTAATTTTTGGAGGAACAATCCTAATATTTTCCTTAGTGGCTGCACCATTTTGCATTCCCACAACAGTGCACCAGGATTCCTATTTCTCCATGTTCTTATCAACATGTGTTATTTTCTGCTTTTCGGACAGAATGTGTGTTCTGTGATTTCTGTGTTTTGAATGTGTGAGGTGGTACATTTCTTTGAGTAGCTCACGATTGTGCCATTTTAAGATAGTTTGTTGGTCAGTTGATTTTCAACTGTTTCATATTCAGTAGTGCCAGCCTTAAACGATAGTGCACTAAACAATATCTATACAACACTAAATACACCAGATTATGTGGGTTTTTAAAAAACTATCCTGGACCACACTCTTGAAGCCAATAAAAACCAATATTCTCGTCCTTCAAAACTAAAGAATGAGCTCAGTAATACAGACAAGCAGTTATTCGCAGACTGTAGAAAGACTAAGAGCCACAAAAAGGAAGAGGCATCTCAATAAATCAACTTTTTTCTCTAGAGAATAAGTGTCAAGAAAAAAAGTGGCCGGGCGCGGTGGCTCAAGCCTGTAATCCCAGCACTTTGGGAGGCCGAGACGGGCGGATCACGAGGTCGGGAGATCGAGACCATCCTGGTTAACACAGTGAAACCCGGTCTCTACTAAAAAATACAAAAAACTAGCCGGGCGAGGTGGCGGCGCCTGTAGTCCCAGCTACTCGGGAGGCTGAGGCAGGAGAATGGCGTGAACCCGGGAGGCGGAGCTTGCAGTGAGCTGAGATCCGGCCACTGCACTCCAGCCTGGGCGGCAGAGCGAGACTCCGTCTCAAAAAAAAAAAAAAAGAAAAGAAAAAAAGTGGCTGAGGTATTGATCTGTGTCAGTTATTAAGATGGCCAAAATGACCAAATATGTTGTAATTCTGGCCATCCATTTTATGAAGATAAACTAGTCAAAGTTGGCCCATTTGCTGTTTCGAAGAAATCAATTCTGCTGAAGTTATCCAACCTAGTCACTTTTGTAAGCTCTTAACTCTCAAATGGGCCAAAAAAAAAAAAAAGAAAAAGAAAAAAAAAAAACAAAAACACATAGTGTGAAAGTCTGAATGCAATGTTACAAGTCTCGTGTGCTAGCAATGAAAGAAAGAACAATTTTGCTAAAGCGGTTCTTCCAACAACCACTCATTTCTTGGCTGCAGTGGGCTGTTTCTGCACTCTTCCCGTTCATCCCCAAAATGTTAACTGTCATCTCCTGAAGCTAGGCTTTCTCTCCAGCGGCATATGTGTGAATTGGATGACTCTCCTTGCAAACAGTTGACATTTTGGCTGTTCTACTAACATGAAATCCCAACTATGAAAACATTAGCCTCCACGCTCCAAGATCCTGTATTGCCAGAGGCATTACATTTCCAAACTTAAAGAAGTACTAGTCCCTTATTGTTTTCCATCAGAGCAAACTGCCAGAGCCAGAATCTGTTCCACATATAAAACAGAATGACCTACTTTCCTGTGCCTCTGTTTTTATCTACACAAAACTGTACTACCCGCATTCCTGACAGCCATCTCCTGGCGATGGATCTTGCAAAGTATCCACCTTCTTAAGAAAAATTACTTGGCAGTAGATTAATAGAAGTTTGCAGTTTGCAGTGTAGTCACTCAGAAAGAAATAAAAGTTAAGTAAAATTAAAATACTTTGGGATTAAAAGCGGTGCCTTTGAACTCAGGCAGCCCTGTCCAAACTGCTAGTTTCTATCAATTAAGTTCCTTAAGCAAGTGCTTTCTTCTACTCAGAGCTTTCAAAGAACGTTCTGCTCTACAAAATGATTTATGTCTTTCATGAGCAAAGTTCCTTCTGGGTGAAGGGTGCAGTCAAGTTGTTATTGTTTCTCTGCAATTTTGGTAGGAATGCAAAATGAGGTCCCTAGATTAATTTCTTTATTTTTTGAAAGAATTGATCAGTCGCTGGTTGATGATATAAACCCAAAAGCTGAACCCAGTGGCTTGCTGTTTCCCAACCCACAGTTTTCAATCTTGAAGCTTCTTTGGCTCTTCATGCCCCTGCAGGCACAGTGTGTAATAATTACAACTTCTGAAAAATGCCGGCCAATATTCTGGCTCAAGGAGCAGAAAACCATGAAAGCAAAGACTGGATCAGCCAGTACGGAACACAATACTCTGTCTGTTCTGAACAGCCCGAAGAAAGCCACTTGTGAGCATTCACTTCTGCTGTTGCTTTACGTTCCTTCTATGAAACAAGTTTATATTTCTAACTAGGGGCGTTTCTACCCTCCCCCACTTCCTACAACTTTTCTGTACAGCAAGTTACAAATCAAAATATACGTGGGTAAACTGCAGAGGTTCCATTCTTGTCCCCCTGTCTGATAGAGTTGCAGTTAAACAAAAGAAATTGTGCACAAAAACTAAGCAAACTAAGCACAGTCATTATCTTTATGACATCCGTGCTTTGGACCTACAAGACACTCAACTGATGAGACTCAAGTCATGAACTTAGTTTTAGGAGACTTAGTCTTTCCATCATAGAATCCCCTGGCCTCTTCTTAGCATCTTTATCCCTCTCATTCACATAATGGCTGCTTTTCAAGGCTAAGTCCAGTTCCAAAGGGGGCAATGCTAGCACTCTGCTATTCTTTCTTTCTTTGTACATGCCTTTAGACATTTTAAACTAAGCCTTCTGTCAAGGCTGAATATATGTGAGATCTGAAATGCTACTCCTGGAAAGTGCAACCATCTTGGTATTTTATGAAATGGCACCCTTTCACTGATGTAAAAATCGAGATGTCTCATTACGTAAAATAAAAGACAGATCAAAATAAGGCATGGGCGTGAGGAGACTGAGATCAAGAATTCAAGCTTGGCTGGGTGCGGTGGCTCACACCTGTAGTCCCAGCATCTCGGGAGGCCGAGGCGGGCAGATCACTTGAGGCCAGGAGTTCGAGACCAGCCTGGGCAACATGGCAGAATCCCGTCTCTACTAAAAATACAAAAATTAGCCTGACATAGTGGTGCGTGCCTGTCGTCCCAGCTACTCAGGAGGCTAAGGCACAAGAATGGCTTGCAGAACCCAGGAGGCAGAGGCTGCAGTGAGCCGAGATTGCACCACTGCACTCCAGCCTGGGCAACAGAGTGAGATCCTGTGTCAAAAAAAAAAAAATTCAAACTCCCTAAAAAGAGGTTTACTTAGGTTTACTAATTTGGATCAGCTTCCAAATTAGAATCATGCATGGGAGAGCACAGGCATAATGCATCCCATGTTCAAAAAATTCAGCTGGGAGGAACACTCCTACCCTCCACTCGTATACGGTTAACACCGTCCTATCACCAGATTTTAAAACTATCTCAAGACAAACATCCGTCAGTTATTTCAAATTCTCTGTGTTCATCATTCCTCTGATTACATACATCATGCTTGAAGATGTCTTTAAAGCAAAGGAAAATAGGATAGGCTTTCTATAAAAAAATTTTCTCTACCCCAAATAATTGTGACGTTTTTCTCAAATGATACAAAGGGAGGAAATGGAAAATAATGAGAGTGGATGTGTTGTCATCTGGTAACTTCTGAGAGGGCCCAGCGTGCTCCCAGCCCCTTTGTAGCACCAGGTGGGCAGGTGCTAATACCTTTAATGGGCTGTCACTATAGGAACCCTGGTTAGGAGTCTCAACAAAACATCCTGGAATTGAATGTGCCCCAGAAGGAACTGCTTTACCTCCGCAACTGGAGGGTTGGGTCACTCCTTGGCTACTGACCCGAGGTAACGAACAAAGCATGAGCGGTCTCACTAACAATTATGTTTTATTGAGTCTTGTCAAATGGAGGCCATAGGCTTGTGAGACAGATGGTTTTCTTTTTGCAAACTAAGTTATCTTGAAAAATAAGTAAAAAGGAAGAAAGAGAGAGAGAAAGAGAAGGAGGGAGGGATGGCAGAAAGAAAGAAGAAGGGAAAGAAAAGAAAAAAGGAAGCTATGAGGCTTATCAGGAGTTATGCCAAGTTTCAGGCTTTTGAAATTTGAGACACCTGAATGCCACGCCTTTAAAACTCAGGTGTACAGTAAGGAACTATTTGGCTAGGTCATGGTATTGTTAACTTGGCAAAGAAAAGAAATTACTTTTCAAGTGCAATTTCAAGGGTGGGTACTAGGCTGTGAGGTACTCCAAGGAAACTTTGAGGAGTGGGGATTGATCCAAAGCTTCTGGGTTGACAAAGAAGGAATGTTGATTGCCAAAGGCCTTTCCAAGTCTGTGGTCCCTGAACTGGCTGTCAGATGTTACCTCAATTTTGGCTTTATGTTTTAATATCCTGCTTAGTTGAAAAGGCACAAATCACTACAAGCCCCAATGTTCACATATTTAAGTCCCTTGTGATCAAAAGAGATCTTTTATAGTAGCTGACATGGTGCTATAAGAGAAAACAATGCTACCTTTCCACTTGCTTGTTCCACCCAGTTACGAAGGCTGTGAGCTTTGATGTGTGAAGCAAGAAAACTCAGAACTAGGTCACTTCTGGAAATGCAAATGGAAACAGAGCAACACTGGTGAAAAAAAAAGGGTAACAGTCCTATTCACTGAGGCATTTGTTTCTAGAGACGAGGAGTGGCTCTCATAATATGTCACCCGGGCTTTCCTTCAACACCTCTGACTCAGTCTGTGCATTCACAGATCTATTGGAATGGTGGGTGCCATTCGCAGGCATATTTAATGCCAGCATTTTTTCTCTTTCACATTAAGTATGTCCTGGAGGTCTAAATGTTATGTGTGATGTATAAAAGGATACTAGGAGAGAAGGAGGTTGCTTCACCAACAGACGATCAGAAAGAGCAGAAGCTTTTATGCATATCATCAAAATACCCATCTGCTCCCATTTCCACTCCGCTGACATCAATGAAAAGACACCGGCTTTCCCTTTAGGCACACACACCTCTGAACACACAAAGCTTGCTCTAGACATTCACTATGAGCCAATTTCACCCGTTTAACAAAAATTGATAAGGCTGGAGAGTTGATGAGGCAGAAAAAGAGGCCACAGAGTGGTTTGCCATCCATGTATTCTAGGAAAAATTTTCTCTTCTGATTTTCTGGATGCTGAAGGAAAAGAGTTCTTGCAGCAACACTCAATTCCACTCGGGTGATCTCTAAAGATCCCGGACAGTGGAGAAATCGTTTGTAAAGGCATGGATGAAAATATTAAGTATACATACACCAGAAAAACAACCTCCTGGAATTCGCTTTCCGGAACGTTGTTATGAGACCAGTAGCTTTTTTCCATATAACCAAGAATGATAGTTGTCACTGGTCAGTTGGACATTGTCAGTAGGGAACCAAGGAGTATACAGTTGCAAAGTTTCTGCCTCCCCTTAACACTTTCAGTTGTGAAGCTGGGAGATGACTACTTTATAAATTATTACAAAATACATCAGAAATATCTCACTTTAGGAAAGGTAGCCAACTTAGAACGGAGGCGGGAAGCCAGAACCTGTACCACACACTTACTCATCTCTTGTTTCTGAAGTGGAGATTATGACAGCAATATAGCTACCTGGGAACTATGGTAATAAGCAGAAAGGCAAAATCCAGGACATAGGTTCTACACTTCAACCAGGAATCTCTATCTACATGTAACACGACCCTAAAGTTGAGGAAACATTGATGGTGTTGAATCAGAGAACTTACACCAAAAAAGGTTATTGATGTTAATAGTAGTCACCTCCCAAATTTTAGAAACAGAGAGGTAAAGCAACTTTCAATCTGGATCTCTAAACTAGAATACTTTTTTGTTCCCATGACTCCATTTTTTTTTTTTTTTTTTTTTTGAGATGGAGTCTTGCACTGTTGCCCAGGCTGGAGTGCAGTGGTGTAATCTCGGCTAACTGCAAGCTCCGCCTCCCGGGTTCACGCCATTTTCCTGCCTCAGCCTCCCGAGTAGCTGAGACTACAGGCGCCCACCACCACGCCCAGCTAATTTTTTGTATTTTTAGTAGAGACGGGGTTTCACTGTGTTGGCCAGGATGGTCTTGATCTCCTGACCTCGTGATCCGCCCACCTCGGCCTCCCAAAGTGCTGGGATTACAGGCGTGAGCCACCGTGCCCTGCCCCACGACTCCAACATTTTTCCAGTACATTCCAAGACCTTCAAAGCCAGAGAGTAGCGCTAAATAACACGGCTTGCCTTACTTACATATACGACAAATAAAACTTATATGGACAACTTCTGTGCGTGGCACAGATGGAGTAAGAATGACTGAACTTACTATATTATCTGAAAGAACTAAAAAGCTGGCAAAATATATGAAACAACTGTTTTCAAGACATTTGATATCAGACAATGAAGAACAGTGATATCTGAGATATGGGAAACAAATGGGACCTTTGACTGGCTGGAGCAAGTTTCCAGGGAGTGGTCCCCATGGGGAGGCGGTCTCCCTGACTCATGAGACATTGCCAGGGGTATGAGGAGGACAAAGCAGCTGGAATTTGCATGGCAGCATATGGAAGAGGTGAGAACTGCACAGAGCGAAGGTCTAAGATCTGCACGGGTCCCAACAGCATATTCACCTAAGTACTGTTCAACGCATGACCTATCCAAGACTGGGATATCTTCATTCCTCTTTGGAAAACAAAAACCAAAATAACCCAAAAAACTTAGCCATTAATTTAGAGTGCTGTATGTGGCAAAAATATCTTTTAAAAATGAAGACAAAATAAGGACTTTTTTAGATATACAGGAGCTGAATGTAGGCTGGGCACGGTGGCTCACGCCTGTAATCCCAACACCTTGGGAGGCTGAGGTGGGTGGATCACCTGAGGTCAGGAGTTCAAGACCAGCCTGGCCAACATGGCAAAACCCATCTCTACTAAAAATACAAAACTTAGCCAGGCGTGGCAGCGTGCGCCTGCAGTCCCAGCTACTTGGGAAGCTGAGGCACAAGAATTGCTTGACTCTGGGAGGTGGAGGTTGTGAGGTTGTGGCGAGCCGAGATTGTGCCATGCACTCCAGCCTGGACGAAAGAGCGAGACTCCATTTAAAAAAAAAGAAGCTGAAAGTATTCATCGCCAGCAGTCATGCCCTATAAGAAAGGTTTAAAATACTTTCTATTTTCCTTTTTGATTTTTTTTCTTTAACCCATGGGCTACTTGGAAGTGACTTACCTAGTCTCCAAAAATTTGGGGATTTTCCAAATATTTTTTAGCTGTTGATTTCCAGGTAGGTAGAAGGTAGGAGGATCCCTTGAGACCACGGAGGCAGAGGTTACAGTGAGCTGAGATGGAGCCACTGCACTCCAGCCTGGTGGTAGTGCCAGACCTTGTCTCAAAAAAAAAAAAAAAAAGCAAAGTACACACTTTTTTTCTGAGTACACACAGAGCATTTAACAAGATAGACTATATTTTGGCCCCAAAAACAAGTTTCAATAAATTTTCAAGGGTTCAAGAAAAAGTACGTTGTCTGACCACAATAGAATTAAATAGAAATCAATAGCTAAAAAATATTTGGAAAATCCTCAAATATTTGGAGACTAGGTAACACACTTCTAAGTAGTCCATAGGTTAAAGGAAAAAAAAATCAAAAGGGAAAATAGAAAGTATTTTAAACTGAATGAAAAAGAAAAAACAATGTATCAAAATTTTTAGGATGTAGTTAAAGCAGTACTTAGAGGGAAATATATAGTACTAGACACCACTAGTCAAGAAGAATTAAGGTTTCAAATCAATGCTCAGCTTCCATCTTAAACTAAAAATAGAAGAGCAAATGCAGCTCATGGTAAACAGAATAAAGGAAATTAAACGATAAAAGCAGAAATCAATGAAGGAGTAAACAGAAAAACTATACAGAAGAATCAATGAAATCAAAAGCTGGTTCTTTTCAAAAGCTAATAAAATCCATAATCCTTTAGCAGACTGATGGGAAAAACAAAAGAAGACACACATTACCAATATCAGAAATGAGAGAAGTGACATCACTACAGATTCTATAAATATTAAAATATTAGGGGAATATGAGGAGCAGCTTTATACCAATACATTGGATAACTTAGATAAAATAAACACGTTCACTGAAAGGTACAAATAATCAAATTCAAACAAGAAGGAATCAATGGCCTGAATAGCCTAAATCTTTTAAATACATTGAAGTTATAGTTAAAAACTTTCCCTGAAAGTAAATTCCAGATCGAGGTAGCTTCACTGGTGACTTCAATGAAACATTAATTAAAAAAAAATACCAATTCCACACAAAATCATCCAGAACAGTGAAAAGAAGAAAATAGTTCCTACTTCATGAAGATAGCTTTATTCTGATACCAGAGACCAAAGACAAGAAAACTGCAGAAAGCGAGCCCTCATGAATACAGACACAAAAGTTCTTAGCTAAATTTTAACCAATCAAATCCAATAACATATAAACAGGATTGCACAGGATGACAAAATTGGGCATATCCCAGAAATACAAGGTTAGATTATCATTCAAAAATCAATCAATGTGGCTGGGTGAAGTGGCTCACACCTATAATCCCAGCACTTTGGGAGGCCAAGGCGGGCAGATCACCTAAGGTCAGGAGTTCGAGACCAGTCCGGCCAACATGGTGAAACCTCGTATCTACAAAAAAAAAAAAAAATTAGCCGGGCATGGTGTCAGGCGCCTATAATCCCAGCTACTCGGGAGGCTGAGGCAGGAGAATCGCTTGAACCCAGGAGGCAGAGGTTTCAATGAGTAGAGATCATGCCACTGCACTCCAACCTGGGTGACAGAGCGAGACTCCGTCTCAAAACTAAAAAAAAAAAAAAAAACCAAATCAACCAATGTGAGATAACTGCATAGCCACATGCAAAATAGTGAAGTTGGATCCTTAGCATATATAAAAATTACCTCAAAATGGATCAAAGGCCTAAATTTAAGAGCTAACTGTAACATTCTTAGAAGAAAATACAGGAGCAAATCTTGAGGACCCTGGATTTGGAAACAACTTCTTAAATATGACAATGAAAGCAAAAAGCAAAATCAACCGAACAAAAAATAAGCTGGCTGGGATGGTGCACACTGCAGTCCCAGCTACTTGGGAGGCTGAGGAGATGGGATCGCTTGAGCCCAGGAGTTCAAGGCCAGCCTCTGTAACATAAATTAAACTTCATCAGGTGTATTTATTTATTTTTATTTTTATTTTTTGAGATGGAGTTTCACTTTTGTTACCCAGGCTGGAGTGCGGTGGCACTATCTTTGCTCACTGCAACCTCCGCCTCCCGGGTTCAAGCAATTCTCTTCACTCAGCCTCCCGAGTAGCTAGGATTACAGGTGCCAGCCACTACAACTGGCTAAATTTTTGTATTTTTAATAGAGATGGGGTTTCATCATGTTGGCCAGGATGGTCTCGAACTCCTGACCTCAGATGATACACCTGCCTCAGTCTCCCAAAGTGCTGGGATTACAGGCGTGAGCCACCGTGCCTGGCCAACTTCATCAAATGTAAAAACTGTAGTGCATCCAAGGACCCTATCAAGAGAGTGGAAAAACAACGCATAGAATGGGAGAAAATATTTCCAAATCATACATTCATAAGGATCTAGTATCCAGAATATATAAGGAACTCTTAAAACACTCAACAACAAAAAGACAAATAAACCAATTAAAAAATAGGCATAGGACATGACGAGACATGTCTCCGAAGAGATAAAAAACAGCCAATAGACACATGAAAAGGCAATCAACATTATTAGTCATTACAGATATATAGATCCACACCACAGTGACACGCCACTTCATACCCACTAGGATTGCCACAAGGGAAAAAAATTTAAAGAGGAAAATAAGTGTTGACCAGATTGTGGAGAAACTGGAATGCTCATACATTGTTGGTAGGAACGGTAAAATGGTGCAGCCACTGTGGAAATAATTCCTATATTAACTAGCAATTCTATTGTTAGGTATGTACCAAAAAGAATTTAAAACAGGTGTTCAAAGACTTGTACATGAATGTTCATAGCAGCTCTATTCAAGATGGATAAATAGATAGATGAAAGATTTTTAAAAACCCAAATATCCATAAACAGATGAATGCATAAACAAAATGTGGTATATCTAGGCAATTGGATATTACTCACTCATAAAAAGGAATTAAGTACTAATACACGCTACAACATGGATGAACCTCAACAACATCACACTAAATGAAGGAGGCCACACACAAAAGGCCACATATTGTATGATTCAGTTTATAAGAAATATCTAGAATAGGCAAGTCCATAGAGACAGCAAGCCAATTAGTAGTTACACAGACTGGGAGGAGAAAGGAATGCAGTGACTACTAATGAGTATGAGATTTCTGTGGGTGATGATCAAAATATTTTGGAACTAAGTCATGATGATGGTTGTACAATGTTGTAAATGTAGTTAATGCTACTGGATTGTATACCTTAAAATGGTTTAAATGGTAAGTTTTGTGTTATATGTATCTCACTATAATTTTTCTAAAAAAAATGCAATTCATCATAGTAACAGTCTAAAAATGAAAATCTTTTTAACATCTCAATAGATGCCAAAAAAGCGTTTGACAAAATCCAACATCTGTTCCTGATCATAATTCTCAACAAATTAGGAAAAGAAAGGAAATTCCTCAAGTAGGTAAAAAGGCATCTATAAAAACAAAAAAACAAAAAAAACAAAAAACAAAAAACCTAAAGCTAGCTGGGCACAGTGGCTCATGCCTATAATCCAGCACTTTGGAAGGCTGAGGCAGGTAGATAGCTTTGAGCTCAGGAGTTCAAGCTTAGCCTGGGCAATATGGTGAAAACTTGTTTCTACAAAAAATACAAAAATTAGGCCGGGCGCGGTGGCTCACTCCTGTAATCCCAGCACTTTGGGAGGCTGAGATGGGCGGATCACGAGGTCAGATGGAGACCATCCTGGCTAACACGGTGAAATCCCGTCTCTACTAAAAATACAAAAAATTAGCCGGGCGTGGTGGCGGCGCCTGTAGTCCCAGCTACTCGGGAGGCTGAGGCAGGAGAATGGCGTGAACTCGGGAGGCGGAGCTTGCTGTGAGCCGAGATCGCGCCACTGCACTCCAGCCTGGGTGACAGAACGATGAGTCTCAAAAAAAAAAAAAAAAAAAAAAAAAAAAAAAAATTAGCCTGGCATGGTGGTGGTACACATCGGATCGCGCCACTGCACACCATACTTAAAGGTGAAAAACTGCGTTTTTGCACCTAAGATCAGTTAACAAGGCAAGGATGTCCATACTCATGATTTCTATTCAACATTGCATTAGGCCAGGTGCGGTGGGTCAGGCCTGAATCCCAGCACTTTGGGAGGTGGAGGTGGCCGGATCGCTTGAGCCCAGGGGTTTGAGACCAGCCTGGTAAACATGGCGAAACCCCATCTCTACTAAAAATACAAAAATTAGCTGGGCGTGCTGGCGCATGCCTGTAATCTCAGCTACTCCGGAGGCTGAGGCGGGGGAATCGCTTGAACCTGGGAGGCGGAAGTTGCAGCGAGCCAAGATCGCACATACTCCAGCCTGGGCGACAGCGTGAGACTCCATCTCAAAAGAAAAAAAGAATATTTTTTATATGTCTGGATTATTTCATTTCAGGAAATTTTATCACAGTTATACATGCACAGTTTTAAAATATCAACTTGTTCTAAAAGGTTGGTTATGAAAAATAGAAATGCCTGGCCCAATTATAGAGCAACTTTCTGCTTCAGAGGCAGCCACTATTAAACACTATTTCTAAATAACAAAAATAAATCTTTGAACTTTTTTTAGTGTTTGTCCTTAGGAATGCTGAAGATTTAGATTTCTCTCCTTTCCACCACTCCTATTCCTCACTCTCTCTCTCTTTCTTTTTTTTTTGAAAAGGAGTCTCACTTGGTCTATCCCTGTATTTTTCCATTCCCCTGATATAGTTGTATTATCAATTCAGATAACTATATTCAGAACTTGTTTTTTGTAACTATATTATTATGACTAGGAAATGTCATTCACAGCTGAATACGTGTTACAGGCCGAATCATAGGCCTCTTCCCTAAATTCGTATGTTGAAGTCCTAACACCTAGTACCTTAGCATGTGACTGTATTTGGAGATAGGGCCTTTATTTAATTTATTTATTTATTTATCTATCTATTTATTTATTTTTGAGATGGAGTCTCGCTCTGTTGCCCAGGCTGGAGTGCAGTGGTGCAATCTCGGCTCGCCACAACCTCCAACCTCCGTCTTTCAGGTTCGAGCGATTTTTCTGCCTCATCCTCCCAAGTAGCTGAGACTACAGGCGCATGCCACTGTGCCCAGCTAATTTTTTGTATTTTTAGTAGAGACGAGGTTTCACCATGTAGGCCAGGCTGGTCTCAAACTCCTGACCTCGTGATCTGCCCGCCTCAGTCTCCCAAAGTGCTGGGGTTACAGGTGTGAGCCACCGCGCTGGGCCAGGGCCTTTATTTTTAATTTTTATTTTTATTTGAGACAGGGTATCACTCTGTCACCTAGGCTGCAGTGCAGTGGCACAGTCATGGCTCACTGCAGCCTCAACTTCCTGAGCTCAAGCCATCCTCCCGCCTCAGCCTCCCGAGTAGCTGGGACTACAGGCACATGCCATCATGCCCAGCTAATTTTTTTTTATTTTTCAAGAGACAGGGTCTGGCTATTTTGCTCAGGCTGGTCTCTAACTCCTGGGCTCAAGCAATCCTCCTGCCTCAGCCTCTTAAAGAGTTGGGATTATAGGTGTGAACCACTGCTCTGGCCATAGGGCCTTTAAACAGGTGATTGAGGCCCCAAGGGTGGGCTCGAATCCAGTATGACTGGTGTCCTTATAAAAACAGGAGATTAGGACACAGACACACACAGAGGAAAGACGATACGAAGACAGAGGGAGAAGATGGCCATTTGTAAGCCAGGGAGAGAGACCACATGAGAAATCAACACTGCTGACATCTGGATGCAGAACCAGACCTTTTTTTTTTTTTTTTTTTTTGTAAGACAGAGTCTCACTCTGTCACCCAGGCTGGAGTGCAGTGGCTCAATCTCAGCTCACTATCAGTTTGTTGATATTTTGTTATGGCAGCCCAAACTAAGACGCTATATATATATATATATATATGGTGCTTTTTTCTGAAATTTATCTTCCAACTCCTTTCGGGTTTTTCAATTCTGCTACTATCCTTCTTTTTTCTTTCTTTTTTTTTTGGAAATGAAGTCTTGCTCTGTCACCCAGGCTGGAATGCAGTGGCGATCTCGCCTCACTGCAACCTCCACCTCCCAGGTTCCAACAATTCCCCTGCCTCAGCCTCCTGAGTAGCTGGGATTACAGGTACCCACCACCATGCCCAGCTAATTTTTGTATTTTTAGTAGAGACAGGGTTTCACCATGTTGGCCAGCCTGGTCTTGAACTTCTGACCTCAGATGATCTGCCCTCCTAGGCTTCCCAAAGTGCTGGGATTACAGGTGTGTGCCACCATGCCCAGCCACAGTTCCACTATTATTTCTATGAGCACTTTTCACCTTTTCTTCCCTTCCTTCCTTCCTTCCTTTTCTTTCTTTCTTTCTCTGTCTCTTTCTTTCTTCTTTCTTTCCTCTCTTTCTTTCTCTCCCTCTCTCTCTCTTTCTTTTCTCTCCCCTCCCTCCCTCCCTCCCTCCCTCCCCCTCTCCCTCCCTTCCTTCCTTCCTTCCTTCCTTCCTTCCTTCCTTCCTTCCTTCCTTCCTTCCTTCCTTCCTTCCTTCCTTCCTTTTGTTCTTTCCTTTGAGACAGCGTCTCACTATGACACCCAGGCTGGAGTGCAGTGGCACAATCTCAGCTCACTGCAACCTCCGCCTCCCAGGCTCAAGCGATCCTCCCACCTCAGCCTCCGAAGTAGCTGGAACTGCAGGCATTCACCATCACTCTTGGCTAATTTCTTTTTAAATTGTTTTGGTAGATAGAGGGTCTCACTATATTGCCCAGGCTGGTCTTGAACTCCTGGGTCCAAGCAATCCTCCTGCCTTGGCCTCCTAAAGATCTGGGATTAGGCATGAGCTACCACTCCTAGCAGGAGCACTTCTCACTTCCGCCGCTTCTCTCCTCTCCCAGGTGGATGAGAAGATTCTTTGAGGAAAACCTTGACAACTTTCACATCCCTCATGGATCCTTCTTTACTCACCTTTCCTCTCAAAAAGAACTTTTTAATTTTCTGAATGTTCCTGAACAATTTTTGTTTCTAGTTTTCTGGCTATTGTCTTATCTCCCTGAGTTTGCTGATCCTTGTCTTCTCATTCTTGAGAAGCACACTAAGCCCAGCTTACAAGTCTATGCTTTTGGGAAGAGCTTATCCTCTCTAATCTTCACATAGGATGATCTGGCTGGGCTTTCATCTTGCAAAATCCCTGATGTCAGCATCTTTTGGTCTTTGGGCTCAGAAGGGTCAACCCTCCACAGTGGACTCTGCCATACTCCCATGTAGAGGGTTCTGTGCCTTGCTGTCGGGACCCTGGGGGGCTGAGCGAGCCTAGGAAGGCTCAGGGCAGTGTGCCTCAACACTGTTTGTATATCTTCACTTAATCCTCCTATTTTCAGTATAGTCACCCTGCTCTCAACTATGCTGGTATCCTCCAGGCCAGAGACCTTTAGTTTTAGCCTCTGAAGAAGAGACACCCTCAGTCTCTGTCAGGATAGCGAAGGACTGTCACTTGGCTCTGCAGATTCAAGGACTTTTTAGCTCCATCATTATCCCCACTTTCAGGGCGCCCAATGCCACCCATCCGCATGCATTTTGCAGGTTCTTAAATTTAAATGGAATTACATCTTGGAGTCCTGCACTAGCAGCTTTCGATTCAGTTTCCTCTGGTCTGCCGAATCGGTTATCACTTTCATATCTGTTTTCTAGCTTGCTAAATTTTGCTGTTGTTTTTCTCTCTCTTGTTCTCTTCCTCCTTGGGAGTTCATGCCAAAACAGACAAAAATTCCTTTTATTGTCATTTAGTTTCAGAAGGCCTCGAAGATACATGTGTATCCTTTGTTTTCACCATCTTTAAACAGAAATCATCTAAAAGTAACGTTGATAATCCGGCAGAAGGAGAAAGGGGCAGAAATTATGGTTCACCTATGAATTTGAGTATTGTGCATTCATTAAAAGAGGTGTTTGCTATGAATTTTCAATAGTAAAAAGAAAACTTTTAAAATAATGTTTGTTGATTTTAAAGATGTTATAAGATTGTATATATAGGATTATTTCACCAACTTTTTAAATATTCGTGGGAAAAGTGAGGGTAAAAATATACTCATTTATTTGCTCATGGTTAATGGATAGGATTATGGAGGACTTTGTTTTATTTCTGTAATTTATACATTTTCACAATGTAAATACTACTTTGTTTTTCTTATCATTAAATGGATTGTTCAATAATATGTAATTACTGTGGAAAAGGTAGATAATACGTAAAAAGAAGATACATACACACATAGTTTTTTTGTTTTTTGTTTGTTTGAGACAGAGTCTCGCTCTGTCGTCCAGGATGGAGTGCAATGGCATAATCTCGGCTCACTGCAACCTCCGTCTCCCGAGTTCAAGCAATTCTCCTGCCTCAGCCTCCCTCAGCTGGGATTACAGGTGTGTATCATCACGCCTGGCTAATTTTTGCATTTTCAGTAGAGACAGGGTTTCACCATGTTAGCCAGGCTGGTCTCAAACTCTTGACTTCAGGTGATCTACCCGCCTAGGCCCCCCAACGTGCTGGGATTACAAGGGTGAGCCACCACGTCCGGCCCACACATAGTTTTTTAAAAAATTACTCCAAAGGCCATCAGAGTTAAAAACTGTTAATATGTTAATATATGTTTTCCTCCAAGTAAATTTACATACTACTTTTATAATGAAAACAGTACTATTCTTCCTCTTTGCGTCCACTGCTGGAGTCTTAACCTCACTAACGGACTAATGTAAGAAAGTCTAGTTTGAAGTCACTGTTAAAATACAATTGTTATTTGGAAGGAAATGGGAGATTCCTGGGAGCCTCTTAGCTTTCTCACCTAAGTCAACAGAAAGGATTGGCTTACTAGATTTGCTAATTATCAGCCTGAAAGACAAAAGGACCTCATACAAATTCCCGGAGACCATCAAAAGGATGAGAGACAATGGGGACGTGATGGTGGAGACTTCTACATGGGCGCACTGGCGGAGGTGAGTGCCCCTTGGGGAGGCGTTGCCAAGATTTGCCTGCTTTACTTAGGATCAGTACTGCATATCAGCAAACACATGCTATATGTGTCCTATAGAGCGATACCACTAGCCGACCTGTGAAACAGGAATTGGGGGAAAACAGCTAATGTTTGATTAAGATGATGGGTTTCTGCATCGGCTTGAGAGAAGCAGTCTCTTTTTTTTTTTTTTTTTTTTTTTTTGAGACAGAGTCTGGCTCTGCCGCCCAGGCTGGAGTGCAGTGGCCGGATCTCAGCTCACTGCAAGCTCCGCCTCCCGGGTTCACGCCATTCTCCTGCCTCAGCCTCCCGAGTAGTTGGGACTACAGGCGCCCACCACCTCACCCGGCTAGTTTTTTGTATTTTTTAGCAGAGACGGGGTTTCACCGTGTTAGCCAGGATGGTCTCGATCTCCTGACCTCGTGATCCGCCCGTCTCGGCCTCCCAAAGTGCTGGGATTACAGGCTTGAGCCACCGCGCCCGGCCAGCAGTCTCTTTTTAAAATGACAAACGCATTCATTATCCCTGGCTTCCTGCTGCCACGGCATTTAAACTAGTGATCTTTAGACAGCATTCCTCTGTCCACGGTCCCCACCGCGAGGCAGCCCCAGAGAATGGACAATGTGCATTTGCGATCCATGGCATTTTGAGAATGTCATGGTGGCCTGCAAATGTAACAGGGATATTTGTGATGCTCCATTTCAACTCCTATTATTGAAGCAGACAGGGCTACCTGGTGCATTTTATTTTTTACTAATGAGTTTTGAACTTACTTCTTTTTGTTTTGATTTGGAACACTGAAAACCACACTAAATTTACAAGTCTACTCCTTAATAGATCAATCAGTTAGGTGGGACTTGCTGGGTTAGTTTTGGTTCCTAAATTGTAATTGAGTCAAAAGGAATGAGTGCCTTGGCCTCTTACAGGTCTTTTAATCATTTCTTTGCACTATCTCTTTCTCAGCCCAATTTTCTTTCTTTTTCTCACTTTTTGTTAGGTTGCTGTCTTTTATCAGTCTGTTTATTTGAAAAAGGAAAACAGAAATTGTTACTGGCCATTCAGTGTGAAAACAACAGCCTCATCTTTATCACCAGATAATTAAAAAAAAAAATCCCTTAGCTGTCATTAAGTAATCTCATCTGCCCGATATTGCTTTTTAAGATCCTATCTAAATGAATTACAAACAGCAAAATTGTAAAAGAATTAATTTAGAGACAGAAGGTATTGGTAATCCCTTCTTCCTGTTTGACAATGGATTTCGTTTGCAGAGGCTGAAAACAATCATTAACATCAATTTAAATGCTTATTTACTTTACAGTGGTTAACTATAAAGTGACCTTTGAAGAAGGGTATGTTTTGGAAAGCTAAGTACTAAAACTGGCCTGCCAACCGTTTTGGGGATGAGTTTTAAATATTTTACTCAGTTTACTGAGGAACTGACCATTCTACAAACTTCAATAATTCAAATAACCTTCAACTTTTTAAAAAAATCATAAAAATGACTCGTATGAAGTTTTTTAGGTTGCTACTAGGTCTGACCAAATAATGCAATATTTAGCATTCTTGTGGAAATGAAATTTGAGGCTGGGGGCAGTGGCTCATGTCTGTAATCCCAGCACTTTGGGAGGCCGAGGCGGGTGGATCATCTGAGGTCAGGAGTTTGAGACCAGCCTGGCCAACATGGTGAAACCCCGTCTCTACTAAAAATACAAAATTAGCTGGGTGTAGTGGCGTGCACCTATAATCCCAGCTACTCAGGAGGCTGAGGCAGAACAGCTTGAACCCAGGAGGCAGAGGTTGCAGTGAGCCAAGGTCACACCATTGCACTCCAGCCTGGGCAACAAGAGTGAAATTCCATCTCAAAAAAAAAAAAAAAAAAAAAAAAGGAGAGATAGACTGGCTGATTGCAGGAGAAATGTCTGAAGTAAAATAAAGGAGATGACTTTCCTCCCCCCCTTTTTTTTTTGAAGAAAAGGCAGTATAATTATTTTCTTGAAACTTCATTCTTTAGAGAGATTCTATTTGACTGCTTAATAGACTAGGAAACACGCAGAGCATTGTATGTATCAGATATTGCTCTAAAAGTTTTACAGAACACCCTTAGACAACACACTGAGGTTAATGCTATAATCCACCTTCCTCCAACCCCTTTTTAAACTTAATAAACTGTTTTTTTAGAACAGTTTTAGGTTCACAGCAAAACTGAGCAAAAAGTAGAAAATTCCCATACACCCCTTCCCCCAACACACACACAGCCTCAACTAATACCCACATTTCACACTAGAGTGGCACTTTTGGTGCAGTCCAGGAACCTACACTGGCTGTCGTTATCACCCAAAGTCCATGGTTTACAGTAGGGTTACTGTTTGTGTTGTATATACTCATATCCACCATTTTATTTATTTATTTATTTATTTATTTATTTATTTATTTATTTTGAGACGGAGTCTCGCTGTGTCTCCCAGGCTGGAGTGCAGTGGCGTGATCTGGGCTCACTGCAAGCTCCGCCTACCGGGTTCACGCCATTCTCCCGCCTCAGCCTCCCAAGTAGCTGGGACTACAGGCACCCGCCACCACGCCCAGCTAGTTTTTTGTATGTTTAGTAGAGACGGGGTTTCACCGTGTTAGCCAGGATAGTCTCGATCTCCTGACCTCGTGATCCACCCGCCTCGGCCTCCCAAAGTGCTGGGATTACAGGCTTGAGCCACCGCGCCCGGCCACCATTGTATTTATTATACCAACAGAATCATTTCACTGCCCTAGACATCCTTAGCCTATTCATACCTCCTTCCTCCCAACCCCTGGCAACTAGTCATCTTTTTACTATCTCGTTGCCTTTTCCAGGGTGTCACATAGTTGGAATCATACACTATATAGTTTTTTCAGACAGGTTTGTTTCACTTAGTAATAATACATTGACATTTTTCCCATGTCTTTTTGTGTCTCGATAGTTTATTACTTTTAGTGCTGAATAATATTCTATTATCTGTATGTACCACAGTTTATTTATCCATTTATCTACTAAAGGACAACCTGGTTGCTTTCAAGTTTGGGTAATTAGAAATACAGGTGCTATCAATATCGATGTGCAGGATTTTGCGTGAACATAAGTTTTCAATTCGTTTGGATAAATTCCAAGAAACAAAACTGATGAATTGTATGGTGAAGAATATTTAGTTTTGTAAGAAACTGCTGACTAGGCAAGGTGGTTCCTGCCTCTAATTCCAATATGTTGGGGAGGCCAAGGCGTATGGATTGCTCATGTCTCATATTATAAGAGTAATTTGTGTCTTCTCTCTTAGTTAGCCTGGTTAAAGGCTTATCATTTTATTAATCTTTTCAGAGTCAGGTTTTGGTTTTGTTGAGTTTCTCTATTGATTATCATTTTCAATTTTATGATTTCTGTTCTAATTTTATTTCTTTTCTTGTGTTTATTTTGGATTGAATTTGCTCTTCTTTTTCTAGTGTCCTATGGTGGAAGCTTAAATAATTGATGTTAAATTGTTCTTTTTTTCTAATACAAGCAATCAGTGCTGTAACTGTCCCTCTAACCACTGCTTTTGCTGCATTCCATAAATTTTAATAAGTTGTATTTCCGCTGGGCGCGGTGGCTCATGCCTGGAATCCCAGCACTTTGGGAGGCCGAGGCGGGTGGATCACCAGGTCAGGAGTTCAAGACCAGCCTAGCCAATATGGTGAAACCGCCGTCTCTACTAAAAAAAATATGAAAATTAGCCAGGCGTGGTAGTGCATCCCTGTAGTCCCAGCTACTCGGGAGGCTGAGGCAGGAGAATCGCTTGAACTCGGGAGGCGGAGGTTGCAGTGAGCAGAGATTGTGCCACTGCACTCCAGGCTGGGCAACAGAGTGAGATTTCGTCTCAAAAAAAAAAAAAAGTCATATTTCCATTTATTTCAAAATATTTAGTTTCTTGAGATTTATTTCACTCATTTGTAATTTAGAAGTGTGCTGTTAAATCTCAGTATTTTGGGAATTTCCAGCTATCTTTCTGTTGTTGATTTCTAGTTTAATTCTACTGTGGCCTGAGAGCAAACATGATATGATTTATAATTTAAAAAATTTGTTCGTGACCAGCCTGGCCAACCTGGTGAAACTATATCTCTAATAAAAATACAAAAATTAGCTGGGAGTGATGGCAGGTACCTGTAATCCCAGCTACTTGGGAGGCTGAAGCAAGAGAATTGCTTGAACCCGGGAGGCGGAGGCTGCAGTGAGCCGAGATTGTGCCATTGTACTCCAGCCTGGGAGACAAGAGCGAGACTTTGTCTCAAAAAAAAAAAAAAAAAAAAAAATTGTTAAGATCTGTTTTATGCCCCAGAATATGTTCTGCTCTATCTAGGTGAATGTTCCATATGAGCTTGAGAAGAATGTGTAATCTGTTGCTGTTGGATGAAGCCGTCTACAGATGTCAACTATATCTAGTTGTTCAATAGTGTTGTTGCATTCAACTACGTCCTTACTGATGTTCTGCCTTCTTGATCTGTCCATTTCTGATAGAGAATTGTTGAAGTCTCCAATTATAATAGTAGATACATCTTCTTATCCTTGTAGTTCTATCAACTCAAGAACTCATGTATTTTGTAGTTTTTGTTTGTTTGTTTGTTTGTTTTGGGACTGAGTCTCGCTCTGTTGCCCAGGCTGAAGTTCTCTTGGCTCACTGCAACCTCCGCCTCCTAGATTGAAGTGACTCTCCTGCCTCAGCCTCCCAAGTAGCTGGAACTACAGGTACGTGCTACCACACTTGGCTATTTTTGGTATTTTTAGTAGAGATGGGGTTTCATCATGTTGGCCAGGCTGGTCTCAAACTCTTGACCTCAAGCGATCCGCCCACCTTGGCCTCCCAAAGTGCTAGGATTACAGGTATTAGCCACTGGGCCCAGCTAGAACTCATGTATTTTGAAACTCTGTTGGTAGGTGCACACATGTTAAAGATTTGTATGTCTTCTTTGAGAACTGACCCGTTTATCATCATCTTTATCCCTGATAATTGTCTTTGCTCTGAAGTCTGCTCTGAGATTAATATTTCTACACCCACTTTCTTTTTATTCGTGCTAGACATTTTCTTTTTCCATTCCTTTACTTTCTAATCTATATCTATCTTTATATTTAAATTGGATTTATTGCAGACAACATACAGTTAAGTCTTGTTTTCTTCTCCACTCTGACAATCTCTGTCTTTTAATGGTGTATGTAAGACACTCATGTTTAACCCTGTTCCTATTTGCCCGGAGAATAATGACACCTGCAGCTGCAGCCTTTAACCCAAGAGAACTTTGCCACAAAATAGTTTGCTTTTATTATTATTTTCACATCGCTCTAGTATATTGACTTTGGAAACAAAGACATCGTCCTATTTCTAGCATTCTGGTCTTAGTAGTGATATTTCCATTTAGAAAATATAGTAATTCTCCATTGCTGAAAATGGCAAGTCCTAGAAAACGTAGCATTCCTACACGTGATGTTAACATTGTCCTCAAAGAGTTGTGGCCAAGATTCATTTGATGAATCCTATTTTTCTGAAATAGATGATTCTGATGATTCAGATGATTCTGATGTTAGTTCTGTTTAGAAATAACTCGAAGATCAGTTTTTACATTTTATTTTCACATTGAAAATCAGTCATATTTGCTTCAGCCTCAAAGAGCGTGTTTATGTAAAATTAAATGAGCACTGGCTTCTAAATGGGAAAAGGGTTAAACTGATTATTTATCTGGTTGGATTAATATCTACCATATTTGTTATTATTTTCTATTTTTTTGCCTTTGTTCTTTCTTATTTTTGTCTTTCACATTTTTTCTACTTTTTTTTTTTTTTTTTTTGAGACAGAGTCTCGCTCTGCCGCCCAGGCTGGAGTGCAATGGCCGGATCTCAGCTCACTGCAAGCTCCGCCTCCCGGGTTCACGCCATTCTCCTGCCTCAGCCTCACGAGTAGTTGGGACTACAGGCGCCCGCCACCTCGCCCAGCTAATTTTTTGTATTTTTAGTAGAGACGGGGTTTCACCGTGTTAGCCAGGATGGTCTCGATCTCCTGACCTCGTGATCCGCCCGTCTCGGCCTCCCAAAGTGCTGGGATTACAGGCTTGAGCCACCGTGCCCGGCCATTTTTTCTACTTTTAATAATTTTCCATTGAGTATTTATATGATGGAATTTTTTCTCCTTTCTTAGCATACTAATTTTATTTTTCTTTTACTTCTTTTTAATGGTTACCCTAGAGCCCTACAGTTTGCATTATGCATTTACCACGAATCCGATTCACCTTTTTTTTTTTTTTTTTTAACGGAGTCTTGCTCTGTTGCCCAGGCTGGAGTGCAGTGGTGTGATCTCAGCTCACTGCAACCTCTGCCTCCTGGGTTCAAGCGATTCTTCTGCCTCAGCCTCCCGAGTAGCTGGGACTACAGGCACATACCACCACACGCAGCTAATTTTTGTATTTTTAGTAGAGACGGGGTTTCACCATATTGTCCAGGCTGGTCTTGAACTCCTGCCCTCGTGATCCATCTGCCTCGGCCTCCCAAAGTGCTGGGATTACAGGCATGAGCCATCGCTCCCGGCCCCAATCCACTTTCATATAACACTATGACACTTCACAGGTTTTGCGAGTACTTTGTAATAACTAAATATTTCCAATTCCTACCACTTATTCCTTGTATCATTGCTGCCATTCATTTCACTTTTACATAAATAAATAAATGTACATATATTTAAATACATTTTTGCTATTGGTATTTTGAACAAACTTATCTGTTAGATCAATTATGAATGAGAAAAATGGGCCGGGCACAGTGGCCCATGCCTATAATCTCAGCACTTTGGGAGGCTAAGGTGGGAGGATCACCAGAGATCAGGAGTTCGAGACCAGCCTGTCCAACATGGTGAAACCCCGTCTCTACTAAAAAAAAAAAAAAATTACAAAAAAAATTAGCCAGATGTGGTGGCAGGTGCCTGTAATCCTAACTACTTGGGAGGCTGAGGCAGGAGAATTGCTTGAACCTTGGAGGCGGAAGTTGTAGTGAGCCAAGATCCTGCCACTGCACTCCATCTTGGGCGACAGAGCGAGACTCCATCTCAAAAAAAAAAAAAAAAAAAAAGAGAAAAATGAAAGTTTTTATTTTACTTTCTGACCTATGTCATTTTCTTTCTCTCAGAAGAACTTCTTAACATTTCTTGAAGGTCTGCTGGCAACAGATTCCCTCAATTTTTATTTATCTGAAATAGTCTTTATTTTTTTTTCACTTTTAAGGATAATTTCACAGGGTACAAAATTCTAGATGGGTGTTTTTGCTTTTTTTATTCTTCTAGTACTTTAAATATTTCACACCAGGCATGGTGGCTGACGCCTGTATTCCCAGCACTTTGGGAGGCCGAGGCGGGCAGATCACGAGGTCAGGAGATCGAGACCATCCTGGCTAACATGGTGAAACCCCATCTCTACTAAAAATATAAAAAATTAGCCGGGAGTGGTGGCGGGCGCCAGTAGCCCCAGCTACTCAGGAGACTGAGACAGGAGAATGGCGTGAACCCGGCAGGCGGAGCTTGCAGTGAGCTGAGATCTTGCCACTGCACTCCAGCTGGGGCTCTGTCTCAAAAAAAAAAAAAAATTTCACTCGTTCTTGCATGGTTTCCGATAAGTTGGATATACTTCTTTTAATTTTTTTCATTTTGGAGTGTTTTTATAGAGACTAAGCCTCGCTATGTTGCTGTATTAGTCCGTTTTCACGCTGCTGATAAAGACATACCTGATCCTGGGCAATTTACAAAAGAAAGGTTTATTGGACTTACAGTTCCACGTGGCCGGGGAGGCCTCACAATCATGGCATTAGGTGAAAAGCACACGTCACATGGTGGCAGGCAAGAGAAGAGGGTAGCTGGGCACTGCGGCTCACATCTGTAATCCCAGCACTTTGGGAAGCCGAGGTGGGAGGATCACGAGGTCAGGAGATCGAGACCATCCTGGCTAACACGGTGAAACCCCGTCTCTACTAAAAATACAAAAAACTAGCCAGGCGTGGTGGTGGGCACCTGTAGCCCCAGCTACTCGGGAGGCTGAGGCAGGAGAATGGCGTGAACCCAAGAGGCGGAGCTTGCAGTGAGCCAAGATCGGCCCTTTGCACTCCAGCCTGGGCGACAGAGGGAGACTCCGTCTCAAAAAAAAAAAAAAGAGAGAGAGAGAGAGAGAGAGAGAGAGAGAGAGAGAAGAGGGCCTGTGCAGGGAAACTCCCATTTTTAAAGCCATCAGATCTCATGAGACCCACTCGTTACCATGAGAACAGCACGGGAAAGACCCTCCCCCATGATTCAGTCACCTCCTGCCAGGTTCCTCCCACAACGTGGGAATCCTGGGAGTCACAGTTCAAGATGAGATTTGGGTGGGGACACAGCCAAACCCTATCAGTTGCCCAGGATAGACTTGAATTCCTGTCCCTAAGCAATCCTTCCACCATAGCCTCTTGAGTAACTGTGACTACACAGATATAATTATTTATTTATTTTTTATTTTTTGAGATGGAATTTTTGCTCTTGTTGCCCAGGCTGAAGTGCAATGGCATGATTTCGGCTCACTGCAACCTCTGCCTCCTGGGTTCAAGCAATTCTCCTGCCTTAGCCTCCGGAGTAGCTGAGATTACAGGTGCCTGCCACCATGCCTTGCTAATTTTTGTATTTTTAGTAGAGACGGGGTTTCACAATGTTGGCTAGGCCGGTCTCAAACTCCTGACCTTAGGTGATCTGCCTGCCTTGGTCTCCCAAAGTGTTGGGATTACAGGCATGAGCCACTGCGCCTGGCCAGATTTAACTCTTATCTTTTATCTTTTTTGTTTGTTTGTTTGTTCTGTTTGTTTATTTTTGAGACAGGGTCTCTCTCTGTCGCTGAGGCTGGAATGCAGTGGTGTGATCTCAGCTTACTACAACCTCCACTTCCCAGGCTCAAGCAATCTTTCCACTTCAGCCTACTGAGTGACTGGGACTGCAGGTACGCACCACAGCCAGATAATTTTTTGTAAAGATGGGATTTTGCCATGTTGCCCAGGTTGGTCTCGAACCCCTGGACTGAAGTGATCTGCCCACCTCAGCCTCCCAAAATTGTGGGATTACAGGTGTGAGCCACTGCACCTGGCCTAATTCTTATCCTTGCTCCTCTATAGGTAAGATGTTCTTTCCCTCTCATTTTTTTCAAGATTTTTAAAGTCTTTTATTTTTCTGAAGTTTGAATATGATATGCTCAGGTGTAGTATTTTGTTTTTTGTTTGTTTGTTTGCTTGTTTCAGCATTTCTCTTGCTTAGTATTCTCTGAGCTTCCTGAATCTGAGGTGTCTGACATTAATTTGGGGGAATTCTGTTATTATTGCTTCTAACATTACTTCTGCTCCTTTCTCCTTCCTCTCCTTGTATTCCTCTCTCATATAAAGTACACCTGTTGTAGCTGTCTCACTGTTCTCAGATAATCTGTTCTGACTTTTTATCAGTCTTTTTTCTCTTTGCTTTTCAGTTTTGGAAGTTTCTATTGTTATATCCTCAAATGTAGACATTAGTGTCCAGTTTACTAATGAGCCCATCAAAGATATTCTTTGTTTCTATTAGAGTGTTTTTTATCTCCAGCATTTCTTTTTAATTCTCTCTTAGAATTCTTTTTCATTCTCCATCTCTCTGCATGTTCTGCTTCTTTCATTAGCACCCTTAGACTATTAATCATAATTTCAACAAAATCTTGGCCTGGTAATTCCAACATTCCTGCCATATTTGACTCTGGTTCTGATGCTTGTTCCATCTGTTCAAACTGTGTTTTTTACCCTTCAGTATGTCTTGTAATTTTTTGAAAAGTGGGCATGACGTACTGGGTGAAAGGAACTGTGGGAAATTGGCATTTAGTAACGTACTGGTCAGGTGAGGGAAAAGCGCTCTACAGTTCTATGATTAGTCTCAGCCTTTGGTGAGCCTGTGCTCCTGGACTGTGAACTTCATCAGTGTTTCTCAGTTGTGTGTGTTTTTTTTTCTCTTATGTGGGACAAGATGCCTAAAGGGGGCTGAGGTTGGGTATGTCCCTTCCCCCATGTGGAAGGCTAGAGGGAACTAGAGCTGAGTGTTTTCCTTCCCCCAGGTAGGTTCTAGGCTCTGATAAAACCCCAGCCAGCAAAAGGTTCTGGTAAAATAGTGTCTGCTGCGTGCAGGGCTTGTGAATAAGAGAGAACATGCTGGCATATTTCAAAGCAGTTCTTTTTTCCTTCCCCCTCCTGGAAGCACAAGGAGATTTTTTTCTCTGATATTCACTATGAGGACCTGGTAGAGTTCCTGGAGGTAAAACTCACAAAAGTGTGAGGTCTCCCTCTGACTGGGTTTTGCTGGAGCTTTTAACTCTCAGAGATGTCAGTATTGAGCCTCCAACAATTCTTCAGTTACTGCTTATGTTTTCTTACCCTGTGCGGGTTCCTGCAGAGATTTCTACTTATGTTTCTACTCCAGTAGGTTGTAATTATCTGTATCTGTCTGTCTGTTTCTCCAATTTTGGGAGAAGCAGTGTGCCCTGTGAGCTCCTTTCTCTGATAGATACACAAAGAGATGTTGATTTTTTAGTTTGCTGAGATTTTTACTTGTTAAGATGGAGTGGTGACTTCTGAGTTCCTTTTAGCTTATAGTGGAAACTGCCTGTAACCCCCTTTTTATATATAAGGAAACTAAAGCACAAAGATGGGTAGTAATTTGCTTATGGCCCCTTGGCTAGTAAGGGGCAGAGCCAGGATTTGGTGCTCTGGCTCCAGAGTCTGTGCTGTCAACCACTAACTATATCATTGAGAAAAGGCACCGAGCTGGGCTGGTGGGAGATGGAGGACTATATTATCTTCTTCTTTTTAAGACGGAGTCTGCTCTGCCACCCAGGCTGGAGTACAATGGTGTGATCTCGGCTCACTGCAATCTCTGCCTCCTTGGTTAAAGCGATTCTCCTGCCTCAGCCTCCCGAGTTCCTGGGATTACAGGCACCCACCACCACACCCAGCTAATTTTTGTATTTTTAGTAGAGACGGGTTTCACCATGTTGGTCAGATTGGTCTTGAACTCCTTACCTCAGGAGATCCACCCGCCTCGGCCTCCCAAAGTGCTGGGATTACAGGTGTGAGCCACTGCCCACGGCGAGGAATACATTTTCTTTAATGTCTACTAAATGTATACTTTCAAAACTTTTTCTAAAACACTTAATAAAGAAACATATGCGTAGGACATTAAAGCAATGATTATTGGCCCGCCATGGTGGCTCATGCCTGTAATTCCAGCACTTTGGGAGGCCAAGGCAGGTGGATCACAAGGTCAAGATGATCGAAACCATCCTGGCCAACACGGTGAAACCCTGTCTCTACTAAAAATACAAAAATCAGCTGGGCATGATGGTATGCGCCTGTAGTCCCAGCTACTCGGGAGGCTGAGTCAGGAGAATCGTTTCAACCCAGGAGGTGGAGGTTGCAGTGAGCCAAGATTGTGCTACTGCACCCCAGCCTGGGTGACAGAGCGAGATTCCGTCTCAAAAAACACACACAAAAAACAAAAAAACAATGATTACTAAAACTTTTTAGAGTAGAAGAAAAAAGTCACTCCTAAACCTACCATTTATACGTATTATATTTCAGTCCTTGTCCATCTGCATGAACACTATGCATGGATATTATATATTTAACTTTTTCACCTAACATTGTATCATGGGAATTTTCCCATGTTTCTCCACCTTTTAAATAAAATGATATTTAATAGCTGTATAATAGTTTACCTTGGTGGGGTGCTATAAATTACAAAAGCATGCTATTAGTGGTTATTTGATAATTAGTGTTTTTCTTTTACAATGATAAATAATGTTTCACAATTGTTTACCTTTCATTGAGTAATTTAATTCAAGCCCCATGAGTGTGATTTTTGGGTCAATTGGTATGGATAGATGTATAATTATTGCTAACTTTTGTCATATTTATTTCCAGAATGATCGTACCAGTTTTCTGGGCTTCCAGCATTGCATAATTATATTAGGTTGGTGCAAAAGTAATTAAGGTTTTTGTCATATTATGCACACACACTATATATATATATATATTACATATACACATATTATATATTTTATTAATATATATTAACTATATGTATATGATATATATACACACCTCTTAAAAGTACAGTGTCAGTCAATAGTGAGAGGTTCTAAAACAGGACCACTTCCATAAACTGATAAATTCCTCCTTTTCAGATTTTCAGTTTGTGTTACATGTAGCCTTGATTATAGGAGGCATTCCATAGATTTTATTGAATGGATGGATAATGGAAGGATGGATAGGTGACATTCAAATGATTCTTCCTAATTAACACACAGAAAGTTAGTAGCAAAGTTGAGATGATACACTGATTTATAATTTAGAGCGTTTTCTCTTACCATAACTCCAGTTTTACTTTATTCAGCCAACATTTATTGTATATTTAGTAGGTGCAAATCACAACGCTGGAAGCTGGGTGACACTACTATCAATAAAACATGGTTCTACCCACCAGGAACCTCCCAGTTTGAGAAATTCACACGACTTTCTCCATCAAGTTCTCATTTACAAAATGAAATTATTGACCCCAAATTCTGTAATTTTATGAAATCCTACATTTCCCATTTATAGATACTGAGGCTCTAAAGTAGGTAAAGAGTAATCTAAAGGACTGGTGATTCAGGATAATGATAGGGAATATCTTCCTCATTCATTCATTCATTCATTCATCATTCATGGAGCACACACTAAACACCAGACACTATTAAGTGCTGGGAATAGAAATAGAAATAAGGTAAATTTTCTTCTCATAAAAATGGGAAGGTTTTTTTTTTTTTTTCCCCAAAGGTATAGTTTGGCAACCCAAGAGTACTGCACACAGTATTTATATGTGTGTAATACGCTTACAGTACTATTCTAGTAAAACTCAAATGGAGTGGTCTCTAGTATTAAAAGTACAGGAGAGAATCAACTAATATTGATTCAACTTCACCCTTTAAATACTCCCAAAACTTAGTGGAAAATATCATTGAATGTTGTAGATTTATCATGGGGAAAAATACTTTTACGTTACTTCACAACATCAGGACAAAAGAGGATGCATATGCACGTGGACTTACCACTTCTCCTCTTCTACTTGCACTCCCACGGACTGGAACTTACTGGGTGCTTTATTCTCTCCTGTTTTGTCAGGTTCTTCAGCATCATCCACCTGGAGAAATCATCAAATAGAGTAGTTCCATTTCAGTCATCTTGCTTGAAAAATGAACATGACATTTTATCAGAAAGACCTCTAATATTACTGGAATGTTTTGTAATTTGTAACCTCCTTAGTCAGTATTTGTGTATTTTCTGAGAGCCGACACTACCTTCGCTGCATGCTCTTTGACTCTGTTGCTCTTAGTAAAATGCAATTTTATTCACTCTCAAGGTAGCTGATAAATGTCTATGATTCTTCCATAGATTTGCAAGTCTGTACTTAGACTTAAGTATCTTACTGTAAATGCTGTATTAGAATGGAGTCTACATGGAAATGTGTTCTCAGAAGTTTTTTCCTTTATGGAATCTCCCTCTGTCGCCTGGGCTGGAGTGCTGTGGTGTGGTCTTGGCTCACTGCAACCTCCACCTCCCGGGTTCAAGGGATTCTCCTGCTTCAGCCTCCCGAATAGCTGAGATTACAGGTGTGCCACTATGCCCGGCTAATTTTTGTATTTTTAGTGGAGACAGGGTTTTGCCAAGTTGGCCAGGCTGGTCTCAAACTCCCGATCTCAAGTGTTCTGTCTGCCTGGGCCTCCCAAAGCGTTGAGATTACAGGCATGAGCCACCATGCCCGGCCTTGAATTTTTGAATTTGAAGATAACAACATACAAAATAAAGAGGAAAATTTATGTATTGTAATTATAATTGTTGACATTGGGAGATTTAGATATTAACCTTATTAAGATAAACCATAGAGTGTCTTCATCTTTCTCCCCTTAAATAAAGAATTGACTTTGAATATCACTCCATAGTTTCTAAATAGCTATGTGTATATTACAGCTATATAGAAAATATGCCCATATAGAACTAATAACCTATGCAACACATTAGTCCCAATCTAAATTTGAAGAAAATTTTAGAATTATTAGGTTTATTCCTTTTTCCTACTATGTGTTTAAGAAATGTTGTTTCTAAATATAAAAACAATTCAATGTAAGCTGTATAAAATTAAAATACAGAAATATATAATGTAGAAAAAGTATAAGAATCATTGTCAATTATTTGATGTATATTTGTCTATATCCTTTTATATATATGTCTAAATGTATATATATATTTAAATGATTATTAATACTGAAATTACACACATGAGATTATACTATGTATGTTTCTTCTGCAATGCTTTATTCATTAACACTACTACTATCTCTGCACATTTTATCGTGTCAGTAAATACAACTCAGTCCTTTTGTTGACTACAGAAGTATTTCTTTTCTTTTTTTGACACAGGATCTCACTCTGTTGCCCAGGCTGGAATGCAGTGGTGCAAACATAGCTCACTGCAGCGTCAACCTCCTGGGTTCAAGCAATCCTCCCTTCTCATCCTCCCAAGCAGCTGGGACTACAGGTACATGCCACCATGCCCAGCTAATTTTTCTTATTTTTTTGTAGGGGGTGGTCCCCCTATGTTGCCCAGACTGGCCTCAAATGACTGTGTTCAAGCAATCCTCCCGCCCCAACTCCTAAAGTACTGGGATTATAGGGATGAGGATATTTCTTTTAATGACTAAGCAATAGGCATCAAAGTAATTTGCTTTTTATTGCTATTATGTATGATATTACAAATAGTATTTCATATGTATCCTTTTGAATACTTGTACAAATATTGTTTAGGAAAAATTCTTAGAAGTAGAAATCCTAGGTGGAAAATATTGAGCATGTGCAACTTTAAAGGTTATCTCATCAAATCATTTATCATCCTTTCATAGTCCGTGCATAAGAGTTTCCAATTCCCTATACCTTCACCAGTACTAAATATCGGGAAACTTTTAAATTTTTGCTAATGTATCACAAGTAAAAAAAAAAAAAAGTGTGTATATACACACACACACACACACACACACATATATACATATACACACACATCCTTTTTTTTTTTTTTGAGACAGAGTCTTGCTGTGTCACCCAGGCTGAAGTGCAGTGGCTCAATCTCGGTCACTGCAACCTCCGCTTCCCGGGTTCAAGCGATTCTCCTGCCTCAGCCTCCCAAGTAGCTGGGATTACAGACACGTGTCACCATGCCCAGCTAATTTTTGTATTTTTAGTAGAGATGAGATTTCACCATGTTGGTCAGGCTGATCTCGAACTCCTGACCTCATGATCTGAGTGCCTCGGCCTCCCAAATTGCTGAGGTTACAGGCGTGAGCCACTGCACCCAGCCAAAAATATGTATTGACTTTGTTTCTATCTGTAAATTGTCTGTTCATATCCTTTACTAGTCTCCTCCCTAATTAGGCTGTTTTTTCTTTTCTTTTTTTTTTTTTTTTTTTGAGACAGAGTCTCGCTTAGTCGCCCAGGCTGGAGTGCAATGGCGCGATCTCGGCTCACTGCAAGCTCCACCTCCCGGGTTCACGCCATTCTCCTGCCTCAGCCTCCCGAGTAGCTGGGACTACAGGCGCCCGCCGCCTCGCCCGGCTAATTTTTTGCATTTTGTTTTTAGTAGAGACGGGGTTTCACCGTGTTAGCCAGGATGGTCTCGATCTCCTGACCTCGTGATCCGCCCGCCTCGGCCTCCCAAAGTGCTGGGATTACAGGCGTGAGCCACCGCGCCCGGCTGTTTTTTATTTTCTTAATCATAGGATCTCTTTATATCTTATGAACCTAAATTCTTTCTCTGTTACGTATACTGCAGATGTTTTCTCTCGTTTATCATGTGTCTTTTGAACTTTGCCCTTCATTGGAGAGAATCTTAGGTAGTCACATCCAGCATTTATGGTTTGGAAAGGCTTTTTCTCTAAGCATATTTTTTTAAAGTCCTCTTGTATTTTCTTTTATGCTTTCATGTTATCTTTTTCTCGTATTTAATTCTTAAATCCACCATCCTGAAATGTTTGTGTCGAAGATACATATGTAGAGATCTCATATTACCCTCCTACACTACCTCCCTTGGGTTATCAATGGATCTGGCTCCATTTTTTAACTAATTTTCCGTTTTTATTTGAGATGCCAGCTTTATCTGATACCAAACTTTACTCACATATATTTTCCCATACATTCTCATATAGGCATTCCCATATACAGTCATGACACACACAGTGACATTTCTGTTAATGATACAGCACACATACAATAGTGATCATAAGATTATAATGGAACTGCCCTGTGCAGAAGTACCACTTTGTGTCTTTTGTACTATATTTTTACTGTACATTTTCTATGGTTAGATACACAAATACTTAACATTGTGTTACAATGGCCCACAGTGTTCGGCATAGTCATAAGTTGTACAGGTTTATAGCCTAGGAACAATGGGCCGTACTATATAGCCTAACTGTGTAGTATGCTCTACCTTCTAGGTTTGTGCAGCTTCTGTGATGTCCACACAACGACAAAATCACCTAATAACACATTTTCCCAGGTGTATCCCTGTCATTAAGTGACACATATATACAGACCTGTTGCTGGCCTATTGATCTGCTGGGCTTATTGACCTTCCCTCTCCTTTTTCCTAAATATGATCTTTTTTTTTTTTTTTTTGAGATGGAGTTTCACTCTGCTGCCCAGGTTGGAGTGCAGTGGTGTGATCTCGGCTCAGCGCAACCTCCACCTCCCGAGTTCAAGTGACGCTCCGGCCTCAGCCTCCCAAGTAGCTCCAATTGTAGGTGTGTGCCACCACGCCTGGCTAATTTTTGTATTTTTAGTAGAGACGGGGTTTGGCAATATTGGCCAGGCTAGTCTTGAACTCCCATCCTCAGCTGATCTGCCCGCCTCAGCCTCTCAAAAGTGCTGGTTGCATGCCTGGCCTTTCCTAATAAAATTCTGTAATCAATCTTGATATTTTATATGGCAAGTCTCCTCCTGTAGTTCTTTTTTTAAAAAAATATAATTAGACTAGGTGAGGTGGCTCATGCCTGTAATCCTAGCACTTTGGGAGACCGAGGTGAGAGGATCACTTGGGCCCAAGAGTTAAAGACCAGCCTGGGCAACATAGCAAGACCCCGTCTCTACAAAAAATAAGAAAAAAAAAATAGCTGGGCATAGTGCCATCCGCCTGTACTCCCAGCTACTCGGGATCTGAAGGAGGATTGCTTGAGCCTGAGAGTTAGAGGCTGCAGTGAGCCGTGATCATGCCACTGCACTCCAGCCTGAGTGACAGAGTAAGAGTTTCTCAAAAAAAAAAAAAAAATAGTAATTTAAAAACAGAACAAAAAACCCAAAAATATCTAGGTTATTTTGGAGTATTAACTTCTAAGTAAACTTTAACATCAAATTGTCAAGTTTGTCCTGTTAGCCCCCATCAACTGATAAAAATCACGTTGGAATTTTTATTGGAATTTCTTTAAATATTTGTATTCATTTTCAGGAAATTGTTGTCTTTTTACTACGTAGTATTCCTATGTAGGAATATTAAATAATTTTCCATTTATTACAGTATCATATTTTATTTGCTAGACGAGATCTTGCTATGTTGCCCAGGATAGAGTACAGTGGCTATTCACAAAGTTGATCCCATTAGTGATCAGCATGGCAATTTTGACCTGCTCCTTTTCTGACCTGAGCCAGTTCACCACTCCTTAGGCAACCTGACGGTCCCCTGCCCCTGGCAGGTCACCATATTGATGCTGAACTTACTGTGGACACCCTATTGGTATAGTGCACTACAGCCCAAGACTCCTGGGCTCATGTGATCCTCCTGCCTCAGCCCCCTGAGCAGCTGAGAATACAGATGTGCACGACCATGCATGGAGGTTATTTAATTTATTTATTTATTTTCAGACGGAGTCTCAGGACTCTCACTCTGTCGCCCAGGCTGGAGTGCAGTGGCGTGATCTCGGCTCACTGCAACCTCCGCCTCCGGGTTCAAGCAATTCTCCCTGCCTCAGCCTCCTAAGACGCTGGGACTACAGGTGCACGCCACCATGCCCAGCTAATTTTTGTATTTTTTAGTAGAGACGGGGTTTCACCATGTTGGCCAGGATGGTCTGGATATCTTAACCTCATGATCCGCCCACCTCGGCCTCCCAAAGTGCTGGGATTACAGGTGTGAGCCAATGCTCCCGGCCGCCTGGAGGTCTTATATTTTATGTAAGGTAAGTTTTTATATTGTTTTCAAATAGGAGTTACATATTATTTCTGAAGTTCAATTGTGGTGTTTTATAGTTTTTGCTACTATTGTGAATGGGTTGTGTACCTTTATATTTTGTTTATTGATAATATATAGATAAGTTATTGATTCCTCTATATTTATATTATATTCTTTCACTTGGATTTTCAGTGGTTTCTGCTAGTTTTTTTTTTTTTTTTTTGAGATGGAGTTTCGCTCTTGTTGCCCATGCTGGAGTGCAATGGTGCGATCTCAGGTTACCGCAACCTCCTCCTCTGGGATTCAAGCGATTCTCCCTCCTCAGCCTCCCTGTTTCTGCTAGAATTTTAAAGGTGGACATGCATATTATCTATGAATAAAAGCAATTTTGCTTTGTTTTTAAATATTTACACTTCATTTCTTGCTTTGTGTCTTGGCCAGTAAAGGCAAACAACACTGAATAAGCCTATGAAAATATTCATCCTTACTTGATTTCTGACTCTGGAATATCTCTAGCATTTCGTCTTCAAGTAGAAGTTTAGTTTGGTTTCTTTTATTTATTTATTTATTTTTGAAACAGAGTCTCACTCTGTTGTCCAGGCTGGAGTGCAGTTGTGCAATCTAAGCTCACTGCAACCTCCACCACCCGGGTTCAAGTGATTCTCCTGCCTTAGCCTCCCGATTAGCTGGGACTACAGGCATGTGCCATCATGCCTGGCTTATTTTTGTATTTTCAGTAGAGATGGGATTTCACCACGTTGGCCAGGCTGATCTCAAACTCCTGACCTCAAGTGATCCACCCACTTCAGCCTCCCAAAGTACTGGGATTACAGGTGTGAGCCACCACACCCAGCCTTTAGTTTGGTTTCTTATAAATGCTTTTTATCATGTTGATGCTTGGAATGGCTTCTGATTTTTACCAAATGCAATACTTTTTACTATCTATCTTGATACCATATTTTCCCCCCAAAGGTTAAAATAACTTTGAATTTCTGTGACATACACTACTTGATAATAATATATTATTTTAATGTTTATTTCATTTTTCTTACTTTGGACAGGAAATATGCTGACATTAAAATAAGATGTGTCTCCCTCACATCTTAAACGTTTGTGTGAAGACCCAGTCATCATGCTTATGAACCACAAAAAGATCAGTAAAGGTATATTATTTTTAAAAATATATATACACTTTGATTAATTATCAAATTTGTTAAGAATTTTTACATCTATTTTTGTAAGCATATTACTCTATAACCCTTTTTTCTTGTGTTCTTTCAAATTTAGGTATTAGAGTTATGCTTATTTGATTAAAATATATTAAGAACCTTAGCTGGGCGCAGTGGCTCACGCCTGTAATCCCAGCACTTTGGGGAGCTGAGACTGGCAGATCACCTGAGATCAGGAGTTTGAGACCAGCCTGGCCAACAAGGTAAAACCCCGTCTCTACTAAAAATACAAAAATTAGCTGGGCGGGGTGGTGCGTGGCTGTAGTCCCAGCTACTCAGGAGACTGAGGCAGGAGAATCGCTTGAACCCAGGAGACAGAAGTTGCAATGAGCCTAGATCACACCACTGCACTCAAGCCTAGGAGACAACAGCAAAACTCCATCTCAAAAAAAAAAAAAAAATCTTTTTTTTTTTTTTTTTGAGACGGAGTCTCGCTCTGCCGCCCAGGCTGGAGTGCAGTGGCCGGATCTCAGCTCACTGCAAGCTCCGCCTCCCGGGTTCACGCCATTCTCCTGCCTCAGCCTCCCGAGTAGCTGGGACTACAGGCGCCCGCCACCGCGCCCGGCTAGTTTTTTTGTATTTTTTTAGTAGAGACGGGGTTTCACCGTGTTAGCCAGGATGGTCTCGATCTCCTGACCTCGTGATCCGCCCGTCTCGGCCTCCCAAAGTGCTGGGATTACAGGCTTGAGCCACCGCGCCCGGCAAAAAAAAAAAAAAAAAAAAAAAATCTTTATCTTTTTTTGTAATATTAAATGCTTTAAATAACATAGGAATTATTCACTTCATGAATGCTGAGAAAACCTTTCCTGTTAAAATGATCCAAGTCTGTAACATTTGTGAAAGGTTTTTTTTTTTTTTTTTTTTTTACTTTTTTTGCACTTTATTCTTCCTCCAGGTTTTAATTTTATTTATTTATTTATTTTTTAGAGAGACGGTTTCTGTCATCCAAGCTGGAGTGCTGTGGCAAATCATGTCTTACTGCCACTGTGACCTCCTGGGCTCAAGTGATCCTCCCACCTCAACCTCCCAAGTAGCTTGGACTCAGGTGTGTGCCAGCACACACGACTAATTTTTTCTTTTTTTTTTGTTGGGTCTTGTTATGTTGCTTAGGCTGGTTTGAACTCCCAGGCTCAAGCCATCTACCCACCTCAGCTTCCCAAAGTGCTGGGATTACAGGCGTGAGCATTGCACCTGACCTCTTTCCCCAGATTTAATACTCCCTCTTGCATCAGTATTGGTAATATACATGAGTGTCTATATTATTTTGACTTTAAAATTTACCAACATTAAGTTGTCACAAGAATCTTTTATAATTTTCTCAAAAGGTCATATACTATTCCCATTTCTAATATTGTTAATTTCTATATTGCCTTTCTCAATCAGACTTGTCTATTATTTAGTATTTTTAAATAACCAATTTTGGTTTATCAATTCCACTTTACTTGTTATTGCCATTGCTCTGTTTTGTTTTCTAATGCATTTATCTATACTTTCATCATTAGTAATTCCTTCTTTTGAATCTGTTGTTCTTTTTCTAGATTTGTAAATTGAGTGTTTATATTGCAATATTTCTTCCTTAATTATGAAAGAATATAGGGCTAGGAATTATTCTTAGACCATAACTACAGCCACAGCCCATAGTGATGATTTATAGGATTCCTGCTGTCATTTATTTCGAAATAATCTTGAATTCCTTCTGTAATCCAAATGTTATTTAAATGTTTTAATATTTGCAAATGGTTAGATTTTGTTATCTGTTTAGTGTTCGTTTCTAATTTTAATGCGTCATGGTTGGCAAACATGACTGATTATTTCTTCTTTTTGGAATTCATTAAAATGATCTCCGTAAGGCTCATTAGTTTTGATTGGAGACAGGTCCCTCCAAAAATCTCTTTCCAAATAAACGTTGATGCTGACTTCAAGGCCGTCAAAATAAAGTCTTCAAGGCTTAAATGTTTTGAAAGTATCTCCTTAGTGTTCCTTTATTATTTTAAGTCAATAAATTATGAATCCAAGATAATGTGTCATTTTATTTTATTTTATTTTACTGTATTTTATTTTATTTATTTATTTAGAGACGGAGTCTGGCTCTGTTGCCCAGGCTGGAGTGCAGTGGCACGATCTCGGCTCACTGCAAGCTCCGCCTCCCGGGTTTACGCCATTCTCCTGCCTCAGCCTCCCGAGTAGCTGGGACTACAGGTGCCTGCCACCACGCCCAACTAATTTTTTGTATTTTTAGTAGAGACAGGGTTTCACCATGTTAGCCAGGATGGTCTCGATCTCCTGACCTCGTGATCTGCCTGCCTCAGCCTCCCAAAGTGCTGGGATTACAGGCGTGAGCCACTGCGCATAGCCAATAATGTGCCTTTTTACTTTTCAAAGCTTTCTTTCGAATAGTAACAATTTCTTTGGTTTGTACTTTACCTGGCAGAGACAAGTTTCATTATCTGCAGTTGGACTTATTTCTTCACATAAACATAAAATATTAACATATCTGTACACTTGGACAGGTATTAAAGGAAATAAATAAGTCTTAAGAGTACGATCTCAAATAACTAAATTTTCTTTTATTCATTAAAAGAATAGAGAAAGCCATTGCATTTCACATAATGTGAAGGATTAAGCTGTTCTTTTAATCTGTTTTGCAACTTGAGTTAAATGATAAGAGATGGAAATCATAATGTACCATCGAGAGAGAGAGGAGTCAGGGCCTAAAGGTAGTACGTGAAACCCATCTGTAGTCAGAATTGCTCTTGAAAGACTAAAAGACAGTGTAACCAACCGTTGCCAGGTGTCACCTTTGGGGAATACAGTAGAAATAGTAGGTGGGGGTGGGAAAGAAGGGGAAATCTCATATTTTGCTCTATACACTCCTGCACTGTACTCTTTTTTTTTTTTTTTTTTGAGACGGAGTCTCGCTCTGTCACCCAGGCTGGAGTGCAGTGGCCGGATCTCAGCTCACTGCAAGCTCCGCCTCCCGGGTTTACGCCATTCTCCGGCCTCAGCCTCTCGAGTAGCTGGGACTACAGGCGCCCGCCACCTCGCCCGGCTAGTTTTTTGTATTTCTTAATAGAGACGGGGTTTCACCGTGTTAGCCAGGACGGTCTCGATCTCCTGACCTCGTAATCCGCCCGTCTCGGCCTCCCAAAGTGCTGGGATTACAGGCTTGAGCCACCGCGCCCGGCCCAAACTCTTTATAATAATACTGTATACATGAATTACTCATTTTATAATTATAAGAAAACAAAAAAATTATCCTTAATGGTGCCTATGACTTTCAGTTTAGACATACAACTTTGCCCTAAATCCAAAGCAGCCGGTTCCCACAATGCCCCCCTCGCCCCCAACACTAGAGCATCAAAAAAAACACCAGATAAAGTATTTGACTTGTTTTGGTGCCATATTATGCTATAGAAATTTATATCTTTAAGTATTCTAGAATCAGAGTGCCATGAGTTGCTCCCATAAGAACATAGGAGCAAAGATGCACACGGATCATGTCCATTTTAGGCCTTTTAACACACACACTGATGGAAGGAAACAACTATTTATTTATTTATCGGACAAAGAGCTTTGTTTTGGTGATTTGCTTACTGTCTAGCAGCCCCAAGCCCATCTTCTACATTCAGCTGCTCTTCGATATTGAGGCCAGGACTCCCAAACTACATTTCCTAGGCCTCCTTGTCGGCTGGTTTCCAGTTGTGTTCTAATAAAGGAAGGTGGAAGAAGAGAAGGAACTTCCTTCCTGTTTCCACCTTCTTCTGGCATCATTCCCACATGTGAGGGCAGCTATGGCTCCACCCTCCAGCTCCTTTTTTTTTTTTTTGAGATGGAGTCTTCCTCTGTCGCACAGGCTAAAGTGCAGTGGCGCAATCTCTGCTCACTGCAACCTCCGCCTCCCGGCTTCAATCAATTCTCTGTCTCAGCCTCCCGAGTACTTGGGATTACAGGCGCCCACCACCACACCCGGTTAATTTTTTTGTATTTTTAGTAGAGATGGGGTTTCATCATCTTGACCAGGCTGGTCTTGAACTCCTGACCTTGCGATCCACCTGCCTCAACCTCCCAAAGTGCTGGGATTACAGGCGTGAGCCACGGCACCCGGCTCCAGCTCCTTCCTTCCTTCCTTCCCTCCTTTCTTTCTTTTTTTTTTTTTTGATGGAGTTTCACTCTTGTTGCCCACGCTGGAGTGCAATGCCACAATCTTGGCTCACTGCAACCTCCGTCTCCCAAGTTCAAGGGATTTTCCTGCTTCAGCCTCCTAAGTAGGTGAGATTACAGGCATGCACCACCAAACCCAGCTAATTTTTTTATTTAGTAGAGATGGGGTTTCACCATGTTGGTCAGGCTGGTCTCAAACTCCTGACCTCAGGTGATCCACCCACCTCGGCCTCCCAAAGTGCTGGGATTACAGGCGTGCGCCACCACGCCTGGCCCTCCAGCTCCTTTCAACAGCCCATGCACCAGCTGCTCTGCACCACTCCAAAGTCCCAGCACCACCTGACTCTGCCATCTCAGTCTGAGCACAGGCTACCCCAGGCCTTCCTTCTGAGCTGGTAAAGTTCTGGTAACCCCACCTTTTCCTTCTTTTTCCTTTTATTGCTGTCTCAGTCTTCCCATACCTGTGTAACCAATTTTGTTTATTAAACTGTCTCCGTTTAAGAAGCAAGCCTGGGCCGGGCGCGGTGGCTCAAGCCTGCAATCCCAGCACTTTGGGAGGCCGAGATGGGCGGATCACGAGGTCAGGAGATCGAGACCATCCTGGCTAACACGGTGAAACCCCGTCTCTACTAAGAAATACAAAAAATAGCCGGGTGAGGTGGCAGCGCCTGTAGTCCCAGCTACTCGGGAGGCTGAGGCCGGAGAATGGCGTGAACCCGGGAGGCGGAGCTTGCAGTGAGCTGAGATCCGGCCACTGCACTCCAGCCTGGGCTACAGAGCGAGACTCCGTCTCAAAAAAAAAAAAAAAAAAAAGAAGCAAGCCTGGTCTGTGATTTCCTGGATGGGATTTTAACCAATTCCATATGACTACACTCATGTAAATTAAAAACGCTTAGGATGTCAGCCAAAGTAGGATGTTGTGTCTTCACTATGCGGTGGTATAAAACTATCCAATGAAACTTTTTTCAGAAAATGCATGGTAGTTATTTCCCTGAAGAAGCATGATCCTCAATGCATTTAAAAAAAAGGAGACAGAAAAGAAGCAGGGTTCATCAGAACAAGAATGGAGGACATTGTTCTCTTCCTGGTCCAAGCCTCATCCCCACCGGTCCTAGAACTGCCAACTCATTTGCATCAAGTATTAGTATCTTGTAAGCTTTAGTCATTGTATATAAATTTATCTCTGTGATTTTTTACTCTTAGCTCCAAATATTGGCAAATGGCACCTTTTAAGTATTGTATCTAGAGTAATATACTTAAATGTATAAAGTGGCTTTCAAAAATTGTAAAAGAAATTGCAGGATATGAGATCTCTGTCCAAAAAGTAATAATTGAGAGAGGCCGTGGATTACTTAGTTCAGCATATTTAGCTAATTATAATTTTAAAGGACAATATGAATCATAACAGCTAAATCTAATAATTGTTGAACACTTACGCCTGGCACTGTGCTTACAGCCTTACATATATTTTATCAATTAATTTTTACTACACCCAAAATACACCTTATGAAATAAGGACTATTATTATTCTCATTTCCCAGATGAGGAATCTGAGATACAGAAATATTAAGTAATTAATCTAAGTTCACGGAGGTTGTAAAATAAGTAGATGTAGTATTTAGCTATTGGGTATGAATTAAATTTAAAGTTTTGGTAAAGGATTAGAAACTCTGGCCCTAAGAGGGAAACCATGGGAGAAAGTCTGAGATCCTAGCGTGACATATTTTGGGAACTTGCATTTAAATTTGATTTATGTATAATGAAACTCAATGAATATTTTGAGTCTTTAATTTTTTTTTTTTTTTTTTGGAGACAGAGTCTTACTCTGTCGCCAGGCTGGAGTGCAGTGGCACAACCTCGGCTCACTGCAACCTCCGCCTCCCGGGTTCAAGTGATTCTCCTGCCTCAGCCTCCCAAGGAGCTGGGACTACATGCGTGTGCCACCACACCCAGCTAATTTTTGCATTTTTAGTAGAGATGGGGTTTCACCATGTTGGCCAGAATCTCTTGACCTCGTGATCTGCCCACCTCAGCCTCCCAAAGTGCTAGGATTGCAGGCGTGAGCCACTGCGCCTGGCTTTTTTTTTTTTTTTTTTTTTACTTATTATTCTCCATCAAAGAAGTAGTATAATGTGATCATGTTAGACACTCGGTATAATCTTGGCTCTGTCAACAAAAAGCAGGTGACCTTGGGCAAGTTTTTCAACCTCTCTGTGCTCTCATCTGTAGGGTACAGATGATCCTAGCACCTATGCCATAAGGTCATTGGATGAGTTAAATGAGAGTCACATAAAGTACTCAGTACTTTGCTATAATTTATATAGCGGTGTACGATGATTAGAGGAATAAGAACAATTTTTTTATTCACTAAAATATCCAACTATTTAAGACATGAGATAATATCTCAAGTAAAAATTTTTCTCCCCAATGTTATATGTGGATTTAAGTCTAGTTCCATCCTACTGGGTGAAAATAATAAAAATATTTATTATTCTAAGACTGAGTGTTAAAAAATCTAGCTCCCTGTGGAGGTTATAGTTTAGTGGGTGCATCATTACCACTAAACACACACAATGTAGTGATGGTCACACAACAATGTGAATGTCCTTAGTGCCACTGAACTGTACATGTAAAAATAGTTAAAACGGTCATTTTAAAAATTAAAAAAATTTTTTTTTCTTTGAGATGGAGTTTTGTTCTTGTTGCCCAGGCTGGGGTGCAATGGCGCGATCTCGGCTCACCACAACCTCTGCCTCTTGGGTTCAAGCGATTCTCCTGCCTCAGCCTCCCGAGTAGCTGGGATTACAGGCATACACCACCATGCCTGGCTAATGTTGTATTTTTAGTAGAGACAGAGTTTCTCCATGTTGGTCAGGCTGGTCTCGAACTCCCGACCTCAGGTGACCCGCCTGCCTCGGCCTCCCAAAGTGTTGGGATTACAGGCGTCAGCCACTGTGCCTGGCCACACCTGGCTTTTAAATTAGACTTAGAGTGGGTTGAGTGTGGATGGATTTACTCAACAGCAAATTGAGAAGTTATTTTTCAAAGGATACCCGCAGACTGATACAGCACAAAAAAAATGGAGAGAGAGGATGATTTTTCTGCTTTGATAAAAGAACATTTCTAGCAGGGTAACCCAGCTAAACAGATGTAAAAGAAACAAGGTGGAATCAGTTTGATCTTATCTTTGAAAAGCAGAAAAACAGTGAACTGAACTGAGAAGCCTACTGAGTTTTCTACCATTTTCATGAAATGCTTGATTAGGCTGAAACTAGTGCACATTCCTTCCTCATGATGCTGTGATGTGAGTTATTGCTTTCCACACTATCAGTCACTTTGGTCTTGCTCGCCCTCACTCCCACATCTATGGGAAGTGGTTCGCATTTTTGTTCTCATATGGTCATTCAGTAGTGTTGAACATACTGTTATGTGGCTCAATGACCCCGGCTATTCTTGCAAGTCCACTCTTTTTTCTAAAAATAGAAATGTGTGTTAGGAATTAAAAGCACCTCGTGTTTGATTGTGTTCATGTTCTTTGAATTATCCTGCAGTTTGAGTCACACATTCAATTTAGAGAACAAAAATAATAGCTGCTAATAATGTCTCCAAAGAAAATACTTTCATACTCTTGGTCACATTTAACAGTATACGGAGTCCACAGCCAATCACTTGAAAATCTGGTCCTACACATATGTGTATGATTCTAAGTGGCAAGAAAGCAAATCTTCCGGGGAAAGAAAAAGTGTTAACATTCCTCAGTTTTAAGTTCCTATTTCAAAGGACAGAAAGGGAGGCTGTTACCTGTATCCCGATAGACAGGCATCGATTTTTCTTAAAGTGGTCCTTCTTCCTGTCCTCCGTGGTGACGGTGGCTATGGTAGTCGTGGTGGTGACGGTGGCAGTGTTATTACCCATGTGTTGACTGGCAGGGCCATGGATCTGGGCGTTTGCAGCTTCGATGGCGGCGGTCAGAGCCTTCATACTGTCCAGGCTCTCGGTGGAGTTGCTGAGTCCAGACTGGCTGATAATATCTCCTCGTTGGCCCTGGCCGTCCATGTAGGCATCCTGGGCTGACTCTGTGCTACTCTGGGCTGTGATAGAAATGAAAGGTTTCGTGGTAGTTCTGGGTGGGACTGGAGGTGGTGTCTTCTTATATGTTGTAATGCAAGATGACACTGGAAGACAGTGAAAACAAAGACACTGTGATTTCTGCGTGGGTTTTAATTTCTGATATTGTAACTGACAGCCATTGGAAATTAGGGCACACGAAACACACTGAGACATTTAACAGGAAAAAAGTTCCATTGACAGGCTGAGACCCCTGCTTTCCAGAGGTGGTTTCAGTCTCCTCTGAGGTGACATCTCCACAAAACCGAGGGAGAAAAACACTGGGAAATACCAATTTCTGAAATGGAAGTTTCTAAAATGGAAAGTAATTTGAATCAACATAAACTAGACACGATTAGCCCTCTGTCGAAACCTTCCCAGCCAACAAAGTGTATAGGCACAGAGAGAAGGTGAGGCGAGTCTCTGCCTTCAGGGAAAACACTAAATATAGCTAACGTTAAGCAAAGTAACTCATTAGAAGAGATTCTAGTGGTTGATAATAAACATGGAAAAAGAGAAAAGGAAGGCAAAGAGGTTGAGAGGATGCATGTTCTGATCCTAATAACAAGGATGAGGTGTTTGGGGAAGAAGGGTACACACGCCATCATGGCTGCTACAACTTATTTATCGAAGCCCACTCCTTCCTTTCTTCCCTCCCTCCCTCCCTCCCTTCCTTCCTCCCTCCCTTCCTTCCTTCTTTCCTTCCTGCTTTTTCTGTCTCCCTCCTTCCCTTAAAAATGTTTTCTTAAAAATAGAGAGGAGGTCTCTCTGTGTTGCCCAGGCTGGTCTTGAATTCCTGGGCTCAAGAGATCCTCTCCCTTAGGCCTCCTTTCAAAGGACAGAAAAGGAGACTGTTACCTGTATCTTGATAAACAGACAAACAGCCGGGCGCGGTGGCTCAAGCCTGTAATCCCAGCACTTTGGGAGGCCAAGACGGGCGGATCACGAGGTCAGGAGATCGAGACCATCCTGGCTAACACGGTGAAACCCCGTTTCTACTAAAAATACAAAAAACTAGCCGGACGAGGTGGCGGGCGCCTGTAGTCCCAGCTACTCGGGAGGCTGAGGCAGGAGAATGGCGTGAACCCGGGAGGCGGAGCTTGCAGTGAGCTGAGATCCGGCCACTGCACTCCAGCCCGGGCTACAGAGCAAGACTCCGTCTCAAAAAAAATAAATAAATAAAAAATAAAAAATAAAAAAATAAAAAAATAAAATAAAACAGACAAATAGAAGTGCTGGGATTACAGGGGTGAGCCACCGGGCCCGGCCACTTCCCATCTTTCTCTCTGTCTTTCTGTCCTTCCTCCCTTCCTCCCTCCCTCCCTCCCTCCCTTCCTTCCTTCCTTCCTTCCTTCTTTTCCTTCCCTCCTCCCTCCCTTCTTTTCTCTCTCTGTCCCTCTGTGTTTCCCCCCGTCCTTCCCTTCTTTCCTTCCTTCCCTCTTTCAGTCTTTCACTTTTCTCTATCTTCCTGTCTTGTCATCCTTCCTTTTCGTTCTCTCTCTCTCCATCTCCCTCTTTCTTGTCTTTCCCGTCCTCCTCCTCTCTGTCTTCCTTCTTCCCTTCCACCTTGCCTCTCTCTCTCTGCATGTCTTTTTTTGGATAAGCGCTCATTATATAAACTTCTTTTGTCGAATTTTCGCTTGTTTCTGAGCAGAACTACTCACTGAGAGTATTTACACTGTACAAAAGTCTCCTATTGTAGAAATTAATCCACATGCTAGCTAATAAATCAGTCTTCGTGGGCTTCGTCTGTATGAGCCACTCCCTAAAGTGTCTTCCTTTAGGGCAACTTGGTCAAGTCAAGGGCCTGAATCTGACTGGGTGTGGTGGCTCACGCCTGTAATCCCAGCACTTTGGGAAGCTGTGGCAGGTGGATCACCTGAGGTCAGGAGTTTGAGACGAGCCTGGCCAACATGGTGAAACCTCGTCTCTACTAAAAATACAAAAATTAACTGGGTGTGATGGCGTATGCTGTAATCCCAGCTACTCGGGAGGCTGAGGCAGGAGAATCGCTTCAACCTGGGAGGCGGACGTTGAGGTGAGCTGAGATCGTGCCACTGCACTCTAACCTAGGCGACAGAGGGAGATTCGGTCTAAAAAAAGGGTGGGGGCCTGAATCTAGGCTGCCGAGTACAATTTCGGACCTGTACAAGGGAGTCAAGGTCTATTTGGAGGCTCCCAGCAGCAGCCTAAGCCCCACCATCTAGCCATTTGATTACAATGCTGAGGGTTTTGAAGAAGCTTTACATTTTGGCTTTCAGTTTCTCATTTGTAAAGCATGATTTTAGAAAATAAAGATCAAAAACAAATTAAGTTTCCAAGTGGGACTCCAGTCAGTGAAGCACAATTCCTTAAGCAGCTATTATAAATTCATTCAAATAATTACACTTCCATCATTTCCTCCCCAGCCCATCCCAGCCCACCCACTCTCGCAGGTGGTGTCACCGTGGCTCCATCACATCAGCTAGACCTGGCCACGCAGTCCCAACTTGTTACCTACGGTTCCAGCTGCCAACTTGGACCATCTCACTGAATGAAATACTTGCTTCAACATTGAAGATGTTTCCTTTGGCCACTCAAAGGAAACACCCTATAATGAACAATAAACAAAAGGACCCTATTATGCTGTCCTGCTGTTTCAGTGGCCTGTGATTTGGAGTAATTTCCTTAACCATAAAATAGATGGAGACAATAATGTTTGGCTATTTCGCAGGGATTGCCTGAGTATTGGAGGAACAAATCAAGCAAATGTCACATTACAATATCATATGGACTCTGGGAGAGGGGAAGACAAGGTGCATGACACCGAGGCAGTTGCCTCTCATTCCCTGGGTGGATGACTGGCAAAGGCCCAGCCCAGCAGAACCTCCCCTCTATGTTGACTCATGAAACACACATCTTTACCTCTTTTTTATTTTTTTAAGAGATAGGGTCTCACTCTGTCACCAGGTTGGAGTGCAGTGGCACCATCATGGCTCACTGCAGCCTCGATCTCCCAGGCTCAAGCAATCCTCCCACTTCAGTCTCTTGAGCAGCTGGGACTACAGGTGTGCACCACCACATCCAGCTAATTGTTTATTTTTTGTAGAGATGGCGTTGTGTTGCCCAGGCTGGTCTTGAACCCCTGGCTTCAAGCGATCCACCTCAGCCTCTCAAAGTGCTGCATTAGAGGCATGAGCCAGTAGGCCATGCCTGGCCCATCTTTATCATTTGAATGCAGCTCAACAATAAGCAGTCAACTTCCTCATTTTTTAGCTAATGCACCTGACAGGAAACGCGACTCAGGGAAAATACAGGGCCTGCAAGGTGCAGTCGGGAGCGGAACCAGCCAGCCTCAGGTTCTTCCCATTAGCCCAAAGCTAAGCCTCTGGCTAAACAATGCCAATGCATATACATTGTAAATACTTTGCCTCCATCACTTTAGTTTCTTGTATCCAAACCTTGCTGCGGCTCAGGTTCCCAGAGAGGCATGAGTGTTGGTAGCCCTGCTCGGAGTAATGCTCATCTCAGTCATTCAGCTGAAGACCCAGAGTGGGTGGGAGCCATAAATAGGATAGAACCTCTCCCTATTAAAATCGAATGAAGCTAGAGCATTGTACCACTTCTCCTAAGACATGTCTTTACAGTGTGAACTCATTATTTTGTTCAAAATGGATTCTCAGGACATTCCACCCACTGATATTTCAAGAAGCTAAATAACATATTCCAACATCAAATGGCTGACCTTTTGGATTACATATTGCTTCTTGTTAGCTCTCCCTGGTTTCTTCTTTCAGTGTGGATAATCCAAACTGGACAGTGAGGACAGGGACAGTGGCTCACACCTGTCATCCCAGCGTTTGGGGAGGCTAAGGTGGGAGGACTGCTTGAGTCCAGAAGTTGCAGACCAGCCTGGGCAAGATAACGAGATCCTGCCTCTACTCAATTAGAAAACAAAACTAAACACTCCCCCTCCAAAAAAAAAAAAAGCTAGATAATGCAGCCAAATACAGAATCATTTGATTTGCTATGACATACAGTAAAAATCCTGCCATGATGTGATAAGTGTGATGATGTGGGTGGGAGGGCACGGGGCTAAGTCACATCGTTCCCAATGCATGACTGACCTTGGGGACCTGAGCCTCCAATGTGACTCCTACACTCCCCAGGCCAACTGCAATTGGACGCCACCTGGTGGCTGTTGTCAGCTCATCTTCGCTATCTATCGGGATAACTCTGGATACCTTGTTCAACAGGGACATTGGCAGAGCTCCAGTACTGCTTGAAATCTACTATGGTTAGATTGGACAGGGAGAATACTGGAGACATGACTTCTCCAACAGGGTGGTCCTGCCCCCAACACCCAAAGGAGATAAGATTTTGAGATCCCCCTCACTTCTAATAAGGGAGCTGCATGGAGGACAGGAACCATCTCCCATGCTGTTATACGGAGGGACGTTACTCGTTATTATGAAGCTTTAGGATAGGAACCATCTTCCATGCTGTTATGAGGAGGGGCGTTACTCATTATTATGAGGCTTCACTGCAGTAAGCAACACTGTCCAATCATGGACTAGGAAGGTGAAAGGAATTCAGATCTTCATGATTGCTGTTTTTTTCCAACTACAGACAGGGTCTCATTGTGCTGTGTTTTGTGTTCATTGCAAATCAAATGATTTTCTTCCTCATCTGGCTGAAAGGACTCCATCTGGCTGAAAGGCCTTGAACTCCCCGGTTTAAGAGATCTTCCCCCTTCAGCCTCCTGAATAGGTGGGACAACGGGCGCATGCCACCATGCTCGGCTTAAGATTGCTGTTTGAAGGAGAGGAAAGGAGATTCAAATCACAACTCACACTTCTCCATCGTCCCCTTCTTCATTTTCCAATTCTTCTGCACTCCAAAGCTCATACAACAAAATCCTTCCATTTTCCCCAACATCACCCTTTCCTAGATTTGCTATCTAAGCCCTAAACCCTCGCTTCTCTCCTAAGGGTGTTTTGTTTGTTTCAGTTCTACTCTCAGGATTCAGTGCCAGGAAAGATTTAGAACCCACTGAGAAGGTCTGAGCACCAGCAGGTGTGTGATAGATAAGAGTGAGGCTTAAGGAGGGTGAAACACCACCCAATATGTTTGTCTTGTCCGGTCAAAACAGAAAGAGAAAATGAGAAAGAGAAAAAGAGAAAACGAGCAGCTTCTATACAGTGAGTGAAACATCTGATTTGTTTAAAAGTGACGTTCTCTCTTTTTTTTTTTTGAGACGGAGTTTCGCTCTTGTTACTCAGGTGCAATGGTGCGATCTCCGCTCAGGGCAACCTCCGCATCCTGGGTTCAAGCAATTCTCTTGCCTCAGCCTCCTGAGTAGGTGGGATTACAGGCATGCGCCATCATGCCTGGCTAATTTTTGTGGGTTTAGTAGAGACAGGGTTTCACCATGTTCGCCTGGCTAGTCTCAAACTCCTGACCTCAGGTGATTCAACTGCCTCAGCCTCCCACAGTGCTGGGATTAGAGGCGTGAGCCACCATTCCCAGCAAGAACGGAGAGGTGAAGCCAGCTGACTTCCTGGGTCCAGTGGGGACTTGGAGAACTTTTCTGTCTAGCTAAAGAATTGTAAATGCACCAATCAGCACTCTGTAAAAACGCACCAATCAGCACTCAGTGTCTAGTTAAAGGATTGTAAATATACCAATCAGCACTCTGTAATAACGCACCAATCAGCACTCTGTGTCTAGCTAACGGATTGTAAATGCACCAATCAGCAATCTGTAAAAATGCACCAATCAGCACTCTGTAAAATGGACCAATCAGCAGGATGTGGGTGGGGACAAATAAGCAAACAAAAGCTGGCCACTCCAGCCAGCAGTGGCAATCCAGCTGCAATCCGCTGGGGTCGTCTGGCATGCTGTGGAAGGTTTGTTCTTTCGCTCTTCACAATAAATCTTGCTGCTGCCCACTCTTTGGGTCCACACTACCTTTATGAACTTTTATAGGAATTTTATAGCGTGTTTTACCTGTTGAATCTAAAACAAAAACCAAAAAACTATGGGTTTTTTGTATGTCTTTAAAAAAAGCCCTCTTTCTAGTAATTCTTTTTTGTTGCATTTTACCAAAGCACTGATCTGCAACAATTTGAGGGCAAACAAACAAACTGGTCCCTCACCAGAGATAGTCTGAGAAGCACTGAAAAGAACATTTGCAAATCCAGAAAACAGGGCAGAGGTAGTACGAGTGAGATTAAGAATATATTCAAGAGGTAACTTGAAGCCACAGGCTGTTTTAGAAAACAAAATGATGTGCAGAGGCCAAAAAAACAAAAAACAAAACAAAAAAAAGGAACATAGAAGGACCTAAACTAGGGACATAAACATACATCTATTGTAGAAATACAGAATGGGAACGATTGGACTTATGGTTGTAATGTCAGGTAAGGTGTCTTATTTCAGGAAAGGCATGTAGGATTAGAAGTACGGACCTAGGCCTGTTGCGGAGGCTCATTTCTGTAATCCCAGCACTTTGAGAGGTCCAGGCGGGAGGATCTCTTCAAGCTGAGGAGTTTGAGACCAGCTAAAGCAACATGGTGAAACGCATCTCCACACAATTATCCAGGAGTGGTAGCATCCTGCCACAGCCTTCCAAGTAAGTGGCACCTGTAGTCCCAGCTACTTGGAAGGCTGGGGCAGGAGGACTGCTTGAGCCCAGAAGATCGAGGTTGCAGTGAGCCAAGATTGCGCCACTTCAGCCTGGCGACAGAGCAAGACTACGTCAAAAAAATAAAAAATAAGAATAAAAAGACGGGGTGTTTCATTTGGAAGAGATGAAAGGGGGGTTCTCAATTATTTGGAGGGCTCTTGCTTAGAGGATGGCATGGGCCTGCTTTGTACAAGTCCCCAAAGGAACAACAAAGGCAAGAGCTCAGAGAGGCATAAAGCATAATTCTCCAGGCATTGATTGTCCGTCCATAGAAGGAATACGAGGACCTCACAGCAGAGGGAGTTCTCAGCCCCTGTTCAAGCACAGACCAGCACATGTTTTGGCTGGGAAGTTACAGCAATTGTACCAACATCTGATAGGTGGCTCAACTAGATGACAAGATTTCTTTCAAATTGGATGGTTATGATAATGACTGAAATCTAGACAAGAATTTGCAAACTAGGGAGGGTCCCACAGACAATGATGCTAAAGAACTGAAGAAAGAAGCCAAAAAAGGAGGCCAGAAAAAGAGCTCCAATGAGGCTGTCTGGTAGCAATGATGAATGTGCTGGCATCTTGGGAAAGCATCTGGCACCGATGAGGACAAAATTACTAATAGACAAGTTTGCTGCTCCTGCTTCCAGCCAAGCAGACCCCAAAGTTGTGCACTTAATAGCGCATCATAGGGCTCCTGCTCCTCGCGGTGATGTGTTATGCAGGCCGCACTTTCCAAAACATGCCAGACAAATCAGCGGTCTGGCTGCAGTCCTCCACCGGGAAAAATGCACAAACCCTGGCAACCACATAGATGATGAGATGAGATTTAGTCCAGATCCGTGACATGCCATTAGATCTTCCTAATCACCAGAGAGCAGATCCTTACTCTGTGTACTGGACACTGTACTAAGAACTTAATAGACATGGGGGCTGGGTGTGGTGGCTCCCACCTGTAATCCCAGCACTTTGGGAGGCTGAGGCATAAGGATCACTTTAGCCCAGGAGTTCGAGACCAGCATGGGTAACAGAGTGAGACCTTGTCTTAAAAAAACCCAAAAACAACAACTAGCTGGTCATGATGGTGTACGCCTGAAGTCCCAGATACTCGGCAGGCTGAGGTGGGAGGATCACTTGAGCTTGGGAGGTGGAGGCTGCAATGAGCCATGACTGTGCCACTGCACTCCAGCCTTGGTGACAGAGCAAGACTCTGCCTCAAAAAAAAAAAAAAAAAAAAAAAAAGAAAAAGAAAAAGAAAAAAAATAGACATGATCTCACATATGTGAAAGATCCCACTATCCCCATTTCACTGATGAAAATATTAAGGCTCAGAGCAGGCAACGGACATCTTTAACTCATCTACAGATTCAGTGACAGAGTTAAGAGTACTCAGGGCTCCAAATCCCATCTTACCATTAACTCAAACCACCTCTGTTTATCCCAGCACCCTCCTCTCGCGCCCCCAGTAAACACTCTCTATTAAACACCCTGTCCACTAAAGCACCATGCTTTCCACGAGAGACTCCTTTGTGTACAGCCCTCCTCACTCTGCAGGAACTCACCAAAGTTTCAGTGAATGAATTAATTTGGAGTGGTCAACAAGGGGTGCACAGTTGCAACCTTTTTTTTTTTTTTTGAGACAGAGTCTGGCACTGTCGCCCAGGCTGGAGTGCAGTGGCCGGATCTCGGCTCACTGCAAGCTCCGCCTCCCAGGTTCACGCCATTCTCCTGCCTCAGCCTCCCGAGTAGCTGGGACTACAGGCGCCCGCCACCTCGCCCGGCTAGTTTTTTGTGTTTTTTAGTAGAGACGGGGTTTCACCGTGTTAGCCAGGATGGTCTCCATCTCCTGACCTCATGATCTGCCCGTCTCAGCCTCCCAAAGTGCTGGGATTACAGGCTTGAGCCACCACGCCTGGCCCACAGTTGCAACTTTTAAAAGACAGCAGAAGGAGAGAAATGCCACAAAACAAAATGCACATGGAAAAATCACTACCTTATTTCAAAATATTTACAGCTTCACATTTACAGGCCACCCAAAGTGTGGTGGTCAGTGGTGAGAAGGCAAAGATCAGAGGCTGTTGGGGTGGGGCATACACCATGAATCCCGGCCCCCCTCTGGGAGACACAAGGTATCCCACAGTCTTCTCTCCCAGTCACATCCTCCACGGAAACCACAAGATGACTTACTCAACTTTTTTTTAAAGTAAAAAAAAGTATGCTTGTGTGTGTGTAAGGCGAGGAGACGGGATGTGAATGATATGGAGGGTAGTGTAATAATTCCTGTAGTCATAAGACACGCCAGTTGGTAGTTACTAGTATTCCAGACACTTCCTAACGCCAGACAAATGCCCCAAGCCTCGGCATGTCTGGCTTAGAGATCTATTCAACTGATAGCAGCCGCCTCTTCTGGGGAGAGCAGATCTTTCAGAAAGCACTGGCTGCGCTGCTAATCAAACGCAACATTGTTCTCAGAAAGGAGGAAGAATGGAAAGGTTTGTTTCAGAGTCACAACTTTATTTTTTTTTAAAAGCACCCAAGTTGTTTTAACAAGTTGCTACAAAACTTGGGCTTCCTGAGTGGAGGCTGTTTTGCACAGTGCATCTACTGTACAAAAATCCAGGCAGGGAGGGATCAGAAAGTTAGAGTCATTAAAGAAAAAAAAAAAAAAAAAAAAAGCCCCAGGCACTTCATGCCTGGAAATGATGTCAGACGCAGCCACTCCTCTGTTAGAACTACGACCAAACAATGCGCAGGCAATCCACAGCAGCTGCCCTGCAAATGTCAGCGCCAGCCCAGTCCAAAGAGCTTGAAACCTACCAAGCCGAAGGACTGTGCTGTGCCTCTCTCGCGCACATTTTCCCCAAGCACTCTCAGGAACCTGGCAACAGGTAACGTGGCAACCTTTGACTTATAAAAGGGCAAGTGACACAATTTCAGGCAACAAATGGACTTTTTTTAAAGCCAGCATCTCCCCCACCACTCCCACACCCTCCCTCCCAACCAAAAGTGAGTAAAAAACAAAGCATTGACGCGGGCAGTCCTACTCTCGAGTGTCCCCTTGTGGCCAAGCCTGGAACATCACATCCGTACTTTGCAATCTGTGGATCAGCTACGAGGTAAGTCGCTCTTTGGAAGGGGTGGAGGTCTTCGCTGGACTTGTCTTCCGAAAAGCATAAAGAGTGGAAGTCAAGGCTAAGAATGGCTTGCTTTTTTACCTTACCACCTTAACAAAAACTTCACCTTAGCTGCAGGGTTAAATCTCTGGGTCGGGGCTGGGGATTTTCGTCGCTGTTGTTTTAAAGCAGCAGCCAAGGCCATGTTTTTTAAGGTGGTGAGTTAAACAGAGCAAGCACTGCGGTAGCCTCTTTCCACCCAATCTCTTTCTTCACATCCTAGTCACAGCCAAGCGCAGGGTGGATGGCAGTGAGGATAAACAGCCCAGAAACTGAGGGTTCCTGCAGGGTGGGACTGGCATTTTCCATTTTTATCTGAAGGTGTACTTTGAATGCAGACACTTTTCTCGCAGGCCAGAAGCACTGCTCATTTGCATTGCTGGCTTCCAGTTAGCCTATTTGCGAGGATTACTTAGGATTTCCAGACTGCAGGCCCAGCTACCCAGAGAGTGTGCCTCGAAGCCCCACCTCAACGCTTTCATCTCTTTGTGGGGGGAAGCACCCACGAAAATGCCAACGGCAGTATTTGTAACCGGCCTTCTTCCTTTTGGGAACTGCTTTCTGCAGCTCTCTGTTTTAGAGGAATAACTACAGCAGGGAGCTGCTCCAGCCTAGCAGGAGGAGAGGGCACCGTTGAGGAGAGGGCACCCGTTCTGTCTCCCTCTGGCTATGTTAACTGGAAACTAGGAAAGGGGTTCAGATCAAAGTAAGTGCTCTCTTCAGAAAGTTCCATTCATTAACTAAATTAGCGGAAATTAAATGGTGTTTGGAGGAAGGTCATTTCAGAAGGCCCAGGGCCAGAGGCTGAGGTCTAAAACTTCTAATCTGGACTTTGATTGAAGTTTGGCAGTTAAGTAGGAAGTTGAAGGCTACCATATGTAAATCCAGTTCTTGCCTGAAATCACTCATTTCAAAGCAATATCTTGAAAGGACACAGACTGGGAAACAGGCATGAGGGGGAAAAAAAAAAAAAGGTAGACATTTGGCTAGTATGTGCTTAGATCACTTAACACTAAAGATGAGAAACCCAGGGCTCTGAGTAAGAATCATTTGCCCAGTAGCTAAGGTGAGTCACAGCCTGCACAGAACTAGGGCACACGTTGAAGTCAGGATGTTGAGAATGTCAGGCTTACTAATTTGCAAGGCAGGAGTGTTGCTTCCAGTAGGGAATGTGATCAGGATTTCACGGCTCATTTTCCCAGCCTTTGCAACAGGTGCAGTCAAGTCATCCGTGTAGACAAGTGACTGCCCTGGCACTTACATCTGTTAGGATTAAATTTCCATTTGTTCCATTACTTTATATGAAGTGATTTCTACTGTCGAGTCAGACAGATCACTTCCTCTTAGACCTAGGGACTTTTTCAACATTTTTAACAATGTGTGTGTTTTTCAAAATGTGTCCCAGCCAGGTCTGCAGGTCTTCCTGGGTTGAATGGCCTGTTTACAGAAGGGGAAGATTCAGGACTTAAGGTCAGGGTTCCGGAATTATATAAAGTTTCCTGTTTGGGCAGCTGGGCTAGCAACACCTCAGGTTGGGGCAGACTGGGTCTTGTTGAGAGACAGCATGCCCAGGAGGCTGGGGCCGGGAGAGTGCCAGGAGCAGGGAAGGACATTTTTCGTTTCTTTTGTTTTGAGACCGAGTCTTACTCTGTCACCCAGGCTGGAGTGCAGTGGTGCGATCTCGGCTCCCTGTAACCTCCACCTCCCAGGTTCAAACGATTCTCCTGCCTCAGCCTCTCGAGTAGCTGGGATTACAGGTGCCCACCACCACACCCAGCTATTTTTTTTTTTTTTGAGACAGAGTTTCCCTCTTGTTGCCCAGGCTGGAGGGCAATGGCGCGATCTCAGCTCACCGCAACCTCTGCCTCCCTGGTTCAAGTGATTCTCCTGCCTCAGCCTCCCGAGTAGCTGGGATTGCAGGCACATGCCACCACCCCTGATTAATTTTTTGTATTTTTAGTAGAGATGAGGTTTCTCCATGTTGGTCAGGCTGGTCTCGAACTCCCAACCTCAGCTGATCTGCCTGTCTCGGCCTCCCAAAATGCTGGGACTACAGGTGTGAGTGATCGCGCCCGGCCACTCCCAGCTAATTTTTGTATTTTTAATAGAGACGGGGTTTCACCATGTGGCCCAGGCTGATCTTGAACTCCTGATCTTAGATGATCTGTCCACCTCAGCCTCCCAAAGTGCTGGGATTATAGGCTTGAGCCACCAAGCCCGACCTGACATTTTTCTTTTAAATCTTTCATCAACCAGCTTTCATTTCTTGTTGGATGTCACTTTTCAGCATCCTGTTCCTATATTCTCTGTTAGGAGAACCTTTTTTTTTTTTTCTGGCCAGACTGAGAGAAAGGAATTAGTTAAAGGATGGAAGAATTACAAGATCAGGCACTGTTGTCTGTCTGATCCACGGATGTAACCACAGCACACGGCGCGGCTTACGGTACTAGTGTGGTAAATGCTTGTTACATGAAGGCATGAACAGGGATGAGAAGAGACTTCCTGGAGAAAAAAAAGGGACTAATAATCAGGAAAGGGAGGTGATCGGGGCAGGAGTAAAGTGGACACCTCAGCAAAGCCATTCGCTGTGATCTCTGATGGTGCAGTGTCATGTGTCACCAGAGCCCCCTCGTGTTTGATGTTGGCCAATCCTGCCAGCATGGATCTAGCAGGCCAAATCCTCATCTACCATGCTCTGACACCAGCTGGTCCCCTGGTCCACCTAATGTCCCCCATTCTCCCCACTTGGCCTCCCCTGCGGGCCCTCGGAAAAGGACCGTGGGAGGCACCTGTGACACTGCCCTTTTCCTGTGCTGCTGTTTTTCTTCTTCGTTCTTTTCACGCCTCATTATTCTCTCTCTTTTTTTTTTCTTGCTCAGCCCACACAGAACTAGGAACCTTGTTATTCTTCTACTTATTTTTCTGTGCTCTGTCTGCTTGCACACACACAGATGGATATCTGAGCGCCAGGGAACTTTCTTTACCTCCTAGTATCATTTCATGAGAATTAGTAGCACCTGCACAATGGGGCCTTGGAGACAGGAATAAAAGGAAAAATCTGGCATGGAATCACATGACTCAACAGGCTGTGAAGACTCCGTGCCCTGCTGCTGTATGTCTGGTAAACAGAATAAATAGCACTTGAGCATCCCTGACCTGTGGAGTAGCTGGTTGTTTCTAGATGGGACCAGGGTATCCCGCACTTACTGCCAATTCATCTTGCTTCAGTAAGTGCAGGGGGCGCTGTGCAGAGTGAGTGGCCTGTGTATGAACCAGAGTCCGTCCCATCTAAAGACAGTCCGGTCAGGCCGAGTCCTCACCGAGACTTCAGTGTGGATTAATCAGTAACCTTGGTTCACCGGCAGGCTCGCTGGACTTTGGAGAAAAGGCTGACCCTCCACCAAAGCAGCCCACTGCTGCCGTCGCCCTAGGAACAGAGGGCCTGGAGTCAGGGCTTGACCTGGCACAGGAGCTTTTGCACAAGGCTGGCTCAAACCTCCAAACCTGGGAAAACAGGATGCGTGGGGAAGTGACGAAGAAAGAAAATGCATCCACCATTCCTTCCCGTTGCTGTCAGCACGATGAGGAATAATTACCTGGATCTGGAACGCAGGCGTGTGGGAGGCTGCAGGCCCCCCTGGTCTGTGTAGTTAGGCACTTAATTTTTCATCCTCCTCCTTTTCTTTTCTTTTTTTTTTTTTTTTTGAGACGGAGTCTCGCTGTGTCGCCCAGGGTGGAGTGCAGTGGCCGGATCTCAGCTCACTGCAAGCTCCGCCTCCCGGGTTTTTACGCCATTCTCCTGCCTCAGCCTCCCGAGTAGCCGGGACTACAGGCGCCCACCACCTCGCCCGGCTGTTTTTTGTATTTTTTAGTAGAGACGGGGTTTCACCGTGTTAGCCAGGATGGTCTCGAACTCCTGACCTCGTGATCCGCCCGTCTCGGCCTCCCAAAGTGCTGGGATTACAGGCTTGAGCCACCGCGCCCGGCCCATCCTCCTCCTTTTCTCTGCCCTCCCGAAACCCCCATTTTCAAAGGAAAAACAGAAAAACGTATCTGGTTAACCTGTGTAATACTGTTTACATCAGTCCACTTGGTCCAGAAAGGATACCAGCTCCTTATTGATGCTCAGATAACAGGGTTAGTGCTTAAAAAAATTATGCCTTGGGCCGGGCGCGGTGATCACGCCTATAATCCCAGTACTTTGGGAGACCGAGGTGGGCAGATCACGAGGTCAAGAGATCAAGACCATCCTGGCCAACCAACATAGTGAAACCCCGTCTCTACCAAAAATACAAAAATTAGCTGGGCATGGTGGTGCACGCCTGTAGTCCCAGCTGCTCGAGAGGCTGAGGCAGGAGAGTTGGTTGGGCCTGGCAGGCGGAGGTTGCAGTGAGCCGAGATCGCACCACTGCACTCCAGCTTGGTTGGTGGCATGGGACTCCCATCTCAAAAAAGAAAAAACAAAATTATGCCTCATTCATTATCCAACTTTGTCACTGAGAGAGAAGGACATGGATTCAGAGATGAACTTGTCCAGGCGACCCCAGGGTTCTTTCCCCCTCCATTACTCTTTTTTTTTCTTTTTTTTCTTGAGACGGAGTCTGGCTCTGTCACCTAGGCTGGAGTGCAGTGTCACGATCTTGGCTCACTGCAACCTCTGCCTCCTAGGTTCAAGCTATTCTCCTAACTCAGCCTCCCTAGTGGCTGGGATTACAGGTGCATGCCACCCCGCCCAGCTGATTTTTGTATTTTTAGTAGAGATGAGGTTTTACCTTGTTAGCCAGGCTGGTCTCGAACTCCTGACCTCAAGCGATCTGCCTGCCTTGGCCTTCCAAAGTGCTGGGATTACAGGTGTGAGCCACTGCGTCCAGTCCCCTCCATTACTCCTTAAGTGTCCCTTAAAGACTATATTTATTTATTTATTTGAAACAGAGTCTCGCTCTGTCGCCTAGGCTGCTGTGCAGTGGCATGATCTCGGCTCACTGCAGCCTTCTGCCTCAGCCCCCTTAGTACCTGAGACTACAGGCGTGTGCCACCACACCTGGCTAATGTTTGTCTTTTTGGTAGAGATGGGGTTTCACCATGTTGGCCAGGCTGGTCTCGAACTCCTGACCTCAAGTGATCTGCCCACTTCAGCCTCCCTAAGTGTTGGGATTACAGGCGTGAGCCACTGCGCCCAGCAAGGACTGCATTTAAAATACTATCTTTCTGTTAGGTACTTGTCATTTGCCAAAATTAAATAAAAACAATCTAGGGACCTAGGAACCTGTGAAGTCCAGTACTAAAATCTATACCAATTTACTCTAGCAACCCCCATCCTCCTCCTCGTTCGCTGAGTGTTGAATAAAGCCAGGCGCTTTACCTATAGCCTCATTATATTAAAAACAACCCTGCACAGGGAGTCAGGATCTCAATTTTGCGGATGAAAAGGAGGCTCTTCTGGGCAGGCCCAGCAAGGTCTGGGGAACGCCCCTTAATCGAGGACTTGAATTTGTCTGCAGGGAGAGGTGGCATCACCGCACTGTAAATAGTTCCAAGGTCAAGTTTGGCTAGTGGCTTTTAGAATTGTGGCAGAAGGATGCCATCCTACTCCCACCTCAGAGGCATCTCAGGTTCTGGAGCTCTGTGCTAAGCCCACCTGTGGAGGGTGGCACTGGAGTGGTGACAGGTGTGCAAGGTTTCACATCTTCAAGGAAAAAACAGCTCCAAGGACAGAGTTGTTTTTTGGTTTTGTTTTGTTTTTTTTGAGATGGAGTCTCCCTCTGTTGTCAGGCTGGAGTGCAGTGGCGCGATCTCAGCTCACTGCAACGTCCACCTCCCGAGTTCAAGCAATTCCCCTGCCTCAGCCTCCCGAGTAGCTGGAACTACAGGAGGGTGCCACCACGTCTGGCTCATTTTTGTATTTTTAGCAGAGATGGGGTTTCACCATGTGGACCAGGATGGTCTCCATCTCTTGACCTTGTGATTTGCCCACCTTGGCCTCCCAAAATGTTGGGATTACAGGCGTGAGCCACCACTCCTGGCCAATTTTATTTATTTATTTTTTTATTTTTATTTTTATTTTTTTTAAGAGGCGGTGTCTCGCTCTGTTGCCTGGGCTGGAGTGCAGTGGCGTGATCATGGCTCACTGCATCCTCTAACTCCCGGGCTCAAGCGATCCTCCCACCTCAGCGTCCGGAATAGCTGGAACCACAAGCACACACTACCACATCCAGCTAATTTTTAAAAAACTTTTTGTAAAGATGGGGTCTCACTCTGTTGCCCAGGGTCAAGGTCAGATTTGTTAATACTTGTGACATTGTCTCCTGTTGGAGTTCTGGGTGTTCAATAGTTCATCACCATGTGTGTGATTCACACACTGTACTCAGAAACATTCTTTTTGTTTATTTTTGGGTTTTTTTTGCGACAGAGTTTCCTTCTTGTTGCCCAGGCTGGAGTGCAATGGCACACACAATCCCTGCTCACTGCAACCTCCACCTCCCAGGTTCAAGCAATTCTCCTGTCTCAGCCTCCCAAGTAGCTAGGATTACAGGTGTGTACCATCACTCCCAGCTAATTTTTGTATTATTAGAGACGGGGTTTCACCATGTTGGCCAGGTTGATCTCAAACCCTGGACCTCAGGTGATCTACCTGCCTCAGCCTCCCAAAGTGCTGGGATTACAGGCATGAGCTACCGTACTCAGCCAGAAGCATTCTTTTTATTCATTTTTATTAAAATGATAATAAGGGCCCTAGTAGGGGATTTTAACTGTTTCTTTCCACAGTGTAGAATGATGTCTATATACATTACAGAATGGAGTAATCTTTTTTTTTTTTTTTTTTGAGACAGAGTCTCACCCTGTGGCTCAGGCTGGAGTACAATCATGTGATCTCAGCTCACTGCAACCTCCACCTCCCGGGCTAAAGCAATTCTCCCACCTCAGCCTCCCAAGTAGCTGGGATTACAGGCACCTGCCACTGTGCCGGCTATTTTTTGTATTTTTAGTAGAGATGGGGTTTCACCATGTTGCAGGCTGGTCTCGAACTCCTGACCTCAAGCAATGCACCCACCTCGGCCCCCCAAAGTGCTGGGTTTACAGGTGTGAGCCACTGCGCCCAGCCCAGAATGGAGTAATCTGATGCTGTCTTACAGATGAGCACTTCACATTTGCAAGGGTGTGTGTGTGTGTGTGTGTGTGTGTGTGTGTGTGTGTGTGTGTGTGTGTTTTAACTCATCTTTCCATTCTCTTCCCCACCCCTCCTTGTGTGTGTGTGTGTGTGTGTGTGTGTGTGTGTGTGTGTGTGTGTGTGTGTTTTAACTCATCTTTCCATTCTCTTCCCCACCCCTCCTTTCCCATCTGCTACCCTCAGGCTGCAGTTCGATTTCACAGATAGAAAAATAAATAAAGCCTATGGCTGGGCGTGGTGGTTCATGCCTATAATCCCAGCACTTTGGGAGGCTGAGGTGGGCCGATCATTTGAGGTCAGGAGTTCGAGACCAGCCTGACCAACATGGTGAAACCCCGTCTCTACCAAAAATACAAATAAATTAGCCGGGCATGGTGGCCTGCCCCAGTAATCCCAGCTACTTGGGAGGCTGGGGCAGGAGAATCGCTTGAACCCAGGAAGCGGAGGTTGCAGTGAGCCCAGATCACACCACCGCACTCCAGCCATGGTGACAGAGCGAGACTTGGTCTCAAAACAAAAAATAATAATAATTAAAAAATCAGCTGGGTGTGGTGGCGGGCGCCTGTAATCCCAGCTACTCAGGAGGTTGAGGCAGGCGAATCACTTGAACCTGCGAGGTGGAGGTTGCAGTGAGTGGAGATTGCGCCACTACACTCCAGCCTGGGCTACAGTGCGAGATGACTCCTCGAATGAATAAATAAATAAATAAATAAAACCTACATTCTTTACCTTGCCCCACTATAATTTGCACTGACAGGAGGGCAGCTCCGTGCTAGGTACAATCCAGGTGCTGCTCTGCTTTGATGCTGCCCAGGACACTGGCCTAAAAGCGTGTTTGCAAGCTCTCTCTTCATTCATTCAAGCTCTGCCTAGTACACACTTTTTGGAAACCATTTCCCAAAATGTGTGCTCTTATACCACATTTCCCACCCAACAGATAACCGAGACAGTGCAAGTAACATAGTTTGAATTAAAGAATAAACTTGCGTTGGCCGGGCACAGTGGTTCACGCCTGTAATCCCAGCACTTTGGGAGGCCGAGGCGGGCGGATCATGAGGTCAGGAGATCGAGGCCATCCTGGCTAACACAGTGAAACCCCGTCTCTACTAAAAATACAAAAAATTAGCCGGGCGTGGTGGCGGGCGCCTGTAGTCCCAGCTACTCTCTCAGCTACTAAGGGAGGCTGAGGCAGGGGAATGGTATGAACCTGGGAGGCGGAGCTTGCAGTGAGCCGAGATCATGCCACTGCACTCCAGCCTGGGAGACAGGACGAGACTCCGTCCAAAAAAAAAAAAAGAAGAAACTTGTGTTGGTAGACACGTAAGTTCATGAACTGCAGATACAAATAGATCGAGCAGCAGATATGTTTATTATCTCAAACAAGCACGGCACTGCTTCCTGGTGTGGATTATATTCCAGTTTTCAAAAGGAACCATAGCAAGTACAAGCAATACGATTTTATTTTGGAGGGATTTCTACCATCATAGGCCAAAGATGTCTCTAAGTATCAACTCTGAAAAAGCAACTATAAATACTGCAAATCGACTAAGCCAGAGGACGGGAATATATATCCTGCGTGTGGTGTGCTGGACTGTGGTGGGGACTTCATGCTTGTGCTCTGGGCTCATGGGGGCAGCTGACTGCTCATAATTAAGGTTGCTGTTGCGGCTGCCCGTGTTCCAGAGAGAACACAAGACGACAGAGCTAAGGTGCAGGAATGCGGAAAAACTTGCAGAAACTAGAGCCAGTCTTCGGATTGAAATGAATTACCAATAAAGGGTTGGGAAATGGATCGAGGGGAGGGAAGCATTTTGATGGCCCCTGCTCCGAGGTTCAGCCCATTTGCAGTTGCTGATAACCTTGTCAGGTCACCAGATAAAGGCAAGTCTTGTCACCCTCAGGCACCTGGCAGCAAGGTAATAAAACGGTTGCCTTATCGTCTGAAGGTGGAGTTAGTCAAACCTCAGCCCAGGGTAATTATAGTAAACTGAAATTGCCTGTCCTTTACAAAAGAAAAGGGGGGGAGGGAGAGAGAAAGGAAAAGGGCTTAAGGCAGGAAATTGTGTTTGTCTTTCTCCTTGGATTTAAAAAAGAAACGAGCAAAACAGCAAGAAGTTTTCCAGGGAGGGAGAAAAACAGCCCAGCTAAACTCCCCTCACCGGGGTTAACAGGATTGCTGACAGATCAAGCCCACGTGATGGTCAAGAAAAGAGGCTCAAGCTGATGAAAATCCAAGAAATCTTCTTAGGAGCCTTCCTTTCTAAATGTAAATGACTGAGTCATTGCTTTGCTAAGGAGGGAAGGAAGTTACAATCACACCAAGTGACTCATTCATTGCTGTTAGCTCTGGCAGTTGGATAAAAAGTTTTAGCAAAGGCAGCAACAAATGTACTTGAAATACTAGCACAGTAAGGGAATTCCTCTCTTTCAGGATGAATGCCATCCACACAAAAGAGCTCCTGTTGACATCTCATTTACAATCTCCCCCAGGACACAGACAAGACCCTTTCAATAAACTCGGCTCAGAAACACCTATTGTTCAAAATCTTCAACTCGCCACAGGCTACCACCACTCCCTACGGCTTTGCAAAATTAAAGATTTAGAAGAAGGATGGGGACGGTGGAAGCTATGAAAAGAGGCAGGAAAAAAGCCCCTTTGACCCGATGTTGTCAGAGAGCGTGCATGAAGAAGAAAGTTAATGGTATTTCCATTTATATAAGAAGTGCCTAAGAAATGCCTGTGACGTTCGTGAACTAGTGATTGTGAATTCCAAATTTGATGCCAACTTTATGTGTAAAGAAGCTAACTCCTGCCAACATTGTGGCTGAATGAACAGCCGGGGCTATGCTTAACCCATTCCCAGCTTACAAAAGCCCCATAGCAGCTGCAGGAAAGCATCAGGTGAGTCTGATACGGGCTGTCTGTTTCCTCTGGGATTTGAAGCTTGCCTGTCCTGTCCAAGTGGAATCTTGTGCCTAAGTGCTAGAGTCCACCCCTCTCCACTGATTCCCTTCTTTCCATTTCTGCCATTTCCCTTCTTCTTTTAATAAAACTTGGGCATTTTCTAGAGTTACATGTTTTTCTTGGGATGTACTTCACATTAAGGAGCATATTTGTGTTTACAGAAACACACACACACACACACACACACACAAAAGAATCGGGCATTTCCCAAGTGGTGATATCTTTACCTTCCTCATCTTTCACTTAAGGTGCCCTATCTCAGTACACGATCCCTTTGTCTGCCCCGAGTTCAGGCCAAAACTCGGCATTATCTGTAAGCACTCTTGGGTCCTCTCTGATCTCTTAAATCCCTCTGGAATCATTCCACATCCTTCTGTGCATCTTTCTGCTTCCCTAGATCCTATACTTTGAAATGTTCTCTTCTGGAGTATCACAGCAACTTCCTTAACCCAAGGTTTCTCCAACTCTGAGTTGTGACTTAATGGGTAGTGAAATCAGATGAGTCATGCAGTTTCACCATTTAGAAAATGCAAAAGGTTAGGTAGAAAATGTCAGCGTACATCCTGTGTAGAAAAATTAAGTCTTGTTGGGAAACTTCTTTCAGTTTGTGTGTGCGTGTCCCCGGATCTGTGTACGTACTGGGCAACAGGGAAAATGCATTTTGTAGGTCAAAATATTTGGAGAAATACTTTTCTACTTAGTCTCACTGGGTCTGTCTTTTCTCTGTTTCCAAACTATTGCGTACACTTAGAGGAAGAGCGGAAACCCTCCAGCAGGTCCTGTCAGTCTGCAGTTTACAAATCTGCCCTCAGGATAAGAGTTCCTGCTCACCGTTCAGGTCTCAGAATTCTCCATCCTCCTGACCACTTTGCCTTCAGTTATTCAACCCATCAGTTTCCCTGGGTTTGCATGTGCAATCGATTCCTCGTTAGGGATATTCTTTCCTCTGGTTTTTCCTTCAGATCTGAGCTTACGTTTGGCCTCTTCCAGGAAGACGCCAGGAATGTCCTTCTGAATGCCCTTCCTCGTTCTCATGAGAACACTGCCGTTTTTAATCAGGCAGAGCACTTATTACATTATGATTATCTTCTTGGTTCCCAACCGAACTTTCAAGCTCCAAGTGGGCAGTCAGTAAATATTTCTTGGTGCATCAAATGCTCCACATTTTACACAGTTCACGTTTGCTTCCTACGAACCAATTTGGATAGTTATAAAGTATCTTATCTCTAGTTTCCTTTAACACTTAAATATCTCTTGCACATTTTCTTTTCAAACACTGCTTCGTTAATTTGCAAATTCATTGAACTCCTATTATTTTGAAAAATCAAAATAATAAAACTTCAAGAAAGCTGTTTGGCTTCTGGCCAGTTAGTCACCCTCTCTGAATGACAGATCTGTAAACAGGAAGGGCAGAACTCTGATCTCTAAAATCCTCTCCAGTCCACTATGACCCTCTAACTTGATCTTTCTCCAGAGAGGTTAAGTGACTTTTCCAAGGTCGTGCAGCTTTTTAGCAGCAGGAGATTTTTTGCCTGTCTATAGATTTTTAAAAGCTAGCAGCAAACAAAAACCAAAAAGTTTACCAAGGAAACTGAGTGCCACTAACAAGTTTGTGTGAAAGAGAATTCATAAAGAAACAGGAGACTTTGAACAAAACACTAAAATCAACAACAACCAAAATGGATTCCTGCCTAGGCAGGTCTGGACTTTAAAAAAAATGGTCTCACTGTGGTTTGCTATTAGATGGAGAGAGATTCAGATTTCATTTTTAAAATGAAAGTGAAAGATTAAAGAATTTTGGCATCCTGACCCTTTGTAGAGGCCATTCCTCAGAGGCACAGTGTGCAGACAAAACTATCCTAGAGGTGCCAACCAAAACAAGCTAATGTCTGCCTCATTCCTGAGCCCTGGTGCCTTGACCAGTAACCACGCTCAGGAAGAAAGCTGCAACTTGCCAGGATGAAATTTGGCCCCAGTTCTTACAACCCTTCCCCCCTTCCTTCCCCTGCCAGAATCACACTGAAGAATTCGCTGCTCTCAAAGGCAGACTTTTTCATTACTTCCTTACATTATAGAGTTTGGGCTTAGATAACCAGTTGTATGAGTAGCAAGTCCAACAGAAATACAACAGCAATAATACTTATTTCCTTCCCTAATGTAATATGTTATACTTCATAAGCCACCATATGCATTTGTTGCTTTTCCCCCTTCTACACTGACCAGCAGTTTTGCTTTGTTTGACAGAAAAGTATGGTAAGAAGAAATTGAATTTGAAGTGCTTTCTTACAAAGGAAAAAGAAAATCACTATTATAACTGTATACCAAACTACTACGTATGTGAGGCCCCAACTTTGACTTCACATCGTTATAGCCAGGTGATGGGATATGGGTGATTTTTACTTTACTCTTTGGGCTTCTCTGAATTTTCCTATTTTTTGAAAAAGAATTACTTTTGTAATTATAAAAAAGTACAAATAAGAATTACATACACGGTTATTTCTTCACTGCTATGACATGACTAGATTATAACTTTTTTTTTTTTTTTGAGACAGACTTTGGGAGTTTCACACTCGTTGCCCAGGCTGGAGTGCAGTGGCACGACCTCAGCTCACTGCAGCCTCCACCTCCCGGGTTCAAGTGATTCTCCTGCCTCAGCCACCCTAGCAGCTGGGATTACAGGCGCCTGCCCCCACACTCGGCTCATTTTCTTTTGTAATTTTAGTAGAGAAGGGGTTTCGCCATGCTGGCAAGGCTGGTCTTGAACTCCTGACCTCAGGTGATTGATCCACCCGCCTCGGCCTCCCGAAGTGCTGGGATTATAGGCATGAGCCACCGCGCCCAGCCTAGATTATGAAATTTTAGTGTTACTATATATGTTGCTGTGTAATTTTTGTTTTGAACCTTTTTTATTTTTCTTTTAATTCCTTTGAGACAGGATCTTGTTCTGTTACCCAGGCTCATTGCAACAAGGTGATTTTCCCGCCTCAGCCTCCAGAGTAGCTGGATTACAGGCCTGTGCCACCACACCCAGGTAATATTTTATATTTTTTGTAGAAATGGGGTTTTGCTATGTTGCCCAGGCTGGTCTTGAACTCCTGGGCTCAAGCAATCCACCCTCCTCAGCCTCCCAAAGTACTGGGATTACAGGCATAAGCTACTGCACCCAGCCTTGAGCATTTGTTTTTTGAAGGAAATTTTATGTGATTATTACGTAAAAAAGGAATACTAAAAATCTCCTAACATTGATATCTCTCTGTCTTTAAATTTTAAAAGCTTAAGGAACATGGACCCATACAGTGCAGCCAAATATTAGCCGGTAACTTCTTTATTTTTTTTTGAGATGGAGTCTTGCTCTGTCGCCCAGGCTGGAGTGCAGTGGCGTGATCCTTGGCTCACTGCAAGCTCCGCCTCCTGGGTTCAAGTGATTCTCCTGCCTCAGCCTCCCGAGTAGCTGGGACTATAGGCGCCTGCCACAACACCCAGCTAATGGTTGTTTTTTTTTTTGGATTTTTAGTAGAGACGGGATTTCACTGTGTTAGCCAGGATGGTGTCGATCTCCTGACCTCATGATCCTCCCGCCTCGGCCTCCCAAAGTGCTGGGATTACAGATGTGAGCCACCGCACCCGGCCAGCCGGTAACTTCTTTACAAATGGGCTGCAGCATATTTTATTACCTTCTCCTGACAATTTCTTATTTGACTATTTATCATTTCCAGAACATACTAGCCTTTTGCATGCCTTTACGCCCGTGGCAAACATTGTTGTTTGCCTCCTCATAACCATTCTCCCTGTCCTGCTTGCTAATGAGACCCCAGTGCTGTTGATCTTTCCACAGCTGTGAGTTTTAGAGGTGGCAAAGCCCCTACCTAGACATGGAGGCTGAATCTTCACCAGTCTACAAGACAAAGAGATGAGAAGGGAGGTCAGATGGGAATGTTCTGGGAAAGTTTACCTCACTATTTAAAGCCACTCAAGTCAGGGACATCCCTTTTATTCCTCTGGACTTTGTCATCTGCAAGGGATGCTGGAACTGTGGCTGCCATAGGGAGACCACAGAAAGTACTGGCCTAAGAAGACGAGTTCAGTCGGGCGTGGTGGCTCGCACCTGTAATCCCAGCACTTTGGGAGGCTGAGGTAGGCAGATCACCTGAGGTCGGGAGTTCAAGACCAGTCTGACCAACATGGAGAAACTCCGTCTCTACTAAAAATGCAAAATTAGCCGGGTGTGGTGGTGCATTCCTGTAATCCCAGCTACTGGGGATGCTGAGGCAGGAGAATTGCTTGAACCCAGGAGGGGGAGGTTACAGTGAGTGGAGATTGCGCCATTGCACTCCAGCCTGGGCAATGAGAGTGAAACTCCATCTCACCAAAAAAAAAAAAAAAAAAAAAAAAAGGATGAGCTCACACTGGGGATGACAGGTGGAAGAAAGGCCAGCTGTCATGAACTTAATGGTTTTGGTAAATTCATTGCCTGCCCTACCTTGGGACTTGGTATTGTTTGAGAAAACAAATTATTTTGCCATCTTGGTCACTTCAATTTTATTTTTAAAATTGTGTTTGCTTTTTGATTTGATTGGCTTGGCACTTATGCAGTGACTTTGTAGATGCTGTCTATGTGTTGGGGCTCAGAACATGATGCCCTAAAATATGGTGACTTGGCAATTGAGAAAACCAAAGGAGCAAGAAGGTCACTCAGTGTGAGATCTGGCCACAGCGGAATGCTCTGACCTACCTTTGCCTGAAAGTTGGTCATAAGATGCTCATTCCAGAAGGGTCCTACTCTACACCCAGAGGCAAAGAAGAATCGGAACAGACAGCTCCTGCCCTAACTGGTCCCCAGTTGTTTGTTACCATTAGATAATAAATTTATTCTATTCCAAATCTGAAATACTCTAAAGTCTGAAACTTTTTGTTTTTTTGAGACAGAGTCTCGCTCCGTCACCCAGGCTGGAGTGTAGTGCACGATCTCAGCTCACTGCAACCTCCATCTCCCGGGTTCAATGGTCCTCCTGCCTCAGCCTCTCCTGCCTCAGCCTCCCGAGTCGCTGGGAGTACAGGCGTGTGCCACCACGCCCGGCTAATTTTTAGTAGAGACAGGGTTTCACCATGTTGGCCATACTGGTGTCGAATGCCTGACCTCAAGTGGTCTGCCTGCCTCAGCCTCCCAAAGTGCTGGGATTATAGGCGTGAGCCGCTGCACCTGACCTAATCTGTAATACTCTCCCCTGCAGTGTCCTCAGCCTCCCAAGTAGCTGGGACTGCAGGCGTGCACCACCACAACCAGCTAATTTTTAAACATTTTTTTGGTAGAGATTTGGTCTCACTATGTTGCCCAGGCTAGTCTCGAATTCCTGCGCTCAGGTGATTCTCCCACCTTGTTCTCCCAAAGTACTAGGATTCGAGGTGTCATCCACCTCCCTCCCTCAAAAAAATGAAAAACGATGGTATGAAAGTATTAACTGCATGGTCTTTTTTTTTTTTTTTGGATTTTTCATATGTATTTTTTTCCTATGGCAGAAGAGTTTTCATAATTTGTATGACTCATGCACATGTGTGCACATTAGTGAAATTTGTATGCCAGCCAGGTGTGGCATAAGCCTGTAGTCTCAGTTACTCAGAGGCTGAGGCGGGAGCATTGCTTGAGTCCAGGAGGTCGAAGCTGCTGTGAGCTATGATCACACCACTGCACTCTACCCTGGGCGATAGAGCAAGACCCTGTCTTAAAAAAAAACAGTGTATGCTTTTTTTTTTTCCTGTTAATTTGCTATCTGTTTGTTTTATAGACTCAAATTATCAAGGCTTCAGGGGAAAAATGTGAACTTCCCTACAGCTCCCTTGATCACCCAGCTTAGAGCAGCCTCACACCCTCCCATCCCAGGCCTCCAGCCCCCTAACTGATTTGAGATGCCTGGAGAAAATAAAATTGCTGCTCCATCTTTTGTAAACTAAAAGTGCTGGGGTAGGGGTGGTGCAGAGTTGTGGCTTGCTCATTCAACCCAGTTCTGACCAGCTCTACCACTGCACCAACCCCCCCCCAGCCCTCCACAGCCTTCCAACGGCAGCTGTCTCCAGATTCCCTACATTCTAGTTAGCAGCCTTCATTCTCCCCGTGACCAAGGCCCCACGACGTCTTTCCAAAGCCCCTGCTTGTCATTTCTGTTAACATGCCCCTGCCTCCCACCTCGAAATTACATAGCAGGACCGGCTCCAGCCTTTGCTTCCTTGCACCTTGGAAAATGGCGGAAGGTAAATTACCCCGAGTTTCTCAGGGCTTGTAGGGTGGACCCCTGCCAGTGGTTTCAAACTTTTTCCATACCTTCTCTATCACCCTTCAGTTCAGAAAAGACAAAAAGGAAACCCCAAAGAAAATCAAAACAAAAAAACTTACAAGTCTGTTTCCCTTTGTCTCCATAGTCAGCACTAATGATTTCCAGCTGGGGTGGGGAGCAGGGTGTGGATGGGACCAAGTCCTGTTGCTAAGTTCAAATACTTGAGAATTTAACATCCCAGACCCTCTCCAAGCTCTGCCGCAGGCCCCTCAACTATATTTCCCTAGCTTACCATGGTAACAAGCCAGAGGACTAGCCCTAAGTGTATCCACTTACATTACTAAAGCTCTATCAAGTGAATAAATAATTCCCTCTGCTTTTCATGCCTGAAAGGCGATATTGTATGATGTTTAAGAATATAGCACAGTTCTGTCACCCCAGCTGCTTGGAAGGCTGAGGTGGGATGATTGATTTAGCCCAGGAGTTTGAGTCCAGCCTGGGCAACATAGCAAGATCCCATCTCAAAATATTAAAAAGTAATGTAAGTTTTGGAGGCAGACCTTGATTTAAAAGTGTGTTACCTAGGGAAGGTTGCTGAAGCTCTATAAACATCTGGTTTTTATTGTCTAAAATGAGGATAAGAATGAAAAACTTCCTTATAGGTTGCTGAGAGGCTGAAAGGAAGTAATATATGGGAAATGCTCAGTGTATTAACTCAGGAAATGGCATACAGTAACAACAGCATCAACAGTTCCATAAGGGGAATCCCTTCATTTTGTCCAGGGGGACCCGTGGTCCTTGTGAAAGGTGTGAGAACATCTGAAGCTAACTTCTACACCAACGTGGTCAGATGATGCCATCCCGTATCCATGGCGACCAATATCTCCATTGTCTAGTTTAGTGCCAGGCGGGTGGTGTGCAATGAAACAACGCAATCACAGGCTGCAACTCTGGGGTTCAGTTCATTCGTTAGTGGAACTCCTGTAACACTCAAAATTCTGACTTCATAGGACCTTTGAATTTCAGTTTCAATCATAAAAGAAGTTCTGAAACATTGACCAGTCATCTCATACACGTTTTTTTTTAGTTATTCCCAGATGGTTGCTGATGTAAAAATAAAACAACCAAAACCTTTGTATTAGATATATCTTGAAGTCTATCATAATATTTTAGTCCACTTCCTTTTTTTTTTTTTTTTTGAGATGGAGTTTTTGCTCTTGTCTCCCAGGCTGGAGTGCAATTGCCATCTTGGCTCACTGCAACCTCTGCCTCCTGGGTTCAAGTGATTCTCCTGCCTCAGCCTTCTGAGTAGCTGGGATTACAGGTGCCCGCCACTACGCCCGGCTAATTTTTTTATATTTTTAGCAAAGACGGGGTTTCACCATGTTGGTTAGGCTGGTCTTGAACTCCTGACTTCAGGTGGTCCACCTGCCTAGGCCTCCCAAAGTGCTGGGATTCCAGGCGTGAGCCACCATGCCTGGCCTTTTAGTCCATCTTCTATTGCTAATGTAAGAGGAATTAGATTAGGAAGTAGGTTTTTGAAGGCAAAATTTCAGCTTACATGAATTGTTGGTAGCACCTCACTTCATAAGTAATATTAGATATAAAATCTTTCTCAGGAAAAAAAAAAGTTAGCATTCTGGAGAAAGGAGTAAAGGAAACAATGGTTCGGTCGGGCGCGGTGGCTCAAGCCTGTAATCCCAGCACTTTGGGAGGCCGAGGCGGGTGGATCACGAGGTCAGGAGATCGAGACTATCCTGGCTAACATGGTGAAACCCCGTCTCTACTAAAAATACAAAAAACTAGCCGGGCGTGGTGGCGGGCACCTGTAGTCCCAGCTACTTGGGAGGCTGAGGCAGGAGAATGGCGTGAACCCGGGAGGCGGAGCTTGCAGTGAGCCGAGGTCATGCCACTGCACTCCAGCCTGGGAGACACAGCGAGACTCCGTCTCAAAAAAAAAAAAAAGGAAACAATGGTTTAATCTCTTTTGTTTTGTTTTGTTTGTTTTTGAGACAGTCTCACTGTTGCCCAGGCTGGAGCGCAGTGGTACAATCATGGCTCACTGCAGCCTCGACCTCCTGGGCTCAAGTGATCCTCCTGCCTCAGCCTTCTGAGTATCTGGGACCATGGGTGCATGTTACCATTCCTGGTTAATTTTTTAATTTTGAATTTTGTAGAGACAGAGTCTCCCTGTGTTGCCCAGGCTGGTCTCGAACTCCTGGGCTCAAACTATCCTCTAACCTCCTCTCAAAGTGTTGGGATTACAGGCATGAGCCTGGCTAGGAAGCAATGTTGACCCACAGTGTCCAGTGCCCAGTACTCTTAGGAAGTATGAGTTTATGAACAATTAATGCCCAGATGAGTTAACAGACCTTGGGTATCAATTGGTTGGTCTGTGTTCAAAGGCAATACAGTTCTATGCTTCATTTTATGACCATCTGTGGAATGGGACAATAACTACAGGATGGCTGTTACAGTGAACATTAAAGACTTAAATTATGTAAAAGCCCTTTGTAAGTTGCAAAGTGCTATGCATATGCTAGGCAAAGCTGCCGCAGCAGCTACCCAATAACAATTGTTATTTTATTTTATTTCATTTCATTTTTGAGATGGAGTTTCGATCTTTCGCCCAGGGGGAGTGAAGTGGCACAATCTTGGCTCACTGCAACCTCCGCCCCTGGGTTCAAGCAATTCCCCTGCCTCAGCCTCCCATGTAGCTGGGATTATAGGTGCCCACCACCATGCCCGGCTAATTTTTGTATTTTTAGTAGAGACAGTTTGACCACGTTGACCAGACGGGTCTCGAACTCCTGAGCTCAGGCAATCCGCCTGCCTCAGCTTCCCAAAGTGCTAGGATTACAGGCGTGAGCCACCGCGTCCAGCCAGTTGTCACTTTTTTCTGGCTCCAGCCGAGTAACATTTCCAAACCACAATTCTTCCTGGAGCAGCACAAGTTGTGTTGGCCTTGGCCAATATTGAGCTGGGGCTCCGGGATACTGCCAAGTATTATATACAATTTGCATAAATGTACATTTAGGCTGAATAGAAAGGGAGAAAATGCTATAAAAATTAATATGGGTCAAAAGGAATGGTCTCTAATCATAAATTGCACACTTCCCCTCCCAACTATCCCCAAAACACTCATAATATTTGATATGAAAATACAATGGTGGCAAATAGCTGTATTAAAAAGAAACGATTCTTTCAGTATAGCGTAGGGTGAAGCTGAGTAGATTTTAAGAATTACTGGAGTCCCCAGCACTTTGGGAGGCCGAGGCGGGCAGATCACCTGAGGTCAGGAGTTCGAGACCAGCCTGACCAACATGGAGAAACCCCACCTCTATTAAAAATACAAAATAAAAAAAAAAACCCAAAAATTAGCCAGGGTTGGTGGCGCATCCCTGTAACCCCAGTTTCGGGAGGCTGAGGCAGGAGAATTGCCTGAACCCAGGAGGCGGAGGTTACCATGAGCCGAGATAGTGCCACTGCACTCCAGCCTGGAAAACAAGAGTGAAACTCCGTCTCCAAAATAAAGAGAGTTATTGGAGTCAAGCATAACTTGGAGAGGAGTCAGAATAATTTATTTTTATTTAATTATTTATTTATTTTTTTGAGATGGAGTCTTGCTCTGTTGCCCAGGTTGGAGTGCAATGGCACGATCTCAGCTCACCGCAACCTCCGCCTCCTGGGTTCAAGTGATTCTCCTGCCTCAGCCTCCCGAGTAGCTGAGATTATAGGTGCCCGTCACCACGCCTGGCTAATTTTTGTATTTTTTAGTAGAGACAGTGTTTCACCATGTTGGTCAGGTTGGTCTCAAACTCCTGACTTCATGTGATCTGCCAGCCTCGGCCTCCCAAAGTGCTGGAATTACAGGCATGAGCCACTGTGCCCAGCCAACAAAATAATTTTTTAAAGGATGCATAAATAGAGTTGATAATTTTGGTGGTATTTGAGTAAATGAGTAGAAAAGCTGGGACTGGAAGGAGTAATGTTACCACACAGTTGGTGCTGGTTGGGGAGCCTCTATTTTCTTGACTAGAAACTCACTTCTAAAGAGAAAGAGCACAGATGCCTGTTAACAAATAGGCTTCAGGATGACCCTGTTTGAATTTCCAGCAGGGAGGAAAACTGGGTCACAAGGAGATAATCTCAGGGGTTGCTGGAGGATTGGCCTTGGACACGCCCAGGTGAGGAGAGAAAACACGCAAGGCAGATGCTGACAGCAGAGAGGGCACTGAGGCACGTCTGGGCAGTAGGAAAAGCGAGCCGATGGAGATGGGGGAAGCCAAGAAACAGGCATTTTTTCATTGCTTTGTCTGAAGCAGTGAGCCCTGCGCACACTCGTGCAGTAGCTAAAATTTCTCAAGTCTATCTCTGTAGGCAACTGGAGACACACTGACAGCCCGTTTCCCCCCACTGGCTCCAGCCCAAATTAACTCACTCTCTCATTCCCTGAGACACTTGTTCTTTGAGAGGTAAAAATTTAGCTAAAACTATTCTCTTATTTTATGTGGGGAGGGGGCATTTTAAAAGGGATTTTTGCAAACATTTCTTCCCTCAAGGGTGATAAATGTGTATTTTAAAAGGGAGGTTTCTGTAAAGTTGGCCTTAACTGCAAGGGGTATCTGAAGTGGGGAGTTTCTGGCCATAGTGCAGCTAAGACCTTTCCGTGGCTCTCAAACCATAATGAAGCCCAGGAAGGAAAAATGCAATTGTATACTTTGCCTGTCACAGGCATAGAATTCTGCTGAGTAATGTGTACATGGGATTATTATTCCATGTTACATATTTGGAGGTGGAGCTAAAGTTGAGAGGCTGGTAACCAGCCCTTGGGAGACTGCATTTTCCAAAGATGGCTGCAACAGTATCTTCCATCTGACATGTCCTTCTAGAACAGGTGTTCACTAACTTTTTCTGTTAAAAGCCATCCAGCACGTATTTTAGGATGTGTATATCATTCGCTGTCTGACCTGACTGCTCTGTCACTGTGGCACAGCCCTGGGCAATGTGTACATGTACAGGCTTGTTTGTGTTTGAGAGCTGAGCCCATTCGGTGGTCTGAGGGCGACAGTTTGCCAATCTGTGCTCTAGAACTTTGCTGGTTCCCTTTAAGAGGTATAGTCGGCCGGGCGCGGTGGCTCAAGCCTGTAATCCCAGCACTTTGGGAGGCCGAGACGGGTGGATCACGAGGTCAGGAGATCGAGACCATCCTGGCTAACACGGTGAAACCCCATCTCTACTAAAAAATACAAAAAACTAGCCGGGCGAGGTGGCGGGCGCCTGTAGTCCCAGCTACTCAGGAGGCTGAGGCAGGAGAATGGCGTAAACCCGGGAGGTGGAGCTTGCAGTGAGCTGAGATCCGGCCACTGCACCCCAGCCTGGGCGACAGAGCAAGACTCCGTCTCAAAAAAAAAAAAAAAAAAGAGGTAGAGTCTAGGCCAGGTGCAGTGGCTCACACCTATAATCCCAGCACTTTGGGAGGCTGATGTGGGAGGATCCCTTGAGCCCAGGAGTTTGAGACCAGCCTAGGAAACATGGTGAAAACGCCATCTCTACAAAAACAAAAAACAAAAATTAGCCTGGTGTGGTGGCGTGCACCTGTAGTCCCAGCTACTCCAGAGGCTAAGGTGGGAGAATCACTTGAGCCCAGAAGGTCAAGGCTGCAGTGAGCCATGATTGTGCCACTTTACAGCAGTCTGGGCAGCAGAGGGAGACCCTGTCTCAAAAAAACAAAAAGAAACAAACAGAAAAAAAAAAAAAAAAAGAGGTGGACTAGTTCCCTTTTCCTTGAATCTGAGAGGTTTGTGATTTGCCTATAATTAAGACAATTGGAAGGAAGTGACACTGCATGACCTCTGAGGCTAGATCAGAACAGGTGATGTAACTTTTACCAGTCAGCACAGAAGCAGCCCAGTTGTCCTGAGGCTGCCATGCTGTAAGGAAGCCCAAGTGAGTCCATGTGAAAGATGACCTGAAAAGCCTTGAAACTATAGGAGAGGCTCAGCCAGCCCCACTTGCTCCAGCTCTCACCTGGAGAGACTGCAAGCTCAGGAAAGACGCTGAGCCAGAACTACCCTGCTCTCTCCAAATTCCTGACCCCCAGAGACTGAGAAGTGATGAGATGATTGCTTTAAGACATTAAGTTTTGGGGGTGATCTGTTCCATAGAAAGAAACAGAACATTTTCCCCAAACCAGTGAGTGGTAGAGATGGGATTCAAACCGAGGCTGGTCTGAGCCCAATCACCTGATCTTTCTATTAAAAATAAATAACAAATATTGCTGGCCTACACCTGTAATCCCAGCACGCTGGGAGGCTGAGGCAGGCAGATCACCTGAGGTAGGAAGTTCGAGACTAGCCTGGCCAACATGGTGAAACCCCATCTCTAAGTAAAAATACAAAAAATTAGCTGGGCATGGTGGCGGGCACCTATAATCCCAGCTACTCAGGAGGCTGAGGCAGGAGAATCGCTTGAACCCAGGAGGCGGAGGTTGCAGTGAGCCGAGATCACACCATTGTACTTCAGCCTGGGCAACAAGAGTGAAACTCGGTCTCAAAAAAAAAAAAAAAAAAAAAAAAATTGCTAAAAAATGCTGACACAGAGACACTAAGTGAGCACACGCTGTTGGAAAAATGGTGCTGATAGACTTGCTCCATGCATGGTTGCCACAAACCCTTGATTTGTGAAAAACACATCTGCAAGGCCTAAGAAAAGTACAACTGCCAGGCACGTGGCTCACACCTGTAATCCCAGCACTTTAGAAGGCCAAGGTGGGTGGATCACCTGAGGTCAGGAGTTCGAGACCAGCCTGGGCAACATGGTGAAAACCCGTCACTACTAAAAATACAAAAAAAATTAGCTGGGCGTGGTGGCAGGCACCAGTAATCCCAGCTACTCAGGTGATCGAGGTAGGAGAATTGCTTGAACCCGGGAGGTGGAGGTTGCAGTGAGCCAAGATCGCGCCACTGCACTCCAGCCTGGGTGACAAGAGCAAAACTTCGTCTCAAAAAGAAAAAAAAAGAAGGAAAAATGCCATTAACAATGTGTGCCTGTATTTAAACCTATATTGGCTAGTGAGTTTGACCAGAGTCTAGCAAAGGTTTATCAAGGAAAAATGTCAAGAGAATTCAGATCCTGTAAGTCAAAAGACACAACCCGTTCCCGGAAGGACTTTGCAACAGTAATTACTCTAACAAGTTACAATTCGCAGAGTCTGGCCTTTAAGGGGCTTTGAAGAGAGAGGAACCCATGAATCGAGAATAAGATAAGGCTATTTGGTTTGTTTCAACTTGCGGGCTGTTTAACTTCCCTATCAAAGCCATGCCTTGAGAGTGAAATCATTTCTATCAAACAGCCTTTTCAAAGAACATCTGACACAAACACTGACTGGCTGCTCCTTTATTTCCACTGTGTCCAGGGTGTGTGTGGACTTGGTGGAATTTAGGGGACTAGCTGTGAATCGTGCATCAAATAAATAACCTGCAGGGAGTTGGCACTGGTGACTGCTAGCCATAAATGATGCTGTTTGCTTACACAGACTAAGCCTGGGCTTTGGAGGCTTCTTTGACCTTTTCTGCATTTTTCCCAACCCTAACCCAACATAGCTATGAAAAGGCAGTTCTGGGCCTGGTGGGGTGGCTCACGCCTGTAATCCCAGCACTTTGGGAGGCCGAGGCAGGCGGATCACAAGGTCAGGAGTTCGAGACCAGCCTGACCAACATGGTGAAACCCTGACTCTACTGAAAATACAAAAATTAGGCAAGTGTGGTGGTGTGCGCCTGTAATCCCAGCTATTCAGGAGGCTGAGGCAGGAGAAGCGCTTGAACCCGGGAGGTAGAGGTTGCAGAGAGCAGAGATCGCGCCACAGCACTCCAGCCCTGGCGACAGAGCGAGACTCTGTCTCAAAAAAAAAAAAAAAAAAGTGTGCCCCATAACCCAGAACTGCCTGTTTTTGTTTGTTTGCTGGGATTACAGGTGTGAGTCACCATGCCCGGCCCCCAGAGCGCACTTTTAAAGTTAACAGCTTGGACTCCCTTTCCCAGCATTCATCCTCGTTGGGCCTAGTCCACCTGTTACACCAGGGAAAAACTGAGTGATCTTTCTTTACCTCCCAGGGTCTTAGCCCAATGTTATGGGCCACTTGTGTCCTCCCACCCCCGAACAAATGCATATGTTGAAGTCCTAACTCTCAGAATGTAACTCTCTTGAGAGATAGGGTCTTTAAAGAGATGATTAAGTTAGTTGGGTCATTAGGGTCATAATCCAATGAGTGGCATCCTTCTCAGAAGAGAGGCAGCAGGACCTATGTGCATAGACCAAGTGAGGACAGAGAGAGGCCAGTCACCTGCAAGCCAAGGAGAGAGGCCTCAGAAGAAACCACCTTGCTGATACCTTGATCTCAGGCTTCCAGCTTCTAGAACTGTGAGGAAATAAGCTTCTGTTGTTTAAGGCACCCCGTCTATGGTACTTTGTTATGGCAGGCCTAGCTGACTCACACACCCACAGACAGAGAATTCACAGCCTTAAGGCTGGGACTTCAGAAGAGTTCCAACGGTAATAAGCAGAAATTTCAACACACAAGAGTCTAGCTTTTTAGTGCAGTTTCTCTTTCTGCATCTTTCCCAGGTGTCCCGCAGGCAGGATCGTAAGGCAGTGCTGGGGGCTGGGCAGGCACTGCTGCCCTGCAAGTCTAGTGGAGACACTAAGGTCTCTTGACTCAAAAGGGAGACCAGGGTTCCAGTCCTAGAAAGTCCAGAAAGTAGCAGGTAGACTGAGTAGGTGTTTGGGGCACGGTCAAGAGGCCCACACGGATGCATGTCACTAACTCCTTCCCTCTTCTAGCCGCCCTAGTCCTTCCTTCCCCGCTCCTCTTCAGGCTCTTTGACTTTTCCCACCAGCCCCTCCTGCGACCGGGTAAATCAGAAGAAGGGGAAAATTTGACTTTACCTTCTGACTTAGCATCATGCAAATGCAAATCCTGATGCTCTTTTAGTTTTTTCCTTGTTTTCATTTTTGTGGGAGATACGGGATGGAAGGATATTTGCTGGAGTTGGTTTTTTTTTTTTCTTTTTGAGATGAGGTCTTCCTATGTTGCCCAGGCTTAAGTGCAATGGCTACTCACAGACCCCATCATTGCACACTACAGCCTTGACCTCCTAGGCTCAAGGAATCCTTCCACCTCAGCCTCCTGAGTAGCTGGAACTACAGGTGCATGGCACCATGCCTGGCCACCTGCTGGAGTTTAAGCATGTGGTAGGATGGGTAGATGGTCCCTAAAGACACCCATCTCCTAATCTTTGAAATCTGTGGATATGCTACCTTCTAGGGAAAAAAAGGACTTGGCAGATGTTAGTAAGCATCTTAAAATGTAAAAGTTGTCCTGGATTACCTGAATGGGCCCAATGTCATCGTGAGGTCCTTATAAGAGGGGGACAGGAGGGTTAGAGACAAAGACAATAATGCGATGATGGGAGCAGAGGTGTGTGTGTGCAAGAGAGGAGCAGAGGGGTTGAGATGCACCTCTGCTGCTGGCTTTGCAGATAGAGGAAGGGGCTGCAAGCCAAGGAACACAGGCAGCCTCTAGAAGCCTGAAAAGGACATGGATTCTCCCCTATACCCTCCACAAGGAAAAGCAGCCCTGCTGACCCATTTCTGACTTCTGACCAGAACAGTGAGATGATCTGTGCTGTGTAATGCCACTCCGCTTGTGAGTGTAACTGATGACAGCAGCAACGGGAAAGCATACAGGCTGCAAGGATGAAAATCCTCGAGAACAACTGCTATCCCATTTTATTATTATTATTACTACTATTATTATTTTGAGATGGAGTTTTACTCTTGTCACTCAGGCTGGAGTGCAATGGCACGATCTCAGCTCACTGCAACCTCTGCCTTCTGGGTTCAAGTGATTCTCCTGCCTCAGCCTCCTGAGCAGCTGGGATTACAGGTGCCCACTACCACGCCCGGCTGATTTTTGTATTTTTAGTAGAGACGGGGTTTCACCACGTTGGCCAGGCTGGTCTAGGACTCCTGACCTCAGGTGATCCACCCACCTTGACCTCCCAAAGTGTTGGGATTACAGGCATGAGCCACCAAGTCGGGCCTGGTATCACATTTAAACAGGCAGTGATGTGTGACCAGAAATTATACATATTTCTAGAGCTTTCACTCTTCAAACAATAGTTCCCAAAGGGTAGTCTCCCACCAGTGGTGTCAGCACCTGGGAACACGTGGGTCAAATTCTCAGGCCCCATCCAGGATTACTGGGTCAGAAACTCCGGAGGCGGGGCCAGCACCCTGTGTTTGAACAGGTCCTTTTGGTAATTCTGAGGCATGCTAAGGTTCACCTTAAAGATAAGTGACCTGGGGCTGAGTTCAGTGGTTCACACCTGTAGTCCCAGCACTTTGGGAGGCTGCTAATAATAGCTATGATTACTATGCCCGCCCTGGTATTATCTTCCAGGCTTCACATATAGGGATCCTATACAAGAGTTCACCCGCACAAGAGATTCAGTCCATCTTAGGTTCTGCTAATGACCTCCCCTCCTGAGGTTCATCAAAGCTGAAGCAGGAAGATTGCTTGAGGTCAGGAGTTTGAGACCAGTCTGAGCAACATAGTGAGACCTTGTCTGTTAAATCAAGTTTAGCCTAATGTGGCCTCCTTACATAAAGTTCAACTTAGAGGTTTCTCTGTACTTAGTGAACTATATACAACCTAAATGGAGGTATAAACCCACTGTAACCTACTCTTGTGCCAATCAGAGTGTTTTGGCCAATCAAAGAGGGCCAACTGTTCAAACCGTGTTCAAATAAGGCAAACGCCAAGCTGTAGCCAATCCAATTGTCTCTATACCTCACTTCTGTTTTCTATGTTACTTTCCTTTTTCTGTCTATAGATCTTCCACTGTGTGGCTGCCCTGGAGTCTCTCTGAGCTACTCTGGCTTGGGAGGCTGCCTGATTGGCAAAGAATTCTTTGCTCAATTAAACTGTGTTAAACTTAATTTGGCTAAGGTTTTTCTTTCAACACGTCTCTGCAAAAACTGAAAATAAAAAAAATTAGCTGGGCATGGTGGCATACCTGTAATCCTAGCTAGTAGGGAGGCTGAGGTGTAAGGATTGCTTGAGTTCAGGAGGTTGAGGCTGCAGTGAGCCGTGATTAAACCACTGCACTCCAGTTTGGGTGACAGAGTGAGACCCTGTCTCTACAAAATAAATACAGAAGTTAAAAGTGACCTGGGCTGCTTTTTTGCCAACAGAGGGTACCTGTGGATCCTCTGATGTGCGTATGGGTAGTATATGTGTATATTGGCTTTGTGTGTTCCCCCTCACTCTACAATTAAGCTGGTTCTTTCTTTTTTTTTTTGAGATGGAGTCTCGCTCTGTTGTCCAGGCTGGAGTGCAGTGGTGTGATCTCAGCTCACTTGCAAACTCATTAGTCTCGATCTCCTGACCTTGCGATCCGCCTGCCTCGGCCTCCCCAAGTGCTGGGATTACAGGTGTGAGCCACCGCGCCCGGCCTAAACTGATTATTTCACGATTCATGGTTGGCTTGGGATCCGGGAATGATGGGGAAAGTTATTCTCTCAAAGACTGGCTCTGCCCCCTGGGGAATGTGGGAGAAGGAAGAGTCCGGAATTCGGCTTCCAAGTCCAGGCTGAGAGCCATGTGCTGCCACACCGCTGTCCAGCCTGGGGCAAGCAGAAGGCGGCTATTTTCTTTCATCTTTCCCCAATTTCTTGCTTGCCAGAGGCAATCCTAACTTGGCTAGTGGAAAGATACTCACTTTTGAAAACATGAGTGAGGTCTGCCCTTCCAGCCACAGCCTGGAGTTTGAAATTACACATTTCATTGATTTCTTTTTTTTTTTCAGACAGAGTCTCACTCTGTCGCCCAGGCTGGAGTGCAGTGGCGCACTCTTAACTCACTGCAACCTCCGCCTCCCAGGTTCAAGTGATTCTTGAGCCTCAGCTTCCCGAATAGATGGGATTACAGGCATGTGCCACCACGCCCAGCTAATTTTTGTATTTTTAATAGAGAAGGGGTTTCACCAGGTTGGCCAGGCTGGTCTCGAACTCCTGACCTCAAATGATCCACCTGTCTCTGCCTTCCAAAGTGCTGGGATTACAGGCATGAGCCACCAGCCTGGCCTGATTTCAGTACTGGATGGCCTCATGTCAGCTGGGTGATCTTGTGTGCTGCCTCTCTGGGTCCCCATGTCCTCATTGGTACAATGGGCTTGCTAAAAGCATTGCTTTAAGGGAGTTGTTGAAAGGATCACATGAGATAATCAAGGAAAAAGTCTTAGATCAGGGTCTTAGATCAGGGCCTGGAACAAAGTAAATGTTTAATACTATTGTTATTAATGCAATTAATTGTAGTTAATGATATGTCATAATTAATAGCTATGATTATTTCCACAAGCCCTGACATTATCTTCGATTTCCAGGCTTCACATGTGTAAGAGGTCCTATACACAAATTCACCTACACAAGGGATTCAGTCCATCTTAGGTTCTACTAATGACAGCTCTTCCCGAAGTTCTCCAAGGCTGTGTGAAAAGGAAAAGCCAGCCAGGTGCAGTGGCTCACGCCTGTAATCCCAGCACTTTGGGAGGCTGAGGCGGGCAGATCACCTGAGGTCAGGAGTTCGAGACCAACCTGGCCAATATGTCTCTACTAAAAATACAAAAATTAGCTGGGAGTGGTGAAGCATGCCTGTAATCCCAGTTACTCAGGAGGCTGAGGCAGAAGAATCGCTTGAACCCAGGAGGCGGAGCTTTCAGTGAGCGGAGATCACACTACTGCACCCCAGCCTGGGTGACAGAGCGAGACTCCGTCTCAAAAAACAAAAAAAGTAAACCCCCCCCTAGAAAATGCTTTTCCCGTTGCTTCCCTACTAATGGGCCTTTTTGTAGCAGGGTAGCCTCCAGCCTTAGGATGTGGCCAGTCCCGGTGCGGATGCCTGTTTCCCCTCCTGCCTGCACTCCTCGGACCGGTTCAGTGGGATCTGGTACTTTTCCTCCCTCCTCGCGCTGGGCTTCCACATCATCCCGACAGCTGCCGACACATTCCACCGCTCCAGCAGCGGAAGTAAGGCACATTTAGGCCCTTTCTGGGTGAGTGACAGCATTTGAGATGAGATTAATCAAATGCCAGTGTTAGGGGAAAGCAGCCTTTCCCTGAGTCACCTCTGCTCCACCTTTCTCATGACACAGAGCATGAGCCTGTCCAGCAGTTGGCCTGTGCGTCAACCTCTGGCCAGGAGACAGCGGGCGTCTGTGACCCGGGCGTGAACCGTCAGTTTGTGCACACAGGTCTGACACGGCTGCTGGGCGAGCCTGCGTGCCCCGGCCCCGCGGTCCGTTGACTGTACCGCTGAGCATAGGCAGGGATGTGTGCCTGTCGCCCTGGGCCTCTGTCCCCTGACGGCAGATGAGGTATTCTTGCAGCTCACCACTGATGTTGCAGGGTGTTTCCTCACCTACCACATGACGACTGAATGAAAGCATTCCAGGAAACCGAAAGGGCTGGGCAGGCCTCTGGAATTTCAAAGCCGACAGCCTGGCCCTGCTGGCAGCTCATTTCTGCCGTGTCATTTTCTCTGAACTGTAGGAGCCGTTTTGTAGCAAACTTATCACCCGAATCCCACAAATGTTAAGCATTACCCTTCTTAGGAAGGAAAAGCCTCCTTACTTTTCCCCATTGCAAGATTAATTTTTTAAGATTCAAGACATCCCCAAAAGTCATGATAAAGAATAGGGAAAACAGACTGAGCATACTCATCCCCTTTTAAATTCAAATTTATTTTGTTTTTTTTCTGCTTAACTACAGGGAAGGTTTGATCATATCACATCTGAGCTAGGCCATATGCATCCAAGGGAAATTTCCAGAGCAAGCTAATAATCTAAACTCCGCCGGGGGCGGTGGCTCACGCCTGTAATCCCAGCACTTTGGGAGGCCGAGGCAGGCGGATCACGAGGTCAGGAGATCGAGACCATCCTGGCTAACACGGTGAAACCCCGTCTCTACTAAAAAATACAAAAAACTAGCTGGGCGTAGTGGTGGGCGCCTGTAGTCCCAGTTACTCGGAGGCTGAGGCAGGAGAATGGCGTGAACCCAGGAGGCGGAGCTTGCAGTGAGCTGAGATTGCGCCACTGCACTGCAGCCTGGGCGACAGAGCGAGACTCCGTCTCGAAAAAAAAAAATAAATAAATAAAAAGAAATAATCTAAACTCCAAGAAATAGACCACTAAGACCCACCCAAGTAGTACTCACTGAATGTTCCTCCCGCCTCTCATAAGAACCAAAAATAGTGGCCTCCCACAGATGCTCCCAGAAGCAAAGTCTACCTACCACACACAGAATATGCAGAAGGGGAAAAACCCAAGCCACAGGTCCCTAAACGCCTGAGTCGTGACTCAGGGAGCCTGTCCTCCACCCCTGCCAAGTATAAGAAATGATTTCTACCGACCCACTTCTCTAAGGAGATGGTCCCTCATTCCTCTCTCCCGAGCCGGCTTCACAGTCCCCTTCATCGAAACGAAGCCCTAGTCATTGTATGCCTAGTGATGTTACGACTGCCAAATTCTATGACTATTTGGAAAGTTGTATCAGCTATGGATACATTCCACCTATTTGCTTTGGTGGCCAAGATCTCTTTGCAGTTGCACGGCAGTTTCTGTCCTCCCATCCTGTGTCAGGTTGTGTGTGTGTTTGCGGGGGCTGGGAAGGTAATGGAGGGAAGGAGGGACCTTCTCAAGTGAATCACCTTGCAGTGGAGCTGCTTCCTGTGTGTGTGAAGTTCTTCAAAGAGGCACCACTCACACAATGCCCCAAACAGAAAACAATCATAGGCGAAATTAGCAAATTGTTTTCTAGAAGATTAGATGTCGGACAACTTCAAGCATTCACAATAGAAAACAACTTGTTTTAAGGCAGTTAAACCCAAAGCATGCCTTTTTTGGGGTTTTGTTTACGAGTATGTTGTAATCTAAGAAGAGTAATGTTTTTACAGAAAAATTAGACCTTTATGATTGCAATCTAAGTGAGAGACAAGTAGGCCTACTTTTCTTAGAGATTAGTACATCATGTTAGTTCAGAAAGCATTTGTAAAAGGAAAAAAAAAAAGGAAATCATAAATGTCAATTTCATCTTAACACAGTGCAACTATCACTGTTCTCAACCTGAGTTCTTAATTTCTGGCACATCACAAATTCCTGGAACTACCACTGTTGAGCTAACCTCCCCTGACCCAGGCAGTTGAATCGTTTTTTCAAAGGATATGATCAAATCTCTGTTCACGCATGCCTACATGTATTCGTTTTCCAAAAGCATAAATTAATTCCGAGGGACGGAAAGTAGATTTGTGGTTGCCTAGGTTTGTGGGAGATGAAAATGGCCGTGGCTGGGAGCCATGGCTCACACCTGTAATCCCAGCATTTTAGGAGGCTGAGACAGAAGGATAATTTCAGCAGAGGAATTCAAGACCAGCCTGGACAACATAGGGAGACCCATCTCTACAAAATAAAAAAATTAGCCCAGCGTGGTGGCACATGCCTGTGGTGCCAGCTACTTGGGGGGCTGAGGTGGGAGGATCACTTTAGCCTGAGGATCACTTTAGCCTCAATTTCTCATTGAGGCTACAATGAGAAATGATTGTGCCAGTGCACTCCAGCCTGGGCTACAGAGTGAGACCCAGTCTCAAAAAATAAAAAAAGATCAGGAATGGTGGCTCACATCTGTAATCCTAGCACTTTGGGAGGCCGAGGTAGGAGGATTCCTTAAACACAGGAATTTAAGACAAGCCTGGGCAACATGGCGAAACCCAGTCTCTACAAAAAATACAAAAATTAGCTGGACATGGTGATGGGTGTCTGTAGTCCCAGGTACTTGGGAGGCTGAGGTGGGAGGATCATTTGAGTCTGGGAGGTCAAGGCTTCAGTGAGCTGAGATCACGCCACTGCACTTCACCCTGCTGGGTGACAGAGCAAGACCCTGTCAAAAAAATAAAAGAGCAAAGCAAAGAAGGCTGGATATAGTAGCTCATGGCTATAATCCCAGTACTATGGGAGGTGGAGGTGGGCGGATCACTTGAGGTCAGTAGTTCGAGACCAGCCTGCCCAACATGGAAAAATCTTGTCTCTACTAAAAATACAAAAATTAGCCAGGCATGGTGGTGTGCACCTGGAATCCCAGCTACTTAGGAGGCTGAGGTAGGAGAATCGTTTGAACCCGGGAGGGCGGAGGTTGCAGTGAACTGAGATCACGCCACTGTACTCCAGCCTGGGCGATAGAGCGAGACTCCGTCTCACAAAAAAAAAAGAAAAGAAAATATTTGAAGCTAAGACTGTGGTGATGGTTGTACAACTCTGTGAGCACACGAAAAAAAAATCGCTGAATTGTACACTTGAAACAGGTGGATTGTATGACATATGAGTCATATTTCAATAAGATCATTAACAATATACCTGAAAGAATTACATGGTCTCATGAAAGTACTGCTAATATTTTATTAGTGCTAGTAATTTTTTTTTTTTTAATAGAGATGAGGGTTCACTATGTTGCCCAGAGTGGTCTTGAACTCCTGAGCTTAAGTGATCCTCCTGCCTTGGCCTCCCAAAGTGCTAAGATTACAGGAGTGAGCCACCACACCTGGCCTAGTGCTAGTAATTTTTTGTCAGTTGTTTCTGGTGTGTGATTACTAATACAGTGCTCTTGAGAAGAACAGATTGGAGAAGTTTATAGGCTTCTGAGCTCAGGGAAGGCACTGACCGAGTCCCAGGCAGGCAAATGCAGTGAGTGAATTTGTTCAGTCCAGCGTGTTGTCTGTTTCCTTCGTACAGATCCGTGAGGTAGAGGAATTATATATATATATATATATTTGCTTTCTTATCCCCCATCTTTCCTGTTCTTCTCCCACACTCCACAGTCCTACATGCTATCCGGATGCTTCTCCAACGCGTGGGCGTGTCAGAATCTTGAGGAGGAAGAAAGTGAAGAGCAGATAGTTTTTGTAATTTGAAAAAACATATAGTAGTTTGTCTTGTAATATAATATTTACTTGAGGGGCATTCCTTCTTTCTCTGATATATATATATATTTTAGAGATGGGGTCTTCCTCTGTTGCCCAGGCTGTAGTGCAGTGATGTGAGCATATCTCATTGCAACCTCAAACTCCTAAGCTCAAGTGGCCCTCCTGCCTTAACCTCTCAAGTAACTGGAACTGCCTGTCTAATTAATGCCTCTGCTATTTCCTTCCTCCCTCCCTCCCTCCTTTCTTTCTTTTCTTTCCTTTCTTTGCTTTCTTCTTCCTCCCTCCCTCCCTCCCTCCCTCTCTCTCTTTCTTTCTTGTCTCACTCTGTCGTCAAGGCTGGAGTGCAATGGGACGATCTTGGCTCACTGCAAACTCCCACCTCCCGGGTTCCAGTCATTGTCCTGCCACAGTCTCCTGAGTAGCTGGGATTACAGGCGCTCACCACACCCAGCTAATTTTTGTATTTTTAGTAGAGACGGGCTTTCACCATGTTGGCCAGGCTGGTCTCCAACTCCTGACCTCAAGTGGTCCACCGCCTTGGCCTCCCAAAGTGGTGGCATTACAGGCGTGAGCCATTGTGCCTGGCCTTCTGTTAATATTCTTTTTTTTTTTTTTTGAGACAGAATCTCACTCTGTTGCCTAGGCTGGAAAGTGCAGTGGTGTGATCTTGGCTCGCTGCATCTTCTGCCTCCCGGGTTCAAGCCATTCTCCTGCCTCAGCCTCCTGAGTAGCTGGGATTACAGGCATATGCCATCATGCCCGGCTACTTTTTATTTATTTATTTATTTATTTATTTATTTATTTATTGAGTAGAGATGGGGTTTCACCATGTTGGTCAGGCTAGCCTCAAACTCCTGACCTAGGTGATCTGCCCATCTTGGCCTCCCAAAGTGCTGGAATTACAGGCATGAGCCACCATGCCTGGCTGACTTTTTTTATATGATTTTAGGAGTTAGCCTAGAAATTTTAATCCACATATTTAACTTACTAATATCTAGACTTAATCAATACCCTTAACCTCTTCTTAGAAAATACAAGGTACTTAAAACACTTTAACTCCCAACTTTTACTGGGTTATATGTATTTTTTTTTTTTTTTTTGAGACGGAGTCTCGCTCTGTTGCCCAGGCTGGAGTGCAGTGGCTGGATCTCGGCTCACTGCAAGCTCTGCCTCCCGGGTTTACGCCATTCTCCTGCCTCAGCCTCCCGAGTAGCTGGGACTACAGGCGCCCGCCACATCACCCGGCTAGTTTTTTGTATTTTTTAGTAGAGACGGGGTTTCACTGGGTTAGCCAGGATGGTCTCGATCTGCTGACCTCGTGATCCGCCCGTCTCGGCCTCCCAAAGTGCTGGGATTACAGGCTTGAGCCACCGCGCCCGGCCGGTTATATGTATTTTTAATTCTGTCTTTTAAAAAAATATTCTGGACAGTTGTGGTGGCTCATGTCTGTAATCTTAGCACTTTGGGAAGCTGAGGCAGGAGGATCACTTGAGCTCAGGAGTTCAAGACCAGCCTGGGCAACATAGTGAGACCCTGACTCTACAAATAGTAAAAATATTAGCTGGGCATGGTAGCGTGTGCCTGTAGTCCCAGCTCCTCCAGAGGCTGAGGCGGGAGAATTGGTTGAGCCTGAGAGGTAGGGACTGCAGTGAGCCGTGATTGTGCCGCTGTACTCCAGCCTGGGCAACAAGGCCAGATCCTGTCTCAAATAAGTAAATAAATTAAATTAAATAATTCACAAGATGTTATTTTTTATTTGTATTTTATTTTTTCAAGACGAGGTCTTGCTCTGTGGAGTACAAGTGGCATGATCTTAGTTCATTGCAACCTCGGCCTTCCAGGCTCAAGGGATCATCTTACCTCAGCCTTCTGAGTAGCTGGGACCACATGTGTGTATCACCACACCTAATTTTTTTATTTTTTGTAGAGGCAGGGTCTCACTATGTTGCCCAAGCTGGCCTCCAACTCCTGGCTCAAGTGATCCTCCCACCTTGGCTTCCCCAAGAGATGGGGTTACAGGCATGAGCCACTGTGCCTGGCCTCACAAGATGTTGTTATCTTTGTTTTACACTATCAATGCCCATGCGTCTTTACCTAATTATTAACCACTGTATTGCTGTTCATTCTTCCTGCATCTCAGATCTTCCATCAGGGATCATTTTTCTTCTACATAAAATAAATCATTTGTAATTTCCTTTAGCAGTGGTCTATAGTCTTCATTTGAGGGTGTCTTTATTTTGTCTTCATTCTGGAAAAATATTTTTTCTTTTCTTTTCTTCTTCTTCTTTTTTTTTTTTTTTTGAGATGGAATTTTGCTCTTGTTGCCCAGGCTGGAGTGCAGTGGACCCATCTCTGTTCACTTGAACCTCCCGGGTTCAAGCGATTCTCCTGCCTCAGCCTCCCAAATAGCTGGGATTACAGGCGCCTGCCACCACGCCCAGCTAATTTTTGTATTTTTGGTAGAGACGGGGTTTCACCAGGTTGGGCAGGCTGGTTTCAAACTCCTGACCTCAAGTGATCCACCCACCTCAACCTCCCAAAGTGCTATGATTACAGATGTGAGCCATCACGCCTAGCCTAATTCTTATAATCCAACGTTTTGATCCTTGGTGGGTCTTTTGTCTTATTTATGATGCCTTGTTTCCTTGTGTGCTTGGTTATTTTTGACAGTGAGAAGATTACTTTCCTTGGGAGCTTATTTTGGAAGGTTATATGTGGCCTAGAAAAATAGTCTTTTTTTTTTTCTGTAGAGGATTACCATTTGAAATATATCATTCATGGCTTGAAGTTTTTTGGACCACTCAGGTGATGTAAATTTGGGCTGAGGTTTGAATGAAAGCTCATGGTTACAACTTCTCATGAATGGATAATCCCCAATTTTAGCATATGACAAGGTTTTGTTTTTGTGTTTTGAGTTGAGATGGGGAGTGGATCATATGGTGATGACTACCTTCTAGTTCATCTTTATCTTTAGGGTATAATCTTTTTGGGATGCCAGGTTTATGGGATACAATTCTCCTATTAGGCTATGCCTTGGGCAAGTTTTGGGCTTTAAAGTCTGCTTCTACCTACTCTAGGTACCATCAAAGCCTAAACTGGGCCGGGCATGGTGGCTCATGCCTATAATCTCAGCACTTTGGGAAGCCAAGGCGAGCAAATCACGAGGTCAAGAGATCAAGACCATCCTGGCCAACATGGTGAAACCCCCTCTCTACTAAAAATACAAAAGAAAAAAATCAGCTGGGCATGGTGGCAGGCTCCTGTAGTCCCAGCTACTCTGGAGGCTGAGGCAGGAGAATCGCTTGAACCCGGGAGGCAGAGGTTGCAGTGTGCTGAGATCACGCCACTGCACTCCAGCCTGGTGACAGAGCAAGACTTTGTCTCAAAGAAAAAAAAAAAAAAGGCCTAAACTGAAGATCAAGTTGAATAGATAGGGATGGGGAGTGCTTTGCATGCTTCCCTTAGGGGAATTTATCAGAATTAAGAGTGGAAGGTGGTGCTTTCTGCCAGGGATCATTATGTATGTGTATGTACAGTATATAAAAACGTAGCTTGGATTTTTTTAAAGTTGAGAAACACTATTCTGTCATTGTACTCAATCCTGTTTTCTAAAGTTTCACTGAAATTGCAGTTCTACAAATTCTGTAATGAAGTTCCTTTACATTTTGTGATTCCTTGTGATTTCAGATAATGTGCTGAAAGCTATAGACACCCTTCTCCAGAGGTAATTCACATATGCACACATATATACATTTTTATTATAATTTCAAATGGTTTAAGAGACCCTCTAAAGTCCATTCATGGAGTCAGTGTAAGAATGTAAGCTCTAAAAATACTGAATACTACTTGAATTTCCATAAGTAAAGGAATAGTTAAATAACTATGGCCATGCATGAAAACAGAATTTTGTGAAGACATTAAAAAGAAGGTAACTTTATATTTACCAATATAGATAGATGCTAAAGATACAATGTTAAGTAAAAAGAGCAATTTACAGAGCATATTAGAGTAATTTTGTTTATATATATATATTATATATGTTATTCCATTTCTGTAGATGTGCATAGAAAATATCTGGAGGAATACATGAGAAATTTGGACAATGTGGCTGGATGAGTATTAGACAGATTTTTTTCTTTAAAATAAGTTAGCTTTGAACATCCCCCCCACTATAAATTTGTATAATTTTTTGCATATATTAATGAAAAAATCAAGTTAATTAAACGGTGAATCTTTTTTGTATATATAATGTTTTATTTATAATGTACTCTGAAGAAAAAAGTGACTTTGTATTTATTGCTATTCAAATGAGATCCTTTTCTGTAGCTGAAAACTTTGATCTTCCTTTCCTTCTTTGTTTACCTAAAGGTTAAAAGACATTTTTGGACTTTCCGTCCTGACTTGACTTATCACTGCTTTATCATCTTGCTTTTGATTCTCCAAGTTTTCAATTTCTTAGTTATGTGTAATGCCCTGACATTATAAGAATAAAATCCAGATAGATGTAAATTATATTGAGAATATTGTCTTCATTTCTATATGAATCTGCTTAATTTATGTCCTTTTAAGATACACTTTATGATTTTAATACAAACTGGTTCATGGATTATTAATTCAAATTATGCTGTTATAGTCAACCACATGAGATGAGGTAATTGGAAAGATACCATGTTCTTACATAATGATCTTGGTCTCTGAATGACTGAAGGACTCTCCCTGTCATGTATTTGTACAGATGAATTTATTTGAGGGTGAACAAAGTAATTCTAATCTTTACCAAACATTAAATTTCCTAATTGATATTTCAACTCAATGACATCCAATATTTTAAGCAGAGCAAATTTTCTAACTTTATTATCTGACATACACGAGGCGTGTTGGATACCATTAGAAAAGAGACATTTTTCCTGGCTCCTGTTAGAGCAGGGTTTGGAATGACGTAAGGAGTATGTATAATAAATGTAGAAATCACTACAATAGAAGATACATGAAATGCCTAAATGTTCTCTCCTACTGACCACAAAAAGGTTCATATACAAACCAGTCAAGAGTCTGGTTGTCTGTGCCATTTTTTTGTCAGCAAATAGGAGCTCTACCTTCTTGGCCAACTGATTCATTCATTCTTACAGCCGTCGGTGTGGTGACTTCTATTGTGACTAGCTGAGGACAACCTCCTGGGGACCAGGGAAGCTGCTGGGGATGTACTTTAATGAGACTACTCACCAGCAGATGGTCACCATCTCTGTCTTGCAATCAGTTACTTGCTAACAACTTCCTTATGTTTAACCCAACTCTTGGAATGTAACCCCCTTACTTTGAATTCTAATCTTCAAAAAGAAAGACACTGGCAATATCCAGTTTGTAAGCCCCCATTCTTCCCCTCATAACTATGTTTAAATAGTCAGGAATTCCACGAATTCAATCTCCTCATTCCATGGATGACTTGGTCTTGACAGCCCTTCCTCAATAATCACTGGATTTTCTGCCCATAATCCAAACCCTTCCTAATTCACTCTTCGAAATGCCTTCTGAGTTGTATTTTGAAGAAAGAAACTCACTACTTCATTCACTGGCTTACAGATCTAAATGGCTCCTCATTTCCTACAGAATGAAGTCCAAATTCCTTGTTGGGATTTCAACAGTTGGGCCCTTTGTCTTCTGCCTCTTCCTATTCTCTCCCCACACACTTTTTGCTCTTTTCTCAAATATGCGTATGGTCCTGTTTCCCTGACTTGACACATGCAGCCCCTCTGCTTGGGGTTTCCATCCTCCCTTTCTTTACCTGGCCAACTCCCATCATCCTTCGGGTATGCTGTCACCTCTCCTGTGAAGCCTTCCTGGGTTATCTGCTTTGTCCTCATGCTCTCTTAGCCTTTAAAGGCTGTCTCTCACACCTTTCATTCATGGATTATAGATTTCTGTCTCCCCAAGAGATAAGAACCTGTGTCCTCACTATTTCTGAGTCCAGACCCTATACAGTACCCAGTTCAATAGAATTTGTTTTCAATTATTCTTTTGTATATAATTTTTGTTGGTTTATTTTTGAGACAGAGTCTCGCTCTGTCTTCTAGTCTGCAGTGCAGTGGCGCTATCTCGGCTCACTGTAACCTCCACCTCCCAGGTTCAAGTGATTCTCCTGCTTCAGCCTCCCGAGGAGCTGGGGCTACAGACGCACGCCACAATGCATGGCTAAATTTTGTATTTTTTTTAGTACAGACGGGGTTACTCTATGTTGACCAGGCTGGTCTTGAACTCCTGACCTCAGATTCACCTGCCTTGGCCTCCTAAAGTGTTGGGATTACAGGCGTGAGCAACCACGCCTGGCCACTTTTAAATTTTCTTTTTCTTTTTCTTTTTTTTTTTTGAGATGGGGTCTTGCTTTGTCGCCAGGCTGGAGTGCAGTGGCACGATCTCCGCTCACTGAAACCTCCGCCTCCCAGCTTCAAATGATTCTCCTGCCTCAGCCTCTCGAGCAGATGGGACTACAGGTGCACGCCACCACACCCGGCTAATTTTTGTATTTTCAATAGAGACAGGGTTTCACCATGTTGGCCAGGATGGTCTCGATCTCCCGACCTCGTGATCCGCCCGCCTTGGCATCCCAAAGTGCTGGGATTACAGGCGTGAGCCACTGCACCTGGCCACTTTACATATCTTAAATGAGTTCATATGTCTTTCTAAGGACACCCAATCTTTTCCTAAGAACAAAACTGAACTATCACAAAATGAACCCCTGGATGTCCCTGATTACCCAATAGGTAACAGTGATACCCCATCCTTTTGATTGTTGTAAGATTTTGCAGTGTATATTTATGGATATTTACAGAGATAGTGAGTGAGCAAGAAAGGGGCAAAGGCTGATCAAGGAATTTCATTTCTTTGTAATTTTAAGACCGACAATCTGGTAATATAAAATAAGTGCAAATCCCTAGAAAAGTCTCCATCTGAGGCTCTCCTCTTGTTTGCCTTCTAGAAATATGTTTAGTTTGTTTGGTAAAGGAGCCACACTTTGCTCCTGGTAGCACTTTTCTATATCTATGATTTTGCTCTTTTAAAAATGTTTTTCTAGGCCAGGCGCAGTGGCTCACAACTGTAATCCCAGGACTTTGGGAGGCAGACCCGGGAGGATCGCCTGAGCCCAGGAGTTCAAGACCAGCCTGGGCAACATGGGAAAGCCCTGTCTCCCCCACCAAAAAAAAAAAAAAAAAAAAAATTAGCTGGGCATGGTGGCATGCACCTATAGTCCCAGCTACTCAAGACACTGAGATGAGAAGATTGACTGAGGCTGGGAGGTCGAGGCTTCAATGAGCCATGATTGTGCCACTGCAATCCAGCTTAGGCAACAAAGTGAGATATTATCTCAAAAATTAAGAAAAACAAAAACAAAAACAAAGTCTAGTTCTTTAAATATTATATCAATATAATACACAGAGTTTTGTTAAGAGCTTATCCAATTCCAAATATATTAGAAAGAGTAATGCCTGACTAACTTGCTTTGGCACCTAAAGTATTTCAATTCATAAATCTATGGTGTGTTGCACTATCACAATGGTAGGTTTTTGTGCTAGGTAGATTTTTTTTTTTTTTTTTTTTGAGACAGTGTCTCACTCTGTTACCTAGGCTGGAGTGCAATGGTGCAATCAGAGCTCACTGTAGCCTTGACCTCCTGCTCAAGTGATCCTCCTGCCTCAGCTTCCTCAGTGTCTAGGACTATGGACTTGTACTGCCATGCCTGGCTAGTTTTAAAAAATTCTTTTGTAAATATAGGGTCTTACGATGTTGCCCAGGCTGTTCTTGAACTCCTAGCCTCAAGTGATCCTCCCACCTCAACCTCCCAAACTGTTGGGATTACAGGTGTAAGCCAATGTGGCTGTCCTTTTTTTTTTCCCCATCTTGTGATTTTATACTTCGTTTTTCTTCACTCAGTCACATTAATGTACATCTTACTGCCTTGGATGTCATCTTGTTAATGAGATATTTATACTTTATAAAGATCTCAGTGACTATTCTGTTAATCTTACGTATTTAAAAGTGTGAAAATTTTAAGAATAATATCAAATTCTTGACACATGTGCTTTCTGTTTTTAACATCAGGAAAACATTCAATATCACCAGTACTTGATACCATTAGTATTTGATTCCTACATTATCAGGAGAACAACTCTAAATAAGTCTGATTATAACATAAAGTTCAACAAGATCCTAAAACGGTCACATTGGCTTATGGCATCAAAGTGGATGTTAGATAAGGTTACAATCATTGTATAAATCTCATTTCCTTTTATCTACTTTATCGAACCAAACTTAGTGATAAGTCCACAAGAGCTCAAATACTAATGCCACACTATGCCTTCAGTTTCCTAAGATAGCTTTTTACCCTCATTGGTTTTGAAAGGAAAAATCTGGCCAGGCACAGTGGCTCACACCTGTAATCCCAGCACTTTGGGAGGCCAAGGCGGGCAGATCACTTGATGTCAGGAGTTCGAGACCAGCCTGACCAACACGGAGAAACCCTGTCTCTACTTAAAAAATACAAAATTAGCAGGGTATGGTGGTGCACGCTTGTAATTCCAGCTACTTGGGAGGCAGGAGAATTACTTGAACCTGGGAGGTGGAGGTTGCAGTGGGCCAAGATTGCGCCATTGCACTCCAGCCTGGGCAACAGAGCGAGACTGTTTGAAAAAACAACAAAAAAGATATAAAGAGATATAGGGGTAACTTGACATAAAAGTCCACTTAAGGACTGCTGTGGCTAAGTACCATGTTGTCCTGTTCTCTTCTCACTCCAAACTACATGCTGAAGTCCTTGATCTATAGCCCAGGCAATAGAGAATGGCCTACTCTTAGGAGCAAAGCCAGAATTCTTTCCAACGTGCAATAATAGTATACAGTCTTCAGAGGCACTGCAAAGCAGCCGGGAAGGTCAGGACCTGCCGCACTCCAAGACACACAGCAACAGGTGCTCTCAGCTCGGGTCTGAAAGGAACAAGTGATGGAAACCAACAAAGCTCCCAAACTGAGGAGAAAGCAAGCACGTGGAGACACTGGCCCATCAGACCCCAGGGCTGGTTCCCCAGTGTCCCACTGCTGCACTCAAGACCCTGGAGTTACCTAAGCTGATCCCGTGCTCGTCCCACACCACGTTTGCAAATGAAAGATGTTTCCTAGTTGAGGGCCAAAGACGTGACAACCAATGCCCAAAGCAGAGCAACCCTGTAGTTTCCTGCGCTTTCCAGCAAACCCTCATGTGTGGAATCATTCTCAATCTCCTTTCTCCGCCAATACGACTACTGTTACTATTACAAGTACTATCATCAATTATTGAGTGCATACAATGTGCCATACATTGTCCTAAGACCTTATTGTGAATTATACAATTTAATCCTTACTATTATTGTCATTCCAATTTTTAATGAGGAAAGAGAGGCACAGAGAAGTCAATTAATTTGCCCACAGTCATACGGCTACTAAGCAGGAGGGCCAGGATTCAAACCCAATAGTCAGAATCTAGAACTAAATTCTTAACGACTACACTGTACGAAACATTTTCTTCATGAGGCACAGCAAACAAGATTACACTAGTATTCCATAAAAATAAGACAATGTGTTTATATGTAATACTATATGTGTGCATGTATATATATTACTTCTTAATTACATATAACTAGTATTACATATCATATATTAATAAATATTAATTAATACATATTACAAAGGATTCTACAGGCAGTCATTCCATTGAAAATAAGACAAGAGGCTGGGTGCAGTGGCTCATGCCTGTAATCCCAGCACTTTGGGAGACTGAGGCAGGCAGATCACCTGAGGTCGGAAGTTTGAGACCAGCCTGACCAACATGGTGAAATCCCATCTCTACTGAAAATATAAAATTAGCAGGGCGTGGTGGCAGGGGGCCTGTAATCCCAGGTACCTGGGAGGCTGAGGCGGGAGAATCTCTTGAACCTGAGAGTTGGAGGTTGTGGTGAGCCGAGATTGCATCATTGCACTCCAGCCTGGGCAGCAAGAGCAAAACTCCATCTCAAACAAAAACAAAAACAAAAAGACAATGTGCATACACACACACACACACACACACACACACACACACACACACACACAGAGTATATAATACTGTCCTCTATGGTAACAATAGTAGATTGGCTATTCTGTAATAAATTCATAATAAATACTTATATTTCACTCTACAGTTTGAAAGTCCTTTCACCTTGTCATCTTACTTAGCCACACAGCAGTCCTGTAAGGGCATAGAACAGGCAATTGTCTCATATGTACTATAGATGCTGGGCCTAGGCTTATGAGCCTTTCAAGAGGATACAACTATTTGAGTCTTGAAAAAAGAGCTACTGGCTCTAAACCATAAACAGAAAACTGCAAAATCAAAACTAATAAAAATCTAGTTAAATGCCTTTGGACACTAAATATTTAACTGGTCTCCGTGGGACAGTGCAGCTTCTGTTCTGTCTTCAGGGATCTGTCTCCACTAACACCTAGGTCCCCTTCTTAAACAGTGTTTCATAGACCAGTGCCTGTCACTGTGACACACGTGCTAAATTATGTCCGTTGTCATTATCCGCAAACAGTCCCCTGCTACTCCCACCCCATCTCATGACATTGTGCCTGGAAGCATTGGTACTGCAGGTTGACTATCCCTTATCCAAAATGCTTGGGACCAGACTGTTTTGGATTTCAGATCTTTTTGAATTGGACAGGAATATTTGCATTATTCTTTTTTTTTTTTTTTTTTTTTTTTTGAGACGGAGTCTCACGCTGTTGCCCAGGCTGGAGTGCAGTGGCGCGATCTCGGCTCACTGCAAGCTCCGCCTCCTGGGTTCACGCCATTCTCCTGCCTCAGCCTCCTGAGTAGCTGGGACTACAGGCGCCCGCCACCGCGCCCGGCTAATTTTTTGTATTTTTAGTAGAGACGGGGTTTCACTGTGGTCTCGATCTCCTGACCTTGTGATCCGCCCGCCTCGGCCTCCCAAAGTGCTGGGATTACAGGCTTGAGCCACCGCGCCCGGCCTAATATTTGCATTATTCTTACTGGTTGAGCATCCGAAATCTGAAAATCCAAAATCCACAATGATACAGTGAATACTTCCTTTGAGCATCATGTCAGTGCTCAAAAAGTTTCAGATTTTGGAGCATCTTGGATTTCAGATGTTTGAATTTGGGATGCTTACCTTGCATATGTAAACGTGAGATTTCACTATGCACCATCTCCCTTAGATAGTGTAAACTGCTTTTAGCCCTATCTGGAGATAGGTATACCGAAAAGGAGGGTACTACTGTAGATGACTCCAAGGATTCAATTATTACTCACTCAGTCCTGCATTTAAAATTTTATGACCTTAAGCTAGTACATTTTCCATGCCTTTTTTGATTTTCTCTTCTATACATCAAGGGATAATAAGAGTAGCTACTGAGTTACTGTGAAGTATTAATGAGATAACATACGCCTTGCCTTTGCTTACTATAATTATGAACATATTATAAAGTGCTCAACAAATGTTAGCTCTTTGTATCATTATAAGCCTTCATATCTTTCTGATAAGATACATTCTTTGTTCAGAACTTAAAAAAGCACACCCAGGAGCTAAGCATTTTAATATATTGCTGGTGGGAGTACAAAGGGTATAGCCCCTACGGAGGGGTATGTGGCAATGTCTAGTAAAACCAGATCCTCTTCAACACTTTGACCCAACAATTGAACCTCTAGGAGTTTATCTGAAGATATGCCTCCCCACGTATGAAACAACTAGACTCAAGTTATTCGTTGTGGCATTATTTGCTATAGCAAAATATTGGAAATAAACTGCTCATCCATAGAAGATCATGTGAGTGAATTATGGTACAATCACCCCATAGACTACCATGCAACCCTAGCAAAGAAGGAAGAAGATTTTAATAAAATGAATGATTTCCAGAATATACTACGGAATTTTGAAAAGCAAAGTGAGTATATAATATGCCACCTTTTGTATATGTAGAAACAGGAGGATAGATGAAAGAGAAAGAAAGAAAGAAAGAAAGAGAGAGAGAGAGAGAGAGAGAAAGAGAGAGAGAGAAAGAGAAAGAAAGAAAGAAGGAAGGAAAGAAAGAAGGAAAGGAAGGAAGGAAGGAAGGAAGGAAGGAAGGAAGGAAGGAAGGAAGGAAGGAAGGAAAGTCAAAATCACAAGGGTATTCTCCCTAATATATAACTCCAACAACTCAGGCTAATAGTCATCTACAAAACGCTGAAGGAGGCCGGGTGCGGTGGCTCACGCCTGTAATCCCAACACTTTGGCAGGCTGAGGCGGGCGGATCACGAGGTCAGCAGATCGAGACCATCCTGACTAACACGGTGAAACCCCGTCTCTACTAAAAATACAAAAAATTAGCCGGGCGTGGTGGCGGCGCCTGTAGTCCCAGCTACTCGGGAGGCTGAGGCAGGAGAATGGCGTGAACCCAGGAGGCGGAGCTTGCAGTGAGCCGAGATCGTGCCATTGCACTCCGGCCTGGGAGACAAAGCGAGACTCCTCTAAAAAAAAAAACAAAAAGAAAACAAAATGCTGAAGGATATGACATGACAGTTCATTGAAAAGAAAATACAAATATAGGTTCAACATTGCTCCTAATAAGAGTATTACAAATGGAAAACCCAAAAGTTTGATAAAAGAGTATATTGAGGCCGGGCGCGGTGGCTCAAGCCTGTAATCCCAGCACTTTGGGAGGCCGAGACGGGCGGATCACGAGGTCGGGAGATCGAGACCATCCTGGCTAACACGGTGAAACCCCGTCTCTACTAAAAAAATACAAAAAACTAGCCGGGCGAGGTGGTGGGCGCCTGTAGTCCCAGCTACTCGGGAGGCTGAGGCAGGAGAATGGCGTGAACCCGGGAGGCAGAGCTTGCAGTGAGCTGAGATCCGGCCACTGCACTCCAGCCTGGGCGACAGAGCGAGAGTCCGTCTCAAAAAAAAAAAAAAAAAAAAGAGTATATTGATGAAACTGTGGAGAAAGAGGCGCTTTCAACAGTGCTGCTGGCACTCCTAGCGGTGTCTATTGGGAAAGCCTGTGGAGGGTCATTTGGCAGACTTTTGCCATTGCAAAAATCATGCATGCTTTCTGATAGATATAATTAGTGCTCACCCGTATTGTACTCTCTTCTCCTACCAGAAACACACACAAAAAAACTGTACTTCTTGACCTTCCTGAAGTTTGGCAGGGCCATGTGACTAGTTCTAGCCAATAAAATATAAGTAGAAATAATGTTTGTCACTTTTGGTCCAAGGCTGTCTCTCTCCTATGGCAATGACTGTGAAGGTTGTGGGTTCCAGATGGTGCAGGCACAGGACCCAAGCCTGGGTCTCTGAGACACTGTGTGGAGCAGGAATCTCCCGCAAAGCGAACATCACAGGACAGGTACCAAGGGTTGGAATATTTTTGGTATATTTAGTGACAGATTTGAGAATTGTTTTTTATTGTAGCAAAACGTAACCTCATGAATACAACCTTTGACCTCGTAACTCCACTTCAGGGATTTGTCCTGAAGACATATTAGGACAAAATTATATGTTTACAATATGATTTATTTAATTTAATTAAATAATTTATTTTTTGAGACGGAGTTTTGCTCGTCACCCAGGCTGGAGTGTAATGGTGCGATCTTGGCTCACTGCAACCTCCGCCTCCCAGGTTCAAGTGATTCTCCTGCCTCAGCCTCCTGAGTAGCTGGGATTACAGGCACCCACCACCATGCCCAGCTAATTTTTCTGTACTTTTAGTAGAGATGGGGTTTCACCATGTCGGTCAGGCTGGTCTTGAACTCCTGACCTCAGATGATCCACCCGCCTTGGCCTCCCAAAGTGCTGGGATTATAGGCGTGAGCCACTGTGGCCAGCCTATTATTTATTTATTAAAGAACTGTATGAGAAAGCAAAATATTGGGACGAATTAAATGTGTGGCAAAGAAGAAACTGGTTAAGTAAATTGTAGTATACCCATATAGGAGAATACTATGTAGCTACAAAACATAACTAGAAAGTTCTCTATAGAAATATGGAAATATTACTAAGACATTGTTAAGCGAAAAAAGCAAGCTGTACAATAGTGTACATCTATGTATTATCTTTTGGGTAAAAAAAAGGGAAAAATACATACTCATAATGTTTACATATGCAAAAAGCATATATCTATATAGAAAAAAGAAAATAGGTCATGGTAGGTTACCTGTTAAGCGGAATGGGAACTGGGTATTGAGTCAATGCATTTTTCCCTCGTATTTTAATTGTTTTTTGTTTTTCTTTCTTTTTTTTTTTTTTTTTTTTTTTGTCGGAGTCTCACGCTGTCGCCCAGGCTGGAGTGCAGTGGCGCGATCTCGGCTCACTGCAAGCTCCGCCTCCTGGGTTCCCGCCATTCTCCTGCCTCAGCCTCCTGAGTAGCTGGGACTACAGGCGCCCGCCACCGCGCCCGGCTAATTTTTTGTATTTTTAGTAGAGACGGGGTTTCACTGTGGTCTCGATCTCCTGACCTTGTGATCCGCCCGCCTCGGCCTCCCAAAGTGCTGGGATTACAGGCTTGAGCCACCGCGCCCGGCCTGTTTTTCTTTCTTGAGACAGCATCTCACTCTATAGCCCAGGCTGGAGTGCAGTGGAGGAATCACAGCTCACTGCAGCCTCGACTTCCCAGGTGGGAGGATCACCTCAGCCTCCCGAGTAGCTGGGACTACAGGTGCATGCCACCACACCTGGCTAATTTTTGTATTTCTTGTAGAGACAGGGTTTCACCATGTGGTCCAGGCTGCCATATTTCAATTGTTGAGCTACGTGAATATATATATGCAATACAGAAAATGAAAATAAATAAATAAATAACATCCTTTTCTGGCTATGTATTGCCTATAGGAACTTTGAAAATGTATTTCCAACCGGCATTCCCAACTTCATGCCTGGCTGTTTTCCCTTCTGGGCATGGAGTTGCAGCCACATCTGACTCCTGGTGCGCAAGGCGTTTTTCATCCTTCTGTCTGTGTGCAGGATTAGGTCTCCCTCAGTGAGCCCTCCCCTTCCTGTTTGCCTCTGCATAGCTTGAAAGTCCTAGACATCTGCACTGGGGCATCCTTCTGATCCACCCAGGCAGAGTTCCTAGGCTGACTTTTATGTTCACATAATTCCTTTTATATATTCCTGCCATTGCATTCATTAAATTAAGTTATAATGGCCTATTCACACATACGCTGCTGTCTCTAGATAGGAGAACCATGTCTGGCTCATCTTTCCATCTTTCTGTCCCCATGGCCTGGGATAGGGCATGAGATAGTAGTATGGGCATTTAATAACTTTATTCATGAATTTTGTCATAAATAGGTTAGTAAGCACGAAGTAATAAAGTATAATATGTCATGTTTGGAAACAGTCTTTCTGTGCTTCCTGCCACAGACCTCAGCAGCCTGAATCCTTTACGTCATTATGCCTTACAAATATTCTATATGAGTTATGATACTGAAAAAGATTGGTATGCCCTAAATCATTTGATGGTGGTATTTTTCAAATGTCCTATTTTTAATTTGATGAGTATTTGCTCGACTACTGCTACTCCAAAACAACATTTTTAAAAAAGGAGGCCAGGTGTGGTGGCTCATGCCTGTAATCCCAGCAGTTTAGGAGGTTAAGGCTGGAAGACAGCTTGAACCCAGGAGTTTGAGACCAGCCCGGGCAATATAATGAGACGTCATCTCTACAAAAAATAAAAAGTTAGCCGAGAGTGATGGCACACACCTGTGATCCCAGCTTCTCGGGAGACTGAGGTGGAGGATCACTTAAGACCAGGAGGTCAAGGCTACAGTGAGCTGAGATTGCACCACTACTCTCCAGCCTGGGTGAGATCCTGTCTCCAAAAAAAGAAAAAGATAAGAAAAGAAAACAAATAAAACCCTCCATGCTTAAACCAAAACCATAACCAGATAAAGAAAAGGAAAGAGTTGTGTAGAGAATTCTAATCATTTTTCTTGAGTGATTTTGATTGTATCAAGTTCATTAGTTAGATTTTCATTAGATTACATGTAATAAAATAATATTCAATTTAGTAAAAAACAAATTCATGTTATTTAGACACATGATCACTGCTGTTTAAAAAATATTGTAATGGCCGGGTGCGGTGGCTCACGCCTGTAATCCCAGCACTTTGGGAGGCCGAGACGGGTGGATCACGAGGTCAGGAGATCGAGACCATCCTGGCTAACACAGTGAAAGCCCATCTCTACTAAAAAATAAAAAATTAGCCAGGCGTGGTGGCGGCGCCTGTAGTCCCAGCTACTCGGGAGGCTGAGGCAGGAGAATGGCGTGAACCTGGGAGACGGAGCTTGCAGTGAGCTGAGATCACGCCACTGCACTCCAGCCTGGGCAACAGAGCGAGACACGAGACTCCATCTCCAAAAAAAAAAAACAAAATTGTAACATCTCCAGGCATGGCGGCTCACGCCTGTAATCCCAGCACTTTGGGAGGCTGAGGCAGGTGGATTACCTGAGGTCAGGAGTTCGAGACCAGCCTGACCAAAACGGTAAAACCCTGTTTCTACTAAATACAAAAAATTAGTTGGGCATGGTGACTCATGGCTGTAATCCCAGCTACTAGGGAGGCTGAGTCAGGAGAATCGCTTGAACCTGGGAGGCGGAGGTTGGAGTGAGCCAAGATTGTGCCATTGCACTCCAGCCTGGGCAACAAGAGGGAAACTCCATCTCAAAAAAAAGAAAAAAAAAAAAAAATATATATATATATATATATATATATATATGTCTATATATAATGACATCAAGTAAAAGTAGCAGAATATGAATTTTTTATAATTTAATTTTTAAGCCCACAATAAAAACAAAAACAATAACAAAACAATATAAATAAGTATCTAAAACATATTGAATGCCTACATGCTAAACAGTTTACTAGGTACTTCAACATTATCTGATTTTATTTAAGCTCCTTTTTTTTTTTTTTAAACTGAGTCTTGCTCTGTCACCCAGGCTGAAGTACAATGACACGATCTTGGCTCACTGCAACTTCCACCTCCAGGGTTGAAGTGATTCTCCTGCCTCAGCCTCCCGAGTAGTTGGGATTACAGTTGTGTGCCACCATGCCTGGCTAATTTTTGTATTTTTAGTAGAGATGGGGTTTCACCATGTTGACCAGGCTGGTCTCAAACTCCTGACTCAGGTGATCACCCTCCTTGGCCTCCCAAAGTGCTGGGATTATAGGTGTGAACCACCACGCCCGGCCTATTTAAGCTTCTTAATCATCTGGAGTGCTAAGTGGCTTTACCCCATTTTACAGACGAGGAAAGTTGGTGTACAGACAGAGTAACCTGCTCCAGATTACAACACAGTCGGGAAGTTATGGCTATGAAGTTTGAACCTAGAACTTTCCTATATACTGTTCTATACTTTCTTCCAATATGTGTTCCAAACACAATTTTAGGAGTTCGTATTTGAGGAGGGCATGTATAAAATCAACGATGGGATATAGAAGGCTAAAAAGGAAATTAAATTTGCTTCATATCTCTTAACAGGTGCATGTTTAAGAAACATTGTACTCAACAGAGGTGCACCAGGCTGCCTTCTGCCTTCACTTAAGTACCCGTGTTGGTTAAAGCTAGGAAATACCTGAAAATCTGTATTTTCAAAACATTTCGCATCCTTAAAGCTTCTGGGCTGGCATCTAATTTTGCATTTTGTTGAAACATTGCTAGAAAAATTCCTTGGCCTTCTCAGTGAAACCAAACAAAACCCACAATGTATGCTCTTTCAACTTAAAGCATCAATGGATTCAACAAAACCGTTGTATATACAGCTGTGGCCATATTTACGTATGTAAGCATCTTAGTTGAATACCAGATTCAAACAAAATCAATAAAAAATGGATTTTATAGTTAATTTTAATGGGTGTGATGTATCATTTAAGAGGGTGTGATTTCCAGGTTCATAACATTCAGTGATTTCAGCAGTTTTCTAAATCATAGTGTGTTCCAAAATGAATAGTAAGGTCAGACTATAATTTTAGACTGAAAACATCAAGGCCATTTTCTAAATTTGGGCTTGAAATACTAGAAGTGGCTTTGATATTACTATTGAATTGGCTTCAAAGACTGCTAATTAGACCATTGTCTTTAAGAACTGCCTTCTTATGCAATTTAATAGAGCTGCTTGTTCTGTAAGAGTAAGAGTTTTGTTAACATTGAAAACTTTCACTAGACTGCCAAAATAACAAAAACAAATACACAGACATTGAAACTTATACTCTTGAAAAACAAAAAGAAAAGAAGGAAAATAAATCAGTGACAAGTGGCAGATTATCGTTTGCAGCTTGCCTTTGACTTATAAATGCCTATGTCCTGCCCCCGGGAGGAGGGTGAAGGGCAGGTTATGGTGCTTGGGACGCACACCGTCTTCTGGATTATGCTAATTTGTTGTTAAGGGCTTAAGGCTGCTCATTCAGCACAGATTTGATTAGTTTTTGGCTATTGAGTTCAAAGATTTATGAGAAGCTTCTCTCTGAATAGCTGTGGTTGTATTCACTTTGGTTCTCCTTATTCAAAAACGTTCATATCCTTGATGAGTGGTGACAAATGGCTTGCTCCGGAACACTGTGCAAGTATAAACTCCTTTGTAATAAAACACAATTAATATTGATGAAATCGGTCTTCAATTAGCACTTGTTTGTTGTATCAGCCTGAAAACCTTTCCTCTCCTCCCCACCTTCTGGGACTCAAAGAACAGACTGGGGGACAATCTCGTCTGAATCGAACACTCCAAACTGGGGCTGTGACTGGCCCCTGGCAGATGTCACAGGTCCCAGAAAGGTGATCAGAGAGCCCTATCCAACAGGAGGAGTTGCTTCCCTCTAAGTACTCTCAAAGGGGAGAGGCAAGGATTTATGCTGGCTCTGTTTGTGGCTTTGCCCAAAATGAAACTCTCAGCAGTGTGCTACACCACGATTGTAGTGGAAGTGATCATTAGACATTGGAAAGAGGAAAGAGGGAAGGAGAGCGCCTACTGCCTTCCGTACACTGTGTTAAGGCTTTCTCTCTAGCATCTAGTTTAGTCTCTGCAACTGCCCCAGGAGAAGTCTTCATTTTATTTGCGAGGACACTGAAGCAAATAGCGGTTCCTTGTCAGACCCTTCCAGGCACTGGTTGGCTTTCTGTTGCCTAAGGTCCCCCGTAAACTTTCTTCTACACTGTGCAGAAATAGAAAAGGGCAGTTGGAACAGAGGAGGAGGGAGAGGGAAACAAAGAGGGGAAAAGAGAAACTTAAAAAAAAAAAAAAGTAAAAAGATAAATGTGAAAGAGCTCTGAGATGAGGTCAATTGTTGGTCACGTGAGGTCAACTTTATCTGAGGTGAGGGTAATCCCAAGGCTACAAATGGCTAATCCTTGGAAAATTCTTTCCACACATCTTCCAGTTTCTGAGTCTCATGGCTCCATCTCTGCCATTTCAGGAGGGTCCTAGTCTTAGGAAGCTATTTGGGAAACTCTCAATGCTCCCAGATATATTACTGTTTTTTTTTTTTTGGAAACAGGATCTTGCTCTGTTACCCAGGCTGGAGTGCAGTTGCACAAACCGCAACCTCCACCTCCTGGATTCAAGCGATTCTCCTGCCTCATCCTCCTGAGTAGCTGGGATTACAGGCACCTGCCATCATGCTTGGCTAATTTTTTGTATTTTTAGTAGAGATGGGGTTTCACATATTGGCCATGCTGATCTTGAACTCCTGACCTCAAGTGATCCTCCTGCCTCAGCCTCCCAAAGTGCTGGGATTACAGGTGTTAGTCACCGTGCCTGGTTGAAACATTTCTATTTCATAGGAATATTTTGGCTGGATGCAGAGGCTAAGGCAGCAGGATCACCTGAGGCCAGGAGTTCGACACTACCCTGGGCAACATAGAGAGACCCTGTCTCTAAAAAAAAAAAATTTTGAAAAGAAAAAAAAATATATAACTTTTAGCCAAAAGTATAATGACAAGTGTCTGCAAGATATATCTGAGAACAGAACATTTGTTTGTTTAGTGTGGTGCTCCAGCCTCCACATCACTCTTATAAACAGGATGTCTGGGTTTCTTTGCAGAAACAAGTTTCTTGAGTTTTGTTCTCAGTTTCTATAATATTCCATTTAGTATTCCTGACACACTGCCGCCTGCCACGCTGGTGGAAGGAAGGAACTCCTTCTGAGACACAGCTTTACCCTATCTCTGTCAGTTATCTGACTAATGTTTTGATTTCCAGTAGTAAAAATGTTGAAACTGGCCGGGCATGGTTACTCACTCCTGTAATCCCAGAACTTTGGGAGGCTGAGGTGGGTGGATCTTGAGGTCAGGAGTTCGAGACCATCCTGGCCAACATGGTGAAACCCCATCTCTACTAAAATACAAAAATTAGCTGGGTGTGGTGGCGCACGCCTGGAATCTCAGCTACTCAGGGGACTGAGGCAGGATAATTGCTTGTACCAGGGAGTCGGAGGTTGCAGTGAGCTGAGATCACGCCACTGCACTCCAGCCTGGTGACAGAACCAGACTCCGTCTCAAAAAAAAAAAAAAAAAGTTGGCCGGGCACAGTGGCTCATGCCTGGAATCCCAGCACTTTGGGAGGCCAAGGTGGGCAGATCATGAGGTCAGGAGATCGAGACCATCCTGGCCAACATGGTGAAACCCCGTCCCTACTAAAAATACAAAAATTAGCTGGGCATGGTGGCAGGCGCCTGTAATCCCAGCTACTCGGGAGGCTGAGGCAGGAGAATCACTTGAACCCGGGAGGTGGAGGTTGCAGTGAGCCAACATCGTGCCACTGCACTCCAGCCTGGGGGACAGAGCAAGACTCTGCCTAAAAAACAAAAACAAACAAACAAACAAAAAGTTGGAACTTCATTCTCAATTTACTACTGGAGGTAAGTCCATCAGTGTCTGTTTATTAAAGGATTTACCACAGTCTACCCTGACACACTGAGCACATGGCTTTGCTCCAAAAACAGAAAGACTCGGCTGGGCAAGGTGGCTCATGCCTGTAATTCCAGCACTTTGGGAGGCCGAGGGGGGCAGATCACTTGAGGCCAGGAGTTTGAGACCAGGCTGGCCAACAAGGCGAACCCCCAACTCCACTAAAAATACAAAAATTAGGCCGGGCGCGGTGGCTCACGCCTGTAATCCCAGCAATTTGGGAGGCCGAGGTGGGTGGATCTCTTGAGATCAGGAATTCGAGACCAGCCTGGCCAACATGGTGAAATCCCGTCTCTACTATAAATACAAAATAGCCGGGCGTGGTGGCATGCACCTGTAATTCCAGCTACTGGGGAGGCTGAGGCAGGAGAATCACTTGAACCCAGGAGGCGGAGGTTATAGTGAGCCAAGATTGCGCCACTGCATTCCAGCCTGGGAGACAGAGCAAGACTGTCTCAAAAAAAAAAAAAAAAAAAAAGGCCGGGCGCGGTGGCTCACGCCTGTAATCCCCGCACTTTGGGAGGCCGAGGCGGGCGGATCACAAGGTCAGGAGATCGAGACCACGGTGAAACCCCGTCTCTACTAAAAATACAAAAAATTAGCCGGGCGCGGTTGTGGGCGCCTGTAGTCCCAGCTACTCGGGAGGCTGAGGCAGGAGAATAACGTGAACCCGGGAGGCGGAGCTTGCAGTGAGCCGAGATCGCGCCACTGCACTCCAGCCTGGGCGACAGAGCAAGACTTCGTCTCAAAAAAAAAAAAAAAAAAAAAAAAAAAATTAGCCAGGCATGATAGAGTGTGCCTGTAGTCCCAGCTACTCAGGGGGTTGAGGCATGAGAATTGCTTGAACCTGGGAGGCGGAGGTTGCTATGAGCCGAGATTGCAACATTGCACTCCAGCCTGGGCAACAGAGCAAGACTCTGTATGAAAAAAAAGGAAGAAAGAAAGACACAATGACAAGGACAGAGTTCACCTACAGAGGGAATGACATCAATACATTAGGAATATTTTTAATACATTAAATCCATTTGGGGTGTTTTTGGACACATTGTTTGTCATACTATGAACAACAGAATTTTTCCTTAAAAATATTTTATTGGCCGGGCGCGGTGGCTCAAGCCTGTAATCCCAGCACTTTGGGAGGCCGAGACGGGCGGATCACGAGGTCAGGAGATCGAGACCATCCTGGCTAACACGGTGAAACCCCGTCTCTACTAAAAAATACAAAAAACTAGCCGGGCGAGGTGGCGGCCGCCTGTAGTCCCAACTACTCGGGAGGCTGAGGCAGGAGAATGGCGTGAACCCGGGAGGCGGAGCTTGCAGTGAGCTGAGATCCGGCCACTGCACTCCAGCCTGGGCGGCAGAGCGAGACTCCGTCTCAAAAAAAAAAAAAAAAAAAAAAAAAAAAAAAAATTTATTTTAGAGACAGGGTCTCGCTCTGTTGATGAGGCTGGAGTGCAGTGGTGCAATCATAGCTCACTGCAGCCTCAAACTCCTGAGCTCAACTGATCCTACCACTTCAGACTCCCAAGTAGCTAGGACTACAGGTATATGCCACCACACCCAGCTAACTATTACAAAATATTTTTTGTAGAGGTGAGGGGGATTCTTGCTCTGTGGCCCAGAGCTTGGGAATACCTGGCCTCAAGCTATTTTCCTGCCTCAACCTCCCAGAGTGCTGGGATTAGAGGTGTGAACCATCGCGCCCAGCCCTCATTTATTTGATTTCTTCAGAGAGGCTCATCTGTTCCTCTATTTAGAGACATGGAACTTTTCCACAGAAGACAACCTTCGTTGTTTTCATACGGGCTTTCAAAAGAATGTGATGTCCCTTTGGTATTTCGGATTCTCACCTACAAGGTATAAACAAATCGCCTTGGAGACAAGTCTCAACACAGAACACGCGCTGGTTATCAGTGGCGAAGACTTGCATCCGCCTACCACCACGGCTGGCTCATCTTGCCCCTCCAGGCCTGTGACTGCCGGAACACTCCCACTCCCCGTGTGCAAATACACCACTTCAGTTGGACCAAGAGTTTCCGGCTCGGGTGGCCCCTCCTTCCCTGGAAAGAAATTGCTGCCTATAGAATATCAGAGCCATTCGGACTCAGGGGTGACTCAGCTCTTCCACGACCTGTGTTCCCACTTCTTGATAAGGCCAATGTTTTGGTCCTACTTGTGAAAATACGTAGCCCTACATCTATCTCCCAGCTCCAGTATCAAGAGAAAAGACCCTATTCAGAGAAATATTTAGAAGATTCTTGTGGAATTCTTGTTGTGAGTGGTTTTTCCTTCGCTGCCATTGGTGCGACTGTCTCCCCCTTCCCTCAAATTGCTGTCTGGATGTTTCTCTCTTACCCAAATTTTCTTGGAGTCGAGGATTATCAGTCTAAAATCGGAGGTGAGAATTCATCAGTGTTATCGATAAAACTTTGCAATTATTTCTTTCAAACTGAACTTTTTCCCTGTTCACATATTTTTCCTCATCGCAACATAATCAAAGCATTGATGAGTGTTTCTGTTTAAATTCAAAGGACATTCCACCTTTAACCTTAGCATTCATGAGATACAAAATGGATTTTTCTTTCTGATGATTTAAAAAGCTGATATGAAGCTGCACAGTGCAGAAGAGGGCACCCCTTCCAGAAAATAAGAAACAGAACTGCCTGCCATAGACACTTGGTAGGGAGTGGCAAATGGAATCTTGGTTTGTTTTTCTCTTAGGACTTTGGCAATCATTTTTCCTTGAAAAGAATAAGAGAATCTACCTAAAATATTAATACTATTTTCAGAGCTCTAGGATAATACAGAGCAGAGTCTTAAAAAAAAAAAAAAAAAGGAAAGAGGTTTCATTTCTGACAGTGGATTTCTTCCACTGATGTGCGTACTCTTTGATATGAAAAGCTGTACGAAACTGCCTTGAATTCATTCCACAGATGGAAAGTTGCAAGTACGGTAATTAGCTAAGCAGTGGCAAGGCCGACCATCTGAGGTTTGATTTCTCATCAAGAGATAGTGTCCGACACACATGCCACTGAGCATGCTTGTAGGAGTTCCACGTTTCAGATGCACTGAGAATGCATGCATGGAACACACATCCCCCACCCCAACAACCGCACTCCCAAATTGCCCCTGCACACATATATTCTAACACGGTTACAACACAGCATGCTCCCGAGCCTCAGACAACAAGCTGCCCAAAAGATGCTCAAGCAACAGCGGCAGTGGGCCTGACTTCCGGTATCCGCAGCCACTCCAGAGAACTTCCTGTGAGCCCCAGGGACTCAGAGGAGGCCGAGTGATGAGGAAGGTGGCCAGAGGCTGCCAGACAAGCCCCAAGCAGTCATTCTGCTTCCTGCCTTCATTTTCCCTCAAACTCTCATCTTTCTGGAGAGAACAGAACCCTGTTCTGGGGGTGCAGACAAGCCATGACACCCACTAGTAACCTCTAGCAAAACAATAGTTTAAAAATTACTTAGTGCTCTCTTGACTTTCTGACTGTTAAAATGAAAATTGTATTTTGTCGCTATATCCTTTTGTTGTAAGTGAAATACTGCACTCGAACCAAGCAGGCAATGTAAAACTATGACTTCAAAGCCATTCCTTGATAAAACATCAAAACGGCCCAGAGTGAACAGCTGTTATCTGTAATTCAACAGATAATTAACTGAAACTCAGTGCTGAAATTGCTACTGGGAGTTTCTGCAGGCCAAGGTCATTCTCATGGTGCTGCTTGATTTTGTTTCTGTGTCTCTTATTTCTTGTTAGGCAGGGAGGAGCTTGGATTGTCCTTCAGTAAAATTCCATTTTGATGGGTAAAGGGAACTTGAATTTCTGCTTGGCCTACCAGAGGCCTGCAACTTGCACTTTTTCCCTGAGATGAGAAGGTTTTTTCTCTCCACCTTGAAACACCGCTGCCTGCACCTTTTGCCCAGTTTAGAGTAGCAACATACTTTCCGCCACAAATGCCAGAAATACTGCCTTTTCAACTTGGTTTTGTAAAATGTGATGGTACTAAATCCACCAAAGGGATAGGGCACCCTCACTTTGGATTTGCCAGTCCCATGGGTACATAACTGACCTACTCTCCCACCTCCCAACCTTGAAACTCCAGCCCCTTGAATGGCCTCACCACTCCAACCCCCAGTGCAATTTCCCACTTCCCACCTCCATGCATTGCCCATTCACCAAGCCAGCCACATCTCCCTTTAAATTGAAAACTCACCCGAAAACCCACCACCTCTTCCATGCAGCCTCCCCTGATTAAGTGAGGATGAAGAAACCTCCAAAGCATGACCGACAAACTCCCAATAAACGAGAACGCACGCCCCCCCAAAACAAACACAGAAACTCACAAAAGAAGAAAATGACAGTCTCTACTTCTGGTTTGTGAAACTCCTATGAGGCTAAGGAGATCAATTTTACACCAATAACCAATTAATCATTTCAGAAAATGAGGTCATTTTTAATATTCTTGGGGTTACTCAGCAAAACACTTTGCTTTAATGTCTCTTTTGTACTTTCCTTAAATCCTTCCTTTTCTTCTCAGCTTTTTGAATGCATGACTGAAGGGAACTGCCGCTCACCGACATGGACAACAGTAAAGGAACTTGGTCTTCACTATGCCTGGTGGTGGTGGGCCACGCTGCCCAGGAGGAACCCGCAATGAGACTGGCAAATGCCTTAACCATCTCATTTTCTCATCAGGGAGAAGCCTTAATGACTCTTCATGCCCACATACTTCCTGGGAAAACACGTCTGCTCTGTTGGGATAAAGGACGCTCTAGACCAGGCTCTGCTGAAAGATCCAGGGCAAAGGTTCCCGACAAGACCATGTCCAGCCTCAAATAAGGCCACAGAAGAGCCCAGGCTCTCTGAGGAGCACCGGCTCCGAGGCAGTCACATCAGGAGACAGAAACAGACATGTTGGTGCTGCCCTCTCAGGTCATTGCAAACGCCACTTGAGGAGGGCTAAGAGCTTTGCAGCATAAAATGACCTGAACAAGGAGAAACACAGATGCAATGGCAATAGCTGGCAATTCGCACATGGCGTCAAACACCACTGCCACAGAAGCTTTTTAGCTACAAGCCGCGCTGTGCAACCTTTAAGCAAAACATTATTGATTTTGCGGTTGTAAAAACATACCTTCAACTGCAGAACTCAGTTTTATGACACCTTGAATAAAAACAAAAAGTGGCAGTTATACAATGGACCCAAATCGCCTTTTCCAGGCTTCTCATAACACACGCATGCTTCAGATCTAGACTTTTCTTTTTCTTTTTTTTGCTGGCATTGCAAGAATGTAACTAAACAAATACCAACTTCAAAAATAAAATAATGTTTAGTCTTAACCAGGTTTCATGGATGTCTTCTTTTCCCCCACTAAAACCATTTGGGGAAATTTTTCACTAAAAATGAGATCAAACATGTTTTTGGATGGGACAAAAGCCAAGTCTGTCTGAGTGACTTATTTCTGTGTATAAATTATACCAGATTATGGATCAATAAAAGTTCACACAATAGGACGCCAGGGACAAGCACTTCCTCTATGGTACTGTATATAGAGATCATTTGATGCATGTTAGGACAGAGTTTCTGTTGAAACATGTAACAGATGGTTAAAAACCATGGTGTGGGTCGGGCGCGGTGGCTCACGCCTGTAATCCCAGCACTTTGGGAGGCGAGGTGGGTGGATCACGAGGTCAGGAGATCGAGACCATCCTGGCTAACATGGTGAAACCCCGTTTCTACTAAGAATACAAAAAAATTAGCCAGGCGTGGTGGCAAGTGCCTGTAGTCCCAGCTACTCGGGAGGCTGAGGCAGGAGAATGGCGTGAACCCTGGAGGTGGAGTTTGCAGTGAGCCGAGATCATGCCACTGTACTCCAGCCTGGGCGACAGAGCGAGACTCCGTCTCAAACAAAACAAAACAAAACAAAAACAGAAAAACCATGGTGTGATCTGGTAACTTTCTTCTCTGGGGTGGTTGGGCCAGAGCCCTTTTCTTGGTCTGATGGGTTTAGCTTTCAGCTCCCGCAAGCGAGAGACTGAACGGGTTATCTGAGCAACTCAAGTTTTTCATGAAGCAAGTCAGTACCCCTGACTGATATTTATGCACCTTTTCGGTGAAAAAAAATTTTTTTTTTTTAAGACGGAGCCTCGTTCTTTCGTCCAGGCTGGAGTGCAGTAGTGTGACCTCAGCTCACTGCAAGCTCTGCCTCCTGGGTTCACGCCATTCTCCTGCCTCAGCCTCCCGAGTAGCTGGGGCTACAGGTGCCCACCACCACGCCCTGCTAATTTTTTGTACTTTTAGTAGAGACGGGGTTTCACTGTGTTAGCCAGGATGGTCTTGATCTCATGACCTTGTGATCTACTCGCCTCGGCCTCCCAAGGTGCTGGGACTACAGGCGTGAGCCACTGCGTCTGGCTTTTTGGTGAATTTAAAGGTGAAAATACCAAACTAAGATAAACTAAGACCTTTGAAAAGCATTTTTTATAAGTCATAGTTATAAATAAATAATATTTAATCTTATGCAATAGTCATGATCATTTAGGCTGAACAAAAATGTCTGCAGTATCATTTGGTTGAAGTCCTGGTTCTCTTTCAAACTGGAGGAGTTTGCAAATAAAATTCTTTTCAATACTGGTAAATCGAATTGGTATCAGCATGAACACACACTGATTTGAACAGATTATGTTCACATTGCTCTTCCTTATGACTTTCTGGAAAAGCTGCTTTGAAGCTTGTTTCCTATTGAATTTCATCTTTCCTGCATAACCAGTGGTGTCCAACGCTGGTCCAACGTTCAATAAGAAACTCTCTAGGGGAGGAAGTATGCATATATATGTCCATATGTTTATTATAAATTTTGCTGATACGAAGGATATGTGGCACACAGTCTACAAGTAACAGTGAAATATACAGTATTCTTTATGGCAAATTCCATATAGAGAATTGGTTGCCATGGAATTCTTTTGCTCATCTTGGCCAAACTCTTGTATCTGTAGCCAGCAGTTCAACCATGATCAACAATCATTCATTCAGTTGCATCCCAGTTTACCCTTTTCCCAACAAAGTTACTGTTACTATATCTTTTATGTGATATAAATTATTTTTATTAAATTAAAGCCTCTTTCAGCTTCCATACTATGTCAGTACTCGAACCATGGCATATTTGTCAGTGCATGTACAGTTGGGCAGAGATGTGCAGTGACCACACCAGCACGTAGTATTTCCACCATACGGGTATGGTAGAATGTAACCTCAAGAGCATGGATAGAAACATGAGTAGGAAATGATGAGTTTTAAATATTTATAACTTTGTTTTTGATATAATTTATCTAATTGTAAGTTATACATTTTAATTTGTAGTAATGGGCTTCCAAAATGTCTGAAACTGTAACATCTGGCTCTTGCAAGCCCGTATGAACCCGCTTTAGGGTACCACTGCCATAACTGATGCTTCTTGCTGCTCAGGCCCAGGGAAGACCTTGAACTTCAGGATCCTCCCTGAGATCTTCATAAAGGGGGTTATAATTTAATTGAACAAGACAAATGGAAGTAAACTTAGGATTTACTATTATTTTGCCAGTTATTTCAAAACCTGTAAAGCCTTTCATTGCAAAAATAAACTATGCATACATTGTCTTGGAAATAACAGTCATTGACAATCAACTAGTATAATCACAATATCAATGGATTTGACTGGATTTGATGTTCTTTTGGTCAGGCAACTAAACCAAGACGCAAAGTCAGGTACAAGTAATTGACTTATTAAACAATGACCTCATCTTTTCAGAGTAGAATTATTATATACATCAGAATAACAAGTTTTTCAGCCATATTCATTTTTGAGCATAATCATGATGTCAGCAAATGTCATTCAACTGAAAAGATAACAATGTGCTCTGATCAGTATGTAGAAACAGGATTCATGCAAGAAAACAAGAAAATTTAAACAAATTCTCAGGGAAGACAGGGGTGGCAGTGAAGGACAGCCCAATAATCATTTATTGACTTGGGAAAACAAGGTAAGCTCAAATACAAACAAAAATGAGATCTCTAATTATAAACCTTATGTTAAGAAAAACATGTGATTCATTAGCTCCAAATAGACTTTTCGCATATTTGTAAACCCCAAGTCAAATTATTCTGTATAGTAGGGTAGGCCTTTATATTGGGAAGTAACTATGTTACAGTGTAAATTTAGAACGAGCTATATCTAGTTGGATACCTTATATTAACATGATACACAAAATTGTACAACGAGTGGGAAAGATCATTTATCTCAAAATGTAAATGTTTTTTAAAAATTTGAATACTTAAGAGGGGATTGATGTTGATGTTAAAAGCTACACATAGCACTGCTGACTTCCAGGACACACAACAGACATTATCTGGTAAGAGGCTGACATTGACATTGCCTGGAATTCAGGGTAAGCCGTAACACATATATTTTTATATGTATATATAGACACACACACACACACACACACGGATGCTACCCCCCTCCCCTTGGTTTCTTTTTCATAGTCTGCAGAAGCGTTTGAAAAATACAATTGAAAACAACAACAGAAAACAAACTCAACTGTTTTTCTCTCAGCTCAATATTTTCTTTTTCTTTCTTGTTTTTTGAGACGGAGTCTCCCTCTGCCACCCAGGTTGGAGTGCAGTGGTGCAATCTCGGCTCACTGCAACTTCCGCCTCCCAGGTTCAAGTGATTCTCCTGCCTCAGCCTCCCAACTAGCTGGGACTACAAGAATGCCTGACCGCACTCAGCTAATTTTTGTATTTTTAGCAGAGACAGGGTTTCGCCACGTTGGCCAGGATGGTCTTGATCTCTTGACCTCGTGATCTGCCTGCCTCGGCCTCCCAAAGTGCTGGGATTACAGGCGTGAGCCACCACGCCCGGCCTATTTCCCTATTTCTTCTACTTCATCTCACGTGACTGTTCCCCTTATTCCAGACCCATTAGCCACATGGTTTTTCTCTGTGCTTTGCAATGCTCTTTCCTTTCTGCCCTTGGCTAGTGTACTTGCTGCTCAGTCTCTCTTGCCTGCTGCCCTAAACTGCTCAATCTTCCTATAGCCAGCTCTTTTCTTTTGTTCATATTTGACTTCAAATATAACTTCCTTAGAGAGTCTTCCTTGATGACTGTATTTAGAGCAGGCCAGAAATAACTCTCTACCCCATTGCTCTCTTTTATTTATTTATTTATTTAATTTTTATTTTTTAAAAGGATGGCGGGGGGCATCTCACTTTGTTGGCCAGGCTGGCCTTGAACTTCTGCCCTCAAGCAATTCTCCAGCCTCAGCCTCCCAAGTAGCGGGAACTACAAGTACATGCCACCACAACTGGCTTTCTTATATTTTTTAAAAATAGCACTTATCACTGCAGTTATCTCATTGATTTTACATCTGCTTCCTTGTTTACATCTGTCCTCCTCATTAGAATATAATCAGAATGAGAGCAGGAACCTGGTCTGTTTTCTTTGCTACTGGAACTCCTCTGCCTAGAAGTTTGTAGCATAGAGCAAACACACAAAAAATATTTACTAAATGAAAAAGTGATCATTCCCAAGTATCCTCAAGGAGGATCTTATCAATCCCAGCAAATGTACTTCAAATATGTTATTTCCATTATGGATGTTATTGAGCTGAGTACTCAGATTTCATTATATTGACCACTGTCTATTTCTACTTAGAGGCTGTTCTTTATAAGGAGTTAGTCAAAATCTATGTGTAGAGTGAATACATGTAACTTATAGTAAATTTTTAGGTGTTTTAGGGTTCCAGTGTTGGCAAGGTCTCTGAGAAGTAAGTTTATTGGCTACTTGGAGACAAAATTATGCCCTAAATGGACTTCAAGAAATATTAGTTAGTTAACTTTATATTCAAATACCTCAATAATCTGCAGTTCTCTTGTCTCAACTGTCATCACCCTGGGCCAAATTATGACAGCAATGTTCACACGAAACTGTATGATAAGGCACAATAGAGAAAGAGGAACTAAAAAAGAACTTCAGCCTTTAATATCCTTTTTCTAAGTTATTCCCTTGCTGCAGCTGGAGTGACTTTTTCTAAAGCTCATGTAATAGCCTTCCAAGTCTTATTTTATTCATTTATTTTTTAGATGAAGTTTCACTATATTGCTTAGGCTGGTCTCCAACTGCTGTGCTCAAGTGATCCTCTTGCCTCAGACTTCCAAGTAGCTGGGATTATAGGCATGTACCACAGTGCCCAGTGAAATTCTTAAGATAAAAAGCCTTAACATTACCTGCAAAACCCTCTATCATGTCAGTTATAGGTGAATAAAAATTGCCACAAATTCTTCCATACTCCTCCCACAGAGAGGTGGAGGCTGTGTCTCCTCTCCTTGAATCTGGGTAAACTCTGTGGCTGCTTTTCACCATTAGAATACAGAGGAAATGATGCTCTCTGCCCAGATCTCATGAAACAGGCAGCTTGCCCTCTGGTCTCATGGAGCACTCCTTCTGGGAAGCCTGAGACAGCAGGTTACAAGTCCTAAGACAGTTCTGATGGAAAGGCCACGTGCAGACACTCTGATAAACATCAGCTGAGCCTAAGCGTCAAGTTTAGGCAGAAGGAAGAAGCTATAATATCTATTTTTTTTTTTTTTTTTTTTTTGAGACAGAGTTTCACTTTGTTGCCCAGACTGGAGTGCAGTGGCACGGTCTTGGCTGACTGCAACCTCCGCCTCCTGGGTTCAAGCAATTCTCATGCCTCAGCCTCTCATGCCTGGCTGATTTTTTTGTATTTTAGAAGAGATAGGGTTTCACCATGTTGCCCAGGCTGGTCTCGAACTCCTGAGCTCAGGCAATCCACTCATGTCGGCCTCCCAAAGTGCTAGGATTACAGGCGTGAGCCACTGCACCCGGCCAGCTGTAAGGTCTTGAGGAGACTGTTGGTGAAGCCTGGGAACACCGAAAATTGTCACTGGGGCCTGGAGAAAAGGTAGTGGCAGAGAATTTGCCAACATTATCACTTGTAGTAATGTGGAAAATAGAAAATATACTCAATGAACCCATGGATTTTAGTAAGAAAATTCCTAGGCAGAATGCTTAAAGTGCCATTTTTATTTTAAAAGTTTTTTTTTTTTTTTTTTTTTGAGACAGAGTCTTGCTCTGTCCCCCTGGTTGGAGTGCAGTGGCGCGATCTCGGCTCACTGCAAGCTCCACCTCCCGGGTTCCCGCCATTCTCCTGCCTCAGCCTCCCAAGCAGCTGGGACTATAGGCGCCCGCCACCGTGCCCGGCTCATTTTTAAAAAAATATTTTTAGTAGAGATGGGGTTTCACCGTGTTAGCCAGGATGGTCTCGATCTCCTGCCTTTGTGATCCACCCGCCTCGGCCTCCCAAAGTGCTGGGATTACAGGCGTGAGCCACCGTGCCCGGCCTAAAAGTTTTTTTAAAAGCTACACTAATAAAAGGTGCAGGTAGAGAAAGACAAGTCAAAAAAGAACTGTTCAGTTTTCAAACAAAATTTGGAGACAATAAAGAGCTAGAATGTGTTGAGTAAAACAAAACAAAACAAAACAAAAATTGTTTTAACATTCCTAGGGGGTGGCTGTAAAATACTTTTATATGCCTGTACCTCATAGAGTTTCTAAAATAGACAAAAAGGCTTTTAAGAATCCTAAGGGTGGCCGGGCACGGTGGCTCAAGCCTGTAATCCCAGCACTTTGGGAGGCCGAGAGGGGCGGATCACGAGGTCAGGAGATCGAGACCATCCTGGCTAACACGGTGAAACCCCGTCTCTACTAAAAAATACAAAAACTAGCCGGGTGAGGTGGTGGGCGCCTGTAGTCCCAGCTACTCTGGAGGCTGAGGCAGGAGAATGGCGTAAACCCAGGAGGTGGAGCTTGCAGTGAGCTGAGATCGTGCCACTGCACTCCAGCCTGGGCGACAAAGCGAGACTCCGTCTCAAAAAAAAAAAAAAAGAAGAAAGAAAAAAAGAATCCTAAGGGTATTGTCCCACAGCACCCCAACTCTGAGCCTAGACCAAAGAAGGGACTGTCTTGAAGAGAATTGTGGATGTGTGTTTCATTTAACAGAATGAAACCTAATAAGATTCAAAGGATGCCCACAAAGATTACAAGAGAAGTGTATTGGTACACACATAAATCAGCTTGCAGAAAGCAGGCAGAGGTAAAGTGCAAAGAGTCCTTAGAGCCCCCAAACTTTTATGGGTGAAACATAAACTGAGAAGATTATTCAGCTGAAAGTGCTATTTCCTATGGAAAGGGGACAACTCAGAAGGTGCAACAAGAGTCTAGAGGGTGGATCCAAGAGCTGCAGAGAATCATTCCGGAGAGTAGCACTGGGCCCTGTAGCCAAGGAACTGGCAGCATGTGAATTTCAGACTTGCTATGGTAATACCTGGCGTATAGCTGTTTATCCACTCTTTGAGTGGGAGTATCCCAAGCACTTATCCCATCCCTGTATTATCAGTATATGTTGGGCATATATGAGGCAGATACCTTGTGTTTTTAGTTCACAGGTCTTCATATTGAGAGAAATTGTACTAGACAACAGCATCAAATGGGCCCCATCAGCAACTGAACCTTATTTAGATGGTAAGAACCTGAATCTCAAACTTGAGCTTGGGATGAGGTAAGTCTTTAGAAGGGGTGAGTATATTCTGCCTTACAGAAGATGTGAATAATTTGTGTCCAGAGGCTGAAGCATGGATGACTAATCATGGCCACAAATTATTTAAAACTCTTCCCATTCAGAGGTGGCATCTTCGTTATTCCCTTTGATCTGAGTGGGCTTGTGGACTGCTTTGGCCATCACTAGGAATATGATGGAAATGATGCTCTGCCAGCATCTGGGCTCAGACCTTAAGACCTTAAGATTTCCTATCTCTTGGATAGGAAAGGTCAATCTAAACTGGAAGCCGTGAACTGACATGTAAGGGGTCTTGAAGCCGCAAGGCTGCCAATTACAGGTGCTCTAATCAACAGTTACCATATTGCTATTGATCAGGACCCCACACTCCCAGCCATGGAAATCAAGGTGCCAGGCATGTGAATAATGCCGTCTTGGACTCTCTAGGCCAGCCTGTGATGGTTAGTTTGTGTGTCAACTCAACTGGGTCATGAGGTGCCCAGAGATTTGAACAAACATTATTCAGAGTGTGTGTGAAGGTGTTTCTGGATGAGATTAACATTTGGATCAGTTCATTGAGTAAAGCAGACTTCCCTCCCTAAGGTGTGTGGTTCTTGTCCAATCAGTTGAAGTCCTGAATAGAACAAAAAGGCCAAGTAAGACAGAATTCTCTCTCCCTGCTGAGACATCAGTCTTCTCCTCCTTTTGGACTTCCACTTGAACTGGAACTTACGTAATTGCTCTCCAGGTTCTCAGGTCTTTGGACCCAGATTGGAACTATACCATTGGCTCTCCTGGGTTTCCAGCTTGCTTGCTGACTGCAGATCTTGGGAATTCTCAGCCTACATAATTATGGGTCAGTATACATATATGCACACACACACACATATATGGATATACTATTTCTCTGGAGAACTCTGACTACTACACCAACTTCTAGCTGAATGTGAAACAGAAGAATTGCCCAGCTGAACCCTGCCTACATTCCTGATTCAAAATCATAAGGTATAATACAAGGATTGTTTTTCAGCTGCTCCACATTGGGGTAATAAGGTATGTAGCAACAGATGACAGACATAGTCAGCTGTGCATACATTTTCTGGCTACACATGTGCCCTGTCCCTTAGCTCTTGGTACTCCAGCCACATCACCCTTTCAGTTCTACTAATATTTAATGCAGAATTATCACGTGCCATCCCTCACCCTTCTTGATCCTTTGACTCCCAGCTAATGAGGGTTTTCTCAGGGAATTTCTCCCTGAGCCTCTAGATTAGTCACTTTGTTACAGTAGATTCTCCCACAAGAACTGTTTCTTTGTTTCAGTGCAGTTATCTCTGTGATTATTTGATTGATGCTAGTCTCCACCCCTAAATGGTAAACTGCATGAGAACAAAGGGTAAGACTGCTTTTGATCACCAGTGAATTCCCCGAGTTCAGCACCATGTCTGGACATAGTAAGTGCAGAATAAATATTTGTCAAGAAGGTGAATGAAATATTTGAAGCAACTGATAAAGACTCCCTTCTCACCATAGCTTTTAATAACCATGTCAATATTCTTTTCTTTGCACCTTGTGAAAATCTGGGTTCTCAGCCATTGTAACTGGGGAAAGACAGTGTGACTTAATATGAGGCCACTGGTCCTGCTTTGCTATTGTCTGTGAAGGCAGCTAAGCACAACTGAAGTTGCTGGAGTTCCTTTTTGTAACCGCTGGGGAAGAGGAAGCATAAGAGAGCCTCTGGGTGTGTGGGCGCAGGAATGCATAGAGAAAAAAGTAATCAGTGCCTGTTCACATTTATGTCTGTAGTTGGAAGTTAGAGAGCTCTCCTAAAAGTCTAAAGAAAATCGTGGATGCTCAAACTGTTTAAAATGTTTCTCAATTTAAGTTTAGAAACAATTTGTTACTAGATCAGGAGCTCTTCCCCCACCCCCACCCCCTTCCTCTAAAAATGGAAGAAGTAATTGCTGCTTCCTGAGTCCTGATAGCTAGGTAAATTCTGTACCTTCCATACCCATTGCTCTCAGTATTATTTTCTTAATACCTTATCTGTATTCCTACTGTTTAAAAATGCATTCCCCTACTTAGCTCTATGGATATGGAAAATACATGCTCCGCTGGAAATAGTCCTTAAAATATCTGCTCTACTTAAAGATTACTTTATCATTTTTGCGGTGTATAAAATAAGCCCAGGTCTCTACAAGTGCCCTTTATGTAATTTCCATTTCATAAATTTAAAAAATATTTTGTTTTACCTCTTTATATTTCTCCTAATAATGACCTCCAAATGGGTCTGTGTACAATATTTCATTAAATGGGTTTAGTAGGGTTCCAACTGGAGAAAAGAGGATTTCCATTTCTCCATAATATTCTTGCTCTTTCAAGAAGAAAACACCTCCACCGTAGCAGGGCTAATATGTAGACAGGCATATTCCATATCATTTACGTAAGTTAACACATTCTGAGGCTCTGCCCATTTCCATTTCTCTGATTTGTCCTCCCTCCCTGAGTGCACAATACTGCATTTGTCCCTTTTGAACATGTAACAGATTAAAGAGCTGGGCAGGAGGCAGATGTAGGGGCACCTTTGATCTCTCATCCTTGGAGGTTAAGGGAGGGCAGACACCTGGCGGTTGCCGAGCTGGAAACAAAACACAGGCCCGGACTGGAATTACCTTAAAGGGAGCCCGACTCCAACCGCAGAGGCAGCTGGAAGCGCTGAATGAGCACCGGGGGAAGAGAGCCCCGCGGTCAGGCAGAGGACGCAACAGAGTCCTAACAATGTGATCCAGGCTAGCCCAGAGTTGGTTAGAATAATCTTTCCTACGCAGAAAGACCCAGGAAACTTTCCAGGAAAGACTAGGCAGCCGCATTAAGAAAAAATGAAAAGTAAATCTTTTGCAAATAATATCACAAAACTTCCAGCTGTGCACAAATACTGAAGGACAATTTTGATGACAATGCAGGAAGCTTTCAAAGAAAGGATTTTTAAACATATTTTTTCCTTTGTGAAACTCTTGTTAGTAAGGATTTCACCTTTGCCCCAGGATGCTGCCAATGTTCTTAGTCAAAGCCAGACCCGAGTTTCCTATGATTCTTCGGTGACACTGCATTGCCCCCTGGCGTTTGTGTGCTGTTGTTACGCCACACATATAAAGCCCAAAGAACACCTACCAATCCGAGGAAGGATGCAGCTCATTGTTTCATCTACATGGAGAAACCTCTCTGAAAACACAGGATCAGAGAATGCAGCTCTAAATGGCAAATCTAGACCTGGTTTGACAAGACATGGAATGAAACTCTGCAATTAAAACTCCTTCCTTTTCCATCCTTAGAATCTCCTGAGATGTTCAAGTAGCTCTGGAAAGAAACTGATTAGATTCTAATCTGTCAATTTAAACAGTTTTTTTAAACAACTTTAAAATTTGTTTTAGAGAGAGGGTCTTGCTCTGTCATTCAAGCTGCAGTGCAGTGGTGCAATCACAGCTCACTGCAATTTCGAACTCCTGGGCTCAAGGGAATCCTCCTGCCTCAGCCTCCATAGTAGCTGGGACTACAGGTGCCCGCCACTACACCCTGCTAATTTTCTTATTTTTCAATTTTTTTTTTTTTTTTTCGAGATGAGGTCTCACTGTGTTGTCCAGGCTGGTACTCCTGACCTCAAGTGATCCTCCTGCTTAGTTTCCCAGAGCTCTGAGATTACATGCCTGAGCCACTGTGCCCTGTCGCTAATCTGTCAATTTTTTTTTTTTTTTGGAGACAGGATCTCAATCTGTTGCCCAGGCTGGAGTGCAGTGGTGCATCTCAGCTCACTGCAACCTCCACCTCTCAGGCTCAAGTGATTCTCTTGCCTCAGCCTTCTGAGTAGCTGGGATTACAGACATGCGACACCACCACCCAGCTGATTTTTGTATTTTTAGTAGTAGAGGCCATCCTGGGCAACATGGTGAAACCCTGTCTCTACTAAAAATACAAAAATTAGCTAGGCGAGGTGGCAGGCGCTACTTGGGAGGCTGAGGTAGGAGATCGCTTGAACCTGGGAGGCAGAGCTTGCAGTGAGCTGAGATCGCACCACTGCACTCCAACCTGGGCAACACAGTGAGACTCTGTCTCAAAATAAATAAATAAAAAAGAAACAGAATGTTCTACATAATATTTGACATGTTAGTATTTGTACAGCATCTTTGAACAAAGGCTGACAAATCCTCCTTACAAGTGATAGATAAGTGTTTGTTGAATGAAAATAAATATTGTACAATTTCACTCTTTAAGAAAGACAATGCAGACTGGTTTTACGGTTCCAAACTTTCCAGATGTTTTTCTTATTTTGCACTGCATCTTTAAAATCTTGCATATTATTGATACGGGAGTGCTGGGAAGGGAAGAGCGTGATCCCTTTAAATGATACGGAAGAAGGGAAGGAAAGTGCTGGGTAAAGAAGGGCGTGGTCCCTGGCTAGGGCTCTATCCCCACGGACCTAGGTGAGGACAGGCACTCCCGCCTTCCTGCCCAAATGTTGCATTTTCCAAGACCACCTTGGCCCACCACAACCCCATCCTGCGCCCATAAAAACTCGAGACCCTAGCAAGGAAAAAACACAAGCGACTGGACGTCTTGAGAAACACATCGGCAGAAGAAGACACAAGTGGTTGGTCATGTGTCTGGTCATTCGAGAGCATGTCTGCGGAAGAGCACATCCATAGACTCCGGCACGGCGGCAGGCCATCCACCCGCGACAGGACATCCACCCGCGACAGGACATCGATCGGCGACCTGCGGAATGAGGCGGAGTTTGGCCGGAGCAGTCAAAGGAGAGCCGGGCAGCGAGTGGCCCAACTCTAGGGGAAGGCCTTCTTCCTTCTGGTCTCCTCAAGGGCTGAGAACTACTTCTACTCAACACAACTTTCCACTCATTCTCCAAACCCCCACGTGATCCAATTCTTCCGGTGCACCAAGGCAAGAACCCGGATACAGAAAGCTCTCTGTCCTTGTGATGAGGAAGGGGATCTAATTGAACTAACACAAGCGGCCTATAGACGGCTAAACTAAAAGAGCACCCTGTAACACACGCCCATTGGGGCTTCAGCTGTCAACGTTCACCCCAGACACTGCCGTGGGGTCGGAGTCCTGCAGCCTGCCTGTCTGTGTGCTCCCCTAGAGGTTTGAGCAGTGAGGCACTGAAGAAGTGAGCCACATAGGGTGTGCGGTGGGGACAAGGGAACATTTCGCATTTCATTATGATGATAGGAAAAGTGCATATTGTTTAAAAACAAAACAAAACCAAACCCCTAAAAATTGTATTGCTGGAGTAAGACGATCAAAGTGAGATCGTTTTAACTACCGTCTTTTAAAGTGTGTCTGCAAAGCATATTCAGACTTATACAACATGGAACAGTGGATGACTAGAGAGATAAATGGTGCCAATAGCTACGAACAACTGTGCAAAATTATACATCCTGTGGGAGCCTGGAAACAGATATTCATTTTCAAGAGAAGAGGCTAGAAAATGGAGACCTCTGATGTGATTTCAAAAGACGTGCAATCACCAATGAGCACTCTTTGACTTCCTGGGAATTTCTCTGCATTACAAGCAAACCTGGCAACTGATAACTTCCTGGACAGCTGTTTCTCCCATTTATTCCCCCAATTCTTTTTTGGTAGTTGTCAGCTAAATCTTTACGTGAGTGTAATCTCTACCCTGCAGAAAGAAATTCATCCTAGAAGTTTTCATTTTCATTTGGCAAAGGATTTGCAAAAATGGTGATTGTTCTCTAAGCCTAAAGTGAAAATTCAAGGGTTTGTTTTCTACAAGTGCAATCAAGCATAATATAGTGGTATCTTTATGAGAAATTTCTAAGTAATGGCTAGTTCAGTGTGCCTAAATGTAAATCACAATTCTGATTACACATGCTTGTATTAACCATATCCTGAAATTAATGTTTGCTAACTGTCATTTAAGCAAAACGTGCTTTCTTTGGTTGGTAAATCATCTAACATTAACTCTCCCATAACTAAGCACACTGAGATCAAGGTCAATCTGCTAGTTTGATTTTAGTTTACCTTATTAAGAACATCTAAGTTTAGCTTGCTTGGCTCTTGATTGAAACTGTTTAATAATCTCCCACTGCTCTTCGCAAAACTGTCAAAATCCTTAATGTGGCTTACAACATTCTGGGCTACCTGAGCCGGTATTACTTCTAGTTTTGTCTTGGATCACTCCCATCCCTTGTTTCTTTTTCCCACCTTCCCTCCCCTCCCCATCTCTGTGTTCTAGTCACTCTAGCCTTCTTTTAGTTACTCAGAATTTTATATTCATTCCTGCCTCTGGCCTTTGCTCTTTGCTACTTTTTTTTTTTTCCACCTGGAATTCAAGTCAGACTTCCTTGAGGAAGAAGCAATTTATTTTCTTTGATCATACAGCTCATGGTTGCCTAGGATCATAATACCCCTATCTCTTTCTCTCTCTTTACAGTACTTGCAGCAACTATAAACATTTTATGTATAAACACTACAAGAAAAAAAGCTCTCAGATTATTTGCCTTTGAAGTCAGAGCAGAGGCTGGGTCAGTGTTATTGCTGTATCCTCAGGAGCAGCCTCGTGCCTGGCACATGTTAGGTGCTCCATAAATGCTTGTTAAATAAGGAAAGGGATTTGTAATTCCACCTGACTCCAGTTGGCAATGCATGTTTTCCTGCTTCATGGCTGCACTTGAGCAGAAATGGCAACCATGCCACAAAAGGTTGATTATTTTAGTCTGAGACGGAGCCAGTTGTTTTCATAAAGGTTGAAAACAGATTTTGCATTTGTACTCCTTAAGTGCTTTTGAAACAGATATATTCTCCCACACATACTCATTCACAAATAATGGGAATATGATCTTTAAGAGAACCTAAGTAAATATAGTCTTGATGAAGTAATTCCATTTTAAATAATCTATTTTAAAGAAATAGTCATAGATTATTTTACTCCTGCCCTCATGTAGTTTATTCTTAGCAGAGCAGGAATAATAATTTCTTAAAAGCCAGGATCACACACCCCCTTGGGCAAAACCTGGAAATGATTCATATTTCACTCACAGTAGAAGCCAAATCCTTTCAATTGCCAACAGAGTCCTGCATAATTCATGTTATTTGTATATTTCATTTTTTTCTTTAAAATTTTCTGCATTGAGATATTTGTTCAGGAAAAACAAAAGCATTATTAGAAAGGAAAGAGGGACATTCAGAAAGCAGATTTGAAAAGTTAATATTCTTTTTTTAATAATTGAAAATAAGTTATGAAGACGAGATTTCTTTTAGAAGTTTTTTTCAGTGGGAGAAAATGTGATTATTACTAATCATTCAATTGCTGATTAGACACACGCGCGCGCGCACACACACACACACACACAGGCAAGAATTTGCTCTTTTACTTCTACATACCTATTTCTTGAAGGTTAATGAGAGCCGGGCACGGTGGCTCATGCCTGTAATCCCAGCACTTTGGGAGGCCAAGGCGGGTAGATCACCTGAGGTCAGGAGTTCGAGACCAGCCTGGGCAATATGGAGAAACCCTGTCTCTACTAAAAGTACAAAATTAGCCGGGCATGGTGGCAATGCCTGTAATGCCAGGTACTCTGGAGACTGGGACAGGAGAATCACTTGAACCTGGAGGCAGAGGGTGCGGTGAGCCAAGAGCTCGCCATTGCGAGCAACATTGCCTGGGCAACAGAGCGAAACTCCATCTCAAAAAAAAAAAGTTAATGAGAAACAGGTAGATAAACCCAGGAGTGTTTAAGACTTTTAGAGACCACTCGCAACTAAGTTCTAGTTCTTACTTTGTATTTCTCTTGAAGTTATGGTGTTCTCCCTAATCTTCTTGTATCTGTTTCAGTCATTCATCAATAGTGGTGGCAAGCACATGTCCCTCATCAAGGCAGACTCAACCTTGATGAGCAGATAAGAACCTCCTTCAAGACTCCTCCTTTTACTGTAGTCTACTTTCTCGCTGGCCACCTCCCCTGGTGGATTTCCACAGGAGTTCTTTCCTCTCCATCCCCAGCACCATGCCTGCGGCAAGTCCTTATCTCCTCTTGCCTGTTATATTCCGAATGGTTTTTCTGTCTTCAGTCTTTTGCCTCTTTAATTCATTCTACATTAGAGTGAATGATACTCTAAGATACAGATTACTTCCTACTGGCAAAAGGATAAAGTTCAAGGTCTATCTCAGTCCAGATCCAACCTCGTCTTCTGTGGTTCCCTAGGCCCTATTCTTTAGCTTCTTTCTTTCCTTCATACACCTTGTACTTACATGCCTTCACACCTGTGTGTGTGTGCCTGGGGAGCCCCTCCCCAGTTTCTTTTCACATTCAGGGCTCAATTCACTGCCTTTGACAGTGATGGCTCCCTAGTCCTCCTCCAGCACAAACCTATCTTTTAACACTTTGCGTATCTCTATTAGGCCCTTACTGGATGGCATTGTAATTGATCATATTTCTGTTGCCCTCAGTGACCTGTTTGTTCTACTAAAGCATTGTTCCCATTGGTTATTGTGTACTGTCACTCTTTAGAAGCACGAATTGATAGTAAACCATGGTTGACAGCAGAGAGCTATTCTAGTAAACAGCTATTGTAATAACTATTGTTAGTACACAGATTGCTGTTGTGAACAAGAGGAGGATGATTGCTACTCTTTTTTTTTTTTTTTTTTTTTGATGGAGTCTCACTCTGTCACCCAGGTTGGAGTGCAGTGGCGCAATCTTGGCTCACCGCAACCTCTGCTTCTTGGGTTCAAGTGATTCTCCTGACTCAGCTTCCTGAGTAGCTGGGACTACAGGCACGTCCCACCACGCCCAGCTTATTTCTTATTTTTAGTAGAGACGGGGTTTCACCATGTTGGCCAGGCTGGTCTCGAACTTCTGACCCTAAGTTATCCGCCTGCCTTGGCCTCCTAAAGTGCTGGGAGGACAGGAATGAGCCACCACGCCTGGCCGATTGCTACTCTTAAAACTGCTGCCATTGCCAGGCATGGTGGCGCATGCCTGTAATCCCAGCACTTTGGGAAGCAGAGGTGGGAGGATTGCTTGAGGCCAGGAGTTTGAGAACAGCCTGGGCAACAGAGTGAGATCTTGTCTTTATTATATATATATATTTTAATTATTTTCCTTTTTAACAAAGAGCAGCCTATAAAATCAAGCTGCAGACATAGAAGCCAGTAGTTGTGCCAATCAAGTTCAAAATGGCAGCCCCATCTTTCCTTCTCTGCCAGCTGCATGCACAGTAAGGAGCAGACAAGATAGCGCAGGCCAAGGAGAAAGTTCATTTGCATAATAAGATTAGGGTGGGGCAGCCAGCCTTCCCTGCCCACAATGTAAATGTCACACTTAATTGAACCAATCTGTGAGCGTTACGTAAATCAGACACCGCCTCCTCAAACCTGACTATAAAATCCGGCACATCTACCACTGGCCGGTCCTCTGGAAAGACCCCTCTCTCTCACTACAGAGAGAGCTGTTTTCCTTTCTCTTTCTTCCTCCTTCTTTTGCCTGTTAAACTTCTGCTCCTAAACTCCTCATGTGTGTCCATGTCCTAAATTTTCCTGCAGCGAGATGACAAATGCTGGGTATTTACTCCAGACAATGTAGCAGCTTCAGTATGAGCTGGTTTCAAGGTCCTACAAAAACCCCTTTTACAATGAGCAACTTCCTTCCTTCACACCTCTGCCTTAAAGGAATCAAGGATTTTTCCTTGATAATACCATTACCCTCAAGCCCATGCCAATTTTTCGGAAGAAATGGTGAGGTCAGTATACAAAAACAAACATTAACCAATTAATTAGAAAAAGTACTCTTCTAATTAATTTAAAGCATTTTTTATGGTTTAAAATCCCAAATTCAACAGGGTAGTCACTGAAAACTTTCTCTTCTATCTGTGTTTCCAATCACCAGATTTCTCTCCCTGAATGCAGTGTTCTCAGTTTTCATGTGTATTGACATACTTTTTCTTTCCCATTGCCGTTTATAGATACATTTTCTGTTACCACCACCTTTTAAACTCTTATTTTGAGACGAATTCCACTCATACGGAACCTCCAGGATATTCCTGGAATATCTTCTGTAGTGACTTCCATCCCTGTTTCACTGGGCTTTCTATCCCATCCTCTGAGATTTCAACATTCATGTTCATGGTCTCACAAATTTCCCCAACTTCAAGAATCTTTATCTCCAGTTCCTCAACCACCAGTCCAGTCATACCTCAGACACCAGCAGTTCTCCAAACAACTCCATTTCTAAATTATGGAAGAGTCAAGAACTCCTTGGATAACTGTCCCTTTATCCTACACTCTAGTCACTCCTTCACGTCCACTGAATCCGCCCGAGGGCCATTTGTGAACCCTAGCCTGGCTCTATTTTGCCTCGGCGAATCAGCTCTCTACTGTTTTCATTTTTGTCTTAACCTGACCCAGACCTTCAAGACTAGCCATTCCAACAAGAGAATTCTCTGTCCTCTTCCCTACCAGTTATATCCATTCTAAAATTACTCATTACCTGTATGTATTCCTGCAGCAGTTCTGAAGACATTTTTGTGCTTAAAAGCCTTCAGCGGCTTTCCAGGAATTTAATCCAGAATTCTCAGCTAAATAGACAGAGGTCCATGTTTCTAGTGTCCCTATGACCATCCACTTCAGGGATCCAGTGCTCAGCCACATCCAGCTACTTGCTCTGTTTTTTTTTTTTTTTCTTTTTTTGTTTTTTGAGACGGAGTCTCACTCGGTCGCCCAGGCTGGAGTGCAGTAGCACGATCTCGGCTCACTGCAACCCCCGCCTCCCAGGTTTAAGCAATTGTCCTCTCTCAGCCTCCTGTGTAGCTGGGACTACAGGCGCTCACCACCATGCCTGGCTAATTTTTGTATTTGTAGTAGAGATGGGGTTTCACCATGTTGGCCAGCTGGTCTCCAACTCCTGACCTCAAGTGATCTGCCTGCCTCGACCTCCTAAAGTGCTGGGATTATAGGCGTGAGCCACTGTGTCTGGTCGCGGGGTTTTTTTTTTTTTTTTTTTTTTTTTGAGATGGAGTCTAGCTCCGTCGCCCAGGTTGGAGTGCAATGGTACAATCTTGGCTCACTGCAACCTCCATTTCCCAGGTTTAAGCGATTCTCCTGCCTCAGCCTCCCGAATAGCTGGGAATACAGGTGTGTGCTACCATGTCTGGCTAATTTTTGTATTTTTAGTAGAGACAGGGTTTTGCCATGCTGGCCAGGCTGGTCTTGAACTCCTGACCGCCAGTGATCTGCCTGCCTTACCCTCCCAAAGTGTTGGGATTACAGGCATGAGCCAGTGTGCTTGATCTCGTTTGAACATACCTTGGGCTTTCCCACCTCCAGGCCATTTGTTTGATGATTCCTTCTGCTTGGAATTCTCTCTCTGTCTCTGCCTATTGAATTCCCATAGATTCTTTAAGACCCAGCTCAAATCACATCTCCTTCAAGTTTTCTCTCATTTCCCCATCTCTCCTTTACCATTGTGTATGCTTACTTATTTTATACAGCAAAGCACGTTCTGCTTAATATGATCGTTCTTTTTGTGTCTTATCTTCCTAATAGGCTGAACTTCTTGAGGATGCTTGTATTTATTTTTAAGAGTCCCCACTACATTAAATAATTGCTTTATGGCTTTGGATAAAATACATTTACAATTTCTTTTCCAAGAACGAACAAGAATCAGAAAGCAAAATAGGGCAAAATAAATGTTACAATGTTCTGATAGGTTATTATACCACGCAATTTAATTCTCAAACTTTATAGAAACACAGAATAGGACTTTTCCCTCCCCTAGTTATTATAGAAACTATTCTTTTTCTACCCCAATATAAAACAAAGCTCCAGTAAAAGAAGGTGGGCACACTTGTTTCTGCCAAGCATCACAATACATAGGATGTTTATATGCCAAATGCATGTGTGGGATGTGTCCTGCATTTATATACGTTGGGGGAGATTCTTAGCTTACAGAGGATGGTGAATGAAGAGGAACAGTTATCACTGGTTCTTCTTCTTCTTCTTTTTTTTAAAATCAGTTAATTAATTATTTTTAGAGACTGGATCTTGTTATGTTGCCCAGGCTGGGCTCACACTTTTGGGCTCAAGTGATCTTCCTGCCTCAGCCTCCCAAATAGCTGGGATTATAGGCACATGCCACTGTGTCTAGCTGTGTTCTTGATCAACAAGGCCTTTGCAGCAAATATTGGTTTCTCATTCTCCTCTCTCCCATCCCCTACCCCCATCCCCATGGATTTTTATCTTTTCAGAAAAACTCTTGTTGACCTCCATTCTCTTATAATTATCCCTTAATTCTGTACTAGTTGGCCTTTCCAACATAAAAAAGAGTGAGGTCTCTATAATTATGAAACTACTTGTGTGACATGATACTACTTGTCAGCATTCTTTCTGTTGTGAGAATGAATAGCAACTTTGACTTCCCAAAAAACACAGCTCTAGCTTGAATACACTGAACATGTGTAGCCACGCCAAGAACGACTAAGTACATACTACCAGCAACGAGCCCTTGATGATCACCTGCAGTTTTCATCATCCCCTTCTGTTCAGCCACCCCAGTGGCCTACCTCTTACAGTCACTGCAACACACAGGAAGCAGGCATTAGAGAGTATATGGGCTACTAGATAGGGCCGATGAGCTCTGTGGTAGTTTGGCTCTAAGAAAGACAACAGGCCAGGCACAAGTGGCTCATGCCTGTAATTCCAGCACTTTGGGAGGCTGAGGTGGGAGGACTGTTGAGCCCAGGAGTTTGAGACCAGCCTGGGCAACATAATGAGATCTTGTTGCTAAAGAAAAGAAAGACAGACAACAAAGGGACATGAAGTGTCATTATTATTTATTTATTTTATTTATTTTTATTTTTTAAATAGAGATGGGTTCTTGCTATGTTGTCCAGGCTGGTCTTGAACTCCTGGACTCAAATGGTCTTCCCACATCAGCTTCCCAAACTGTTGGGATTCCAGACATTAGCCACTACGCCCAGCCATGGGGTTCTTACTAGGTTGTGGAGCTATTTCCCACGAGAATAGCATGAAATGTGAACCATTTCACTAGAGAATAGCATGGCCATTCTTCACCAGGGGTCTTGGTGGAGGTTGTAGATTTATGTGGCCCTCCTCTCTCTAATGGTTGGCAAAATGGTACAGGCCAGTAGGGTGATAGGATAGTCTGGCTGGACATCTCCATCTGTCATCTCTATTATGGTTGGGACCTCAGAAGGGAGCAAAACAAAACCAAAAGTCATTCCAAATTGCTTAGGGTTAAATGAAGGAAGCCACCGGAAGAGCAGCTATGAACTCTGTCCTAAGGGCATCCACAGAGTGTGGGGACCTGGAGAAGGAGCAGTGGCAGCCAGAGGCCTGAGGGCAGAAGGAAGGGGTACAGGTGGGTACAGTGATAACAGTCTCAGCTTTCTGAGAAAGTCCTGATTTTACCCAATCTATTCTGTTGTCAGACATGTTCTGTTCTTTAAACCTCAAAGCTTAGCCATTGAAAATTTGGAGGCCGGGTGCAGTGGCTCACGCCTGTAATCCCAACACTTTGGGAGGCCAAGGCCAGCAGATCATGAGGTCAGGAGATCGAGACCATCCTGGCGAACACGGTGAAACCCTGTCTCTACTAAAAATACAAAAAATTAGCCGGGTGTGATGGCGGGCGACTATAGTCCCAGCTACTCCGGAGGCTGAGGCGGGAGAATGGCGTGAACCCGGGAGGCGGAGCTTACAGTGAGCCCAGATTGAGCCACTGCACTCCAGCCTGGGTGACAGAGCGATAGTCCGTCTAAAAAAAAAAAAAAAAAAAAAAAATTGGAGGAAAAACATTGTTTGACTCATGAATCACGGCAGTGTTTTTCACAAACAAATGCTACCATTTGCACACTTGGGCCTAGGAAGAATGAAGAAGCCTGAATCTGTGCTGCAAACTCTGGTTTCCACAAGCCTCATGAAAGATGGAGAGAGAAGGCTAAGGAGGCTTCCTCCCAATGGGATGAGAGGAAGTCTGAAATCCCAGCTGATCTGGTGGGCCCTGAAAAAGGGTGGGATAATTGTGCTGCCTCTGTGAACGAAGAGAGGTTGATTTCAGGCAATCACATTTACAGGCACGCACGTCTTCAACACAAAATGGAGGCTGATGAGGTCTCAGTTCAATGACTGTTTCCAGCACCAGAGTAGGGGCTATGAATTGGCATCATCCTAGAGAAATTTCAAGTGATTTAAGTGGACTTGAAAACAATACTGTCCTCTCACTTTTTGTCATTTAGTTTCTTAGAGTCAGAGATAATGTCTAAAAAAGGGCATTTCTCATAATAATTTGTGACCAGCAGAATCAATAAAGAGAGATTTCCCTTGCCAGGATTTTCAGAGAGAAAACTCTGCGTACAGTCCACAGAATGACAAATATTCATTGTGTGATGCTAATAAAAGTGTAAGGCATTGTAAAATTCAAGGGTATTTTTTTTATAACCATCCTCTTCAAAGAACTTTGATCTCTAGTTACCTTATATGATTGAAAACAATGACTAAATGAAATGCTTGTCTCCTCCAAGAATGAGTATGAAGTATTTACATAAATTGATATTGCTGGAAAAAATCTGCAGATTCCTCATGCTTGGGTTCACATGAAATAAGTAACTTTCTTCCCCCAAAAGCCAGCTGTGTGATTACTAGGAGACCAAGTGATATGGTTTGGATCTGTGTCCCCATCCAAATCTCATGTTTAGTTGTAATCCCCAGTGTTGAAGGTGGGGCCTAGTGAGGAGTGATTTGGTCATGGGTATGGTTTCTCATGAATAGTTTAGCACCATCCCTTCTTGATATTGTCCTCATGATATTGAGTGCATTCATGTGAGATCTGGTCATTTAAAAGTGTGTGGTGGCTGGGTGCAGTGGCTCATGACTGTAATCCCAGCACTTTGGGAGGCTGAGGTGGGTGGATCACTTGAGGTCAGGAGTTTGAGACCAGCCTGGCCAACATGGTGAAACCCTGTCTCTACTCACAATACAAAAATTAGTTGGGTGTGGTGGCACATGCCTGTAATCCCAGCTACTCGGGAGGCCGAGGCAGGAGAATTGCTTGAACCTGGGAAGCAGAGGTTGCAGTGAGCTGATACTGCACCACTGCACTCCAGCCTGGGTGACAAAGCGAGACTCTGTCTAAAATAAAATAAAATAATAAATAAATAAATAAAATAAAAGTGTGTGGTACCTTCCGCCTCACACTCCCTTGCTCCTGCTCTGGCCATGTGGTGCACCTGCCCCCTTTTCACCTTCCACCATGATTATAAGTTTCCTGAGGCCTCCCCAGAAGCTAAGCAGATGCCAGCAACATGCTTCCTGTTCAGCCTGCAGAACCAAGAGTCAATTCAATGTCTTTTCTTCATAAATTACCCAATCTTAAGTATTTCTTTATAGCAATGTGAGAATGGACTAATACACATGGCCTTTTTGGAAAAGCTCTAGATATAAAGTCCAAGGTCAGAGGTTTAGATGTGTGGTAGAGAAAATACATGAGAAAAGAAGTTGGGCCCAATCCTCTCTATGTTTTTGATTTTTATTTATTTTTTATTTTTTATTTATTTATTATTTTTTTTTAAGACTGAGTCTGGCTCTGTCACCCAGGCTGGAGTGCAGTGGCCGGATCTCAGCTCACTGCAAGCTCCGCCTCTCGGGTTTACGCCATTCTCCTGCCTCAGCCTCCGGAGTAGCTGGGACCACAGGCGCCCGCCACCTTGCCCGGCTAGTTTTTTGTATTTTTTAGTAGAGACGGGGTTTCACCGTGTTTGCCAGGATGGTCTCGATCTCCTGACCTTGTGATCCGCCCGTCTCAGCCTCCCAAAGTGCTGGGATTACAGGCTTGAGCCACCGCGCCCGGCTTGTTTTTGATTTTTATAAAGATGCTATCATTTATGAATCAGAAGGCCTAGATTCAAGTCCTAATTCTAAGAAGGTGTTTGGCTATGGTTATTTTGGTCTTAGTTGTGTAATCTGTAGTGAGGTAGCTACTCTAGATGAACTCAAAGTTCCTGTGGGCTGTAGCCCTCTGAGGACTGGTGTGGGGTGTAGGCACTAGACTCTAACTGGGTTCTACGGAAAGCACTGATAGCATAGGACTCCTAGAGCATCCTCATTATTTATGAGCATTATTTGCTTGATTAAATACTAGTATCCAAAGCTTTTTTCTTTCTTTTTCCTTTTTTAAATTTTTTCTGAGATGGAGTCTTGTTCTGTCACTCAGGCTGGAGTACAGTGGCACGATCTCGGCTCACTGCAACCTCTGCCTCCCAGTTCAAACGATTCTCCTCTCTCAGCCTCCTGAGTAGCTGGGATTACAGGCCTGCGCCACCACGCCTGGCTAATTTTTGTATTTTTAGTAGAGATGGGGTTTCACCATGTTGGCCAGGATGGTCTCGAACTCCTGATCTCATGATCCACCAGCCTCAGCCTCCCAAAGTGTTGGGATTGCAAGTGTGAGCCACTGCACCCGGCCACATCCAAAGCTTTGAGGAAGAAAGTCCATTGAGTGGTATGTTTCCTACTGAGTACTCTTACTGATCAGTTACAGACAAAGAGCTGATGGTAGATGAAATCAGGTGAGAAACGGTCAAACACATCAAGAGATCAATTTAGTGTCTCTTTATAATAAACTACCCAAACCAAAGGTATCAACAATATATAAGCAAGAACTGTTTTGATACAATCCTGTAAAAATAGCTTTATTAAAACCTAGCCTGAAGTTTTACAGAGAAAAGATTAGACTTAGAAAGCCTCCAAATCTATCAAGAGAGAAACATTTTAAAAAAATCTCTATTTGGGATGATAAATGATGCATTTCAGTTTCAGAGAACCAACTAAAAACCAAGGATGAAATAATAAGTGCTTAAGTGGGCTAGAAATAAATATAGCTGCTGTTTTCCCTATATGAGGGATATGCAGCAGTAATGAGGCTCAGAAAAAGGATTATCATCACAGAGAGGAAATGAGGCATTAAGCAAATAATTAAAGAGTATTAAATCATCTCAGAACACTTGTAAGACTGTAAAAGGCAAACATTGTTAGCAGTATTGTTGAGAAATGACGGTAAGAAAAAGCAAAGGAAATACAATTAGTGTTTGGGAGGGAGTGTGGTATTGCGATCTCTTACTAGAGGTATGTTTTTTGGGAAATCACTTACTCTCCAAGATTCTTATTTTTTTCATCTTAATGAAAAAATTTCATCTTGCTCTTAAGATGGAGCAAGTAATATCTCCCTCAGTGCGGGGACAAAAGGATTAAATAAGGGCACAAATAACTGGTTCTGAGACATTAAGCCGTCAGTAAGTGGTGCCTACTGTTATTCAGGAACAGAAACAAGGTGATGTTTGATCCAGCTAGTTAAGTAGCTGTATTCTATCATTGATATGAAAAATGTACTCTAGGAGAGATGACAGCTCGTTAAAATACCATATATTTATAATATGACTGGGTAAGATTTTTTTTTAATTACAATGTTTTTCCTTTGCTTTTTTGAGACAAGGTCTCACTCTGTCACCCAGGCTGGAGTGCAGTGGTGCGATCTGAGCTCAATGCAATCTCTGCCTCCCGGGTTCATGTGATTCTCCTGTCTCAGCTTCCTGAATAGCTGGGACTACAGGAGCCTGCCACGGCGCCTGGCTAATTTTTTGTATTTTTAGTAGAGATGGGGTTTCACCATGGTCTCAATCTCCTGACCTTGTGATCTGCCCTCCTCGGCTTCCCAAAGTGCTGGGATTACAGGTGTGAGCCACCAAGCCTGACCTTTTTTTTTTTTTGGCACAGATGGAGTCTTGCTCTATTGCCCAGGCTGGTCTCGAACCCTTGAGTTCAGGTAATCCTCCTGCCTCCGCCTCCCAAAGTGCTGGAATGAAAGATGTGAACCACCACACCTGGCCAAGACGTTTTTATTTAAGCCATATGGCCTTGAAAATTAGTGATCTTCCACTTTCATTGCATGAATCATTCACAACAGGAAAAGCAATTCACCCAGGATTGTACTATTGCAATGCTATAGGAACTAATCCTCTATAAGAAGTGAAAGAAGAAAAGACAACAGGGTGGGGCACCCCTTCAGGGCAGTTGCGGTGTTCACTGACAGAGACTAGGCGAAACCTGGGAGGCAGGGTCTTTGTCTACAGGAGAAAAATTGCTGAGATTCTGATGAAACGGGAAAAAAAAATTGTCACTTAGACCACACCTGTATGTAATTAGCCATCAACATGGCAACCAAAATCGTGTAGGGAGTGAAGGCAGCATAGTTTAGCAACTTATTTGATAAAGTCAAACAAGGATTTGCATACAGTGAAAATTTTCTAAGGATTGTTCAAATGAAAAGCTGAAAACACAGTTATCCTGTATTGGGTGTTCCTTTTAGTAGCCACAACTTAATGATTGGCATTATTTACAAAGCGCTAATTTTTTCCCCCTAAACATTTGGAATAAAAATATCGAATATTGCTGAGAAGCCTGAATTACCTTGTAAAAAATGAGTGTATCTTCTTGATTTCAGTTATTGCCTTAATAAGGTGTTTTGGTAAATGTATCACGTAGTGAAACGTAGATTTAAGTATGATGTATCAGCATCCAAGAGAAAGGAGCATGACACAGAGCAAGGTGTATTTCTCTAGTATTCAGTGTCTCACGGTAAAAATCCAAAAATGGGGCCTGGCGTGGTGGCTCATGCCTGTAATCCCAGCACTTTGGGAGGCCAAGGCGGGTGGATCACTTGAGGTCAGGAGTTCCAGACCAGCCTGACCAACATGGTGAAACCCTGTCTATTAAAAACACAAAAATTAGCTGGCGTTGTGGCGCTTGCTTGTAGTCCCAGCTCCCCGGGAGGCTGAGGCAGGAGAATCACTTGAACCCAGGAGGCGGAGGTTGCAGTGAGCTGAAGTTGTGCCACTGCACTCCAGCCTGGGTGAGAAAGTGAGACTCTGTCTCAAAAAAAAAAAAAAAAAAAAAAAAAAATCCAAAGATGGTACCCTTTATTTATTTATTTATTTTGTAGAGATGGGGAATCTCACTATGTTGACCAGGCTGGTCTCAAACTTCTGCCCTCAACCAATCCTCCTGCACTGGCTTCCCAAAGTGCTGGGATTACAGCCGTGAGCCATTGTGCCCAGCCCAAGGTGCTACCCTTTAAATCTTCATTATAAGACAAGAATAAACCAAGAAACCTAGGAGCACATTATATAATACAACACAACACAATTGCTCTTCAAGGCCCCTGCCCTCATGTAATGACACAGCAGCAAAATTTAGAAAGGGAATGCTGTAGGCCGGGTGCAGTGGCTCACGCCTGTAATCCCAGTACTTAGGGAGGCCAAAGCAGGAGGATCACCTGATGTCAGGAGTTTGAGACCAGCCTGGCCAACATGGTGAGAGCCTGTCTCTACTAAAAATACAAAAAAATTTAATTGGGCGTGGTGGCACGTGCCTGTAATCCCAGCTACTTGGGAGGCTGAGGCAGGAGAATCGTGTGAACCCAGGAGGCGATGTTACTGTGAGCTGCATTGTGCCACTGCACTCCAGCCTGGGTGACAGAGGAGACTCCATTTCTGGAGAACAAACAAACAAGCAAACAAAAAGAATAAACTAAAATAATAAATAAAATGATAATAGAAAGGGAATGCTGTGTAAGGGTGTTTCTTAGAAACCAGACTGTTTTGATCAAGTATGACACTTTTCAAAAAGCACTAGGAATCCCTAACAGATTCCTTCAATTAAGGCATCATGGGGGAAGGCTGTTTAGACAGCTCTTGCTTTGAAAACTATAGCAAACCATGCTGTTAATAGAATTAACAGCATTATTTAAAGACTATATTGGTTATGATAATAATAAATATTGCATATTTTTATTCAGTTTATATATTATAGGGCAAAGGCAGTGTTCCCTTATATCAATGCTGTGCATAGCAATGGGGGCTCTGTACAAAGATGTTTCTTTCCTGCGATTTTTCTTTTGTCCTATGGATTTTCATGATTGAACCAGAGACTTTAGTTGCCTCAGGAAGCGAAGAGATCCAGCCTAGATCAAAGAAATAATTGCCCAGATTCTCAGTTGACTTTTAAAATCTGTAAAGTAGGGTGCATACCAAATGCCCTCTAAGAGTATGTAGGAAGGTGGGATCCTGCACATAGAACAGATGTTCTAGAACAGATGTCAGAGGCCCTGTGGGAGGCAGAATAATGCCCCTCCCCCAGAGATACCTAAGTTCTAATCCTGGAACCTATAAATATTATCTTATCTGGCCAAAGGGTCTTTGTAGAACTGATTAAGGATCCTGAGGTGGGAAGATTATCCCGGATTATTAGGGTGGGCCTAATGTCATCATGGGGTCCTTGTAAATGGAGCGGGAGTCAGACTGTTCCAGGCTAAGGAAGACTCAGTGAACCATTGCTGGCTTTGAAGATGGAAGGGGCCACCAGCCAAGGAATGTGGGTGGCCTCTAGAAGCTGGAAAATGTAAGGAAATGGATTATTCCCAAGAGATTCCAGAAGGATCAGTGTCCTGCTGACATCTTAATTTTAGCCTGGTGATACCTGATCAGTCTCTGACATTTCAGAATTCCGAGATGATAAATATGTGTTCGTCTAAGTCACCAAGTTTATTACAGCAGCCGTAACAAGTGAATACAGGCACTCTCTCTTACACTTTGGTATTCAGTTCACTTTAAGGTGCTTCAGTCTGTGGGTGCCCAAGTAGGAAGCTTCTCTGATTATATGATCTAGTTTTCTCTGAATTAGCTTCATGAAATGGACAGATGGTGTAAAAGAATTAACGATAATACCAATAATGTGAGCATATGCCAACAACACAATAAAATGTTGACTTGCTTTGATATAGCTCTTCATTAATTACTTTACAAATATGATGATGATCTTATCAGATCTGAGAAGAAATTGGCTCACAAATTTAAAATGCTTAAGAATTTTGAAGAACAGGGCCGGGCGCGGTGGCTCAAGCCTGTAATCCCAGCACTTTGGGAGGCTGAGACGGGCGGATCACGAGGTCAGGAGATCGAGACCATCCTGGCTAACACAGTGAAATCCCATCTCTACTAAAAAAAAAAAAAAAAAAAAACTAGCTGGGCGAGGTGGCGGGCGCCTGTAGTCCCAGCTACTCGGGAGGCTGAGGCAGAAGAATGGCGTAAACCTGGGAGGCAGAGCTTGCAGTGCAGTGAGCTGAGATCCGGCCACTGCACTCCAGCCTGGGCGACAGAGCGAGACTCCGTCTCAAAAAAAAAAAAAAAAAAAAAAAAAAAAAAAGAATTTTGAAGAACATTTACTCTTTAAAATGAAGAACTAAGTCTAAATGTATGAAGCTTTATTAACTAATTATATATGGTCATCACAATGGAAAAGTACTTTCAGAAATACTTAAAGGTATAGCTATGAACTTAGAAACAATAACTTGCAAAAGTGTGTACAGGACTCAAATTTTATGCTGGGAAGTGCAGTATGTATATAGAATATAAAAAAGGCCAAAGTAAACAAATGACCAACCTGTAACATTGAAAGAAATTCTGACCAAACAATAGCTTTATGAGTACAATTATTCCAATCCTCAGAGACTGTTTTAAAATTTAATCACAAGATAATTCTTTCTCATCTAAAATGGATATAGTTAATGGTTATCAAATGTGAATTTCTTGATTTGTATGAAAGAATCTGTGACTTAAAACCAGACAAAGATGTGAGATGCAACGTAGAACTCCAGCCCTCTAAAGGGAAGCAGAGGGCAGTTACTCTCAGAGATGGAAGGGATGCAACCCTTGAGGAATCTTGGCACTTGAAGGGAAAGATCAGTGAAGTGCTGAAAAGTTATTAAAAAACAAAAAAAACAAAAGAAAAATGTGAAGTGCCCGTTCATGTATATGACTACTACAATGTCTCAGAACAAACTTTAGAATGTTACTATTGATAATATTTGCTTTTCTCCCATCAGTTTAAGATATATTCTAGGTATTAAAAAAAGACACACACACACACACACACACACACACACACACACACACACACACACACACACACACAACCCTACCAAAAGTAAGAAACAAAACTTGAAGTTGGAAGCAGGTAAAGGAATGGGTTAAAGGGTTGGCTTGGAGACATCTGGCAATGCTTGCTCTCCCCACTCCCTCCTCATGGATTCTTTACGTGTTCGCAGGAATGTCTGATGGTGCATGAGACTGGCCTCTTTCATCCGGCCTCCCTTCTGGTCTCCAGAACCCTCCGAGGCCCTTTACTGTTGACTCCACTGCAGGGACGTGTTAATAAGAAACAGATTTGATACTGGGAATGCTGTCATGGAGAACCCTGGGCTTAGCTCATTCACACTCAGTTTACCTTTAGCGGATCCGGTTTCATGCATTCCTGATCTGTTTATGCGTGTCTGCTTCTCTAAAAAGACCATGAGGTCCTACCCCTGAGCTCTGTCTCCTCTAGGCACAATATTTTGCACACTAAAGCGCTGAATGAACATTTACTAAGTTAAAAAATAATATTTGAAGATTCTTTGTATTATTTATTGTATTATTTGCAATGCAGGATCTGTGGTTTCTGGAAGAATTTAGTCATTTATCTCTGCTTGTGTTAAAACCAAAGGACTCCTAAACCTCAGACTGTAATTACTGACCTCAAACAACAAACCTTTTCATCAGCTAGAGCAACAAAGTGAAAAACCTGGCTGCCAAATCAACTCTCCTCTCTGTTTGACCGTTAATGGGTTTCAGGAATGTAATTTTAGATACCCCATCACCCAGGGTCAGGTTGCCCTCGTTTTGGTGACACTGGGAATGTCTGAAAAATAATCTCTGGCCTTGTATATATCAGACAAATGGTATCATTGTATCCCTTTTTTTAAAGCTGACCTATCTTTTCCCTTCTCTAAATATCATCAAGAAGAGAAGGTAATCAGCCATTTCAGTGGGAAGCTGATACGTATTGAGAACTGCTACCCACCTCAGCAAATCAGAACATGAATGATGGATTTAAAGGTGTATTTCCATGTGTCCAGGACTAGGACCCATACAAATATAACCAGGCCACTGTGTCATAATTGTTGTTCAAGTATCTCCCAAATTGTATGCCTTGGAAGACCAGTTCTGAGAGAGATAAAAGCACGTCTTGAGAAAAAAAAAAAAAAGTTTTGCTGTAAATTTGGAAAATTCTGGATCAATTAGAATTAAAGAGGTTTCTTGATTGTAGGGTTTCTTAGAGTCCTCGATATGTTAAAAAGCACTGTGATTTTTTAAGAGGTTTACAACATGTAACTAGGGTAAGATATACTTTTATTGTTTTCAAATTTATTTCTAGAACACCTCATAAAATCCTGGCATACAGTTTGGAAAGGCCGACAAGCCTCCCCCTTGATTCCCATTTTTTTTTGTGGAATTCCTAAGCATTGTTGAGCATTTCTGAACTTTAGGATTATTAACAGTACACTGCGGGCTGGGTGAGGGTTTTTTTTTTTTGGACAGTGTTTCACTCTGTTTCCCTAGCTGGAGTGCAGTGGTGCAGTCAAGGCTCACTGTGGACTTCAACTCCTAGGCTCAAGTGATCCTCCCACTTCAGTCTTCCAAGTAGTTGGGACTACAGGCGTGTGTCATGAAACCCGGCTAATTTTTGTATTTTTTGTAGAGTTGGGGTCTTGCCATGTTGCTCAGGCTAGTCTCAAATTCCTGGGCTCAATCGATCTGTCCCCCATGGCCTCTCAAAGTGTTGAAATTACAGGTGTGAGCCACCAATCCAGGGCAAGGGTATTTTTTTTTTTGTTTTTGAGATGGAGTCTCGCTCTGTCCGCCAGGCTGGAGTGCAGTGGCACCATCTCGGCTCACTGCAAGCTCTGCCTCCCGGGTTCATGCCATTCTCCTGCCTCAGCCTCCCAAGTAGCTGGGTCTACAGGTGCCTGCCACCACGCCTGGCTAATTTTTTGTATTCTTAGTAGAGACGGGGTTTCATCGTGTTAGCCAGGATGGTCTCGATCTCCTGACCTTGTGATCTGCCTGCCTCGGCTTCCCAAAGTGCTGGGATTACAGGCATGAGCCACTGCGCTGGGCCAGGCAAGAGTATTTTTAAACAATACCAAGGAAGGAGATATTTTTCTTGCCTTGTTTTAGCTCCTGAAAAAGCCTTTGGGGATTTCCAAAGGGCTTGATTGCTTCTGAAGCCCCAAGACCTCAGACTGGCCTGGAATCACCTGCTAGAGCAATAAAGTGATGAAAGTGCCCAGAGGAAGTACAGGTTGAAATAACACATTTAGAGAAGAGAGTAACTTTTAAAAAGGAATAAAGAAAGGAAGTGATTACTCTTTTTGCTTCCCTATTTCTTCCTCAAGTATTTCTTTAAAGGAGAATTCCTTATAATGTCTATTCTTTTTTTTTTTGTTTTCATATACTGTAGTTTTTTCCTCTAGCTTCCTAATTTATTAGTCTTTTTCACCACCATCAACAGAATTAGGCTCTACATCTCATGCTGCTAGTCACTGAGGCCAAGACTTATGATTCAGACATGCTGGCAGTGGCTGGCTTCTTATCATGTGCTGAAGAAATAAATACAGCTTTGGAAAATGGTACAGTATCGGCATGCCATGCAAAACAGTATTTGGTACAGGTGGAAGGTGTATATAAGGGTCTGGTTTAGTGGAGACACTCAAAAGCACCCACATAAAGACCATTCCTGACAAAGGGGTCTGACTCCCTTTTTTTCTCAGGCCAGATGATTTCCATAGTTGATATGCTAATTCGAAAAATCATAAGTAGGATGAACATAAATTACTCAGAAAAAGGCTAGGCGCAGGCGGTCATGTCTGTAATCCCAGCATGTTGGGTGGCAGAGGCAGGTGGATCACCTGAGGTTAGGAGTTCGAGACCAGCCTGGCCAACATTGCAAAATCTCATCTCCACTGCATGCTGGTGTACACCTGTAATTCCAGCTACTGGGGAGGCTGAGGCAGAAGAATCCCTTGAACCCGGGAGATGGAGGTTGCAGTGAGCCAACACTGTGCCACTGTATTCCAGCCTGGGTGACAGAGCAAGACTCTGTCTCAAAAAAAAAAAAAAAAAAAAATTACTCAGAAAAGTTAAATGAACATGTGTATGACTTCCAGCAAGTAAGCTTCTTTATTATATCTTTACATTTATGGGCCTGTATTTACATATGTTATTGTAACAATATAAAGATAAATACAAGCCTAAAAGAAAAACAAAATAAGTCCTTTGTAATTCCACCATTTTAAAAAAAGGATTGAGGAGGCTGGGCACAGTGGCTCACACCTGTAATCCCAACACTTTGGGAGGCCAGGGCAGGAGGATCACTTGAGCCCAGGAGCTTAAGAACAGCCTAGGCAACATGGTGAAAAGCCATCTCTACAGAAAAAAAAAAAGTTAGCTGGGAGTGGTTGTGGGCATGCACCTGTAGTACCAGGTATTTGGGAGGCTGAGATGGGCAGACTGCTTGAGCCTGGGAGGTGGAGGTTACAGTGAGCCGAGATCATGCCACTGCATTCCTGTCTGGGTGGCAGAGCAAGATCCTGTCTCAGAAAAATAAAAAATAAAAAAGGGTTAAGGAATTAGTTCATTTAATATTTCATGTAAGGAAGGAAAAATAGAAAATTTTGAATCTGTGTAATGGTGGTTTGTATTTTTCTCTGTATTTGCTTAAGTCAATGTTTTCTTTAGTTCACCTTAATCAAGAATGAGCTATCCTTAGGAGGGCTCTGAAAAATTGACTCATTATTTTAACATATCATCAAAACAATACCAAGGGAAACAAATTCCTGATCGCTGGTAAGCTACCTCTGGTCATGTAACTTAGCACAGGATCAAAGGTTAAGTGCCTCTTACCAGAGGAAAGAAGTAATCATTTCCATTATGTGTATTTTTTGGCATGTTTTTATTGTTAATACAAAATGAAATGGACTTTCCCCTCTACAAACCATTAATAGCTGTGTATGTGCAGCCAAAGCACATTATGAGTCAATTATAAAGTTCTCATGGTCTCCAGAGTTCAAATGTAATTTTATCATTTCAATTAGTAGTTTATCCTTTTACCAGGCATCAGAGTGTCTTGTGACAATGTACACAATGGCCTACCTTCACTCCCATTTTACAGCAGGATGGGGAGGCATAACCTCTTCAAGGTCGCTCAGTACCTCTTCCCATTTATTTACACTGGCAGTGGTTCAGATCTTGGGAAGTTAACCCGGTTTCTACAAGCGAGGGCCAAATGGTCAGGTCTGACTGAGATCTGCATATGGCAACTGTTTGCTAACTACTCGGTACTTTAAAGATTCAAAGCACTCTCCTGTTACTGAGTTCACATATACTCCTCGGGAGAGGGATATTATCTTAGAATTATCCTCCTGAAACAACCTCTGTTACTAACTTTTCTCCTTCTACATTAGGAAATCAAGAAGCTGTGTCCCTGGAAATTCAAACAACTTCTCTAGTGTTCCAGAATTAGCAAATGAGGTGGGCCTGATAGCAACACAGAGCTAGGACCTAGGTTAGTAATTCTGGACTTGGAGCTTCAAGGCTCTGCTCATGCGGATGAAAGCCATGCAGCACGACCATCATGAAGCTGGCACCCTGGATCACTGAAAGCTCTTTAACTCTTGGCTTAAGGTATTCTGGCTTTCTCAGTATAAAAGCCAATACATTTCTTTGCACTGCTAATGTCAAGGAACAAACGTGAGGCAAACTCTATTTTCTTTTTTCTTTTTCAGAGACAGAGTCTATGTCGCTCAGGCTGGAGTACAGTGGTGCCATCATAACTACTGCAGCCTCAAACTCCTGGGCTCAAGCGATCCTCCTGCCTCAGCCTCTTGAGTAGCTGGGACTTCAGGTGTGTACTACCATGTCCTGCTTATTTATTTATTTATTTTTTTGGGTAGAGATGAGGGTCTCCCTATGTTGCTCAGGCTGGGCTTGAACTCTTAGGTTCAAGTCATTCTTCCACCTCAGCCTGCCAGCCTCCCAAAGTTCTGGGATTACAGGCATGAACCACAGTGTCTGGCCGCAAACTGTATCTTCTAACATCTGATTTTCTCCTTCCATGTACACTAATCTGCATGTAGAAGAAATGCAAAATATTTAATTATACTGCATGGGCAGAAATATGTTAGAAAACCGATTTTAATATGAAGGCAATCACTGCAGAGATGTGTGCCAGTCAGATTAGCGGTACAGCTTCCTGCTGAAGATGATTAAAAAGAAAAGAGAAACTCACACATCCAGGGGTAATTGACTCAGTGCAATTTGGCATATAATTATACTCAGGACCATAAATCCTCTATGATTTCACAGCTGAAGTAAGACTACCCCAATACATTTAAAGTGGAAGTATTATTCTCTGCTGAAAATCGGTTTATTGAAAAGGACAAAAGGGAATCCATATTGGGCTAGGAAGCTGCTAGGTGAGCATTTAGTCTTAGCATCTCAGTGTTATGATCAGTGTCTGGTGTTGCACTGTCTGAATCAGTGGCTGATGTAAGCTGATGATGGCATTTAAAAAAAATTATAGTTTAAGTTCTGGGATACATGTGCAGAACGTGCAGGTTTGTTACATAGGTATCCATGTGCCATGGTAGTTTGCTGCACCCATCAATGCATTGTCTACATTAGGTATTTCTCCTAATGCTATCCCTCCCCTAGCCCCCATCCCTCAACAGGTGGGGTGTGTGATGTTCCCCTCCCTGTGTCCATGTGTTCTCATTGTTCAACTCCCTTTTATGAGTGAGAAAATGTGTTGTTTGGTTTTCTGTTCCTGTGTTAGTTTGCTGAGAATGATGGTGTCCAGCTTCATCTGTGTCCCTGCAGAGGACATAAACGCATCCTTTTTTATGGCTGCATAGTATTCCATGGTATATATGTGCCACATTTTCTTTATCCAGTCTATCATTGATGGGCATTTGGGTTGGTTCCAAGTCTTTGCTATTGTGAATAGTGCTGCAGGAAACATACATGTGCATGTATCTTTATAGTAGAATGATTTATGATCCTTTGTGTATATACCCAGAAATGGGATGGCTGGGTCAAATGGTATTTCTGGTTCTAGATCCTTGAGGAATCGCCACACTGTCTTCCAAAATGGTTGAACTAATTTACACTCCCACTAACAGTGTAAAAGTGTTTCTGTTTCTCCACATCCTCTCCAGCATGTGTTGTTTCCTGACTTTTTAATGATCACCATTCTAACTGGTGTGAGTTGGTATCTCACTGTGGTTTTGATTTGCATTCCTCTAATGACAAGTGATGATGAGCATTTTTTTTCATATGTTTGCTGGCTGCATAAATGTCTTCTTTTGAGAAGTGTCTGTTCATATCCTTCGCCCACTTTTTGATGAGGTTGTTTTTTTCTTGTAAATTTGCTTAAGTTCCTTGTAGATTCTGGATATTAGCCCTTTGTCAGATGGATAGATTGCAAACATTTTCTTCCATTCTGTAGGTTGTCTGCTCACTCTGATGACAGTTTCTTTTGCTGTGCAGAAGCTCTTTTAGTTTAAGTAGACTCCATTTGTCAATTTTGGCTTTTGTCCCTTTTTTTTTTTTTTTTTTTTTTTTAATTTGAGATGGAGTCTTGTTCTGTTGCCCAGGCTGGAGTGCAGTGGTACGATCTTGGTTCACTGCAAGCTCCACCTCCCGGGTTCATGCCATTCTTCTGCCTCAGCCTCCGGAGTAGCTGGGACTACAGGTGCCCACCATCATGCCTGGCTAATTTTTTTTGTATTTTTTTTACTAGAGATGGGGTTTCACTGTGTTAGCCAGGATGGTCTCGATCTCCTGACCTCATGATCCACCCATCTTGGCCTACCAAAGTGCTGGGATTACAGGCATGAGCCACCATGCCCGGCCTGCTTTTGGTAGTTTTAGTCATGAAGTCTTTGCCCATGCCTATGTCCTGAATGGTGCTGCCTAGGTTTTCTTCTAGAGTTTTTACGGTTTTAGGTCTTAAGTCTTTAATCCATCTTAAGTTAATTTTTGTATAAGGTGTAAGGAAGGGGTCCAGTTTCAGTTCTCTGCATATGGCTAGCCAGTTTTCCCAACACCATTTATTAAATAGGGAATCCTTTCCCCATTGCTTGTTTTTGTCAGGTTTGCCAAAGATCAGATGGTTGTACATGTGTGGCATTATTTCTGAGGCTTCTGTTGTGTTCCATTGGTTTATATATCTGTTTTGGTACAAGTACCATGCTGTTTTGGTTACTGTAGCCTTGTAGTATAGTTTGAAGTCAGGTAGCATGATGCCTCCAGCTTTGTTCTTTTTGCTTAGAATTGTCTTGGCTATATGGGCTCTGTTTTGGTTCCATATGAAATTTAAAATAGTTTTTTCTAATTCTGTGAAGAAAGTCAGCGGTAGCTTGATGGGGACAGCATTTAATCTATAAATTACTTAGGGCAGTATGACCATTTTCATGATATTGATTCTTCCTATCCATGAGTGTAGAATGTTTTTCCATTTGTTCGTATCCTTTCTTATTTCCTTGAGCAGTGGTTTGTAGTTCTCCTTCAAGAGGTCCTTCATGTCCCTTGTAAGTTGTATTCCTAGGTATTTTATTCTGTTTGTAGAAATTGCGAATGGGAGTTCACTCATGATTTGGCTCTCTGTTTGTCTGTTATTGGTGTACGGGAATGCTTGTGATTTTTGCACATTGGTTTTGTATCCTGAGTCTTTGCTGAAATTGCTTATCAGCTTAACGAGAGTTTGGGCTGAGACGATGGGGTTTTCTAAATATATAATCATGTTATCTGCAGACAGAGACAATTTGACTTCCCCTCTTCCTATTTGAATATGCTTTATTAAATAGCTCTTATTATTTTGAGATACATTTCATCAATACATAGTTTATTGAGAGTTTTTAGTGTGAAGGGATGTTGAATTTTACCAAAGGTCTTTTCTGCCTCTGTTGAGATAATCATGTGGTTTTTGTCATTGGTTCTATTTATGTGATGGATTACGTTTATTCATTTGCGTATGCTGAACCAGCCTTGCATCCCAGGGATGAAGCTGACTTGATCGTGGTGGATAAGCTTTTTGAAGTGATGCTTGATTCGGTTTGTCAGTATTTTATTGAGGATTTTCACATTGATGTTCACCAGGGATATTGGCCTGAAATTTTCTTTTTTTGTTGTGTCTCTGCCAGGTTTTTGGTACCAGGATGATGCTGGCCTCATAAAATGAGTTAGGGAGGAGTCCCTCTTTTTGTATTGTTTGGAATAGTTTCAGAAGAAATGGTACCAGCTCCTCTTTGTACCTCTGGTAGAATTTGGCTGTGAATCCATCTGGTCCTGTACTTTTTTTGGTTGGTAGGCTATTAATTACTGCCTCAATTTCAGAACTTGTTATTGGTCTATTCAGGGATTCGACTTCTTCCTGGTTTAGTCTTGGGAGGGTGTATGTGTCCAGGAATTTATCAGCTTCTTCTAGATTTTCTAGTTTATTTGCATAGATGTGTGTATAGCATTCTCTGACGGTAGTTTGTATTTCTGTGGGATCAGTGGTGACATCCCCTTTATCATGTTTTTATTGTGTCTATTTGATTCTTCTCTCTTTTCTTCTTTATTAGTCTGGCTAGTGGTCGATTTTGTTAATCTTTTCAAAAAAACCAGCTCCTGGATTCACTGATTTTTTTGAAGGTTTTTTTGTGTCTCTATCTCCTTCATCAGTTCTGCTCTGATCTTAGTTATTTCTTGTATTCTGCTAGCTTTTGCATTTGTTTGCTCTTGTTTCTCTAGTTCTTTTAATTGTGATGTTAGGGTGTCGATTTTACATCTTTCCCGCTTTCTCCTCTGGGTATTTAGTGCTATAAATTTCCCTGTAAACACTGCTTTAGCTGTGTCCCAGAGATTTTCGTACATTATGTCTTTGTTCTCACTGGCTTCAGATAACTTATTTATTTCTGCCTTAATTTCATTATTTACTCAATAGTCATTCAGGAGCAGGTTGTTCAGTTTCCATGCAGTTGTGTGGTTTTGAGTGACTTTCTTAATCCTGAGTTCTAATTTAATTCCACTGTGCTCTAAGAGACTGTTATGATTTCTGTTATTTTGCACTTGCTGAGGAGTGTTTTACTACCAATTATGTGGTCAAATTTAGAGTAAGTGCAATGTGGTGCTGAGAAGAATGTATATTCTTCTGTTCTGTTGATTTGGAGTGGAGAGTTCTGTAGATGTCTATTAGGTCCACTTGGTCCTAATAGACCAAGTCCTGAATTTCCTTGTTAATTTTCTGTCTTGTTGATCTGTCTAATACTGACAGAGAGGTGTTAAAGTCTCCCACTATTATTGTGTGGGAATCTAAGTCTCTTTGTAGGTCTCTAAGAACTTGCTTTATGAATCTGGGTGCTCCTGTATTGGATGCATATATATTTAGGATAGTTAGCTCTTCTTGTTGCATTGACCCCTTAACCATTATGTAATGCCCTTCTTGTCTTTTTTGATCTTTGTTGGTTTAAAGTCTGTTTTATCAGAGACTAGGATTGCAACCCCTGCTGTTTTCTTCTTTCCATTTGCTTGGTAAATATTCCTCCATCCCTTTATTTTTTATTTTTTTGAGACGGAGTTTCGCTCTTATTGCCCATGCTGGAGTGCAATGATGCGATCTTGGCTTACAGCAACCTCCGCCTCCCGGGTTCAAGCCATTCTCCTGCCTCAGCCTCCTGGAGTAGCTGGGATTACAGGCATGCGCCACCACGCCTGGCTAATTTTGTATTTTTAGTAGAGATGGGGTTTCTCTATGTTGGTCAGGCTGGTCTCGAACTCCGGACCTCAGGTGATCCGCCCGCCTCGGCCTCCCAAAGTGCTGGGATTATAGGTGTGAGCCACTGTGTCCAGCCTTATCCCTTTATTTTGAGCCTATGTGTGTCTTTGCACGTGAGATGGGTCTCCTGAATACAGCACATGGATGGGCCTTGACTCTTTATCCAATTTGCCACTCTGTGCCTTTTAATTGGGTCATTTAGCCCGTTTACATTTAAGGTTAATATTGTTATGTGTGAATTTGATCCTGTCATTATGATGCTAGCTGGTTATTTTGACCATTAGTTGATGCAGTTTCTTCATAGTGTCAATGGTCTTTACAATTGATAACTTTTTGCAGTGGCTGGTACCAGTTTTTCCTTTCCATCTTTAGTGCTTCCTTCAGGAGCCCTTGAAAGGCAAGCCTGGTAGTGACAAAAATCTCTTAGCATTTGCTTGTCTGTAAAGGATTTTATTTCTTCTTCGCTTATGAAGCTTAGTTTGGCTGGATATGAAATTCTGGGTTGAAAATTCCTTTAAGAATGTTGAATAATAGCCCCTCACTCTCTTCTGGCTTGTAGGGTTTCTGCAGAGAGATCTGCTTTTAGTCTGATGGGCTTCCCTTTGTGGGTAACCTGGCCTTTCTCTCTGGCTGCCTTAACATTTTTTCCTTCATTTCAACCTTGGTGAATCTGGTGATTATTTGTCTTGGGGTTGCTCTTCTTGAGGAGTATCTTTGTGGTGTTCTCTGTATTTCCTGAATTTGAATGTTGGCCTGTCTTGTTAGGTTGGGGAAGTTCTCCTGGGTAATACCCTGAAGAGTGTTTTCCAACTTGGTGCCATTCTCCTCATCACTTTCAGGTACACCAATCAAACATAGGTTTGGCCTTTTCACATAGTCCCATATTTCTTGGAGGCTTTGTTCATTCCTTTTCATCTTTTTTCTCTAATCTTGTCTTCACGCTTTATTTCATTAAGTTGATCTTCAGTCTCTGATATCCTTTCTTCTGCTTGATCAGTTCAGCTATTGACACTTGTGTGTGCTTCACGAAGTTCTCGTGCTGTGTTTCTCAGCTCCATCAGGTCATTTATGTTCTTCTCTAAACTGGTTATTCTAGTTATCGATTCCTCTAACCTTTTTTCAAGGTTCTCAGCTTCCTTGCATTGGGTTAGAACATGCTCCTTTAGCTCAGAGGAGTTTGTTATTACCCACCTTCTGAAGCCTACTTGTGTCAATTCATCAAACTCATTCTCCATCCAGTTTTGTTCCCTTGCTGGCAAGGTGTTGTGATCCTTTGGAGGAGAAGAGGCATTCTGGTTTTTGGAATTTTCAGCCTTTTTGCACTGGTTTTTCCTCATCTTCATGGATTTATCTACTTTTGGTCTTTGATGTTGGTGACCTTCGGATGGGGTTTTTGTGTGGACCTCCTTTTGGTTGATGTTGATGCTATTCCTTTCTGTTTGTTAGTTTTCCTTCTAACCTGCCCCTCTGCTGCAGATCTGCTGGAGTTTGCTGGAGGTCCGCTCCAGACCCTGTTTGCCTGGGTATCACCAGCGGAGGCTGCAGAACAGCAAAGATTGCTGTTCCTTCCTCTGGAAGCTTCATCCCAGAGTGGCATCTGCCAGATGACAGCCAGAGCTCTCCTGTATTGGTTTATGTCGACTCCTGCTGGGAGGTATCTCCCAGTTATGAGGCACAGGGGTCAGGGACCCACTTGAGAGGGCAGTGTGTCCCTTAGCAGAGCTCGAGTGTTGTGCTGGGAGATCCACTGCTCTCTTTAGAGCTGGCAAGCAGAAATGTTTAAGTCTGCTGAAGCTGTGCCCACAGCCGTCCCTTCCCCCAGGTGCTCTGTCCCAGGGAGATGGGAGTTTTATTTATAAGTCCCTGACTGGGGCTGCCGCCTTTCTTTCAGAGTTGATCTGCCCAGAGAGGAGGAAGCTAGAGAGGCAGTCTGGCTACAGTGGCTTTGCAGAGCTGCAGTTTGAACTTCCCCATGGCTTTGTTACACTGTGAAGGGAAAACTGCCTACTCAAGCCTCAGTAATGGTGGACCCCCTTGCCCTGACCAAGCGCAAGTGTCCCAGGTCGACTTCAGGCTACTGTGCTGGCATCGAGAATTTCAAGTCAGTGGATCTTAGCTTGCTGGGCTCTGTGGGGATGGGATCTGCTGAGCTGGACCACTTGGCTCCCTGGCGTCAGCCCCTTTTCCAGAGTAGTGAACGGTTCTGTCCCGCTGGTGTTCCAGGCACCACTGGGGTATGAAAAAAAACCTCGTGCAGCTAGCTTGGTGTCTGTCCAAATAGCTGCCCAGTTTTGTGCTTGAAACCCAGGGCCCTGGTGGTGTAGGCACCCAAGGGAATCTCCTGGTCTGCGGGTTGTGAAGACCATGGGAAAAGTGTAGTATCTGGGCTGGAATGCATTGTTCCTCAAAGCACAGTCCCTCAAAGCTTCCCTTGGCTAAGGGAGGAAGTTCCCCAACCCTTTGTACTTCCTGAGTGAGGCGACATCCCACTCAGCTTCAGCTTGCCCTCGGTGGGCTGCACCCACTGTCTAACCAGTCCCAATGAGATGAGCTGGGTACCTCAACTGGAAATGCAGAAATCACCTGCCTTCTGTGTTGATCTCACTGGGAGCTACATACTGGGGCTGTTCCTATTCAGCCATCTTGCCAGCCACCTGGCATTTTATTTTTATTATTTTTAAATTATTATTATTATTTTTTGAGACAGAGTCTTGCTCTGTTGCCTAGGCTGGTGTGCAGCAGTGCAATCTTGGCTCACTGCAAACTCTGCCTCCCAGGTTCACGCCATTCTCCTGCCTCAGCCTCCCAAGTAGTTGGGACTGCAGGCGCCCAACACCACGCCTGGCTAATGTTTTATACTTTTAGTAGAGATGGGGTTTCACTGTGTTAGCCAGGATGGTCTTGATCTCCTGACCTTGTGATCCACCCACCTTGGCCTCCCAAAGTGGCTCCCACAGGTGTGAGCCACCGCGCCTGGCTGACTTTGTTGCCTGGGCTGGAATGTGGTGGTGTGATCATAGCTTACTGCAGCCTTGATCTCCTGGGCTTAAGCAATCCTCCTGCCTCAACCTCCTTAGTAGACTACAGGAGTGCACACTGCCATGCCAGGCTAAGTTTTAAATTTTTTGTTGAGATGGGGTTGTGCTATGTTGCCCAGGCTCGTCTTGAATTCCTGGCCTCAAATGATCTTCCAGCCTCGTCATCCCAAAATGCTGGAACTATAGGTGTGATCCACAGCACCTGGCCTGATGATGGCTTTTTAAGTGTACTAATGATCTCATCAGAGGAGCCAAATGCCACATGACTCAAGAAGAAATAACCGACCAGTCCTGATCCAGGGTGAAGGCCTCCTTCAGTTATTCTTCATTCTGTGGTGTCTGTGTGTGGTGTTTCCGTTAAGGGTGAGAAGGGAAAGCAATGGCCGTGTGTTGGGGCCTCCAGAAGCAATCATGTCCCTCCCTACAAATCATTGAGAATCCTAGTTGCTGAAGAACGTTAAAATAATAATATGTGATTAGGAGAATGACAGTGCTGCAACATCAAAGAAAAAAGCCGGGCAAAGCAGAAGGATTTGACACATGCTTATGTGGTAAATTTGGTGCCAGCTAGTTGAACTGGGGAATCTGAGAGACTAGAAGTTGTTGAAGAATCTGTGGTTTCAGCTAAAGAAGCAGAGAAAATGGCCAAGGAGGCCATTTGGGTCTAAAGTAGAGAAGGGGTTGGTGCAGAGAAGCTCTGTAGGCTGAGTCCAGGAGACTGTTTGGACTTTGGGTGATGAAGAAGAGAGAAGATACCATCTGAAGTTGGGTTGGTATATTTTGGGTTCAGAGCAAAGAGGGACCGTTTCTCTAGGAGGAATTGAGATAATTCAGCTGAGATCTGGCAGATGGACATAGAGAAGGATAACACAAGATGACTTCAAGAGTCAAGAGTGAGGAGAGTCATAGGAGGGGCTCTGTGTATGTGAGAGACAGAGAGACATATGGAGTTCTTGAAGTGACTGTTTAAGATTTCAAATGTGTGCCCAGATGTCAGGGTAAAGTTCAGATGTATACATTTATGTTACTCTCTATGTATGAGTACCCTGAGACTACCTTTAATTTAATTATTTATTTACTTTTGAGACAGAGTCTCATTCTTGTCCCCCATGCTGGAGGGCAATGGCACAATCTCAGCTCACTGCAACCTCTGCCTCCCGGGTTCAAGCGATTCTCCTGCCTCAGCCTCCCAAGTAGCTGGGATTACAGGCGTCTGCCACCATGCCCGGCTAATTTTTGTATTTTTCGCAGAGATGAGGTTTTACCATGTTGGCTAGGTTGGTCTTGAACTCCTGACCTCAGTTGATCTGCCCACCTTGGCCTCCCAAAGTGCTGAGATTACAGGCATGAGCTGCTCCTGACCGCTACCTTGAATTCTAAAATAGCAGGTGTGCTTCATAGTGCTCGATTGGATATGCTTCACAGGAGTAAACATGTTTGGGAAATGTTATCAAAACCAGGAAGCATAAATTGCCACCTTCCTATGGGATGGCAATAGACAAGTTCCCAAGAGAGACAGCAACAGACCCCCTAGGGAAGAGCCTGGCAGGGGTATGGACTTCCTGCATGCACGCGTTCTGGGATCCTGGGCTTCTTCCTAGACCCTTCCCTGGCTTTGAGAGACAGGGGAGCGAGGCAGGCTATGGGATCCTATATGTATCATCTTAGAAGTAATCAAATACAACAAGGTAGCTGGCATCTTAGCAAATCACACAGTTGGAAGACTAAGTAAATCTCTGTGGGCAGCCAGAGGGCTCAGATCTGGAAGGAGACAGCTGCTGGATGAGGAATAAGTAACAACTGAAAAGTCAGAGCAGCCCAGGGGCAGGGCCCTTACCAGTGGGGATGAGGAGAATGACAGGCTCGCTCCTGCAGCCACTCAGGTACAGGCAGTTCATCCAGGAAGCAGTAAGGGACAGAGGGAGAAGAGAGAGGACAGGGATCCAAGTCCCAGAAAGGAGTATAAGATGAGAACTTTGTCTTAGAAATAGACATGAAAGTTTACTTGCTAGGACAAAGGCAAGCAAGGGTCTCTGGAGTGTTCTCCATTCTGTGAAGGCAGGATCAACCCAGAGCTGGTTAAGATGTGGAGCCTGATGGGGCCAACAGGTCATGAGGCCATTCAGGGAAAACAAGGGTTAGGAAGGAGGATGGGGACCCAGGCACATGATGGCACTAGAGGTCCCAAATTCCAAATTCCAAATTCCAGAATATTTGAAGTGGTGTCAAGACTTTGTCTTAGGATCACCGGAAATGGCTGGTCCTTGGGATGGAATGTGGTGCTGTCCTGACGGAAGATCTGAACTTCTTGCCAGCTGACAGCCTTTGATTCACGTGCTCTGAATTTTATCACATTTACTCCAAATGCTGTTGGGCAGTTGTCCATGCATAGGTTGGAGAAATTAATAGGAAGGGCAAGAAAACATGAGAAGTATCATAAAGAAACAGCATAAAGGACAAATAAATGAGACTGGTAGTGAACTAGACAGACACAGAAAATAGAGGACAGAAATTCCCAGAACTGCTTCAATCACAAGAGTGTAGTGACCCTGATCGCTGCTGCAGAAGGAGGAGTGTGAGGGGGATGTGTGTCCAGAGGAGAGCAAGTGGCTGTTGTTGACTTGTTTCTTTTTAGAAGACGGAGGGCTATTTGAAAGTTCACTAGATATGGACACATTCTCTGTGTTCTTCTTTGCTTTTCGTTCTTTTTTGTTACCTTTTTTTTAATTCTAGAAAAGAATTGCTTCTTATTTTCTTCCCGAAGATGCAACCAAATGCCCCATTTTCTGGAAACATTTTAGTTGCAGCTTCACGGACTCCCTTACGGCTGACATGCATTCTTTCCCCTGTGAACTCACCTCAGCAGCCGCCAGAGGGAGACTTCTCACACATGGTTTTAGCAAAGAGACTTTCCTTGGGGATTACTGCACCCTACATGATACAAATTCCTCCTCAAGTTCCCCTTCACAGGCAGGGCTTCTAATCTTGACAGTTCCCAGCGCAGCAGGCATGGCTGTATTGGGCAATTATACCATTGGGAACATTAGGGCTGCTTTGTAAGACCACAAGCACCCAAGAACAGATGCTTTAAAAAATGTAAAACAAGACGGCAGTGATAGCAGAAAGGACACAGCAGCTGAGTCACCTCACTGCATTTCTCCACATCCTAGCCCCTAGGAGGATGCTCTGTGGGGCCCACAGGAAGGGCTGAGTGCCACAGGCCAGGGACCCCAGAGGCTGGCAAGAATGGCTTTGCCTAGAGACCATGCTTCCTTTGGGGTGTTGCAGGGAGAGGTGGCAATTCTGTTTCCCACATTAAAGAAAAAATTGACCAGGTGCGGTGCCTCTCGCCTGTAATCCCAGCACTTTGGAGGCCGAGGCGGGCAGACTACGTGAGGTCAGGAGTTCGAGACCAGCCTGGACAACATGGTGAAACCTTGCTTCCATTAAAAATACAAAAATTAGCCAGTGTGGTGGTGGGTGCCTATAATCCCAGCTACTCGGGAGGCTGAGGCAGGAGAATCGCTTAAACCCTGAAGGCAGAGGTTGCAGTGAGCCGAGATTGCACCACTGCACTCCAGACACCAGCCTGGGTGACAGAGCAAGACTCCATCTAAAATAAAAAAAAGAAAAAGAAAAAATTAAATTTCATGACTTAGTGAGAAATGGTCATTCTGGGGGTCCATTGCTCGATTTTTAAAAAAATCTTCTTAAACAACTCTGAATAAAAATGTCTGAGAGAGCACAGTGACTCATGCCTCTCCACTTCCCAGCTTTCCAACTGAGCGGCCCACTGGGGTTCGAGGTATCTTGCCAAGAGGGAAGTATTTTTAATTTGGGCTTTATCTGCCACTCAGCTGAGGTCATAGAGACTGACAGGAATGCATGCAATTAGTAGAAGAAAGAACACCTTTAGGATTCAATACTATTAGCATTTAATGCCTTTTGGATATTTTGGGTAGCAGGCTTGTGTAAAGAGACAAAACATGAATACATGCAAAAGCAAATGAGAAAAGTCAGCAGTTATAACACTATATTTGGGGATTCCAGAATTGGGTAATAGAGGACAAAAGCGTGCATCTCTAAGGAGTTATTTCTGTAGTTCAGTTCACAAACTGCAGAGGAGAATAAGCTTAGCAGATAGAAATAAGACATTCAGTTTTTTATTAGAAGAGAAACATGCATAATTTGGTAGGGCTATTTAAATTTTTGAGCCAAACGAATTTCGTTGGCATGATGACTTCAGCGAACCATCTGCAAGGCTATCTGAAAGGAATCTAAAATAATTGAAGGGATTATTCCAGTTTATTTTGTGGAAAGAAATATTTTCAACTTTTCAGGCTACTTTTTTTTTTTTTTTTTCAGGAAACTTTGGGGGTTAAAATGCAGTTTTGCTTTGCTCTGTGTACCTCCTTGCCAACCAGTATTGTATGTGTACGGTGCAGTATTATAATCGCAATGAGTTATCTGTATTTATCTCTTAAAAATATGCTGGAAAATATGGAGCTAAACATATCATACTTGTTTAGTCACACTATAATTCTTCATAAGAGGCTACTCTGCCCAAACCACCAGACCCCAAGGAGCATTAAAATATTGTTTCCCCAAGGGTCCAGGACTTAAACACAATTCCAGACTCAAAATGTCATTTTAACTAGGGTTACCATATATCCCAGTATAATAATAATAATTATTATTTTTTTTTGAGACAGAGTCTTGCTCTGTTGCCCAGGCTGGAGTGCAGTGGCTCGATCTTGGCTCATTATAACCTCTGCCTCCTAGGTTCAAGTGATTCTCCTGCCTTAGCCTCCCTAGTAGTTGAAATCACAGGCCTGTGCCACCACGCCCGGCTAATTTTTCTATTTTTAGTAGGGATGAGGTTTCACCATGTTGACCAGGCTGGTCTCGAACTCCTGACCTCAGGTGATCATCCCTCCTTGGCCTCCCAAAGTGCTGGGATTACACGTGTGAGCCACCGCGCCCGGCCCCCAGTATAATTATTAATGGTACTTTTTTTTTTTTTTTTTTGAGATGGAATCTCATTCACTCTGTTGCCCAGGCTGGATTGCCCAGGCACAATCTTGGCTCACAGCAACCTCTGCCTTGGGGTTCAAGTGATTCTCCTGCCTCAGCTTCCCAAGTAACTGGGATTACAAGCACTCACCATCATGCCTGGCTAATTTTTTTGTATTTTTAGTAGAGACAAATTTTCACCACTTTGGCCAGGCTGGTCTTAAACTCCTGACCTCAAGTGATCCACCCACCTTGGCTTCCCAACGTGTTGGGATTACAGGCCTGAGCCACCATGCCTGGCAAATGGTGCATTTTTCACACTCAGTTTGGAAGATACAATAAATGGCCACCATGCATTTAATATGAGCCCTGGAGCTTGCAGAGTAAAGGACACATAAGGGCCATTGTGTCTCTACACTCAGGAACAGCATTGATATGCTTAATGAGAACAGGCTGACCCCTTCCCTTCAGTCTTCCTGCAAAGAGCAAGATCAACAGCTCCGGGGCAAAAATAAAAGGCCAAGGTGCTGGAAATAGGATATAAATTTTCTTACCCAAAGCTTTCTCACCAAAGCTTGTAGGTATGAGAACATAATGGGAGTCTGTAAGCATAAATGTTGATGTCGGAGATGGAGTTTATCAAAGACTCGCACGTGTGAGACTCTGAGTGACGTCAGCGATGTGTTAAGCAACATCGTGATCTGGATGCAGAGAGAAACTGAAGAGATGATGGAATGATTTGATACAGACCACAGAGCAGTGACTCCAGCCAGAAGGGTATGTTGACTTACTAGGAACAAGTAAGCAAGTAACTTCAGGAAAGCACACAGCACTAAAGCAATACATCCTGGTAGAAAAAAGTTTCCCCAGATGAGAACTTGACAAAGAGGTATTCAAAAGAATACCAACATCTACAAGATATCAGTGCCACTGAGTTTGGGAATGGGCAGAAAAGGAATTTTAATATGGAATTTAAGAGAAGAACTGAGTTCAGCAAGGGAGAACTGAATAACATCAAAGTATTACACATGTAATTGTGGGTTATATGGAGAATATAATGGAGAAATGGGTTGTTAAGGGCCTGATTAATTAGTAAACCAAGATCTAGTATTTGTTTGCTTATCTCTTACTTACCTACCTGAACCCACCTATCTGAATACAGTTTATGTCTTAATATTTCATGACTCTTGCAAGTTCTCTCATTGTACCTCTGCACTCTGAGAAAAGAAAGGGAGAAAGATGGTGGTCTGAAGATCTCCATCTTTGGAAGAGGACTTCCTCTCATGCTTTTGATGGAAGCAGAAGAAAATGGACCCTAGGCTGGGTGCAGTGGCTCACGCCTGTAATCCCAGCACTTTAGGAGGCCGAGGTGGGTGGATCACTGGAGGTCAAGAGTTCGAGATCGGCCTGGCCAACACGGTGAAAACCCATCTCTACTAAAAATACAAAAATATTAGCTGGATGTGGTGGTGTGTGCCTGTAGTCCCAGCTGCTCAGGAGGCTGAGACAAGAGAATTGCTTGAATCCGGGAGGTGGAGGTTGCAGTGAGCCGAGATTGCACCACTGCACTCCAGCCTGGGCGACAGAGTGAGTGAGACTCCATCTCAAAGGAAAAAAATAAAAAATAAAAAGTAAAATAGACCTTAGATTATCTTGTGCATGTCTTTTTCATTGCACTTAGAATACTACACTCTAATCATGGATATATTTGTCTGTTTTCCTGCATTGGTGATGCGTTTCTGGAAGGTAGAAATCAGTTTCTATGAAGGCAAGGATTATGTCTGCCTGATTGAAAGAGGCTCCTTGGAGCTCTTTGGTCTCATTAAACAGGCACAGGAATAAAGTCCTTCTAAAGAAAGGATGCTGGGGCCACTGGGTGACTTGGTGCTTAGGAGCAGAGGACTACCACAGAATTAACCTCTTCTTGGCCGGGTCTGCAATCTCTTTTGAAATTCAGAATGACATTTTTTCATCCATGAGAAAATGGCAAAAAACTGCATACAACTCATCCTTTGTAATTCCTTTTTTTTTTTTTTTTGAGACAGGGTTTCACTCTGTCACCCAGGCTGGAGTGTACTGGCGCAACCCTAGCTCACTGCAACCTCCACCTCCAGGGCTCAAGCAATCCTCCCACCTCAGTCTCCTGAATAGCTGGGACTACAGGTGTGCGCCACCACACCCGGCTAATTTTTGTATTTTTCAGTAGAGATGGGGTTTCAGCATATTGGCCAGGCTGGTCTTGAACTTCTGACTTCAAGTGATCCACCTGCCTCGGCCTCCCAAAGTGTTGGAATTACCAGCGTGAGCCACCATTCCTGGCTGTAATTCCTATCCGAGCAAGAACACAGATCTGACCATTGTAAAACAAAATGTTTTTATTGTGAGAGCTGTGAATTCACCAAGTTGAAGTTCATATGGGGTGATCTTTATGCATTTTGCCTGAGTGGCATCAGGGGTCGGGGAGTCATGTCTTCCTACCCTAGCGCCCAGGATTCCAGGTTCTTGTCAAGGCTCCCTGCACAGAACAACACAAGTGTCTCATTTCTGCTCCATTTCTTGCCTCCTTCCTCTCCAAGAGCACCTTCAGGAAGGGTGGAGGATGAGGGGAGCTGTTTGGGATGGGCATCTGGACTTAAGTGGCTTTCAATTTTGGGGCCTACTCTACAACAAGAATTTAAAAGCTTAAGTAAGCATAATTTTAAGTGAGCTAAAGCTTGGGAATGGTAATGAAGGATAAGGATACAAAAGGACCTGAATTAGCTTTTTTTTGGAGAAAATAAATTGTAAGAGCGTACTTGACACTACCTGTAAAGAGACTCCTCATTGTGACTGAGATATGACTATCCGAAGCTTCTCTCCCAGGTGCACATCAGGCGGAAGGAGGAAGGGAGAGAGGACCAGGTTTCTTTAAAAACAGATTTTTCAGAGAAATCTCTGTCTGCCTTACACCTCTTCCGAAGCCTATAATTTGGTGGAATCCATGCTCCAAAAAGACTGGGACAGAAAAAAATTTACAAAGTCTATTTGTTTAGTTAATTTATTCAACAAATATCTACTGAGTATTTATTATATGCCAGATACTGGTTATATAATCATGGGAAAAACATAGTCCTTCCTTCAAAGTGCTCCTATAAATATACATTTGCAACAATGGCAAGGGCTCTAAAGAAAAACTATATACAAGTAAACTCAAACCCAAGTCCTGGGCCTAAATAGAAAGAGAAAGCTGCCGTGCAACCTGACCTGCACTCCAACCCCCTCCACACCTTCCTTCACTCTGTGCTGGCCCAATCTGCCTCCAAATATTTACCACAGACACCCCTTTAGAAGCCTTCCTAAGACTGAAGAATGTATGTTAAGAATGCTTCACTATACACCGGTAAACCACAGAGCAGTATTGTGCCAGCTCCTTTGATCTGATCAGCTTTGTTCGAATGTGAGCTGAACTGTTAGCACGTTTAGTTCTCAACACCGTACCAGTAGAGTTGAAAGTAATTGCACATGTGAACTGTATACAATCCCTTGGTCATTTAGGGAGACAGATTACAACAGGCTTTTCAGCCTCTTTTCAGTCTGTGCAGAACGTGTACATTTGCACTGGGTCCTGGAGACTCGCTGTAAAGCAGCAGTGCAGAAATTGAGGATTTAGCACATGGTACTGACATGAAGAGTGTAGGTTTCCATGCTAGACTGTGAACCCCTCCAGGGCAGCATGATTTCCGCCAGCCCTGCACTCAGGGTTCGGCACAGAGAAGTGTTCGGTGTTTGCAGGACTGAAGGATTCAATAATACTTGATATTCCTCTTTTCTCTTCATTCCTACCATTGCCATGCACAGTTAATACTGGAATTAGAAGTAGACAGCATGGTCTCTTGCCTCTGAGATCTAAGGAGCCCAGGACAGGCCCAAACCTGGTTTCCTTCATACATCAGTTCACAAAACTAAAACTCAGGTCTATAGAAGATGAATCACTGCTACTCCTACAGCCAATGAGAAGCACATTTAAAATAGGGAGCTGCTATTTTCTGTAGTGGAGAAAGTGATTCTTCTTGTGTGGCTAAGTTTAGCACATATAGCTTGGGTCATGGAAGGATTTATGCTTCTCTGTGCAGTGGGCTCTCTCCATAAATACCCAGGGGTCTTTCATTTTACACTAGGAAAGACAAGCTACCATGAACGGAAACCTTCTCACAGGCTCTTATCCTACTCCTACCAAAAGGAAGGAATATTTACGGAAAATGATTTGAAGGGCTGGGACTTAAGACTCCTTGTGATAAAAAATTCTCACCTGCCCCTGGAGATTTTGATGGGGGCCCTACTTCACCCCCCACCCTTTCTCCTCCAAACCCATGCTCTGCAGAAGGACATGAATTTGATTTTTGTTGGTTTGTTTATCAAGAAGAGGTATAGGTTTAGAAGGTTAAAGACTCTGGTCTAATGTTCTCCCCTCTGTTCCCAGAAAAGCTCCCATCAAGGACGGTATCAATCACTGTGGAGAGGAAAGCACAGCCCTCTTTTACGTATTTATTCCATATATGTATTTAAAGCATTCACTACAGATGTCACTGTTCTAAGAGCTGGAGGCATAGCAGTGAAGAAGACAGAAAAATTTTTTGGCTGGAATCGAGATGACAAATACTCAGGTGAATATTTAATTTCATGTGCCAATAAGTGTCATGAAGAAAAGGTAAGCACTGCAAAGGACAAGAGATTGACTTGGGGCAGAGCCAAGCGGCCATGAGACGGAGATGTGAACATGGAGTTGGGAGGTGGGGGAAGGACTCCAGGCACGGGGGTGGGGAGTGGGTAGAAGCAGCACCAGAGCCCTAAGGCAGGAACAAGCTTGCTGGGGTCCAGAAGGTCAGAGCTCTCCATGTGTGGGTCACGGTTCCCTGGTGAGTGTCTAATAAGTAACAGGTGTTCCTCAGAAGGTGGCACATAGAGGCCAGAGGACAGGGCTAGGGAAACACGGGGGGTGAGGGCAAGAAGAAGGCCAGTGTGTCTGCAACAGAAGAGTCCACAAACACGACAGAGGAAGTCAGAGAGCCGGGAGGGGCCACCCTGGGCAAGGCCTGGCAGCGTCTTGGCTAGAAACATGATGATCTCAGCCACAGAGTGTAAGAGGGCAGCACAAAAGGAAGTAAAAACAAAGCCAAGGGCATACCCTTGTTGTTTCAGGCATTTAAATCTGATAAGAACTTGATAACTAGAGAGGATGAAAGCTACAGCTTGATGCCCCTCCTGTAATGACTCCAGTGATCAATGCTTTCATCACACAAGTGAATCAGATCATATCGCTATGAATGATTGAAAATTCTGTTAAAGAATAGCCAGGTAAATCGGCCTGTTTATAAAATTTTTATGCCCAATTGGTCTATTGGAACAAAAATAGAATGTAAAACAAAAAATAAAAATACCACCTAGGTGAGACAACTTCAACTTCAATCACCTGAAAGTGGCCGATGATGATCTCCTACCCAGATCATCAGCCGTGTTGACTGTGGTGAGTAAGATAGAAACCAGAAACCCAGCCGGGTGTGGTGGCTCATGCTTGTAATGCCGGCACTTTGGGAGGCCGAGGCAGGAGGATCACTTGAGCCCAGGAGTCTGAGAGCAGCCTGGGCAACACAGCAAAGCTCCATCTCTACAAAAAAATTTAAAATATTAGCTGGCTCAGTGGCACCACCTGTGGTCCCAGCTACTTGGGAGGCTGAGGTGGGAGGCTTGCTTGAGCCCAGGAGATCAAGGCTGTTGTGAGCCATGATCATGCCATTGCACTCCTGTCTGGGCAACAGAGTGAGACCTTGTCTCAAAAAGAAAGAAAAAGAAAAAAAAAAGGAAGACAGAAATGCATCCGAGTATGAGGATGTGGTTTAGGGATGAGGAGTGTGGGGCTGGGCTGTGGGAAGGGAGACATACAGAAATGTTTAAGGAGGTGTGGGTGGAGCATGGCCAGTGAATGGCTAGAAGTTTGGGTTTTCTTTCTGCTCTGTCCTGAAGGCTGAGGCTGCAAACCTGGAATACACACTTAATGAGTGAGGATCTCACTGCACTTTTTGCCTTCTCAATTCTCCTTGAGAAATGCAGCCCCACCTTTATTTCTTGAGTGTTCTAGAAAACAGCCTGGACTATAGTGGGGGTCAGCCCAGCATCACTGTGGTACTGAGCAGGGGTGGACTTCGGGAGCCAGAGCAGTGTTTGCTGCAGGGCTTGCACTCCCAGCGACTTACCTGTCTCTGGCCTGACCCTCCCTACTAGGCACACAGGGGCTCTGCTGCGCTTGGCTGAGGCCTGGATACCCAGGTTTCCCACTGGAAAGTCTCAACTGGGGTTCATGCTTCTCACCTGTACCTGTTAACTCCCACTAGGCCCTACTTAGGGAAACACCTCATGAAATTATTGAACCTCGGTTATTAAGAGCTAATAGTGACCCATAGTGTTATTTTCTCCAAGTAGCAAGCAGGCTCTGATTTTAAGCAGGCCCATTACAGGGAAACAATATGGGGTGTGAAATGGCAGTGGTGCTGGGGGGCTCATGGCTGGGGAGCTTGTCAAGCCACAGAACTGTCCTTCTGATCATTCCTTGGCTTATTGCAGCTGACATCATGGGGCTTTCCCACAGTGCATATGGGAAAATGAAAGAGGCAATCACACGTTTTAGTTAAAGTGCTTAAGTTACTACGTTTTGCAGCCAGCAGGACCATAAGTTTAAGCAAGTGGACCAAAAAGATAGAAGCAGAATCAATTCACTCCTAACTCACTTACCCAGTTTGAAAGGCAAATTCGTGGGAATGAAGTTATTCTACTGGTACTGTTTCCTTTACAGAGTTATCCTTCAGATGTGCTCAGAAGGGTGGGGTAGGACACAGTGAATATTTGCAAAAGCTCTAGTATTGGCCTTGAAAGCTGTTATTCTTTTCAATCAATCCTCATCAAACCCTGCCTTGGTGCAAAAACCAGACGCAGACTATTGGGAGATCTATATACACAGGATAGACCCTGAACCACCACCAAGTACAACCTGGGTTCATGTGGACTCAAGACCATTCTAGCGTTTCTCTGTCTCCCTGCTTCTTTGCTGCTGTTCACAGCTGGATCAGCTGAGCTACAGTTTGCACAGCTGCAACTGATTGGACTCCCAGTTGCCTTTTCCAGAACATGCAATTGGTGCCATAACCTACAAAAGAGATATTAACCCTACAACTGAGAAGATTAAGAGCAAACAATGATAAGAATGAGGACAAGGTCAATCCAAGATGGATGGCGTTGAAGGCCTGTGGACACACCGCTCAGATAACTGAAGTTTTTACAGTAATTGGAAAGATTTGTACATCTGGGGGAGGCTTCAGTCTAAAACGGGAAATGAGTAAATGTTACAGTGGCTTGTTAGTAGTTAGAAGTATGAGTATGTGCAAATTGCCGTTTGGGATCAAACTAAGGCATATGGTATAAGATAGAAGTATGCTCAGTGGAGGCAGAAGTAATAAGCGGCACATTGATGAATTATGCCTTTGCTTATACTTCTATTTTCAGAATTTGCTTTAGGTCTTCCACTTGATTGTACCTTCAGTAATCATAAGTATTTGGTGGTCTTTCCTCTGATATGAAGTGTGACACTTGTGTGATAGAAAGACACATGTTTATGACACAGAGCACCCAGGAGAGTCTGGCGCACTGCAGATGTTCAGTGGGTGTCCACGGTGGGACTGCTATGCAGAGTACCCACATTTGAACATATGGGAAATCCAAAAATAAAAGGTTTTGAGGATGATTTACCATGTTGGACTACATAGGAAAACAGGCAGCCAAGCGGGGACACTGTCAGGATTCCGCCCTGTTCTGAAACACCCACATTTCCTCACAGCATAGTCAGAGGATGGGCCCTAGGAAGCTGACTTGATCAACCAATTCTGTTCCAATGCTTCTGGAGGTGTGGTGTTAACATTATAAACAATTTCTTCAGAAAGAACTTTAAGCATCACAAGTTTCTTAATCCCCTTTTTTAAAAAAACAATTTTGATTCGAAATTAATTCCAGGGGAGACAGATATGGGTGTCCTGTCCAGTCATATAATCCTACGAAGACTTTCCATGGAAGCAAAGCAAAACAATGCATGATTTTCTAAGACAGTGTAGGGTTTTTCCGCGATGCGGCTGTAATCTAGAGGAGTCATTTTTGGAAAGAATCACTACAAACTACATGCCGGTTTGAATAGTCCATTGTTTCTCAAACACAGCCATAGGTTGTGCATGAGTAGACGGATGTATAGCCCCAGAAGGGATGGAAATACAATCCCAGAAGGGATGACGGTACAACCCCAGAAGGATGGAGATGTACCCCCAGATGGGAGGCTCTGGATAACATGTACAGTTCCTATTAATGCTCATGACAAATCCTAAGCACTAGGCTGAATCTAAGCTTCCGTTTGCTCATCATCTTGAGTTGAAAGCCTCCTGTTGCACACATTCAGCTTGACTGCCACAGCATACTAATAGGCTTAAAATAATTAACTGATTAGGTGGGCTTTGTTTTGTTTTGTTTTGTTTTTTGAGACGGAGTCTGTCGCCCAGTGCAATGGTATGATCTCGGCTCACTGAGACCTCCACCTCCCAGGTTCAAGAAATTCTCCTGCCTCAGCCTCCCTGAGTAGCTGGGATTACAGGCACTTGCCACCATGCCTGGCTAATTTTGTATTTTTTAGTAGAGAAAGGGTTTCACCATGTTGGCCAGGCTGGTCTTGAACTCCTGACCTCAAGGTGATTTGCCTGCCTCTGCCTCCCAAAGTGCTGGGATTACAGATGTGAGCCACCACGCCCAGTAACATTTTAAAATTCTGCAGACAACACTGCAGATGTAGCTTCTCTTTCTTTTAGATGAAGGCTTCACAATGCTTTGAAGTAACTTGTCCTATAAAATATGGGTTGGGAAATACCAGTCTTTGGTAGTCTTGTCCAAGGCAGTGTAACCATATGAATGGAAGAAGCTCAGCTGCTTATTTCTAGGATCTCATTCCTGCCACATTCCCTCAAACAGAGAGTTCCAGAAGAACATGGGTCAGAAAAGAGAGAACTGGTGAGCATGGCTATTTTTACTTTTCGTAAAGTTTCCCCTAGAGCTGTTAGAATGGGTGAGAAATGGACAAATGCCTTTGAGCTCTCTCTGGAAAAGATTAAGAAAAAGGGAAGGCAAAGGAAAAGTCGAGGAAGAGGTTGAGAAGGGAAAGGCACAGGCTGCAACGAATGTCACCAGCTAACTCAGTAGCACCATTCCCACTAGAGCTTGCACAGGGCTACACTGAGGTGCACAGGTGTCTGAGAAAGCATTATCCTTCGTTTCATCGCTTTGACACAGCTCACAATGCAAGGTTTCTTAATCCTCTTTTAGCGTAGGTTTGTCAATATCACTTTCTCTCTGAATGGATAACGATGATGATGATTTGCCATGACTCTTCACAATTCCACCCAGCACTTCGCTTTTCCTATTTTCAAAAGCGCTTTCCCTTTCTGAAAACACAGATGGTTTACACTATTATATTAGATCGTGGCTGTGACAGAAACCTTTTTTTTCTTACCATAATTGCTTGGGGAGTTTTTCTGGCTGGGACACAGGTACTACTGAATGCATGCCCTTGAGAACTGAGCTTTTGTTAGAGTAAGGACTACAAAGGCATGGATTTATATTTTTAAAGACACCATGAGCTGGTTTTATGTAGCTTTATTCCTTTGTCCTAAACTTCCTCTGCTTCAAAAACCACCTGCAACTGTGGTTTGCAAATTAACTGCCTCTGACATCTGAAGAGGGGGAAAAAACCCTACAAAAATCTATAAAACTTCACTTGCTACCCGTATGGGGGTCAAGGAAAGCAAGGGAAAGAATATTTTTTTAAAAATTTAGTTTAATTTTTAAAAATAATTCCTTACTAGAAGATGTTATATACTTAGATAAATACAACAATAGCATAGCATCACCTTTCTGGAGATCATCTCCAATGATCCTGCCCTATCACCGAATCCAAAAGATTTCATTTAATCCAGAAAACTAATACAAAAAAGGTGAAACCTGAAGGATATGCTGACATGAGATGTATTATTGCTTCCAGTAGGACCAAACCAATGAAACACTAGCTATTTCTTCATTAAAAATAGTTCCTTGGCTGGATATGGTGGCTCATTCCTGTAATCCCAGCATTTTGGGAGGCTAAGGGGGGAGGATCACCTGAGGCCAGCCTGGGCAATATAGTGAGACCTTGTTTCTAGAAAAAATTTTAAAGATTATCTGGGTATGGTGGCTTGTGCCTGTGGTCCTAGCTACTCAGGGGGCTGAAGTGGGAGGACTGCCTGAGCCTAGCAGGTTGAGGCTTCAGTGAGCTGTGATTGCATCATTGCACTCCAGCCTGGGTGACAGTGAGACCCTGTCTCAATTTTTTTTCCTTTTATTATAAAAGTGAAACATGCACACCTCAGAACATTTGAAAACTAAAGTATAAGGAGAAAAACAAAACCATTTTGGTTCCAATATCAAAGGTAACCACTTTAACATTCTAGTGCATTTCCTTCTAGTATTTTTTTTTTCCTTAGCAAAAATTCTTGACACATTCTGAGTTATGTGTGTATGTACAAAAACACACTATTTTGGATACTGCTCCCATGTCCTGTGGATTTCTAGTTTAATATAATACCAGAGTCCTTCCCCTTCCCATATTATTATTATTATTATTTTTTATTATTATTTTTTTTGAGACAGAGTCTCACTCTGTCGCCCAGGCTGGAGTGCGGTGGCTTGATCTTGGCTCACTGCAAGCTCCGCCTCCCAGGTTAATGCCATTCTCCTGCCTCAGCCTCCTGAGTAGCTGGGACTACAGGCACCCGCCACCACGCCTGGCTAATTTTTTGTATTTTTTTTTAGTAGAGACAGGATTTCACCGTGTTACCCAGGATGGTCTTGATTTCCTGACCTTGTGATCTGCCCACCTGAGCCTCCCAAAGTGCTGGGATTACAGGTGTGAGCCACCACGCCTGGCCCCTATATTATTATAAACTTCTTAAAACATTTGTGGGCTGGGTGTAGTGGCTCGTGCCTTTAATCCCAACACTTTGGGAGGCGGAGGTGGGTGGATTGCTTGAGGCCAGGAGTTCAAGACCAGCCTGGGCAACATAGTGAGGCACCATCTCAAAAAAAAAAAAAAAAATTTCCAAAAATTTTTTAGACATTTTTACATATAACTTGGGTTGTTTCTTATGGCTTAGATTGGTGCAAAGAGTGTGAGTTTGCCTTTTTTTTTCCTTCTTTTTTTGTGGAGATTCAAAACAGGGAAGAGACCTCCATTCTAGCAGCTTTATACTATTTTGTAAGCCTTTTGGAATATGATGCATTTCAAAAGAAAACTAGAAAAAATAGAATATACGTTGATGCAAATTCTCTATAGATTTTCTCATAGTTTTATATTCACTCTAGAAATGTGATCAGTAGTCCATGAAGTCTCTTTAGTTAGATGTTTATAGACAGAGATTTGAGACCAGGTTAGTACCGAGGTTCTATTAGCACCACTAAGTTATTTACAGATAAGAGAGGGAAAAAGAAAGAAGGGTGGGTAGGAATTTCACCTCCATGGGGCTTTGGACAAGACAGTGTAGAGAAAGAACACGAAGTAGATGAACAGCCTGAGAAAGAAAAGGAAAGGAAGGCTTTCTCTGCAGAAGTTAGCACTTGCCAGTCTCTCAGATTCTTGCTATCACCCATTTCTAGAAGTTCTTTTTTTCCAAGTAAGAAATTATTGAAACTTTGTTCCTCAGAATGGTTTGGGGTAACATGTGACCATCCCACTCTCTCTGTAATGAGGTGGTTTATTTTCAGGTGATTGAAAAACCAGTAAAGATTTTCTGCTTCTGTGGAGACATCAGTCATCCCAGAAAGCTACAGTGTTCACTGGAGCAGCGCATTTCCAGAGGAAATCTTATGTTCTCACCTCTCAATTAGCAGATATTCATGGGGCAAATTCTATGTACAAGAACTATAGATTCTGTGTTTAGATGGTTAATTGCTGAACCACTGCAAAGCTACAAAGTGACTGGTGTTTAAAGTCTGTAACTCCTTGTACGGTCCCAAGGTAGTAGCTGAGATCTTACATTAGAGTGGTAGAACTTCAAGACTGCTACGTGCCAAGGTCAAGTACTTGCATCCTGTTTATTTAACTAATTTAGAAAGTGATACGGGCTTTTGGATTGTGAGTTTCTCATTCTCTTTTTCTGAGAATGAGAACAGCTCTTCATGTTTCAGGTTACCAATTTTTAAATAAAAAGAAAGTTGCTTTAATTTGTGTCACTTTAACCTGGATTTATGTCAACATTCTTTTCATTTAAAGGGATACGGTAAATGCATTATCAATAAAACCAGAAAAGGGGCGGCGCAGTGGCTCACACCTGTAATCCCAGCACTTTGGGAGGCCGAGGTGGGTGGATCAGGAGGTCAGGAGTTTGAGACCAGCGTGGCCAAGATGGTGAAACCCTGTTTCCACTAAAAATAAAAAAAATCAGCCAGGCATGGTCTTATACCAATAAGAGGCACCGTGTGCTGGGTACAGTGGCTCAGTGTAACTTTGGTCTCCCATTTGCAGCTGTCCATGTGAAAGTTGGGTCATATTTGATGGGGGCATTTCTAGAATGCGTGGAAGAAATATTTTTTGTATTCAACAAGCAGATAATGTTATATGATGGAGATGAAACAGTGCCTACCCACCTATCCGCCTCTAAGGAAACCACCCTGCTCAAAACCTCCATTGAGAGAATTGTGGCCATTTTTGTCACTGGAATCTCAGAAGAAGGGGATGAAAAAGTAGCCATAGAAATAATCACTGAAGATGGCCGGGTGTGGTGGCTCACGCCTGTAATCCCAGCACTTTGGGTGGTCGAGGCGGGTGGATCACCTGAGGTCAGGAGATCGAGACCAGCCTGGCCAACATGGTGAAACCCCGTCTCTACTAAAAATACAAAAATTAGCCAGGCATGGTGGCAGGCGCCTGTAATCCTAGCTACTGAGAAGGCTGAGGCAGGAGAATCACTTGAACACGGGAGGCGGAGCTGGCAGTGAGCCGAGATCGCGCCACTGCACTCCAGCCTGGGGAACAAGAGCAAGACTTTGTCTCAAAAAAAAAAAAAAAAAAAAAAAAAAAATAAATAGATAAATAAATAAAAATAAATTTAAAAATAAATAAAAAATAAAAATAAAAAATAAAAAAAGAAATAATGGCTGAAAATTTCTCAAATTTGACAATTTGGGAAAAAAATACGGGCAAATCCAATAGAGTTTCCTTCTCTAAAAGTTTCTAAATTATATTTGACATTTGAATCAAAAAGTATAACATTGTGCAACGTGACTCTTCATGTATGTGTAGGAAATATTGAAGATAATTTTAAGTGGGAGAGGGCAAAGAGACTTTGAAGGGAGGTAAGGTTTCTATACTTCACCCAACTGGCAAAATGTGAATACTAGGAGATCGTTGTGGTGACGGAATGGTTCTACATCTTGATTATAGTGGTAGATATAGAAATCTACACATGATAAAATGATGGACTATTCGGCCGGGCGCATGGCTCACACCTGTAATTCCAGCACTTTGGGAGGCTGGGGCGGGCGGATCGCGAGGTCAGGAGATTGAGACCATCCTGGCTAATATGGTGAAACCCCGTCTCTACTAAAAATACAAAGTCAGCCGGGTGTGGTGGCAGGTGCCTGTAGTCCCAGCTACTCAGGAGGCTGAGGCAGGAGAATGATATGAACCCGGGAGGCGGAGCTTGCAGTGAGCCCAGATTGGGCCACTGCACTCCAGCCTGGGTGACAGAGCTAGACTCTGTCTCAAAACAAAAACAAAAACAAAAAAACCAAAAAAACTATTCATACACATCGCAACAATGTCAATGTCTTGATTTTGATATTGTTGAGATGTAACTGTTGGGGAAACTGGGTGAGGAGTACGGGGACCTCTATGTACTATCTTTGTAATCTCCTATAAATCTATAATCATTTCTAATTAACAAGATACAAATAAAAGATGACTGAAAGAAGTTTCTCGAAAATGATAAAAGCAAACATCAAAGTATCATTGTGATTCTCTGGCCATAATCAACATTTTAGAAAAGAGAAAGGGTTTCAAAAGCAATGTAGTGGATGAGGTGGACCCACTAATTTTCACACATTTTAAATTTCATCGTGGGGCAAATATGTAATGGAATGTTAGGTGAAAAAGAAATTGAAGGTTGGATTTGAAGAGAGACAGCATGGCAGTCCTGTCCAGAAATTCAGGATGAACTTCTGTCTTGATTAGATCTGATACTTCTTGTCAGATTTACATCTCTACAACATGAAACTGGTTAATCACTGTTAAGTTTAATAATATTATGTACCCCTTTGAAATCACAAAATATTCTAGGGATAAAAGCTAATTAAACTTTGACAGTCTGTCATATTTTTAGAGATAACTTAGACTAGTTATTTTCTTCCATAAGTTTAATTAGAAGTTATAGAATTAAAATTAGTATTCTCAGTAATATTGATAATTGGAAGAAAAAAGTAAGTAAAAAGTAAGTAAAACAAAAGAAAAATTCTCTTGTATGTTGGTGGAAATTGCATGTCAGTAGGACACCAGCAGATGGCAAAGAAAGCTTTCAAAATGATCGTCATAGTTACATGATCATTGATTTGTCATTAAAATAAATGTGAGACTGTTTCAAATGCCAACATAGTAAAATCATGGTACTATTCATTTTGGTCTTCTCTGTTCTTAATGAAGGACACTTGGCAGCAGGAAAGGTTTGCCCTGAAAACTTGACAGAAAGTCAGTGGCAGTAGGTATAGACAGAAATACAAAACTTCAGGTCTTGGATTTACCACCTGGAGCTGAATAATGTTGCTCTTAAAGTGGCTTTGCAGCATTGTCCAACTGCCAGTATTAATTACACGGACAGTTTCCAACTGCTATTACTTTGCCATATTTGTTAATGTTTAATACAAACTGGATCAGACAACTGTGGATTATGAAGTCTTTTTTAAATGGCAGTTTCTTCCATCATAAAAGTGCCTATGGGCAAGGCACAGTGGCTTATACCTGTAATCCTAGCACTTTGGGAGGCTGAGGCAGGAGGACTGGTTGAGCCCAGGAGTTTGAGACCAGCCTGGGCAACAGACTAAGACCTTGTCTCAAAAAAAAAAAAAAAATATATATATATATATATATATATATATTAGCTGGGCCTGGTGTACTGCCAGCTACCCTGGGGGCTGAGTTGAGAGGATTATTGGATTGCTTGAGCACAGGATGTCGAGGCTGCAGTAAGCTGGGATTGCACCACTGTCCTCCAGCCTGGGTGGCAGAGTGAGACCCTGCCTCTAGAAAAAAAAAAAAAAAAAAAAAGGTGCCTGTGGAGGTATCATAAAGGAAAAAGTGAATGATAAAGATTCACATTGAGAGAGCCTGTTTTTCTAGTTTGTGTTTTCTGATTGACCTTTGTAACTGAGTTGCTCTTGTTCACGTCTTTGCTTTACAGGTCAATCAAGAGACCAGTCAGATCAGAATTACATTAGTTTAGTATTTTTTCACTTAACCCAAGGGCACAGATACCTGACCACTTCATCAGCCTCAAAACAGAATTTGCCACCTGCTTAATTTACGCATGAGTTGGCAAAAATTATTTTTTCCATTTAGTGCTGTCTGACACCACCATGACTAGATCAGGGGATTGGATATTTGATCTTCCAAGTACACATAATGTCAAAACGACTGAGTGTAACAGGAAATTTTAAACTCAGAGAGTATTTTCCTTTTATAGCCTTTAAAAAAATTTTACTTTAATTTCAGTCTATTATTTTACATCTTTTTCTTTAAACAGATATTTCACAGACAAACCAACATGAGAGGCCACGTCAATAATATGTGAACAAATGTTTCTTTAAAAAGGAGAATTTTTCAGAAATTGTTATAGAAAATACAGGTTTCAAATATGGCAGGAAGCTAGATGCATATTTGTGAGAGGAAAGAATGAAAGAAAACAGCTCCTAGGCCTTTTATTCCAGAAATGGATTTGTATTAAATTATTTCAGATTATACCATAGTTGCCAAGGCATTTATTGGTGATTACAGAGAGAATTTCACTTACTAGCTGTGGGGCCTGGTCATATTGTATAAACCCTCTAAGTCTTATTTGTTTTTTTCTCTGTTTGATTTAAATGATAATACCATGTAGAACTCATAGAGCATGCATTATGGTTACGTTAGATAATCTATGCAGCTGTTTGTATGCTCGTCAAATAATACGTGCTTAAAGGTTAGCTATTATCATTATTATTAAACTAAGCCAGATTGAGAGATTTCAAATCAAAGCCAAAGTAGAGGCATTCTAATTTGTAATTTGCATAATGCTTCCTTATGAATGATCTCATGTGAACCTCACAACAGCCTTTAAGGCCAGTGTGCCATAAAACCCTGGAAGCCCCTTCACTGTTTGCCATGCAATAACCCCAAATGTGGGCAACGGTGGACTTGCTTGTTGGCTGTCTGTGTGGCATAGCCCCTCAAGGTGGGCACTCCGTTCCCAAGAGGTGATTTATGCGCTTCCAAACAACTGCAGGAGGTGGAAGCAGATGGTATCCTTCAGATTTTAAATCTCGCTCTGTGTCTGATAGGACTTTTGCATTTTTATGACTTCCTAATATTATAGAGGAATCCCACTTCGCGTGCCCCAAAGAAGAAAGGAAAAGTTATAACCAAAAGTCTCCTGAAAATCATCACTGTCAGTTTCCTTCAATGTAACAGCGGACAAGGATAAGCTGCCTCTCAAGAGGAGTAGGTAGTGTCATAAATCTTGCTCTTTTTTATTTCATCTGAGCCTGCAAGGGTGGAAGTACGCGATGTCTCCAGTTCCACTTGGAGAGATTCAAAGAAGGAAAACTCATTAGCAGGGAGACAAGGAACCAGTCCAGGCAATATCTGAATATTTATTATTTGATTTTATCTTGAATAGAAAAGAAAGGTGCTTTGTTCAGAAAGCTTCTGATTGGTATCTGTCCCTTCAACTTCTGAACCTTTGCCTCCCTGCTTTATAACAAGGATCTATTAATTAACTTGGTGCTTGGCAGAAAGAAGTGAGCTTTTTCTGAACTCTAAGAATTCTCCAAAAATGGTCATTAATGCTGGGAAGAGGATCAGCATTGTAATCTCATCTTATACATGAAGAAACTGAAGTTCAGATTAACTTCATACTCAAGCAATAAATAATTTGTAGAGCTGGGCACCAGAGGAACAAAGGGCTGTTTACTGAGAGACCTGAGCTTCTTATTCTGACTTTGCCTCCTGCTGGAGGTTCACCACTATGGGCCTCAGTTTCCTTACCTTCGAATGGGTTCAATGAATTAGACAGGCGGAGCAGACTTTCTCTGTAAAGGGTCACATAATAAATGTATTTGGCTTTGTGGACCAAAACATTCCTGCAGAGACTACTCTGCACGAACAATTCAACTCAGCTTTTAAAAGAGGGAACTATTCAACTCTGCTGAAACTTCTGTTTAGAGATAGCAGGTAAACAAATGGGTGTGAGTTATGTCTGATGACACTTAATTTACAGAAACAGGCAGCAAGCGGGACTTGGTCCACAGGCTATAGTTTGCAGACCACTAGCCTGGATGATGTAGAAGTTTTTTTACTGCTAATATTTGATGACTCAACTTGTTTTAATAGCAATGCTATTTCCCTAGGAAAGTTACCTTGATTATTCAATCATCTGTGGCTTGTGCAGTTTGTGGAGTACTTAAAGATTTTTCTGCAGCTTTTCCTTTCTTCTTCCATTTTTGAATGCCTGCTGTGCGTATTGCAAATACAAATTATTATCTTAATGTCATTCTGCCTAGGGTTTAGGGTTTGTGTTAGGGGGAGTGGGGAGCAGTATGTGTGGGATTGGAGTGTGGGGTGTATGAAGGTGGGTGAGGTGTGGTCTCCTGGGTAAGATGACTGATTCGGAATGAAGACCCAAATCCTCAGGAGAACCTTCTGAATGTTAGTTCTCACCTCAGCTGATGAAAACGTTAGTTGTTTTTGCTATATTAAGCAAGGCTTGAGCAAGCGTCTCAGAGCTGCCAGGAATGGGGGGGGATGTAAGGTAGGAAGATGGAAGAACGTGTCTCAACTTAGAGGAAAATATGATTTCTCCTGTTACAAACATCAAACTGTAAATACTTCTGTAACTGTGGTCCCAAGCCACATCCAAGAGGGTAAGCACTGCTTTCACATGGGGAACACTGTACCCTGGGTCCTTACTCCCCTTCCTGAACTATGTGAAGGAGAGGAGAACAGTTCAACTCCATCATTGTTTAAGAAATTCCTCTAAGAAGAGAATTAGAGTATTGGTGGGGCACAGTGGCTCACACCTGTAATCCCAGCACTTTGGGATGTTGAGGTGGGAGGATCACTTGAGCTCCGGAGTTTGAGACCAGCCTGAGCAACATAGTAAGTCTTCATCTACACAATTTTTTTTTTTTTTTTTTAATTAGCCGAGCATGGTGGCATGTGCCTGTGGTCCCAGCTACTCTGGAGGCTGAGGTGAGAGGAACACTTGGGCCTGGGAGGTTAAGGCTGCAGCGAGCCATAATCACACCTCTGCACTGTAGCCTGGGCAACAGAGCAAGACCCTGCCACAAAATTAAAAAATAAATAAATAAAAAAGAAAACAACATAGCACACTGGCCAAACTTTAACAGTAACAGTGTGGCAAATGAACCTATTTACTCTTTATAAAAATGGTATTATTGCTACATAAAGCTTCTTTGGAATTTCAAAGTGAAGAAATGTCTTAAAAGACCAGAGAATCTGTTGGGTGTGGTGGCTCATGCCTGTAATCTCAGCTCTTTGGGAAGCCAAGGTGGGCAGATCACTTGAGCCCAGGAGTTTGAGACCAGCCTGGCCAACATGGTGAAACTCCATCTCTACCAAAAACACAAAAAATTATCCAGGTGTGGTGGCATGCGCCTGTAATCCCAGCTACTCAGGAGGCTGAGGTAGGAGGATCACTTGAGGTGGAGGTTGCAGTGAGCTGTGATTGCGCCACTGCACTCCAGCCTGGGTGACAGAGCAAGACCCCATCTCAAAAAATGAAAAAAAGAAATTAGCCAGGCATGGCTGTGCGCATCTGTATTCCCCGCTACCTGTGTTCCGGAGGCTGAGATGGAGGATTGCAGTCCAGGAGGTGGAGGCTGCAGTAAATTATAATCGTACCACTGTACTCCAGCCTGGGTGACACAAGGAGCCTCTGTCTCAAAATACCAAAAGCAAACAAACAGAAAACCCCCCCAGAGAATATACATCATGATAGTTTGCCTACTTCTATCAAGGAGCATTAGTACTATTCAAATGTTATATTTGGCATTAAAATCATAAAAAGTCATAAATACTTATTTTTAATATCTCCTTATCTCTTTACCATCTGCCTCTCCCCACCTACTACTTTCTGGGAAACCACTGCAAATGATTTACTTTGTGTCCTTTTTGAAGTTTTTTTTTTCTGTACATTTATGAGTGTGTGCCTGCATTTGGCCGGATGTGTGATTATTAGATAATAATTAGATCACTGTGTATGATTATTAGACAATGTTTCTGCCTATTCAGACTACTGATATCACCAGATACAAGTCTGCCTAGCTACAGTGTGATAATACCTTTTGATAGGTCCTAGGAAATATTCAGCACGGGAAGTAAAACAAAAACTTCCCCTTAAACCCATACAATTGCATTGGTATATTGCTTCAGAGGCAGGCCTAATCCAGTCCTCTGAAGTGGAGGTCTGGGTGTATTTCAAGCATCAAGTTCTACTGTTACCTAAAATATTTTAGATGACTGAGGCAAGGGTTCTTGTTTTTCAGTCACGATATTAACTGAATCATGTTTTCATTCTACTTTCCTACCCTAATATTCTTACTGTAATATTAACTGCTCTAATACTTCCTCCTCTAATATTAATCTAGTAGTCCCAGGCACTGTGGTTTATATGAAAACTTGTTGAGTCTATTGGATGGAGAGAAATCTGGGTGCTTGAAGTAGATTACAGGCTGAAAGAACCTGAGATTCTACCGTAGTTAGACAAGCCAAGAAGTCAATAAGCCCAAGGAAGCATAACTTTAAGTTGCTGTAACTTCATCCCTGATTTGTCCTGATTTGCTGAGCTATCTCCATTCATCCTTGCTCACCTACTAATAGCTAGAGGATCCCTGCAGCCACCTAGAGCTGAGCCCATCTTCATAATTCTCTCCTATGGCATCAGACTCTTGTCAGTGATTTCATTTTAAGAATACGAATAAAGAACAAGGCTAGGAGAGAAAGATTTAATAGCATATTTTGCTGAAAATGTGAGCAATTAAAATGGGCTGACCAAATGTCAAAGATTCAGAATGTGGACTGTTGTGGAGAGAAGTTCTGCCTAGTAAGTGCAGTGGACAAAATGAGGAATTTTTTCCGGACAAAGAGTAAGTTTAGTAAAAACAAAATCTGCTGTGAGTATCTGAAAATAATGAGCAGAGAAGAGAGGCAAAAGGACACATCTACATCTACATCAAGTCCTGCTAAACCGAGATGTGCATCTGACCCGTGCATCTGGGGAAATCAATCAAATTAGAGCAAAGTCATTTCCCAATTTTCATAGATGAGTGTTTTCTTTAAAAAATTAGTAGGTCCCGTAAGAAAATCAATTTTCTGCATTTTTCTACAGGAAATTATATTTGATTCAATGTAAAAAGGAAACGAGGAAGAAAATTAATATGACAGTACCGAGATCATGTGAGAAAACGAGAAGGAAATGCGTGTGTGTGTGTGCGTGTGTGTGTGTGTGTGTGAGAGAGAGAGAAATAGCATACAGGAGTAGTAGGAAGGGCAGAATAAAGGGCATAGACCCTTATCATATCATAAAATAATGAATTTTTAAAGAACAAATTCATGTCATAGAGAAACTATGAAAGGTAATATTGGAAAAATATCCTATGTGCTTACTTAGTTAATCTACTGTAATGGTTTAGTACTTAAAACTGTTTATGTTTCCACGCCTGTGAAGATGACACATTATGTTTAGTTTAATGATTCTAGGTGAAGTACAGCTGCCCTGTGCAAACACTCGGCATTTTATCCATCACGAACCCCAGGGGCAAATCACACCTTTCTGCCCTTAAATCCTTGCAGGGGCAGCCAAGCCTGGAGCCTTCCCCAGGAGAGCTGCAGGTGGAGGTGGCTCCGTACTTAGGCTGCGATTCATAGAGCCCAGGAAGAAGCGAATGCGATCCCGTCTCTGCAGCTGGATTCACTTCTCCCCGTTTTGGGTGTTTTCCCACATAGCATTTCTGGATAAAGCCCTTTAGATTCAACTCAGATTCAAAATGGAACAACACGAGACACCCTCCCAGGGCTCATTCATCTCCTGCCCTGATAGGCTTGTTGGATTTCAGAAAATACTACAAACATGACAAATAGTTCTGTATATAAGTATTTCTCATGCAATATTTGGGATATACCTATCTAGCAGAATTATTCACTCTTTACTACAAACATGACAAATAGTTCTGTATATAAGTACTTCTCATGCAATATTTGGGATATACCTATCCAGCAGAATTATTCACTCTTTACCTGAAATTGAAATTTAACTGGACGACCTAGATTTTATTTGGCAACTCTATTGCTTGAGCTCTGGGAGCCTCCAGAGTATCTGAGAAATGTCTTAGGAGGGCAGACCCCTGTGTGTTTGGAGTGAAGAGCATGGGACAGGCGCTGATGCAGGAAGTATAAGTAAAATGACAAAAACACGCAAATCCAAATCCGACAGGTGAGCAGAGAAAAACCATTCCAAGTCTTTTGCTACTTTATCCGCAACACTGTTTCCTGAGGGTAAAGGAGTGAGCCAGCAGCCCTTTCCTTCCTGACTGTTCTCCTGAGAGCACCCCTTGTGACTTCTGGGCCAGAATCTGCATTTTACATATTTAAGGAACGATTTCAACTAGCAGGCAATGAGTTCATCATACAGAAGAATGGACCAGACACTGGGAACGGGTTGTGTGTTGGGTTGGGGTGGTGAAAATGGGACACACCAAAAGACATAATGATACACTACAGGGACAGGGCAGACCTTCCAAAACACACTGCATGAATGCAAACACACACAAACATGCTCATGGTTGATTTTTCAAAAGAAATTATTTTTTTCTCTTCATAAATAACTCTCATTTAATTTATTAATCTGTGGCTGTTCTTGGAGAATTTCCTAGTGATCAAGAACATACGGACATCCACCATCTCTGGTCTGGAGGTAGGCAGCCAGGGTCTGAGCTGTTGGGCTCCCTGCTGAGCTGCCTGGCCAATGCAAGGTCTGGAAGCATCTCTTCTCTTAACACTGAGATCTCAGTCTGCGGTGGTCAAGAATGAACTCCTCTTGTTTAACCCGTATATTTATTTTAAATAAAACTATCACCGCAATTCCATATATCTAGGATTTTAACTTGGATTTGAGGACCTTTTAACTCTTAAGCCTGCAAAAGTTCTAGACTGAATGATAATTACTGACATTTGATGCACCTAGCACTAAAATGGAATGATATAATATTCTGACACAGGCTTTTCTTTCTAATTTATTCATCATTATTTATCTTGAGTCTAAGTTTGATGATCTTCTTGTAGAATGTTCTATATTGAAGTTATGCTGAGTTCAATCATAAAGTTAAGCCTAGTTAAACAGTGGGATTTTCTTTTTGGAACTCAAATGTTATATATATAATACATATGCACACATTGTCATACATAGCCCACGGCTATATTATTATGCAGGTTCCAGTGTCACGGAAACTCGTTAAGCTTTTCTGTGTCTCTGTGCCTAAAATCTACTGACAAAAATACAGTTTAACCACACACACTTAAATACAGTTTAGAGGGAAAAGGAGGTGCTATTTATACGGGATAGATAGAAGTTTTAAAATAGTGAAATAAATCTGCTTTCTGTTAAAATAAAACTCATAAAATGTGCGATCGATATTACGGGTCATCCATTTCTTCCTTCTTATTTCTCACAGTGATATTTCAGGTCTTTTGGGATAGTCACTTTGTGGCTATCTTGGAATAAAACAGTCATTTCAATTCTGTGATGGGTCATAAGTAGGGTGTCTGGTTCATTTAGGGTCACAGCCCTAAAAGGCCAAGCCTAATCACTGGGAGTAGGAGCTGGCAGGGATCAGCTCCTAGGACCTGTGTGGGCATTTTGGAAGTCCCTCCCCGCTGGGCTGCGCTGTCCCTCCCTCATGGTGCTGTAGTTGCAGTTTCCCCTGTGGGTGCCAGAGATGGAGTTGGGAAGGAGGTGTGGGAGAGTGGCCAGAGGTGGGGATAGAGGCAGATAGGGAAGAAAAACCTTTGGTTTGTAGGACATGGGTGGTATCTTGTTCCTGGCAACTATGCATGATGACAGCAAGGGCACAGTCTTTGGGGACAGTCATGCCGTAGCCAGCACAGAGGCCAGGCTGGCTGCGGGCCTGCACACTCACCCGTGCTGCTCTGGATGGTCCTAACGGTGGTGGTGGTGCGCGGTGGCGAGGACGACCTCAGGGACACGCACTCGTCGTCCTGGGAGCAGCCTTTCTCGATGGCCCGCACATAGCTGTGGCTCCGCATGCGGAAGCAGCCGGGCATGGGCAGGTCCAGCGCCTCCACCGCCTGCGACTCCAGCTCGCTGAACACGGACTCGCACACAGACTCAAACTGCCCGTTCACTTCCATCTCGCTCACCTGCGGACAGACACAGGCGTTGAGACACTCGCCTCCACCTGGTGGAGGACCAACCTCTCCAAGCATCTGCGAACTTCAATCCCCAGAAGAAAAAGCAGCGTCTGGTTATGTTAAGCTCAAATGCATTTTATTTCCTTTCTGTTACAGGCTATAATTGAATGGCATCCAGTTTATAATTCCAAAAATAGGTTCCTTTTTTTTTTTTGTATTTTTAGTAGAGACAGGGTTTCGCCATGTTGGCCAGGCTGGTCTTGAACTCCTGACCTTAAGTGATCCACCCGCCTGGGCCTCCCAAAGTGCTAGGGTTACAGGCATGAGCTGTCACCATCAGCCTTGATTACATTTTAAAGAAAAAGGGCATTGTTTGTAGAATGCAAGGAAATGTGGGGCTTATTCCAATGCATGATGTTCTTATTTATAAACGCAAATTTGAAGAAGAATTTTATCAGTCCATTGTCAGAGTTCATGTATTTTGGTATAACTTTTTAGCACAAACATTTTAGAAACGAGTATTTTTACAGTGCCTTTTGAAGTAACTAGTTTGTCAAATAATTTCAGTGTCAAGCTTAATCTAGTGCAAGGTATGGAAACATGCCCTATATTTTCTGGCAAGATACTCACATTTTTCACAAAAATAGACTAAACTCAGATATGTCAAAATCTTGAAAAGCGCCATCAAGATTTTCAAACTGTTTACCAGTTTCAGTCTTCTTTACAAAAAGCCCATATGGGCTGAGTGTGGTGGCTCACACTTATTACTTTGGGAGGCTGTGGCAGGAGGATCACTTCAGCCTGGGAGGTCGAGGCTGCAGGAAGCCCTGATTGTACCACTGCATTCCAGCCTGGGCAACAGAGATCTTGTCTCAACAAACGAACAACAACAAAAAAAGCTGATATGATTCATAAATTGTTTATTAATGTATTTTTAAAATTTGCTACAGAAATATTTGGTGTAATTGGAAAAAAATCTTTGAAATGGGGGCCCTCTTTTTTTGAAGAATAAGTTTTTATTGATTTATATTCCTCCTGTATATAACTTATATTAGGTTTGAGCCCCACTTAAGAAACAACATTCCTGACTAGATGTTCCAGTAACTTCTCACTTTTTAGTTGACTTGCTAGAGATTTGGGAGCATTCTCAATTTTCTGTTACCTTCCAGGACATCTTATCTGTATTTTCCTAATATCAAATTCATGAGGCACTGAGAATTAAACAAATTAAACTACAGTTGGGTTTTGAACGCTTACTGAAAACTATTACAATTTTTGGCTGTCTCCTCATTTTGTATTATCTGAAGTTGTGCTCCGGTAATGACTAATTTATTTAAACTTCAGATAAAAGTGACCAATTACCTTAAGGCATATCAATAGAAAGAGACATGCATTGTTTAATAATAATTCTTTACAGTTTAAAAATGCTATTTTCACATTCTTCATCTAATTTGTTATGTGAAATCCCTGCACATTTTCCAGGATAATAACTATGTGTGTCCATATTAGAAAATTATATCTCTATATATCCTTGTTTTTAAAGAAATACATGGACATACATTTAGAGGTAAAGGAATGTATCTGCAGCTATCAAATGGAGCGAGAGAGAGAAAGACTGAGCAAGTGAGCCAATATCTCAACAATCCATACATTTCAATCTGGGTCAAGGATATACAGGAGTCTTTGTATTACATGTGTTACTCTTTTTTAAGGTTGCAATTATTTCAAAGCCAAAAATAAAGCAAATATATATGTGTGTATGTCTATATACATCTGCACATGCATGGGTGTATATATAGACATATGTAATATATGTATATATGTATATAATTTATTCATTTTTTCCCCCTTTTAATCAACATACCAAACTTTACAAAGAGATAGCAAACTATCTCTGTCAAGGTAACAACCATTAAACTCGGATGACTATCTTTCTAGATAGTATATATGTCCCCTCTTCTACTTTGTATAAAACTTGAATTACATAGTAAATATAATTCTGCAACTTGTTGGTTTTTTTCCTTAACCCTCTAGGTTAAACTTACATTCTTTTTTTCTTTTTGTTTTTGGGGATAGGGTCTTGCTCTGTCACCCAGGGTGGAGTGCAGTGGCACGAAGAAGACTTACTGTAGCCTCAACTTCCTGCGCTCAAGCAATCCTGCTGACTCAGTTTCCTGGATAACTGGGACTACAGGTCTGCGCCACCATGCCTGGCTATTTTTTTTTTTGTAGAGACAGGGTTTCGCCATGTTGCCCAGGCTGGTCTCAAACTGCTGGTCTCAAGCCATCAAGCCATCCTCCCAACTCCACCTCCCAAAGTGCTGGGATTACAGGTGTGAACTATGGCTCCTGGCTAAACTTATGTTCTTCATAGAATTCTTCTTCATTCCCTTTTATCCTTTTATTTTCATTATACACAGATACAGAAAACCATACAAAATAAATATATAACTTAATGAATTATAATAAGGCAAACACCTTGGAACCACTACCCAGATCAAGAAACAAAACTTTTCCAGACACCCTAGAAGCCCTCCACATGCCCCAATATTCACAATCTCTGCTGTCTCTCTAATAGTACTTAACTAATACCCTGAGTTTTATTGCGTTTACTTTCGTGCATTTCTTTATGTTTTTTTTTTTTTTTTCACCCAAGTGTGCATCCCTGGGCTCTGGTTTGTCTTACCCATTTAAAAAATCTGATAGATTTTAAAATTCACCTTTAACATACACTTATTTTGATTTATCTATTGAGAATCTAGGTTGTTTGCCCCATAGAGGTTCCCGTAGTCTGGATTTTGCTGATTTCATACTCATGGTGGAGTTCATCATGTTCCTCTGTATTTTGTATTGCCTGAAAATTGGAATCCAGATTCAGAGATTTGATCAGATGCAGGTTCAATCTTTCTGGCAAGGCTAGAGGTCATGTGCTTATTTCATCAGGAGGCACATTATGTCTAGTTTGTCTGTCTTTTATGTTGTTAGGAGTTATCTATGCTCAATGCCTAGATCTGTTAGTCCTTGGGAGTTGTAAAATGCAATATTCTATAATTACTTTTACAACTACTAGTTGGAATATTCTCTTACACATTACTTGTTTACTTAATGATTTAGTTCATATAGCAATGGTAGGATAAATGCCTGATTTCCCCTCTTTATTTACTAATTTTCAAGATAAAGTTTTTTTCTCTTATATTCCATATGTAATCAGTTTTTAAAAATATCACATTAACTCATAGATTTAAAAATATTTGATGGTTTTCAGTTAATTGAAATAATTATCCTTAGTGAACTCAAATTTGTGCCATCTTTCATCAGTGGGAGCCTTTTAGGTTGGTTTGGGGGTCTTTTTGACATGAAAGTAGTAATCTTTGAGAACTTCTTTGATATCTGGTATGACAAAATATTCTAAACTCCACTTAAACCTTTCCTGCCCAGTCCTGGAATCAGTATGTTTCTGAAAAGCCCTTTCTTTTTTTAGTGGGAAATGGTTTCACAAGAACACAATCTGGGTACTAGGAAGATACGCTGTCATTGCTACTGGGTTAATCACTGTTCTTAGGTCTTTTCAGTGGGAAGAACTAGGATATAAATACTATAGGGTTCTTATGCAACCTCTTCTATATATGTTTATTCTTAGATATTTATTCCATACTGAGAATCTTGGTTCTCAAGGACACAGGAGATGATGGAATTGGAATATTCTATAACTATCCATTTACTTTATCCCATAATATACGCACAGAAAACATTACTAATACTACCCCTGCCCACATATGATTAAAGAGCTAACAATTTCATTTTATATGTGGTCCCTCTATTCTTTTCTCATTTTTAAATAATTGTGCTGTATTTATATCATCAGAGCAAATAAACCTATTATGCTCCCCAACCAGTGAATGCTCATTTAGTCTTAGTTCTACACATAATTGTGTTTAATGTTTGCTACTACAGGTGGTCCATGACTAATGATGGTTTGACTTATGCTTTTTCTACTTTATGATGATACAAGATTGATATGTATTCAGTAGAAACTGTACTTTGAATTTTGAATTTAGATCTTTTTCTGGGCTGTTGATATGTGGTTTAGTATTATCTCGAGATTCTGGGTAGGTGCTCAGCCATGCAATTACAAGGGTAAACAACTGATACTCCAAAGTGTACTGTGTTGCCAGTCCAGCGTTTTTTGGATATTGTGTCTTTTGTTTTCACATCCATCATGTTTACAAAATGCCCATTTTTGAGTTATGGTATTTTCAACTTACAATGGGTCTATCAGGGAAGTAAGTAGAGGAGCATCTGTAGTTCTTATGTCTGCTCATTCATATGGCTGGTTTAGAGCTCATTGTCTAGTGCATTTCTCAGAATGTGTTCATGGAATCAATATTCTTTGCATGCATCCATGCTTATAACAGTTTGTACCTTTTATACTTGAAAGTCAGTTTTTCTAGATATAAAAATCTTTGATTCACATATTTTTCCTTGAGTGTATTAAAATGCTACACACATCATTTTCTTCCAGCATAAACCATTGTTGTTAAAGGGTCCAATGGTAACTCAGTTTTCATTTTATTAAGTCAGTTGCTCTTTTTGTCTAGAAATTCAAAGTGTTTTTTAAAAAATTCTTTAAAGTCTTGTAATTTTACCAGAATATGCCCTGATGTTGATTGCTTTGGGTCAATTTCTCAGGTACATGGTGTGTTTACATGGTATGTTCTTCCACTATGTAGCTCCAACTCAACTTTTTATTTCAGGAAAGTTTAAAAAAATTCATTGTTTTTCTTACTTTTTCTGTTCCATTGATTTTCTTCTGAAGGGACTTCTATTATCTGTATGTCTAATGTTCTTGGTCTGTTTTTGATATTTGTCAATTTCTCTTTAATTCTTTCTAACTCTTGATTTATGTTCTCTGTTTTCTCTCTCTCTCTCTCTCTCTCTCTCTCTTTCTCTGTCTCTTTTAAGAGATAGGGTCTAGCTCTGTTGCCCAGGCTGGAGTGCAGTGGTGTGATCATAACTCATTATTATAACTCATTATCATTACCATCACCACCACCATCACCATTACTATCACTACCACTACCACTGCCATCACCATCATTACCACCACCATCATTACCACCATCACCATCACTATCATCACTGTTACCACCATCACCATCACCACCACCACCACCACCATCACTATCACAACCGCCACTGCCACCCGTTACCATCACCACCACCACCATTATGATCATCACCACCACCACCACATCACCACCACCACCATCACCACCACCATCATCACATCACCACCACCACCATCACAATCACCACTGCCATTACTGTTACCATCACTGTCACCACCATCACCATCATCACTGCCACGACCATCACCACCACCATCACCATTACTATCACTACCACTACCACTGCCATCACCATCACTACCACCACCATCACTACCAACACCATCACCATCATCACCATCACCATCACTATCATCACCATCACTGCCATCATTATCACCAACACACCAACATCACCACTATGGTCACCACCACCATCAGTAACATTAATTCTCACCTTGATGATCACAGTGTCTTCCAAACTAGCCTCTCTGCTTCTAGTTTCTCATTTTCTCCAATCTTTCCTATGTTTTTTTTGCCAGATTAATTATCCTACATCAAAGTTAGATTCATATCTCTTGCTTGCTTAAAAGTCAAAGTTTTCTTTTTTTTTTTTTTTCTTTTTTCTTTTCTTTTAATTGAGAAAGAGTCTTACTAAGTCACCCAGGCTGGAGTGCAGTGACATGATCTCGGTTCACTGCAACCTTCGCCTCCCAGTTTCAAGTGATTCTCTCGCCTCAGCCTCCAGAGTAGCTGGGATCACAGGTGTGTGCCACCATGTCAGGCTTACTTCTGTATTTTTACTAGATACAGGGTTTCACCATGTTGGCCAGGCTGATCTTGAACTCCTGATCTCAAGTGAATTTCCAAGGACCCTCTTCATTGTGCTTTATCCACCTATACAGGGCCCCACCTCCTGGCAGACCATTGATACCGGGGGCTTACTGTGGCTGAACACATGGCATGCTCTTTGCACCACTTGACTGGACCTCCTGTCTGAGGACCCAATGGTCTCCTGGGTGAGCGACTGCCTCCCTAACTCACGCCCTCTCAGTTCTCGCTAACCTTCCTGCCACTAATGGCTCCTGACCACTGCTGCCCTGACGGCCCTCACCTGGCTGATGGTGCTCATGGCTCGCATGTAGCTCTCATTCCTGGAGCGGAACTTTGGTGATGTGAGCAAGCCTGCAGGGTCGAGGCTGTCCAGGCTCCGGTTGATGGAGACTTCACTCACTGCCCTCAGGTAACTATGACTCCGGATCTGGAGTTTGGGTGAGTGTTCATTGGAGATTCTGGAAGGGAACAATGGAAAATGTACATTAGTCACATTCCAAAATGCAGGAAACAATAAGATATGGCACTACTGTCATTTATGCGGCACCCTAAATACTGGGACAAATGACATAGATGCCCTTCTATGATTGCTAAACTCCCCCACAGTGTCTCAGAAGGAAGAACTTTTGACAGGAAATCATCAAGATCTGATGACATTAGAGAGCAATTAACATTCTCTTCAACCATGAACTAATTGCCTCATTCACATTTTCCTAGCCACCCTAGGAAGCAGATAATAAGCAGCAATTGTCCTGCCCTGGAATTCTGACTTGTGTAATTTGTAAAGCTTTTCTTTGTACCTATTTCTCTCTTGTGGTCATCTTTTTGTGTTTGGACAGTAAGTTTTAACAGTAAGTGGGTATATATCTATATCTACATTTTTATCTATCCATTTTCCTTCCTCCCTTCCTTCCTTCCCTCCTTCCTTCCTCCCTTCCTTCCCTCCCTCCTTCCTTCCTCCCTCCCTCCCTTCCTTCCTCCCTCCCTCCCTTCCTTCCTCCCTCCCTCCCTTCCTTCCTTCCTCCCTCCCTCCCTTCCTCCCTCCCTCCCTTCCTTCCTTCTATCCAATCTTTAACTCTCTAACAGAGTTGAGATTGAACTTCGTGAACAGACCTTACACCTTAGCCATTAAAAAGGCATACCTCTCAATCTTTATATGTAAACACAAGTCACTACACACTTTGTACTCTTTGGATTTATTCTAGGATGCATTGTAAAATTATAAAAGTAGAAAATGCTAATTGCAAATAGACAAGCTATACAGATGTGCACAAAGTGGAAGGCGGGTCCCCCTGTCTCTCCTTGTTCCTGTATGTAGAATTACATACCCTTAAAAGAACTACTCGGCCGGGCGCGGTGGCTCAAGCCTGTAATCCCAGCACTTTGGGAGGCCGAGATGGGCGGATCACGAGGTCAGGAGATCGAGAGACGATCCCGGCTAACACGGTGAAACCCCGTCTCTACTAAAAAATACAAAAAAATAGCCGGGCGAGGTGGCGGGCGCCTGTAGTCCCAGCTACTCGGGAGGCTGAGGCAGGAGAATGGCGTAAACCCGGGAGGCGGAGCTTGCAGTGAGCTGAGATCCGGCCACTGCACTCCAGCCTGGGTGACAGAGCAAGACTCCGTCTCAAAAAAAAAAAAACAAAACAAAAACAAACAAACAAACAAACAAAAAAAGAACTACTCATAGCAGTTTGGGGTATATTCTTCCTCAGTCTTTCTATTCATATATAATCAACTTAATGTTCATTATTTTATTTTATTTTTTGAGACAGAGTCTCGCTCTGTCATACAGGCTGGAGTGCAGTGGTGAGATCTTGGCTCACTGCAGCCTCTGCCTCCTGGGTTCAAGCAATTCTCGTGCCTCAGCCCCTGAATAGCTGAAACAACAGGCACATGCCACCATGACCGGCTAATTTTTGTACTTTTTGTAGATGGGGTTTTTCTGTATTGGCCAGGTTGGTCTTGAACTCCTGGCCTCAAGTAACGTGCCTGCCTTGGCCTCCCAAAGTGTTGGGATTAAAGGTATGCGACACTGTGCCCGGCCAATGTTAGTCATTTTTAAAGTTTGTTTTCACATGGGATTAGTGTGATTTTTCTTTCTTTATTAGATTTCTTTAATTTTGGCTGTAACATTGTTCCTAATTAAATAAATTAAAGTTGATAGGGAAAAAGATATATGCCTCCACAGCTGCTATTATTTATCATCCTAGCCAGTGAAATTAGAAAATTTTAAAAAATAAGTAATATAAATATTTTAAAGAGATAAGTTTTGAGTATTTATAGATTATGCAATCAATTATCTGTAAATTAAGAGAAAATCAACTGAAAGACCATGAGCACTTTTAAGGGAAATCCTCAAGGCAGCTAGATATAAGGTAGCAATACATAAATTAACAGCTTTTCCATGTAATATCAAATAAAATTTTAATGAAAAAATTCCCTTTAAAATTGCAAAACAAAGAATACACAGAAATTACAAAAAAGAAATGCATCGGAATTTTATGAAGAAAATGATAAAATTTATGGAAGGCAATAAATAAGTGCTAAATTAATGCGAAAAACCTCCACAACAAGTTTCCTGTAAAAAAACTTAAATTTTTCCTAAATTTATCTATAAATTTAAGGTAATTGCAACAAAAATCTCCATATAAATTTTACCTGTTTTCTATTTTTGAGATGGAGTTTCACTCTGTCGCCCAGGCTGGAGTGCAGTGGTGTGATCTCGGCTCACTGCAACCTCCACCTCCTGGGTTCAAGCGATTCTCCTGCCTCAGCCTCCCGAGTAGCTGGGATGACATGCGCACGCCACCACGGCTGGCTAATTTTTGTATTTTATTAAAGATGGGTTTCACCATGTTGGCCCATCTGCTCTCAAACTCCTGACCTCAAGTGATCTGCCCACCTTGGCCTCCCAAATTGTTGGGATTACAGGCATAAGCCACTGCCCCATAAATCTCCATAGAAATTTTACTCAAATCTAACAAACTCATTTTAAAGTTTATATGAGGTTCAGAGCAGCATTATTCATAACAGACAAAAGGTGGAAGCAACTCAAATGTCTATCTAATGCTGAATCGATGAAATGTGGTAAAAGAACTATTTGGCTAAGAAAAGGAATGAAGTATTGATACATGCTACAATATAGATCTTTGAGAGCATCATGCTAAGTGAAAGAAGCCACATATTGCAAAAGATCACGTATTACATGATTGCACTTACATGAAATGTCCAGAATAGGCAAATTGCTAAACACAGAAAGTAGATGAGTGGTTGACTAGAGCTCGGTGGGGAAAGCACAGGAAGATGGTGGCATTAGAAAGTGATGTCTAAAGAGTATGGAGTTTCTCTTTGCAGTGATAAAAAGGTTCTAAAATTAGTTATAGTGTCGGTTGCACAACTCTGTGAATATGCCAAAATCATTAAATTGTACACTTGAAAAGGGTGAATTATATGGTACGTGTATTATATTTCAACAAAACTGTTGTAAAAAATTACGTGAGTCCTCAAAATAATCAGATTTTCTTACGAAGGGAGTTTAGAGGGTAGACTAAACTGGGCAACACTAGAGAAAGCCAGTCAAGGTGGCTGCAATGTTGCTATAATCTAAACAAGGGAAAAGGGCTCAGTTAAGTATTAGTGGTAGTAGAGAGGAGAGACAGATTTGAGAATCCACATGAAAATTAAATGCAGATGATGAGTAAGGAGGTCTAAAGGTTCTAAGAAGAGCCAGAAAATAAAAATAAATAAAAAAACAAGGGGAGGAATGCCCTTTATCAGATCTAAGCTATATTTCATATTTTATTTTTATTTATTTTTTGAGATGGAGTCTCACTTTATCGCCCAAGCTGGAGTGCAGTGGTGTGATCTCAGCTCACTGCAATCTCTGCCTCCTGGGTTCAAGTGATTCTCCTGCCTCAGCCTCCAGAGCAGCTGGGATTACAGGCACACACCACCAAGCCCAGCTAATTTTTGTATTTTTGTAGAGAAGGGGTTTCACCATGTTGGCCAGGCTGGTCTCGAACTCCTGACCTCAAGTGATCTGCCCGCCTCGGCCTCCCGAAGTGCTGGGATTACAGGCGTTCGCCACCACACCTGGCCTCGGCTATACTTTATAGCTGCAATGATGAAAAAGGGTCATGTTGGTAAAGGAAATCGGTAGAATAAAATAAGGACTCCAGAAACAGGACTAAGTATGTATTTGAATATAATATATTGCAAACGTGGCAGTTGGAATAGGCAAGGAAAAGATCAAGTATTTAATAATGGAGTTAGACCCTTTTTGCATCCACTTGGGGAAAAATGAATTCCTACTAAGCATATAGATTAAAAATAATATTTTAAAAATGTAAAGTTCTCCAGTAAAATATAGATTATATTTTATAATCTCAATTTCCATACTTAAACAATTTAAAGAGAAATTTATCAACGTTTTATGAATTAAAAAAAAACCTATAAAGCCTTATGGAAGGCAATAAGGAAGACCTAAAGAAATGCAAAGCAATGTGGTAGAGAAAGACTTTAGAAGCATCGTGGTAAACTTAGACGCCATAAAGAGAAAGGTTAATGAATGGAAGTACATAAAAATTTAACACTTTTGTTCAGCCAAAGATCCTGTCAACGATGTTAAGAAAAATAGTCATTGAGTATGAGAACAGATTTGCAACACTAAGCAGCAAAAAGGGTTCACATGCATAATATTTAAATTAGTAAGATGAATAAAAAATATGCAATCAACACAATGAAAAATGGTCAAAGCCTATAAAGAGGGAATCATAAGAAAAGAAATATGTAAGTTCACAGGAAAGTAACTTTATATATCACCAAGCATATGACAAAATGCTCGATCTCACTAGTAATTAGAGAAATGTGGATTTTAAAAAACATACATTTACACATTACGTTCATGTACATCCATCTCGATGTCCTCAAATTGTAAACATATTCCCTATATTCTAAGTATCCTCTTAGTGGCAATGTATACGATTGCATCTATTCTTAAAGCTTGTATGGAATTACTTACATATAACAGCCCAAAACTATTCTTAGTAATACTAAACCCTGAGAATGTGATAAGCAACCACTTTTTGCAGCTGCACTGAGGGAGAAACCAAATTAAGACAGATCTAGAATATAACATCAACAGTAAATCTCTTATTGCATTTTACTGTTACAAAAGATAAACTAGGCCAGGTGCGGTGTGGCTCACACCTGTAATCCTAGCACTTTGGGAGGCTTAGGTGGAAGGATCACTTGAGCCCAGACCAGCCTGGGAAACACAGTGAGGCCCTGTCTCTATATTTTAATATAAAAAAAGTAAAAGAAAAAAAACTGTTCTAGAAATGTGCCCTTTAGATCCTTCAAGTAGTGGTCAAACATGAAAATAGCTTTGCCAGGTCAAGGTAATATTTTCCATGTGTTATGTGCTATTTTGGTGATTCTGACTGCGTCGCTTTATAACACCAATGCCCAAAATTTCAACCAACAAACTGAAAAATTCATTTTCCTTTTAAGATCTTTTTTTTCTTTTAAGAAAAAGAGAGCCATAGCTGGAAGCATTCATAAACTAAAGTTCACTTCTCCTTAGAACTTGCGCATTAGATGACAAATGTGTTTCTTTGGCTGTTTTGCAACCTGACCCAGAGCAATGATATTGCCAACATAAATGATGATGCCATTGCAAATGTTATCAGGGCAGTGACGGGAGTGGCTGTTTCATAAACGGTGTACATTCAAAGAAGAAGTGAAAGTCCAGCATTTTGAAAAATGAGCGTCTGCTGGCTGAGATGGGGAAACGAGGCATCATTGCAACAATCATTCACTCTGGCCACTCGTCATGAAATAAGGCATAATTCCCAAATTTCAAAGTGAAACATCATTCAGAAGGAATTGAATAGTTCTTCTTTGGTGAGTCATTCCTGATAAAACAATGCATACATTAATAACACACAAAATGTAAGGAAAGGAACTATTTTATCTCGTCCACTTACAGAACAGAGCCTTCTGCTATCAATATAAAGGTTACTATATGCCCATGTGCTCCGGATGCAGAAACACTCATTAAAGAAACACCAAAATAGTATATCGATGACTTTATCTTCACCTCAAAAGAAAGCTGATCTGCTCAGAAGAAAGAGTGTGCATATTCAGAAACATTAACTCTCTCATGTTAGATGAATTATTTTCAACATTGGTCTAACAAAATGATGCTCTTCTTTTCCCACTCTTCTTCCTAAATTACTTATGCTAAGTTAACTTTTTCTAGCTTATTAGAACTAAAGTGAGATCTTGATTTTGTTGGGCTGGTAGGTCCCATTCATTATCATGTCTTTAAAGTACAAGCAATGATGGGAAGTTCTTAGGTGACAGTGAGCCAACCATACAAACAAGCTTGACCCTTTGTATATGGAAGGCTGCCATTGCAAAGAAGAGCATATGCAGTAATCGTCAGACCACAAAGCTTTAAACCAATGTCTCAAAAGACAAAATGACTAACTTTGTAACATATTACTGAAAATAACTTCAGATGGTTGCGATGTTTTTTTCCCCCAAAGAAGGAAATGCTTCCAGGTTATTGAATCCAGTGGGAGAATCTTTGGAGGTGATGGACCATCTTATGGAGCCATCTGCACCTTAAGTTTTGTTCATTTTCATGTTGTCTTCTCTCTGACTTACAAAAGTATTGGAATATAAGGCTCTTCCATGGGACCCAGAGGAAACATCTTATGGCCTCAGGAGGTTAATCTAACTTTACTGTATTTCAAAAATGAAAGTATTTGGCCTTGGTCATGACACTTTTATCAAATCATACTCATAAACATTAATGGCTTGAACTGAGAGGCTTTGATCCCTTGGGCTTTGGTGTGGAAAATGGTACTTAGTAGGTGACAGTTCTCTGTTTAGTTTCAGGGAATCCAACACGGGGCATTTTACTAGTCAATCTGCTTTGGTAAAACGAAGCCTTTCTTTTCAGTAACCTTAACTATAATGGCTTTATAATCCGTATAGAAGTATAACTTTCATTAAAGTTGTTTACTTTTGTAGTTGCCTCTTGAGTTATTTCTACTTTATAATAATACCTGACATTTGTTACCATTTATCCAATGCCTGGCTACCGTTAATACTACCTTATAGATAAAGAAACTGTGACTTTGAAAGATCACATCGTGTTGAAGGTAATTCCAATGGAAGCTTGGCCTGTTAACTTCCACATTCCTATTTTGTCTTCTCCTCCTCCTCCTCCTCCCCCTCCTCCTCCTGCCCCTCCTCCTCCTCCTTTTTTTTTTTTTTTTTGGACAGAGTCTTACTCTGTTGCCCAGACTGGAGTGCAGTGGTGCAGTCTCAGCTCACTGCAACCTCTGCTTCCTGGGTTAAAGTGATTCTCCTGCCTCAGCCTCCCAAGTAGCTGGGATTACAGGCGGGTGCCACCACGCCCAGCTAATTTTTTTGGTATTTTTAGTAGAGAGGGGGTTTCACCATTTTGGTCAGGCTGGTCTTGAACTCATGACCTCAAGTGATCTGCCTGCCTGGGACTCCCAAAGTGCTGGGATTATAGGGGTGAGGCACTGCACCTGGTCAACATCTATTCTATTTCTTGGGGAATCCAGCCTGGATTCTCATTTGGGTTCTCCTTCCTCCAACTTGCCCTTACATGCTTTTATTCCCTAATACTTTATAATTGTTTCTATTCTGTTTTTATTGTACATTCTGTTTATGGACAATCTCATCTCCTCAAAGGCTTCTATTACCAACTTTATGCTAGCCACTCCCAAATCTATCTGTAGTCTAGAGATCTCCTAAACTTCAAAACTGAAGTTTTAAGTAACTACTGTACATTTCTATCCAGATGTTCCATAAGTACCAAAAAATTGTCATGAACCCCAAATGAACACATACCTTTCTCCTCAAATTTTCTTATTTTTTTAATCCACACTGAGATGAATACCCAGTCAACTAACCTAGAAATCCAGAAATTTATCCTCTTTTGTTAACTGTCTAAATCCAGTCGATCATCATATTTTCTTGTTTCTACTTCCTATATACATTTAAATTTGGTTTCTTTTCTCTCTTTCCTTGTTTCCAACTTTTTGGATTTGGGGGTACATGTGCAGGTTTACTACATGAGTATATTGTGTGTGATACTGAGGTTTTGGGGTATGATTGATCTTATCACCCAGGTAGTAAGCGAAGTACCCAATAGTTAGTCTTTTGACCCTTGTCCCCCTCCCTCCATCCCCTCTCTAGTAATCCCCAGAGTCTGTTGTTGCCATCTTTATGTCTGTGTGTACCCACTGTTTAGCTCCCATTTATAAGTGAGAACATGTGGCATTGGGTTTTTGGTTCCTGTGTTAATTTGCTTCAGATACTGGCTTCCAGCTGCACCCATGTTGCTGTGAAGGACATGATCGCATTGTTTGTTATGGCTGTGTAGTATTCCATGGTGTGTATGCACCATATTTCTTTATCCAATCCACTGCTGATGGGCATCTAGGTTGATTCCATGTCTTTGCTATTGTGAACAGTGCTGTAATAAACATACACATGCATGTGTCCTTTTGGTAGAAGGATTTATTTTCCTTTTGATATCTACCTGGTAGTGGGATTGCTGGGTCAAATGGTAGTTCCATATTCAGTTCTTGCCTCTCTCTCCTTCAGTACTTCTTGCTCTACTGCTTTCTCAGTCCAGGCTTCACCTTGATTCTACTAACCATGCTCCTATCACAAGTCTTGTACCCTTGAATGCATTTCTCTTGTCCTGCTAGTTACTTCGACGCTCTCTTCCGTAGGCTCCTTGGGTGAATCCTGTTAACCACAGGAGAGACTCTAAACTCTTTACCTGCTTTCCAGTCTCCTCGTTGGCTGTTTCCCCACATGATCATGCACGCCCTCGCAAGCTTCATCTTTGCACACGCTGTTTCTATGGCTTGGAATGCTCTCCTTTCTCCACTTTCCACCCACCAAACTCTTCAACTCATTTCAGCAGGTCACTCGGTGTTAGAACCTCTATTTAGGTCATTTTCCTTCAGAAGGCCTCCTTTGTTCTTCCCAGACTAAAGTCCTCCATCTGTACCCCTCCAGTGGCTTTTATACTTCTCTGTTACACACTGTTTCCATTGCTGTAATTATTATTATTATTATTTTGAGACGGAGTCTCGCTCTGTCGCCCAGGCTGGAGTGCAGCGGCCGGATCTCAGCTCACTGCAAGCTCCGCCTCCCGGGTTCACGCCATTCTCCTGCCTCAGCCTCCCGAGTAGCTGGGACTACAGGCGCCCGCCACCTCGCCCGGCTAGTTTTTTGTATTTTTTTTTTTAGTAGAGACGGGGTTTCACCGTGTTAGCCAGGATGGTCTCAATCTCCTGACTTCGTGATCCGCCCGTCTCGGCCTCCCAAAGTGCTGGGATTACAGGCTTGAGCCACCGCGCCCGGCCGCATTGCTGTAATTATTAATATTTGGTTACACGTTTGTGTACTCTTCAGATTTTTGAGCTCTTAGAAGCAGAATCAATATTTCATTCATTTTTGTTACACAGTGGTACACTGGCACTTAAATGTTTTACTTTAATTACCACTAATAACCCCTAACACTTGAGTGCTTTCTTTATGCCAGGCACTGTCTTTAAATCATCTCATGAAATGGATGAGTAAATAAATAAATGAGGAGGGTAACTCAGTTGATCATTATTCTAGACCTAAAATAGTTTGCTGTAAAAATTTTTTCTTTTCCTTTCTTTTTTCTTTTTGAGTCAGGGTCTCACTCTGCTGCCCAGGCTGGAGTGCAATGGTGCAATCACAGCTCACTGAGGCCTCGAACTCCTGGGCTCAAGCAATCCTCCCACTTCAGTCTCCTGAGTAGCTGGGACCACAGGTGTGTGTCACTACACCTGGCTAATTAAATTTTTTTTGTTTTTATGTTGCCCTGGCTGGTCTCGAACTCCTGGTCCCAAGTGATCCTCCTGTGCCCCGAAAAATTTTTATTTTTTAACTTATAAAGACCTCGTAAAGCTTTTTTTTTTTTTTTTTTTTTGAGATGGCGTCTCACTCTGTTGCCCAGGCTGGAGTGCAGTGGCACGATCTTGGCTCACTGCAACCTCTGCCTCCCAGGTTCAAGTGATTCTTCTGCCTCAGCCTCCCGAGTAGCTGGGACTACAGGCGTGTGCCACCATGCCTGGATAATTTTTGTATTTTTAGTAGAGATGTGGTTTCACCATATTGGCCAGGCTGGTCTCCTGACCTCGTGATCTGTCTACCTCGGCCTCTCAAAGTGCTGGGATTACAGGTGTGAACCACTGTGCCTGGCCTTCTTCTTCTTCTTTTTTTTTTTTTTAAATGAGACGGAGTGTTACTCTGTCACCCAGGCCAGAGTGCAGTGGCACGATCTTGACTCACTGCCACCTCTGCTGCCCAGGTTCAAGTGATTCTCCTACCTCAACCTCCTAAGTAGCTGGGATTACAAGCATGCGCCACCACACCCAGCTAATTTTTGTATTTTTAGTGGAGACAGGGTTTCATCATGTTGGCCAGGCTGGTCTCGAACTCCGGACTTCAAGTGATCCGCCTGCCTCAGCCTCCCAAAGGGTTGAGATTACAGGTGTGAGCCACCACGGCCAACTCATAAAGTTTTATTGTGATATAATTTATATACAGTACCATAAAAGTCACCCTTTTCAGTGATTTTTAGTATATTCATAGAATTATGCAACCATAATTACTACTGAATTCTAGAACATTTTCATTATCCCCCCTCCAATCTTATACCTATTATAGTCACTCTCCATTCTTCCCTAGCCCAAATCCCTCATCTACCCCTTGTCTCTATGCCTTTGCCTGTTCCGGACACTTCACATACATGGAATCATACAATCTGTGGCTTTTGGTATCTGTCTTCTTTAACTTAGCATGATATTTTCTTTCTTCCCTCCCTCCCACCCGCCCTCCTTCCCTGCCTTCCTTCCTTCCCTCCCTCCCTCTCTCTCTCTTTCTTCTCTCTTTCTCTTTCTTTCTTCTCTCTCTCTCCCCCCCCCCTCCCCCTACCTCTCTCTTTGTCTCTTTCTTTCTTTTTTGAGATGGGTTCTTACTCTGCTGCCCAGGAGTGCAGTGGCATGACCACAGCTCACTGCAGCTTCCAACTCCTGAGCTTAAACAATCCTCCTACCTCAGCTCCCATGTAGTTGGGACTACATGTAGGTGCAAGCCACTGCACCCATCCCTAGCATGATGTTTTCAAGGTTCATTCATGTTGTAGCGTGTATCAGTACTTCATTCCTTTATATAGCTGAATAGTGTTGCACTGTATGAATATATATAACAATCTGTCCATTCATCAGTTGATGGACAGTTGACTTGTTTTTATTTTTTGGCTATTATGAATAATGCTGTAATAAAAAATCATGTATAAGTTTTTGTGTCAGCACATAAAAATTTTATAGGAAAACATTTGAGATAAATGAGCAAGAAATTTTACATTGGGGGGTGGGACTTCTGGAATGACAGAGAGGAATTAGGTTAACATATTGGCAAAACTATTAAAATCAACCATTCCTGAACTAAGTAACCAAAGGCAGAGAACAAACAAACTCATTTATCCAAGAAAAACTACTGATTTTAGATAAAAACAATGGGGTCTTTGGAGATTTAACTTGGGGATATGCACATTCCCCTGCCCCCCAGCTCTGGCATACTAGCTGTGAACAGATGGCAGCCTTGCAGCCAACAGAGGGGACACACCCTTTTGGAGTGCTGTTGAAACCACCATCTCCAGTGAACAGTTAATATTTTTACTGGTCTCACAGCTCCCCTCTAAGCAGATCCCGGGGCATTGGAACTATTTGATCTGACTGGAAGCTCTGTTCTGTGGAAAAGCCCTATCCCCAGGTTGTTATTGAAAACAATAGCCTGAAATGGTTAACATTGTAGCTATTTAAGGCTGCAGTTTCCCTTGGGGCATACAAGAACTTGACCCAAAATTTCAAAGAAATTATTGGCCAAAATTATTTACAGACTATTTTTATTTACAGACTCAGGGTCTAACTCAAAGCCACTTTCTGTCTGAAGCTCTCCCTAATGCCTGCACTCCAAATGAGTCTCTTTTTTGTCTACCCTCTCATGGTTGCTTTCTTGCACATCTATTATAAGCTTAACATGGATTATATTGAACTCAGTTCTGCATGTTCATCTTAACCTGGAGATGTGTAATTCTCAAGGGCAGGAATCACATGTCCTCCATAACATCCAGCATAAGCGTCATGCATAGTTGGATTAGTCATGCATATGATTCATGCATATGTCTCATCCAGCATAAGCGTCATGCATAGTAGGATTGCAGATGCCCGACTTTCCTTCCTTTGTTCCAGATATTTGCACTGCCAGCCAGAGTCCTTTTTCAAATTTTACTCCTTTTGCAACAACACAGTTTTCCTTAAACGTTAATTTTCCTTCTGTTTCTTAGGAGAGTAACTTCATAAAGGGATCCATTTCACCAACCAACGTGCCCCATCCGAAGAGCTCAGTTTACACACAGGGACAACTTCTAAAGTTTAAAATACAAATTAGAGGAACAAACTCCTATGGACCCCTTCTATATTCTTGTTCTTTCTCCACAAAGGTTTGACACGGGGGCATAAATGTCAGCATTATCTCTGGGAGACATTGCTATTGTGAAGAGCTGTAGACTTTCGTATCTCCTAGAAGCTCAGGGTTCAGGGTAGGGTGAAAGGGAGTTGAGAGAATAATCACGTGGATTCAGTTGATGCTGCAACTTATTGTTTGCTCCATCTATATTGCTCTGCCAAAAAAAAAACAACCTCATTTGGTTGGGGATTTCTGAATGTTCAACACTGTTCAAAAGCCACAGTCTCACTATGCGCAAAGCCAAATGCTAGAAGCTGGGATAACCCATTTTAGTTATCAAGTTGGCTTTATCCAAAATGAAGGTATTGTCCTTTCCATAATAATTCATCAGATGTAGAAACTATCAACATAAAATGCAATTCTTTCAGTGTGCCAAATATGTTTATCTATCATATTTAGACTCTTGTGGCACTTGGAACTCAAACGCTCTTTCCTCAATTATCAAGGCTGTGCAACATTAGATTTAAAGCAATACAAAACGAATGCCGACTACACATGATGCTTATGCTGGATGTTATGGAGGACATGTGATTCCTGCCCTTGAGAATTTCACATCTCCAGGGTAAGATGAGCATGCAGAACTAACTTCAATATAATCCATGTTAAGCTTATAACGACGTGCAAGAAAGCAACCATAAGAGGGTAGACAAAGAAGAGACTCATTTGGAGTGCAGGCATTAGGGAGAGCTTCAGACAGAAAGTGGCTTTGATTTAGACCCTGAGTGGTAAGACGGTCATCAGGTAAAAATGAGTCAGACACAGTCATTCCAGATCCAGGGAGCTGCAAGGGCAAAAGCCTGGAGGCAGAGGTACAGGCAGCGGCTGGGTGCCAGACACTCAGGTTGCCGGCATATCCAGGGCTGAGCCTGTTCTGGTCAGAGGCCTATTGAAGTGTGGTGTAATGCTCTGCTGGTGAGTTTCTTCATCAAGACATGGCCTTCCCGAGGGCAGTGACCATGGTCGGCATCATAGGAATACATCGTTGTATTCCCCAATGTCAGCAAAGTGTCCGACATGTATTAGGTCTCCTTATACGTTTATTATATAAGTGTGTGTGGCGCAGGGGTGGTAGGTTGTGAAGCCTGGCCAAGACGTGGTGACACGATGCCCAGTGAGACTGTGATGAGCGCCTGGAGAAAATCAGGGAACTGTGGAAGGAAGACAGGAGGAGTGGCATAGGGCCGATCCAAGAAGAAGCAGTTGAAAGGACAGATCTGCTGAGCTCTGCTCCTGGGTGACAGGAGGCAAGTGACGACACCTTTTACCTGGTATCTAGAGTGCAGTCAGGCCCAGGGGAATTAGTTTCTTTTTTTGGGAGCAGTAAGGAAATAATCTATCTTAATACTTCAATGTTCCTAGCAGAGTTTTATTGCCAGCTGGCTGGGGATACAGCAGGCAGTACAGAAAGAATTGTTTCCAAAGCATGCCGGGCAGGAGTTCGGGGCTACGGCCTGCTTTCGTGATTGCGGGAGGTCTGTGTGAGAATGCAGTGCATACACATTTGGGCAAATCACTGTCCAGAACTGAACAGCAACTAAAGCTAAGTGGGGCACCTCCTCCTTCTGGTCCAGGGCTGCCAGTTTTATAAAAACAATACTTATGCATTGCCTCAAAATAACTCCTGCAATTACCTTTGCTTAATTTCCATTTGTGGAGGACCAAATTGATCGCCACATCAATTACAACAATCCAGAGAAAAATGTGATTTTCTGTGGGGGGTGGTTCCCTTTAGCATAAATAGTTTTACAGCAGGAAGTCTGTGTTGGTGGATTTGGCTCTTCAATTCGTTGAACCTTGGTTCATCAGTCTCAGTTTTGGTTGGGCCCATGGCACTGTGCAAGCCACAGCTTCCTCTTTAAAACAGAGCTAACAATATTCACCTTATGGAATTGTGTGAATTTACTGCATAATAAACATCTGTCTGTTTCTGTCTTTCTCGTGCTCCCCCTTCATTGTGGCAAAATACACATAATATAAAATCCACTGAATTCACCATTTTAGGGGTACAGTTCGGTGGCATTAAGGATAGTCACATTTTTGCACAACCACTGCCACTGTCCAACTCCAAAAGTTTTTTCTTATCCCAAACTGAGACTCTGTACCCATTAGACACTAACTCCCCATTTCCCTCCCTCCCCCTTAGCAACCAACATTCTACTTTTTGTATCTATGAATTTGGTCACTCTAGGTACCTCATATAAGTGGAATCATACAAAATTTGTCCTTTTGTGACTGTCTCATATTTCTCTTGGCATAATGTCTTCAAGGTTCATCCACATTGTCGTGTGTGACAGGATTTCCTTCCTCCAAGGCTGAATCATACTGTATTGAATGTGATGTGGTTTATCCATTCCGCCATAGATGAACTTGGTTATTGTGAATAATGCTGCGATGAGTATGAGTGTAGAAATATCTGTTTCAGTCCCTTTCTTTCTTTCTTTTTTTTTTTTATAAGACGGAGTCTCACACTATTGCCCAGGCTGGAGTGCATCTCGGCTCACTGCAACCTCTGCCTCGCAGGTTCAAGCTATTTTCCTGCTTCAGCCTCCTGAGTAGCTGGGATTATAGGCACGTGACACCACGCCGGGCTAATTTTTGTATTTTTAGTAGAGACAGGGTTTCACCACGTTGGCTAGGCTGGTCTCGAACTCCTGACCTCGTGATCTGCCAGCCTCAGCCTCCCAAAGTGCTAGGATTACAGGCGTGAGCCACCGTGCCCGGCCTCAGTCCCTGCTTTCAATTTTTTCAGGTGTATACCCAGAAGTAGGAATCTCTCCTTAACAGAAGAACTTAATCTTTTCTATTTCATTTCTCAGTAATTTTGCTACCAACATTTGGGGACCAACATAATAAAAACAAACCATCATTTCCCTCAACCTGAGAAGGCACTTTGTTGATACTTCAGTGCCAGTTTTAAGGATGTTAAATAACATAGTAGTACTTCAAGGACTATTATGGCCATGGCTGAAAATAGAAAAATGATAGTTCTATTAGTTGGTGAAAAACAATAATAGAATTAAAACTCAGTATAATATTGTTGAGAATTCATCGTACTGCCAAGATTAAGGCATCCAGAAAAACAATTTCTTAAGCAGTTAGAGATTGCTGAAAGACTGTTGACAACAGTATCAGTTTATGAACCAGCAAGAAAAGAAATAACTTTATCACTAAGGAAGACGTAATGACAGTTTAAATTGTACCAGGCAGTAAAAAGCCCACAATGGTAATTCTTAGGAAGGGATGGAAGTATGACCTGCATGCTGCTTTGAGCTGAATGCAATGTGTTTCTTTCAACTTTAAGAGCAGATGTACTTACACAGATGTAAGCTGACACTGACAAATCGGCACAGTTAAAGCTAGTGTAAAAGTATTTTGATAGATTTTTTTTTCCACAAATTGCTTCATATTCTGACTTCACTTTAGGAATTACAAGAGCAAGTAAAGAGAGACTCTTAAATAATTATTTTAATGTTGGTTTTCTTCTCTTCTCTATTGTCAAATGCTCTATGTCTATCTAAACTCACTTGTCGGCTTGCTGAAAGGTCACAAAAAACGTATTCCTTCTATGTAATGGCCTTCAATGGTTCTGAAAACAGCAATCATGTTATCTGCCAAGCCTTCCTTTCTTTAGGTGACATGACCCTCTATTCCTCTCATGTCAACATTCCCAGGCTCTCCATAATCTTGATGACTCTTTTCTAAAGGCAGCTAAATTGTGAATTTCTCTTTGACAACAAGGCACCCCGAGTGATACTCCATCTTTCAAATGTGGCTGACAAGTGAGGAATACAGAATGGCCATTATCATCCACATTCTGCAGGAAATCCTGCTGGGATGCAGCCTGGGAAAGCTTTGGATTGCATGGTGTGATGGTTACTATTGAGTGCCAACTTGATTGGATTGAAGGATGCAAAGTATTGTTTCTGGGTGTGTTTGTGAGGGTGTTGCCAAAGGAGATTAACACTGGAGTCAGTGGACTGGGAAAGGCAGACCCACCCTTAATCTGGGTGGGCACCCTCTGATCAGCTGCCGGCACAGCCAGAATAAAAGCAGACAGAAGAACGTGGAAAGACTAGACTGGCTTAGTCTTCCAGCCTGTATCTTTCTCCTGTGCTGGCTGCTTCCTGCCCTTGAACGTCGGACTCCACGTTCTTCATCCTGGGACTCTTGGGCCTTCAACCACAGACTGAAGGCTGCACTGTTGGCTTCCTTACTTTTAAGATTTTGGGGGTTAGATCGTCTTCCTTGCTCCTCAGCGTGCAGACAGTTTGTTGTGGGACTTTACCTTGTGATCATGCGAGTCAATACTCTTTAATAAACTCCCCTGTATATATACATCTATCCTATTAGTTCTGTCCCTCTAAAGAACCCTGACTTATACACATGGCCTATAATCTCATTTTTGACTTCTGGTAAGCTCTTTTTGGGCGACTTTTGGATCTTCTTTATATCAAATGATGTTAAAGCATCCCAAATTTTGATCCTTTGCTTCAGTTAAAGGGAAATGAAAGGCCTATCCTTTTTTTATTTTTTATTTTTTTTTTGAGATGGAGTTTTACTCTTGTTGCCCAGGCTGGAGTGCAATGGCGTGATCTCATCTCAGTGCAACCTCCACCTCCCAGGTACAAGCAGTTCTCCTGTCTCAGCCTCCCAAGTAGCTCGGATTACAGGCATGCGCCACCACGCTTTTTTTTTTTGTATTTAGTACAGATGGGGTTTCACCACGCTAGTCAGGCTGGTTGCGAACTACTGACCTCGGGCGATTCACCTGCCTCGGCTTCCCAAAGTGCTGGGATCACAGGTGTGCAGCACTGCACCTGACCTATCCTGTCATTCGTATGCAATACATGCATATATCACCTATTCTTTCCAGTTTTGTGTAGCAGCAAATGTGATGAGGAAAGCAAAAATAACGAAACCACAATTTACTGAGTGTGTTACATGGCCCTATGCATTTGAGTGCTTATTTATCACACCAGTATTAAGGATTATTTAACAATTATGAAGTATTATTATACCTATTTTATAATGAAGAAGCTGAAGCTGACAAGTTTGTAAACTCAAAATTGAAAGCTGGTTCTAACTTCTGTAGTCTTAACCATCCTGTACCTTCCCATAAGCATGTCATCTATATCCTTACCCAAACACTAGCAAATTATTCACAAGGACTGGGCAAATCAGTAATCTCCTTTGGTAACACCAGTGATCAGTGAGTTGGCTCAGTCCATTAATAATGCAGCCTGTACTGAGAAGCCGATTAACCATCTATGTATGTTCCTATTACCCAGGCCTCTTGTTTGTTTGTTTTTCCTGCAAGGTAATTGTGATATACTGTTTCAAATGCTATCCTAAGTACAGTTACATTCCTCTGATACATCTCTCTCAGCTAAGACAAAGAGGGAAATACGGGTAGTTCTATATACCCCTTGTTAACATATCTATGCTGTTTTCCTATTTTCTACATCACCCCAAACCATCTATTTTAAAACTGATTTTAGAATTTTGCAAGACTCATATGAAGGTAAGTATTTGCAGTCTTAAAAAATCTTCCTTTGGGAAAGCGAGATGACATTTACTGTTTTCCTGGTACATTCCTCATGGTTCCCAAATTATCACCAATAGTAATTCCGCAATCATATCTGAGTTCCTTCAGATGGAAACAAAATTTTCATGGCTTTATATGACTTCTTATTTGCGGCAGTTATCTGGTTTTGGTTCTAGGTTGAGCTTATGTAAGTGGTGTCAACTTTGTCAGCTTGGAATTGGGCAGGAGATGAGAATCAGGGGCCATAGGGAAGAAGAGGGGTGAGAAAAGCAACCTTAGTAGATGCCAGAGGTGTAGTTGAGTCTGGGCACAGCCTCAATTTTGTTTGTGTGCATGGCTGTGCTTGTTGTATCTGTTCATGTAGGTGGTGGATGAACATTCCCTGGCTGCTTTGGAAGGCTCAGAATCTCCATGCACACTTGCAAACTTCTTTTTTTTTTTTTTTTTGAGACGGAGTCTCGCTCTGTCGCCAGGCTGGAGTGCAGTGGCGCGATCTCGGCTCACTGCAAGCTCCGCCTCCCAGGTTCACGCCATTCTCCTGCCTCAACCTCCCGAGTAGCTGGGACTACAGGCGCCCGCCACCACGCTCGACTAAATTTTGGATTTTTAGTAGAGACGGGGTTTCACCGTGTTAGCCAGGATGGTCTCCATCTGACCTCATGATCTGCCTGCCTTGGTCTCCCAAAGTGCTGGGATTACAGGCGTGAGCCACCGCGCCTGGCCCCACACTTGCGTGCTTTTAAGATTGTTACACTTCATTTAAACTGGTGAAATGATGATGTCATTAGATTCTGATAAATTATAATACCTACAGCCACCCTTAAAATCTGTACAAAGAGATATACTCGGGTGTGGTGACTCATGCCTGTAATCCCAGCACTTTGGGAGGCCGAGGCAGGTGGATCACCTGAGGTCAGGAGTTCGAGACCAGCCTGGCCAACATGGTGAAACCTCATCTCTAGTAAAAATACAAAAAAATTAGCCAGGTGTGGTGACGGGTGCCTGTAATCACAGCTACTCGGGAGGCTGAGACAGGAGAACTGCTTGAACCTGGGAGGCAGAGGTTGCAGTGAGCTGAGATCACACCATTGCACTCCAGCATGGGCAACAAGAGCAAAACTCTGTTTCAAAAGGAAAAAAAACAAAGAGATACACTAAAAAACACTACAAATAAAAACAGACTCCTGAAAAAATTAAGTATCACATTGGAAGGTGGGAAAAAGAAAATAGGGAAACAATAGACAAAATAAACGGAAAACAAAATAAAAAATGGCAGACATAAGCCCTAACATATCAATAATTGTGTTAAATGTAAAGAGCCTACATACATAAATTAAAAGGCAGAGATTTTCAGAGTGATTAAAAAATGTCTATAAGAAACTCACTTCAAATATAACAATGTAGGCAAGTTGAAAGCAAAAGGATGGAAAATTTATATCCTGCAAACATTAATTAAAGGAAAATAGGAGTTGCTCTATTAGTATCAGATAAAGTACACTATAAAGTAAAAAAAGTCAGAGACAGGGAAGTACATTATATAATGATATATCATGGGTTAATTCATCAGGAAGACATAGCATTCTTAGATGTTTATGCAGCAAACAACAGCATGTTTATGCTAAAAAAATATTGAATGAAAAAACTGATAGAACTGAAAGAAGAAATAGAAAAATTCACAATTATAGTTGGAGACCGCAGTTACTACCTCCCCAAAATTGACAGAACTAGACGGAAAGTCAGGAAGGATAGAGAAGAAGTCAACAACTCCATAAACCAATAGAATCAAACAGACATTAGAGAACACTCTACCCAAGAACAGCGGAATACTCATTCTTTCCAAGTGCCCATGGAACATATACCAAGATAGTCCATATTTGGGGCCATAAAAAAAAAACTCAACAAACTTGAAAGAACTGAAATATACATAGTGTGTTCTACAACCACAATGGAATCAAATGAAAAATCAGTAACAGAAAGATAACAAGATCATCTTTAAACATGTGGAAATTAAACAACGCAAAGCTTAATAAGCCATAGATAAAAGAGGAAATCTCAAGGGAAATAAACAAATAACGCTGAACTGGAAGACAATTAAAACAAGCATACTAAAAGTTTTGAGACATAGCTAAAGCAGTGTTGAGAGGGAAATGTATAGCACTAAATGTATATGTTAGAAAAGAAGAAAAGTCTCAAATCAATAATTAAGCTTTTCCTGATGAACCTAAAAAAAGATCAGAATAAACTCAAAACAAGCAGAAAAACAATCTGAAAGATCAATTAAATATTTGATAAGAATCAAAGCTCTTCTTTGAAAAGGTCAATAAAATTGACAATCTTTTCACAAGCCTAACAAAGAATAAAAGAGAAAACACTAATGATCCATATCAGGAATGAAATGGAATATCACTAGAGATTCTGCAGGTATAAAGGGATACTATGAGCAACTGTACACTCGTAAACTTGGCAACGTAGATGGAATGAAACAATTACTTGTAAAACAAAAATTACCACAATTCACCTTATTTTAAACAGATAATAGACATGTAATTCTTAAGGATATTGAATTTGTAATTTAAAAGTTCCTCAAAAAGAAATCTCCAGGTCCAGATGGTTTCACAGGAGGATGTCATCAACTTCTAAAGAAAAACCAAAACCAATTATACACAATCTTTTCCAGAAAATAGAAGAGAAGTGAACATTCCCATTATAAAATGAATTTTTATAAAGCTAGTATTACCCTAATATCAAAAGCAGAAAAAGACCGTACAAAAAAAGAAAACTATAGATCTCATGAATAAAGACACAAATCATCTTATCAAAACATTGGCAGATAGAATTCAGTAATATATATAAAGAATTATACACCATGACCAAGTGGAATTTACTCCACTTGGATGGGATATTCTACTTTCAGAAATGCAAGGCCTATTCCATATCTGAACATCAGTGTAATCTATTAATACCATATTAAGAGGCTAAGGAAAAAAATGATATGACCCTATCAACTGATGCAGAAAATGCATGTGACAAAAGTCAATGCTCATTCATGATTAAAAGTCTAAGAAAAATAGAAATAAGAGGGAATTTCTTCAATTTGATAAGGAACATCTAAAAAGATCTACAGCTAATGATATACTTAAAGAAAGATAGAATGTTTTCCCAAGATCATGAACAAGACACAGATTTCCACTCTTATCATGCTTATTCAAAAGTTCTGGAAATTCTAGCCAGTACAGCAAGGAAATAAAAGGCATAGAGTTGGAAAGGAACCTAGTTCTCCTAGGCGCAGAACCACCACTTAGTTCAAAACTGTCCCTGTTCTGTCTTGTCATCTGTTTGCAGATGACATTATTGCCTCCAAAGGAAATCCCAAGAACTTAACAAAAAAACTTCCGGAACTAAGTGAATTCAGCAAAGTCACAGGATATAAGGCTAATATACCAAAATCAGTTGTATTTCTCTATGTAGTCATGAACAGCCGGACACAGAAATTAAAAATCCAACAACATTTACAATTGCTTAGAAAATAAAAAGCGTAAATCTAACAAAATATGTTCAGGTCTGGTGAGCTGAAAAGTACACGACACTGATGAAATAAATAAAAGATGATTTTAATAAATGGAGACACATATCATGTTTATGAGTTGTATAACACGAGTTGTATCATGTTTATGACATTTCTACTCAAAATAGTACAAATGTCAATTCTCCCCCAAATTGATATGCAGGTTTAATGCAATTCTTGTCAAAATCTCATAAAGATTTTTGTAGATATAGCCAAGGTTTTTAAAAAATTTATATGGAAAGTCAAAGGAACAAGCATAGCTAAAACAATTTTGAAAAAGGAGAATGAAGTGGGAGGACTCACTCTATTCAAAGACTTACTGTATAGCTACAATAATCTAGACTGTGTGGTATTGGTGAAAGGGTAGGCACATAGATCAATGAAACAGAATGGAGAATCAAGAAACAGACCCCACAAACCTCCCTAACCGATTACTGACAAAAGTGCAAAAGCAATTCAATAGGGGAAAGATGGCCTTTTTAATAAATGGTGCTGGAGCAACTGGACATCCACAGGCAAAAAGACATGAGTTTCACACCTCATGCAAACTTAAAATTGATCCAGGGCTTAAATGTAAAATATGAAATTATAAAACTTTAAAAAAAAATTGAAGAAAATCTCTGGGATTCTAAGCTAGGCAAAGAGTTCTTAGAATTGACCTAAAAGAATGATTCATAAAGTGAAAACCTGATAAATTAGATTTAATCAGAATTAAAAACTTCAGCTCTGTGAAATACCCGATTAAGAAGATGAAAAGATAAGCTAGAAATTGGGTGAAGATATTTGAAAATCACATATCTGACAAAGGATTAGTATCTAATATAAATAAAGTACTTTCAAAACCCAACAGTAAAAAACAAGCAATCCAATTAGATAATGCGCAAAACTCATGAAGAAACATTTCACAGATAAACCCAGGAGAAGAGTTCAACATCACTAGTCATTAAGGAAATGAAAATTAAGTTCACAATAAGATAGTACTCCACGCCTATCATAATGACTAAAACAAAACATAATGACAACAGCAAATGTTGGTGAGGATTCAACGAAAAGGGATCACTCACACATTACTGGTAGGAATGTAAAATGGTACAACCACTTTGTAAAACCGTTTGATGGTTTGTCTAAAACCTGAATAAGCAACTACTATATGACCCAAGAATTATACTCCTGGGAATCTGTCTTAGAGAAATGAAGCCTATGTTCACTCAGAAACCTTTACAGGAATGGTTACAGCAGCTTTATTTATAATTGCCCCAAACTGCATACAACCAGGATATCCTTCAAGGAATGAATGATTAAACTGTAGTACATCCATGAAATACTTCTCAGCAACTCTCCTGGATGAATTTCCAGAGAACTATGCTGAATGAAGAAAGCCAGTCTTAGGTTACATACTGTATGACTCCATTCATGTAAAATGACAGATTTACAGAAACAGAGAACAGACTGGTGATTGCGAGGGGTAAAGAAAGTGGTAGGGTTGGGAAGCAAGTGGGTGTGGCTATAAAAGGGCAACATGAGGGACCCTTGCAGTGATGGAAATGTTTGTATCTTGACTATCAATGTCAATATCCTCTTTGTGATATTGTTCTACAGTTTTTTGAAATGTTACCATGGTGGGTAGCGGGGAAACTGGGTATAAGGTGCATGAGATCTCTCTGTACTATTTTTACAACTACATGTTAATCTACAATTATCTCAAAATAATTTTAATCTCAAAATAAAATTTTAATTATAAAAAGAATCACATCTTCAGACAATGAATGAGTTAGGATGCAGGAAAAACTAATAGTGTGGTCCACCTAGCTCAAAGCTGGACATTGGAACTGAGTTTGTGCCTAACCAAGTAGAACCAAGTTAGTCTCCAAATTTTTAAACGTCTGCCATGATGAACCAGGGTCTGTGTGTGTGGCAGTGCGAAAAACACACTTGAAGAATGTACTCTTGGGTGGACTTGGGACCTGGTTGGAGACAGGCACTATTATGTGTAAGGCCTGCATCTTCCATTTTCCCTGGCCTGATAGGTCAGTGCTGTCATTGTGGGAGAGGGAAGGAAGGCAGGAGAAGGGAGGTGGTGGAATTTTCCTCTTATTCTTCTCTGAATCTCTAGAAATTCAGGTAGTTCTTAATGACCAGACATATGTCCTGAATATTGCTCCTGCCTTACCCCCACATCCCTGGCTACTGCAAACTCCTGATAGTCACCCTGCTGCCAAAATTAAGGCAAAAAAGACTGGAGGTGGCCATAGGAGAAGGCATTTAAAATACATTTTGATGTGCCATGAAACAAACATGAATGCCCATTCATTTCCTATGCTTTACATGGGTTTAGCTATAGAAAGGCAACAGTTCTGAAATTTATACTTAGAGAAAATAACCACTCATTCATCTGAACAAAAACATAAAAGTTTTCCAGGAAATGTGAAGAATCATTAACTTCACAGATTCTGAACAGAAAGTATAATTGCATACACTGTAAGGCAGAAACACATTTGAAAGCATTTGTGAGTGAAATGGAAACATGCCCCATCAACCCATTATCACCGGAATCACATAGTACACATAGTATTTAAATGGCCACATGTACTCTGACTAAATCAATTAGGTACAAAGACAAATAATTAGTACTGTTGGTAGTCAAAAGCTTTTCCAGATAGGTGCTTAGGTGTTGGAAAGATGACTTCTACCCACTTTTATTACCTTTATGCCATGGTAAATTATACTAATTTCTTATGCCTTGGGTGAGAGAATGGAAAGATAATATTCCCCGTATTGAGGATGGTTTAACTTTTCTATAGAGAAGCAACGAACAATCACTGACACATAAAAAGGGATAAAAACTTTCTGGTCAAAATGTACTCTGTTATGCTAGCAATATAAGCGATTTGACATATTCTGTTGTGGAAACTCCCAAGTTTCCAAGATTCCGATAAGGAACGTGTATGAAACACGAGCTCAGTGAAGCAAGGAGATTTGACAATAAATAAACAAAGCTTCCCTTTCACAAGCCTCGGTCCCACAGCTGAGACTCCGCTCGTGTTCTTCCCTCTTCTAACCCCTGGCTCTTGTTCTTCCCTTCCTCTTTTCTGGGTCTTTATTAATTGGGCTTTGTGTCTCTTGTAATGAAAAAGGCACTTATGCTCCGTCCTACTCCTTCCTGCGCCCCCATGGAAGGATGATGGGGATAATGGCGTGGGTCCAAGGGAGCAGAGAGTGCGTCTGTGTTTCCATGGAGACGCGCTCGGCCCGGGGGCGGCTGGCGGCGTCAGTCCCGGGGAGGACCGGCAGGGGGTGGTCGAGGCTGAGGACTGCGCAGGACCGCCCGGGCAGGACGTGCAGTGTGTATTGCAGGACTTACATAATGCTACTTTCCAAGCCAGGGTGCCTTCTAGGAAATCCTCAGCGATTTGCTCATTCAAGGTTTTAAAAGTTTGCCGTTGGCGACTTAATGAAAGAATCAAAAGGATGTTAGGGGCCTGGATTGCTGTTATCTTCTTTCAAAGGCTCTCCTTCAAGGGATAAAAAGTTAAGGCTCAGAGCAGCTCTGGCTCTAACTAGCTAGTTAGTGGCAGAGCTGACGCTGGAACTGAGGTCTACTAACGGCCCGCCCTGGCTCTTAAAAAAAAATCCATGTGGTCACTGCCAGCTTTTATTTACAAGATAAATTTCTAATGCTGAAAGAGCGTTTTCTCCTCTCCCGGCCCCTTCTGAGTTCGCATTTCTGTGGCTTAAGCTGCAAGTGGTGAAGCTTATTTCGGGAACAGAAGCACAAATTTAAAATACAACAGAATTATGAATAGATTGCAATATTTGACTATTTTGTAACAACTATAGACTCTGATGGTAAAAACAGTTAAAAACTCTTTCTTTCTCTCTTTCTCTTTCTTTCTCTCCCCTCCCTCCCTCCCTCCCTTCCTTCCTTCTTTCCTCTTTCTTTCTTTTCTTTCCTTTCCTTCTTTCCTGGAGTTCTTAATGAGCTCCTTGTGTGTTCTTTCTTTGTTGTCTAGTGTAGCTGCCTGTTGTCTTTTAATATATTTAGGAATAAGGAGTCTTTGTGAGTTATACATTCATGTGATCGTTTCGGGAATTTTATTAATATTATTATTATATGCTCAATTTCTGAGTCCTACCCCAGAACAATTAATTTAGGCTCTAAGGGTGTTTTTAAAAGCAGGCTATTCAAAATGTGGTTCTTGGACCAGTGGCATTGGCGCCCCCGGGAGCTTGTTAGGAACGCAGAATCACAAGCCCCACTTCAGAACCCCAGAATCAGCATCCGTGTTGTCACAGGACTTCCAGGGGATTTTTAAGTGCACTAAAGTTCGAAAAGACCAACGCTAAGCCCCCGACAACTCCAGTGAACATTTGGCAGAGGGCCTCACCTCTTCAGCATGGTGTTAAACGGGGCCCTTGGTCCTTACCTTGCTGTTCCTGCCCATAATTGACTTGGCAGAGCCCATTTCAAAGAAGAGAACATTTTTACTTGTGCTTTAAGATAGGGCTGAAAGAATACTGGAATGAAGGAGTTCTTAATGAGCTCCTTGTGTATTCTTAGACGGGACTTTTAAATTTTTTTAATGTGAAAGGGCACTATTGATATACAAGGAACTCGTGGGAACTGAAAAAAGGAAACCAGTTTCTAGGTGGGCTCTGTTGCCTGTATTTGACTCATTCACTGATAACACACTCATAAACTGACACACACATGAACTCTGTTGGGCTCTCAGGATATAAGAACATTTGGTAATAAACTAATATTAGTAGACAATTTATCTTCTTTTTTGTTTTGTTTTATTATACTACCAAGCATAACACAGGGTTTTGTATATAGCAGGTGACTAACTATTGTTGGCAGCAAAAACAGTAGGTAAGTATTTACGGAAGGACCACTGTGCAAAAAGTACCCTCTAGGAACAAAATGTTTTCCTAATTAGTTAGAATAGTTAATATTTTATTGCTATTAGTGCAAGAACTGAGCAATTGGGATTGATGATTTCGGTTATCTGGTTTGCTTTTGGATAAGATGACTGTTGATCCCCTAGTGCTGAAAACAAGAACTGGCAGAACAAGTTCGGGTGTACTTAACAATAGTGTTCATCAATAACTTCCTGCCCCACTGATAAAAACACCTAGCTAAATTCATTTTTAACTGATAGCTAAATGCTGTTTCTATTTAACAGATTTTTTATGCTACATATTTGTAAATCTATTTCACTGTGTTCTGGGAGCACGAAAGATTGGTGCTAGATTAATTCAAGCATATTATAGAGGGAAATGGATAGAAACTTTCTGCCAATATTTCCATGTAGCCTGACAGTCAGATGTTAGAAGTATTCAATTGCCAAGTTAAAAAGTAACAGGAAGAATCAAAAAATATTTTTCTGTGATTGGGAATCCAAGCTGGGAAATGAGACTTCTTTCTACTTTCAAATTGGGGTGCTCACCTCCCCCAGCATGTCCCAGCAGCTGCCGCCTCACCTCCTTCCTCCTACTTATTAGGAATAATTTTCAGCTGCTGTCTGAGGGATGGTCTGCTACAGTTGCCAACTTCTGGGTATAGGCGGCATCCTTAAGCTGTTCCAATAACTCCGTGCCAAAATGTTCCTCTTGGTGAGTGCCAGGACACAAAAAGCTGAGATTTCCTGTTAAGGACTTAGCAAAATCCTGATCAGGTTCAACCTGGGTCTGCCAGGTACCCAAAGCCTTTTCTCGTTAGTGACAAGGTAATTCATGAGGAAGAATGTGTAATGGTTAGTGACAGCAGGACTTGTGGTAACTGTGGAGTCTTAGAGGCAGGGGTGCTGAGAAGTCGTTATGGTGTGAGTATCATATAGGACATGATAGATGGATGGACTATGAGTGATGCCCTTTCTTAGCCCATTTAGGAGAGTCTGTGTCTCAGATGTCTGAGGGGTTCTGTTTCAGATGGCAGGAGCTATGTCATGGCAAGGTGACATATTCGTCCTGCTGAAAGGGCTGGCTTGTTCATCGCTGCTTTGCCTTTTGCTCCTGGAGGTGATGCCTCTTATGAAAGGGGCTGGTGGGGGATAGTGGTGGTGGGCCCAGTCGTTCCATTCTGGTTATTTGGCCTAATTTCTTAAAAACACGGTTTTACTAAAAACTACATAAATGCAAGAGTACGCAGTCAGGTCATAAGTTTACAGTGTTGTGGCTCAGAAACCAGGACCCCAAAATATGGAGCTTGGACATGCTGAACTGAATAAGCCTCTCAAGTCTGTCTCTCTGAGCTCCCAGTCCCAGTCTCTCATCCTGGGTCTCTCTGAAAACATAGAATGAAGTTGTTCTCTGAAGTTCCCTCGTCTGCCTAAAGTCTAGACCTGCCAAAGAAAACAATTACCCACTTCCTCCCACCACCTCCTGCATCCCCTGCCTACAGTCCCTTTCCTGCGTTTTCATTAACTGAACTCATATCGCAGGAAGAAAGACTGAAGTCTGTCCAGGTAAAGAAAGTCACATCTGGACAGACTTTTTTCACAAACCACTGTCTGCTCTGCAGGCCCCACAGGCTTTGTCCCAGGTCACTGTGTGTTCTTCAAGCCCATTGAACTCCCCTAAAAATCATTTAGTACCTCCCTAAAATAATACACACTTCCCCATCTTTCTTTTTCCTTAAGAAGGATATGTAAGCATCTGGATCCCACTGGGTTATTTTGTAATAATTCTCCTTTCATTCCCCTGTGTTATGCACATCAATAAGGTTTGGCTTTGTGTCCCCACCCAAATCTCATGTCAAACTGCCATCCTCACATGTTGGAGGAAGGGCCTGGTGGGAGGTGACTGAATCATGGGGGCAAACTTCCCTCTGCCCATTTTCTTGATAGAGTTCTCAAGAGATCTGCTTGTCTGAATGTGTGTAGCACTTCCCCCTTCATTCTTTCTTCCTTCTGCTCCAGCCATGTAGGACGTGCCTGCTTCCCCTTCCCCTTCCACCATGATTGTAAGTTTCCTGAGGCCTCCCCAGGCATGCTTCCTGTACAGCCTGTGAAACCATAAGCCAATTAAGCCTCTTTTCTTTATACATTACCTTGTGTCAGGTAGTTCTTTACAGCAATGTGAGAACAAACTAGTACATTAAAATAAATTTGTGTGACATTTCTTCTATTAATCTGTCTTTTAAAAGTTGATTTTCAGTAAACCTTCAGAGGGTGAAGGGGAAGTTTCCTCTTGGCCCCTACAACAGCTTGAAAAATTGTCACAAAGTGAATGCGCCCATGGAGTCAACTTTCAGTCCAGAAAGTGAACATTAGTTGTATCCCAGAGGCTCACTGCCAAACACTACCTCCTTTCCCCTTCCCAGAGATAAACACGACCCCGGCTTCTGATACCGTAGATTCGTTTGGTTTGCTTTTGAACTCGAGATAAGTGATATCTAGATCTAGTAAATGGTAAAGGCGCAGCTTGAACTCACGTCTTTGGAATTCAGAACGAATGCCCACGTCACTGTACATTCTGCCAAGACACTCAGCCCTTAAGAACTATCAGCTTCTGTGAGTTTCCCACCCCCATCCGGCACAGGATTGATGAGCAGAGAAATGACCAGTTAGCAGCCCGAGGGAAAAGACGGGGAAGATGGTAAGTTTGTACATTCCATATAGGGTATCACCAGTCTCTGAGTAACAGATTGTGTGCACTGAATGGAAAACAGCATTCAGAAAGGGACTATAGATCCTCAGAAATCTAGAACAGGATATGTCGCTAATTTTAGAGGAAACATTAACTTTGGCTTTTAAAGGTTACTAGTCTAATAACCATCATCTGGAGCTCTCTGTCTCCAGGGAAAGTAGTGCTAGAAATTAGGAGGAGTGTATTTTTCTGTGTTTGTACAACCCCAATGAAATGAATCCTCTGAAAGTAGTCAGTCTCTTCTGTTTTTTTATCTTCCATGCTGCATGGGACCTCAATCTAGATCCAAGAGACCGGGCTCTTAGAGGAACAAATGCACGCTTAACCTTTAACATGGGACCAGTTGTTGGCTTCCTTGTTCAGGGAGCGTGACCATCCTTGGGGCTGTGCCGACTCTCCGTTATAACCAGAAAGTGCAGATGCTTTTTCTCCTCACCCCCTGCCTTCCCTGCGCCAGTGCCAGCACATTTCTTTAGGGACATCACGCTATTTCTCTAAGCCTGAAAGTGATAAAGAGGAAATTACGTAACATTTGCTCAGTTGCTATTTCAAAAAAAAAAAAAACAAAAAAAAACAAACAAACAAAAAAAACAATTCAAAGAGATCCCTGGGAAAATAATTTCATTTAATTAATTAATTAATTAATGAATTTTGAGACAAGTTGTCACTCTGTCACCCAGGCTGGAATGCAATGGCACGATCACGGCTCATCGCAGCCTCGACCTCCCGGCTCATGCTATCCTTCCATCTCAGCCTCATGAGCAGCTGGGATCACAAGTGTGGCCACCACGGCTGGTTAATTTTTTAAATTTGCTTTGTAGAGATAAGGTCTCACTCTGTTGCCCTGGCCGGTCTCAAACTCCTGGGCTCAGGCAATCCTCCTGCCTCAGCCTCCCAAAATGTTGGGATTATAGGTGTGAGCTTCTGCACCTGGTCAGAAAATTATTTTATATATGCTTATAAAAGCAAATTTTCAAGGACCTATACATTACAAAACCTTACATTTAAACAATAGTTCAGTTTCCTTTTAAACACCCATTCATAAGTATGGCTGGAGTGTTTTGGCAGAGAGTGGGGAGAGGGCTTAGATGAATATTCAGAAGGAAATTCAGAAATACCCCCTGGGACAAGAAACTTCATGATAAAATGCATCCCTCACAGGGAGAGGCATTTCAATACCAGCCCGTGTGAATCAAGTGACCATTTCAGGGAAGAAACTGAATATGTTAGAGACAAAAAAAAAGTGTAGATAATTTTATAAAAGTGGAGGTGGTGGAAGAATATGCAGATGTGGCTGGAGAGAAGGGAGAGATGGGTTATATAAGTTTATATCTTAAAATAAATTTCTTAGAGCTCTGTACGTTATTATTTCATATTGAGAATAAGGGAAGCAAAGCAATTCTAAGCCTTTTTACTTGGAATTTTTCATACAATATTATTATGATCATCTCCTCTTGAAAAAACAAAAGAGATGTAAATGTCATTCCAAGGGCATTTGGGGTAGAGAGTATGTTTCAATTTTGAAAGGGGTTCCAAATCAGTGATAAATGTGGGTCAACAAGACAAGAAAAATGTTTTGCATTTTGATATTAAGTGCTGTTTCTTTGAGTACAATAACATAATTGAACTAATAGGAATTGGCCCCCTGGCCTCCCAGACATTAAGAGAAAAGGCTGACCAGAAACAAGTTCTTTAGATCTGAAGTCAGAGTCCTGGGTGGGGGGTCCTTTTCTGAGCTGGGTGGATGTGTAGTGTGTGTGTGTTTGTAGAACTCAAATGGAATGAATCCTTCTTAAGTAAGCAGGCTCTCACATCTGTTCTTTTATTTATTTATTTTTTACCAGCCCTTTACTTTGTGTTCTCGTCAGTGAGACTTACTCTAGAAGAATTTCTGATTAAAGACATATCTTTAAGGGAAAAATTTAATTTCACACATCACAGCCTTGAACTAATTACCTTTTTGGGTGCAGGTAAAAAGCAGGTCAAGGCCAGGCGCGGTGGCTCATACCTGTAATCCCAGCACTTTGGGAGGCAGAGGCGGGTGAATCACCTGAGGTCAGGGGTTCGAGATCAGCCTGGCCAACAAGGTGAAACCCTGTCTCTACTAAAAATACAAAAATTAGCTGGGCATGGTGGCGGGCGCCTGTAATCCCAGCTACTTGGGAGGCTGAGGCAGGAGAATCTCTTGAACCCAGGAGGTGGAGGTTGCAGTGAGCCGAAATTGCGCCATTGCACTCCAACCTAGATGACAAGAACAAGATTCCACCTTTTTTTTTTTTTTTTTTTTTTTTTAAAAAGCAAGTCATGCCTCTCATTTTAACTGATATAAGGAAGAGAAGACTTTTGATGGAAGGATCTAGGTTAGTAATAAAAACAGGTTTCTCAATAGTATGGGCTGTATAGGCAGGTTTTTCAGGGCTGCTGGGGATCTCTCACTAGAAGGCCCAGGCACAGAGACCTGTGCACAGCAGTGGCATGTGGGGAGAGATTCAAACTCCTTGGGATGCGCCAGAGTGGATGACTTTGGACCCAGATCACTCCATTTGTGAACCAGAAAGGTTAGGCATGGATACAGGAAAGAGGAACAAATGATCATTATGTTCTAAGGATAAATATTCCCTGGGAGAGCTGGCTGGGAAGCAAATGGATGAGCAGAGGGGACGAGGACCCGACAGAAAGGGAGATCCTGCCCTGGAGACATAGTGTGGCTCAGGGTCCTCTCTCCATGGCCCCACCCAGTCCTGCAGCCTTATAAGTCACGTGGCATTTATACAGGGAATTGCAGAGGCATGCAAAACCCAGGCTATCCCAATCTGATCTCACCCTCCATATCATATTACTCTGACTAGGTCATCCCCCCACGACCCAGGCCCAAAGACCACCGTTCCTTTTCTTACCCACCCACAGCTGGTGAGTGAGCAAGTTTTCCAAATGTAGCTCCCAAATTTCTGTCTGTGTTGTCCTCCCTCCTTCTGTCCTGATGTCAGAGCCTAGATCCTGGTAGAGTTCTCCTGTTCTATCTCCCTTTATCTCTCTGCATGGAAGGATTAATCCTTAAAAAGCAATGCCACCAGTTTTTGTTGTTGGTGTTGTTGTTGTTTTAGAAACAGGGTCTTGTCATGTTGCCCAGGCTGGTCTCGAACTCCTGAGCTCAAGTGATCCTCCCACTTCAGCCTCCCAAAGTGCTGGGATTACAGGTGTGAGCCACCACACCTGGCCCGGCAATCAGTTTTTTCCCCAAAACTCCAAAACCTTCAGTGGTTTCCATCGCCTACCAAATTTAAGCCTAAACCCATAGTAATCCATCCAAGCCCTCTCGGATCAGACGTGAACACTCTCTAAGGATATAGGTGATGCTGCACTGCTGTGCACAAGACAGACAACATCTGATTGTCCTCCAACGGGCCTGCCTCATTGCTTTGTTCAGGCCGCCCCATTGTTTTGATCTCCTCTATCTTTGCATGACAATATTCTATCTATTATTTAAGATCCATCCATGTATTATCTAAATCCCATCTCCTTCAGGAAGCTTGCTTGCTCTGATGCAAAGAGAAGGAAGCCACCTCTTTCCCTTTTCGACATCTTCAAAGGGCTACTGTATAGAGTGGTCAATGCACCCTTTATTCTTTTCCTTTTCCTTCCTTCCTTCTTCCCTTCCCTTCCCTTCCATTCCCTTCCCTTTCCGAGAGACGGAGTGTTGCTCTGTTGCCTAGGCTGGAGTGCAGTGGTGCGATGTCAGCTTACTGCAACCTCCGCCTCCTGGGTTCAGGCGATTCTCCTGCTTCAGCTTTCCAAGTAGCTGGGACTATAGGCGTATGCCAACATGTCCAGCTAATTTTTGTATTTTTGAGTAGAGGTGGGCTTTCACTACATGTTGGCCAGGCTGGTCTTGAACCCTTGACCTCAAGTGATCCACCTGCCTCGGCCTCCCAAAGTGCTGGGATTACAGGTGTGAGCCACCGCTCTCCTGTTACTCTTTCATAGACAACCCCACAGGCTTAAAAAATATTTTAAATGACAAAATACAGACATGTTCATATAGAAAATGTAATAACTGTCATGTGTAAAAAATAAAGGTATCCTTTCTCCACATTTTAGTTATTTAAAGATAAGTTATGATCATATATCTGTATTTATTCCTTATTGCTACTGTAATAAATCACCACAAGCTTAGTGGATTAAAACAACATTACTTTATTATGCTACATTCCCGGAGGTCAGAAATATGAAATGGGTCTCATTGGCTGAAATAAAGATGTCGACGGTGCGGTGTCCCTTTCTGGAGGTTCTAGGGGAGAAGCTCTTTTCTTGCCTTTTCCAGCTTTTAGAGGCTTCCTGTATTCCTGGATATTCTTCTTCCATATGCAAAGCCAGCAGTGGTTGGCTGGGTCTGTCCAGGTGCCCCCCTCCAACACTAACTCTTCTGCCTCCCTTTTCACTTGTAAGGCTGCTTGTGATTATCCAACTGGATCATTCAGGATAATCTCCCTATTTTAAAGTCAGTTGTTTAGTGACCTTAATTCCAACTGCAATCTTAATTCTTCCTTGCCGTGTAACATAGTCACAGGTTCCGGCATTAAGATGTGGATAGCTTTGCAAGCTATTATTCTGTCTGCCACAAGATCCTTCCATGTATTTCTCCTACTTTATAATATCAATATCAATATGGAAAAGGATTTATATATATTTTAGAGAGAGGGTCATGCTATACATTGCCCAGCAGGAGTGCAGTGGTGCAGTCTTAGCTCACTGCAACCTCAAGTTCCTGGGCTCCAGTGATCCTCCCACTTCAGTCTCCCAAGTAGCTAGGACTACAGACATGCACCACTATGCCCAGGTAATTAAAAAATTTTTTTAAAACATGTTTTGTAGAGATGTGGCCAGTATTGCTATGTTTCCTAGGCTGGTCTTGAACTCCTGGGCTTAAGTGACCCTCCTGCCTTGGCCTCTCAAAGTGCTGGGATTGCAGGCATGAGCCACTCTGCGTGGCCCAATGTTTATTTTTAAATATGTGATTGTTAAAGGTGTGAGATACCAGACATATATTATGTATCTTCTTTTTTAGTAGATAAATTATCTTGTACATTTTTATGTCAGTTCATTCAGAGGCCCTCATTATTTTTAGTGGTTACACAGTATGCCATAACATGAATATTTCATGGTTTATTTAATATTTTCCTACTAATGGACAGAAATTGTAGCAGCTTTAATTTTTTTTTTTTTTTTGAGATGGAGTCTTGCTCTTGTTGTCCAGGCTGGAGTGTAGTGGCGCAATCTTGGCTCATGGCAACCTCCACCATCCTGGGTTCAAGCCATTCCCCTGCCTCAGCCTCCCGAGTAGTTGGGACTGCAGGCACCTGCCACCATGCCAGCTAATTTTTTTTTGTATTTTTAGTAGAGACGGGGTTTCACCATGTTGGCCAGGCTGGTCTCAAGCTCCTGACCTTGTGACCTGCCCGTCTCGGTCTCCCAAAGTGCTGGGATTACAGGCATGAGCCAGCAAGTTTCCATTTTTTACCTTGTGTGTATATGCTTGTGTCCTTAGATAAGGCTGTCTACAGCAGAGATACCCATAAATGGACCTGCTGGGAGCAAAGGATAATTTATATTTTGACCTATATTTACATATTATATACCATTAAATAAAGTAGAAATTTTAAAAACATATTGCTGTTCAAATTCTTGTAAATTCAATGAGTTCAGATCTTTTCTTGATTGATTCAACTACTTCTCATCTAGGTACAAGGTACACACTGCTACATCTGATTAAACATGCTTGATTTGATTAAAATACATCTATCCTTGTTGTTGTTATTGCTGTTTGTTTAAAAACTCTACAGGAGATTCTATATATTCCAAGCTGTTCCCAATGACCATCTTGGTTTGGAGACAGAAGGAATGCCTCAATGATCATTAAAGTTCACTTTTGCTCCAAGATTTTTTTTTTTTGGAGACAGAGTCTTGCTCTGTTGCCCAGGCTGGAATGCAGTGGTACAGTCTCGTCTCACTGCGACCTCTGCCTCCTGGGTTCAAGCAATTGTCCTGCCTCAGCTTCTAGAGTAGCTGGGATAACAGGTACGTGCCACAATGCCCGGCTAATTTTGGTACTTTTAGTAGAGACGGGGTTTCACCATGTTGGTCAGGCTGGTCTCGAACTCCTGACCTCAAGCGATCTGCCTGCCTTGGCCTCCCAAAGTGTTGGGATTACTGGCGTGAGCCACCGCGCCCGGCCTTGGTCCAAGATTTAAAGTATGAAGCATTCGGCACAAAACAAAGATTAATCATGCGAAGAGAGACTTTGCAGGTGTTGATGACGCATAAATCAGAAGAGCTCAGGTAGACCCCAAATCCCTTTAGAATGGCCCCAGTTTTTCTGGGTGGGGGAAAGAAAATTCAATGGCAATGACTCACCAAAGTACACCAAAATTTGTCCCTCTTGTGTTTGTTAAGTGAGCTGTGCACTGTAAGGTGGCCTCGTCCCCAAAATGCTGAGCTAGTCTGGAAAGCAGGCTTACGCTAAGTACAAGTGCTGAGGTAACAAGGAAGTGAGCCCATTCAAAACCAAGAGAACTTACGTCAAATCTTCTGAAAGTTAAAATCTCAACTAACAACAGCCTCTCCAATGTTTTTACTCTACTGATGAGCTATCAAACATCTTTACAGACCTTCAGTGTACAATTCCTCTTTGTTCTTTTAAATAAGAACATGACTTCCCTTCCTTTCAAATTTATATCTGAATTTCTTTTAAAATTTCTTTGACCTCAATTATTGTGAATTTTCTTGTTTTTTAAACGTTGGACTTCATCAAAATTAAAAAATTTTGTGAGTCAAAGGACACCTCAAGAAATTGAAAAGACAATCCAAAGAATGGGAGAAAATTTTTGCAAACCATCTCTCTGATAAGGAACTTATATCTAGAATATATAAACAGCTCCTACAACTCAATTATTCAAAGACAAATACCCCAGTCAAAATGGGTAAAAAATTTGAATAGATATTTCTCCAAAGAAAATACACAAGTGACCAACAAGCATATAAAAAGATTCTCAAATGGTTAGTCATTTAAGCAATGCAAATCAAAACCTCAATGAATTACTACTTCACACCTTCTAAGACAACTACAATAAAAACAGATAAGAATATGTTGTCCAGGATGTGGAGAAATTGGAGCGCTTATACACATCTAGTGGGAAGAAAAAGGGTGCAGCCATTTTGGAAAACAGTCTGGCAGTTCCTCGGAAGGTTAAAAATGAAGTTAATATATGAACCAGCAATTCTGCTCCTAGCTATATACTCTGGAGGAATGACAACATATGCCCACATAAAAACCTGTACACATATGCTCACAGGAGCATTACTCATGATAGCCAAAAGTGAAACAATCCAAATGTTCATCAATTGACGAATGAATAAATAAAATGTGGGTTTTCCACACAGTAAAATACTATGCAGCTCTAAAAAGAAATGAAGTACTGATACATGCTACAACATGGATTAACCTTGAAAACATTATGCTAAATGAAAGAAAGGGTCACCTGTGCAAAATGTCCAGAATGGGCAAATCGATACAGACAAAGCAGAATGGAGCTATCTAGGGCTGTGGGGAGGACGGCAGGGAAATGGGGCATGACTACGAATAGGCATGGGAATTTGGGGGTGCTGAAAACGTTCTAAAATTGATAGTGGTGGTGCACAGCTGTGAAGATACAAAAAACCATTGCATTGCACACTTAAAAAATGGGTGTGTTACGTAGTATGTGCATTGTATCTAAATAAAGTGGTTACTACAAAAAGCAATATCCTTTGGAAGCTGCTTACATGTGAATATAAGGCTTTTCCCTTTCTGTGGGTGCCACAGCGATCTCCCAGAGGGGTGGTACTGGTGGTGGTGAGAATCTTATGTGTACTCATAAGTGAAACTGATGTTTAAGCACTGAGGTAAACGGCTTATATTAACCTGCTTTTTGTCTGCTTTTTGTTCCTGGCCCCTGGCTGGTGGGCTCATTTTTCTCTCTATGCTGATCTCATGTGTCCAACAAAAGCAGCATTTCCAAATTTGAGCATGAGGTCTTTTATCTACGATGGAAGTCATTGCACAGACTAGAGTGTAAAGAAACAAATGGTGTTTGTATGTATGTTTGCAAGCCCACGTGTAAGTGGGAGGCCAACGAAGGGACAAGTGTCATTGTTTGTTCCTGTGTGCTGCGTCCTGGGCTCCCCCGAGTTGGCCTGTTTAGGCCTACAAGGCCTCTCACCTGTGCTGCTTCCTTCTTGGACTTCCCCAGTTGTTGGGTCTCGAAGTGTGGCAACAACCTGGGGGCTGGGTACTCACCATCCTTTATCCTAGCCTTCTTTTCTATCAAGGTTTGTTTTCCATTTTCTTCTTTTTCTTAAGCTGTTATAGTCTCTGGAATGATTTGGGTCTGCCATGTGTGTGTTATTTTTTAAGAATCCTGGAGAATCTATTTTTACTCCTCTGTTCAGGTGTCCAAACGATGAAGACATTTTCTCCCAATCAGTGGCAACCCACCCACAATGTCAGTGTGTTCTCTGATTAGGCCTCTTGATGATGGCCGGATCCCTGCCTGGCTCTGCACCCGCGATGCTCCTGGGGCGCCCACGCAGAGCTGCTCCTGACAAGGAAAAAGGAGGGACGTTCCAGGCCAAGTCTGGATCCGGTGCACCAAGCTAGAGCCTTGGGGAAAGGGCGCTGCCAGAATTGTATTTTGTTAAAAACTGTATTGAGAGAACAAAGATAATCTCTAGAATGGTTCTAAAACTCAAGTGAAACCTGTAAACACGCAGGTGACAGGGCTCTGGCCGCCTCCCTGGCCTCATCTTCTACCCCTTGTCCCTTGTCCTCTCACTGCCAGCCACCGACCTTCTTGCTCCTCTGTGTATCAGACAACCACACTCCTGCTGAAAGGTCTTTTCTGGGTTTGTAAAATGAAAACCCAGGTACTTCTCCCTTTTAAAAAAAAGTCCATCTTACTTTACAGACTGAAAAAGTAATGACTGCTTCCCTTCTCGGATGTTTTAAAATATTCTATGCAGCAGTTGTGCATTCATTCACTTCATTTGTGCTCCCACTGATGGAAGTAGTATTAGGACAGGCTGTATTACTTTCCTGTTACTGCTGTAACAGATTACCACAAGTTTAGAGGCTTAGAAAACCCACAGAGTTATTCTCTTACAGTTCTGGAGGCTGGAAGGCTGGAATGGGTCTTAAGGGCTGCAGTCAAGGTCTCAGCAGGACTGAGTTGCTTACGGATGCTGAAGGGGACAGCCTGTTCCTTTGCTTTGTAGGGGCCCAAGGAAAACATCCCCTTTGCCCTCTGAAGGTTCACTGAAAAACTAACTGACAAAAAGCAGATTAATAGAAAAAAGGCATGCAACATTATTCTAATGTGCATAGCATGGGAGAACCGCAGGAGAATGAGTACTCAATAACCCAATGGAGTACAGATCTTAAAAAGCCTTCTGCCTAGGGGAGGGGGACATGGGGGAATGTGGACCATTCTTTTGAGGGGCAGTAAATGATCATTAGGGAGAATGAATGGGCCTAGAAGACAGAAATTAACTTGTAAATGGAATTTGGATTTTGAATGAACCCAGGAGGCATTGTCTCATGAAAAAGTCTGTCCAGGTGGCTTTGCATTCTGTGTTCTTTTCTGAGACAGCAAATGAGATTTACGGGGATGAGAGGTGGAAGGCAACTGTGTTTCTCTTTGGGGTCTGGTTACTAGGTAGATAAGAGAATACTGAAGAAAAGCTTCGTCCTATGCCTTAGGAGAAACAGAGGATTGAAAGGGAGCAGGGGAGCAGGTCAGAGAGAACTCGAGGACTTTGAGGCTACTTCTGTAGTTTAGTCATATTTTGGGGTAAAGTGTGCTGGCTTCCTTCAGCCTTTCTTCTCTCCTAGAGGCAGTCTATATTTATTGGCTGTGGCCTTTTCTTACATCTTCAAAGCCAGTAGTGCAGCATCCTCCAATGCTTCCTTCTTTCTCCAACCTCTGCTTCTGCTGCCATCTCCTCCTGTGACCCAGACTCTCCTGCCTCCCTTTTATAAGATCCCTCAGATGACATTGATCTCACTGGGATAATCTCTTCATCTCAAGATCTTTAACTTACCCACATCTGCAAAGTCTCTTTTGTCATGTAAAGTAACAAACTCACAGATTCTAGGGATTGTGATATAGACATCTTTGGTGGGCATTATTCTCCCATCCACAGAGGTCAAAGGCTGAGATAATTCAAATGCATTATTTTGGACCAAATGCTCCCATTTGGTTTTTATGATGATGATGACGATGACTAGATAGGCCCCAATGTAGTATTAGGAAACCAAAAATAGTTACAGATAATAGAAAGAAATCTGTTAAAATACTTAATGAGAATAAATCAGTAAAAATTACAGAGGTACATGTGGGTTTAGTGAATAATATCTTTCTAATGCAGAGAAGATGTCATCCGTGGAAAAGGCTATCAGTGGTATGTGTGGTCTTGGGTTTAGACTAGCTATGCTGCGTGCCAGCATGGAACTCTCCAACTTTAGCAGTCCTTGGTTCTAACGAGGAACTCTCAGCATTTGACCAACAACCTGCCGTCACAGGTGAGAACACGGGGCCTTTACTGAGCAAAGACCAAGCCTGTTAAATGTACCTCAAAAATAAGCTAAGTTAATGGAAAATAGGAGTGAATGACTACAAGGTTTATTTTTAGATTGCTTTCAAGTGGTGCATCTGTTGTATAAAAGAAGACATTTCAGGTCAATAAACTTTTGGACGATGTCTCATCTAGTTATCAGAAACTTGGTATTAATAATGAACTCTGGCTTCTAGCTCAGGGTCAAAGAACAGTGGAAAATGAATGTGCTTCAATGAGGAACACAATCTAATAGAGATTTCATGGAGTGTGTTGTTTGCATTTTTATATTGTCTAAGATGAAAACAGTGAATAAGTACCAGATAGCGAATTTTGAAACCCATCAGGGGAGAATTAGCAGTGGTTATTTGTGCAACAAGCAGAAGTAGTGAGTATTAGAAGAGAATTTAGGTTTCTAAAAACAAGTTTAGGAAAAATGTTCATGATAATCAAAATAGGAACATCATGAAATGACTTTGGATGTTTTGGGCATAGATATATGGTCACATTAAAGCAAACAAGAGGGGCCAGGCGCGGTGGCTCACACCTGTAATCCCAGCACTTTGGGAGGCCAAGGCGGGCAGATCACAAGGTCAGGAGTTCAAGAACAGCCTGGTCAATATAGTGAAATCCCGTGCCTACTAGAAATACAAAACTTAGCCGGGCGTAGTGGCAGGCACCTGTAGTCCCAGCAACTTGGGAGCCTGAGGCAGGAGAATTGCTTGAGTCCAGGAGGCGGAAGTTGCAGTGGGCCAAGATTGCACCACTGCACTCTGGCCTGGGCGACAAAGCGAGACTCTGTCTCAAAAAAAAAAAAAAAAAAAAAAAAAAAAGGTAAACTAGAGGAAAATGAACTTCTATTAATCTGAATTTCCTCATGACTTCACTGTGGTTCATATGATTTAACTAAGATGAGTCATATGAAAATAGTATTACCATGAGTACAACGGGGGCTGCATGATCCTCTTGGCAGTTTTATCTCATTCTTACTGGTATTCATTCCTTCTGAAATATTACCAGAAAACTGTGCAAAATTTGGGCTTCCTTTTGACTCTGTTGGGGCTGAGAAACCAATACCCCAAAATATGGCACTTTGATATGCCGCACTGAAGAAGGCTCTCGAGGTCTCTCTGACCCCGCTGCCCCGAGCTCTTATCCTCTGTCTCTTGCAAAACACAGGATGAAGTTCTCTGAAGTGCCCTCATCTGCCTAAAGTCTGGACTTGTGAAAAAAACAATTCCCTTTGGTTCTTTCCCGAGTCTTTAGTAACTGGACTCATATCACAGGAAGAAAGACTTAAATCTGTCAACGCACCTGAACTGACTTCTGTCACTAACCACTTCCTGCTCTGTGGGTCCAGCAGACTTTGTCCCAGGCCACTGCATGTTCTTTAAGCTCACTGGATTCCCCTAAGAAGCATTTACTACCCCGGTAAAATCATCCACACTTCTCCATCTCTCTTTTCCCTAACAAGAGGGGTATGCAAGCATCTGTGCTTTCTCCAAAGTCCTTCTTCATCTGAAACATGAGAGTCGGACTAGTTATAATTCCTCAGTTTCCTTCCAGTGCTAAAATTTAATCATATCAGGCAAAGATGATAATATGGCAGAAAGATAGGGAGGAAACTTTTAAAAGATGAAAATAGATGACTCCAAAACAACAGAGTCAGTTAGATGTTTTTGCCTCATTTCCCCTCGCTTAATCCTTTCAATCCTCAGTGCTTGGGAAAGGTCAATTTTCACTGACCTGCCCTGCCTTCAAAGGAAGAGACCATGGAGAGTGAGTTCTCTCTATCCCGCAAACATTTCAAACATGTGAGATACTAAAGATGATTTCTACTTCTACAACACCTTTTCTTCTGAGGATTACAAACAGCTATGATTAGGTTCATTTGGCAAATAGGAAAATTTGCTCTTTGAGTTAAGTAGCTTTTCAAGGTCATTACACATTGGCAGGCTCCTCTGGCACTCGGCTTTGTGAATCAGATGTAATTCTTACAGGGTCAGGCTTGGCAGTCCTATCACTATCATTCTAGAGCTACTTTTGTCATATAATGTAGCCATTATAAAGGAGAGCTACAAAGCACCTGTAAATACACAGAGAAATGGTTATGAATCAATGTTTAAGTGAAAAAAGAGTAGAACACAAAGCTACATGTCTATTATTGTTACAGCCACCTAAAAATATGTGTGCTATGAACAAAACAGTGAAAACACATGCTGAAAACAAAGAACAGCCACAACAGAACCATTCCTGTTCTGTGGTGATATTACAGCTAATTGTTTCATTTTCAAACATTCTTCTAATGTGACAGATCATTTATACATTTATCAATTCATTCGCACAATTAATTCAGCACGTACTCTGTGCCAGCTCCTACAGTGCTAGTACATCACGGAAGAAACAGATGGATATTATGGTGCTAGTCCTTGACTGAGCCCTCGCTCTGAGTCTAGCAGGGGAGAGATACATGTAGACGAACAGTTCCGACACAGTGCAATACGTCTTGTAATGAGGATCTTTCGGATAATTTACTAGAGAAATGTTTAGAAGATATAATTAATGGACTTTAATAAACCTACCACAGAGGTAGGACTTTAATAAACCTCCCACAGAGGCTGTGGGAAGAATGGTAACAAACAGAGAGGAAAGAACAGGTAAGAGACTGAGCATGAAAAGCCCCCTTGTGATAACTTTCAACACTGAGGTGCCAGGGAGCCATCCAGAAAAAGCTGGAAACTTCTCAGAGATGTGGAGCTCAGATGGAAGGCCAGGATCAAAGAGGTAAGTTTGGGGGTTAAAGCCAAGTAGGTAACAGATGAATCTGCAAGAATGGATGAGATTGTCTAAAGAGACTATATTGGATGAGAAGAGGCAGTGATCAAGGCAGGACCACAGGATGTATCAATATTTAAAGAGACACTGAAGGAAGGGGACCCCCAAAAGACACGGAGAAACTGTCTGATTTTTAGGAGGAGAGCAAAGAGAGAGGGGCAGCACTTAAGCCAACAGGAAAGTTCCTAGAAGATAGTAGTCAACAGTGTAAAATATTATGGAAATGTCGAAAAAGATGAGTATGCAGAAATGTCCCTTGGCTGTGGCATTTGGGAGGACTTGAGTGAGGTTAAGAGTGATGAGGACCCAAGAGTTAATGCGAAATACCAAGGAGGTGACAGATATGAAACAACAACAAAATGGAAATATCTGAATTTAGGCACCATGCTAAGATAACCAGCAATAATATTTTTAATGGTCAGAAGCTATGTTTTAGGAAATATCATAAGCAGTAGCTCTGGCACATTGATTATTTCAGAGTCAAAGAAAATTCTTTTAGCCTAAATGTGGGCAAATGTTGATAAGTTCTTCATGGCTTTCAAATGTCAACTAGGTACAGTAGCTGGTTTTCAGTTTGAGGAGATGCCTATTAGCCCGCAGATGGTATGTCAGAATCAGTGGAAAATTATAAAATTCTCAGTCTCCAAGAAAAATTTTAGAATGACCTACCTTCCTTCTCTCTGTTTGGTAGACAAGCAGATGCCTAGTGAATGGTGGAACTTGCCTCTTTTTTGTTTGGACAGTTTCAAAATCTTCCTGAGTCTCTGCTTCTTTTATTTTTCTTTTTTTTTGAGACAGGTTCTTACTGTGTCACCCAGGTTGGAGTGCAGTGGCATGATGATAGCTCACTGTAGCCTCGAACTCCTGGGCTTAAGCAATCCTCCCGCCCTAGCCTCCTGAGTAGCTGAGTCCACAGGTGTGCATCACAATGACTGGCTAATTTTTCAAATTTTGTGGAGAGATGGGATCTTGCTATGTTGCCCAGGCTTGTCTCAAAATCCCAGGCTCAAGTGATCCTCCTGTGTTAGCCTCCCAAGTGCTGGGATTACAAGCATCAGGCATGGCGCCTGGCCAGTCTTTGTTTCTTTAATCTTCAAAATGAGTAAGTTGGATTAGGTTGTGATTTTCATTATCAACTTGATTAGAGAAAAGCAGGAAACAGACATCAGATTTAACTCAAGGAAGAGTATTTGCCTGCATTTTCTTTTAAATTGGATATACCCATGCAAGAATTTGGGGAAAAGGGAAGGACTCACGACTTGCAGGGAAGTGGATGGTGCATTTGTGGCACAGGCAGTGGGGAAGGTTTCCTTTGCAGGAGTCAATGTGAGGGGTTTGGCAGGGCTTCAGCATCTGTCACAAGGGGTTGGTAGATTTATGTGCTTCTCTAGGAGGCCCCTGAACTTGTTTTCAGCATGAGATAAATCACTGTCACTTTGCAGACAGGCACAGACAAACATGGAGGCTACTTTTGCTTCATTAAACAAAAGAACCAACCAGGCTCCCGCAGATGGGGTTTCTGCCTCTTAGAAATGACAGAATCAATTAGTGCAGGTTCACCACGATGGTACACCACGGACATGGCTTTTGGGCTGCGGCAATAAAGACCTGTCAACTCTGATGATGTTTCTGGAGAACGGTGGGGGAATATGTGGCAGCTCCTCGGGACCTGAAAAATGATATCCCTCAGAAAAGCAGGCACAGGCATTGTAATAATACACTTGACAAGCACCTTATCTTCTAGGAACTTTGCAAGACATGATGATAATTACTAATCAAAATTGGCTTAATATAGCGTAGCAGTACTCACTAGAAATCAGCACAGATGGGAAGGCTGTGAAAACCAGCATTTTGTTCTCTCGTGATTTCATATACATTTGTTACTCCAGTGGTGTCAGAAAGCTCAAAGTGGCTTATAAGAACAATGGAACCAAAAGTTGACTTGAGTCCAGAGCTGTCAAAGCTTAGTCTGCATTGTATGATGCCATTTATTGAAGCAAGGTGATGTGCACATGTGCGTGTGTGTGTGCGTGCATGTGTGTGAGACAGAGAAAGAGATGAATTGATAGAAATCTTATTCAGACAAAAACACAATATTAACTTAGGAGTCAATGATAATCATTATGTAATATATGGCATTATACGTAGTCATGTATTTTGTGAATTAAAATGTATTTTCCTAGAAAGTATAACAATTTCAGTATTACTGAATGTAATCAACTGAAACGAAGCACAGTTGAGATAAGCAAATGAAGCTGGGTGTGGTGGTGCACGCCTGTAGTCTCACCTACTTGGGAGGCTGAGGCAGGAGGATTGCCTGAGCTCAGGAGGTTGAGGCTGCAGTGACCTATGATTTTGCCACTGCACTCCAACCTAAGCAACAGAGTGAGATTCTGCATCTAAAAAATAAAATTAAAAAATAGGCAAAGGGGCTATTTATCATTTTTAACAGCAAAGTAATGTGTTAATCCCTGTCTGCTCCCACATCCACACTGAGGACCACCCCCAACCCCACTGTAGCTGGTTGGCTAGAGCCCTACCGCAGGCCACATCTAACCTGGTATCATTGCACTGCAGAAGCCCCACGCCCCAGCCCTGTAACCAGCTGGCCCTGGGTACTCACGGGCCTGCAGGGCAGCAGCCCTCTTCCCTAACTCCAGCTGTGGGTACTTAAGATATTATGATGGGGCTGGGCGTGGTGGCTCACGTCTGCAATCCCATCACTTTGGGAGGCTGAGGTAGGTGGATCATTTGAGGTCTGGAGTTCGAGACCAGCCTGGCCAACATGGTGAAACCCTGTCTCTACTAAAAATACAAAAATTAGTTAGGCTTGGTGGCGCATGCCTGTAATCCGAGCTACTTGGGAGGCTGCGGCAGGAGAATTGCTTGAACCTGGGAGGTAGAGACTGCAGAGAGCCGAGATCATGCCACTGCACTCCAGCGAGACTCCATCTCAAAAAAAAAAAAAAAAAAAAAAGATATTATGATGGGACATTCTGTCTTGACATCATACTGGTCTCTTTGATGGAGACCTTGACCTCTCCCTTCCCTTCTTTCAACCCCTTCTGCATGGAGGTTGGACCTTGAGCTCTGCAATTCCACTTGCTGTCTTGGCCTCCACTACAGGCCAGAAGGAATGGGATAGTCCCACTAACCTGACAATGTGTGTCACCACCATCTGCGGCCACACCTCACCATACAGACTAGCTTCTCTGGGCACCGGTGTCAGCCCAGATTGAGCCTGTGTTGGCTGAACTGCTGCGATAATGTACTGGGGCTTGAGCATGTACCTCCCAGATCCTGTTGGTCCTGCCTGACCCCTCAGCATTGGACGCTGGCCCTGCTTCCTGGACAGAGCAGCCTCAGGATGGTTCGTGCTGCTGCCATCTGTGAAGCCTGGCTACTGTGCCTCTTCCTCCACCTGCGGCACTGCTGGTGTCTCGACCTCCCTCGGGGACGGGGCCAGGCTTTGCCCAACTCCATTGAGCCACTGGGCCTGTGGAGGCTTCTTTACTAGGAGCCTCAAGGCCCTCGGTAAGTATCACAGCTCAGAAGTGCAACACTGTTAATACCCCATGGAATACGACTCGACCAATGAAAGACAGACCAGGAGGAATTAGCAGATGAATTATTTGCCCCCTCTCTGAGATGGACTGTTTCGGCACGCCGTGGTTCCATGTGGTCCAATAGCCAGAGTCGTCCATGTGATCCAATAGCCAGCTCTGTTTCCTTCCACAGCCCACATCTGATCCACAAATGCACCCTGCCAGCCCTGCCCTCAGGATGGGCGCGTGCCTGTCCACTGCCCCACCCTGCTCTCACTGTCGCTGTCCTGGAGCGCTATGCAGCTTCTCCTGACTCCCATCCTTGCCCCCTCCAATTTCTTCTCGATAGAGCAGCCAGATTTATTCCCTTAAAGTGCTGCTCCTCCACCCAAGGCTGTTAGAGTCACCGTGTCACTCAGAGTACAACTCGGAGTGCTCCCTGTGGCCTCCAGGCCCCAGGCTGTCCGGCTCCCTTCTCTCCTGCCTCCTTTGGTCCAGCTTGCTACTCATGCTCTCTGCTGTGGCCGCCCCTGCTCTCCTCCTGCACGGGGCATCCTGCACACCAGGTGCACCTCCAGGATCTGCTGCTCCCTGTCTGACTCACTTTCCCCTTGTACAGCTGCATGCCCCACCCTGTGACTCCCTGACACTATCCCCTTGTGACTATGGCCTTTCGGGGTCACGGTCTCTGAACAGCACCTCCTCCTGTTTAACTTTTTCCTTCTCAGCTGTTATCTTAGTCTTCCCTGCTCTTTATGTCTATCTGTCTTGCTGATTTTTGTCTTCCTTACTAGGATGCAAGCTCTGTGAAGGCAGGGGCTACTGCCTGTTTTGTTCACTGTGGTATCCCCAGCGCCCAGCACAGTGCCTGCTACACAGCAAGGTTAAGTACCAGCTGAACAAATGAACCCATGAATGAATGAAGATACCGCATGTACTTAAATGCTTTGTTCCTAACTCTGCACGTCTCCCCCATCTCCTTTCTCAAGGAGGGCCTGGCTGGCTAGGTCGCAGTTGTCTCTTGGTTTCACCTGCCCTCAGACTCTCCTGTTTGGCTGCACATCTTCCTTTAACACTTCTCTATCTGTGGCAGCATGGAAGGTGACAGCTCGGAGGTCAGTGATGAGGCAGGAAACTCGTTAGCTGGGACAGAACATATACAGAAGAGACTCAGTGCAGCTGACAGCGTGCATTATTGTGATACATGTTCAAAGCCCATCTCGATTCTAGGCACAGATTCATTTTTTTCTGACTTCAAAACTCTCCGTGTTAAAAATCTTGCTCTTACTACCTTGTTGAACTTGACTATAGCAATGGGGAAAGACACCTGGAAAGCATCCCGTGAAGAACCCACTCAGGATGCTGTCAGTCAGCACTGACACGGGGCTGGAGGTGGGAGGCTCCTCTATGTGTAAAGAGAGCTGCTCACACTCGGGGCTTTTGTGTGGGACAGGAAAGGCTGACATAAAACAATGGGGTTGAATCATTCATGTGGGAACACACGTAGCCACAAAGGTGTGACTTGGCCCACTACCCCACAAAGGGCAGGTTGCAGAAGCTGGCAGAAATGTCACCTAATTATCAAGGTGGCTGTGTGGCTGGGAGTTACTGCCCAATCTATTCAGCAGCGGAGGGAGCTCTGCCAATTCTCAGCACATAGGATCTGGCTAATCTGATAACATATGGAGGAGAAAAAGTGCGTCACCGGTTTCCTCTCGTACCACGCCTGACTTCTGCAAAGCGGCTTCTCTCCCACTTATCTCCCACTGCGAGGCCTTAGGCATTCATTCCCGTGTGATGGAATCAGCATCCTGAAGAACGTGGAATATCTTAGAGATGCAAACGATCCAATGAAAACTTATTTATTGGTCAGGGAGAACGTAACTGAAGCCAATTTCCCTTGTGAGTTACTCACTTACTTCCAAATTGGCGTGAGTGTAAGACTCTGTGGACATATACAACTCATTCTAGCTGGGATCCAGAGGATCACAGAGACACTCACTGAGTGTCCTAAGTGACAGGGGAGTTGGATGTCATGAAAAGCCAGGAAGAAGCCCCCAAATTCCTTGAAACAGACACAGGGATTTTCTTATTGGAAACTAAGCTAAACACTTATTAAAAATATATATTTTCTCCATTGTCCTCATCTGTTTTCTTTTTTCTTTTCGAGACGCAGTCTCGCTCTGTTGCCAGGCTGGAGTGCAGTGGCACGATCTTGGCTCACTGCAACCTCCGCCCCCCGGGGTTCAAGAGATTCTCCTGACTCAGCCTCCTGAGTAGCTGGGACTACAGGCGCGTACCCCACCCCCAGCTAATTTTTGTATTTTCAGTAGAGAAGGGGTTTCACCATGTTGGCCAGGATGGTCTCGATCTCTCGACCTTGTGATCTGCCCACCTTGGACTCCCAAAATGCTGGGACTACAGGCATGAGCCACCGCGCCTGGCCTGTTTTCTATTTTTAAATTTACTTGTATTATTTACTTGTTTGTTTATTTTTAGAGATGAGGGTCTCACTCATGTTGTCCAGGCTGGACTCCCAACTCCTGGGCTCACTCGATCCTCCCACCTCAGTCTCCCAAGTAGCTAGACCAGGAGATAGATAGGCACATCACCTATTTTCTTAGGGTTGCAGGGCTTGTTGAATACAAATTATCTAAATAAAACACAAAGGTTCTCCTTGTATATACCAGCCAAAACCCACAAAAAATGTGTTATCCTTTTATTGTATGATCTCATTGGACATCTGGAAGTGCTGGGAAGAATGAGCAGGTGGAACGAGCAGGGCTGCAGGATTGGGCCAGTCTTAAAGGGATGCTATCAGATGGCCAAACGGCTCATATGATTAAGGAGTTAAGGCCCAACATCGCCCACTGGGTTATTGCCAATTAGCAGCCAGGTTTCTCCAGCAGCCCCAAGCAAACATTACCACCAGTTTTGATTACTGTTATCGCCCCTCTTTATCTGTGTTCTGGGTTCTAATGCAGACACAGAGAGAGAGAAATTAATTTGTGATTAAGATAGGCAAAGCACTCAGACCTGTAGACTCAAAATTGTCCCAGGAAATCTTCCATAGTGAAGATTTGGAGGGAAAAACTCTTCTATTCTCATTTCTCACTGGTATTTAATACTATGGAAAACATCCTGGTTGTGGAGTGAGAAGTCCTGGGCTACACTCTGGTCTGCCCATGATCTGTCATTAATGCAACAGATTCTCCTGTATACAAAGGGGCTGTTTAATGATCAAATGAGATACAAACCACAAACTTTTTACAGTTGTAAAAACTACATGAAAACTTAATGATTTCATGAGTACTGCATATGACAAATGTTTCTAATAATTGTAACACTCCATTGGTAGGATTCAGGTAGTGTGTTCTCTTAAGAGGCCCTAAAGAGAGGGAACATGCGCTGAGTGACAGCCCATCAAAGAGCTCCTGTGAGGAAGCAGACGGGTAAGGTGAGCTCGATCCATGAATACGCTCTAGACCTGTCAGTCACAGCCGCTCAGCCACTGAGCTAAGAGCTGAAGCATGAGATGGAAACTGTTGGATCCTCACCATGCTATCAAAGCAAATTCCAGCAGCAGGCACATTGCTGGTAAAAATAATGCTCAGAATTCACATTTTAATAACTTAAAATGCATTTACTCATAGTTTCTTCTTCATGGCTGGGGTGCATCACCACCCTTCCATAAACGATTATACTCAAAGACAGAAAATAATATCGGATGCTATGGACTGAATTGTTTTCCTCCCAATTCATATGTTGAAGCCCTAATGTCCAGTGTGGTGGTATCTGGAGATGGGGTCTCTGGGGAGGCAATTAGGTTTAGATATGATCACAAGGTGAGAACTTCATGATGGGAATAGTGTCCTTATAAGAAGTGACACCAGAGGCTGGGCATGGTGGCTCACGCCTGTAATCCAGCACTTTGGGAGGCTGAGGCGGATGGATCATGAGGTCAGGAGATCAAGACCATCCTGGCCAACATGGTCAAACCCCATCTCTACTAAAATACAAAAAATTAGCCGGGCATGGTGGTGTGGGCCAGTAGTCCCAGCCACTCAGGAGGCACGGCAATCACTTGAACCTGGGAGGCGGAGGTTGCAGTGAGCTTGGATCGCGCCACTGCTGTCTAGCCTGGTGAGAGAGCAAGATGCCGTCTCAAAAAAAAAAAAAAAAAAAAAAAAAAGGACACTCAAGAGCTCTGTCTCTGTCTGCCACGTCAAGTCAGTGAGGAGGTGGCCCTATCTGCTAGCCAGGAAAAGGGCCCTCACAGAACCTGACCATATTGGCACCCTCATTTCAGACTTCCAGCCTCTAGAAAATAAACTTTTGTTAAGTCACCCAGTCTATAGTATTTTGTTATAGCAGCCGAGCAAACTACCAGATGTAGTTCAAAGGATGAAAAATACGAATAATAAGAAAAGAAAGAAAGCTTTATACTGTTAAAGGCTGGTGAGCATAAAAACAGAACATTCTGAACATTTTTAAAGTGGGAGGGAGGGGTCAGGTGGGTCACTACACACAGTGTTGGAAGAGTGTGTTTTGCCCGAATTGATCAAATGAGACAAGGACTCAGTGTTATCATAATGTACTAGGAAAAACAGTCTGGGATACTGTAAGCCCTGCTTCCCCAGTGATATGGTTTGGCGGTGTCCCCACCCAAATCTCATCTGGAGTAGGAGCTCCTATAATTCCCACGTGTTGCCGGAGAGACCTGGTAGGAGATAACTGAATCATGGGGGCAGAGTCCCCCATACTGTTCTTGTCGTTGTGAATAAGTCTCAAGAGATCTGATGGTTTTATAAGGGGAAACCCCTATCACTTGGCTCTCATAGCCGCTCTTGCCTTCTGCCATGATTATGAGGCCTCCCCAGCCACATGGAACTGTTAGTCCTTAAACCTCTTTTTCTTTATAAATTACCCAGTCCTGAGTATGTCTTTATCGGCAGCATGAAAAGGGACTAATACCCCCAGTCACTGAATTCCTGTAAACACAGGCAAAGGCACTAGTTTAGAACGATAGGTAAAACACTTAGCGTCGCCAAACCCGAAGTTAATCATTCAACTTGCCAGTGAAACGCTTCCAACAGAGGAGAGGAGTCAGGGAGAGATGAATAAAGGACAGAGACACAAAAGCAGCCACACAGATCCACAGTCAGAGAACAAAGCTGGGGATAGCTTCATGGTCGGCCAGTGAGCCCTTTGGGGTGAGCGACGTAAGGAAGTACCTTCTTTCTAGGGACAGACACAGGGACAGGGATGGACCTACAGGGATCAAAGGCTACAGGCAGCTACAGCGTAGAAAATAAAACACAGTCCAGGGCCCATCCTGGGGGATTGACTTGGAGAGGAAAGTAGGATTCCAGTTCCGTGCGGAAGAGCCTCATGGGACTTGGCACATGGAGGGTGTTGAGTAACCTGGTCTCTGAATGCATCTGTTTGTATGGTTTTATTGTTGTCTTTTCCCTGTAAGGCTGTTTATTTATTTATGTATTTTTGAGTAACATTTTAGCTTGCACACAGGAGATGCTAAGTATATGCTTACTGTATAGGGCATTCTAGGTAAGGTGCCTAACATAAGTTGGCTCAGTTAATTCTCACAATATTTTTTTTAAATAATAATTAGAACCATTTTTAATTTTTAAAAAATTTTAACATTCTGATCTCACTTAATGGCCTCAATAGACTTTTTTTTTTTTTTTTTTTTTTTTTGAGATGGAGTCTTGCTTTGTTGCCCAGGCTGGAGTGCAGTGGTGTGATCTTGGCTCACTGCAAACTCCACCTGCCAGGTTCAAGCGATTATCCTGCCTCAGCCTCCCCAGTAGTTGGGCGTACAGGCACCTGCCACCATGCCTGGCTAATTTTTGTATTTTCAGTAGAGATGGGGGGTGTTTCACCAACTTGGCCAGGCTGGTCTTGAACTCCTGACCTCGTGATCCACCAGCCTTGGCTTCCTAAAGAGGTTACAGGCATGAGCCACTGCGCCCAGCAATAGACTCATTTATAAAATGAAAAACAAAAAGCCACAACCAGAGAAGTCACTCACATAAGGCTGCAAATTTGTAAAGTCCAGATTTGTACACAGTTCTGCCTTCTCTTATTATTTCAGGCTGCCTGTAAGTCAGCTGGACTGAAGCCCTAGGGGCATGGGTGCTGCCAGAAAGGGAGAGGGAAGAAGAGCAGTGTGGCTACGGTGTGCTGTCCCTTCTGCGGGGGTTTCTTCACAGCGTTCCTCTCATTCCTGAAATTATTTCATTTCCAGTGGTATTGAGGGTGACCAGCAGACCCTGTTGTACCATGTCACTTAAAAAATGTAGTGCCTTTTTTTTTTTTTTTGTAAACACAGGAAACACAAAACCATTGTTAGTATTTTTAAAATTATCATTTCAATTTTATATTGTTACCTCCAGGGCACAGTGAATGATCATGGAAGCTAGACAGAGGCTTGCCAAGCTGTTTCCCCGCAATACTCAGCTCAGCTACTTAAAGTGTCGGTGGTTGCTATGGGCAACCACTTAAATAAACTCAGGGAAAGTGTGGGGAGTGAGGGCTGAGGAGTGCAGGCAGTTAATGGATTTACCTAATTCAAAACAAAACAAAACACCTCGAAATTTTTCCCCAAGGATCATTCTTCCCTCCCGCTAATACTTCTCTACCTGAGATGATTGTTTTCTTTAAGACAGCCAAGGAAAGAGAAATGAGAAGAAGGATCTTAACCTATCATATGAATAGTGAAGTCCATCTCAAAATATTCAAAAAGGAAGAGAAGCTGGAAAATTCTAACTGTTGATCAAATATTACCACTGCTGTAAGTTAAAAAACAAACAAACAAACAAACAAACAAACAAACAAAAAATGCACCTAGTTTTAAAATGGCCCCTGGATTTTTCTTCCCATGGTAGATAGCTTATACTCAACCCCGAGTGGCATAGTCTTAGAACCTAGTTTTCCCAGCAGGGAATTGGAACAGCAGGTTTTATGATTATACTTGTCTATTTTGGCGGGTGGGAGCATATTTTACTTTATATCCTGTTTTTTGCTTCATTTTCATTTTCTTTAAATGATTAAGTGCTTTGAGATGCCAAGCCTTCATGTTTATTGAAGTTACTTTTACACTTTTAGCTAATTCCTGCACTCTTGCCCAAGGCCTATACTCCCATGACCATGCTGATAGGTTGTGAATATCTCTTTTTGTTATAACTAGGTCTTTTTGTCTTCCATTGCTTTGCATAAAGAATATTACCCATTCAATGAGGGAAGTGGTTGCATAAATTATAGTACAGGCATACAATGGAATACTTTGCCGTTGTTAAAAAGACTGTGGTTAACCCACAAGCATTTGTATAAAACAATGTTTAAGACCTAATTTCAAGTGAAAAGAGCAAATTGTAGAACAGTATGTATAAAGAAAGTTTAGACATGGGTATATGTAATGTATGCCTAGAACATTTCTGAAAAGATTCGTAAGAAACAGAATTCTTACCTCTATGGAGGGATAAAAAGGGAAAGAAGAGGGGAGGGGGACTTTTACACATTATTAAAATATTTTTTGGTGCTGTTAAAATTTTTATGAGTATTATATTTTGTAATAATAATAAAGGAAATCTTCCTATTATTCCTAAACAAAAAAAAGAGACTTATATGGGTATGGTATATATTGGGGAATAGCGTATCACTACAGTAAGCAAGACAAAATAATAGCAGCAGCAACAAGGAGATTTGACCTGTTGTATTAGGCTGTTTTTGGGTCACTAGAAAGAAATACTCGAAGGTGGGTAATTCATAAAGAAAAGGGTTTTAATTGGCTCATGATTCTACAGGGTTTATAGGAAGCATGGTACTTGTAGCTGCTTCTGGTGAGTGTTTAGGAAGCTTATAATCATGGCTGAAGGTGACAGGGTGTCAGCATGTCACACGGTAAGAGAAAGAGAGCAAGAGGGTGGGGAGGTGCCACACTCTTAAACAACCAGATCTTGCATGAACTCAAAGTGAGAACTCAGTTGTGATGATGAGGACAGCACCTAAGCCATACCTTAGGGATTCATCCCCCAGACCCAAACACCTTCCAGCAGGTCCCACCTCCAACACTGGGGATTACGTTTCAACATGGGATTTGGAGGGGACAAACACCCAAACTATACCACCTGTCCTTGGTTGGCTTTTGATTTTTGGTGCCCTTATTTATCTGTGTAACTTCGTATATCAGCCCTTTCTGGTACCATCCTAATCTCTGCTTCTACCATTCTTTCCTAGCAGTACAACTTTCTCTAGCCTCTTACTTGATTTCAAATTGTCTGTCTCCAATTTGTCTCTCTCTATCTCATCTAGAGGCAGGCTAGTATAGTGGCTAATGACATGGGCTCTGGATTCAAATCCTGGCTGTGACACTTGTAGCTCTGTGACCTTGGAAAGTCAATTAAATTTATGTGCCCCAGTTTCCTCCTTGTATAACTTAGTCAATAATAATTCTTGTCTTATAGGTACTATTAGTTATTATGTGAATTGTGTCTGGCACAGAGGAAGTGCTTCTAAGTGTTAGCCATTTTTCTTCAAGGTGATTTTTTGGGGGGTTAAAATGAGAAATATTCCAACAACAAGAAAAACAAATAAAGAAGCCAGAAGAAAAAAGTAAGAGAAAAGCACAAGAAATGCTGTAATTGGATTTTTGACTCCACACCATGCAGGCCATCTTTTTTTTCTTTTTGAGACGGAGTCTCACTCTGTTGCCCAGGCTGGAGCACAGTGGCGCGATCTCAGCTCACTGTAACCTCCGCCTCCCGGGTTCAAGTGATTTTTGTGCCTCAGCTCGAACTCCTGACCTTGTGATCCACCCGCCTTGGCCTCCCAAGGTGTTGGGATTACAGGTGTGAGCCACCGTGCCTGGCCACGCAGGCCATCTTTCTAAAATAACACTTACATCACTTCATTATCTGGCTCGGCTATCAGTGGTTTCCTATCGCTCTCTTTATTAAAACAAAATGAATTCTCTGGATATTTAAGGATCTTACTTAGAAAAGTTCTCACTCTCTATCCAAAGATGGCCTCTCACTTTTAAATACTCTTCTAATACACTAGTCAACTTAATTTCTTTATACTCAGACAAAATTCCTCCTCCCTAGTCTGTTGCCTCTCAGTGATTATTCAGATTCCAAATTGAATCCTTTCTCTTTCACGAAGTCATCCCTTCCTCTTTTCAATTCATATTAATTTTTCTCTTTTTTGAACAAATATAGCACTTTTAGTCAGAGGTAACATACATAATGTAATTTCACAACTTACAAATAATTATACAACATTGTGTTCATTGCTCTTGGCGGCACTTAATCGTATATGTGCAATGGACAGAGTCTGACAGATCTCTTGTCTGCCTCAGGGCAGCCAGCAGCTTGAAACTTCGATTCCTCTGGAAAGAAGTCTCGGTTGAGAGTGAGATGACTTGGGTCCTAAACCTTGCTGAAGGGCTTCAGTGACATACCCCTTTCCTTGGGGCCTGCATATTCTCATTTGTAATATAAAAGGGTTAGAATCATCTTTGAGGTTCCTTCTAGTTTTGCTTCTAAGGTTTTTCATTTATTCTATCTCTGAAGAAAGGCTACAGGAAAATAATGCTGTTGGTAAAGTGGTAAATGTTTAGAAATGGACTTTTTGGGAGGAAGAAGCTCTGCCTTGTAGAGCGTGTTGATTTCCATGGTGTAAATATTCCAGTCATGGCCAGTATGGCTCCCAGGATGACCAAACTGAATATGGAGTTGGGAAGAGATGTCCACCATTGGCTCTCATCCGACTACTGGACCCCGCCTAGCATTGTGAAGGGGCTCCTTTCAATGAAGAAACGCAGCCTCGGGCTAGATGAGCACGTCCAGCTAGCTTTGTCTCTAGCTTCTCTCACTCTAAAATTCCAACACAATCTTTCTTCACTGAGTGGAGACGGCAACGACAATGGAAAGTGCTCCCAGCTTGGCTTTTCAAACCCAGGCTCTGAAGGCACAAACCTCAGGACCAGGCCAATCTTCTCAGGTGCCTGTACTCACAGCAGTGTCCATTCTCTCTTGGAATCTGGCACAGGAATGATGCTACCGAGGTGGTGGCAATTTTATATGCAGTTGGTAATCTGGATCTGTTCCGAGAGCTCTCAGCTCCGCTTTTTCTGGGAAAGAGGTGTGGCCCGCAGAACTAAAAGAAGGTTCTGAGCTGTAAGTCAAGAACAATGTCCAGATGGTGGAAACAGTCTCCAGACTGTTCAGGGAAAAGTCCTCAGAGTTTCACGAGTCAGTGGGAGGAAAGAAGTTGGAGAGAAAGTAGAGGGCTGGAGCTGAAGGCCCAGGCTCTGCCTCGTGAGGTTCACAACCATTGGAAAGCCTTGGTGTATCAGTAAAGTGTTTGTTAAAAATCAACTCTAAACTCCTTCTGACATCATTGGGAGGATCTTATCATATGTACTAAAAACACTTGATGACTGTTATTTCCAATTATTTATGTTAAACAATAGGCTTAGAAGAAAATTAAAATATTACTAGCTATCAGGATAGATGATATTTTCTCATTGGTGTATGTGGGTTCATATATATATATATATATATATATACACACACACATTTTTTGAGACAGAGTCTGGCTCTGTTGACCAGGTTGGGGTGCAGTGGCAAGATCTCGATTCACTGCAACCTCTGCCTCCCGAGTTCGAGTGACTCAGCCTCCTGAGTAGCTGGGATCACAGGCACACGCCACCATGCCCAGCTAATTTTTGTATTTTTAGTAGAAATGGGGTTTTGCCATGTTGGTCAGGCTGGTCTTGAACTCCTGGCCTCAAATGATCCGCCTGCCCTGGCCTCCCAAAATGCTGGGATTAGAGGCGTGGACCACCACGCCCAGCCACAAATAATTTTTAAAGAATGTTGGAGTAGTTAATGTGATCATTGAAGAAGACCCTTCCCAACTTCAAAAGGACTAGTTAATGCTGGTGCTTCCTGCCCCCTCATAGAACTAGAAGGAACTGGGATTCCCCAGATGAACTAAAGGAAATATGCTAATGTTCAAAATGGATAACAATACTAGGGATGGCTGCGTGGATATTTTTAACAAGCTAATGTGTACCTGCCAGACTGAGCTCCCAGCCTCCAGGTGGGCTGGCAATGCAAAGCAGGTTGAGAAGGAATAGGGAGCTTTTCAGAGAACCACAGATTCAGAAGCAGAGGGAGGGGGAAGAATCAAAGAGAGCACAGACGCAGTCAAAGGATGCTGGGCAGATGTTAGATGGCAACTCAACTCAACCACTGCGCATTAAAGCTGCTCGTGGAGGGTACTGTTCAGGGCACCTTAGGCGTAGAGGGATTGCGTAATGATGCGTTAGCATTTGTTCAACTTCCCCTCTGGGATGACGACTCTGTGCCAAGTGACTCAAAAACATTCTTTCAGAGAGCATCGAATCTCTTTCTACACGAGGGACGGGGAAAACAGACCAGTGCTTAAGAAGGCTATATTACCTTAAGAAATGTTAACACAGTGCTTCGGGAATTCTTAGGAGGAAGAAATAATGGCCGACAGCCAGAGGTTAACTTTGAGAAGAAGATTTAAAAGAATGGAGACTTTCTTCTCGTCTTCTCCCCCATTAGATCGCAAGTTCTGTTGTACTGGGAATCCTGACTACTATAATATATCCCAATGCTTAGCACATAGTAGGTGGCCAAAACTGATAATAATGATGGTGATAGCTAACATATATGGAGCAACTACCGTGTGCCAGAGATGGTGCTAAGTGTGCCACATACACTGCACCTTCTTGAATCTGCATAATTACGCTTGAACAATCAGTGGCTTGTTGAAGTGGCTTGATGTTACTTCCCATGCAAGTGTTCTGTGCTTGTAAGGGAATAGCAGGAAAGAAGATCTCAAAGGAGAATGGAGTCTTACTGTGACACTTTTGAATGCTACATTTGGGACTTTGTGCCTAGACAACATGGGATTCAGAAATAATATTTTAGCAACCTGGTAGAAAGTCTTAGAGAAGGAGTTGGAGCGGAGAGAGGCTGGGGGCATCAAGACAAATGGGTCCATTGCAATCACTCAAGTGAAAAGTAGTAAAGCTGGAGGAGGTAAGAGGTGAGTTGCAAAGTTTCCAGACTGTATTTAGAAAATGATCATTCCACTGATAGAAAGGGAAGTGTCAGGAAGAGAAGTGATATATTTAGGGGGTACTGTGTTATGTGGGTGCTTTGAAATCTCTTCTTCCTGCATGCTTAGCTTGAAAATACAGGATCAATGCACAGATCAGACGATGGTGCAGATCTTATGATACAGTCTTAGACTCTTCAGGCTGGAAAGATCTTATATAGACATTTTGTCTGTCTTGCTCAAGCAGAATTATCCAACGTCTCAGAGGAATATAACTCAGCTGGTTTCAAAAGAGGCCTTGGAAGTTTTCTCTAACAATTTCCAAATTAATTGATTGGATAATTAATAACTTTGCACTTAGAAGTTCCTCCTTGCAGCTAACCTGAATTCCCTGGGCTGCAATTTTGATCGAATTTCTTCCTAGTTTATAGATAGGAATGTTGATGGTTTTGCTATTTCAAATGCATCTTCTGTAAACATACATTTATTTAGGACTTACACCCGGCCTGCTTCTATAAAGGATTAGAGGCACCTCCTAATATGTCCACCTAGGCTTCCTTTTCAAGAAGCTTTTCTTATTCCTGCAAAATGTCCTTCCATCTGCATGCATAAGAAGACTTTCTTTAATAATAAATGATACAGCAAAAGTAAAGCTAATAACGTACTATGCCAACTAAATAGTAACCTGTAAACAAAACAAAAGAAAACAAAAACAAAAAGAAACAAAAAATACCACCCTTTCTTATGCCAGGCAACACGGATTTTTCTCATCAGAAAATAATTCTGACCAAAACGATCAACTTTAATACCACCAGCCTCTGAATTTTAAGTTCCTTTCTTCTTTGTAGTGCCTGCTTTTGCCATTCTTAGACTTTTGTGTGTGTGTATGTGTGTGTGTGTGTGTGTGTGTGTGTGTGTGTGTATTTTTCTCTTCTACTTGACTCTGGAAAACCAGATTTTAGTAAAGCATTTAGTGAATATTGAAACCAAGGTATAAATGTAGGACACAGTACTTAAATTATTAAAGTTACCAAATGTTTGTTGCATGAATAAATGAGTGAGTGATTGCATGAATATAATTTCTGATTGTAATTAGGGTGTTCTCTTTACCTCGTTGTCTGCACTTTAACGGGAACATAGATATTAAATTGAACAAATGGCAGGTGGCAGGCAGACAAGACGAAAGAATTTTGAGGCTCTCTGCAAAGAGAAGCCGTCCTGGAAGGACAGTGGGCAGCATCTGTGATCGGCACCACCTAAAGGAAGTGGGGAGTCTTTGTTTCCAGAACCCTCAGCCAGGGCCTTCCCTGGCTCCCCTCCCTCTGCTGTCTTAGGGCTTTGTTTACACAGCCCCTTGAAGCCAGCTGTCAAGGGTGCAAACCTGGTCTGCTGTCCTTTGAAGAGGGTTCAGGTTACACACGGTAAGCCATAGAACAGATACAGGCCCAGGACTCATGATTGTATTAGTCTCCACAGAGCTGAACCCAGGCTCCTAAGAGTCCGTCCCTTCTTCCTGTGTCCTCTGTCAGCCAGCACCTTCTGCAGCTCTGATTCTTTGGTCATTGGTCCTTCTTCTCTGTACCTGAGGCTAAGCCTGAGTCACGCTGTTCTCAAGATCCTTCCTGTTTCAGCTGCATGTTTGATGTTTACACTTCAGACAGAGAACTCACTTCACTGCAGGCTTCTGAGGCCCCTTCCAATCCATCCTTCACTCTCACAGTCTGTTTTGAATGTCTGTTTTTCTTGGGTACCACTTGTCAGTTGTCCACACCCAGCTGATCTTCCTTTCCCCTCCATTATTAAACGTCTTTTAAATAGCTCATCACTGCACTCTTAGTAAGTTCAACTTTCCGTCCAGCTTTTTATCTTTTCTGCTTTCAACACCTGGGCTCAAATCTTAGCTCTGACATTTGATTGATAGGTGACCTTTAAAAAGTTATTTAATCTCTCTGAGATGCAAATTTATCCTTTGTAAAATGGGCAAAATTGCATGCATAGAGTTGTGATGATCAAAAGAAAACATGTATGTAAAGCCCATAGCACTCAATCAGGCACTTAGAACCTTGTTAAAATGTAAATATTCCTCCTACTTAAAAAAATTATTTTAAGTTTTGGGATACATGTGCAGCATGTGCAGGTTTGTTACACAGGTAAACGTGTGCATGGTGGTTTGCTGCACCTATCAACCCATCACCTAGGTATTAAGCCCAGCATGCATTAGCTATTTACCCTGATGCTTTCCCTCCCCCAACCCCTGACTCTTAACTTTTAAACATGTCTCCATTCCTTCTCTCTAGAAAAGTATTTGGACTTTCTTTTATTCTTTCGCCTCCTTTAAAGACACACAAGGAGTTCTCACCTCTCTGTAGTCATGATCATTGTAGAAACTTTTCAGTCTATGCAGGCTTCCTTTCAACACAGGCTTTTCTAAAGAGTAATTATACAGCAAGAGACCAGGATTTGGTACAGACTACAATACTCACACGTGCCCACATCATTTGGAGGAGGGCATTCATTTCCCAATGAAGGAACATTTTTTTTTTTTTTTAAACTAGGAGTGGTGATCTGGGACTGAATATAATAGGCGATAGCTTGTATTAGGTGTTTTTTTCTTTTTCAAATCAAGCTGATTTCTAACAAAGTTTTGAAAGGTATTTAGATAATTTGTAGATGAGCAAGTGACAATTTTTCTGTGAGCAAGAGTGACTTTCCCTGTTTTAAATGTGTCACTTTTCTTATTATATTGGAAAGTGGGAGTGAGGGGTTAGAAGGATAGAGGATAATAGAAGAAAGTATTATAGTCAGGGAAGAATGGGACACTACCCTGAGTTTATATCACTGATCACTGAGGACGTTAATTCACAACTTCGTGTGGCAGGTTGTGTTTTCTTGTTCTACCTATCTTGTGAGGAGCATTTGCTGTTGTATGTTACAATGATACAGAGGAACAGGTAGGAGAGGAACAAAAAAGTATTGGGCAAAACAGATATTTCATACTACTTAGAACAGAGATGGGATGATACAAATTGCTATGTTCGCAATACGGTTCATATATTTGGGGAAAAAAATAGCGATACTCCAATCTTCATCCCATCCCCCTCTTTCTCGAGCAAGAAAAGGAGAACGAGGAGCAGCAGGTAGGTAGGAGGGGAGTGTATGACGTGAGGAACAGGCAAGGACACAGCATGTCCAGGAGGAAAAAAGGGGAGAAAAAAATGTATACAAGATAAACAACAACAACAACAACAACAAAAGAGACTACAGCAAGAACCTATGGTTTTGGGTTCCTTACGTAGAAATCGACGCATTTAAAATATCCAGAATTAAGGTTGAAGAAGAACACTCCATCCACCTCTTCTCAAATTATTTTCTTTACCAATACTACTTTCTTTTGTCTTTAAACTGTGAACCGCCAGCCTACCGTGCCTCGTTCTTATAATTATACACATCAGTGCTGAAAGTTTCCTGGGAGATATTTCCTGTAGACTAAAGATAGCACCTGTGGGCATCTCGGATCAATGAATCATGGTGGCTGGAGCCCTGCATTGAGACTGGTTCAGGGGCTCAGTCTGTTCTCAATCGGTAGGGCGATGGGATCCATCAATGCTGGGATTGGCTAATGCTGTCTGCCACAGGTTTGGGGTGGGAGGAGTTGTAGGGAGAGCCACTTAAGTGGTGCCATCCATGCTAAGAGACTGAGACTCTCATTTATGAGGAGGTTCAGAGACATTAATCCATTTGCCAAAAGGCACACAGCTACTTAGTATTTTTCCAAATTTAAATTTAAAATTTTCCAATTTATCTAAAACAAACAAAAAAAAGGTTCAGGGCCAGGGGGAAAAATGAAGATTAAGAGGATTAACCATCCTGAAAATGAAAAACAATTTGCCTTCAAGGCATTTAGAACTGAAAATAAATCTTCCTGAAGCCTTTCGTCAGACACTTTATCAAAATTGCTAGGAGCTCTGACTAGCTCTCTTGCAACGGCCTGGGATCCTTCTCCCCAATTTCAGAGGAGTTTCAACATCTATAATATTAAAGACTGACTATTTCTTCTAGGGGAAGAATTTTTCTTAGTGCTTGGATAAAGAGATGAAGTATTAAGTCACTTTAAACTATTATTCATGTAGGATTAATAGATATTTGAATTTAACTTCAGAATCTTTTAAATGACACCCCACTTAGTATAATTTTTAAAAAGTTCTTTCTGCAGTGTATCGAATAAAAGTCCCAGATGGGATTTGGACTAGGTTTTAACTAATCATGGTAGCAGGCAGTAGTCTCAGTTCTAGAATAAATAGCACTCCAAGTAAGAGACTTATGTTCTTCATCAGTGCCAGGCTGCAACGACATGCTTTGAGAGAACTCTGGCCCCTAAATGTCTCCTCTACTTGCCTGGAAATTTACTATTAAACATTCAGAATTTTTTGAAAATATTAATATTCTCGGGTGATATGCCATTTCAAATTTATTGTTAGCTAATAAGTAAGGAAGAAGGAAAAGCTAGTGATGAGGTGGAGCGATTTGTTAATAGCTGTGGGATAAGAGAAGAGAGTGACCGAAATAATCGTTTTCCAAGAGTAGTTACAGGAGGGGTTTTGCTGGCCCAAAGATGGACTTCATTGTCTCAAAACTACTCCTAACACCACAATGTTTAACTGACCTTAGGCCTTATATGTCTGAGGACCCAATGACTAACACTAAGCAGCTGATGAAAAACCACCCACATAAATAAACCCTCAAGATGCCTTTGGAAAATAGAAAAGAAAAGAGAAAAACAATGTAAGAAAGTGTAGGAGTGCCTTCTCTTCAACATTTCTGAGAGAAGATGGGAGTTGAAAACCTTAAACAAAATGTTGCCCCAATCTCACTTGCCTAATTTTAGTTATCTTGGTTCAGGGCTATGATTCATCCCTAAAGCTGTGAATTGCTGAGGAGGAAGGAGGGAAAAAAATCGACTTAAATGTCAAAGAAGTAGGAACATAAATATAGTTTTCTTTTTTGAGGAACTAGAATTCCAGGATATGGGGATCTTTTTTCTCATAAGGGACTGAATCCTTCAAACTTCTAGAAAAATAATGATCTGCAGTCCAAACATCATCAAGGAATGAAAGACAGAACTGATTATGACTCATGTCATGTCTGAATTTTTGCCTTTTTAGTGTGTTTTCCTTTTTTTCTTTTGTATCTCTTTCAATCTGGTTAAACTATTAATTAATTAATTAATTTTGAGACAGGGTCTCTCTCTGTTGCCCAGGCTGGGGTGCAGTGGCTCAATCATGGCTCACTGCAGCCTCGACTTCCTGGGTTCAAGTGATCCTCCCACCTCAGCCTTCCAAGCAGCTGGGGCTGCAGGTGCGCACCACTACACCTGGCTGATTTTTGTAGTTTTTGTAGAGACGAGGTTTTGCCATGTTGCCCAGGCTGGTCTCAAATTCCTGGACCCAAACAATCTGCCCACTTCGGCCTCCCAAAGTGCTGGGATTACAGGTGTAAGTCACCGTGCCTGGCCAATCTGGTTAAACTAGAGGTCACTAACAATTGTATGCAGTCGAAGATGACGGAGGTTTAATGTGTAGACTGTAATGACAAAGGGAACTCATAAACTAGGTGAGTGTGAAACGAATAGAGGTAAGTAGAACTATGAGAAATGATTCTAGGGGATGTGATGGTAGCACAGGGAAGGAAGATATGTTTAGATGGTTGTCTAAGGTTCTCTTGTGATCCTTTTGTGGATCATAATCATGATGATTGAGTTTTCACAGTAATATATGAGATGTGCTTCCTTCAAACCTTGTGATGATATCGGCACATTATCCATCTTACATAAACATAGGAAAAAAAAGTTCTCTTTCCTGCCAAAGAATAGGGGACAACAGAGATGGTTTGGGGAAACTCCATCCTAAGTAAAATGTTTTCAGTTTAGTAGGTGTTCTCCTGTCCACTTATCACCACTTTGAATTTCCGTAAGTGGGGAGGGAGGAAATAGCAGTCACTAACTCATAACCAGTTCAACATCTTCACCCTCTGAAGGAGCTGGCCCTCTACCATCAGCCTAGCTGTCATCTGCATGTTTGTCTCTTTCTGCTCTGAAAACTTCTGAGCAGTAAAAGAAATATATGGTGGTCACAAAAATATGGTCCAGGACATTAGAGGAGGGTCATACTCCTCTACATCCTCTACATTTCAGTGATCCTCCACATCCTGAAGCTATGAGAGTAGCCCAGGGCACGATTGTGATGTTGATTTCAGCCCCTACCCACCACCCCTGTCCTCAGTCTCCTCAGAGCACCCTTCTCATCTTCCTCATGGCTCTGCATCTTCCTGTTCTCCTCTTACCTGGATATCGCAGTGGACAAGAGCAGTTCCTCTATCTTATCACCCAAGACCCAAAGTATCACTCAGCGAATGTGACCAATGCATCTTGATGACAACCTAACAGGATACTCAGGAGGTGGAAAGGACTCTAGAGGTTGCTGGTTTAAGTGACTTTCCTGCCCATTGCAATTCTTTTCTTGCATCTTCAGAAAGATGTTAACCCCACAGCCATGACTACCTAGCATTGTGTCTAGTGGAGAGATACTTTAAGGTCCATAGAAGATATTTTTTTCAGAAGGGTCCTTGGCCTCCCTCGTTTCATGTCACCTTGGTCCACTGCCTTTATTACAAATCCAGTTCTTTTAATTTAATTTTCTGAGCATCTGCTAGGTGTGCCAAAATACAATGAAGATTTGTTTCTGTTTTTTATTTCCATTTTTTTTTTAAGCTCATGTGGCAATGTTTTGGGTCCAATTCTGTTCTCCAAATAGACATATTGAAGTCCTAACTCCTACTATCGGTGAATGTGACCTTATTTGGAAATAGAGTCTTTGTAGATCTAATCAAGCCACCAAGTTTGTGGTAGTTTGTTCTGACGATTCTTGAAAACTAACACATGTAGTAAAAAGGCAAAGAGGAAGGGCAACTGAAAGCCAAAGAAAGAAAGAAGGGTTTTTTTCTTGGCTTAATTTACTGATGCGTTGGTGTTAATTTTTGATTAAAACGATCCAGAATTGTTCCACACAAACGCTTGACAAATAATTCATGAGAGGCTGTCTCTGTCGGGTTCTTTAAAATACAATATACTCTGCTATTTAAATAAATTCCCATGCACAAGAGTCAGCCGTTTTTCAGTGCTCTTGATTAACAAATAGGTTTGTTTTCCTTAACTCGATGGCATTGATTTTTTTGTTTTATTTATTTTGTCTTTTAATATTTTATTGAGGAACATAATATAAATGCACGAATAGTAATGTTATTTCATCAAAATACGGAATCAATGGCACTTAAAAATATGAGTTATCTGTAATATATTTTTCAGGTCCAAATGGAATTCTATCTATTTTCTACATTTCAAGACTCTAAAGAATGTACTCTCTATAAACAGCATTTAGAATTAAATCAGGTCTGGCTTAAAATAATCAATTTCAGTGGTTTCCTGTGGAGTGCTGTTCTTTGTTCACAAACAGCACAAATACAGTTAAGGACTACAGTCATATGCTGCAAAACAACATTTCAGTTAATGATGCATATAATATGGTGGTCCCATAAGATTATAATACTGTACTTTTACTGTATTTTTCTATGTTTGGATATATTTAGATAAACAAATACTTACCATTGTCTGAGAGTTGCCCACAGCATTCAGTACAGTAATTTGCTGCATAGGTGTGCACCTTCGGAGCAATACGCCACACGATATAGCCTAAGTGTGTAGTAGGCTAGACCATCTAGCTTTGTGTAAGTGTACTCTATGATGTTTGCACAGTGAAATAACTTAATGATGCATTTCTCAGAATGTAACCCCATCATTACATGTTGTATGACTATATTTATATTTTCAAACAAAACATTTTTAAGGCCTTCAAATTGTAATACGTATTGAGTGCCCAAGTTTAAAAATGTATGTCAAGAACCTTCACATATCCAATTTGCAAGCATGGCCACATTCTATAAGCTTCTCCAAGACAATCTCCTCTATTATGTCACTCAATTATCTGAAAAATTCAAGAGTCTTAAGAAAAAGTTCTTGTATGTACTTCATGCCCGAGCAAATGTTCAAGAATTGGGATACATGTATATTCTTATTGACCAGAAATTTTAATTTTTTTCAGAAGCCGTTCTGGATTTAAAAGAATCCAGAACGGCTTCTGAAAAGATTGGATTGTTTCTGCTTCTTAGAGATGAGGGGTTCAGCTTATGATCAATGCAGAGCACATCTGTTGCCCCTCTCTACAAAGGCACTGGGGTACAGACATCAGATCTAAAGTCACAATCAATGTATTGCACTGCTCCACCTGTAGGATGTTTCTGCCCCACTTACTGTAGGAGACACACCGTCTGAGCCTCGGTGATAATACAAGCACCTGGACTATCACAAGTGCAGGGTTAGGACTACTTACTTGAGTGTGGTGAGTTCTGTAAGGGATGGCTGAGTAGCCTTGAGATAGCTTTCTCTCCGTGCAGCAACTTTTGGAGAAGGCTTGGGACTCGTGTCTGAGTCTCCACTGTCTTCATCCCCCATGGCCTTGATATAACTACCACTCCGCATTCTTCGGCATGGAATTTCATCATCTTTACCTCGAGGGGTGTACCCTGTCCATTCATCTTGAGGAACCTATTCAAATAGAAAACAGATAAATCACGTTTTACAAAATCCTACCTTTTTCTTTTCTTCCCCCCCTTTTTTTTTTAGATTTAACATTTCTAATTTTTATGAGTACGTAGTAAGTATATATGGAGTACATGAGCTATTTTGATACAAGCATATGATGTGTAATAATCACATCAGGGTAAATGGGGTATCCATCACCTCAAGCATTTGTCATATCTTTGTGTTATAAACATTCCAATTATCCTCTTAGTTATTTTAAAACGTATAAATAAGACCAAGTGTTTTTTTTTTTTTTTTTTTTTTGGTATGGTACTGCATGTTGGTAATATAATTATCTGAAACTTTAGACATTAACCTTTCAATAACAATATTGTATTGTAATAGGCTCAAGAATATTTTGAATACATACAAATCCATGTCTCTCAATCTTTAACATGACTCATGTATTAGGAAAAATTAAAACCATTGGCTTTGAATCATTTGTACATCTCAGTTTTCTCACGCTGATAATAGTTGAGTCAGGCATAAGAATGCCATTGGAAAGGAGAGCAATTTTATTTAAGCTTTCCAGTGATTTGTTTTCAATTGCCATTTAAGATTCGGGAATGTTTTCTGATTGATCTATGCCTTCCTTGAACCTTTTGACTTTACCATCTCATATCCAGTCTGTCTTCTTCCTAAACCAGTGGTCTCCACCAGCTGCATTTACTCCCCAATCACTTATTCTTTCTGAATCTTTCTTAATTTGGATTCAGCTTCCAAAGATCTGCTTAAAGCACTCTCTAAAAGTTTTCAATGATCTCCTTCTGGAAGATAATGGCATTTTCTTGCTTTTATTTTTTGTTGGCCTCTGCACACCCATGCACACACTTACATACAAATGACTCCTCTTGCAAGTTTCTCCCCTTTTGGCCTTCTGATTCTGTGACTTACCTGGTATAGCTACTACTTGTCTGAATTGTTCCTTTCCTTTTGCTTTGCTGGATCCTACTCTAAGTCCCTAACTGTGGGTACCACAACAAAATAATGCTGTTAGTGCACTGCTCTTTTTTTTCTTTCCACAGTCATTTTCTCCGAGTTCAGCAGAACATTGCACTATGTTTTAGAAGCTGTCTTCGTGGCTTTCTCTTAAGTTCCTCTTAGATTTTCCACTTCAACATGAACTCAACCTAGATCTCATTCCTTCTTCATTTTTCATGATGTGAAAAAAGATGCATAGTAGCCACTCTTTTTATCCATTAAGAAGTAACATAGCAAACATCCTACAGTGCACAGAGCACTCACTGCACAAGGCTTAAGTAAAAGAGACCAAAAAAGGGGGAGGCTTGTTCTTGCCCTCAACATATTTATAACAGAGACGAGAAGAGAAACGAGAGTTAGCAGTAATGGTGATGGGAAAGGAGGATCCGGGAAAGGAGGATCCAGGAAAGGTTCCCTGGAATTGGCCAGGTTTGCAATGAGAAAATAAAAAGGCTTTTAATACTTTGATATTAACAATTTACTGCTTATACATTAAAATAAAATGGTACTTCATTATTAACATTAACTCTGCTAAAAAAAAATTTGCCTACAAGATCTCATTTCATCAATATGACAACCTGTGCATATTTTTCTGTTTTTCTCAGGTGAGAAGCAGGAGCTCAGAGAAGGTAAGTAACTTGCCAAAGGACACACAGCTAAAACAGCAGCACTACAGTTGGAAGTGTTTAACTCCTAAGATAAAATTACATTAATCAAAATTTTATGATTCATAATATATCATGTTGAAATCTAAAGTGTTAAGAAAATTGTCCACAATAGCGCACACACATATCAGACAGAGATTTCTAGATATTATAGGTTCTAAGGAAGTGAGAATAGATGTTTTACTAAAAGAGGATCATTCTTTCCTTTTTAATTGTGAATTTACTTGTATAACTTGAAATTTTAGATCTAAGAACTTCAGATTGAAGAAATGCTACTATTCGTGGACTTTAAAATAGTGGTTTGTAGGTTCTAATTCTGAAAAGTACTAATCAAGATGAAGCATCACCCTGCAGCATGTTCATTTCATTTAATCAATTCTTATATTGTGCTCTTGTGTGCAGGCACTGTTCTAAGCACTTTATAAATGTCAGCTCATTTGATCCACACAGTGGAGGGGTATATTACTATTATTCCCATTTTACAAAGGAGGACACTAAAGTTATGTAACTCACCCAGAGTTACAGCTAAGAAGGGGCTGAGTTCCAATGAGGCAGTTCTTGGGGCCACATATTGACCACTGTTTGATGCTCCTTGTCTTTTGCTTTGTGGCACCTGCAAAACTGAGCAATTATAGTCCCGGACACCTTTGTGCTCATCACATTTGATACACTTGCCATTTATTAATTATGCTAGTAACAATGTCATGTTTTTACTTTGTTAGGTAAAAGCATCAAAATCACCACAGCAACAAAGATTTCTCAGGAAATTGTAAATGCTGAGAACAGTCTTGTTTTCCTTGCATTGGCAGGTGACTCACTGCATAGATAGGATCACGTTCAGAGCCTCATTACAGGCTTAGCAATTGCATTTTAAAAATTAACTTGGTACAGCTGAGGGTCATAGATGATGCACCCCACACTTGCTATTTCTCAATATTGGTGTGAAGTTCATAAGCATTGCTCTCTGGAGTATATCAGAGAGTAATGACAAACTGATTAGCTCATATGGCTTATGCAACAAAACAAGGCAAATTTTGTTCAGATATTTTGTTCAAAGTTGAGACCAGCCTGGCCAACATGGTGAAACCCCGACTCTACTAAAAATACTAAGATTAGCCAGGTATGGTGGCGGGCACCTATAGTCCCAGCTACTAGGGAGGCTGAGGCAGGAGAATCTCTTGAACCCAGGAGGCAGAGGTTGCAGTGAGCTGAGATCGTGCCACTGCACTCTACTCTATGTGGAAACTACTACTAAAACAGTCTGTAATTGTTGTTTAGGGAATCAGCTGAGAAGTATTTAACCTGTAGATCTTTCAATTAATCATACTTTTCAAATGATGGCAGCTAAGAAGTTGTGTGGAAGCGACTTCCATTGGAGTGGAATTTGAATAGTAATACATTATTTATATACCTAAAGGTAGCATACAACAAGATTACACATAAAATAATACAGTAATCAGTTCTAGGGAAAGTGTAAAGACAGAAAATCGAGACCTTGGAGAAGAAAAACACAGTTGCTGAACTGCAAGGGCCATTACCATCGGTATAATCGAGTCAGTTTTTATTTTTTGTTTATTAAACACTAAAGCAAAAGGGAGACGTTACTTAGGTGGATAGTTTTAGAAAAAAGCATATAAAGTGGTAAGCATACCAGGTCCAAAGAGTGAAATGTTAATCCCTTTTGATTGGAAAGAAAGGGGGAATTACATGGCTGCAGCTGCTATTGTGAGCTGGACAGAGGTTGCTGTGTCTTTCCATTTCAGCTGCACAGAGAGAAAAGATTTAGGAAAATCCAAAGAAAAAGATAACCTTGCAGCTGTCTCAGAAAAGCCTGCATTATTACTGTGGTGGCAGTTTCAGGAAGTCTTGGTGGAAGGAAAGCTGGAGCAGAGACAAAGAGTGCAGGACCTCATTGATTTTAGGCTGGTGGGATGCCCTGTGTGTGTGTACCAGCTTAGGAGGTGGTTGGACTCAACAAACATAAACAAACAATAATAAAAACAAAATAATACAGGTTAGATTTTACAGTAGTTATGGATGAGAAAAAAGGATTAATTGCTTTTTAATTATTACGTTTAAGCATTAGCACTTCAACAGAAATCTTAATTTTTGTTAAAACAAAATGAGGATTAGTGTGCATTCTCTGTTTCAGTGATAGCCCATCTATCACTGAAACCACATGTTATCATTCGGAAAACCGGAAGAGCTGCCCTTGACTAAGAAATGGCCATGATCAAGGGCTAACGCCCTCTAATTACAAGATAGGGATTTTTTTTTTTTGAGATAGTGTCTTGCTCTGTTGCCTGAGCTGGAGTACAGTGGCGTGATCTTAGCTCGCCACAACCTCCACCTCCCGGTTCAAGTGATTCTCCTGCCTCAGCTTCTTCAGTAGCTAAAATTACAGCCCTCTGCCACCACGTCCAGCTAATTTTTGTATTGTTAGTAGAGACAGGGTTTTGCCATGTTGGCCAGGCTGGTCTTGAACGTACTGAAATAATTATTTCAATATCTTTTTTTGTTTTTTGAGATGGCGTCTCGCTCTGTCACCCAGACTGGAGTGCAGTGGCACGATCTCAGCTCACTGCAACCTCTGCCTTCTGGGTTCAAGAGATTCTCCTGCCTCAGCCTCCCTAGTAGCTGGGACTATAGGTGGCCGCCACCATGCCTGGCTAATTTTAGTATTTTTAGTAGAGTCGGGGTTTCGCCATGTTGGCCAGGCTGGTCTCAAACTCCTGACGTCATGATCTGCCTGCCTCCGCCTCCCAAAGTGCTGGGATTGCAGGGGTGAGCCACTGTGCCCAGCCAGGATGAGAATGCTTTCTGAATTGAAATGATGTCATGGGCACTGAAGGATGGGCCATTCTAATGAAGGTTGTAGTCTATTCAGTCACAGAACAGGAGAAAATAAAATACCACCTAATGGGGCATGCTCATATTTTCTGTCTCTCTTCCTGCCTCGCTCCCTTATTTCTTTACTTCTGCAGGTATTTTTTAATTGTTTATTTGCCAGCCATGGTTTGGGTGCTGGGAATACACACTAGCAAATAATACAAACGTTGGTCTCATTCCATGTAATTTATATTCTAGAAGGAGAGCTAGAAGAGACAGCGAATAGACAAGCACCTGATAAATGAACAAGATATTTTCAGACAGCATAAATGCTATAAGGAAATAAGATAAGGGGGTGTGCCAGGGTAGCTGGAGGGGGGCTGCTTCAACTTCTCCTTCAGTGAAACCCCCTGAAGAAGTAACATCTGAGAGATTTGATGACCAGAAGAGCCAGCCTTGGAAGGATCTAGGGGAAGAGCTTCCAGGCAGAAGGATCAGCCGGTGCGAAGTATCTAGAGTAAGAAGAAGATTGGAGTAATTGCAGCCCTAGGAATGAAAATGCCAGCCTGGTCAGAGAGCACTGAGCAAGAGAAGCAAAGGGGGTCAGGTCACATAGCTCATGTCAGGCTATCTCAAGTCTTCCTTAAAGTTGAATCTGCTCTCCCAAAACTCCCTCCAACTACTTCAGCCTAAATTAATCTTTTCCTTTATGAAATTTATAGCATGTACCATCTATATAAGGGGTCAGCAGAATATAGCTTGCAGACTAAATCTGTTTCATCATCTATTTTTGTAAATAAAGTTTTATCGATACATGGCATGCCCATTCATTCTGTGTTATCTATGGCTGACTTTGAGCTACAAGGGCAGAGCTTTATGGTAGCGATGGAGACAATATGGCTCATAGAGAAAGTATCCCAACCCTCGGTCCACATGATTATACTGAGTACTTAAATAATCACGAAGTGCTGTTTTATGGACATGGCTCTTTGTCTTTGTTTCATCTCTCCAACTACTCCATAAGCTTACTGAAATCACGGGAAGCTGTATTGCCAAAGGATTAGAGGGTGGCCTCTGCAATTAAACTGCCCGGACTTGAATTCCAGGTTTGAATTTTTGCTGGGTAAATTACTAGGTACATCCTTGGGTGAGTTAATTAACTTATCTGTGCCTCAGTTTCCTATCCCATAGAATTATGTGTGGATGAAATGAGGTAATGTCCATAGGCACATAGGAAGTGTTTAATAAAGTTCTGTTTGATGGGAGTTCTTCACTGTACACTGTACTCTGCCATGTTACTGAGCACACAGACACCACCTGATGATGAATGACTTTGGCTTTCCAAGACTCTGATGCCTACCTTCAATTTTCTTTGGCAAGTTAGGAGCAAAAATAGTCTCTCTCCACTTCCAATTGGTTCTTTTTAATTTTTGTAGAGATGAGGTCTTGCTCTGTTGCCCAGGCTGCTCCTCAAACTCCTGGGCTCAAGTGATCCCCTCCCCCCAGCCTCCTGAATAGCTGGGACTACAGGCACCTGCCACCACACCTGGCTTTCTTCATGGCTACTTTTAAAGAATATGGTCAATGATAAAAATCTTGGGCATTAAAAGTAGTGGCATTTATTATTAAAAGCAGTGGATTAAAAGCAGTGGCTGCCATATTTCTATCCACTATATATTCTAGTATAAGAATATAAGTGCAAATGGACTATATATAAAATTTGCAAAATTGTAAAAATTTCTTTCATGGTAAGAAAACGGTTCTCCTAAGTTGGCCCACGGGCACAAACAGGTATTTGTGTCTCTGCCGGGAGCTTTGGAAGTGGACTAGCTTTTGGAGCTGACATTTCCCCTCACTTTAGGTTTTCCTGAACTCAGTTGAAAGAGGAACACATGGCCGGATGTGGTGGCTCACGCCTATAATCCCAACGTTTGGGAGTCCGAGACGGGCAGATCATGAGGCAAGGAGTTCAAGTCCAGCCTGGCCAACATATAAAACCCCGTCTCTATTAAAAATACAAAAAAATAGCTGGGCATTGTGGTGGGCACCTGTAATCCCAGCTACTCAGGAAGCTGAGGCGGGAGAATTGCTTGAACCCGTGAGTCGGAGGTTGTGGTGAGCTGAGATCATGTCACTGCACATTTTACTGAATCTAAGACACTAATGCAATTGTCCCAACATTTTTCGTGTTGCTAAGAAAGAAATAAACATCACCAATAAATTCTGACACTCCATAGAATATATGATTTATCCCAATATCCAAAATGCTAAAACGTGGAAACTATGGCTCTTAGAATAAATTAAAAACTCTTTTAAAATATGTATGAAAAGAAAAACAAGAAATGGATTTATTCTGGGATAGTAACTGTCGAACTTAATGTTCACATTTAGTAATGACCAAATTAATAACAGCAATTACATTTATCATGACATGCTTTTGGAAAAAAATCATAACTTCACATAATGTCTCATGATCCTTACAACCATCATGAAGGATATGAGGAGTAAATATTATAACCTCAGTTTGTCATATAGAGAAACTGAGGTCCGGAGACATTAGTAACTAGTGTAGGGTGACACTGTGCCCAAGTTGAGGTCTGCCACTGACAGTTCAGGAATCTCCCCCATCCCCTTCTAGCATATTCTAGCATATTCATATATGACATATGACATGTCTTTTGGGTAACAATTATTTTTTGATAAACTACAAAGCACATATTTCAGATAAGAAAATAATGTCATAGTGCTTTAAGGTCTGTCTGAAGGCAAAAAATTGATAAACAAACAATGAGTTACAATCCCTTGAAAGAAAAGTTACAAGAACTACTCTATCAGATGTAGGAACGCTTAGTTTTAAAAGTCTCTCCCCAAGCGCATCTAGCTTGAGTGCCCCGCTTTGGCTGGGCTGCAGTTATCAAAGTGTAACTAAATAGATATAGTCTGTGCCAGTGATGGTCTGAGAGACGATGGTTGAGAGATGAAGCCATGTGCATGTGACTCTTTGAGAGCAGATTATCTCAGGATGGGAAGTTGCATGGTGAGGTGTGGAGTAATGAGAATGCGTGAGATTTTGGGAAATCTGAGAGCCACAAAAGGAATGAAGACACTTAGAAAGCCGGGACAGCTGAAATGGAGCATATGTCCTGAAAATATACAAGGGCAGGCCAGTGCGATTCCGTGAGCTATTCTGGGTTGCAGAGATTTGGGAGGAAAACTGATGAGCCCAAGGCTGTGAGTGCATAAAGCAAAGTTCCATTTCATCAGGAACCAAAGAACTGGGAATAAGGAACTTAGCATTTGGCTGATTTGGTGCAAACAAAGACAGTAGAGCAAGGAAAAGTCACAATTGAATGGTGGGCATCAGGGATAGGTTTCTATTTGCACAGCTACCCCTCAGCAGCTGTTGATTCCTTCCCAAGCACAAGGTGTTTCAATGACAACAACCAGGTAAATAAGGGTGCTTGGCAGTGACTTAGGGGTCAACCTGTTTGGCCTTTCCTGTGCTTGAAAAGGAATGGTAAATAGGAGGAGAAAAACCTACATTATGAAAGGAGAGTTGAGCATCTGACATTCATGAAATATCTGACAATTATGGAATAATCTCAATGAGCTAGGGGCAGTGCCTATGTTACTTTATTTTAATCTTTGCAGCAGTTGTATGAAATAGGCATTACTATTTCCATCTTACTGCTTCAAAATTGAGATTCAAAAAGGTAAAATGGCCAGGTGCAATGGCTTGCACCTGTACTCCTAGCACTTTGGGAGGCCAAGGCAGGAGGATCACTTGATTCCAGGAGTTTGAGACTGGCCTGGGCAACATAGCAAGATCCTACCTCTACAAAAGAATTTTTTAAGTGTAGCTGGTGTGGTGGTGGTATGTGCCTGTAGTCCTAGCTACTTGAGAGGCTGAGACAAGAAGATTGCTTGAGCCCAAGAGTTTGAGACTGCAGTGAGCTATGATGGTGCCACCACTCTCCAGCTGGCAGACAGAGTGAGACTCTGTGTCAAAAAAAAAAAAAAAAAAAAAAAAAAGATGAAAGGACTTGCCCAAGGTCATAATAATTGGTAGGAATGTGCATTTGTCTGACACCAAAACTTTTAATAATATCACCTTGCCTCTGATGAATCTGCGATGATTAAGTGAATGAACCAATAAACTAAGAAAAAGAAGAAAAGAATGGGGTGCATACTCCCACTCAACAGTAGTGGTTTTTAAAATAAAATGTAACCATTCAAATAAGCACAAATGTTCTCGTGTCACTAATTTTCTAGCACTGCTAAAAGAGGGTTCAAAATAATAAATACTTAATGCTGAAGTGAAAGAGTGTTGTCATTTCCTGGTCTGGGGTTGCCTTACCAAGTACTGTTTGCAGCTGCTGTTTAAACAAACATGAACAGTTCGGGATGGGGGTGCGTGGGTGATTAGAAAACTTGCAGGACAGACACACCTTTAAGGGTGGCTTTGGGAGCCTTGAAGCGTCCCAACAGCGTCTTAGCATTTGTAGGAAGGCTCCGCCCTGGACTTTTGGTTCCTGCCTACAGCTTTTTAGAGAAATGGCTGTAATGTGTTGGCCTTCTAAGCACTTTTAGTGGGCTCTCAGATTCCCTACTCACTCGATTTCTTTGCATCTTCTTTGCAGCTGGGAGAACTGCTTTTCTGCTCCACACAGCTTTCACCTTGACAAATGCGACTTGGCTTAAATGTCCCTTTAGCCTTTTTAGCTTGCTCTTCTCATAGCAAAAACAGAAAAAAAAAAAAAGAGCAAGAATAGGAAAATTACAATTATGCAATGTGCAGATCCCTAGGCATGACTGTCGCTTCCCAATCAGGAGAAGATTTCCCTGGCAACCGCCCTTTCTTACTCCCCTGGAAGCCCGAAACTGGTGGAAAACTTAATTTGTTTTAGATTGCTTAAAATTACCTTTTAAGGATAAGAGTAAATACCTACCTCTTTAAATAGAATTTATACCCTCTGCCACAGCTCTTCCAAATAACATTTTAAAATGATCTTGAAAGAATAGAACATTGTAAACAGTGATACATAATGGTAATTTGCTTACCACGACCCTATAGAATTATTCTTACCCACGGACATGTATAGTACCTACAGGGTACCCAGCACCAGAGCAGGGGCTGGGTAAATACCCCAAAAGCATTTGATAAAACACAGTCTCTGGTGTTAAAGGAGTTTATAAGTTTTGAGTGGATCTGGTGAATCTGGAGGGTGGATGAAGGAAATGAGTAAAAAGCAGCTTTAAGTAAGTCAAGCCGAGTAGAGTATTAAATCTCAGTACCTCTGAATTTCCTACTGGGTTTGAAGTTTGTTCCCATAAATCCCCTTTCCCGGTGATGAAACTGTTCCTTAAAAGTTGAACATATGTGTGTGAAGTGCACATGCCACTGATAAACAGCCTTGCGGGGGAATGGCAGAGGGGCTAGGTCTGCAGTCCCCAAGGGATTGGGGAGCCATGGGCCTTTGGGGACTAGTAGAAAATGTTACTGAGGTCCTGGGTGACATTAAAAGGGGCACTACCTGTGGATAAGACACCCTCGTGACATCACATCAAGACATAATAACTAAGATGCTGGGCGTGGTAGAATGCACCTGTAGTCCCAGCTACTTGGGAGGCTGAGGGGAGAGGACCATTTGAATCCAGGAGTTCAAGACCAGCCTGGGCAACACAGTGAGACCTTGTCTCAAAAATTTTTTTACAAGAAATAGCAGCTAAGATACTAAGATTCTAGTATGATGTAGGGACAGGAAGGGAAATGAATTTTATTAATTATTCACCCACTCTTTTGACTGTAGTGAATACGTATGGGTTTAGCTATCCCAGTTCCACTTTTGGTTCTTGTAGCCAAGCCTCCTGACTTTGCTCTGGGAAAAGCTTTCTCCCCAACTCGAGGTCCATGTATTTCAGGAGTAGCCCAGGAGTTGGGGTAGGACAAACAGCAAATCACACTTCCTGGCTTCATTGCTTGGCTCAGGGCAGAGGTGAATGGTCTAAGCTTACTCAGTCAGCAAGCGTCTCTGGACCTGCGCATGAAATGCCAGGACAAAGATACCTCCTCTCCCACTGAATACGTTAATAAGGATGCATGTGACCTTAGGACCTGCTGGTAGCCATTTTATAACATCTAATACACAAACATAATTTCACGTAATACAGAAACCCTATGTTATCTTAATGCCATTGCGATGATGAAACAATTGAGACTTAGTGGCATGAAATCACTTACACCAAACGTTACAGCTCGTCAGAACTGAAAGACAGGTTTCTCTTACTCAAATTTCTGCACTCTTTTCATCACACCAGGCTGCAGTCTATAAGAGCTTCAAAACTTTGTTACAGTAATTTTCTATTAAACCTCATATTCAAGTGTGAAGTTGCTGGGAGATACAATCCCATAGCATTTTGGAACTTGTAACAAGTACTGAATCTTAGATGCTTGGTCCAGCACTTTGGGAGGCTGAGGCGGGCAGATCACTTGAGGTCAGGAGTTCGAGACCAGCCTGGCCAACATGGTAAAATCCCATCTCTATTAAAAATACAAACATTAGCCAGGCATGATGGTGGGCGCCTGTAATCCAAGTTACTCAGGAGGCTGAGGCAGGAGAATTGCTTGAACCTGGGAGGTGGAGGAGGTTGCAGTGAGCCAAGATGGCACCACTGCACTCCAGCCTGGGTGACAGAGTGAGACTCCCTTTCAAAAAAAAAAAAAAAAAAAAAAAAGGAGGTCTAGGTCTATGGTAAATATATTTTTTCCACTTACTATATAGGAGATAAGCTAACTTAGAACCCTTTTTTAGTTTTTAATGTAACTTCATTTTCTGGCGTATTGGAGGGCATATTTATGGGCTTGGAATTGTTAGTTGAGCCATCATAGCTTTCCATTATTGTTATAGTTACTAGTGTGCTGGTGTCTATCCACCACATCCTATGTTGTTTGTTGCTATGATTCCTAGTTGCGAACATTGAATTCCCTGAGGCAAACTAGAATTCTGTGTCTGGTGTTGAGAAGCAGAGATGTGGGTAGAAGATTAGTGACCTTCCTCTTGGTGTCAATAGAAGCCCACATGTGGAAACATCATTCATCAACACTAATCCTCGGTATTGTCTAAAATCACATAAACCTTTCGGCACATCTGTCTGTTGCTGTACACACCCAACTACTTGTCAACCTTGTGTATGAATTTTTTCCTTAGGACACAAAATCTGATAATGTTATTATTAACAAATGGTACAGCTAGAGTCTATAAAATATCAAGTCAATCATCTCAAGTATTAATACTTAATTTTAAAATTATAAATTTTAAAATAGATTTCAGCAAATATTTTCCTTTAGTTTCTCTATTATCAATTTTGAAGTATTAAATTTCTCAAATGAGGCTTCCTTGTGAATCATTAACTTACGTTTTTGACATTTATAAACAAACAAAAATCCTGATAGATTTAGGAAGAGCTACAACTCAGAAGCTCCTGCTTTTCGTCATCATCGTCTAATTCCCACTGCATCTTGGGACTGTTTGGACTTTTTATTCCAAGCTACATTTACAACACCTGAAAGCATATGGCATTCAAATGGGCCAAAATAATCTTTCCTCCCTGAATCCCATCCATTCTAATGCAATGAAACCATCAAACCACATGCATCTAGTTCTTGATATCGGGAAAATAACTGAAAAATATTTTGGTGTCCTCATGCACATGTGTGATTCAAAATTCCACTTTCATAATCATCATACAGGGAAGTTGCCTCTTGAGGGTGTGTACTTTAAACTACGTTTCAATCTACTTTCCACAGGCAGCAAGGTATCGATAATGAACAGAGGATGTCCCACAAACGTGTACAGATGAGTATGATACACTCAATAGTTATCCAAATCACTGCTTCCGGGCTAGCTCAAGGTCCATTGAAAGGAAGTGTTCCAACTGGAATATTCTTTACAGGGTTCTCTTCTTTCAGTTTAAACTGATTACGTCGTGGTTAAGCTGCAGTTAAAAGTGCCACTTCTTCTGTGACTTTATCAAAATGCTTTAAAAGTATTCATTCACTTATTCAACACGTATTTATGGAGTATATACAGTCGTCGTCCTATGGTATCTGTGGGGGACTGGTTCCAGGATACCAAAATCCATGGATGCTCAAGTTCCTGATATAAAATGGTGTAGTATTTGCATATAACCTATGCATTATCTTCCCATATACTTTAAGTCATCTCTACATTCCTTGTAATACCTAATACAATGCCTGCACATCACTTCATTTGTGTGGATTCAACATAGTACTCAGGGTACAGCAAATTGAAGTTTTGTTTTGTGCAATTTTGTGGATTTTTTTTTTTTTCCAAATATTTTTGACCCATGGTTGGTTAAATCCACAGATGCAGAACTGACAGATACATAGAGAGGACTGTATCATGATACAGGTGCTATTTTAGGTACAGCAATTGATAGGCAAAGAAAAAAAATCTCTGTTCCTCAAAGAACTAAAAATAGAACTACCATTTGACCCAGCAATCATAATACTGAGTATATATAGGAAAATAAAGCACTCTACCAAAAAGACACCTGCACTCACATGTTGATCGCAGCCCTATTAAACAATACTGAAGTCATGGAATCAACTTAGGTGCTCATCAATGGTAGGTTGGATAAAGAAAATGCGGTACATATACACCATGGAATACTATGCAGCCATAAAAAAGAACAAAATCATGTCCTTTGCAGCAACACAGATGCAGCTGGAGGTCATTATCCTAAATGAATTCATGCAGACACAGAACACCAAATACTGCCTGTTCTCACTTGTAAGTGGGAGCTAAACCATGGGTACACACAGACATAAAGATGGCAACAGTAGACACTGGGGATTCCAAAAGAGGGGATGGTGAAGGGCAAGGGTTGAAAAACTATCTACTGGGTACTCTGTTCATTATTTGGATGATGACTTCAATAGAAGCCCAAACTTCAGTGTTATGCAATCTATCCATGTAACAAGCCTGCACATGTACGGCCTGAATCTAAAATTAAAAAATAAAGCTCTGCCCTCATGGGGAAGGGAGAGGGCAGCCACTAATAAAACAAGCAAAATGTATGTTAGGCAATGATATGTGCTATGGAAAAATGAAAGCAGGAAAGGGGGAAAGAGTGTGTGGAGGAGAGGAGGGTGGTGGGATAGGCAATGTTAATAGTGTCATCATCGGAGGCTACGTTAAGAGACCTCTAGGTGCTGACTGAATGGAGTGAGGGAGTCTGCCCTGGGGTCTGGCAGCAGAGTGCTCAAGGCAGAAAGAAGCACAGATGAGAAAGTCCTGAAGGAAGGGCAGGACTACTATGCACCCAGCGGGAGGCCCGGTGAGCGGAGTGGAGTGAGAGGTGGCAGAAGGTGAGGACAGTGATTGCGGGGCTATGGGCGTCCATTTCAGGAGGCTTTATAGGCTGTGGTAAGGGCTGTGGCATTTACTCGGGATGAGATGGGAATAGAATGGAGGCTTTGATGAAACACAGACACATTCTAGTTTAAGAGAATCACTCAGGTTGCCAAATTGAGAATGGCTCAAGGGCAACAAGGGCAGAATCAGAGACCCTTGGGGGCTCATGTAATAACCTAGATTGTAACTAAAGGGGAGAAGCCAGGGTGGAGCAGCAGTGGAGGGAGAAGATAGGGCCAAGAGGTTTGTTAACGATGATTTGGATATGCGGACTGAGAAACAGTAGTAAAGGGCGACTCCAAGGTTTTCGGCCTGATCAACTGGAAGGAATGAATTCCCATTAGCTGAGATGACGAGGCCTAAAGAAGGAGTAGACGCGGAGATTAGGAGTTCAGTTTGGGACGTAGGAAGTTTGAAATGCCCATGGGTCATCTAAGCAGAGATGTTGAACAGGGCAGCTGACTATCTAAGACTGGGGCTTCAGGCAATCTGGCTGCAAACACCCCTGTGGGCAGACACCTGGTACTCAGAACGCTGAGAATGAAGGAGTTGACCTAAGGAGTGTGTGTTGGTAGAAAAGAGAAATGGTCCAGGAGCCATGTCCTCTCAGCATTGCTCCACCCTTAGAAGTTTGGAGCTAAGAAACCACAAACTAGGCAGGATCAACACGGGTGTGTTGTCTGTCCTGGAAGCTGAGTGAAGAAAGTTTTTCAAAGAGAAAGGAGTAACATACTGTCACATTGACTTTTTCCCGTGATCTTAATCCCATGGGACACTAAGTCAGCAACGTTAATTTTATCTCTTAGTCATCAGTTGCCATAGACAAAGGATTCTGCTGTTCATGAATAGCTTTATCTTCCCAGCAAGATGCAAACTTCTTGAGAGCAAGGCTTTTGTTTTCTTCTTTTTCTCTCTCTCTACAGCAGTGGCTTTTAAATAGCTTTTGGCTACATCTCACAGTAAGAAATACATGTTACTTTGGAAACCAGTATAAGCACGTATACAAGTGAAAGACAGAGAGAAATACTTAACCTTTTGGCATGCCATGCACTCTGTCTTTATTTTCATTCTCTTCTATTGTATTCTATTTAATTAAAAATAATGGTATTTGTGACCCATTAAACAGATTTCACTACCACTAACTGGTTGCTACCATTGCTTAGAAAAGTGCTACTGTTAGAGTGTCTGCCACAGGGTTCTGCCATATTCATTATTAATCAGATACTGTTATTCATCTTCATTCCTCCTCAAGTACCTTCTGTAAAGCAAGCACTTAATAGATGCTTGTCGAAAAATAGTTTTCAGACCCTAAAGTAATACTTATTGAATTGAGCTCCTTGGTCTTTAGTTACCTTTACTTTTACTGATTGTACTTCTGTAGCCATTGTAGTCGTGTAGAAGAATATTTCTTAAAAGCTCTGTGTCTTCAGAATAAACACAGACCTGCATGTCTTTTTAAAGGGGTCCCTGTGTAGCCAAGAGTCAGAGAAAACACTGGCCAGGGTTGGAGACGACCGCCCAGATGAAGTGGGTCCATCACCTGGGTTATCACATGTGCAGAGTTAGGGCAGGAAGCCTGATGTTTAAATGCTTTTTCATGTTCTTGTACATCAGCCTCTGGGGGCCAGGGGCAGTGGGGTTCAAAACATTTTTAAAAACAAGACAGGCCAGGCACACTGGCTCACGCCTGTAATCCCAACATGTTGGGAGGCTGAGGCAGGAGGATTGCTTGAGCCCAGATGTTTGAGACCAGCCTGGGCAATGTAGCAAGACCTCATTTCAACAAAATATTTAAATATTAGCTGGGTGTGGAGGCATGTGCCTGTAGTCCTAGCTGCTTGGGAGGCTGAGGTGAGAGGATCTTCTGAGCCTAGGAGTTGAAGACTCCAGTGAGTTGTGATCATGCCACTGCACTCCAGCCTGGGTGACAGAGTGAGACTCTATCTCGAAAAAAAAAAAAAAAAAAAGGACAGAAAGACTAAACAAAACCTACAAAAAAAAAAAAATTCAAGAACAATCCCAACTTTTTATTATAATTTATATAGTATTCAATGTCAATATGAAACATTGATTATTTAAAAACAGGAGTAGAGATCTTTCATTAAATATCTATGACCCAAAGTTGATGGAGCTGGGAAAATCATTAGTACTAACAATGTCTTAGGATTTTGAAATGCCCAATTACAGAAACGATATATAACTTAACCCAGACATTTCATTTAAAGAATCTTTAAAACAAGAGCCAGGTACATGGTAAGTCCTCAATAAATGTTAGCTAATGTTTAAATCCTTCTCTATAGAGAATGCTTATAAAAGTGGCACAGAAGAAAATAAAATATTTTTCTACCATGTAATTCTTACTTAGGTAGTCTTTCACTTACAAGGAAGGAGGATGGTGCAATGGATACAGTATATCAGGTCATCCTGAGTTCATATCTGACTCTACTTAGAACAGACATGTGATTTTTGGCCTAATTACCTGAACATCTTTTAATTTCAGGTTTTCAAACATGAAGTGAGGATAGAAATACCTACTTCAGAGACTGATTATAAAGATAAGATGATATAAAGTAATATATGACATGCCAACTAATTCAAAGTGTATTTGTAGGTTGCTTTTTCATGTAGAAATCATGTTTAAATGATGGTTAAGTTCCCACATGGTGCAAACCCTTAAAGCTGGTTTCATTTATAATAGAACTGACCCTTAATGGATTGTGCAATAGATCCAAGACTCTCTGAGCTTGGGGAGGGAGGGGGTTGAGGGTGGGGAAGATTAGTTCACTTAGGGGAATCTCTAGAGGCCTGTGTATAGGGGACTGTGGATCAGTCAGGGTTCTCAGAACAGAACAGGAAAAAAAAAAAAAGATTTATTTTAGGGAATTGGCTGGGATGACTGTGGTAAGTAACAAGTCTGAAATCCACAGGGTGGCCTGGCAGGCTGGAAACTCAGGCCGGAGTTGATTCTGCAGTCTTGAGACAGAATCTTGTCAAAAAAACCTCAGTTTTTGGTCATAAGGCCTTTCCACTGATTGGTTGAAGCCCATCCACATTACTGAGGGTAATCCTCTTTACATAAAGTCAACTAATTATAGATTTTAACCACATGTATAAAATTACTTCACTGCAACACCTAGATTAGGGTTTGATTGAGCACTGGGTACTCTAAACTCAGCACATGGCTGCACAGAACTAACCATATAGACAGGAATTCGGGTGGCAGCTTCTAGGCAGTGAGGGGGAGACTTTATGGGCAGACAGGGCCACTGCAGTGATTTTTGATATCTAGATTCTCTTCAGTTGTGAGCTGCATGTGCCCCGTTTATTTTCTGAGGAATTATGAGTGTAAAGACCACCTCCTCACTAGTTGATCAGCAGATGCACAAAGGCCATGTAAGCAGAGTGAGCCTCTTACTGGCTCTGTACCAGCACCTAGCAAGGTGCCTGGCATGTCAATTTCATTGACAATGTTCTTTAAGAGCAAAAGAGTCATTCATGGAATTTTTATTTCTTGTCAACAAATGAACAGGAAAATCTACAGTCACCTGAAGCATCCCACCACGGTAAATAGACAGGAAATTGGCCAGGTGTGGTGGCTTACATCTGTAATCCCAGCACTTTGGGAGGCCAAGGTGGGTGGATCATGATGTCAGGAGCTCAAGACCAGCCTGGCCAACATGGTGAAACTCCATCTCTATTAAAGATACAAAAAATTAGCTGGGCATGGTGGCGCATGCCTGTAACCCCAGCTACTCAGAAGGCTGGGGGCAGGAGAATCCCTTGAACCCAGAAGGCGGAGGTTGCAGTGAGCCGAGATCGTGCCATTGCACTCCAGCCTGGGCAACAGGGCAAGACTCCGTCTCAAAAATAAACAAACAAATAAATAAATAAATAAGTAGGAAATTTATAGACTCATCTTTTATTTAAGCCCTTTATATTCTGAAAGACCAAGAATTCCATAATGCCCTGCCTTGATAAAACAAATATAGAGCTAACCTTAAAAAAATCAAGATTTACTGTAGCAACTTGCACATACTACTAATGTAACACGATCACATTGTTTTAAAACCATTTGTTTATAGATCTGTCTCACCCACCAATCTGTAAGCAACTTGAGAGGAGGGATGATGTCATTTGTCTGGCAGAGACCATTATTCATTCTTATAATTCTAGTTCTAAGCAGAGGATAAAACAACATACAATAAAGTAAAAGTGCTCATGAAATCTCTAATTACATCACCCAGGTTGCACCTGTTTTATTCAACAGAGCAATAAAGTATGGGTACCTTTCATAACCAGATTTTCCTCCACCAAGGGCAGGGAAGAAACCTGGCAATGGATGTGGGCAAACAGGGATCATGGGGGAACACACCCCCATGCACGAAGTTGCTGGTGCATGTGTGTGGAGGGGCACGCATGACCAGTATCCAGAAGAGAGGCTCTGTTGGCATCCAAGGAGCTGCAGTTGGCTGTTGCTGTGGAGATATTCGGGGAAACAAGGCCACAACCCTCAGCAGGGTCAACTGAACTCTACCAGGCCCAGAGAGCCCCATCACCAGATCATGGCAGGACCAGTCAAACAGAATCTGAAGACTGTCATCTCACCCTGTGTATTCCAAAGCACATGTTATGGATCACCCATCCTTTGTTTTTCATGATTATTATACTTTAAGTTCTGGGATGCATGTGCAGAACACACAGGTTTGTTGGATCACCAGTCCTTAGAAATGTTTTGTGAAATGTGGTTCCAAGAGGGTTTGGGAGATGCTTGATATTGTATTGTTCTCTTAAAGAGTTTCCATCCATATGAACATCTTAAAGATTCTAGGTTGTCTGCCAATATAGAATTCTGAATACAGCACTCAGTTTCTCAAATTCAAACTCCTTTTCTTCACATTAATATCTATTCAAATCATCCCTTGGGAAATGTCAGCTTCTTCACATTCCAAACAAAGAAACTGACACCCAGAATGTAAGTTACAGCTTTTATGGCTAATAAGTGGCAGCATTGGGTTAGAATTCAGATCTCCTTTTAGGCTAGTGCACTTTCCCCATTCATCACACTGGAACTATTTATCTCACCATTGAACTCTTAATGAATACCTTTCAACAATTTCTGTGAAACTGTTTTGATCTCCCTATATCAATATGTAGAAGACAAACATGAAGGAATGGCTACTGTGTATAGGAGGGACTCAGCCTTTGGAAACTTCATATTTTGTGTCAAGCCTGTGTCAGGACATGTTTCATTCAAGTTATCAGTGCAAATGAAAGGTGGTAATAGAGACATGTAAGTGGCATTGATCTATACAAATAGGTTTGTATAGATCTTGTATTTTAAAACACATCTTGTATTTTACACCAAGAACCTAGATCATGCCAACCTTTTGATGGTAAAAACTGTAATGAGAGAAGAATGCTTCATCAAGATAATAAATGATTATCTTTGCATATAGAAATAACCAGAACCCATGCATGCACACTCCATTATTCCTTTTGTCTCCAGACATTGACTGGAACTCAGTCTTTAGTATCCTCTGTCACACACACATGAACGCATAAACACACTTCATATTCAGTGATGATGTTTTTCCTATTACAAAAACTGTGAACTACCCACGGACAGTAACAATGCAGATATATTTCACTTGAGAGAGACTTTCTTTTGTCATTTTCTTTCTTTACCTTTTTGGTGATGAGTCAAGCTGACCTGATGGGTGAGATGGTTCAGATACTCATGCTTCCTCCTAGTGACAGTGCTGGCTTTCTGCAATTCTAATGCCCCACTACAGCTACACGAGTAGGCACTTAGCCACCTACTCCAGTTAGTAATTATTTGTTTAGACTAAAAACTTCTGAATCAATAGAAAAACATTAAATTAAACCTCATTTTTGATATCTCATTTGACAAAAGGAATCATGTTATTTTTCCTTGCAGCAGATTTAGATAAACATCAAGAAAAAAAAATGTTTTGTGTTGGAATGGCCACAGAGAACCTTTTTTTTTTTTTTTCTCCAGGAAGGAACATAATTCTAAGTCAGGAAAAATAATTTATGTGGCTTCCTAGTTTCTGCCCAAACCAGCCATATGCTCTTGATATTACTGGAAGAAGTCTAAAACAGAAAATACAAAGTAAGGGCAAGAAGGCCCTTGTGGGGAATGTGGGGGTGGAAAATGGAAGGCAGCTTAGGTGCTCCCCCATCACTGAGGCAGAGGAGGTGAGAGCACCTTTCTTCCTTGTATACCCACTTGTCTATCAACTTCTCTCCTTCCATTTGAGGCTGCTCCTGGATGTAAATTTTGACCTGGTTTCAGTTGTAATAAATACATGAGGCATAGAAGTAAGAGAAGCTCAAATAGCTTTCTAAAGGAGAATCTCATAAATAACAGTAGCTTTTGTTGTGCTCAATTACGTTGGTGGCATAATTTTCTTTTTTCTTTAATTTTCTATGAATTAAAAGATACATTTTTTCTTTCCTTCCTTCCTTCCTCCCTCCCTCCCTCTTTTCTTCCCCTTCCTTCCCTCCTTCCTTCCTTCCTTCCCTCCCTCTTATTTTCTTTCTTTCTTCCTTCCTTCCTCCCTCCCTCTTTTCTTCCCCTTCCTTCCCTGCCTCCCTCCTATTTCCTTCCTTCCTTCCCTCCCTCCCTCCTTCCTTCCTTCCTTCCTTCCTTCCTTCCTTCCTTCCTTCCTTCCTTCCCTCCTTCCTTCCTTTTCTTTTTTTCTTTTTCTTTCTTTCTTTTGACAGGGTCTCACTTTCTCCCCCAGGCTGGAGTGCAGTGGTGCAATCACAGCTTACTACAGCCTCGATCCTTCAGGCTCAAGCGATCCTTCCACTTCAGCCTCCTGAGTAGCTAGAACCACAGGCGCACGCCACCACGCCCGGCTAATTTTTGTATTTTTGGTAGAGACAGGGTTTTGCCACGTTGCCCAGGCTTGTTTCAAACTCCTGACCACAAGTGATCTGCCCACCTCGGCCTCCCAAAGTGCTGGGATTGCAGGTGTGAGCCACCGCACCTGGCCTGTTTTATTTTGATTTACTAAACATTGTCTATTTTTCTCTTCTGTTACACAGAAACAAACAAAAAGATAACTTTTGTTTGGGAAGCATTTGATCATGAAATATTTAAATCAGAGGTTTCTAGCACGTGTGATCAATGAAAATAGAGGGAAACTAGGACTTCTGAACTGATTTCCTTTTCGAGCATTCTCATAGACGAATCTAGAAGGATACAGTGATTTATCTGAATGATAAATTTATCTGAATAATTTATCTGAATGATACAATTTTGATACCTTTATTAAGATACTTGAAGGTGTTGATTTACAAAAGATTAAGTACCACAGTGTAAAAATTCTACTGTTGCATTAGATTAGCAATGAAAAACTCAGAATCCATTTCTAAAGAAGTTGATAATACAAATAAAACATTGACCTAAAGACTGACTATATAAAAATAATTTCTGCAATTTATCCAACTCATAAATTGGTATAAAGATTTATGGGCCAGGCACGGTGGCTCACACCTGTAATCCCAGCACTTTGGCAGGCCGAGGTGGGCGGATCACGAGGTCAGGAGATCGAGACCATCCTGGCTAACATGGTGAAACCTTGTCTCTACTAAAAATACAAAAAATTACCCAGGCATGGTGGCGGGAGCCTGTAGTCCCAGCTACTCGGGAGGTTGAGGCAGGAGAATGGCATGAACCCAGGAGGTGGAGCTTGCAGTGAGCTGAGATCGCACCACTGCACACTGCAGCCTGCTTGATAGAGCAAGACTCCATCTCAAAAAAAAAAAAAAAAAAAAAGGATTTATGAACAGATGATTCATCATAGCACTGGTTGTAAAAGCAAAATGCGTGATAGTGAATACTGTTCCTCAATATGTATTGCTAATATACTACTTCTTTAATATGTGATGTTAATATAGTAGAATGTAGCTTCATTAAAGAAAGAATTTTGATTTGATTCAAACCTGTGTTCCCAGTGTCCGGAAGTGAGCTTGGCACACAGTAAATGAGCATTAAACATTTGCCAAATGAATGAACACCCCATATAATCAAGTATATGTACATAGGTGAATATGTACGTACACATACACATATTTGTATGCTTGACTATATGTAGAAAATAGCAGAAGGCGAATGTGAAAATGGTGACAGTGATGGCTGCCTTTGGTGAATAAGCCTGGAACATGGTGGGGGAGGGGCTCTTACTTTAACTCTGTATGAATCTGTACCATTTGAATTTTTTTTCACAATTAGCATATGTAACTTTTATTAAAAAATGAATTCTGAGGAAGAACCCCAAATGTACGACCACTGGAGATCCACCTTTTAGAATTTGTGTTGTCTTTACATTATCTCAACCTAAAGATACAACTCCATTATGTACATAGATAACCTAATGAACAGGCTTTGACTGGAAATTGATGAAACCTGGACTAGAGAATCAGAAATTAGAATCTTCAAAGAATCATCATTACAGATTATATTTTGCTTTTCCATTTCTTCAGCTTCAACTAAAATTTTATATTCAAAGTTAAGAAAATTTACATGTAACTGTATGCAAAAACCCATATGGTCTGTGTCAGTCTGTACCACTTATTTTCAATGACATAAAATAGCTTATTTAAACTTTGAATTTTCCCATTGGGTTTAGATGATTTAGCTGTTTATCCAGCAGCCCTATACTTAAAAATAGATGAGATGACATTTGTGGGTTCTTTAAAAAAATACCCTCTGGAGAAAGAAGCAGAACACTAATGCCATATTTATCATTTGCATTATATAAGAATGGCAAGTTTTTATAGAATGAGTGCTTCATAGAAAATATCCTCCTTTCTGGCCAGGCGCGGTGGCTCACGCCTGTAATCCCAGCACTTTGGGAGGCTGAGGCGGGTGGACCATGAGGTCAGGAGATTGAGACCATCCTGGGTAACACGGTGAAACCCCATCTCTACTAAAAATACAAAAAACTAGCTAGGCGTGGTGGTGGGCACCTAAGTCCCAGCTACTTGGGAGGCTGAGGCAGGAGAATCACTTGAATCCGGGAGGCAGAAGTTGCAGTGAGCCAAGATCACCCCATTGCACTCCAGCCTGGCGACGGAGCAAGACTCCGTCTCAACAACAACAAAAAAAGAAAACAAACAAAAAAAAGAAAACATCCTCCTTTCTAACATAAAAGCTCTAGCTCTTCTGTAACCAGTCACAATCATTGCATATATAAGGGCATCCCACATGAGTTTCATTATTTGATGATTATAATTAATTTAATGGAAACATAAACATGTTTGGAAAGTTTCCAATAATAGCATAGGAAGATTTTTCTCTCCCTTCTCCCTTCCAATTATGTAGTGCCTCCCCGCCATCACCATCATTCTTTTATCAACTATTTATTGAGTGTCTACTCCATGGGAGGCACAGTTGTTATTAAAACAAATACAAAGATGATGTCGACTACATTTAACTTGACCTTATATACCTATTTAATAATTATAGCAACCTGCCAAAAATGAGAAGTGATTAATATTAGCCTTAAGCCTGCTGTCATACGATTCCAGAGTCCAGGATAAGAATTAAAATAAGCTGAAAATATACTGTCACATGAAATTGCAAACTGGGTAGGTATACAGGATAACTATAGTCAATTAAAGTATGAAATATTAAAATCAGTGTTCCAATCTTGGTAGCATTGCTGATGGCAAAGGATGATGACACCAGGAGGAAATGAAACCAAACACATCACTTTCCCACTCAGAATAATAGACCTATCTTAGGATCTTACTGATTTTATTTATTTAAAAAAATACACTTCAGGAGAAAACTGCATTTATCGGGTAATATGAAAGAGGAAATGAGGTCTGTGTGAGGGCATGCGTATATGCCATCACTATGCAACATTTTAATCTTCAGTTTTTATAGGAGTTTCCTCTGAGCACTCATCAAAGGTAATGGGATTAAAGTTTTTTTTTTCTTCCTTTGTCAAACGTTCTCCTCACCCTGAATACTGTCACACAGATCGCAGGTGGACGAGATTTGCCCACTGAGGAGGAATTGCACTTTTCACTCCTCCTAGCATGTGACTGGAATACCTGGCTTGTTCCATGTTGGGCTTGCCACCTGCTCCTGCTCTGAGGTAGCTGCTGACCTAAAAGCATTGCAAGGGCAGTCAGGTGAAGAAGGAGCAAGAGTTCTCAGCCACACATTTTTCCATCTCCCCTCAGAATCCACCTCTCAGAGGTCGCCTAAGTGGCCCTCCTACCAGATGCATTGTTTTATCACTGCTGTGGCTTTCTTTTCTTAGATTCTGCCAATGCTTTTAATGGGTTGGTCCCCTGCTAAGAGCAGGGATTTTGTGTTTTCTTCTGAAGAGCGTGGTAGATTTCTGAGCACCCTGTGGCAGTCTGTAAAAGTGATAAATACTAATGATGAACAATGAAGCAGGCTCTTGAGTGCTGGGGCTGGCTACAGGAGAACTCAGAATGAGGGGGAAAAAAATCAATTTCTAACACAAAGGCAAGATTTAGCCTCTCATTAGATCCAATTGCTACATGTAAAGAAGTTTGTTAAGAAAATGGCACAGGGATTTTGTGAGGTGGAGCCAAGCCTGCAAAATAGGCTTTCAAGATGTGTTTTCTATCTTCCTCCCAATTTTGGGTGTTATGATGTAACAGGATTTTGAAATCCAAGCATATGTTATTTTCTTTCTTCTTTTCCTTTTATGTTTAAACCTCCATTATGATGAATTAGCTTTCCTTCCTCAATAATTTAGAGTTTATTTTCTAAAAAAGGCAGCATTTAGAAATGTGATATTAGGCATATGGCCCCCTTTCAGATCTTTCCAGTTCTATTTGTATATGATTTTAGACTCAGCTGTAAATATATTAATTGATGCAGCAATGGATATTATAAATCCTACACTTTATATAGATGTAGCCTCTTTCTCTTCATAAACAAAACTTGAAACAATATTAAATTTTTAAAAAGATAGACATAACTGATAATCTCACTTTGAGAAAGCAAAGTAATCCAGATTGTGAAAGTCATGGACAGAGGCTGGGTGCAGTGGCTCATGCCTGTAATTCTAGCACTTTGGGAGGCCGTGGTTGGTAGATTGCCTGAGCTCAGGAGTTCAAGACCAGGCTGGGGAACATGGCGAAACCCTGTCTCTACTAAAAATACAAAAAATTAGCTGGGTGTGGTGGTGTGTGCCTGTAAAGCCAGCTACTCAGGAGGCTAAGGCATGTGAATTGCTTGAACCTGGGTGACGGAGGTTGCAGTGAGCCAAGATCAAGCCAGTGCACTCCAGCCTGGGCGACAGAGTGAGATTCTGTCAAAAAAAAAAAGAAAAAAAAAAAAAAAAAAGGACAGGGATACCTGCAAATCGTACACATTTCTCTCTCTTGATTATGATAGTTTGGAAAAAAAATCGTTTTTAAAAAAACCAGTATATTACTAATTGATGGCATCTAATGTTTTAGTAATTTAAAACAAAACGTAGATTGGGATGGAGCCACAGAATTCAACAATGGGGAGAAGAGGGAAATAGAAGGCAGAGGCAATTTTAGAATAATAGCCAACTGTCTGTGGAAAAAGGGGAGCTTCAGTTAGTGAATGAAAGAACTGAGTTTTCCTGATGTTTTCATCTAAGATTACCCTCATACCACATGCACAGGATTTGATCATAAAGTATTCGAAGTTAGTAAAAATGTAACCAGTCCACCTGAGCTAAGGAAATATCAAAATGTCAACTGTTCTTTCTCAAGTTTAGTCATGCTAATCAGGTTCTTTCAGTTGTTAAGAAATATTCTGTTGTATGGTTTATGTGTAAATCTGACTAGAAATTCTCAGCAGTGGTAAAGCACTGTAACCGGGCATGGTTGCCACACATATTTACATCTCTGATGGTGCCTGGCATTGTCCCTTGCATACACAGAAAGTTCAAAACGACATGCTTAGTGTTTGACAGAAGTGTAGGATTTCACTCTCCCCCAAAAGCACTCTATTTGATAGAGAGCTGCACCCTTTTGTGCTCACAGCAATGAGTAAACTCTTAGAGCCAGGTCGTGAACTGCTTGTTGTAAGTATATGCTGTAGATATTTAATCACTTGGTAACTCATTAGTGATATATTTAATCCATCTAAAGTGATTTATGTTTCAAATGTGAACATGATGTTCTGCTACTGCTTTTACTATTTAATAAAAAGATAAGTGTTGCATCCATTTATAAATTTTGCACTAAACATGACACATTTATCTTTTCAAAGAAAATGATTGTTAATCTTAGAAAATGTTCCTCAAATGTACAAAACACCAGGCAAAAATCAAACTCTGGTTTTACTGTACTTGAAAATAAATTAGCGTGCATTTCACATGGTATTTTGTTATTCTCCTTTCATAGCCTGCTTTGGTAAAAAAAAAAAAAATCATGTCATAAAAGAGATGGCAAATTAGATCTGGGAGTGAAAAAAACTTGTCTTAAATTTTATCTTAGATATTGAACTATTAAATAGATGATAATGAAATTAATGTCTGTTTCATGCACGATGCAGCTCTATTACGTTCTTTTACAATTTCTTGCTTTTGAGAGGTTAAGGTGGAAGGGCTTATTTTCTTTAGACACTGACCCTGGGATTCATGAACTTCATTATTCTCTTTATCTTATGATAACCATGCCCACAGGGTGCAATTAATGAATCAATTCATCAATCCATTCATTCACATTTATTGAATGCTTCCTGTGTGCCAAGCACTGTAGGAGTAGAGACCATAAGAGTCAATAAAATCAACAGACTTATATTTGTCTCTAGGGGTCTACTCTCTATTGGGGGACAGGTGGAATTATTGGAGGAGAGGAGCAACAGGCACTCAAGCTTGGTGTCAGCAAAGTAGGAAAATTGCTAGACAATCCACATGTAGGCATTGGTAGCATGGGGGCTAGTTTAAGGAGGTCATACTTGTCTTGGGACTTGAATGATGGCCAAGACTTTGGCAACTGGGCAAAGGGAAGAGAGGAGGGCAGTACAGAAGTGGAAACAGAAACATGAGCACATAAACAGGCATGATATATACTCATGGAAAGCAGCAAGCTTCACTTTGGACCTAGGGCCTCTCAGGGTACTGCTAGAAACAGATTTTGCTGAAGGTACTCATCCTGTTATAATAGTCTGGACTTGGTTTAAAGACCCAGGAGGTCTTTTTCAGAATTTATTTTCTTGGACTGCCTCTTTCTATCACCAACATGGCACTGAGAACAACAGAAAACAGTTCCTTTTGTTTCTGGGACACACCTCCTCTTTTCTAAGATTCATGCCTGGTTGCCCTGGGAAATTCCTCAAACCAGCCTTTCTTCTGAGCTGATCACTCTCTTTTGAACAGGACATTCCGCCATCTGCTCAGAACCCCTGGCTGTCAGCCCCACCCTCAATCACCATGCGTCACCTCCCTTCTCAAGGAGACCCCAGTTCTCTTTGTGTCTACAGTCCCACAAATGGCTTTATTCCTTCAACCCTCTCTTTCAAGATTTCCTCTAGCGCCAGCATTGCGATTCCTCTGACCACATATTTAGGCACACTTACTTTAGACACACTTATAATACTTAGAGCGCCTCTCTACACATTTAACCCTGTAATATCATCTTTCTTATATTAACATCTTATTCCTGTTTACCAGCTCATTTGGAGCCATCTTTCATTTCCCAAAATATCACCACTATATTCTTTTGGCTGTGGTATCAAATTACCATAAGCCCAGTGGCTTAAAGCATCTCAAATTTAATCTCTTACAGTTGTGGAGGCCAGAAGTCCAAAATAGTTTCACTGAGCTGAAACCAAGATAGCAGAGCTGGGCGTCCTCTGGAGGCTCTAGGGGAGAATCCATTTCCCTGCCTTTTCCACCTCCCACAGCTGCATTCCTGGCATTCCTTGTCCCGTGTTCCCTTCCTCCATCTTCACAACCAAGAGCAAACATCTTCAAATCTCTCTCCGCTTCCACGGCCATGTAGTCTCTCTCTGCCTCCTTCTTAAAAGAACACTTGTGACTACATTGAGAGGCCACCCAGATAATCCAAGACAATCTCGCATCTCAAGATCCTTAATGTAATCACATCTGCAAAGTCATCATTTCCACATAAGGTAACATCCTCAGTTTCCTGACATTAGAGTGTGGCCCCATCTGGAGCCTCTATTCCACTAACTACGACCACCCACACTAACACCATTTTTTTTTTTTTTTTGAGACGGAGTCTCGCTCTCTCTCCCAGGCTGGAGTGCAGTGGCCGGATCTCAGCTCACTGCAAGCTCCGTCTCCCGGGTTTACGCCATTCTCCCGCCTCAGCCTCCCGAGTAGCTGGGACTACAGGCGCCCACCACACCCGACTAGTTTTTTGTATTTTTAGTAGAGACGGGGTTTCACCGTGTTAGCCAGGATGATCTTGATCTCCCGACCTCATGATCCGCCCATCTCGGCCTCCCAAAGTGCTGGGATTACAGGCGTGAGCCACGGCGCCCGGCCGGACACCATTGTTAATCGAGTACTTACTCTGTGCCAGGCGTTATTTTATGAAATAGGCACCAGCATTATCTCCATTTTACAGATGAAGAAGCTGAGGCACAGAAAACTTTAGTAATTTAGTAAAGTCATATAGACAGAGAAGTGGTAGAAAGAGCATTCAAACCTAGATGTGTCCAACTGGAAAGCTGTCACTCATTCACAGAACACTCGGTTGCCTCTCACATTTTGCAACTGACTGCGCGTCTGTGTGCTGGTTTTAATTAAAGGTACCTAAAAACTACCACGGTCAACACACAATGGAAAATTTTCCAGAAACTGCACATGTCCCTTCTCTAGCTGTACTTCCAGATATTTCTTCCACAAAGAGCACAGTCAATTAAGTGGTTAGGTGGTAACAAGTAGCAATTTGCTTCCCCAGTGAAATACCAGTGGAAGCCCCCCTAAGTAGGCTGACATCAGGCTACAGCTGAAGAACATTAAGGGCCAACTGAGTTCAGGCAAAGCGCTGTGGAAAGAGTAATCACAGAGCAGGTCCAGGAAAATAATGCCTGTTTAAAAGGACAATGGAAATGAAACAGAAACGTAAGGCCCAGCTACTTTCTCTGTTGAGAAAGTGAGAAAGGCTGAAAGCTCCTGCAGACATAGCGCTCGTAGAAGAAAGCTTGAGAATAAAGAATACAGCACAAACAGAAGTACTTTCAGTTTAATTTAAGGGAAAAATACACTCAGGGCAGACTACTGGAGGTCAGAAGGCAAATGAACACTGGCAGGCAGTGAGAAATTAAGGATTTAAAAAATGATCACTATACATTTTTAAGAATAAACTTTTTCTTTTATTCTAAGAAGGCAGTAGATCACGTGGAAAATAGAAAGAGCTGGTCCCTGGTGTCAAACAGACTGAGGGTCCCATTCCATAATATCAGCGTCATTCATGACAACTTGAGCCTCAGTTTCTTCATTTACAAAACGGGAACGACAACATGAAGATTCAGGAAATTATATGAGACCTTAGCACAGTACTTTGCAGGAATGAGTAGCATAAAGAATCATTGCATCTGGTTTCTGCAACCTCAGCAAGACAAAAGGTAATACGGCTTGTGAAAGAGTCCAGCTAGCTATTTGTGCATTCAGAGAGAATTCACCCTGTGCCAGGCATGGTGTTGGATCACAGGTCACAACTATGAATAAGAGACCAGCTATGTTCTTTCATGAAATGATCTAGCGGAAGAGTCAAACAAGAAACCAGGCAATCCTACCTAAGATAGAAGAAGCATGATAAGGAAATGATGGGTGCTATGAGAGCATATTGGGAGAGGGTACCTCACTTAAACTAGGGCAGTCAGAGAAGGCTTCTTGGAGGAAATACCATTTTAGATGAGACTGGAAAGTTGGGAAGAAGTTAAGTAGGGAAGAGAGGAGCTTGGCGGGGTGGGGGATGGGGGGGAGGGGGGGTTGTAGGCAGGCAGAAGAGACAAAGGAGGAAGCAGTTCATGCAAAGCTCCTGGGCAAAAGAACATGGCACTGCTAAGAAAGGGAAAAGTAGACCAGCATGGCTGAAATGCGGAGTGGACAGAGGCAGTGTTAGGAAATGAGATTGTGAAGGAAAAAGGTCCCCAGCTACATCATACTCTGTAAGTCATGTTAAGAAGTTTGGACTTTATCCCAAGGGTGAAGAGGAACCGGTGAAGGATTTTGAAGCAGAAGATTTAGTGATTTTATCTGTATTTTAGAAAGATCATTTGGGCTCTAATGTGCAGAGTGAACTGGATTGAGGAGACACTAGAGGCAGGAAGACCACTAGGGGATATCTGCAACAGTCTAGCTGAGAAATGATGGAGGTTTCACTGGGATTGTGGCAAAGGGAATGGCGAGAAGTGGAGAGAAATGAGATTTGGTGTTTTTTTTTTCCCTTCCCTACTGATTCATTCATTCATTCATTCATTCATTCATTCATTCAACTAACTTTTATGAGTCTGCCTTGGAGGAGTGACATGAGGGTGAAATAGAGAGAGGTATCAAGATTGGCCCCATGTTTCAGGGTTAAAAAAATGCATAGATAGTGGTGTGATTTACAGGGGTAGGAAACATGGGGTAGCAGGCTCTTGGGGAGATACCGAGTGCAGTTTTTGACATGATAGGTTTTTGTGTCATGCCTTTATTTTTGTAACCTAGATCTCTTTGTGTACCCCAACCTGTGAGAAGATATGAGGTCATATTAACAGTAATAACCAAGTCCAGTGATATTTTAGTCCTCTCTCATCTTTGTTCCTTCCCCAGTTAATTCTGACTGTCCCCAAGAATGAGCTTCACGTGTATTTGGGAACAAATCTGTTTGTTGCCTTCTGTTAGGCCTTTTCGCAATGGTGCCAAGAACTTCTTATGACTGTGGGCCATCTGTACTGATGCTGCTGCCTCAGTCACCACTGTCCTCAGCTGGTACCTGCTCTGTGGCCTTTGATGTGTGTGTGTATGTAGGGAAGGTGGTGGTGTTGCTTTCTCTAGATTTTCTCCATTAATTAACTAACACAGAGCTAATGTGTGAGTTTGTAAATAATACATGCCTTGCATTTGGCATTGCTAAAAATACCTTCGAGGGCTAACAACTGTGCATCTCATCTCCCAGCATGCATGGGTTGACCACTACAGACAAAAGATCATGAAACTGATGTTGGCCAAGGAGCCTTGCACATTTTCATCCTCAAGTTGGTTTTATGGAGCAATTGTGGATAAAAAGCTCTGCTGGTATAAAAGTCTTCTTATTGCACAAATGGCAGGAAATAGAAGACCACATCATGGTGCTTACAAAAATTTGTTTCCTAGTTTGTTTCTGCCACCCTTAAAATGAACACATATCAATCCATAGGTTCTGAATTACTGTTATTGGGGAGAAAGGAAATGGGAAAAATAGCAGACTTAAGTAAGATAAAAGTGCATGGAGCAGCCCAGGATGCTCTGGAGTGATGAGGGGTGAGAGAGAAAGGTAGAAAAGAAGAAAACAAAATGAACACCTTTCAAATCCAAAACAATCCACACGTTTGAGCCTCCAATATAATTTTACAAAGACAGAATGGCTGTGAAATCAAACATCTAAGTATGAATAGGTAACATATGTCTGTCTTATTGTTCTTAAAAATTAAGTGTGATAGATTGAAATTCCATTCCACACTCCTACTTCTTGATGGTCTACTAAATTACAGGCATTTTAAGAGAAATGCCTAAAAATTTTAGGGGAACCATCGATGATATTTTGGGTGGAAGTAAGTTATATGTGGCAGCTAAATACCTGTGCTCAAGCTCTCAGCATCCTGTGTATACTTCTAGGAAAAACAGACACTGTGAACAATTTCAGGGGATGAAATAAATGTTCTTCTTTATCTATAAAAGTCTGATTGTGGTGTTTAAAGGCTTCTATGAAACAAAAACACCTGTGCCCACAGCTCGTCTCCCATGCATAAAAACAGAGTACAAAGATGAGACAGTAGGAATAGGAGGGACATTTCCTATTTCTCCAATATTTCCCACATGCTTTGGCTGTTTTTGAATAGACCTTCTGAAATATCTTTTGAGGTCACCTACTTTGTGAGCCTAAAGTCTCTGATTTTTCAGGTGACACGGCAGCAAGCTCAGAATGTCTGAAAACATAAATCTTAGTTATATTTTCCATTTTTGTCATTCTTCTAGAAAAGAAAATAAGATAATTTCTTCCCCAGCTTGCTAAGCCTTTTCTAGTTTCAGGAATTTCTGCTACCATCTGATGAAATTCAAGATCCCTGTGTTAAACACCAGAAAGCTATATCGCAAAAAGTGAAGCCAACCTAGTAATTGCCTCATCACTTCTTGTTTTTGAGATAGAGTAACCAAGGTAGCAATAGAAGTCTCAGAGAGACCTGATGGTTTCTAATTCCATAAACTTAGTGGACAATTTTCCACATGAACCAAAATCATTGCCGCCATGGTGAATCAAAAAAAGTAATAACAAAAATTCACATTACCAGCATGCTGTTATTTTAAAAATCCAATTTTACAAAATAAAACTCACCTAAACTGAAGCTGTGGAATAATTTTAGCAATTGAAAATTACTACCTTCTCTAGAATAACATGTACTTAGAAATGAAATGATTCAGAAATCAACATGATGTATGTATTCTGCTTTTCTTTGCAGCTTAGAGCAAATTCAACATCAATTTACACTATATCATACTAAATATATTCAACAATCAGTGCTTAAGTAATTTAGCCTGTCTTTGCTGCATCTAAATATTCTGCTGTTTAACTAAATTCACTCCGTACTATAGATGATAAAAATAATATACACATTTCATTCTTATTAAAAAGCTGGATTTCTCCCTTAGCCCTGCAAGTACCATAAGCAACCTAATCAGAGGAAAAGGCTATGTTGGGGGTACTCTTTATAAAATTGTTCATCCCCAATTCACAGATATCATGAAACATGAAATTAACTCCAGCATGTTAAAAGAAAGATTATGGATTAGCACAGAAATCAAGCACAAAGAAACGATTTCTTTTCCTTTCCATAGCCCGGAATTGCTATTAGCTTACCTTATTAGCTGGAATGCCAAACAGAATGTCTTTATGGAAAATTAAGTTCATTATTCATCTCAGCTTTGATTTGGTGTAGTGCAGCTGAGAGCATTTAGCTTCTCTCTATGATTTGCCGATTCTAAGTGGTTGAGTGAGGCAGTAAACACAGGACTTGGGGGTGGGGGGAGAGTGGTTGGTCATGGCTCACAACTCAAGACTTGCAACTTTACATCTTCATTCATATAAAGATACTTAATGAAATAAAACCCTATAACTGAAGAATAACACTTAAGTGAATACTTAGTGCAGATTTTTCAGCCTGTGCAATTTTGCATAGCAGTTGTCCTTATAGTGTCCGGCATGCTCACTGTCCCAGCAAAATCATATTGCTATCTTTCATTATCTCAGTAAATTCCGAGCTGTTGATCACTTTGCAGCACATATAGGGGGTAACATATATTCTGTCAAAGGGAAGTCCCCATGAGGGAACGGTCCCTGCAGCTTGCTAGAAGAAGCGTGCCTGGTTGTTTGACTAGTGATGGAAAGGCAGATGCCTTTTACAATGTTGAAGTGTGCACATGCACAAATTGGATAGAACATTCAGTCAGCTAACAAACAGATTTTAAGGAGTAAAATAACAATAGATTTCCATCCTTGAGATATCACATTCTCTTTTAGAGAAAAATTAAGTAATACTTCTCAATAATTCATTCACTTTCTTCAAAAGAATTAAACATGTTTTAGAAATCTCTTGGCAAACACTTTTCATTTTTTAAAAAATTGACTTCCACAGAGCAACATCTCAGTAAAACTTACTTAAAGTGTGTGTGTGTGTGTCTCATTTCGGGATGGGGCAAAGGAACAGTTGCAGCGTCCTCTTCCAAGTATTTCACTTTCTAAGTTTTAAGTGAGCAGCATTTACTAAAATCCAGCTTTACTGAGTGCAATCTGCAACTACATCAGTAAGATCACTTGTAGGTTATCAACAGACAAGGACAATACGACTGAGCAAAACAATTTCAGTTTAGAGCAAAGACTTACACCTTTCATTTCTTTGTCACCATACAAAACCAAATGCCAAAACTTTCCTCTACTGAATTAATAAAAGCATGGGTGCATTTAATAAGAAATGATAAGGAAAATCATAATTAAATGATTGGTTTGTTTCAAAGTGTTAAGGATAGTGTCACCATATGACCCAGCAATTATGCTTTCAGGGATATACCTGAAGAAATGAAAACAAATGTCCATACAAACATTTATACACAAATGTTCATAGCACCATTATTCACAATAGTCAAAAAGTGGAAAGAATCCTCATATTCACTAACTGATGAAAGGATTAAAAATGTAGTATATCCATACAATAAAACATTATTTGGAATGAAAACAAATGACATATTAATACCTGCTATAACATGGATAAATCTTAAAAATAGTATGATAATTGAAAGAGGCCAGTCTCAAAAGATCACATATCATAAGATTCTATTTATATGAAATGTCCAGAAAAGGCAGAATCTATAGCGACAGAAAAGTAGACTAGTGATTGCCCTGCACCTGGGATAGGGGGACTAGGAAGTGACTGCTAACAGGTACAAAATTCCTTATTGGAGCGAAGAAAATATTCTTATCTTAGATCTTGGTGATGGCTGCACAACTGTGAATACACTAAAACCATTAAATTGTATATTTTAAATGGGTAAATAATATCACAATAAAACTTATTTTAACATGATGCATTACATTGATTTGTGAATATTAAATCAACTTTATATCCCTAAGATAATATTTGCTTGCTCATGATATATGATCTTTTCAATATATTGATGTATTCAATTTGTTAAGGGCTTGCATGTCTATTTTATGAGGAAGATAGGTCAGTAAATTTCTTTTCTTGTAATATCTTTTTCTTGTTTGGGTATCAGGATAGCACTGGCCTAAGAAAATAAATCCTGATTCCGAAAAAAAAGATGTATAAAATTATTAATTTGCCAAAAGAACATTGTCATATGTTTATAATTATATGAATGAGTTATATATAATACATTCTACACAAGGCAGATAGTGAGAGGTTAGGGAAGAGAAAGGATGACCCCAAATGTGGGATGCTCTTGAGGACTAGAAGGCTGCAGACGTATTTCAAGAACCACCTGTACCGGTGTTTTATCATGGCTAACTTTCAGTAAGAAAACAAATCCCCAAATCTGCAAGAGTGAGAGCACCAGGAAAAAGAGGAGGACAAGAAGGAAGAGGAAGAAGAGAATAAAGATGAAGCGGAGGAAGTAAAAGAAAGAGGAAGAGGAAGACAGAGGAGAACAAGATGGGGGGAGAGCTGTGTTTGATCAAGAGCATGAAAGGGCAGGAGATTCAAGGGAAGGTAGGATCACAAAACGTAATTATAGCAACATCCTATCAAATGATCCAGAAGAGAATAAAAGAAGCCTAGAAAGAAACCAAAAGAATTGCACAATGAGGATTCTGAAGTATCCCAATGAAAAAAACCTGTTTTAAGCATAAGAGGTGGGTTCACAATCAAGAAAGAACACAGGTAAGTGATAAGTGTCTACACGAAGTGCCCCAAAAGGGCTAAAGCCCAGAATGAAATGAGGTTTGTGAATTTTAAAAAGAGCCAAGGGCCAGGCACGATGGCTCACTTCTGTAATCCCAACACTTTGGGAAGCTGAGATGTTTGAGACCACCCTGAGCAACATAGTGGGACCCTGTCTCTACAGAAAATAAAAAAATTAACCAAGTAAAATTAGCATGCAAGTAGTCCCAGCTGATTAGGAAGCCGAGGTGGGAGGATCCTTTGAGCCCAGGTGTCCGAGGCTGCAGTGAGTCATGATCGTGCCATTGCACTCCAGCCTGGACGATGGAGCAAGGCCCTGTCTCAAAAAAAAAAAAAAAAAAAAAAAGCCAAGGACGGTAAAAGCAAAAAAGACTTTTTAAAAGAGATGGCTTGGAATGAATAGAACAAGGAAAATCCCAAGGCTTTTTCCAGATGGTACAATGTGAACAGATGATAATGAAAGAGGAGGAAGAGGAGGAGGAGCAGTAGGGAGAAGGACAAATATCAAACTCTCACACTTTTATTTTTCTACTATTTTCTCTATCACAGGACATGATCTTCAAATTTTAAAAGGTAGAAGAAGCATGGTAAAGAGAAATTTGAACCCCAGCAAAACCTCTTCTATGCAGATGACTCATACATTTATATTTTTGTTCCAGAACTCCCATGTGAGAGTCAGGTACTTGCCAACTTCACTTAGATACTTGAAAGTGCTGCATACATACATAGCACCTTCAAAACCAAACTCTCCCGCCCCCATCTCCACCCCAGCAGTAAATGTACTGGGGCTCCTGTAGAGTTCTGTACTTCAGTGAATGGAACCACTGTCTTCTATGCAGGTCAGAAACCTGGGTACTCTTTTTGGACACTTCCTTCTCCTGCCATATTACCAAGAGATATTGATTTGAAATCTCTGGAAACCACCCACTTACCGCAATATCACTGTCACCATCCTAGTCCCACTAACCATTTTCTTGCACCTGGATATTATATTTGTCTTCTAAGTGACTCTCCTCTTCCATTGTCCTTCTCCTTCTACTCCATCCAAAAGGATGTTTTCAGAGGGCAAAGTAGGTATTAGCTTTCTTCGCTCCTCCCCCCAAATACTAACAAGGATATAAAGATTCAAACGTTAAACGTGACCTCTGGGCTCCTGTGACACGGTCCTGCATCTTTCCAGACTCATCTTGTACTATTTTGGTGATCCAGCCATGCTAGATTCATTTCTCACCCTTTTGTTTCTTTCTGCCTTTGCATACGCTTTTCCCTCTACTTGAGACATGATTCCCTTGGCTCATTGTCTAATTAAGTCTAGATTTCCTTCCGACCTCATCCCAGTCTTACTTCCTATGGTATGCTTTGCTGAACATCTCAAGTCAATACGCGATTACCTAATCTCTTTTGTAGGTATTGAGCCAAGTGATCATGTGGGATATGCTTTACTTGTGAGCAGAAAGTTCAAAAGGTGTATGGGTCACTACACTTCTAGTATCTCCAAAGACACTCACTTAAGGTTGAGTCTCTGTTAAATTCACTGTGGAGAGAACGGAGTCTCTGCTAGCTACTCTTCTAATAGAATGAGTATGAAGGGTGCCTTGCATGGAGGGAGGCAGGAAATAAACACTTTGAGATCAAGAACACTACAGAAGATCTCAGGTGCTAGACGTATAGGGGAGTGCTAAGAAACACCATTTCCCCATGCCTTAGACTCCATGGGGCCGTAGTCCTGTGGAAAGTTGAATTCCACTATTATTGCTGCCAATGAAAAAAGGGACAGCCCTGATTGCAGACATTTCACTGCCAGAGAACCAGGGCAGAGCTCTGAGAATAATTCAACAGTAGCCCTTATCATGGTAGTAAACTGACATTCATTTGTGTGGTTGATTTGAGAATATTTATCTCACCACTGAACAATGGGAGCACAAGAGCAGGAATCATCTCTGTTTCTGATTATCGTGGTATCCTTTGCCTCTACTCAGGGCCTAGTGATTGTAGGCATTTAATAAATATTTTTGAATGAATGAATGACAGAGCTCTTAAATTGCTAGGCGACAGAGCAAGATTCCGTCTCAAAAAAAAATAAATAAAAGAAATTAAAAAATGAGCATGTGGGATGTTGATTTAAAATATTATAAGATGCATTATATTAATAATTTAAGTTTCCCAGTGAAGACATTTTTCTTTTTAAAAAGAGGACACGCCTAAAAATATTAAGTGCTTGACAAATTATACCACAAAGAACTTTTGATAGGGGCCCCAAAATCAACCTGGGCATTCTTAAAGATTGTTAAAAGAAATGGTGGTGACAAAACACTGAAGATAGACAAGACTTTTGAAGCTTTAGAAAAACATATTCTGTATATAGTAGCATGATAGGCTTGACTTTACATCTCAGCATCATCCCAGAGCAGGCTGTTAATGGAAAGTCTGCAAGTGCTTAAAGAAACAACCCAGGTTTACAAAGAAGTAGTATGCTAAGCTGACTGTGCTTTATTTTTATTTTTTATTTTTGAAGATTAACTTGGTTGATAGGTAAACACACACTGAGATCTCTTATACAAAATCATCTTCATAGAAAAAGAAAAAAACAGGTGAAAAAGATTTCTAAATGGTAACAGGACTGGTTTTCATAGGAGCTGAATTTTCTCACTTCTCCTGGAATCTATTCCAAACAACAAAACAACAATACAACGAAATGAAAAGAAACACCCACAAATTACATTTTCAGCAAAACCAGCAGAAAATCCTCAAACTCCAAAGTCAGAGTCAGGCAGGAAGCCAAGGAGAAAAGTCTTAATACTGTGGTAGGTAAGTGGGAGGTACGAAGGGATTCTAGATATAGCAGAACTCTGAAATCTCTGTTGAATACCCACTCCCCAAAAGTAAAGGCCTTAATCCAAAAGGAAAGTGCTGCAGAAAAGACTGAAATTTACACAGCAGGTGGAGGGTAAATGGCAAATCTCATTAGGGTCAGGAAAATTCTAAAACTGTTACTGAAAGTGACTGCATCATTTGTGTTCCCATGTGACAGGCAGCCTGTTAAGTGATCCATGAAATAATTGAGGAAGAACAGAACTAGGTTTGGTTCTGAGTCAGATGATGTGTGACTATACAGATGGATTGTATTATAAAGAAAAAATTCATATGCAGCAGCAGCAAAGGAAGCCCTTGATGCTTGGAAAACTACTGCTCATCATTCCCTCCACAGGAACACTCTTTTGATTTCCTAGGAAAATCCAACTCATTCAAATAGGAGTAACATACAAGTAATACACATACAGGTATGATAAGAAATATGGCCTATGACATGAGTTTACCTATATAACAAACCTGCACACACACCCCCAACCTAAAATAAAGGTTTAAAAGTAAAAAAATAAAAGAAACATGAAGAAGACCAGTCAGGAGTCTCTTGTAAATAATGAAAACTCAACTGAAATATACATTGTCACAAAAAAGATTAAAAGCATAACCCAACATTCTGTTATTAATTAAACCAATCATTAATGAAGCAGTTATAGCTATAAAAGAAGATCACAAAGCAGAATTGTAAGAACTCAGGGAAGAAATGAGAAGAAAACAGGAGGTTATTGATAGACTGCTGGAGGATGTCAATTGGGAACTGGCAGAATTGAAGGAAAGAAAGGTAAAGGAAGGGACATAAAAGATAAAAAATGAAAATGCAAGTAAATTATACAGAGGCAAAAAGGATAAAGAAGGATTAGAGAGAAAAGGGTATACATCGAATACAGGCAAAGCAGAGCCACCATATGCATAGCTATAATCTCGGAAGAAGAAAGCCAAAACAATGGAATAGAATAATTACTTTAAAATATAATTCAATAAAACTTTTCTAAAATAAAAAGCCTTAAATCTACTTACTAAAAAGATATCCATTGTATCAGTGCAAAGTCATCTAGAATGATCAATCCAAAGACATACCCCAGAAAAATTTTTGAAAAGAATCCTTAAGGCACTCAAGGAAAAAGATAAAATCAGTTAAGGAAGAGAAAATGAGGTTGACATCAGATTTATCCACAGAAACATCTAACCTCAGCACAGAGTGGAGCAGGATCCATAAGATACTAAGTTAGAAGGCAGAAGGAACCAAAGATTTTCTGTCTAATAACGTTCCCCTTCAAGTATCAAGACTCAAGGAAAAAGACAGCTTTGAGCTTGCCAGGATTTGGGTAATAACTGCTTCCTCATATTTTCTAGGGGAAGATCCTACAGGAGGTGCTATAGACTAACAGGAATCAACAGAGAAATGTCGGCGAAAGAACCAGTGGCCAGTGTTTAAATGATCCAACATGACAGGAAGTTCCTGTTGACTACATATATATACCTTTTAAGAATTTTTTTCTATTCCCAATTTGTTATAATAGGTTTTTTGTTAGATCATTAATGGCTGGTGAATATTTGGAAATACCTTTTCTGCATATATTGAGACAATCCTATGTGCTTTTTTCCCTTTAATCTTTAAGTGCTATGAATTATGTGAATATCTTTTCTAATATTAATCTTTCTTTTTGTTAATAAATAAATGTCATTTGACCATGTTATTTTACATTATTTTTAATTATTTAATTATATTTTTAAGTTTATTAAGAATTTTTATGTCAGATTCATGAAAGAAATTGCATTTAAATTTCTCTTTCTTAAATGGCCCTTGTCTGATTTAAGTCTATATTAAATCCTGAAACTAGTTGGGCATCTATTTTTGTTGTTGTTGTTCTAATTTCTGGAAGAATTTTTATATGACAGGGATTACCTCTTCTTGCAGGTTTTATAAAACTAATAGGGTCTGGTATTTTTCTGAGTAAATTTTAAGCTAAAATTTTAAAATGTCAGTTTCTTAAGTTGTTATGGATATATTCAAGGTTTCTGTTTTTACTGAGTTTTGAATGCTTTATTTTTCTGGGAAACTGAACACTTATATTTTCAAGGTACACGTTGACTATTCCTTATCTGAAATGCTCGGAACCAGAAAGGTTTTGAATTTCAGATTTTTTCGAATTTTAGAACACAGTCATGGGCCAAATGACATTTTGGTCAAAGATGATTGTATATAAGACAGTAGCCCCATAAGATTATAACACCGTATTTGTATCTTTTCCATGTGTAGGTACACAAATACTTATCATGATGTTATAATTGCCCACAGTATTCAGCACAGTGACAGGCGGTAAGATTCTGTGGTCTAGGAGCAGTCGGCTATATCATAGTGGAGGGGTGTAGGAGGCTCTAGTATCTAGGATGTGTCAGTAAACTCTATGACGTTCACACAACAACCAAGTTACCTTACGGTGCATTTCTCTGAAGGTATTCCCATCATTAAGTGACGCCTGGTTGTGTTTACATCTTACTGGTTCAGCAACCCCAATCCCAAAATCTGAAATTCAAAATGCTCCAATGAGCATTTCCTTTGAGTGTCATGTTGGCTCTCAAAATGTTTTGGATTTTGGAGCATTTTGGATTTGAGATTTTCAAATTAGGGACATTCAACCTGTATTTGTATGAAGTTTGTTTCTGTTTTTTCTCATATGATAGATTTAATATCTACTGTGTATATATCCATGGCCCTCTTTTCATTTCTGTTACTGTTTATATTGTGCTTTCTTTTTTTCCCTCCTTGGTGACTTTCCTCAGAGGTTTAGTAATATTATCAGTCTTTCCAAAGAATAGCAACAACACAAACTTGCTAACAGTGATTATGTCTGGGGGACTTCTATTATCTTCTTTATGTTCTTAGGTATTTTATAAAATGTCCCCAATAAATGTATATTAAGTTTATGAACCCCTCCCCCAATACTACCTGTAACAAAGTAATGCACTTTTAAATACAATTTTAAAATGTGGACTGGATAGGAGATTCATAACTAGTTGAATGACTTTTCCTAACGGTATCTAAATAATTTCAAGAAAAAGAGCAGGACAGTCTCTAGTGGGAAGCACAGTCTTTCTTTCTAGCCCTATTCTGAACTTTTAAAAATTGCCAACATCAACAATGAAATATTGGATACAATTATGAGAATTAAAATACTGTACATTGTGGGGAAATATTTAAAATACTGGATCTCAGATTTAGCATTCCCCAATTTTGTCATTGTTTTGAAAACATTCTTTTTGGTAATTCAAATGACACTTTCAGATGAGTGATTTAGAAACAAGTTGTTCTTTCCTCAAGATTCTATTGCAATTTTCTGGAAAATTATAGTAATAAATAAATCACTCTAAGATGACTACTAACATAAGTGGAGCTCCCTAGAGTTAGGTAGTGCACAAGCTGCACTTCAGTAACCAGCGGCCTTTGTCTAGAATGCACTCATATCTGTATAATAATATTTAATGCAGATACATGTAAAACTCTAGATTGTGTTAAACCACCTGAATGTGCAGTACGGTGTGGGGAAAGCTATCAGTATGATTTCATGTGAAAAAATGGTCCTAGAAATTTTAGCTGAGTGTGAGGCAGCCTGACATGATTCCCAGACACACTGGAACTTTGGTAGAAATTCATGGCCAAAGATTTCCACTGAACACGTGAAGTCTCCACCCAAATGAAGTAATAATATTCACACTATGACCACCATGAGCTAAGAGGGATGCTTTTCTTGGGATGAGATACAATTTGTCAGATGAGATGCTGAACGTCCTGTACGTAAAGAATTGCTGAAGGCACTATTCACAATAGCAAAGTTATGGAATCAACCTAAATGCCCAAGAACAATAGACTGGATAAAGAAAATGCAGTACATATACACCATGGAATACTATGCAGCCATAAAATAGAATGAAATTATGTCCTTTGTAGCAACATGGATGGAGCTAGAGGCCATTATTCTAAGTGAACTAACAGGGGAACAGAAAGCCAGATACTGCATATTCTCACTTAAGCCAAACATTAAGTACATATGGACACAAACAAAGGAACAACAGACTCTGGGGCCGACTTGAGGGTGGAGGGAAGGAGAGGAAGGTGAAGATCAAAAAGCTGCCTATTGAGTATTATGCTTATTACCTGAGTGACAAAATAATCTGGACATCAAACCCCTGTGGCAGGCAATTTGCCTATGTAATAAACCTGCACAGGTACCCCTTAACCTAAAATAAAAGTTAAAAAAAAAAAAGCTGAAGGAACTAGTTCTACTGATGGCAGAAAAATGAAGACTTAAGTGGCAAATTACTGTTTGCATTAAACATGTGAAGGAATACCACGTGGAGGAGTAATTAGATATATGTCCTGCTGTTCTACAATCAATAAAAGGGAGGTAGATTTTTAATAATTTATTTATTTATTTGAGACGGAGTCTCACTCTGTCATCCAGGCTGGAGTGCAATGGCGTGGTCTTGGTCTCAGCTCACTGCAACCTCCATCTCCCCGGTTCAAGCAATTCTCCCACCTCCGCCTCCTGAGTAGCTGAGACTACAGACACGTGCCACCACACCAGGCTAATTTTTGTATTTTTAGCAGAGACGGGGTTTCACTGTGTTGGCCAAGCTGGTCTGGAACTCCTGACCTCATGATGCGCCCGCCTCGGCCTCTCAAAGTGCTAGCATTACAGGCGTGAGCCACCATGCCCGGCCAAAAAATTTATTCTTATTTTACGGCTCCAAGATGAATTCAAAGAGAAGTGGATTTGGATTCACAATAGAGAAGAATCGTCTACAAAGTGCATCAAGAATGGAAAGTACCCTTGGGGTGGGAATCCAGGCCACTTTTCTAGAGGTCACTGGTAATACGTGCGAGGAGTCAATCTATGTGTAATATTTAGTGTTTTGCATGACTGTTGGCCTGGCTTATCTACTTCCAGGAATTTTTCCTGAATAAACAACTAGATGATTATTGAAAAGTTTGTAACAGTAAAGGATTTGAATAGGTTACTAAGTAAACACAAAGAAAAGAAAAAGAAATGTGAAAGAAACATTAACGAGAGCAAAGAGCTGGGAAAGAGAATGAACTCAATGGAACAGAAACTACAATTATAAGCACTGGGGTAAAAAAGAGTGTCAGACATTATTAGAAAATGGCCAGTCAAAATAAGGTTGAATGCAGGACACTGAGGCAATGGCCCAATTTTTTTGTTAATTAGATGAGAGAATTGTGATTGCTAAAATTAAACTTCGATTGAGGAACTCTGGTGAAGCGAGGTCAACAGAAATAGCTAATAGGTGGGAAATTACCTTACTCACTTGAAACAGAAGAAACTTATTACTAATGGTATTAAATTACTTATAATATAAAGAAATACAGCTGATTATTTAGTATAATGCTACATCCATGGAGGACTTCAGTATATAGTATGAAGAAAGTGCTTGCTCTTATAAGTGTGCATGCTAGGCTAGATATTGACCCAGACATTTGTGATGTCTCCATCTGAAAATAACAAAAAGAGCCGAAAACCTCTGTAGATTAAGTTAGAATATTTAAATTATTTTAAGATGCTAAGAATTACTTGCATTGCTTTCTTCAAATTGAAGGATGTGCATAATATTTGGGAATTCTAACCAGGAAAAGAGTTTTAGCCTTTTATTGAAAATGACATTTATGGTATTATTCATAATGGTAAAAAACTGTTTAAAAATTCAAATGACAAATAATTTAGAAATGAATATACTAGCCATGGTGTATTTGCATACTTTAATAGCGATACATATTTTCATTAAATGATAGACTACTATTGAAAATAATAAACATTTATCAAAATGATACAAAATGACTTTTACCCTTTCAGTTTAAGGAAACTCTTGGCATGTGCAATAGTTACCACCCAATTGCCAAGTTCACGGTCAGGCTTTCCATTCCTTCTCTGACTGGACCACTCCTTGGTAGTTGACTTTGTTAAACTTTCCGTTTCTTGAAATTCTCTTCCTCTCCCTTTGCTCCCACACTTTTCTGGCCTGTTTTTATGACCTTTCTTACAGCTTTTCATATGATTCCTGTTATGTAGCCCAGAAAGTTGGCTTGTGATGTCTCATCTTCTGACTTTACACATGCCCCAGTGGGACCTCATTCACGCTCAAACTCTTCTCAGCCTCCTATGTGATGACTCCCCAGTGCCTTTCTCCAGTTCTGATGTCTTCCAGAACTCCACAATCATAAATCCAGTTGCTTTCATTCCTCCCTCTTCCTCATCCATCCCACCCAATTCTTAACCAACTTGATACCTTCAAGATACAGTTGAGAGGTATGTTTATTTCTCTCCATCTTTATTGCTTTGATCCTATTTCAAACACAATCATTTCTTATCTGGTTTACTATAATAACTTCCCAAATAGTATCTGAATAAATGAACATTTGCCTACGGGACATCTTCAACTGAATATGCTTCAGGCACATAAGATTCAGCAGGCTGAGAACAAAACCAACTTCTCCATCTAAATGTATTCTTTCTCCTGTATTATTTATCTCAGTTGGAAGTACTGAGAGGCACCCAATTTTTCAAACTATACATTTTTCATCATTTTTACTTTTCTCTTTCCAGACACCTCAGTAGTTCCATCACTAAGTCCAGGTGATTCTATACTTAAAACATGTTTTTTTCCCTATTTGAAAAACTTTAACCATCGGTTCCCCTCTCCTCCCAGGTTGGTGAGAGCTCTTTGAGGGCAAGAGTCATGTTCTTTCAACTTTGTATTCCCAGCCTTTGACAGAGCCCTTAACCTGAAATATACTTAGCACTCACTAGTGTTTGAATTAAACATTATATTATATACAACAAAAGATAAACATATATATAATATCTGATTGCAAATGTGCAAGATGTATGCATTTACATGTATAGATACTGCAAGGGGATTTCAAATGACATGAAGAATTGGTGTTTTACTACAAAGTTAAGAGACTAATAAAAATTTCAAATAAGAAGTAGCAAATATGTTACTCATAGGCAAAGGGGAATATAGAGCTAATAAACTAAAAAATTGTCTGGCATGAGATTCTTCTGCTCTAAAAAGCTTACTGAATGAGCTTTCACATGATAAACATTAGAGGGCATACCATCTCACTAGAAAGGAGCACTCCTTTTAGATGACACTAAGAGTTAATACTTTAAATGTAAGAAGAAAAGTGGTGGATGAAGCTTTTGAATGCTTATATTTCAAGAAGAGTGAACAATAAAACTTTCATGCTTCAGAGATTTTTTCCATACATGAGGTTATAGGTATATTTTAAGCAAGATGTTAGAGCAGGTGATAATTTTTAACATGGACTAACAAATTAATTGCAACACAAAAATTAACAGTATTTAAGAGCAAATGACTGTATACAGCGGAGTACGTAAGTGAGTACACCGTCTACAAGTGCTCTGACTGGAAATAGTGATTTGAATGGATACGCTGCCAAACTATTTTAGAAGAGTATTCTTTTATCTAAAAAAACACAGAAATGGATGGTCTTTTCATTTCGTCACCATACACATGAAATATCCAGGGACCAATGCATATATACAATGATCTCATTTAGCGGATATGCACTAGATATATAATTTCACACATCTTTCACACCAAGTTTAAAAAAATGGTATTAAGTTTAAAAATATTTCATGTTTTAGATAGTAGATTCTGTAGTAGGCAGATTAAGGGCTCCCCAAAGACACCCCATATCTTAATCCATAGAACCTGTGCGTGTTACCTTATATAGCAAAAGGGTCTTCACAGATGTGAGTAATTTACTGGTCTTGAGATGGGGAGATTGTCCTGCATTATCAAGTGGGCCCAATATAATCACAAAGAAGCAGAAGGAAAGTCAGAGAGAGAGACGTGGCCACAGACACAGATCAGGGTGATGCAGCTGCTGGCTTTGGAGATGAAGGAAGGGGCCAGGAGTCAAGGAATGTAGGTGGCTTCTAGAAGCTTGCAAAGGCAAGAAAAGGGGGTCCTCCCTAGACCCTCCAGGAGGAACACAGCCCTACTGCTGTTTTGATTGTAGCTCATTGAGACCCACTGTGGACTTCTGACCTGCAGAACTGTATGATAATAAATTTGCGTTGTGTTAAGGCACTAAACTGGGGGCATTTTTTTATTGCAGCCATAGGAAGTTAACACAGATGCTGAAGGGTTTCATGTGCTCAAAACCCTGATAAGTGAAACAGTGATCTCTAACAGTAACTTTTGCAATATCTCTTAAATCTGTTCTCTTGCTTCAGCTCACCCTGCTACCACTGTGTTTTTTCAGGCATAATAATAATAGGATTTATTGAGGCATTATATAATATCCCCTTTCCAAGCATTGGTCTGTGCCTTCCATATGTATTAAGGCATTTAATTCTTTCGACAACCCTGTATGATAGGTATTTTTACTATCTCCACATTACAGAGGAGGAGACCATGGCAGACAGACATGAAATATCTCACTCAATGTTGTATAATTGCTAAAACACAGAATTTGAAGACAGTTTTCTGGTAGCAAAGCTGTATTTACTCTTCCCAGAATGAACTTCGTGGCCCTTGAACTGCATGGCTGTCAATGACAGTGAATGCTTCACTAATTTACCATCTATGTTCACTGTTGAATTATTGTGTAGACAGAATTTTGGCTCCCATGAACTCCACCTCCTGGTGTCATGCCCTTGAATTCGATGTTTCATGGAAAAAGGGACTTTGCAGATGGAATTAAGTGTTTTTCAGGTACTTGTTAAACATGGGGGATATAGGGCTGAATTGTTGAGAGATTAACAAACAATGAGAAAATGCTAAGAGAAATCTCTCCTGATATACTTCCATAGGAATACTTTCAAGGCTTCAGAGATATGGTATTTCAAATGAGGAGAACTCCTTATCCTCCATCCTTCCTTGCCTACAATCCAGGTTTAAATTCTTCCTGTGAACTTCCCTGTTCTTTGTTCAGATATCTTTAGGCTTCTTCCTTTGCCCATGTATTTATTTATTTAATGTTCCACTGGACTATAAACTTTTTGAGAGTAAGAACTGTTTTAGAAGTCTTTGAATTCCCGTTTCCTATCAACTTCAACCCTTACATAGAGAAGATCCTCATTTTTTATTACTTGAATCAATTATTCAGGAAAAGCTCCTTTACAAAAAATCCTACGACAGGCTTTACATTGTTATAGGAACTCCAAATTCCAACAGAGGATCTGTTCACTTCAGCTAATATTCATCCACAATAATAATTCTTTAAAAACTTTATATTCCTCAAATTATTCTAGAGGCTTTCCTAATAAACTGTTATCATAAGGAAGAAGAAAAGCCATCAATTTTATGCTTGTAAGGAAAAAGCATATAATTTTTTAAATGTCACAATTTAAACTTGTTGGTGTCTCCTTATTTCTTTTGGGGACATGATAAAGGCTAAGAATTTTTCTTCTAAGCAAGATGAACATCTCACCTACTCCCTTGACTTTTATATAATTTCAGGAGTTCGCTGATTGTGTAGAGTCCAATCTTGCATGTCCCACAGGTCATAGCCTCAGATAGAGAACACCCGAATTAGGTGGATGAGATGCCCTGCCCTCCTGCATTTGACTTTCTGCCCAACACCTCCCCCGCCACCCTGCCCTCTACTCTACCCAAAGGTCTTTTTGAGAGGATTATTTCAGAAGTCAGTCAAACGTGCAATCTCATCAGTTCTGCTTCTGTGTTGCCCCAGCCTGACCGGTGACAATCCTGCTGATGTTGCAATCCTAAACATTATCTTCCTCTGACAGTCCACATTAGGGAATCCGGCCTCAATAAGCTTTTCCAATGGGCCTGCCACCAATGGCATTGTTCTGATTTTTTGGGCTGAAGTCATCTCTCTCCTTCCAGGCCTCAAAGATGGCAAAAGAGTGCCTGGTTTCAGACAGCAATATGAAAAACGCAGCTTTGGAAGTCTGGTGAGCAAACAAATGAAGCCAGACATTGACACCTGTAAATCAATCATGTTCATTTTTTCAACGTGCATTGGAAAGGTTTCAGACTCACTTGTCTCAGGTAACAGGGTTCAATTAAACCACTACCCTGGATATTCCATAATGAACACTCCAAGGGCCTTTCTGGAAAGTTCTTTCCCTTTGGTGAAAGGCATAAGCAATGTGGGGTAGACAGGAGTCTTTCGGGTAACACGTAAACTGAACCTGTCGAAGGATGAGGGGCCCTGTCTGAACGGCACCAGCCAAAGGACTGGCTGTAGCAGATATGATGATGTATCGCCAACTTCCAAATCCATTTGCGCCCAAATATTGCTCCTAGAGGTGCCAAAACATTGTAATTTACAAGTCAATGGAGGAGAAGAAAAGTTTTGCAGACATGTTTCTTACAGATGAGGATTACTGTCCGAAAGACAGCTTCAGCAACTACCGCCCCAAACTCAGCGTGAGAATGGAAATACTATGTAAGGTGCTGCCTACTTGGCTAATGGTGAGGCAGGTACAAAACGCAGAGGAGGAACCGAGCAGGCACGTGGAGAGGACGGCGCCAGATGGGTGGGAAGACCCAGGGAGACAATGCACATGGCGTGCCCAGCACAATGGCCAGCACATCATGAGTGACTAATAAAAGGTGAGTAAGAATCCCGCCAAAACTCTAGCCTATGTTAGTCCCATGTTTCTAATGGGAAGTGAGTTGTACTTATTGAAAACTAGGGATATTACATAACTGACTCCTCAAAACAACTCTACGAAGCATTTTTGCAAATGAAGAAAAAGGAGTTTTGAATGGTGGAATGATTTATTTAATGCCACAATGTGAGGGCATGGAGGACAGGCATTCAAACAGGGCAGCCCTCGCCCTCACTGGGCCTCCCTGCCCTGCTTTGGGCACACAGAAATCTACCAGGCAATTTGGATACCTCTAATCACTGGGACATCACCACAGGGTATTACCTTTTTATGGCAAAGCCCCAATCTACTAGAAGTCAAGAGAGTAAAAGAGACAGAAAACAACTAGAGCAATGCCATCCAATACAACTTTCTGTGATGACAGAAATGTCGATTGAAGGATTAATAAACAACAGGAAACATGGTTACTGACCACTAGAAATGTAGCTACGGTGACTGAGAAATTGGATTGTTATTTTTTTAAATTTTAATTCCTTGAAATTTACAGATCCACATGTGGCTAGTGGCTACCACGTGGGACAGCAGAGAACTAGACTACCTGATTTAAAAGGAACCCTAGGGCTCGTTTGCCCTCATTTCACCAAATAGGGAAATGTCCTTTGCTTTATGCCTCATATGTTCATCCAGTTTCTCATTACACATTTTTAATAACAAGAAATTCTTCCTTTTACTTGGGATCTGACGCCTCTGTTAGAAAAATTGTCCTAATCTAAAAGCTACATCCTCAGGTGTTATAATCTGGAGATAAAGTTAAGTTCTGGTAATAAACCCATTCATTATTCCCTGGGGTTATCTCCCAACTAGCTAGCTCTGCTCTTCTCACACCTGGAAGCATTTAGGTGTCTGAGGGCTGCCCCAGAGGCATCTAAATTCTCCGGGTGCACAGTGTTGCTACTGCTATCCACAGCATCCATGCCATTCCATCCTGCCGACTGGTACTGACGCTGAGTGCACGGATGCAATGTGAATCTGAGAGTATTTTCCTTCACAACAGTGCAGTGCTGCTTGCTATATTTCTTCCCCAGGGCCTAGTCAGCCCCACCACCTCTGGAGCCAGCTGCCTGGTGGCTGGGCTCAGGAGCCTGCAACCTCCTAGGCCCCTCTGGGAAGCAGCTCCCTGCTCTTTTCCTATCCTGATACCATTGGTTCCCCTGAGAAATGCTGCCCAGAGATTAAATTGCTTGGGCTTGGTCTCCAGGCTAGACCATATCCTCCATCTTTGGGAAACTTGAGTACTTTCGAAAATAAAATCTCATATTATCTTGTCAACTAGGAATACATTCTGTTCTCCATTTGCTTATTTCTACGAGCTGAGTGGTCAGCTACCTATCTGGACTTTTCCTTTCCTGGTTTTATCTAGCCACTGCCCCCAGAGTTCAGTCTGGGTCAAACAAGTGCTGAAGAAATCTTGGTTGAATAAAAAACTCATGGAGAATGACAGTATTATAAAATCATTTAACAGAATTTTTCATTATATGCTTGCAGACAAATAACGTGAGGGGAATACGTGTTACAACGGGTAGATTCACGGTGGGTTGACGCGAAGAAATGCAACGCTCAGTTCTATTCACCTATTAATCTAATAACATCTTCAAAAACATAAATGAGATCAAATTGGCATGGTTTAAGTTTAGGGAATTATTTCACTTCTCAGTTCCTTAGAAGTCCCTATTAAGTGAATAATTAATATTTCATTCTTATGCATGGCGATATGTTATAAAATACTGAACCAAAAGGAAATGGAGGCTTTTAAATATGCCCATATTAAAACTAACCCTTATTTTAAATTAACTTCATCTGGGCTTAAACAAAGAGGGGAGGGCATTAAGCAAGAGTTTGCTATAGAACACTGAACTACCTGCAGTGTGATACATGTACATGAGGAAATACCCTAAACCAGTTAAGAAGGAGGATTGTGAAGACGACATTGACTTCTAAGTTCATGACTGGGTATGGCACCTTTATTCTGATAGATTTCCAAAGTCTTACTATTGTGTATTGTTGTCTGTTACAAGGATTTAATATAAACTCTACTGATATTCTCTAACAGCACCGTTTATGCCCTGGATACCTGCAGCCACCTCTAAGGTGGCTCATGTAACTGTTCCACCTTGGATAGTATATGACTTACTAATTCAATTTTACTTTTATAGGTAATTAGGCAACATTCTAAGGGTAGATCTTTAGGGAAACATATCTTTTTCTTCAAACCTGGACTAGTAATTTGACAAATAGTAAAATGGTTAAATCTCCCAAACATTTAGTTAACACTCTGCGATATATGAAGCTCATGTACCGAGCAGAATTCTGGTTCACAATATGCTGAGAGATAACCATCTGGTCTCCCAAAAAGTAAGGACAGACAAAATAAAAAATCACACTGACATATCTCTGTCAGTCTGGGTTTGGGGTTTGGGTTTAATTTAATTGGGTTTGAAGATTCCCACTTTACTTCCTAATCATTTCAGAAGCAGACATTCAAAAATTAAATTAAGCAAAGAATATTAAATGGGCAGACAGTGCATATTTATCCATAAGAACCTTATAGTATTATTAACAATGTTATAACTACAATTAGGCTGGCAGTCTCATGGGGTCAGTAGTATTGTTTCTTGTTGAAACAAACAAGCAAATAAACACAAGGAGCCTTGAGTGAAGGTTCTTTCATAGGTTGAGATATACATTTCCACTCACATGAAATAATGTCCTATTACAACCCTTTTGATATAGCTCACTTTGCAAATCAACCTCATGTATTACTTGTTTTCAAACACGACTACTTTCCAAATTAGATTTAGTTTTACACCTAATCATAGAAGTAGAACCTGTTTTTTAAACCATAATAATTCATTTTTAATTGTGATTAAAATAAATTCTCATTTCAAAATCCTTCAGGAGAAGACCAAAGGAAATATTTCCAAAGCAGAGGCAGCATGCTATGGTGGAAAGCGAACAGATTATGGAATCAGACAGGCCAGGGTTTAAATCTGTTTTGTCACTTACTAGCAGAATAATCTTGAGCAAATTTAATACCCTCCTTTTCATATAAAACGGGTCAGAACAGCTACCCCAGAAACTTCCAGAAATAAAGACAATGTAAGAGCACTGTATGGTAAGCACAAGTCCATAGAACCTTCTCAGTAAGTTATAGTTCTTCTCTCTCTCCTTCTTCCCCTTACCCCATCTTCATCTTATTCTTAGTCATTGTCACATAAAAGTGGAACCAGCATAGGATGGAGATAAAAAGATGTTCAATATGGTGCTGTGGAAAGAGCACTAGCCCAGGAGTTGAGGGGCCTGTGTGTTCCTAAAAAAGTCAATTCCTTTTTTTTTTTTTGGGTCATAGCTGGAGAAAAGGTATGACGGTGATGTAAGAATTTGTCTATCAGAGCTTAAAGCCCAAAAGTGATTTTGTAGTCTGAGTCAATCAGGAACTCTGGGAGTCCCAGGATCAACTGCTGTCTTTTTAATGAAGGGCAGGGGACCAGGACTGCAGCCTGGACAGCTGCTGCTGCTAATTCAATTACCACACTGGGGATGTTTAACTTTCCAAGCTCAGACTAGAGATCCCAATATCTTTTTGGGAACTTATCAGGGCTTTCTGATTGATCTGATTTATTAAGAGTGGGCTTATTAAGAACAGATACAGAAATTTCCCTCCTGGATCATTAAAATCTTTCTTAGCTTAGATTGATTAATGGGGAAGGAATGGGCAGTAGTTTTCAAATCGTAGAAAGCCCCGGTACAGAGTGGGGTGGGGTGGCTTGGGGAGAGAATTTAGATTTGAAACCTCTTGTTCTTGCGTCAATATGACTAGTGCTGTTTTAAATTGTTTTACATGTTTTGCTTTATTTGAACACAGACTTTGATGGTTAAAAAGTACAAAATACACTGGGCTAAGTGATATTTTGAGTTCTTCCAGATACCTGCTTCTATTGATGGTGTGCGTTCTTGGAAAATTAATAAAGAAAGGCATAATGAGATGCTCTTTCTAGAAACTTTAGCAATAGACAGGGCGTAGGCCACAGCAAATTAGATCCAGCCACCAGAGTGGAAAGGGCAGGGGCTGGGACTGGAAGGAAATGTCTTGAGTATCCATCAAGTGTGGAGTTAGTGTTATTTTTTATTTTATTTCTATTTTTTTTTTTTTTAGACAAAGTCTTGCTGTGTCACCCAGGCTGGATCTTGGCTCACTGTAACCTCTGCCTTCTGGGTTTAAGCGATTCTCCTGCCTCAGCTTCCCAAGTAGCTGGAAACTACAGGCTCATGCCACCAAGCCTGGCTAATTTTTTTGTATTTTTAGTAGAGACGGGGTTTCACTATGTTGGCCATGCTGGTCTTGAACTCCTGACCTCGTGATCTGCCTGCCTCGGCCTCACAAAGTGCTGGGATTACAGGTGTGAGCCACCACACCTGGCTAGAATCAGTGTTATTAACACTGCGAGGAACATCAAGATAAATGCCTGCCTCTTGCTAGAGATTGAGGAACTTGAAAATAAGAGGAACTCAGGAAGACTTTTGAACGCCACTGCTTCTCTCCACCTCTCTCCACAACCAAGGGCCATGGAAATGCCACTTAGCCTCTCCAGATCTCAGTTTTCTCATCTGTAAACTGACAATCTTGGACTAGGAATCCCTTCTCAATTAAGTAATAAAATAGCTACATAAAAGGAAAGGGAAAAGAAGTGAGAGAAGGGAGTCCTGCGGAGGAGAGAGTACTGCTGAGCTCAGCTCTCTTGCTAAAGAGGGTTCACGGAGTGGGGAAGGGAGGAGGGGATGAAATTAACCACTGGTATGGGTTTCTAAGGCTCGTGTCAGTAAGATCGGTGAAGGAAGAAATTACCGTCCTGCCCACCATGGGCACAGTCTTCCAGAGGTTTCATGCCCCACTCTGGGGGCTCTGTGATGTGGACGATGGGTGGGGCCTCGGAGGCAAGAGAGAAGGGCTGTTGGGAGGAGAAATAGGGATAGGGAAAACAGTTTCAAATTTCCCATGATGGAAAGGCTACAGGAATTGGTTATCTAGATTTACAAATAGAATCTAATAAATAAAAATTGGGTTTGATTTTTTTTTTTATAGCAGTGTGAAAGTCAAAGTACATTTTTTTAAATATACTTTAAGTACTAGGGTACATGTGCACAACATGCAGGTTTGTTAGGTATGTATACATGTGCCGTGTTGGTGTGTTGCACCCATTAACTCGTCATTTACATTAGGCATATCTCCTAATGTTATCCCTCCTCCCTCCCCCCACCCCACGACAGGCCCCAGTGTGTGACGTTCCCTTCCTGTGTCCAAGTGTTCCCACTGTTCAATTCCCACCTATGAGTGAGAACATGCAGTGCTTGGTTTTTTGTCCTTGCGATAGTTTGCTGAGAATAATGGTTTCCAGCTTCATCCATATCCCTACAAAGGACAAGAACTCATCCTTTTTTATGGCTGCATAGTATTCCATGGTGTATATGTGCCACATTTTCTTAATCCAGGCTATCATTGATGGACATTTGGGTTGGTTCCAAGTCTTTGCTATTGTGAATAGTGCTGCAATATACATACGTGTGCATGTGTCTTTATAGCAGCATGATTGATAATCCTTTGGGTACATACCCAGTAATGGGATGGCTGGGTCAAATAGTATTTCTAGTTCTAGTTCCTTAAGGAATTGCCACTCTGTCTTCCACAATGGTTGAACTAGTTTACAGTCCCACCAACAGTGTAAAAGTGTTCCTATTTCTCCTCATCCTCTCCAGCACCTGTTGTTTCCTGACTTTTTAATGATCACCATTCTAACTGGTGTGAGATGATGTCTCATTGTGGTTTTCATTTGCATTTCTCTGATGGCCAGTGACGATGAGCATTTTTTCGTGTGTCTATTGGCTGCATAAGTATCTTCTTTTGAGAAGTGTCTGTTCATATCCTTCACCCACTTTTCGATGGGGTTGTTTGTTTTTTACTTGTAAATGTGTTTGAGTTCTTTGTAGATTCTGGATATTAGCCCTTTGTCAGATGAGTAGATTGCAAAATTTTTCTCCCATTCTGTAGGTTGCCTGTTCACTCTGATGGTAGTTTCTTTTGCTGTGCAGAAGCTCTTTAGTTTAATTAGATCCCATTTGTCAATTTTGGCTTTTGTTGTCATTGCTTTTGGTGTTTTAGACATGAAGTCCTTGCCCATGCCTACGTCCTGAATGGGATTGCCTAAGTTTTCTTCTAGGGTTTTTATGGTTTCAGGTCTAACATTTAAGTCTTTAATCCATCTTGAATTAATTTTTGTATAAGGTGTAAGGAAGGGATCCAGTTTCAGCTTTCTACATATGGCTAGCCAGTTTTCTCAGCACCATTTATTAAATAGGGAATCCTTTCCCCATTTCTTGTTTTTGTCAGGTTTGTCAAAGACCAGATGGTTGTAGATGTGTGGTGTTATTTCTGAGGGCTCTGTTCTGTTCCATTGGTCTATATCTCTGTTTTGGTACCAGTACCTTTCTGTTTTGGTTACCGTAGCCTTGTAGTATAGTTTCAAGTCAGGTAGCGTGATGCCTCCTCCAGCTTTGTTCTTTTGGCTTAGGATTGTCTTGGCAATGCAGGCTCTTTTTTGATTCCATATGAAGTTTAAAGTAGTTTTTTCCAATTCTGTGAAGAAAGTCATTGGTAGCTTGATGGGGATGGCATTGAATCTATAAATTACCTTGGGCAGTATGGCCATTTTCATGATATTGATTCTTCCTATCCATGAGCATGGAATGTTCTTCCATTTGTTTGTGTCCTCTTTTATTTCGTTGAGCAGTGGTTTGTAGTTCTCCCTGAAGAGGTCCTTCACATCCCTTGTAAGTTGGATTCCTAGGTATTTTATTCTCTTTGAAGCAACTGGCAGTTCACTCATGATTTGGCTCTCTGTTAGTCTATTATTGTTGTATAAGAATGCTTGTGATTTTTGCATATTGATTTTGTATCCTGAGACTTTGCTGAAGTTGCTTATTAGCTTAGGGAGATTCTGGGCTGAGACGATGGGGTTTCCTAAATATAGAATCATGTCATCTGCAAACAGGGACAATTTGACTTCCTCTTTTCCTAATTGAATACCCTTTATTTCTTTCTCCTGCCTGATTGCCCTGGCCAAAATTTCCAACACTATGTTGAATAGGAGTGGTGAGAGAGGGCATCCCTGTCTTGTTCCAGTTTTCAAGGGGAATGCTTCCAGTTTTTGCCCATTCAGTATGATATTGGCTGTGGGTCTGTCATAAATAGCTCTTATTATTTTGAGATACGTCCCATCAATACCTAATTTATTGAGGGTTTTTAGCATGAAGGGCTGTTGAGTTTTGTCAAAGGCCTTTTCTGCATCTATTGAGACAATCATGTGGTCTTTGTCTTTGGTTCTGTGTATATGCTGGATTACGTTTATTGATTTGCATATGTTGAACCAGCCTTGCAACCCAGGGATGAAGCCCACTTGATCGTGGTGGACAAGCTTTTCGTTGTGCTGCTGGATTCAGTTTGCCAGTATTTTATTGATGATTTTTGCATCAATGTTCATCAGGGATATTGGTCTAAAATTCTCTTTTCCTGTTGTGTCTCTGCCAGGCTTTGGTATCAGGATGATGCTGGCCTCATAAACAAAGTACATGTTTTTAAAGAAGCATGAAAGTTCAAATGAGTCTCACTTGATGGCTTGTTCAGTTCATGAGATCATCTGGCATGAAATAAAATGTTGCTTTTTCCATGCAGTGATTGCGTAAGTCAAATATGGCAAAGCCACCTACACGATAATTTTCAGCCTATGGATTTGATTTTTCATAAGCCTCACCACACACCCCTCACAGAAAGCTCTTGTTTCTGGTGGATTCGTTTCACCTCCTTTGTGAAAGCCTTAGAGAGAAGGCAGTAAGCAGGGAAAATCAGCTATTTATAGGCATTTTTGACTAAAAGTGTCTGCTCAGCGTGCCATGGAATACTTCCAAGAGGTGGGAGAACAGGAAACTATCTAAAATCAACTAGAAGGCTGGAGGAGTGTTATGGGGGAATGACTTTGCAGGGGAGTCATTTTCAGAAAGCTCAGGTTTCATTTGCAAACAAATGACAGTTTCATCGACACCCCTTGAGTTACAGATAAGCCTTCGAAACTTTTACTAGTTAAGGAGAGAAGACAAAGACATAAAATTTCCAAGGAATACAGGTAGTTGGGTTCCTTTAAGGGACTTTAAAAGGAGAAGTCCTGCAGAAAGGCCTCCCTCCCTACTTATTTTCTACCTAAGGGGATGCCAGTCAGATGGACGTCCACAGAGGAGCTTAGACTGGCAGATGGCATTCAGAGTGTAAACTGCATGTCCCGGGGTGGCCAAACAGGGTCTTCCAGTGCCCATAGGATGATATCTATCATCACTATTTTCCACTTTTATAACCAAAAATGGCAGGCCTATTCGGTCAAGTTTTCATAATTAAGAGATATAATTTCATTAAATGTATTAAACACTTCCTGTGAATTCTGAATGGTTTTGTTTTCATTGTTTTGGTGACACTGGAGAAGCAAGTGAGGTAGACTTCAGACTGCCCAGAGTCACAGGGCTGACAGAAGTTTGAACTGATGGTTCTGTGGAGAGGGTCATGAGACAGATCTTGCTCAGTGTTCACTCGCTCTTTTGAATTTCTACAGCATTAGAAGAATGATATATCTGGCTGAGGGACTTTGGGCATGAGCAAAGAAGAGTGATGGCCAAGGGCGTTTGGTCATCTATCAATGGCGGAAAAGCACCTATCAAGGTGCCACGGAGGAAATACTCCACGGAGAACCTGGTTCTCCTAACTCAATTAAAGCGGTGATGATGGTGGAGAGAGTTCCCTTGTAGACACCTCCCATGACTATTATTACTAATTAAACTTGTCCCGTTGACTTATCAGAGCTGTCTGGAGTAAGGCAGCAGGGGTTTGACAGACTTAAGGTATGAAAACAAAAGCAAGTGTGTGTTGTGGTTTTTTTTTTTTTTCTTTTTTTGTGTGAATATACTTAAGCTTGAAGAAGCCAGAATGATATTCCATCAGCCAGTATCAAGCCATGGGGAAATCTGATCCACTGAGGCTGAGCTATCAAAAGATTAATCCAGGCTGGGTGCAGTGGCTCACAGCTGTAATCCCAGCAATTTGGGAGGCCGAGGTGGGAAGATCGCTTGAGGCCAAAAGTTTAAGACCATCTTAGGCAACATAGCGAAACCCCGTCTCTACATAAAAACTTAGCCTGGCATAGTGACGTGAGTCTGTAGTCCCAGCTACTCTGGAGGCTGAGGTGGGAGGGTCGCTTGAGCCCAGGAGGTCAGGGCTACCGTAAGCCGTGATCACACTACTGGACTCCATCCTGGATGACAAAGGGAAACACTGTCTTTCAAAAAAGAAAATAGAAAAAGATTGACTCTGTGATACTTTTGCCTTCAGATGAAAGCTTTCTGTGTTTAGTTGGCACACATGACAGTGAAGTTTTACACCTATAGTGTGATTAAGACCTATTTTCATCCCTCATTGGAAAGGGCTTTTCTTTACCACAGAATCAGATATTTTTTTTTTTTTTTTTTTTGAGACAGAGTCTTGCTCTGTCGCCCAGGCTGGAGTGCAGTGGCCGGATCTCAGCTCACTGCAAGCTCCGCCTCCCGGGTTTACGCCATTCTCCTGCCTCAGCCTCCCGAGTAGCTGGGACTACAGGAGCCCACCACCGCGCCCGGCTAATTTTTTGTATTTTTTAGTAGAGACGGGGTTTCACCGTGTTAGCCAGGATGGTCTCGATCTCCTGACCTCGTGATCCGCCCATCTCGGCCTCCCAAAGTGCTGGGATTACAGGCTTGAACCACCGCGCCCGGCCAAAATCAGATATGTTAATCCCAACTCCAGCTTAATAAAAACTAGATCAAGTAAAATATAAAGGAAAAAGTGGTATGGTACATGAAACATGGGAAAGAGATAAAGCTTGTTAATGTTTGAGGATCTATAAACTTGGAATATTTTCACACTGTATTTTTCATTTATTTCTCAAATTTGAAGTTTAATTTGTTTCTAAGACCTGAAGCAAACACAGTCATATCATCATGCCCATTTTACAGATGTAGAAATAGAAGTACTAAGTAGAGAGAGCCCAAAGTCATGCAGCAAGCCAGCATCAATAAAGCTTGCAGTCAGAGCACCTGGATCCCGTATTTCATCTATTAGGCTCTACTGCCCCCTTCAGTAAATACAGTGAGAAATTAAGCCTTACAGTTCTCTAGAATTGGGTTACTTAAAGTGCAGTTCTGGGATTGATCACTGTCAGAATCATCCCATATCTATGCAATCAGAATCTTCTGGGTTGATGTCACAGATCCTCATTTTACAGACACTCTCAAGGTGATTCTTGTGCACATAAAATTAAGGAATCTGTACCTGTAAATATTCAATGATAGAGCAAGTGGCCACACATATATATGATTCTCTACAGGTATACATGTGATATTATTGTGCCCATGTGTACCCATATTGATTCCACTTTACAATGTTTCATGTAGCATTTCCAATTTTAGAGATAAATCATTTCCAATCACTTCCTTTTACATGTTGGGGGCAATAACTAAGAGATTAGCTAGTAGCTCTTAGTTTATATATCCTGTGCACTATTCCTCTCAGATTTGCTGCAGTTGCTCCCATTTAATATATTTGCTCCCATGGTCCCATTGTTCCAATATGTAATTCCTACCTGTCACACCATACATATTTTTTATATATATAAAAAGTTTGGCCTTTGCAAATATGGTAACAGCTATGTTAATTTTTATCCTAGAGAAGTAAGATGAGGGATGCTGACTTCAAACGAGTGGAAGATGCTGGAAGGATGCATGCTGTCTTCAAAATCTAACTAGGGCTCTGAGCAAATTCCCTAAAGATCACATATCCTAATGCATTCTGCTCCATTCCTCCTCCTTTGCTACATGGTTTACCATGATGCAGGGAAAACTCATCCATAAAAGGAGAAGAATACCAATTTCTTTTCTTTGGAAGTTAAAATAAATAATTGCAGGCATGATTTAGTTAATCTTTGCCTCTTTTGAGACTTTCGAGTCACAAACTTGCTTCAACTCTAACTTTCAGATAATGTCACTTCTCCCTTTGCTTCCTTGTGCCTTGGCACCATTGCCTTAAAATGATGTTACGAGAATGGATAATAGAATATGTACAACATAAAGGGAACAGAACAGCACTTGTAGCCAGGCAGTGAGCCTGCGAGTGCCAGGTTCCACTGACAAGATGACTGATCTCATCGAGGTATTTCCTTAGGATTTTTCTCTTTTCAAAAAACTAAATTGGACTAAATAATTTTAAAGCCTTCTTTTATAAGGAGATTATTAGATGAAAAATAGATAGGAAGATACAATGTCCACATTGCAGGAAGATTAGTGTGAATGGGAAGCTATACCAGATGACCTTCTGATCAGGAGGTTCTATTATCTAAAACTGTCATTTTAAGGGGAGAAAACCCAACTCCGCCTGGTCCTTTAGTTATATACCTTATGATTTTAGAGTCTCAGAGAATTAAATCAGGGAGGAGTTAGACAATCTTGCAAGTGTATATTAAATTGTGGTTACAAAAATTAAGGAGAACAAAAGTAATTTCCTTTTATGATTGTTGGATGCCCCCTTATTAAGGGGACTAAAACCTCTTTATTCTTTATTCTATGTCCAGAGAAGCAGGACATCCCTAACTAGTCTACACTAATGGTCCAAGGTGAAGTTCAATATAATCAGTGGAAAAGCAAAGTAATGAATTTTCCACTAACATCTATGAAAAACCTGTTTCTCCACTTCATGGTCATTCCTCTTACGTGGACTTTGTGAAATGGCACTCTTAAAACGGATCTGAGTTCATGAATCGGAGATCAAAGATGGCATGTGTATAAATGCATATTTTAGAAGTATTATTGGAGGGATACCTATGCGGATAGAAGGTGTATCTATAAACCTGCACACTTGCACCTGGCATGCAGTAACCCCAGGCTCATGTAATTCTGCTTCATAGACAGTTCTGTGATATCACAAGCCTGATTTTTGTGGGAAGTTTCCTAATTCTGTGAAACAGTGAGTAGAAACTCCAGTTGATAGAGAATAGTGACCTAATATACACAAAAAGACCTACACGTTCAGCAAATTCATTGTATAATATATCTTAGAAATGGAAAAAAAGCAGGCATATTGCCAGACTTTAGCAAATGAAACAAAAAGTTTTTAATGAGAGTCCTAAATATTCCTACATTTAAAAGATCAGGGAATCAGAAGAGGTCTTTCCTTAATCACGTGTGTGCTCTTCAAGACAAAAAAAAAAAAAAAATTAAAAACAGTAAAAACAAGAATTTGGTCAAAAGTAACAGTAAATGTTATGCCTTTCTTTACACAATATTTTCTCCTTTATCTCTGTATAACAGTAATTAATTGATTCTTTATATCATTACTTTTTAGTTTATAAACATAGAGGACTGGGTTGAATATAAATAAATCAGTCGTTGAAAAAAATTAATGTAATTCCCTATGGTGGCTTTAACTTAAGAATTTGGAAAAACACATAAATATGAATTTACCAAAATAATGGGAAAAAAAATTCTCCCTGTGCAATAACCCGCTAAGACAGATTGTTGTCTTTGAACCTAAAACCAAAGTGGTGGAAAACATAATCTAATTACAAATTAAAGTCAGCTTGGCAATATTGCATATATTTTTTAGCAGTTCCTATAAAACCTGACACAAAAGAGCAATGTGTTCTACCATTCACAAATCACTGTGTAAAATTGTGTAATGCCATGATCTCAAGTGGGCCAGAGACTGTGGGTGAATGGTTCTCTTAAAGAATGGTGAATGATTACCTTGATTTACTGTCTTTAATTTGCAATCAAGCAAACTGTCTTCTAAGGAGAATGGAAAAAGGGGAAATGAAATCTCCTGGCCCCTGAGAGATCCAAGGCTAGCTTTTCTCTTTCACTCTTTGCTAACTAATGCTATGCCTTTAATTAGTAGATTGGAATTCTGTGAGATCAGAAAGTGAGTGTTACAGGCAGAAACCTCGGACTGTGGCTAACCAAGCATTTTGGTGTTGCCGAAAATGTCTTTAGAAAACAATGAAACTGGAGGCCAAGAATACCAAAGTTTCTTTAACAACTCCCAATAAGGCTTTCCTGTATAGTTTTGATCTTCCCTTTACTACCACTGAGTCTTTCTGGACCCCTGCTTTCTCACAGTGTTTTGTCAATTGTTTTTTTCCCTCTATTAATTGGACATGACAAGAGTGAGAATAATAGAGAATCAGAGAGACAGAGAGAGAGAGAAGAGAATTAACAGGATTCTGCTGCTGATCATTGATTCCACATTCAAAGTTAGCACCGGCTGGAGCAATCTCATCTTTCTATGAATGAAGAGGACATCTCTACAAGATCAGTGAAAAACAGGCAGACTGTACAAACCCAATAGGAAATCCATTCAGGAACCTTGACATTCACTTGCTGGATTATTAAGGCAATTTAAATTAAAAATAAAGAAAATCATCAATGAATGTGATGGATGGGATTTCAGAAAAACGCAGCAAAGAAACATCCCAGCAACCAAAGTCAGTAGCAGAACCGTTCAGCACTTTCACAAATTGCATGTAAAGTAGTTTTAACTGAATTGGGAGACTTAAAATTGTTCTAACACAAGAGGGAGGAAAAACTCAGCCAGGGAAAGAAAGCTCCCACTGGGCAAAGATGGAAATAATCTTGAACAGATTATTGAAAAAATAATTTTACCTGTATTTAAAAGATCCTGGAATCATGCTTATGAACGCTTCCTCAGTGATCTTGTGTGGTGCCGTATTTAAGCAGACCCCCACCCCCCAAAAGAGCAATCATCACAAATGTTAATTTTGCAAAGGAGCAGTAAGTATTCAGAATCCTGGCGCTGGAAAACAACCGATCATATTTCAATCACCAGCCATATAACATCCGCTAACAGCACCTAGCAGATCTAAGGAGATCATGTGTCATTTAAAGATTTTATAAAGCCCTGGTGGAGACACAGATCTGTAGGTATCTGATGTCTCCACCTGCCTTTTTACTATCTGTACATACATTAGTTTGTCAGCTCTTTCAGTCTCACTAGCCATTATTTAGAGGAGAAATAAAATCACAGATACTACCCCTTCCTCTCCCTACCACAAAAACCATCCAAATCAACAACACTCTATTATCAAATACAAAGTAATAAAAGAGTTATACCCAAACCTGGTCAGTCCTTCCATTTCTTGAAACTTGCACACAAACTGAAGAAACCCACTCAGCCTTAAAAAGGTCGATCATTTTGCTTTCCTAAAATTTCATCTCTGGGAGTGCTTTCCTTCTCGGTCTGTCTTGCTCTCTCTCTCGCTCCCTCTGTCTCTCTCTCTCCACTTCTACCGGGGAGAGAGCGTTTTGTTTCCCTTTTCCTGTTTCTACGGCTGAATGAATGCAAAATACACGGTTTGAAGGGCTTTTTCTTTTAGGTTAACAGTTGGAAATCTAAAATCTTGCTCTTCTGAATGGCTTTACATGTCAGTCACTCGACATACAACATTTACATAAAGAGGCATAAACGGAACCAAGATTTCTGCTTTTTAAAAGCAAAAACAAAACAACAACAAAAACTACCTTTTATTCTATCTCTGAACCTCTTCCTATTTTATTTATTTAACTATTAAGCACTTACCCTGAGATGTGCCATAAATGCTTTATTCCAAATGTATAAGAGCCAACCACATCTCAACTGAGAATTAAACAGTTTTAATGTCTTCAAATCCATGTTCCTGCTCCCAACCCTAATACAGACAGTCACTGGCAGCGGTACAATAGTTCTAAACAGCAGACATCTGATTCTTGACATTTAAAAATAACAATATTGGAAAAAAAGGAGTCCCTTTTTTATTAACTACAGACAGCTTGTCAGCGAGCACATATCACTCATAATATAATTGACCGTATTAACTGGGACTTGCAGTGATTTCAAGCTACAGTATTTGATTCCTAAGTCAATGTCAGGCAGAGGCTAAATACCTATAGACTTCTCATTTTCTATAGAATCATGGCAATGACCTACATTAAGCTAATTCTAAGTGATAATTCTGCAAAGAGAGAAGCAGAGGTTTGCTAGTATTTAGACTTTATTATTGGTGATTATTAATTTCATCTTTGTTAGTCTTGAATTAAATTAGGGACATAATCAGTTGTTTCATTGTTAGTCTGATTTCACATCCGCGCCCTGTTAACTTCTCACACGCATATGAGGTCAGATGCACACATACATTTACCACAAAACAAATGAGGTAATAAAAGAAAAAATATGCACTCATTTCCATTACTGAAGCATATTATGGAGTTGGACAGATTTGGGATCAAGTGCTAGCTCCCCACTTACTGTTTATGTGTTCCTGGGCAAATGATTTCAGCATTTGTGCCTGTTTTGCTGTCTATAAATCTAAAGTAAATAATACTCTACAAAGTTGTTTTGAGTACTTAATGAGATATACCCAGTTTCTGGCACATAATAGATATTTGATATACACTGCTTCCTTCCTCTGCTTTGTATTTGGAGGAGGTAGAGATTGGGTGTAGTAAATGAACACAGACTTTGAAGGCAGAGAAATCAGTTTTGACCCAGCATGTTGCCACATACTAGCTGTGTGTCCTTGGGCAAGTTACTTAACCTAATTTACAAAAACTTAGGTTCTTCGACTGTGAAATATCTCTAGAATTTTAAAGAGCAAATTAGATAACATCTGAAAAACATATAGTAGGCATCTCTGAAATGAGAGTCCTGGGACTTCCAGCTCTTGACAATAGTTCTAATTAGTACTCCGACACATGTAATTTGAGAGTTTGAAAATGCGTACTGAGATCATATATCTTTTGGAGGAAGTGCCTCATTTTCTAGCAGAGGAAGGAAGTCCAGAGAGCTGAAAGAATGTTTCCAGGTCATGTTACTAGTTAGCGGCAAATAAGGACTAGAATGCTCTTGGAACTAGTAGAATAGTGCTTTGCCTACTAAATCTCTAATACTGAAGTTAAATCCATTTATAAATCCAGCTTCAATATTAGTTGGCAATTAAGGCAATAGAACTGAAAAAGAAAAGAAAAAAAAAAAAAAGAACTCCAAAGAAACCCTTTCCCTCTCTGTTTTCCCAAATTTACTTCTAAGAATGAGCCTATAGATGAAAGTGTTCCCTTGGAACGGCTGGCGCGGGGGCTAACCCCATCTTCCTCAGCAGCCCTTGCACGGGATGGCAGATCCTCTTTTCATTTCCTAGAAGCAAGAAGGGAGCAGCAGCCCATTTCTCAGGAGGTATTTTCTATTCTCCTCTGATCCCATATGAATGTATGGCTCTCTCTTCCCTTTCTTTACAGCATCTCTTCAGCCTCAGCACATGGTTTGGGAGGTGCACACTGGTTTACATTTAATTCATTTACTAACATACTACCTCCCCACATTGAAATATAGATTTTTTTCCCCTAGTTTTAAAGCCTTGCATAAAATAGAAATTTAATAAATTCAACATCTATTAATAAGGATTATCTTGGAGTTTAGTTTATATTTAAAAGGTTGAACTAGCTTGGTTAATTATTGCCCAATGTAGGACAGAATATGTGAAACTATTTTCAACGTTTCAATAATTTCAGAATTCAAAACAAAGGTGCTTTGGTGTCAAAGACAGATTAGCTATTACTCTGGGGAAGAAGGGAGGTAAAAGGGATTAATACGAGTGTGTATGTGATCCATTGTAATGAATGTTTTAGTTCTGTATGACGGGTAATGTATAAATGGGTGTTTTATTTGTTTTTTCTTTATACCTTTCTGTAAGCCTCAAATGTTTCATTAAAAAATGGCTTAAAGAAGGCAAATAATTTGAAAATAGAATTCTCAAATCTTTTAGAAGGAGATCCAATAATGCTACTATACTAAATCCCATACTTCAGCCTTTAAGATTTCATTCTGATTTTACTGAAAAACTTTAATAATAATATGCTTATTTTAAAGATTTTATTTTCTTCTTGCTCACCATTTTTCATGCCTTTGATTTCAGGTCTGTGCTAGGGCATATTAGAAAGAGTTTGGCTTTGTCATCAAACAGACCTGAGTCTAAATCTCAGTTGTACAACCTCCAGAACATGGGACTTTAAATCACTTGATATTTCTAAGTGTCAGTTTCTTCTCTCATAAAAATACAGTATTATTACATTCAGTAATCTCAGGATTATTACAAAGATTAAATGAAATACGAAATGTGAACACATTTGCTATAGCATCTGGTATATAGTAGATTTTCAATTAATATCACTTTCCTTCTTTCTTTCCTTATCCTTCCACGTTTTACCACTACCTGAGATTGTGACTCCAAAAAGGTATAAAAAAGAAAGAAAAATGAACCTAAGGTAGGAAGAATGTAGGCATACAGGCAAATATAATGAAAACATTTCATTACTAATGAAGGCTTATGCTAGATCCATACACAGCATCCTTTACTCTGATACTTCTCATCTAATCTCATCATTACTTACTTAAGTACAGGTGTTTTTTTTTTTTTTTTTCTTTCAATTTGTTTTGTTTTTGCCACTGGTCATAGAATTTTTGCAGACAAAATGTGTGGTACTCTAGGGCTTTTATCTCTTTACTCCTTACTTTTTTCAAGACAGATATCCTTACCGAAATACTTTACATTCAGTGGTGGGCGAGCTTTACGTTCTTAAAGAGTTTCTAGAGCTTTCAGTTGCAACCTTCATAATGGCCATTTCTCCAAGTTAAGAGACTGGGTTCTGGTCCCACCTCTGCCACATGCTAACGGTTTAACTCACTAAGTATTTACCTTTCTTGGTGTCTACTTCTTCATATGCTAAGTGGATTAAATGATTCTTTGAGCTCGGAAATTGTTATAGTTCTTGATAACTTATTAACATGTAGCAACCTTATGGGAAATTAGGCAACACGACCTTCAGTGGGAAATACGGACCACGTTATTGTGTGTTGTGTGTGAAAACTGTCCATGTGCTGGTGCTTCTTCTGAACTCCAAGAACAGGCTCTGGCACTGCCCTTGTCCAGGGATTGCCAGCTTGGGGTCTTCTCAGGGATTGGTGGAGGCATTCCCAAGGGAGCCAGATTTGCCAGGAGGAGTTCAAAGGGAGCAAAAAAGATGAACTCCTCAAAGGAAGAATTTTTCTTTGTATTTCTTCTTAAGGTGGAAGTGTAAAATGGGAGTGGGTATGTTATACTTTTATAGCTCAGTAATTTTTTTTTTAAGATGAGGCTACCAGGAGAGAACAGAGAAGAAAAGACACTTCGAAAAAGGAAAAGATGAGAGTCCTCCTTATGGAAAAATGTGTCTTGGGAAAAATTACAATACTACAGCAAGGAGGTAGGGAAGAAGCAGACCTCTCTCCTATATTTTTCTCCGGGTAACATCTGGTTTCAGCACACTGGAGGAAAACATAAGGAGACTGTGGCAGGGAAGAGCAGCCTGCCGTGGCTCTGTAGGTGTGTGGGATTTACGCCCTGACACTAATTGTATTTTACTTCTCTGATCCTTCCTCCTTTTCCTCCTCCTCTCTGTTGTCCTGGGTCTCTGCAGCTGTGTTTGTCAGGTCCCCAAACTGGCTAGCTCCCCACCTCCTCAGGGCACAGGGTGTCTTCCTGATTTGCTGTGCCCTTGGGGTGGAAGCTCAGGTGGGGTGTAGTTACTGATGGTGCTGGTGATGACCATCGCAGTGTTCTAACATAGCTTCAGGCAGGATTTCACAATGAAAAGCACCCCACAACCCTGAATAGATTTAAGGAAACTCTTTCCATAATTCAAAAGATCATTGTTTACTTTTGAATTAAAGAAAGGTGGACTTATTTAAAAATTCTCTGTAGACTTTCCTTTCCTCTCTTTCCCATCCTATGATCCCTCAGACAGAAGAGGAACGCCATAATAACTCGTTGCCTTTCCATAGGCGTGCTTTTCAAAGCACTTGGATATATAGTATCTTAAGATAACCCGATGAGGTCGGTAACACTGGGTTCTTTGCATTTTCCCCACATGAGCAATTCGGCACAGAGATGCCAAATAATTTGCACAGGTTCATATCTTAATAGAAAATTCAGAGTAGTGCCAAGACTAGAACCAGGAGAAATGCCCACACAAGCATGCCAGGTACTACTTCTAAGCCTCCATCACTGACAGAAATGGTACCTGCAAGTACTGGCAGGAGCGTTCTTGCTGACACGACTCGGACTTCACCATGGCCTGGTCCATGTTCACCGAGGCCTTCTGGTAAACCTCCCGGGCCCGGCTCACGGTGAGCGTGGAGGACCAGGCGCTCTTCTTCAGCAGCGGGGTGTCCAGGGTGACCGGCAGGTTGGCGCAGGTGGAGCACTTGACGTCGTTGTTGCTCCGGGAGGCCTTCACCGCCTGCTCGCTGATGGTGTTGTAGGCCTCCATGAAGTACTGTGAGGCCGAGCGGTCGGGGCACCTGCCCATGGTCATCACGCCCGAGGGGGTGTGGTAGATGCACATGTCACCATCCAGGTTGTCGTCCGAGCTCCACCAGCCGGGGGAGGTGCTGGGCCGGGCTTTGGGCTCCGCGCGCCGCTCCTTGCTCTTGCTGCGCTTGCCATAGCGCGCCGCCTGCGCCTCGTCGGGGCTGGCCTTGCCCCCGTTGACGCTGCCCTTGGACGGCCCCTCCAGGGAGTGCGACTTGGTGAAGAGCTTCTGGACCGAGTGCACCAGGTGGCGGATGCGGCCGGGGCTGTCGCTGCGGTGCTCCACAGCCGTGCGCTTGTACTGCAGAGTGTGATAGCCATCGCGGCTGAGTGGCAGCTGCCGCTCGAACTGGTCCAGCAGGTTGGCGGGGATGCGGTTCGCCTTGGTGGCCAGGGTGCGGGGCACCAGGGCGCACTCGTCCTTCAGCTCCTGCTGCGAGGTGTAGTGCCTGCGGGGGAAGGTGCTGCTGGCCAGCGGGTCGCTGAAGGGTCCCACGCACTCAGCTTGGAAGGAGTTCCGCTGGGTGTAGTACGGGTGGTCCGCGGGGTGGTGCTCCACCGGGCTCAGCAGGTAGGGCTTGCGGTCCGAGTGGTGCGACAGCGAGTCACAGGCCGAGTCGCAGGTGACCCCGTGGTGATGGCTGCGGCTGCCCGATAGCCCTTTCATTGCGGACGGGAAGCAGCCACCGGGGTCATGGACACCCGGGAGTCAGGTTCCAGACCCGTCTCGGGCAGAGATCTGGGGGAATGAAGAAGAGGGCAAAGTCGTTAATATTTCTCTTGGAAATTAGGTATTGCACTTTACAGGGTCTTGCTTTGTTGCCCAGGCTGGAGTGCAGAGGTGCCATCTCTGCTTCCTGCAGCCTCCACATCCTGGGCTCAAGCCATCCTTCCACAACAGCCTCCTGAGTAGCTAGGACTACAGGCAGACACCACCACCCTTGGCTAATTTTTCGTAGAGACAAGGTCTCACTATATTGCCCAGACTTGGTCTCGAACTCCTGGGCTCAAGCGATCCTCCCACTTTGGCCTCCCTTAAGCGCTGGGATTACAGGCGTGAGCAACCCTGCAGGCCTGGTATTGATCTTTTGAGGGTGCCATCTGCGACTGTGTTCATTTTTGGCAGAACCTATCAGTGTCCCTAAAACCAGCTTGAATTCATTATTGGAAAAGCTTTGTCACCTCTGTGGGGCAGGAAAGCTGACTCCGAAGCCTGTAGGGAAAGAAGGGGGAGGTAAAGCTAGAAAACCAGAAAATGGAAGCCGGGCGCGGTGGCTCATGCCTGTATTCCCCACACTTTGGGAAGCCCAGGCGGGTAGATCACCTGAGGTCAGGAGTTTGAGACCAGCCTGGCCAACATGGTGAAACCGTCTCTACTAAAATACAAAAATTAGCTGGGCATGGTGGTGGGTGCCTGTAATCGTAGCTACTGGGGAGGCTGAGGCAGGAGAATTGCTTGAACCCGGGAGGTGGAGCTTGCAGTGAGCCGAGATGGCCCCACTGCACTCCAGCCTGGGGAAAAGAGGAAGACTCCGTCTTAGAAAAGAAAAAAACCAAAAAAAAAAAAAAAAAAAAAAAAAAGAAAACAGAAAACTAGGAAAAGGAAACTATATTTTTAAAAAGGCAAATTGTTTTTAAATTATTTGAAAGAATAACTCTCCTCCCCTCTATGACCACAATAACTGGATGTATCTTTCTCTTGCTTCTTGGGTCTTACTTTTTGTTTCTTTTTCTTTTTTTGAGACGGAGTTTTTGCTCTGTCGCCCAGGCTACAGTGCAATGGCACGATCTCGGCTCACTGCAACCTCTGTCTCCCAGGTTCAAGTGACTCCCCTGCCCCAGCCTCTAGAGTAGCTGGGATTACAGGAGCCTGCTACCATGGCTGACTAATTTTTGTATTTATGAGGTTTCACCATGTTGGTCAGGCTAGTCTCTACATGTTAATCGTTAAAGATAGAACCAGAGAGGGGCTCCGTTTCTCTGGGAGACCTTTGCTGGTTCTCCTAGCAGAGAGAATTAGTTCCTGTCTTCTGTTTCCACCACATCTGAAACTCACTCCCCAGAACCTACAGAGTTGCTTGCTTCAGGATCTCTCTTCCAGCTTACATTCCTTGCCACCCAGTCTATTAGTCACCTTATGTACCCCCACCTAGTGTCGATCCAGCCATGTAAGCACATAATAATAGCACTCCATAAATGTGAATGAAAATGTGAGTTAAAAAACAAGATGAGCCAGGCGTGGTGGCTCACACCTGTAATCCCAGCACTTTGGGAGGCCGAGGCAGGTGGATCACGAGGTCAGGAGATCAAGACCATCCTGGCTAACACGGTGAAACCCAGTCTCTACAAAAAATTAGCCAGGCGAGGTGGCGGGTGCCTGTGGTCCCAGCTACTTGGGAGGCTGAGGCAGGAGAATGGCATGAATCCAGAAGGCAGAGCTTGCAGCGAGCCAAGATCATGCCACTGCACTCCAGCCTGGGTGACAGAGCAAGACTCTGTCTCAAAACAAAACAAAACAAACACACAAACAAAAAAAACAACAACAGGATGACTAACAGAAGCCAATGGCACCTCATATCTTTAGGATATATCTGTCTTCTGTTGCATACTTTCCTTTTTGAATTCTGTAGGAACAACTGCACCACACAAACAATCCCCCCAGGTTACTCAGAACGGGAAAAAGTAAAGATATGGCAAATAAATCAGAAATGTAGAGAAAATCTGCCCAGGTGTTTCTGTCAATCGAGGGTCAAGAGCTTTCTCTAAACAAACTGAGAGAACAAGTAAGCATGACTTGGCTAATTTGAGGATCATGTATCTCTTCTTCCTAGTTTAAGGTTTCTGGTTCAAGATTTATGCACAAGACCAGGTGTGGTGGCTCATGCCTATAATCCCAGCACTTTGGGAGGTCAAGGTTGGAGAATTGCTTGAGCCCAGGAGTCTGAGACAAGCTGGGAAAAATAGTGGGACCCAGTCTCTACGAAAAAAAAAAAAAAAAAAAAAAAAATTAGCTGGGCGTGGTGGCGCATGCCTCTAGTGCCGGCTCCTCAAGTGGGGAGAGGACTGCTTGAGCCCAGGAGTTTGAGGCTGCAGTGAGTTGTGAACGCACTGCTACACTTTAGCCTGGCCTGGGTGACAGAATGAGACCCTGTCTCAAAAAAAAAAAAAAAAAAAAAGTTAATAGACAATGGCAAAATGACCAAAGGATGGCCCTTGAAAAGTTCTTGGGGACATGAGTGAAGGGCCCCAGACCTAATAGCTCAGCCTCAGGAAAAAGTCACTCATGCATATCCCATGTAGGGTAGCTCAGTCCATTTCCAAGCTCGGATCTTCTGGAGCTTTAGTAACTAACAGAGGCTGCTACTCCACCAGGGCAGAGTATTTTCTTTGGACTCTAAAACAGTGTTAGAGTCAGTGCCTGACCAAGTTCCTTCTGACAGCCTGATTTTCTTTCAAGACTTCCTACAATACAAAAATTGCCATATAAAGAATCATCTTGGAAAGCCAACGTGACTCTCTAAAATATCACTAATGTCATTTCAGATATTCCTAGAGAGATAGATATATGGTTTAATTAAGAAACAAAACGTAGGGCTGGGCGCGGTGGCTCACGCCTGTAATCCCGGCACTTCGGGGGGCCGAGGCAGGCTTGTCACCTGAAGTCAGGAGTTCAAGACCAGCCTAGCCAACATAGTGAAACCTCATCTCTACTAAAAATACAAAAATTAGCTGGGCATAGCGGCGGGAGCCTGTAATCCCAGCTACTTGAGAGGCTGAGGCAGGAGAATTGCTTGAATCCGGGAGGCGGAGGTTGCAGCGAGCCAAGATCGTGCCACTGCACTCCAACCTGGGTGACAGAGCAAGATTCCATCTCAAAAACAAACAAACAAACAAACATATCAAACACCCACACTAGGCCTCACGAAAAAAGATTTTTGAGAGGCCAGGTCTTGTCTATTCCATGAGACATACTGCATCTGGGAGCTCATGACAATGCTGGCAATCTCTATCCATGCTTTGTGAAGCTCTTTCTTCCTCCTGTCTCCCAGTTTCTGGATTGAGCATTCAGGGATAATGCTGAAAGGTTTTCATCAGCACAGTCACTCAAAATTGCTTAGTCTACTAAATTGTGAGGTCCTTAAGGGTAGGGACTATGTTTCACCCACCCAGTATTTAGTAAAGTGTTATCCTAGTGTATAGTGGGAATCAAGTTAGTAGAATATTTGCTCAATAACTTAATGCATTAATGCAACATTTCCCAAAGTGGTTCATGTTGTGATTCAGGTAGCATCTGTTTAATGAAAACATGACTGTGTGGCAAAGGCCAGGCTGGGTGCGGCCAAGGAAACATACCCAATAGTTGGGGGGACCATTCCATCGGGGTGACCATTCCAAAGACTAGTGGTTTTCAGAGCAACGCAGGAAGCAGGCTGGTGAACATCTCCTCTGACCTGTATACCTTCGACTTCTAACTCTGCACCTCACTGGACAATATCATACCTTCTGCTGTTCTACCTGTCTGGAAGTAGTCTGGGGAGCTTGCCTGACCTGCTGACTACAGGATGCTTAGACAGAGGGCAATCTGCCTGGAGGAGAGAGAGAAACTGACTTTTGAAAGGACAACAAAGGTATTCAGGACTTATGATACTGGTGGATAAGGAAGAACCAATAGGTAAAAACATGTCCACTGGTGAGAGACTAATGAAACAGAACACCTTGGGATTGCTTTGTATGAAGTTATGGTCCTAAAAGTAGGCTGTGGCAAGGAAGAATGTAAGAGGGTGAGGTATGTGTTTTTAGCAAAACTGTGGCACAAACTAACTTAGATGCAAAAAATCCATTGCATAAGAAAGTCTCCCTCTATAAACCAGGTTCCACTGAGGACATTTTTGCCTTTCAAATATAGACGTAAAAAGCAAAAACAAGATTCTATTAGGATTAGAGACACATACTAAGTTTTATGATCACATATAGTAGAATCTCAATATATAAAATAATACGGGATAATATTTCAAACTTTCCTTCTCAAGCAGTTGAGTCTTGGGTAGATATTTTCTGCTAAATAAAATGTGAAACTGGCAAGAGCTGAAAACATGAATTATACATGTTTATTCCAAAATATACAAGATTATTTTAATCAGGTATTCAGTATTTAATTATCTTTAATATGTGAGCAACATTCCATGCAAGATGATGTTACCTGAGGACAAGCAGAGCAAACGAAGAGTTGTTTAAGGCCACTAATGATGATTTAAGTTAAGTGATGTAACCGATGATAATTTCTGTAAATTAATCATACACAGTGTGATTTTTTACTAAAATTTAACTGGGCTATTTTCAGCACAGGACAAGCACCTCTATTTTCTTGGAGGGTAACAAATTGCATCCAGAATAAATAAGCTAATGTTCCTCCTTCCTTACTTATATTTGTAAAAGAGATATTGAGATCTTGATCTGTTTTCTCTGTGATGTGGGAAAATAAGGTCATAAAATGGCAATAAACATTTCTAAATGCTAAATCTATCTTTCTGGTCAAGGCCAAATACACAACTTAATACCTTGGCCCTTTCTATAACAAATCTTACACTCTCTTCTATCTTGTCATTTTAAAATGAAAATAGGGGAGTTTGTGATCATAAAAGGGAACACATTCTGCGACTTCCTGGTGAGCAAGGGAAAATGATCTAAAATCCTAAGGCCACTGGCAATGGGTAGACAGTTGTTGGTGGCACCTACTGTGGAGGTCCTGCTCTTCTTTCTCTCATTCTTCATGTTCCTCTTGCCTTACTCTTAAACTCCCTTTCCAGCACATTTGTCTCTTTTTTCCCCCCTCTCCTAATTAATGTTTATAAGTTGTATCCATGGGCACCACTTGCTCCCACCTATGGTGTGACCAACAGCGTCATTAGAAAGCATTAATTGAACATCCCTTCCTTGTCTGCTGCTGCAAAGATGACCAAATGCCTACAGTGAATCCCTAGTGGCCAGAGGGCTTATGATATATTGTGAGAGCCATGTCATAAGCCCTTTGGCCACTAGGGATTCAGTGTATGCATTTCATGACCTAGCCATGAAAAAACGTGAAAAGAGATAAATAACAACTCTCATTCTTCTATGCATTCTTGAAAAAAGAGGATGCCAACCTCTTAATTAGACTTTGATGATAACAATTTCTGGAAATAGGGAAATTGCCTTGCAGGCCTTGTTCTTTGAGCAAGGATGGGGACTGTGGTCAACATGTCTTCATGAGGGTTTCTATGACTACCAGTGATTATCTCTAATTTTTTCTTGTTCACTGTGACTTCAACATTCTGTTTTATTATTCTTCTAAGTTCAATTTTACCATTGTGCCATGACTTCTGATTTTTGGCTTGGATAATTTTTTGACGCTGTTTGTGACCATGAGACAAGCTCAGAGTGTGAGATGCACAGTTTTTCCAGAGTTCCCACACCTGGAGCAGAATTATTACTGTCCAGATGATGACCAAAGCAAGAATAATCCAGCACTGTAAAGGACATTTTCAAGGTAGGTAATTTATTAGACCCAAGGAAAACACAAACACACCACACATTAGAAGATGCTGACAAAGGGGAAATAGTCTTGCAAAGCTGGCAAGTCCTTATTCCATTTTGATTTTTGTGCATGTCTTTATTTAGAGCTGCTTTTCTTGATTTTTCTTTACATGCAGAAATAGGAGCATACTGAAGGTCCTCCCCTGTCTTACCCCATGAGGAAGGACAGGCAGGCAATCACGACTTACTTTAGAAAGACAGTGGTGGACCCTGCCCAGGAGAACGGGGGCACTGTGTTCTTGTTTGAGGAGACATCAGGAAGAGGAAATCTCCATGAATCTTTTCAGGGTCAAGCTGTCTTAAATTTTTTTTTTTTGAATTTTTGTGGGTACCTAGTCATGCATATATTTCTGGGGTACATGAGATATTTTGATACAGGCATATAATGTTTAATAGTCACATCAAGGTAAATGGAATATCCATCACCTCAAACATTTATCCTTTTTGTTACAAACAATCCAATTATACTCTTATGGTTGTCTTTAAAAGTGCAATTAGATTATTATTGACTATAGTCACCCTATTGTGCTATCAAATACTAGAGCTTATCATTCATTTGGCCTTGCATCTATTTTTTTGTACCCATTAATCTTCCCCACTCTCCCACCTCAGCAGCACCCCCTTAACTACCCTTCCCAGCCTCTAAATAATCATCCTTCTACTCTCTATCTCTCAAGTCACCTTTTTGGCATCCCTCCACCTGCCTGAAGCTTGTCCATGCCAGGTTATAACATTCCACTAAAGAGAAAGAAAGGATTCTCTTGTTGAAAAGTACAAACAGCCCCGAACAATGACTACATTTTTCAGTCTGCCTAGATGTGCCTGGGTGACTAATGCCGGCTAATGGAATATAATTTGAAATGGCATGTGCAATTTCTGGAAAACATCTCTAAAGTGAGGGGCATACCTTTCTCTACCCTTTCCGGGTAAAGAAAAGCAGCTGATGGGACTGGGTGAATAGTGATCTTTACCTTGAGGTGGAAATTACAGTTTGAGGATTAGAGAACCAAAAGATAAAGGTTCTGACCTACAGTGGGGTGCCATACCAGCCCTGGATGTGCACCTCTGCATTTTGTTTAGTTGAGAGAAAAACAGACCTTTATCTTGTTTCCTTACCAAGTAAAGGAAAGGCCTGTGTTGGCCCCATAGGAAGCCAGAGTCCCATGCTATTGAACCATGTGGCAACTTTAGCCAAGGGCTCTGCAGAGGGAATATGTGTGGAGAGAGAAGAGACAAAATAGCTTACAGTTATTTTGCTTTCTGTAATTTTGTGCACTAAACTGTGCATCTGCACCTGTTCCTAAGTGAAACAGGTAGTCCAGGCAAAATCTTGAGATCCCTGGTGAAGCTATGTCAGGATGTAGCACTGTATTTGCAGGTGGTGGTAGTCCATTAGAGGAATTTAAACAAGACAGTGGCATGGTCACACTTGTACTAAAGATTTCTCTACCTGTAGTTAGAGAATACATGTGGGAGTGGGGAGGCGCAGAAAGATCTCAAAGAAGCAATGATTTCTTGCAAGAGCAGTTTATGAGAGAAGACTGGAAGAAAAGAAGGAGTATGCCAAGAGATGGGGACAATGTCCTGGCAAGCTACGGCAGTGTCTCCTGATTCAGGCCTCCTTGCCCACACATGTATGTTCCAACCACAGTCTGAACACATACATGACATTTTTTTTAGACAGAACAAAATTAATTTTCCCATTTACTTATAATAAATCCCAATTCTACAGAGATCGAGAATGATGAATGCCCAACAGACTGATGATTTTAAATTATTACTTTTTAAAATCAGAAAATGGTTCTTACTACTAAAAAATGAAACCATGGCACTTTTGGGTAAAAGTAAACAGAAAACGGCCAGGCTTGGTGGCTCACGCTGTAATCCCAGCACTTTGGGAGGCCAAGGTGGGCAGATCATGAGGTCAGGAGATCGAGACCATCCTAACATGGTGAAACCCTGTCTCTACTAAAAATACAAAAAATTAGCCAGATGTGGTGGTGGGCGCCAGTAGTCCCAGCTACTTGGGAGGCTGAGGCAGGAAAATGGTGTGAACCCAGGAGGCGGAGCTTGCAGTGAGCCGAGATCGTGGCCACTGCACTGCAGCCTGGGTGACAGGGTGAGACTCCATCTCAAAAAAAAAAAAAGAAAAAGAAAAAGAAAAGTAAACAGAAAACTTAACAGAGGTGAGAATGTGAGTTAACGTTGTCCAAATGCCTACCGTTTGGATATTTTCTGACCATCTGAAATTGTACCTGCTGAGGATAACTGAATGTCATATTCTTTCACTTTTCCAGGCTTCCTTACCTGAAGATTTTCATGTGTTGTATACTTAAAATTATACAAGTACTATTAGAGCACCTTTGAATAAGCACATTCTGAAATATACCAATTATATTACGCAGAGTACAATGCTGAGCCATTTTATAGATGCAGAATGTATTTTGGCTTTTCATTAACATTGATTGCTATCCTAATCATCTGCAGTTTGATTTCGTCTGTGAATACATCTGTCAATCAGTCTGCTCCTACAAATAAATGCCTTCAGAGGCATTTTCTTTTCAAAAGATATGGTATTGTTAAAAAAAAAAAAAAAACCAACGACTCAACTGAAATCTTCTCCAATTTGGTCACAGTAGGCAGCACAATTACAATCACCCGCGTCTCCATACAAAGCTTTTAAAAAGTGGTTTCATAACAGTTTTTGAGAATAAAAAGGTGGAAGGTAGTGTTCTTTGAGAAATGATTAATAGGTCATCATTTATATTGGTGGCTGAGCAAAATGTCGTAGGACTTAGGAAGTGATTTTTATGTGAAGATAATCCAGGCAGTAAACGATAACATCTCCTAATGTTATTTTGGACTGTCAGAGTTCAAAGGTGCCTGTGCTGACTCTACGAGACCTCGGAGATATGCTTCCTATGGAATTGTTCTTATTTGGATTTCCAGGAGAGGGTTGGTTATCTCGGCTAAATGGACAGATGAATTCCCCTGGGAGCCTGCTAAGAGAATGTGGTTACCTTGACCGGCCATGGACCAGTGCCCTTCAGGAGGTGCCGCAGCAGGGGGACTGCCTATCTTATGGGGGTACAATTGATGGGAGTAGAATATTCACAGAGAAGAGAAAAACCCATCAGTGTTTACTCCAAAAAAAGTTGGGAAAAACTTGCAAACTACTGATAAATCTAGGAGAAAGAAGCAATGATGACAGAATAAAGCCATTTAATGGTACCTAAAGACAGCCGTGATGGAAGATGGAAAAAACACAAAAACAATGACAATCAAAACAATATGACAACACAACTTGAAAAGAAGCAGTGGAAATAGCCTCTGATGAAGCCAAGTTATTTTTGTCCAGACTGCTCATGACTAGCTGAGTAGTCTTGTGAACATGTTCTGGCACATTCTAGACAACTTGTTTTACAGCCAGACTTTATATATACATACATGCATATACATATATTTACCTGAATCAAATTTTCTCTTTTAAAGTCTCTTTCTTTAAATGTTGTTGCTGTTCTCACCAAGTTTGCTGTACAAATCTACTTTCCTGAGTGCTGAGACCCCAAAAGTGCAGATACTAAGCCTGGTTGTGGTAGCTGTTTAGCTGACACCTGCTTTTGGGAATTTCTTCCCTACTCACAGCATCTCCTGATGACACTGTGGCCAGGACTGTTGAAGGCGATCACCACATTCTCTGAGCTGATGGAAAACTGGATTCAGGGGCATCCATGCAGAGCCTTCAATGAGCTAATGAGATGCTCACTTTGGGAAATTTAGGTGGGGATGTTCCTAGAATCACTGGACTCTGGTGAGCTTATCTTCAAGGTCAAGTAAAGGAAGGGCCCACGTCGGCCCCACTGGAAGCCAGAGTTGATGCTACTGAACTGTGGGGCAGCGTTAGCCATGGGCCCTACAGAGGGAGTGTGTGTGGAGGCAAGAGAGGAGCCAGTCATGGAATCCCAGGGAAAGACACAGACAGCACACAGCAGCTGCCTAATGGCCTTGTAGGTCTAGTTAGGCCTGGCTCCCTGCCCAGAGGGTGAGACTCTGTGGTCACATGCGGCAGAACCAGGGCAGGCCCACAAAACTTACTCATCCAAGTAAAGGGGACCCTCCTGCCCAGTGGGTAACTGCAAGCATACAGAACCTCCACCGCTGTGGTCTACATCTAAGTGGGGCCAATGTGAGTCAGTCTCTGAAGCAGCCCCAGCAGAACTGGCTAAGTTATCCTTATACAGTTTTATACCCATTTAAGTATTTATTGGCTTGGATACAGTATGCACGCTAATTCAGACTATACATACACTCTTTGAAAACTATCATCAATGCCTGCATGAGCGAGCAGTGGTCAGATACCATGTAGGAAGTGAGGAGGACAATCTCTGCAATCGGCTGTTTTCAACACCTTACAGAGTCTTTCTCTTTCAGTGAGTTTGGCCTGCCCTGACCTCTGCAATAGTTGCTGTTAATGGGAATTAGATTTGTAATTCCTCAAACACTGCCCCTTCCTCCTGCTTCCGTCTTCCCATCATTTTTAAAGTGCCTTATTCTGACTCTTTATACATCTAGGAATCTGACCCTTCTAACTTTTTTTCATTTTGGAACTGGTTTTTATTATCTTTTAGAATTCTATACCCAGTCTTAAATTTTAAACAAACAAATCCACATCCAGTCAACCTTCTGAAATATTTTTTTGCTGTGATAGAGAAGGAAGTATGATGACATTCATTGTTTCTGGATTAAAGTATTTTTGTTTGTATTAAATTTTATTTATTTTAGAGACAGGGTCTTGCTCTGTCACCCAGGCTGCAGTGCACTGGCATAATCATGGCTCACTGCAGACTTGAACTCCTGGGCACAAGTGATCCTCTCATCTCAGCCTCCCAAAGTGCTGGAATTATAGATGTGCACCACTGCACCAGCTTATTTCTGGATTAAGTTTTGGCAGATAAGAGTGTTGGTTTGTAAGGTATCAGCCAAATAGTCTTTGCCTGTACTGAGCATGAAGTCAAATCAGATCAATACATGTGACTTTAATTCAACAATTATTTATTGAATAGCTATTATTATGTGCAGTGCACTGGGCACTGTAGCAAAAATTGAAAATTTTTAACATTATACCTTCAAATTCCTGTCTCATAAATTTTCTTGTTCCCTCACTCCCACTTTTCCTGCCCTCTGATGGTTCTCATGATAGTTTATTCCATTCACTGGTTCCTCAGCTCTGCCCTCTTCTCCCATTCTATCCATTCCTGGTGGTCTTCACTTCCTCCCTTGCCAGCCTAGGAGAGACAGCAGGTCAAACATTTTTTTTTTTTTTTTAGCCCCCTCAGGTCCCTTGCTGTATGATCCTTCTACCTCACTCACTGTGGACAATATACACCAAGGACTGATTCCATTGTCCTTCTGTTTTTCCACACAGAGGCTGCTGAGTGTCGCTGGGGATGGGACTGGTGCCATGGCAAATTCCCAGCGTCCACTCTCGGCTCTACTCCCAAAGCTGATTAGGAATAGTATCATGGGTCTCCTGGTTCTGTTCCAGCTGTCCTAAGCCCTCGAGTCTACTCATTATTTCTCATCTAGACTTGGTTGGAAAAACAAAGTAGTAACCAATAAACGTCAAGTGAATAAAAATGGAATGGTCTGTGCCTCTAGGAATCATAACTAGATACCAGGCACGTGCTGTCCACTTTAAATGCATGATCTCATTTCATTGTCAAACAACCCAACGTGGTAGGGACTAATCTCTGGATAAGAAAGCAGACTTTTAAAGAGGAAATAACTTGTCTGAGATAATATATTTAGTAATTGTTAAATTTTTTTAGAGATAAGATCTCGCTCTGATGCCCAGGATTATAGCTCACTGTAACCTGGAACTCGTGGGCTTAGGGAATCCTCCTGCACAGCTGGGATTACAGGAATGTGCCGCCATGCCTGGACAATTTTTTTCCTTTCTTTTTCTTTTTTTTGTAGAGATGGGGGTCTCACTATGTTGCCCAGGCTGGTCTCCAGCTCCTGGCATCAAGCAGTACTCCTACCTCAGTCTCCCAAGGTGCTGGGATTAGCTCCTTGAGCCACCGTACCAATCCAGTTACTACATTTTGAACACAGCATGTTCTTAATCACTAGGCCATAATGACTGTTCTTATCACCTCTAAAAAACACACACACACACACACACACGCACAGAGTCTATTTCATATTGCTAACAGTATCATTTGTAATGTAATGTTTGTTACCTGATTATGCCATTCTTTCACTTTAAATTCTTCTCAGACCCTCTATACTTTTTCAATATAACTAAGACTTTGAATGTGACTCAAGGTGGGAGGTTTCCTGACCTGGCCTCCATCTGCCAGACAGCCCTGTCTCCCCATCCCATACTCCACACAGCTCAGCTCCAGTGACACTGGGCTCCTTGTATTCTTCCCCACATGCCACATTCCCCATTGATTCTGTGTTTCATGCTCTCTAAGATACTCACTTCCAATCTCCGTACAAATTCTTATTCCTTCTTGAAGAGTAGGTACAAATATAGCCTCCTTCTTAAAATATTCCCTGACTAAAGGAATCATGGAAATGATAGGCCTCATCTAATTTACAATCTAGTTGAGAAAATAAATCACATAAACGTGAACAATCAGCAAACAATACAAGTCAGAATCTAATCAAGTGCTAGATTGTATGGTACATGTCGCATATGTAATGCACCAAGTAAAAGGCTTTGGAAAAAAAGAAGTCTAGAAGATGCAAGAGTTAAGGAGTGAGAAAACATCTCAATTTAGGAGGTGTAGCTGGCTCAGAGCAGCATACTCTTCAAAGACAAGGTTTTTAGGACAGCGTGCAATTCCTGTTCCATATTTTGTTCAAATCTAACCACTTCATTTCTCCTCTGGCTTTATATATATATGTATATAAATATATATAAAATATATATATTTAATTTTTTTATAGGTTTAGGGATACAAGTGCAATTTTGTTAGATTGTGTAGAAGTAAAGGCTGGGCTTTTAGTGTAGCCATCCCCTGAAAAGTGTACATTGTACCTATTAAGTAATTTCTCATCCTTCACCACCCTCCCATGCTTCTGATTCTCCAATGTCTGTTATTCCATTCTTTATGTCCATGTGTACACATTATTTATCTCCTAAGGGAGAACATGTAGTGTTTAACTTTCTTTTTCTGAGTTATTTCACTTAAGATAATGGTCTCCAGCTCCATCTATGTTGCTGCAAAAGACACGGCTTCATTCATTTTTATGGCTAAGCAGTATTCCATGGTATATATATACCACATTTAAAATGCAATCATTGCCGGGCATGGTGGCTCATGCCTGTAATTCTAGCACTTTGGGAGGCCGAGGCAGGTCGATCACCTGAGGCCAGGAGTTTGAGACCAGCCTGGCCAACATGGTGAAATCCCGTCTCGACTAAAACAATACAAAAATTAGCTAGGCCTGGTGACGGGTGCTTGTAATTCCAGCTACTCAGGAGGCTGAGGTAGGAGAATTGCTTGAATCTGGGAGGTGGAGGTTGCAGTGAGCCGAGACTGCACCACTGCACTCCAGTCTGGGCGACAAGAGCGAAACTTAATCTCAAAAAATAGTAATAATAATAATACTAACTCAATCATCTATTGGTGAACACAGGTTGACTCCATGACTTTGCAATTCTGAATAGTGCTGTAATAAACATGAGTGCAGGTATCTTTTTCTTTAGGTAGACACCCAGTGGTGGGATTGCTGGATCAAATGGTAGTTCTACTTTAGTTCTTTAAGAACTCTCCATAAGTTTTTCATAGAGGTTGTACTAATTTACATTCCCACCAAAAGTGTATGGACATTTTCTCATTTCTCCATATCCTTGCCAGCATCTGTTATTTTTTGATTTTTTTAATGATAGCCATTTTGACTGGTGTAAGATGGTATCTCACTGTGGTTTTAATTTGCATTTTTAATTTGCATTTTTCTGATGATTAGTGATATTGAACATTCTTTCATATGCTTATCAGTCACTTGTATGTCTTCTTTTGAAAAATGTCTGTTCATGTCCTTTGCTCACTCTTTAATGGGGTTATTTGGTTTCTGAAATTGTTGAGTTGCTTGAGTTCCCTGTATATTCTGGATATTAGTCCTTTGTCAGTTGCATAATTTGCAAATATTTCCTCCTATTCTGTAAGTTGTCTGTCTGAGTATTTCTTTTGCTGTACAGAAGCTTTTTAGTTTAATTGAAATCCCATGTTGTTTTTTTTTTTTTTTGGTTGCATTTACATCTTTGAGGTCTTAGTCATGAATTCTTTGTCTAGGCCAACATCCAGAAGAGTTTTTCTTAGATTTTCTTCTAGAACTTTTATACTCTCAGGTCTTACATGTAAACCTTTAAGCCATCTTGAGTTAATTTTTGTGTACACTGAGAAATAGGAGTCTAGTTTTCATTCTGCACATGGCTATCCAATTTTCTTAGCACCATTTATGGAATAGGATATCCTTTCCCCAGTGTATGTTTTTGTTTACTTTGCCAAAGATCGGTCATTTCTGGGTTTTGTTTTTTGTTCCATTGATCTATGTATCTATTTTTATGCTAGTATCTTGCTGTTTTGGTTACTATAGCCTTGTTAGTATAATTTGAAGTCAGGTAATGTAATGCCTTTAGCTTTGTTCTTTTTGCTTAGTATTGCTTTTTGCAGTTTATGCTCTTTTTTGGTTCTATATGAATTTTAGGATTAAAAATATGGAATGTTTCATGAATTTGCATGTCATCCTTGTGCAGGGGTCATGCTCATCTTCTCTGTATCATTCCCATTTTAGTATATGTGTTGCTGAAGCGAGTACTCCTTTTACTTTTTTATTGCCTTCCATTTCTACCTCTGATATGATCTTTGATGATACTATTCAGATGTTGGCCAGATTGTCTGAGAGCTACAGACTTGACCTCCTCATTTGGCCCTTTCAACTGCTCTTAGATGTTAAGCCACTAGCCTATGTAAGGGAACTATACGAAACAGGCATTTATACTTGCTATGGTTTTTACTGTCGAGACGTTGCCTGTCTCAGCAAAGATTGACTTCTGAATTTACCATGTGGTAAATTCCTCTCAGGTGTCAGTATTAACAAAACTGTGTGCTTACCAACTGTCTTTAATCGTGCAGGTGCTATTACTCTTGTAAGATGAGCATGTTTCCACTTCGAGCAGTGCGTGCTCCACCAGCTTGAATACCAGGAAAGTTATCAGGAAAAGCTATGGCAAAATCATGATGGTTTTAGTACTTTTCCATTTTTATTCTACTATCATTGTATTTCCCTTGGGTGTTTATTCCATACACACACACACACACACACACACACACCCACCCCACAATCTCATAAACCACTTTAATCCCTTGTGGAAACAAATTGTAGTAGAGGTAGCAAATCTATATCCAGATACCTCTGTATTATGTAAAATATGTCAATATGCTTTTTCCCTCACTTGATATCATCCGTTGACTGTTCTCAAACTCGAGTGTGCATCAGAATCAGCTCGATGTCCCCAAGGCACAGATGCATTCGATCAATGTTAGCCAAATAAATACATGAATGGGAATTTTCCTGCTCGGGAAACAAGCTATGTCCACGGGAAAAGTTTGATAATTTATAAGTAAGATGACTATTTTTGTACTGGGAATAATGCATCGTTAGTGCCGGCACCTTGCAGAGTGGAACCATTGTGCTGATCAGGAAGGACTGGAGCAGCGGCTAATGAAGACCGCTAAAGCCTGCTTTGCTGTTTCATCCACAGCACACAGGCCGCATCTGTCCTGGGGCTCATTTGTCCGTCTTCCGCCTCCTCCGCAGTTAGAGTCTCCTAAACTACAATGGCAATGATTGAAGAAACTGTGGTTGAAAAGTCCACACCAAATTCTCTGTATGTCACTGAAGACAAGGACATTTTGTATAGAACCTGGCTGCTAATCCACTCTTGTCATGAGGGAAGATTTTTTCTCTTTCTGTAGTGAGCAACAAGGCCACTCGGTAAGATACAGAATTATCTAACTAGTATTTTTGAATCTAGAAAAATACAAGCTTTGCTTCATTAATGGGCTTATTACATGTATGTGCTGAAAACTTGATATATGCTCCTTCTCATGCTTGCAAGTGTGACATGGTTTCTTCCCTTTTCACAGATGAAGAAAGTGAGGTTCATGGAAGTTAAATAACTTGCCCACAGGGCACAACTAGTAGGCAGCTAAGCTAGGACTTCAACTGAGGTCTGTAAGACTTAAAGCACCTGCTCTTCCTGCTCCTCAATAGCTTTCCTGCTAAGCACCAAGAGACTCTAGGCTGCCAGGAACATCCCAGCAGGGACCACTGTCAATCAGTGGATCTCCACTGTCTTTCAGACTTTCTTTTGAAGAAAGATTTAGCTGCTAAAGAAAAGATGAATATACAAAAAGGATAATACTACTGTATTTCATCATATTGCCTCGTTTTAATACAAGAAGACTCATCCAGCTTAAACATTTGATGTCTAAGAAGCTAACCAGCAAGCTGCCCTCTGGGAATGCATACCATCAGGTATGGATCAGTGGTCCTGAGATCATGTTCATAAATCAACAGCTTTGTACAAGCTGTCAAAACTCAGAACATGGTACCCCAAAGTATGGCACCTTGGTGTGCCGAGTACTATGGACTGAAGGACATCGGAAAGGTCTCAGAAGCAATGTCTCTTTGACTTTCTCCCAACCCCCTGTGTCTCACCTGTCCTTCTCCCATGAAGTGAGTCATGGCAACCAGAATTCCTCTTTCCCAAGGCGTGTCACAGAAACTAGAACCCTCTCCTCCAAGGGAAGCCGTGAAACCCAGAAAGGTCACTCTGCCTTCCCCCTTCTCCCTTGAAGACCTTCATTCCAGAGGGGCCCTGCCCCATATTCAGGAGGGTTACACAAAGAGGTTAAGAAGAATTTCAACAGTCAGGCCTTGCTAGGTTCCCTGCTCAGTTTGTCAGCATTAGATCACACCCTTTAGTCCATCACATTTCTACACTGCTGTCCATTCTTTGTCAAACCGAAGAATAAAAAAAGCTTTCCTTGGGTCTTAGGGTCTTCATTTCTGAGGAGTCCCATGTTACATAAAACTTTGGTTACCTTCATTATGCTTTTCTCTTGTTAACCTGTCTTTTGTTATAGGAGTGACCATTATGATAGGTGAGGAAATATATCACACATTTCTGCCCCTACAAAGCCAAAAATGTTGGCTTAGGAATGCTGCTAAGCTCAAGGCCACAGCTACTCACAACCTTTTATCTCCACTACCAAGACCTGTAGATACAATGTGAATAATTTTAACCTTGATGTAGAAGTGAGCCAACGCAGACAATAACTTCTCAGATATCCACAAATGCTAGTTACTAGCATCCATGTATTCTTTCTTTCCCCAATAAATATTTATTCAGCATCTACTAAATGACAGGTGCAGTTCTAGGGAACAGGGGTTCAGTAGTGAACACAATTCCAAAAGTCCATGGCTTCATGACAATTACATTCTTGTGTTGGGAGACAGACAATAAACAAATATATTGTGTATAAAATGTTGATGATGGTATCATGTCTTAGGTGATGGCATATTAACTGCCTTCTGTAAGTAATCTTTTATAAACTCTTTGCTGACTTGGAGGCATTGAAAGTTTTACAAAAATATTGGCTTATTTATTAAAGAGGAAGTATGGTAAAATTTGCACTCATTACAGGTTGAGTATCCCTTATCCAAAATGCCTGGGACCCAGAAGTGTTTTGAATTTCTGATTTTTTCAGGTTTTGGAACATTTGCAGTTTACTTTCTTTACAGGTTGAGCATCCCAAATCTGAAATTCCAAAATGCAAAATGCTCCAATGAGAATTTCCTTTGAGTTTCATGTTGGTGCTCAAAAAGCTTTGGATTCTACAGCATTTTTGATTTTTGTATGTGAGAGGCTTGACCAGCAATATGTTCCAGAAAATATTAGAAAAATGGATGTGTCTCTGTGGTAAACCCTGTCTTAGGCATCTTACATGTATTATCCCACTTAATTATCACCGCAGGCCTAGGAAGCAGGTACTCTTACTATCTTCATTTCCCAGAGGAGGAAAATGAGGTACAGGAAAGTTAAATAATTTACTTGTAGTCAATCAAGGAAGTCAGACTCCAGAACTCACAGTAGGCACTGCTACACTGTCAATGACAAAGTTGCCTTTGTCACTCAACACAATGATGGGATGTTACCAAGGTTGCAGCATATGGCTGCATAAATTGCACACAGCACAGCTGGGGATGGGGGTAGTAAGCCGACCTTGCTTGGTGCAGCAGATCTGTTGCTTTGCTGTCACTGATGTGCAGTTAGGCAATGTCCTTTAACTTGTATATACCTTAACGTAAGCATAAGAAGAAGACACCAGAGAAAAATCATGCTTTTCAACACGAACTAGAAATAAAATTATTCATCTATTATTATTTTCCAATAAGACAATAATTGAAACCATGGAAGCCATGTATATTCCAGAGACATGTACATAGGCTGACTATATACATCATCTACACTTTAGATAGGCCATTTAAAGTAAAGGATGCTTGCAATTTGGAGGAAATATGAACTTCTCCATACAAAATGCTCACACCTCTCAGCTTAACCTGGAGCTTCCAATTTCCGTGTGGCCACTCCTCACCATCTGCTTATGTTGGCACAGGGTGGGAGGCAATTCACTTCATTCAGGGAGGCGTCCTACACTACACTTATGAGCAAAGACCTGCAAGCCAGGTGAAGGAAATAAGGAAGCGGAAATGAACCCACAGTAAACACTTCACTAGGTGGCGTCCCATGGGCAATCTGCATGGACGGGTGTTTGTCTAGCAACCCCCACCCATGGCCGCTTTTCCTCTGACTGCTGGAGGGGTTTGCTTCCTTTACCCAAATCTGTGTCGGGAAAAACTCCACTGAAGTATGGTTTTAAGTTTCTTCTCCCAGACAAATAAACAAGCAGCCCATATTCCAGCAGACCAGATCTGAGTGAGAGCAACTGACACTGGCAAAAGTGGCCATGGCCAGAATGAGTGGTACCTGTGTCAGTCGGAGAAGTGGCTTTGGGCAACAGCAGGAATGTTAAAAGGATGTTACCTGAAGGAAAATCGTTAATTTCATATTTGAGGAAACCTTTTGGATGCTTAGGGAATGATAGTCAAAATTCGGGCTGCTATTGCTTTCTTATTCTCCTTACACTCTGTATCCAGGTTTGGTCCAATTTCAGAAAACATCCTTCCCATTGCCTTGAATTTCTGTCTAGTTTCCTTCTACCATAGCATCTTTAACCAGAAAGAAGGCATCTTCTCTTACTATCCCACTTTCCGCTAGTGTGAGCTTAGAAAGGTATTGATCTCTCTCTCCCTCTCCCTCTGTTTTTCTCCTCTGGGGAAGCTTCTTCAGCTCTATAAATCACAAGTTTTCCTGCTAAGACCTTTGGCATATAGCTGGCTGCTACTTCACCTTTTTAAAAACATGATCAACATCCTGTGTCCTGTTAGAATTAGGTAACTTAACCTTTCTATCAAGGTTGATTTTTGTTTAGACCCTGGGAATTGCTCTGCTTCATGGCATATAGGCAAAAACAAAAAACAAAACAAACAAAAAACCCTGAAGAAATAAATTGTGGAGAAAAATGTTTGTAAGTACAAATATGAACTCTGCAGAAAGGATTGGAATCCAGTAGCAGGTAGACATGCTGTACGACTGGACCCATAAGTAATGGAGGACCGTACTGAAGAAATGTACTCTGTACCCCAAAGTTTATAAAATAATTGAACAGGGGATGTGGAAAGGGAATCTGATATTGGCAACACAGCGTGTCTCTCCTGTGAGTTGCTGGAAGTTTGAGGTGACTGATGACAATTCTGTCTGCCCTGATAACCAACATTGTTGTTTCTCATCAGCTCCCTCCTCAGGACCCCTGACTATCTCTCCACTTTCCAGCAGAGATATCTGTGTTTCTGGGCACCAGTCCCTTTGGAAATAACACTTTAGCACCTTTTAAACATTTGCTTCACTACTGAGTAGTTATTTGCACATTATTCTGTCTTCCCTCCTAACGAGAATTCTTTAACAGTCAGACTTGTTTGCTCAGCAGCTACCCCAATGCCAGGCACAGAGTGAGCGCTCAGTAAACCCTGAATGAATAAAACAAAAGGAGGGGAAGAAAGCCTGTCAGCTTGTAGGCTCACTTTTGTGTCTCATAAATAAATGGATGCTCCAAGACTTGTAAAAGAGGAACATTATGCCCTTGGGATGCAGGAGAAATCACACATGATTGTGTTAGATTAGATTGGGTTGTTTAGAGGAAAAAAAGAATTTGGCCTCAGAAAGCTATTTTCTTCAATGTGGGAGTTTGATGTAACAGAATCCCGCCTTTGGATATTCCTTATTTGGTTTCATGTACTGATAACAAAAAGGACAAGGAGAAAGATATTTAGAAATGGTTTATAAGATATTCTGTCCAAGCCACCTTGCCTCTCCTATCACCCCCTCAACCTTGTTATTTTCCTTCCTCTAGGATGATCTTTCTAACTTCCAAATCTGATCATGTCCCTTCCCTGCACAAAACGGTCTCTATTCTCTTCAAAATGATGACTAGAACCCTTGCGCAGTGTGACAGCCCCTTGTGGCCTTGCTGTGAACGCCCTCCAACCTCATCCCTCCTCCCTTCTGCCGCACCCTCAAACCTGGGCTGCAACCACCAAACGACCTGCAGTGCTCCTTACCCACCCTGGCTCCCTGTTCTTTATGACTTTGAGGATGGTGCTTATGTCCTCCAGTTAAGCGATGCCCTTCCCTGCCTACATAGCTCCTACTCATCCTTCAAAATTTAACTGCTCCTCCACCCACCATCTCTCGTTCACTTTTCACGCTGAGCGCTGTCCAAATCTAGTAAGGCTCTGCAGTTGTCTCCTACGCTCATTTCCTTCCTTCTCGTCCTCTCTTCTCCCACTGTGGGGTGACCACGGTTACACATAAGGACAATACACTTTCTGCTTTACACCCAGTCCACTGCTTGTCAATAACAAGCTTTATAATCTCTCAAAGATATAAAAGCTGAACCACATGAAAGGGCTGTGGAGTTGGTTCCCTAGGGATATTGGCCACCCTGCTGCTGGCTGTGAGACATGTGACTGCTAACCTACGTCAGTACATAGATGTGGAGAAGGATCTGACACCTGACACTCAGTCCCCTACGTCCTCATGGGTGTCAATATTTTACCACCTACATGGGGTATTTTCACTTTACTTTAACATTTCTGCTCAGTCTAAGAAATCACCTCCTCCTTCATTGTGTTTTTCAGAAAACCAAGTGGGTTATTACATTAGTTCTGAGCAATGAGAGGGAAGCAATCCGTACACATGGGGTGGAAATTAAATGAAATCCTAGAATTAGGATTTAATTCCCAAGTGAGAATGAGCTGAAGGAGAAGCCTAATAGGAATGCCTCAGCCTCTCAGTTGGCCAATAGAACCCTAAGGTGTCTGTGGTACCCTGAGATTTTTCGTCTTGCACTTTGCAACATTCATTTGTGGGCTTGTCTTTCTGCTCCACCAAGCTCTCAGAGAATAAAGTGAAATGCATGTCTGCCTTCCCACTTCCCAGCACAGTAGCTGCCTAGAGCACAGAACCTCAATACCAGCATTGAATTTCACAGTGAGAAAGTTATTTCCATTTCCATTCTCTTTTAATCCTTTTAGTTCAGGCAGAGCAGAAAAAATTGATTGTGTGTTTTGAACACTCCTTTAACATTTGTTTTTCATCCCTTTTAAGCAGGCTTCAGTGGGCACAGTATCTACCTGGAAATGAGTAACCTGCTTTGTTTTCCTTGTTGTTTTTTAATGGTCAATTCCCTCCCAAATGGCAAGGCAAATGGAAGTAATATCAAGTTGCTTTTAACAAATGTATTCAAATAAAAATAAGTCTATTTGTGGAAAACTAGTAAAATATAACATCAGTAGAAATGGACTTGGCCAAAATCATGATGATGCTATATAAAGGATGGATGTTTAGAAAACACTGGCATACAGCAGGTGCTCAATAAATGTTCATTTGATGGATAAATGAATCTCTCTTCCATCTTCTCTCTTCTTTCAATTTCTATAAGTTTTACAATAGATCTGGTTCGGCCTCAAATTTGTATTACTGTACTTGTCTCATATTCTCAGCTATAGTACTGTATCTGCTTTCTGCTCGGCCCCCACCATGCACTAGCATGACCTACTCATAAATGTACCATGTTTCTTTTAGTTTAGCTTTAAAGACTGATGTCAGACGTTCAAAGTCCTCCAGAAGCTGGCTCCAATCTATCTTTCCACATGTATCGGCCCAAGTTCTCCTACATAAACCATGCGGATATTTGTGATTTCTAGACTGGACACTAGGGAGAGTCCTCCTGGCCTTGAGCCTTCCTCTCAGTGGGATGCCCACAGAATCCTATAGATCTTTTAAGACTCATTCAAATCCTGCCTCCATGAAACCTTCGCTGAGAGTGATCAGCTCTCTTAATTCCAGCTGAGAGTGATCTGCCTCTCTTCTGAGACCCAGAAGCACTTTGCCTGTGGGGAAACATTCACCATGTGTACATTGTGTTTAAGATACTCCTTTAGCGCCCTGTACTTTCTTTTCAATTGCATGCTCTTGGAAGGCAAGAACCAGTTTTCATACATCTTTCTACCTCTACTTTAATCTTGTTACTGACTGGAATTAAATGAATGGAGACATTTGGGGATGTACTGAGGGAAGGAAATGTGGAAAAATCAATGACCTGCTTACAAATGCTACCTGAACTGAAGAAATGAACAGCAAACTCAGTAGAAAGTGAGGTTCACTGGAAACATGAACATGGTAATTGATCCAATTTGATCACGGGAACCTACCTCCTTTTTAAAAAGGATACGCAATCATATTTTTAAAAGTATTTTTCAAAAGCCATTATTTATAATCAAGTCCAAATCCTTCTATTTTAGAGGCAGGAAAATTGAGATAACATTACAAGCATAATGTATGGACACCCATGGATTTACATATGACTAGCACAGTATTCATGCTGCAAATATGCATGGGGAAAATGGTCCTAGAGTTCTTTTGCAGCAGACCTTTTAAACCTCAGATGAATCACACTATAAAATTCTCTTAACCTTAGACGTAACCACAAACAATAAGAGCCATATTTGCAGCACGTAGTTCACTCCACTGGGTCTAATATTTGTTGGATGTTTTATAGGAACAATGGAGAAATCTAAGATGCCTGTGGGTTTATTAGGTTGACCATTCCTTTCAGGGTGAAGTGATAGTACCATGAAAAACATTTGAGAAGATCCTCCTACAAAAGCTGACTCTAACATTAATTTGTTGTTTTGTTTCATATCAGATGCCTCATTAGAAAAATAGCAATATTGAAATGGCAAAGGCAGCAATGTTAGTAACATTAGCGTTTCTAGAACTATTCTGCAAAAAACAAAACAAAGAGACACTATCCTGGGGCTGAATACTGGCCTGAGTGAATCTCATCTGCATGATCTCCTAGAGAGATGGGTCACTTTCGCAAAGACACATCATTCATCAAGCCTAAGACTCTGGGCTTAAGGAAAAATTCTCCTTCCTGACCCTAGTCTAGTGAGAATTTCCTTCTGTTCCTTTTACACCATCAACAGGATTGAGGAGATGCACTCTCAGGAGCATTTACATTAAGTGGGAATAAATCCCCTAGGTAACCAATGGCTGAGAATGACAGCATGTTAGACTGGTCTCCTTTTTCAGGAGATTACCCAGAACAAGGCCAAATAGGGCATGCAGCACTGCTCCACAGCCCACCAAGGGCCAAGCAGTGCAGGAGCAGGTCTAGACGAGATTTGATGGCACTGTGGTCAATAGTGGCGATATGGTAGGTGGCACTAAGACTCGGGAAGTCTGCAAACACTATGGCAATGCTGGCTTAGATTCAGAATGACATAACCCTTTCGGGAAACAGAATTTTAGAAATTGTATTTATTCTTATGGGAGTCCTTAAGCCTGGGGTTAAGTCAGGACAAAATGTAACCCGTGGGTTTCGCCTAGTCCTGCCTCAGAGCCGAAGTCTATGGAGTTGACCTGTAATAGCACTGATCATCAGCATTCTTGGAGTTACCATTTGGTGGGTTTTTAGTGATGATTAAAGAATCTATTCAAATCAGGAGAAAATGCTCCTGATTTCCTATAGTTTAGCCACATAATAAACCAGTGTTTGAGGGACACATAGCCCTCATAATTAAAGCAAGGCTGTTAAGATTAAATATTTTATTCTTATAAAGGAATATAATTGAGACAATTATTAATTAATAATGCTTGAAAATGCTTTTCACTCCTTAAGAAACCTTAAGATTACTCCATGTTTCAAGACATACTTTGGATCTTGCTCACTTACATCTTATACATAAAATATAAAAGTAATAACAGCATGTACCCCACTCATTTGGCATAGTAGATACATTTTCTGGGCTACTGACTATGCATGATTTTGTAGGGTTTCTTAATAAAACCTCGGCCCTATTATTCATTATTATCATTATTATAATATCTGTTCCCTTTTCTCTATCTAGTTCTTTCCCTGACATTATAAAAATCAACCAGGACAGTTGAAATGTACCTGAATAAAGGGAAGAACCAAAAAAAGTATAAAGATAATTGGGAAGTCGCCCTTATCAATACCATTTCCGTACAAAAATTTATTTATAATTACCAACTTGAAGGGTATTCATTATTTGGTATCAAGGAAAACATCTAAAGAAAGCTATGGCAACTCTCCCTCTTTCTTCCTGACTTAGTTCAAGGTTTTGCCTTTTAAAAATTATTCCCATTGCCTCCTTGGAAATTTCGGATTACTTGTTTGTTAAAAGTCTTAATGAGACAATGCGATAGGCCCCAGCTAAGCAGTGGATTTGGAACTAGAAAAGGACCATAAAAATAGCCATGTCAGAAGATCCCCAAAGTGTGTTATGTGGATCTCTAGTCCTGAGAGATATTCTGTGAGAAGATGTTTGGCACATGTGTTTGGGGGAAGCTGGTTATTATAATCTCCACTTAGAGGCACAGCACCCTTTACTCTACAACAGGCTTCGAAGTTTTGCAAATAAAGCTTTTGAACAGTTTTACTACAGCATTTTGCAAAACAGTCTGGTCCTTGAACCCTTCTGAAGAGTATCTCTAGCCATGGCTTGAAATGACTGGAATGACTGTTCTGCAAAACATACCTGAGGAATTGCTGACCGATGCCAAGTCCCTCCTTTCACAGTTGAGGAAACGGAGTGTGATTCGCTCTCCTTTCACCTAAACCATAGTTTACTCATAAGAATCTTGGGTAAGTGTGGATAACAGCCTTTTGAAATTGATGCAAACTTAGTCCATCTTGATAGTAGAAAAGAACTGAACTCCATCTGGGAAGTTGAGCTGATTTATCCAAGGTTACTAATTAACCAGGGTGTACAAACCAGAACATCTTCACTTCTGCTTTGTCCTTTGACCATCAAAAAAATGCTGTTGCCATGCTATGAGAACGTTTTTCAGAAATTATTATAGCTTGCATTTTGCTTTATCTTATGTTGAGTCTTTTATTTTTTTCTCTCAGTACGGTTGAAGTCCTTTAACAAAACTCCACCTAATCCACTCACCCGCTTAATGAACACTCTTTATTCCCCCCGAAAACACAGTCAGGCTGCCTGGAGTGCAGGAACTCTTACACCAATAAGCTATTCTAGAGCTTTTCTAGACGTTTCCTCCAATCTATTTATGTTAGTCTAATTTGAAATTATAATTATGTAATTTAAATGTTACAAAAAGTCCCGAAGTATGAGTGCAGAAAACAAGAGTCATTTTTCTAAAAATAAAATGGTAAGCTGTGTAAAGGTTGGATAGACATGATCTGTTAAGGTTGCTGCCAAAGTAGCTGTGGGTGAGACCAATGTAAATAATTGGAAAAATGGTGAAAATTTAGAAGGATTCTGGACTCAGATTGCTTTGCATGTCTACATTTAAAGAAACTGACATTGGAATTTATAGATAACACACCATGAGTGTGGTTTACCTGAGAAAGAGAACTTGGAACTCCAATCAATAGATTCCTTTAAAAACAACCACCACCACCTTGTTCCTTCAAGAAAACATTAGTGAATGAATATACGTTTATATGTATTTTTTTTTGAGACAGACTTTCATTCTTGGTGTCCAGGCCGGAGTGCAGTGGCGCGATCTCGGCTCACTGCAAGCTCCGCCTCCCGGGTTCAAGCCATTCTCCCGCCTCAGCCTCCTGAGTAGCTGGGATTACAGGCGCCTGCCACCATGCCCAGCTAGTTTTTTTGTATTTTTAGTAGAGACAGGGTTTCACCATGTTGGTCAGGCTAGTCTCGAACTCCTGACCTTGTGATCCGCCCACCTCGGCCTCCCAAAGTGCTGGGATTACAGGCGTGAGCCACCGCACCAGGCCTACCTACGTTTGTATGTTTTAACTTAAAACTTAATGTTTGAAGAAAGTATTTTTAAAAGGTTCTCTACTTTAACCTTTATAAAAGTTGACAACTAGAATAAAGAGAACACTTTAGGGAAATCATTACTATGTGTCTAAACATTTTAAAATGCTTATTTAACGTACTAGAAAAGCACCCCATTTCTGTGTGACAGTATATTTTGAATTGTTCTCCGTCCTATTTTACTTCTTTTTAAGTGCTTGGGCCATTAAAACTAGACCAGAGGGTGAGGCGCATTGCCCCAGGGCAGGGAGGACACAAAGGGCTGCGGAATAAAAGCCTCCTCAACTCAGACACGGTAGTTAAGAACAATTTGACTTAACTGGGCAGGCCAGACACCAGAGATGGCCCATGTGTGAAAGACTAGTTTACAAAATTAACCAGAGAACAGAGAGCTGGAAAGACGGTTCCCCCGGAGCGCTGACTCACTGGGAAACTCAGAGATATCTCATTGGGTGACCAGAAGGGTTTAAAGGGACCAAACAAGAGTCCACAGTTTCTGATTCTTTTTTAAATCTGAGAATATAGTAAAAAATAGATACATTAACCTTCCGTTTTGCTGGGTTCTGCATCCACAGATTCAATCAACCTTGGAATGAAAATGTTTTTTTAAAAAAATACCATAATAGTAATACAAATAAAATGCAATACAGTATAGCAACTATTTATGTTGTATTAAGTATTATAAGTAATCTAGAGATGATTTAAAGTATATGGGAGGATATGCATATGCAATTATTTGCAAATACTATAATACTATATGATTTTATATTGGGGACTTGAGCATCCATGGATTTTAGTGTCAGTGGGGGCAGGGTGGGGTCCTGGAACCAATATCCCCCAAATCGGATGACTGTAGTTTATTTCCTGATACAGTATTAGGAAAACCAAAGCACTACAGCAATATATTCTATTCTATTTGATCTTTCCTAGCCTATACCCTCTTCTATTTCATTTAAAAATGCTGGCCATGAACACTAAATTATTTCTTGACCCTCAGTTTATCAAACAGTGTATAAATAATGACTGGTGCCACAAGAAGGTTCATATCTCATCCTACCAACTCCTAGGGTCAATACCTCGTGTGGCAATAGAAATACTCTGATAAAATATGTAGGAAAACTATCCCAGATCTCTTGCCTGAATTCCAAGCTGGGGAAGACAGCAAGCCTGTAATAGAAACCTCCAGTATAGGCTTGATTCAGGCTGGAGCTGATGTGGGGGATAGGTGACCTCAGAGCCCCTCACTTCTTGGCTAGAGGAGGAAGGAAGAGGTGAAGATTCCCCAGTAGTTGTAAACATGCAGGGAGAGGCGTGTGGGCGGGCATGGAGGACACAGGTACACCCACTTCAAGATCAAAGGCTGTGGAAGAAACCACCGGTATCATCAACAGTTGGTTATATAGAAGACTTGAAGGCCAGGCTACCTCTCAGCAGATGCCAATGACCAGGAGGGATGAGCTGCAGGTCAGAGGCCAGTGAGGCCAGGCTGTGAGGCCATAAACCATCCAGGATGCTCAGTGAGCCTCCCAGCAGGATGAAAGAATATTCAGTTTCATCAAATATTTACCTGAAAGAGACAGGTTTCATGCCAGCAGAATTCTGAGTTCTATGTGTTGACTGTAATTGGAGCCTTAAGAACTAGGTCTAATTTAGTTGTAGAAACTAATAAAAAGTTATGCTCCTGCACACATAATTTGTGACTGTAAATTTTCAACCTGCTATACCTGCACTGAAAAAATTTTTGGCATATGAAAGCAATGTGCAGTTCCTGCTGTTATTTTTAACAGTTATTCAGTGCCAATGTTCTAGGCATTGTACTGAACTGAGTAGGACAGAATTCCCTGTTCACTTGGCTCATGGGCAAAATGAGAAGAACACGATATACAAAGAGACAGTGGAATGGGGGAGAGGGATATATGCACAATTATGATTGCGGCATATTTAGGAGATATAAATAATCTCATGATGTATTACTTAGAGGTAACTGTCATATAGGACTAAAACTATGCACTTATAGTTTGATAGATTAGATATCTCAAAAGTAGTGCATAACTATAGAATTTTGCTCTTAAATTTGGCCAGCTGTGATTCACGATCTTCATCAGTACTCTTGAAAAATTACTGATTTCTGGCCCTCATTCCTAAAAGCCTGGGGTTTGTCCTGGTCATTTGTATTTTCAGAACATTCTCTTGATGATTCTGATGTGCAGTTCAGGTTGGTGGCCGCTGCCATAGGAGGCCATGTGTGTTTTTAATAGATTCGCTATTTATGCTTGCTTATACATTTATCTGCCATTCTTAAGAAGAGAGAAATAAACCATTTAGGGTAACTCACAAATATACTTTTTCTCCATACAAAAACATCCTTAAACATGATAGGATTAGCATGTAACATCCAATTTTGCATTAATTATAATACACTTTTAGTAAACTACGTGAAAAGTAATAAACCTACAAAAATATGTTTGAAGCATCATGCCAGGGGTAACATGTTCCTAAAATCTAGAATCATAAATGTTGTTAAGAGGCAAAGGCTTGCATATTTCAGTTTGTCAAGTGCTTACAGCACAGTAATAGGGCCCCTCATTCATCTTCTTCTCTACTGTTGCGGTCACAAGGTAGAGTTTGTGTTTTGAAAATCCTAGCATGGGTTGCTGAAATCAATAGAAACAAAGCATACTCTACAAAAGTATGCTGGTGATATTTAGAATCACAAGTTAGAAATGAACTTTTCTCGACCTTGGAAAATCTAAGGAATACTGATAATTTTAGATCAAAAATTACCTGAGTGTTTATTGCCCTGATAGCCTTTAGTGATAGGAGGCAAAGGGTGGTAAAAGTAGTTTCTGTCCTAAACAGTTGAAACCAATCGCTGAAGATCTTTCCTAAGTGAGATTTGCTACCATAGGTAAGAAAGACTGCTTAGGGTCATGGCCTACAGGTTTTTAAGCACCTAAGTTCCCTTATTCAAGACTCAAGATCCCAAAATCCAAGTGATTAGATAAAAGTTAAGGTTTCAGTCTTTGACAATAAAGTTAACCTGCACTTTTGTATCACGTTAATGCCACTGGTCATATTGTAAACCATTAACTGCTATTTGAAAGTCTCGAGCTGTGCTCCAAAAGGGACTCACTGTCTAGTACTAACACCCAAGAACACTGGATACTAATTTGTTGATATTATTGATTAGGGTTCTTTTCTTGCTTTTGATTTTTGTATTAATTAGTGATGATAATTACTTTTATTCCACTGAGATAAGGGTTAAAATTAAAACTCTTTCTTTCTCCTGATTCTTCCAATAAATAGTGCAACAGTCAATAGACGGAAAATTCTTTGAACAGCAGGGATCATATACATGCTCTATTTTTGGTGTCTTTCCAGTGTACTGCAAACAGCTGTTTGGTTGTTGTTGACTCTGCCCATCTTAAAAGACACCTTCAATGAATTTCACCTTTCTATTTACCTAGAATTCTGGAAAACTCCATATTAGATACTATCTGCAGAATTTTCTCTTGCCTAGATAATATGTTTAACAAATTTTGAGTTTTTGAGAAAAAATACACTCCCCACAACCTATTTTTAAGTCAATTTAAGTTCAGGAATCACACAGATAAAACTGCAGCTTTCTTGATTTAGTGTCATTTCTTATGGGTTCAATGAGAAGTTCCTGAGACTTCCTTCCCAGAAGCACAGGAACAGGAAGTCATCATTTGCCATTTTTTCCATGATTAAAAACTTTTACAAGTTAATAGTTGGACTACAAAAATGAATACCTGCTGTCGGCTATCTAGTATCCCTAGCTAATATTAAGAAATAATGAAAATATCCTCTTTCCAATGAGCATGTGGATTACTGCATCATCATTCAAATGCTAAAGAGAGTCACAAAAGCAGTGATTTGGAGTTTTATCTTACTAAACTGAGGATAGCTGTCTCCCTATATCTCCATTTTCCAAGTAGTGAGAAGGTAATATATTCGTTGGCAATTTCTGTATTATTACTATTATCCACTGCACAATGAGAGGAAATTAAGAGAGAGAAATCTGATGATTTAAGACAAAGCATGGAGAGTGATGTCTGGATTTAAGGAAACAAACAAACAAGTAGTCTGAGAACAAAATTTTCATCCATTAAAACCTGCTGCTTCCTATAGGCGAAATTCAAATTCAATAGTCATTTAGCGAGGACAAAACAGAAACATTTGGGTAGGTGACCTCAGGTGGACTAAGTTTTTCCATCTTCTTAGTGAACTCTAGAACAATGAAAACTGAAAATGGTTGCTTGGCAAAAGGGCAAAATTGGCGATTAGGAATCATTGCCATCTGCTAGTGCCTGCCTTTGTGGTGTCCGGGGGAAGTTGATTATGGAACTGTATTTGTAGCAAGCTTCAATGGAGTGACTCACCTCCTTTCTTGGACAGAAATAAAGGGTTGGGAAGGGATACCTCATTTTCTAAATATATAAAAATACCGCAGAAAATTAGAATAGGAATCTTTCTGATGACATCAACAGTGTCTAAAAAAAAAAATGAGCCACCAACAGAGAAGGCTGGGTGGAGGTGGGACAAGATTTCTGTAAAACCTGTAAGGATCATTGCTTGCTGGGAATTAGAAGGAGTCATAGTTCTAATCCTGGTTTTGGCCCACGAATTGCTGGAGGATAAGACATTTAAACGCGCTAGAGTTGAATTTCTCCAGCTGCGAGTTGAGAAAGCCTTAGATGAGTACAAACAGAGCAAATTCCTATTAGAAAGTTTTAGATGGTAGATGCCTATCAGGTAAACTTGTGTTCTCCCTGAGGACAAAAGTGTTGACTGGGCACCTACCTCGAGCCATGTGCAGTTTTTGTGCAGTTCTTTAAGATGAAGTCTGGATCTTATACATATTTGATTACTTTTTGCACAGTGGTTGGCTTATCAACTGTAATCAATAAATATTTGTTGAATGATTTGATTTTGCATAAATTATCTTAAATGAATTAAATAAACCCTTTTTCTGAGGGTAGGGGAAGGGAATTAGTCATGCAAATATATCAAGATTGGATCTTTATTTAAAGAAAGTTTCTTCTTTTTCCCTTATAATTGGAACTTTCATTTTATATGATTATCAGGAGAAATGTATTCCCTAGACTCTGTCTGCAGATGGATTAGAACATTTGGAATAATTAGGAAGTTGTTTGCTCACTTTCAAGTTGTTCAGTGACTAGAATATATCTCATTGTGTGGTATATGGTGACATGGTTTGCTCTAGCTAATTGAATCACCCAGGAAGGGCATTACATAAATTTTCAATCCTACAGAAAAGCAATCCAAGTCAGTTTTCTAATGAGCTGATTGATGGCTCTTTTGTGAATGATTTAGCAGGAACTGAAATAAACAAGACCTGATTCCTTTTACTGAATCATAGCACTTCTCCTTCCTCTCCTGTTGCAGCTAGGCTGCCAAAGATGTGAATTGATAATATCTGCTTAGCTGCTACAGGCTCAGCATGTGCCAGAGGTTGAATATTAACTTAATGTCAAATTAGCATACAGCAGTGAAAAGTCAATCAATGGCAGTTGGTTAATCAAAGTGGGTCCCTGGACCCATAGCAGCAGCATCACTTAGAATGCAAATTCTCAGATTCAAGGCCTGTTGTATCAAAAACTGTGTTTTAGTAAGCGCTTCAGGCTGATATGTGCTAAAGTTTTGAAACTGTTGATGTATGGTATTTAACATCCCAAGAAACAGCAAAGGATTTATTCTTCTTAGACCCATTTATATTTTGGAAATAAAAGTTTCTAACATATTAATCTGTTCTGTATGGATATCTAAACTTTAATAAACCAAAATAAGATTTCTTGTGCTCCCAACAACTCTAATGCTTTACCTCATATGTTTTATAGTTTTAGGTCAGGCAACTTGAATTCACATCAATAACTGTTGCCAGAGCACCCACTGTGTTAAGTTCTGTGGGGGAAATGGAAATGAATGAAACTTGTTCTTTTCTTCTAGGGTCTCACAGTCTAGTTGGGGAGACTGACCTAATATGAGGCCTAGTGTGAGAGGTTTATTCTTCCAGGTACTGTTACTTATTATGCACCTATTATGAGATGGGAACTAGTCTAGGTGCTGGAGACAGCTCAGGAAACAACCAAATACAGTGCCCTTCCCTCAAGGAGCTTACAGTCTAGTGGAAGAAACAGAAAATAAACAGAATGAACATGTTAGAAGAATAAACATATATTTAAATACGTAAATACATAAAATAAATATCTGGCAGGTCACAAGTGCTCTGGAGAAATGCCGAACCAGGGAGGTGATGGTGTGTGCCTCCGATGGAAAGACACAGAGCTGTGGGAGGTTCGTGTGTCCACAAGGGTCCTGACTCACTGAGGCCTCAGCTCTGTGGCTGGGTAGGTGAGTTTGACCAAGTCAAATTTTCTTTCCATGCCTTTGTTTCCTTGGTTCTAAAAGAGTCTGAGGTGGGGTAATATTGCAATTTGAAAAAGTCCTTTGCTGACTATGTAGGGTTGGGTGTGGTAATATTGCAATTTGAAAAAGTCCTTTGCTGACTATGTAGGGTTGGGTGTGGTAGGAAGCCAAACTGGGGGAACTCTGTGTTTGCTGCTCCATCCAGAACCATAACCTATTTATAGATCAGGACTTCGGTGTAAGTTTTTGTTTGAAAAATGTTTTCCACAGCTGAAGAAAAAAAAAATAAACCACTGAACTAGATGATCTCAGGTTTGTTCCAGTTGTGGTTCTACAGTCTTTACTTCTGCATTAGGATTCCTTAGTGGGAAGAGATACTTTTTGTTTTGTTTTTGAGACAGGGTCTCGCTGTCACCCAGGCTGGAGTCAATGCAGCCTCGACTTTCTGGGTTCTAGCGATCCTCCTGCCTCAGCCTCCTGAGTAGCTGGGACTACAGGTATGAATCACCACACCTGGCTAATTTTTAAATGTTTTTGTTTTGAGAGGGTCTCACTTTGTTCAAGTGTTCTTGAACTCCTGGGATCAAGCAATCCTCTCACCTCGGCCTCCAAAAGTGTTGGGATTACAGGCGTGAACCACCATGCTTAGCCAGAAAGAGATATTTTGAATTATTTGCAGGAAGCTGTTATGGAACTACAGGTAAAATGGTAAATATTTCTATTAAACATAGCTTCTGTTTATCACTCTACATGGAATATAAAAAAATTTCTGAATCTTCCTTAAGAAGCATATATTTACTTTTTCTACTTTCTATGCTAATACAAGATCAGAGAGCACAATTACTTTTCCATGGCTGGATTGAAATATAGATGCTTTTGGACTTAAAATTTCAGAATAGATCAAATCTCAGCTGACAGAAGTAAAATATCTGATAGTTTTAGGTTCTCATTAATATTGCTCCTAAAAACTAAGTTTCACTCTTTAGTTGTCTTTCTATGTATGAATATACTATGACTGAAAATGATGTATTCCCCCTAATTTACTACGGTGTGTCTTACTAGCTTGGAAACATTGCATGGATGTTACAAGGAACATTACATGAAACATTACAAGGGTGATACATATTTTTCCAAACAGAAACCAAAAGAATAGTATTGAAATAAGTGACAAATGGGAAACCTGTTACTAATTTGAACTAGAAACAGATTACATTTGACTTTCATAACTACTCATCAATGCTGCCTTAATGAAAAGCCCTTCCAATTGTCACTACGGTTTTTCCTTTTTCCCACCAAAGGTAATTTTATTTTATTTTATTTATAGGTAGGAGAATATTTAATATCTACTCTCTTAGCAAATTTCAAATACAGTGGAGCACAGATTAACTACAGTCATCATGCTGTACAGTAGACCATAGAACTTATTCATCCTGTCTAACTGAAACTTTGTATCCTTCCAGAACTCCCCATCCTCCCCCCAGGCTCTGGTAATTACCATTTCACTTTCTGCTTCTATGAGCTCCAGTCTTTTAGAGTCCACCAAGGTGGGCGGATCATGAGGTCAGGAGATCGAGACCATCCTGGCTAACACGGTGAAACCCCATCTCTACTAAAAAATACAAAAAACTAGCCGGGCGAGGTGGCGGGCGCCTGTAGTCCCGGCTACTCGGGAGGCTGAGGCAGGAGAATCGCTTGAACCCGGGAGGTGGAGCTTGCAGTGAGCTGAGATCCAGCCACTGCCTCCAGCCTGGGCGACAGAGCGAGACTCCATCTCAAAAAAAAAAAAAAAGAAAAAGAAAAAAAAAATTGAGTCCACATTTAGGTGAGGTCGTGCAGTATTTGTCTCTCTGTGCCGGGATTTCTTTATTAGCATAATGTTTTCCAGATGCATCCATGTTGTTGCAAATGCCAGGATTTCTTTCTTTTGTAAACTGAATAGTGTACAATTTTTAATATATGAAACACATTTTCTTTATCCATTCATTGTTGATGGATGCTTAGATTGATTCCATCTTGTGAATAACCCTGCAGTGGACATAGGGTGCAGATTTCTCTTCAACTACTGATTTCATTTCCTTTGAATACATGCTTGGAAGTTGGATATATCCTTTGGAAGTTGGACTACTGGATCTGATGGTAGTTTTATTTTTAATTTTTTGAGGAACTTCTGTATTATTTTCCGTAGCAGCTGTACTATTTTACGTTCCTACCAATAGTGTACAAGGGTTCCCTTTTCTCCACATCCTTGCCAGCATTTGCTACCTTTCATTCTTTTGATAATAGCCATTTTATTATTATTATTTTTTGAGACAGGGTCTCTCTCTGCCACCCAGACTGGAGTGCAATGGTGCAGTTTTGGCTCATAGCAACCTCTGCCTCCTGGACTCAAGCGATCCTCCTGCCTTCCAAGGAGCTGGAACTACAGGTGCATGCCACGACACCTAGCTAATTTTTGTATTTTTGTAGAGACAGGGTTTTGCCATGTTGCCCAGCTGGTTTTGGGCCCCTGGGCTCAAGCCATCTACCTGTCTCAGCCTCCCAAACTGCTGGGATTATAAGCATGAGCCACTACATCCAGCTGATAAAAGCCATTGGAACAGGTATGAGGTGGTATCTTATTGTGGCTTTAGTTTGCACTTCCCTGATAACTAGTGATGTTGATCATTTTTTCACATGCCTGTTTGCCGTTTGTATGTCTTCTTTTGAGACATGCCTATTCAGGTCCTTTGCCCATTTTTAAATCAGGTGATTTGTTTCCTTGCTCTGGAAACTATGACTTCTTTTAAGAAGAATTTTAATAGTTTCATCATAAGCTGAGTTTAATAAGCTCAACTGTAACAATCATGTATAAAAATAAGAGATCGCCAAAAGCACACTAGCTGAGCTTTAGTCGAAGTACCTGTGAAGTGAACCTCATGCAGACTTAAAATAGTGGGTGACTTGGTAAAGTGGCAGTTCACTGTGGTGCAGCTCACGGAAGGAGGAGCCCGGTTATAACTTAGCAAGGTAACTGAGGAGATTAAAAAGGAACAAAGATGGAAGCTGCTAATTGCGACTTAAAAAGGACATTTAGAACCTAATTCCAAACATAAGATATGATTGATCTGTTCCTGGGAATTCTTCTGTGCACTTGGAGGGTTTTAGGATCAATTAAGTCTTTGCATCTTAAAAATAATGATCACAAGGTAGAAAAAAAAGTTAAAACAAGGAAAACAGCATGCTGGCATAAACAAGCTATTTCTGAAATATCAGTTACATTTGGATGCAAAATTTCAAGTTTTCCTTTTTGGGAGAATGTCATCTCTCTGAAAACTTATTTTGAAAGCTTTTTTTTTTTTTTCCTGTTATCTTTCTCTGTGTTCATCTGAAGACATCTTACTGCTTTTAGGAAAGAATAGTAAGTCCTGACAAGTCTTAGACCTTAGATAGATGGTAGTTCTATTTTTAATTTTTTGTGGAACTTCTATAAAGTAAAAGTCAATGAAAACAGAGAAAAAAGTAGAGAAAGACTCTTCTATAACAAGATGCCCATCAGCAGAAAAGGACAGTGTAGAAGCAGATAGACACTGAGTTATGGTCATCCTTGCTCAAGTGAGCAAATTAAAATCCCCAAGGACATCCACAGACTTCTCTCCCAGCATCTGAGGGCTGGATTTGCTCTCTGCTGTCTACCACAGACTATATTCAACTTGCTGGAACCTTGTCTAGTGCTGAATAGCCCAAGGACAGGGACGCTGCTTCAGAGACACCCACGGTCACAGTTGCACCAGCCAAATCTGTTTTCGTGCCCGTGTCTTCTTGGAGAACAGAGCAGCATATGGACGGCTTGGGCTCCCTGCCATCTGTCAAGAGTGGGCAGGACAGCGCGTGCAATCCCAATCTGCACCAATGCTTGGTAGATAACACTTTCCACAGGGGAAGGTCTGCTGGCCTCAGATAAGAACAGCTTTCAAATGGGGACTATGAAAAACTGCACAACAGACACAACTCGGTTCCACTCCTCTCAGATCTACCTAAAGCTCTTATAGTCATAACCTATATGACTTTGAGGGGAGAAAATCCTGACCCATTGCTCGGTTGGTATAGAGCTTGAACACTCACTCACATGCTATAACATCATGATCATCATTATCGTTATAAACAACAGCATTTACTGAACTGCTACCCTGAAACTCTTCCCTTTAGCTTCTAAGAACACGCACAATCTACTGTCTTCACCGATGAGACAGAGACCTATGTATCCCACTTTTTCTATTTCTACTTCTGCTCCTAATGGGTAGGGTAAGACAACTGCAGAGGGAAATGTTTTTAGTAGAAAACTAAATGATGAGTTTTCCATCATTCCCCTTTATCTTGAAAATCTAACCCTTTCTTCAAACTCAGACCAACATCTATAAATGTCCAAGTGAAACAATATAAAACATACAATTAATATCACCACCCTATGTAAGGGGTGGCCCTGGGTAGCCACACGAGGTTAGCATGATGATTGCTGTAAAAAGCTCATCCAAATTAATCACTATATACTCTGAAATTTCTCAGTTATTTTTCCACGGTGTCTACCAATAGTTTAGTTATTTATTGAACAGGATACACTAAAAGACTATATTTCTGTTTCAGATGCCCTGTTTAAATTTGTTATTATTCCAACTCATCAAACCCTCTTAAGAATTCTGCATTGCAGGCACTATTAATTTCCTCCTCTACAAATGAGGGAAGCATAGCACAAAGTAACTTACCCCAAGTAATAAGGGGGGCCAGGAAGCCAGTGGAGGGAGGCCTGCCTCAGAGTCTGTGATTGTAACCATTAGGCTTCACTGCCTCCCACCTAATCTAGGAGCTGATGTTTGTAGAAGGGTGTGGGGAATGAGCTGATCATTACAGCAGGGATGTACATGGAGGAGAGGGTGGGAAGGGTAGGAAGAAGCGGCATAGAGAATGCATCAGGATGTTACATATCGCACATACACTATACAGACCGTTCCTGGTTTATGATGGTTTGGTGTAGGATTTTTTTTGACTTTACGATGGTGCAAAAGCAATACACGTTTAATAGAAACTGTACCTTGAGTACCCATACAATTATTCTGTTTTTCACTTTTGGTACAATATTCAGCAAAATACATGAGCTAGTCAGCACTTCATTACAAAACAGACTTTGTGTTAGACGATTTTGCTCAGCTGTGGGCTAATGTAAATGGTCTGAGCACATTTAAGTAGGTTAGGCGAAGGCTAAGCTATGATGTTTGGTAAGTTAGCTGTATTAAATGCATTTTTGACTTAATGATATTTTCAATTTACAATAGGTTTATTGGCACATAATCCCATTATAAGTTGAGAAGCATCTTTACTAAATTTCTCGTAAAGCAAAGGCGGTCTTTGTTACAGAAGGCAGGGATTTGCATTAGGGAATGAGGACCCTGCAGACGGCAGTCAGCAGCATTCCAGCTCTCGCACCCATGGGCTACGAGGGGGAAGCACTGGAGGTGAGTTAAGTCTCAGTCAGTTTGTTGTTACCTAAGTGTTCTCATTTCTGGAGGGGTCAGCTAGAATATTACTGTATATGTTATATAATATTTGACATCATTTGATAGAGTAATGATCTACACTAGAATTTATAAATGTGAGGATTTATGAAGTCACTAGACATGTACTGAGTAAACACCAAAGAGCTGCTCTATTCAGCCATCATTTGCTATTAAGTAAATTTCAGTATAAGTAAGAGAAGACTGGCTCTGACTATTGTGAAGCATACTTTGGGTGATTTTTTAACGCAGCATTATAGATATGTAAGGCTATGTGGTAAATACTATGCTAGAGTGATAATAATCATTTTATATTTGCTTACATTGTGAAAATTGTATACCTGGGAGAGTCAGTACCTAGGGGAAAAGGAAAAATCTCAGGCAAAAAAATCAAAATAAGCAGATGTTTTTCTTTATAGATTGAGGATATGAAAGGGTAGTGGTGGTGATGAAGATTGTAGAAAAGAGATTAAAAAAAAGGAAACCAGGTTTAAGGAGCCACTGTACCCCACTCCTTGGCTTTCCCTCCTTCACAATCATCAGCAGTTATACTAAAAAGAAAGGAACCAGTTTTACAAGTTTCCTTAAGTCTGACAATAAACTAGAGTATCTGACAGAGAAGGAAGTGCGAGGATAACATTCTGAAGAATCAAGATTGCTTGCACATTTGCATTTCTGTGGTTCTTGCAATCATCTCTCTATTCAAGCTGAGCTGTGAAATACACCATACCTGTTATTACTGGGCTTGTGGACCAAATGTGCTTTGTTGTTGTTATTCCAATATCGTGTCTGTTGCTATGAAAACGAAGCCATCCAGACTAAGATTTCAAGTACATAAACTGAATACGGTAGAAGCCAGCACACAGAATAATTCTAATTTTGAATGAATATATGCCAAATAAGTCATTTAACCTTTGAGTCTCAGCTTCTTCTGTGAAACAAAAATACTCTGCTAGATGTTTTCCAGACTCTCTTTAACATATACAAGTTAGGCGAGAAGAGATAGAAACCAAGAGACAATGAAACAAACACATACATCAAGAGGGGAATAAAATGCCAGTCAGGGAAGTGAATCACGGAACTTTGGATTCAGGAACTAGAGGTCCCCGGAAAAGCCATTAAATGTGTTTCTGGAGACTTTCTCCCTGAGTTTTCTCTGAAAGAATGGTTTCTACCTGTGTTATGGATTGTTCCAGGGACCGGCATTCCCAGCAGAGACCGGCATTCCCAGCAGAGACCACCCTTCCTGGGGATAGTGGGCAGGAAGAGAAAGTGGAAGGAGGGCAACCAAGAAGTTGAATGTGACGATAGACCACAGGTCTTAGTGATGAGTCTTGAACTAGGGAGGCTGGAGGCAGAGAGTGGAAAGAAAGGGGCAGATGGAAGAAATATTGTGAAGCTAAAGTTGGAAGAAAGACAAAGCTCATGAAAGATGTTGCAAGCACTAGAGATGCGTAGCTTAGGAACGTGTACACAGGGCAGCCTACCAGCATGGACCTACACAGGCTTCTCAAGAGATACACACAGTCTATTTGCAAAGTGACACACAAAAAGAATTTGGATGGTCTGTGACATGCACAGTCCAATGAGAATTTTGTCAAAATAACATGAATACTGTGTCGAGAAGATGCCTGGGCATAGGTAAAGGTGATCAACAAGAAAGATTTGGTGAAATGGCTTTGAACTTTTTCTGGAATTTAGTTTCAGAGGCATTTTGGATAATTTTAATCTCCTTTGCAGGCACTTGAGAAACACTTGAAATTCACACACCTTGAATCCTTAGCTTTGTTTGAAGGTGCCTATGGGCAAATTTGTAACCCTTAGCAGGCAAGGGAACTTGATACCATCTACTGACACTTCAACATTTTCAAGTGCAAGGGTAGCATTCCTTTCGTTTGCTAAAAATGCACAATGCGCCGCATACAAAGCATACAGATTCCTGGTGAGTTTAACCGGGAGATAAAACTGAAAGTTAGGTTGAGGCTAGTGAATGACTTTAAATTTCGGATTTATTGGATTGGTAAGGGGGTCCCATAGCCATAGTACTACTTTAACAAGCTAATATGGCAGTGGTGGAAACATCCAATGGTCAAGGTAGAATTCTTGAGTCACGCTACAAACAGGAACTGCCTGAAATGTGCTAGATATTAAGGTGATAAGTTGTAATAGCTACCAGTGATTGCGTGTTATGATAAGCCAGGCACTGTGCTAAGTAAAGTGCTTCGTCTATATTATTTCACTTAATCCTGATAGCAGTTCTACAATATTATCACTAGCATTTTATGGAAAAGTAAATGGAGGCTCAGCAAATGTGGTCCAAGGCCACACAGCAACTAGTAAGTGACAAAGCCATGGCTGAACTTCAAACCTGTGCTCTCAGCCTGTAAGCTAAGAAAGTGACAAAGGTAAGAAAGAGTGAACACATAGCACTGTGAAACAGAGGTGCAGTTAGATGCAACTGCCTGGGAGATGACGGTCATCTCCCAGATGGATTTTCTGCAGGATGTTACAGACCTGAGAAATGAAATCTTTCTTTCCACATCAAACACCTTGAATGTAAAAAAGCACGTTAAAAATTCATTGGGCCCGGACACGATGGCTCACGCCTGTAATCCTAGCACTTTGGGAGGCCGAGGCGGGCAGATCACTTGAGGTTAGTTCGAGACCAGCCTGGCTAACATGGTGAAACACCCGTCTCTACTAAAAATACAAAAATTAGCCAGGCATGGTGGTGCATGCCTGTAGTCCTAGCTACTCAGGAGGCTGAGGCACGAGAATTGCTTGAACCTGGGAAGCAGAGGTTGCAGTGAGCCAGAGGTTGCAGAGATTGCGCCACTGCACTTCCACCTTCAGTGACTGAGGGAGACTCTGTGCAAAAAAAAAAAAAAAAAAAGGAGCATTGGGTATTTTCCTGATCTGTTTTCCTGATGTGTTGTATACCAGGTTACCATTAGACTTACTAAAATTATAGTGGAGCATCTTCAAGTTTCTTGTTTCCCCTCTGCTGCCACCGGGCATGTTCAGTTTACGCCCCACTTTTTTCCCCACAGTATATCCAGTATGTCTGTCTTCACAGTTCTCACCCCTTAATTTTTTCCCCAGTGGCTAGGAGGTAAATCTGTTTGCATTGCATCTCACTGCATTGCACTGCCTTGCACTTGGCGTTCAGTTAGGGAGAAACTCTCTCCCACTCCGCTCCACCCAAGGATACACTTCAAGGTATCCAGGAAGCAATGTCTACTAATGTAAAAGGTCTTGTTGACCTGACAGCGATCAATACACACATCTTATTTTCTAGAAAGAATTACTTCTTGTTAACTGCTTCCCATTTTCAATAGTTTCACTAAACATTGAGAGCTAAAGTCTGACTCATGTTAGGAATTTTATGAGTTTTTATATTTCTCTGGCAAAACTGAAATGTTCAATGCTGGTAACTGCTAGAAACGATTATTAGGTAATTTTTGCCTTTTCAACAACAGCTCTCGCCATCAAAAATCCAACGTGTATGTTTGTAAAACTGCAGTTCTGCTACATTTATAATCACAACATGGCCAAAGGGATTACTTATTTTTCCAATATAGTAATGTAACTTGGAATGATTCTATAGCTCAATAGAAGCAGACAGCATGAGCCTGGGAAGCATTCTTTTATAAACCACAAATGCAAGGAAAGAAAATTAAACCAGGAACTCTAACCTGAGTTTTTGTTCTAGCTTGGTCATTTTCTACCTGGGTGATCTTGGGCAAGGTGATTCAATATTCTGAACCCCATTTTCTGCAATTATAAAATGAGAAGACAACTTTCAAGTGCTGTAAGAGTTTATTTATTTGAGAAAATAAAACAAAATGGGTATGTGTGCAAAGATTGTTTCCCAGAGCGAGATGGTAAAATCACCATCAGCGAAACTTAAATAGTGCCTGCAATATCTATACTGGTTAGAAAGCATGGTGTGGTGGAAAGAACATGGAGTGTAGACTCAGAAGATACAGGTTTGAGGTCTGGCTCTATCCAATTCTATATATAAGAACTAGAGAATGTTATCAACTGGATGAGTTCCTAGCAAACAAAATTAAAAATGCAAAAGGTTAAAAGGAGACCATAGCTAGACAATCAAAAGATATTTGTCAAAGCACACTGTAAACTGGAAAGTCATATGTAAATTAGATAAACTCAGGTAAGTCATTTTTAGGGTCAGAAGATAGCATAAGCACAGAAGCACATGTTGTAAGGATTTAAATAGGCCATAGAGCCAACTACTTCCTCACCTAGTTTCTGAGCTCTGCTACGGAGGTAAGCAAGTTCTAGTTCTCTGCTCAGTATCAAAACAGTTAATTTGCAACAAGTAATTGGAATTAACTGTACTAATATCAATTTTAAACCTGACGAATGTCAGGTGGCTGTGAGACGCAGCAGGAGATGACCAGCACGCAGGTATGAGGTTCTGGAGTTCAGGAACAGTGCTCTATTGAGAGATCTAGATTTGGTACATTACAGCATGGGAGCAGGACAGTTGCCGCCTCAGTCTTAGGGGATGCCAACATTTACAGCAAGAGGCAGAAGGGCTCCGGCAGGAGACAGGGAATCAGGAAGGCAGCAGTTTAAAATGAGGCAAGTGGTCATCAGTGACAAATGCCACAGAGAGGAAATGTGAGATCAAGACCAAAAAAAAACATTTAATTTGACAATTGGGAGATTGCTGGGTTCCTTTGTCTGAGCAGTTTGGCTGGAGTTAATGGTCCAAAAAGCTTCATTTTAGTTAAATAAAAACTAAATTAAAAGAAAATAAGTGAGGAAAAAAAGGTTTGGCAATTCTTTTTAGGATCTTGACAATGAATGAAAAGGAGAGATGCTCGGCATTAAGCCAGGCACTAGGGATATGAAATCCTTACCCCTGGAGAAGAATTCCTCAGTAATAGCTTTGTCATTTGTGTGTGTTTAAGATGAAATGCTCATGTATTACTCTCTAGGGATAAAGGGAAAATAAAGCTACAAACTTTGGTTTCCATTCCCCGTTGTCAACGGTTTCCGTTTCTTTTGTGTCATGCACAAAATAATCTACAACTTGTTTTCTTCACTTAATACTACATAATCTTAGACATATTGCAAATCATCAAAAAGAGATTCAAAATAATTCCTTTTTAATAGTTGCATATTATTTTACCTTATGGCTTGATCGGAATTTATTGAACTGGCCCTTTATGGAGGAATGTTTTCTGTTTCTAGCTTTGTGCTATTTGAAGCCATCTCTCAGTTATTTTCATATATATCCATTTCCATTAAGTGAATTACTACAAATGGAGTTACTTCTGGGTAAAAGGATTTAGGTAGTTTCAGATTTAATAAGTATTGTTAAATTTATTTTCAAAAAGCATGCACTAGACTATGCGTGGTGGTTTGTTCCCATGATCCCAGCACTTTGGGAGGCTGAAGAGGGGAGGATCTCTTGAGGTCAGGAGTTTGAGACCAGCCCAGCCAACATGGTAAAACCCTACCAAAAATACAAAAATTAGCTGGGCATGGTGGCGCACGCCTGTGGTCCCAGCTACTCAGGAAGCTGAAGTGAGAAGATCACTTGAACGTAGGAGGTGGAGGTTGCAGTGAGCCAAAACAATACCACTGCATTCTAGCCTGGGTGACAGAGTGAGAATCTGTCTCAAAAAAAGCATGCATTAATTTTGCTCCCACTAACAGTGTATGAGAACAGGGTCTTCTCCAATCTTACCAATCCTGGGTATAATCAACTCTTAAATATCTTTTGGATGAAATCAGTATCTTATTTGATTTTTAAAAAATGATATCTTGTTTTAATTTTCACATTATTATAAATAGGATTAACTTTTCACGTTTATTTGCTATTTTATTTCTTCTGTAAACTTTTTTTTTATAACTTCTGCTCATTTTTATTAAATTAAAATTTTTATTTGTAAAATTCATTGGTTTTATGGTAAATTATGGCTTTGTAAGTCATATGTTTTACAGATATTTTTCTAGTTTAATCCCTTTTTTAACCTTGTTTGTTGTTTTTATGTAGCCAAATTTATAAATATTTTACTTCAGAATCTGGTTTACATCATGTTTATAAAAGTTTTCCCAACTTTGAGTTAAAAAAAGCATCATTTGGCCGAGCACGGTGGCTCATGTCTGCAATCCCAGCACTTTGGGAGGCCGAGGCAGGTGGATCACGAGGTCAGGAGATCGAGACCATCCTGGCTAACACGGTGAAACCCTGTCTCTACTAAAAATACAAAAAATTAGCTGGGCGTGGTGGTGAGTGCCTGTAGTCCCAGTTACTCAGGAGGCTGAGGCAGGAGAATGGCGTGAACCCGGGAGGCAGAGCTTGCAGTGAACCGAGATCATGCCACTGTACTCTAGCCTGGGCGACAGAGCAAGACTCCGTCTCAAAAACAAACAAACAAACAAACAAAAAACCCATCATTTTAGTTTCCATTTTTTAAATTCCAAAGATGATTCCTTAATCTTTGGTGATACTAATTTCTATCCTGTGTCACTCTTGCTATCTGGAAGTATAACCAAAGTCCCTTACATTCCTCTGTACTAAAACCGTAATCCTGCTGTTTTGGTATTAACACATTTTTGAATAAATTTTTATCATATTGCTGATTCTCTTTTGGAAAGGAGAATCATAAAATTACATCAAAGTCATGGCACCTAAGTTGGAGACAAAACCAGTATCTTAAAGGAGATGGTGCTGGTGTTGAGTCACTATCAAATGACGACTCACCAAGCAATCCTGCTTACTGTTCAGCTCAAATGCACTAGAGAAAACACGATTCTCTAACCACATCTGAGAGTTCAGCCACATGTAGACACATGGAACCTTCACACCTTTCCTCTATCTGTTGTTTAAAAGTGTCAGTGATGCCACAGAAATAACTATTTCATGGAGTGTCACTATTACAGAAATCATGGGCCTGGCAGAGGCTAGAAAGCAACCGACTACCTCAGGTCATATTAGCTACATCGCCATAGAATCACTGCTGCCCCAGTGGAAAGAAGTGAAAAGCCAATTTATCATCTTGCATATACCCTCCTCAATCAGTTGCCTGGAAAACCATGGGGAAATGTAAAAAGCTTTTGGTTCAACAGTTCAGAAAACAAAACCAGTCCCACTACACTCTCCCAGGTGTGGTGCCCTGGGTCCACACCCTCCACTTCCTCCCCCACCGCCACCCTATTCTCTCCTGAAGCTCCCTAGATTTTCTGTTTATGTTTTCCTTCTCTTTCAAGATGCCAACAGTTTCTCCACAAAGCAGTTTACTAAGTCAGTGCCATTAGCATACTCAAATCTCAAGTTTTTGGGGAAAAAACCCTGCAAAAAGCCCTTTTTGGTGACCTTGTTCATTTCCTCCCCTAAAAGTGTGAGTTTTTTCAGCCGTATCCCCATAAGGTGCTACCCAGCCCTTTTCCCCACATTGGCGGTGATGAAACATACTTGACCTTCTGATGCAGCCAAATCTGTTTCCCAGGCAGTACTAATTGTAATATAGTTACTTTTTCCAAGGAACTGAAATTGGAATCTTGCAATTTCTACTCTTTAATTTTACTTCTGCCAATGGGTATCAAAGGTGTTGTGTTTGGTTTTCGTTTGTTTGTTTTGCCCATCTTTTGCTTGTCCTCTATGGTGACATCTAACATCTGTTCTTGAGTTGTAGATGGAAGTTCAAAATACATCATCCATGAGTAAACTGACCCAGTAGCATTACTTTATAAAAGTCCATTTTTGTTGCATTTTTTTGGAGATGGAGTCTTGCTCCATTGCCCAGGCTGGAGTGCAGTGGCGTGGTCTCAGCTCACCGCAACCTCTGCCGCCTGAGTTCAAGCTATTTTTCTGCCTCAGCCTCCCCAGTAGCTGGGACTACAGGCGTGTGCCACCACGACCAGCTAAGTTTTGTGTTTTTAGTAGAGACGGGGTTTCACCATGTTGGCCGGGCTGGTCTCTCGAACCCCTGACATCAGGTGATTCGCCCACCTCAGCCCCTGCAAAATGCTGGGATTACAGGTGTGAGTCACCGCACCCAGCAGTTGCATTTTTATTTAATAACAGATTTGTGGGATTTTTTTTTTCTTTTTCTTTTTTAATTTCAAGATCCCAAAGAACATGTCATCTGCAAATAGGGCAGTTGTATTTTGCATTACCTCCACCATGGCCCCTGATAGTAGTCTACCCATGCTAAGAAGTTCCCACTTACCTCTACTTAGACTACTGATGTTTAACCCTACCCAGTCACTTTCAGGCTCAGCCTTGGGATGCCCCGGCCCTTCCTGTTATCACTCTGGTGTGCTCTGGGATTGTCATAACCTCTTATTTTCAGGAAAATGTGTACGAAAAAATAATATCAGGAAAATAACCTCCTTTGATATGAAAGTTCATGCAGTAAATCATACAGGTCAATAGAGCTAATATGTTTAAAGACCTTCTTACTTCTGGGCACATAGATCTAAGTAAGACATAGTGTGTTTTCAACGCAACAGGTGCAGAGAAGGAAAAAAACCCAATAAAGCTCAAGTTGTTCTCATTCATTAATTACATTCAGGAAAGAACTCAAAACGACCCAAATAATTTAAGTAACTTTTGAACACAGTGTTTGACCATCCTCAGGCTAACGGCCAAAGAAAGCCAGAAAGAAGAGAAAAACCAAACTCAAACCCAAGCCAAACAAAACACAAAATTCCCATTCCATCATACCGAGTTTTAGGAAATAGGTTTGTTTTCCTGTTGAGGTATGGGACAGCAATTTGGAAGCATACTTTCACTGCATTTTAGGATTGCCTATGGTGTTAAAGGAGGCTATGTTTCTCATTGTCAGAGAAGGACAGGCTGGAGTGAATAGTGTGGTGTCAGAGTGAAATTAGAGGTCATTGTATAAGCCAGGTCTTCCCAACTACTTCAGCATTACTGACATTTGGGTCAGAAAATTCTCAGTTGTGTAGGCTGTCCTGTGTCTTGTTGGATATTTAGCAATATCTCTGGTTTTTATCTTTTATGCACAAGATGTGAGTAGCACTCCCCTTTCCAGCTGTGACAGCCGAAAACATCTCCTGATAGTGCCAAATGTCCCTGGGGCAAAACTGCCCCCTGCGGAGACTCACTAGTGTAAGCAAATGGCATATATATATATGTGTGTGTGTATGTAAATGTACATGTATAGGTACATGCAGACACATCTCTTGTGTGTATATACATATAGAGACAGATACGTGCGGAGACATCTCTAGATAGATATCTACATAGAGCTCTCTATATAGCTATAGGTAGAAATATATTCATAAAGAGAGAGATGTGTCTGCGTGTATGTATATATGTACATATTCACGTACTTCCTAGATTTGTCTCTTGAGACTTTGGAAGCAATGACAAGTTAGTAGCAATGAGCTCCTATAGCACCAGGGGTTGAGTTGTAACTACCATTCTTGACTAAAAAGAGCCTGGGCATCTTGGAGAAATGATTTCTTCCAGGGCTGGGGCTAGGGCAACATGAGGTGAGCCTGTAACATCTTATGTCAGAAAGTAAGAAAGGCTCAAGAAATGATGGGGACATATCAAAATGACACAGGAGTTTGCTTGAAGGTGCTCCTTCTCACCAAATCTGGGGCAGCAAATTAAAAAAATTTGAGCAGTACAATGAATAATAATTTAATAAAAAGATTACACAGTCCATACTAAATAAATAAATGAGAGAAAAAGAGAGCTCTTCCTTACTCAACTAATGGATCTCAACGAATGAGTGTAGAACAGTAATGATTCCATCATTAGAAGATCACACAGGCTGGTAGTAATTGATTCAGGCAACAGAAATTCAATGGATGCTAAAACTAGTGGGTGAAAGTGGGTGAGTAACAGTATATTTACATCTTACAACTTTTGGAAAGACATCAGCTTGACTGAGGAACATGTGATTGTCATCTCGCCTAAGTGCTTTTATTGAAAGATCGAGAGAAAGACGTCTAAATTATGATAGAGTCCAGAGTTAAATGAGCACGTATAATTATATTTATCAGCATCAGTGCTTGGCAAAATAAATATTTGTTAAACGAATGAATAATATCTCTCTATTAAATATAATATATGGCTTTTGTGTCAATGTCAAAATCATAAAGGTACCATCATGACATATGAGCAGAGGAGCTGGCTGCAATTTTCTTCGCCTAAATAAATTTTTATCCTATCAGCAGAGGGGTTTTAAATGTTAGCCCTTCAGCTATACACATGATTTAGAGTTTTGATGCTGAAAAAAAACCACATATCTACTAGTAGAGTAAAGAAGTCATGTTTGAATTATTCCTTTGTATTCATAGAGTCTTTAAATATGAAGTCTCACTGTGGTAAACTGATGGAAATACCAACACGTGAATTTATTATTAGGAGTAAAAGTTGTACATTGTACTTTATATCATTAAGCAGCATGAATTTTTTCCCAATATAATCCATAGGTTCCCAAGCAGCATGAATGTTTTTTAAAAACGTAGAGTGATTTAGATTTTTGTTGGCTTGTACACCAATAGTTCCTCCCTATTACAACCGTCTTTAAAATGCTCAGATGATCTGATTTGCACACTAGTCCTGTTAGCCAAAAGACCTTGAAGACTTACCTGCTCAGGAATTTTTCCCTCCTAAATGGCTCACCCCACCATTTGTGGTTTCTCTATGGTTTATGTAATTTAGTAGTTCATATTCCTCCACTCGCCATCCACACACACTGCTGTTTCTTTTCTCTGCTTCTTTATGGTATTCTGTCTGCACCACTAGTTTCTATCTGTATTTGTATCCAGAAAAGCACCTAATTCTCAAGACATTTGTTGAACTCATCTGACTGCAACAACACACTTGTAGTTTTTCATATTTAACCTGCTAGGTATCTGGTTTATGGAACAAAATCCATTGGCTCTTGAGTTGTTGCTATGTTGATGCTCTCAAGTCTTTTCTTGGAAGAGCATTTGAACATAGAGACATATTTCTCACCTCAGTAATTATGCTGAAAGTTCATAATGTTTCTTAAAAATATTTCTAAAGATGCAAGAAAGGGGATTGGAATTAAGTGGTTTAATTTATTGATGGTTTTTAGCACAAGTGAAGAGAGAAGAAGATATACTACTAATAATTTAATAGTGATGATGATAATAATAGTTCTGTTATATAGAGACCTTATTATGTGCCAGGTATGGTTCCAAGCGCTTCAGATACATTAGTTCATTTAATCTTGACAACACCTTAAAGTAAGTACAATTATCCCCCGATTTATAGAGGCAGAAATTGAGCCACAGAGAAGTTAAGTAACTTATTCAAAGTAAGAAAGCTGGTAAGTCATGGAACCTGGGCTAAACACAGTTGGTCTGGCCCCAGAGTACGGATCCTCATCCACTATGCTGAATTCATATGCCTTATGATTTCCATGCAAAATTTTCTTTTGTCACTGATATGGTTTGACTCTGTGTCCCTTCCCAAATCTCATGTTGAATTGTGATCTTCAGCGTCAGAGATGGGGTCTGGTGGGAGGTGACTGGCCCATGGAGGTGGTTTCTAATGTTTTAGCACCATCCCCTTAGTGCTGTCTCGTGATTGAGTTCTCAGGAGATCTGGTTGTTTGAAAGGAACTCTTTGCTCTGTCTTCCTGCTGCTCTGGCCATGTGAAGACATGCCTGCTTCCCCTCCGCCTTCCACCATCATTGTAAGTTTCCTGAAGCCTCCTAGCCATGGAGAACTGTGAGCCAATTAAACCTCTTTTTCTTTATAAATTACCCAGTCTCAGGTATGTCTTTATGTTGCTGGAAGTCAGGGACCCTGAACGGAGGGACCGGCTGTAGCCATGCCAGAAGAACATAAATTATGAAGATTTCATGGACATTTATAAGTTCCCCAAATTAATTCTTTTATAATTTCTTATGCCTGTCTTTACTGCAATCTCTGAACATAAATTGTGAAGATTTCATGGACATTTATCACTTCCCCAATCAATACTCTTGTGATTTCCTATGCCTGTCTTTAATCTCTTAATCCTATCATCTTCATAAACTGAGGATGAATGTCACCTCAGGACCCTGTGATGATTGTTTTAACTGCACAAATTGCTTAAACAATATGAAATCTGGGCACCTTGAAAAAAGAACAGGATAACAGTGGTGTTCAGGGAATAAGGGAGATAACCATTAGGTCTGGCTGCCTGAGAGCCTGGTGGAACAGAGCCATATTTCTCTTCTTTCAAAAGCAAATAGGAGAAATGTCACTGAATTCTTTTTCTCAGCAAGGAACAGCCCTGGGAAAGAGAATGCGTGCCTAGGGGTAGGCCTCTAAAATGGCTGCTCTAGGGACGTCTGTCTTTTACAGTTGTAGATAAGGGATGAAATAAGCCCTGGTCTCCTGTAGCGCTCCCAGGCTTATGAGGAGGAGGAAATTCCTGCCTAATAAATTTTGGTCAGACTGGTTGTCTGCTCTCAAATCTGTCTCCTGATAAGATGTTATCAATGACAATGCGTGCCTGAAACTTCATTATCAATTTTAATTTCGCCCCATCCTGTGATCTTGCCCTGCCTCCATTTGCCTTGTGATATTCTATAACCTTGTGAAGCATGTGATCTCTGTGACCCACACCCTATTTGTACACTCCCTCCCTTTTTGAAAATCACTAATAAAAACTTGCTGGTTTTGCGGCTTGGAGGGCATCACGGAACCTGCCAACATGTGTTGTCTCCCCCGGATACCCAGCTTTAAAATTTCTCTTTTGTACTCTTTCCCTTTATTTCTCAGACTGGTTGACACTTAGGGAAAATAGAAGAAGACTCACGTTGAAATATTGGGGGATGAATTTCTAATGTTTTAGCACCATCCCCCTAGTGCTGTCTGTGATTGAGTTCTCACGTGATCTAGTTGTTTGAAAGGAACCATTTGCTCTGTCTTCCTCCTGCCCTGGCCATGTGAAGACATTCTTGCTTCCCCTCTGCCTTCCACCATCATTGTAAGTTTCCTGAGGCCTCCTAGCCATGGAGAACTGTGAGCCAATTAAACCTCTTATTCTGTATAAATTACCCAGTCTCAGGTATGTCTTTATATCAATCTGAGAATAGACTAATACAGTCACCTTTTTTGGTAATTTCATTTTTAGATAGAAGAAACTTGAGAGTAAAGTAAGGTTGTTTGCCTAATCTAATCACACTCTGAGCCAAGACCTCACAGTCTAAAGCTATCAAGGTGTAGCACATTATCCCCATAAATTTGCAAATGAATTTGAAAGGAAATGAGTTGACAAAGCAGATTCCACAATTCTGACCACTCCAGAAACAGAGCTAGGTCACTGTCTCTGTAGCAGAAGACAGATGCCCCACCATGGGTTTTGGTTCAAAAGTCAAAGCATCTTTGTGATTTTCTAAGTGCAAACACAGATGCCAATACTTGGAAGTGCTCTTCTAAACCACCTTTTGTCTGATTATAACCTTCAGCAGGCAGCAGGAAGCCTTACTCTGTGTTACTCTGGGGTCATCATGCAGAGTCTCTGGGTGTGTGTACAGAAAGGGCTCTATAGATTTCTCTCTGGGGGCAGATGAAGCCCAAAAACATGTTCTATTCCTATGACACGTGCATTTTAGCAGGATAAACAGTAGTACAAACCAAATGTATTTCTCTCAGCTGAACTTTAAATTCTATGCTGTGGATGCTGGTCATCTACCCGTGAGCAAAACTGATGTTCGTCTACATTTTTCTCAAAAAAGAGTGTGAGGAACATTCTATAGCTAAATATTTGTACATGTTCTATTTCTTTTCTTAGAATGAATTCCCTAGAAGTGGAATGACTGCACCAAAGTCTATACAAACATTTCTGAAGCTTGCAGTCTTGTACATCAATTGCCAGATCACTCTGCAGAAACATGGTGCTAGCTTACGGTGTCACCAGCCAGTGTCTAAATAAGTGTCTGTTGGGCTAATAACACCAGCTATTATCTTAAACAGAACAAAAAGCAAACTTCGCCAATTCAATGTGTGGGGAAATGGTGTTTTATTATTTTAATGCATACTTATTTTATTTCTAATGAGGATAATATTTTATGTGCTGTGTGGGCCATAGGAAGTTCTTTTGCGAACAGTCTGCTGTGAACACATTCTTTTCCTATTTTTCTATTGAGTTACATAAAACTCTATTTTCATGAAAACAACCATAAGTACAACTAGCTGAGTAGTTGCCATGGGTGTGGTACTGTGCTAAGCTCACTGCTATCTTCTTCATGGCAAATATTTTCCCAGGTGGTTTGTGTTTTAAAATACTCTTGTGAAATCATCACTCCCATTTCTTGAGGGAGTTTTTGGAGCAGTCTGTTTTAGAAGTCTACATTAGTTCATTTTTAGCATTTAACATCTTGAGTGGGGGCCTGTGTAGGCTGCCCCTGAGATTGTGCGGCTCTGAGCGTGTCCTGCAATAGGAAGGGTGCCGGGTCCCAGCCTGAGGGTACATGTACTCAGTCGCTACCCTGGATACCACAGCCTGTGACTGTGCTGGGGACCTCAGAATTAGGTTCCAGGTGCTCCATGGGGATCGTTCTGTGCCTGCTCTTCCACGGATCCCAAAGGGACAGAACCCTGAGGGCCAACATGCTGAGGGACACTGATGCCACTTTCCAGTGACACTAAAATATGGGATCACAGTGGTCCAGAGAGCTCTTGGACACTTACTTAAGCATCTCTTGAAAACTGCACAGGATTATGATTGAGGAAAAACAGCAACGACCCACTAGCCCTCAAAATATCGTGAGGCAGAGACATTTCTCTTGTGGTTTTGGAAACAGTCTACCCTGTTGCCATGGTTACGCAAAAGCTGGTTTAAAATGGCTCCTATATTGGCATCTGGGCTGGGGCCTAACTACTCGTCTCCACCATTTTCTCTACTGCCTACCCCTTCCTCTCCTCCAAGAAGGCTGTAAGCACCCGGCATGGCTTCTGGGTATAGTCGCTGTGCCAAGCCTAAGGCTGGGCCAGTCCTCCGAACTGCTCCTGCCTCCACCGGCTTCACTCTACCTAGTCTGGACTTGCCACATGTACGCTGCTGCCTGGGCTCCCTTCAGCTTCTCACCGGCATCTCACTGGCTGTTATTGCCTTTCCTTGCTTGGAGAGGTAAGACTTGAGCTTTGGCTTGGGAACTGGGGTTGAAATAGGCAAAAGCAGTCTTTCCATCTGCTTTGGCTCCGGCCCATTAGGCTGGTGGAACCTGGGGAAGGAGCTCTTCACTCCATTCTGCCCTGTTCACTGGGTCTGTGCCTGGGGATCAGGAATCACCTGCTTCTTCCCTGGGCTGGGGCCTCCCTCAGGGACTGCCGCAGAAGGGCAGGGGGTGGAAAATGGTCAGGTGGTGGTTTTCAAATCTGGATATGCTTTGGCATGGATTAGGACATTTGTTAAATCTAGGTTTCTGGGCCCTGTTTCCCTTTGTCTCAATAGGATAAGGTAGGACCTGAGAGTCTATGTTTGTAATTAATTAATTCATTAATTATGCACAAGGTAATTCAAATGCAGCTCATCTGGCCTTTGGAAAGCAGTGAATTGGGAGTAGGTCAAGTAGGTCACTTGTCCTGGCCAAAAGCATCTAAGGACATATTGCTTTCAACATCCTCCTTCTCGTAAACCTGAATGGTTGTTTAGTGCCACCTTTGCACAGATAATTTTTTTAAATGTAAGGTAACTATAGTAATGATTAATACCAGTTAAAGAAGATTGCTTTTTGTAAGTGTGGCCTATAAATATAGCACCCAGTAAGGCATTTGGGAGTTCGCATTTGGCTTCCAACACCACCTTGGCCTTGATGGTGACTCATCTCCTCATCCAGAGATTGCAAGGTTGATGAATCTACAGTGCTCTAGCTTTCATATCCTCTGCTGTGCACCCTCGGTTTCTCATTCTCTTGTTCCTGCTTTCTTACCTGCACATCTCCCATAATGAGGGCTGCTGCGGCAGACACCAGACACTTACAGGCCTGGTCCCAGAAGCAGAAAGGTTGTCTAAGGGTGTCCAAAATATATTTAAGCGTCCTAATAAGGCTGCTTCTAAAGTTGCCCACATGGTTGAGTCTAGAGCATGTCAATATCCATTTGGGAAGGGCCCTTTAAAAGCCACTGGGCAGACGAAGGTTGTCCTGGCAGCTTGAGGTTGGTAGGTGAGTGCATACACACAGCCCAGGCCAAAGAATTCATGACATCCCACCTCCCACAGATTGTAGGAGTCAAAAAGTTCCCTTGAGCAGTTTTTCCCTCTAGACAGCCAGCCAATAACATCAACAAAGAGTGCCTCATGTGCATCTTCTGAAGCTCAGCGGCAGATGGGAACAACCCCCACAAAGACTGTGCCAGAATGAAGCTGTGATACCAGCCTCTAAGATGGAACACTGCAGAAATACCCTTGGTGGGGAGCCCAGGCCCTGCCTACTAGCAGAAGCCAAATCTACCTCCTGCACTTCCCACGTGGCCAAAGGAGGTGTGGCTAGGGAGAAAGTATGAAATGTGACAAGGGCAGCAGGGACAGGGCTACATTGGGAGGAGTCTGGCCTGGTCTCTGTCAATCTATCTCATAGATAAAAAACATGAACAGGACCAGTGTAAAAAACAATCACTTTCCCAGCCCTAAATACTCATTCCATATCCATTTGACCACTTGGTGCTAGGCACTAACTGGCCAGAAACATAAAACACTTAAATCAACTGGTGCACACGTCATTAGAAAAAAAATTCAAGAAAGAAAAAGAATCACCTTCAGCTTAGAAAATATGCTCCTGGATGCAGCATGGAAGCCGGGTAGGAAAAGCTGGGCCACACTCGATTCCTACAGAAGGACCACTCAAAGGATAGACTGGGGACTGGGCTGGGGGAGATGACAGAAGTTAGGGGTTCAGCCTGCCGTCCAAACGAGTTCCACAACTTAGAGCAACATGAAAATCTCTACAGATTCCATGGGGAAACTTTTGACTTGGGAGCTGCAGTTGGTTCAAGATAGTGGATCACTGGGTGAGGCATTGCACTTGGAAATTCACGTTTTTTTTTTTTTTTGTTTGTTTGTTTATTTATTATTATTGTACTTTAAGTTGTAGGGTACATGTGCATAACGTGCAGGTTTGTTACATATGTATACTTGTGCCATGTTGGTGTGCTGCACCCATCAACTCATCATTTACATCAGGTATAACTCCCAATGCAATCCCTCCCCCCTCCCCCCTCCCCATGATAGGCCCCTGTGTGTGATGTTCCCCTTCCTGAGTCCAAGTGATCTCATTGTTCAGTTCCCACCTATGAGTGAGAACATGCGGTGTTTGGTTTTCTGTTCTTGTGATAGTTTGCTAAGAATGATGGTTTCCAGCTGCATCCATGTCCCTACAAAGGACGCAAACTCATTCTTTTTGATGGCTGCATAGTATTCCATGGTGTATATGTGCCACATTTTCTTAATCCAATCTGTCACTGATGGACATTTGGGTTGATTCCAAGTCTTTGTTATTGTGAATAGTGCTGCAATAAACATACGTGTGCATGTGTCTTTATAGCAGCATAATTTATAATCCTTTGGGTATATACCCAGTAATGGGATTCCCTATTTAATAAATGGTGCTGGGAAAATTGGCTAGCCGTAAGTAGAAAGCTGAAACTGGATCCTTTCCTTACTCCTTATACGAAAATTAATTCAAGATGGATTAGAGACTTAAATGTTAGACCTAATACCATAAAAATCCTAGAGGAAAACCTAGGTAGTACCATTCAGGACATAGGCATGGGCAAAGACTTCATGTCTAAAACACCAAAAGCAACGGCAGCAAAAGCCAAAATTGACAAATGGGATCTCATTAAATTAAAGAGCTTCTGCACAGCAAAAGAAACTACCATCAGAGTGAACAGGCAACCTACAGAATGGGAGAAAAATTTTTGCAATCTACTCATCTGACAAAGGGCTAATATCCAGAACCTACAAAGAACTCAAACAAATTTACAAGAAAAAAAAACAAACAACCCCATCAAAAAGTGGGCAAAGGATATGAACAGACATTTCTCAAAAGAAGACATTCATACAGCCAACAGACACATGAAAAAATGCTCATCATCACTGGCCATCAGAGAAATGCAAATCAAAACCACAATGAGATACCATCTCACACCAGTTAGAATGGCGATCATTCAAAAGTCAGGAAACAACAGGTGCTGGAGAGGATGTGGAGAAATAGGAACACTTTTACACTGTTGGTGGGATTGTAAACTAGTTCAACCATTATGGAAAACAGTATGGCGATTCCTCAAGGATCTAGAACTAGAAATTCACGCATTTATGCGACGACTATTCTATGGACTTAGGTTCTTCTAACTTCAGAGGCTGTGCTCTTCGTGAGTCACCATCTTGGCCCTGTTACTAGGAGCTAAAGCCAAAATAAGAGGGGAATTCAGATGGCTTCTGCCTTTCTGTAGCTTACAGTGCAGTGGGAAAATGGATGTGAATAAAATGATCACCAAATACATGCAGTGGGCTCAGAATTTATCATCATGATTCAGGTTGCAGATGTGGAATGCTCTCTGTTTTCCCTATGTGAACTCCATTTGTTCTCAAGACCCCATTTCTGCCAAGGAGTTCAAGGGGTATTTTTCATAACCTCTTTTGTAATTTCACAGCCAATTTAGAAATCAAGTTTGATGGATTCAAAGCTTATTGATTAATGAAAGGACTCTTGTCTCTTCTCGGGAGGTTTCGCCTCCACTGCTCCTCTCTAGGTTTGCATCTGGGAGCAGAAAAATAACACAGCAGCTTTCTGGCTGTCTATTGTTCCTTTCCTGAAAGCCTAGTCCTCCTGGTGATTGGCCACTGGCCTTAACACCCTTGCATCCAGTCCTATCTGGGAGAGAAACTAAAGACATGGTGTGAATGCTCCCTTTCTCATAGTCGTTTAGATTTTGTATCTGTCTGTGGTTCAGACAGAACGGAGGGATAGAGGAGAGGTTGGCTAAAAGGAGAGAGTCTGATACAATGTTTTCCAGTAGCCACAAAAAAATCGGTAGATCCATCAAAATCATAGTGTTTAAAGAGACCCTATCTTCCTCCATAATATCCCCAGTCTCCTGTAGTCATACTGTCAAAGGGCATCAATGAGGGGCCGAGTCTGGGGTCACTCGAGGTCACTGGAGGCCATTAAACACTAAATGACGGATTTGAGCCTGTGCCACACTCAGCAGGCAGCAGCCATGCAAGGAGGGTAGTCTCTCTGGGTAGATATTCTAGGTAAGAGTCATTTTATTTAGTGAATTTGCCTAATCACTAAAAATGGAACAGCACTTACTAAAAGGATGTAGTGACAAAGTACAGACTTTTCCCTTAAAGCTTCTTCATTCATTTGAATTAGTGACCACAGCCACGACACTGTGAAAGTAGACTGCAGTGATGTGAGTTTTCCTAAAGGTCCTGATTCTGAAAAGAATGCTTTCAAGGCCTATACATGTTAGACAAGCCAGGCAGCTCCCTGGGAAGGAGAGGCTCTCCAGAGGAGACTTGCAAAGATGAGTTAATTCAAACTCATAATCATCGACTGATTCATTCCTCCACTCACTCAATAAATGTTTAAATATCTAGGGGCATCTGCTATATGTTGGTATAGATGGATTGATGGAGGGATGTATGGAGAGAGAGGGAGGGAGGGAGATAAGAAGAGAGGCAGACAGGGAACGAGAGAGAGAGAGAGAATAATACGTATTATAAGGAAGGGGTATTCTATGCCTTCAAAACACTAACAGACCTTTTGGTGACATAAGAGTATATATATGCACAGAGTAAAACAATATTTTCAGAATTAAGGGTAATGGCAGACATCTCTGTCATGATTTGGAACCAAACAGAGGCCAAGGGAATGGAAACGACCGATCAAAGAGGCACAGCCAGGGCAGGTCCTGGGTAGGCCGTGAAGAGGAGATAAAATGTGTAGACACAAAGAGAGAAAGTGTTCATGGAGCAGTGACTACACAAGTCTGGCTGCAGTGAGGGGGGTCTTTTGAAAAGAAGCATGAGGCAGTGTGATGAAGGATCAAAAGCACAGGTTTTAGAATGAAGCAGCTCTGAATTCAAACCCCTGTTCCATTTCTCAGTGCTGTGTAGCCCAGAGCAGTGACTTAGCCTTGCTGTGCCTCAGATTTTTTAAACCTTTGAAACTGGAACAAAACCATCTGTCTAATGCAGTTTCTGTAATGATGGTAGAAAAGAATACATACTGGCCTGGCACAGGCAAATGCTAGTTCCCTTACCTCTTGTACACGATGCTTTATAACACACAACACACGTCCATAGATACTAGCCATTTGGCCCTCACCATAACCTTGTGACATGGATAAAGCAGGTATAAATAGCATCATTTTATGGGTGCTCGGAGATTTTTACTATACATCCCTCTTTAGGAAAATAGAGAAAAAGAAATAAATGGAAAAACACTCTACGATTAACTCAAACAAAGACTTGAGGATTAATTAAGTGTTGGGATTTAATTCAGTAGGTAATAGGATACCATTGAATAGTCTACATCAGAAAAATGAAGGGTTAGCAGTATTTTAGGAAGGGTAATCTGGTAGGCAAATTGGATGGAGAAGGAGTGACTCAAGTATGCCTCCAAGGCAAGTATTTTGGGTGTTGCTGCTAATAGAAGTATCAGATTACTATGCTTCATGATGGGCTGCTGATGCAATTTGACATCATTTCCTCATCACCAGGAAGACATGTGCAGTGGTCCATCTGCTGTTCTTGTTTGCCTCTTCCTCCCTTGCAAAGTGATGATAAAGATAATGACAGTAATACAAATGACATAATAGCTCGGGGGTCTGAGTATCAATGGTGTAGTAGAACTGTGTTTATACAGTAAAACTGAATCTTCAAAATGTTGAAGATGAGGACTGTCATGATCTCAGAGGTTTATAACTGGCCTAGGGTAACGGAGCTAGTGTTGAGAATAAAGGTTTGAAACCAGCTCTCATTCCAAAGTCTAAGCCTTTTCTACTCTGCCATTTTCCCTTTGGGATTTGGGAGACTGTCTTTCATTATGGCAAGGAAATATTTTATTTATACAAACTCTGCACAACAGTCAAACCCCCAGTGTTGGCTTCCTTAAGGACTTTATTGATGGCACCAAGAAAAGACTTAACCAGCTCACAATAGAGAGTACTGTCTTGAGGGGCATTGCAGCCTCTGCTGGGGTCAGATCACCATCTTACAGAGTCTTAACCTGTGACCGGGGTACAGGCTGAACCCCCCTGGAGACTTATCTGCCACATCAGCCTCCTACTACTCTTTCTTTGCAAGTCCAAGTCTGCACAGACAATAGAGTATTTCTAAGACACAATCTCATACTGATGTGAATCTGCTGAAAGCCATCTGTTTTCTCTGGATCAAGAGTGAGCTCCGAAGCCCAGTGATCAAGGCCTTCATCACCTGGCCTGGGCCTCTCTCAGCTCCACTCTTTGCCCTACAATTTGTCCCCAAGTGGCACACAAAATTCTTGTTTTCCCCACAGACCATGACATTTCCAGTTGGCGCTGAGCCTTTTCCTTTCCTGTACTTTTACATTTTCATTTCCCCAATTCCTCCTAATAGGGGCAGCATTTGAAAAGGATGGCTTCCCCCTTGTTCCAGAATAGGTGCTTCTTCCCCCACGTGCCTCCATAATTCCATATGCATTTGACCATTATTTCCCAACAACACTGTATTAACGTCTTCTGGATATATTCCTGTCGATTAGATTGTGAATGCCTTGAGATACAATTCTGTTGTTTGATTCATCATCTTTGCATAATTTCTGGCTGGTAGTAAAGGTTTAAATATGATGTTTGAATGAATAAATGAGTGAAATATTCTCAAAAAGCATTCTAGAAAGGTTCCTCCAGTATCCCAGTATCCACAAAACGATTCACAATTTGGAGGTATATATGGGATAATGTGTCAACTTTTAGCTTACCCAAGAACAAAGAAGCAGGAACAACGAACCATCACTGAGAAGCTCTAATTAGGAGGCTGAAATCCAATGAAGGTGGGTGGAGGGAGGGACACATACCCATGTTGTGTAGGCATTGGAAACTAGTCAACTCTGACATGTAGGCTATGCTCCTTGGCTCTTATTTAAAACCAGTTTGCAGAGAACTCATGGAGGAACACATGGAAAGTGTAATGCAGGGAAAGAATTAGCTCTAAATGGAGGCTGAAACAGGGGCACGCCCTGGAGAGGCCAGCTTCTGAAATAATGTGCACAGGAAGAGGAGATTGCTGTAGACTTCACGACTTGATGTGTGCTTTGAAGGCATCACATTGCATTTATTGCAATTCCTGCTTACATAACATAACAACCGTGTATTAGTCTGTTCTCAGGCTGCTCATAAAGACATACCTGAGAATGGGTAATTTATAAAGGAAAGATGTTTAATTGACTCACAGTTCCACATGGCTGGGGAGGCTTCACAATCATGGCAGAAGGTGAATGAGGAGCAAAGTTATGTCTTACAAGGTGGTAGGCAAGAGAGAGCCTGTGCAGGGGCACTCCCATGTATAAAGCCATCAGATCTCATGAGACTTATTCACTACCACAAGAACAGTATGGGGGAACCTGCGCCTATGATTCAATTATCTCCACCTGACCCCGCCCTCGATACAGGGAAATTATTATAATTCAAGGTGAGATTTGGGTGGGGGTACAGCGAAACCATATCAAACCAGCACACTTACAATTTAGCTACCCAACATCATGTTCACCTCTCTGAGATGCAGTGCTAAATCAGAAGTAATCGAATTTAGCAATGATAAATCAGATACGAACAAGGTAGCTGGGTTTATTACAAAATTTTTGTAATAAAGCTTACACTGTTTCCTCATAGGAGGTCCCCTCAGACACCTGCTCAGAGCCAATTTATCTTTATTTTACACGTGATTCTAGAAGGGGGTGGGCACATATAATAGCGATTAAGTGTGAGGGCTTTGGAGCCAACTGCGTTCATTCCAGTCTGACTCTGATGTTTGCGAGGTGAGTCACCACGAACGAGCTCTTTAGACCCCCTGCACCCCAGTTTCCTCAGTTGTACAGTGGAAGGATCAATAGGCTATACTTACAGGGCTGTTGTTAGGATAAAAGTACTCAGCAGATATTAGTTATTATGAAATGTGGTTATCTAGCATCTAATCTCACAGTGAATTAGAAGCAGTGAGGAAAACGGTGTTACAAAGTCTTGTGTGCTGAAAATTAAGGCAACTGAAGTTTTGGCAGCAACACAGGCACTAGAAGCCGAAACATACACATTAAAAAAGGGCAAGAGTTTGGGGCTATTGGCCCAGTCATTGGAAAACATTAAAAACTCCCTGTCCTCTTGAAGCTTTCATCTGACTAGGGAGCTGAACATGAAACAGATGAATGCAGGGGGGTTGTAGCTCAGTGGTAGAGATTTGACTGCAGATGAATACATAATATCAGATACAACAGGAGGTATGAGGGAAAATAAAGAAGGGCCTGGGGAGAAGAAATGTTAGGGGATGAGCAAAAGCCTCTCTGAGGAGGAGACGTTCAAGCTGAGACTTACATGTACGAGAGTGCGATGCATGTAGAAATCTGGGAAAGGGCATTCTTGGCAGAGGGACGTGCAGGTGCGAGGTTGCGAGCCTCTGTTGTACTTGATGGGTTTTTAGATCATTAGAATGCTACCTCCATGAGGGAGACCCGTTTGTCTGTTTCATTCACTGCTATACTCCAGGTGCCCAGGAGAATGCCAGATAGGTGGTATTTGCTCAATTAAAATTCTTGAATAAATGAATGCAAGGAGACAGGAGTAGCTGGAGCATTGGAGAAGTGTGGTGCAAGAGGAAGTCCACCAGACAGCAGGGTGCATACCATGTGGGGCCCATGGGCCATGGTGGGGACTTCAGAGATGCTCTAAGAATAATGGGAGGTGACTGGAGGCATGTTGGCTGCTGGGCGGGAATACACAGTAGTGGACAAGACTGGAAACAAAGCAAGCAGGTAGCAGAATAATCCAGGCTGAGGTGATTGGGCTTGAACTAGAAAAGGAACAGTGAAGGTGATGGCAAGTGCCCCAGTTCTAGGTAAACACTATGTTCATCACTGCATAACTTTATAGAGTATGAAACTGGAGGAGGACTCATTCACCAATAGCAAGGGAGTAGACAGGGAAGAGGTGGCAGAAGTGTATTATTGAAAATTGTGCAGCAATGAACCTGATAGCAAACAGAAACAGGGATAAATATTAAAAATGTGGGCCAGTGGCTTATGTAGGTGGTGGCTCATGCCTGCAATCCCAGCACTTTGGGAGGCCGAGGCAGGTGGATCACTTAAGGTCAGGAGTTTGAGACCAGCCTGGCCAACATGGTGAAATCCCATCTCTATTAAAAATACAAAAGTTAGCCGGGTGTGGTGGCGGGCACCTGCAGCCCCAGCTACTCAGAAGGCTGAGGCACAAATCTCTTGAACCTGGGAGGTGGAGGTTGTAGTGAGCTGACATCGCACCACTGCATTCCAGCCTGGGTGACAGAGTGAGACTCTATCTCAAAAAAAAAAAAAAAGTGACATAGAGTATACATTTTAGAAAAAGACCTATGACACCATTCCATTCATGTAATTTAGAAATGACCATTAAACCTCATGTATCTTAGTATCTTACAGTGATACATATCTTCATAGCTGCATAACCAAAGGTAAACTTCATGCTGTTTTGAGTTGATGTTTAGTGGAGGCTGGGAGTGGAACGGTAGTGAGGAGAGGAATGTAAGGAGAAATTGAGATAAAGGGATAATAATAAAAATATGGTGGCAATGTGCCACATCAAGGAATACACTTCAATCTTGGCTCCTGAGGCGCAAACACAAAGAAAACAATCCCCTTGACCCCAACCATTAATGACCAATTTCTCTGTGAGGACATATAATTTATAAAATCATTTTACTTTTGTGGTATATGTGGTCCCCAGCTTCCCAGATGGTCCCCAGCCATCACTGCCTCCTAATATTCATGCACCTGTTTAGTTCTTTCTCATGCTGAATAGGGCTGACCTGCTAATCAATGGGATATCACAGAAATGACAATGCGTGACTGCCAAGGCTGGGTCATAAGAGACATTTTGGCTTATTCCTTGTTCTCTTGGATCAGTTGCTCTAAAGGAAGCCAGCAGCCATGTTGTGAGGACCCTAAAGCAACTCTGTGAGGATGTCTACATGGTGAGGAACTAAGGCCTCCTGCCAGTAGCTACCATGTACTTGCCAGCCACATGAGTGCACCATCTTGGAAGCAAATGCTCCAGCCACAGTCAAGTTTACAGATGACTCCTACCCACATCTTTACTGTAACCTCATGAGAGACTCTAAGCTGGAGCACCCAAAAAAACTACTCCCGAAATTCCTGGGTCACAGAATTCCTGTGGGGTAATAAGTGATTATTACTGTTTTAAGTGGTCAGTGTCGAGGTAATTTGTTATGCAATAATAGATTCAATGGACCCCATTTAAGTCAGTGCTCTGTACTCTTTCCTTCAGAACTACTTCACTAAGAGCTGCTGAGAAGCAAAAAGGACTGTCTGGCTTGGGACGAATTCATTGCTTCTCATTATCTCCTCCTTCCCTCCTATTGGGAAAAGTGCTAAAAGCCATAATTTAAATCAAAATAAGTAACCACCTAGTTCAGGTAAAATCAAGTCCTATAAAATTGGACCATATAAAATCAAATGTTGGCACTGCAGATAACCATAGAAGCATCCTTAAACAGACAAATGAGTTCTAGGATTCCACACTGGTTTTCATTAATGCTTCCTTTTCTATATCATGTAGACTTCTGAAAAATCACTGCCTTGCTTTGAAATCTTTTCTCTTTGCTCTCTTTACAACCTTTTAAGACAGATATATAATAGTACCCATCAGACACTGATGAGCTTAAATGAGTGAAATGATTTGGCATTTCCTCATTGTTAGTAGGACTTAAAACTTTCCCACAGTGACAGAGAGAGGGCATGTCCTGAGGGACCGGCATATGAAAGATCCTGCTGGTCTATTAAGCAGCTTGGTGGGAGAAGTGAACACCTTAGTCCATCACAGGAAAGAGAGCCACAGAATATAAAGTGGGAATGGCGTTTTCCTCCCTTGATGGAAATGATGTCTACTAGTTTGCCATACTACTTTGAATGTACAGTAAGGAAAAAAGTGTCATGATTAAATTCTAGTAAACCAAGAGCATTGGAACCAAATGCTCTAGCCCCAGTCATTCAGAAACATTCAGAAACAAGCATTCAGAAAACCAAGAATGTGAATAGAACTATAACTGGAGGTACAAACACTTACCTTTCATTGAATTCAGAATTTGCCGGTGATCTCTGTCTGGCCAATGGTTTGCACTTGTCAGACAGGGAACACTGCAGTAGGGTTCGGGGTGAACAATGGAAACGGGACCCACTGAGACAAGGAGGGGCCTGGCTGCAGCTCAGGCTGCAGGATGTGAGACCCCTTCCAGGTAGCCTTGAGGCCTGAACTGAGATGTTCACGAGAGTGTTGGAAACAGGAACCAAGGTTGGGTAAAGTTAGAAGGAGTCTTAACAACTGGCTGATAAATATTAATAGAATAGGCCAGAGGAACATAGATCAAGCAGAGGTTGATTCCTAGAATCTGTAGAATTCCAGAAAGAACAAAGAAGAAAACTGTAAAATAAGAAGCCTGGAGGACGCTAAGGATTCAGAGAGAGAACTATCTTCTTTATCCAAGATAACAGTCATCACCTCAAATTAACAATAACAAAACTTTATATTTTTGGTAACATAAAAACATTTTTTTTCTGGAAAAGGTACATAACATTATATTGTAATTATAAGTCCTTATTTTTGAGACAGGGTCTTGTTTTGTCACCCAGGGTGGAGTGCAGTGACATGATCATAGTTCACCGCAGCCTCCACCTCCCAGGTGCATATGGTTCTCCCAACTCAGCCTCCCAAGTAGTTGGGACTACAGGCTCACGCCAGCACGTCTGGCTAATTTTTAAAATTTTTTGTAAAGACAGGGCCTCACTACATTGCCCAGGCTAGTCTTGAACATCTGGGCTCAAGCAGATCCTCTCACCTCAGCCTCCCAAAGAATTATAGGTCTTTAATCACCTGAGGGGAAATTTGAGATGATGATGAAGATTAGACAAAGAAAATCACCAGGTCTTTCTTAAGAGAGAGACAACATGTATAGTGAAGACCATGGGTTTTGGATTCAGGCAGTGGTCCTGTTTCATCCCAAATTTGTGACCTGAAGTGAGATAATGAGCCTCATTTTCTAGAAGTTAGCATTTATGAGGAGCCTTCACTGTAAGGCAGTGTGCCCAGGGATTTACATGCATGTTCCCATTATGTTCCCACAACAGCCCTCTGAGTGTTGCTATCTTCCAATTTATGAATGAGGAAACAGGCTAAAAAAGAGGTTCAATCATGTGTCCAAGGTCTTGAAACTAAAAGTGCTGGTGTCTGAAGGCAGGTGTCTGACTGCAGAGCCGGAGCTTTCCACCTGTGTATTACAGGACCTCCGACCTCGGAGGCGAAAGCTTCAGAATACATTTTCCAGGTCCTAGGAACAGAGGAGATTATCTTGGGAAACTATATTCAGACTAGTAAGTTAGTCCTAGGAAGGATCAACAAATCAATGACATCTGAATTTGTGCCAACCAAATCTGTCTTAGGAAGGGCTGCAGTATCTTGGTCTCACATCCATCCAAATAGAATGGAAGAAACTGAACAGGATGAAGTGCATCTGTCCCTTCACAGTGAGCCAAGCCAACCTGTAGCTGGAGTTAAGACTAGAAACCTTTAATCTGTTCTGAGCCTTTGCTGTCCTGGAGGGCAGGCATTCATTTTGAACGGTACCTAACACTTACTAAATAGTAAATGTTTCTTGAATTGAAAAATGTTTCCAAAAATTATTCGTTTTGTTCAAACTATGAAGATGCATGTTTTTTCTACTATGGATATACCCTCTAGGGTTTGGGTACGGGAGCAATGGTTTGAGTAGAATTTGGGAGCTGGGACACCAGGGGGGTTGGATTCAGCCTGAGGATGATAATCAGAACCAGCAACATTTTAAGTTTTTTTTTTTCCTACCTAAGCAATCTCTTGATGCAGCTATTAAAAATAAATAGGTAGTTTCATCTTCAGCTTTCTTTACCGTTCACTTTCAGAGAAAATTGGTTACCGTTTTCTTTGTGCTTTCCATTCGGTTTTCTATTTCACATCTCTTTTCTGGTTATTTAGCTCCCTGGCATCAATCTCCTACCTTCAACTTCACCTGCTCTTATTGTTTTCCCTTTCTGAATCTGCACGCCTCTGTCATTTTCCATGGATCAAGGAGGTTAAATTGACAAATATCTGTTTTTGAAAGAAGAAAGGGAAAAAGGAACAACAAACTTCGCTTGGATGTTTAGAAGTTTGCCTTCGCAGATCGCCAGGCTTTGCTGACTTATGTATAAAAGACTATTTTTATTTTGGCATCATCAAACAGCTTATTCATGTCAAGGTTTTTAAGGTGATAAACTGCAAAGATGGAGGATTATCTACTGTGAAAGAGAGGTTTTTTTTTTTTTTTTCTGGCACGAGGAAAAGAACATCACTGCTCAGAAATGGTCCGGGTCTAACACCGGATTACTCCTTCTGTGAATTTGCAAATCAGTAGAACTGGTCAGCCATTGGAAAGGGGAGATAACTGAGACTGCCAAGCACACCTAAGAAAAACTGGCATGAAAAAGAAACCCAAATAAAAATAAAACAGCATATAATTCATTTTTTCTTTCTAAATGAGACCATCTATTTGCTAACATCCGAAAGCAATTAAAGTAATATAGTACAATCTCCTCAAATTTAAATGGGAATCTCATCTTCCCACCGTATTGCAGTTCTTGGGATGAGGTCCCACTGTCCAATGAAAGCATGTATGTAAACCACTGGACAGTGCTCAGCACAGACCGAAGGCTCTCGATAAATACTAACTTCTGAAAAATGAGGCTCATTAGCTCGCTTGGGTTGTGCCTTTTCCAAATTCATAAATTGAGTTCATAACCCCCAGTGTCCCGGAATGTGACTGTACTGCATTTGGAGATAAGGCATTTAAAGAGGCAGTTAGGCTCAAATGAGGTCCTATGGGTGGGCCCTAATCCAACATGTCTGGCTTCCCTAGAAGAAGAGGAGATTAGGACGCAGACACACAGGGAGGACCATGTGAGGACAGAGGGAGAAGACAGCCACCTGCAAGTCAAGAAGAGAAGCCTCAGAACAAACCAACCCTGCAAACGCCTTGACCTGGACTCCCAGCCTTCAGATCATAAGGAAATAAATTTCTCTTGTTTAAACCACTCAGTATGGTACTTTCTAATGGCAGCTCTAAGAGATGATTCCAGTCTCTCACGCACATTTCATCACTTCTGTATCCATAGGGCATGTGTCTGTGTGTGTAGTGACGAGATGAGATTGAAGAAAATGTCTTTATCTTTCTAGCTCAGTACTCTTCAAAATGAAAGTGCACAAAAAAGTGCAAGGGCCGGGCATGGAGGCTCACGCCTGTAATCCCAGCACTTTGGGAGGCTGAGGCGGGTAGATCATGAGGTCAGGAGTTCAAGACCAGCCTGGCTAAGATGGTGAAACCCTGTCTCTACTAAAAATACAAAAATTAGCTGGGCATGGTGATGTGTGCCTGTAATCCTAGCTAATCGGGAGGCTAAGGCAGGAGAATCGCTTGAACAGGGCCGGGAGGCGGAGGTTGCAGTGAGCCAAGACCGCACCACTGCACTCCAGCCTGGGCTACAGAGGGAGACTCTGTTTTAAAAAAAAAAAAAGTGCAAGGTGATTGTGGCTGCTCTGAAAAGCAGCTAGGCTCCCACAGATTATCCCTAACACTGCCTCTCAGCTGCCCCAGCCAGCTTTCTGCTGAGAGTGTGAGCTGGGGCTGAGGCCCTGTAAGACTGACAGATACCACTTCAGGGAACCATGCCTGAATTACTGCTGTACGAATTACTGCTGTAATCAGCATTGTTACTGTGGAAAGTGTGTTTATTTCCTTTTAGAATGTTGTGAAGGTAAGAAGAAGTTGAGAATCACTACTTTGTTGAGAGTTCCTTGCTGCACTTCTATTTTGGGCCTTTGGGGTGGATAGAAGGACATACCTAAAAATGGAGAAACTCACCAAGCCTTCTGCAAAAAAAAACGATGAGATTGGAACCTAGCCATGGTATCCTTGGAGAAAAGTGTGAATGTGGCTCTTTTACTAACATAACAGCCAAGTTTGGTTTCCTTAAATACACAATTGGGTGGCCTTTTATATTAACTTTGTTTTCTTTTCAAAAATCTTTATGGTTTCTTACATGTAGGGTAAGAATCTCAGAGAATCTCCGAATAGCCATTGAAAGCCAGGTTCTGGGGCCACATAAGCTGGGTTTGAATCCCACATGCTCTTAACTAACTTCTCTGTGCTTCCAATTTCCCTCTCTCTAAAATGGGAATGATAATAATATTTCCATCATCAGGTTGATATGAAGATTAAAAGAGTTAACATGCATAAAATCCTTAGAATAGTGCCTGGTATGGGAGTTCATTAACATTACTTATCAGAATATCTCCAACTGTGCCTAACAGTTTGCTTTAGGAAGAAAACAGGACTCCCTAGGCAAAGTATGAAACATCTTACAAGATGGAAACAAGCTTGAAGCAACAAGTAAACATCACTCTTCGATCCTTCCATATTTTGTGTTTTGGGAGTATATAATAAAACACTTATAAAATGGTTACATTTGGAGTAGAATGTAGGGCTTAGAAGTATCACTGAGTGGTACGATTAGTTCTAATAGTTATGTGGAGATAAAATCAGGTTAAAGTGAATGTCAAGGTAAATCTTCAAAAAGAAAAAAGAAAGCCTAAGAATTCTTAAAAATATTTGCTCAATATCTTTTATGTAAAACAAAGACAATAGCATCTTCTTATGGGATTTTTAAGAGTTAATATGCTCTTTAAAGCAATGGTTTCAAATAATGGGGTTTCCTTTAAATATAATTAAAATATCACTATATAGTTATGGGAATGGATGCCTCTGATAATTTCAGACCACATTCAGAATCTGTCGATGAAAATTATTAGACAAGCCAAGACTGGGGATAATACCATTGGAAGCTCATGTTCTAGGAAATTGATTCTTAAGGCTTGAATTTTTATAATGCCTAATAAGTGGTTTTTGATTTTGGTAGAAAGCTATCATAGGTATACTTAATATCAGCATTTGTCTGATTAGAGATTTTATGACATAGGTAATTTATTCCCTTATTTTTTTTTACTTTGGGTCCTTTGGATGCACAAATAACTTTAAAAGAACAAAAAGTGATGAATTTCGAACATCAAATCCTCCTTACTCTTCATTGCTGTCTCTCAGGATGGCAGGGCAACTGGGTGGATTTCCTCTGATCCATGAATGGTCCAGTCTGACAATGCGGTGGATAGACATGAAGTATAGAGACTGTAGCTTGGTTCATTTGCTCACCATGTGTCATAATAATTATTAGACCAGATCAGTCCAGGGGCTCAACTAACGTGCCAATGGTGTGGTTTTCAAAAGCAACAAATATCAATTAAAAGGAAATTAGCATCTTACCTTTCAAGTCAAACATTAAGAAATTAAGTAATTTCCCAAGCCAAATCAAAATAGATTTGATCAATTATTTGTATGCTTTATTACTTGGTTCAATTATTTACATTATTATATCAGTAATGGGGGTTTTCTGGGAATTCACTAAATATAAAACAAGCAGAGAAACAAAAACACTCTTTAAAGCTAAGTATTCCCTCTGTGGAAAAAAACTATCAAGAATTAAAATTAATTTGGTCTCTAACTAATGAAAACCTTTCTGGAAGAGTCCTATCATTTTCTTTGTGGCACCAAGATTATTCATAATTAAAGGTTCTGACTTATTGCTAATAAAAGATACCAAAAATGATCTGAGTCACTGCTAAAATTAACCTTGAATTTTGATTGAAAGAAAAAAACTAATAAATTGCTTTCATCTCATTTCATTTAAACCTTGATGTGATGCTTTTAGAACTTACTGCATTAATTTGAAGATATATTTGTAGGATTTTCCACTAAGTTCTTGATATTTTAGGGGGAGACTTACATGATTATTGGGATAAAGCTCCTTGTGTTATTCTTTGAATGGGTGTTCAGCAGTAATGAAGGCAGGTGGAGAGGAGAGAGACGTCCTGAGTTTCCCAATGCTCCCCTCCCTGCAATCCCTATACCCACCATTTTTTCCCAGGTTACCCACAACCACTGCATTCTAACCTACACACATTGGGTTGGGCTTAGACTAGTGTTTTTCAACAACCTAAGATCTTTTTAGGGGATTGATCCTCCCAAGAAATAGAAAACATTTTCTTTATGTGTGCAAAGTGCTAAGCCGACACTTCCAAGTTCTTTCAGTGTCTAATCTCTTTAGTTACCTTAACCACAGACTAGGCTTGTCTGATCATGGTGCTGACTCTAGGCCGTTCTCAGCCCTTGTCTGGCTTATCTCTTCCAAAATGGCAGATGTCTACCTCTCCCTGTCCCCTCAATCTCTGCCTCTACATGCTGTTTTGATACGATCCATCTTTCTCTTGTTTCACATAGGCACTGGTCTTCATTACTCTGTACTCCGGGCATCAACCACTTGCTTAGTCCCAGTTCTCAGTCAGACCAACTCTGTTCTAAAACTAATATACACATACATATGTTAAAGGAAATGCTCAGTGACTTCTGTAAGATGTTGAAAATACTTTACATCCTTTACCACATTTTGAGGTTTAAGGGGACTCCCTCCACCCCAATTTCACTACCACTTGTGAGCTCATTTGGCCACACTCCCCCTGCCAAAAAGAACCTGCCCTATATCCCCTTTCCTTATTAGCTAATCTTACCAGTTGGAGAATATAGTGTTAAAATGGAAAGTGCTACCTCAACAAGCCGTGATCTCAGAGATCCTTTTATATTAATAGAAGAATCCAGGAGATCCAGGGCCTCAAAGGCAAACAAGTTACTACCTGATTTTTGAGTGAGTTAAGATTTGTAATACATCTTGTCTCTGTTCCAAATAGTGGTGGTGTTGGCGGGTGCATCTCAGGAAATAGAGGTAGTTGTGGGTGAAAGAAGTGAGGAGGAGTTGGCCTGTAGCTCAAAGCAAAAGGTAAATGAATGCACATCCCTAAAATGGTAGACTTGGGAAGCAAAGTACACTCCCATACATTCAATCTGCTGGGGTTTGGTTAGGAACATAGAAGAGACCAACTGAAGGGAGATCAACCAAGGCCAGGCAAGACCCAGCTAGTGCTTTGGGAGGCAGAGGCTGAAGATCTTTTCCAGGCCAAAGATATCCAATTGATAGCAACCTCATCAACTTGCCAAGAGCTTGTCCTGCTCTTGTCTTGCAAAGAGCTTGTCCTGCTCTTGTAGTGCCAAGAGCTTCTCTTGCTGTGAATGATGCCAGAGAAGGTAGGGGCCATAGTGAGTCAAGCACACTGCCAGTTACTCAGCTCACTAGATAGATGCTAGATCCCCCTTCATTTTTCCACTATTGAAAATTCATGCAAAGTGGCAGGTTTGTCTCCCGCTGTTAGGGTTTCACAGAATTCTTCCTCTGCATATGCCTGTGATGATCTCCTTCCTACTGCCTGCCTCTCTCCAGCACTGCAGATAAGTGGATCTAGCGTGTTGTCTCGTACAGTGTAAGAGCCAAGCATGCATGCCTAGGTTGGTGAAAGTCTGTTAGGAAGAAACAACACACTCAGTAAGGAATAGTTAAAAATGACTTTCAGCATGAAAAGGAATGAATCAATGGCATTTGCAGCAACCTGGATGCGACTGGAGACTATTATTCTAAGTGATGTAACTCAGGAGTGCTCTCATTCGTAAGTGGAAGCTAAGCTATGAAGATGCAAGGGCATAAGAATGATACAATGGACTTGGGAGACTCAGGGGAAAGGGTGGGAAGGAGGTGAGGAATAAAAGACTACAAATTGGGTTCAGTGTATACTGCTTGGGTGATGGGTGCACCAAAATCTCACAAATCACCCCTAAAGAACTTACTCATGTAACCAAATACCACCTGTTCCCCAAAGACCTATGGAAATAAAAAATTAAAAAAAATAAAACTATGGACTAAGAATAACTACATAATTACAGACTTAAATAGAAATTATCAATAATTCTTTCATAATAAAAAACGAATATGTCTCCCATAAAAATGGCTTTCAGGAAGAATATTGTTATGAAGAAAAGTTTAAGAAAAAGAGGCGCCAATAACACAGGGCCCTGGACCTTCATACATGATATCACTCAGCAATATTTTCTGGCTCTGTGTCACACATCTGTCTCTTGACTCTGATTTCTTTCTTGCCCTTACCAAAGGGCTTGCTGCAAACTGTTATTTCCCAGCCTCCCTTACAATTGGCTCGAGTTAGGTTCAAAAAATTAGATAGTAACTTGTTTGTCCTTCAGTGGGAGGCTTGGTGGGAGGAAGAGAGAAGTCAGGGTGCTTCTTCTGCTCTGCCTGAAGTGCCTCCATCTCTTTGTAGCTCCAGACCTGGGGCTTCAGGGGTCTCAGGACCCAGCGGTGGCTCTGGGTTCTGGGTACCTTTTCCCTGTGACTTCACACCACAGGTCTAGGTTGTATAGGCTTCCTGCTGCTAATCTGTTTCCTAGCTCTTCCCATCATCTTGGTAATAATTCCCTCTCTTAAATCACGTGACGTGGGTTCTGCTTTCCTCACAGGACCCTAGCTGTTATATCTCCATGATTTTACTGTAGGAAATTTCACTAGCAGACCATTTCTTTTTCGATGCAGGACATCCTCTCTGAGTTATGTAGTACTGGATTGGTTGTATATGGTTCACCCAATATAATATGCAGTTGTATTTAACATCACATAAGCAAAATATTTCACACAAATACTAGCTTAGATTTTGTTCTAAAAATCTGTTATTTTCTAAGAAGATCATTTATAATATGGGTGACATGTTAGTAATGATTACACCAAATAGCATAAATCACATTGGAAAAATATATCTTATTGAGGACCACCTGTCTACACCTTTTTTAGCCCACATGGCATTTTGTTTATTTAAGGAACACAAATTCATTTATATAAACCCCAAAACACAGATGGCAGATGCTAGGAAAAAACATTAGAATAGATGCAGCCTTTTAACAATATCTGAGATCTGAAGGCACAGTGAGAAGTGAGTTCTATATTACTGAGGTTTTTTTTTTTCCATACCAACGAAACATCTCCAAGTTCAAGAACAATCTAACCTAGGCTCTTTGCCTATCAGATTTACCACTTAAAGAATAATAGCTTGAGTACCCCTAAAAATCCCACAGAATGAGTTAATTATGACAGAAACTCCAAAAAAAAAAAAAAGAGGCAGAGCCAGTATTTCATTATTTATGGAGAGTTGTGCAACCATCTTTGCTGGTTTCCAATTAAGGAATAGGTTCACACGCATATACTTCCCGCTGCAATGATGTTTTCTCTCCCGCCTGGTTAACACCTCTCATCCTGCAGATCTCAAGTCAACTGGCACCTCTTCGTGGAGTCTAATCCGCTCTGGAACAACAGAGTGTGCCAGCACCAGGCCTAACCTCAGAAGCACACATCACACTGAAGTCTGCAGTTCTTTGCTAGATTATTGGATTAGCACCTTTCTTTCCCATGACACAGAAAGCCTCTTGAGGACAAGGACTATTTCCAGTGTTGCTTATGACTATTTTCCTTGTTAGTAACACATGATAAATACTCAGTGCAAACTAGTCAAATGAGTGAATGAATGAATGATGAACAGGCACAGAACTTCTCAGGCTTCAGAAGTGGTGATGGCACTGGAACCAGCCCTGATGTCTGCTGGGGGTGCTCCACGGCTTTTCTGAACGCTGCTTCCATTTACCCTAGCCTGAGACACACTCACCTGGCAAAGATTATCTGATTTTTACCAGCCCTCAGAAGGGACTGTTTTTTATTGTGTATTCTAATTGTAGTGTTACAATAAAACTGAAAGAGAATTTTGATAGGTCAGCAATTTGAAGGTACTCATATGAATGAACTATATGGGCTGACAATTATCTATGGTCAAGGAATGACAAGATTGGAGGAGAGTCCAAATCTGAGAGAACAGATGAGAAAGTGTCCCTTAACAGCACATGAAGGCAAATAACCTTTCAGCTCAGAAGTTACCTTTTCTGCACTTCCTATTTAAAAAGTCAAGTGTTTTGGGGTCAGCAGAGCCTAGACAACAATGGAAGAAAACTCATTTAGTTCCTACATGTTTGCCCCATGGTGTAAGACTAATGCAATCTATCTAGAGCTGATTTAAGCATTAACATTCTAATCAAACAAAATTAGCAAGTGAAAATGTGACAGTGGTTTTGCAGTGGTTCTGCATTTTCAGTACTAACCTAACATTACACACATATACAAACACATACATCGAAACACTTCTGGGGAAGGAATCATCTAATATACTTAAGTTCATATTTTCTAATTCTTAAACGGTTGATGTGTAATTGTAGTATAAAGGTGTCCTTTGATGAATACAATTACTTAGAAAACATTTGGAGAATAGCTGTCAAAGTAATTTGAAAATGATGTACTGGTTCTTCATTTTTCCTTTTCTTTGATTCGTTTATTGATTGATCCAGCTCTTTAGCTGAATTTAATTTCAAATGTATCCACTACATTTTTTTTTTTTTTTAATTGCAAGAGACTCTGGTTTACAGAGAAGAAAAGTTGAGTTAGCCTATTATATGGTTTGGTTGTGTCTTCATCTAAATCTCATCTTGAATTGTAATCTGAATTGTAATTCCTATGTGTTGGGGAAGGGACCTGGTGGGAGGTGACTGGATTATGAGGGTGGTTCCCCCATGTTGTTCTCCATGATAGTCAGCAAGTTCTTAGGAGATCTGATGGTTTTATAAGGGGCTTTTCCCCCTTCACACATTTTTTTCTCTCTTGTTGCTTTGTGAAGAGAGTACCTGCTTCTCCTTATGCCATGATTGTAAGTTTCCTGATGTTTCCCCAGCCATGCAGAACTATGAGTCAATTAAACCTCTTTCGTTGTAAATTACTGAGTCTCTGGTAGTATCTTTAAAATAGCAGTGTGAAAACGGACTAATACAACCTATTAACTAAGTATCACTTTCCTTGAAGATTTAGGTGATTAGAATTATTAAGACATTTTATGGAAAACACAGGATAGTAGAAAAGCATAGAGAAATTGCTATAATAGACAGTTAGGAATGTTATATTACATTCTTGCTAGCAATTAGTCGGTTTATAAGATGGATTCTAAAACCATGTGTGGGAGCATTTGACTGAAGTTAATTAACATGACTCAGATCATACAGTTTGGGGAAGAAAAAAGCATTTCCCCTCCTGAGGGATGATTTTTTTACTGCTTTTATCTTTTAATGCCAGAGGGAAAAATATCAAGGAAGTTTGCTTTAATCTCCTTAGCTCTTCACTATGATGTATCATATAATGGTACTCTGGCTCACTGGGACCAACCCTATACTCTTGGAGTGAGGATTCCCACTGAGGACAAAGGCTGTTTTAACTTCACACTACTGACCACTCCCCCTAGTGATTTGCATTAACCAGGTGCCTGAATGGAGATAACAGGGTGGCATCAGACCACGGCAAGGGGTTGATTTCCCACTTGGGTGAACTGGTTGACCATGGCCACAAACCTGCAGCCTCAGCCCCACTTAGCCTGGTGTTGCTACTGAGCCGAGAGGTGACACAAAAGAGCATGCTGAGGGTAGGAACAAAACCACAGTAACTGCAGAGAAAAGGATAAATGTTAATCATTTAACTGAACATATACTCATTTGTCAAGCTTCAATGACATTATCTTGCATAAAGAAAGATGTCTATTGAATGAAATAAGCGTAGGAAAGATGTTAGAGGGTACTGAACAATTGTCTTTATTGCTACAGAATCAGAAGCAATGGAATAAAATTATAGGCAGGAGAGAGTTTATAATAAGTAAATAAGTTTATAATAAGTAAATAAGCATTTGGAATCTCTTTCACCCACTCAGGACGGATGGCTACATGCCACCTTCTTGATGTCCTCTTAACTACCGAAGAATTTGTCCTCTTAACTACTGAAGGATTCATCTGCTTATTTTCCTAAGTTCCTCCTAGGGCTAGACTCTGTGTTCTGCCCTTGGAAGACTGAAAGCCATCTCTAAGTTTATTAGTTCTATATCAAATATGCAAAACCGAAAGTAACCTAAATTTTTCAAAAGTTAACTGTCCTGAGAAATTGCTTTACCTCAGATTTTTGAGTCACTTATTCTTTAAGTTTCCTTAGCCCCTGAAATGATATGTCCCAGGGTTCTGCTCTGTATTTTCCAAATGGAAAATATTTTTAAATTCTTATAAGTTTAGGAGATATAAGCACAGGTTTCTTACATGCATAGATTGTACAGTGGTGGAGTCTGGGCCTTTAGTGTAACCATCACCCAAATAGTGACCATTGTATGCAATAGGTAATTTTCAACACTCAGTCCCCCTCCCACCCTGCCACCTTTTATAGTCTCCAGTGTTTATTATTTCACTTGATGTGTCCATGTGTGCCCATTGTTTAGCACTCATTTATAAGTGAGAACAAGTGGTATTTAACTTTCTGTTTCTGAGATATTTCACTTAGGATAATGGCCCCCAGCTCCACCCACGTTGCTGCAAAAGACATGATTTCATTCTTTTTTTTATGACTGAGTAGTATTCCATCATCTATATGTACACTACATTTTCTTTATCCAATCATCTGTTGATGAACACTTAGGTTGATTCCGTATCTTTGCTATTGTGACTGGTGCTGCGACAAACATACGAGTGCAAGTATCTTTTTGATATAATTATTTCTTTCTCTGGTTATATACCCGGTAGTTTTTGGATTGCTGAATTGAATGGTAGTTCTATTTCTAGTTCTTTGACAAATTTCCATACTGTTTTTAAATGGATTTTCACCATTAAAATAGTGATGCTTAAAGGATGATGGTGTGGTATCTGATATTTCAATCAGTGTGAAACATACTCTAATCTTTTATGGCATCTCTAAACTAGTAAGATGGGAAAAAATGGCCGAAGAGAGTCCATGACTTGGATAACATTGTTCCATCTGAGGCCTTGTGGTTGGAGCTTTTTATCATCATCACCATTGGATTGTCCTGAGGAAGGGAAATCACTTCTAACATTACTGCTATAAGGAACATTTCATCTTTTGCCTTTAATATTAGGTAAATATTGATATTTGGGTTTTCTCTTAATATATAAAAGTTATAGACAGTTGTTTATCATTCAAAGTAACTAGGTATTTTTATCTTAATAAAGGAAATGGTCAAATGTGGAAAAGATAAAGACTTCAAGAATTAAGAGATCAAGTATTTCTTATTTTCCTAAAAACATATTATCTAAAACCATTTCTCATTTCATGATAAGTTAGAACTATGTTCATAGGATTCCACTTGAGGGACAAAAATAAAAGGCCCCATAGGGATTTCAGAAGCTCTGATACTAAGCTGCCAAAACAGGATTTTTGATGTTAAGTGGTGTGAACAGATCTTATTTTAATTGACACGTTTGAAGATGAGTAATAGGATGTGTGAAAGATCAAACTGAATGTACTTCAATGAACATTAAGCAATATTTTTACTAGTAAGTAAAATAATAAAACTACTTCACACAAGAAGGTGTCAGTCACACTTAATGATTTTTAAAGCAAAAGGTATGTGACTTATCTCTCTAGTGCCACAGCATTGTGTTCAAATAAAGGGAAAGTCTCGGAATTATCTGTAAGAAACAAGTGAAGGAGTCTTTTGAGATGATGAGAAATACAAGATTAGGAATTTTCCAAAAGGTCTATAAATCACTAAAGGGATGAGATACTTCTGCCTAAGATAGTGTCACGAGGGGCAGATTTACCTCCTGCCTGAAACAACCAAAAACACCAGACAAAACATGTGATATAACTGTTTGCAAAGCACTGGACATGTGGACAATGAAGGGACAGTGATCACTGAGAGATGGGAAACAAATAAGATAAGCCCCCAAATTGCCCCTGCTCACTTCATAAAGTTGCAGTGCTGTGGGGCAGGCAAAGCCCAGCAGACTCTTTGAATTTAGGAGACAAGGAGGAGAGAGTGCAGGGAGATAAAGGCAGCTGGAATTCTCAGGACAGAGTACCAAAGAGAAGAGAGCTGCCTAAGAGGTCCACAGAGGCTCCAACCAGCAAATGCATGTGAAGAAATTACTCCAGGTTCGGGGGGAAAGAACATCAGAAAAGATTAGAGAACAGGACTTGGTGTCCTTGCAGAGCTAGGAAGAGTACCTATTCCTACCAGGCTGGCTGGAGAAACTCGGAGTTTATGCGGCAGTGGGTAGAGTGCTCAAGGACTTCTTGTTTTAGTAAGTGGGGAGTTACTATCCTTATATTGGGCATGCTCTGGACTTGTCTAACAAATCATAAAAGCAAGACCCAAAAAGGTCAAGCTCTTTCCAAGGGACTTAACTGCCTCAGAACAAAACATAAGAATATTTACAGGAATACAAAAATATCCAGTACCCGACAAGGTAAAACGAGCAATGTCTGCCCATCAATCAAAAAGTTAGGCAGAGACATGAAAGATACAAAAGACATCCAAATTGAACATCTAGAGAGAAAACTAATATGTGTACAATAATAAATACACTGGATAACGTTAATGCTAGATTAGACATGGCAGAAGAAAAGATTAGTGAACTTGAAGACATAGAAACAGAAGCTTTCCAAAATAAAACACATAGAAAAAAGAACAATTCCTCAAAAATAAACAAAAATACATTGGTGAGCTGTGAGATGATGTTAAGCAGACTAATATATGTGTAATTGACGTTTCTGAAAGGGACATAAGAAGAAATAATGGCTGAAATTTGATGAAAACTATATAGCTACCAAACTAAGAAGCTCAGTGAACTCCAAACATGTGAAATATGAGCAAAATTGCACAAAGGCACATCATAATCAAACTGTATAAAGCCAGCGGTAAAGATAAAATTCTTAAAGGCAGCCAGAGAAAGAAGGTGTCCTTTATAGAGGAACACATTAAAATGGTAGTAGATTTCTCACAGGAACAATGCAAGTGAGAAGACCCATCTTTAAATCTGGAAATCTATACCCAAGAAAATGTCTGTTAAAAATGAAGATGAAATGAAGATGTTTCACCCTGAAAGAATCCCTTTAACATTTTTCTTTTCTTTTCTTCTTCTTTTTTTTTGAGACGGAGTCTCTCTCTGCCACCCAGGCTGGAGTGCAGCGGCACGATCTCAGCTCACTGCAAGCTCCTTCTCCCAGTTCACACCATTCTCCTGCCTCAGTCTCCCCAGTAGCTGGGACTACAGGTGTCTGCCACCACGCCTGGCTAATTTTTTGTGTTTTTAGTAGAGACGGGGTTTCACCGTGTTCACGAGGATGGTCTCGATCTCCTGACCTCGTGATCCACCCGCCTCGGCCTCCCAAAGTGCTGGGATTACAGGCGTCAGCCACCGTGCCTGACCTATTTTTTCTTTTCTTTTAGACAAGGTCTCACCCTGTCACCCAGGCTGGATGGAGTGCAGTTGTGCAATCTCAGCTCACTGCCACCTCTCCCTCCTGGGCTCAAGTGATCCTCCGACCTCAGCCTCCTGAATAGCTGGGACTATAGGTGCACACAACCATACCTGGCTAAGTTTTGTATTTTTTGTAGAGATGGGGTCTTACTGTGTTGCCAAGGGTGGTCTCAAACTCCTGGGTTCAAGTAGTCCACTTGCTTTGGCCTCCCAAAGTGCTGGGATTACAGGCATGAGCCACCACACTCTGCCAACATTTCTTATTTACTCATTTCTTTTCCAGGATTTGAAACTGCAGTAGGCAAAATAATGGTCCCCCAAGACATTCATTTCCTAACCCCCAGGACCTGTGAATATTTACTTTACATGGCAACAGGGACTTTTCTGAGGGGATTAAGTTAATCTCGAAATGTGGAGATTATCCTGGAGGCAATGAAATTATTACAGTTCTTTTAAGAGAAAGAGAACAGGAGAGTCAGAGCCAGAGACTGCTTTGAAGATGCTTTACTGCTGAGTTTGGAGATGGAGGAAGGAGCCAGGAGCCAAGGAATGCTGCTGGCCCCTGGAAGCCTGCAAGGGAAAAGGCAAGGGAAAAGATCTTCCCCTAGAACCTCTAAAGCAACACAGCCCTGCAGACACCTTAACTGACAGTCCAGTGAAACCTGTTTTGAGTTTCTGACCTCTGGAATTGTGGAATAACATACTTGTGTTGTTTTAAGCCACTAAGCTTGTGGTAATTTGTTATAGCAGCACTAGGAAATTAATACACTTACATTCAGGGATGACACATTCTAATTGACTGATTAACCAGGTAGATTTTACATGTATCTTAGATATTTTTAAAATCTTTAGACATTTGTTAATATCCACACTGCTAATTCCTTTCTATTTACTATAAATTAATCTTGAAAAAAACTTACATTTTCTGCTTCAAGATTATTTTAGACATCACTTACTAAATAATTTAAAACCATTGATGATTAAAAGCTATTGTCATTGTAGCAACTCACTCAAATTCATAGTTCATAGAAATTAAAGGAATTTCTATCTTAGTCATTCATCTCTCCTGCATATTAAATTATGTGGAGCCCAGTATGGGAATCCTAAAGCGTGTATTTGATAAAGGTACCTTGTTCAGTGGAGTCATTTTTACATTCTTCCCTATTCCATACTTTTTTTTTTTTTTGAGATGGAGTTTCACTCTTGTCGCCCAGGCTGGAGTGTAATGGCGCAATCTCGGTTCACTGCAACCTCCGCCTCCCAGGTTCAAGCATTCTCGTTCCTCAGCCTCCTGAATAGCTGGGATTGCAGGTGCCCGCTACCATGCCCAGCTACTTTTTGTATTTTTAGTAGAGACAGGGTTTCACTATGTTGGCCAGGCTGGTCTCAAACTCCTGACCTCAGATGATCTGCCTGCCTCGGCCTCTCAAAGTGCTAGGATTACAGGCATAAGCCATCCCTCTGGGCCTTATTCCATACTTTTAAAATCAACAACTACAATAAGGAAGCAGGGGTTATGTATGCCTGTAATCCCAAAGTGCTGGGATTACAGGTGTGAGCCAGTGCACTCGGCCTTAGTCCATACTTTTAAAAACAACAACTATAATAAGGAAGCAGCGGTTATGTATACATGATAAGGAGGTAGAAGAAGCAGGACTTTGGGGACAGTCTCATATGATAGCTGGGACTTCAATACTATTGTGAAGAGAGATAGCAAACTAGGAGAAGCAAAAAAAAAAAAAAGGAGGGCTGTATGAACAAGAAGTCTTCTGGCTAAGTCAAATACTCAAGATTGGCCAAGAAAACGAATGAAGATTCATTAAAGGCAATGAAGACAGTTCACAATTTGAGAAACAGAAGGCCTTAGAGAGTTTAATTATTAATCGGTTATTTTACACCCTCTCTTTTTACACTAAGGCTTGGAATGAAGTGTGCCTTTTACACTTAACAGCACATTTCAATTCAGACAAGCTTCTTTTCAAGAGGTCAAGAGCTGCACAGGACCAGTAGTTAATACATTGGAAAGTGAGGTCTAGCATCTCTCCCTTCACAGACCTCAGGAAAATCCTCCCCTGAGTATTACTTTATCTCCAGTATCTTTACAAAAAAAAAAAAAAAAAGGCTTTGTGGCAAGTTTTCTGGTATTTGAGAATCTGGAGTTATAAACAGGATGCTTGTTGCAGCATTATTCCTCTCACCTGGACTGCCTCCAGGCATTGGGAGGAATTTCTCACTGACAAGTTCTCAGGAGCTGATGAGTAGCCACCGGGTAAAGCCCCAAGTGAGCACCGTTCTCCCGTTTGACTTTAGTCTGTGGTGTCAGATTTTTCCCAAGCAAGTCCTGTGCTTTGACATTTGATGCATTTCTGAAGTGGACTGCCTGTAATATCTCAAGGAAGGCTTCTAGTTATCTTATTCTTAGACCTTAAACCTTCCCCTTTCAAGCATGAAACCAAAAAAGCAAAGTGTGATGTTGGGTCACTTTTCTTCTTCTACCTACCAAAAGTCTGTGTCCAACCTAGTTGAAAGATTTCTTTCAAGCACAGATGAAATTTCAGCACCACATTATATTCTCATTCAATGAACACAACTCCTCTTGTCACTATTAAATTAGTAGCCAGTAGGCTAACTTCTACATCCTTATAATTGCCTCAGCATTTTTTTTGAAAGAGGCAGAAATATTTCTGCTCAACATTTTAAGACTCCATTTCAGTGAGAGGAATCTTTAAACAGTTGTACCTGACCTTGTCTTTAGGTCCTTTTGTTTACCTAAAACGTCTACACTCTCTTTCACACAGTTTTTCTCCAAACCTATTAGAATTTCTTGTGGTCTAGACCAGAGCTCTTAATCAGAAACACAACTGGGGCCGGGCGTGGTGGCACATGTCTGTAATCCCAGCACTTTGGAAGGCCGAGTTGGGCAGATTTCTTGAGGTCAGGAGTTCGAGACCAGCCTGACCAACATGAGGAAACCACATCTCCACTAAAAATACAAAAATTAGCCGGACATGGTGTCACGTGCCTATAATCCCAGCTACTTGGGAGGCTGAGGCAGGAGAATCGCTTGAACCCAGGAGGTGGAGGTTGCAGGGAGCTGAGATTTGTACCACTACACTCCAGTCTGGGTGAGAGAGTGAGACTCTGTCTCAAAAAAAAAAAAAAAAGAAAAATGGGAGTCACAAGCATAATTGAAAAATTTCCACTAGTTACACTGAAGAAAGAAAAAAGAAAAAAAGCAGTGAAATTAACGTTAATAATATATTTTATGTAACCCAATACATCTAAATGTATTATCATTTCAACATGTAATCAATATACAATTATTAATGGGTTATTTTACACCCTCTCTTTTTACACTAAGGCTTGGAATGAAGTGTGCCTTTTACACTTACAGCACATTTCAATTCAGATAAGCTTCTTTTCAAGAGCTGAATAGCTGGACATGACCAGTAGTTAATATTAATACATTGGAAAGTGAGGTCTAGCATCTCTCCCTTCACAGACCTCAGGAAAACCCTCCCCTGAGTATTACTTTATCTCCAGTATCTTTAACTCTCTACTGGATTCTTTTTCTCTGACTTGAAACATGCACAGCACTCCCCTGAAAACTCTTTGCTTGAATTGTAACCACTTTATGTTTCATTTCTCAATTTCCTATCCCTGATCAGCTCTTTAAATAAAACGCACGACTTTTTCATTGCATTTGCTGTTGCTGACGCCTCGCTGCTTCCCTGCCTTAGGTGCCTTTTCTTACCCCCGCTGGGTCTGTTCTTGTGTCTCCTTTGCTGATTCATTGTACTCTGACCCCTAAGAGGAGGAGGTTGGGGAAGCCAATGGTTCCTGTACTTTATAGAGTGCTTCCCCTGGAGGGCTTCTTACAACTTAAATTGCTTTAGCCAGGCATGGTGGCCTGTACCTATAGTCCCAGCTACTGGGGGTTGGGGAAGAGGGGGTTGGTGGGGGGAGCCCGGGAGTTCGAGGCTGCAGTGACCTATGATTGTGCCACTGCACTCCAGCCTGAAAGTTCGAGGCTGCAGTGACCTATGATTGTGCCACTGCACTCCAGCCTGGGTGACAGAGCGGAGACCCCCATCTCTAAAAAAATAATAAAATAAAGAAACAAAAACTTGAAACCTAAATTGCAGTGCCCCGCCTCCAGAGTTTCTGATTCTAGACATCTGGGTGAAGGCGAAGAATCTGCATTCCCAGTGAGTTCCCAGGTGAAGACGAAGCTGCTAGTCTGGGGACCACACTTTGAGAACCACTGTGAAGTTCAGTCCTCGGCGCCGCTAGCCTTGCTCCCTGCAGGTGCCTGCTCCCCAGCCAGGCTCCCTCTTGCAGCTGTGGGGACCCTGATTCTGTGCAGTGTCCAGGTGGCCTGGGCCTTGGGGTTGACTGGCCCTCATGGTGTCACAGCTGACCTTGTATTAGTGAATCCTGGCACATGGGAAACGAACTACTTCTGGACAGTGACTGGTTCTGACAAATGAGACCTGGGGTTAGGGGGAGTCCAGGAGTTTTTCTTTCTCTGGAAAAGGGACACGAGGCAGGCTTGTTCTCTTCCTGCTTTTGGACACTGTGGCCTGGGGGCATCACCCAGAACTATGGGTTGCCCTGGGCCGCTGGGGGAACAGGTCGCAGAGGCCAGGCTGCGCACTAACCTCAGACACAGAGAGGGAAGACGGAAGGGCTCCAGAGCCGTGAGGAGTTCACTGAGCAAGGAAGGAGGCATCCTGAGGCCTCTCTCCTGCAGTACGAGTGACAGGGAGTACACACCTCCTTTGGACCATTTGGAGCTGGGTTTTCTGGTACTTACTGCAGGAAACCTCCAACACTTCAAAAGCTCCCACCTTTTCCTCCTCCAATTGCTATGCCCGGTTGGCTTTTTTCTGAAGCCTTTTTTCAATCCCATTTCTTTCTGTATTGAATTCTCTCCTTCCTCCCTGTCTTTCTTCCTCTGTCAAAGACGAGAGCAGGCCAGTCCCTGACATTTTCAGGACTTAGCGCAGGAATACAAATGAAGGCTCCTGGCCTTCTGCCTCACCCATTTCTCTTCCCACACCTGGATCCACACCATACTATAAGTAGCATACACAAGGGCACCTGAGAGTGTGTCCAGGTTTTGTCCATCAGTCCCTCCTCCCAGCAAAACCTCACTTCTTGGCCATCCTTCATCCAAGGAGAGCACACACTGATGTCTGGTCAGCAATGGGAGGGCAGACCTGGAGAACAGCTTTGCAGGCCTTGGAAGGGGGCTCAGGGACATCTGACTGGTAATTCTACCATCCTAGGTACCTGGAGCATGTCCCACAAGTGGGGCAAGGGGAAGCATGAACTTGGGGGTCTGCACACTCATCATGCTGCTGCGAGGGGCATGGACAGAGGAAAGCCACAGTGGGGTCTTCTGACACAGGGCACAGGGCAGTGGCTTGGACTGCTCAGGTTTCAGAGAGAACTGGATGCAGGATGCCAACGCGATGGACCAGATTCTTTGACTCAGAGTCACATACAGTAAAGGATCCCTTTGTCGTGTATTAACAGGTCATGGGCAACACTTTGATCCTTCCTTGGTACAAGATAGTACAAGATATTACCTTAGGATATTGATTCTCAAAAATATCTGGGAACTTTTGTTTGAGATTAAAAAACATACAGGATGCACAATCAGGCAGTTACATCTTAGTGGTGAGAATTTTTGTTTGCTACCACTTATAATATCTGCAGTCCTTCTTTTTTGGATTCATTTGCTGAAATAAATTCCCTAGTTATTCTTTCAGAAAGGACGTCATCGGGTAAACTTTGCCCAATCACTCATCGTTTTTTCACATTAAATTTGAGTTTGAACTGGTACTGGTAACAAACTAGTATTCATTTTCCCTGAGCACTTGGGAGAATTGATCCAATGACTGGTGGCGTGTAGAATGAATCGCGATGAAACGTCTCGTCCTACCTGCTCCTCATTCCCTTGTAAGTAATCTGTGTTCACTTCTCCCTGCAGCCTGGAACCTTTATATATTCATATATTTATTTATATGTAAATATTCTGAACAGATACCAAACTGTGTATTTCAGGGAAATTTTCTTTTAATTTGGTCAGGATTTTCCCTCTTTGGTTTTTTGTTCTTTTCTTCTGAAATTCCTATTTGATAGACATTTGAGGTTTGGCTCTATCCATCATTCCTACCTCACTCTTCCCATTCTTTCAATCCCTTTGCTTGTTTTCATGATATTTTTGGGAATCCTTCCAGGACATTTATTCTTTAGTTGTATGCATTTTGCTTTGGACTGACAGCGTGTATCTCCCAGGAATTTTTAAAAGAGTGGCTTAGTCATATTTTATTGAATATTTGAGGACAAAGGGATTATATTTTTTGGTTGTTATGCTTATCTGAAAATTGTCTTTGCTTTTTTTTCTGTTGACAAGATCTCCTTGGGGTGAGTTAGTTCTTCAGTTTGTTGATTTGATGATTCTTGTAGGTGCTGGTGTTCTCTCAAAGTTTGGTGATTCTCAGTTATCTATTCATACTCACGTTGAAGGACTGACTGAAGACTGAAAATTTCCTCAATCCAAATGAGAAATGCTGTTTTCGATTCATGTGCATCTTGATCTCTTCTGTCTGCTTTCTATAATTGTGGGGAGAGCAGGATGGGGGAGACTGCTTTGTTTTGGGGGTGCCAGAGGGGATTTTTCCTTAACTGGAGCGTAGCTTTCTTGGCTTCTCTTGTTACAGTCCTCACTTCAGAACACCCACTCAGAGGCTTCACCGGAAGCTGGGCCAGTTCCAGCTTCAAAGGCTCCATTTCATTGCCCTCCTTGCCCCCAGAGTTCTTCTCTGCTTCTCATAAATATAAACCAGCAGAAGAGCTTTTCCTTTGTTGAGAGCACAGCTCCTGGGCCTTGTGAGCCTGAAGGAAAGTGTGCAGCTCCCCGGACTCAAATGTGCATGAGGATGAGGTGCCGAGGCTACCCTGCTCTTCCAAGACCACCTCCTAATTACTGACACACTTGTCCCAGGTCCCTTTCCTGTCCAGTTTGCCTCGGAGCTTCTCTCCCAGGCTGTGGTTTGTTGTTATTCTTAACCTTTGACGGTCCATTCTCTTCTGTGTACTTTGGGCTGTGTTTTCTTTTTTTTTTTTTAAATGCAATTTTATACTTAATTGGATTACATTTGCCTTATGGTTCTCTGCTTCATATTTTCAGTGTGATTTATGGACTGATTCTTTGTTTCCATTGCAAGTACCTTGATATATGCCCTTGTCCCTCACCAAGGCTGTAGGTGTATCTTCTATGGGACCTCTAGTGTAAGCCCCTTCGGCTCACCTCCAAAACCTAGGCTATCTGCTGTGACAGCCACTGGCCACATGTGACCAATGAGCCCTTGATTTCGAAGACTTTGTACAAAGAAAAGGAATGTAAAGACCTTAATAATAGTGTTAATACCAATTAAAGTTTGAAATTTTAATATTTTGGATGCATTGGCTGAAACATAGCGTTAAAGTTAATTTCATTTCTTTCTATTTCTATAATGTTGCTACTGGAAAATTTAAAATTGTATACATGGCTTGGGTTATATTTCTATTGCTCTACACTGCCGCAGGCGTCATTCCTAAGATAAAATTAGGAGGAGTGGGTTAAGATGATGAGCTGGATATGTACACACACTCCCTATTTATTCTCAAATCTCAGCATAAAACACAAAAGTGCAAGATAATTTATACTCTTTAAAAAAGTGGCAGTGCAGACAGAAGAATACCAAAGGCAAATTTCTTTGGCAGAATTTATGTGATTTAGGGATCTATTTATCATTAGTGGAAAGGCAGAAAAAGGCCCAGGAAAAAAATTCAATGTTTCCAGCTTGGGAAAATGGGCCAATAGTTGTCATGTTAATGATGTCAGCTGGGAAGCTGTAGAAGGAGAAAAAAGTCTGAGTGAATACGGCAGTGGTGGTGGGAAGATAATGAGTTTGGTTTTGCATTTGCAGTGTTTGAGATGTCCCTGGATTGTCCACATGTTCAATAAATAGATGACAGGGTGAGCAATGCTGGGAAAAGGGCATAAGGCTGGAGGTAAGAGATGGGAATCGTCGCTGGGAGTTGTCGCTGTAGTGGATGAAATCCCAAGGAGCACACAGTGTGAGAGGAGACCTCAGTGCTGGAGCATTGGGAAGTCCACTACTGAAGAGTGGGCTGATGAGGAAGAGCCTTGAAGGAAAAGGGGGTATCAGCAAGAAGAACCTTGATAAACTTCTATACAGGAAGGCCTAATGTAGCAATGTTACAAGGTAGCCACTTAGTGTTTCAGGAGTTACTAGAATATCAGGTGCGCTTTAACCAGCGAAGCATGTTATCAGTCAAGGGTTTTTAAGAGGTGGCGCAAAAACAGGAGAAGGAGAAAGTGCAAACTGTGGACAAAGAGAGTTTGCCCTGGGAACAAGGGTCTCACGTTGGTTTTGATTGGGATGAACAAATCTTGCTCTTACTCTTGCATGCTTGTGAAATATTCTACTAAGTTGTAGAGTTTCTGCCGAGAGATCTGCTGTTAGTCTGATGGGCTTCCCTTTGTGGGTAACCCGACCTTTCTCTCTGGCTGCCCTTAAGATTTTTTCCTTCATTTCAACTTTGGTGAATCTGGCAATTATGTGTCTTGGAGTTGCTCTTCTCGAGGAGTATCTTTGTGGTGTTCTCTGTATTTCCTGGATTTGAATGTTGGCCTGCCCTACTAGGTTGGGGAAGTTCTCCTGGATGATATCCTGAAGTGTTTTCCAACTTGGTTCCATTTTCCGCCTCACTTTCAGGCACCCCAATCAGATGTAGATTTCATTTTTTTACATAATCCCGTACTTCTTGCAGGCTTTGTTCATTTCTTTTTCTTCTTTTTTCTTTTGGTTTCTCTTCTCGCTTCATTTCATTCATTTGATCCTCAATCGCTGATACTCTTTCTTCCAGTTGATCGAGTTGGTTACTGAAGCTTGTGCATTTGTCACGTATTTCTCGTGTCATGGTTTTATCTCTTTCATTTCGTTTATGACCTTCTCTGCATTAATTACTCTAGCTATCAATTCTTCCACTTTTTTTTCAAGATTTTTAGTTTCTTTGCGCTGGGTACGTAATTCCTCCTTTAGCTCTGAGAAGTTTGATGGACTGAAGCCTTCTTCTCTCATCTCGTCAAAGTCATTCTCCGTCCAGCTTTGATCCGTTGCTGGCGATGAGCTGCGCTCCTTTGCCGGGGGAGATGCGCTCTTATTTTTGGAATTTCCAGCTTTTCTGCCCTGCTTTTTCCCCATCTTTGTGGTTTTATCTGCCTCTGTATGCAACGGCAGCAAAAGCCAAAATTGACAAATGGGATCTAATTAAACTAAAGAGCTTCTGCACAGCAGAAGAAACTACCATCAGAGTGAACAGGCAACCTACAGAATGGGAGAAAATTTTTGCAATCTACTCATCTGACAAAGGGCTAATATCCAGAACCTACAAAGAACTCAAACAAATTTACAAGAAAAAAACAAACAACCCCATCAAAAAGTGGGCAAAGGATATGAACAGACATTTCTCAAAAGAAGACATTCATACAGCCAACAGACACATGAAAAAATGCTCATCATCACTGGCCATCAGAGAAATGCAAATCAAAACCACAATGAGATACCATCTCACACCAGTTAGAATGGCAATCATTACAAAGTCAGGGAACAACAGGTGCTGGAGAGGATGTGAAGAAATAGGAACACTTTTACACTGCTGGTGGGATTGTAAACTAGTTCAACCATTATGGAAAACAGTATGGCGATTCCTCAAGGATCTAGAACTAGATGTACCATATGACCCAGCCATCCCATTACTGGGGATATACCCAAAGGATTATAAATCATGCTGCTATAAAGACACATGTACACGTATGTTTATTGCAGCACTATTCACAATAGCAAAGCCTTGGAATCAACCCAAATGTCCATCAGTGACAGACTGGATTAAGAAAATGTGGCACATATACACCATGGAATACTATGCAGCCATCAAAAAGGATGAGTTTGTGTCCTTTGTAGGGACATGGATGCAGCTGGAAACCATCATTCTTAGCAAACTATCACAAGAACAGAAAACCAAACACCGCATGTTCTCACTCATAGGTGGGAACTGAACAATGAGATCACTTGGACTCGGGAAGGGGAACATCACACACCGGGGCCTATCATGGGGAGGAGCGAGGGGGAGGGATTGCATTGGGAGTTATACCTGATGTAAATGACGAGTTGATGGGTGCTGACGAGTTGATGGGTGCAGCACACCAACATGGCACAAGTGTACATACGTAACAAACCTGCACGTTATGCACATGTACCCTAGAACTTAAAGTATAATAATAATAATAAATAAATAAAATAAAATAAAATAAAACAAAACAAGTCAAAAACTGCCAAAAAAAAAAAAAAAAAAGAAATATTCTACTAAGAGATTTAACTTAGCCACAGTAGGAAATGTCACCAAATTTATGTGAACTCCAAATTTAAAGCAGAATACAAAGACATTTCAAATCCTAACCACCTAGCCAGAGGGAGATTCCTGTTGTTTTTAACGTTATAGTAATAGAATTTGAAAGGTGAAAAGAAAGATCTCTTTGTAAACAAATAGAGGCATGGATTCACTTCATTTCTTTTCTGTGGCCTAAATTTGTAATACAAAACACTGAACAACACCACAAAGCCTAGAATCACTGTCAAAATGTCAATATGAGAACTTGGACTAATTCGTAAGTTGAAGTCCAAGGATATTCTGGAGGACCTGAATGAAAAACTTGACCGTGTTTCTAATGTTTGCAAAAATAAGTAGCCAGACAAGGTTTATGTTGAGTTAAAACCATAATCTATGGTGGTGGATCCAAAATAAACCTTAAAACAACATAAAGACAAAGGCATGAGATTTCTGCTTAGCAGCTCAAGCATCTGTTTTTGGAATTTTGGCTTTTGGGATTTAAGAACAGATTTAAATGTATGACTTTATCACTGATTGGAACAATCCATTATCTAGATAGTGGAGTAGATTGTGATCAAATTACAACATAATACCTAAAGAGGCATCAATATGGTGTTGTAGAAAGAACAATAGATTTAAAGTTCCTCCACTCAACAACATGCTTGTGTGTGTGTCTACTATCCTGCAAGTACTGTTCTAAATAATAGAGTAAGGCCAGGCATGGTGACTCATATCTGTAATCCCAGCACTTTGGGAAGCTGAGGTGGGTCGACCACCTGAGGTCAGGAGTTAGAGATGAGCCTAGCTAACATGGCAGAACCCCACTGCTACTAAAAATATAAAAGTTAGCCAGGCGTGGTGGCACGCACCTGTAATCCCAGCTACTCAGGAGGCTGAGGCAGGAGAATTGCTTGAACCCAGGAGGCGGAGGTTGCAGTGAGCCGAGATCCTGCCACTGCACTCCAGTCTGGGTGACCGGGTGAGACTCCATGTCAAAAAAATAAAAAATAAAAAATAAATGAATCAATAAAAAATACAGTACAGCTATTAAGACAAAATCCCAGCCTGCTTGGAGTTAACAATCTAGTTGCCAGATACAGATAAATATTTAAGTAAACAACCACATGAATAATTTTAAATAAGTGCCCTGAAGAAAATAAAAATGGGACACAGATGATAGGGTGGTAGGGGAGCACTACGGGGAACAGCATCTAGAAAGGGTAAAAGCTCAGAGAGCGGAGAAGCTTGTTAGTTCAAGAAGGAGAAAGGGGGCCAGGGTGGCCGGAGTTTCACAGAGCTTGGTGGGTGGGGAAGGTGTAGGAGATGAAGATGGAGAAGTAGTGCTCTATTTGCCTTAAGAAGTTTGGATTTGGTTCTATTTGTTACGGGGAAGCCTTTAGCAGGTTTTAACCAGGAAACTGTTATGATCTAATTCACCCTAACACAAAATCACTCCGGCTGCTCAGTAGAGAATGAACCATTGGAGATAAGAGTGGGAACTGAGGAATGAATTATGAAGCTATTGCCATGGATTAGGGATGAGAAAAGCTCTGGTTGCAGAAGATGAGATAGTAAAAAGAAATTGGACTAGAAACTGTTTTGGAACCAAAACTGATCGGAGGGGTTTTGGAAAGGTAGCACAAAAAAGAAATCCAAGACAATGTTAAGTTTTTGGCATGAGCAATTGATATATGGGGATGATATCTACTGAGGCAGGAAAGACGGGACAGAGGTAGGCTTGAGGTAAGTGAGGATTTTGTTTTGGACCTGTTACATTGGAGATGTTTATTAGATATTCAAGTGGAGAGGCCAAGTTGGCAGCTGGATTAATGAGTATGAGGTGAGAAGGGATGTCTGAGCTGGAGATAACAGATTTGGATGACATCAGCATGTTAATGTTATCTGAAGCCCTGGGACTAAATGTGATCATCTAGGAATAGAGGAGAAGGTCATCAAGAAAAGAGCTCCTTGGGGTAGTCAATGTTCTGAGGTCCAAGAGAGGAGGAGGAGGAGGAGGAGAAAGCCAGGGTTTCTAAGAGAAGTGGCCAGTGAAGCAGAAGGGAAACCAGAGGTGAGATGGTTCAGAACCTGGAGAAGAGAGTAGTTTAAAAAGGAAGGACTAGTCCACCGGTTCGAACTGCTGAGTGACTAATCTTCTTTCAATGTTTGTGTAAATATGGCAGTGCCTGTCTACATTGGTGGAAGGAACATGCCTACCATATTGTAGAGGGCATTCAATAAGTACTAACTTACCTTTTTCCCTCGAAACAGTCACTGGGCTCCAGCCAGGCACTGCCAGGTACTGTGGTAGGCACTGAGCGAATCAGCAAGGCATGAGAAATAGATTATGAACTGATGAGCTCACAGTGACTTTACCCTTTGCAGATATTTGTCCTGGCATTGCAGGGTTTTGAGAACAGTGATTCTCAAGATGTGGTGCCCCGACCAACAGACTCTGCAGAACCTGGGAACTCGTTAAAAATGCAAATTCTAGGGCTTCACCCCAGACCTACTGAATCCCAAACTCTGGGGTTGAGGCCCAGGAACCCGAGTTTTAACAAGCCCTGCAGGTGACTCTGATGCCTGCTGACGTTTGAGAACCACTGGTAAGGAGGAGAGCAGGCTGTCCTCTGGAGAGTTGTCATTTAAGCTCCATTTAAACATGATAGTCTCTAAAGAGAAAGTGTAAAGCATAGACGTAATGGGTAGTATTGATCACTCTGTTTCATTTCTGAAGCCCATACTTGGTTATTTTGGCTTAAAGAGCATTTGACTCCTCTTTTGGCTTCAGACTACGTGGAGCTATTTTTTAAAAAATTGAGTTTATGTATTTCCACAACTAAGTAAAACTGTTGAGGGCTTCTGAGAAAATCACCCAGCTATGCAGACTGATTCCTGTATACACATATAGGATAAATGTGTGCCTCTCAACTGCATTGGACACTTGATGCCAAGAGGCAAGCCACACTTCCCTTGTTAGCACTCCTTCACATTCTCCCTGCAGCTGTTTGGAACATTTCATTTGTCTATTTGCTTATCAGTACCAACAAATCATCTTACTGCTTACTCTTCACAGATAAAATCAGTTATTGGAAAAACGTCCTGACACTAACCCAGAATATGTACCTAGTTCTATCACATCTTTCTGCCTTTGATCACGTTTAGATGAAGGAGACATAACTGCTCTAATTTGAGCGTAAATTTACTGGGACCTCACCCTGCCCCACTTCTTTCTCCTGTATCTTAAATCCTTCACTGACCCTTAGTATCTTTCCTTTAATATTTAAATATGCTAAGATACTCTTTCATCTTAAAAGGCAATGCTAAATCTTATCCCAATTTCACATCATTTTTACGCAGCTATTGATCTCCACTTTTTATTTTATGCAGTAAAATTTCTAGCACTTGTCTATCTTGTTCCCTTTGTATCCCTATTAATCAGTGTGTCATTGGCTCATGGCAGGCACTCAACTAAGACTTGCTGAATAAAATGGCTAACTATATACCTTACCAAAAACTTGGAAACACAGAAAGTTACTGAAAAACATATTATGTGCAAAAATCTCTTTACCCAAACAGACCATCATAGAACTTTTAAATGTTTAACATCTTTATATTTGTATTCCTGGCTTTCAAAAGACATATCAGAGTTTGATGAAGTTTTACAAAGAACACAGTAATATTTGGAGGATGATTTCAAACCAATATCCAATTATTTGTGCAAATATTATTTAGAATAAGTGGAGGTAATTGAAATTCAAAGAAAATGCCTTTCCTGAAAACTTTGAATCATCATACCCAACCAAACTTTATTGGAACAGCTAATAAGTAATAACATGCAAGGGAGGTTTATTTTTTTCTTTCTTGTCCCTGCGCAGCTATGAGGAACTAATAATCAAAATAATTAACAACGAGAAGAGAAATAATTAAGAGGACCTGGTAACAAACAAAACTGTTGATTTGTTTTGAATACAAATGACATGGCATTCTTTCTCCAACTTTCTTTTAAAAGACACTTTGCAGGTGGCAAGAAACCAGCGAGACAACCTGGAAAGAAGTTAACTAATGAATGAACAGCAGTGGGGACATAGGATGTATATTCTGAAAGAGAAATACTATTCTCCTTAACAATATTCAAAGAAAATTATGATTATTTTGCTACTATGAAATAGTTTACAAGGAAAAATTTGAAGATTGAAGTAGTTCAACTTTCCAGGTCAAACTATGTGAACTTCCATCTGCCAAAGTTTACAGCAATTCTACTATTACAAAACAATATACTAGAAATCTCACTAATGATCATGTAGTCAATCAACACACCAATAATTATTGTCTAAAAAGAAATACAACTTTTAGTCATTCCTTCTTGAAGACTAAGTGGCAGAGAAAAAGAGTGGGGTCTCCTGTGGTTACCACTGGTTTTTCCAAAACATTCCGCCACATTTTACTCAATTAGGCGTTGACTGAGTGTGTTACACCGCTGACCCATTCTAGCCATAGGAAAAGAATACTAAAGAGAAAAGGGTGCTTGTTCTCAAAACAAAATAGATATACACAGAAAGAAGACAGTGGTTTAGGACCTTATTTGTAAAAGAGATCCAGAATAAAGTAAAGGTACCAGTCCTTGCAGAAAAACCATGGCCCAAGTTATAGCAGTTTCACGACTTCAGTCTATTCTTAAAAAAAATCCTACCAAAGAAATTAGCACAGATCAGCTCTTCAGTATTTTATTTTAGTAGTGACTATCCACAAATTATGCAAAATCAAAATTAGACCCTTAATAAGAGTGCCAACTTCCTTCTGCCAACTATTCTATGTCTGTCAACGTGCAGTTAAGGAGGTTCTATCCAGCAATGATCTTTATTTAATTTTTTAATGTGTTTCATGTAAAAAGCCTTTCTTGAATACAATATGTAAAGGAAAAGACTCTAGGATTAAATGCTTCTGATAAAGGGCCTTCTTAGGACTATCAGTCTTGTCTGTGTCTGTGTGTTAAGACGGAAAGCACACGAAGAGAAGTCAGCAGATTTGTTGTGTTAGGATGTGGGCGTTTAATCAGTGCTTAATACTAGTGGTAAGTTTGATTAATGTTTGTCTTTGTAGGTAAAGCAACAGAACACAGTTTTCCAGAGCAACAAGAAGCAAACATTTTACAAAAATGAAAATGCAGAATTTAAGATGAGTTGACTACCATTGTACTCCTACAAGTTACCCTTGTCATGCTTCTCTTCTTTCATATAAAAATATGATTTATTGAATTTTATTTCAGCTAAATAATCAGAGTTTTAGTTTTAAATCCCAGAGAATAAATGAGATGAATTCTTTGGTATTTTCAAACCCCGGAATTCCAGTAAAATATGGCAACTAGAAACAAAGGAAAAGAAAATAAAACGACTTCATCCCAGTATTCTTATTGAAGCCATTAGGATCAACTTTGTAGCACTAATAATAAAAAGTCCTCCAAAGAAAGAGAGCTTTGGTAATGAACCTTTGTACTTTAACTCAAATACACTGTCAAAAGTGATTTTACAACAAATGTAAGGGCTCCAAATTATAGCAGATATATAATAGAAATGTGTGGGACATGAGAGAGAAATGTTGGCCTCATCAAGAAGTACATCTTCTAGAAAATCTAAAAAATAAAAAGAAACTTAGAAGATAAACATCTTGCACTATATCAGACTGCAAAATAGTAATACAGTTTCACTCTTAGTTTTTAATCAATTAATTCTCAAACAGGTACTAAAACTAGAACCAAGGATATTTTATTATTAAATCAGAGATATCTCGACATTAGTATTAACATTAAAAATATGCAAGCAAAAGGGCTTTTCTTCCCCCAAATTGAACTGAAATCCACTTTAATATCAACTGGGTTTCAAGAATAAAATATAAGCCCCTGCCCTAGTTCCGAGGTCCCCACAGGAGCCCTGCACCCTGGGCCTGTAAGGTCTGCTTCTGCCCTTGTCTCCGAGCTGAGTATGCATTTATTTCCAGAAGTGGGAAATGTTGGAACACAGATTTAAGGCTTCATCAAGCACTGAGACAGCTGGAACCACCCTCCGATTTCACATCTGCCCCCTCTAGCACCGCACATGTACTCCAGGTTATTGCAACCAAAGAACAGCTACCTCCACCTGCCTTCTTTCGGTAGCTACAGCATAACCTCAAGGTCGCTTTTCTCCATCTAGCTTTCAGTCTGTAGCATTGACCTAGAACATGAACCAGACTCTGGCCTCTGGCAAGAACTTTGCAGTGAATTGTTGACCAGTTTGTGATGGTAGTTTCTATTATTTCTATTCAGAGATAGGAGTTCTTTTCACCCTAAGTGCTTTCCATTCGTTTAGAATTAAGTCCTCTAAATCAGTGACTTAACATTTTTTTTGACTGCTACCGATAGTAACAAATTTTACATCCTGACCAGTGTACATACAGGTAAATACATACACAAGACATTTATAAAATGTATGGTAACATACATATGACATAATATCACATACGTGTGTATGTATACCTGAAACATGTTTTGTAAATAAGTCCAATGTATTTCGCCTATTCTATTGGAATGTCTAATTGTCTGGTATGATGCACTCCCCAAGTGTTTGCAGACTGCATTTTATATTGTTCCAAGACTTAACCTTTAAGACGCTTTTGTCCATCTGTCCTTTGGTAAGCTAAGCTATACTAAGGATAACACAGAGAAATATCAGTGTATCCAAAAAGAATTCCTGGCTGATGGTTTTGAAGAGTCACAGGACTACATGTTTAGAAAATCTTGTTCTCTAGATAGCAATAAAAATTAAACCTGGCAAATTATTATTTTAAGCATCTTTCATTAAGCAGTCCATGAGATTCTATAATAATAAGCATAATAATTTTCATGGCAGGCTTAGTGGGTATTGAGGGACAAGAAAAATTCAAAACCAGCATTTTATGCAACTGTAAAGTGCTAGTCCAGTCAAGTGAGGGAGGATCCTGTGAATTAACTAAGGGAAGACTCTTTACTTGGGTTCTCATCCGGAGACCATGAATAGCTTTGGTCATTTAACAGTGTCCAACTAACAAGATAACAATCCTGTAATGTGTAAGTTTTCAGTTTTCAAGGCTATATCTAAAGAAGTGTTTTCATTTAAAATATTACGGTTTACCTTGTTTTTAAATTTTTTATGAGTTTATAAATTCTATAATACCACTTGTAAAAAATACAACACTTCAAGGCATGTATTAAAAAGAATTATATCACTAGGCTGGGCATGGTGGCTCACGCCTGTTATCCCAGCATTTCCGGAGGCCAAGGTGGGAGGATCACTTGAAGTCGGGAGTTCGAGACCAGCCTGGGCAACATGGTAAAATCCCGTCTATTTCAAAATAATAAAAAAAATTATATCTGTCTATATCAGTTTATATATAACTCTCCCTACTCCTCTGGTTGATTCATTCTGTCTTTTCTGTCTTCAGTTATTTATACCGAAACAAGTTTCCGTGGTGTGTTTGAGGCAGTTGAGTCACACACACACTCTCTCTCATAGTTTTAGAATTATACAGTGTTTGGGATACAGATAAATAGATCTGTGGGAACCCTATTATTAAGTGACTAGATTCAGTCCCTGGCATCAGATAGTCCTAACTAATCGATTTTTTAAGAAGCAAGTATTGAGCACCACTGTCCACGTAGGAACTTTGTTATGTTGAGCTCTCAGCTTTCCTGAGACTCCTGTGGCACCGTCACAGCAACATGACACCTCAGTGGGGGAGGTTTGGGCAAATCACACTGGCTCCCCCTGCCCTGGCCAGCAACACTGAGAGGCAGATGGGCAGGGAGGTGCCTATCCTCAGCCTGAACCCAAAAGCCTTTCTGTTCCCCAGTCTGTGTTTAGAGACCCAAAGAATAAGCCTGTAGTATAGAGGACTTTTATTCTAAAAGAGGCTCTATCCTACATTAATTAGGCTTCGGACTCCAAAAGGATAACAAGCGTTGAGTTCAAGTAAGCAAAGCCTTTTTGCTGCAGGGTGTTGGGTCTAATAGCTAATTTAAAAACATCAACAAATCACTGTCCAAAGAAACTTAATTCTGTGACTACTAAGGTATTATCATCTGGCTGTTTTTTTTTTTTTTTTTTTTTTTTTTTTTTGAGACAGAGTCTCGCTCTGTCACCCAGACTGGAGTGCAGTGGCCGGATCTCAGTTTACTGCAAGCTCCGCCTCCTGGGTTCACGCCATTCTCCTGCCTCAGCCTCCCGAGTAGCAGGGACTATAGGCACCCGCCACCTCGCCCGGCTAGTTTTTTGTATTTTTTTAGTAGAGATGGGGTTTCACCGTGTTAGCCAGGATGGTCTCGATTTCCTGACCTCGTGATCTGCCCGTCTCGGCCTCCCAAAGTGCTGGGATTACAGGCTTGAGCCCCCGCGCCCAGCCCATCTGGCTGTTTTTAATTCAAGTTGAGTAATCCAATATTTATTGAATACTTACTATGTACAAAATAATTTCCTAGATTCTATAAGGAACACAGAGAAACTAAGACGGTCCTACCTTCAGGCTGCTGCTATCTAATTAGAAAAAAACCATTTTCAATAAAAGAGAATAGTCAGAATAACCATAGCAAAAAAAAAAAAAAATAGTCAATACATTTGCTTTTACTCAGGCTGTAAGATTTATCTGGAGCCAATAACAAATAATAAGCTACTAGTCATTTCTGTCCTGGAAACTGCAATTCATCTCAGTTTGTATGAGCTCCGTCACCTTTCTGCTCCTGCTACTCCTGGTTTGGGACTCAATTTCACTTTAGCAGGGGCGTGGTGGTGTATATGGTTCCTGCTCAGGCTTTAGGAGCCAGGGACTTCCCTAGTTCACCTGCGGCTCCTGTGTGAGCATCCCCTAGGGAACATGCTGGAAGGCTTCTAACTCAACTACATTTCTTCTGCCAGTGTTGTTGGCAGGCCAACTGGGAGTCTTCTCCAAATTGCCTGCCAAATTTTTTCCCCTCAATTTTAGATAATTTTATTCTCTCTGAAACCCCACAAACTAGATCTAGGTTAGAAAGTCCCAGGGAAGGCCCAGGGCTCAGGATCCATGTTGACCAGCGGAGAGTTCACAAGCAAAACACAGGAGAAGATAACACTGTAGAGTCATGCGCAGCTGAACAATGAGGATACGTTCTGAGACATGTGCTGTTGCTGTCCTTGTGTGAACACAGAGTGGACTTAGATGGACCTAGATAGCATAGCCTACCACACACTCCGGCTATATGCTAGAGCCCATCGATCCTAGGCTATAAATCTGCACAGCATGTGACTGTCCTGAATACTGTAGGCAATTGTAACACCGTGGGAAGTATTTGTGTATCTAAACCTATCTAAACATAGAAAAGGCACAGTAAAAAACACTATTTGTTTTTTTTTGAGACAGAGTCTCACTCTGTTACCAGGCTGGAGTGCAATGGCGTGATCTCGGTTCACTGCAACCTCTGCCTCCTGGGTTCAAGCGATTCCTCTGCCTCAGCCTTCCGAGTAGCTGGAACTACAGGCGCCCGCCACCACACCCGGCTGATTTTTTTGTATTTTAGTAGAGACTGCGTTTCACCATGTTGACCAGGATAGTCTTGATCTCCTGATCTTGAAAACACGTTATTATAATCTTATGGGACCACCATCCTATAGGCAGTTCATCCTTGACCTAAATGCAGTTGTACTGCATGTGACTGTATTAGGATCTTTTAATTGAGGGCTTTTAAATATTTTCAAAAGAACTTTTAACTTCCTAAGAGAAGCTTCAGATTTCAATAGTTCTTCACACAAAAAAAGATCTCACTTTCCGAGGACAGCAAAAGTCCAGCTTTTCCATGAATGTATCACGGGTTTGCTTCACTCTCAGCATGGCCACCGTTTGCTTTTCTTTTTTACTAGACTAATTGCCCTGGTGTTCCTGCTTTGGTTAAAAGTGAAACATAAAGAACTTATTATTAATCAGATAAATGAGAGTATGACACTGAAAACATTCAATATCAAAAGGCCTAATATAGAAAAGAGGTTTTAGGTGATTGAAACAGGGAAGAGGACAGTATAAGATTCATATTGATGAGCAGTATTTTACAATTTGTAAATAAAAAATATAAAAGCAATACATAGCATGGAATGTTACTCCGTCTTACATAGGTAAGAAATCCTGTCATATATACAACATGGATAAATATTGAGGACATTATGCTAAAGTGAAATAAATCAGTCTCAAAAAGACAAATCCTGTATGATTCTACTTATATGAGGTACCTAAAGCAGTCAAATCCATAGACACAGAAAGTGGAATGGTGATTGCCAGGGGCTGGGCAAGGGGAAATAAATGTGGGAGTTGTTATTTAATGGGTACAGAGTTTCAATTTTGCAAGATGAAGATTCCTGGAAATCTGTTGCACCAGCATGCGAAGCTACTTAACACTGTTGAACTGACACTCAAAGAAAGTAAGGATGGTTACTTTTATGTGTTTTTTATTACGATTAAAAATAAAAATTATATATACAAATATATATGCAAACAAACACTTCATACAACTCACTAACAAAGCAAACATCCCCATTAAACATGGGCAAGGAAATTGAAATGATCTTTCTCCAAACAGGATATGCAAGTGGCCCATAAATACATGAAAAGATGTTCAACATCACTAATCATTAGGGCAATGCAAATCAAAACCACAGTGAGATACCGCTTCATACCCCTTAGGATGGTTATTCTTTAAAGAAACAGAAAACAAGTGTTGGCAAAGATGTGGAGAAATTGGAACTCTTGAATGCAGTCACTGTGGAAGACGACTTGGTGGTTGTTTAAAAAATTGAACACAGAATTACTATATGATCCAGCAATCCCACTATGGGTATAAACTGAAAAAAATGGAAACTAGGGACTCACACAGATATTGGTACACCCATGCTCATGGCAGCATTATTCACTATAGCCAAAAAGTGAAGCAATCTGAATTCCCTTAGAAGAATGAATGGATACAAAATGTGATGTACATATAAAGTAGAACATTATTTAGCCTTAAAAAGCCAGGAAACTCTGACACATGCTACAACATGGATGAACCTTGAAGACATTGTGCAAAGTAAAATAAGTCAGTCACAAAAACACAAATATTGTATAATTTAATTTACACGCAGTACCTAAAGAAGTCAAATTCATAGAGTCAGAAAGTAGAACAGTGGTTACCATGGCCTGGGGGAGAGGGAATGGGAAGTTAGCGTTAAGCGGTACAAGGTTTCCACTTGGGAAGATGAAAAGGTTCTGGAGATGGATGGTGGTGATGGTTGTATAACAATGTGAAATACTTAATGCCACTAAACTTTACACTTAAAAAGTGGTTAAGGCCAAGGGCGGTGGCTCATGCCTGTAATCCCAGCACTTTGAGAGGCTGAGGTAGGAGGATCACCTAAGGCCGGGAGTTTGAGACCAGCCTGACCAACATGGAGAAACCCATCTCTACTAAAAATACAAATAAATAAATAAATAAAATTAAAATTAGCTGGGCGTGGTGGTGCATGCCTGTAAAGCCAGCTACTTGGGAGGCTGAGGCAGGAGAATCGCTTGAACCTGGGAGGCAGAGGTTGCATTGCACTCCAGCCTAGGCAACAAGAGTGAAACTCCATCTCGAAAAAAAAAAAAAAAGGTTAAAAGGGTAAATTTTATGTTATACATATTACCATAATAACAAATGCATTAAGGAAAATATAGAGAACAGAAAAAATGAAATAAATATCACCCATAATTCTCACACCCTAAGCATACCACTGTTATTTTTTCTTCTGGTGTTCTCTGTTCCCTGCATATTTTTATATAGTATTAAGTTTCTTCATGTTACTGGGAAGCCTTTGTAATTTTAAAATCTATACCTATATAAGGAGAAAATTATTCTGTTCATTTCTTTTTAATTTGCAAAATAATTTGAGGCTAAATTATTTGTACTTATAACTTTGTACTTATGACTTTTTTTTTTTTTTTTTTTTTTTTTTGAGACGGAGTCTCACGCTGTTGCCCAGGCTGGAGTGCAGTGGCGCGATCTCGGCTCACTGCAAGCTCCGCCTCCCGGGTTCCCGCCATTCTCCTGCCTCAGCCTCCTATACTTATGACTTTTTACATTATTTTCTTAGGAGAATGTCCTGTAATGAAATCATGGAGTCAAAGGCATGAATCCATTTTTAGCATTTAATAAACAAGACAAATTGATTTTCAAAAACTCTGTATTAAATTATAACATTATCAGCAAGTTATAAAGGTATTATTCTCATCACACCCTCATCAAAGACTAAGTCATATCATTTTAAAAATATGTTAATTTAATAGAAAAAATATATCTCATGATTTAAATTTGCATTTATCTTAGATTACAAGTAAGGTTAAATTGTTAACAAGTTTCAGTACGATTCTTTAGTAGCTATACCATCTCTTTTAAAAATTGTCTTGATGCAATTTCTGCTGATTTGTTAATAGCTTTTGTTGATTCTTCTCATTTTATTTATTTATTTTTATTCATTTTTAAGACAGGGTCTCCCTCTGTCACCCAGGCTAGAGTGCAGTGGTGCCATCTCAGCTCACTGCAACCTCTGCCTCCCAGGCTCAAGCAATTCTCCTGCCTCAGTCTCCCGAGTAGCTGGGACCATAGGCATGTGCCACCACTCTACTAAAATTTTTGTATTTTTAGTAGAGACAGGGTTTGCCATGTTGCCTAGGCTGGTATCGAACTCCTGATTTCCAGTGATCTGCTTGTCTCGGCCTCTCAAAGTGCTGGGATTACAGGTGTGAGTCACTGCGCCGAGCCTTATTATTTTTAAACTGTATTAAAATGCTGAAATGTTAGTTAACGAATTATGTTTATTCTGCTTTTTTTTTTTTCTTTTTTGGCTGAGTACAGGGGACTTTATTGATGTACACAATGAGGTAGGGCTCCCAAAGTCTCACCCTCTTCAGGGGGTCTGCATGGAAACTGTGAGGAGGGGAGAGTCTCAATGTTATGGGGGACTGAGTGTGGCAGGGACTCCCCATCAGCTGAGGGCCTCTCTCTTCCTCTCGTGCTCTCGCTGGGGCTGGTGTCCAGCTGGCTGCTATTCCTTGGAAGTCATGTGGACCATGAGGTCCACTACCCTGTTGCTGTAGCCAAATTCATTGTCATACCAGGAAATAAGGCTTGACAAAGTGGTTGTTAAGGACAATGCCCACGCCAGCATCGAAGGTGGAAGAGTGGGTGTTGCTGTTAAAGTCAGAGGAGACAACCTGGTGCTCAGTGTAGCCCAGGCTGCCCTCAAAGGTCCCCTCCAATGCCTGCTTCACCACCTTCCTGATGTCATCATATCTGGCAGGTCAGGTCCATGACCAACACATTGGTGGTGAAGACAAGGAAGGCCATGCCAGTAAGCTTTCTATTCAGTTTCAGGATGACCTTGCCTACAGCCTTGGTAGCACCAGTAGATACAGGGATGATGTTCTGGAGAGCCCTGTGGCTATCACACCAGTTTCTTGGAGGGGCCATCCACAGTTTTCTGGGGGCGGTAATGGCGTGGACTGTGGTCATGAGTCCTTCCATGATTCCAAAGTTGTCATGGATGACCTTGGCTAGTGGGGGGCAAAGCAGTTGGTGGCACAGGAGGCATTGCTGATGGCCTTGAGGCTGTTTTCATACTTCTCATCGTTCATGCCCATCAGCAGATGGGGCAGAGATGATGACCCTTTTGGTATCCCCCACAAGTGAGCCCCAGCCTTCTCCATGGTCATGAAGACACCAGTGGACTCCACAGCGTACTCAGTGCCAGGATCATCTCATTTAATTTTGGTGGCATCTCGCCTTGGACGATGAGTGATGTGATTTTCATTGATGACAAGCTTCCCATTCTCAATCTTGATGGTGCTGTGGAATTCGCCATGGGTGGAATCATACTGGAACATGCAGACCATGTCATTGAGGTCAATGAAGGGGTAACCGATGGTGACAATATCCACTTTACCAGAGTGAAAGCAGTTCTGGTGACCAGGTGCCCAATACGACCAAGTTCGTTTACTCTGGCCTTCACCTTTACCTTGGTGTCCCAGGGACATGGCTGGTTTTACATAAGAATACGTAGCTGTCTATCAAATGGGAGGAGCAGAGAGCCTGATTCTTACTTTTATGATTTCTTTTATTGTTCCAAAGCTCTTCCCAGTCTAGAACTTTCGAAGACGATTCAATTTCCCCCCTAGTTTTTTATGGGTTGATGTTGCACGCTTAACTTCTTCCATCTGGAATTTACTCTGTTGTATAGGACAGATCTTGATGGACAGAGGCAGAGGAGGGGGAACAGCATTAGTGAGGTTTTAGAGGAAGAATTAAATGAAGAGTATGTGGAAAGTGTACATATGTAAGTCCACTTCTCTGGTGAAATGACCACATTGAGTCATAAAGACATACCTAAGTGTCCATCAACAGATAAATAAATAAATAAAATGTGGTGTATATACACAATGAAATACTACAAAGCCACAAAAAGAAGAAAATGCTGTCATTTGCCCACATGGATGAACCTGCATGACATTACGCTAAAAGAAATAAGCCAGGCACAGAAAAACAACTATGGTCATGTACCACATAATAATGTTTCGATCAACCACAGACCACACTGCATATACAGGGGTGGTCCCATAAGACTATAAAGCCCTATTTTTACCATGATTTTTCTGTGTTTAGATGCACAAATATTTACCGCGGTGTTACAATTGCCTACACTATTCAGCACAGTACCACGTGTACAGGTCTGCAGCCCAGTAGCAATGTGCTAAACCATATAGTCTAGTTGTGGGGTAGGCTCTACCATCTAGGGTTGTACTCTACAATGTTCAATCAGTCATGATATCGCCTAATGATGCATTTCTCAGAATGTACTCCCATGATTAAGCGACACATGACTGTACTGTATTAACTCACTTATATGTGGATTTTTGAAAAGCATATCTCTTAGAAAGAGAAAGTAGAAAGTCGGTCACCGGAGGCGAGGCTGGAAAGGAGAGGAAGAGACGGGGAAAGAAAAGATGTTGGTCAAAGTGTACAAAGTTTCAGTTAGACTATTACACTGCAACTGTTACACTGCAACTGTTACCCTGCATGGTAACCACAGTTAAGCATGTTTGTTTCAATATTGCTAAAATAGATTTTTAATGTTCTTACCACAAAAAATGATAAATTGGGAGATGACAGATATGTTAATTAGCTTGACTGAATCCTTCCATAATGCATACGTAGATCAAAACATCACATTGTACCCCACAAATATACACAATTATTATTTGTCAATTAAAAGTAAAAATATGGCCGAGTGCAGTGGCTAACACCTGTAATCCCAGCACTTTGGGAAGCCAAGGCAAGTGGATCACTGGAGGTCAAGAGTTCGAGACCAGCCTGGCCAACATGGTGAAACTCCATCTCTACTAAAAATACAAAAAAAATTAGCCAGGCCTGGTGGCACATGCCTGTAATCCCAGCTACTTGGGAGGCTGAGACAGGAGAATTGCTTTTACCCAGAAGGTGGTGGTTGCAGTGAACTGAGATAGTGCCATTGTGCTCCAGCCTGGGTGACAGAGTAAGACTTCATCTCAAATAAATAAATAAATAAACACACACACACACACACAAAATGGGGGGTAGAGATGGTAGGAAGGAGGAGAGGAGAGGCTGTAGGGGTCTGATCTCAGGCACCGTGACCTCTCTGGAGGCAGCACCTACAGCCTCAAGTGAGTCTTGGCTGGGTGGAGGAAGCAGGACCTGGGAGGAGCAGCCCAGCTCCTAACAGGAGCATAGAGGAGGAAGGCTCTGCCACAGGAGGGACACCAGACTTTGCAGCTGCACTTGATGAGTGGGAGCAGAAAGTGCTTATGGCATTATAATATATAATTTGTGTCCAAAATGAAGTGGGATATTCATCTTTACCCATAGTAATTTTGTTCAATGTGATTTAAATGTGTTTGCAAAGGAAGGGCATCTCTAGCCTAGCTGGATACCTGAGCTTTGCTTAGATGTACAGGTGTTTCTGCCACGTAGCTTTCCTACTCCTTTCCAGAAAGAAAAAAAAAACAAAACGCTCAGCAATTTTCACTGCACGGTTCTCTCTCTAGGGTCCTGACAGTTTGTCCATATGCTTATTACTGCGTACTTTTCCAGGTCGCTTTTTACAAATTTATTTATTTTTTGAATTGAAAAATATTGTATATATTTACAGTATACATGTTTTGAAACATGTATACACATATCATATATTCATATACATATATCAAGCTAATTAACATATTTATTACCTCATAGATTTGCCACTTATTTGTGGTGAGAATATTTAAAATTCTACTCTTGTAGTAATTTTCAAGTACACAATGCATCTTTATTAACTATAGTCACCATCTTGTTCAATAGATCTCTTGGACTTATGCCCTAAGGTCACTTTTTAAAGACAAGATCATAGTTCTTTTTCATATAGATTCTCATTTTTAAAGAATGCATGGTTAGCAAATACATTGGAAACAGTGGAACTTCAAAATGCGAGAGAATTTAAAAAGTAGAAATGTTTGTCTCCAAAGGCCTGCATTTTTGTATGGACAGAACGCCAGATATTGGCCTCCATCAGATGAAAGTGGACTTTATTGGTGAGAAACTCAGTTATCCTTTGCACTTGCTCTGCTGTCACCTTTGTGATTTTATTCAAAGCTAGCAAGGAAAAGGACATACTTCAGCATAACTCGACATGGGGAGAAGAGACTAAAGATTTGTGTTCCCACAAGGGAAGTATGAGTGTCTTCTGATGCTGCATTCTGAGGCTTCCGTCCTCATCCCGACCCATGAGGGTTCAGACCTGGCGGAGACCACAGCTACTGCTAACGTTACACATGTAGGAGGCAGGGCTGTGAGGTGAAGGAATTAAAAGGTTGCAAAAAGATTTAAGGACCTTAGAGGGATGGAAAGGAAGAGAAGAGTTTCTGGGGAATGTTCTCTGCCCAAGGTAAAGGGGTGTCACGTGATGCCCCAGAAGGCTCTATAGCTAAGAACAGGGCACTGGGGACAACCAATAGAATGAGTGGAGTAGGTGAGAAAAACTCTCCCTAAATCTCCAAGGCCCTTCAGATTCTGCAGGGCTTGGGACAAAATGCTTGAGATTGAAATAAAGGACTGATTGACTATTTTTCAGGGAGTCCCAGGATGGCCTGAACTGGATAATACAGAATTTGTGGTGTACTGTACCATCTATATGTATATGAAGTATAGTGGTGGATTCTGTTTCACAGGAATTTCCTCAATCATCTGAATCTAGTGATTCTTCCCTCCTCTGATCTCCTACAACACATACTTTTCATTGCTATTGCCTTATGACGACTCTTCTGTAGTTATCTTGACTACTTTTTATATTATATTATTGGTTACTATTGAACTTTCTTTTCCTGATGGGTAAAAGTAAAATGCATTTTCTAATAAAAAATAATGCACCGAGAGCCTATCTGGTCAGAAATAATAGGAAGAAAAAAAAAAAAAAAAAAAAAGAGACTCTTGGGGACAGATAAAAGAAAAAAAAAAAAAAGATCTTCATGCAATGGAAAAGCTTCTGAAACTTCTCCAGTTTGTAGTCTTTGGAAAGAGAAAAAAAATCAGAAAATCCTAAGACAAAGCATCCAGGATCTTAACCATTTTTCACTGTGATTTTTCACCTTGCTTTTTAGGATGCAGATTTTGTTGTCATTAAAATGTTTATCTCTAAAAGTCACACTGTCTCCATGTCGTGTATGCATCTCAGCCACTTCGACACACTTATACATGGACATGTGTCTTCTTCAGATCACCTCTGACTCAATACACATACTGTGCTCCGTGACACGGAACTGACAAGATACAATATGAACGATTAACTTTGCAATTAATGTTTTCTATATTATTTTCTATAATATAGAAAATGCATTTGCTTTTGGAGCAGGACAGACAGACTTGTGATTTGGTGCTGGTAATTAACTTCTCTGAACATCAATGGGGGCACCTCTCAGAGACCTGGTGAGGTTTCCATGGGATGGCCTGTGATAAGTTCTTATTATCTACGTGCCTGACACATGGTAAGCCCTTAAGACATTCATTCCATTTATAGCCCTTCTTCCCCTCATCATTAAGTCTTTTCTTTCCAGCTGGTATGGAAGCTCAGTGATGGCAAGTAGCCCATTTTGCACTTCTTGGTATATTCTACAACATTCTAGGACCGTGAGTTGCAGACTTAGGTAATTAACAATTACTTACAAATTTGAATTGAGAATGTGACAGAATGGTGAAAAATCAAAACATGAACCATCATTGCTTATATATCTGATGAAATTTGTTTTGAATTTTTTAAAGTATCATTTTATATAATTACTAAAACCTTAATATAATGACTAAAGAGTAAAATGGTTTCACTATTGCTTGTATCTGAGGAATTATATAACATATCAGCAACAAAGGTTCCCAAAAAACTTGCTTATAGAAAATATTAGATACATACTTATTAGAGGGTTCTTTTGGGGGGTTCTTCAGAGTCAAAGGAATATAGAAAAATATTTGTTTTTTAGATTTATTTTTCCTTATTTGAAATTTCAAAGCAAAATTATACGCACATTTGTTTCTTACTCATTAATTTAGTATTTGTAAGAATTTAAGGGCTATCCATCAGGAAAAAGGTACCTTGAATTAATAATGATAATTATAGTGATTGCCATTACTTAATTATGCCAGGTACTTATATAATCTCAAAACAGTACTTTAGGGACAAATTTATTTGTATGCTCTAACATGACCCTAAATTCAACATTCCCCAAATAAAGTTCATTTGCCTGATGTACTCACTATGTGTCAGTATCTGCTTTTAACAGAGGAAGCAGCTAAGCCTCCAAGGATCTGTGGCTTGCCAGCTCACACTAGTTGCTGGGGGGGGCAAGAATCTATTTTCCATGAAGTAATGTACAAAATGGGCCATCTCAAGTACCACCGCTACCTGAGACATCATTAGGTTAAAAAAATGCTTTATGTTCTCTATCAAAACTGAATGCAAGATTAAACCTGTAAAAGAACAAACTGAACAAAGAATGATTAATACCATAATGTAAGATTATGGCATTCCTCATAGCCCACCCTCCTTCCAAGAACAAACCAATCTAAATTGCCTCTGTTTAAAAGACTCTCCTATTATGAAAGAAACACTTGTAAAACTTACCAGAATGGGAAAATTAATCATTAGCCTATTCTAATGATTTAGAGCATTGTTTAGAGAGAGAAATAACACAGTCAGCAGGACCATTGCAGTTAGGCAGGTTCTTAGACAACACCCCTATAGTGACAGCAGTTACCACTGAAATGCTCCCCGGGAACATGGAACTGCAACTTGTGGTAGAGGTTTCTTTCCCAACAAAAGACAGGCACAGAGAGCCTATCTGGTCAGAAATAATGGGAAGAAGAAAAAAAGAGGCTCTTGGGGACAGATAAAAGAAAATAAAAGATTCTCACAGAATGGAAAAACTTCTGAAACTTCTCCAGTTTGTAGTCTTTTGAAAGAGAAAAAATTAATCAGAAAATCCTAAGACAAAGCACACAGGATCTTAACCATTTGTCACTGTGATTTTCACCTTGCTTTTTAGGATGCAGGTTTTGTTGGCATTAAAAAGTTTACCTCTAAAAGTCACTCTGTCTCCGTGTCATGTATGCATCTCAGCTACTTCGGTAAACGTATTCATGCACATGTGCCTTCTTTAGGTCACCTTTGACTCAATACACACACTGTGCTCCATGACACGGAATTGACAAGATACAAAAGAGCAATTAACTTTGCAATGTTATTTATTATGCAATATGAGATGTTTAATTGGTCTCTGGTCATTTGCTTCTGGTTAAGCTTTTTTTTTTTTTTTTTAAGACAGAGTCTCGCTCTGTCACCCAGGCTGGAGTACAGTGGCGTGATCTCTGCTCACTGCAAGCTCCGCCTCCCAGGTTCAGGCCATTCTCCTGCCTCAGCCTCCCGAGTAGCTGGGACTACAGGCGCCCGCTGCCATGCCCGGCTAATTTTTTGTATTTTTAGTAGAAACAGGGTTTCATCATGTTAGCCAGGATGGTCTCGATCTCCTGACCTTGTGATCCACCTGCCTCGGCCTCCCAAAGTGCTGGGATTACAGGTGTGAGCCACCATGCCCAGTTTGGTTAAGCTTTAGTGCTCATTCTCTTCCCATGTATGAGTTTTCTTACCTTCTGATATGAGTTTCGTTGCACCCCCCAAAATGTATATGTTGAAGTCCTAACCCCTACTATTACAGAATGTACATGTTTTTGTTTTTGTTTTTTTTTTTTTTGAGACAGAGTCTCGCTCTGTCGCCTGGGCTGGAGTGCAGTGGCCGGATCTCAGCTCACTGCAAGCTCCGCCTCCCGGGTTCACGCCATTCTCCTGCCTCAGCCTCCCGAGTAGCTGGGACTACAGGCGCCCACCACCGCCCCCGGCTAATTTTTTGTATTTTTTAGTAGAGACGGAGTTTCACCGTGTTAACCAGGATGGTCTCGATCTCCTGACCTCGTGATCCGCCCGTCTCGGCCTCCCAAAGTGCTGGGATTACAGGCTTGAGCCACCACGCCCGGCCTACAGAATGTACATGTATTTGGAGATAGGTTCTTTAAAGACGTGATTAAGGTAAAAATGAGGCCATATGGGTGAATCCTTATCCAATATGACTGGATTTCTTATAAGAAGAGATGAGGACACAGACACAAGGAGGAATGACCATGTGAGGACACAGGGAGAAGCTGGCCATCCAAGCCAAGGAGAAACCAACCCTGCCTACACCTCGATCTCGGACTTCAGCCTCCAGAACTGTCAGGACATTAATTTCTGTTGTTTCAGCTGCCAGCCTGTTGTCTCTTCTCATGGTGGCCTGAGAAAACCAAAATCCCTTCTGAGGGCAGGTCCCTCCAATGGTCTCCCCGGACTCAGGATGGCTCCTGTCTCCACAATGTCTCAGAGGTCATATCACTTCAATTACCCAAGTCTGCCCTGTGCTAGATCATTCAAATGGAAATCCCAAGTCTCCACTGACCGACAAAGTCTCAGGTGCACATTTTTGGCTGCCTTGAGACTGCTTCACTTGTCTGTTCTGACAGCACTCTAAGCTCCCGGTGTCTAAAACAATTCCTCTTCTGATGAGACTGATGTACTCCTCTCACATTCACCCTGTCACCCAGGCTGGGGACTCTACAGCCATTTTGAACGTTCTTTCCTGATGCTTCTCACAGCCAAGCAGTCATCCCCTTTCCTTGCCATTCCTCCATTTTCACTTCTTTGGCATTTTCTCTGCCTCAACCTCGGTTGAGGCCTATTTATGTTAGGCCAGTCCACAGTCAACTCCTAACTGAATCCCCTGCCCCTAGTCCTGCCTTGTCGCATGCATGTCTCACCAGCCCAGGTTCATCTTTCCCCTGCTAGTCCATTTTGGTGTTTGGGTCTTTCTTTTGCCCACAGAGCTCAGCCCGTTCTGAAGGCCCTGGCATATTTGATTCCTGACCACTCTTCACCATTGTTCCTTGCCTGTGCCCTCCATTCAGACAGGTTTATTGACCGATCCCAACCTTGTGTTCGCTCAGCGATGTCTTATTTCCACCCTCATTGTTTTTGCTCAAGCCATTGTCGCTTCTTGGAAATCGCTTGCGTTTATCTAATCCTAACCCATTCTTCAAAGGTAATTTCACATCTCATGACTGTGTGAACCCTTCTTCAAGGACACCAGCCACATGATCTGCCTCCTTGAGTTCCTCTAACATATCCTGGTCACCTTTCTACTTGATTAGCAAGAACCTCCGAGCTGCATGTGATGCCCGAGTGTCATACTGTCTCCCTCTCTTCTTGATGTGATTTATGTTACTGCTTTCAGTTCCATTTTAAAGTCTCTTTGGAAAACAGACTTTTTCAACAAGAGGACTCAAATGCTCCAGGCCTGGTTCATACTAAGCTCTGAAAAAATATTAGCTATTAGCTATTAAGTTATAAGCAAATAAAAAGTTAAGCTAATTAAAGCTCATGGCACTCCTGTGGTTCTCATTTTTGAATCTCATTATTTTTCATTATTAGCTGTATTTTTTTGGCATATGATGTAACTTTCCAATCAGACTTTATTTCTTAAAGGCTGGGCCTTTGACTTACTTTTTTTTTTTTTAAAAACATAGAACAAAACAAATACTCTATAAATGTTCTCTGTTCAGTGAAGAGATATGTACTTCCTAGGAAGACTAACATATGCTTTAATAGAATGCATTGATAAACCTGAAGGATGGGTTTACTGTTCAGTAGTACTTTGTTCATAAATGTGGAAACATCTGCTTTGGGGTTATAGGGAAACTTCTTTCTTTTAAATTTGTATGGGCTTGAAAAATAGTTGTGCTCTATAAATACCCCAGTATGAGTCATTTGCTTAACTAAACAGCTGCTTACTCATTAGCCAAATGCACTTCATTTTAAGGCATACACTTAAATGAATTTTCTCCCATGCCTCTCTCCCTCCCCCAAGAGCCAGAAAAGTGACGTGCAGATACTTTTCTGGAATACAAACGAGATACAGATCTGCCTTTGACATGGGGAATCTAAACTCCGTGATGCAGCAGAAAGTCGTCCCAGCTCAAATTCATAAGCTGTCTGTATATGCTCTGATTGTTCTTGTAACACCACAGTCCTTCATTTTCTATTGCCATCTCTCCCCACACACCTCTGGAACATGCTCCCTCTTCCCATTCAAACCCAATGTACCAATTCTCCCGCTGGGGCAGCTGGTAGTGCTTTGTTCTTTTTGTTCCTTCTGTCACCATCGACCGTTTCTTATGCAGGTAGATAGTCTGCGTCAAGACCGCTGGCAGAAGCCATTTATTTTCATAAGTGGAAGCAAATGACAAGTATTCTTATAAATCCTTTTGTAAATATGGAGACACAGATCAACCTCTACAATGAGTGGCATTCAGCTATCACTTTCTATTCTTCAACTTATTTTGAATGATAAGTTGAAGTTACAAAGCAACGACTCACATCTTTTTAAATTTTTATTTGGATTTAACTTTTTTTTTAAAGATGAGGTCTTGCCATGTTGCTCGGGCTGGTCTCGAACTTACGGCCTCAAGCCATCTTCTAGCCTCAGCCTTCCAAATATGTGGGATTCCACCTGTGTACTACCATGCCCGGTTTCATACTTTTATTTTCTTTAAAACTGGTCAATATCACCATGAGTTCCTTCTTTTGGAAGCCAGTAAATGTCTAATGTTTTGGAAGAGTCCAGAGGAGAACTTTGATTTCTAGAAAGACCAAATGGGAAGAAACAGATACAGTCTCCAGAGTTCCATATATAGTGTAGCTATTCTCAGCAGGATTCCAATCCAATGTAGATTTTTTCTAGCCTGCGGAGGACATTTTCAAACGCCCAGGGCTGACATTTAGCTGGTACCCATTTGGTATGAATGTACTTTGTTAAAATCACTTTTATACCAGTTGGTAATTACCTCTTGTCCTGAGCCCCCCGGATACTGAACCCTTCAACGCTGACACCCTGCCTTCCACAAAAACGTCCTATGATTTAGCAACTAAAAAGTTAATGCCTGACACAGGATGAGGCTCTGACTATGCAGAGCCATTCTGAGTGGACACTGGTTAAATATCTTGAATATCACCCTGCAAATAGCGCTTGTTTCCAGGTATGTTAGGTATTAATTTTCTGGAAAGCAATGTGTGCTAGCTTTGAGAATGAGAGCATTTACCTCCCTCGGTTTATTTACCTCCCTGGGGTTTATTTTCCTCATCTGTCAACTGGTAGAGTGCCTTGGCTTAGGGTTCAGACTGGGTTCCAGAGTTGCCTCAAGGGGAGATTGTTGATGGATATATACCTGGCCCCACTTCCTGCAGAGCAGCTCCTCCTCCAGGCCTACTCACTGGGGTCCCCATTTCCTCCATTGTTTGGAGAAAGGAGTTTGAAAACTGAAAACTGAATTTTGCTGCTAAAAAAAAGTTTGGAAAAAACCCCCAAAAAACTAGCTTCAATAAGCACTAATCTTTCATCCTTTCTAAAAACTGTAAAATTCAATTATGACTACAATTAACAGAAAGAATGGCATCTGTCTACCAAGAGCAAATAGCTACATTGGGCCTACTCGGTACCAGGCATTGTTCCAAGTGCTTTGCGTGTTTGAACTCACTTCACCCACAGAACTATGCCTATGTTATAATTATTTTTACAGTTATTAAAGTCCAAAAAGTGTATGTTCAGAGGTATTTATTTTCACTTTTATAATTTTCTTAGATACATTTGAGGTTATAATTTATTCAAAGCTAACATTCCTACAATGACTATTTAATGAAATGTAATCATGATAACGTCTTTCTTACATGCTCCAATTACAGATTTCTATGCATATTTTAAAGAGCGTTTTGTCTTTAACATTTGGATTTTATCTTGACATCATTAGATTAACAGTATGTACTATACTTCATAAATTATACATTAGACTATGTATGTACTTTCTCTGTGGCTTATACCAGTGGTCCCCAACCTTTCTGGCACCAGGGACTGGTTTCATGGAAGACAGTTCTTCTATGGACCAGGGTGGGGGATGGTTTTGGGATGATTCAAGCCCATTACATTATTGTGCACTTTATTTCTATATATTAGATTGTAATATGTAATGGAATAATTATACAAGTCACCATAAGGTAGAATCAATGGGAGCCCCGAGCTTGTTTTCCTGCAACTAGATGGTCCCATCTGGGGATGATGGGAGACAGTGACACCAAAGTGTGTTGCTTATGTCCAGTTCACTCTGCAATCTCGTTGGGTTGCTGTCACTGCAATCTCAGGATATTCTGCCTTGACTTTAACCCAGATCGTATGGGGATTTGAAGTTCTCTCAAACATACATTTAAAGACACTAGATGCAGCTATACAATTGAAGTACATCAACTCACCTGCCACTATAAAGCCTGCCACCAGAGGCAGCTTAATTGTCCCTTGCCACACACTGATAGGATTTTGATAAGAGCCTGCAAGTAATTGATTTATTATGGTCTCTGCACAGTCAAACCTCTCTGCTAATGTTAATCTGTATTTGCATCTACTCTCCAGTGACTGCATCACTACCTCAGCTCCATCTCAGATCATTGGGCATTAGATTCTCACAAGTTGCGTACAACCTGGATCCCTTGCAGGCACAGTTCACAATAGGGTTGGTGCTCCCATGACAATTTAATGATGTCGCTGATCTGACAGGAGGTGGAGCTCAGGCAGTAATGCAAATGATGGGCAGCGGCTGTAAATACCGACGAAGTTTCCACTCACCTGCCGTGCAGCCCGGTTCCTAACAGGCCATGGACCCGTACTACAGGAATGTCTGAAAGATGCACTGTGTACTGTACGAGTGTCAGTCTGTGGCCTGGGGGTTGGGGACCTCTAGCTTATACTGTTTGTTTCTTCACTTTCAACCAGACCTGGAAATCAGTTTTTAATGCCAGTCCGTGGCTGTGGCTCTGGGTAGCTGTAAATGCGCTCAGACATTTCCTGAGCTCCAGCTCCTGACTGCCATGGCTTAACTGGGATAAATAGCTGAATGCAAATCTGAGCATGAAATTCCTCGTCACTGTCCTTTTCCGGAACATGAGTTTATGGAAGGCATCACGGGCCCTGCCTGCTCCCTCCTGCCTCCACTGCTGCGCTTCCGAGGCACTGGGTTGCTCAGGATCTTGTGCTTTTCCCTCCCAGGGCCTGGTCCCTGTGCTCCTGGATGGAAGGGAGTTGCTGGCCATAGTTCCCTGGTTCCCTGGAACAGCCTAACTTGGGTCCTTGCTGGTGGACGGCACTGTCTTTTCTTAGTGAGTCCAGCAGAGTTGGGAAATGGAAACTATATCATGTGAGAAAGTAAAGCTGCAAGGGATGAGGAGGAGAAGGTTCTGAGGGTTCCTGTGTTTTAATAAAGTGGCAAAGCACAGGAGAGAGGGATTCCACTAATTCCTGTAGCCTTTACAGGCAGGAACAGAGCTGGTGTCAGGCAGGCTCAGGAGGCTGTGTGTCAATGAAGAGAAGGAAGCCTTCCTGTCCACTGAGCGATCCACACTGAGGCTGTATCCACACAGTCATTGTATGATAACTCATCAGGGATGACAGATGAATCCAAACAGGATGTGTAGCTTGACCAGATGAGCTTTATGCAGCATTAACTATCCATCCAAGACTTCTACTATTTTGTCTTAATGATCCCCAAAACAGACGTTAACTTGTCAGTCTTGACTTGAAGTTAAAAAACAAAAGACCTCATTTCTTGTATCTCTAAAGCACCAGCCCATTCTGAGATTTTATAGTTTCTTGCTGATGTCTTGCTCAGACTTTTTCAATAAATATTGAAATGATTAGAATTAAATAGAATTCTTATATATTTGTATTTGTTCATCTCCCGTCTGTATTTTGGGTTGGGGGGATAGAGTTCAAGGAAAAGGGTAAGAGACATGGTTGGTTTATGTCTGGAGTCAAAGCCTTATGTTAATGAGGAAGCTCTGTCAGGGGAATTTCAGATATTGGCCAGTGGCAGTGGTGGGAACCTGGGGGTTGGTGTCCTTGAAATAATATCACAGAGGTGGTGAGTGGCCAGTGTGCCTGGATGACCCAAAGTTGAGTGAGGTCTCTTCTGGAGGCTGACTGCCCAAGCAGCCTGAAGAATCACAGAGATACTTTTTGGTTGGTATTATCCTTCTCCCTTCTCCCCAGAGCTATGCCTGATTTGGGCCGAGACAGCAGAAAATACACAATGCATATTTCAGACATTCCTGCTTTAATATATTAATATCTCGCTCACTCTCCAGACCAGGAATCTCATATCTTGTCCTACCCTTTTCCACACAAAAAGAAAACTACATTACATATAGAATATTTAAGTGTAGCTGTTACTTATCCCATTGTCACTAGCCATGTTGACTTCTTTTTTGTACGTGTGTCTTGCCTTGACACGCTTTCTTTATTGAAGACCATGGAAAAATGGATTTCTTTGTGATATTTTGAAAAATGGCAAATTGAAGAGATTTTTATCTCTGGAGACTGAGCTTTCACATCATAAACTACTTCTCTCCCCTGATGGCTAACCCAGTCACATAGTTCCACAATAAACAAGATAAATCTAGATTAATAAGACAGTATGTACAGAAAAATCCTTTTACTCTTTGTGGCTTCTTTCCCTGTGCTTTGAAAATGTTCATTAAAAATCTCCTACTTAGTCTGCCTCATTATATTGGTTTACTCATCTTGGTCTCCCTATTTTAATGATTTAAATCACAATTTGAAAAGATTTCTTGTTTGGAACATCCTTGGCCAAGCCATTACTTTGTAAAGTAGGGAAGTCTGGAGGCCCTAGTTGCTCTTTTGAACTTAGTTCATAAAATGATTGTTAAACACTGATCTATCAGCTTTTCTCTTCTCTTTACCAAAATTAATAATTCACATGAAAGCCACCTATTTAAATGGAGTCTCAGCTGGGTACCGTGGTTTATGCCTGTAATCCCAACACTTTGGGAGGCTGAGGCGGGTGGAATGCTTGAGTCCAGGAGTTACAGACCAGCCTGAGCAACATGGTGAAATCTGTTTTCTACAAAAATTAGCCAGGTGTGGTGGTGCGCAACTGTAGTCTCAGCTACTGGGGAGGCTAAGGCGGGAGGATCACTTGAGCCTGAGAGGCAGAGGCTGCAGTGAGCCATGATTATGTGACTGTACTCCAGCCTGGTGACAGAGCCAGATCCTGTCTCTAAATAAATAAATAAATAAATAAATAAATAAATAAATAAATGGAGTTCCATTGTTAGCAACTTACACAACCTGGAAAAATCAACTGAACTGTAAATATTGGCATGGATGAGTGCATAAATACTTTCAAAAAGAATTACAACTTCTCTGTAATAACCATCAAGACTATTTAGCTAACAGGAGGTCCCTGGAAGACCTTTCAGATCTGTCTGTAAAAGAAAAGGAACCCTGGCAATTCACAAGACAACCCAGCGACGTTGCATCTGCTCCTGGGGCAGGTAACAAAATCCAGTTTTAAATTTTGCTCTAAACAGTTAAGGAGATAATCAAGTCAGCTTGGGATTGGGTTGTGCACAGGAAGGCTGCAAAAAGATTACAAAATAGCCTCCCCCTGGCAGAAATGTAAAAAAGCCATTCCATGATTTTTTTTTTTCAGTTCTGCCAACGATTCATCTTCAGAAGACAAGCAGATGAGGAGACAAAACCTACTGATGTGGGTACCCAAGCAGGAACCCCCCTCTTGCACCGGCGACTCAAGTGGGAAGAAGGTAGGAAATCAACAGCACAGGGGAAAGAAAGGGAAAAGGAGTTTGGAAACAAGATAAGACAGGCTTCTTTTGAATAATGGAGAGGATTCTTAGAAAAAAGAAAAGAAACAGAATAAATTTGTATTCACTGATTCCATTTCAGCGCAGCAAATGCTCATTGGCTTTAATCAATTGCTTTCTTACAGAGTTTTGTCCATATGTATGTGACAAAATCCGCGGTCATTTAATGACAGACTTAGAATGTGTGCTGAGAATGAAACCGTTGAGATTTCCTTGTCTTTCCTCCTTTCAGTAAAAATCAGGAAGGGGAGAAAGGGAGGGGGTGAGGGTGGGACAAGGAGACCAATATTTTATAAAAGTGACAACACGTTTTACATTTGAATTATTTATTTTCCGTGATGGAATTTCAAGTGGGTTATTGCAAGGAAAGGAAAAACTGGAAATTGACCAAACATGGTCCAGGCTGGGGATGACGAGTTTAGTAGGGGCTTTAATGGGGCCTCCTAAGCGATTCAGGAGAGAATGAATCTCTCACAGGTTCCCTTCTCATGGGATCACTGACTAAGCTTCCCCAAATCAGGGTGCAGCAACAAAATCAGGGTGCAGCATCTTTTAAGTGGGCTTAAGAAGATCCACTTAAAAGCTTATCATAGCGAGATGTTGAGAAGACAAAGTTTTAGATTTTTATAGAGCAGAAAATGATTCCTTTTGAACCAAACAAAAGACAAGATACATGAGATGAGGGAAAAAAAGCTTCTGTCTAAAAGCCCGACGTGTGTAAGACTTTCCCTCCACTGTTGTTTTCCCTTTGGTTTGGTAAGAATGTGGTGAGTGAAGTAAAAAGAAAAGGCGAGGAGAACCACAGAGACCCCCTCGAAGCGTAAAACGCTGTTAATTAAGAGTGAGAACGTTCAGTGGCCGGTGACCCTCCCTTTCCTAGGCCACCATCCCCAAGGCTTGGCTCTTCCCTGCCTTGCTCCAGGTGGTCCAGGCAAGGGCCTGGATGGGGGTACTGAGGGTGGGGGAGACAGCTCTGGGTCCTTCTGTGCCACTTCCTCCCTGTGCTGGTGTTTCAGCAGCAATCTGCTCCTCTGCGATGGCAGCCTGTCCACAGCTCTAGTGCCCACAGACTTGGGGACCCCCTTCATTCCCCTCGTCTGACTCTTCAGGCCTACAGTGGTGAGGGCTTCCCACTGTGCTTATCTCTGGGTACCTCAGCCTCTCTGGCTGTATTTTCTTAACCCTGCTCCCTACTCTGTAAACAGACCCTACTTTAAGTTCACCTCAGCCCTCTTAATGAGATTCTCTTTCATGGGATTCTGACTGATAGCGTGGGGCTAAAAAGATCTCAAACCTGAAAGAAGCTGAGAGGAGCTCAAATTTCGAGTCGCAGAAACCTGGATGCTTGCCACGATATAGAGGAGGGCAAACCATTTATTATTTATACAATTTCAGGCAAATAGGTTATAGAAATTCCAGGTACAAAAGATCTGAAGAGATGACTAAAAACCAACTAGGATTAATTATATTAATCATGGACTTTTAAAATCATCAGAACCACTAGCTGCTCAATTACAAAGTCCAAAAAGACTTCAAGAATTATTCAAAACTAAATAATGTCAACTCTCTAGAATGATTTATTCAAATTTAAGTAGGCCAGACTCACAATTTGGAGCACAGCTCTTTAATACATATAGATTCTAATTTTCTAAAAGAGAAAGAAAAGTGGATTTGTTACTTGACTATTAGAAAATTCATTGCATATTTAAAAAGCAAGAGAACTTAGCTGTCTGCCTGGTTCCAGTCTGAGGTATAAATGTTTACCTCATCATATATTAAGTATCTATAGATTATGCTCAATACTTTTTGCAAAATGTAGCATAAAGTCACTACTCATGCCATTAAAATAGACAACAACTATGTAATTTCAGAAAATGTAAATAAGTTTTCCCAGCTTTTGATTTTTTTATTTTTTTTATTTTTTTTAAGCTTTGGCCTTATCCTTTCAGGTAGTGGCTGGCATTATGGATTAATTACTTAATACACTTTTGTTGCCTTAGAATTCACTGAGTTGAAATGGAGTGAGAGCTACGATGCTCTCAGAATGTCCTTAAAATGTGCTGCAAAGAAGCCTGGGTGAGTAGAAGAAAATAAAAGGAATGGTGGATACAAGGAAAGGTTAAAATGAGGTAGGAACTAAATATTATACTGGCACTTGGGGTTACTATTTATGAATTGTTACTTTCTGGCAATGCTCTACTCTTTTGTATCTTCTTTGGGACAGAAAATTCCATAAGAAAGACCTTTCCAGGAAGAGCTTGTCCCTAAGCTTATGGACTCAGGGTTTGAACAAAGCGTCTCTTCCAAGACCTTGTGAATAATATGCATATGGTCCATATAACTTCACAAAGTAAAGTTAAATGAACGCATTCTTTTCTTGCTATTAGACCCCGTTTATCGCACTAGCTGCTGGTGATTTGAGCGCTCCTTTCCAAGCCTCTTGAGAGTTCTGCTCTAACAACACTGCCCCCTAGTGTTCTCTCGCTTTGGTGCAACGTGAGTAAAAAAACCACAAGATTGACTTTCAATACACACACACTGTATTCATCAGTGTTTTGCTATAGAGAATGTAAGATATCTTTCTGTAAATTATTTATTTAATCTTATTTATTTATCCCAATAAGATATTAAAGCATGATAAGCTGGAATGATTTTTTTTTCATAAATGGGTAAAGGCAAAAGTAAAAAGTTTAGATACTATGAAATAATTCCTGATCTAATAAACGGAGACAAATTACCTAATATTTTTGGGCACCTATTATGTTAGACATGTAAGAAATACTGTATTAAAAGTGAAGTCTGAGTAAGCCTAATTCAGTACTTAACTTTTAAAGTTAGAAACATTCTAAATATATTTATTAATTTGATCTCAAATTTGGGGAAAATAGTAAAGATGGAAGAGAGAAAAGGGAGAATTTAAAAATTTTACATATCTAAGTGGTTTGGTATTATGTTTTAATTGAAAAATATTTTAAACAAGTCCATTCTGATAAGATGTAGAAATTCTACTTGCAGCTTTAGGACAAAGTGAATTTAAAACAAAGGCTTTCTACTTGAAATGTGGCCAATGTGACTAAGAAATGGAGTTTCTAAATTTTCATTTCATTTTAATTAACTCCGTTGATTTAAATTTTAAAACTGATACTCAAATCAGTCATTGAAAACTTTTAAGTATGTTTGTAACAACTTAGGTATCTGAATCTATTTTTTTCAAATGTAAATTTTAAGGTATCTACTTAGATTAAATATTCCTAATAAAAATACAGCATTTGAACTGCAAGTGCTGTAAGTGAAAAATGTACACCACATTTCAAATATTTCATACAAAGCCAAAGGAAAGTCATATTTCTCATTAATAATTGTTATATTTAGTACATGTTGAAATTGATATTTAGATCTATTATGTCAAACAAAATATATTATTAAAATTAATTATATTGGTAAAAAAATAAAAGTTTTCTAATAGTATAGAAATCATAACTATGTATTTATCTATCTGAACAAACTGAGAGAATTAAGTTTTCAGATTATTAAAAATTGAAAATCTATCTGTTTTCCATGGTGCAGTTCATAAACCACTGGTGATAAATTACTTTAGCCAATGCAAATATATAGGCTTTTTATTGTTATGCATTATCTGAGCAATAGTGAAAATGAAACTGAGATATCAAATCTATGATTTTGCAGATACTGATGTTTAGGACTACATTACACATTAATTACAGTGCTCATGTTTATAAATTTTTAGTAACTTTGACCCCACCATTAAAACGGATTAGAAATATAAGTTGCAGAGTTTTCTAAAGCCTGGGTTTTACTGTTTCTATCCTCTGGTGTCATTTAACATGTTCCTCTGTCCAGCGTATTTCCTGTAAGTTGTAGTTAGAATTAAGAACAACACCATACAATAGAAATATGAGCCACAAATATAATTTTAAATTTTATAATACACATTTAAAAAAGAAAAAATAACAATTAAAATTAATTTTAATAATACAATTTTATTTAACCCAATATGTCAAAAATATTATGTATGTAGTCAATATTAAAAATTATTGAGATAGGTTACTTTTTTTTCATATAAAGTTTTCGCTATCTGGTTTGTATTTTACATGTACAGAACATCTCAATTTGGCCTACTCACATTTCAAATGCTCAGTAGCCATGTGGGACTAGTATTGAATACAGTAGACCCAGGGACATCATCAGATTGAGGTTCAATTTTTGGCCAAAATACCCGATAGGTGGTGGTGTGTACCTCCACACAGAAGCATATGTCTGGTGGCCTTTTTGTGATGTTGGCAGTCATTGATTATCATTGTCCACACCCAATAATTCATTAAAGGTTCCAAAATGGCGATACTAGAATTTTAAAATTCCTTCTTCATTTATTAGATGGAATACTTCCATCAAGAGAAACATCTCATCAACTACTTGGTTACTTGGAATAATATGCATAGGGAAGTTAGAAAAAATGGTTGATCTCTTCCTTTTATTTGCTAGTTTTTTAAAATAACGATTTTGGTTTCCTTGCATTTTCCAAGGATGATCAATACTATTTTATTTTAACAGTATCATTAGGAATTCATGAATTTTAATATTTGATGTGTTTCAGTTCATTGCAGAGTTAACTTAATTGCAGAGTTCTGATATCAACAAAGCAGTTTATGATATTCCAGGTCCATCTTGTACACTTCCTTCCATAGACCTGTAATCATCTATTTCTTCAGGGAGCCTTTGATTCCTTTTAGTGGAAAATGGTATGTAGAGAACATTATCTGTGTGTGAAAGATTGAGCATGTTCTGTCTTTTCAGAGAACAAAGCTAGAGAACATGTATTTTAATAAGATAATATTCATGATGAATTCATGATAATGTTTCCTATTCAAATTCAAGTGGAGGACTTTTTTTACAGTGTCCTTTTCCCTGTCAAATTTCAAATTTTATTGACATGAATACAATTATTCATTTGCTGTATTCATAATACACACGTGTAACAGTCGAATAAATATAAGACTACCACTAGCAAAATGATTACAAAAGTCAGCTTAAGATACTTTGCAGTTGTTTTTGTCCTTATGATAAGATTCCGCTAAAACAGTCAAATTACTGTGTTTTACAGTCACTTGGAATAGTCCCTTAGGTGCTGTTCTGCCACCTACTGGATAGACAGGCTCAACAGGCTTATTTTACTTTTGATGTTTAGGAATCACTTTATTTTAAATTTAATTTTGCTTTATAATAACGCAAAGCTTTCCATGACTCTAAAGTCAAATTTACAAAACAAGTCTAGTTTTTCTCCCTGTCTCCTCAATCTTATTTCCTTTCTTTACCTTTAAATATTTTATCTTTAAAGGCTGTAATTTATATGTCCGTTAGTATATATTTGTACATAATTTGTAGACAAATTATACAAAATTGATATATATTTGTATTTTTTATCCCATATCTCCTTTGTTAGATAATTGGTAGCATACTATACAGACTTTTCTCCACCTGAAACATATACATTATTATTAAAAGTTTATATGTATATAACCTGGAGTGTTGCATTTTGCTTTGTTAGGTAATCTGGAAATCTTTTTATAAATGTAAATGTAATCAGTAAATGTATTTTTAGGATCCAAATGCTTGGCATCACCTTTGTCACATTTGTTACATGTTATTTCCATCCATACAAGCATGCAAACATATTCACATCTATATACCGGTGACTACCTCTATCTTTATTGCCTTACATTTCTACCCTTTTCCTATGTGGTCGATATCAAGGCTGCTCCATGAACTGTTTGCTACCAAGCTATGATGACTTGTGAATAGACAGTAAAAACAACAACAACAACAGCAAAACACATTTAGAAACATTTAAAGTAATTTGATATTGCCACTAAATTCAAGTATATGATTTTGTATATTACAAGTGTCGCTTACAAATTATTGGGGAAAAAAAGTAGTCCTTCTTACAGAGTCTGAAAAGCACCTGCCTACATTATTTGCTTGTGTGCATGTGTTCTCTCTCGCGCGCCTATCTTTCTGTTCTGTGGGTTTTCTTGAGACAGGGTCTCACTCTGTCATCTAGGCTAAAGTGCAGTGGCACCAATATAGCTCATTGCAACCTCAAACTTGTGGGATCAAGGGATTGTCCCGCCTCAGCCTCCTGAACAGCTGAGACTACAGGCACATGCCACTGTGCCTGGCTAATTTTTAAAATTTTTTGTAGGGAATAGGGTTCTCACTTTGTTGCCCAGGCTGGTCTTGAACTCCTGAGCTCAAGCAATCCTCCCACCTCGGCCTCCCAAAACGCTGGGATTACAAGTGTGAACCACTGCACCCAGACTCTTTTTGTATTTAGAAATGTTTGTGCTATTTTGTTCTGAGCCCTTTATTAACATCTTTATATAATCTAGAATTTTATTAATATCTGTAAATAATACCTTTAGTCCCATTTTTACTTTTTTCCCCCATCCTACTATGAATAAAATTGAAATTAGCTAATAATCCCTTCTTCACCTTCTCCCGTTCCCTGGCATCTATTTTCAACAGGTATGTTTTTATTCTCCATTGATATCCTTGAGGCAATCACAGAGCTTATTCTACTTTTTATATTCTCTTTCCAATTTATGCCACTCCTCATTTTTTACAGTTAATTGCATATAGAGAAAATGGCCATCACATTTTATACTCTCTCCCTTGTAAACTACAGACATTATGAGTTACACAAAAATGTCTACTTAATGTTCACCGCCAGTTCTATTGTCGATGTCTCTTTAGTCATATTGGTTTTCTGAGGCTTGGTCTCCATAAATTCCCCAGGAAAGGCTCATAGGAACATTACTCCCTGAGTTCTTGTATGTTTATTAAGAATTGTGACCACCGTATTTAAAGATCAATGTTGCTGGGTATAAAATCTTTAGCTCACATCTGCTTTCCTTAATATTTCTTAAATATTTTATACCATTTCTTCTGGCATAAAGCATTGTCAAAAAGTCTGATGACAATCTGATTTTCTTTCTCTTATAAGGGATACTGACCTTTTAATTAGTGCCAAAAAAAACCCCTTTTTTCTTTTTATTTAAAGGTCAATAGTTTTACTAGACTATGTTTATATGTGGCCCATTCTGGGTCAATAATTTTACTAGACTGTGTTTCTATGTGGCCCATTCTGGGCCAATTCCACCAGGTATGTCCTTTCAAATGTTGGGCAAGTATATTTTCAGGTCAGAAAAGCAGGTTTTGAATTATAATTGATAATATTTGTTCTTTCATTACATTGATTTTCTTTTTTAGGAACTTCTATTTCATGTTCTTTGGTTCTCCTATTCCTACTGTCTATGCCTTTTTCATATATATTTTAAAATCTTTTTATTTTAAAAATATTCATTCTTTCCTTTTCTATTTTTCTTAAGGAACTTTCTGTGGTGTTCATTCACTATTTTGTTTCTTCTAGTCTAGTCTAAAATTTCGAAATAAGTTTTTCCTTCAACTCTAATATTTTTCTATTTCTATAAACTCCTTTTCAAGTCTTTGTTTTTTCAAATTAGCTTCTTTTTGAGTTCTTAAAATTCTGGGTTATGCTGTTCTTTAAAAGTTGCTATCTTTTTTTTCAGCTTGATTTAAAATATGAGGCTACATTTTCTTCTGTTTTGTTTGCAGATCTTTCTGGCATGATTTTATTGCCTGCAGAGACATTACATTCCTCAATCCATTTTTCTTTATGATAGATGCGATGGCCATTTTTTTCTTTTTTAATGTTTAAGTGAGATGAGTTTTCTTGTACTCTTAGAAGAGAAGAGTGAACCAGGATAGCTTCCTAGCCCTAGAGATTTAGAGCTGCCTTTTCTGTTATTTTTGGATGTGTTTACAAATATGTATCTGGTATCTGTTGGCTCTTTGCTCCTCCCTCCACTTGTATCTGCGTCTTCTTTCTTTTGCCTCCTTTGCTCCTATTTGTCTGTTTCCTGCTCAATTTGGATTCTATGCCAGTAGTTTCTCCTCAATGTGGGGTTTTGCTGTGGAGGAGATGGCTATTATGGGTCCCTTTAGGGTCCATGGGGTACAGGCTGCTCCAACACAAGCTGATTCTCTTGTGTTCACCCACAAGTTGGAGGCAGCAGGACTTAGGGGTTTCAGCTGCCCTTCCCAGAGTGGCCCACCAAGCCTTACAGTGGGTACTTGTGAACTGTTTTTGTTTCTCTGCCTCTTGGGGCCATCAGAAGTCCCTTTGTCCTCTTTTCATTTCCTCTGATGTGTTGAAGATACTATACAGGTCTTAATCTCACCAGTAGTTTATTCCAACCCACACATATTTGGAGGGATTTACAGGGAGGGATATTTATAGGGATATGTTTTCCCGCTGCTTTATTGGAGATGTTGTCTGGGAGGTTTTGCTTTTGTTATCTTAGTTGCTCTGTTTCCATGGGGTGGTTGGAGAGATGGAAAAATTACGCCACCTTGCCACCACTTTCCTAATTACTTTAAGTAACCAAACTTTTAGTCTACTTCTGTTGTACTTTGTTAGTAAGCATCTACCTGCCTGTCTATGTTAACAGGTTTTCTGATGTGCTATACACTTGACCTTTGAAGAATACAGGTTTGAACTGCACGGGTCCATTTACAAGTGGATTTTCTTCTGCCTCTCCCCCGCTGCCCCCACCCCGAGACAGCAAGACCAGACCCATCTCTTCCTCCTCCTCAGCCTACTCAATGTGAGGATATGGATAAAGACCTTTATCATGACCCACTCCACTTCCACTTAATGAAATATGTTTTCTCTTCCTTATGATTTTCTTAATCATACTTTTTTTCTTCTAGCTAACTTTATGGTAAGAATACAATGTGTGATACATACTACATATAACATACAACATACGCGTTCAATGACGATGTTATTGGTAAGGTTTCCAGTCAATAGTAGATTATTAGTAGTTAAGTTTCTGGAAAGTCAAAAATTAAACACGATGACTGTGACCCTTTGGGGTTGGTTCCCCTAAACTCCACATTATTTCGGGGTCAACTATTATTTAATCAGCATGGTCATATTGATGTCCATGCATATTAATACTTGAGACCTCAATAGAGAATATGCCCATAGTTCAGGGATCTATTGATGTCTTTCTACACTGCCAGGTCACTATCTCTGTCCCCTTCCCAGTCTGTGAAGAGTCTCTGCGTGTCTCTTTGTTGCCACTGTCTTGAGTCTTCTGGATGCTGATACAAGGCCAACTGAATGTGCATCGTCCATCTGAAGTGCTCCTGTGTGATTACTAGGCCACGGAACAGCCACAAACATCACTCCTTCCTTTTCTCCCCTAACAGGCTTTGAGCCCTGATTCTTCATCAGGGTGGTAGAAGAGAAGTCTTAGAGAACCATGACCCCCGTGGGAACATATTAAAATGATGGGGGAATATACTGGGAGGAAACAATAGTTTGATAAAAGCTTCCCAGTTGGTTCTAATGGAACTCCTCAGGGCTGTAGTTGGATCCTCTGCTCTGGGTAGAGACGGGCAGGGTGCCATGGAATTGGCCCCGGGTCCAGATCACCTGGGCATCCTCAGGCACAGGACTGGGAATTGACTGACTGAGATTTAAGGGATAGGAGAAAAGAGAGAAAAGAAGGCAGGAGCCCAGGGATGTAATTTCTTTTTGGACCCATCTTCTTTTTCAGGTGCTTAATATTGTCTTTTTTTTTTTTTTTTTTGAAAGCTAACAGATTTATCTTAAAAGCATTTATAGTTATTCCTGCTTAATGTGTAGCTAAGAAATTCTTTCAACTCTAAACAGAAAACAAAGACTTTCATTTTACAGGTAGAGACAAAAGGCATTGAATGAAAAAGTGTGAAAGAGGTGGCATTTGGGGTGAAAGTGTCTCCATCAAAGAAAAACTGATGACATCAGATCTGTGATTGTTTTAATAGAGGGAGAGAATACAGGAAGGCAGAGGGGCTGGGCAGGGGGATGTAAGAGATAGGGAGCAGCAACTGGATGCTGGAAATGGTCATAAACTGCTAATTTCATAAGTGTGTTTATCTTCATTTGTGCACAGAAAAATAAAGGCACTGTGTGGGTATATTAATGGTCTATATGAATGCCAGGACTGGTACAGCCTCAGGCTCTAAGGAAGGAAGATGGTCAGGTATTTGGTAAGATGATTTGAAGACAAACAAGTGTCAAAGAACTGATGGTCTGACTTGAGTCTTGGTGTATGATGTAAGAGCTCAGCAGATTATAATATTCAGGATAATTTCGGAGGAATCCACAGAAGCTACAGTGTCCAGGGCATATTAGTAACTGAGGGTCACATAACTAAACAAATAATTCTTACAGATGGTTCATTTGTAAGTTAGTAGGCATTTCTGCTATAAGCAAAAATGTTGTCATTTTGACTTCAGAGAAATAGACAACTTTATATTTCTGAGGCGCTTATTTTTTCTCTATTGTGGATGATGTATCTTCCATTACTAATGAAGGATCATAGGAATTGAGGTAATTGAAACACAGTTCTCCTCTCTATGGTATTAATATTTTTCCCAATGATTGCTTTTCTTTTCCTGTTTCCTGGATATGACAGAGCACATGGTATAAATACCGAACTGCTCGGGGAACAGCCACCCCCAAGGCCCTCTGCCTTCCTCCTGCTCTCCCGGGGAGCCCCTTCTTCCCCTTTCTCTTCCGAATTAACCTGTTCTTCACACCTGGATGTTAAGATTATTCAGCCCCTTTCCCCAGTCAAGGTTACTGTTCTATTTTTAGCCTTGAGATACAGATGAATTACACTACTAGAATATTCACTGATCAATAATGTGAAAAAACAAAAGAGAGAAATTATGAGTCAGAAGAGGTAAAATAGTGAGTCACCAGAGTACGTCTCTATTCTATTAATTTCAACTGCACAGTCTATAACAACCAGTGTGTGAGAGTTTCAGCCGTCATCCAAATAACATATGGGAAACCACAAAGGAATTCAAGCTGCAGACAACAAGGCACATTTAAGAGGTTACAGTATTAGTGTTGAGCTTGGGGACATAGAACAGAGCATTGATTTCTGATAAATTATTGGGCATTGACATTTTTGGCATGGGCATTTCTTTCTAGATTATGGTTCCATAAAAAGTCAGTTTGGGCCCATTGATTGCCTCAGAGGGAAGTGTGTGTGTGTGTGTGTGTGTGTGTGTGTGTGTGTGTGTGTGTGTGTGTGTTAGGTGGAATGTGCTGGATTTGGGAGGCGTAGTGGGATGTTGGAAATTTAGCTGTACATGCCCAATAACGTTAGCCTTTTATATTTTAATTTAGGATATCTGGGCTCCATTCTTCCCTGACGCTTCCCAACCATGACTTACCTTTCTTAGCGCCGTTGTCATTCAATCAGGAATTCTCTCGAGCAGACCCGCTAGTGGCATTCAGTGGATCCCAGAATAGATTTAGCCTGTTGGGAGCACAATGCATGTTTTAGTCTCCTGGTCACATACAAATGAAATAGGAGGGGGTGACAAAATATTGGAATTTAGGAGGGCCCTATGACTTGATTTTCTTTTGCATATTAGACAGACTTCTGAGACGTTTGAATCTTTGAATTGTTATGTTTAATTACTTACACCGAAAAAGTCTAAGACTGAATTCACTTTTTTTCTCTAAATATGTTTCCGCCTGAATTTCTTTGTTGTGTTTTGGTGATACTCTATTCCCCAGCTGCCCAGTTTTCCAAATTTTTAAAATATAGTTACCCAGTTCAATTATTTATTCAACAAGTATCTATACTGCTGGCATGTTGTGTGAGTCACATACTGGGCACTCTGGGATGGAGAGATAGGTCAGTGCCCACCCTTGGGAGTTCACAATTTAGCGGGTCCCCTTTTGCATCCTCTCCCTCCTGTCCCTCCCGTCAAGTGCACCTGTGTCTTTAGCGTCTTCCTTCCCATCCCTATTGCAGCTGCTCTGATAGGAGCCTTCTCCATCACACCCGGCCCACAGCAATCAAGTGCTCCATGGTCTCAGGGAGCCTAAAAGCTACAGCTTCAAAATCCAGTTTCTCACTCTCTAACCTCTTCCAGTAGTTCTCAACCTTGGTTCTACATCAAATGCATTGGTAATTTTTTTAATCTGTCTGTTTTTGACACAGATGCCCAGGAACCCTTTTGTAGAGGGCTTGGTTCATATGTAATCTCTAAATGGTGCTTTCCTTGGGCTTCCAGATAAGAGACAATTACTCATTCCTCTGTGAGTCTAGTTGTTTGTACTTCACTTTTACTGATTACATTGGTATCCCTGTGCCACTCTGTCCATTCCACTAGACCATGACAGCACTGAGGCCAAGAAATGCTACCCTACTCAGCTTTCTGTAAGTATTAGTTCCTTTTACCCCATCTTTAATGCCTAATGATGGACATAAATTCTTGCTACATCTTCATTTTATCAAGTATTCTTCTCTTGTCATTTTGATTACAGGGAAAAGAGCAACCATGGGAGACTAGCAAAGCTCCTGCATTCTGTTTGTCTTTTAGGGCCAGGGCAGGGCTAAATTGTGTTTGAAAGAAGAGAAAATGAGTTGTTCCAGTTTTCTCTTAGAAAAACTCCAAGAAGCACTTGAAATTCCAGCATTCTCTTCTCTCCATGGGAAGCACCATTTCATTTCTCATTTCTTCATTAATACTCTCTTTTCCTTGTCCCCAAGAAAACTACCACTCTATCCTCACCAACCAGTATAAAGTTACTTGTTTCTTGATAAGAACGGAAGTCACTCTAAGAGTGCTACTCCAGCTGTGGAACTTCACCTGGTTGAATTTTTGCAATCACAGTTGGAGGAGTGTTAATCATAGTTATCACAAGCAGTCTAACTTATCAACCCTTTTGAGTTACATGTCCCTGGAAAAATTAGTGCCTCTGTTCCCTACCCAACCTCTGGCCTTTTTTTTTTTTTTTTTTTGAGACAGGGTCTTGCTCTGTTGCCCAGGCTGGAGTGCAGTGGCACAATCACAGCTTACTGCATCCTTGACCCCCAGTGTTCAAGTGATCGTCCTACCTCACCCTCTCAAATAGCTGAGACTACAGGGAACTAGCACCATACCTGGCTAATTTTTAAAATTTTTCTGTAGATACAAGTTCTCACTCTGCTATCCAGGCTGATGTTGCACTCCTGGCCTCAAGTTATCCTCCTACCCCGGCCTACTAAAGTGCTGGGATTACAGGTGTGAGCCACTGCACCCAGATACTTCATGGAATAATGCAGTGTTCTATGAAGTGCAATGTTTAACTGAATAAGAAACACAGTAATTGTATAGAAATAGGGCTGTAGTGAGGAGTGAATGGGATAACACAGGTGAAAACTATCAATGTAGCACCTGGCCCATGCTAAGCACTCAATACAAGAATAACCCTGGTAACACATATTATCTTCATCATAGTCAGATATTTCAAAAAGACTCCCTGGGAATAATCATGGACTTTGGAGCCTAGGACAGAGGCAGGGCTTCGTGCTCCCGGGGCAGCTCCAGGAGATGCTGACTGGAAGGGTTGAAAGGTCAAGGACTGAAGAGTGGCTGAAAAGTGAGTAACCCTTAAGGGAGCATTTGGGTTCCAACCCCCACATTTCCCTTTGTGCTGTTTTGTTACTTCCTTAAAATCATTTCATTGCAGGCCCGGTGCGGTGGCTCATGCCTGTAATCCTAGCACTCTGGGAGGCGAAGGCTAGCAGATCACCTGAGGTCAGGAGTTCAAGACTAGCCTGACCAACATGGCAAAATCCCGTCTCTACTAAAAAATACAAAAGTTAGCTGGGTGTGGTGGCGGGCGCCTATAATCCCAGCTACTGGGGGGCAGGAGGGGGGTGGGCTGAGGCAGGAGAATCACTTGAACACAAGAGGCGGAGTTTGCAGTGAGCCGAGATTGTGTCACTGCACTCCAGCCTGGGCGACAGAACAAGGCTCCGTCTCAAAAAAACAAATAATAAAAATAAAAATAAATAAATAAATAAACCATTTCACTGCTGTGAGGCCTCAGAATAAAACCCTAAAGTTTTCTCAAAAGGGAAATGTGTGTGTGTGTGTGTGTGTGTGTGTGTGTGTGTATTGGCTTGCTATCCGGTCATTTAGTGATGATTTATCTCAAGGATTTATAAATACTTATTGCACAAACACTGTGGAAGCTAGTCAGGATTCACTCAGGAACTCAACCTGTCTGTATTTTTAGGTAATCTTGAGTTTTCTTTCTATTATTTTGCATGTAAGAGTGGTTCCCCTTTTTGCAGCTTCGTTTTCTGTCGATGGCAACCTAAAAACCCACATTTAGAAAATATGACTATTCATTCGCTTAATTATCACATAAACTATTTTTTAAAACTGGAATCAGTCACTAACAAATCCTGCTGGGCTGTTTCCTCTGTCTGGACTCCTCCCCACTGGACATACAGTAGCCCCTCCCTCCCCATCCATAGGAGATAACATGCCAAGATCCTCAGTGGCTGCCTGATGCCCCAAATAGAACCAAACCCTATAAATAAATAAATAAATAAATAAATAAATACACACACACACACACACACACACACACACCAAGTAACAACAAAGTTATCACGTCCAGTTCTTCTATAAAATAAATATCAACTTGCCATCTCTTTGTAAAACTGCATATCTAGTTATATTTTTTCAGGTATAAACAAAAAATACCTATTTTTGCAAGGTATTTGTATGCCATAGAGTTATTATCTTTGAATCCAAGCAGGAAGGCTTAGCAAAGGCTCTGTACAGAAACCTGTCGTGTCTTGTATCAGGCTACGATTTTTTTTAAGTCAGATTTCTCAAAGACTGGCACAGCAGTTGGATATAAATGGCTTCTGAAAATATATCACATCTGTCCAAAAATGAAAATCATTTTTCATGCCCAGCAATTTTGAACTTTCCAAATTGCTCTGTGAAAGTGTTTTATTCTCATGCAACGAAAGGCAAAAAAAAAAAACAAAACCAGTGACGGGGGAAAAAATAACAATTCCTATACAACCACCATATGCTTTTGATTCAGATAGTTCAATGCTCAATATGTTGTTTTTTATATTCGTTTTTACTTTTCTGACTTTTGAATCAATACGCAAAATGCGAACCGGATTATTCAAAGGTAGAAGAAATGCTGCTTCTGATGAAACCTTGCTACAGGACGTGGGAAGGGAGTGACAGCTACCGAGTCCTGGGTTCATGCCATTCTCCTGCCTCAGCCTCCTGAGCAGCTGGGACTACAGGCGCCCACCATCACACCCGGCTAATTTTTAAAAATATCTTTAGTAGAGACAGGGTTTCACCATGTTAGCCAGGATGGTCTCGAACTCCTGACCTTGTGATCCGCCTGCCTCCGACTCCCAAAGGGCTGGGATTACCGGCCTAAGCCGCTGCGCCCGGCCGCCACGGAATCTCTTTAGACTCCACTTGCACTCCAGGCTCCTCTTGACTTCATTCCTCTCCTCACTCTAGTGGAAGTAGAAACTTTTTGCATAATAACAAATGGAAGTTATGCCATGAGTGGGATTCATGTTCCCGTGGTAGAGATGGGTTTGTTTAGTAGTTGTTTCAAGCTGAAGAATGACAGTGTCCACCACCCTCCCAGGAATAGGAACCTTTAGGCGAATGAGTCTCCTCACCGGACCAAGGGAACAGTAGTAGTAGGACGGAGTTGGATCATGCACGGACAGGGAGGTAGAGGAGAAGAGAAGAGCTCCAAAGGTTAGAAAGATTCTTAGACTCCCATATCTGGCTGACTTTCTAATGACTGAAGACGTAAAAAGGGCAAGTCATGATCTGCACTACTTACAAGATGAGGCAAGTTCTGTTCTAGAACTTGAGCATGTCTGTGATCCACAAGGAGCACAATTGCCTTGTTTTCTTGTAACAGACTCGACTACAGGACGTGATGCAGGGTTACACACCATTTCTCTAAATATTCCATTTAGAGAAGTTTCTAATGAGATGATTCTTAATCTGATTTTACTTTGATTGCCACATAGTTTAGTGTAGTGTTTGCTTAGAAGCTGACATAGTAAAATAAAAGTAAAATCAGATTAAGAATCATCAGGGTTGCTGGGTGCGGTGGCTCACACCTGTAATCCCAGCACTTTGGGAGGCCAAGGAGGGAGGATCTCTTGGGCCTATGAGTTCAAGGCCAGTCTGAACAACATGGGAAGACTCTGTCTCTACGAAAAAATGTTTAAAAATTAGCCGGGTGTGGTGGCACAGGCCTGTGGTCCCAGCTACTTGGGAGGCTGAGGTTGGAGTAACGCTTGAGCCTGAGAGGTCAAGGATGCAGTGAGCCATGATCGTGTCACTGCACTCCAGCCTGAGTGACAGTGACACTCTGTGTAAAAATAAATGAATAAAATTTAAAAAGATAAAGAATCATGAGGGCACTTATGGCAGTTATCAGAAGGCAAGCCATTCTACATAGTGTTAGGTTTCGCTGTTTACAATAGAAAACCCAAACTAATAGTGGCCTAAATATGGAGATGCAACCCTCAAGAAAAGCTGTCCAGAGCTGGGCAGTTATGTGCTGGTGTTTTGGTTCTTTGGTATCCAGGGGCCTAGGTGCCTACTATCTTTAGGCTCTCCCTTTCTAGAGCCAGCCTCCAAATTTAAGGTCCCCTCATATTCCAAGACAGTTGCTGTAGTGCCAGCCTTCAAGCACAAGGCCAAAAGAGGAAGGAATGAAGCAGTTGAGGCAACAAAAAGCACAGGAATCATACAACTGTGTGGAATGTATATATTTTTTGCTTCCAACTTTATTTATCAAATTTTCCAGGCTATTGGTCCTTTCAGGAGTTGCTCCTTAGCTTCTCTATTCTCATGTGAAAGGAGGTGGGGATGTTACTACTTCAAGATCCACATCTTTTTCCTGTCCCTTTATTCTCATTAATGAATTAGCTGATTCATCAAATGTCTACTGAGCACCTATTAATCATAGGCCCTTGGCTAGTCATTGGAAACACAAGGATGGAAAAAAAAAAAAAAATCCCTCTGGCCAGGCACAGTGGCTCACACCTGTAATCCCAGCACTTTGGGAGGCCGAGGCAAGTGGATCACCTGAGGTCAGAAGTTTGAGACCAGCCTGACCAACATGGTGAAACCCCGTCTCTACTAAAAATGTAAAAATTAGCTGGTTGTGGTGACGTGCACCTGTAATCCCAGCTACTCGGGAGGCTGAGGCAGGAGAATCGCTTGAACCCGGGAGGTGGAATTTGCAGCGAGCAGAGATTGCACCACTGCACTCCAGCCTGGGAGACAGAGCAAGACTTTGTCTTAAAAAAAAAAAAAAAAAAAATCCCTGCCTGCCATCAGACGCTGTCTGTCTAGTTGTAAAGAGGTCATGAGCATGGTGACCCCACTTTTATAAGTGCCACCAGAAGGGAGAGGGCATGGGAGAGAAAAGGCTCAAAGGGGCTACAGCTGGGCTTTTCTGAAGTGAGAGAAGCCTTCCCAGAAGACTTGATGTAGGTAAAAGGCTGTTTAGAAACTTTCTAGATTATCAAGGGGATGTGCATATTTCAGACGGAGCAATAGTACCTACAAGGGCAGCAATAAACGAAATAGCCATAGTTTGGGATGGATAGAGTGTAGAATTTGGCAGTGGAGGGGGGCTGATAACAGTCCTCTGGGCCAGGCATGGTGGCTCATGTCTGTAATCCCAGCACTTTGGGAGGCTGAGTCAGGAGGATTGCTTGAGCTCAGGAGTTCAAGACCAGCCTGGGCAACACAGTGAAACCTTGTCTCTACCAAAAAACAAAAATAAAAAAAATTAGCTGGACGTGGTGGTGCAAGCCTGTGGTCCCAGCTACTTGGGAGGCTGAGGTGAAAAGTTCCTTTGAGCCTAGGAGGTCAAGCCTGCAGTGAGCCATGATCACACCACTGAACTCCAGCCTGGGTGAGTTCAGTGGTGTGAACATGACCCTGTCTCAAACAACAACAAAACAAAACCAAACAAATTAAAAAAAAATTTTCTAACTACTCAGAGAAAACAGCAGGCATGAGCATAAGCACCCAAAGTCATGATGCAGCTCCAAATGTGATGACGTCTGTATCCACCTTTATTTCTTATTGTGGCATCTCAGCTCCCCACACCCAACAGAACAGTTGACTCTACAATGTCCTTGGGCATCTATCTCTCCCTTTCATCCCTCTAACACTACTTCATTTCAAGCCCGATTCCTTTCCACCTGGTGATTACCAAGCCTCCTAACTGCTTCCAGCCTCAGCGCCATTCCCACCTCTCCTGGCCTCTTCAGTATCCTCCCCCAGCCAAGGGAGTGAATGTTCTGAAATGCACATCTGCTTGTTACACCCCTGTCTACACAGAGCACACACTTTAGTGGATCTCCATGGTCCCAAGGTAAAGTTCAGGCTCCTCAGAGCAGCACTGATGGTTCTGACTGACACCTCTGCCCATGGGCCAGCCCCCACTCTGGCACTTCCACACAAAGAATCCCCCAGCCACTGCAAAAACATCTGCCACTGTATAACTGCACCACAGCCTCACAACACAGAACGGCACCAGGGAGAGCTTCAGGGGCCAGGCCTGGGCATGAGACATACTCCTTTTCAGGTTCCACTGGCTATCTATCCCAAGCTGCAAAGGGGGCCTGGGAAATGCAGTCTGGCTGTGGCACAAGAGGAAGAGAAAGAGAAAGCTGGTCTTGCTGAGCAGCAGGCTGTCTGCTGTGGGTCCTCTAAACTGGTCTACGTATTTGACATTTGTCTTCTTATTCTATAAATTTTCTTTGACTATCTTGTTAACAGATTGCTCCTGTTTTTTTTTTTTTTTTTTTTTTTTTTGAGACAGGGTCTCACTCTGTTACCCAGGCTGGAGTGCAGTGGCATGATCACAGTTCACCGTGGCCTCGACCTAATGGACTCAAGGGATCCTCCTGCCTCAGCCACCTGAGTAGCTGGGACAACAGGCATGTGCCATCATGGCCAGCTAATTAAAAATAATTTATTTTATAGAGTGGGGGTCTCATTATGTTGCTCAGGCTGGTCTATTACTAACCTCAATATAGAGATAAGGAAACTGAGGCACAGGGTTTTCCTTACACAGGTAAGGAAACTGATCTGCGCCCAGGTCCATATAGTTAGTAAGTGAAGGAGTTGGATCCAAATCCAGACAGTCCGACCCTACAGTCTTCCTTTCAAATGGGTAGTGCACTTTGGATATCTGTTTGTGGTTAAAAGTTTCAAGCACTAAATTAGTCAACATAGGCAGTTGTCAGAGGCTTTCTCTGCTTTTGTGTAAAGAGGACAAATCACAATAATAATTTCGATGTGCTCTATTCTCCTTACCTCTCTGACGTTTCTTTTTCCTTTTCAGTGCAGGTTTCTCATACTTTATGGAGAGATAGAAAGCACCAGATGACAGCCACCACACATTTTTGTCCCCATTGCTATAAGATGCTTCTAACCATCGTAAAATTATGAAACACTGAATTCCTTAAAAGTTGTCCTCTTGCGGATTTATCTGATGGTAACTATTAAATATTTAAAAGTAACTTTAATGAATCTACTTGTGATGATTGTGTGAGTAATCTATTCTCTGAATTCCACCAAAAAACCATTTTATGACCAAAGTCATAACGAACATATTTCTATAGTCCTAAGCTGGCAAGATAAATAGAGATCTGCTTATAATATAAACAACATATTTATTCCTAAACTAATAAGATGATTATCAATCTCTAAAAGACTATGAAAATCAATGCTGTATACTTGGCTATACTTGGTAAGAATTTTGGAAACATGTCTGTTCTTTTTTATTTGTGTTCTGGAAGATACTTAGTCCACCTTTTTTTTTTTTTTTTTTGAGACGGAGTCTTGCTCTTGTTGCCCAGGCTGGAGTGCAGCGGAATGATCTCGGCTCACTGCATCCTCCACCTCCTGGGTTCAAGCAATACTCCTGCCTCAGCCTCCCAAGTAGCTGGGACTATAGGCGCGCGCCACCACGCCCAGCTAATTTTTGTATTTTTAGTAGAGGCGGGGTTTTGCCATGTTGGCCAGATGGTCTCGATCTTTTGACCTCATGATCCGCCCACCTCGGCCTACTTAGCCCACTTTTAAGGACAAGTCCAGCTGTCCTTATCCTTCACAGCAAATAACAAACATAGTGATTAGTGGGGGTGAAGAGATGTTGGTCAAGGGGTACAAAGGAAAGTCAGATAAAAGGAATATGTTCTAGTATTTGATAGAATAATAGGCAAATTATAGTTAACAAAAATTTATTGTACACTTCAAAGTAGCTAGAAGCAAAGAACTGTAATGTCCCCAACACAAAGAAAAGATAAATGTTTGGGGTGACAGTATCTCAATTACTCTGATTTGATCATTACACATTATATGCAGGTATCAAAATATCACATATCCCCCAAAATATGTACAATTGTTGTATATTAATAAAAATAAATACAAACAAAAATACCAAAATAGTAATTAATTATAGTGTAATTATTAGCCTAGGGCCAATCTGGACAAGCACCTGTTCAACACCATATCCTCATTTTCTGTCACCCAGTAGACACTGCAGAAGTATTTTTGATTGGTCCTGCAGAGGTTCTACCCCGCCCTCACCAGGTGCAGGTGGATGCCAGGTGCCAGCCCGGGACAGGCTCTAAGTTCTAAAGAGTGTGTCGGTGGATGGTGCGCTTTGATCTTTTAGTTCATACGGCTCTGCCTTTGATTAACAGCACAGAACACTGGGCCCAGACTCTTGCCAGAAGATGCCTTTGAACTGTTTGCTGCTCACCTTTTAGTGAAAGCTCTTGACACAAATATTAAAGAAAAGTGTTTAAAGGACGTGCGGTCAATGCATTCCTGACGGTGAGTCTTTCGTGGATTGAAAGCTCTGAAGTCCCACACTGGAAAAACACTTCGAGAGACCTACACAGATAATGGTGTGTACAACTTCAGAGGCCTGCGCTGTCTCTTGAAGTGCATATTGATGCCCTAGACGGTTCTGTCATGATAAAAAACAGGCTTTAGTTTTTTCCATCTCTAATCAATTGGTAGTGAAGACCAAGAGCACTGTTTTGAAATGGATCTGAGCCCAGTTTGGTCTAAGCAGAAAAGAGTTCTATGATGGATCCACACACCCTAAGTTGAGGTGAGAAAGCTGCTGGGCCATGGGCTATGATTTTGGTATCCTTACTCTGGAAATTAAGGTAGACTACTAGCAAGTTGTGTATGTTGACCACACACTTTCTAATTTATCCAGAACATTGCTTCCATTGAGTTGGACTTGGTCATTATATCCTCAGTTTGCATTCAGGGAAAATTTTAAAAAGTTTCCCATGACACCTGCCTTCACTTTTTTGTCAGAATGTCATAGAAAAACACTGGCCATGTCAGATAAAATATCCTTGTCAGACCTAAGTGTCAGGAAAATCTTTGCTTCACTGAAGAATTTTATTCTTTCAGGACAAAATATGAATGACATAATATACAGTATTCCTCTTTGCTTCTGCTTTTAGGAATATCAGCTTAATGTCAATAATTGCATAGCATACTATAACAAAAATCATACAATGATACTAATTTTTATTTATATCTCTATCCATGAATCTATCCCACTGTTGAGCTAACAATTCTTATAAGCCACTCCAAATTCTTTGTGGAACAAATCAAGATATATAAAGGTAAACAAATAATATTGTACAGATGTTAATATTTTAATTCTCCCATGAAAAATAAAAGTTCGCCTTCCTTTGGCTTCAGAAAATTCATTAATTTTCCAGCTTTAAGACTGAAGAGTAATGAACACATGCTATCAGCAGATTTAAGTATCTGACTAACGACAGTTCAAGCCTTCCCTTTCATATTCCTCTCCAGTATGACTGAATAACTTCTTTTCCCTAGAGACAGATATTTAGCCTTAAATTTTATTAGAAGGAGAAAGAACAAAAAATTTTAAAATATCAAAGGAATATAAATCTACAGTGGTATTCAGAGTTGTTCATTTTTAATAGAAATAAATTACTAGTTCAAACAACTTCTCCAAAACAAGTTTCCCAGCCCACCAAAGCAGCCGCTGGTGAGCAGCCTCACCTGTTATCGTTAGTCTTTTCTTGTCACACTTCCCTATTTAAGTGTGGAATTGTTCCCAGTTCAAAGATACATGGGAGAGAAGTGGCTGGATGGGTAGGATGCACAGAAAACCTCGTGTATATTCTCTGGGAGAAGCTTCTGTAGAAGAATCTAAGAGGCCACAGCAGATGACCTCTGGGGAGGTTTGTGGCTATCATCATGAAGAAAGGCTTAACTGTTACACAAATCTTTGCAATACTTTTCTTCTGAATTTCTTAGGCCCAGAAGGCTCTATTGCTCAAGTTCATTTTAAAGCACACTGGTTTCAAAACCTGCATAAGTGTTCACTGAATTAAAAAAATTCTTTCTCAAGCTCTAGGTATGCTGACAAGTTCGGTAGACCGGAAGTGTGATACTTCTACCCGAGAGCCTCCCACAGAGTCAGCACCTCAAGGGAGAAGGCAGGGGCCCTGAGCTCCGTCCCGGGTCAGTGCCTTACTTCCTGTGTGATCTCTGCAAAGTTATTTAGGCAACCTCTCAGTCTCAGTTTTCTCATACATAAAGTAGGGATAAAAGTCATATCCAACTTGCAGATTGTGCAGATTAAATGCATGTCATGTAAAGCACATGGAGTGTACTAAATGCTCAATAAATACCAGTTCCCTCCCTTCACCTTTCAGCCCCTCGTCTCCCCAGCAATATTTTCAGATGAAGAAGAGGTAAGAATTTTCAGTCTTATTTACACCAAAGATCACGTCTCGGTAGTCAAAATAAAAGTGACTGTATAATCTAAGGACATAAGTGAGTTATGTGGTCTGAGAACAGGACGGAATAATGAAAAGCAGGCTTGTGCTGAAAACATGGAAATATGCTGCACATCATGTCTGCATCCTTCCCTCATGCCTCCTTCTCTCTCCACAGGGCAGTAGAGCAAAGAAAGTAGAACTCAGGGCAGGGCTTGTGTCTGTTTTGTTCACTGGTGTACCCCAAGTGTGGAGAATCCTATAGATTTGATGCTCAATAGATATTTGATAAACTGAATTAAATACTCAGAAAGAAAGCAGAAATGTTTTGGGACTTCATATCCTGTTTTCCCTGCAGTTCAGCATAAATAAAATAATTATTTCTAACAAAAAAGTTAAAGAAAGTCTTTAATTTTCTACCACAGGAAAAGGTATTAGATTTGTATTCATTTTCCTCAAGCACATACCCCAAAAAAAATCCCCCCAAACAAATAAACATCAGTAAACGATTTCTGGAAACCCAATTTAGCAATAGGTTACAAATAAAGCAAAGAGTGCCCCTGCTCAAACTGCTGTTTATCTTGCAAGGGACTTCCAGGGTGGAGCTCTCTCACCCTCTCTGGCCCAGCCTTAAACTTCACTCTAAGTAAGCAGAATACAGCTGAGACAAGAGGAAGTAGTTCATTTGCATAATACAAAGACACCCAGGTGAATGGTTTGCCACTTATCAATGTTCGCTTTGCTCATTAGTGAAACAATCTACCAGTAAGTCTACCTAAAGTCTAATATGCTATACTTTTTTCCCCCTAGAAAGTTGGTCAATGGAGAAGGCATCAGTTGGCAACATTCGGTTGGACCAGTTAATGATGGTTTCCTTTTCAAAAGATACTAGCAGAGAGCATTAATCTTATCACTCTCTTTAAGTATAATCTGGACGCAGAGAATCACTCACATGCTTTAAGTTAGGTTGCAAAGTTTTGGGGGAAAATGTCAGAGATTTTGTTTTGTTTTTGGATGTCTGGCATCGGATAAGCAATGGATATTTTGGGAGCCCAAATATCCATTGTTTCTCTGGATACTAAAAATGATTATATTAATAGAAATAGCAGGGACTGTGAAGATTGGCTGTGACAAGTGATGCTGTGGTTTACTCTGACTTAGATTTGCTTCCATGGAGGTTTGACTGTGAGATGGAGATCTGTGGGGAGTTCCACTGGGTCGTGCTCTGGGCAAAACCACTATGACAGCAGTGAAGGAAGAAGGATCAGGTGGGAGGGGCATGTTGGAGTCCTGAGCCGGGATGCCCTTCAGAACTGGCCCAAACTGAAGCAGTGGGGATGAGTCTCAGTGGCCAGACATTGGATGTGGGCTGCCCAGGGAGGACGCATGACCTCGTGTGAGGCAGCTCCCTTTGGCCAAAGGCAATTTTCCAGAAGGGATGCAGCTGAGGGCTGTCAGCTTCCACCAATTCCAGCAGCTGGCAGAAAGAGTACCTTGGCTCTGAAGGAGTATCTGGGTCACCAACTACAGCATCCACTAAAACTGGCAAGTTTAAATAAAATATTTAGGAATGAGTACTTCCTATGTAACCTGCATATAAAGGACATTTAACAAATATTTGTCAAATGAATAAATGAATGGTTATTAGGATAGAAGAATGATAAGTAGTGGATTTAAACCCCAACAGAAGGGATTTAAATAAGGCTAAAGACAAATACAGAACTATAATAATGAACCACTCAGAGCAGAAGAACTTCCAGTCTAGATAGCTGTATTATGACTTCATCATTGGATTTAGTTACTCGAATTCTGAATTTAAGCCTTACAGCAAAAGTAGAGGGAAAAGATGGAAAAGGGACTCCGATTTTGGGGATCAAGGTTCAACAAGTGAGGGTCCCCCACTCACTTGGAAAGGGCTATCATTCTACTACATTAGAATTTGCCAGAAAAACTCAAGGCTTTAAAAAGGAAATAATTAGTCTGTGTGAAGCAGCTGAAAGAAGTGAAAAACATCATTGATTGAATTTTTCCAAAATTAATGACTCTTCCTGCTTGGAGCCCTTTCAACTAAGGTAATCAACATCTAAAGTTCTTGTGAAGGTCATTTCTGAGCACAGTCTATTCTGCTCCATCGAATGATCCAGTTCCTCTCCGTCTCAGTGTCTGGGCATGCTCATCATGCAGCCAGCTGTCTAATCACAAAGACATTTTCCTGACACTACACATTAGAAGATGCCCCTGACTTTATAAAGTTGTATAAATTAGAATCTATTTTATCCAGGGGCTTATATGGTTAATTTCAAGGATGCTTTGTCTCCTTTTCTCAGTGGTCTTCATACCAAAATAGATTCTAACACTTAGCCTATAAACACTTCCGTTGCTTAAGATTTATCTGATTAAAAGCTTATAAATACATATTTTCATATATTTACAAGATATAATTTTTTATGCAAAAGAGTCTTTTCTTAAAATGAAAAGTCCTTTTAGTTTTCATTACGCAAATGTATATCTTCCAGACTTGGCTTTACAACTCTTCAGTATCTTTGGGGAAGAATATTCTGTTCATATAAAGCAAATATAACTTATTGGCACCTCACGAATTTGTTTTTGTAGCTTAGGATAGTCAGGTTGTTTGGGGGAATTTTTTGTTCTAATGATTAAAATATTTTGTTCTAATTATTAGAATATATCATTTAACTAGATTGCAGGATCAATCTGTAACCAGGGTCCCTGGCTATGCCTGTCCAGGGAATCTAGGAAAGGAGACACATAGGTGCGCGCGCACACATGCGCGCACACACACACACACACACACCCCCTTCCCTCCCAAAACCTGAAATTTCACCAAGAACAAAGTATATGACTTATAAAGGGCATATAATTTTATATATTTCAGAGAGACATAATACATCAATCAATACATGTAAGATTTACATTGGTTTGATCTGGAAGGGTGGGACAACTCACCCTTTATGTAGATTTAAACATATTCTGATTGGCAGCTGGTTGAAACAGTTATTATCTATAGAAAGGAATGTCTGGGTTATGATAGGGGATGTGAAGACCTAGGTTTTATCATGCAGATGAAGCCTCCAAGTAGCATGCTTCAAAAGACTGTAAATGTTTCTCCCCAGACTTAAAGTTTGTGTTGATGTTAATGCTGGAGGGGTATCGTGAGACTGTCCAACCCCCCCAGTTCCTGTCATGGCCTGAGCCAGTCTTTCAGGTTAAATTTTAGAGCACCTGGCTGAGGAGGGAGCCCATTCAAATGGTTGTGGGAGGCCTTTGAATTTTATTTTTGGTTTATCGTCCCAAGGTTTAGCTATATGAATAATAATTCTATGCTTTTAAAATGTTAATTCATTCATTCTACAGACTTTCTGAGTACCGTTATGTGCCAGGTCCTGGGCTGAGGAGGAGGACCTCATATAAATCAGGACTTGATATAGTTTGGATATATGTCCCCATCAAATCTCATGTTGAAATATAATCCTTGGTGTTGGAGGTGGAGCCTGTGAAACCGCCTTTGCAAAAATTATAACTGAGGAAATTATGACAGGGAAAGAGACCTGACCTAACCAGCTCCACCTTGCTTCTAACCTCTCAGCTGTCCTTGTTTATTCCTGGGTGTAGGCCAAACTAACCTTGGGAAGGAATTTAGTTCATAGTTTAACTTTGAAATAAAGATGATAATAAACCCTCTACTTACCTGGGGACCAGTCTGCCCTTGTAGGACTAACAAATTAGTTACAAGATTAGAAATTACAGTTAGGAGCCATACAGCCTCTGGTTGCGAGTCTGAACCTCCCCAGATTGCTCCTGGGAATAGCATTACTGTTGTAAAGCCTAAGATCAGTGCTGGAGATACTTTGCAGACCCTGTGTTCTGTTCGGATGGACCAGCTGACGCCACCCAGACTGGTAATCTGGCTCAGCCAGATCTGCAGTCCCACCTATGAACAGTAGACAGCAAGAAAAACTCACTTTGATGCCTTATGATTTCATCTCCAACCCAAGCAATCAGCACTTCCCACTTCCTGAGCCCCTACTTGCCAAATTATCCTTAAAAACTCCGATCCCCAAGTTTTGGGGGAGACTGATTTAAGTAATAATAAAACTCCAGTCTCCTGTACAGACGGCTCTGTGTGAATTACTCTTTTTGTATTGCAATTCCCTTGCCTTGATAAATCAGCTCTGTCTAGGCAGTGGGCAAGGAGAATCCACTGAGCAGTTATACCTGGTGGGAGGTACTTGGGTCATCAGGGCAAATCCTTCATAGCTTGGGGCTGTCCTCCATACAGTGAGTGAGGTCTTGTAAGATCTGGTTGCTTAAAAGTGTGTGGTATCTCCCATTGTCTCTCTTTCTCTCTTGCTCCTGCTTTTGCCATGTGACATGCCTGCTCTTGCTTCACCTTCTGCCATGAGTAAAAGCTCCCTGAGGTCTCCCCAGAAGCCAAGCAGATGCTGGTGCTGTGCTTGTACAGCCTCCAGAACCTCAAGAGAATTAAACTCCTCTTTTTTGTAAAGTTGCCCAGTCTCAGGTATTTTTCTTTTCTTTTCTTTTCTTCTTTTCTTTTCCCTTCCCTTCCCTTCCCTTTTCTTTCTTTTCTTTTCTCTTTTCTCTCTCTTTTTTTTTTTGAGATCAAGTCTTGCTCTGTCGCCTAAGCTGGAGTACAATGGCACGATCTTGGGTCACCACAACCTCTGCCTCCTGGGTTCAAGCAATTCTCCTGCCTCAGCCTCCCGAGTAGCTGGGATTACAGGTATGGGCCACCATGCCAGGCTAGTTTTTGTATTTTTAGTAGAGATAGGGTTTTCCCATGTTGGCCAGGCTGGTCTCGAACTCCTGACCTAAGGTGATCTGCCTGTCTTAGCCTCCCAAACTGCTGGGATTACAGGCGTAAGCCATCGTGCCCGGCCTCTCAGGTATTTTTTTATAGCAACACAAGAACAGACTAACATAGAACTCGAATGAATGAATTCTGTCCTCAACTGCAGTAACTGTAAGGAGGTATTATTACATTTTCTCTCCCCAAGTGAGAAAGACTAATCCTTTAAAACTACCGTAAGTTCTCATTGTATGAGACTCAAGTTGAGCTTTCATGAAGGCTCTCAAATAGAGTTGGTGTTTTTATGGTATTGTTCACATGTTCTTAATTTTGTTTTTTCCTCAACTTTTAAATGTTCAGAAAAGTTTTTTAAATATGGACTTTTGATAAGAAAATTTAAGATGATCATGAACTGCATGACATTTTATCATCATCAAGCTATAGAATGCTTCTATTTTGTTTCATTTACTTTGGTTTTACTTTTTTCTCTATTATCTTCTGTCTCTAATCTCACAGCCCCCTCCAACCATAGTCAGCTTTTATAATATATATGAAATATATACTATTTATAATATATATGTTCATCCATTCTACCTTTTACACACACACACACACACACACACACACACACAGAAGATGTGAAAAATTTTGGCATTCACTGTGCTTAATTTACATAGATGATACTGTGGTATAAGTATCTTTCTAACTTTTCTTATTCAACACTGTTTTTAAAGATCTACTCATGATGCTACATATAAGCATAAGTGATTGCTTTTTACATTCCATTACACGCCATGCTATTCATACATTGGTAAGTCTACTAACAGTAACAGCTCTACCATGAACATGAACACATCTTATCCTTGAGCACCTGAGTGATTCGTGGAGGGTATATTCAGCAGTAGAATTGTTAGATTGTTGGGTATATCCATACTAAATGTCAGCAAACTCAGTGAGATTATTTTCCCAAATAGCTCTATTAGATTATATCCTCACCAGCAAGGTATCAGGGATTCCATTTCTATATATCTTCACCAGCATTTGATGTTATGCAACTTTTTAGTTTTTGTCGATCTGATGATTATAGACACTTTATCAATGATTTAATTAGTATTTTCCTAATTTTGAAAGAGTTTGGGCATCTTTTAATATTTACTACCCATTTAGGTTTCTCTTTCTGTGAATTGCCTATTCAGAGATATTGCTTATTTCTTTAGGTTTTCTTTCTTTTTCTCTTTTCTTTTCTTTTTAAAAATGTGCCATATGGACAGTCTTTTTTAAATGCCTTTAACATTTGGAAAACTTTGGACTTTCCTAAGAGCTATACAAATGTCATGGGTAAACTTTTTGCGTTGACTTTGACTTTCAAGAAACCTACAGCCATATCTCACATGTAATCACAGCTGTATTTTCCTTTTCAGCAAGTGTATTCGCATTCTTGTACTTTCTTGGAACCTAATTTTTGCATTCAATGTTATTATTAACTTTATTTTTATGTCTCTTGTCATAACCTAACTCAAAAGATGTTTTGAAGGAGTCAGGCATAAGTGAATCAATAAGCTTATTTTTTTTCAAAATGTTCCAGTTTAATTTAAATTGGTCTTCTAGCTAGAACAAAATGTGTTCCCACTCACCTTAAAGTGACAATAGGCTTCTGAATTCCATGGCTGTAGGTGTCATCTAGTTCAACAACACATTTTCAAATAGGAGATGGAAGACCACAGAAGTCACCTGAAGCTGTTTAGGAGACACAGGCTGGAGCAAAACTGGAATGGCCTGGCATTAAATCTGGTTTTTCTTTTCTTTTTATTTATTAATGTAATTAAAACAATTTTTGGTTTCTATTTTGCTTAGTAGAAAAGGTTTATATATGGATCACATGTCTGTGTGTGTATCTCTGTGTGAAAGTGTCTGTTTTTTGTAATGCTTATGTATTTTTCTTCCCCTCTCTCATTGGCATTTATCTTGATGTAATTGATGTGAGGTTTCTGGTCTTCATAAATTTCCTATTATTTCTGAAGCTTTGAAAAATTATTAAATCTAATTTAGAAGTGTAAAATTCCAACTCAAACTTTGGAAGTCAAGTTAAAACTCCTCTGTTTGGTAATCTCTGAGATGCTATATACAAATATCATCCTACTTACTAATTGTTCAGCTCTTTTCTTAAATCATACATGAATGACTTGTCAAAGATAAAGTACTGGCATCAGAAAGATTCTCAATATCAGGACTTGAAGGTCATGTTACACCTCAGTCTGGAGCTTCTGAGAATGGACCCCTGATCTCCTATCCTTGTAGAATCCACACTTTCCTGGTGAGGCCTAAACCACAGCTGGGAAGAACCCTATGTTCCTGACCTGGATCAAGGGAATGCTACCCCCACAATGGTGATACTAATGCTTTTTCATGGAAACTGGCTTTCAAGTTGAACAAGACCGGCAAAGGGGACATGGCAAATCCTCCTCTTACCACTTATGCTTAGAGTGACATGTCTGTTCACGTTCACAAGTTGGTGTTAAAGCAACTCACATGGCCATATCTGTCTAGAAGGGGTCAGGGGAGTGCAACTCTTTTATGTACCCAGAAAGGGGGAGAAATATTTGGTAAAGACTACTAATGACTACCACCGTCTGCAACCCTCACTTTTTCTGACTATGATTATAATGATACCCTTTGCCTTTACAGAGTATAGCTGTGCCTGATCAAAGGGCACACCAGCCAGATCTAGAGATGGGAGTGACTTCTAAGGAGCATGGACTTCACCTGGGAAGGTGATGGGCTTGCTGGGGAGCTGTGGAGTTTGAGAGCCAAATGGTTGACTCATGAAACAGTAATCCAGGAGTGAAACAGAAACCAAGCTCTTAGGCAGGCAGTGCTACCAAGTCATCAATATGAAGGGACCAGGCAGAGAGTAGGAGACTCGGATACTGGGGAAATCAGACAAAACAAGAACCCACCTACCTGCCCTCTGTCTTCCTGACTCCCACAAGTACTTTTTGTGCACTTATGAAGTGGCAAGTACTATTTTAGGTTCTAGGGATTTAGCAGTGGAAAGACAAGTGGAGGAACTAAAACAATTAAAAAAGTGTCTGAGGACTTGAGTGTACACAGGGGGAGAGACCCTGTCAAAGGTCATGTGTGTGCACTCTACGCTGAGTATTTCATACCCATGGCTCATTTGAAACATGCAAGAACTCAAAGAGTTGAGTACTGCTATTACAGGTTAAGTATCCCAAATCCAAAAATCAGAAATCCAAAATACCCCAATGAGCATTTTTTTTGAGTGTCACATCAGTACTCAAAAATTTTCAGATTTTGGATTTTCAGATTTGGGATGTTAATCTGGTAAGTGGAATGCAAATATTCCAAAATCCCAAAAAATCTGAAATCTGAAGCACTTATAGTCGCAAGCATCTCAGATAAGGGACACTCAACCTGTATAACCATTTTTTCAATGAGGCAACAGTCCTTCAGGGTGGTAACGATTGGCCCATGGTCATGCAATTGATCCAAGTCCTGGTTTTCTGACTCTAAAGGCCCTTTTCATTTTATTTTTGGACAATAACATTGTCATTTTTAACAGAACAAACATAAGTTTCCAGAGTTTAGATCTCTGCTTTCTAAGGTTACTGTTTTCCATCTGAGTTCTGTTTTCTGCTGATAATTACAAAGTTTTGAAAATAATTCAAGCCATATATATATAATTTATAAATACCATACATACATATATATAAAATTGTTTTACATGACTGCTAAGGGATGCTTCAAAGTGACATTTTTAAAAGCCAAGTGAATATATTGAAGGTATTTTTTAAAAACAGTTACTTTGGTTTGAAACAATCTCTTGTTATGATAAAAGTAGTCTCATCTCTCAAATAGACAAATATAGACAGCCATAAGATAATTAAATCAGAACCTGTTTTCTCTTTGCAGGAAGTGAATTTACGTGTCAAGACAGTCCCCGCTCTTTTCAGGCTTATGGTATTAACAGCATCATATCATAAAATGTTGTCAGGTTCTTGGGGCAGCAATAATGCTTTCACTTATAAAATGTGACTACAGTTCTTAAGTTGGTTCCTCTGGACCTCTGTCATCGACACACACAAACATGCACAGTCACTAGTTAGGTTAAGTTGAATTCGGCTTAAGAAGTGCTAGAAAAAGGCTTATGAACTGTTGAAACCATGCTAGGGGCCAGTTGGTGGATTTTTCACCAAAAGGGTCATATAGATGTCTAGGTTTTTCAGTGTGAGTGTGAGATATCCATATTCTAAAACGCCATTCTGAGCAGGAAGCAAGAAAGGATTGTACAAAGGCTACATTAAAAGTATAACGAAGCCAAATTCTTCCGCTCCAGTTTAGAAGGGGTTTTGCACTTTTCAGGGTGGAATGCTTAAAACTCAAAATTCACAGATCAAACAGGTACACAGGCCACAGGTACTCAGGGGCTGGATGTTACCAAAGGGTTAAAAAAAAAAAAAAAGAAGAGTCGAGAGAACAGGAATTTTCTTTCTATAGCACCATCTATGAGATGGAGCTCTGAGTATAAGCAATCATTTCTGGTTCTCCAGATTGGAAAAGTCATCAGGAGATCACATCATAATCTGTTAAGTAGACAACTATCCTTTAGTGGTGCCAACGTTTCTATTTCTGATTCTTTGGTCACACAGTGACTTTCTGGGCTATGAAATAGTCTATTCAGTGAAACTAGTTATCATAAAAGACATGCAAAAACCTTTTCACAGTCTTTGTCCTGGAATACACAATTGTAAATTGGCATGCGACTTTCTTTTTTTTTTGAGACGGAGTCTTGCTCTGCCGCCCAGGCTGGGGTGCAGTGGCCGGATCTCAGCTCACTGCAAGCTCCGCCTCCCGGGTTTACGCCATTCTCCTGCCTCAGCCTCCCGAGTAGCTGGGACTACAGGCGCCCGCCACCTCACCCGGCTACTTTTTTTTTGTATTTTTTTTAGTAGAGAGGGGTTTCAATTCAGCCTGAGAGTATTGTTCCTTTCCAAGGTTTCGGCACTAGCTGCTGTTACTAAGATAGGAATTGTACAGGTGGTGGCTCAGTCCCAAGTGAGGCTCAGCCTGAATAATCTCACTATGCAGAAGTGAGAGCACCTGGGGAGAAGAGACAGGCTCCTTGCTTCCTGGATTACCCTGACTCTACTGCAGCCACAGTGCTGTTCTTGAGTTTTATGTCAGGTGAATATTAACAACAGCAGTAGGATAGGTTACTAGATAGTCAGCATGCTTTTTAGGAAAAAGCACAGAAATTTGGAAGGTTTTTGATATATCCTAACATATGATTTGTGTGATGTCTCTGAGGCTCACTTCCCCATTTAAAAACAGAAATAATGTAGTCTGGTGCGGTGGCTCCTGCCTATAATCCCAGCACTTTGTGAGGCTGAGGTGGGAGGATCACTGGAGACCAGGAGTTCGAGACTAGCCTGGCCAACATGGCAAAACCCCATCTCTACTAAAAATACAAAAATTATCTGGGCGTGGTGGTACATGCTTGTAATCTCAGCGACTTGAGAGGCTGAGGCAGGAGGATGGTTTGAATCCGGGAGGAGGAGGTTGCAGTGAGCCAAGATTGTGCCACTGCACTCCAGCCTGGGTGACAGAGTGAGACTCCATCTCAAAAAAAAAAAAAAAGGAATAATGATATGCTCTAGTGAAATTAAATGAGATGGCACACTTGCTTACTTACTTAGTAAGCCCAGAATCTGGGGCATAGTAAGGATGCAAAAATGTTAGTTCCCTCATACTCCTTCCCTTCTCTGTAGGAAGAAGTGATTTCGATCATTTATGTTAATACAGATTCCCTTGTTATATAAAATTAAAATTGTAATTTATTTGAGATCAACTTAGAACTTTGTTGTTGCAAAAACAGAGAGAGAGCAAAATGTAACTCAAAAAACCCCTCAGATTATGGTGACTCAGATAATTTGCTTTCCAGCTCAGCAGTGTCAGGTAGAACTTGAGTAATGAGTGACCCTGAATCTGATTTACTTCACTTAAACTGCTTCTTAAAACCATTCTTTGTGGTGCCTTCAAGATGGTTTTGCTTAAGTAGCATGTGATGGTGATATCTTCCTCAAATGGCCCTTGTGATAACGAATCAGTTGCGGTGTCACCTACCTCAACAGAAAGGAAAAAACATTTCAATCTGGAGAAAGATAAAGTGTGCTTCTTTGCTAGAAATGGCTGTAAAGTGCTACCAAGTAGAAAAATCTAGAAACAAACTCAAGGTTGTCGAGAAGATTCTAAAACTCTTCCTTTCCTAGATGAGGGACTGTTATTGCAAAGACAATCTGAGCCCTGTGGATTTTAATCAACATAGGTTACCCAAAATATGTAAATATACAGGGAACTGACTCTGTATTTATATAGCTATTCATTACTTTTGTTTGTGACTCTATGCAAAGCATATTTATATAAAACAATACAAAAACACATAATAGACCATGAAAGTAACATGCAGAAAGCAGCATTACCTTGCTCTGCTCTAAGGAGGCATCAGCCTCCTGACTTGGTTGTGCATTCAGGTGGCAACAAATACATTATTATCTGATCTCAGTTTTAAAAAAGCAGGCACAGAGCACATCACGCCAAATGTTGAAATGATCAAACTAAATAGAAACTTGCCTAATATGAACAGCGCTACTCACCATCACATGCTACTTAAGCAAAACTATCTTGAAGGCACCACAAAGAATGGTTTTAAGGAGCATGTACACATGTGTTGAAACACCATACTTTATTCCATAAATATGTACAAATATGTCAATAAAAATAAAATAAAACTCAAAAGAAAAAATGAAATCTGTTATCATCACATCTTTTTTACCTTTATCACATCTACTCCCACCCCACAGATCGGTTTCAGGAAATGAGGCATTGGTGTAATTACAGACTACTGAAGTTTAACATTTAAGTACTGAACCCTTTTATTGTAAGCATTTGTGATGGGAAGTTTTCTTAAATGCATCACATTATTTCCCTGCTTTGTGAATTAAAAGTGCTAAATGCTATCTAGCCTTTTTTTTTCTTCCAAGCAAGTAGCATTTTTACTTAATTTTTTTTTTCAAGTATACAATACATTAACAATAGTCCCCATGTTGGACACTAGGGCTCTTGAAGTTGTTCCTCCCATTCAACAAAAATTTTGTATCCTTTGATCATCATTTCTCTAAACCTCGCCTTCTCCATGGTAACCACTCTTTTACTCTCTGCTTCTAAGAGTTTGACTTTTTTAGATTCCGCATGTAAGTGAGATCATGTAGTATTTGTCTTTCTGTGCCTGGTTTATTTCACTTAGCATAATGTCCTGTGGGTTCATCCATGTTGCAAATGACAAGATTTTCTTATTCTTAAGGCTGAATGGTATTCCCTATATATATATACCATATTTCCTTTATTCATTCATCCACTGATGGATGCTTAGGCTGATTCCAGATCTTGGCTATCATGAATAGTGCTGCAATAATCATGAAAGTGCAAATATCGCTTTGATATACTGACTTCATTTTCTTTGAATATATACCCGGTAGTGGGACTGCTGGTAGTTCTATTTTTAATTTTTTGAGGACCTTCCATATTGCTTTCCATAATGGCTGTACTAATTTACCTTCCCACCAAGGGTTCCCTTTCTCTACATCCATCTAACGGCCTCTTAATGACTCCATTTTTATTAAACAAATAGTTGAGTGAGTAAGAAATTCCAAAATGATTCAATTTCCCCGGCTCATCCTTGTATTTTACACCTGAATGCTAGAGATGTTAAGTGACTTGCTAATGCCCACACAGGTGGATATACCATGAGCTCACCCTAATGCCTACGTTTCCTAATTCCTAATTTCAGTGGTCTTCCTAGTAGACATAATTCCCAATAATATTGAATTATTGGTCCTTGCTGTTGTTCTCACCAGGCAGGTTCTTTCCTTACATTCAAGTGTGCCCTACTGTCTCTCCTACTTCAGGGTTTTCCTCATTTGTCACCTTCTCAGTAAGGTCCTCCACGATGGCCCTATTTAAATTGGCAACCTCCTTCCACTCATGGCATTCCTTTCGGTTTTCTTTGATTTATTCTTTTCTCTACAGCAATGATCACCTTCTCACATTCTATTTATTGCATTTCCTCTTCCACTAGAATGTAAACTCCATTAAGAAATTAGTATTATTTTTTGAGACGGAGTCTCGCTCTGTCATCCAGGTTGGAGAGCAGTGGCGTGATCTCGGCTCACTGCAACGTCCACCTCCCAGGTTCAAGCGATTCTCCTGCCTCAGCCTCCCAAGTAGCTGGGATCACAGGCACATGCCACCATGCCTGGTTAATTTTTGTACTTTTAGTAGAGACGGGGTTTTACCATGTTGGTCAGGCTGATCTCAAATTCTTGACCTTGTGACCCACCTGCCTCAGCCAAGAAAATATTTTTGTCTGTCTTGTTCATGACTGTATTCCTTGGGCTAGAATACTGCCTGGCAAATAATAGGTGCTCAATAAATATGTGTTAAGAAAATCATATATGGCAGATGCACCTGACAGCAGAAACTTAACTGAAGCACACCCTGAGAATGACCTTATGGGCTAAGAAGAATGTGTGTTCAGAGTTCCAAGTTAAGGAATCCAGGAATGGCCAACCCAGAGATTCATTCTCTTCCGGCGAGGAACATCTGAACCTCCAGCCCATCCCATGGAATCCAGGCCATACAGGGGATTGAGGCCTTTTGTTTTGGATTGAATGAAGGTTACCAAGTGGAGGTAGCTGGCTGGAAGGTGGTAAATGAAAATGCTATGTAAACTGCATGCTTTTGGCTGGGTGCAGTGGCTCATGCCTGTAATCCCAGCACTTTGGGAGGCTGAGGCGGGCAAACTGCTTGAGCCCAGGAGTTCGAGACCAGCCTGGGCAATGGGGTGAAACCCACTGTCTACCAAAAATACAAAAAATTAGCTGGGTATACTGGCATGCGCCTGTAGTCCCAGCTACTCAGGAGGCTAAGATGAACGGATTGCTTGAGCTGGGAGAGGTGGAGGCTGCAGTTAGCCGTGACTGTACCACTGTACTCCAGCCTGGGTGACAGAGTGAGACCCAGTCTCAAAACAAAAACACAAACAAAAAACTACCGCATGCTTTTCACAAACGGTAGCTGTTCTCCTATCCAGCCCATCACCACTGAATCACCCTATGTAAATCCCCTCATTAAACCCTATATCACGTTCACTGGCTCTGGGTCTCTTCTTTGGCCTCTCAAATATGGTGCCTGCCATCCCTATTGAAGTCCACAGGGGTCCACCATGACAAATCACTAGTCTGAATGACCAAAACTTGACAGAGTTTGAGTTCTGAATAAGTCAGTTCAATAACAAAGAGATTTATATGTTATTTTTTTTTCTGCTGGTAGAAAAGGTATACGAAATTATTTGTTCAGCAAAGTCTGGTTTGAAAAGAAAAAGGAAGGTGGAGTTTTAGCTGGTTAATCAGTATCAGAAGTTGACTTCCTATCAGATGATACAATAAAATACGTATTGTATTTACAAACATATTTCTACCAAACTACTGAAAGCATTGGTGACTATACCATCAGCTAAATTTTTAACTAAAATAATGGCCCCATCATGAAAATCCTCTGTAAGTGCACCCGGAAAGGGTACCATCAATGTCTCATTTTGTTCACCTAAAAGCGGTCTCACTGGTTCAACATGGAGCTGTTATGGCCCCTTTAGAGTTAGTTGACGGGAAATAAACAACAGTGTTTGTCAAGGAACCATTTGTTAAAACCACAGGGGTGGCTGGGTAGCTTAAAGAGTCATCTTCAGTAAGGTACATGAAAGAGCTTTACAATAGTCAGTTTCAAAGGAGGATGAGTCTTTGAGGGATCTGTCTGATGATAATGAAAATAAAATGAAGGTTAAAGTGTTCTTTGCAGTTTTTACCACAGGAGATGATTGGAAGGAAACTAACTCCTTCAAGTAAGGAGATGATTCATAAATTACTGACAAGAAAATAGTGCTTCAATTAAAATGATGATGATAAAGACCACAGAGCAAAAAATCATAGGAAACAATATTAAATTCTTTACATATATGAAACCACGTGTGGTGGCTATGGTCCTGTGAACATATACACACAGATAAACTTACAGGTGACATTATGAGTAACAAGCAAAATTATCCCTTTTCTCTAGTTTCCCAGTTTTGATACTTCACATTATAAGGAATAAAATAATAATAAAAACATATTGGTCATGGGGCATGGGTGATATTAATAGTAGTTTACCTAAGGTAACTAAGGAAAACTTGATTCGAATGGAAGGTGATTACTGACATTTTCATACTGACATTTGAAAAGAATTTCCAAAACTGTGGTTTCTTGTATTTTATACAAGAAATATAAATTTGAATATAAATATAATTTATATATAAATATGAATTTTTAATACAATTATAAATATAATTTACATATAAATATGAAACATAAATATGAATTTGCCAGATAATAACTGCATCACCCACAGACCCAAGGGATGTGAGGTAAAACAAGCTTTGATGTCTTTTGGAGATTCATGATGCAACTTGGAGATTCATGATGCAACATGATGCAAAGGGTCTGAAAATTTCTGTAGTCTACCTATTGATATTGTGAGAAAACCAGTGTTTTACAGCGCACCATTAGCAAACAGTACATTAAGCACACAGATACCTTGGTTTTTCCCTAGTAAAGTTTTGAACATAAAAAAATATAAGAAAACAAGACCTAAGAAAGCTGGGTCAAGGTTTTTTTGTCCTTGAAAGCTTTCTGGGGAAGACTGGCCTTATATCTAATTACTAGGGTCACGAGGTAAAGAGGAAACCTCTCTCCACAGAGAGACACAGCTAAATCAAAGCCTGTCTCTGAAGAGTTTCTGCAGCAGGGCTGGCTAAAATCCAGGGGTGGATGATCATGTCACATCGTTTGGAAACAAGTCACTCGGAAGCCAAAGTTTTGTGGTTTATAGAAGGGAGTTAGGGGCTACGAGGAAGGTTTCTGAGCCCACGTACTCCCATCATATCCTGTACTAGTCATACACCAGTGTTTAAATTGTCTTAAGGATTGTTCTCAATAGAGTGCAAGCCTCTCTGTCTCTGTCTCTCTCTCTACGCTTCTTTTTTTTTTTTTTTTTTTTGAGACGGAGTCTTGCTCTGTCACCCAGGCTGGAGTGCAGTGGCCGGATCTCAGCTCACTGCAAGCTCCGCCTCCCGGGTTTACGCCATTCTCCTGCCTCAGCCTCCCGAGTAGCTGGGACTACAGGCGCCCGCCACCGCGCCCGGCTAGTTTTTTGTATTTTTAGTAGAGATGGGGTTTCACCATGTTAGCCAGGATGGTCTCGATCTCCTGACCTCGTGATCCGCCCGCCTCGGCCTCCCAAAGTGCTGCGATTACAGGCTTGAGCCACCGCGCCCGGCCTCTCTCTACGCTTCTTGATGACAGCAACCATTATGATCACATTCATATCCACAGTGTCTGGGTCCTAGTTGGTGTTGAATAAGTAAATACACATTGAATTAATGACAGAAAGCATGAATAAATTAATGAATATTCTTGTAAGCTACAGAATATTGATACTGGATCAGAGGAACTAAAAATTCTTTCCAAGTGTAGCTCTTAAATAAAACAGTCCTTAATCAATGATATATTTCCATTAGATTGGAAGGCAAAAGAATAATATTCTCAGCCTTTCCCTAGTTTCTGCTGTAATCATTATTTAATTTTAATTTTTATTCATTCATTATTTTTAATTTCACATGATATGACGCGTAAAACATTGAAACAGCTCAGATAAGGCTAACGTGTCTCTTGACCATCACCCACCAGTTCCTACTCAGAGCTGGAAAACTTGGAGTCTGGCACACAAGATTGTCTTCAAGGTCCTATTTTAGGAAATATAAATTACTCTAAATTTTGTCAGTGGCTGTAGAGGATTCCATAAAATGGTTGTATCATAAATTATTTAGTTTTCTCCCCTTGATAGACATTTATGTGTTATCAAGGCTTGCTATTATGGGAAATGTATCAGTGAACATCTTTGCATCCTAGACCAGATACTGAGAAATAAAATTGTTGGATAATTAATTAAAAAATTCAAATATGGTCAAACTGTCATCCAAAGAAATGGCTCACCAGTCTGACATTCCTGCCAGCAATGTAGAGCATACGCATTTTCAATACTTCTGCCAAAATATTTCTATTATCAAATGTAAATTATTTTTTTCCAAATAATTCGGGTGAAAAATGGTACCTTCCTTTATTTTGCACTTTCCTGATTACTACTTAGTTTAGAAACTTTTTTTTTTTTTTGAGACGGAGTCTTACTCTGTTGCCCAGGCTGGAGGGCAATGGCACATTCTCGGCTCACTGCAACCCCTGCCTCCTGGGTTCAAGTGATTCTCTGCCTCAGCCTCCTGAGTAGCTGGGACTACAGGCGACCGCCACCATGCCCGGCTAATTTTTGTATTTTTTGTAGAGACAAGGTTTCACCGTGTTAGCCAGGATGGTCTCGCTCTCCAGACCTCATGATCCGCCAGCCTCGGCCTCCCAAAGAGCTGGGATTACAGGTGTGAGCCACTGCGCCCGGTCCTTCTTTTTTTTTCTTTTTTGAGATGGAGTTTTGCTCTTGTTGCCAGGCTGGAGTGCAGTGGCATGATCTCGGCTCACTGCAACCTCCGCTTCCTGGGTTCAAGCGATTCTCCTGCCTCAGCCTCCCGAATAGCTGGAATTACAAGCACCTGCCACCGCGCCCGGATAATTTTTGTATTTTTAGTAGAGACGGGGCTTCCCCATGTTGGCCAGGCTGGTCTCGAACTCCTGACCTCAAGTGATCCACCCGCCTCGGTCTCCCAAAGTGCTGGGATTACAGGCATGAGCCATGGCACCCGGTTACAACTTTTTATATACTATTTGTCACTGTATCCATTTTAGCCAAGATATTAATCACATTAAAATCATATTAAAAACATAAAAATCATTAAAAACCCACACAAGTCACAACTATAAATTATCTAGTCCTGTTGCCTTATGGTAAGCAAAACCATACCTTTACACCATACCTTTAAAATTCACAAATATATGATTGTCTATTCGGTGGCTTCTGAAAAGATCTCCAGCATTACAGATTTTATAATCTTCCTCAGTAGGAAGTTGGAATGCTTCCTACTTCCCACACTTTTACAGCCAAGTTGGTCACCTTTCTGGACAAACAGGCGTCACTTCAAGAGAACGTCACTTATTTCACTTTGTAGGTGAACCTTGTCTCACTAACATTACCTTCTTGTGTACAGACATGAGGTTTATACTTTCGTAGCTTTTATGCCTAGCACTGTGGTGGGCCCATCAAAGAAACAAATATATCACAAGTGTAACGAATTCAGCAATTCAGTCACAGTAAACTTTCAAATGCCCGAAATCACATACTCTACTTACCCCTGCACTAAATGCTAATTCTACCATCATTTGAAAAAAAAAAAAGAGTCTTCTTGTACTGTCAAATAACATAATCATGATCAAAGTAGACAAGACTATAAGAATCTATTGGTAAAAATTAACTATTGACTTATGTGATCTGCACAGGAACATCTCCATCTCCTCCATCTCTTTTATCTAAGCAAAACTGAATGGTACAGACAGTGTTTGGGTGAAAGAGAATAAATGGAGATATAAAAACAGTAGTAAAGATACTTGTTACACACACACACAAACACACACACAAACACACACCCCTTGAAGAGTAACTAAATGTAATGCCAGATATTTTTTGAGCTAATAATTTTTTGGAACAGGGATTATTAAGGTAAATACATTATTACAGAAGAAGAAACTTACAGTTCTTTATTATTTTCGAACCTTATTTATCATAAACAGTTCTACAGAGTTTTTAAGAAATGAGTTTACTTTTATTTAAATAAAATGTCATTATCAAGGAAAAGGCAGATTTCCATTGTAGGCAACTTAATGTTTAGACCAAGTAATAGTGTGTTTTCCTGTTTATTTTATGAAAGTAATTTTCAATTAGTAAGTATAAAAAACCTCTCCCATATATCACTCCTTATTCACGGGTTTGGTGAAAATAATTGAGATAGTTTCAAATTCAAGGAAATTTAAATACTTGAGGTATTTCTACAGAGCTACATTTTACTCTAGTTCACCAAATAATATAACTTGAAATTCTTCCTCCCAGCCTACTTCACTTACAAACAACCTCCCTGAACTTTATAATCATTTATAAAAAAGACTAAACTGAGAATCAAGAGACTGCATTCTAGCCTAGGCTCTAACATTAAACACATGTATGACGTGATTACTTTTCTAAACTTTTGTGTTTTATTGAGTAAAACAAAAGATTTGGCTAGATTGAGGGATGCAAACTCAATTTCCTTGATTTATCTTCCAATATTAAAAAAGAGAATTCATATGAAGGTAAGAAGTAGTTCAAGTGCTTTTTGAAATCCTGGGTTATCTGGCCACTTCGTACGTTGTCCTACATGTTACCCACCAGTTGAAGCCTAGGCGCAATTTCTACCTGTTGGTTACGGACTCCCCCGTTCACCGGAGTCCCACTTGGCCTGTTTCATTTCTTTTTATGCACAGTAGACAATAAACTCATTCAAATGTGCAACTAAGAGCTGGACAAAAGTCTACAGAGACTTCATGTTCTAAAATTCAAAGATTTAAGCTCCCAAAGGACTCATTGGTGAGATACCAGGAAAGACTCATGACTGACGTGTCCAAAACTACTCAGCATCTTCATGCTTTCTCCCTGTCTCTCAGAGACTCAGTTATAGGTTTCTCTGGAAGGCTGCCTCCTCCTCTCTCCCCAAAGGCCTCATGGGTCTCTCCAAGCTTTGCCTTTTGCGCCTACCCTGTGATTCTAACCTTACCATTTTAGATACTCCCCTCTGGCTTCCAGATTTTGTTCTCCACCTTCTTAGTGAACTTGATATTTCAGTAAACTTTTTTCTGCAAGGCTGCTTTGCCAAGGATAGAAAATCTGGATTCTTCTTGGTTCAGACAGGCAGCTGAGGACCAGTGCTGTCTAATCCTCCACTTAGCCATGGCTCCTAAGGACCCCAGCCTCTGACACTGCCCAGCCCACTGCCCACAATGGGGTGGCAGCGCTAGAGGTATGTAGTCGCCATTATACAGAGAAACTTTCAAACCTGTTTCTGAGATTCATTCACAAAACTCTCTCCATTTTGCATAAAAGACAAAGAAGCCCACAGAAATGAAATGATTTGCTTGGTTTCAAAGACAGATTTTGGACATAGGGGTTTTTTTGCTTTTTTTTTTTTAGACAGATTATCCCTCTGTCACCCAGACTAGAGTGCAGCGGTACCATCTTGACTCACTGCAGGCTCCACCCCTCCCGGGCTCACGTGATTCTCCTGCCTCAGCAGTCAAGCAGCCACCGCCACACTTTTTCGTATTTTAGCGGAGATGGGGTTTCACCATGTTGACCAGGCTGGTCTCCAACTCCTGGTCTCTAGTGATAACGTCCGCCTTGGCCTCCCGAAGTGCTGGGATTACAGGAATAAGCCACCACGTCTGGCCTTTTTTTTTTTTTTTTTTTTTTTTTTTTTGCTATTCTTGACAAGAGGACAAAGAACTTGAGCACAGAAAGCAGGATAATGGCCTGAAAGCTGGTAAAAAGTCACCATGTCCGTAGAGGAACTGAGTTTGCTGGAAGAAATGAAGGAGGGAGGAGGTGGGCTGGGGGCTGAGAAACCCATCACTAATGGATAACTATGCCTTAGCACCCACCTGAAGAAATTTATGTTATTATTTTATTAGGCATCAATAAGAATCTGTAAAATTCTCAACGGCTTTAGTTAGCTTAGCATGTTAAGTCAAAGTGACTTCAAGAAGCTTTGGAAGCATAAATTATTAGACAGAACCAGCCTTCATATATTTAACATTAAAGCCACTAGAAGGAACACGATGTCTCTAGAAGTCTATTAATTCTGGCCCCAACTCAAGATTTTTCAGCACAATCATGGAAATATGTGCTTGAATAACATAAAGCTAACTATTGTTTTGTAGTGACTAGCCACATGGCCAATTAATATTTTCTAACCTCAAATTTTGAAGTATGTCAGCTTTTAGAAAGCAGTCTGTTCTATTAAGTTCAACTTCTATTAACAGCATTTATACTTCACTATTATTTCTTCTTTATTTTGCCTGTCTCACTCACTTCAGGTATTCTTATCGAAATATGCCATATGGCCAAATATCTACACTCAAAATTAGACCTATAATTTCCAAAATGTAATTGGCAGAAAACTATTTCTGTTATCTGTATAAATTTTTACTTAGCTGTCTTATTCCATTGGATTAAAATTTACTTTCTTTATGACCGCAGAGAAAAGAATACCTATTAAATTACAGGCCAGGAGTAGTGGCTCATGCCTGGAATCCCTGCACTTTGGGAGGCTCTAATGATCCCAGAATTTTGGGAGGATGAGGTGTGAGGATCCCTTGAGACCAGGAGTTTGAGACCAGCCTGGGCAACATAGGGAGATCCCGTTTCTACAAGTTTTTTTTTTTTTTTAGTTGCCAGGCATGGTGATATGCACCTGTATTCCCAGCTACTAAGGAGGCTGAGAATACAAGGGGTACTGCTTGAGCCTGGGAGTTCAACGCTGCAGTGAGCTATGACAGTGCCACTGCACTCTAGCCTTAGGGACAGAACAAGACCCTGTCTCAAAAAACAAAAACAACAACAACAAAAAAAACAAGTAAAGTTTATAAGATAAGATACCTGAGTTAGGATTAAAGATACTGAACTATCATTAAATAAAATAAGTCACATATGATGTTTTGGGGGTGTTTCACATTCCATGGCTATTGATGAGAAAAAAGGATTTTTAAAAATCTGCAGGGATGAGAAGACACAAAAATTGATTATTTATTCCACAGGAAAAAATATCTAAAGTGAGAAGAGATCATATACCTTTACTTCTCTAGGTTCTGAGCTTTAGAAATGTTCCTGAAATAAATCTGTTGAGCTCAGAACAACAGGAAATCGCCACTTACGCACTTAAAAAGCTTTCATGCAGCCACGAAACCACCTACTCACTTGACACTAATCGGTTGCTAATGGTTTCTGGCTAGGATTTGATTTCTTTGGCTTAATCACCAAGGGATCACCTCTTTCCAGATCAATTTCAGTCCACTGGCTAATCTGATTCTGTGATACAGCACTCAGTTCTGTTCCATCTTGAGAGTTCCTAAGTACATAATCAGTCTAATTTTGGTGACATTTGATTCAATATTTACAATTTTTGTCTACTTCTTGGACACTTAGTACTGGGAAAACCTACAGGTATCACAGATATGTCATTTGGTAAAGGGCATGATTTAGCTATTTATTTTCAGGGATGGAAAGATAGAACAGATACCTTTAAAACTAGTAGTTCCATTTGCAAGTTCTACGACAGCTTTTAATGATGTTTATTAAGCTGATTACACGCTACTGTACAAAAGAAGTCCTTGATATGAGGTAATGCTAGGAGAAACACAGCTGGCCATCAATTTAAGCATCTTTTAAAAGCAGATGTGTTAAAACTCAAAGTGGGTGTGAAGAGGACATGCAAATCAATCTAAGGTGCAAGGCACTCCATTTTGAAATGCAGCACCTAGGAAGAATCTTGGAGAGTCTTTAATTAAAACTCTTTTAAAATAAAGAAACTGAGTCCTAACATTATTAAACATAGAAAAGATTTTTTAACCTGGAATTTGGCACAGTGGTCCCTTCTCCAAGTTTGACAGTTCCTTTAACTTAAGTAGAATTTTTCTTGCTTCCATATATTAGTATTTCTTTCTCAAGGATCCTTACAAAGTACTGGGATGTCACTTCACAGATTCTTTGCCAAGACGCATGATTACTTGCATCACGGAACATGTGTTCTAAATACTTTTTCAACAGAAATTTAAGATTGTCATATTGATACGAAGAATGCATTTAGCTCGTTTGCTCTTTTAACAGAAAGTATACATTTTAAGCCACAGCTGTGTACCATTCAATCATTATGATTTAAGAATTTTTCAGGGGGGAAAGGCCTGAAAGAGGGAGAGTTGTAAATTTCTCATGCTTAAGAATGACGAAGAAAAAAAAGTCAGAATAGAATTCAATAGCAAAATAAATAAAGCCCAACAGGATAAGTATTCAGTGAACAAAAGTAGCATTATTTTCTCTTCAGTATATTCTAGCCTTCAAACTCTGGCAACAGTTTCTTAATATGAGTGAATTGCCATGAAACTGCTTTTGCCTGACAAAATTCCTCTGAGTAGTGTGCCAATTGTAAAGCCTATTTCTGTCTGTTCATTAATAAGACAGTTCATATTGTATAGTGCCAGAGACTCTTCGCTCATTGATTGTGAGAGGTGATAACTGGCTGGCACTGAAACACTAGAAGGCAAAGTTGTACTTCAGAAGATGAAGAGAGGTGAGAAAGAGTAGCAACGTGTCAGTTACGAAATATACTGTCAACACATACGAAGGATAAAGAACACCAGTTTAGGGCTGATTTGCAAAGTATATCATTCCACTGGTGACTACAGAAAGTTAATAATTCATATTATTAATATGGATATATGGATATGGAGTCTATACTAAGAAAAATGGACAGCTCATGAGCAAAAGTGGAGAAGGTGATAGCCATTGTTTCAATTCATGTACATAACCAGTGAGTTTAACTTTCACTTTCTTTTATGTATGTATTATGTGAAGATTTCATTTGAAAACTTCTTAGACTTGGTTAAATCCACATTAATTGATACATATTATATTATTGCAACAAATCTGAATATGGCTTTTTTATTCCATTAGAATTAAAGATGGGAGCCTTCTCTTACTTTCCCTTTGTTCTGAGTTGAGCCATGCCTTTTCTCTTTTGGGGGTTCTTCAGCAAAGACAAGGGTCCCCAGATTGAAACTCTGGATATAACTTTTTAGACTCAGGGAACAGAGATTAAATTTACCGTTTGGCTGGGCGTGGTGGCTCATGCCCATAATACTAGCACTTTGGAAGGCCAGAGTGGGTGGATCACCTGAGATCAGGAATTTGAGACCAGCCTGGCCAACATGGTGAAACCCCATCTCTACCAAAGATACAAAAAATTGACTGGGTGTCATGGTGCATGTCTGTAATCCCAGCTACTCAGGAGGCTGACACTTGAACCCGGGAAGTGGAGGTTGCAGTGAGCTGAGATCGCGCCACTGCATTCCAGCCTGGGCAACAGAGTGAGACTCCATCTCAAAAAAAAAAAAAAAAAAAATTACCTTTTAACTGTCATGTTACCAGAGGCAAAACATGACTGCCATATCCATAAGTTTCTTTAGATAGTCCTTCTATAATCAACTTGCTCACTCTAATAACTCTAGATATGTAATCATGTAATACAGGCACGATTCTCCATAGCTCTAAAGAATGATTTCTTAATCCCAGATGCTACAGTTCCAATGCACAGAATCAGTCCTATATTAAGGCAAGGAACTTGACAACATTTTTCAACCAACATTAAATAATGATTTAAACATGTATTAACTTCACTCATTCAGTTGATTCTGCCTATTGCTTCTTGCCATTCTTTTTGCCAGGATTGGTAACCTTTAATAACCCACATTCATATACATTCAGATAAACGCGCACTCTGGAAGGTAATATGTATGGGCTTCAGTCTGGGGGCGTTAGGGATGAACCATTTCATATTTCACAGCCAATAACAGAAGCCTATAGGAGAGCAGCCACAGAGGGGCAGGAATGAAAACAGCTTGCAGATAGTTCTGTGTTAATTTTTATCTCCCTCCATATTTCAAATCTTCTATAAAGTAAGTTTATTTTTAACATCCTCTCATTCTCTTTAATAAGAGGTAAAATAGACAAAACGTGTGAAAAGAGAGAAGGGTGAAAAACGGGTGAAAAGAGAGAAGGAAAGCAATTAAGGATTTAGACGGTCCACAAATATTGAAGGAATAATCAAGACACGACATAAAAAATATTTTCAAAACATGCTCTGGAGTATTTTTCCTCTTGGTAATTCATTTTTCTTTCTTTTTTTGCCCTCCTGCCTCTGAGGCTGGACAGGGATCTTTGCCCCAGGTAAAGAAAAAAAGATATAATAGTCCAGAGGTACAGGAGTTCTGCAGAGTGGGTGTATGCGTTTTCTCTGGCTGTGGTACTGCAAATTATCACAAACTTGGTGCCTTAAAACCTTACACATTTATTCTCTGACAGTTCTGATGTCTGAAGTTTGAAATCCATTTCACTAAGTAAAAATCAAGGTGCCACAAGGGTTGCATTCCCTCCCCCTCCTTCCAATCAAGCACACAAGCACAGAGGAAAATGGCAGCACAAGGAAGAAGTGGGTTAACTTGATCAGTTACTCTAGGGTTTACACTACTACCTTAGCCCTCAACCTCGAAAACAAGAAAGAAAAAAAAGTTCAGCTCAGCTTTTAGAAATAATTTTTTCATACAAATTGGAACACAAATTAATTATTCTAGAGAATAAGGGAATATTCAACCGATGTCCTTGAGGGTGAAGATGATAGTTTACTTATTTATAGGTATATTCCCTCTCTGACCCAGGCCCCACACTATCCTCTGTACAGCCTGAAACAGGTTCTTCCCAACAGGAGACACCCAGCGAATGTCTCTGAATGACTCTCTAGGGCTCAGCAGTACAGCTGCCCTCCATCTCTATCCTCCTTCAGAAGATGTCCAGGAGGCATGCTGGGGTAGGGTAGAGTGGATATAGTGGAAGAACACCTCTTTTTCTCTTTCCTTAAGAGAAAACTTACTATTAATTATTCCATCAAATAAATGCCTAGAAAATGGTAAGAAAATGTGAAGCAAAATATAAAAAAATCAAACATCAATGGCAAAGCAGACAGAATAGAAAGGGAATATACATTGTGGCCAGAATGAGAAGAATGTGGTACTGCACGGTGTGGTTCATTACTGTATTTGTAAAGAAAGCATGGGTTCATCTTTTACCTTTTTAGAATATGACTCTTCAAATATAAAATGGTGATGGTGATAACACTAACTTATTTGTTGAGATGGTTAAAGAATATACAAATAAAAGCAGTGATAAAACAATTAAGAACCAATATTTTTTAACCCCCATGCTATTTAGCTTGCATTTACTAAGTCAAACTTCATAGAATTAAGAAAATTACGTGTGAAAGTTCTTTTTACAACATTGCGAATGATAGCTGTAATTATTACTTGAGATAAATTACCTCTGAGTCAGCATTATACATTTCCATGTTGAGGACACAATAAAAATTTGTAAAAATGCCTTCCTTCACTTTAATTCCTTTCTGCTAATCTATAGAAGAGCCTTCTATTCAGGGACTCCCAATTTGGGCAAAACAGTACCTATTCTTGTTTTCTAAAGATGTTTTAGAATAATATGCCTTTCAGAACAGCTGTGGCCTAATAGTTAAGAGTTCGGACTCTCCAGTGTCAAACTGTAACTCTACCACTCATCCGCTGTGTGACCCTGGGCAAATTCCTTAGCTTCTTTTTGCTTCAAGCCCCTCATCTATCAAATGGAGGTAAAAATATTACATCATATGTAATTGTGAGGATTAAATAAGTTAATACATGTAAACAGATTACACTAGTATGCCAATGAACACTCACTTAATATTGGCTATTACAATGCTAGTCATTATAAAATAAAGTTATATTTTATTGTTAGTAAAACTTATAATAGATAAAGTATAAATAGAGGTTTACTTAAATTTAATGGATGGCCCTTTCTTATACAATTTCAAAACATTCATCCATAACAGGTCTAGGATGCAGAGAGATTTCTGTCTTTGCTCAAGTAAAAAGAGAGAAAAAAGAAATATTCCATTTTCACAATGTGGTCGAAACTATGAAGTAAGTGATTGGTAGTTTCTTTGCTATCTTTTTTTTCCCTGTCACACAAATCTTGACATACCATTAAAAAATTTGAGTGACGATTCATTTCAGCCAAGATATCAGTTTGTTAATAAGTGGTGCTCAGGGCAAATTATTTAGGAGATGAAGTTCTGGAAGACAATGTCTTGGAAGTGTCTTGGAAGCTGACATATGAACGTGAAAATCTGCTACAAGCATAGGACTAGAATCTCAAAGCAGGCTTGGGGTTTCAGCATTGTGTTCTTTTTAGGCAAGTTTCAACAAGACAAAGGGCTGTTTACTTCTCTATGTCAAGAAACAGCTTTATCATTGTGGCTAAAAGTATTCACACACAGTTGCTAGTGAGCAACCTGCCACAGGCCTGATCCCAGAGAGACCTGGCATTAACATGATTCTCCCTAGGGAGGAAGTCTAGCAATGCCTAAACAGACATGTCCTCATTTCCACACCCTTAGTACAGACTCACAAGCAGCAGGGTGAAGCAATAGCAGCAGCTAGAACAGAGAAGCAAATGCAGCACCCGAAGGGTTCCTCCAACTATTATGTTGGTGCCATTACTTTTAATGGCAAGAACGGCAATTACTTTTACACTAATTTGACATATAGAAACCTGGTTTTGCCATGCCATAGTGGGGAGATGTCGATGTAAAATATGTTCTATTTCCTTGTATTTGTTTGATGCTTATTTATGTCATATCATCATCATAGCATGTTACACTACATTTATTCATCCTCTTCCATCTGAGGGATTTTATAGGATTGTCATGGCAGTCCTTAGAACACTTTTCATAGATGAGGAGCATGGAGTAGAAAATATTCCCTGGCAGGCTACAGTTACAGAGGTTAGATTGTTACAAAGTTAAGAAATATTTGCAACGTCAGCATGTGACATGCTTACTGAATTCCTTGTCCTGGTGTCTTCTTTAGGTAATATTTCATGTTTGAGCATCTTTCTTTTATAACTGACCTATTTCTAACTTAAAAGTTTCTTCTGTATTTTACTGATACTCCCAAAAGAAACATGTTCGAATTAGCATAATTATTACGACAAAATCAAAGCAAAGAATAAGGATGGAACTATCCTGTTCTTCCACTCATACAACTTTCCTTATTCCACTCTTTCAATATCCCACCCTTGCCCCTGGACGAATAGCAAGAAAGAACTCATTAGTTCCCCCTGTGGAGTGGGATTCATGGAAAAGTCCCCACAATCCCATCTGTTTCCCACAGAAGATGGTGACCAATTGCTCTTCATCTTTGTTAGGGGTTTAACCAATACATTCTTAACATATTAAAAGTATATAAGGTACAAAGAGATTAACAATAAAGACTTTGAGATCTCGTTTTGTGAATCTTTTTTAAAATAAAATATGGGACATCCAGAGTTGATCTAATGGGCTGTGGGCAGAGGTATGGAATGGCATAAACAATAACTTGAGCTGATTTTTATAAAGAATGATTTTCTCATTCTATTGTGTTATAGAGATGTTTTGATGACATCCACGTTTCTAAGAACTGTGTGTTCCTTTAAAGAAGAGCAACAGAGGGGGCGGAGCAAGATGGCCGAATAGGAACAGCTCCAGTCTCCAACTCCCAGCACGAGCGACAAAGAAGACCGGTGATTTCTGCATTTTCAACTGAGGTATTGGGTTCATCTCACTGGGGAGTGCCGGACGATCGGTGCTGGTCAGCTGCTGCAGCCCGACCAGCGAGAGGTGAAGCAGGGCGAGGCATCGCCTCACCTGGGAAGTGCAAGGGGGAAGGGAATCCCTTTTCCTAGCCAGGGGAACTGAGACACACAACACCTGGAAAATCGGGTAACTCCCACCCCAATACTGCGCTTTAAGCAAACAGGCACACCAGGAAATCATATCCCACACCTGGCCGGGAGGGTCCCACGCCCACGGAGCCTCCCTCATTGCTAGCACAGCAGTCTGCAATATCGCGGCAAGGCAGCAATGAGGCTGGGGGAGGGGCGCCCGCCATTGCTGAGGCTTAAGTAGGTAAACAAAGCTGCTGGGAAGCTCGAACTGGGTGGAGCTCACAGCAGCTCAAGGAAACCTGCCTGTCTCTGTAGACTCCACCTCTGGGGACAGGGCACAGTAAAAATAACAAAAACAGCAGAAACCTCTGCAGACGCAAACGACTCTGTCTGACAACTTTGAAGAGAGCAGTGGATCTCCCAATACGGAGGTTGAGATCTGAGAAGGGACAGACTCCCTGCTCAAGTGGGTCCCTGACCCCTGAGTAGCCTAACTGGGAGACATCCCCCACTAGGGGCAGTCTGACACCCCACACCTCACAGGGTGGAGTACACCCCTGAGAGGAAGCTTCCAAAGCAAGAATCAGACAGGTACACTCGCTGTTCAGAAATATTCTATCTTCTGCAGCCTCTGCTGCTGATACCCAGGCAAACAGGGTCTGGAGTGGACCTCAAGCAATCTCCAACAGACCTACAGCTGAGGGTCCTGACTGTTAGAAGGAAAACTATCAAACAGGAAGGACACCTACACCAAAACCCCATCAGTACATCACCATCATCAAAGACCAGAGGCAGATAAAACCACAAAGATGGGGAAAAAGCAGGGCAGAAAAGCTGGAAATTCAAAAAATAAGAGCGCATCTCCCCCGGCAAAGGAGCGCAGCTCATCGCCAGCAACGGATCAAAGCTGGACGGAGAATGACTTTGACGATATGAGAGAAGAAGGCTTCAGTCCATCAAACTTCTCAGAGCTAAAGGAGGAATTACGTACCCAGCGCAAAGAAACTAAAAATCTTGAAAAAAAAGTAGAAGAATTGATGGCTAGAGTAATTAATGCAGAGAAGGTCATAAACGAAATGAAAGAGATGAAAACCATGACACGAGAAATACGTGACAAATGCACAAGCTTCAGTAACCGACTCGATCAACTGGAAGAAAGAGTATCAGCGATTGAGGATCAAATGAATGAAATGAAGCGAGAAGAGAAACCAAAAGAAAAAAGAAGAAAAAGAAATGAACAAAGCCTGCAAGAAGTATGGGATTATGTAAAAAGACCAAATCTACGTCTGATTGGGGTGCCTGAAAGTGAGGGGGAAGATGGAACCAAGTTGGAAAACACTCTTCAGGATATCATCCAGGAGAACTTCCCCAACCTAGTAGGGCAGGCCAACATTCAAATCCAGGAAATACAGAGAACGCCACAAAGATACTCCTCGAGAAGAGCAACTCCAAGACACATAATTGCCAGATTCACCAAAGTTGAAATGAAGGAAAAAATCTTAAGGGCAGCCAGAGAGAAAGGTCGGGTTACCCACAAAGGGAAGCCCATCAGACTAACAGCAGATCTCTCGGCAGAAACTCTCCAAGCCAGAAGAGAGTGGGGGCCAATATTCAACATTCTTAAAGAAAAGAATTTTAAAACCAGATTTTCATATCCAGCCAAACTAAGTTTCGTAAGTGAAGGAGAAATAAAATCCTTTACAGATAAGCAAATGCTTAGAGATTTTGTCACCACTAGGCCTGCCTTACAAGAGACCCTGAAGGAAGCACTAAACATGGAAAGGAACAACCGGTACCAGCCATTGCAAAAACATGCCAAAATGTAAAGACCATCGAGGCTAGGAAGAAACTGCATCAACTAACAAGCAAAATAACCAGTTAATATCATAATGGCAGGATCAAGTTCACACATAACAATATTAACCTTAAATGTAAATGGACTAAATGCTCCAATTAAAAGACATAGACTGGCAAACTGGATAAAGAGTCAAGACCCATAAGTCTGCTGTATTCAGGAGACCCATCTCACATGCAGAGACATACATAGGCTCAAAATAAAGGGATGGAGGAAGATCTACCAAGCAAATGGAGAACAAAAAAAAGCAGGGGTTGCAATACTAGTCTCTGATAAAACAGACTTTAAACCATCAAAGATCAAAAGAGACAAAGAAGGCCATTACATAATGGTAAAGGGATCAATTCAACAGGAAGAGCTAACTATCCTAAATATATATGCACCCAATACAGGAGCACCCAGATTCATCAAGCAAGTCCTTAGAGACTTACAAAGAGACTTAGACTCCCATACAATAATAATGGGAGACTTCAACACTCCACTGTCAACATTAGACAGATCAACGAGACAGAAAGTTAACAAGGATATCCAGGAATTGAACTCATCTCTGCAGCAAGCAGACCTAATAGACATCTATAGAACTCTCCACCCCAAATCAACAGAATATACATTCTTCTCAGCACCACATCGTACTTACTCCAAAATTGACCACGTAATTGGAAGTAAAGCACTCCTCAGCAAATGTACAAGAACAGAAATTATAACAAACTGTCTCTCAGACCACAGTGCAATCAAAGTACAACTCAGGACTAAGAAACTCAATCAAAACCGCTCAACTACATGGAAACTGAACAACCTGCTCCTGAATGACTACTGGGTACATAACGAAATGAAGGCAGAAATAAAGATGTTCTTTGAAACCAATGAGAACAAAGATACAACATACCAGAATCTCTGGGACACATTTAAAGCAGTGTGTAGAGGGAAATTTATAGCACTAAATGCCCACAAGAGAAAGAAGGAAAGATTTTAAATTGACACTCTAACATCGCAATTAAAAGAACTAGAGAAGCAAGAGCAAACACATTCGAAAGTTAGCAGAAGGCAAGAAATAACTAAGATCAGAGCAGAACTGAAGGAGATAGAGACACAAAAAACCCTCCAAAAAATCAATGAATCCAGGAGTTGGTTTTTTGAAAAGATCAACAAAATTGACAGACCACTAGCAAGACTAATAAAGAAGAAAAGAGAGAAGAATCAAATCGATGCAATTAAAAATGATAAAGGGGATATCACCACCGACCCCACAGAAATACAAACTACCATCAGAGAATACTATAAACACCTCTACGCAAATAAACTGGAAAATCTAGAAGAAATGGATAATTTTCTGGACACTTACAGTCTTCCAAGACTAAACCAGGAAGAAGTTGAATCCCTGAATAGACCAATAGCAGGCTCTGAAATTGAGGCAATAATTAATAGCCTACCAACCAAAAAAAGTCCAGGACCAGATGGATTCACAGCCGAATTCTACCAGAGGTACAAGGAGGAGTTGGTACCATTCCTTCTGAAACTATTCCAATCAATAGAAAAAGAGGGAATCCTCCCTAACTCATTTTATGAGGCCAACATCATCCTGATACCAAAGCCTGGCAGAGACACAACAAAAAAAGAGAATTTTAGACCAATATCCCTGATGAACATCGATGCAAAAATCCTCAATAAAATACTGGCAAACCGGATTCAGCAACACATCAAAAAGCTTATCCACCATGATCAAGTGGGCTTCATCCCTGGGATGCAAGGCTGGTTCAACATTCGCAAATCAATAAACATAATCCAGCATATAAACAGAACCAAAGACAAGAACCACATGATTATCTCAATAGATGCAGAAAAGGCTTTTGACAAAATTCTACAGCCCTTCATGCTAAAAACGCTCAATAAATTCGGTATTGATGGAACGTACCTCAAAATCATAAGAGCTATTTATGACAAACCCACAGCCAATATCATACTGAATGGGCAAAAACTGGAAAAATTCCCTTTGAAAACTGGCACAAGACAGGGATGCCCTCTCTCACCACTCCTATTCAACATAGTGTTGGAAGTTCTGGCTAGGGCAATTAGGCAAGAGAAAGAAATCAAGGGTATTCAGTTAGGAAAAGAAGAAGTCAAATTGTCCCTCTTTGCAGATGACATGATTGTATATTTAGAAAACCCCATTGTCTCAGCCCAAAATCTCCTTAAGCTGGTAAGCAACTTCAGCAAAGTCTCAGGATACAAAATTAATGTGCAAAAATCACAAGCATTCTTATACACCAGTAACAGACAAACAGAGAGCCAAATCAGGAATGAACTTCCATTCACAATTGCTTCAAAGAGAATAAAATACCTAGGAATGCAACTTACAAGGGATGTAAAGGACCTCTTCAAGGAGAACTACAAACCACTGCTCAGTGAAATCAAAGAGGACACAAACAAATGGAAGAACATACCATGCTCATGGATAGGAAGAATCAATATCGTGAAAATGGCCATACTGCCCAAGGTAATTTATAGATTCAATGCCATCCCCATCAAGCTACCAATGAGTTTCTTCACAGAATTGGAAAAAACTGCTTTAAAGTTCATATGGAACCAAAAAAGAGCCCGCATCTCCAAGACAATCCTAAGTCAAAAGAACAAAGCGGGAGGCATCACGCTACCTGACTTCAAACTATACTACAAGGCTACAGTAACCAAAACAGCATGGTACTGGTACCAAAACAGAGATATAGACCAATGGAACAGAACAGAGTCCTCAGAAATAATACCACACATCTACAGCCATCTGATCTTTGACAAACCTGAGAGAAACAAGAAATGGGGAAAGGATTCCCTATTTAATAAATGGTGCTGGGAAAATTGGCTAGCCATAAGTAGAAAGCTAAAACTGGATCCTTTCCTTACTCCTTATACGAAAATTAATTCAAGATGGATTAGAGACTTAAATGTTAGATCCGATACCATAAAAATCCTAGAGGAAAACCTAGGTAGTACCATTCAGGACATAGGCATGGGCAAAGACTTCATGTCTAAAACACCAAAAGCAACAGCAGCAAAAGCCAAAATTGACAAATGGGATCTAATTAAACTAAAGAGCTTCTGCACAGCAAAAGAAACTACCATCAGAGTGAACAGGCAACCTACAGAATGGGAGAACATTTTTGCAATCTACTCATCTGACAAAGGGCTAATATCCAGAACCTACAAAGAACTCAAACAAATTTACAAGAAAAAAACAAACAACCCCATCCAAAAGTGGGCAAAAGATATGAACAGACATTTCTCAAAAGAAGACATTCATACAGCCAACAGACACATGAAAAAATGCTCATCATCACTGGCCATCAGAGAAATGCAAATCAAAACCACAATGAGATACCATCTCACACCAGTTAGAATGGCGATCATTCAAAAGTCAGGAAACAACAGGTGCTGGAGAGGATGTGGAGAAATAGGAACACTTTTACACTGTTGGTGGGATTGTAAACTAGTTCAACCATTATGGAAAACAGTATGGCGATTCCTCAAGGATCTAGAACTAGATGTACCATATGACCCAGCCATCCCATTACTGGGTATATACCCAAAGGATTATAAATTATGCTGCTATAAAGACACATGCACACGTGTGTTTATTGCAGCACTATTCACAATAGCAAAGACTTGGAATCAACCCAAATGTCCATCAGTGACAGATTGGATTAAGAAAATGTGGCACATATACACCATGGAATACTATGCAGCCATAAAAAAGGATGAGTTTGTGTCATTTGTAGGGACATGGATGCAGCTGGAAACAATCATTCTTAGCAAACTATCACAAGAACAGAAAACCAAACACCGCATGTTCTCACTCATAGGTGGGAACTGAACAATGAGATCACTTGGACTCGGGAAGGGGAACATCACACACCGGGGCCTATCATGGGGAGGGGGGAGGGGGGAGGGATTGCATTGGGAGTTATACCTGATGTAAATGACGAGTTGATGGGTGCTGACGAGTTGATGGGTGCAGCACACCAACATGGCACAAGTATACATATGTAACAAACCTGCACGTTATGCACATGTACCCTAGAACTTAAAGTATAATAATAATAAATAAATTAAAAAAAAAAAAAAAAAAGAAGAGCAACAGAAGAAATACATAATCCTGTAATTGATGTGCCATATTTTATTTTCTTAGAGAGTTACCATTCTTTCCATAATACTAGATTGGATGGTTTTGGGTTAATAGATTTTGCAGTGGACCATTATAATCATTCAGGTCACTTGGAAAATTTGCAAAAATCACTTTTCAAGTGTCCCGATTAATGGAAGTAGTATTTTCATTCCCCATCAAATGTAACTTACTTCCAATTTGTGGTTTAATAAAGCACTTCAGACTTTCGTAAATTCCTTTTCAATATTACATTACATGGTATTTTCTGATACTTTATCAAGTTTGTATCTGCAAGACTAGAATTCACAGGCAGTTATTTTTCACCAGGATGAAGACAGCCTTCAGGACACTGCCTGTTCACACTTGTAATGCCAGCACTTTGGGAGGCTGAGGTCTGCTGATCACCTGAGGTCGGGAGTTCGAGACCAGCCTGGCCAATGTGGTGAAACCCTGTCTCCACTAAAAATACAAAAAATTAGCTGGTCAGGGGTGGCATGAGCCTGTAGTCCCAGCTGTTTGGGAGGCTGAGGCAGGAGAATTGCTTGAACCTGGGGGGCGAAGGTTGCAGTGAGCCGAGATCGTGCCACCACACTTCAACCTGGCTGACAGAGCGAGACTTTGTCTCAAAAATAAAATAAAATAAATAAGTAAAATAAAATGAAATAAAATTATGGTTCATAGCAACAATGTAGACCACTTTTTAAATTTTTAATAGTTTCAGTATTAAAACATCCGAGTTTCCCCAAAAGATCATCATTTTGGCTAACCCAAATATTTTAAAACATTAAAAGTTTATGTATGATTAATAGCCAACAGCAGAACATAGGATAATTTTTCTCTTCTAAAAGAGATTCATTTATATGATTTGAACTTACTTGAAACAAAATATAACATTTTATGTTCCAACCACTAAAAAATGTTTTTATATTTGTCCTCACACATAATTTAGGCTTTAAATTTTCTTTTGATCTCTTTTTTTTAGAAGCAGAGGGAAGAGTAGACCTTCTCATATGATTTTTTTTATTACTGTAGTAATATTTGCACATACGTAATTTCTATTGGAAATATTTATTGTAAATACAATTTCTATACCCAGTATAGGCAAAACAATCAAATTTAATTGACAAAAAGCATTTCCATAGCCAGTCTGGCTGGACCTTATGCAAATGTAGAAAATGACAAGCCTGAAATTAATCACCAAATGTCTGAAATTAAAACAGAATTGTCAAGGCAGAAATGTATGAATCATAATAGTATCTAATTCCATGGTTTCTGGGCAGATGTCTTTCTGTATTCTGATGAAAACTAGCATTTATTTATATTAAAACCTCTTTGACAAACCATATGTTATATTTAGCTCGGCCAAAATAACCAGGTGGAGAATATTTGTGTGGAAGATTTCAAAAGGACGATCAATTTAGATGTAACCTACATCTTATTTATTTATTTATTTATTTTTGCCTTTTATCTCTGAAGACTGTGTGGGAAAGACAGACACAGCTTTTCTTTCATACTTCAACATCTTTTCAACATCCCCAGTTTGATTTAATAAGTCGGGGAAGCAAGCACCCCAAGAGTTTATGGATCACAGTTCTGATTTAGAATATCCACAGAAGTGATTTGTGTTTCCCTTTGTGTGTATCCTTCAAGGATACATTGGAGCAACAGGACCAGCAAATCTCAGCAGAAACTTATTGAGAACAACTAAAAAGCTGACTCAGACACTTGGTGTTGAGATGTTATCATTCTCTCAAGTGTTAGTAAATAAGAACTACGTAGAGGAGAAACTGCTAAAACTTTTGAATATCATCTTAGCATTGTGTAATGACGACTGACCAATGTCATAATTGTGCATTTAAAAAGTATTTAAAATTAGTACTAAATGAAAATTGGGTAATGTAAGACATTTCCTCTATTCTGTGTTTGCTTCTGGCAAACTAGAATTATTTCAAAAAATTTAAAAATCAGGGATATGAAATGTCTTCCAGGAGACAAGCACAAAATACAAAAGACAAGTAATATTAATATTTCCTTGATAGTGTTTACAGAAGTCCGGGTTTCTCTTTCCTGGAAAGTTCAATCACTTTACCTCATGTCTGAGTTTTGGGATATTTATAGTCCTGGCCACCCCAGACCGAATCATCTCCATCTAAATGCTGTTTATGGCTTCACATAAAAGGAGCATAACTTCCAACAGTAAAAAGCCACGAGGAACATCTCTACATGCCTCCAATTTGAACACTCAAATCAGCATAGAAAATCAAGTAGGTATTTCTCCAAATTGCCCAGTGTTGAGAATCAACAGACACACTTGTTAAAAATACAAATCCTGGCCAGGTGCGGTGGCTCATGCCTATAATCCCAGCACTTTGGGAGGCTGAGGCAGCTGGATCATGAGGTCAGGAGTTCGAGACTAGCCTGGCCAAGATGGTGAAACCCTGTCTCTACTAAAAATACAAAAATTAGCCAGGCATGGTGGTGGGTGCCTGTAATCGCAGCTACTAGGGAGGCTGCGGCAGGAGAATTGCTTGAACCCAGGAGGTGGAGCATGCAGTGAGCTGAGATTGCACCACTGCATTCTAGCCTGGGCAACAAAGCAAGACTCTGTCACCAAAAACAAAAACAAAAAACAAAAACAAACAACAACCACCACCAAAACAAACGAAAAAAACCTAGGTTGACCTCAGGTAAAAGAAATAGTACTACAAAATCTCAAGTCAATTGTAATCCCCAGAGTTGAAGGTGGAGCCTGGTGGGAGGTGACTGGATCATGTTTACAAATGTCTTGAATTTTTTCATTCATCAGGCTTGGGGAACACTGCATATCACCACCTCCCCTCCCCATAGAGTAAACCACCCAGCAAACACCAAGGTAAACTAAAGAACAATGTCAATAAGATATGATTAACTAAAGACAAGTTATAATCATAACTAATCCATTTTATTTTCCAGATCAACATAATATTGTTATCTCTTCTAAGAGATGGTCTGCTTTAGTGGGCAACAGTCCTGTACAGCAAGCCACTCTCATCTCCTACTAACTTAACTGCTCTGCACTGTCCCTCAACTTTCACCTTTCTTGCCTTAGGAACCATCCATGAAACCCTCTTCTAATCATCTCACTTTCTTCATTTAAAAAAAGTAGTTTTATATGTGTCCAAATAAAAGGAAAAAAAAAACTGGTAACTCCTTGGTATCTTTTAGTAATTCTTGATCACTGGCTCCCAATTTCTAGAATGACCTAAGATTTGCATTTCTAGGAAATAGAGATCACAGCCTGTGTAACATAGAAAGACCCCATCTCTACAGAAAAAAAAAAAAAAAAGCTTTCCTTTTAGTCTTTGGGAGGGTGAGGCGGAAGGATCGCTTGAGCCTGGGAGGTGGAGGCTGCACTGAGCCATGATCGTTTCACTACTGCACTCCAGCCTGGGTAACAGAGCAAGACCCTAGTCTCAAAACAAACAAATAAACAAACAAACAAAAAACTCACCATATTTTTGCTATCATAATCATATTGCTGCTTTTCTTTCCTACCATTTAATAGAGTAATATAATGTTAATGAGATTTTGTTGTTGATCACTCCAAGTATAATATTTTACCACCATTTGACCTTCTTTATTTAAAAGGTTAATCTTTTTAGACTTTTTTTTTTTTTTAAGTCAGCATCTTGCTCTGTCACCAGGCTGTAATGCAATGGTATGATCATAGCTCACTATAAACTCAAGCAATCCTCCTACCTCAGCCTCCCAAAGTGCTGGGCTTATATGTATGAGCCACCTTATCTGGTTCATTTAAACTTCTTAAAATATATAAAAACCAGATAACACTTTAAAAAATTACTAAGAATAGTAAGGACCTCATAAGAACCAAGTTTATCTTACAGCACTAAAATGAGCAGATTCCATAAGAAGCTTCAGTTTACCTGCAGTCTGTATGTCCCCATCTGGCATTAACCCACCAATTATACAAAAGGGCTAACCAGAACAGAGCTGACCTATAAGCTGATTAGTTTCCAATTCTGATTAACAAAATCGTGCATAGTTTTTTGGGCAAAATTCACTTCTTATGGTTGGTTGTGCACTTGCTCACTTATTTACTGTTAGAGCTTCTAAAGATTGCATAATAGATTGCATATTATCTATTGCCCAAATCCCAATAATAGCAATATTTACCGAATCATAGATCCAAAGTGAGTAGGATCATTTGGGGTGAGTATGGTGATAAATGATTTAATAGACCTACTATTCCTGGCCTAAGAAAAGTGGGTGTCTTTCCATATCATCTTAGTTAGCATGCAGTAAATTGTAGATTAAACAATTCTTAGGATACAAAAATGAAGTTCTAAAATATGCCCAGGGGCGCACAATCTGATAAGAAACCATAGATATCAACAAACAATTAAGTGTTAGAATACAGGTCTGTGAAACGTGCTGGACATATTAATTCTGAGTATTTGGGCATTATCTCCTTAGGTCTCTACCTAGTATTTAGCTCAGTGTCTGAAGTGTTCTCAATAGATGTTTTTTGAAAGAAAAATAAATAACTGATTAAACTTACATCACTAGTAATCAAAGGAGTGAATACATTGGGACCATTTATCCTCGGAGGTTGTGGGTTGATAGGAAATTCTTCCTTGGAGAGGCTAAGTTTGAAGTGTCTGTAGAACATATATCGCTGGAGATAGATACATGGGTCTGAAGTTCATGTCTAGGGGCAACAGTGCCTTTACCTTTGCTCTGTAAACTGGCCTTAAGATAAAAGGTGCAGATCTACAGGAGATGTGACAATTTTGAGATGTCAGACTGATAAGACCTGAGCGAGATGCTAATGACCCTTATTCTTTGCCTCCACATCCTGGAACAAGAGGTTTCTGTTACAGAATTATAGGAAAGTATATTTTCCAGCCTACTCAAATAACTGACTTCGATGTTGAATTTCCAGAAGAAAATTAGAGTTAAATGTTGCTTAACCCTACTTTGAATGCAGAACCATGCAAAAAGAACATTTATGTTGTCTATGTAACTGTTTCTAAATTCCACTCCAGGAGCTTCCTGTCTTTACAAGAAATTCTCAGACAATTTTCAGACAAATAAAATGGTTTGCTTTAACTATAATAACACATGCATAATTAGCATATCAATCTGTATGTGGCAAATAGTGGAATAATGATTTGCTTATTATGCAAAACATATTTTTTGGAAGGGTATTGTATAAATATTACTTGGGTAAATGTAATGAGACTTAGTTATAACCAAAAATTGTATTGCGCTATCTTGCTTGCATCATGATCAAGCTTTATGTAAAGTAGCCAATAGTAATAAATGGATACAAAAAACAGACCAGATAATTATGAAATAACGAATATTTAGCTATGAAACATAATTTCAAAGGTTATACATACTAAGGTAAGTTGACAAACTAGAAACCAAATCCCATGTGACTTAGGTGTTGTAGCCAGGAGTGAATGCCAAAGTTGTTACTTTTAGTCCATTTGTATCAGATGTCTCAAGACACATATTATCTTTAGGAAGAAACCTTGGTAAATCAGCTTTATCCAGCTCAAGAATTGAACTGTTACATGGTGCATGAATCTGCTTATCACCTGTAAAATGGCTTCTTCCATTAGATCATTGAGGTTTAATGAGAAAGTGAAAACTTATTTTTTAGTTTTTAGAGATGGGGTTGCTCTGCCGCCCAGGTTGGAGTACAGTGGTTTGGTCATAACTCACTGCAGTCTGGTCTTCCCAGGTTCCAGTGATCCTCCCACCTCACCCTCCCAATTAGCTGGAGCCACAGGTGCATGCTACCATGCCCAGCTAACTTTTTTTTTTTCTTTTTTGTAGAGACAGGGTCTTACTACACTGCCAGGCTGGTCTCAAACTCCCGGGCTCAAGCAATCTTCCAGCCTTGGCCTCTCAAAGTGCTGGGATTGCAGGCATGATCCACAGTACCCAGCCCTAAAAACTTCTTTTTGAATTAGAAGGAGACTGTTGTTCATCTCAATTATCCAATGTTCATTTGAATAGATTATTAGAAAAACAAATTAAATGTAGAATTGTGAATTACATCATGCAAAGAGTATATAAAAACATTTATTCAGCCATTTAAAAAAATGTGTTAGTTTTTGAAGAAATGTAACTGCTCATATTTGAGATGAAGAATTAAAACACCAATCTAAGCCATCAGAGCTCATTCTTGACATTTGAAAGTAATGAAATTCAAATTTTGCCTTTTATCCTTATCTTGTACCATATTGATTCTAAATTATTTGGAGTTTTTCACAGCATGATCAAGCATGAAGCTTGCAGTTTGCCAAATCTTTTTTGGTCAGAAGTGGCATTTTCTTGACAAGGCCTGTCAGTCACTCAGTGCCTACTCACCCATCCAGTGCAATAATTTAAGCAAGACTTAAGGAGGGTTTTGGTAATTTTTTTCTTTGACAAACAAATCCTACAATGTGGATAGACTGAGAGAATCTGAAAACTGTGACCTGACCAACTTGTACCTGCACTAGATCAATCTTTGACCAAACCTGGGGAGGGTATGGGGACAATTCTGACTGTAAGTGCCAGCAATTATGAAAAGTCTGAATGTTAGTTGCCAAGGCAAAAGCAGTAGAAAAAGATTGCTTTATGATGAGAAAGAAAAGCTGACTTTTGTCACTATCTCTAAGACAACAATTTCTCAGTATGATACTTTATTAACTGAGGACTACTTGTATGTATAGTTCTTTCAAATGTTTCTGTCTTTTGCAAGTCATTAGTTCACATGTAACCCTTATTCTCACTTCAGAATTAAAAATTTGAGGCTAGGCACAGTGGTGCACACCTGTAATCCCAGCACTTTGGGAGGTCGAGGGAGGCTGATCACTTGAGGTCAGCATTTTGAGACTAGGCTGGGCCACATGGTAAAACCCCATCTCTACTAAAAACACAAAAATTAGCTGGGCGTGGTGGTGCATCTCTGTAGTTTCAACTACTCAGGAGGCTGAGGCAGGAGAATTGCTTGAACCCAAGAGTCAGAAGTTGCAGCGAGCCAAGATCATGCCACTGCACTCCAACCTTGGCAGTACAGCAAGACTCTGTCTCAAAAAAAAAAAAAAAAAAAAAAGATATGCCTGGGCATAGAACTTCCCACCAGAAAGATGTCAGCCACGGCCTGGGCTATATTTGGTTCTGTGACTGCATTCACGGGAGCTGCCCTCCTGCCAACTCAGCCCTGCCCCAGTACCTGAGCTGATCCTGTCTGAGGGGCTTCCCATCTCCTCCTCCCATGCAGCCGAGGCACTCACGGCGGCCGTCACAGTGGAGCCTCTGCGCTCCTTAACTGCTTCCCCAAGTCCACCCTGCCACCATATCCCTGTTCTACAAATTATGCTCCAAACTGACTTCCCCTTGGGCTCTAATTTATAAGTCTGGGATTTCGTCACAGTTTCCTTAGGGGATTCCTTTTCTGGTAAACTGCTAAGCATTCCAGCTCCCTTCTGGGAGCTGGGCCATCTGCCTTAGACCTTGCTCTTGTCAGTTCCTGTCTCTGGCATGCCACCCAAGGACCGACTCCTCAGATGTGGACTGCCTGGTGGGCCACACTGCTTACCCCATTGTAATCATGTGCTTAGACTAGGTTTTTACTTTACCCTTGACTATCATCATAATTGCCTCTGGGATTTTCCACCCTTCCATCTGTCCATCCATCCATACATCTGCTTTCCTACCCAAACACCTACCTACCCATTTATCCATCTGTCTATTTATGTATCTACCTATGTATCCATCCATCTGTCCATCCATCTATCCATCCATCCATCCACCCATCCATCTTTTAATTCATTTAAAAGATGCTTTTAAATGAGCTTACTCTATGCCAGCCTCTGCTTAGTGGTAGAGAAACTATGGTTTCTAAGACAGATATTATTCCTCCTCTAGTAAGGGAGACAGAAGTTAAAGAAACATTTACAACAAAGTGTGATAAGTAGCTGTCCCATGCATTGCCCTAAGTGGGTGGGTCCAATGCCAAGTTTCTATACTTCTGTCTTGCCCTATTTCTCTAAGTGCACACAGTTATACTCTGTGGAGGCAAAACAAACTAGTATTTTCAGTTCTCTTTTTGAGAACTTTAGGAGAAAAAAATGCTATCATTCCAAGTCAGGAGAGCAAGTATTAATATTACACACATATTTACATAATAATAATCCCCTAGACTTGTATGGGGTTTTGAAATATGCAAATACTTTTATTTACAGATATTATTTGTTCTTCAGAGCATACCCGTAAGGTATATGCAGGATAGGTATTATTTTCATCCTCACTTCATGGAACAGAAACTAAGGTTCATAAAAGTTAAAATAGTTTTAGCAAAGCCTAGAGTTGAAACTAAAGTTAAGCTTTATTATTGTCAATATAGGCTTCTATCCACTTTATTAATACTCAGTGGAAACTTGCACAGTTTCCAAAATCTTAGGAATGTCAGTTCCAGTTATTACCATCTATATTTTTAAACAGGTTAATGCTCATATGATAGCCTTTTATGTCACTTGTTTTAGAAAAATGACAAAAGATGACACACAGAACTCTAAAGTATTGATTTATATTCTGTTAACTGTTTATTACTTTAATCTATGAATCCAAGTGGGGAGGTAGAAAGATGAAATCACTTGCCTCTTATCTTTGAAAGATGTGAGCTCATTACTAAACCCTATAAAAACAGCAGGTAGCTTGGGAAACATTTTCCAAAGAACACTTAGAGATTTTGATTCATGACTGAAGTTATACTGTGGCATTTTCCTCTCCATCATCCATCATGGGGAAGGCTCATTCTATTATCATCTGTTGTCATATTTAATTAGGGTCATCAGAATGTGTTGTTATATGTCACTTGTTTCTTCTTCCTTTTTCTTTATATAGCAGTATGACTTTTATTTTCCCAAACAGTTTGTGTCTTTGAAACTGCAGTTGTTTCTTTTGGGGCCAGCCTCCTTAAGTCCACCACGGTGGTTAGTTTTAAGATACCAATAAACAAGGCAAAATTCAAAGGTGTATCACACTCCTGGATTTTAGCTACCCCGTTTTTCTATTTACCTTGTGATATGGGTTGGCTCTGTGTCCCCAGCTGTATTATCTGTTCTCCTGCTACTAATAAAGACATACTCGAGACTGGGTAATTTATAAAGGAAAGAGGCTGAACTGACTCATAGTTCAGCATGGCTGGGGAGGTCACAGGGAACTTACAATTATGGCAGAAGGGGAAGGAACCACATCTTTCTTCACATGGCGGCAGCAAGAAGAAATGCAGAGCAAAGTGGGGGGAAAGCCCCTTATAAAACCATAAGATCTTGTGAGAACTCACTCACTATCATAAGAAAAGCATGGAGGGTAACCACCCCCATGATTAAATTACTTCCCACTGGGTCCCTCCCACAACATGTGGGGATTATGGGAACTACAATTCAAGATGAGATTTTGGTGGGGACACAGTAAAACCATATCATTCTGCCACTGGCCCCTCCCAAATCTCATGTCCTCATGTTTCAAACACAGTGATGCCCTTCCAACAGTCCCTCAAGGTCTTAACTCATTCTAGTATAAACTCAAAAGTCCAAGTCCAAAGTCTCATGTAAGACAATGCAAGTCCCTTCTGCCCATGAGACTGTAAAATCAAAATCAAGTTAGTTACTTCCTAGATACAACTGGGGTACAGACATTGGGTAAATACACCAATTCTAAATAAGAGAAATTGGCTAAAACAGAGGGGCTATAGGCCCCACGCAAGTCTGAAATCCAATAGGTCAGTCATTAAACTTTGAAGTTCCAAAATGATCTCCTTTGACTCCACGTCTCACATCCAGGTCACGGTGATGAAAGAGTGGGTTCCCATGGCCTTGGGAAGCTCTGCCCCTGTGGCTTTGCACGGTACAGCTCCCCTCCTGGCTGCTTTCATGGGCTGGCATTGAGTGTCTGCAGCTTTTCCAGGCACACAATTCAAGCTGTCAGTGGATCCACCATTTGGGAGTCTGGAGGATGGTGGCCTTCTACTCACAGCTCCACTAGGCAGTGTCCCAGTGGTGACTCTGTGGGAACTCTAACCCCACATTTCCCTTCTACACTGCCCTAGCAAAGATTCTCCATGAGGGATCGCCCCTGCAGTAAACTTCTGCTTGGACATCCAGGTATTTCCATATATCCTCTGAAATCCAGATGGAGATTCCCAAACTTCAAGTCTTGTCTTCTGCTCACCCACAGGACCAACACTATGTGGATGTTACTAAGGCTGGGGGGCTTGCTCCCTCTGAAACAATATCCTGAGCTGTAACTTGGCCCCTTTTAGCCATGGCTAGAGTGGCTGGGACATAGTCCCGAGGCTGGGCACAGCATGGAGGGCCCTGGACCTAACCCACAAAACCATTTTTCTCTCCTAGTCCTCCAGGCCTGTGATGGGAGGGACTGGTGTGAAGGTCTCTGACATGCCCTGGAGACATTTTTACCATTGTTTGGTGATTAACATTTGACTCCTCATTACTTATGTGAATTTCTGCAGCTGGCTTGAATTTCTCCCTAGTAAATGGGTTTTTATTTTCTATTGCATCATCAGGCTGCAAATTTTCCAGACTTTTATGCTCTGCTTCTTCTTGAACACTTTGCCACTTAGAAGTTTCTTTCACCAGATATCCTAAATCATCTCTTTAAAATTCAAAGTTTCACATATCTGTAGGGTGGGGGCAAAAAACCACCAGTCTCTTCGCTAAAGCATTGCCAGAGTCACCACTGCTCCGGTTCCTAACAAGTTCCTCATCTCCATCTGAGACCGCCTCAGTCTGGACTTCACTGTCTATATTGCTATCAGCATTTTGGTCAAAGTCATTCAATAAGTCTCTAGGGAGTTCCAAACTTTCCCACATTTTCCTGTCTTCTGAGTCCTCTAAACTGTTTCAACCTCTGCCTGTTACCCAGTTCCAAAGTCACTTCCACATTTTCAAGTATCTTTGCAGCAACACGCTACTGTCTGTGCTACCAACTTAGTGTATTAATCTGTTCTCACACTGCTAATAAAGGCATACCTGAGACTGGTTAATTTATATTGGAAAGGGGTTTAATTGACTCACAGTTCAGCATAGCTGGTGAGGCCTCAGGAAACTTACAATCATGGCAGATGGGGAAGAAAACATGTCTTTCCTCACATAGCAGCAGCAAGGAGAAGTGCAGAGTGAAGGGGGCCAAAGTCCCTTACATAACCTTCAGGTCTTGTGAGAACTCACTCACTATCACAAGAACAGATTGGAGGGTAATTGCCCCCATGATTCAATTACCTCCCACTGAGTCCCTCCCATGACATATGAAGATTATGTGAACTACAATTCCAAATGAGATTTGGGTGGGGACACAGCCAAAGCATATCATTATATGAATCTCATGTTGAATTACTGTTCTCATGAGATCTGGTTGTTTGTAAGTATGTAGCACCTCCTGCTTTGCTCTCTGTCTCCTGCTTTGCCATGTGAAGAGGTGCCTGCTTCCCCTTCGCCTTTCACCATGATTGAAAATTTCCTGAGACCTCCCCAGCCATGTTTCCTGTATAGCCTGCAGAACCATGAGCCAATTAAACCTCTTATCTTTATAAATTACCCAGTCTCAGGTGGTTCTTTATACCAATCCGAGAATGGACACCTTGTTTCTGGAATTACGGGTAAAATCCAGTGTTTGGTATCATATAATTAAAAAGTATTTAAAATATGAAATTTCTCAGTTTTAAAATGTGGATTCTGTTCATGTAGATAAACCTTAACAGTGATTTTAAAGTTCCTTGATTACTTTGAAGCAAGGGTATTCTAGAAATCTAAAAACTGGTCTTATAACTCTTTAACTCTATTAAGCAGAGAGCAACCTGACAACCATAAGGGGTGAGGTCAAAGGGCAATGTGACTGCCACCCGATACTTCTGTGCCATTTGCTGTCAGGTGATTTTGTCACTAGTTTTGTAGAATGGAGAACTTTCTCTCATGATTCTCACTAGCTCCCTGATCTTTTAGGTCTAAATATGTATTCTCTGAAGCTCTACTTGGTGGTAGCACTATGAACTTGTCACCATGGGAGGCCCATGAAGGATACTATATTGGTAGGGAGGAAAAACATCCCCAAATCTCGCATGATGTGGGCTGTTTTAAAATTAATTTTTTGCTTAATAATTTTAATGAAAAACCTTCTCAGGATGGCAAAGTAAACCATTAGTCTGTTTTGAAAAGCGTATTTCTTCCAAGTTGAAAAGAGTCATTGTTCTGTATGGATAAGATCACAGTTCATTTAATAGCTCCATGTAAGTAGTTCTAGAAAATCCACAAGTATAAATCATAACTACACAGCAGTATACATAGACAGACAACAGGGGTGTACCATTATTTTAGGAAGAGCAGGAAACATTGATGTAAGTATTTAGGTGAATTTAATGAATGGAAAATTCCCTGTAACTTTATCAACTCTTTTCAGTTGGAGTTTTTCTCAGAAATTATACTGAAGGTACAAGAAGACCCAAACACACCAAGATGCTAATGCTACAGGTGCTAATCTAAATTGAGATGGGTCATATTTGGTAACATTTAAAGGTGGTTAAGTTTTTAGCCACAATATCAAAACCTTCATAACACTCTTTCTTTAATTACATATTACTCACAGAAAATAACATTTTCTTTGGTGCATACTTGAGCACTGGCTTTGGAAAATGCATGCTCCTAGAATGGTTAAGAGAAAATTTCCTTTTTATATTTAGGAGGTAAGCACCAAAACTTTGAAGCAAGTTGAGATCAAATTTTATGATTTAGATCATCTTTATTAAGTATTTAAACTGAGGTATTATTTTGTGTGCTTTGGGAACAGAAAGTTGATGGTATGTTTTCTGTTCTCAAGGAGCTTTTTAGTCAAAGAAGATATACGTCCGCACGTGCTGCGATAAATAATTCCAAATACAAGTTTGGTTCCTGCTCACATGACACGAGCAGTGAGGCTGGCACAGGGATCTGGTCACTGTGGTCACTGAGGGACACAGGCTGGCAAGGGTTTCATCTGGACATGCATTTCCAAGTTCACCACAGTGGTTGGGAGAGACTTGGGACTGTGTGGGCTCTCTTGATGTATTTTTTTCATTTGTTTAACTTTTTAATTTTAGGTTCAGGAGTACATGTGCAGGTTTGCCATATAGGTAAACTGAACATCGTGGGAGTTTGGTGTACAGATTATTCCATCATCCAGATGATAAGCACAGAACCTGATAGGTAGTTTTTTATCCTCATTGTCCTCCCACCCTCCACCCTCAAGTGGGCCCCGGTATCTGTTGTTCTCTTCTTTGTGTCCATGTGCACTCAATGTTTTAGCTCTCACTCTTAAGTGAGAACACACGGTATTTGTTGTTGCTTTTTTTTGTTCCTGCATTAGTATGCTTATGATAGTGGCCTCCAGCTACATCCATCTTGAGACTTCTGCTTACATTTTATTAGCCAGTGCAAGCCCCAGGGTCATGACTAACTGTAAATAAGGCAGGGATGTGTAATTCTGTGGTGTGCCCTGGGAGCGAGCTGGCACTATTTGGTGAAATTTACTAATGCTGCCACAGAATGGTGAGATGTGTGTGGGCCACCCCCATGTCCTGATGCCTTCAGAGGTGCGAGTTAAATGGGTTGCTGTAAAAATTTAGGAAAAATGTTAAGAAATCCCAGATTGCTTAGAATTATACTGTCATAAGTAAGAAAGGTGAGTTGTGCAGGTGGATGCGTCATCATCACTCCACTGTCGCCAGGCCTGATTCTCTCAATGTTAATAAAAGACAACAACTCTTATAGAGGAGGTCTATATTTTTACAAAAGATGTATACATGCAGGGAAGGGGAAAAATAGAGGGTTGATCATCTTCCTTTTAAAGATAGATACATATTCATGTGATACATAAATTCAGGGCGTTATGAGGCAGACACTGATGATGAGGTGAGAGAGGCAGGTTATCTACGGGGAAGCGGGCAGGAGAAGGCAGTGGAGCCTTCAGATCGAAGCTCAGGTCTGATCCTGTCATGAAAGAAGGGGGGAAGGAAGGAGGAGCCTCCTACTGCAAGGTGTTTCTAAGAAAGGTTTGGGCAGGCTGATGTGTGGCCTGCAAGCCAAAGTCACTCCTAAGAGCACTCGCACTGTTTGCTAGCTATGCTTGTCTTCATAATTCTGATGTGCTTAGCCACTGGCCAGAAGCAGCCTGGGGAAAACACAAAACTTGACACAAATGTGGTAGACTCAGAATGGCTAGAAACTGGCCCTCAGACAGTTATGATCCCGTAGCATGAGATCTGGGTGGTACATTTTTATGGCTACAACACGTGGTTTTTAGATCCTGTCAATTCTGTATTAGCATTCGTCTTCCTTGGACAGTACAATTCCAAAGGAAGCTAACAGTGGTGAACTAATAAGCAAACAACCTCAAAAGTCAAGGAATGGTACTTCGTCATTGAAACCAAAGTATGTCCCGTCCTCTCAGGCTGTGGTCTGAGGTCTTATATAGTCTGGAGAATTCCAGAGAGGTTAAGACCCTAGGAGCCACCTAAGAATTGAGACATACACTAAAAAATACCTGGGGGAATGATTTGGTTTCAGATATTCGGACTGACCCCAGGAGAGTACCTCCAAAGAATCTACAGAGTCTTTTATTTTCAAAGGATTTTCTAGATGAATATAAGTCTAATGCACTTTAGCATCTTTCTAATTCACATGCACATCCAGATGATAACTAGACTCATTGTGGGATAAATTTGGTAGCAGACTAGAGAAGATAACTAGGAGCTTTCTTTTTTTCTTATTTGCATTTATTAGCAACTGATCATACACACACACACATTACAGTAGGTAGTTAGGCAGACATGAGCAGGGCAGGAGAGGGGCTCCTGCCACCAGCAATGTCAGTTGACCATCAGGTGATGGTCTGATAGTCAGGCAGTTGTTAAACTGTCTCTAAAATAATTGATTGCAGCCAGAACCAGGGAAAGGCAGTCTCCCAATAGACAGAAAACCCCCAAAACTGGTGATCAGCAACTTCTCGATAAGATCTCAGGACTTGAGCAAGTACGCTCAAGCATGCATGAAGAGGCAAAATGGCAGGCTTTAACTGGTATATGACCTTGTAGGAACACTCTATTGGTAAGGGAAAAACACCTCAAGTGAGCATGTGCACAACTCTAGTAAACACACTGTGTGTGCAGCCCCTCCCAAGTGCTGGCAGGCCACTGTGCATGCGGACAGCCCACCCCAAGGGAAGAATCAAGGGAGAAGGATCACAACCCCCTAGAAGCCTGCCAATGTATAAGACCCCAAGTCAAAGGTCAAACCATGCACATGAATCTGTCAAGTTGCCTGCTTGGCCTTCTTCCAAGTGTACTTTACCTCCTTTCTTTTTTGCTGTAAAACTTTTTAATAAACTTTCATTCCTGCTCTAAAATTTGTCTCGGTCTTTCTCTCTCTGCTTTATGCTCCTTGGTCAAATTCTTTATTCAGAGGAGGCAAGAATAAAGTTTGTTTCAGATCTGTATGGATTCGCCGCTGCAATCATACTTTGGCACCATGACTTGGATATGTTACCCAGTGTTAAGACACCTCTATGACTTGCCTTCTTTAGCTGGATGTGTTCAACCCCTGTACATGGTTTTCTCCTCCCCTTTCACTCTCCTGCTTACTAACCAATTAGTAGGAATGATTACTCTCAGCGACAGTGGCTCTGCTCCCCTTGGCTGATCTCTCAGTTCACTCTGATGGATGGCTTGTGGAGGAAGGAAGAACCCTGGAGTCTGCACCGAGTAGATCTGAGACATTTATGGCCCTCCAGGACAGGAGGCTCACGAGAGTAGTAGGGTTAAAGCCTGAGACCAAGCAATGTGTGGGGTTTCCTCTGCTTTTTCAACTAAAATCAGTGGTTTCCCCAAAACCCACATAGCCTATTCTCCTGTTTTCTCTGTGTATATTCTGAAATGGCCTTGCACACCTGCCAGACAGTCCACCTTGGGAACAAATCTGCCTCTTCTCTGTTTTAATTTCACATATAAACACACACTCCCTGTTATTTGTATGCCTGGGGCTCTTGCTGCATTTGTGTAGCAGTAAATAAATAGACTTCCTTTCAGATGTCTGTTGGCTCATTGCCAGGACAGACACTAATTGGAACCCTAACTCTGCCAGCTCCTTATGACTTACCATCTACTTTTTGTTTCTGCTATGCCCCAGGGCCAAGTTTTTCGGTGACTTTTGAAGCAGTTTTTCTGCCTGCACAGGGCCTCACTCTGTGGCCTTTTAAGAGCACCACCTACTTGGTTTTTTTGAATTAGCACCCCTTCGGGAGTAGGGAAAATTCTTTCTTTACCATTTATGAGCACTTACCCCAAGCCACAAGTCCTCCAGAAGTTCCTTCTTTATGTCAAGAGGGCAAACAAACATTTCTCTCTTCAATCCAACATATAAAGGCTTTCCATGTCTATTCCTCTTGTTTTCTCCCACTTCATCCTGTAGCCTCTATTTCTCTAATCATGGCCATGCCCTTTTCCATATGCATAGAGACCTTCAAGGTCTTATTCAAAGGGAGGGAAGTCCAGATTCTTGCAACAGCTAGCTGCAAAACAGGCCTCCTGTCTACTTAAAGAACATGGGAAATGGAAATCTGAGAAAAGACGGGTGGATCACCTGAGGTCAGGAGTTTGAGGCCAACCTGACCAACATGGAGAAACCCTGTCTCTACTAAAAATACAAAATTAGCCAGGTATGGTGGTGCATGCCTGTAATCCCAGCTACTCGGGAGGCTGAGGCAGAAGAATCGCTTGAACCTGGGAGGTGGAGGTTATGGTGAGTCAAGATCACGTCACTGCACTCCAGCCTGGGCAACAGGAGCAAAACTCCATCTCAAAAAATAAATAAATAAATAAATTGGAAGAAAATTACAAAAGTCAACCTTAGAACTCAGTGCCCTTAGACAGGAAATCCTCAAATTAGTTTCTTCAGTCTTTTATAACTGAGATTAGAACAAGGAGGACAGGGCTGAGGAGAAAGAGAAATGGAAGATGCAGAGGCAGGCTCAACTATTGGCTGCTTTAGAAACTCTCCGGTCCCCTCCAGCATGCCCTCAGAATACCCTGCCAGGTAATGGGCATTGGTGCTAGAAGCCAGGCCACTGGAAGGCAAACTGCCCTGATGGGATAAGTGGTAAAAAGCCCTGCACAACTTGCTCTCTCTGTTACAAGCTGGGCCACTGGAAACAGCACTTCCCTTAAGGCCAAAGGGGCCCCAAGACAGAATCCCAATCTCTGATGGCCTTAAGATGAAGGGCCTCTCTTCTCTAGCTGGCTTGCAAATCAGACATTGTCATTAATGGGATAAAGCCAAGGGCAACTCTAGAGGTGGGAAGTAAAATTATAAATTTCTCTCTTGAGTTCAAGGGCTGCCTACTCTGTGCTAGTCTCCTCTGAGCAACTCTCCTCCAAATCCTGTTGAGAAATGGGGCAAATGGCACCCACTCCCTCTAAAAGAAAAGACTAACACTGCTTTAGGGTAAAAATATACTTCCCAAGATGGGTAACTGCTTAATATTTACCAAACTCTGAATTCATCTTTCCCTCTGATAGCCCTATTTCTCCTGGGAAAGTTACCTAAATCTTCAACCAGTAACTTTAACCTGGACAGTCCTGCCTCAGGGGTTTAAAAATAGCCCATAATTATTCAGACAAGCTCTAGTAAAAATCAAACTGAGCAATATCTTGAGGAAGAATAGCTTCTACAGTATGTACATAACTTCCTCATTTTGCTCCCCCTTCACAGAACTTGCACAACAACTTGCAGTACAAACAACTTCCTCACAGAAGGAAAATGACTTATCTCATTCAAAAGTTATCAAGGTAAATAAGTATTTCTGGTAAAGAAGGTTATAAATAAAAATACTTTCTACGAAAAAGGATCTTATACAGTAAATTCTTTTCCTAAAGCAAAATGACTGGTTATTTGAAAAGGAAAGATATTTTGGACAAGTCAGAAAGTCCAAGCATGTTGTAGATGATCTATGTAAGTCATGAGAAAATTCATAAAAGGAAGTTTATGAAAGAAATGTCATACAATTTAAAGGTTATTAGGCCTACTAAATGCATCATGAACTGCTACTATGACTCTTAACTGTACAACTTGCTTTCTTTAAACCTAGGTAAGGCCTGGGGACATACAAAGTTAGCCATGCCCTCTAGCTATGCTGGACAGAGTCAGACCTTATCTTCACTTCTATCTGGTGTCCTAGTCTTCACACCTAATACATAATTAGAATTGCTTACTTATCAAGTTTTCACCCAAAGTTAAAAGTTGCCAAGACTTAACAGTGTAACATGCACTTGAGATTAAATATAGTTTTACATCCAAGGCATGTAAGGAAAGTAGAATATGCTTTTTCTAAAAGATTATAAGAATACATAAGAATGTGAATTTTTTTGCCTAGTTTAGAGGGTTAAAGGATTGTTTTAAGTGGGATAGGATAAAGCTGAAGGTTTCAGGAAGTTGTGGAAGGTTTGTGAAAGATTAATCTTATTAAAAAGTCTGTGTGAACATATTAGCTAAATTTAAAGGGGTATTATTCAGTTTACCCATAAATTGAAATTGGAATAAAAGTACAACATATTTTTCTGAGATCAATGTTCTGCTCTTTAACAGAAAATTGTAAAAGAGCATAAAAGTTTTGTAAAAATCTTATATTATGGTCAATCTGACTAAGATTAGATACATTTACATTTGTCTATAAGGTTTTACTAAGAATTGGGTTTAACATCAATACTGCATTCATGCAAAGGTTAAATTTGGATTTCTTTGGACGGTATTGGTATAAGTGTGTTACTGGTATGTGTTCCAAAATTATGCAAAACTTCTATAATTCTGATATTACTTAGTATATGTTATCAGTAATAATTATAATTGTTACATTAAATTATGTGTGCCACAGAGGTAACAAATTTTCTCATCAACTGTGTCTTTGACTGTGGCTGCCCTAGGACTTTTTGTCATCCACAGACAGTTTTTGTCTTGTTTTAATCCTCTTGAAAAGATGGTTTTATAATCAACTATAGGACTTTAACAGGTGCTCTTAAATGCAGGATGCTGGTAACTTTAGAGATTGTGACACTAAAATGGAAAGGAAAGAACTTCTATCACTCTTTTGGAAAACTAATGTGTTCATAAATATCAAGCAAAACAGGAATTAAGTAGCCAAAGTAATCCTTGTGTGACTTTCTGTTTAAAATATTGCTGATCCTTTGTTTTTCAGAAAGTGTATTCTTCTAAACAAAATTTGGAGCATATTTCTCTCTACCTGATTACTCCAAAGTTTGGAAACTATTTGTGAATACTCTTAACTTACAGCAATATAGTGATTTGCCTAAGTGCAATAAGAATCTATTTTCTTTTACAACAGGACACAATTGGAGAAACTGGTTATTTTACCAAGGCTTTGACTGGAATGGCATGCTTTCCTTTAAGCAATCAAATTTGACTTATTGAACCAATAAAAGCCCCTTGGGAAAACTGGCCTCAAACCTCATTTACACAGTCCACGTACAGGGTACCTGATTTGTGGTAAGTAAAGAATGTCAAATTCTGACAGACCCAGGAGCTCCAAGTTATCTTGGGACTTTGAGGAGAGAAGCTTACCCAACTCATACAGGTATTTGATGGCACAAACCTATGGCTGGGCTTAAGGCTTTAAAAGTTATTATCTGAGATTTCTTATGGAATGAAGTTCCATCAAAGCCAATTTAAAAAGAAACTTATATGGCAAATAATTATTTTTGCCATGCTTCATGCAAATAATCAGGCCACGTGTAATAAGACTAAAGTTTATTTTGCAAACAAATCAGTCTCATTGTGATTTTTTTAAAAATAAAAATGAGAATGGGAGAGAAAAATTATGTCTCAAGAACTACAGTATACCTGTTACTAGATTCTAGTCTCATCAGTTGTTTTAACTTTCTTTTTTCCTGCAATTTAGACTGACCCTGTTTCTTAGTGTGAACCAACCAGTGATCTCTGGCTACAGCTTAGAAGAAACAAGAGGGATGGGCCATCAAGCTCCATATGATCCTTAGTGAGGGATACCACTGTCTCAATATTAAAGATTTCATTGCTGCTAACATATACACACATACACATTATATATATTACTTTGAAAATATCATCCAGTTATATTAATGCTTTTTCTGTGTTTAGACAAATAAGTTGGCTAAAAACATTAATAGAAAATTTGGGACTCAGAGCCTATACCTTATGAAGAGCTTGGTATCCAAAAAGAGAGTTATTGGTAACAGATACAAAGTAGAACTTCTCTAATGGGAGGCAACAAATGGCTAGCATATATAACACAGTAAAGTCACTGAAGCAGTGTTACATGTGTTTTTCTATCAACATATTCAATATTGGAGTTTACTACAGTCTATGAAGTGTTGTTTTGTTGCTATTGCTATCCAGGAATAACTACGTTTTGAGCTCAAAAGTATGCAGATAAGCTTGACTAAGGCAATGAAGCTAGCAGGAAAGTCTCTTATTTATCTGATTATATAAGATACAGAAGAGAGGATCTTTTTATTCTGAAGGAAATTAAAATATTTTACCCCAAGATATATTTTTTGACATATTTTGAAATGGCTATTGGTTGGCCACCCTGACAGAAGTGGCCTTACAAGGCTGTCTTAAGTGGGGAAAATTTGCATTTTTAGAGAATCTCCATTAATGCAGTCTTACCCCTTCTACGTTCTATGCCTTTCCTCAGATCTAGGAGAGATAAAGAGTCTTATACCTATAAAAATCTGAAAAGAAACATTTACTATCCATTCTCACTAAGGAAGCCTTCATCTATATAACAAGACCACCTTGCTACCCAAGCTTCTTCCTTCCTTTCTCTCTTAACCTGTGTTGCCACTAAAGCTGCTTTACCTGTTTCTGGCTAGGCTCTGAGGCTGCATTCTTTATGTGGCCTCAGGGTGGTTTCTGTAACTCATTAGGTAGTTGGGTCTTCATTATGAAGGCTCCCATGTATGCATATTAAATAAATGTGTAGACCCTTTTTTCTATTAATCAATCCCCCTCAAGTCAATAATTTTTAGGGAATCTTTAGGGGTCTGAGAGCCTATGGCCACTACAATTCATTCTCAAGTCCAAGTGTTTCCTAATGTAGTTTCACCCACCTGGCATGTCCTCCTGGATCTAAAACTTACTCAGTCTTTTAGCATCTGTTATCATCAGTCAAAAGCTTTGTTGTCATTGATCTGATATGCTAGAGAAATCTTCTGTACCAAATAATCTACTACTTAGGTTTTGTCTTTTTTTTTTTCCCCCACTAACGAATTCTCATTTAAATTAGAAGGACAGTATCTCATATATCTTTTACACCCTCCAATCAGTTCTTATCACAAAACTATATACATATGTAGATCAAAAATAAAATTCTAAGCCCCTCAGTGAACTGAATGGACCCCTCTTCTCAGCCAAGGATATTCCAAAGTTATTTTGAAAAACTAGTTCAGTGAAAGAGATAGAGACATGAAAAACCATTCAAGAGATCAATGAATCCAAGAGCTGGTTTTTTGAAAAAATTAATACAATAGATAGACTGCTAGCGAGACCAATAAAGAAAAAAAGAGAGATGATTCAAATGAACACAATCAGAAATGATAAGGGAGATATCACCACTGACCCCACAGAAACAGAAACAACCGTCAGAGAATATTATGAACACCTTTACGCATATAACTTAGAAAATCTAGAAGAAATGGATAAATTCACAGACACATATACCCTCCCGAGACTGAACCAGGAAGAAACTGAATCCCTGAACAGACTCATAATCAGTTCTGACTGAGGTAGTAATAAATAGCCTACCAATAATAATAATAAAAAAAAAAGCCCAGGACTGGGTGGATTCACAGATGAATTCTAACAGATATTCAAAGAAGAGTTAGTACATTCCTACTAAAACTGTTCCAAAAAATGAATAAGGAGGGATCCTCCCTGAGGTAAGCATCACCCTGATACCAAAACCTGGCAAAGATACAACAAAAAAAGAAAACTTCAGGAAAATATCCTTGATGAACATTGATGCAAAAATCCTCAACAAAATATTGGCAAATCAAATCTAGAAGCACATGAAAAAGGTTATCCACGACGATCAAGTAGGCTTCATCCCCATGATGCAAGACTGTTTCAACATATGCAAATAAATGTGATTCATCATATAAACACAACTAAAGACAAAAATCACATGATTATCTCAATAGATGCAGAAAAAGTCTTTTGATAAAATTCAACATCCATTCATGTTAAAAAATCTCAATAAACTAGGTACTGAAGGAACATACCTCAAAATAACAAGCAATATATATATTAAACTCATAGAATCTAGAAGCATTTCCCTTGAAAACTGGCAGAAGACAAGGATGACCTCTCTCATCAATCCTATTCAACATAGTATTGGAAGTTCTGGCCAAGGCAATCAGGCAAGAGAGAGAAATAAAGGACATTTAAATAGGAAGAGAAGAAGTCAAACTATCCCTGCTTGCAGATGACAGGATCCTATTTCTAGAAAACCCCATAGTGTCAGCACCAAAGCCTCTTAAGCTGCTAAACAACTTCAGCAAAGTTTCAGGATACAAAATTAAGGTACAAAAATCACTAGCATTTCTATACACCAACAACAGCCAAGCTGAGAGCAAAATCAGGAATGAACTCCCATTCATAGTTGCCACAAAAAGAATAAGATAATTGGGAATACAGCTAACTAGGGAGGTGAAAGATTTATATAAGGAGAACTAAAAAGCACTGCTCAAATAAATCAGAGACGACACAAACAAATGAAGAAACATTCCATGCTCATGGACAGGAAGAATCAGTATCATTTAAATGGTCATACTGCCCAAAGCAATTTATAAATTCAATGTTATTCCCATTAAACCACCACTGACATTCTTTGCAGAACTAGAAAAAAAAATTTAATTCATATGGAACCAAAAAAGGGCCTGAATAGCCAAGCCAATCCTAAGCAAAAAGAACAAAGCTGAAGGCATCAAGCTCCCCAACTTCAAACTATACTACAAGGCTACAGTAACCAAAACAGCATGGTACTGGTACAAAAATAGACATATAGCCCGATGGAACAGCATAGAGAAGCCAGAAATACGACCACACACCTACAAGTATCTGATCTTCTATAAACCTGATCAAAACAGGCAATGGGGAAAGGATTCTCTTAAATGGTGTTGGGATAACTAGCTAGCCATATGCAGAAGACTGAAACTGAACCGCTTCCTTACACTATACACAAAAATCAATTCAAGGTAGATTAAAGACTTAAATGTAAAATCCAAGATCATAAAAACCCTGGAAAACAACCTAGGCAATGCCATTCAGGACATAGGCACAGTCAAAGATTTCATGATGGAGATGCCAAAAGCAATCACAACAAAAGCAAAAGTAGAGAAATATATTCTAATTAAAATAGAGAGCTTCTGTACAGCAAAAAAATAAAAATTAAAAAAATAAAACTATCAACAGAGTAAACAGACAACCTACAAAATAGGAGAAAAGTTTCGCTATCTATGCATCTGACAAGGTCTAATATCCAGTGTCTATAAGGAACTTAAACAAATTTACAAGAAAAAAAACAAACAATACCATTAAAAAGTGGGCAAAAGACAAAGTAGATGCTTTTCAAAAGAAGACATATATGGGACGACCAAGCATATGAAAAATACCTCAACATTACTGATCATTAGAGAAATGTGAATCAAATCAGAACCATGAGATACCATCTCACACCAGTCAGGGTGGCTACTATTAAAAAGTCAAAAAATAACAGATGCTGGCAAGATTGTGGAGAAAAAGGAATACTTTTACACTGTTGGTGGGGGTGTAAATGAATGTAGCCATTGTGGAAGACAGTGTGGCAATTCCTCAATGACCTAAGGACAGAAATGCCGTTCAGCCCAGCAATTCCATTACTGGGTATATACTTAAAGGAATATAAATCTTTCTACTATAAAAGCACATGCATGTGAATGTTCATTACAGCACTATTCACAATAGCAAAGACATGGAATCAACCTAGATGCCTATCAATGATAGACTAGATAAAGAAAATGTGGTACATATATACCATGGAATACTATGCAGCCATACAAAAGAACAAGATCATGTCCTTTGCAGGGACATGGACAGAACAGGGTGCCATTATCCTTAGCAAACTAACACAGGAAGAGAAAACCAAATACCACATGCTCTCATTTATAAGTGGGAGCTAAATGATGAGAACACAGGGACACATAGAGGGAAACAACAGACACTGGGCCCTACCTGAGGGTGGAGATTGGGAGGAGGAAGAGGATCAAGAAAACACCGAATGGGTACTGGGTTTAATACCTGAGTGATGAAATATCTATACAACAGACACTCATGACACAAATTTACCTGTGTAACAAACCTGCACTTGTACCCCTGAACTTAAATAAAAGTAAAAAAGAAAGAAAGGAAGGGAGGAAAGGAGGGCGGGAGAAAGGAAGGGAGGTAAGGGAAAGGAAGGGGAGGGGAGGGAGAAAAAGTAGTTAAAGCCACAATGGGAAGTAGGAGTTAGAGGTTGGACATACCTCATTATATCCTTCTCCCTCTGGAATTCAGGCACAGTTGACTAGCATTAACATTAAAACAGACATCCTGAGACTGACAATGCAGACTCTTTGTAGTAATAAGATACCAACATAACCCAGGAGAGAATTAACTGAGAGCTTGGCTTTTTTTTTTTTTTTTTTTTTTTTTTGAGTCTCATAAGAAACTTTGACCACCTATTCTCTCTGAAGCCTGCTACCTGGAGGCTTCACTTGCATAACACAACCCCTTATCTTAACCCAGACACTCTCTTCTATTGATTCCAGGTCTTTAGATAATATTAATAACTTAACCCTTTAAAGCAATTGCCAATTAGAAAACCTTTGAACCCACCTATGACCTAGAACCTCCTCCTTTCACTTCTAGTTGTCGCCCCTTTCCTGACTGAATCAATGTACACCTTACATGTATTGACTTATGTCTTATATCTTCCTATAACTGTAGACCAACCACCTTGGGTGTATGGTCTTAGGACCTCTTGAGACTGTGCCTTGGGCCTTGGTCACTCATATTTGGCTCAGAATCAACCTCAAATATTTTACACAGTTTGACTGTTTTCATTGACACACATAGTATACATAATATGTATTATACTAATATATATATAAAATATGATAAAAGCACAACCTCCTTCTCATGTAGACATATTCCTTTTCTCTGTTTTGTTTCCCCTTTGCATTTATCACCATATGGCATACTATATATACTAATCTTCTCTCCTTTTATTCAATCATTGCCTCTTCAATGCAATATGGGCTTGATGAGGGGAGGATTAGTTGTTACTATTGCATCTCTAGGCTTGTAATAGTGACTTACTCAGTAGTTGCTCAATAAATAGTCAATGAATGAATGAATAATACACTTTGTGTTTTGGCATAAATTTAAATGATATTTTAATGTTACATATGTTTATGTATGTAGGCATATTTATGCATATTATATATGATATATACTATATATTAATGTCATACATTTTTACATATGTTTATATTTGGAAATCATAACTTTAATCTTCTGATTTTCTGATATTTAATATACCAACAATATCATGGACTGATTTAGATGTTTAGATTATTTTCGGATATTAATAAACATGTAGCTGTGCATTTTTAACGCATAAAACATGCTTTATAGTATACATTATTGTATAAAAATGTTTTTACATTTGTAGTGACTATGTAATACCTAATAAATGAGAAATGAAGAGAAATCATTATTTTTGGAATCATAGGGACATGAAGAGAAGCAGCTAGGTTAGCCGGTTCTTGCTCTGTACTGCCATCTGCTGTGTATTGGTAAAACTACAGTGAACTTGTCAAATGTGTAAAAGCCAGGAACTGGGGAGCACCTTAGAAAACATCCAATCCGATGTCCACACTTACAAGTGAGGACACAGAGACAACAGAAATTAAGTGACTTGCAGGCTTGTTGTCTCTCTGGTTATTAGCAGAGCTCAATGTGGAAGAAGTGCTGCTTAGTGGCAAGGCTATGAGTTCTGGAGTCAGATAGGCTTACTCTAATATTTTACTACATGGCCTTCATTGAGTTACTTAGACTGTCTTGGTTTCAACGTCCTTTTGGGGTTAGTGCTATTTACATTTTATGATTGCTCTGAGAGTATATAGATAGATATTACCTGGCACGCAGCACAATCATGACTGTGCTTAAGAAATGGTAATTATTTTTATCCTACTAAAGTGTAAGTTCTTCCGCAGCAAAGGCATTTTTTCTTGAAATTCTCAGTGATATAAAGTATTCAAAGAACTTGGTTCATAGACAGTACTTACGAGTATTTCTTGATTAAGTGAATGAGAGTAAGGATGAGAATTGGGATCCCTCACATATCATTGTAAATTACACTGAAAATCATGTCTTGGGGATTGATGATTCTTTGTTGTAAAGTGCAAGTCATACTGACTGATATGGTTTGGATGTGTCCTCACAAAATCTCATGTCAAGTTGAAGGTGGGGCCTGGTGGGAGGTGATTAGATCATGGGGGCAGGTTTCTAATGAATGGTTTAGCACCATCCCCCTTGGTATTGTCCTTGAGACAGTGAACGACTTTTCATGAAATCTGGTCTTTTAAAAGTGTATGGCACCTCCCCCACGCTCTCTCTTGCCCTTGCTCTGGCCATGTGACATGCCCGCTGCCTCTTCACCTTTTGCCATGATTGTAAGTTTCCTGAGGCTTCCCTAGAAGCTGAGCAGATGCCAGCATCATGCTTCCTGTATCATTTGCAGAACGTGAGCCAATTAAGCCTCTTTTTAAAATAAATTACCCAGTCTCAGGTATTTCTTCACAGCAGTGTGACAACGGACTGATACACCGGCCAATTTATCTCTTCATTTGTTTCCCATGAGGTGCCCTAATCTGCGATTATGTTAGCATGTTTAATGCAAATCAAAATTTCTAGTTCTCATATTTCAGAATAGTTATCTTCACTACTTTTAATTCAAACTGAGACAATAGACAAAGGCTTATTCCATATTTTCTTTTTCTTTCTTTTTTTTTGAGACAAGGTCTTGCTCTGTCATCTGTGCTGGAGTGCAGTGGTATGATCTCATCTTACTGAAACCTCTGCCTCCTGGGTTCAAGCAATTCTCTTGCCTTGGCCTCCTGAGTAGAAGGGATTTCAGATGCCTGCCATCATGCCTGGCTAATTTTTGTATTTTTAGTAGAGACAGGGTTTCACCATGTTGGCTATGTTGGTGTCTTGAACTCTTGACCCCGGGTGATCTGCCCACCTCAGCCTCCCAAAGTGCTGGGATCACAGGCATAAGTTATCGCACCTGGCCTAATTCCGCATTTTCTACCCGACTTTCTTTCACAACAGCTAAATACTAGAGTTTTTTGGTACCTCCACAGAAATCATTTATGATTAATCAACCTCTACATTCAGAGTCCAGCGTGCTCACTATTACACCATGGAACCTCACACTGATTAATTAACATCTGAAAAGAGAATACCAGTTTTGGAAAATTCAAGTGAAAAGAAGTTATATAAAAGTTACTTATAAACATATATATATTTTTGCATAACAGTTTTTTTCCATATATGATAACTATAAAACAGTTCTTCATTTTCCAAGATCTATGATAAGAGAAACAGCAGTCAGAAAAGCAACTCTTTTTATTTTATTAACTAATTATGTATTAATATAAGATAAAATAGAATTCATGGCAAGGAGCCTTAAACAGGGCTAAAAGAAGTATTTCCATATGGATAAAAAAGTTTGATCCACAAAGATAATAATCATAAACGTAAACAAGAACAGAGCTCTTAAATTATATGAAGTAAAAACAATACGTATAAGAAGTTAAAAGTCATGTTGGGAGACTTTAATACATGCTTCTCAGAAATCTATCATTTTCTATTTAAAAATAAAAAAGTTGAGTATTAATTCATTATTTCTCAGGTTTTAGTGGACATAAGACATAAGAATCATCAGAAACTGGCCCCATCTCAAAAACTGGTGTTGTATTAAGGCAACCTTTATTCTCATCTCTACTCAACTGAGATTTGCTTCTTTGGAGCCCCTAGGAACTTATGAGAAATGTGGTTTTTCAATCAGAAATAATCTAAGCAAATGTAAGAGACAGATTAAATATTTTTGTCTATCCAAGATATTTACGTTTTCACTATTATACATAATTCTATAACTATGAAATAAATATTTGACTTATTTCCTTAGAATTGATTTTTAGAAATGGGAAAATATAAATTTAAAAGCTAAAATTTTATATAAAGATATATGTGTGTATATGTGTGTGTATTCAAATATTTGACTAAAATATTTATTGAAAAAGCCAAATTTTTGAGAAGTCTGTGGTCTGGATTGGAATCTTTCTTTGGGACAATTAAATATTAATATAACGAACTTTTCATAAGAAATAATAATATGCACATCAAAATTATAAATGTAATTATTTTAAGTTCTTCTCCTGGGTGATCGATTTGCTGTTTAAAATGCTTTATAACTTCCTTTAATGATTTCAAGCACAACTAACCAAATCTCCGACTTCCCAGGGCCGTGCCCTTTCCCACAGCTCCCAAGAAACATCTGTCAGCGTTATCTCAGGAAAGCTACACAGCCATCACCACATTCTAAGGTAGAATTACCTCTAACAATAGTCCCATTATATCAGTGCTTAGTCTTTCACAATGTACGATAATGACACTATTCTGAAATCCCTTACTGCAAGAAAAGTTTGTCTTTGACATTGTAATAGGTCCAAAAGGATGGGTCTGGTTGTCTCGAAGGAGAGGAGGAAGACACAATGATAGCCTTCTTACTTGCATCCTGTCATTATGATTTTGTAACTCTGTTCAAATGCCCATTCATCGTTATAGAGAGAATTTCAACTTCGTTAATTCAAAATTCCCATTGTTCCTAAGTATATTGCAGCCCCCTCAGAGCTGTACTTCAAGAGAGGAGTTTCAGTTTGACTTACGGTCACTTCCCCCACTGAAAAGTACTTTTTAAATACAGAATATAATGAATGTGCTCACATATGCGTGTCTCAATTTTAATTATCTCTTGGTTCCTGTGGCTGCCTTGTAGCGGCTGAGGACATATGCTGTGTGTGTCTGTGTTGGAGGCCCCAGTACTACTAATGGTGAATATTAAACAGGTAGCATCAGTTCTGTGTAGACGTTAAGCAGTATAAAGCAAAAACTTGGAGTCTATGTTTTTCTGAAGACTTTCTCTTAAGAAGAATTACTTTAAGGAGCCCAGACAGTTTAGGGGCACAAAAAGAGACTTTCACTGCATTTTTAGTTGAAATCTGACTCCACTAGTAATGATGAAACTTTGTTTTTCATAGATTGAGATTGGCTTCTCTTAGATGTGATGTGTCCTACATAGTTAATGTATCAATCCTATTAGAAATCATAGTCTTTCATCTTCGTTGTCATCAGCATCATCATTTTCATTACCATCATCATCAACATCATCATCATTTTCAACATCACTATCTTTTTTTTTGAGATGGAGTCATCTCTGTTGCCCAGGCTGGAGTGCATTGGTGCAGTCTTGGCTCACTGCAATCTCCACCTCCCAGGTTCAAGCGATTCTCCTGCCTCAGCGTCCTGAGTAGCTGGGACTACAGGTGCGTGCCACTGCATGCGGCTAATTTTTGTATTTTTAGTAGAGACAGGGTTTTGCCATGTTGGCCACTCTGGTCTTGAACTCTTGACCTCAAGTCATCCACCACCTTGGCCTCCCAGAATGCTGGGATTACAAGTGTGAGCCACTAAGCCTGGCCCCATCATTATTTTTTGTAACTACCTTTAATGTTATGAGTTATAGATACATATTAACTCACCTATCTCAACAGCCTCACGAAGAAGGTATTATTATTACACCTTGATTTGACAAAGAGACAAAGGCAAGATAATTTAAGAAAGCTATACAGGGTCCTGGAGTCAGTAACGCTGGAGTAAGAACGTGGACTTTAGAGTAAGTCTACTTGGATTTAAAATCTGGACTCCCCATTAAAAACAAACAGTGTGACTGCATGCAAGCTCATCTTCCCTGACTCTTAGTTTCCTCATCTGAAACAGTGGCACATAATCATGGACACACATCAAGGAGATCAAGATGGGATGGAGAAGAGGAGAAGTATAAATTGTGGCAAGAAAAGAGCTTAGAAAAACAGGATGACATCGGTCTGCTTACTAGGCTTCCTCCCTGACATCTGTGCTGTTACCTATAGAAGTCTGAGTAACCAGGCTCTTAACCCATAACCAATTTTTTAAAAAAGAGTACGGCTTGATAAATCCCAGTTTCTGATGCAAAATAGACTCTAAGGTAAAAATTTATGCAAGCCTTAGCACACACAGCTATTTATCTAGGAGGAAAATGGAATTAGGAGTTCACACTTTAGTAAGAAGAGAACTAAGATATTAAAATGCTCTATCATCACCAAAACAGCACGTTCTTCCAGAGAGTACACGAATTCATTTTAATCTTCTGGCTTTACATTTTCAAATCAGGGAAGTCACCTTCAGGCAGTGCTATCTGAGGACAATGAAGGGGGAAAAAAGAGACAGAAGCATATCTAAGAGTTCTTTAATGCATAAATCAAAGTGACCTTATTTTAATGTGAGGCAGAAATAAATAAGCAAAGAGGTTCTTTACCTACAAAAAACTAAGTGGATAGAAATTCTATTAATTTCCAATGAATTAAAAAAAAATAAAACATTATCTGCTCAATAAGAAATAGAAAAAAATTTGACACTGGTAGGAGAAGACAGTTAGATATCATCACCCTATTTTGGAGATCCTTAGTCAAATGAGTCAATGAAAGTCAGATTATTCATAGTAAAGTTTGTTTAGCTAACTGTTTAAATTCTGATAATTTAAATACCACAAACAACCAATTAAGACTTTTTAAACAGATAAAATGAAAATAAGAGGAATGAAACAAGGTCAATATTTTCAACAGAAAGCATAAAATGAAGATGAAGACATTGGAGAACATTCTTCACAGCCTATTTATGAGCAGATAACCTTATTCATAGGAATAGATGGTTTTGAAGAAAATAAGTGAAATTCATCTTTCTCCACAACTAATACTTTATAAAGCTTGACATACTCAAGACATACGCATACAGTAGATGAAAATGTTTTATGTAGAATAAAGATCAATAAACTAGGAGGCGATGAAAATGGATTCTAGACTTAGTTCTACTAACTGCCTAAACTTGGGTAAGTATATTAATGACTTTCTGCATCAGCAAATTTTTTTGGCATAGATTATTGGATGGATATATTATTTCTTAGGTTCTACCTCTCATACTCTAGCTAGACATACTATTTTGATTATACATCATCTAAGGGCTTGAAGGAGTTCAGCAAGGTTCTCTCACTTAAATTTTCATAAAAATGAATGTCTTTGTTTCAAAGGAAATGAGGGAGGGAGAATTGGTTGTTGCAGAAATAATTCTGTTTATATTTCTAAATTTTCTGTAACTTCAGCATGACCCCTAGAAACTCATTTTAATGTTAGTCTTAAATTTGGAAGGCAAATCAATTGCCAAAGGCTTAAAAATGTTAATATAAAGAATTTAAAAATAGTTCAGCCACTTATGTTATCATGCCAACTGCCTTTTCTACCCAGGTCCAATGAGTTTTTGTTGTTGTCGTTAACATTTTATTTAAGGTGTCAAATCATAGCTCATCTACAATCATAAAGCTTAACCAATACTGTAAACTCCTAACTGAACAAACACAACATGCAGTTTTCTGAAAACCTCAAAGACCGATTGTAATCTCAAACTTGTTCTTTCTTGTCCTGAAAATGTAAATGTAAGTTTTCACTGGAGAATGAATACATCTCATACTGGAATACAGTCAGCCCTCAAAAAATGTTTACTGAATAAATGGATGAATCATCATGCCTAACACACACAGGACAAATCAGAATATTAAAACCTCCAGATTTTAGTAAAGAAACTTTGTTTCTTGCTCACAACACTTTTCTTTTTCCGTTAATCTAACCTATTGAAGGTCAAAGCTTTCGTTTCATTAGTTTTCTTGACAGTAAAATGACTTATGCCTTTTCTACTTTAGAACCACTGAAATTCACCAATAGGATGTCCCTCTTGTTTACTTCATGGGGACGGCCACTTGACATTAAAATGCTTTTTTAGCATCATCACATTTTTTAAAAATCAGTGGCAATAGTTTCTCCAGATATGCATTCTTATTTCAATACCATCTGGTGCTGGTGAGTAACAGCAAGAAATCTTCAAACATTTGAATAGGATAGCTAGTTCTAGTCTTCTGAGTTGTGAATGGGTCAGCCTTTCTCTACTGTGTAAAAAGAAATAGGGAGAAAGTAAATATAACACTTTCTCTTTCTTTCCTTAGACCCAACAAAATTTTTAAAAATCATGCAACCAACTGGTAGAGAAATAAATGGAATCTCTAATAACTAGAGAAAATTTTAGCTACTGTACCCCATTTGAAAGCACCCATATTTCCCTACAGCTACACTGACATAGGAAAAATGTGGTTGGGTCCCAACTCGTTTGATTATTTAAGTCACAGGTACACTGTGCCTAAAATATGGATAGTCAACATTTAATGACAAGACCTCATTGAACAAAACTTAGAGACAGCTGGTTTTGTCTGGCATCATTAGGCTAGAAAACAACAAGAGGCAGAGAATTCTATTTAATTATCTACAACCTAAGTATTGATAATAACAATAAGTGAGACAACAATACACTCAACTTTGGTATTTCTTTTCAACAACAAGGCAAGCACTGTTTCTCGTTATAGAGTTGTTTTGTTCAGTTGTATTTAAATGTAACATGAGAAATGTTTTACAAGAGAAATGCTGATTATTGAAAGAAGAATCTAAAGTTGTTGCTGTTGTTGTTGTTTTATCAGAATTTGTTGTCTGAAATCGAATCATGGAGCTTATTGTCAGTCCTGAACCTGTTAGAGCTCTAAGGCTGTTTTTACAGTCAACTCTTGGTCGCTCTCCCTCTCCCTCTCCCCTTCTCTCTGTCTGTCTGCGAATGCCTATTGCATTTTCTCAAAAATAAGTATACAACTCATTGAAGTGAGGCCACACAGTTTGGAAATGTAGAAGAGAGAGTTGAAACTTCATTTACTGGTTCTCAGCTCAGTTTAGTTTCCTCCCAATGTGCTGTTTTTCTTTTCTCCTTAGAAACACACCATATATTTTATTTTAAAAAATTATATGCCATGGAAAGAGCTTATTGTAGCTAGTACATTTGATTAAATCTGGCATGAACTTGTTAGAACTAAGTTAAACACAGGTAGAATAAAAGCTTCTTCTACCAAGGCATACAAAACCTAATCCACACCTTTTAAGTACAGGAACTATATTTTTACATATGGAATTGACTAAAATTAGATATTGATAAACAAAGTACAGAAAAATAAATGAAAATTCCTAATGCAAAAGAACTACATTTCGGAAAATAAAGGGTTTGCATCCTATATTTGGAGGCAAACTATCTTTTAGGATCATTACTAAAGCCTAGGGCCTAGTGCTTTGATTTAAATACTTTAATCTCATCATTATATAAACTGTTTTCCCATTTTTCTTACAACACTCTGTTTTCTTTCTTTATAGTATTTTTTTTTTCTTGAGGCAGCGTCTTGCTCTGTTGTCCAGGGTGGAGTACAGTAGCATGATCTCGGCTCACTGCAACCTCCACCTCCAGGTTTCAAGCGATTCTCCTGCCTCAACCTCCTGAGTAGCTGGGATTACAGGTGCAAACCACCACACCTGGCTAATTTTTATATTTTTAGTAGAGACGGAGTTTCACCATGTTGGCCAGGCTGGTTTTGAACTCCTGACTTCAAGTGATCCACCCGCCTTGGCCTCCCAAAGTTGCTGGGATTACAGGCGTGAGCCACCATGCCTGGCCTCTTTATAGTATTTATCACCATTTGTTATTATATGTTAAGTACTTGTTGGCTCAATGTTTGTCACTTCACAAGGCTGAGCTCTACTAGAACGGGGACCAGTTCGGCTCAGAGAAGGGTTCCAGTGCGCATCAGTTGAATTAATTTATAAACGAATGACCTTTACTCTATGACACCCAAAGGGTCATGGTTAAATAATGAGATCTTGTCCTTTTAGTATTTTATCATCTAAATGCATAGTTAATGTAAATACATTAAGGAAAGAGATTCAATAAACAAGTAAAACACCCAGTGATTTTTTTGGTGACACCAATTTAAAAGGTGTTCAAGTCTAAGTAGAGAAGAGCCATGCTTGAAATCAATTTTCACTTTCATGATTAACTTCCTAAATCTTGACATGATACTGGGAAAAATAGCCATTTAGGAGTTACCATTGTTTGGATATGGTTTGTTTGTTCCCACCAAACCTCATACTGAAATTTGGTCCCCAGTGTCGGAGGTGGTGCCCAGTGGAAGGTGTCTGGGCCATGGGGGTGGAACCCACATGAATAGATTAGTGTCTTCCTTGTGGTGGAGGGTGGGAGCGGGGGCTGTGAGTGAGTTCTCACCCTATTAGTTCCTATAAGAGTTGATTGTTAACAGATCCTACCACCCCCCCCGGACCCACCCTGCTTCCTCTCTTGCTGTGTGATCTCTGCATATTACTGGCTTCTCTCCCACTCTGCCACAAGCAGAAGCAGCCTGTGGTCATCGTCACGTGCAGATGCCCAATCTTGAACTTTCCCAGACATTAGAATTGTGAGTAAAATAAACTGTTTTAAAAAAATAAATTAACTAGACTCAGGGATTCCTTTATAGTAACACCAAACGGATTAAGACAGGAGTATACAGGTCCCGAATCCCTGTGTAAATTTAAACAAACTATTAGAAAATCTTTGCAGGTCATTTAAGCATTCTGTGAAGGAAGGCAATGGGTACTCAAGAGCTCTGCACCATAGAAAGTGCCAGTTTGCTTCATAGGAATTTAAACAGGCCGTGTAAATAGGCAGAAGCCTGTGGTGGAATATGGCCTAGACAATGGGGACCAGTCTGACTGCTGTGGAAAATGTCATGGAGTTTACAAGGTTAAGAGTTTTTTTCTATTCATTGAAAACAACAGATACTTCCGTTGGTAAATGGGACCTTTTCCCAGGGAAGTAAGTTATTAAAGCTTCAGAGATTTAACAGAGTTACAATGGGATCAGATCTTTACTATCTTCATACATATCCTTCTAGAAAGATTACTCTGTACGACTGATAACAGTAACACTAAAATATTGAGAGAGTTAAGCACCTACAATCAATAACCGAGGACCACATTGGAAGAATCAATTTGACTCAGAAAACCCTTGACACATTTTCAAGCCTTTGGAAGTTACATACATTTATATTTAAATAGAAATCACTGAATAGATAGCCGAATGTAAGACAAGTGACCATAAAGCACACACAGAATCTCCGGGGAGGGACCCAGGAATGGACGTTTTTAATAGCTCTCCATGGTTACTCTTGAAATGAGTGCTGACAAAGTGCAGAGCAGCTGAAAGAATCAACGTGAAATTAGGCACTAGACACTTCACACATCAGATAAAATTAAATCCTCAAACCTCCATTGTTTAGATAAAAAGTGAACAAAGAGGTTCTATAAACTCATATATCAGTGTGAGTGCTACAATTTAACAAAACACTGGTCATCTATCTAACTTACTTTGAAGTAACTTTCCACAATCTGGAAACCTGGTATTCAATCATGTTTTTTGGGTGGGAGAATGCAGGTTTCAAGGGAGGAAGACGGAGGTATGAATGGATATATCAATGAGTCCATGTTTCCCAGAAACTTGAGGATTCCTAAGTGAAACATGGTTTGCTGATCCCAGGTTTATAGCCCTGTGATAAGGATATAAAGACCACAGATTCAGTCCCCATTATGGACTAGTTAGCATTTTTTTTTTTCTATTTTGTGGCCGCAGTTTATATTCCCAAACTTTGACTGTTTTGCAAATAGATACTCTTGTTCATAACCCTTAGATGAAGAAGTGTGGTTTGATGAAGAAAAAGCCATTATCATTGGCAGAAGACACCTGAAGTCCAGCCCACACTGGTGGTGGGTGATCAGAGCATGGACTTCCCATGTAAACTTAAGGACAGCCCAGCATAGACGGGGCAGGCCTAAGCTGCTGGCCTCATTAGGCATATGCTGTCCACTCAGCATCCATTGGCTTGTGGAGAGCTGGGGACAAGGAGAGAGAGAAAAGCAATGTGAGCAATTCACCATTGCAAAGTGCCCATCAGCCAATGAGTAGATAAAGAAAATGTTATATATATATGTGTGTGTATATATATGTGTGTGTATATATATATTTTTTTATATATATATATATATATACACACACACACACACACACACACACCCCATGGAATACTACTCAGCATACAAAGAATAAAATAATATCTTTTTCAGCAATTTGGATGGAGATGGAGGCTATTACTCTAAGTAAAGTAACTCAGGAATGGAAAACCAAATACCGTATATTCTCACGTATAAGTAGGAGCTAAGCTATGGGTACACAAAGGCATAGTGAGTGGCATAATGGGCATTGGAGACTCAGAAGTGGGGAGGGTGGGAGAAGGTAAGGGATAAAAAACTACTTGTTGGGTACAGTGTACACTGCTTGGGTGACAGGTGCACCACAATCTCAGACTTCACCTCTATACAATCCATTCATGTGACGAAAAACCATGTGTACACCAAAAGCTATTGAAATTTAAAAATATACATATATTTTAAAAAGAAAATCAGTGTGTGTATGTGGAGGGTAAGTTCTTTCCATAGATATAACCCCAGGGACCACTTTAGGTTTCATTTTCTCCAGATTCAGGATCTGGTGCTTGAGTTAAGGTGGAAAAATCATGCTTATGTCCTAGAAGTAGCAATAGACTTGCCTTGTCAAGGAGAGAGAAAAGAAGCAGAAAGCAAGCTCTTCCTTATACAATCGGAGTCTTACTAAATCACTCATCTTTCATCTATTTCCACATGATTACATAGATGTTATATGGGTGTGGTTGTCTAACTTTAACATGGATAAGAATCACTAGCTTGTTAACAGTGAAATTTCTGGGTTTCATCCCAGAGTCTCTGACATCTAGCTTTATGAAGTCAAGTGAAAGAGCTATGTTCCTCTTTACCAAGAATATGAAGTGAGGGAAGGAACAATCGATTCAGAGTTCTTTATGCCTAAAAATAGACATATTGCAGTGCTTTCCTTTATAAAATTTGCTTCTGGGGAACCACGATTTAATATTAAATCTTATTTCACTGTGCTACTATGGCTCTTAATGAAATTTTATCAATGATAACTGATAAATCATTTCTTAATGATAATGATATCATTTTGTTAATGATAAAGTTAAATATAAATTAAAGAAATGAGCAGGACCTTTCAGAAGGTTTGTTTTTCTTATTTTCTGTTGGAGAAAATAAAAATATTTCATCCCAAAATATACTTCTTTGACATGGCTTCAAAATGGCTATTCAGGAAGGGCTGGAAATACAAGAATAATTGCAAAGATCTCTTTTGTTGGGCAGATATGTGCATCTGTACAGAATCTGCATTGATGCAGCCAGGCTTTCTTTGAGGCCTTGCTTGGATCTAGGAAAAGATTAACAGAGTCTGATACCTTTAAAGATCTAAAAGAAACATTCACCATCTCTTCTCTCGTGGGCTGCTCCTGGGAAGTTTCATCTACAGAACAAGACCCCCTTTGCTAGCCAGGCCTCCTCTTCTCTCCCTCCCATAACCTGTCTTGCCACGATAACCCGATTTACCACAATAACCTGTTTTTGGTCACCCTGTGAGCCACCATTCTTTCTGTAACCTCAGGATGATATATAAGCTTCTGAGCCCCATGAGGGGAATTCATCACCTTGTTGTTCTCCCTGACGCATGTTAATAGATTTGAATGCCTTTTTTTTTTTTTTTTTTGAGATTAAGTTTCGCTTTTGCAGCCCAGGCTGGAGTGCAATGGCTCAATCTTGGCTCACTGCAACCTCCGCCTCCCAGGTTCAACTGATTTTCCTGCCTCAGCCTCCTGAGTAGCTGGGATTACAGGCATGCACCACCACCCCCAGATAATTTTTATATTTTTAGAAGAGATGGGGTTTCCCATGTTGGCCAGGCTGGTCTCGAACTCCTGACCTCAGGTGATCCACCCTCCTCAGCCTCCCCAAAGTGTTGGGATTACAAGCGTGAGCCACTGTGCCTGGCTGAATGCTTTTTCTTTTAAAAAATTAATCTGCCTTGGAGAATTGCTTGAACCTGGGAGGCAGAGGTTGTGGTGAGCCGAGATTGTGCCACTGCACTCCAGCCTGGGCAAAAAGAGTGAAACTCCGTCTCAGAAAAAAAAAAAAAAGAAAAGGTAATCTGCCTTTGTCAGCTGAGCTTCCAGCAAACCTTCAGGGGTCAAGTGAAAAAGAGGAATTTTCTTATATTTCTTGCTCTGTTTGTACAAGACTCCAATAGCGTACCTCCTGTTGGGGCTCAGAAACTGATAGCCCAAAATATGGTGCTTTGACATGCTGAACTGAAGAAGTCACACGGTATCTGTGACCCATCCCTCACGCACCTCTCAATCCTCTCTCTCCCCCAAAGCAAGGGATGGAGTTGCCTCATCTGCTTATAGTCCAGACCTGCCAAAGAAGCCAACAATTACCTTGGTCCCTTCCCTGAGTTTTCATTAACTTAACTCATACTGCAGGAAGAAAGACTGAAGTCTGTCAACGCACCAGGACAAACCTGGCATCAACCATTGCCTTCTATTTTGGTCCCATTTGGTAGTTTAAAAAGAATCATTTACCAGTCATTGTCTGCTCTGTGGGCCCAACAGACTTTGTCCCAGGCTACTGTATATTCTTCAAGTCCATTCATTTTTCCCTAAAAATCATTTACTACATCCCTAAAATCATTCACACTTTCCCATCTCCCTTTTCCTTAAGAAGAAGGGTATATAGGCCCGGCGCAGTGGCTCACGCCTGTACTCCTAGCACCTTGGGAGGCTAAGGTGGGTGGATTTCCTGAGCTCAGGAGTTCAAGACCAGCCTGGGCAAAATGATGAAATCCTGTCTCTACTAAAATACAAAAAAATTAGCTGGGCGTCTGGGCGTATGCCTGTAATCTCAGTTACTTGGGAGGCTGAGGCAGGAGAATTCCTTGAATCTGGGAGGGGGAGGTTGCAGTGAGCCGAGATCGTGCCATTGCACTCCAGCCTGGGTGACAGAGCGAGACTCCATCTCAAAAAAAAAAAAAAAAAAAAAAATCAGCCAGACATGGTGGTGCACACCTGTAATCCCAGCTACTTGGGAGGCTGAGGCATGAGAAACGCTTGAACCCGGGAGGCGAAGGTTGCAGTGAGTTGAGATTGTGCCACTGCACTCCAGTCTGGGTGACAGAGTGAGACTTGGTCTCAAAAAAAAAAAAAAAAAAAAGAAGGGTATATAACCATCAGTACCCCATTCCATGGTGGGGTAATCGTTCGGCGATCTAACCACCATGCATGCTAGTAAGTTTGCATATCTTTTCTCCTATTAACCTGGTTTTTTGAGTTGATTTTTCAGTAACCCTTTATTGGATGAAGGGGAAGTTTTCCTTTGGCCCCTACACTCCATTTTTGCAGATGGGGAAACTGAGGGACTGACAGGTTAACTAAGTTGTGAAATTTAGGCAACTGGTGTCAGAACAAGAAAGATTCCAGTTGAGGTCTGTCTGGCCAAGGGCACAGGTTCTTTTCTAAGGCTGGCTTCACTTGACGTGCCAGCTGCTCAGTCACGCGGGGCCTCATGTGTTGCTGTAATGCACATGGACCCCAATCTTGGTTTAATGCTCTGCTGTAGCTACCCTGAAATTCTTAACACTTGAGTAAGGGGTCCCACCTTTTCATTTTGCATGGGGACTTGCTAGTTATGTAGCTCCCTTCACTGCTATGGCTGCTTCAGGCTATGATCTCCCAAAGGTTTCAAACTCAAAAGTCAGAAATTCTGATCACTTCTGCTAATGAAGAGATAAATATACATGTGATTCCTACTATTGGTAGGGGGTAGAGTAGAAAGTTGTTCAAAGAAGGAACAGTCACATTATTCCACATAAGTGTTTGTAAGGATTTATGCAGTAACAGGGATTTGATCTTATAAATTCTGCTGTTTTGGTTGTTGACCAAATGACTTTGTTTTAATTTTGTTTTGTTTTGTAATATTTTGTTTTAATTTCTGCTGGTTACATTAGGGACAAAGCACTTCTACTCCATTCTCATCTTTCTCTTTCTATAAAAATAGCGTGTCTTTTTCTTTATTATAAAAGTAATGAATGTTTCCTGCAGAGAATATGAAAAAACTACATGTAATTAACCAAGTAGAGAAAACATTTTGGTACACATCATTTTAAGGTACATTTATATATGCATCAGTATATATTTTTATTTCTACTGATATCTATCAACTATCTAACTGGAATCATAGTGAAGCCATTCTTACGGGGTTGCCAAGAATTTGGACAGAAATATAATGAAGCATTAATCATGTTGTACTTTGATCCATTTCCTTGCTGCTGAAAGTTACTTCGTGAAACTAGAAAAGTTCCCTTATCCTCCTTGCAGAGCAAGTGATGGGGGTGTGGCTCACTTCTTTGGTGCCCTAGAGTTAAAATTCCTAGGGGGAGCATGCAGGTGAGCAGGTCGTGGGGAGCGTGGGCTCTGACCCCACGGTAGTGTCCAGGGTTGAGTGTTCGCAGCTCCGGAGGCCCCAGTGGGCATGTGTTACAGAGTGCTCTTTCAGCTTGGCCGTCCGCAGGTGGCTTGTGTTAATTAGCTCAATTAGACCCTCTGCCTTATCTCTAGGACGGAGGGCTTTCTGTATCCCGGGGTTCTTGCCTTAGTGTACTGGAAAAATGGGATCACACATGAGCTTGGAGAATGAGTGCAAGGTTTTATTGAGTGGTGAAAGTAGCTCCAGAAGATGGATGGGAGCCTGAAGGGGGATGGAGTGGGAACAATCTCCCCAAACCCTTAAAAATCCTAGCCCCCACATGCCTCAAAAAGATGGACTTGAGGTTTCCTCCTATCTCCTCTTTGAGCAGCCCTGTAATTAAACTGCCTTCTCTGCTGCAACCTGGTGTCTTAGTATAATGATTTGCAGCACAGTGGTTATGGTAGCATTCACGATTTGAATTTGAATCCTGTAGGATTTTACTCTTTTCATTTAACTGATAAGGATTTTCCTTACAAGAAAAATGATTCTTTACCATAACTTGTTTAACAATCTTTCCATTGTTAAAATTTTAGATTTTTTTTTTGACAGGGCTCAGAACAAGGGCCAGATAATAGCCCCTTGGCATACGTAATATTTGAAGCTGAAAGAATTTGAGAAAAGCGCAGAAGCAGGAGTGTCTCTCTGACCTTCTACCCTTCCCCCCTTCTCTCCCATGACCCTCGTGTGAGAGGTGTCCACCCTTCACCCACAGGACAGTAGCGTCGTTCTCTCTGAGACTCAGGGACACAGAAGAATCTGCACAAACAGGCCTTGCTCAGTTCCCTCCAGTTTATTGCCATTAGATCATTCTCCCTTTGTCTAATCTTACTTCTCCACGATTATCTACTTATTTACCAAACTTAGCATAAAAATACATGGGGTTACTTATTTATTTGGGCTTTCATTTTCCTATAAAGACTCCCACGTCATGCAACACTTACTAAATATATTAGCATGCTTTTCTACTATCAATCTGTCTTTGCCAGGTTGATTTTTAGACCCAGCCAAGGGACCCTAGGAAGAGTGAAGGAAAGTCTTTCCTCCCCTACATTTTGTTCTTTTTAAATTTTGTTGTTTATGATTGACTCTAAATCAAAGAGAGCATGCTGCAAGGAGCAGGCGACAGGTAAGTCCAGGATGGTTAACGGGGAACACATCACACACTCAGAACTGCAGACTGCAAGTCTATGAACCAGGGGGCTTTTCTGTACTTATGTGGCATGAAAATAGAACAGATGATTCTATATTATTCTATATAAACCAAAAGAAAATGACCGAGGCAGGACAGGGAGTCTTGGTGCAACTGAATGGTAGAATTAAATGGGAAAATAAAAAAGGAAAGGGGAACTACAATTTGCAGAATCTTTCTAATTGTCAGCCTCCTTACAAAATCAAGAAGCTCATTATTTACTGCACAGACAAGTCACCAACCCAGAAAAAAAATGTGGGTGGTCTTGGGGTTTGATTATTTCCACCAAGCAGTGATTATATATGCATCAGCATCTGATTCACTTACATGCTAATTATCTTCATTGAGGAATCTACTTCCTTTGTTTAATTCAGCAAAACCTGCTCAAGTCAAAAGTTTGTTACCTAGGAAGTCTTTATTTCCGCCTTATCACAGGAGAAACTTTCTTTACATTTTGGGCAAGACTAAGTTGAGATCTAGTCTACCTCCAGAGTTGTCACACAGTATTTTTAGAAATAGATTCGACTGACCCATGGAAAGGAAATACTTTGAGAGCAAAACCTTCTAATTGCCAATATCTGTTTTACAGACTTTACAAGTCTGTGTTCCTTTGATGTAGCTTCCAAATCACAGGACTTCTTGTTGACAACTCACCCTGCCTGAGCTCCGTCTTTGTCCCAGAAGGAAACAAAACGTATTTTTCCACTTTAAACACGGAGGAATTTCTTTAGATAACCTCAGAACACAATTATCTGGTCCAGTCAAACAATCTGAAGTTACAGTTCTGCTGTTGTCTCTGACCTAACTCCCCCTTTTTCCAATGTTTCACAGATCCTTCTATTTTCATTTCCTTTTGATTTTTCAATTATCTCTATTTTGCTTACTGTGGGAACTTCTTTTGAAAGTGATTATTAGGCCGGGCGCGGTGGCTCAAGCCTGTAATCCCAGCACTTTGGGAGGCCGAGACAGGCGGATCACGAGGTCAGGAGATCGAAACCATCCTGGCTAACACAGTGAAACCCGGTCTCTACTAAAAAATACAAAAAACTAGCCGGGCGAAGTGGCGGGCGCCTGTAGTCCCTGCGACTCGGGAGGCTGAGGCAGGAGAATGGCGTGAACCCGGGAGGCGGAGCTTGCAGTGAGCCGAGATCCGGACACTGCACTCCAGCCTGGACGACAGCGCCAGACTCCGTCTCAAAAAAAAAAAAAAAAAAGAAAGTGATTATTGACTTTGCTCTCAACTTGGTTTGACTTAATAAATTGGTAACTTAAATAAAACCTAAGCTGGGCAGAAACAGAAAAAGAGGTTGTTTGTGTCAAATAACTACCTTTCATGTATTTGAAAGGTGAAGATTATAGAATGCCCAACTGGACTGCTTTCTGGTGTGGGGACAATCTGGCCTGTGATAAAGTTTTGACATGGGAAGGATAGCATGTGGTAGGATGAGCATGTGGTAGGACAGAGCAGGATAAGCACGTGGTAGGATGGGGTGGGGTGATGAAGGACTTCGGGAAGCTGCTGGATCAAATTTGAAAAAAAGAAGGTTAAAAGGGCATCCCAGAAGAGCACTAAAACTGGTTTAGATTTAGTCATTCAATTGCTCTCCTCATCTTCATCACCTCTGTGTGAAGACCTAATAACAAAAGTATGAAAAAAACTGTTCTAAACAGGAAGGTGCTAAATAAAAACAGCATTATTACTAATTACCTTAGTTAACTAAGTTGACCGAAAACTTAATTATTCAATTCACATCAGCATATAATGCTATCAATTTTCCTTCAAGCACTGCTTTAGCTGTGTCTCCCACAAGTTTCGATATGTTGTGTTCTCATTTTAATTCCATTGAAAATGATTTTTACATTCCCACTGTGACTTTTTAATGGGTTACTTAGCGCTGTGTTATTTAATTTTAAGATATTAGGAAATTTTCCATTTTTCTGTTTTTTTAATCTAATTTAATTCCATTATGGTCGGAGACTATACCTTGTATGTTTTTAATTCTTTTAAATTTGTTGAAGTTTGTTTTATAGCCTACTATATGATCTCCCTTGGTGAATGTTCCACATGCACTTAAAAAGAATGTATAAGTCAGGTCAAGTTTGTTGATTGTGTTGTTAAGTTCTATATCCTTACTGATTTTCTGTCTACTAGTTCTATTAATTACTGAGAGAGAAGTGTTAAAATTTCCATTATAATTGTGGACTTGTTTATATCTCCTTTTAGTTCTATTAGATTTGCTTTACGTGTTTTGAAGATGTGTTATTAGCTGCATACACATCATTATTTAATACTCCTCTGTATCCTCATTAATATTTTAGTTCTGAAGTCTACTTTGTCTGAGATTTATATATTTTATATATATACACACACACACACACACACACACTGATACATATATATATATCTCTCTCTCAGAAGAAGGTTGTTTGTGCCAAATTCATTTATTTGAAAGGTGGAGATTATAGAATGCTCCAGTGGTTATATACATGTTGGGAACAGGACCCCAAATCTGGCCATAAACTGGCCCCTAAACTGGCCATAAACAAAATCTCTGCAGCACTGTGACATGCTTGTGATGGCCTTGATGCCCACGCTGGAAGGTTGTCAGTTTACCAGAATGAGGGCAAGGAACACTTGGTCCGCCCAGGGCGGAAAACCGCTTAAGGTGTTCCTGAATGACAAACAATAGCATGAGCGATCTGTGCCTTAAGTACATGTTCATGCTGCAGATAACTAGCCAAAGCCCATCCCTTTATTTCCCGTAAGGAATACTTTTAGTAAATGTTATGACTGGCTTGCTGTCAATAAATATGTGGGTAAATCTCTGTTCAAGGCTCTCAGCTCTGAAGGCTGTGAGACCCCTGATTTCCCACTCCACACTCTATATTTCTGCATGTGTGTCTTTAATTCCTCTATGCCACTGGGTTAGGGTCTCCATGACAGAGTTGGTCTCAGTATATGTGTATGTGTATATATTTATATATATATATATATATTTTAAATTAACATTTACATGGTGTATATTTTTTTACATTTATGTGGTATATATATTTAAATGGCATATATACATAGTTTCATCTTTTTACTCTTAACCTATTTCTTTATTTTAAAATGGGTTTCATGTAAACTGTGTAGTTGGGCTTTGCTTTTTTTTTAGATGGAGTCTTGCTCTGTTGCCCAGGCTGGAGTGCAGTGGCATGATCTCGGCTCTCTGCAAGCTCCACCTCCCGGGTTGACGCCATTCTCCTGCCTCAGCCTCCCCAGTAGCTGGGACTACAGGTGCCTGCCACCATGCTCAGCTAAGTTTTTGTATTTTTTAGTAGAGACGGGGTTTCACCGTGTTAGCCAGGATGGTCTCGATCTCCTGACCTTGTGATCCACCCACCTCAGCCTCCCAAAGTGCTGAGATTACAGGCGTGAGCCACTGTGCCTGGCTGGGCTTTGCTTTTTTGAGTTGACATGATCTGTCTTGATTTGTTATGTTGAGACCATTGACATTTGTGGCAGTGCTACATTTAGATTAAAATCTAATATCTGGCTAGCTGTTTTCTGTTTGTTCTGTTTGTTAATCTTTCCCCTTTCCCTCTTTTTCTGTTTTTTTTTTAATTAAATAATTTTTATCATTCAATTTTTCCTCAACTATTGATCTCTTATTTATATTTCTTAAACACTGATTTTTTCCTATAGAAAATTTTCCTATAGGAAACTTTTAAATATGGATTTTTTTCCTACTTGGTTTATGATATACTTCCATCATTATTTGTAGTTTATCTTTAAATAATTTTATTCTTTTGTGCTGCTGTTGTCAAAAATTTTATCTTTACATATGCTATAAACCAGCAACACAATGCTACTAGTTTTCCTTTAGACATTCAACTATCTCATAGCATGACTAAACATTAAGAAAGGTGTCTTTTTATTTACCCTCACATTATTTCCCTTTGTGTGTGTGTGTGTGTGTGTGTGTGTGTACACATTTACAAACATACATATCTTCAACTTTCCCATTTCTTTTTGAGGATCCAAGTTTCTGTTATAGATTGCTTCTGCCTGATGAGCCCCTTTAACCATTCTTGTAGCACTGTCTGCTGGCTGGTAAATTCTCTAACCTTTCATTTGTTTGAAACAGTTATTATTGCTGTGGTTTTGGGAGGTTTTTAACCTGGTATAGAATTCTGAGTTGATTTTTTCCTTCCAGCCTTTGAAGATGTCAAACCATATGATTGTCTCAACAGACACAGAAAAGACCTTTAATAAAATTCAACATCCCTTCATGTTAAAAAAAAAAAAAACTCTCAATAAACTAGGTATAGATGGGATATATCTCAAAATAACAAGAGCCATTTATGACAAACCCATCCCAATATCATACTGAATAGGCAAAAACTGGAAGCATTCCCCTTGAAAACCGGCACAAGACAAGGATGCCCTCTCTCACCACTCCTATTCAACATAGTGTTTGAAATTCTGGCTAGGGCAATCAGGCAAGAGAAAGCTGATAGGAAGAGAGGAAGCAAATAGGAAGAGAGGAAGTCAAACTGTCTCTGTTTTCAGATAACATGATCCTATATCTAGAAAACCCCATCATCTCAGCCCTAAAGCTGCTTAAGCTGATAAGCAACTTCAGCAAAGTCTCAGGATACAAAATCAATGTGCCAAAATCACAAGCATTCCTATACACCAACAACAGACAAACAGACAGCCAAACCATGAATGAACTCACATTCATAAATGCTACAAAGAGAATAAAATACCTAGGAATACAATTTACAAGGGATGTGAAGGACCTTTTCAAGAAGAACTACAAACCACTGTTCAAGGAAATAAGAGAGGACACAAACAAATGTAAAAACATTCCATGCTTGTGGATAGGAAGAATAAATATTGTGAAAATGGTCATACTGTCCAAAGTAATTTATAGATTCAATGCTATTCCCTAAACTACCATTGACCTTCTTCATAGAATTAGAAAAAACTACTTTAAAATTCATATGGAACCAAAAAAGAGCCCGTATAGCCCAGACAATCCTAAGCAAAAAGAACAAAGCTGAAGCCATCCCACCATCTGACTTCAAAGTATGGTACAAGGCTACAGTAACCAAACAGCATGGTACTGGTACCAACTGACACATAGACCAATGGAACAGAAATAATACCACACATTTACAACCATCTGATCTTCAACAAACCTCACAAAAACAAGCAATGGAGAAAGGATTCCCTATTTAATAAATGGTGCTGGGAAAACTAGCTAGCTATATGCAGAAAACTGAAACTGGAATGCAGAAAAGCCTTCCTTACACCTTATACAAATATTAACTCAAGACGGATTAAAGACTTAAATGTAAAACCCCAAACTATAAAAACCTTGGAAGAAAATCTAGGCAATACTATTCAGGACATAGGCATGGGCAAAGGTTTCATGACAAAAACATCAAAAGCAATTGCAACAAAAGCAAAAATTGACAAATGGGACCTAATTAAACTAAAGAACTTTGGCACAACAAAAGAAACTATCATCAGAGTGAACAGACAACCTACGGAATGGGAGAAAATATTTGCAATCTATTCATCTGACAAAAGTCTAATATCCAGAGTCTACAAGGAACTTAAACACATTTACAAGAAAAAAAAAAAAAACAACCCAGCAAAAAGTGGGCAAAGGACATGTACAGACACTTCTCCAAAGAAGACATTTATGTGGCTAACAAACATATGAAAAGAAGCTTAACACTCCTGTTCATTAGAGAAATGCAAATTAAAACTGCAATGAGATACCATCTCACGCCAGTTAGAATGACAATTATTAAAAAGTCAGGAAACATTAGATGCTGGCAAAGCTGTGAAGAAATAGGAACGCTTTTACACCATTGGTGGGAACATAAATTACTTTAACCACTGTGAAAACAGTGTGGCGATTTCTCAAAGATCTGGAACCAGAAATACCATGTGACCCAGCAATCCCATTACTGGATACATACCCAAAGGAATATGAATCATTCTATCCTAAAGACACATGCACATGTATGTTCATAGCAGCACTATTCACAACAGCAAAGACTTGGAATCAACCCAAATGTCCATCAACGATAGACCGGATAAAGAAAATGTGATACATATATACCACGGAATACTATGCAGCCATAAAATGAATGAGATCATGTCCTTTGCAGGGACATGGATGGAGCTGGGTAATATCTATTGACCTATTAAGTTCACTGATTCCTTCCATGACTGTGTTGATTCTACTGATAAGCCCATTAAGGGCGCCGTTCATGTTTGTTACTGTTTCCTTTTTCTAGCATTGCCAATTGATTCTTTGTTAACAGTCAACATCTCTCTGTGAAATTCCATATCTGTTCATGACTGTTAGTTTTTCCAATGGCTCCTTTAACATATTAAACATGGTCATTTAAACTTCTCTGTTCGATAGTTCCAATATCTAGGTCATATTTGAGTCTAGTTATATTGATAATTTTGCCTCTTGATCATGCTTTTTTTCCCCACTTGCTTTTTTGTATGTCTCATAATTTTTAAGTGAATCACAAATACCAAGGATACGACAGTATGGGCTAAGATAAATACTATCTATGTCTGGAAATGGCACATTTCTTCTTTTAGTAGGCCTATAGTACTGGAGTTGGTCAATCTAGTTCGAAGTTGAGCTGGGTTTGGGTTTTGTTATTGCTATGGTTAACCTCAGTATATTACTAGCTTCAAACTCCTCTAATGCTACCTTGTGTGTAGGTGGGGGCTAGGGTATCAAAGGGTGTGTCTCAACATCCCTGCTCTGCCCTCAGCTTTCTACTTTCTTTGAGTGTCTGTGACACACAGGGCGTTCTTTCTTGCTCTCCCCACTCAGAAGTAGAGTGCTATCGCTTGATACCTGGTGCTTATAAGGCCGACGGGAGTGGAGCTGCTAGCAACAAGGTTCTCCGTTGTCCTGTCCCATCAATAGTCTTAGGGAGGTCCTGTGTGTCTGGATCTTAGGAGTGGGGCTTTCTCTGTGATCCTGCCCCTCCTCCCAGTGTCAACCAAATTCTGCCTTGCACCTGGTAGATCTCCCATGAGATAGTTTCTTGTCCCTCCCCTTGTGGTAGGAGACATCTAATGGCACTGGTGTAGGATTTTGGACTTAGGGCTCTTTTGTACCCCTCATCCAGGTATGGAGATTGTTTTTTTTCCTTTTATTCTTTCCCTAACCAAAATGGGTCACACTTGTGCCTAGGGGCAGCATAATTTGCTGCTCCTTCTCTATCGGCTTAAGGCTTTTCTTCCACAACAGGGGCAGGCCAGATGGTGCTTAATATTTTTCCTGAAGTGGCTGTGGCTCCCATCCTCCAGGCTCACATCACCTAGAGAGACTCTGTCCTGTCTCCAGCTCTGTCCTTGATCCTTCTCGTGGGCACCCAGTAAAGGTCTGTGGAAGAAAGCCTGTGTCCCTTTGTGCCTGCAGCGTCTGGGGTTCTGCACTCACACATTAGCCCACACTTTGCCTTTAGCAATTTGTTAAAAAGTTTAGCTGATTTCTTCTTTAACTGTGTGGGGCCTGGTACCTCTTCCTCCTGTGCTCACAACCCATGTCTTCCCGGAGGAGCTTGTCTTTCTTAGGATTTCAGGCTACTTGCTTATGTGTGACCTCAGCTCTTTGGTGGGTTTAAGAAAATTTATGACATAGTAGTTCATCTTGCTTTTCCTTAGCCTTGGTAGAAGTGGCAATTTGTTCAATTATATGGATTGTGTGTGTATGTATGTATATATGTGTGTGCAATGTGGTTCATGTTTCTTTTCAAAAACACAGCTTAGAAAAGTGAAGGCTACATTAGAACCACTGAATAAGAATATTGTAAGGAAGAAAACAGGGATAATTAAAAAAAGGAAAAACCCAATGTGACTATATCTAGGCTTTGAGCTTTCTCCCAGTAAGGGGAAGAAGGAAATAGGAATTTCTTAATGTTCTTTATCTGAACTAGGTTCCGTGGGGCACCAGAGCGACCAAATGCTGATTTGACACTGGAAACCAGATGAGAATGTGGGAAGCCTATTAGTCTCTTAAAAATATTTAAGAAGTGGATTTTGCGTTTTGTCTGAAAGGAAGAATTCCTCATTTGGACAAGAAGGCTATTTCATACGTGCATATGAAAACAAAAGTTAAATCCAATCTCTGAATCTAAGCATTAATCTTTTTTTTTTTTAAAAAAAGGTCTTTGATATACTTCTCCAAGTTTGTACAATAAGGAGGTATTCATTGGAAAACTCTATAGTAGCAGTTTGTTTTGTTTTTGTGTGTCTGTTACTCACTGAATAGTTAGGGGCATGGTAGCTGTTCACCTCTACAAGCAATCACCTTGTCTGCTTTTTACTATAAAATTTGATGGCTTTTTTTTCTGTTTTTATCTCTCTTGGTCTCATTGCATTCCTGCTTCCTGTGGCTTCTGTGAAACTATACTCTTCTGGTTCTAATTCTGATGAGCCTCTGCTCTCTCCCTCACACTTTTGACATGCTAATGTTCCCAGACTTTTCAACCTCATATCCTGACCTCTTGCTTTTAACCTTCAATTTAATTTAAGACTCTCCACTAATTTAAATCTTTTAAGAGCACAAAGTGAACTTTTATAATTTTCTTCATGTGGTTCTGACATCATTGTTGTTGGGATTCTTCCTTAGTATTTTATGATTTTACATCCTTTATAAATCAACCCAGCCTCCAATTATATCATCTACCGTAATGGCTGGAATACTGATATGTATTATGTGGGACTTTTAAAATTGACATTAATTCAAAGAGATTTTTCTTAATTTTTCTTTGTGCCTTAGTTTTGTCTCTTCGTTGTTTACATATTAATCTTATGTCTCCTTTTATTGTCATGGTTAGAACTTTTGGAAGCAAAAAAAATAGTGAAGATGGTAATTTTTGTCAAATTTCTGATTTTATTGAACATGCTTTTATGGTACACAGTTATGTATAACATTGACTGCTAATTTAAAATTAATTTTCTGTATCTTTATCTTGCCTTTCAGTTGTCATCTCTGTATAGTCTGTGTTCTGATGAACTTATATCATGTATCCTTTTCTTGTTAGTGTATACTGTGTTCTGTAGAATTGATTATTTTCTTATTGCCTTAAATAAATTCAATTTTTATATATTTTATATTTTTATATTTATATTCTTTCTTTTTTTCTTTAATGGAGTCTTGTTTTGTTGCTCAGGCTAGAGTGCAATGGCATGATCTCAGCTCACTGCAACCTCTGCCTCCTGGGTTCAAGGGATTCTCCTGCCTCAGCCTCCCCAGCAGCTGGGACTACAGGCATGTGCCACAATGCCTGGCTAATGTTTGCATCTTTAGTCAAGACAGGGTCTCACCATGTTGGCCAGGCTGGTCTCAAGCCCCTGACCTCAGGTGATCCGCCCACCTCGGTCTCCCAAAGTGCTGGGATTACAGGCACGAGCCGCTGCGCCCGGCCACTTATTTTTTCTTGATATCTGCAATTTTTTTAAGACTTACTTTCCCATCTTTTTAGTAGGATTACATTTTAAATAATAAAACAAAGGTGTACTCCTCCACGCCCTTCTTCCCGTTCATTCAGTCAGCAGCATCACCTTCAACCTAATATAAAAAGCAAGATTCAGAATTTTGCTTGGATGACCAAATAAAGAGAACCTGAGATGTCTTCCTGAGAGCATTTGAAATATCCTTGTGCCTCAAGAGGGCACCAGCTCTAAAACTGAGAAAAGACAAAAGTCTTAAAACCAAAATAAGATATGGCAAGAGTGGGACTTTTGAAAGAGTTTTTTTTTTTTTTCCGGTTTCAGAAATTTGTGCTTTTAACAAAGTTTTGGAAAGAGAATGAACAGAGACACTGGCCACCTTCCCCAATCAGGTACACATTTTTTTTCACGTGGGCGAGAGGGAGATTTACAGAGGGGAAAAGCTTAGGCTTGGATGCTTTTAGACATAGATGTATCCCCATGAGACGTCTGGGTGAACAACAGAACCCCTAAAGAGTTCTAGTGATCTGGAAACAGAGACAAATTGTACCTTCTTTTCCAGGGGTGCTTTCTAACCTTGTAGAGAAGCCTTTTCTCGCTAACAAGTTAGGTAAAGAGTATAGGAGACAGGGTAATAAGAGATGGTCAAGTAAAGAAGACCTAAGACATCTTCCTGAGAACATATGAAATTTCCTTGTGCCCCAAGTCGGGGCCAGAAAGACAGACAGGGCTGGGGGCCCTGCAGGGGCTGCATCGTCATGGTGACAGGGTACCTCTGTGGAATTTGACATCAACCTTCAACTGGAAACCATGTAACACACTAGACGCCAATTGGGATACACATTGATGAATAAAGACAAGAAGGGAAGGGAAACAACTTCAGATTTGACCTCTCTTCAACGCCATGAAGCCAACCCAGATTTCTCCACCCCGAGAACATAGGTGCCTCCTTAGAAAGAAGGAGGGGTAGGCAGAAGCCTTGAAATGATTTAATTTAAACCCAAATTGATCAGCAGAAACAAATTCTAAAGAGCCCGTGTTTACCTGAAACTGCCTGAGATGATGATGATTATTTTTTACCTTTAGGCAGACTGTGGAATCGATTTTTTTGGGGATTTTTTTTGAGACTAAGTCTCACTTTGTTTCCCAGGCTGGAATGCAGTGTTGTGGTCTCAGGTCACTGCAGTCTCCACCTCCTGGGTTCAAGTAATTCTCCTGCCTCAGCCTCCCAAGTAGCTGGGATTACAGGTGTGCACCACTACGCTTGGCTATTTTTTGTAGTTTTTTAGATATGGGGGTTTCACCATATTGGCCAGGCAGGTCTCGAACTCCTGGCTTCAAGTGATCCTCCCGCCTCGGCCTCTCAAAGTGCTGGGATTACAGGCGTGAGCCACTGCACCCGGCCAGAATGTGGAATGTAGAAAAGAATCAAAGTAAGTTATAGAAAAGTAAAGAAAATATTTCTCTCACAGAGTTTGTCATGGCCTGTGAAAATGTAAACTCATCATATTTTATCGGAAAAACCTGTATATACACATTTCTCATCTGCTATATGTCCTTTTCACAGATACGCTTTTTCCTTTGCTTAAGGTACTTTTTGCCATTCTTTTTTATTTTTTTTTCCTGGAATGTTTTCATAGGTTTCATTTATCTCATCCTTGAATGAAGAGTGAGTCAACTGACCTATATTTCCTTTGGACCCTCCCAGTTCTTTAGGATGCTGCCAGATTTGTCTTCTTAGATCTCAAGGTAGAATGGAGCTGAATAGGTTCAGAGTCCTCAGACAACCTTCCCGTGACTCACAGCTGTGTGTAAAATCTGTGTCTGCTGGACTGAAGCAGAAGCTTTTTTATAGGCTACCTGGGTTAACGTCCTGGCTTGGCCATTTACTAGCTGTGAAGGCTGAGCAAGTCACTTAACCCTCCTATATTTCAGTTTACTTACCTATAAAACTGAGCTAACAATGGTACCTGACAAAGTTGTAAAGATTACATGAATTAAGTTAATGAAAGTACTTAGATGAGTGCCTGGCACAAAGTAAACATTGTGTAAGTGTTGGTTGGTGTGTTTTTGTCATCATTATTCTTACAGGGGTCCCTTCTCTCTTCCCAATCCAGCTGATCTTGTGTTTCATTTCCAGATTAATCTTTCTGCAGCACAGACCCACATATATTATTCAATTGAACAAACACTTTCAAAGGCTCCCATTGTTTACCACATTAAGGATGACCTTCTTGGCTTGGGATTCAAAGAATTCTGGTACAAGGATCAGGGCTTCGTCCCCACCTCTCACCGATCCACTGCATTATGCTCAGGCCGTGGTGGGGATCTGATTGTTTCCTTGAACTTGCTCTGTTCTTTTCTGCCTCAGAGCTGTCCTTACTGCCCCTGGTGCTTTCCATCTTCCCCATTTATATCTATTAGAGCAGATTTAAATTCTACCTTCTCTAGGAAGCCAATCATAATTTCCCCCATCAAATGTAATCTCTTGGTCTTTGCAAGCCCCACTGTACATTGTCAAAAGTGCTCATCATGTGGTACTGAGAACTATAGCTTCCTGCAATGTGGAGGTAGTCATTCTCCACTTTTCCTTCCCTTCTGCCTCCAGGCACCTCACAGGCAGGAGTTTAGGCTGATTTATCTGTGTATTCCCTGAAATTCCAGCCATATGCTTTTCATGCGATAGGAGTGCAAAAGATAGTTACTATTCTGAATGGAACCAATATAGATAAATCCCAGTTAAGGAGTCTGGTACATAAAACGATTTTCTTGGTTCTATTTTGCTGCATCATACAGCAGAGCTTCTTAACTTGTTAAAAACAAAAGTTTTAAATGTTTCGACAAAAATATTCAGATAGATATATTTTCCCACAGGATGTCAGAAACCATTGAATATCAACAAATATAGTGGGATGTTTTTCTACGAAGGAGGAAGTTGATATTAATCATTCAGCATAATTCCAATCACTCATATAATTGATGGTTGCAGATTTCTTTTTCTTTTTTTGAGACAGGATCTCACTCTGTCACTCAAGCTGGAGTGAAGTGGCACAATCTTGGCTCACTGCAGCCTTGATCTCTAGGACTCAAGAGATCCTCCCACCTCAGCCTTCTGAGTAGCTGGGGCTACAGGCCCACGCCACTATGCCTGGCTAATCTCTTTTGTATTTGCAGAGACGGGATTTTGCCATGTTGCCTATAGGCTGGTCTCCACCTCTTGGGCTCAAGTGATCCTCCTGCCTCGGCCTTCCAAACTGCTGGGGTTACAGGCAGGAGCTACTGTGTCCAGCTGGTTGCAGATTTCATACCAGCAGTCAAATTAAAGTAAATAAAAATATAAGAAGATATTGTCTATTAAAATCTACAGAGAATATGAATATTCTAGTTACAAAATATGAGGAAAAGGTTAAATGCCTTCACAGAATAAATCAATCAACAAATATTTATTATAAGTCACTGAGTGATACAAAAAATGTAAGATAAGGCTTTTATACCCCAGGAGATAATGCAGTTGGTAAGACAGCAGAGGAGGCTGTTTCACTGGTCCAGGGCTGCAGTGATTAGGATTGGAGAGCAGCTGTGATGAAGAGGATAAAAGGAAAGGAAAGAAGAAAAGCTGATTTAAAGAAAGAACAAATGGGAAATGGAGATTAAATGCGGCAATGGAGAAAGACTAGTTTAAGATATTGCAATGTTTTAATCTATTGAGAAAACCGCCAATAGAAATACAGAAAAAAGGAGGAAATTATTGGGGATGGTGGTGGAAGAAAGAATAAGGAAAAAATAAAATGTAATTTTAAGTAAACTGAGATTGTGTAAAGGTAAAGTGTTCAGGTATAAATATCCAGAAGGCAGCAGATATTTGCATGGTACTTTCTACTTTAAAAAGCCCTTTTATATTTATTATTTTGTTTGAGACTTTTAGACACACTGGCAAGTCAGGTAGTTTAAGTAAGTTGTTTAAAATCCTAAGGCCAGAAGTCTGAACATGAACCCAAGGTTTGGACTCCTAGTACCCTTACAAGCACTGGGTTTGGTATCAGACCAGCTTTGGATTTACTTGCTTAAGTTGTTAGCTCTGTAACTTTATATAAGTTACTTCAATTCCTCTAAGCTGCATTTCCCACCCATACCTTGACCTCCCAGGCTCAACTGATTCTTCCACCTCAAGACTATCTTCTAGTTTTGTTGTAAGAATTAGATGACATAAAGCACTTAAGTAATTGGCATATTTTAAAGTCTTAACAAAGTTTACTCATTATATTATTTCTATACCTCAGCTGCTTCACAGAGAGCCTGGAACCTGAAAAGAGAGGTCAGGATCGATCGATCGATCTATCTATCTATCTATCTATCTATCTATCTATCTATCTATCTATCTATCTATCTATCATATCTATCATATCTATCTATTAATCATATCTCTCTCTCTCTCTATCATATCTATTATATCTATCTATCAATCATATCTATCTCTATCTATCTATCTATCTATTATATCTCTATCTATCTATCTATCTAATCTATCTATCTATCTATGTTTTTACAGACATACCTTGGAGATACTGCGGGTTTGGTTCTGGACCACAGCAATAAAGAAAGTCACATGATTTTTTCAGTTTCCCAATGTGTGTGTTATGTGTACACTGCACTGTAGTTTATTGAATGTGAAATAGCATTTTGTCTTAAAAATAATATGCACACCTTAATTAAAATGCTTTATTGCTAAAAATGCTAATGATCATCTGAGCCTTCAGGGAGTTGTAATCTTTTTGTGGTGAAGGGTCTTGCCTCGATGTTGGTGGCTGCTGATGATCAGGGTGGTGGTTGCTGAAGGCTGCAGTGGTTGTGGCAATTTCTTTTCTTTTTTTCCTTTTTAAAATTTTTTTAGAGTTGAGGTCTTGCACTGTCACTTAGGTGGAGTGCAGTGGTGCAATCATGGCTCACTGCAGCCTTGGATTCCTGGGCTGAAGCTATCTTCCTGCCTAAACCTCCCTAGTAGCTGGGACTACAGGTGTGTGCTGCCACATGCGAGTAAAGTTCTTTTTTTTTTTTTGTATTTAGAGATGAAATCTTGGGTCTGGGTATGTTGTCTAGGCTGGTCTTAAACTCCTGGCCTCAAGTGATGCTCCTACCTTGGCCTCCCAGAATGCTGGGATTACAAGTGGCAATTTCAAAAAATAAGACAACAATGAAGTTTGTCTTATCAATCGATTCTTTTTTCATGAAAGATTTTTCTGTAGCATTCAGTGCTGTTTGATAGTATTTTATCCACAGCAGAACTTCTTTCAAAATTGGAGTCAATCCTCTCATAACATGATGGTGTTTATCAACTAAGTTTATGTAGTATTTGACATCATTTGTTGCCATTTCAACAATATTCACAGAATCTCCACCAGGAGTAGATTCCATCTCAAGAAACCACTTTCTTTTCTCTGTTCATCCATAAGAAGCAACTCCTCATGCATACAAGTTTTATCATGGGAGAACTTTATCAGCAATCCAGCACCACTTCTAATTCTAGCTCTCTTGCTATTTCTACCCCATGTGCAGTTACTTCTCCAATGAAGTCTTGAATCCCTCAAGGTCATCGAGGGTGGAAATAAACATCTTCCAAACTCCCATTACCATTGACATTTTGACCTCCTGGCATAAATCATGAATTTTTTATTTTTATTTTTATTTTTTGAGACGGGGTCTTACTCTGTCACCCTGGATGGAGTGCAGTGGCATGATCATGGCTCACTGTAGCATCAACCTCCCGGGCTCAAGTGATTTTCCCACCTCAGCCTCCTAAGTTGCTGGGACAACAGGTGTGTGACACCATGCCTAGCAAATTTATTTTACATTTTGTAAAGATGGAGTCTTGCCATGCTGCCCAAGCTGGCGAATATTCTTAACAGCATCTAGAATAATTAATTCTTTCCAGAAGGTTTCTCAATGGATTTTGACCAGATCCATCAGAGGAATCACTATCTATGGCAGCCATAGCCTTACAAAATCTATTTCTTAAATTATAAGACTTGAAAGTCAAATTTAGTCCTTGATCTATGGGCTACAGCATGGATATTGTGTTAACAGGCATGAAAACAATACTGATCTTGTATATCTCCATCAGAGCTCCATCAGAGCTCTTGGGTGAACAGGGACATTGTCAATGAACAGTAATATTTGAAAAAAAAAATCTTTTTTCTTCTGAGCACTAGGTCTCAATAGTGGGCTTAAAATATTCAGTGAGCCATGTTGTAATCAGATGTGCTGCCATCCAAGCTTGTTGTTCCATTTATACAGCACAGGAAAAGCAGGTTTAGCAAAACTCTTAAAGGCCTTAGGATACTCAGAATAGTAATAGCATCGGCTTCAACTTAAAGTCACCAGCTGCATTAGCCCCTAACAAGAGAGCCAGCCTGTCCTTTGAAGCTTTGAAACCAGGCATTGACTTCTCCCCTTTAGCTCTGAAAGTCCTAGATGGCATTTTCTTCCCATACAATGCTGTTTCATCTACATTTAAAATCTGTGGTTTACTGTAGCCACCTTCATTAGTGATTTTAGCTAAATCTTCTGAATAACTCAGCTTCTCCATTAGCATTTTCTGCTTCACTTTCACTTCTACGTTAGAAAGACAGCTTCTTTCCTTAAACCTGATGACCCAACCTCTGGTAGCTTCAAACTTTTCTTCTGCATCTTTCTCATCTCTCTCAGCCTTTATAGAATTGAAGAGAGTTAGGGCCTTGCTTTGGTTTAGGCTTTGGCTTAAGGGAATGTTGTGGCTGGTTTGATCTTCTATCCAGACCACTCAAACTTCTTCTGTATTCTCAGTAAGGCCATTGCACTTTCTTAACGTTCGTGCATTGGCTGGAGTAGCATTTTTAATTTCCTTCAAGAATTTTTCCTTTGCATTCACAACTTGGCTAACTTTTTGGTGCAAGAGGCCTAGCTTTTGGCCTGTCTCAGCTTTTTACAGGGCTTCCTCACTAAGCTTAGTCATTTCCAGCTTTTGGTTTAAAGTGAGAGATGTGCAACTCTTCCTTTCACTTGCATGCTTAGAGGCCATTGTGAGATTACCAATTGGTTTAATTCCAGTATTGCTGTGTCTCAGGAAATATGAAGGCATGAGAAGAGGCATGAGAAGAGCTGGTGAATGGAGGAGTCCAAACACATACACTTATTGATTAAGTTTGCTGCCTTATATGGGTGCAGTTCATGACATCCCAAAGCAATTATAATAGTAGCATCAAGGATCACTGATCACAGGTCACTATAACAGATAACATACTAATGAAAAATTGAAAATATAATTGTGAGAATTAGCAAAATGTGACACAGAGACACAAAGTAAGCACATGCTGTTAGAAAAATGGCACCGATAGACTCACATAATGCAGGGTTGCCAGAAACCTTCCATTTGCAACAAAATACAATTTCCACCAAGCATAAAAAAGTGACATGCAATAAAACGAGGTATACCTGTATACTGAAGAGTCTTGCTTCCAACTCTGACTTTATTCTATTTCTCCCTTGTCACTATATGTAACCATTGAAATTAGTTTATTTTTTATTCTTCCAGTGTTTCCAAATGCCAATATTTGTATATATTTAATAATTATATGCACATATATAATATACATGAACATAGATCTGTAACTGCCTATATATGTATAAATGCATGTGGATTTGTACATATGTGCATTTATACATACATAAGCAGTTACAGATCTATATTCATATGCATTTGTACATATATAAGCAGTTAGAGATCTATATTCATATATATTACATATGTGTGTATAATGCATATATATGCATTTATACATATACAAGCAGTTACAGATATATAAAACCTTAAAGCAGTCTTTTGTGTATTAAAATTTCAGGTGCATTTGTATATATTAAAGCATTAAAGCAGTCTTCTGTGTATTAAAGGGAGCCACATATATATGCTTTAAAAGGACTACTTTAACATACACCAATGCACAATAAATTTTGAAAATAATCTGACAAAGGAATAAAGTTTTTACCCAAACTAAATGTTCAACTTTTATTTCCTTCCCCAACTGTTCTAAAGGACTCCAGTAGCAGACCTCTGTCATTTTGGTGCGTCACTTTCTGGAAACAGTTCTATGCATTTTCTTTTGAGAAACCATTTTTGTCTTGGCATTGGCCTTATGGTTTGTGTAAATGGAATTCATACTCAGGATTCGAGGTGGGTTTATAAACTTTAGTCACTTTATCACAACAGCCATATTGGGTTTAGGCACATGCTCTAAGCCAACTAGACTGAACTCTGGCAAATCGTTTGAAATGCTGAGACAGAAATGATCTTTTTTTGTACGAGATGTAAAAGAAAAAGCCCTATGAGAAGACTCAGCTATAGAATAAAACCAACATCCTACAAAACGGAGCAGACAAAAGGCAGACACAGGATCACTGGTGACGTTTCAAGGCCCCTGGAGTAAGCCCTACTTACTCCATGAAAATGAAGTCATTTCCTTCATCTCCCTTTAGATTTTTCATAATCTGAGTCAACAAGTTCTCTTTAATTCTGAAGCTAATATGAATTACATTTTCTGTTACTTACAGCTGAAATGATCACACTGATATAGTTTTTTTATTATAAATATCTATACATAATTGAATGTATTTTGGTATTTATTTCCATTCTCATAAGCAGTATGTTTATTCCTGTGCCGACATTAGACTGTTTTAATTTCTTTCCTTTTTTGTTTTTTTTTGAGACGGAGTCTCGCCCTGTCGCCCAGGCTGGAGTGCAGTGGCGCGATCTCGGCTCCCTGCAAGCTCCGCCTCCCGGGTTCACGCCATTCTCCTGCCTCAGCCTCCCGAGTAGCTGGGACTACAGGCGCCCGCCAACACGCCCAGCTAATTTTTTGTATTTTTTAGTAGAAACGGGGTTTCACCGTGGTGGCCAGGATAGTCTTGATCTCCTGACCTTGTGATCCGCCCGTCTCGGCCTCCCAAAGTGCTGGGATTACAGGCATGAGCCACCGCGCCTGCCATGTTTTAATTTCTTGAACTTTATTCTTTGTGTTAGAGAAACTTTATTACTCAGTCCCATGTTTCCCAGTGGGGAATTCCCACTTCTCTCTCCCATACTAACTCTCTCCTTCCCTTGGGAAGAAAAGTGATTTATGTGATTGAGAACATGGAGTTCTTGCCCTGTCTCTCTGGGACCTGCAGAGCCGGCAAGTGTGGACTCCGTTTCTGCTGCTTCCGGGGGCAACGGTGTGTTTTGATACTCGGTGGAGAAAGTGTTTCCATATTCTGTAGTTTTTTCCCTTTTCTTGCACGTTTCCTCTTTTAGATACATTTTTAGATCAGCATTTTAGAACTGATGGAAACACTTGCTGGCCCTTTGATCAGAACTGTTATTAATTTTATATAATAACTTTAGAGGACCTGGTATCCTGTTCGGGAGCTTGATATATTTTTCTGTTTACTCAGGGCTTCTGTGTATAATCTATCACAAAAGTTTAACAGTTGTCTTCAATAAGTTTTATATTTTTCTTTGTATATTTATTTCCAGCTATTTGAAGACATTGGTTACTTTGGTAAAGAGCACTAAAAAAATTCTAATTCGTAGGGTGGCGTGTAAGAAAAACCATTTGTGTTTGCTTATTAATTTTTATTCTGGCCAACTTGATTAAATATTTTATTAGTCCTACATAGATAATAATATCTTAAATAATAAAAGTTTTCTCCTCTAACCCCACTACATGTTTTGAATTAACTGTAGTGACAAGGAATTATAGTATTGAATAATAGCTGAGATATCAGGTATACATATCTTGTTCCTAACTTTTATTGATAAGCACTTAACGTCTTACCATTGAGTATGATGCTTGCTGTTCACAGCAAGATAGAAGTTTTGTCTATTGTTTGCTATTTCTTTGAAAGTCAAGTAGGTTTTGTATCTTTTTAAATATTTTTTCAGAATCAAATAATACATTTTTTCTTTCCTTTCTTTGTTAGCATAGATTAAAAACGTTAATTGATATTCTAAATTGAACTAGCTACACATAGTTCATATAAATGGCACTTTGTCCACATTTTTAATTCTTAAGAGTCATTCTTATAATTTAAATTCCTAATAGTTTATTTAGGAGTTTTACATCCACATTTATGAGTGAGACTGACTTCCAGTTTTCCTTTTCTATGTGTATTCTTCAATCTAATTTGGTATCAGAGTTTTGCTAGCCTTTTCTAATTCTAGTCTAATTTCTATTTCTAGTAAAGATAATTCCAGTCTTTTTCTACTACCTGGATGTAGTTTCAGAATATAAAAATTATTTGTTTCTTAAACATTCAATAGAAGTCATCTGTAACATTTTCTGAATTTCATGCTTATTTTAGGGATAGATTTTTGACCACCTTATTTTCTTCTGTGATTATTATTATCATGAAATTTTCTATTATTTTAGCCAATTTTGGTAATGTATACATTTATGAAAGCTAATAGTTGTGTTTACAATTTTTAGATGTGTACAAAATATTCTCATGCTTTCTTGAATCCCTGAGTATATCAGGGACTACATAATTAGCTATATCCCATACAGTTATCACTAATTATGTCCCTTTTCTTACTTCTAACATCACTTATTTGTAGCACTGCTTTTTTCCCCTTTCATCAACTTTGCCAAGGATTTCTCAATTTTCCTGGTTAGTTTAAGAAACCAGGTTTTGATTTATTGTTCCAACTCTAGTATTATCTTTTTTCATTTTGATCATTTCTGGCTTATGCTTTTCTATTTTTGAAAGCCTTCAAATATAATGCTTTTCTGATCACATTCTTCTCGTGACACACTCTGGTTTTTGATTGCAGATTAAGTATAATATACATCTCTGTCTCTTTCTCTCTGTTTCTCATTTCAGAATATACACTAGTAAATAAGAATATAATAAGAAGGGGTTGGTCTTGGTGACTCAACCAAGTTCTTCTCTTCTCTAGTTCAAATAATACAGCATAAGGCACAGGTCTTTATAGTTCTGTCAGTTATTTAAAAGTCACCCCAATTCTATTAAGTTTGTCTGATCTTCCTGTTTTCCTTCACATTAACTTTGAGCAAATGCAACCATCAAACAGACCATGGAAATATCTAGTGCCTGAACCACATTTACTTATTCAATGTACAAGGACTGAAACACACACACACACACACACACACACACACACACACACACACACGCTGGGGCTAGGCACTGTGCTGGCTGCCAGGACACACAGGTGAGTCAAGCAAGGTCCACTGCATAAAAGAAGCCCTGAGAGGAGTAGAGAGAAGCACTCACATGGCGCATAATCCACCGAGACCATGCTTTAGTGAGATGTGTACTGAGTGTTCTCAAAGTAAGAGGAGCAGTCAGGGATGGATGCTTAGGAAGCAGCATGAGTTGAGTTCACGAGGCACTCAAGCATACCAGACTGTGTTCAAGGCCATGCTTAGTGTGCTTTCCTCTATGCAAGTTAGCAGCAAAGTCCTCCGTGCACACACACCCAGCAATTTTAAATACCATTTCTTTGGGGAAAGGAAAAACCAGTGCAAATTAACAATATAAAAGTGAAATAAAAGTCTTTCATTTCAGAGGTAGAAAGACCATTGTAAATTAAACTGTAAATTTGGTCTAAATCTCACTTCACATTACTTCTGATATTTTTAGCAATGTTACTTAAAGTCATATTACACTCACTTATCATTGAGTTTGTGAATAACATGTATTTACTTCAATTTAGAAATTTTGATTTAACCTTTGAACTCTTGGGTTAACACAAAGAAACATGTAAATGGCAGAAATGTATTGCTATTTAAAGTAATTTAAATGCAATCTATTTCTGCAAATATTTGTTGCTTTTTTATCTCTGATATCCAAAAATCAGGAGAAAAGGAGGGCTTAAAAGTTGTAATTAGGCCGGGCGCAGTGGCTCACGCCTGTAATCCCAGCACTTTGGGAGGGTGAGGTGGGCGGATCACGGGGTCAGTAGATCAAGACTATCCTGGCTAACAGTGAAACCCCATCTCTACTAAAAATACAAAAAAATTAGCCGGGCGTGGTGGCGGGCGCCTGTGTCCCAGCTACTCGGGAGGCTGAGGCAGGAGAATGGCGTGAACCCGGGAGGCAGAGCTTGCAGTGAGCCGAGATCGCGCCACTGCACTCCAGCCTGAGCAACAGAGCCAGGCTTCGTCTCAAAAAAAAAAAAAAAAAAAAAAAAAAAAAGTTGTAATTAAATTAAAAACTGCTTAATTTTTTAAAAGGTTTTTGTTTTGTTTTGTTTTAAGAAGTAGCAGTTGCTAACTGTCTCTAGCTCAGAGATAGTATATGGCCAGGAAAAGAGATTGCCCATCTCAACTCAGAGGATAAGGGCCACAAAACAGCACGTTCAGTGCCAAGAAACCTACAGCGTGGCTGTAGCTCACACAGAAGCCCAGTTTCTAGTCCTGAGAACTCCAAGGGTAACTTCTTCCCTTGGAATTCACCCCTTTTTCCAATCATTACACGAGGATTTCACTGGCAGAAAGGCAGGCTGCACTATTAGCTGTCATGCCCCCAGCACTGCATGCATCACCTTTCCACATTCTGTGGGTATAGGACGAGACTAGGAGGAGGAGTGGATAGAAGAAATTGTATTTGCCTTTGGTAATTTTAAGTTTGACCATTGCATTGCGTTTAGCTGTTTTAATTGTGCAGGTCAGAAAATGTGCCCAGGTTTGCTAAAATAAATAGGTAAATGAAACCCACGAAGTGCCAGTAGTACTTCCTTCAGCCGGCAGAGGGCAGAACAGAGGAACAGAACTTCACAGATCTATGCACTGCTTGTCTTCATAGACCAAAACACAAACCCGAAGCTATGCTTTCCTTTGTTTCTTTAGAAAAGTTGTACATAGAAGAATAGCATTTTTGAAGGAGGACTTTCACCAAGGCTTTTAATATCAGAATAACATATCCACTTTAGTATTTGATACGTCCAGTGTCAAGACATCCAGATTCACCCAAACTGTGACAGGGATGAGGCAGGAGATCCGAATACAGAGCTGTCCAGTGTGCAAATTTTAGTCAATTCTTAGATCAATTCAGAGTGCATAATCCTCAGAAAGGAAAAGATTTGTGAATTTTGTTATAGTTGTTTCATGCCAATGAACATTATAGTCACATTCTGATCATTTAAAATAAAATGCACTAGATTTATTTTAACACTGCGGTCTCTGAAACGGAAAGAAAGCCATACGGCTTAATAAAAGCAACCCAAGGCAAGTATTTGTTTCAAAATTGCCTCGCTAAAAAACAGAGCCACTTGATTACAATTGCCTCTTTGCTGAAGCAAAACACACATTGTGCTTAGATTCTACTTCAGCCTGAACTCCTTTTGAAAAGAAAGGGAGAACGCTGTAGTGGAATGTGATTCACAATTCAGCCTTTCTATAAGGCCCGGCATTCCCATTAGGCTTAAATGGAACCACACAGTGAATTTTCCACCAGCTAAATTTACTAGGGAAAGCCGTTTGCAAGCTGTCTTTTAGTAGAAGCTCAGGAAGCCAGTGTGATCGATGAATACCGACTCTCCTCTAGCCATGTCTGGCTCCCCTTTCCCTATTCCACTTCCCAATTTACTTGTTCCCCATGACCCAGAACGGATTACAATGTCTTCTACCTCACCATTATGAAAAATGGGATTTCAGGGTTTCTTTCTGGGGGGATGAAATTGAAAGGTTCTAATATTTAGGCTGTAGTCATGGTTGCGCAGCACTGCTAATAAATACACTAAAAACCGTTGAACTACCCATTTTAAATTGGTGAACTGAGTGGTGTGTAAATTATTTCTTAATAAAGCCATTGAAAATAAACTGATTTATCTTTCTATGATAGAAATGAATGTAATGTAATGAATAGTAATGTTTAAACTCGCTTGCTTTTTAGCTAAAATGAGAGTCAAAGCAACATTATTTGATTGTCAGACTATTTCCTTCTAATGTTTTTATTCTTCCATTTGGTGTTTATGTGTCTGATTTTCTTTCTAGATTTTTCTTTTAGTGCTTCAGGTCTGACTAAAAGTTGGTTTTTGTTTATTTACTCTAAGAATTGAAAAATCTACAGATGGGGTGCAGAAAATGCTACCTCAAAATATAGCCCCTAGGCATACTGAGTAACTTGAGAACACAGTGGAAGCAAGGACGCCTTTGACTTTCTCCCATTCACTCTCTCCTTAAGCAGACCAAAGAAACTGACATTCTTTTGTCGCTTACTCCCCTGGAGTGGGCCACAGAAGCTAGAATTCCCTTCACATTTTCTTCCCTAAAGCAGGTCATAAAACACAGGAAGAGCACTCTCTGACCAGCTCCCTCTCTCCTCCCATCATAACCCCATACCCTGAAGAAAGGAATGTCATACAGAGAGGACATGAAGAATCCAAACAGACCAAACGGACAGGCCTTGTTCAGTTCCCCCAGTGTATCATCGTTAGATCACACCCATTTGTCCTCCAGTCACACTTCTGCGTGGCTGTCAACACCAATTCAGTATTCCCTGGGGCTTTGGGCCTCCTTTCTGAAGGTTCCTATGTCAGATGAAATGTATATTAAGTAAGTCTGTATGTTTTGCTCTTGCTCATTGTCTTTTGTTATAGAGGTCTCAGCCATGAACCTGTAACTGGATGAGGAAAAGGTATTATCATTTCTCCCGTACCCTGCATTACACAATAAAAAAAAAAAAACAACCCAATGGCATCTTATATTTGTCCTATTTGAAAATTTTATTAACTAATACCGATTATATGTATATATGCAAAACAAGATTGGAAATGACTTCCTGTTACATGAAAATGATTTCATTATGTGAAATAAATATTTTAAAGCGATTTCAGGCAGCATTTAATAAAGAAAGGGGCTAACAGTGAGGAAGGAAGTATCTGATACTTGGTACTGGTCAGACACATCTGGGGTTTGGTGTTAGCTTTAAACAACAGTGTAGCCTGGAATAGTTCCAGTAGAGAGAGAAAGGGCTCAGGCACACTCAGGAGAAACCTATTTCTACCTCCAAATAACTGAAGGGCTGTCAAGTGAAAGAATGAGCTTCTTTGACATAGCTCTTACAGTATAAAATTGTATTTGTTTTACAAATAGTACAATAGGTGTAAGTTCTAAGGAAACACGAAAGAACTCCACAATGTTTGGAGCTGTCTAAATGGGAGTGAGTTACTTCATTAAACAGTGAGCTCCTGTTTGAGGAGTGTGGTTCATGACCTGGAAATGATTATGCTGTAGGAAGGATGTGCTAATTCCAGGTCCAGCTCGTGACTGACACCTGGTAACCCTGTGCCATCCGCAACAGCACTGGGGGTGTCCTTTGGCGAAGTGGTTGAGTGTGGACTAACTAAGCTATATCACTTGATGATCAGATCATTTTGCCAAAGCACGCCCATGCCAGCTTTTAAAAGGCTCATGTAATTAGATTGGGCCCACTAAAATAATCTACCTTTTGCCATTTAACATAACATGATTAAGGGAGGGATATCTCCTCATCTTTAGACTTTCCACCCACACTCAAAGGGAGGGAATTGTACATCAGCATGGGGCATTAGGCCATTCTTAGAATTCTGCCTTTCACAGGGTGACCAGAATTAAAATATTCCATGGGTACTGTAGTGTTCAGAGGAGGCTAAAGTGTCCATTGACTTTAGAGCTCCTGCTTCACTACTTGGAGACCTGTATTTTTTTTTCAGCTCTTGATGCTGGAAGCAAGGTTGTTTCCAACTTGATGAAACAATCATCAAATATAAACCAGAGGGAGCTTTTCTCTGAGCCCCTGCTCCTGAACTGGGTCCTCTCCATCTTGCATTCACTCCTAGAATCTCTAGGACTCCAGCCTATAGCAAGTTCAAAACTTGTCCAGATCTAACTTTAATGAATGTAATCACCATTAATCCTAACTCAAACTATGGCCCCAATTTTTTTTTCTTTTAAATCAATCTTCTTTACCTCTTTCTTGCTTAATTTCTCCTATGAAGCAGGATTTGGTTTTGGTTTTCCTTTTCTAGGTGTTATTTTGTTTATCTGTTTTTTGTGAGGACAGGACTCAAGTCTTGAAATGTGAAATATACATTCATATTATATATATTGTGTGTATACATACACACATGCACATATGTTTCACATATGTAGAAGATTTCTCTTGTGTCCAAAAAAATAATACACAGTCATGCATTGCTTATGACAGGGATACCTTCTGAGAAATGTGTTGCTATCCAAACCTGTCATTGTGTAAATATCACAGACTTTATTTACACAGACCTGGATGATCTAGCCTACTAAACACCTAGACTATGTGGTATAGCATATTGCTTCCAGGCTGCAAAGCTGTGCAGCATGTGACTGTACTAAATGCTGTAGGAAAATGTAACAATGGTATTTGTGTTATTTAAACATATTGAAACACAGAAAAAGTACAATAAAATACGTCGTTATAGTCTTATGGGGCCATTATCGTACATGTAGCCCATTGTTGACTGAGCATCATTATGTGGTGCATGACTGTCTATATCCTTGGTAATATGGATTACTCTTAAGCCATTAATCCCCCCAGTGTGTACTCACGGAATGGAAACTGACTATAGAATTAAACTTAACAAACCATAATTAGGAAAACAAATCATCCATAAAAAATACTGTGCACAGGCAGTCTCCAAATTATGAATATGTCAGGTCCCCATAGTTTACTTTTAAGTCAATTGTTTAGAGCCTAGTCCTAGAGATACTATATTTTGGGGAAAATGCTGGTTAGGTTTCTGGGTTCCCTGTGGGTTTAATTAGCCCATAATGAAAATGAATTATAGTAGTAACAGTAATGGAGATCAGGATTCTGGGAACCAAAGAAAATGTTTCTGCTTATTTTTTATTGAGTAGGGCCATTTGGGAGAATATTTGGAGATAGTTTGCTTTTAATATTTTTCACTCTTTGTACATTTTGCTAATTTACTTTTATTCCTCTACTATTGCTCAAAAAGTCCCCTGAGATTCCTGGGATTTTCTGACTGCCCATCTTGCCTCACTGGCTAACTCGCCTCACTGGCCAACAGCACCAGGCTCCCTGTCCCAGGCGGGCTCTTCTTCCAAAAGTCCTGTCTACTTACAAATCCTTTTTCCTCCCAAATGCAGAGGAAGCTCTTCATTTCATGAAGCTGATCTCACCTAAAGGTTATGACATTAGCCGTGTTTTTTTTCTAAATGCTGTGTATCAAGTGGAGGAAGCTGCCTTCTATTCCCAATTTGTTGTGTTTTTATCATGAAAGGCTGTAGAATTTTATCACATACTTTTGCTGTGTCTATTGAGATGATCTTATGTTTTGTTTTCTATTGTATTGATATGATGTATTATATTATTTGATTTTTGAATGTTGAACCAACCTCACATTTCTGGAATAAATTCCACTAGATCAAGTTGAGTAATCCTTTTTCTGTGTTGCTTGATTCAGTTTGCTAGTGTTTTGTTGAAGATTTTTATGTCTACATTCATAAGGGGTATTAGTCTGCAGGGTTTCTTTTTTCTTTTTCCCTTGAGATGTCTTTGCCTGGTTTTGGTATCGGCAAAACACTGGCATCACAGAATCAGTTAGAAAGTGTTTTCGCCTCTCCTATTATTAAGAAGACTTTATAAAGGATTGGTATTCATTCTTCATAATAAAATTTCTGGGTAATTTATCAGTAAAGTTATCTGAACTATGGATTTTCTTTACGGAAAGTTTAAAAATTACTAATTCAATTTTTAAGCTACGGTTTTTAAATTAGTGATTCAGTCTGTTATAGGTCTATTTAGATTTTCTATTTGTCTGATAATTTGTGTTTTTCTAGGAATTTATCCATTTCATCTAAGTTAGCTAATTTGAGGGCATCCATTATTATATAATATTTCCTTATAACCATTTTTATTTTTGTAAGATGGGTAGTGCTGTTCACTTTTTCATTCCCAATTTTGATAATGTGAATCTTTATCTTTCTTCTTTTGGTCAGTCTAACTAAAGGGATGCCAATTTTGTTGATCTTTTCAAATAATAAACTTTGAGTTTTATTGATTTTTCTCTTTTGTTTTTGCCTTCTATTTATTCTGTAATAAAATAAAATAATAATAATAATAATTATTTCTATTTGCTTTAAATTTAGTTTTCCTAGCATCTTAAGATGGGAGATGGTTATTTATTGTTATTTATTTGAGACCTTTTTTTTTTTAATGTAAGTACTTACAGCTATAAATTTCCCTGTGAGCACTGATTTAGCTACAATTCATACATTTTGGTATGTTGCATTTTAATTTTCATTTCTAATTTCCTTTGTGATTTTTTTCTTTGACTCATTCAGGATGTATTGGGTAATTTCCACATGCTTGAGAATTTCTCCATTTTTTTCTGTTGTTCATTTCTAACTTAATTATGTTATGATAAGAAAAAATAGCTTTTTCTGATTTTAATTTTCTTACATTTACTGAGGTTTGTTTTATGGACTACTATATGGTCTACCTTGGCAAGTGTTTCTTGTGTACTTCAGAATACTCTGTTGCTGTTGGGTGGAGGGTTCTATAGATGTCTGTTAGGTCTTGTTAGTTTATACTGCTGTTTAAGTTTTTGACTTCTTTGTTTATCTTCTGTCTAGTAATTCTATTCATTATGGAAAGTAGGGTACTGAAACATTTATTATTGTCAAATTATCCATTTCTCCCTTCAATTCTGTCAATTTCTGTTTGATGTATTTTGGGGTTGTGTTGTTAGGTGCATATATATATTTTGTATATGTTTTCAACTTTTATTTTGAATTTAGGGTGTACATGTGCAGGTTTGTTACCTGGGAATATTGTGTGATGCTGAGGTTTGGGGTACAATTTATCCCATCACTAAGCATGGTACCCAATAGTTACTTTTTCAACTCTTGCCCCTCACCTCTCTCCTTCCTCCGGTAGTCACCAGTGTCCATTGTGGATATCTTTATATCCATGTGCACCCAATATTTAGCTCCCAGTTAAAAGTAAGAACATGTAGTATTTCATTTTCTATTGCCATGTTAATTTGCTTAGGACATTGGCCTTTCGCTGAACCCATGTTGCTGCAAAGGACATGATTTTATTCTTTTTTATAGCTATGTAGCATTCTGTGGTGTACATGTACTACATTTTCTTTATCCAATCCACTACTGATGGGCAACTAGGTTGAGTCCATGTGCTTGCTATTGTAAATAGTGCTGCAATGAACATATGAACACATGTGTCTTTTTAGTATAACAAGTTATTTTCCATTGGATATATATTCAGTTACGGGACTGCTGGGTTTAATGGTAGTTCTGCTTTAAATTCTTTGAGAAATCTCCAAACTGCTTTCCACAGTGACTGAACTAATTTACATTTCCACCAACAATGTCTAAGCATTCTCTTTTCTCTCCAGTCTCACTGGCATCTGCTGTTTTTGGACTTTTTAGTAATAACCATGCTGAATGATGTGAGATGGTATCTCATTGTGGTTTTGAGTTTCATTCCCTGATGATTAGTGATGTTGAACATTTTTTGTAAGTTTGTTGGTCACTTGTGTATCTTCTTTTGAGAAGTGTCTGTTCATGTCTTTTGCCCGTTTTTTAATGGGGTTGTCTTTTGCTTGTTCAGTTGTTTAAATTCCTTTTAGATTCTGGGTATTAGACCTTTGTCATATGCATAGTTTGCAAATATTTTCTCCTATTCTGCAGATTATCTGTTTACTCTATTGATAGTTTGTATGGCTGTACAGAAACTCTGTAGTTTAATTAGTTCCTGCTTACCAATTTTTGTTTTAGTTGCAACTGCTTTTGGGGACATAGTCATAAATTCTTTGTCAAGGTAGAATTCCAGAATGGTGTTTCCTAGCTTTTATTCTAGAATAAAAGTTTGAAGTCTTGTATTTAAATCTTTAATCCATATTGAATTAATTTTTGTATATGGTGAAACATAGGGGTTTAGTTTCATCCTTCTGCATATGGCTAGCCAGCTATTCCAGCACCATTTATTGAATAGTGAGTCCTTTTCCCACTGCTTATTTTTATTGACTTCATCAAAGATCAGATGTCTGTAGTTCTGTGGGTCTCTTTCTGGATTTTCTATTCTGTTCCATTGATCTATGTGTCTGTTTTTGTGCCAGTACCATGCTATTTTGATTATTGTAGCCTTACAGAATAGTTAGAAGTTGAGTAATGTGATGCCTCTGGCCTTTTTTTTTTTTTTTTTTTTTGGTTCCATATAAATTTTAGAATAGTTTTCCTTTTTCTTCTAATTCTGTGAAAATGATGTTAGTTTGATAGGAATAGTGTTGAATCTACAGATTTTTTAAAATGATATTGATACTCCCAATCCATGAGCGTGGAATGTTTTTTGATTTCCTTATTCCATCTATGATTTCTTTCAGCAGTGTTTTGTAGTTCTCCTTGTAGCGATCTTTCACCTGCCTAGTTAGCTGTATTCCTAGATATTTTACTTTATTTTTTTGTGACAATTGTAAATGGGATTGCTTTCTTGATTTGGGTCTCTGCTTGAATTCTACTGGTGTATAGAAATGCTACTAATTTTGGTACATTGATTTAGTATCCTGAAACTTCATTGAAGTTGTTCATCAGTTTCAGGGGGTTTTTGGTGAAGTCTTTAGAATTTCGTAGTTAAAGAAAATTATTGTGAGTGAAGAGAGATAGTTTGACTTTTTTTCCTATTTGGATACCTTTTATTTCCTTTTTTCGTGCCTGATTGCTCTGGGTATGACTTCAGCATATATGTTTATAATTGTTATATTCTCCTTGTGGATTAACCCTGTTATTTTTATGAAATATTTTCCATTATCTCTAGTAATTTTTTTGTTTCTAAGTGTATTTATGTTGTCTCATATTTATATGGCCACTCCAGCCCTTTTGAGGTTCCTGTTTGTATGGTATACCTTTTTCTATCATTTTACTTTCAACCTACTTGTATATTTGAACTTAAAATGTGTCCTGCAGAGACTGCATAGTTTGGCTTTGTCATTTTCCCAGTCTGATAATCTCTGCCTTTTGATTGGATTGTATATATTTAATATTTTATTGTAATTTTCAGATTTAATCTGTCATTGCTTTTGTTTGTTTTGTCATTTTTTTCTGTATGTCTCATGTTTGTTTCATTCCTTTCCTCTTTACTGCCTTGTTTGGTGTTAAACAAACATTTTCTAGTGTGACATTTATTTAACTTATCTTAATGATCTTTAAATAATATATGCATTATTCCCTTAGTGATGTCTCTAGTGCTTACCATGTATGTCTTATCAAAATCTACTTCAGATTTATATAAAATTCATTCCAACAAAATAAAGAAATTTTACTCATATATATCGCTGTTCCCTTCCCTTCTTTTGGGTACTATTAATGTTGTGTATATTGAGCTAACTATGTTACAAACGAAAAAATCCATTGTTATAATTTTACAAAATCTTATGTTTTTTTAATGAAACTGAGAGAAGAAAGAAGAGGAAGTACATATTTATACAGTTTGCTATATTAACCTTATTATATACGATTTACAATTCTCTTCATTTCTTTCTGTGGATCTGAATTACCATCTGGTGTCATTTTCTTACTCTGATATAGTTTTGCTCCTACCGACCTTCTCTGCACTGTTTTTATCAAATATATTAAATTTCTATATATTATAAACTCAATGATATAATGATATACATATTTTTGTGCAATTTGTCCTTTAAATCAGTTTAGAGAAGAAAGGGGAATGAATATTCAATTATACTGTCTTTTTTATTGACTTACATCATTATCTTTATTATCACTCTTTCTTTTTTCATAGAGATTCAAATTATTCTCTGGTGTGGTTTGCTTTTAATCTCAAAAACTCTCCTTAGTATTTCTTGTAAGGGGGGTTAAAAAACAGCATTTGTTTATCTCAGAATGTTTTTATTTTGCCTTCATTTTTCAAAGATAATTTTGGTAGATTCTTGTTGACCTTTTTGCTTTTAGCACTTCAAATATGTCATACCACTGCCTCCAATATTTCTAATAAGAAGACAATTGTTAATCTTTTTGAGATTCCCTTAAAAGCGGTGAGTCATTTTTCTCTTGCTGTTTTCTCTTTCTACATTTTGACTATAGTGTGTCGAGTGTGAATTTCTTTGTATTTTTCTTACTTGGAGTTTATTGAGCTTCCTGACTGTGTAGAGAAATGCTTTTCATCATATTTAGGAATTTTTCAGACATTGTTTACTTGAATATTTTTTTCTGCTCCTTTCTCTTTCTCCTCTCCTTCTGGCACTTCTATTATGCATAAACTGGTGCACTGAATGGTGTTCCACTTTATTTTTTCAGGCACTATTTATTTTTCCTCATTCTTTTTTTTCCTCTTTTGGATTGCATAATCTCTATTGATCTTCTTCAAAGTCACTGTTTCTTTCTTCTACCAGCTCAGATTGTCTGTCGAGCCCCTCTAGTCACTATTTTATTTATATTTTTGTACTTTTCAAATTCAAAATTTTCATTTGGTACCTTTAAAAATAATTTCTCTTTCACTGGCATTTTTTATTTGATGAGATATTGTTATCATACATTTTCTTTAATTCTTTAGACATGATCTCATTCAGTTCACTGAACATATTTATAATGTGTGATGTCATTGTCTGCTAAGTCAATTATTCAGGCTCCTTCAAAAGCAGTTTCTATTCCCTGCCTTTCTTCTGTCTATGGATCTACTATGAGCTGAATATGTTATGAGATGAATTGTTTCTCCTCAAAATTCATAGATTGAAGTCCTAACCTCCAATATCTCAGAATGTGACTGTATTTGGAGACAGGGCCTTCAAAGAGGTAATTAGGTAAAATGAGGTCATATGAGTGGGCCCTAATTGAATACCACTGGTGTCCTTCCAAAAAGAGGAGATTAGATACACACACAAAAGGAAGATCACGTGAAGACCGCATGTGAAGACCATGTGGAGGGAGGTGGCCACCTACAAGTTAAGGAGTGACGGCTCAAGACGGCTGCTGACATCTTGATCTTAGACTTCTAGCATCCAGAATTTTGAGAAAATAAATTTCTGTTGTTTAAGCCACATAGTCTGTAGTGCTTTGTTATGGTATCCCTAGCAAATTAATACAGGGTCACATTTTCCTGTTTCTTTGCATGTCTTGTAATTGTTTCATTGAAAACTGGAACTTTTGCACAATATATTGTAGCAACACTGTTTACTGATTGCCCCTCCTCCACCCCAGGGGGTTGCTGTTGTTGTCTTGGCCATTTCTTTACATGTTGATGACTCAAACTCTATTTCCCACACAGTGTGCAGCTTCATGTTTATATCTTTGAGCCGGGCTATGCAGAGATTTCCCCGGGTCAGCATAAACCACTTATTGGTCATAGACTGTGCTTAAGCTCACTTAGCCAGTTATACTTTTACTCTTTACCATTGGATGTGTTTGTGGCTTGCAGGCTGCTATTGCAATTTAAATAATTATGTGTTTGCTTTCACATTTTGTGAGGGACTACTAGCTTGGATTTTTCCTCTCCCATCACTCCTGAGAAGGCACAGTCTTGGGTTTGTACATGGACTTTCAGGCTCAGGGATCGGCATGGTTTTTCTTAAGCCTGCTATCCTGGGAGTTGCTTCTGGGTCAGAGTAGCTTATGGTTCAGCCAGTCTTGTTGAAGTTTGTGCTTCAGCCTCTAGTGCCAGTGAGGCTTCCGCCCTTTGTGGATTGTTCTGTGTGTGGTTTAGGGGTGTTTTCAAATCTACCCATATCTTGCTCTGATTGCTTCTGACTATAGATAGGTATAGCCTTGCACTGCACACAGCCTTCCTGACCACCAGGAGTATGTGGCATCCCAGGAGGGCTCTTCTTGGTGGTCTTTTCATTGTACTCTGTCACACATCTGATTGCTCTGCCATTTTACATGTGGTAGCTTGCATCATGGAGCTATGAGTGCCTTCTAAATTGCTCTCCAACAAGATGCTCACTGCTTTTGACAATGTCCTCAAGCATGGAATTCTCCACGCTCTGTTCCAAATAAAGCCAGCCCCCTCAGGCCAAGCTGTGGAGTTCTTCATCCCTGAGATGTGCCCCTTTGACCTGCCTCTTCCTGAGCAGCACTTCTGTACCACTGCACAAGAGCTGGGGGTAGAACCCACTCTTGTCCCAGAGTGACATCCTGCTCTGCCAGCGGGTGCGGAGTGTGTGTGGTCTACACCTTCCTGGCTTGCCTTTCCTTGTATGGAACCTCGGCCTTAGAAGTCAGCTGCGATGAAGGTGGTCAGGGCCTCACTATTCTTTCCTTGCTATGCCCGGGGAAAAGCTTCTGTCCTACGAATAGAAGTTAGGTGGGGGAGAGAAATCCTGGGCCTCTTAGTCACCCCTGCCTAGAATGGAACTTCTGTAAAACGGGGCTGGAAGATGAGAAACTCTTTCGGCTCGTTCCTCTGATGGTGAAACTGTAGCGGGAGCTGGAGTGGTGGTGGTGGGAAGAGTCTCATTTTCTTGGTTGCATCTCCCTGGATTAGAGCTCCTCAATCAGTTTCCCTAAGCTTCGGGTGGGAGGTAAGGGTTGTGACTGAAATGCCACAGATTCCTGTCTTAATGAGATTTAGCTGATTTTTTCATTTTCTTGAATGAATATTACTCTATTTACTTTATGTCCTTAGGCCAATTCTCTTTAAAAAATTATGTGTTTAAAAAATGCTTTTGTCCAGATAAATGGATGTTTACTGGGGAGAGATTCTGAGGGACTCTTCACCCTCCTCTGGAGTCATCTTTCCCTGTGTATTATAAATAATTCATATAACACAAATAATGACTCCTACCTTTGTGTATACATTTTTTCATAATGAAAATTTTCTCTTCTATTCTATATATGTTTTATATACTAATAACTTTATCTCAGTATTTTATTTTATTTTTTTTGAGACGGGGTCTCACTTTGTGGTCCAGGCTAGAGTGCAGTGGCACGATCACAGTGCACACTGTAGCCTCGAACTTCTGGGCTCAAGTGATCCTCCCGCCTCAACCTCCGCTGTGGCTGGGACTATAGGGATGTGCCACCATGCCTGGTTAATTTTTTTCTTTTTTCTTTTTGTAGAGATGGGTTCTCACTATGTCTCACAGTCTGTTCTTGAACTCCTGGGCTCAAGCAATCCTCCTTCCTTGGCTTTCCAAAGTGCTGGGATTACAGGTGTGAGCCACTGCACCCAGCCTATCTCAGTATTTTAAATAATAGAGCCACCAATAATTAGCACACTGCAGGACAGACCAAAGAGCTAATCCTCACTCAAATTGATCTGCATTTGAACAGCACCCTATTGTTTCACAATGCTATTGAAATGATAATAGCACTTTGTCCTCACTGGGAAGTGACTGGAATGTGTTTAGCAATACGGAATACAGTGAGGATCACAGCCGAAGGCACACAGGTGGTTCTGGCAGAGCTGGGACTAGAATCAGGGCTCCAGACTTCCAACTCTTCCAACCTAAAAAGAGTGAATTAGCCAAAAGCACTCTTTTAAAAAATCTGCTTATTTTATGTCTGGAGTAGGAGCTTATCTACCCATAAAGATGTGGATCACTATTAATCTGGAAATTTTCTGTTTCCATATTTTAATTCAGTAACAATGTAATGAAACTTGTGCTTTTGATAAGATTTCCTAAGAAATGAGACATCATTTGGATATATAAATATTCTCACTGGCAAAGGGAGTGCTAAATTACAATTCATCATTTAACTGAAGGATTCTTTTCAATACAATCACTATTTTGAAAATGAATATTTATTTTTACTGAAAATTAGTGAAGATTAATTATAATGCTATTTATTAAGAGACTTTAAAAACCATCCCTTGTTTGAAAAACACTTATAAAGCTCCTAGTTGTTCAGGCATTTATGTTAGCAACTGTTAAAAAAAGCAGTGAGCTGCTACTAAACATATCAGAGTGCCCAATTAAATTTCTACAGGTCATCAGATGGCGTCACTGACTGGTAGAAAGGCTGAAGTTAAATCCTTCATCCTAAAGGAAATAATCAGACAACATGGGTTCTGTATCTAATCCGCAGCATGACACAAAGCCAATAGGAAAAAGTGAATTGCACATCACTCTTGGCTTTTCATAACCATTGTCCACAGTTTAATCTTGATGTGAATCACCGAGACATAGCTGGTAATCATAAAATCTGCAATGTCAGCGAAGCAATGATAGACAGGTAAGAATGAGATCGGTGCTCAAGCAGCTAGGGAGGTCTAAACGTTTTGCTTGACAAGAGAAGAGATCAAAATATGGCAGAGTAACTGCCCACCATTTCCACTGTTTCTTTTTCTTCTGAATTAAAAGTACTCAGTCATGAAAACAAACCAATTGGAATGTCTGCCCTTCCTTCTTTCCTTTCTTCCCTTCTCCTTCTTTCCCTTCCTTTCTTCCTTTCTTCCTTCCTTCCTTCCTTCCTTCCTTCCTTCCTTCCTTCCTTCCTTCCTTCCTTTCCTTTCCTTCCTTCCTTCCTTCCCTCCCTCCCTCCTTCCCTGCCTCCCTCCCTCCTGTCATCCTCCTCCCTTTCTCTTTCTCTCTCTCTCTTTCCCTCCCTCCTTCTCTTCTCTCTTTCTTTTATTAATTCAACAAATATTTACTGAATGCCTACAGTAGGCTAGGCACTTTGTTACTAGGCTAGATACTGGGCTAGGCTAGATACAGGGATATAGCAGAGAACAAGGTAGACACAGATCCTGTTCTCAGTACTCACATTCTCATGGTGGTGGCTGGAGGAGGTAGGCACAGACAGCAAATGTGTAAACAAATGCAAGATGAGTTCTGGTTATGGTAGCTGTTACGCAAGATGGACACTGGTTAATGTGACAGAACTTGTCTAGAGTCGGGGTGCGAGTGGGGGTGTGTGAGGTGGGTTAGAGATTGGGCCATGCCAGTTAGGGCCATTAGGAAAGACCTGTTTTAAGACCCGAGAGTGAGAAGGAACTGACTGTGAGAAGAACATTCCAGGCAGAGGAAACAGCAAGAGCAGAATCCCTGAGACAGGAAAGGGTGTGCAGGAACTCAAGGATAGATTGAGGTGCAGGAGGTAATGCTGTGGAAGTCAGGATGGGCAAGAGGATGAAGGGACAATGCATCTTTGCTTGGCCAGACTTTATTTAGGCTTCTGAACCTTCTCCTAGGCCCATCTGTGCATTTCCTTGTAAAATCTACTTTTAGCAAAGAACCCTGCTAAGTCACTTTGGCAAGAACCCCTCACCCCCCATCCTCAATATCTGATTACTCTCGATTCTGATCAGGTTCCTCATCCTCCACCATCCCCCAGGTGATGTCTGGTTATCCTGGCCTGCCTTCAGCAAGAATCCTGTTAGGTCAGTTGAGCCAGAATCCCCCTTACTCCTGATGTTTCTTCCTAGCAATTCCCATCCACTGACCCCCACCCTGCCCCTTGACTGTTAATTCCCACTTGCTCACACCATACTCAGGTTTGAGCCCAATCTCTCTCTCCCACTGCAAGACCCTGTTGCTGTGGTCCCTGTACCTATCGTGATAGTCCTGAATAAAATTTTCCTTATCATGCTTTAACAAGTACCATTGAATAATTATTGTCTTTAACAGTAGCAATATAATGATGGCCGACATTTACTGAGAGTTTGCTGTGTGTCAGCTCCTCTAAGAAACTAACATGTATTATCTCATTTAATACCCATGACAAACTCAGAAAGTAGGTATTACTATTATCTTCTTTTTAAAGGTGAGGAAACGAAATCCTAAGTCAGGCAAAACTGGGAGTTGAACCAAGGTTGTCTGACTCCAGCATCTGTGAGTTTAAATACTACATTTTAGTAATGGGGGAATGCAATCATGTGGCAGTGAGCAGGCTAGACAAGGGCTCTATCATTATCCAAAAATATGTATGGCACACTGTATGCCTGTGATGGTGTAGCGGCAGCTCCACAGAGGAAGTTTCACAGACACAATCTCTGCTTTCAGTGTATTTATAACCAGAAAAAAGACAAATGTTATAGTAGGAGGGGTTACAGGAGGGGAAAAATATTAAACCAAAAAGCAAATGCATGGTTACAGTTCAGTAATCACATGCAGGCGAAAACTTAAATGATAGTTCACTTTAGTCCGTAGCTATGTAATTGTATCCATTTCAGACAGAAATCTTATTCTATAATTCCCAGGAAAGGCCTTTTCCCCCACGATTATTGTGTTTTCTCTTTCTTATTTTGAGGGGGTGATGCGGGAGAAGTGAACGAAGCTATTGTTCCAGAACAGGTTAGTCATGAGGTCTAACCTCAAGCTGGCAAGTTCCTGTGGAACTGTAGTGAAAATATTTTTATGGTTTTTGCACAGTTAGGACTTTCTGAACTAATTGTACTAAATTCTAGGACCTGAGCTAAAGGGCAAGCCTGCAAATTAAACGATGATTGATTCGATGGTAAGAGACCATCCGGAGAGATTTACCTCCCTGGAGGTAAGTATTTGAATCTTCATTTCAAGGGGAGAATGAGACCTGAGACCATGGAGACATCCTAGCGTTGTAAAGCTGGAGAGGCTAGATTTTGTCTACTCCTTGCAGAGATTTGTTTGCATTCCGAAGGCTAAGAATAGGAACTCAGGATCCTTACCAAAGGGCAAAAGTTCTCCCCTCTCTTTCAGGAGGGAAGGGGAGATGGCTGTCCCTCTCCTATATAACTAGCCAGGTTCATAGTTGGGGGATTTCTTGCCTGCAGTGGACCCTATTTGCCTCTCACTGCATTGCCCCAAGGGTAAGAACTGGGGTTAAAGGGATCCGGAGTGGAAATTATTGTATAAGTAGTGATAATTAATCTGCTCTGCTCCAGAAACCTTGTGTTTGTCTTCAGGGTAGTATTAGTAAATATAGAATTGGAAACTGACTATCCTTCCAGCTCTTTCTCCTTCATGGGCATCAATGGACAAGATGGGAGGAGGGAAGCACCAGCCCATGTAGGTGGCTGGTGAGAAGGAGGGGTGGAGTTAGGGGAGTTTTAATGACCAGGGAGCTTGGAGTCTGGGCCAGTTCACTTCCTGCATTCCAGGTGCAGGAAAGGAGAAAGGGGGATCAGTTTGACTGCTAAGTTAAGTGTAGGCTGAGGAAACTGTTTCCAGAAGGTAGAAGTGGGACAATATACACTCGCAGGGCCATAGGAGACCCTCCATAATTACATGCCTAAGGATGCACAGAGGAGAGGGAGGGAGGAAGAAAGGAAGGGCCTAATAAAGTCTACTCATGGGAATGTACTTGGACTGTGGGACAGAAACAATGTTCAGGAACATAAAGAGTGACCATTTTAAGTAATGCTTACCTAATATTACCAAATGACCCTACGTTTCCAGCTGGGCAGAACAATTAGAAATGCTGATCTACTATTCAGTCAAGAGGGAAGTCACTGGAGCTGCTGCAGGAACAGAGCATAACCCATGAGTTGTGGAAACTGCGATGGAACTGTCAGCAATTGCCCTGAGAATGCAAAAAGTGGAGGGCCCTCCTCTCCCTTCCTCAGGGCCTTAATCTACACTCAACTTCTCAGAGACTTTGGGCAAAACTGAATACTGTTTATAAGGCGGATTTCTGGTAACAATGTGTGGATTGGTTTTATCCCTGGAGGGGTTAAAATGCACTATTCTGGCATATTGACCATTTAAGTTAAGGCCACGTGAACATCAGCAGGTGTGGAAAGATCACTCTGAGCTTCTTGGTGTTGCTTAAAAGCAGACGGTGAAATTCCCATGTTAAGGATGCACTCCTAGAGGAAGCAACATTCTTATCATCGAGGATGGAGAGTCAATCCCAAGAGAATAGTGAACAGATATTGCTAAACTAACTCCTCTCCATTAAGGCTCCCCACATAATTTAGTTGTTTTCTTCACAACTGACTGCTCTTTGTCCAATTCAACATATGAGTATCTGACACTGCTTTTTGGGGTCTTCATTTCCTCTTGAGAGCTCCTGTGCCAAGAAAAACTTGTAATATGCTTTCTCCTATGAACCTATGCTATGTTAATTTCACTCTCGAACTCAGCCAGGACTTTAGGAGGATGGAGGTGGAATTTCTCCACCCCTACACCTCCAAAATGAATACTACCAGAATTTAATATTATTGGGAAAAAATGTTCGAATAATCCTCATGCCTCTAAAAGTCATTATATCTCTCGCCAACTGTAAATAGCTTAGAATATTGAATTTTGGAGTAGTTGAAGAAAGAAAGATCTCGGCAGTTTGGGCTCAGAACCTAGAAACATAATGATAGGTCAGGGCCTCTGGCTCATAAAATACGGAACAGCTTTGGCCTCAAGCAGAGCTTGGTCTCCACAGACACTATCAGCTCAATTTTAAACAATGACCTTGTTTTCAGAAATCCTTCACCATAAAAGATTTTGCTATTTCATTAGTCACCATTAAAAGTGTTAAAAATGATTCATTCAATACTTTGTATTTTCTATTAAGGAGGAATAAAAGTATTGACTCATTCAATATTTTTTATTTTCCTAGTAAGGAGGAAGGTTTACATGCTTGGCATTTTCTCTCCAGGGTTCAGAGTTCATGAGAATCACATTATCTTGATATGGGTTATTTTCTAGCCTGAAACAGAGAAAGGCCGTGCACACATCCCAGGATTTTAGCCATTGTTACCAGCAGTAGAAACTCTGACGGTCCTTCCTAGAGACCATCCACCACTAGCTAGAGTTAACGGGCAAGACTAGGTACCCCAGAATCAGGGCCTTGAGCATGGCAAGCAAGCATGGGGTCCAGGTTGGTGGGCAAATGTCATAGCCTCAGTATGACCATGGCCAGCAAAGGCCAGTGATGGAGTTGAATGAAGCTTGGATATCAGTATATAGGAGCAAGGCAAAGGGTCACTTCTTGTAGATTTAGTGCACAGAAACATTTAAAAAGCACAGTACCAGGCATTATGCCAGGCACTGGGAGGCACACAGACGAGTGAAGAGGGGTGCTTATGGGTGATGGATCTGTAAATGGACAGTTACAATACACAGCAGTGCATATGTTTGAAATGTACACAGGTCATCATGAGAGCACAGTGAATGGGCTTCCAGCCCAGCCCAGCAGTAGGAAGTGGGGGCTACAGGAGGAGGCCAGAGAAGGCTTCCTGGAGAATGGATGCCTGAGCTGAGTCATAACAGATGCAGAGCAATTCACCAGACAAAGGAGAGAAGCATTCCCGTCATTAGGGACAACAGGCTGGCCTCACATTGTGTTGCTGTGGATTGCAGACTCAAGCAACATTGGCAAAAAGCCCCAGACTCAGTGTCTATCTGTGTAGACATAGGCCTGGAATAGTGTGGAGACTCCAGAGGCAGGTCTGCATGAGACATGGTCAGGGCCAGGGAAGTGTGGTAACCCCAGGAAGGCTGAGTTGTGCACTTAAAAAACAAACAAACAAAAACAACCAACCAAACAAACAAACCAAAACGAAAACAAATCCAGGCGGGTGTGTATTAGGACATAGGGCACAACCTCTAATCACAGGGAAAAGTAACGGATGTTGAAGAAACTAGATTGAAGTTGACAAAGCAGTGAAACTAGATACACCTGGACCTGTTTCTTGGCCAGCGATTTACTGTTTTCATGTCTTGGTCTCAGGCCAAAAATTTGTCCTAAAATTAGAGCATGGTGCTCGGCTCACAGGTGGATGCTACAAACATTTCCAGGGCCAGAGTGACTGGAGCCACAGGAACAGGGAATCACAGAGACCAAGGGTTGAGGCATCAGCAAACAAAAAACTAAGGGCACAAGCCGCAGTGGGTGAGACTTGATGAGCGAGGCAGTTTTCTGACCTAGTTCAGGCTTCCTCTTTACTTTCCTGTGTGGCAGGAATCAATCCCAGCACAGCTGGACTCAGGCTCATAGACAGAAGCTTGCAATTTGAAGCACCTGGCCAAAGCAGCGTGCACCGAGCAGGGACACAGCTGTAGCTTTTTGTAAGTGAGTCCTCTCATGGGTAGGGGTAGGGGGATCACATTAAAAAATAAATAAAAGCTACTGCAGAGATGGATATAGCAGACCTCTCTACCATTATTAAACACTTTGTCTCAGAGCTGATTTTGTATTGCCCTTAAGCGCAGAGATAGCAATAGTCAACTCAGCAGCGCACCAACTCATTCGCTCAAAATTACAAAGGGACAACTTCTAAGATCACATCTCTCAGTAAAATACAAAGCTTGTTTGCCATCTAGCCCAGAATTAACCTGTTCAATACTGTGCACAAACGCACAGTTTAAAATACTTGCACAGCACATTTTTAAACATCTCTATACCTATTTGCTTTACATAGTTGTATAAACGGAGTATGCATACATCTGTGTATGTGTCACATATACACACATACAGGGTAAACAGATAAATATTTATATGCAGGTAGATATATTAGCCATGCATTTATAGTTCTAAAGAAATGAGAATGCTTTTCTTCTTGGAAGATCCCTTTAGAAATTTATAGATGCTTAACATCATAAAATGGCTTTTCCCCTGTACCTGCCACAAGTCTGTTGTGCAACCTCACAGCAGCAATCTCATTACTCTAACAGTGGTTACATGTGGTGCTGCAAGATATTTTATTTTTAAATCACAGAAACCCAAAAATACAGATATCAAAGACACTTTTCAAAGGCAACTTCTAAAAAGGATAAAACCTCTTCAGACAGCTGTCCCAGATTAATGAAACCTTTCTCCCTCAAGGGAAATGAGAACATCCTACAGGAAATAGCTAAAGGTGGCATGACAGTATCTCCAGAAGATGAATTTCCTTCACTTCATTTATAGCAGTAGCTCTTCAGTTCTACCTTAAGATCAGATTTGCATAATCATATTTTGTATGCCTAATCATTTGGCTTATGACACTGTAATATCAGTTGAAAATTTCCAAGAATAATTATATCATTTCAGAAGAGGAACTGGAAGCAGCCACCAGAGTTGAACCTGTAAGCAAGGTGGCAGTTCTGAACATCGGCAGGAGCTACTATGCATGATTTGAGATTATTCAAAAGCCAGCACCCACCTTCATGCCCTTCTCAAAGTAGGGTGTGGTACTCGCTGACTGAGAAAATAGATTAGCAGTCAATAATACACTTTCAAAATAATAAGTATTTTTCCAAAAGGGGAAAAACACGATTGATCTCTTTTTTTCTACCCTATCAGGGTATTGGCTACTTGCATTTTTTGTAATCATTAGTCATTTTACTGCAAAAGTGAAGAGGTACAAAAATACAGTGTGGAAAAGAGAGAAGAGAAAAGAAAGAGGAAAAGGAAGTAAAAGGAAGATTTCAAATTCAGAAGAATACATTTGGAAGCATTTATTTAGTTGATCCAGTGATGAAACAAAAAAAGTCAATTGATTTCACAAAGCAAAACTGGGGCCACTTCACAAGCGTATTCCCTAGCAATTGGCTTGATAATGATTTTTCAGAATAAAATATATTGTCCGAAAAATATAACTAAATATAATTGTAAGAATCACACATTTGCTACAAAATAGAAAAACATGCCAAAATACTATTGTATTGCTAATTTGTCATCCAATGTAATGGTGAATTAAGACCTCAGAAAATAAGGCCTGAAACACACATTAAATATTAAAAATATGTATCCCAGGTATGAAGCTTTCATATGTCATTTTTTGGCTTATTCAATTAAATTATCCAGTCACTCTGAAAAGAAACACATGTAAAACATTCATTTTACATGGGTCAAGACTATGCAATAGGTTCATATGTCAAAAGAAATCACTGACTACAACAGTCCACAGTAAGACTGAGCTTTTCCAAAAAGCATTTTGAGTTTGACATAAATCTTGTTTTTTATGGGACATTTCTTCCTTTATTAGCTACACAATATTTCCCCTCAATAACAGCACGAAGTTCAGCACCAGCATTCTATGTCACTAGAGACAATCATGGTTGGCCCTTCATATCCATGGGTCAACATCCATGGATACAATCAACTACTAATTAAAAATATTCAGGAAAAAAATTGCATCTGTACTGATCATATGTGGACTTTTTTTCTTGTCATTATTCTCTAAACAATACAGTATAACAATTACTTACATAAGATTTACACTGTACTATGTACTATAAGTAATCTAGAGACTATTTAAAGTATACAGGGGGATGTGAGTAGGCTATATGCAAATACTACATCATTTTATATAAGGGACTTGAGCATCTGTGGATTTTGGGATCCAAGGGCATGCTTGGTACCAATCCCCCTCTGATACCAAGGAATGGCTGTATGTATCTCCTGCAACTGCTGATTTCACAGGTGAAAATGTAATTATACTACTTGTCATTTATGTGCCACTTTCTGTTTTCTAAATGCTTTACAATTTCCTATGGGATTTAAATGAGCAGAAAAGAAAGCCCCCAGGACACAGGAAGGCACGAACCATGGAAACATCTCCAACTTCTAAGTTCCTACAAAGGTACAGGGGTCCTTAAAAAGCAATACTGGCCTGGAGAAGCAGGACCAAGGAGCATGCTATCAGCGAAGATCCAAGTTAATACCCCAAACTTCCAAGGCTGGACCACACTCACCAATGGAGACAAAAATACATGCCCAAGATGAGAGTCAATGGCAGAAGCCAACACAAGATCTCCTGACTTCCCATACGACATTTTGCATCACAGAAGATTATGCTACTCTGAAGACCTTGATTGAACAACTAACTGCTGGTAAACACTGGTATTTTTTTTTTAACTTACAGTTTTCCTGAAATGTCTGGAAATTTTCCTTCTAAAGGTTGTGTTCAGTATTTGAGAAAAAGTTAAGGCTAAATTCATAACAATAATAGAAGCTATAGAGTGAACAGAAGGTTTTTTTGTTTTGCTTCGTTTGATAAGGAAGGGAGGGGCAAGGGGCATTTGTAGTCAAAGGCCATCTATAAGTACAATTGTGTTGTTTATACCTAATTATTAAAATCATAATAGAGGGGCTACCGAAATGTGACAGCTTATTGAATGAAGTGCTTATTGAATGAAGAACAAGAAAATAAAAGAATCCTTCTGGTTAGTTCCACAGGAAAAAAACCTAATGTAATGATATTTGGCAATGATGACAGGTAGCATCTTTAAAGATTCTGTATGTTTAAAAGAAACCCCGCCGGGCACAGTGGCTCACGCCTGTAATCCCAGCACTTTGGGAGGCCGAGGCGGGCGGATCACGAGGTCAGGAGATCGAGATCATCCCGGTTAACAGGGTGAAACCCCATCTCTACTAAAAATACAAAAAAAAAAAAAAAAGCCGGGCGTGGGAGCCTGTGGTCCCAGCTACTCGGGAGGCTGAGGCAGGAGAATGGCATGAACCCGGGAAGGCGGAGCTTGCAGTGAGCCGAGATCGCGCCACTGAACTCCAGCCTGGGCGACACTGCGAGACTCCATCTCAAAAAAAAAAAAAAAAAAAAAAAAAAAAAAAAAAAAAAAAGAAACCCATAAGGAGCTTCCAATTTCCAATCTAAATTCAAGTATTACACATATATATAATAGTTTGGGCAAGTGTATAGCTGTCCGGACTACACTATGGTAATGCAGCATCTCAGCATTGTCTTTCAATTAAAAATTGTATCGGGCCACATCAGGCAGCTCCTCTATCTTTCCTTCATCATGAAGGAGAGGGTGGGAAATCACGGTGCGTCACAGAATGAAACTTGTCAGAAGCACCGGTTCGTCATCCTCACAGGCCAGTCTGCTTTCTTTTAGATACCAGCTTTTCTAAGACTATAAGGAACACTGCGACTTTCCCTGAGGCTTTGGGTTACTGGAAGATAAGGAAGGATAAATGTGAAGTTGCCGACTGTTTTAAATTCCATCTGACCATTCTGCTTTCCTGAGCAACGCACCCAATGCCAATTTAGTACTGCTTTCTTAAAAGCATTAGGACAATGGGATTCTGTGTACAGCTGTGCCATGAACGGACTCTGATTCCTTAGGCAAAGAATCTCTTCTTGCTAAAATAGTTAATTTGAGGGAATAATAGAAATACATAAAATAATGTTTCAAAGTGTTTTGATCACCTGGTAAATAACTAGATTTCACATGAATGCCACATAATCAGTACTATCCTTAACTATTGATGACATATCTAAATGGGACATTCTGGGCATTGTCTGGAGCACGCTGAACAGAAGCATTATATTTTCTTAGAAAAGCTAATTGTGCACTCATTTGACCAGCTTTTCACCATGTCCAAACCTTCTAGAACATTGTGATTTAAATGATCATAGTCTGCTCAATTTCATTGCAAGAACATCATTACATGTTTTATCATAAGAACACCAAATATTCTCCTTCCCTGTTGGTTTTTCAAGCTGTTCTTGTTCTAGAGTAAAAGTTTCATGTACTCTAACAAAACTTTCTCAGTTATACAGACAGGTAACGATCTCCTATTTCCCAAATTTTCAGAATAAGTAAATTCCAGAGGCACTGATGATACCAATATACTCATATTACCTCAAGTGAAGAAAGAAAGGAACACACGAACACAGATAGTACCTGGAATAGTGATTATTTAATAGTAAGTGATGGATTAGTAAGTGAATGTGTAAGTAACATCAGCAAAATTGAGTGAAGATCCCAGTGACATCTGGATATGATTAGAATCTCTTACCATTTCAACACTTATAAGTTCAGGACATTCATCTATTTTATATTTATTTATTGAGTTACTTGTCATTTATGTGCCACTTTCTGTTTTCTAAATGCTTTACAATATTAGAAACTAGGAAGAAAATGGTGAGGAAGACAGATTCAGTCCTTGTCCTTGTGAAGTTTACATGCCAACAGAGGGGGCAGGCCCACACCCTCCCGTCGCACACACATACACACAGAACATGAACATGGACCACGAGAGAGCGGCACATTGCGACTAATGTCAGGGTCATCACAGAAAAAAGAGCCGAGGGAGCCATTATAGGTAAGGGAAGGCTGGTCTGAGAAGGTGACATTTTGGCAAAGATCTTTTAAAGGAGGACGGAGGCAGGAAGATGACCAGAGAATGCCTGGGTAGGAGTGGCAAGAAGTTGGCCTGTTGCAAAGACTGTAAGAAAATCATTCACTCTGATTGGTGAGGATGTGGCCAGCAGGGGGAATTGCAGGAAAATATGACAAGGATTTACCAAAGAAGGGACTATCTGCATATAGTTGTATTAAAAAAACCAGAGTCTTAAACACATGTAATATTGATAAACAATGTCTTTTATGATCACAAACAGCATTACTGTGTCTTTTTTTCAGAAATATATTATGCAACTATTTATATCCCAAGATAACTGCAGACATTCAGACTTTCACAGAAAGAAACAAAGACCATTATTGTCTCCAGTTTATGAGCTTCAGGAAAAAACGTGTGTATGTGTGTGTGTGTATGTGTGTGCACGCGCACACATGTAAAAGAGAGAGCAAGAACAGTTACTTACTAAACATTAGAAGAAAGTCAAACCATGTGTGGGTTCATGTTGTTCAGGCCATCGCAGTCATTTTATTCCAATGACAAAAAGAATAAGAAATAGTGATATTTAAAAGTAAAACATATGAAGAACTGCAATACTTTAAAGCACAGGTTAGAAAGCTTTTTCTCAAAGGCCCAGATAGTAATATTTCAGGCTCTAAGGGCCATATTTCCTCTGTTGCCAGTACCCTACTCAGCTTTTCTAGAGCAAAAGCAGTCACAGACAATACATAAGAGAACAGGTGTGGCTGTGTCTCAATAAAGCTTTATTTACAGTAACAGGAGATGGGCCAGATTTGATCCACAAGCTGAGGTCTGCTGACTCCTGCTTTAGAGGACTAGAGGACAATGCTAAATAATATCTACAAGAATTACTGAAAATATCAAGCCAATTTCTCAAACGTGGGCAAGAGAAAGAGCCAGGAAAGGGTGACAAGAAACTCTGCTGAATTGGATTAGCTAGAGGTTCTCATATTTTACTAGCCATAGGCACAAATTTAAGTGATAGTGTAAATAAATCTATAACTGTTTCTATTGACCGTGCAAATGTTAAAAGAACATTGTCAAAGATCTTATTTTAAAAATGTTGTATGAATGCTCCTGGCATGAGGTACGTAGCTGGCACAGATGATTCTGAAGTTCCCATCCAACTCTAAAATTCTAAGATTCCAAAATTTAAATTATAATACAATTACTAATATCTGGCAGAATTTCAAAAGCAGTTGAAATGGTGTTTTGTGACTTTTTTTTTTCCTAGCTTAACATTTTTGCAAATTCTAGAATGCTAATTCTTGAAGCTTGGCAGCTAAAACAATAATTGACTATTTGCTAGTCACTTTGCAATTGGTTTCTTTTAATTGAGGATAAATTGGTACAGCATGTAAAATCTGAAAACTAAAAATGGATGCTTTAGACAATTCATTCTTTTCACTGAAATGACTCAACCATACTAAGCCATATATCTACTTTTATATATCATTTGGTGAAGACCCTAAGTACTCACATTGTATAATCACTAAGTACGTATTCATTGACCATCTGTTACAGGGTAAATTCACGACTGGCCTATATTAGGGCATAAAACGCTTATTAATTGAAGGAATGAACATAAACTCTAAGCTATGGTGCCTACGGGTTCAAATTATAGCTCTGCCACTTACTAGCTGTGTGACCCTAGGGGAAATTACTTAACCTTTCTGTATCTTTCTTGGTCATTGGTAAAATGGGGAGAAAATAATACCTATATCATAAGGTATTGTGAGAATAAAAGTTGACAGCCCTGTTTCCACCTGCACTTTCATTCTGCCAGGTACAATAGTTATCTGACATATAAGCATCATATAATCCTACGGAAGAAATGGTCTTCCAAGACAGCCTGGTGTCCTGCTGATTTCTGGCAAAAGGGTACCCACTTAAAATTCTACTCTGAAGTATCATATTCAAAATGAAAAGAGGAAAACAACAGAAAATGAAAATCTGTTAAAGGAATCAAGTAATTTCATTTGCTGCATGCCATACATGTTGCTGGGCATTATGAAAACTTCAAAAGCATAATTTCTGTTATCCAGGAGCTTTAATAAAATAAAACATACTAACAGGTAAAGGTAACTAAATGGACTTGTTACACATTTATTGAGCATTTGCAAGGTACCAGCATTGGTAATGCAAGGATACTTCACATACAATCTAGAGAGGCAAGTCACCTCAGCTCTGTGAGACTTTCTTCATCTTTGAAATGAGGGTAGAACTGTTTCAGCAAGATTTTGTGAGAATCAGTGCACAATGGGCTGCAACATGACAGGCTTGCAACACCCTAAGTGCTTTGAGTAGAGGCTGCATGAGTGTGGAGGACAGACTCAGCCTCTCCCAGGAAGATGACAATAGAGAAGTGCCTTGAAGGAGGTTTGGGAGGCAGAGAAATTCGGTGAGAACATGCCATGAAGAGATGACAGTGTATGCTAAGTGAAGGGCTTCCAACAGGGCTTATGAGTGCTAAAGATTCACTGCCCCAACACCAGAGGTACAAAGGTTGCCCCAGATTCAAATCCATCTAATCCATTCACCATTTGCCTATCAGAACTATTTAGTAAAATAAAATCTGATCATGTGCCTGTTTCTCCAGTCCCTGCTTAAAAGCTTTGAATAAACTTTTGTCCATTGGGTGGAATTAATGGAATATTTTACAATCTGATCCAGCTTTATCTCCTGGAGTCTGGTCACCACCATCTCTTTTATACATGGCCACAGGAGGTATTATGCCAGAGTGGCGAAGGGCTCTGGTTTTGGAGTTAGATAGACTTTTCTACTTACTTGCTTGGGTGAGTTATTCAGACTCTCTAGAGATCAATTTGCTCATCTGCAAAGTGTAAAATGGGTTATAGAAATTAAATGAAATAGCACACTTAGCATAGTGTCTGCTATGGAAGGACTCAACAAACACTATTAAAAACATGTCAGAAACAATATTTTGGGCTTGCAAAATACAAGGATGGCTTGCAAAATGGAATTTTGGAGTGAAGTTAGTGGGTGAGGCACTAACAGTGAGGTCCTGCATGAGGAAGGTGCCTGGCCGAGAGGATGTTAGGAAGGCAGGGATTGAAAAGGACTGGGGGAAGAACAACCAAGACCTAGTGAGAGGCTGGACAGGTAGAGGAGAAAGAATAAATCAAGGATGACTCAAAGCTTTTGACATTGAGATAATAGTGGTCCTAAAAAAGAAGGAGAAGTCAGGTAGGTGAGATGGGATGACTGAATTTATAATTTCACAATGTATAATTAGACAAATTTATAAAACAGATGCCATATTAAAAATATAGAAATTTCTAAACTTAAAATTATGACATCACCATGTTAACGAAATTTCCTAGTCTGAATCCTGTAACTTTATTAATACTTTTAGTCTTCATGCCAAGAAACATCCCTTCCTGTCTCTCTTTGCATCCTCCCCAGCTAATTCCTTCTTCTCCTGCCCCCTAAATGAAAGCCTTCCCTTCCCTTATGGATTTCAAGCCACAATCCTTCTCTTTTTCTATTAACTGCCTCCCTGGGGTGAGAGGTTGGGGGGACTGGGTTAATCTTACTCTTAATATTCTATTGGACTGTAGGTCTCCAGTTTACCTGCACCTTCCCCTCTATTCAAACTAGGCAGAATTTTCCATACCTACAAATAAATTTGAGTGAAAAACAATGATAATAAAAATGTCAAGAACAAAGCAGTAATTTCAAAGTCAAGGCCGAGATAATTCATTCAAGCTTTTAATACCAATGCATATGTTATTTACCAGTAATTTTTCTTAAATAAAAATGGATCAAAATGTGAGAAACCCTCCTTGTGTCCCTCATGAAGTATTTTCTCATGTGTAACATTTAGAGCTTGTTGATTCCCAAAGGAGATTAAAATGCCCAGTTAAACCCCACAATAAATATTAGCTTGAAACATTTGAATTTCTTATTACTGAAGACCCAGGAAGCCTTTTATGAGGAAAGCTGCCTTGCCAGGAAATGATTTTTTTTTCCCAGGGGACATAATTAAAGAGGGCAATACCGCTGACAGCATGTGCACCAACACGCTGTATTTGTCAACACACACAATGCCTTCCTAGAGAGGCAAAGCATCTCAGCTGTTCTGCAGAGGATCTTCCAAGAATGTATTCAGGCTCAACACCAAAAACCACCACCAAGAAAATGCGAAAAGCCCCACAAAATCTTACGTAGGAATTTGAAGAGTGAGGCCAGAAATTAAAACACAGTAGAAACTATCAGCAGAGTATACAGTGTTTGATCTCTAAACCCTCTCTGACTATAACCATATGACAAATTGGGCATTCAAATATTATGGTTAATATGGTACTTCATTCAAGAAATTTATTCAAATTTATCAAAGGTAAGGGGTGAAGGAGATTTCATAGATGTCTCCCAGGTTTCTAACTTATGCAATTGGGTGGGTGGGTAGATGTGTCATAGACTGAGACAGCAAACAGCAGAAGAGGCAGGAGCAGATGAAAGGGGGTGCTTTTGTGTTGTTTTGGAAATAAAGGGTTTGATGTGACCATGAAGGACCAGTAGATGCCCTCCTATTCAATACACAGGCCCTAAACATGGTCAATAAGTCAGTTCTGAGTTATGAATGGGAATTAATTTAAGGCAGTAATTCAGACTGTGTAATTCTTGCTTTGCCTTTGCTATTTAAACATTTAGTAACTGCTTAAATCTTCTAACTTTTGGCTTGAATTATTTTCTTCTAAGTCTAGCTTGATAGTGTTACTCATTTTATGTAACTATATTTTTGCACCCATTAACTATCCCTCATTCTCCAGTCCCCACTACACTTCCCAGCTACTGGTAACCATTGTTCTACTCTCTATCTCCATTAGTTCAGTTGTCTTAATCTTTAGCTCCCACAAATAAGTGAGAATACGTGAAGTTTGTCTTTCTGTGCTTGGCTTATTTCACTTAACATAATGACCTCCAGTTCTATCCATGTTGTTGTAAATGATGAAATCTGATTCTTTTTTTGTGTGTGTGTGGCTGAATAGTATTCCATTATGTGTATACACCCTATTTTCTTTACCCATTTGTCTGCTGATGGACAATTAGGTAGATTCCAAATCTTGGTTATTGTGAGTAGTGCCACAAAAAACATGAGAGTGCAGATAACTCTTCAATGTACTGATTTTCTTTTGGATATATACCTAGCAGTGAGATTGTTGGATTGTATGAGAGCTCTAGTTTTAGTTTTTTGAAGAACCTCCAAACTGTTCTCTGTAGTGGTTGTATGAATGTATATTCCCTCCAGCAGTGGTTTCCCTTTTCCCCACACCCTCACCAGCATTTGTTATTATCTCTCTTTTGGATAAAAGCAGTTTTAACTAGGGTAAGATTATATCTCATTATAGCTTTGACTTGCATTTCTCTAATGATCAATGATGGTGAGCACCTTTTCATATACCTGTGTGGCATTTGTATGTTTTAAGAAATGTGTATTCAGATATTTTGCATATTTTAAAAAATTATTAGATCTTTTCCTATAGATTTGCTTGAGCTCCTTATATATTCTTATTATGAATTCCTTGTCCAATGGATAGTTGCAAACATTTTCTCCCATTCTGTGGCTGTCTCTTCACTTTGTTGATTGTTTCCTTTGTTGCACAGAAGCTTTTTAACTTGATATGTCCTATTTTTTCATTTTTGCTTTGGTTACCTGTATTTGTGGCATATTACGCAAGAAGTATTTGCTCAGCCCAATATTCTAGAGAGTTTCCCCAAGCTTTTCCCAGTAGCTTTATAGTTTGAGGTCTTATATTTCAGTTTTTATTCAATTTTGATTTGATTTTTATATATGCCAAGAGATAGGGGGTCTCGTTTTATTCTTCTGCATATGGATATCCAGTTTTTCCAGCACCATTTATTGAAGAGATTGTTCTATCTCCAATATATGTTCTTGGTACTTTTGTTGGAAATGAATTCACTGTTGATAAGTGGATTTGTTTCTGGGTTCTCCATTCTGTTCCATTGGTCTATGTGTCTGCTTTTATGCCAGTACAATGCTGTTTTGGTTACTGTAGCTTTGTTGTAAAATTTGAAGTCAGGTAATGTGATTTCTCTAGTTTTGTTCTTTTTGCTCAAGATAGCTTTGGTATTCTGGGTCTTTTGTGATTTCATATAAATTTTAGGATTGCTTCTTCTATTTCTGTGAAGAATATCTTTGGCATTTTGATAAGGATTGCATTGAGTCTGTAGATTGCTTTGGGTAGTATGGACATTTTAATAATATTGATTCTTCCATCCTATGTACATGGAATACCCTTCCATTGTTTTGTATTCTCTTAAATTCTTTCATCAATGTTTTATGGTTTTCATCATAGAGATCTAAAAATTCATTGGTTATTTCCTAGGTGTTTATTGTTACTTGTAACAGGGATTACTTTTCTGATTTCCTTTTTAGATTGTTTGCTGTTGGCATATAGAAATGCTACTGATTTTTGAATGTTGATTTTGTACCCTGCAACTTTACTAAATTTATCAGTTTTAATAGCTTTTTGGTGGAATCTTTAGGCTTTCCCACATATAAGATCATATAATCTGCAAACAAAGATAATTCGACTTCTTCCTTTCCAATTTGGATGTCCTTTATTTCCTTCTCTTGTCTGGTTGCTTTATCTAGGACTTCCAGCAATATGTTGAATAATGGTGGTGAAAAGTGGGCATCCTATTCTTGTTTCAGATCTTAAAGGAAAGGCTTCTCATTTTCTCTCATTCAGTATAATACTAGGTGTGGGTCTGTCATACATACCATTTATTGTGTTTACTTATGTTCTTTCTATATCCACTTTTATTTTTTTATTAAACTTTAAGTTCTAGGGTACATGTGCACAACGTGCAGGTTTGTTACATATGTATACATGTGCCATGTTGGTGTGCTGCACCCATTAACTCGTCATTTACATTAGGTATATCTCCTAATGCTATCCCCCCTCCCCCTACCCCATGACAGGCCCTGGTGTGTGATGTTCCCCTTCCTGTGTCCAAGTGTTCTCACTGTTCAATTCCCACCTATGAGTGAGAACATGTGGTGTTTTTTTTTTTTTTTTTTTTGTCCTTGTGATAGTTTGCTGAGAATGATGGTTTCAGCTTCATCCATGTCCCTACAAAGGACATGAACACATCATTTTTTATGGCTGCATAGTATTCCATGGTGTATATGTGCCATATTTTTTAATCCAGTCTATCATTGATGGACATTTGGGTTAGTTCCAAGTCTTTGCTATTGTGAATAGTGCCACAATAAACATACGTGTGCATGTGTCTTTATAGGAGCATGATTTATAATCCTTTGGGTATATACCCAGTAATGGGATGGCTGGGTCAAATGGTATTTCTAGTTCTAGATCCCTGAGGAATCGCCACACTGTCTTCCACAATGGTTGAACTAGTTTACACTCCCACCAACAGTGTAAAAGTGTTCCTATTTCTCCAAATCCTCTCCAGCACCTGTTGTTTCCTGACTTTTTAATATTTGCCATTCTAACTGGTGTGAGATTCTATACCCACTTTTTTGAAGGTTTTTATCAAAAAGTAATATTAGATTCTATCAAAACCTTTTTCAGTATCAGTTGAAATGATCGTAGGGTTTTTGTCCTTAATTCTCTTGATATTTACACACTCTTTGGGCAAATATTTCTGTTGATATGTTGACTGATTTCATTTGCATATGTTGAAGCATCCCTGGAATAAATCTCACTCGGTCATGATAAACAATCTTTGTAATGTGTTGTTGAGTTCAGATTGCTAGTATTTCAGTGAGGATTTCTGTATTAGTATTTATCAGGGATATTGACCAGTAGTTTCCTTTACTTTGATGTGTCTTTGTGTGGTTTTGGTATCAGAGTAATACTGGCCTTGTAGAGTGAATTTAGATATATTTGTTCCTCCTCTATTTTTCAGAAGAGTTTGAGTGAGATTGGTATTAGTTCTTCTTTGCATGTTTGTTAAAATTCATCAGTGAAACCATTGGGTCTTGGGCTTTTCTTTTCTGGGAGAATTTTTATTACGGCTTTGATCTCATTAGTTCTTATTGGTCTGGTTCAGGTTTTGAAATTCTTCATGGTTCAATATTAGTGGGTTGTATATGTCTGGAAATGTATCTATGTCTTCTAGGTTTTTCCACGGATTGACACGTAGTTGCTCATAGTAGTCTCTAATGATCCTTTAAATTTCTGCTGTATTGGTTGTAACGTCTTTTTCCATCTCTGATTTTATTTATTTGGGTCTTCTCTCTTTTATTCTTAGTCTAGCTAAATGTTTATTGATTTTGTTTTTTTTAATAAAAGCAACTTTTCCTTTCATTGATATTTTGTATTGTTTTGTTTCAATTTCATTTATTTCAGGTTATTTGTAGTTTTTCTACTTTTTCATGTAGGTATTTATAGCTATAAACTTTCCTTTTAGCGCTGCTTTCGCTGCATCACATAGGCCTTCATATATTGTGTTTCCATTATCATTTGTTTCATGACAGATTTAAATTTTCTTCTCAATTTCTTCATGATCCACTGGTCATTCAGGGGCATATTTTTGAATTTACATGTCTTTGCATAGTTTCCAAAGTTCCTCTTGTTATTGATTTCTAGTTTTATGCAACTGTGGTGAGAGGATACTTGATATAATTTCAATTTTTTTGATGTTTTAAGACTTGCTTTGTGGCGTAACAAATGGTCTATCCTTGATAATGATCCATGTGCTGAGGAGGAGAATGTTTACTCTGCCAGCCATTGGATAGAATGTTCTATAAATATCTATTAGTTTCAATTGGTCTACACAACAGAATAAGTCCAATGTTTCCTTGTAGATTTTCTGTCTGAATGATCTGTCCAATGCTGAAAGTGGGGTGCTGAAGTCTCCAGTTATTATTTTATTGGATTCCATCTCTCTCTTCAATAATATTTACTTTTTATACATGGGTGCTCCAGTGTTGGGCGTATGTGTATTTATAATCATTACATCTCTTGCTGAATTGAACCCTTTATGATTAAATAATAACCTTCCTTTTTTAATAGCTTTTGTCTTGAAAGCTATTTGGATATAAGTATAGCTACTCCTGCATTTTTTTAGATTCCGTTTGCATTGAATATCTTTTTCCATCCCGTTAGTTTTAGTTTATGTGTGTCTTTATAGGTGAAATATTTTCCTAGTAGGCAACAGATAATGGGTCTTGTCTTTTATCCACTCAGTCACTCTGTCTTTTGACTGGCAAGTTAAATCCACTTACTTTCAATGTTACTATTGATAAGTAAGGATTTACTCTTGCCATTTTTATTACCTGTGTTCTGGGTGTTTTGTGATCATTTCTTACTTCTTTCCTTTTTCCTGTCTTCCTTCAGTGAAGGTGAATTTCTCTGGTGTTATATTTTAAATTCTTCCTTTTTATTTTGTGTATTTGTTGTATGCTTTCTGTTTTGAGGTTACCATGAGGCTTGCAAATATCTTGTAACCCATTATTTTAAACTGATGACAACTTAACCCTGATTGCATAAACAAAGAATCAAACTAACAAATAAGCAAAGAGAAAATGAATAAAAACTCTACACTTTTACTTTGTCCCCCCACTTTTAACCTTTCTTCTGTCTATTTATATGTTATTGTACTGTCTATATCTTGAAAAGTTGTTGTCGTGGTTATTTTTTGATTGATTCATCTCTTAGTCTTTCTAGTCAAGATAGGAATAGTTTACACACCACAATTCCAATGTTGTAATATTCTGTGTTTTTCTGTGTACTTACTTTTACTGGTAAGTTTTGCACCTTTAGGTGATTTATTCTTGCTCATTAAAGTCCTTTTCTTTTGGATTAAAGAACTCCCTTTAGCATTTCTTGTAAGACAGGTCTGGTGATAAAATCCTTTTTCTTCTGTTGTTATGGAAAAGTATTTCTCCTTCATATTTGAAGGACATTTTTGCTGGATATATTATTCTAGAATAAAAGCATTTTTCCTTCAGTACTTTAAATATGTCATGCCGCTCTCTCCTGGCCTATAAGGTTTCCACTGAGAAGTCTGCTGCAGGATATACTGATCCATTGCATGTCATTTGCTTTTTGCTCTTGAGGCTTTTAGGATCCTTTCGTTATGCTTGACCTTTGGAAGTTTGATTACTAAAGGTCTTGAGGTAGTCTTCTTTGGGTTAAATCTGCTTGGTGTTCTATATGCTTCTTGTACTTGAATATTTATATCTTTCTCTATGTTTGGGAAGTTCTCTGTTATTATCCCTTTGAATAAACTTTCTACCTTGATTTCTATATCTATGTTCTCTTTAAGGCTGATAACTCTGTAACTCTTAGATTTTCTTTTTTGAGACTATTTTCTAGATCTTGTGGGCATACTTCATTCTTTTCTATTCAGTTTTTCCCAAGATTTCAAATGAATAATTTATTAGGTGAAAATAAGGTTACACAGACTAAGCAGACACACCAAAGATGGCTAATAAGGACACGTAGAAGTTCTGAAAATGATCTGAGATAACTTTTGAAAATGCACATGTTTATAGCCCAAACCTACTACTTTAGAAAACCCTGGAAAACAGAGGAATACACAAGCATGCATTCCACTTTTACATGACACCACTCCATGTCATATAGCCTCTGGAAACTCCACTATATGCTCATTAAGTATGAAGTTTTGGCAAATGAAATCTTAAAGTCTTAATATTATGAAAAGAGTTTTGACCTTCTGTACTCCCTGAAAAATACTGGAGATCCCCATGAAACCACATTTTGAGTACTGGTATCACCACACTTTTGGGTGTTTAAGCATCACCTGTATTCATTCTTCTTTTGTCCTTTCTGACTATTTTCAAATAGCCTGTCCTCAATCTCCCTAATTCTTTCTTATGCTTGATCAATTCTGCTGGTAAGAGACTCTGATGCATTCTTCAGTATATCAATTGCACTTTTCAACTCCAGAATTTCTGTTTGATTCTCTTTAATGATTTCAGTCTCTTTGTTAAATGTATCTGATGGTATTCTAAATTCCTTCTCTGTTTTATCTCGAAATTTGTTGAGTTTCCTCAAAACAGCTATTTTGAATTCTCTGTTTGAAAGGTCACATGTCTCTGTATCTCTAGGATTGGTCCCTGGTGACTTATTTAGTTCGTTCAGTGCTGTAATATATTCCTGGATGGTTTTGATGTTTGTGATTGTTCATTGGTGTCTGAGCATTGAAGAATTAAGTACTTATTGTAGTCTTCACAGTCCTTTTTTAAAATAATTCTTGTCAAGTTCCATCTTTTTATTGCATAGTCAAATGTCCTTGGACATTCTTACCATTTAAACAAATACTCAAAAATTGCAAGTTGTAATAAGCTCTATTAAACTATTGTAATCTGTTTTCTAAGGAGATTATTCTATCATTCAAAAATAACATTTATGTTTCTTTCAGAGAGTACTTAATATGTCATTTTATTAAAAATGTCAATATTAGTAATAATTGCCCATGAAGAAATAACTCTTCTATTGTGAAGGTCTGGGCAGTCTAGTTAACAACATTACCACCCAACACAATATATATACATATCTATATCTATCTATATCTCATAAGGCTTGAGATAGCCTCATCAGTAAGATTCTCATCTTGATAGCGATAGGTCTCTGAGACATGAAAAATAAACACAGTATTCCACAAATAGATTTTAGTATCTCATAGATGTCTGAAAAAATCAAGTTATCAAATAGCAATAGAACTTTTTAGCTTCTAAATTATTTCTGACATAAAAAGTACAGAACAGCGAAATAGTAAGATTTATCTCAGAACACATGAACTTGAGAGGATTTGTAGAATATTAAAATAGAAAAATAGCCAACAGGATTAAAAGGCTTGTTTGTACCTGTCCTTCTTTGGAAGGCTCTCCAGGTATTGGTATTCAGAAGTCTTTGAGTGTTATGAACTAAGTTTTTTTTGTCACTACGGGCATATCTGTATTAGGGAGCACCCCAAGCCCCGCAATGCTGTGAGGTGATTCTGCTCTTGCAGAATCATAGAGGTACTGCCTTGGTGGTCTCGGAAAAGATCAGGAAAAATTTTCTAGACTGCCAGGCAAAGACTCTTGTTCTCCTCTCTTACTTTCTCCCAAACAGAGTCTTTCTCTGTGCTGAGCTGCCTGGAGCTGGGAGAGAGGTGACACAAGCTCAAATGTGGTCACCACCACTGGGACTGTGCTGGGTCAGACCTGAAGCCAGCATGGTATTGGGTCTCGCCCAACGCCCATACTAACCACTGCCTGGCTACTACTTAAATATTTGCTCAAGGCCCTAGGGCTCTACAATCAGCAGGTAGCAAAGCTAGCTAGGCTTGTATCCTACCCTTCAGGACGGCAAGTTCCCCTTTGTCCTGGGGAGGTCTAGGGACACGATCCAAGAGCCAGGGCCTGGAGTCAGATACTTTAGAAATCAACCTGATGCCCTATTGTACTGCAGCTGAGCTGGTATTCACAAGTCAAAGTCCTTCCCACTGTTCCCTCCCTTTTTCACAAGCAGAAGAACATCTCTCCATGGCCACCCACTGCCCAAGGCCCATGATGAGTACCGCCAGGGTACTGCTGATGGTCACTTAAGGTCCAGGGGCTCTTGAGTTAGCTTGTGGTGAGTGCTACCAGGCCTGAGACTCACTCTTCAGGGCAGCAGACACCCCTCTGGCCCAGGGAAGGTCCAGAAATGCCAGTCAAGAGACAAGGCCTAGTATTGAGGACCCCAAGCCTGCTCGGTGTTCTCCTCCACTGTGGGTGAGCTGGTGCCTATGGTGCAAGACAAAGTCCACTTTACTTTCCCCTCATTTGCTCAAGCAGAAATAGTCTCTACCCCTAGTCACCAAAACTGGGGATGTACTGGGTCACATGTGTATCTAGCACGGCTCTGAGTCACAACCAAGGCCCATGACAAGTGCTGCCTGGCTGCTACAGTTGAATATTCAGGACCCAAAGGCTCTTTACTCATCAAGTGATGAATCCTGCCAGAACTGGGTCCTTCTCTTTAAGGCAGTGGGTTCCTTTCTGGCCCAAGTTTTGTCTAGAAATGTCATGCAGTAGCTAGATCCTCAGGACTCTATCTGGCTTCCTAGCCTACTGTGGCTGTGCTGGTATCTAAGATGCAAGACAAAGTCCTCTTTACTCTTCCCTCTCCTCTCCTCAAGCAGAGGGAAGCAGTCTCCCTCTAGGTAGGAGTTGTGTTGCCTGGTGCTGGGGGAGGGGAGGCGTAAGTACTTTCTTAGCTGTGTCAGCGGGTGTCCGACTAGATTGTGAGCGCCACAAGCCCACTGGCTCTGAGTCCAGCACAGCACCAGGACTTGCCCAGGAATTGCAGTCCTTGTGGCCTAGACTAGCATTTAAGTTTATTTAGAACCCCAGAGCGCTTTAGCCCACAGTGGTGAGGCTTGCCAGAATTAGGGTTCTGACTGTTGGGACAGACAATTCCCCTCTGGCTAGGACTAGTCTAAGTGCTGCCTTCCCGAGTGCTGGCTAAGTTCTGTCCCACATTGCTTTTCGCTGTGATAGGGCAGCCCTGAGTTCCTATGCAAAGTCCCACAATCACTGTGCTCTCCCTCCCCCAGGCACACAGATTTCCTCTCTGAGCCACAAGGCCCCTGCTGGGAGACAGGCAAGGGGTGCTGTAGGCAATTCAACACTGTTTTTCAGTGCCTCTTTTAGTGATACAAAGTTAACACCAGGTACTGTGATCACTCACCTGATTTTTAGTTCTTATAAAGGTGATTTTTTTGTGCAGATAGTTGCTTAATGTGGTGATCCTGCAGAGAGGATGACAGTGGAGGTGTCTATTCAGCCATCTCGCTCCACCTCCCCTACTATGCAATTTTGCTAATGTCTATTTTTTTTAACATGGTATCATTGTTTCTCTAACCTTAGTCTTTAAATAAATAAGACAGGTAAAAATTTTAGGTAAAAATTTCTAGCACATGATAAGAATATAGCAAAAAGAAAATAAATCCAGCCAATATGCCTTTTCTTCGTTTCTTATAATTCTTGTCAAGTTGTACCTTTGTACTGCATAGTCAAATGTTGTCCTTGAACATTCTTACAGTATAAACAAATACTCAAATATGTGATTTGTAATAAACTCTATTATACTCTTACTTTACAAATAAATTATTTCATCATCTAAAAATAACATTTATGTTTCTTTCAGAGTACTTAATAGGTCATTTTATTAAAAATGCCAATATCGGTAATAATTGCCTATAACTTTTCTATTGTGAAGGTCTTGGTTGCCCAATTAACAATGTCACCACCCACACAATATGTCTATATATTTACATATCTATATCTATCTATATCTCCTAAGGTTTGAGACAGCCTCATCAGTATGATTATCATCCTGATAGTAATAGGACTCTGAGACATGACAAATAAACACAGTATTCTACAATTAGAGTTTGTATCTTATAGATGTCTGAAAAAATCAAGGTATCAAATAGCAATAACAGCTTTTAGTTTCTAAATTATTTCTGATATAAAAAGTACAGAATAGTGAAATAGTAAGATTTATCTCAGAACACATTAACTTAAGAGGATTTATAGAATATTAAAATAGAAAAATTGCCAACAGGATTAAATCCTGTGCTAAGATTGATGAAATATTCCAGCAAAACTTTATTGATCTACTCTTGTTAAGTAGGCAGCTTTGAATTTCTGCTGACAAGTACTGGGGTTAACCAATAGCAAAATGACAACTGAAACTCAAAAACACATAAAATAACAACAGAAAAGTATTCAATATCTGCATGAATCTCTTAGTAAATGAATCTTCTATTGACCAAAACTTTGATTTCTTTTGCCTCTGGGTATAAAGCTACATCTGGCAAATTGGCTATGAAAATAATTTTTTGGAGAATGAGAAGAAAAAAATGAATAATTTTAGTCATTCTGAAATCAGTTAAAAATTGAGACCATATGAATGTTCATTCAGGTTAAACTTTTGCCTTGAAGAATCTTTATTTTAGTTTCTCCCCAACCCATGGCGAGATTACAAGGCAGAAAACAAAATGTAAGTTGCAAACTTCATGCTTCACACTGAGAAATCACTCTTGATGAAAAAGGCCCGGCTTGACACATGTAACCATCAGCAACGCATAGAACCAGAGCTATCCCGTGTAGATAAAAAAAGATGCTGAATTTTTCCACTAGCCTTTCAGTCTCAGATGACTAAATTATGGATACATTTTCTAAAGTGTGTTCATCTTTTAAAGTCCTAAACAAAAGTTTCTTACTCTTGTAGAATTATGTTGGAAAAGAAGAGTATACGGTAATCTCCATTAACCTCCAAAACCGTGGTGGGATTCTGGTCAGCTTCTAGCCTGTATAGGTCTTTAAACTCACCAGATGCTGGATTTATTTTATACACTATCTCTGGTCTTTAAAGTGACCTTTCAGATAATAACACTGCCCCCGTTTTACAGATGAAGATACTAAAGTACATAGAGTGGCTCAGTCCATTCGCCATGTTCACACAGTTAATAAATGAAAGAGCTGAGTTTTGAACTCAAGTTTTTCTGAATCTCAAATCCTGCCTTTTCAACTCTGCTTTCAAATATGTGCCCTTAGTTGACTGATTGACTCACTCATACTTTCGTGTTGGGTTTTAGGTAGGATTTCATATGATCTGTACCTTGAAATTGCAAGGTAAGGCACTAGAATGAATTCCAGGGGTTACTTATCTTAAACCCTTCTTTTTATAATGGAGGTAACTGAAGCCTAAGGACTAGCCAAGAACATACATCAAGGTAATAACAAAGTTGGGGCTAGGACATTTACGTTTTAATTAATATTTAAGCTTTACTATTAGGCAAGCCACAACATAAAATGAAAATTTTAATTTTCTCTTACAAAAGTGAATTATGAAATATATTTAAAAAAATAAATGTTCAAGCTTTCATATTATCCTCTGTTGTTGTTATTTATGCTAATATGTGATTACAGGCTTTTTCAAGAGTGCGTTCTGAGGTTGACTCCACTACAGAATACATAACAAAAAAATAAGTGGAAACTTGGTTTAAAAACATACAAAATAAATTTCACACTGAGCTCTAAAAGTATGCATTGAGCCTAATTTCTGGAATAAATCAAAGAGTAGGCAGAAAACAGACAGAAGGAACAGTTATTTTAGCAAGAAAAGTAGGAAAAATTTACCAAGCCAATCATGGGATGATGCATGCAGATAAAAGATGTAGAGAGAAAATGTGCAACATTGACACATGAACACATTTGAATGCAAGAAAGCAAAAAAACCAGAAAGTATAATTGTCCTAAATGTGAATAAACATTCAAATTATGCTGCAGCTGCAAAATTTAAACTCAAGGAAAAGACATTTGCAAAAGAATTTATTAAATAGATGTGATTTGCTGGTTTCATACAACCAGTGGCTCTTTTACAAAGTAAAATGTAAAATTTAGCTTGATATAAATGACATTTCCCCCGTTGTACTCAATCAAAGAGCAAAAAGTCTTTCGTGAGAGACTCTTTATTAAAGAGCACAATACTATGGATACTGAGATGCTTGGACTTTAACTACGTAGTGTGATTTCATCTAATAAAATGTCTTATATATTGAGTATGGGCTTATATAATAAGGTTTCTCTGTGAAGCAAAACCATCTTTCTCTATGGCACAAGTCAGAGTAGTTTCTTTGTAAGGAGTTAAGTTTCATGCTGAAACCAGTTCTTGGTTGCTAAACCTGTTCATTCATTCTTCCATCCATCCATCCATCCATCCATCTATCCTTTATCCATCCAATAGATATTTATGGGTCTACAAAGTCTATGACATAGTAAAGGATATAAAAATGCATCAAAAATCTTACTGTTGGGAATTTTATGATATTAAGATGGTATTTGACCAGAAGACTCAGAGCTTATTATTAAACTAACACACCTACCCACAATGGTGATGTTGGTAAGGAAGACCTTTCATTGTGATCAGTCTTTGACTCAAACTGTAAAGCAGAAATTGTAGTGCCAGCCTGGATCATTTAGTTTACAGAGTGGTTCTCCAAGTTAAGGTCTCATGGAACAGCAGATCAGCATCATCTGGGAACATGTTAGAAATGTACATTCTTGGGCCTCACTCCAGAACAGAGGTGTCCAAGGGAGAGAATACAGTTATGTGTTCTTAGTTTCTGTTTCTGGTTGGGCATGTAAAGCCCCATGCTTGTCTCTCTTTTCCATTTATCACTAGAGACAGAAACTAAAAGCCATGGCTTCAGGCTGCTAAAAGCCTAAAACAAAACAAAACAAAACAAAACAAAACAAAACACCACCACCACCACCACCACCACCACCACAATAAAGCGGGCTAGATAAGCTTGCTCTAGACCAATCTGTGTTTGAAAATCACAAAGCCTTAACATCACTTGGAAGGCTTGAAAAAAATCACAGCACTTACATTTCTACACAATGGGCTGGGCCACTGGTAAGTGAGGCCAAAGAATTAAAAAAATAAGTTTAACAACTTAGAGTGGCAGGTTTTAAATGTCTGCTTAAGAAATTTAGATAATGATAGATTGGTAAATCAGAGAACATTTTCTGAGCAAAAAGCAGACATCAGAAATGTGCTTCAGAGCTGTGATTCTGGAAGACTCTGGAGGCAAAGGAGACAAGGGAGAGGTAAACTAATGAGGGGCAATACATGGTTCAGGTGAGAAGACACAGTAATTTTTCTTTCGTGATTCAGGAGGATGTCCAGCCTCAAATGAACGGGGGCCCTTCACTTGGTTTGCATGTCGTGGATCCTCTTCCTCTCTAGTTTGATTCTGTCTGCTCTTTTTGGTATTTCTGACTAGCATCTGCCACGGCTTTCCTGGTTTCTCTGCACTACCATTCTCCGCTGCCCTTTCTCCTGTCCCCTCCACTCTCATTTCCTTCACGAGGAAATCTGCATGCAAATGCACATCACTTTAAGTGTTTGTTGTTGTCTGTTTTATTTTTAATAGCTGCTCCTTAGAGAGTTTATCAATTACATTCTTCCTCTGAGCATATGATCTTCTAGGTCACAACACAACCACAGGCTAAAGCAACTTTATTTTCAATCTGTTTAATGGCCTCATGTCAAAACAAAACAAGCTCTGATTCACCTTAATGTGCTAAATCTGTTTTGCCAGCTGACTATTCATCTAACATTATGCCCAGATATATATATAATTTCAGTCATGCATTTCACACAAACAGGGTTGTTTCCAAATAGGAAAGACAATAATTAAATTTTTGTGTATACACAGACACCTTCTTGTAAACGAACCAATATAAAGTGAGTAACAAATACAGCTATGATTAAATGTTGTTATATTAATTCTGACTATTCCAAATGTTGGTCATAATTTGAATCTTATATAATGTCTCAAATATACATGGGGACTCAGATGCATTTCTCACTTAGCTGACACTATACCATTTACTGAAGATGGACAATTTATTAATGAAGAAGTTAGTTTCGAAACAGAACTCACCTGAATTCCATGATATTTAGGTATAATTATTTAATGTCTTTAAAACACAAAACTTTTTTTTCTTGGAGATATTTCATTTAGGAGAAAAATGCTGATATAGAATAAAGTAAAAGGAGGTGCAACAAACGCGGCTGGCTCCCTACATTATGTCCCGGGGTTCGCTTTGGATGTCAGCCACAGCTGCAGGGGTCTCCTTGCCTTTGTAGGGAGGGATCTCTAACCCCCAGGTCATAGACTAATACTGGTTCATGGCCTGTTAGGAACTGGGCCGCACAGCAGGAAAGTGAGCAGTGGAACAGCGTGCATTACGGCCTGAGCTCTACCTCTTGTGAGATCAGCGATGGCATTAGATTCTCATAGGAGCATGATCCCTATGTGAACTGTCCATGCAAGGAATCTAGGTATGTGCTCCTTACGAGAATCTAATTCGTGATGATCTAAGGTGGAACAGATGTATCCCAAAACCATCTCCCCACCTCCCCACTCTGCCCATGGAAAAATTGTCTGCCATGAAACCTGTCCCTGGACCACTGCCTTTCAAGGTACACAAGTGACAACTGAGTGTCTTTCTGCTTTCTACCCATGAATGGCTGGCACAGCCCAGCATTATGAGGGAATTCATGCCCCTCGGGGGGATACAAAACCAAGGGGAAAAAGTCAGTCAGTAAACCTCCTGCTGCACATCTTTCTAACAGAAATTTGGGCATCTGTACCCCTCTTGGGAGGAACCAAGTTCCCACTGTTTGCAGTGGTGGACTTGCTAACCCGCCTGCAATTTGGCCTGTGCTTCTTCCCTGATTCACTCTTCCTGCTTCTAACTCTTGATCTTTTGGGATCAGCTCCCTAATAAATTGCCATATCCAAGTCATTGTCTCAAGCAAGTAACCCAAACAAAGACAACAGCTTATTATTCAGCAATATTAATCTCCTTCTGATCTGATACCACTTCTGTAGTGTATTTGATTTATATGTGGTAAGACCCTTCTTTTTTTCTCCCTCCAAAACGACATAAAGAAAGGAGTAGAGATGATAGCAAGGACTCAAGTGTTTTCATTTTCCTTCTTTTCTTTTTCTTTTTTTTTTGAGATGGAGTCTCCCTCTGTCACCCAGGCTGGAGTGCAGTGGCACAATCTTGGCTTACTGCAACCTCCGCCTTCCAGGTTCAAGTGATTCTCCTGCCTCAGTCTCCCAAGTAGCTGGGATTACAGGCACCTGCCACCACACCTGGCTAATTTTTGCATTTTTAGTGGAGAGGGGGTTTCACCATATTGGCCAGGCTGGTTTCAAACTCCTGACCTCAGGTGATCCACCCACCTCGGTCTCCCAAAGTGCTAGAATTTCAGGCATGAGCCAGCGCGCCCTGCCGTTCATTGCTTTTCTTAGCACACTTACATCATGTTGAACATGTCTGTGTGGATAAATGCAAATTTGTTCCATATGCTAAGAAAAGCTAATACTATGCCATTTACTTCCATAATTTCATGCCTAACCTACCAAACACACAATATTTGGGTCCACAGATTTATATAAATGGCATTTGCCCAATATGCCATTCCAGATTAACAACAACAATGAAGATTAAACATATAAAATACATCTGGCCCAGATTCTGTACAGGTAGCTAGGAAGTTAAAAAACCACAGATTTTAAATTCAACAGACTCTTAATATGTCTGGAAAGCATATGCCTGGAATATTTTGTGCAAATATACCATGCTATTACAAAATGTTTCATATAGGATAGCTGAAGAGGAGGCTGTTATTTAAGAAAGTGCTTCCTATACACGTAAGGGGAAAGGGGGCAATTTTACCTTTGATTATCAATTGTCCATTTTCCTTGCTTCCGAGGTAGGAAAAGATCCAAACTGCAGGCTTTTTTTAACCTGATGTCACTCTGGGTATCTGATGTTCAACTGCTCTGAAACATAACAATGCAATAATTAGATGTAATAACTAGCCTGAAACAAAAAAGATGCTTAACAATGATCTCACAAGAATTGCTCTGACAGACATTATATTCAATGTTGTTAAGAAGAGAGTTTCATAGAAAATCTACATGGCCGTGTTCTTGCATGATGTCACACTGTATTTTTATGCTTTTCAGAAAAATAAAATCAATCACACAGAAAAAAAAATGTTGCTGTAATAAATACGCTTGATATTCTACAATATACATTTCCTATCATTTATTTTCTTTAAAAAGCAATAAAATGCAAACATCAGTGATCCGATTCTGTAAGATATAGTATACATACGCGATTGTATTCACTTCCTGAGCATTATTTGTTTTAGCAACAGTACAACTAAGCCACTGTGACTTTAAAAAGGGCTAAAATGTATCATTTTTTTCCAGAGTGGTTCTTTTCACTCTGGGAAAAAACCACAGGAGGATGCCAATCATGGCATAATATTCCCAAGTGTGCTACTAGGGACTTGCTGGTGCCTCAGTCAAGCCACTATCCTTAATTAGGACAAATACCTAATGCATGTGGGGCTTAAAACCTGGATGATGTGTTGATGGGTGCAGCAAACCACCATGGCACATGTACACCTATGTAACAAACCTGCACATTCTGTACATGTATCCCAGAACTTAAAGTAAAATAATAATATTTAAAAAATCCTTCCTTAGAAAAGTGACAAAATGGAACACATAACTGGACCCACACGTATGAACGAGGTAACTATTCCCGATCATATCACATGCTATATGGCTGAGCTATGAGTTTCCTTTCTGAAAAGTGACATAGAAAAGGACTTGGGTCACACGCGAAAATGATATGATGTTGAAAAGTGTAAGTAGCTGTAAAGGTCTGTTTCTATTTTTTTGTAAGCAATGTATCCTATTGGATCTAGGTAGCATATTAAAATACTGTCAGAAGGGAATGAGAAAAATAATAAATCTAATAAGCAGAAATGTAGTGATATTCAGAATCGAGAATATAATTTGTATTTTTTAACCTCCTAATTATTTATAAGAACTATAAAGAAATGAGTGTGGAATTCATTTTACAGAAGAGGAAGTAGATGTCAGAAGAGGTGATATGGCTCGATCAATTTTATGCAGTGAGTAGGCACAGAGGCAGAGGCAGAATTACGTCCCAGATGCTCTGTCTGGAAGTTCAGTCTCTTTAGAAACTCACATCTTGTTTCCAAAAAGAACACTGGACTTTCAAAAAGTTCAGGGCTAGTACAATTCTCTGCAGAACTTGTTAAAGCAATATTTTGAGACTGGCAAAACTGACAGGTATGAAAGTGCTGTGGTAAAAGGCAAGAACAGAAACATAACAGCCTCAGGTATTTGCATGATAATAACGCACAGGAGGAACACTTGACTTTCACATATACCTCTTTATCCATGCCATAGAAGACAAAAATGAGACTCCATCATCAAAAGCTTTTAGTTATACTTAAAAGATTACGAGCCCTGACTTATATACTATTATCCTGCTAAGTATTTTCAATATTCAATTAAACCAGGCAAGCTCTGAGTGGAATTTCTTCCCCACATATATGAGGACTAAGTAACTCAGGAGATAATGAAAAATTGTTAATTTCTAAAAATATATAGGACTGATCATTTATCCTTTCATAACTACTTATTGAGAATTGATTGTCTACTAGATAGTTCTCTTAATTTTCTTTGGAAACGAAGTGGAAAGATTATGTAATTTCTGAAAAAGACACCCAGAAACACAAGAAGAAATTCATTTTATTATAATTGGTTTTACAAGTTAGATAATTGTTAGGTAAACAAATATATTAATCACTAGGAGAGGTCTTAAATGTCATCTAGTCTAATGCTTCCCAAATGTAGCTGATCATCAGTCATCTGGAAATTTGCATTAAAATACAAATATAGAATTTCATGCAAGATCGTTTAAATCAGAATATTTATGGGGACGGAATCTGCATTTTGTAAATGCTCCCAGCTAATTCTCCTGATGAAGCAGGTTGGGAAACCTACTGATTCTGTCTGATTTCCTCATTAGATAGAGAAGGACACTGAAACCAGAGAACTGACTTGCCCAAGGCATTTGCTTCTGGTGACAGGACTGAGACTAAAATGCAGAACTCCTGATTCTCCTTGTTTTTCTTCTTTTCCTTACCCCAAGTGTCCCTCTTTTACTTTTTTCTTCCTGTCCTTTTTTTTTAATCACCACATAATCAAGATTTAGCATCTGTAGCTGAGAAAGAACCAGAGTAAAAGAACAAGAACATTATAATTATTTGAGTATCAGAAGATTCAGGTATGTTTTCTCATTAGCAACCTCATTGAACTTACACAGATGAAAGGTGAAAAACAGGAATTTGGACTTCAGCTATTCGATTCAATCACGCGCTTCCTACTCTTCCACTGTCTTTTTCCAGAATCAGCTACTTGGGAGTTGTCTGCTGAGTCCCTTTCTTTGGGGTCTGCCCAGCACTCCCCATCCTGCAGTTGTCAAAGGGGTCCTCGTACCTGGACATCCCTGATTGGACCAGGAGAGGTGTTTTTCCCAAACCAGGCCCATAGCTGGGACTGTGAGACTATAGCTCTGTCCAGGTTAAAGAGTGATGGGTAAATCACGGAGAAGGAAGAATGAAACAGACACACATGGAAGGTGGGACAAGAACTCTCTCAACTCATCTGCCTCCTGCTCCCTCTTTTTCATTTTTTCCTGTGGCTTTCATGAGCTCATGTATCCTTAAGAGATAAGGAGACAGAGTCTTGCTCTGTCATCCAGGCTGGCGTGCAGTGGTATGATCATAGCCCACTGCAGCCTCCAACTCCTGGGCTCAAGTGCTCTTCCTGCCTCAGCCTCCAGAGTAGCTGGGACTAGATGTGCACCGCCACACCTGGCTATTTTTTTTTAATTTAATTTTTTGTAGAGATAGAGTCTCTCCATGTTGCTCAGGCTGGTCTCAAACTCCTGGCCTCAAGTGATCCTCTTACCTTGGCCTCCCCCTTTTTTTTTAAAAAAAAAATTAAATTATTTATTTTTAAATTAATGTTTTTGGCTTAAGCTTACTCAAGTTAGTTTATTTCTGTAACTCTGCAGCCAGAGTCAAGAAGAATACACCTCATATCATTCATTTTACATGTGTTACTCTATAAGCCAGTCACTTTAGTTACAGTATTCTAAGAGGCTTACATAAAAACTATTGGCTGAGAGTGTGGAGAAGGAAGAATACACACTACAAAGGTCTTGCATTTTATGGAATACCTATATTTTCATCAAATACATGTTTTGAAGTGTGATAAAGTGGAGAAGGTCCCAATCAGAAAGTCCTCTTTTCATCACAGATCTGACTCTTACACAGTTTCTGACTTGTGAAAGTTACCTAGCCTCTCTCAGTTTTAATGTCCTTATTTGTAAAATACCTCTGGGCTAAGTTTAGTCAGGTTAGTATGAGGAACAAGGGAAAGCACTCATTCATTCTCTCATTCATTCATTCACCCCACCATTCTGCAAAGATTTATTGATCATATGCCAAGCACTATCTAGGGGATGAGAATGCATTAGTGAACATTTCATTTTAGTGAAGACAAATAAACAGAAAGTAAATAATAAATGTAAAGCAGTAAATTATAGAGAAGTTTAGAAGGTGAAACATGCTATAGATGTAAGAAATATAGACCAAGGTAAGAATATCAGAAGTATATGGGTAGGGAGGTATAGGGAGGGGAGGGGATTCCACCAAGAAAGTGAGATTTGACCAAAAACTTGAGAGATGTGAGGGAGTGAGTCCCATGCCAGAGAAGGGTGTTCCAGGCAGAGGGAACTGCAGGGGTTATAGTGCTAAGGTGGGAGTGTTCCTGGTTGGTCTTAGGACTGCAAGAAAGTCATGGGATAGAGTGAAGTGAGGGAGGAGATTAGTAAGTGTGTGCACAATTTACTTCTACAAATGTGCTGCCCATTGTGAACCATGTGGGAACTAATGAAAATAAGTCACAACAAATTGCATTATTTGAGCAGTCTACAGTTCACATCATGCTTCTGTGTGGATTAGCTCACCCTGCTACCTGGAACACATTTTCCTTCCAGGTCTTCTAAGGCACCGTGGGGAATAGTAGTGGGTACAGATAATACAAGGTAGTTCAACTACAATTGCTAACCTCATAGACTTTTCTCCCACAGTTGCCATTTAGTGTATTTTCTGAATATAAAGATGTGTATATTTGCTCTTCCGAAGTAGTGAATAACAAATTCATTAAGCTGAAAGTATGCACTGAAAAGTGAGTATATGTATATTAAAAGATGTATGTCCGGCAATTCAGTACTTAGACAAGCTTATGAGCAAAGATGAGTTGTTATGAATTTGTAACATTAAACATGGTGGGGCAGGAGGGTGCTGTGGGGAGGTGGAGGAAGGAGTGGGTCAGGATGGCTCATGGCTTTTCAGCTTTTACTCTGAGAGTGAAAAGGGGGCCATGGCAGGAGTTTGAGCTTATAGTCGGCATGGCTTATGTTTCAAAACCTCATCCTGGCTGCTGGTTTGGAATAGTACCTAGGAGAGGTCAGGATGCAGGTAGCCGGAAAGCTTGTGAACCACCCAGACAGAGGCAGCATTTGCTCTGACTCAGGTGGGGTTGAGGAGCAGTCAGATCCAAGCTGAACTTGTTTGGAAGCAAAAGTTGACAGGGCCTCTTGATGGATTGGGTGATTAGGGCGAGAAAATAAAGAGACAACAATGACCCCAAGATTTCTGGCCTAAGCAACTGGAAGAGTGACCTCGATGTCGCTTGAGATGAGAAATGCTGAGGCTAGAGCAGGCTTTTTAGGGAAAGCTGATGCGTTCAGTCTGGCCATATCGATTGAACGATCAGTGCCAACTGGACTTGCCACATAGGTGGTTGGATATACAAGACTGGAACGTGGGAGAGAGTCTGGGTTGGAGTTTGTGTTAGAAGCTTTCTGGTATAGCATAGGTCATTGATAGTATTTCTATTTCCACCACCACAGATGGTTATATAAGGGTTAAATAAAATAATATTTGTAAAGCACAGTACCTGGTATGTAACAGGAATGCAACATATTTTAATTCCCTTCTGTTTCCTGCCTTTATTTAAAAATATATCTTTTTCTACCGACTATTAGATTATGTTTATCTTTCTGTGAAAAAACAATCAATTTCTGCAAGACACAATATCATACTTTACATTTTGGCAGTCCTTTTTAAAACAAAGGGAAATAATCTCCTTATAAAATGTTGACAATCGCACTCAGTAAGTCATAAAAGAGAAGTTCCAGGAAGCAAGGTAAAGTTTTGTTTGGATAGGAGCTGAAAGGTCTAAAGAGAAAGTGAAAACTGAACAGATATAAATCTATAGACCTAAGAAAACCCTAAACTTTTCTCAGATGTCCCTGGATTTCTTTGGACATAGAGCTTGTCTTTTTACTTTATCTTCTAGCAGTTAAGAATTTTTCTTTTAGCAATGATTAATAGTCTGGTAAGATGAAGAACAGGCAGAAATATGAGAAAGATGATCATGTAAACCATAGGGCCGAGTGCACAGCTGAGGAGGCACATTTCTGAAAGGCATGGATGGCTGAGAAACTCTGGAAGTTCTAGGGTGAAATCTTTAAAGTCTACAATCGTATCTTTAAAATGAGTTTCTTGATTTATAAATGCCTCTTTCACAGAACAAATTTTAAACTAGAAACCATCTGTGTTTAAATCCTGTTTTACAGATGAAGTTTATGAAAACTAGAGGGGGATGTGGCTTGTCTGAGATCATGGACCACCAAGATCAGAGGTGGGACCGGGCCCTTAGCCCTCTTAACTCTGGGTGGTTCTTTGCACACAAATAGTTTCTCTTAAGTTGTTTTACCCAACTCCCTGTTTTATGTAATAAGCATCATTTGTTTTAAACCTCACATTTGATCTTAAATTTTACTTAAATTTTACCTTATTGTCCATAAACTATTATGTAGGTTTGAAAACAATGGTAAACTATCTATGTGCTTCACTCCAGCAGATCTTAGAAATAAAGTCCAGAATGAGGTCTGCATTTATTCTGTGACTTTCCATGCGTCTGAGACAGCATTAGTTCACATCATAAAAGACTAGTCAGTTTCCATATTCTTTGCAAATCACTTTGCTAATTGGTTCCTCATTTGTGTATAAGAAATTTCAAGGCAGGCTGGATTCATGGGTGTGTGACCCATGCAGCTTCAGAGGGAGGACCCTAGGCTCAGAAAAGCTCTGTGCTTTGTTCAATGATTTTAGTAGTTGAACCAGTGTTTTGTAGGCAAAGTCCAATAGGACAGTGAGCATCAAGGGAGCAGGGGCTGTCTGCACACTCTGCACACGCTCAGCCATTCTGCACTGCTCATTCACACATGGTGTGCATAATGGTGAATTCTGGGGGATGCACAATTCATGGGAGTTTGGTGAGTTTCAACATGAGAGCACGAGTAAGTGTGTTATGTCTATGAGTAAGTGGGGAAGCTGGCAGCCTCAAGGGACCATGCTTGCCACTGGAACCAGAACTTCTTTCAAACTTAGCAAGAAGGCAAAGGGTTCTAAGAAACACAGATGACCACGGGAGCCTATTGCATACTTTCTTCCTTGAATAATTCCCTGTATCAGCCAACCGCTTATGCTGAAAATGAAGACATACAAAGAGAGAGAAAGAAAGAGCAAACCACAGATCTTTTTCTTGCAATCCTTTCTTACTCATGAGTAAGTCAAAGGGAGAGAGTGTATCCAGAAATGAAATACAAACAGTTATTTAAGTCTTGTATATCATTTCCACTGTTTGGGTAAGGATGGCATACATATGTACAATCTATGAAATACCTAATTTTTACTGATTCTGCATGCAAAGTAACTATTCTTATATTTGCACTGCATAATACAAAGTGAATGGTAAAATTTGTGTTAAAAATTTATACTTTTGTTTTTTCTTTCCTTGGAATAACATGAAATAGCAAATAAAAACTAGTAGAAAAAGTCAAGAGAGGAATGGTAGAAGAAAGGACAGTTTTATACATTATCACCTTTAATGACCCTTTGTTCCTGCTTTCTGAATAAGGGACCTGCATTTTCACTTTGCCCTGGGCCCCGCAAATTATGTAGCCATTAACACTCACCCTGATGTTACAAACTGGTACACACGCTAGCAAGTGCTTCCAGCATTATTAACTTACAGCTTAAGTATTACACAGAGAACTTTGGAAATAGAACACCTTCTTTTGAAAATTCTAGTACAACTGCAAACTGAATTAATCTGCTCTCTCTTCTCCTCAATGTCTTGTCTCATTTTCCAACTGACTTCTTGGACATTTGACCAAAGTCCCCCAGCTCATAATTTAATTTGATTTCTAATTTAATTTAGTTTTAATCTTCCATTTGAAATGCCACTGCCCTCAAGTTCAAATATTCAGCTGGGGAAGAGAGAAAAGTCAGTGATAAAAGAAATTTGGTCTAAGGTGTGAATAATGAAAATAATTGATACTTTAGAGGGATATTAAGGTAAGCATATGTCCAAACTCATCGGATTGCATATATTGAGTATGTACAGCTTTTTGTATTCAGTCATACCTCAATAAAGCTGTTTTTTTTTTTTTTAAAAAGAACCACTTGTTAAGCCTAGATGACCTTAATAAGTCATAAACAATGTTTTAAAGGAAGAAAACTTTGTATTATTCTCTGCTAAGAAGGCCCTTCTACCCTAATCCATTTGAAAGAATGAGCAGTCGCCTGTTTCTGAACAATTGCACATTATTTATTTAAAGACGATGTAATGTGCACATAGTACCTTGCTGCCCAGCTGGTCTCCTGTCCTCAACTCTCCTCTCCCATCCATCCTCCAAGTAGCTGCCAGAGAGTCCTTCTAAAATACTATACAGAGTAAACCTGATCGGTTTAACTCAATCAATTGCTTGCAGGGTCTGATACAATCTCCCTGGTCAGGAAGTCAGTGTCCTTCATGATCTGGCCCTGAAACTCTCCTTTCCTTCTCTGACACTGTCAACTCCAACAGAACCAAACTGCTTTCTTGAACTCAACCTCTGGCTTTGGAATCATTGTCCATGGACAAAGCTTTTGAATCTTTGCTGTTCTCCTCTTCTTTGCCCGGCAAACTCCTACTCATCCTTCATGACTATACCAAAAATTAAGTCTCTTCTCTGCAGTCCTTTCTTCACTCTTTTCCTATTTATCTGTTTTTCTCAGTAGAATGAAAGCTCCCCAAGGAATGAACCTATGTTGTTCATCTGATATCTTTGGCACCCAAACTCAAGTTGGGCACATTGTAGATACTACACAGATGTGGGTTGAATGTTAAAAACAAAATGAAGTAATGTGTACTCAAACATAACCAAGTATTTTCCAGTTAATTGAAAAGAGCCTTTCAATCATGAAATATATAGGTTTATTACATTTCTTTAAAGTTCACCAAAAAGAAAAGCACTTTAAAATGTGTAGTGCTAGTTGGAAACTTAGTCTCCATTCTCGTTTATACTTATTTTTGGTCCGTGTTCTTCCCTCTTGTCTTTATATCTCAGTCTGCCTGTGGAAACTTGGCAGCATCAGGAATTTGGCTAAAGGACTCTGCTGAAATGTTAAGGTACTGCCTCCCACACCAACTCACTTCTTCGCAAAGAACATGATTTTCGGATCCTCCATGAACAGAAAGTGCGTAATGACTCATTGTGATATCACAACTGTTGCCTTGTTGCAAAAAGATTGACAATTTATTTACAACTAAGATATTGCACTATTCGGCAGTATCTTTTTTTAAATTATACTTTCTAAGTTCTAGGGTACATGTATACAACGTGTAGGTTTGTTACATATGTATACATGTGCCATATTGGTGTGCTGCACCAACTAACTTGTCATTTACATTAGGTGTATCTGCTAATATTCTCCCTCCCCTGGCTCCCTACCCCACAACAGGCCCCAGTGTGTGATGTTCCCCACACTGTGTCCAAGTGTTCTCATTGTTCAATTCCCACCTATGAGTGAGAACATGCGGTGTTCGGTTTTCAGTCCTTGCGATAGTTTGCTGAGAATGATGGTTTCCAGCTCCATCCATGTCCCTACAAAGGACATCAACTCATCCTTTTTTATGGCTGCATAGTATTCCATGGTGTATATGCCACATTTTCTTAATCCAGTCTATCATTGATGGACATCTGGGTTGGTTCCAAGTCTTTGCTATTGTGAATAGTGCCACAATAAACATACGTTTGCATGTGTCTTTATAGGAGCATGATTTATAATCCTTTGGGTATATACCCAGTAATGGGATGGCTGGGTCAAATGGTATTTCTATTTTAGGTCCTTGAGGAATCACTACACTGTCTTCCACAATGGTTGAACAAGTTTACAGTCCCACCAACAGTTTAAAAGTATTCCTATTTCTCCACATCCTCTCCAGCATCTGTTGTTTCCTGACTTTTTAATGATAACCATTCTATATGGTGTGAGAGGTGTCTCATTGTGGTTTTGATTTGCATTTCTCTGATGGCCAGTGATGATGAACATTTTTTCATGTGTCTGTTGGCTGCATAAATGTCTTCTTTTGAGAAGTGTCTGTTCATATCCTTCGCCCATTTTTTGATGGGGTTGATTTTTTTCTTCTAAATTTGTTTAAGTTCTTTGTAGATTCTGGATATTAGCTCTTTGTCAGATGGGTAGATTATAAAAATTTTCTCCATTCTGTAGATTGCCTGTTCACTCTGATGGTAGTTTCTTTTGCTGTGCAGAAGCTCTTTAGTTTAATTAGATCCCATTTGTCAATTTTGGCTTTTGTTGCCATTGCTTCTGGTGTTTTAGACATGAAGTCCTTGCCCATGCCTATGTCCTGAATGGTATTGCCTAGGTTTTCTTCTAGCGCTTTTAGGGTTTTAGGTCTACCATCTAAGTCTTTAATCCATCTTGAATTAATTTTTGTATAAGGTGGAAGGAAGGAATCCAGTTTCAGCGTTCTACATATGGCTAGCCAATTTCCCCAGCACCATTTATTAAATAGGGAATCCTTTCCACATTTCTGGTTTTTGGCAGATGTTCAAAGAACATCTTTATTTCTGCCTTCATTTCGTTATGGACCCAGTAGTCATTCAGGAGCAGGTTGTTCAGTTTCCATGTAGTTGAGTGGTTTTGATTGAGTTTCATAGTCCTGAGTTCTAGTTTGATTGCCCTGTGGTCTGAGAGACAGTTTTGTTATAACTTCTGTTCTTTTACATTTGCTGAGGAGTGCTTTACTTCCAACTATGTGATCAATTTTGGAATAAGTGTGATGTGGTACTGAGAAGAATGTATATTCCATTGATTTAGGGTGGAGAGTTCTGTAGATGTCTATTAGGTCTGCTTGGTTCAGAGCTGAGTTCAATTCCTGGATATCCTTGTTAAGTTTTTGTCTTGCTGATCTGTCCAATGTTGGCAGTGGGGTGTTAAAGTCTCCCATTATTATTGTGTGGGAGTCTAAGTCTCTTTGTAGGTCTCTAAGGACTTGCTTTATGAATCTGGGTGCTCCTGTATTGGGTACATATATATGTAGGATAGTTAGCTCTTCTTGTTGAATTGATCCCTTTATGATTATGTAATGGTCTTCTTTGTCTCTTCTGATCTTTGTTAGTTTAAAGTCTGTTTTATCAGAGACTACAATTGCAACTTCTGCTTTTTTTTTGTTTTCCATTTGCTAGTAGATCTTCCTCCATCCCTTTATTTTGAGCCTATGTGTGTCTCTGCATGTAAGATGGGTCTCCTGAATACAGCACAATGATGGATCTTGATTCTTTATCCAATTTGCCAGTCTGTGTCTTTTAATTGGAGCATTTAGCCCATTTATATTTAAAGTTAATACTGTTATGTTTGAATTTGATCCCGTCATTATGATGTTAGTTGGTTATTTTGCTTGTTAGTTGATGCAGTTTCTTCCTAGCCTCGATGGTCTTTACATTTTGGCATGTTTTTGCAGTGGCTGGTACCGGTTGTTCCTTTCCATGTTTAGTGTTTCCTTCAGTAGCTCTTGTAAGCAGGCTTGGTGGTGACAAAATCTCTCAGCATTTGCTTGTCTGTAAAGGATTTTATTTCTCCTTCACTTATGAAGTTTAGTTTGGCTGGATATAAAATTCCAGGTTGAAAATTCTTTTCTTTAAGAATGTTGAATATTGGCCCCCACTCTCTTCTGGCTTGTAGGGTTTCTGCCAAGAGATCTGCTGTTAGTCTGATGGGCTTCCCTTTGTGGGTAACCCGACCTTTCTCTCTGGCTGACCTTAACATTTTTTCCTTCATTTCAACTTAGGTGAATCTGACAATTATGTGTCTTGGAGTTGCTCTTCTCAAGGAGTATCCTTGTGGTGTTCCCTGTATTTCCTGAATTTGAATGTTGGCCTGCCTTGCTAGGTTAGAGAAGTTCTCCTGGATAATATCCTGAAGAGTATTTTCCAATTTGGTTCCATTCTCCCCATCACTTTCAGGTACACCAATCAGACGTATATTTGGTCTTTCCACATAGTCCCATATTTCTTGGAGGCTTTGTTCATTTCTTTTTAGTCTTTTTTCTGTAAACTGCTCTTCTCATTTCATTTCATTCATTTGATCTTCAATCACTGATACTCTTTCTTACAGTTGATCGAATCGGCTACTGAAGCTTGTGTATGCATCACATAGTTCTCGTGCCATGGTTTTCAGCTCCATCAGGTCATTTAAGATCTTTTCTATGCTGTTTATTCTAGTTAGCCATTTGTCTAATCTTTTTTCAAGGTTTTTAGCTTCTTTGCAATGGGTTTGAACATCCTACTTTAGGTCGGAGAAGTTTATTATTACCAATCTTCTGAAGCCTTTTCTTTCGACTTGTCAAAGTCATTCTCCCTCCAGCTTTTCTGTTGCTGGTGAGGAGCTGTGTTCATTTGGAGGAGAAGAGGTGTTCTGATTTTTAGAATTTTCAGTTTTTCTGCTCTGGTTTCTCCCTATCTTTGCAGTTTTATCTACCTTTGGTCTTTGTTGATGGTGACGTGCAGATGGGGTTTTGGTGTGGATGTCCTTTCTGTTTGTTAGTTTTCCTTCTAACAGTCAGGACCCTCAGCTGCAGGTCTGTTGGAGTTTGCTGTGGGTCCACTCCAGACCCTGTTTGCCTGGGTATCACTGGCGGAGGCTGTAGAACCGCAAATATTGCAGAACAGCAAATGTTGCTGCCTGATCATTCCTCTGGAAGCTTCGTCTCAGAGGGGCACCCAGACGTATGGGGTGTCAGTTGGCCCCTACTGGGAGGTGCCTCTCCATTAGGCTACTTGGGGTTCAGGGACACACTTGAGTAGGCAGTCTGTCCGTTCTTAGATCTCACACTCCATGCTGGGAGAACCGTTACTCTCTTCAAAGCTGTCAGACAGGGACTTTTATGTCTGCAGAAGTTTCTGCTGTCTTTTGTTCAGCTATGCCCTGCCCCTAGATGTGGGGACGGGCAGGCAGGCCTCCTTGAGCTGTGGGGGGCTCCACCCCGTTCGAGCTTCCCAGCCACTTTCTTTACCTACTCAAGCCTCAGCAATGGTGGACGCCCCTCCCCCAGCCTCACTGCCGCCATGCAGTTCAATCTCAGACTGCTGTGCTAGCAGTGAGCAAGGCTCCATGGACGTGGGACCCTCTGAGCCAGGCAAGGGATATAATCTCCTGGTGTGCCATTTGCTAAGACTATTGGAAAAGTGCAGTATTAGGGTGGGAGTGACCTGATTTTCCAGGTGCTGTCTGTTATGGCTTCCCTTGGCTAGGAAAGGGAATTCCCCGACCCCTTGTGCTTCCTGCTTCCCCGGTGAGGCGATGCCTCGCCCTGCTTCAGCTCACAGTCTGTGGGCTGCACCCACTGTCCAACAAGTCCCAGTGAGATGTACCTGGTACCTCAGTTGGAAATGCAGAAATCACCCATCCTCTGCTGTAGACTGGAGCTGTTCCTATTCGGCCATCTTGGAACCTCTTGGCAATATCTTATAATCTATGTGCAGTAAGAATAAAAATCCTTTTCCCTAAGGTAGAATTCTTGGCTAAAAGGAGGTTTATCACCCAAACATTGGGATAAACTGGAGATTTTGATATTTGTTGTCAATCACTTATGTGGGAACTCTCAATGTCTTGTATTTGCAAGGCATTTTTTTCTTAAAATCTCTGAGAGTAAAATTCACTAGACTATTATAATCTGTTTGTCCATACTGAACTCCCATTACTTTCTCTCCATCCACTGGGCTGAATGCCTTTCACATCTCTTTCAGTTTTCTCCCTTCTGTATAAGCTTAACTTCTGTTATAAGAAAAGCTACAATTTATTGAGTACATTCTATATGTCAGATTCTTTTGTAAGAATATTATTAATACATGAATTATTTCATTTAAAATTCACAATAAGCCTAATGAGGTGGGTTCAATGATTTACCACTTTGCATAACAGGAGACTGAGATGCAGATATATTAAGAAACTCATCTTAACATTAGAGATGTTAAGAAACCAAAATATTACACCTGTAAGTGGACGTATCACTATATAGAACTAGGCAGTCTGGTCTCAATTTCACCTCTCAAGTGTTTGCCTCAAGTCAAATGTGCAGATTTACTTATTATGAATTAATTTCCCCCTTCTTATTTAATTCCTTCATATAAGCTTGTCTGTAAGGTTTTGAAAGCTTACCATGTCCCAGGAACTTTAAATACATTACTTCATTGAGATATTATTATCATTATCCCATTCTACAGATACCAAAATTGAGGCACTAAAAGATTATGCTACTTAGCCAATGATATCTCATAGAAAATTCTGGAACCAAGATTTAAATCTAGTTCTTTTGTCATTATGCTACATTGTACTCTTCTGTGTCAGATTTAATTTTCCTTATTCTTTTATAAATAGCTGAACAATAAATTTCATAGGTTATTTATTTTTTCTTCAACTTTTAAGTTCTAGGGTACATGTGCAGGATGTGCAGGTTTGTTACATAGATAAACATGTGCCATGGTGGTTTGCTGCACAGATCAACCCATCACCTTGGTATTAAGTCCAGCATTCATTAGCTATTCTTCCTGATGCTCTCCCTCCCCCCACTTTTCCTCAGGACAAACACCAGTGTATGTTGTTCCCCCCACCAACTCCATGTGTCCATGTGTTTTCATTGTTCAACTCCCACTTATGAATGAAAACATGCAGTGTTTGGTTTTATGTTCCTGCATTAGTTTGCTGAGGATAATGCCTTCCAGCTCTATCCACGTCCCTGCAAAGGACAGGATCTCATTTCTTTCTATGGCTGCATAGTATTCCATGGTATATATGTACCACATTTTCTTTCTCCAGTCTATCATTGATGAGCATTTGGGTTGATTCCATGTCTTTGCTATTGTGAACAGTGCTGCAATGAACGTAAGTTTTCCCTGTTCTTAAAAATTGATTTTCTATGCCAAAGTATAGAAGAGCCTTATTTTTTAAAAAAATCAGGTTGGTGACTAGTTCATTTGTTAGAGCCAAATTTTTAGCTGCCAAAGAGACCAAAATCTTACTTCCAAGCCTGTATATGCCAGTTGGCAATGCTGGTTCTACTGCCACAAACTGTAACTCTGTTCCCAGACAGCCACTTGCAAAATGCATGCCGCTAATCATGAAGCAGAAAATTATGTACTTTTAAAGGTAGATAGAAGTTTATTATGCCTTGGATCTAATATCATTTCATATATAAGAAAAGCACAGACAGATTAAGTGACATACCTAAGATGACACAGTAAATTCATAGCAAGCTTGGGACAATCGATGAGATTTTCTGACACTAAATCTGAGGTCTTCATCCCATACAACTAAAGCAATTTCTGCAGCCATTTTGTCATTGTGTCTTTAAAAAATGTATTCATTCAACAGATACTGAGTGGTTACCTGTGCCAGACAATGTTCTAGGTGCTGGAGACAGAGTATTAAACAAAAAAGAAAGATTCCTGCCCTCCTGGAGCTTTACATCCTGGCATTGTAATGGCAGAATGGAACAAATTGTTATTGAAATAAGGATGATCCAAAGCTATAATGTCTCATAGGCAGAAGAGCTTATTAGTATAGTTACAGTTTTGTGCATATACTCAAAGTGTACTAGTTACACTGAAAGGATTATTGGTATCAATAAATAGGAATGGTGTGGGTTATGTGGTACCAATGGAGAGATGATAAGATAGGGTCTCTGCTCTCAAGGAGCTTAAGGATGAAGTATGTCATGTAGATTAAAGGAAATGTTTTACCTTCCAATTAAACTTTTTAAAGAAAATTTTGTCACATTAAAAATTATCTTTTACCCTAACAGACAAAAATCATTATGTGCAGCTACTAATCCAAGTCAATTAGAACTATAAGGAAGTAAATAATCTGAAATCCAAAAATTCCACCTAAATTTTCTGAAATTAATCCATTTGAAGTCTTTGAAAAGGTTCCATACCTGATTTTATATGAACATGTCCAGTGTCAGAGAAATAACAATAAAGTATAAATTTGCCTCTAAGTCAATATATATCTCTTCTTGCCAATAATTATTGTAATAAAGTGGCAAAATTGAGCTCCTGGTCACGGTGTGGTGGCACGTGCCATTAGTCTGAATAGAAACAGCCACCCTAAAGCTGTTCAATAATGGAAAACAGAAAGCTGTGCAATTTAAAGTGCTCTACTAAGCCTATTCCTTAATTACAATATTTTGCAATGTCAATGCACATCATTATCTGCAATAACCAGAGTTTGTTTTTAAAAAAACATAATATAATTATGTTTTGAGCTAGTCACAAAGTATGCTTTGTCGTCTTCCACGATGTTAAATGCTTGAGTCTGACTCTCCCACTGCTAAGTATGTTGAAAAGGTATAGCTGATACTCTGTCCCCATTGTAGGCCAGCACTAAGACATCTTCACTCATGTCCAGCAATAGAAAGATATCTAAACTCAAAATATAGTTTAATGTTACAAATTCATAACCACTCATCTTTGCTCATAAGCTTGTCTATGGGCTGAATTGCTGGACATACATCTTCTAACATACATATACCCACTCTTCAGTAGTGTACTTTCATCTTTAATGAATTCCTTATTCACTACTTTGGAAGGGCAATTATACACATCTTTACATTCAGAAAATATACTACATGGTAACTGTGGGAGAAAAGTCTATGAGCTTAGAAACCATAGTTGAACAACGTTGTATATCTGTACCCACTACTATTCTTTACAGTGCCTTAGAAGACCTAGGAGGAAAAGGTGCCCCAGGTAGCAGGGTGAGCTAATCCACATGAAAGTGTGATATGAACTGTAGAGTGCCTAAATAATGCAGTTTATTGTAACTTATTTTCATTAGTTCCCACATGGTTCACAATGGGCACAGATTCGTTGAAGTAAATTGTGCACATACTTCCCACTGCCAATGGCATCACAATAAAATGTCTGCTAAAATAGAGGGCAGTAATTCTGTTGATATAGTAATTAGCTGCGACAGTCCATTTCAGAGGCAAAAACAGTGAACAGAAATACAGGGAGCCTCTTTTTATTTCCTTTGTTTCCATCATGGATGGAAAGTTTGTAGGGCCATCTCTGGAAAATGCCATGACAGAGAGTCACATTTTCTTCTATACTTTTCTGTGTCCCATTTTTGTACCTCTCTTTTCCATTTTGATGTTTTCTTTTTCAGATATTGCTATTCAAATTTCCCTTCATTCAAATTATAATTCTCCACAAGAAGTGGTAGAGCCCAAGAAGCGGTACAGCCCAAGAAGCTTCCTTGTCCCTGTAGATCTAAGATGTTCCTCCCTCACTGAGAGACATCCAGGGGCTTGGCCAGTGAAAATTCACTCAGCTCACTCAGGCAGTACTAGCACGGGTAAGTGGAAACCCTGGCAGCATCAGATGAACCCTAACTTTAAAAACTGGCTAATGGAAGTTCTTCAAACAGAAAGAAAACAATAAAATAAAAGAATCTAGGAGCATAAGAAAAAAGGAAGAAGTAAAAGAGCTGAAATATGGGTATATTGTGAGTTTCATAAAATATATTTGATGACTGAAAAAAATATTAAAATGCAATCTGATACTTAAGACACTCATATCTAAAAGTGGGGAAGGGAAAGAAACCTGAATGGAAGTGGGGTTCCCACACTTTACTTAAAAAGGTAAAATGCTGGCACTAGTAGACTGTGAAAAGTCACATATATATATTGAAATATCCAGAGCAACCACTATAAAGACCATACAAAGAGATCCACTCAAAACCATTATAGAGAAAATATTTGCAAACCAAATGTCTGGTAAGGGATTGATATCCAGAATACAGAAAGAACATCAGCCGGGTGCTGTGACTCATGCCTGTAATCTTAATACTTTGGGAGGCTGAGGTGAGAGGATGGCTTCAGGCCAGAAGTTCAAGACCAGCCCTGAACAATGTAGTGAGACCCTGTCTCTACAAAAAATCAAAAAAATTAGCCAGGTATGATGGCATGTGCCTACAGTACTAGCCACTCAGGAGCCTGAGGTAGAAAGATCACTTGAGTTCAGGAGTTTGAGGTTGCAGCGAGCTATGATCATGCCACTGCACTTCAGTCTGGGAAACAGAGTGAGACGCTGTCTCTAAAACAAACAAATAAACAATAACCACAAAATCCAATTAAATAATGAACAAAGGACTTGAATAGACATTACTCCAAATAATATATACAAATGACCAATAGCACATGAAAAGATGTTCAATATCACTAAACACTAGGGAAATGAAAATCAAAACCACAATGAGTTACTACTTCATACACATTAGGTTGGCTGTCATATATATATGATTATGAGTGTTGACAAGGATGTGAAGAAATTGGAACCTTTGTGCATTGCTGGTGGGAATGTAAAATGGTGCAGCTGCTGTGGAAGACAAAAGGTTGTTCCTCAACAAATTAAACAGAATTATCACATGATCTGGCAATTCCACTTCTGGGTATATAACCAAGAATCAAAAGCATAGGCTTAAACAGATATTTGTATACTACTGTTCACAGCAGCATTAGTTTACCATAGCCAAAAGGTAGAAAGCATCCATGTGTTCATGAACAGATAAATGAATGAACAATGTGGCATATCCGTATGAAGAAATATTATCCAGCCTTATGAAATTCTGACACATGCTGCAACATGGATGAACTAAGTGAAATAAACCAAACACACAAAAAGATAAATATTGTATGTTTCCATTTACACATGGTTCCTAAAATAGGCAAATTCAGAGAGACAAAAAGTAGAATAGTCATTAGCATGGGCTTGGAGAAGGAGGAAATGTTCTTGCTTGTTGGATACAGAGTTTCACTTTGGAATGATGAAAAATATCTGAAGATGGACAGTGATATGTTTGCACAATAATGTGGATGTACTTAATACCAGTAAATTGTACAATTAAAGATAATTAAAATGATAAACCTTACAGTATGTATACTTTACCATAATAAATAGACACTACAAATTAATCAAGACAGACTCCAAAAAGTGTTCAAATAGCAGGAAAGCAAGTAAAGAGAAACAGAAAAAAGAATGAGAGGAAATAAACAAAACAATAATTAAATGGCCAACTTATACACGGACATTTCAATAATTATCTTAAGTGTAAATTATGTAAATACACCAATTAAAAGATAATTATTGACAGAGTAAATAAAAACATGGCTCTACTGTATGCTGTTTGGAAGAGATTTATTTCAAACTCAATAGAAAAAATATATCACGCAAACACTAATTAAAAAATAGGTGTGGCTATGTTAATGTCAGATAAGGTGGATGTCAGAATAAGAGAAATTACTAGAGAAAAAGAGGGACATACCACAATAATACAAGGATTAGCTAGAAAGATATAACACCCAATCTTAAATATGTATGTACCAAATAAAACTTGAAACAAATTTCATCTAAGAGGTACCCTCTTAGATGCCACTATCATATATGTGAAGCAGAAACTGATAAAACTGCAAGGTGAAGTAGATCTATAATCACAGTTGGGGACTTCAACAACCTTCTCTTAGGAACTGGTAAAACTACTAGCCAGGATATTAGCAAGTATATAGAAGTGCTCAACAACACAATCAAATAACAGAGTCTAATTGACATATGCAGAACTATACCCAACAATAGCAGAGTACATCAGTGATTTCAGTGATGTTGCTGGATACAAGACTGATACACAAAGATCAATCATATTTCTACATACTAACAGTGAACATGTGGAAACAAATTGAAAACAGTATAATTTCAAATGCTGCAAGGGAAATGAAGTACTTAGGTACACAAAAATATATGTACAGAATCTATATGTTGAACATTATAAAATTCTGATGAAGAAATAAAAGAAGATTGAAATAAATGGAAAGACATATTACATTCATGGATAGAAGACTCAACATACTAAAGATATCACTTCTACCCAAATTGATCTATAGGCTTAATGCAATTCCTGCCAAAATCTTGTCAAGGTCTTATATAGACATGGAGAGCTTTAAGAAAAATGTGTATGGAAATAAACAGGCACTGGAATAGCTAAAATAATCTTGACAATCAAGTATAGAAATGGAGAGCTCAATCTACTTATATTAAGGCTTGATATGTAGCTATAGTAATCAAGACAGTATGGTATTGGTGGAGAAACAGACATTCAATTCTATGAAACAGAACAGAGAACTCAGAAATAGATCCTCAAAAATGTGTTCAACTGGTTTTTGACAATGGCACAAAAGCAATTCAATGGAGCAAGGGAGTCTTTCAGCAAATATTGTTGAAGCAATTAACCATCTATAAGCAAAAAAGACGAACCTCAAACTAAACATCATGCCTCATACAAAATTTAACTCACAATTATATTCTAAGTACATTCAAAATGTACAGCCATCACCACTATCTATATTCGGAGCTTTTTCACCTTCCCAAACTAAAACTTTATACCCATTAAACCATAACTCCACATTGCCCGCTTCTCCCTAGTCCTTGGTAACCACTATTCTACTTTTTGTTTCTATGAATTTATTTACTCTAGGTACCTCATAAAAGTGGAAATACAATATTTGTCCTCCTATGACTGGTTTATTTCACTCAGAATAATGTCTTCAAGGTACATCCATATTTAAGCATGTATCAGAATTTCATTCCTTTTAAGTAATTAATTTATTTATTTTAAAGATGGGGGTCTTACTATGTTGGCCAGGCTGAACTCGAACCTCTGGGCTCAAGTGATCCTACCACCTCAGCCTTCCAAATAGCTGGAACTACTGGTGTATACCACTATGTCTGGCTCTCATTTCTTTTAAAGGCAGGATAATATCCCTTTGTATGGATATATTTTGTTTACCCATTTATCTTCTTATAGACACATGGGTTGTTTCTACCTTTTGGCTATTGTGAATTAATATTGCTATGAGCATTAGTATATAAATATCTCTTTGAGTCTCTGCTTTTAGTTCTTTTGAGTATGTATCTAGAGTGCAATTGCTGGATCATATGGTAATTCTATGTGTAATTTTTTGAGGAAAAACCATACTGTTTTCTAACATGGCTATCCCATTTAAATTATCACTTGCAATGCACAAGACTTCGAATTTCCCAAATCCTTGTTAGTATGTGTTATATTCTGTTTTATATATATAAACTAATGGGTGTGAAGTGGTATCTCACTATACCACTTATGGCCAAACTAATGGGTGTGAAGTGGTACCTCACTGTCATTTTCTTAATGTGTATTTCCCTAATGAGGATAATAGTTTTTTAAAAATTTAAATGTGAAAAGAACACAACTTGTACTACCCTTTATGATCAGAAAATTGTTTTGAATCTTATGTAATAAATGTCCATGTATTAGTTATACTCAAGGGAGATAACCTAACAAAATATATACGGCAAATTAAAAGTATCTGTTGGTTAAGTTGCTATCATTAACACATACTTTTTGTTAGAAATCTGCTTAAAAACATCCCAGCTCCCTCAATGCTCTGATCTCAACCATCATAGGAAAGTTTCATGTTTCCCAGTAGACTCAACTAGAGCTCAGCTTGCTAAAGTCCCAGGAGTATTTTCATTTCAAAGTGTTAATAGTCAAAATAAATACATCTTTAATGTTCTACTTGTATAAATTATGCAACACTTGTATGGGCAGAGCACTGAGTCTAGTTCCAATCTGTGTTTCTCTTCTTCACAGTTGTGCCATTGTAAACTAGTCACTTAACCCTTTATACGACTCAGTTGTCTTAGGTGAAGAAAGCATGAGCTTAGGAATCAGAGCCTGAGTCAAACCCTAGCTCCATCATTCATAGCTAAACTTTCAGAGTCTCAGGGCCCTTACTGTAAAATGTGAAAATAATCCACTCGCTCTACATTACACTGAGCTCCGTCAGAATTAAATAAGGCATTGCAGTGAGGGATGGGTGGAGACAGACTGTTAGGGACTATTTAAAAAGACACACGGGTTGTTTTCACCTTCCATCATCAAGTGATGATGGTTTAGAGGAGGCCAGTAGCAGAGCATATAGGTAGTAATAGTAAGATTCTAAAAATGTTTTCAATGCCAAGTCAATAGGATTTGCTTTTTTATTGAACGTTGGGCATGAAAGAGGAGTACAGGAAGAATTCAAGATTTTTAGCTTTAGAGATGGGATTAATGGAGTTCCATTTACTTTGATGAAGACTGAAGTTGAAAAATTTTCCAGTGGTAGGTACGTTCAAGTGTTAGGTTGGACATGTTAAGTTTTAAAATGTCTATTAGACATCCTAATAAGGATGATAAGTAGGGAGGCCTGATTTATATTATGGAAAAATCCCTGAAGACAGGTGAGAATGGAGAGAGAGGTCAGATGAAAGCCACTGGTATAATTTAAGCAAGAATATAGTAGGGCTTGAAAAAAATGAGAAGAGATTTAATGGAGTTTAGCAGGAACTGAGGATAAACTGGAGATGAGATATAAGAGAAAGGGAAGACTCATGGATGACCCCAGGACATCTGACTTGGGACACTGCATGAGAGTTTACCAGAGTGTGGGAGAAGCAGCAAATCTGAGTGGGGAAAAAGGAGAGAAGCTATCTATTAATAGCTTAATCTGATCTAATCTTTATATGATAATAACCTTACTTATTTAAATAGGAATAAAATTACTTATTGTCTTCTACAACAAAGGATAATTCCAGTTATTTTTCAAATAACTGAAAAACAGTATTAGTGTTCATTGAGATTTTACCTTTATTTGTTTGCTTGCTTTTGATGGGGGGTATATAGAAGTGGGAGAGGAGGACTAGCTTGAGAACGACATATGCATGTGTCTGTTCTTACACCTCAGCGAACTCTGTTTTTTTTAACATATCAGAACTTTAAGGCTTAAATTTGCATGAGTATATGTACTCATATGTGTGCAAATATCATAAATAGGATATTATTCATATTTTTAAATCCTCCAGTTATCATTTTCTATATAGAATGAAAGAGACTGTTAACCAACAATACAATGTCTCGACATATTTGTCCATATATATCACTAGTCTGAAAAGTACTATATAAATAATTCCTTAAAATCAATGTTAAATGGTGTTTTCTGCAAGCCAAATGCATAAGGCCTCTTTAATTGTTAAATATAGAAAGTATTTTTAGGAGGGAAATTATTGAGATGAAAAACCCACTCAGCAGTTGAGAATACATGATTTCAGGAAATGATTCAGTTATTTTCTAAAATAAATTGTATTATAGAAATGTCAAATTCACTCATAAACCTAGCTTTCAGTGTTCTCTAATATCGAAGAGCACAAATGCTATAGAAAAAATAATTACAAAATATGGTTACTATGTACTTTTAAGTAGTAAAATCTTGATTCCCCAGTATTAAGCCAACTTACTTACATCCTTTTGACAAGTTCACTTCTGAGTGTATATTGGAAAAAAGTTACAAACTGCGTCTTGTCCTGTTTAAATAGACTAGTGACTAAGCAACCAGGGCAAAGAGCCCCTGGATCTTTTTTTCCAAAGAGTTTCCTTCTAGCACTTGAGATAAAGAAGATCAGATGGAAGACAATCATTATGATAATGAGTTTTTTCCTTCTTTTCCAAAGAGTTTCAGATTTGGGTTTTGTAATTCTCTGAAATGCTCAATAACATCATCACATTTCAGAGGCAAAGACAGCTGATTAGAAAGTTGATCCAATGGCAGAGAACCTTTGCCCCAGATACATACGTCTTAATGCTCCTGTAAAAGTACAGCAGAAAACTGCATTTTTGGAGAATGAACCATAAATAGAAGTTATTGTGTTAATTTTGACAGCTGTCACTGAAGTTGACAGGATGTGGCCACCTCCAATTTGAAATAATTTTTCTGTTCAAGATAACTACATAAATGCCAATGTTCATCCCTTTTAATTTCTCTGAGTCTCATGACTTAAGAGTCACATGTCTTGTACACAGGCAAGTTTCTAAATATATCACCATTCAGTCTTGCATGTGAGTGTACACACGCATGATTCCTATACATACCACTTGAATTCTGAGTGCATTTTCGCTTCTAAGGACAGAAATGGTGGGATTCCTTTATATCTAATTTCAGTTATTTCAGAGCTGATCAGCATTATTGAGCCTACCCATCAAATTAAAATAAAATAGCATGATTCAACATAGAAAAATGTCAACTGGTGAACATAAGGGTGCTGAAATAACCAATCATCGTTTGGCAAACACCCAAGCCATCCCCCATAGCAACAGAGCTGATGGCATAGCAACCGCAGCTGCTTCAACCCAGAAAAATTAGAAGAAATATTCTTGGAAAAAAAGCATAATCCATGTTAAAGTCAGATATGACATTTTTTTTCTGCAACAAAAGAAACTGTAAGTATGAATGTGTTAAATGATACAGTTCCTTAGCAGCTGTAAATGCTCTAGTGCAGGCTGAAAGCCACTTTGATTACAACACTCAAGGCCAAGTGCTTTGAAGCTAAAACTTCCTAGGTTGTTCTCATCCAAACTGTTATGTTTCTTGCAATGTTAGAGAACAATCTTTTCTTCAACCATTTATTTTGCTAAGATAGAAAGTTTTCCGCAATTTTTAAAAAGGATCATTTGAGAGAAAGATTTGCTGGTTAGAAATCCACATCATCAGTACTTGAGAAATATTAAGATCTAAAAGGAAATATATTGATTAAAATGGTGATGATGTCATCCCGAGGTATCCAGGAAGCATGAGGATGAAACATCAGCTTGAAGAACTAGGAGCCTAATAATATTTGGATGTACCCTCATAGTAGTTTGACCTGTAAGGAATTCAAGGTTTTCTGCAGAGCCCCAATCTCAGGATTTAGCTAGATATATAGACTTTCTTTAGTATTCTATGCTGTTTTATCTAGAAGCCCATACAATTACAATCAGTCAAGGTAGACTTCTGAACTTGTCGCTGAAGGCAGAGAGGCAGGGTCAAATTCTTTATGATCAGTAGAGATGATATGACCATATAATGCCTCTCTCCCCTGGGTTATTTAGCATTTGCTTTATTAAGCGTAGAAAGTGGGATGATGTTCAACTTATTTCAGACACTGGTTATTTTAATCAACTCATTTTCCATGGTTTCTATTTGAAAATTTTAAAAAATCCTAGGCTCTACTTATGAAAATTCAAAGTTTCGGACTTCACATGGGAAGCATGACACTGCAGCCTAGGCCAATCGTAGACTGCAAAGTCTCAGTTAAAAGGAGGAAGAGAAATGCGTATATGAATCCAGCCAGACTCTGAGACTTTTGTCAGAAAGACAAAACTTTCTGTGATTTGGTGAAAAATAAGACAGTGAAGTAAACAGACCTGATGGAAGCTCAATAAATGTAATGGCTGCTGAGAGCTTGTCCCCTGACAAAGTAGCAATTTCAAATATGTGGTCCTTTTCCTCCTTTGACCCATTATTGCACCCGGTTGGATCCACTCATGGTTTCTACCTGGCTCTCAGGACATCTCCAGTTCCTTTATCCTCAGAGGAATGACCTGTATCACTACTTGCATAAGTTCCACCTTCTGCACCCGTACCTGGCCTCCCTTTCCCTCACCTCCCATGCTAAAAGTTAAACATCAGTGATTCTCGTTGACCCAGGATTCACTCAACCTCCATCCTCTTCTCCAGTCTTCTAGGAGGTTAATTGGACATTTTCTCATTCAGTGCTTCAGGGCATAAGTCCTACGTGCCTGGGAATATTCCCCAAACACAGTACTTCCAATTACCTGAATTCTAATCGCACCAAACCCCAACCCAGAGACCCAAGAAGGAGCTTCCCATCTGTGGTAGAATTCCAGTCCTTAAGTCAGTGGCTAACACCTGCCCTGAGCTGCCCGTGGACACGCTGATTAATTCCATTATTTTTATTATATTTTACTTTAAGTTCTGGGATACATGTGCAGAACACGCTGGTTTGTTACATAGGTATACATGTGTGTGATGGTTTGCTGCCCCTATTGACCTGCCCTCTAAGTTTCCACACCTGCCACCCCCCAACTCGCCCTGGTGTGTGTTGTTCCCCTCTCTGTGTCCATGTGTTCTCATTGTTCAACTCCCACTTATGAGTGAGAACATGTGGTGTTTGGTTTTCTGTTTTGTGTTAGTTTGCTGAAGATGATGGCTTCCAGCTTCATCCATGTCCCTGCAAAGGACATGATCTCATTTTTTTTTTATGGCTCAGTAGTATTCCATGATGTATATGTACCACATTTTCTTTATCCAGTCTATTATTGATGGGCATTTGGGGTTGGTTCCATGACTTTGCTATTGTAAATAGTGCTGCAATAAACACATAAGTACGTGTGTCTTTATAGAAGAATGATTTATATTCCTTTGGGTATACACCTAGTAATGGGATTGCTGGGTCAAATGCTATTTCTGGTTCTAGATCCTTGAGGAATTACCATACTGTCTTCCACAATGGTTGAACTAATTTACATTCTCACCAACGGTGTAAAAGCACTCCTATTTCTCCACAGCCTCACCAGCATCTACTATTCTTGACTTTTTAATAGTTGCCATTCTGATTGGTGTGGGATGGTATCTCATTGTGGTTTTGATTTGCATTTATCTAATGACCAGTGATGATGAGCTTTTTTTCATATGTTTGTTGGCCACACAATGTCTTCTTTTGAGAAGTGTCTATACATATCCTTCACCCCCTTTTTGATGTTTTTTTTTTCTTGGATTGCAAAAATTTTCTCCCATTCTGTAGGTTGCCTGTTCACTCTGATGATAGTTTCTTTTGTTGTGCAGAAGCTCCTCAGTTCAATTAGATCCCATTTGTCAATTTTGACATTTATTGCAATTCTTTTTGGCATTTTTTGTCGTGAAATATTTGCCCATGCCTATGTCCTGAATGGTATTGCCTAGGTTTTTTTCTAGGGTTTTTGTGGTTTTGGCTATTACATTTAAGTCTTTAATCCATCTTGATTTAATTTTTGTATAATGTGTAAGGAATGGGTCCAGTTTCAGTTTTCTGCATATGACTTGCCAGTTTTCCCAGCACCATTTATTGAATAGGAGATCCTTTCCCCATTGCTTGTTTTTGTCAGGTTTGTCAAAGATTGGATGTTTGTAGATGTGTGGTGTTATTTCTGAGGCCTCTGTTCTGTTCCATTGGTCTATATGTCTTTTTTGGTACCATGCTCAAAACAGTACCATGCTGTGGCCGGGCACAGTGGCTCACTCCTGTAATCCCAGTACTTTGGGAGGCTGAGGTGGGCGGATCACGAGGTCAGGAGATTGAGACCATGGCGAAACCCCGTCTCTACGAAAAATACAAAAAATTAGTTGGGCGTGGTGGCGGGCACCTGTAGTACCAGCTACTTGGGAGGCTGAGGCAGGAGAATGGTGTGAACCCAGGAGGCGGAGCTTGCAGTGAGCCGAGATCATGCCACTGCACTCCAGCCTGGGTGACAGAGCAAGACTCCATCTCAAAACAAAAAACAAAAAACAAAAAACAAAAAAACAACAACAACAGTACCATGTTGTTTTTACTGTAACCTTGTAGTATAGTTTGAAGTCAGGTAGTACAGCCATTTTCATGATATTGATTCTTCTTATCCATGAGAATGGAATGTTTTTCCATTTGTTGGTGTCCTCTCTTACTTCCTTGAACAGTGGTTTATAGTTCTCCTTGTAGAAGTCCTTCACATCCTTTGTTAGCTAGGTATTTTATGCTCTTTATAGCAATTCACACTGATTAATTTCATCAGTCCCTTGATGTAGGTCAGAAGTTTATCCTACCTGACTTTTCTCACTACATATTGTAAATAGAAAATGACTATCCATCATTTCCAAGTGAATGACTTCCAAATCTCTGTGTCTAGTGTTCCAGCCATTCATTTCCAGATATTTATTGTATATATTCTTCACTAGTCATGCAGCACTTTCACACATCTAAAACCAAGTGTATTTCTATTTCAAACCAGCAGCCATTCACGTGATGTATATTTTTAATGGACCAACCATTCATATTATGTGAGTTCAAAGCCCCAGAGCTAACTCCTACTTCTTAACTTGCCCTATCTGCTCCATCTAGGAGGAGCCCCATTTCTAATGGTCTTACCCTTATTCAGATCTTTATTATAATCTCCTGCAACACTACAGCAGTCTCCTTTCCCCTCCTTTCCAGCTCTGCCCCATTTTTAGCCTACATGTTGCTGATATTAATACTATTACTAATTACAAAGCACTGGTCAAGCTCTTGGTCATTTATGCCAACTTGGTGAAGTCTAGAAGGTACTTTTCCTGGAATCCCCTGCTCCTCTATTGTTGTGAGTTAAGTTGGCCAAGACAGGACTTTGAGAATTGGAAGAAGGAATGGGGCGGATGCCATTGTCCATGGAAGTTTATCATGATAAATGATGGTGATAAAAGATGTCGGAATCCAGCTTGTTCTTGCTCTAATGAGGTCAGGAGATTGAGACCATGCAAATATGCAAAAATATGCTTGCACTGTGTGCCCAGCATATTTTCCTGTCTGTTGGCCCCAACATCAGCCCCAGGCTCACACCTGGATCTTGGATGCAGACCCTCAGAGACAGGTGCTGCCCCAGGTCAGCAGCTTCACCAGGAGTGGCAGTTCCATCCATCTCTCTGAACTTGTCACTGAAGGCAGAGAGGTGGGTCAAGCTCTTCTTCAACAGACACATGCCAGTGGCAGATTGTGCAAGGCTCCCTGGGTTCCTTGCACACTACACCCTAATGTGGTCTAGCTAGGGACTGTTTGATTCTTCAGTATGCCCCTTGCAAATCCTCGCTTTCTCACCTTCTCCCACAATTGTGCAGAGTGGAATTCCCATATTAAACACTTCGTTTTCACAATACTTAGAGTGGCTGTTTTCATGAATAAAACTTGACTAATGCATATGCCTTGACTTTGTTTGAACACACACACACACACACACACACACACACACACACACACACACACACTAGAGACAGGGGTCTCCCTATGTTGCCCAAGCTGATCTCAAACTTCTCAGCTTAAGGGATCCTCCTGCCTCAGCCTCCCTAGATGGAACTATAAGCACACACCACTACATATTTTTTTATCTCTGCCTACTTGATTCTAAAACATGTTTTAGAACACGTCATAGTTTGTTTTATAATTTTTTGCATACTTTTCTTAGTTTCCAGTATGGATAATCAGAAGGTCAGATGCTAAATCTTATTTATCTTAGTGTATCTCATAGTGACTAGTATGGTGCTTCAGAAATAGAATAAGGTGCTCATTAAATGTCTATTTAGTATATGGTTCAGTACATACTTTTTCATACCCATTTCTTTGCATATTAATCAATGACACTAGAGTTTAGAATGCTACTATTTTATACTGACTCTAAAGGAAATGCTTTTTATAGTCATATTTTATATTGTGAAAACATTCCAAGAGCTTTTTCCAAGAATCTTAAAATATACAGAGCTTGATAAATCTCATGTAACTTAAATAATAAATAGTAAGTATATATTAAGGTCAATGTATTTTCATATTACATTTTAGAGTGTGAACATATTGTTATAAAGAGTATGCAATATGGAAATGTCTAATATCTACTGAAAATGATTACATACATGATGCTAGATTATCTTGAAATGGAACTTTATTCATAACATTTTTATTTATAATAAACCCACCCACTGCAAGGAACATTATGTGTTTATTATAAAAACCACAGTATGCCAGGAACCTGATTCCTATCCTAAAACAATAAAACATTTGCATGTTGAGAGCAATGTGTGTAAAGGTAGCTCCTTCACAGGACAACAAAGCAGAGATTAAAATGCAACTCTGTCCTTTAGGCTTAAGACAAAGAAATCAGGTTTTCATTTATTGGATAAGTCTGTATCTCTTTTTTCTGTAACCTTCAAACTGATGAGGATTATGAAACATAAAATGTCACCATGTGATAAGTGAAAGTCACCAGTGTTCATAGAAATCATCTGAGAGTGCCCTGCATTCTGCTAAATGACACCAGCGACTCTAACAGTTGTCAAAAGTAATGGCCTTAATGATGCTCACAGGCAGAAATGCTCACTATTCAATAAAATAGAGGTAGTTTCTGCTTACGTTTAAGTTCCTAACTTAAGACCATTCCCTTTTAACATTAAAATAGTCATGATGACTTTTGTTATTTTCCTTATTGATTTAGTGCCTATTAAGTACCAGGTACTGTGATAAGTGTCTTACATTAGTTATGAGACATACTATCATCATTCTATGAGAAAACTGAGATACAGAGTAATTTATTCAAGGTCACACAGCTGGATATGAGCAGTATGTTAGCCGAGACTCTGACACTTAGGCCCAAGTTGTAGCCTCGTAAAGCCTCACACATATCCTATGTGCTTTAGTATCTCAATAAGTTTATTTGTAATAAAATGAAAAAGAAATAAAAGCTCTTTCTCCTTTTTTTTTAGTACATGAATCCTAGAATCAAAACTTCTGGCAACTTGAATTATTCCCCCAGTAACCTCACTCCACACACATCTAGCCATTAAATCTCGGCTGAGTTCCTTGGGGAAGGCACTTGACCTCTCTGATCTTCAGTGCCTGTATTTTTCAAATTGGGCAAAATGACATTAACTTTATCAGTTGTTTTGGGGTGAGCAAAAGTCATTTATATTGCCCGGGATACATGGTATTCCTTACAAATAAGTCTTCTGTTCTGAGCTAAGGAACGTGGACTTTACTGACAGGCAACGGAAATCCTCACACAACACAGCAACACGGATCTCCCTCGTGATCTCCCTCTCTCCACAATCATGTGTACATCAAAGATGAATTTTCTTTTAACACAACTTACACTTTTCATCATACAACTCTCTCCCTTCGTAGCAGAAAGGGCTTATCTGGTTTCCTATTTCACACAGAATGAAACACAGAATGTTCCTCTGGATTGTTGCCTAGCACTCCTGACACCAGTGTTTGGCTTCAGTTACACTCATCCGGCAGAGTCCCACAAAGGATGTGACTGACTTATCTGGGTTTGTCTGGGACTTTACTACTTGTAGCATTGGAAGTCCCGTATCGGGACCCCCCTCAGTCTCAAACAAAATGGGAGAGGTGGTCAATTACCCCAAAGACATTACACTTTCCCAGATTTCCACACATTTGACATTGCCCTTTATGTTGCTCTACCAGGAAGCGCATATCTTGCAAGGCTTAATTCAGAGCCAATATTACAATCACCTCGTGTAACTGGAGCAGGTGGCACCAATGGGAGAATTATTGAGTTTCATAAACTGGGATCTGTTGTTGAAGGTTTTTAAAAAGTATTTATTTTGAAATAAACATTAAATACAAAAAGTTACAATACTAGTACAAAGAATATGCATACAACTTTTACCCAGGCTCACCTGGTATTAACATTTCACCATCTTGCTCTAACATTTGTGTTCTGCTTCTCACACACATAATATTCTTTAGATGGTGAAGGTTTTTTTTTTTTTTAAAATCATAGCATAGAGATATGTTCAGAGGTAGGGAAAATCACTTCTAACCAGGAGGAAATAATGGAGAAACTGGCTTTCAGTAAAGATTTGCTGGGAAGCCAAATGTTCAGAGCTCTGCTTGTGGAAGATGACAATTGCAAGGGTGTCCAGGTAGAAAGAAGGCCAGGCTGGAGACAGAGGGACCAGTCAGGAAGCTGCTCAGAGGTTCAGGCACCAAGGACTTCTACTAATGGACAGAGATACTGATGGGTTTGAGTAAAAATAAAATAATATTCTTTTAGTGCCCAAGTTAGGTAAGAATATCTCACATTTTCTTGACTATTTGACCTAACTTAATAAGATGATTTATGTCTAGGATTTTTCACATCTCTTTTATAAAATAGAGACCTTATATCACATCCGTCTTCTCATCTTGGTTGTTCATAAATGAAATGTTAAAATGAAAGATTATGGGAAGAATTAGACTCCTGTTATTTCATGTGATGAACTCATTTCTTGGCAGAGTTATTGGATGAGTTAAGATGTAACTGAAAATATGCTTCCCTCCTGAAACTTTGGAATCTTGCTTTTAATTATCATTGAAATGTCACCAGAGATACATTTAAACGGTTTTTGATAAGACACGGACTAACAAACTGAATCCAACCGCTACAGGGACAATTTTTTAATTTCACAGGTGATTGACATATATACTGTGGCAGTATATTAAAGGAGAAAACGCAGCAGGAGCTACCGGTGATAGGAGTCTATACCTCTGTGAACAAGGAGAAGCACTACTATCTTGGCTGAAAATACTCTTATTCATAACAAAACTGAAAGCTCCTGTGTCTGATTTTTTAACAGACTTTCAAGGACACATTTTCAAGTATGTACCACTATATCTGGACAACAATCAACCTTTAATTTCTTTCCTTTATTGTTCCCTTGTTTAAGTGTCTTTGGATTTCTTCCTTTTTTTTTAAAGTGTCTGGTATTTTAACATTCTCACTTCTCATGTGGGCTGTATGTATGTATGGTACTCATAAACAAACACATCTACAGCTTTTGCTAGATAATGTTTTGTTTGCTCCAAAAAAAGAAATTAGGGGAGCCCTTACTGAGAAAGTAATAGCAGTACTACTAATAAATATGGGAGCTATTTTCTTCCATTAGAAGAAACACCAGTAGCCACACATGTATTCCAATCTGTAACACTAAGTGCACTCAGTTAAAGAGAAGATGACAGGGATTTGCAGATCCCCCTGCTCCAGCCTATTTTTCAGTTGGCATGGTGGGGTCTGGCTAGGGAGACCATACTCATTTCTTTTCAAAGCAGGGGTCGGGAAAGACTTGCTGCTAGCTTGAAGCTAGCCATGGAAAAAGTGCACGCACTACAGACACTGTCAGAAAACCATTTTTCTGACAGCAGGTATGGGAAACCAGAATACACTACACCCAAATGTGCCTGTTTGGCAGAAGTCTGGGATTGGGCTGAAGGAATTAAGAACGAGCAGAAGCAGGAAGGCTCTTTGCCCTCTCTCTATTTGCCTAAAATTGGGATGTAAATTTATAAAGACAAAAGCTATTTCACCTCCCCTCTCTGAAAGGAGAACAAAGGTTAACCACTGAAGAGAGCTTTTCACCCTTATGGGCCGGAAGATGGCACCAGAGGAAACTACGTTAGCAAGCTTTACAAACCAGCCTTTTTCTGACAGTTATTTTCCTTCCCCCACCTTGTGGCCCCTAGAGATACAAAGTCTTTTTTTTTTTTTTGTCTTGTCACTTCTCTAAACATTGACTGTTCTTTGTAGAAGATCCCACATAAGTTGGAATTCAAGCCACCTCTTTGAAAATTACTCATTCCCAAGATATCTTCCATGCATATATTAAATAAACATATTAATAAACTTCTGTTTGTTTTTCTCTTTTTAAAGTTGCTATGTGGTCCATTCCAACTTAGAACTTATTAGGGTTGAGGTAATAATTATTCTTCTTCCCCTACACTGGTTATTAAATGTTACCAGCACACTAGCACCTACAAGGGATAGTTGGGTTTTAGAAATGCTGGACCATGGACAGGTAGAATCAAGTGAAATAATAATAATGCGCTGCCCTTAATGAAACTGTTGTCTGTCAATAGTTGATAACATTGAATTCACTTCAAAAGGGTAGAGAGGAAGAAAACAATGTTTGCAGGAGATTGTGAACAAGGAAGGAACATATTTCAGATAAGGGTAATCATAGTTGGGCTCCTTAAAATGACAATTATAAACATGTCTCCATTATTTCAAAGGTAGGCCAATGACTGATGGTTACAGAAACATGAGCTGCCAAAACAGACCATCAGAAAGCAAAAGAAAAAATACGCTAACAGAACAGCTTTTTAGGAAGAAAGTACATTAAATCAAATTCTTGGCATTTTGAATATGCAAGAAAATTAAATATAGAAGTCATACTGAAAACTATCAGTCCTTTCTGCGCATAACTTGATGTCCACCAGGCAAATAATTTTCCCTAATTGAGATTTAAGAAAAATAGACAAGTTTAAGTCTACTGCAAAATAAAATGACTTAATTGACAATGTGAGAGGCTAACTGAAGAAATAAGAAATATTTAGAAAGAAGAGAGATATACCAGGATTTCATAGATTATATGAGAAGAGGCAGACTAAAGGGAACATTTCCTTGTATATTATTTCCATATATATATGTCTATCAAAAGTAGGCATTTCAAAAAATCAAAACATTATTTGAAGGTACAAGCCACTTTATTGACAAAATTCTCCAGTACCTTTTGCACTATAATTTAACTTTCTTAAACTTTTGACCTTGTTTCTTGACCTCTGTACATTTTTCTTTTCTTTTTTAAATTATATGGCTCCTTTGAGTCGTCCATTTCCTCTTTCCTCCAGAAAGGGAAGAGTCATGGATTCCAACCTTCCTACTAGAAGCTACGAAGAATTAATTGCCATGTAGTTTTCCGTGGAAGCCATCAGATAATCTTTATCTGGGTTTCATGCACAATCATTTCTTTAACAAGACTGAGCATTAGTCGTGCCTATAAATTAATTCTCCCTCTTGGTCTACAACTAACATCTGAAAATACTGTACTTTTTCTTTCCATCAAATATGGCCTAAGTATCCCTTTCATTTTATTTTCCAGAAAGCTTTCCCAGTACAAAGACAGACCTGAGGGTATTTTCTCATCTTGTTGCAGAGAGTGATGGTACAGAATGTGCATAATGCCCACGCAGGAAAGTTAATAATATTCTACAAGCAGTCTATTTTTAGATTAATAGAGCCAGTTTACGCAAAAGCAAATCTGTACTGCAAAAAGAAGAGCTTTAAATGTTTGAAAAAATTCTGGGTAAACTTTAAGAAAAAAGGTAACCTTTTCTTTTCCTACACTGGGTCTAACATAATTAAATGAATTCAAAGCCTTAGCCACTTTTGCAAAGGCTTTTTAATTGCTTGTATTGATCATGACCTAAATTTACTTCTGCACAGTTTATAGAGCTGCATTTGGCACTGGAACCAAAACCCCTCGGGATGAAAAGCCATAGCCATCCTAACATTACCAAATGGTAGAATAATTATTTACATTTATTAACATGGACAGAAAGATCATTTTGTTGGGTGACCAGATAACTAGGTCTTTCCTGGCTAATGCTGCATTAAAATACATAGTTTCAAAAGCCAAGAATTCTCCTATTGGGCTTTGGTAGACCATAATTTTAGTTAACTCAGAGAAGACAAATCCCTCAGTGTAAACACTGGGTCGTTATTCTAAATCTAATCAATAAATTGGTATTGTACATAACTCTCACAGACATGCTGATTTCGTTCAATGGTATTTCTAAGCACTGATAAGCCTATATAGAGAGTAAACACAATACCCAGGATTCTACTACTTGGATAAAAAGCCAACAGCACTCCGCCTTTTCTTCTTTTAAGATAAAAGGGAAATCAAAGAGTTTTAATTTGTTTTTTAGGAGTGCAATCTGCTTATTTTGCCATACTAAACTGAAGTTCTGGGATCCCATGATACTTGTGCAAATTACCACATACACATCTCTGATGGATGGAGGAATGTTTCTTCCATTCTAAGCACCCTGCAAAAGCCATTTATATTTTGAGACCTGAATTATATGCACCCAGTGTCCTGCACTGTCACTCAGAGAGTCTTTCTCTTCTTCCAGCTACTCCCTGGCTCCTTTGATGTTCTGTGAACAATCTAATACGTTAGAGATCACTTAATGCACTTGATTTTAATGATCTGCACACATCCCTGTCTTCCCACTAGACTGGATACTTTCCTAGTTACGTTAGAGATCACTTAATGCAGTTGATTTTAATGATCCTGTCTTCCCACTAGACTAGATACTTTCCTAGTTATCTTTTCCTCATTCATCTTTTTATTCCCAGGGTCCTGGACAGTGTCTGTTAAATACTATTTACCTTAATATTTAGTAAATTTACAAAACGTGTGAGTGAATGCTTTTTTAAAACATTTTATTTTTAAAATTAGCTTCAATATTAATAATATAATAAGACAAGAATAAAATTTGGTTTTCTATTTTAAGCAAGATTTTCATGAAGTATTTGAGTTTTTTTTTTTTTTTTTTACTTTTACTTCAGGTTCAGGGGTCCATGTGCAGGTTTCTTACGTATGTAAACTTGTGTCACGGGGGTTTGTGTACAGATTATTTCATCACCCAGGTACCCAATAGTTATTTTTTCTGATCCTCTCCCTCCACTCTCAAACAGGCCCCAGTGTCTTTCATTACCCTCTGTATTTATCCATGTGTTTTCATCATTTAGCTCCCACTTGTAAGTGAGAACATGAGGTATTTGGTTTTCTGATCCTGTGTTAGTTTGCTAATGGCCTTTAGCTCCATCCACGTTCCTGTAAAGGACATGATTTCTTTCTTTTTTATAGCTGCATAGTATTCCATGGTGAACATGCACCACATTTTGGATATTTGATGGACATTTAGGTTGATTTCATTTAGGTTGAATGTCACTGAAGGACATTTAGGTTGATTTCATGTCTTTGCAATTGTGAATAGTGCTGCAATGAACATTCACATGCATGGGTTTTTATGGTAGAAGGATTTGTATTTCACTGGGTATACACCAGTAATGGGACTGCTGGGACAAATGGTAGTTCCTTTTAGCTCTTTAAGGAATCATCACACTGCTTTTCACAATGACTGAACTAGTTTACACTCCCAGCAACAGTGTATTAGCATTTCCTTTTCTCTGCAACCTTGCCAGCATCCGTTATTTTTTGACTTTTTAATAACAGCCATTCTGACCAGTGTGAAATAGTATCTCTTTATGGTTCTGATTTGCATTTCTTTAATGATCAGTGATATTAAGCTTTTTTTTCCCTCTGCTTATTGGCCTCATGTATGTCCTCTTTTGAAAAGTGTCTGTTCCTCTCACTTGCCCACTTTTTAATGGTAGTGTTTATTTTTTTGTAAATTTGTTTAAGTTCCTTATAGATGCTGGATTTTAGACCTTTGTTGGATGCATAGTTTGCAAATATTTTCTCCCATTCTGTAGGCTGTCTGTTTACTCTTTTGATAGTTTCTTTTGCAGTGCAGAAGTTGTTAAGTTTAATTAGATCTCATTTGTCAACTTTTGCTTTTGTTGAGATTGCTTTTGGCATCTTTGTCATCAATCTTTGCTAGTTTGTATATCCAGAATGGTATTGCCTAGGTCATCTTCCAGGGTTTTTATAGTTTTGGCTTTTACATTTAAGTCTTTAATCTGTCTTTCATTGATTTTTGTATATGGTGTGAGGAAGGGGTCAATTTTCAATATTCTGCATGTGGCTAACCAGTTATCCCAATGCCATTTGTTCAATAAGTAATCTTTTCCCCATTGTTTGTTTTTGTCATCTTTGTCAAAGATCAGATGGTTATAGATGTGTGGTCTTACTTCTGGGCTCTCTATTCTGTTCCACTGGTCTATATGTCTTTTTTTGTACCAGTACCATGCTGTTTGGGTTACTGTAGCCCTGTGTACCATTTGAAGTCAGGTAAAGTGATGCCTCCAGCTTTGTTCTTTTTGCGTAGGATTGCCTTGGCTACTCAGGGTCTTTTTTGGTCAATATTGATTTTAAAATAGTTTCTGTGAAGAATATTGTTGGTAGTTTAATAGGAATAGTATTGAATCTGTAAATTGCTTTGGTCAGTATGGCCATTTGAATGATATTGATTCTTCCTATCCATAAGCATGGGATGTTTTTCCATTTGTTTGTGTCTTCTGATTTCTTTCAGTAGTGTCTTGTATTTTTCATTGTAGTACTCTCTCATCTCACTGATTAGCCAGGTATTGTCTTCTTTGGTGGCAATTGCAAATAAGATTGTGTTCCTGATTTGGCTCTTGGCTTGAGTGTTGTTGGTATACAGAAATGTTAGTGATTTTTGTATGTTGATTTTATATCCTGAAACTTTGCTGAAATTGTTTATCAGCTCAAAGAGCTTTTGGGCCAAAAGTATGAAGTTTTCTAGAAGTCATCTGCAAACAGGGATAGTTTGACTTCTCTTCCTATCTGGATGTGCTTTGTTTCTCTTGCCTGATTGTTCTGGCCAGGACTTCCAATACTATGTTGAATAGGAGGAGTGAGACAGAGCTTCCTTGTCTTGTGCCAGTTTTCAAGAAGAATGCTTCCAGCTTTTGTCCAGTGAATGCTCCTTTAAAGGTTCCAAGATATTGACCTTGCAAAATTTGTATTTAAAGTGTTAATTTTCTCTCTGAAGTGTGTTAATATTTTATACAGAGATTTTAAGTGCTGAAGTGTTAAGAACTAAAACATTTTCTAGAGAAACTCTCTTTTTCAATTCTTAGTACATTAATATTGTGTGTATAAATGCAAAGTTATAAATCCAGTTAGATGAAAAGCAGAGTATGGTTAGTATCATCCATTTTCTGTATTGCTGCTGTGAGATCTGGGCTATTTCTACACAAAGTTATCTTATTGAAAATTTGACTAAAGAAAGTAATGTGGCTTGTTAAATAATTAATTTTTTAAATTAAATTGTCAGCTGGGTGGTGGCTCATGCCTGTAATCCCAGCAATTTGGGAGGCTGAGGTGGGTGGATCGCTTGAGGTCAGGAGTTTGAGACCAGCCTGGTCAAATGGTGAAACTCTGTCTCTATTAAAAATACCAAAATTAGGCCGGTCGCGGTGGCTCAAGCCTGTAATCCCAGCACTTTGGGAGGCCGAGGCGGGCGGATCACGAGGTCAGGAGATCGAGACCATCCTGGCTAACATGGTGAAACCCCGTCTCTACTAAAAATACAAAAAAACTAGCCGGGCGAGGTGGTGGGCGAGGTGGTGGGCGCCTGTAGGCTCAGCTACTCGGGAGGCTGAGGCAGGAGAATGGCGTGAACCCGGGAGGCGGAGCTTGCAGTGAGCTGATATCCGGCCACCGCACTCCAGCCTGGGCGACAGAGCGAGACTCCGTCTCAAAAAAAAAACAAAAACAAAAAAAAACAAAAATTAGCCAGATGTGGTAGTGTGTCCTTGTAATCTCAGCTACTTGGAAATCTGAGGCACAAGAATTGCTCGAACCCTAAGCAGAGATCGTGCCACTGCACTCCAGCCTACGAGACAGAGTGAGACCCTGTGTCAAAAATAAAATAAAATAAAATAAAAATAAATTGTCAATTTAATTGTATTGTTTTAAGAATAAATTGTATAACAAATTTAAATCAAAAGGACACGGGCATCTGATTATCTTTCCCTCCTTGTTTTTGGTGATAAAATTTCAAAAATGTATGTTACCAATTTTTGTATTTCTGTGTGCTAATTGGTTTCATCTTAAAACTGTCATTATTTTTCCTTTATCCCTATTTATTTGATAATTTATTCATTCTAGAATCCACTCATTTATTCAGTTTCAAATATTTATTGAAAATATATTAGGCAATTTTTTTTAAAAATTCATTTTAAGTTCTGGGATACGTGTGCAGAATGTGCAGGTTTGTTACATAGGTATACGTGTGCCATGGTGGTTTGCTGCACCTATCAACCCATCATCTAGGTCTTAAGCCTCGCATGCATTAGGTATTTGTCCTAATCCTCTCCCTCCCCTTGACCCCCACACCCTGACAGGGCCCAGTGTGTGTTGTTTCCCTCCCTGTGTCCATGTGTTCTCATTGTTCAACTTCCACTTATAAGTGAGAACATGTGGTGTTTTGTTTTCTGTTTTGTGTTAGTTTGCTGAAGATGATGGTTTCCAGCTTCATCCATGTCCCCACAAAGGACACGAACTCATTCTTTTTTATGGCTGCATAGTATTCCATGGTGTATATGTGCCACATTTTCTTTATCCAGCCAATGATTGATGGGCATTTGGATTGGTTCCAAGTCTTTGCTATTGTAAATAGTGCTGCAATAAACACATGTATGCATGTGTCTTTACAGTGGAATGATTTACTCATTCTTATAAGGTATCTCAATTCTCTTTGCAACATGCAAAGAGTCACATAAAGTCATTGACAGATTAAATTAAACCAAATATAAAAAAAAACCAAACCCAGAAGACCTTTTACTCACTGGATTTCTTTACTGGAGATATTTTTGAATGACGTTGTCATCAATGTTTTATTATTTTATATATAATCATATTAAAAGTTCATCTGTCTCACTGTAAAAACTCTTAAAAATGATAATTACTTTTTTATGTTCTTTTCTGGTTTTTAAGATAATGAATGCTGTAAACATCCAAGAATACCATCAGAAATAAGAATTTCAATCATCTCCCTAAAACGAATGCTTTATAACTAGGGCCTGCTTGTTACCAATGAGTATGTATTATACATATAAAGATAAAGGAATAATATTTTTTCTTGGTAATTTCCAATTGTTGTTGATGTGATTTTTATTTTTCATTACGTCTTTCCCAGGTGTTGCAACTTTTTATTTTCTTTCTGTTTTGATTACTGAAGACTATTATATAAGAACAGTTGTAGTTTAAAAGTACAAGTCTTAATAAAACTATATCATATTTGGGTTTAAAAATTTTAACTTACACAATGAACAAGTCATCTAAGAAGTAAGCACTGAAACTACAAAGATTTGATGAGAAAAATCAAAGAAGGTCTAAATAAATGGAAGAGATATTAAGAGGGACTCAACGTTATTAAGATGTCAGTTTCCCCAGCTTAATTAACAGGTTAAATGCAATCCCAATCAAAATCCCAGAAAATTATTATACAGATATAAACAAACCAATTCCTAAGTTTATATGGAAAGGCAAAAGAACCAGAGTGGTCAAGAAAATATTAAAGAGGACTGACAAGATCCAACTAAAAACATACTCTGAAACCACAATGATTAAGACAGTACAGTATTCATGAACGAATACACAATACATCAACAGAACAGAATATAGAGCCCAGAAATTTACCCACAGAAATACAATCAACTGATTTTTGACAAGGAAGCAAAGGCAATTCAATGGAGAAAAGATAGACTGGACCTCCACATGGAAAAAATGAATCTAGACACAGACCTTATAAGCAACGGCAGCTCCCATACATTGTTGATGGGAATACAAAATGGTACAGTCACTTTAGAAGACAGCCTAGCAGTTTCATGCAAACCTTATCAAAGGCTCATGATAAGATCCAGCAATCACACTCCTAGGTATTTACTCAAGTGAGTTATAAGCTTATGCCCACACAAAAACCTGCACACGAGTTTACAGCAGCTTTATTCGTAATTTTCAAAGCTGCAAGCAATCAAGATATCCTTTAATAGGTGAAGGAATAAACAAATTGTGATATATTCATGCAAGGAGATACTATTCAGTAATGTAAAAAGAAGAGCTATCAAGCTACTAAAAGACATGGAGGAAGCTGAAATACATATAGTTAAGTGGAAGAAGGAAGTCTTAAGAAGCTACATGGTATATAATTCCAACTATATGATACTCTGGAAAAGGCAAAACTATAGATACAATAAATTAATCAGTGGTTGCCAGGGGTTCAGAAGGTTCAGGGGAAACGATAAATGGTTGAAGTACAAGAAAACTTTAGGGCATTGAAACTATTCTGTATGATAATACAATGGTGGATGCATGACATTATACACTTGTCAAAACCCACAGGGTATAGAACACAAAGAGAGAACTCTATGTAGCTATGAACTTCAGTGAACATTTATGTATTAATATTAGCTCATTAATTGTAACAAATGTACCTTACTAACGCAAGATACTAATAATGGGAGAAATTGTGTGCAGAAAGGAAGGGTTTATATGGGAACTTTGTACTTTCTATACAACTTTTCTGTAAATCTGAAACTTCTCTAAAAACAAAGTCTATTTTTTAAAAGTATATAGTTTTGCTTGCTTAACCCATTATGATTTTCCAATGAGTCCTCGTGTCTAGGTTTGGAGCTACGAATAAATGGCAGTGAGTTTTCTGTCCACAAGTTCTAAGGACTATAATATAGTTCTTTTCTCTTTAAAATACAAGTAAAGTTTTAAATATTTTTCCAGAAATACAACTCAGTTACTCTTAAAGAAAATGTGAAAACTTATTTTCATTTTGAAATATTTCCAAGTATAATAATCTTATGTGAAATACATTAAATAAGAAACTCAAGGAGCCTTTTTATTAATCCCTTAATTTAGGAAGAGAAAGTATCCGGAGAGCATTTGCTTCACATAAACCCTATTACCAAAAGTTACAAAACATTGTTCTTTCATGGATGTATAGCTGAAATTGATTTTTTTCCTTTAAACAATCGTTTTGCTACATCTAGCACATCAAAATATGTTTGCCATAACGACAGATGAAAATGACATTTTTCTCCTCAGGTTTACATTGATTTTGTTTCTACACATTTCATGACTGCATCATAAATTTTTTGATTACTCTACAAGTATAAGCATATTTCTAAGTGTTCCTTTAACCTAATAATTCACTCCAAAGACTTCTTTGTATACATTCTACTTTACATAGAGCCTAAATGCTAAATGATGAAAACCACAGATATGCTATTAATTAGAAGTCTGCCAGTCCCCTATAGTACTTAACGTAAGATTTAATTATAACTCAAAAATATATCTACCCTTTCTGTCCGCAATACATTATCTGAGCTGTGACTATCTCTTTCATGAGCAACTGTAATTCCCTCCTAACTGTTCTGTTTTCATTTTTTCTTCTTTCTAATCCATTCTCTCCAGAGTGGCCATAGTGATCTCACCTAAGCACTGATCCATCACATTTGTGTCAAAATCCTCCAAAGGCTCTAAGTATACAGTTTATTCTTTTCTCCCCTCCTTTGTGGCTAATTGTCCCCCATTCTTCAGGATTCAGCTTCAATGTAACTCCTTAGGGAGGCACATCCTAAGCCTCTGCAGTGTAGGTCAGGACATCTCTTGCAGTCTCAGGATGCGGTGCATCCTCTAAAGCACTTGCCCAACTGCAATGACTCAGTGATTTGTGTAATTACATATTTGCTGTTCATTTCTTCTAACAGAATGAGAGCTCCATGGATGCACAAAAGATACATCTGTCCTCCAAACCTACCACAGGGCCCACCACATACATGCTCAATAATTATTTCTTAAATGACTAAACTAACACCAAGAGGACCCTGAAGCAACACTAGTACTCAAAGTAAATGGATGACAAAGGGGAAGGTGTATTCAAATTTAGATAATATCATTAACATAATGAAGAAGTGACTTCATCAATATAGTTGGTGTGGGACATCATTTTTCTCCTGATCACAAAAAAGCCCTTATTTATAAAATTTCTCAAGGGTAAGAGAGGAGAATCCTATTTCTCATGATGCCTCTCCTTTTATGCTCAGAAAAGCATTTAAATAAAAATACAAAGCCATTGTCTGAATTTCTGTTCTGCTTTAAAGTGCGTGATGAGCCAATTGAGTAAAAGAAAGTAGAATGGCTTATGATAGAACAATGATGGCTTGTCAACACGCACCTTTCAAAGAAAGAATGAGACTTTCATAAACATGTCATTTGATAACGACTGCAACTCATTCTTCCTCCCCAAACAGCCAGCGCTTAGAAATGGCAATAGAATAAATTTAATTTAACCCTAAAAGCAAAGCTATTATTGGAACGTACTTATCCTGTAACCCTAAATAACTTGAACTTCCCCTCTACCCTGCTCCGAAAGGTATGCTGCCAAACACAATTTTATCAGCCTTTGTAAATGCAACTTCTTTTGATCTTCCCTATTTCTATGACCGTACAACAATATTATGTGCCCCTGAGAGGGATTAACATTAAAGTCAAGAAGAAGCAGCCAAGTAAAGATCTGGAGGAGACAAATTCCAGGCAAACGAAAGAGTAAATGTTCCCTAAGGTAGAGCAATGTGAGACCAATGTGGATGGTGCAGACTCGAGGTGAGGTTAGTGCTGTAAGGAGATGTCAAATCATGAGCTTTGTAGGCTCAGGGGGAATTTAGGATATACTCTGGATACAGGGTTGACAGAAGTTGTTCACACTGGAAGAGAGGCAAAGACAGGAACTACCTTCTCATTGAAGAAAGGTACTGATAATCCAAATTCCAGAAAAAGACATCTTAATCCACTTAACCTTGAAGGGTATTGCAAAACTACATAATATAGATTTTCATACCTTTCTTTATGGACATTCACTTTAAGTTTCTAATGTCTGTCGTTTCTGCAGGCTACTGCCTGCATTGATGAGTCAGCCACTGAATAGAATTGGAATTCAGTGTTATCAACTGCATTGGTATAGTTCATGTGATTTGTTAAGGACTCAATAGTCTCCAGGCTCTCTGCTAGGACAATAAGTCTTCTCAGGAGCATGCTGCAGAGAAGAGGCTCAGCTGGACGTGGGTCTGGCCTGGATTTCAGTACTGCTACGTGGCCAGCTCTGGCTAGAATTCATATTTGATCTCATTTTTTATATGTTTCCCTTATACATTCCAAATTTTGCATAGATTATTGAAACTAGGTCAAAAGTAAAATCATCAGTTAATAAGTTATGACACTTTTGCAATTTGTCCCATCTAAATAGAAAGGCCTAGAGAAACTTGGTGGCTGTATGAAAGTGGAGCCAACATTACAACTCTGTGAAGCTGCCCAAAACAACAACTTTGGGGGAAAAAAGAGTCCAGTGCTAGGCTGCCACCAATTTCCATCCTGGAAGCTACAAAAAGACTCACTTAACAATATAAAATGAAACAGTTTCATAGTTTTTGGTTAGAAAAGACTTGATTACAGAAACAGGCATATCTTGTAGAATTTTATATATGGCTCTGCTTCTTATGGTATTTGGAGAAAAATATGACTTTTGTTCGTGTTTTATAAATATTGGTTAAAAATGAAATAATGACCTTGAAGAAGGGAAATCCAGAGAAAGCTAAAAGCTAGAGTTTTGCATATTCTCTTCTATATTGGCACTTTGCTTTTTCTGTTTTGAATATATTTTCAATGTCCCAGTGAACTTGATAACACTGTCAACAATAAAAAAAAAATTGTAAAGGACTTAGATCCATAATATAATGTGAAAATCTGGAAATTAAACAGAATAACATAGATGAAGAAATTAATTTTCAGATTTTTAAAAAAGATTTTTGCTGGCCCCTATTTTTCTATTGTAATTTCAAATTTTATTTTCAAATCGGTGGCTACATGTGCAGGTTTGTTACTTATCGTGTAATCCCAACTGTTATAGTATATTGTGTGATGCTGAGGTTTGGGGTACAATTAATCCTCTCACCCAAGTACTGAGCATAGTAGCCAACAGTTGGTTTTTCAACTTTGCCCCATTCCCTTCCCCACCAGTAGACCACAGTACAGTGTCTATTGTCGCCTTTATGCCCATGAGTACCCAATGTTTAGCTTCCATTTATAACTGAAAGCATGCAGTATTTGGGTTTCTGTTCTTGTGTTAATTTCTTTAGGATAATGTTGGCTTCCATTTCCCTAAGATTAAAGCTGAAATTTGGAAACATCTCTTGGTATTGGTGAAAAATGCTGAGATAAAAAGATTAAGATATACATTTATTGTCCGATCATTAAATCATTAGCTTTACTGCAGATAAAATATTATATTAAATTGGATTAGTAAATTTAAGGCCAAACCAATTTTGAAATTGTTTAGAACTTACATCAATAAAAGGTTCCCATTAACAATTTTATATGTAGATCTCTACATATGTGTGAGTGTGTACGTATTTGTTTTCAAAACATAGCCTAGTGTTTTTATTTAATATTTCCTAGACTTATAAATTATTTTGAGCCAACATCTATTTAGCCATGAAAATACAATAACTACATGGTTATTTTGAATTATAATTCTGGCTTCTTATTTAACAAAATTCAAAGTTATATACCAGTTTTGAAATTTTAAGATACCTTCTATCATTTAATAGAGTCTATAGGTGTGTTTTACTTTTTAAATAAATATATTTGAGTAACAAATCATAACTGTATACATTTATGGGAGACAAAGTCATGGTTTGATATAGGTATACAATGTGGAATGATTCAATCAAGCTACTTAACATAGACCTCACCTCCCCCTCACCTATCATTTTTTTTTGTGTGTGTGGTGAGACATTTGAAATTGATTCTTTTACTTTGAAATATACAATACATTATTGTCGACTATGGTCACCCTGATGTGAAATAGATCTAAAAACTTATTCCTCTTGTCTATCTGAAACTTTGTAACTTACAAACATCATTTGAAGAAAAAAAGCCAAATACCAAAATATTTGAAATTGCCATCACTAATGATTACCGTTTTAAACATACAGAGTATAGTTTAGAATACTACAGTTTTATCTACATGAACTCTAGAAAATTTTGTCTCTGTGCACTTGAAGCCATCCAAATTAAGCCATTCCCATTCAAGATTCATGAGACATAGGACAATGTATGAGACTTTGAAGTTTTTTTTTTCTTTTTTTTACTTCTTGAGCAACTACCCCTGAATAAACAAGCCATTTGAGGAAACAATATGCATCTTTCACAACTCCTAAGCCTACGAGTAGGCATAAGTGGAGTAAGCTCCAGCTGCAACAGGGACTTTGTTGCCTGGTTCTAGTCAGCCCTAATTGTCTTGCTCTAAAAATGATAAAAGATGTGAAACTTGCATGCTACTCAAAAGGACTGTTTTTAAAATTGCCATTCAACTATTGGGTATTATTATTTTTCGCAGATGACTACTTTTTTTTTTTTTTTTTTTGAGATGTTTTGCTCTTGTTCCCCAGGCTGGAGTGCAATGGCACGATCTCAGCTCACAGCAACTTCCGCCTCCCGGGTTCAAGCGAATCTCCTGCCTCAGCCTCCCAAGTAGCTGGGATTACAGGCATGCAACACCACACCCGGCTAATTTTTTGTATTTTTAGGAGAGACAGGGTTTCTTCATGTTGGTAAGGCTGGTCTCGAACTCCTGACCTCAGGTGATCCCTCCGCCTCAGCCTCCCAAAATCCTGGGATTACAGGCATGAGCCACTGTACCCGGCCTGTCTACTTTTTTAAGGAAGACCCCATTCTGCACAACAGAGGACACATTTAAAGAGGGAGTTTGCAGGGAAACCTTAGGAATAAGAAAAACAGGGCACAGATAATCCAGTCTGCTGTGTCTTTGTTATTGTGATCATTGGTTGGTTAGCTGGTTCTCATGCCTGTGGGTGCTAAGAAGGGCAAGATCAAAGAAAATCCATGTGGGACTGGTGATCCTTCATCCAGTGTTTCATTCAATACTCATCAATCATGCACCAAACACTGCTGGGCATCAAAAGTCCATCTAGGTACTGGGTTGTCATGGTGCAAAGGGACAGGCAGCCTATCTGCTCTTATGGACATTACAGTAAAGGAGACAGATAGGAGAGCTCACTGAACTATAAATTACCACACACTGAAAACAGGCCATGGAGAAATGGTAGGTAAGAGAACATAAGGACGGAAAATGACCTCGCCTGGGTACAGGCAACGCGTCCATGATCACTGTGTTTAGGAAATGAAATGAAAGTTCTCTGCTTCCAAATTCAAAAAACAAAAGCAAAAATGCTGATTGCCATGTGGGTGTTATTTGCAAAGTTTCACACAGTATTCATGTATTATTCATTTATAAAAACACTGAATGCTTACTACATGAGCAGTGCCTACTCAACACTTTTGGCAGTGTGAATGCGACAGACGTCCACTTCCAACACGCTTACTGATTAGCTGGACAGAAAGATTTATTACTCTGTACGCAGCAGGATGTGCCGAGAACTGATAGAGGAGCAAAGAAAACCAGAAGCGGCACAAGAGATATGTGAGGACACTCCCAATGACAAAGCTGTCTTGTGCGGGGCATAGGATCCGTTGCCATTCTTTTTTTTTTAATTTTTATTTTCAGTACCCTTATTTCTGGCTTTGTTGTGTGTATACATTTATTTCATTTTTCTCACTTCTATCTCATATAATTACAAAGTGTTTATATGTATGCATTTTTGTGAAACATCTTAAAACTTTTCACAAAGAGAAGAGAGGCACAATTAAATAAATATTAAAAGAAAACTAGAAAAAAGAAAGAAAAGAAAAGAGGCCGGGTGCAGTGGCTCATGCCTGTACTCCCAGCACTTTGGGAGGCCGAGGTGGGTGGATCACCAGAGGTCAGGAGTTTGAGACCAGCCTGGCCAACATGGTGAAACCCCATCTCTATTAAAAATACAAAAATCAGCTGGGTGTGGTGGTGGGTGCCTGTAATTCCAGTTACGTGGGAGGCTGAGGCAGGAGAATCGCTTGAACCTGAGAGGCAGAGGTTGCAGTGAGCTGAGATCGTGTCATTGCACTCCAGCCTGGGGACAGGAGGGAAATTCTGTCTCAAATTTTTTAAAAAAGTAAAAAAAGAAAAGAAAGCAGCAGCAACCCTTCTAGAGAAAGGCTTCCCAAATGAGAACTATTCAAATACAGAAAAAAGCACAGAGATAGGACATATAAAGAATGTGAAAGAGAGGGAGGCATGTTGGTAAACTGGATTACAAGGCCCTGGGGTGGGTGGTATATAGGGCATAAATTTAGCAAAAATTGGTTGATTTCAAAATACAGAGCATCTAGAATGGTAGACAAAAGAGTTTAGATGCAAGCATCTGGCAGTGTTAGGAGACACTAATGGCCAAGTCTGTATTGGAGGAAGATAACAACGGTGGCATTGTGAAGTGGCAGAGTATGACCAGATTGATAGGATTTGACAAGGGGGACAAGAGAGAAAACAAATTTAAAGAAGTTCCAAATGTTTCTAGTCTGGACTACTGAGAAGATGGTAATGTTTTAACGGGATACAAAAGAGAGTACGGACAGGTATGGCGAGGGATGATGGGTGCCACTCCAGACAAGCTGCCCACAGAGTATCTAGACTGGAATTTCCAAAAGAGATTAGGATGTAAACCTTTAGGAATCATTTACCTTCAGGTGTCAGCTAAAACCCCGTGAATATTAGAGATGAAGTAGGGAGAAGTTATTGAACGAGAAGAGTGGGCAGCCAGCATTTACTTCCCAGGGCTCATAGTTGCTGCAATACTACACATGGGAAGCTGAAAAGTTTTGTGGAAAAAAGATGTTTAAACCTATTCTTGGATTTCTAAGAAACGGTCATGGCCTATTTGATATTTATTTCCCATCCATGGAAGAACCCAGAACCCAAGAGGGTCTCAAATAAGGGTTTTGTCAATGAAAGCAATGAGGTCTGTCCCCAGCGGCCATGATAACGTGTGTTTCTTTTTCCTCATTTAGGTACTGTGGGTACCTAAATGGGTCCACTAAACAATTAATAGATATTATTAGAGAACATATTTGAATAATGCACATTTAAATAATGCATCAGACAGTTGTCACCCTTTCTAATCCTTTAAAAATAGTTTAGGATGGTCATCAATAACATTATGAAAACTTTTTAATCTCGAAAATGAAATCCATATATTGATAGGAGGAATGAGTTGGCAAGAATGTCAGTAAATCACATTTTTCAAAACTATATCTTTAACATCGCTTAATCTGTCAGAAATTTAACAAGAAAAAGGATAACAGATTTACAGTATTTGGCCTCAAGCTACAATTCACCTTTCTCCTCAAACTCCTTGTAGGTGCATATCAAATGATGTATTACATTCTGAAGCTTTTGGAGAACATATTTAAAATTAATTAAGATAGAGTCATTATAATCCTTTTAACAATGTCATTCTTATTAACTTGCATTGGAGTGGGAGGCAAATGCCACAACCTTTGTGGCTCAAAAGAAAAGCAGGCATGGTAGTGAGAGGTGGGCATTGTAGTCGGGGGAGGGCCAGCAAGAGGCTGCCCTGCTGCAAGTGGTCATCCTCCGAAATGGAGCTGCAGCTGGAACCTTGCGTGGTTTTCCAACAAGGGGCCCTACCGCTCACCTACTCTACTTTTTACCTGCAGTGAATAATGAGAGGAGCATTTGCAAGTGTGAAATTGGAAAAGAGTGGAAAATCAGCCTGAGGCTGTGTGCAAGCTGCTCAGGGAGCCAGCAGAGAAGCACTGCTGATCCTGCCTGGACCTTCTGTCCTGGTGGAGGGCGGGCCTCCAACTCATGCTGGTTGTAAGCATCTCTGTCTTCTTGCTTGCCTTCAGACATCTTCTCTTGCGTAGGGTAAAGGAAGAGTGATTGCAAGCATATTATAGCAATGTTTTCATTCATTTTAGTATGCCTTTAAAAACATTTCAACATCTACGAAGAATGCTTATAATCAACAACATGTCATCATTTACTTAAAAACATTGTTGTATTCTGACTCATTGGTACATAGTGTGTATTTTACGATGGGTGTCAGATTTGGTGAATTAAGATAATTGTGAATAATCCTGGTCATGCCAATGAGAGGCTGTGATCCATGTTAATATCTTCTGGCATATGTGAACTGGGGGAAGTGTTCTCCCATTTAACCACTGCCTTAATATAACAGCCACATCTATGGGGGGATCTGCCTTTAGAAATTAAGCATTTTTGGAAAACTATTTGATGGGGAAATTATTTTAATGGTTTAGCTTTAGGACCACGGAAGAGATAAGAAGAATGCAAGGTGTTTTGCTTAATTCTTAGAGGTAGTTTTCCTTCCTGAAAATGTTGGCATCCTTGATGTTATAAAAAGAATGTAAGGGTCTCATTGTTGTTGAAAACAATTCCCCGAAGAGCTTTACAGAAAACTGAGCAACATAGTGATAGTTTGGCTACCCAGATAAATAACTCTGTCCTTCAAAATGTCCTACATTTCAATGCATTTTTTACTGTCAAAATTATGAAATCAGAGTCTCATCATCCAAACACAACTCTTAGTATTATGGATATATTTCCTTCTAGTCTGTTTCATAGCCATATTTTACACTGTTATTGTATGTATATACAGTTTTTTATCTTGTGTCTATTTTGTTACAATTGGATTCCAAGTATTTTCTGAGTAGTATCCAGTCTTTGTTAACTACTATCTTTAATGGCTGCATAATAATCTCTTAAGCGTATGTACTGTATTTTACATGTGACTTCCCCTATTGATTCCAATATTTGGCAATATAAAGCTATATTATAAGATTTGTGAATTTAAAATATTTCTTCAGACAGGTTATAAGAAATAAGATTTATGATATCAATGGGTATGTATATTTATAGCTTTTATAGAATCAGTATACTTATTATTTGTGTATTTATAATAGTACAGATTCCATTTGCACTGTATTTTAGTAGTGATGATAATTACCTTTATTTTTATTTTTGGACTTTAAGAGATGAAAAATTAAACCTAAGTTGCATTTCTTTGATTAATTATAAGGTTGAATAACTTCCCATTTGTTTGACAAGCATGGTTCCTCTTTCATGAATTATCTGTCCATATCTAGACACATTTATATATTTAGTGACTTCAGTTTTTTCACTCAATTGTTATCATCTTATTGCATAATATATTATATGACATTCTGTTTTATGCCTTTGAAAATGGAGATTTTTAATATCTATAGTTTGAAGAATTTTTATATTAAATTATCTACTTTCGCTTGTATTTTTTAAAGTTTAAAAAGTTTTTTCTTTACAATCAGAGTTGTCAAATTATAAACAGAATTTTCTTCTAATGCTCTTTTTTTTTTTGTTTATACTCTGTCAAATTAAGCAGTGGGGGTTGTACAACAACTTTAGTGACACTAAAGTTAATAAGTTCTGTTAACCCACTACCATCAGACCAGCCTTCGAATTTTTAAAAAATAACTTTTAAATTCTTAAGCATTTATTTCTCTGTAGCTTATGAAATGAGAATTTAAGTGATTTCATTCTAAGTATTTTTTTAGTCAATAATTCTAATACCATATATTGAATATTTTTTCTTCCTCAGGAATTTGTAATGATTCTAGATGCATAATAAATTTCTAGATATGTCAAGGTCTGTTTCTTGGCTAACTAATCCATCTGTTCATTCTCAAGATAAAAATTCATGACTTTAATTATTGTGCAAATATCTTGCCATGCTCACTTTGCTCATGACCTTCATGCTCATTTTCATGTTTGTATAATATTTCCTCCTCAATATTTCGAATGTAATTTAGAGATATTTGGTAAAGATGTTTTTGAAATTTTTATTAGGATTTTAACAAATCTGTCAAATTGTAGAGAATTAAAATATCTATACTATGTACCACTGTCTTTCAGAAATATGCCCTCATAATTTCAGTTATTCACATAGATTCTTTGTAAGTCTTATTAAAATGATTACCAGATATTTTATATATTTTTGCTACCATAAATAAAATTATTTTCTATTTTATTTTCTAAAAGAATGCTCACAAAATTACAATTGCTTATTTATAATATTTTATCTTGTCAAGTTACCTACATCTATTAATTACAATTTAGTTGATCTCTTTTGATTTATAAGATATATAACATCACTCATAAAGAATAACATATTTCGCTGTTCCTAATATTTACACCTAATATTTAGAGGAATAAATAACATTTAATACTTTAAAACAATTTAAAAAACATTGTGAAAATGTTAAAATATTTTTACTACATTGGCCAGAACTTTCAAAACAATGTTAAATAATTAGGGTGACGCTAAGCACCATTATCATACATTTATTTTAAGACAAACGCCACCAATAGTTCACAGGTGAATTATAATTGACTGACTTTAGTATATGCTGAAACTAGGGTAATCCTTGTCCTTAATTTCTACATGTAAGGCAAATATTTGGTCACAATCCCTGTAGTGATGTTACATCTTATTAACTACATTTCTGTTTATCTGACACAAAGGATTTACTTCAGAGGTGGGAAATTTAGGAATCTGGTAGGCCCTTGACAAATTATCAGAGTCACTTCGTTTTTATCTTCACAACTTCACAACATTGTAATGAGAATCTGCTCTGCTCAATTCCTCCACTAGACTTTAAAGTTTGATTAGAAGCTAGATATTAGTCCCTTGTCAGACGTATGCTTTGCAAATGCCTTCTTCCTTTCTATAGATTGTCTGTTCATTCTGTTGACTACTACTTTTTGTTGTTCAGAAACTTTTTAGTTTAATCAAGTCCCATTTATTTATTTTTGCTTTTGAGGCATTTGCTTTTGGGATTTAGTCACAAATTCTTTGCCTAGATCAATGTCCAGAAGAGATTTTCCTTTAGAAATTTTTATGATTTTAGGTCTTACATTTAAGTCTTTAATCCATCTTGAGTTAGTTTTTGTATATGTTGAGAAATAGGGATACCGTTTTATTCTTCTACATATGGCTATCCAACTTTTCCAGCACCATTTATTGAATAGGGAGTCCTTTCCATGGTGTATGACTTTTTTTTTCAGCTTGGTTGAAGATCAGTTGGTTGCAGGTATTTGGCTTTATTTCTGGGTTCTCTATCCTGTTCCATTGGTCTGTGTGTCTATTTTTATACCTGCACCATGCTGTTTTGGTAACTATATCCTTGTAATATAATTGTTGGGTAATGGGATACCTCCAATTTTGTTCTTTTTGCTTAGGATTGCTTTGGCTACTTGGGCTTTCAAACAAATCACCAAGAAAAAAACAAAGAATCCCATTAAAAAGTATGGAAAATATGTGAACAGACATTTCTCAAAATAAAATATACAAATGGCCAAAAAACCTATGAAAACATGCTCAACATCACTAATCATCAGGAAAATCCAAATTAAAGCCACAATGAGAAACCACTGTACCCCAGTCAGAATAGCCATTATTAAAAAGCCAAAAAACAGTAGATGTTGGCATGGATACAGTGAAAAGCGAAAACTTATATACTGTTGGGGGATTGTAAATTAGTACAACCTCTATGGAAAACAGTATAAAAGATTTCTCAAAAAACTGAAAGGAGATCTACCATTTGATCCAGCAATTCCACTACTGAGTATCTATTCAAAGGAAAATAAGTCATTATGTCAAAGAGACCCCTGTGCTTTTATGTTTATTGCAGCACAATTCACAACTGCAAAAATATGAAGTCAACCTAAGTGCCCATTAAGTGATGAGTAGATAAAGATAAAATATGTATACACACACACACACGCGCGCACACGCACACACACACACACACACCATGGAATACAATTCAACCATAAAAAGAATAAAAGGAACTTGGATAAAACCGGAGTCCATTTTCTGAGTGAAGTAACTCAGGAATGGAAAACCAAATACTGTATGTTCTCACTTATAGGTATGAGCTAAACTATGGGTACAACGAGGAATACAGAGTGGTATAATGGACACTGGAGCCTCAGAATGGGGAAGGGAGATTCCAAAATTACCTGTTGGGTACAACGTACACTACTTGCATAGTGGATAAATGGCCAGACTTCACCACTATTCAATTCATCCAAGTAACCCAAAACCCCTTGTACCCCTAAAACTATTGAAATAAAAAAGTTTTGATTAGAAAGATAGACCATATACAATAGAAAAATCAAAGCTAGTTAAAATCAACAGTGATAAAACCAACACATTATGGCAAGACAGGAATATTTCTACACATTTAAAAGAAAAAAATCAAGTATGGATTTTGTATATGGTATAAATGAAAGGTAAAAGATGCAGCATTACACTAATGTCAGCAACTATCCACTCTCAATTTTTTCAATCTATATGGATTTAGGAATGCTTAACAAAATTCATGGCATTTTATAATTTTACTTTTTTCTGGCAGAAGTAAGATTTTACCACTTCTGACTAGAAAGTTTTATCCTATATTATTCCAAAATAAATATTCTACACTAAATAAATATCATTTGATAGCAAAATGATAATTTAAACCATGTTACATTCTAGAAAGTACAGATAAACACAGTCCGATTTTCTCCCTGAATTAGTCCTTAAATCACATGATTAAAATATGATACTCCTGGCCAGATGCCGTGGCTCATGCATGTAATTTCAGCAATTTGGGAGGCCGAGGTGGGTGGATATCTGAGGTCAGGAGTTCGAGACCAGCCTGGCCAACATGATGAAACCTGCCTCTACTAAAAATACAACAAATTAGCTGGGCGTGGTGGTGGGTGCCTGCAATCCCACCTATTTGAGAAGCTGAGGCAGAATTGTTCAAACCTGGGAGGCGGAGGTTGCAGTGAGTCGAGATAGTGCCACTACACTCCAGCCTGGGCAACAGAGAGATCAAAAAAAAAAAAAGATACTCTTATAAAAGGGTGTTATTTTAAAGCATAAATATAGTATAAAATACTCTCTAATTGCAAGAATGCATCCTTGAAATATTCATTTGTCATGAGGAAATACTTTAAGAATAGGTAGAATCTACCTCCATTTTTCAAATCTTTAATATAGAAGCAGATATCAATTAGTCTTTTAAAAACACAACTTTATTTGCCAAGAGCTTTTACTTGGGCTCCTACTTTGACACATGTTTTAGCTTTAAGGTATCTTAAAACATACGGGCATTTAAGCTTTTAGATCTCATAAAACTTCCTAAGAACATGCTCATCACTCAGTCAGGCCCAGAAAACAACCACTCTTTCTTCCTTTTCTCTCTCCCTGAAACATTTACTGAGGGCCTCTCTGGTTCACGGCAACATGCTAGGCTCAGGGGAACACAATGATGACTAATACAACATGGTACTTGGCTTCGGAAGTTCATAGGCCAATGGAAATGAAGAAATATACACATCTAATTACAGTATGACTCAGTAAGTTCAGTAATAAATGTATATGAACATAGGGTGCTTTGAGGCACAGAAAAGCAGCTTCCTACTCAGCCCGAGGAGGTCAGAAAGAACTCAGAAGAGGAGGCACTGAGTTAATGCTTCAGCTGTTTTTCAAAATGCTTCTCCACAAACACAAGAGGCTTAGGATTTACCATGTTTCTAGGTTTGATTGTCAAATAACACATGGTCCATAATTTTAAATCTGGTTGACTATAAAACTCTTCGTTGTGAAAATAGGAAGTAACAGAAACCCAGTCATTATGCATTCATCTTCTATAATATTTAACTCGGCTTAATCGCCGTAATTCTTTCAACTGTCTGTACATAATAGTGTCAATAAAACTAGAAGAGTTTGAATAGGTACTAAGGAGCAAACTCTTTCAAGATAATCTTCTTTTTAAAAAAATGATACTAACAGCAGCCTCAAAAACACAGCAGATTGCTTCGCTTACCATAAAATCAGGACAAGAAGGTTGCTATTCTTTTCATTCTCCAGTAAGCTCAAAAGGTGGGAATCTTGCCAAGACAATTCAATGGGCAGGAAATCATTTTCTCAGGAAATTTCAAAAATATCATTAATTCACTCTGATCTTTTACAATGATTATAAAACATTCATAAGGCTGGCTGTATTTAGCAGTTTTAACTGACAGGACTGTTTTTGTTTTCCGGCTGCAGTGCATCACATTAAAAACACCCTCCCTCCTCATCATCAATTTCACAGTGGAAAATCCAGGCAAAGTGTTTTATTATTGCTTAACCTTGAAAGATATATGGTGTGCTCAATTGAAAAATCTATTACTTAATTAGCTTTAAGAGGTTTGACATCAAACAGGAACACATTTGAAATATAGATGAAGTAAGCGATAAAAAAATTTAGTTCAGAATTGTAAAGGGAAATGTTGGATGTTTCATGAAGGTCAAAGTCAATTCCTTTACTTAAGTTCCCTGAAAAGACTTATACGCATGGAAATATTCAGTGTGGTAACTGAGGGGAGCCTTTTTTTTCTTTGTTGTTGTTGTTTGTTTTCTTTCATAATCCATTCGAACTTTGGCTTGACTCTTTTTCCCTCAACATATTAACTATCTATCAGACATAATAATTTTGAAATCTGCTTTCTAACTGATTGCTTAAGGGGAAAATTAAGATTACAGATAACAGACAAGAAAACAAATAATTACCAGGAAGTACTTTCAGTGCTGCAGTAGAGAATATACAAGTTGCTGTGGGAGCCCTAAAAAGCATGTTGACAGATGCCCGAGGAGGTAATAGGAGGCTTTTCAGAAGTCACCTTTGAGCATGGCCTTTAAGGATTTGTAGATGTTCTCGGGAGGTTAAGAAGAGAAAGAGTATATCAGAAAAAAGCACATACAAACCAGCACACATACAGAGTAGTGAGAACAAGCGGCCCTTTAGGAGATCTGAAGAGGTGTCATGGTTGTGTGAGTCTACAGCATATGGCGCTGAATGGATGGGATGGGAGGGGGTGATGAGAAGCTATGGTTGGCCTGTGAAGGCTCTTGCAGGTTATGCCAATAATTGTAGATTTTATCCTTTGGACCTGCACTGTCTGATATGATAGCCACTATCTACCTGTGGCCATTTACATTTCTTTTTCTTTCTTTCTTCCTTTCTTTCCTTTCTCTTTTTGAGACAGGGTCTCATTCTGTCACGCAGGCCAGCATGCAGCGGTGTGATCACTGTTCACAGTAAAGTCAAACTCCTGGGCTTCAATGATCCTCCAACCTTAGCCTCCCAAACTGCTGGGATTATAGGCATGAGCCACCATGCCCAGCCTTAAATGTCAATGAAAAATAAATACATAAATTCAGTTCCTCAGAGGCACTAGCCACATTTCAAGTGCTCAAGAGCCACATGTGACTCATGGCTACCATAATGGATAACACAGAGAATGTTTCCATTTCACCCCAAATACTAATGGACAGTGCTGCTTAAATAAGGAGAAGCCACATCCAATTGCTAATTGTAAAGTAAGAGATTTACTTGATGAAAACTGTGCTTGATTAAAGAAGTAACTCATGTAGTGTGAAGGATGGGCACGGGGGCAGAGGGCCAGTGAGAAGGAAATTGTTTAGCGATTCACCTGAAACTTTAACTATGGGGAGGTGGAGAAAGTTGCCTATTTCAGATTTCCAGGTATAGAATCGAGAGGGCTTTGCTAACCATCTGGTGTAGATGCCTGGGCAGATGGTAACACTTTGACAGGAAGACACTAGAGGAAATTATAGTGGACTGGAGAGAGGAAATTAGTTTATTTTTTGACCTGTTGGGTTTGAGGTGCCTGGGACTTAGGGACTTAAAGAGAAGCTTTAAGTCAATAGGTCTCAAGAGTAATTTCCAGTCCTTTTCCTTTACAATCTACTTCCTTTCTCAACTGCCCCAAACAAGCATTGTGAGTTTCTCATGATTTCAGAAGTTTTAAGCTAGGTTAAACAAGAAAGGAGAGTTGAGGTTTAAATTTGCAAAAATGACTGAGTCTGGGTTTAAGGCTTTTTCACTCCATTTTGCTACCAAACCTGCAAACAAGCAGTGCGAAGGAACTATGTCAGCTGAGGGTACCAGGAAGTGGCCGCTCTTCCCTGGTGTCACCATAGTTCCAAGATCTGAGGGTCAGTGATGCCCATGGGAGGGAGACCTCCTCAGACCAGGAAAAAGAAACCCTGTCTTCCAGTCTTTACACTAGTTTGGAGAGGGCCCACATCAGCATGCCTGGCTCTGCCTACTGTCAGATAAGGTTTAAAATACCACAGTTAAAAGCTACAGTGCTCTATTTCCTCCTTCTTCATGCCTCTTCACCTCTCTTTCACTTTGGACTGAGTCTCCTACATCACAAAGAAAACAGAGATACACTCCACTTCTAAATTCTGTTACCTTCATTTATTTCCATCAATTTCCTGCTTGTTTCACAGAAAGCCATCCCTATTAATTTCTTGGTTTGCAAAAATGAAGTCACAAAAGGCATGCAATACAACAGATTAATGATGGAGGAAGACATGAAGCTGAGAGAATTTCTTTAGGAGGGAGGACAATTGATTATGTTTAAATATTAATGTAAAAGAGGTAGTAAAGACCAAAACATTGAAGTTACAGAAGAGAAAGGACTGTTGGTAAGTCTCATAAGAAGCTGGAGTCGATGGGATCCAATTGCAGATGGTGGGTAAGCACTGAGGTGGAGGAAAGACCACTCTTCCATCATCATAGAAGAAAAAGAGGTGTATTAGTCTGTTCTCATGCTGCTAATAAAGACATACCTGAGACTGGGTAATTTATAAAGGAAAGAGGTTTAATTGACTCACAGTTCAGCATGGCTGTGAAGGCCTCAGGAAACTTACAATCATGGTGCAAGGAGAAGCAAACATCCTTCACGTGGTGGCAGGGAAAAGAAGAATGAGAGCCAAGCAGAGGGGGAAGCCCTGTATAAAACCATTAGATCTCGTGAGTACTTACTATCACAAGAACAGGATGAGGGAAACTGTCCCCATGATTCAATTATCTCCACCTGGTCTCTCTCATGACACCTGGGGATTACAGGAACTACAATTCAAGATGAGATTTGGGTGGGGACACAAACCATATTAGGAGGCAAGAATGCAGACCACAAAGAAGAGAACATCTAACTTGAATCCCAAAGGCTTCAACGGAATTTACCATCTGAGGTAGTCACAAGCCCACCTGCAGCGTGGCTCAGCTTGGCCCTCTATTCACGTAGCTTCACATGTATCTTGACTTCTGGGAGGGTTTGGGAGCAGCTTCTGCAGCCTTGGGAGAGGCCAAACACAGATCTGCCTCTGTATCCATCCCCTTCTCCACATGAGCTGCTTTTAGTCCAGCTAACCACTAAAGAGCCAAACTGCTCTCCGCCACTGCCTGGTTTTGGGATCCAAATCCCAGATTTGTATTTCTGTCCAGGTATATGTTTATCTTGGTTTAAATTCCAGGTCTGTCTTTTAAGCTTTCTTTTTTTCCCCTATTAAAAAAATCATTTATGTGTGTAGAGCAGAATAAATGCCTCATATTGTATTATCTACTAGAAATCATCCACATTTTCTTTTTGAAATAATGAACCTGCTACTTTTTCTAAATGATACCAGGTGTCCATTTTAGTTCAAATACTTACAATGTTACCTCACCCTGAGAATCCTCATCTGCATAATATTTTTCACTTTCAGTGAAAGTACAGCTGCACAGAGAAAATTTCTACACAATTAAGTTTAAAAATGAAAATTGCTCTATTCTTGATACAACAATCAAAGAGGAAATAAAACATAAAATCTCTGCCATTAAGATTTCCTGTACAGGTTGTCTCCACCTTAGGAGCAGGCTATGTTTTGGAAGTTCACTTGTAAATTTTGTGTTTGGAACATCTAAAATAATTTCCACAGAAAAAATATTATAAATTGTAATTATGTTTCCAGGCCAGCTCATAAAAGCAAATTTGATACACAACATAACTTGAAATACCATAAATTTGCATAAAATAATAGGAAATAGCAAATGTAATTATGATCTTTCTTTTACACACATTAAAACACTTTTTGAACCAATGCAAAGCCCAGTGGCTTGACTAATTTACTGCTGAAGTCTGAGCCATAGGTGGAGTTGGGAACTCATTTTGATCTATTTCCATTATGCCAGTAACATATGCTACTGAAATTTAGAGTGAATGGAACAATGAGAGTGGGAAGATACTGACTGTAGTTTGGGAGTTTCGCAACAGGGAAAGATGGTTAAATGGGTCTTGAGCCAAGAAATAAACTTTTATTTTCACCAGCTTTTGACTCAAAGTATTCAAGATACTCCCTCTCTCACCAAGACCAAGAGGGTGACAGACAGAAAAAGAGAGGGAGAGAACAGAGGAAAAGGGAGAAAGAGAGAGGGAGAGAGGAAAAGGGAAAAGGAGAGGTTGAGGGAGAGAGGGAGAGAGAGACAGAGAGAGAGAATGAGAGCTGTGGGAACAAGCCAACTAACTATCTAGACATGCATTCAAATGGAAGACAAAATGGCAGCTATCATAGGCAGAGAACTCATTACCTGCAGAAAGCAGAGAGAGCTCCCACGTGACCACAGTAACTGTCAGTGGCAATTAAGTTGTCAAGTAGTGGGAAAAGAAGTAAACAACAGTAACTGTTCTCAGGTGAGGCTGGTGGAAAGCTGCTCCCTTCATTAAAAAGAAGGGAGGGAGGGATTCAGAGTCAACTGGTGCTAAGGGTGAGGCTCATGTGGGAATAATGTTGCTTCCACATGTACCAGCAACAGAAGGCAGGGGACCTGAGACTCCTTTCACTGTGGTGCTGGAGAGGCAAGGATTGGGGTTATGGCGGTGGTTGATTCTCCACCAGGCAGCCTGGGAGCTGCGCGGAAGACTGAATTGGAGCCATGCAAACAGGCCAAAAGAGACAAACTAAAGTTACTATTTCCAGAAGACAAAAGGGCCATAAAGAGAAACACCATTTTCACTTAATGGACAGTAGCGAGTTATATGTGCACGAGTCAAAGCCTGCTCTTTCAATCCTGAATATCTGATAAGCAGATTTACCTTGATTAGTGTTTCAAAATACTCATTTTAATAAGTCTTTCAACTTATTATTTGAGTCATTGAAACGGATATAGCTATCAAGCATTTGAGGTATATACTCTCCTGTTTTAGTAAAATTAAAGGAGATCATAGGCCTCATATTTCATGTATTTAATTTGGTTATATTATATCAAATGTAAATCCTTTTTGAGGAGAACAATAACATGTATAAACAAATATGTTATAAAGCAGGATACTACATTACTTAATATGTATTGGAATTTTAACTATCATTATAAAAGTTAATTCATCATACAGAATTTTGGGGGGTACATATTGGTGCCAGGATCTATGTTAGGTGGAGTGAATATAATAGCGTATAAGAAAGACACAGTTCTTGCCCTCTTGGAAGATAAGGCATAGCAGAAATAATAGAAAAACCAAAGCAAGGACATAAAATATTCAATATCTGTATTTCCTGGCCTCCCACCTACTCCTTCATTCACTGCAATCTGACTTCAGCTCTACTCCAATAAAACTTCTCTTCCTGAGCCATTATATGGTTTTTCATGGGACTTGTACATGCCCTAATTCAGCTTAAATTATCTTTAGCAGTTCCGTTTGGGTTTAAAATTCACATCCTTGGAAACTTTCCCTAACCACATAGAATGGGTGAATTACACATTCCATTTGTTCCCATAGAATGCTCCACGTCCTCTCTCATGAACTGTAATTTTAAAAAGTCAATTCACTGTCTGAGTCCTTCACTGGCCTGTTAGCTCCCTGAAGGTTGGCACCATTTCAGTTATGTTCACTATCAAATTCACTTCCCTATCAAGAGTATGGTCATTAAAAGGTGTTGTACAGTATCTGATGAATCAATGAATGAATACATGAATGGAAGAGGCATTATATGATATAATAATCAGAAAGATCAAGTGATGGGAGATGAAGGTGGAAATGTACTCAGCTCATAGGGAGTCTTGGATATCTTTTTGTTGATTGGGACACTACTGATTGGAAAAGTAGACTCAAGAGTTATCATTAATGCCTCGTTTATGCTGGGCTAGGAAAAGGAAAAGATGATTCCAGTGGAACAGACTTTTTCACATGATTCTTACTGCCTTGATTGATTCAATATTTACTACATACATGATGTCTCTTGGGAAAATGAGCAAAAGGAATGGGAAACTCTGCAGATGAAAGAGGACGATGGCCTCTCAGAGAATAGAAATGGCAGGGCTGGAGTGAACATAAAGTTTACCTGCAGCAGTGGCTTCCAGACAGAGAACAGCTACATAAAAATCAAAATTTAGAAGATTCCTGATTCCGATGCCAGAAGACTGTACTACATCTAGATGGGGCCTAAGGATCTATTACAACACTTCAGACAATCCTGATGTGTAAAGAGAACCTCTCATCTAGTTTAACCCTTTCAGTTACATGTAAGGAAGCTGAAGTCCAGGAGAGGTTCAGCGACACTGTGCAGGTCGTGAGCTAGGACTAAAATTCCTGTCTCCTGACCTTGAGGTCAGGGTTCACAGCATTAGCTCTAAAGAGGCAAAAGAATTACCCATAAGTCTGAAAGTCTGAAGAATAAAATTCAAAGAGAACAGTGTGGTTTAATCTACTTATACTACATTTTTGAAGTTAAAGGTAGAAACTAGTTCTCTCAGCCCGAGTTCTGAAGCTCGAGAAGGAGATGGGTCCACACTGCACAATGCAACCACCTTGTTTAGTGCATTAAGATCACAGCAAACCTACAGAACCTCACAGATTTCCAGGCCTGTGATGACAATGAATCTACAGATGGCTGGGGGGTTTTATATTGAGGGGTGAGTTACTAATAGCATGCATCAAGAGGAGCTTGTAGAGAATGATAAACATCTGTTCTTCATAACTCCTAAGTATAGAAGACAAATGATGGACGAAGATGATAGTGTTACTGACTTGGCTGGATATGTATGAACTCTTTTCATTAGTAAATGTTAGAAAGGTTTATCAAGGGAGATTGTTTAATTACCATTTTTGGTAAGTCCTTAGTTTGAATCTGGAAGACATTAGACCTAATATTTCCAAATGACAGAGAGTGATACCAGTTGATGTTGTGTTAGAGCCCAGTGAGACCTCTGCCTTTAAATGTTTCCTCCGTGGAATATCCTAGGCACTCTCCAATAAGATGAGTACATATGAGCACAGATCCTAATGAAAGGGTTTGATGGTGAGTCATGATTCCCTGCATTTTACCCGGAAAGATCAGCAATCACTCAATTAGCTTCCACAGAGTAACAATGGTCAGCATTTTCCTTAGTCTCTCGAGACAAGGACAAAGCAATACACCACTATGTAAAATGAATGAATCACTACAGGCAAGTGACAAGGGGCTATTCTTGTGATGTCAACAAAAGTCACTGTAGTAATGAAGATTTTCTGAATTAGATTTTAGCTTCACTCTTCGCCCCTTCTCCTTTTTTGACCATTCTTTTGCAGCTTGTTTACCAAATTCAGGAGAGAATGCAAGCAGCTTTTCATATGTTCAGCAGTCCCAAGAAAGTCTTTTTAAAAACATAAACATGTCTGTGTTTTGTATGCATTTTTGAAAATGTATGCATTTACTGCATTTGATATACAGTTTCTTTTTGCAGAAGCAGGTATTCCCAATAGAAATACATTTTTCCTGCAGTGTTAGAATCCACACAGGTTATTGTACATTACTTAACTCTGTGACAGGAAGGAAGGTGGGGGGGCAAAGGACACTGAACTCCAAATGTCATCAAACTCAACGACTTTGAGATGAGTCCTGCTGGACTATAGGTACTGCCAGAGCTATCTAGTCCTTAAAACATACCATATATGTCACTTATTCCCAAACTGACAGATTGTGCTAGTAATCTGGAAATGCAGGAAAACGAAATAAGGTGATTTAATTTTTAAAAGGGCGTAGTGGCTCACACCTGTAATCTCAGCAATTTGGGAGGCTGAGGTGGGTGGATCACTTGAGGTCAAGAGTTCGAGACCAGCCTGGCCAACATGGTGAAACCAGGTATCTACTAAAATAAAATAAAATAAAATAAAATAAAATAAATAGCCGGGTGTGGTGGTGCGTGCCTGTAATCCCAGATACTTGGGAGGCTGAGGCAGGAGATTGCAAGGCTGCACTCCAGCCTGGGTGACAGAGTGAGACTCCATCTTGAAAAAAAGGATAATAATGATACCTCATCATAGGTTATTTATGAAAATGAAATAGCCTAATTGGTATACTTTTCATAATATCCTCCATAATACAAATATTCTGGTTAATTGGGAATCAACATACGTCACATAGATTATAAATTTTTTACTCAGTATAAAAATATCCTATCACATAAATCATATTTATTATACCTTATCCATTTTAATCATTCAAAAAATGTTTCAGGAAGGCCTGATAAATTGGTGTTAGTATATGAACAATTATATTTGTCAAAAATAAGAGATTCTGTCATCTAAAGATGTACTAACAATCTACAGATAATAAAGGGGCAAATAAATTATATTTACACTATTTCATAAGGTACTTTTTCACATATTGAAGCATAATTATAGTACTTATTACTTTCATTTGTTTGCTTATTAATTGAGCAAACATGTTTTGGGGATTAAGTACAAAGCGTGAAATTAGACTTTGAAGGTATAAACATTAATGAGATACAGTCTCCGCCCTTCCTTGAAGCAGATGCCAAAGCAAATCAGGGCGAAAACATGAGAGTTGGAACCAAGGGATTTCATCTTTACTCTGAGGGCAAAGAGAACCATTGAAGGGTTTGGAGGAGCAAAGTGATATGATCAGCTTTGCCCAGAGATTCTCTTGGGAAATGATTTGAGGGAACCAGTTGGAGGGGCATGGCAGAAACTGAGGCAAGAAATGATGCCAAGTTGACCCCTGAAGTAACATTGAGTCAGGAGGAAGAATGGAGAGCAGTAGATGCATTGGAGTGACAGCAAGAGTGTAAAACCCACTAGCTTGAGAGTTAATTAGCAGAAGATTATTTCCAAACTTTAATTGGGGTCTCTGGGCAGATATGGTGCCACTCAGAGATGTACAATTGTGGAAGAATATAGCAGGTTTAACCTTGGGACACAATGAGATCGAACTTGGACATTTTATATCAGAAATGTCAATGGAAAATTTTAGTAGAAATAGTACCCATTGAAGATCAGGGGAGATATTTCAGTGGGGGCTCTAGAGATATATGCATTAACAATGTCAAATCGCTACAGAAGACAATGGGGAACTCCCCGGTATCTCAGGGAAAGTTTTCTGAGAGTAACAAGACAAATACAAGAACAAGTCTTGGGCTTCCAAGATTTAAGTAGTGACAAGCCTGACAAGAAGACTGGAGAATATTCAGATGAGTAGGAGGAAAATTAACACAGCAAGTGGTGTTAAAGTCCAGGAGCCAGTGGTAAAGACAGAGGACCTGGCTGAGGGCAGCAGGTGATGCAGAGTCCATGTAGGAAGTCTTCTTGATTTGGCACCAAAGAGTCTCCTGAGACTGTGGCCTAAGAAATTTCAGTGGACGCCAGAGGGCCCTAGATTGAGGAGTCACCCTACAGAAGATAAGGTGGAGACGTGAGGTGAGGACGATGTTTCCAAGATGCGGAAACCCATCAGGATGGATCAAAGGTCAAAAGAGGACTTTGGACTTTGTTTGCTTGAAGATAGAACTGTCCAAACCTTACAAGAAAGAGCCAGAAGAGAAGGGAATATCAAAGGCAAAAAGAAAGTGAGGGAAACTGAGGAACAGGAAGGTGGCAGGAGGCGATGGGAACTGGAGTCGTGGATTACAGACTGATCAGGGCATACAGATACAGGTTAAGGAAACAGAGTTTTTTTTTGGTGGGGGAAAGGATTCAGTATAAAACCCTGCGTTTGACTCTGATTTTATTCACAGTGTGGCCCATTTTTCCTATTCATTCAGCAAGACTCAGTGAAGGGCTCTCTCATCCTGGAATTGTGCTAGGCACACAGAGGATACAGTGGTAAATCAAACAAGGTCCCTGCCCACAAGAAACCCACCCTGCTGGAGCTGGGGTGGAGGCAGAGGGTACACACGTGCATTTCTAATCCAAGGCAATCTGTGGAAATCTTAGCATTGATTTACAGTTTGCAGTGGAAAGCCCTCTATACCTTTCTGTCTCTCAGACGTGAACACCAGTATTAAAATAGTTCACCCTCCTTAACGTCATTGCAAACAGCAATCTTTGAAATGTTGACCACTATATAGATACATTAGTTATAAATGTAGCCAGGGGACTGGAATTAATTAACCTTAGCAGTGAATTCCATTTGACCTTAGTCTAATCAGGGCAATTTTCTATTCTGGAGAACAAAATTAATTATCTGGTTCATTTAGAAAGAGAATCCCAACAAAAGAAAACACAAACACTAGAAGTTTTTCCTTTATTATTAGGATTTTAATACAATTCTTGATACAGTGTGTCTTTCCTCTGATAAGAAAATGTACAATAAAAAGAATGACATTTTAGGCTAATAGATAAGGAAAGAGATAAATAAAGAGTTCAGGTTAACCTATCAGGAAAGCTGAGATTTATTTTACTGTAATATCAAATTTGTTCACTTTATTCTCACTTTACTGTATTTTGCCCCAGTTTCCCTTTTTATAATATGCAAGATAATTTTGTATTGTCAATATTTTATATACCAAATAGCCAAGAAAGTGATAAGCTAAAATATTTTGAAATGATGCCGTATGCATAAATTATTTTTATTGCATTAATTTTAAAAATTAAAAATTATCTAGATATACATCAACTCAGAGGTATCACCATGAAATATCTTAAAATAAAATTATGTGTGGCAAAATGCTATTTTATGCAGCACTTATGTTGCTACCCATTATCTATGTCAATATTTCAAGAGAGGCTTTACACAAATTCCAAGATTTTCAGGAGAAACAGTGAAGATATTAACAACGAACTAAGGGGACAAGCAGAGCCTCATTCTTTGAACGGCATATCTCATATGATCCAGGTTTCTGTCACCCTTGATGCTGTGTTTTCAATGAATAGATCGAACAAATGAACCTGAAAAGTAAATACTCTTGGAAGGAGAGCAACCATTTCCTGATACTGCAGTCAGTATTTCTGGTTCTATGTGGCAAGTAAGAGGGACATTTTTTTCCCCTTTTATTAAAACAGATGCGCTCATTTACTGTCCAAAAGCGAATCAGCATTAATTTGGGGCATCCTTTCTATGCCAAGGATATTGGCAGATTTTTAACACTCAAGTAATGGCTTGGTGTGTTTTTAAAACAAGCAGTAATGCAATTTTCATAGCAAAGGTACAACATCACATCTCTGGCAGTGCGTCTCCTCCTGATGTGGGTGGTCCCTCTCTCCTGCCAAAAGTGGGAGTAGGAACACATTTGGGTAGGAAGATGCAGACTGAAAATTCACTGAAAGAAGATTAAGGATTACACTAGGGACATAGGCAAAAAGGGAATACACCTGAAGCAATTTTAGAACACAAAAACATATTGCATCCTTTAAATTCACTGTCTCCTAAATGTATTAGTCCATTCTCACTCTGCTAATAAAGATATACCCGAGATTGGGTAATTTATAAAGGAAAGAAGTTTAATTGACTCGCAGTTCAGCCTGGCTAGGGAGGCCTCAGGAAACTCACAATCATGGCAGAAGGGGAAGCAAACACGTCCTTCTTCTCATGGTGGCAACAAGGAGAAGTGCAGAGTGAAGGTGAGGAAAAGCCCCTTATAAGACCCTCAGATCTTGTGAGAACTCCCTATCATGAGAACAGCATGAGTGTCACCGCTCTCATGATTAAATTACCCCCACCAGGTATCTCCCATGACACATGGGGATTATGGGAACGAAAATTCAACGAGACTTGGGTGGTGACACAGCCAAACCACATCATCTACCAACTAATTTTGAATGTTACACTCTTTAATTTTCTACCTGTTTATTTTCATTCATGTTCATAGTCAAATTTTTTAAACACCATTTTGAATGTTTAGAAAAAACACAGACATGCCATACACAAACACATGTACAGATACATTCACATCATTTTGCTAAGCGTGAATAAAAATATCCTAGCTTAATGCAACAATGATCGAATCTGTAGAGTTACCTTGTACTATCTTTGTAGGATTCCATTATTGAGACAAGCACAAAATGCTTAGAATAGACAACTTCTATCTTACTCCCTCATAGTTAGGATTAAAGAGATTATGACTGAACTTTTTTTTTTTTTTTTTTTTTTTTTGAGACGGAGTCTCGCTCTGCCGCCCAGGCTGGAGTGCAGTGGCCGGATCTCAGCTCACTGCAAGCTCCGCCTCCCGGGTTCACACCATTCTCCTGCCTCAGCCTCCCGAGTAGTTGGGACTACAGGCGCCCGCCACCGCGCCCGGCTAGTTTTTTGTATTTTTTAGTAGAGACGGGGTTTCACCGTGTTAGCCAGGATGGTCTCGATCTCCTGACCTCGTGATCCGCCCGTCTCGGCCTCCCAAAGTGCTGGGATTACAGGCTTGAGCCACCGCGCCCGGCCATGACTGAACTTTTAAATTGATAGACCTTATTTTTAGAGCAGTTTTGGGTTTACAGAAAAACTGAATGAAAAGTATGGAGAGTTGTCATAAAACCCCACATCACTCCGTTTCCTCTATTATTAGCATCTTGCATGAGTGGGGTACATTTATTGCAATTGATGAGCCAATATTAATATATTATTATTAATCAAAGCCCATAATTTACATGAGGATTCACTGTTTGTGTTGTACAGTTCAAGGAATTTTGACAAACTAATAATGTTATGTATCCATTGTTACAGTATCATATTGAATAGTTTCACTGTCCTAAATATCTCCTGTGTTCCACATATATATCCCTCTCTCCCTCTTTCTGAACTCCTGGGAACCACTGATCTTTTTTCTGTTTGTATTTTCACCTATATCAGAATGTCATATACTTGAGAAGATGCAATATGCAGCCTTTTCCGGCTGCCTCCTTTCACTTAGCCATATGTATGTAAGGGTCCCTGTATGTCTTTTTGAGGCCTGACTGCTCATTTCTTTTTAGCATTGAATAATACTTCACTATATTTTTGCACCATAGTTTGTTTACATGTTCACCTAGGGTATCTTGGTTGTTTCTAAGGTTTGACAAATACGAATAACGCTGATATAAATATTCATGTTCAGGTTACGGTGTGGAAATTAGTTTTTAACTGAACTGGATAAATACCAGGAATGTGATTGCTAGTACATGTGGTTATATTTTGTAAGTCACTGTCACATTGTTTTCCAAAGTGGCTGTACCATTTCACATTTCCACCAGCAATGAATGAAAGTTCCTGTTTATCTGCATCCTTCCCAGCATTTGGTATTGCAGTTCCCTAATGATAGATGATATTCCACACACAAACACACACACACACGCACGCACGCACATACAATATATGTATATGTTTGGTGCCATGACTCAGATTGTATATTGTTTTTGGTGAGGTGTTTGTTCAGACCTTTTTTCCATTTCCTAACTTTTCTTATTGTTGTTTTAGGATTTCTTTGTGTATTTTGAATACAAGTGCTTTAGCAAACATATATTCTGCAAATATTTTCTCATTGCCTGTGGCTTGTCTTTCTATCATCTTTATTGTGCCATTTGAAAAACAGTATGGAGATCACTCAATAAAACAATAGATGCATAAAAAGGCTTTTTTTTTTGAAAGCAGAAGTTTTTAATTTTAATAAAGTCCAAGTTATCAATTTTTTTTCTTTCATGAATTGTACTTTTGGTATTATATCTAAACACTTACTGCTAAAACTAAAGTCATGTACATTTTTCCCTCTTATGTTATCTTCTAGAAGTTATACAGTTTTGCAATTTACATGTCTGTCTATGATTTATTTGTTTTAAAATTTCTGTGAAAGGTGTAAGATCTATTAGAATTTTTTTTTTTTTTGCATATGGACCATTTGTTGAAAAGTCTGTCCTTTCTTCACTGAATTGCCTTTGCTTCTTTGTCAAGGATCAGTTGACAACATTTGCATGAGTCTATTTCTGGGGTCTCTATTCTGTTCTATTGATCTATTTTTCTGTTTTTTCACCAATACTATGCTGTGTTAATTATTGTAGCTTTGTAGTTGTTCTTTTTAGTAATTGTATATGTTTGTAGGGGTGATATATTGTGATATTTTGGTATATATTTACAATGTAGAATGGTTACACTGAGTTAATTAAAAAATTCATCACCTCACATAACTTATCTTTTTGTGATGAAAACATTCAAAACCGAATCATTTAGCAATTTTGCAATATATAATACATTATTATTGATTATGGTCACTATTCTGTGCAATAGATCACTAAAGCTTATTCCTCCTATCTAAATTAAATTTTATACCGTTTGACCAACATCTCCTTTTCCTCATTCACATCCCATCCCAGCCTCTGATAGCCATTATTCATATACCTCTATGAATACAACTTTTTTAGATTCCACATATAAGTAAAATGCAGTATTTGTCTTTCTGTGCCTGGCTTATTTCACTTAGCATAATATCCTCCAGGCTTAGGCTGTGTGTGTGTGTTTTGTGTATGTACCTAAGTGATAAAGAAAATGTGTATCCACACACATACACACACACACGTTTTCTTTACCCATTAACCCACTGATTGACACTTACATTGATTCCACATCCTAGCTATTGTGAATAATGCTGCAATAAACATGATAGTGCAGGTATCTCTTTGATATACTGATTTCATTTCTATATCTCTTTGATATATTGATTTCATTTCTTTTGGATATATACCCAGTGGAATTGCTGGGTCTTATGCTAGTTCTTTTTTTTTTTTTTTTTTTTTTGAGGAATCTCCCAATTGTTTTCCATAACGGCTGCAATAATTTAAATTCCCATCAACAGTTCCTTTTTCTCCACACCCTTGTCAACATGTTATCTTTCATCTTTTTGTTAATAGCCATTCTTACAGGTATAAGATGGTATCTCATTGGGGTTTTAATTTGCATTTCCCTGATGATTAGGATAACAACATTTTTTCATATATCTGTTGGTCATTTGTATGTCTTCTTTTGAGAAGTGTCTATTTAGGTCCACTGTCCATTTTTTTTGGACAGGGTTATTTGTTTTCTTGCCATTGAGTTGTTTGAGTTCCTTAAATATTTTGAATATTAGCCCCTTATCAGATATATGGTTTGCAGATATTTTCTCCCAATCCATGCACTGCTTCTTCACACTACTGTTTCCTTTGCTCTGCAGAAACTTTTTAGTTTTATATAATCCTATTTATTTTTTTAATTTTATTGACTGTGCTTTTGGGATCATATCTAAAAAATCATTTCCCAGACCAATGTTGTGAATTTTTCTACTATGTGTTCTTCTAGTAGCTTTATAGTTTCATGTCTTTAGTTTATTTAAGTCTTTAATCCATTTTTAAGTTGAGTTTTGTATATGGTTTTAACTAAGCACCTAATTCTAATCTTCTGTTTGTGGATATCCAGTTGTCCCAATATTATTCATTGAAGAGGCTGTCCCTTCTCTATTGTGAGTTTTTGGTACCTTTGTCAAAAATGGATTGACTATAAATGGCTGGGCTTATTTCTGGTGTTTCTATCCTGTTTTATTGTTCAATGTGTCTGTTTTTATGCCAGGAATATGCTGTTTTGATTAATATATCTTTGTAATAGATTCTGAAATCAGGTAGTGTGATTTCTCCAGCTTTGTTCTTTTTGCTCAAGATTGCTTTGGCTATTCTAGGTCTTTTGTGGTTCCATATAAATTTTAGGATTGTTTTTTCTATTTCTATGAAAAATGACATTGGAATTTTGATAGGGATTGCACTGAATCTGCACATCATATTGGGTAGTGTGGGCACTTTAACATTAATTCTTGTAATCTGTGAACACAGAATCCTTTTCCATTTATTTGTGTCGTCTACAGTTTCTTCATCAATGTTCTATAGTTTTCAGTGTATTTCATCTTCTTGGGCAAATTTACCCCTAAGTATTTTTTATGCTGTTTTGAATGGGATCGATTGCTTTACATCTGTGAACAAAGACAGTACATCAAATCTCGCTTTCCTTCCTTTTCCAGTTTAGATTCTATGGCTCATAATTTCATTAAGACTCTTGCCAAGAACTTAGTATCCTTTGTTCTCATTTCTTCATTTCCATCTGGCAAAATCCCAACTGTGCATGACTGCAACTCAACTGGCTTATTTTGCCTCCATTTGTGCAAGCACAGCTGGGGAAATCAGAAGAGGGTGGATGGTGACACTGTAAATTTGTCATCAGCAACATCAAATGGCCCTCAGGATGGATGAGCAATTTGACTATATTTTTCTTTCCACTCTCTCTACTTTCTCCCATAGTGATTGTTTCAAAACTTTTCCATTTGCCTCAAGCTTGGACACATTCCTTACTGTTCTTCATTGACACAGGAAATTTCTTGTGATTTACATAACACAAGAAGAAGCCGTCATATATATGGAAATTCCATCTAGTACTCCCTAACAAACCTACAAATCTATCTAGATGAACTCTTACTTTTTAAAAAAGTTTATTTGATAAGCAGGGAAGAAATTCTTTCTATCTAGGTCCAGGGCCTCTCCTTACATAGCAGTGCACTATATAATGATATTTAAGTCAAAAGTGAACCACATATGTGACAGTGGTCTTATAAAGATTATAATACCATATTTTTACTGTGCTTTTTCTAGGTTTAGATAACAAATATTTACCACTAGGTTATAATTACCTACAGTATTCAGTACAGCCATCCGCTGTACAGGTTTGTAGCCTGTGAGCAATAGGCTGTATCATATAGTACATAGTCATCTCTACCATCTAGGTTTTTGTTGATGTTTGCACAACAATGAATTTGCTTGGCAACACATTTATCAGAATGTATTCTGGTTACTATGCAACGCAAGACTGTAACTTGGATCCCTATGTTTTTGGGAACCTCAAAATAGCAACCATCCGCTCTTATTCCCACATATTCAATAATTTTCTTACAATTGAATCCCTTGCCTATTATAATTAAACATTATCAATTATCTCCATTAAAAAAATTCTTTGAACTTACATGGCTTCTTGTTTCCCATTCTCCTCATTTACAATAAAAATAATCAAAAGAGCTCTCTTGTACATATGACAGATTATATATTTAATTAAAATATCCCCTCTCTATTGCTGCCTCATTGACATCAGGTTTGGTTATGTGACTTTCTCTCATCAATAAAATATATATGAAAGTTATGTGTGCCGCTTCCAAGAAGTGGCTTTTAGAGCAATTGCATGCACCTACCCCTTTCTCTTTTTCTTCCATCATAAGACCAACGATGCCTCAGAAGCTGCTTCACCCTGGTCCTGGAAGATGCAGGACATCAGCAGAGGTGAAGTTGACTGACACTACATGGTAGTTTGAGCACAAAAATCAACCCTTGCAATAGCGTGCCTGCTGAAATTTTAAAGGTGTTTTCTACTGCCTCATACTTTACCCTATATTGACTTGTACATGACTTTTTGCCTCCATTTTCTCCCTCCCCATTACTCCCCAACCTGCTTAAATCTGACTTCAGGGTTATCTCTTCACATTTACACGTCAATAAGTTAAATGGCGATTTTTCAGTGTAACTTAAGTTGATCTCCCTAAGCGACATTTCAAATAGTTGATCACTACCTTCTTTTTGAAAGTCTTTTTAAGAGAATTTCTTGCATCTTTGAACACAGAATATTCCTGAATATTTTCCTAATACCTTGTTGCCCCTCAGTCCTTCTTATTCCCCATTTCCTTGACTATTAAATATAGTAGATTCTCAATTTTATCTCCTAAACCATCATCTCTTTTCATTCTATGTTCTCTTCTTAGTCAACTTCATCCAATGATTTTCTTTCTTTACTTAAATGATGTTCAAACATACACTTTCAGTCCAAACTTCTCTGAGTTTCTGACACATATATCCAATTGCCTACTTTATGTCTCTACTTACATGCCTTAAAGTCATATTCAATACACCCAAAAGACAATGCTTAACCTTTTGCCCCAAACCATGCTTGTTTCTGGTGTTTATTTTGTTTTCTCTCATTTCCTCCCTTATAAACTCCATGAGGCAGGGCCCGAGCCCATTTTTGAATCTTGGAGTACCTGATGTACAAGACACCAAAATTCCAACCACGATAAAGAAAACAATTAACAATTCCACACAACAGGGTGAAACTGCAGATAAAGATATGATCATTTGCAGTTTGCTTTTTAGGTCAGGAGCTAGTGGAGTAATATAAAAACTGCAAGAAAATACTATCAACTTAGAATAGTATATTGAGTAAAAATATCTTCCAAGAGCAAGGCAGAATTAAGGACTTTTTAACATAAATTTTAAAAAATGAAGAGTTTGTTTTGCCAGTGGTGTCTCCCTATAGGGAATTCCAAAAGATATGTTTTAGACAGAAAAAGAAAATGATACAAGATGGAAGGCTGAGATGCAAGAATTATGAGGGACAGGAAAGTGGCAAAAATGTGGGTAAATTGATATAGGTACTCACCGAATAAAACCATAATAATGTCTAATTTGGGGAAGTTAAAATGTAGAAAGAAAATAAGAGGACATAATTAAATATTAGAATGACTATAAACAGAAAAGAAATAAAAGAAATGATAAACACACAGTAAAGATTTTTGCTGGGTTTGGTGGTACACATATGTAGTCTCAGCTACTCTGGAGGCTGAAGCAGGAGAATCACTTATGTCCAGAAGATTAAGACCATCATAATAGCAACACAACAAGACCCCTGTCTCTCTAAGAAAATAAAATAAAATAAAATATTGTTATTATTTTCTTTTTAAACTGTGTGTGAAGCATTTAGTACATTTTTATACTTTATACCCTACAGATGTTTTATAAATATTGCTGTCTTTTAAATTAATATTTAATAAACATATAGAAATATATTGTCTTATCTCCAGCTGAGTTTGAAATATGTTTATGCAGGAATAAAATGTATAATTTATTAGAGAGTGAGACTGGCCTAGTTCACTGTTCCTTATATTTTCCAAATGGAAGAAGTATTCCAAGAACAGAGCCATGTTTTGAAACCTTGTATTTCAGTGTGTTAGTCTACAATTATGTACCAAAATAGTTGCAGGCTTTTAGATAGCACTGTGAAGTATCAGTGGGTGCTCACAACATTTGAACAAGATGTGCAAAGATCACAGTATCATCGCATTTGTTTACAGGAAATAATCTAGTTTACATAGTTAGAAAAGTATGGTTAGTGAAGTCATGCAGAATTTCATCATTTATGTTAATAAATCTCAAGATTACGAAACAACAATAGATATTAAAGTGGTCACCAGATATGTAAAGGCATTACTATAATTCTGAATGCTACTCTAAATGTTTATATTTCCTTGTCAGAAATGCAAAATTTTCTTGAAAGTGTATTAGTGGCGTCAGACTCACTTTTTTCAGAATCCACTGCTATAACATAAAATATCACCCTTCCCAGTCTATACAGAGAACAGAGAAGTAGTCCAAAGAGCATCCTTATGGTACATAATCATTGCCATAGGAAGGTAAATGTCTACATTAAAGAGCTAAATCATTATAACTTAATTCTTAGCTGTAACCTCATAACATTTTTATATAACCAGTCAGATAATAGCTTCAATCACTTAAATACAACTTGGAAAATTCTAGTTAGAGAAATGAGAATGAGCATAGAACACTGAGCGGAGTCCTGAGACACTCATTCCAGGCCCTAACTCCTGGATGACGTATCTAGACACAATCTGGGCCAGAAGGGAACCTGCTGCCTTGAAGGGAAGAACTCAGTCCTGGCAGGATTCATCACCTGCTGACTAAAGAGCCTTTGGCCCCTGAATCATCAGCAGCAGTAGCCAGGTCGCACACACTGTGGGCATCCACACACTCTGGGCATTGGGTGAGACTCTGGGATGTGCTGACCACAGGTGGGACCAGCTGTTTCACAGCTGTCATGGCTATGAGGAGAGACCCCTTCTTCTTAAGAAAAGAAGAAGAAAGAGTAAAGAAAACTGCTTACAGATTAGGTATCAGTTTGGCCACAATGAGGTAGAGTACCAAGGGGTATCTTGGGGTCCGTGTTACCAGGCTAAGCTCTTGGACAGCCTTTCTAGACCTGCCCTGGGCCATATGGGAACCCACATCCCTGAAGGGTGAGTTTCAGGCCTGACCATATTCGCCACAAGCTGACTGAAGAGCCCTTGGGCCTTGAGTGAACACTGGCAGTAGCCTGGCAGTACAACCTGCAGGCCTGTGGTGGTGGTGGACACAGAGGAAGACTCCTCTGCCTGTGGAAAGGGGAGAGAAGAGTGGGAAGAACTTTGTCTTGTGTTTGGGTGCCAGCTCAGCCACAGTGGAATAGAGCACCAGGTAGGTTCCGAAGGTCTCTGTCTCCAGGCCTTGGCTCTGCGCCTATATCTCTGAACCCACCTGGGGCTGGGAGGACTTACTACACTGAAGAGAAGGATACAAGCCTGGCTGGTGTTGCCACCTGCAGATTGTAGAGCCCTAGGGCCTTGAGAAAACAAAGGAGGTAGCAAGAATGTGTTTACAGTAGGCTTTTGGGGGACCCAGTGCTATGCTGGCTTCAGGTCTTAGTGCATTCAGTGGTGATGGCCACAGGAAGGCTTATGTCACTGCTCCCCCAGCTTCAGGTACACACACTCACAGCCACACACACACACACACACACACACACACACACACACACGCATGCAGACACACAGATACTCTGTTTCTTTGGGAGAAAGTAAGGGAATAAAACAAGAGACTCTGCCTGGTAATCCAGAAAATTCTTTTGTATATCATGCAGTACTACCAAGAACCATGAAGGTAGCATTTAAACCAGCTCTAGCCAGAGGGGAATTATCCATTTCAGCAGTCAGATCTTCAAGCCTCTATGAGGCTGGAAGAATCACAGCATTACAAGGATGGGGGTGCCACTTAATGCAGTTATGGTTGCAGTGACCTAAAACTTAGATCACAATACCCACAACCCATAGATACCTGGAAAATCCTCCCAAGAAGGACAGGTACAAACAAGCCCAGACTGTGAAAACTACAATAAACACCTAACTCTTGTATGCCCAGACACTGATGAACATCTACAAGCATCAAGACCATCCAGGAAAACACAACCTCACCAAATGAACTAAATATGGCACCAGGGACCAATCCTGGAAAGACAGAGATATAGGATCTTTCAGCTAGAGAATTTAAAATAGCTGTTTTGAGGAAACTCAATGAAATTCAAGGAAACACAGAGAAGGAATTCAGGATCCTATCAGATAAATTTAACAAAAATACTTAAATTATTAAAAGAAATCAAGCAGAAAAAAGTTGAAAATGCAAATGACATACTGAAGAATGTATCAGAGTCTCTTACCAGTAGAATTGATCAAGCAGAAGAAAGAATTAGTGAGCTTGAAAACAGGCTATTTGTATATATACAGTCAGAGGAGATAAAAGCAAAATGAATAAAAAAGAATGAAGCATATCTACCAGTTCTAAAAAAATAGCCCCCAAAGGATAAATATAAGAGTTACCAGCCTTAAAAAGGACAGAGAGAGAGAGAGATAGTAGAAAGTTTATTCAAAGGGATAATAACATAGAACTTCCCCAACCTAAAGAAAGGTAGCAATATTCAAGTACAGAAAGGTTAAAGAACATCAAGCACATTTAACCTAAAGACTACAAAATATTTAATAATAAATCTCCCAAATGTCAAGATTAAAGAAAGAGTCCTAAAAGCAGCAAGAGAAAAGAACCAAATAACATGCAATGAAACTCCGATACACCTAGCAGCAGACTTTTCAGTGGAAACTTTACAGGCCAGGAGAGAGTGGCATTATATATATAAGGTGTTGAAGGAGAAAAAAAAAAAAAAAAACATTTATCTTAGAATAGGATATCCAGCAAAAATATCCTTTGAACATGAAGGAGGAATAAAGACATTTCAAGACTAACAGAAAAGCTGAGATATTACATCAACACCAGACCTGTCCTATAAGAAAAGCTAAAGGAAGTTCTCCAATCTAAAAGAAAAGGACTTTAATGACCAACAAGACTCCTCTGAAGGTGTACAAATCAATGGTAATGGTAAATGCACAGTAAAACAAAATATAATAACATTGTAACTATGGTGGGTTAACTTTTCATATCTTGAGTAGAAAGACTAAAAGATAATCTGATTAAAAATAATAACTACAAAAACTTTTCAAGGCATAGGTGGTATAATAAGATATAAATAGAAATAACAGAAAGTTTAAAAAGTGTGGGGACAAAGTTAAAGCATAGAGTTTTTATTGGTTTTCTCTTTGCTTGTTAGTTAATTTGTTTATGCAATCAGTGTTAAGACATTATCTGTTTAAAGTAGTGTGTTATAAGATATTATTTGCAAGGCTCATGGTAACCTCAAAAAAAATACAGTGTATACACAAAAAACAGAAAGCAATAAATTAAAACACATCACAAGAGAAAACGACCTTCACTAAAAGGAAGCCAGGAAGGAAGAAAAGAAGGAAAAGAAGACCACAAAATAACCAGAAAACATGTAACAAAATGGCAAGAGTAAGTCCTTACTTGTCAGTAATAGCATTGAATGTAAATGGACTAAACTCTCCCATCAAAAGACATAGAGTGACTGAATAGATAAAATTTTAAAAAATGACTTGTTGCCTGCAAGGACACTTCACCTACAAAGAAATATACAGACTGAAAATAAAAGGGATTGAAAAAGATAATACATGCAATGGAAACCAAAAAACAGAGGGTAGCTACACTTACATCAAAATAGATTTCAGAACAAAAACTATAAAAAGAGAAAAATAAGGTCCCTATATAACGGTAACAGGGTCAATTCAGTAAGAGCATATAACAATTGTAAATATATATGCACCCAACATTAGAGCACCCTAATATTTAAAGCAAATGTTAGAGTTAAAGAGAGAGGTAGGGCCGGGCGCGGTGGCTCATGCCTGTAATCCCAGCACTTTGGGAGGCCGAGACGGGCGGATCACGAGGTCAGGAGATCAAGACCATCCTGGCTAATCCGGTGAAACCCCGTCTCTACTAAAAAATACAAAGAACTAGCCGGGCGAGGTGGCGGGCACCTGTAGTCCCAGCTACTCGGGAGGCTGAGGCAGGAGAATGGCATAAACCCGGGAGGCGGAGCTTGCAGTGAGCTGAGATCTGGCCACTGCACTCCAGCCTGGGCGACAGAGAGAGACTCCGTCTCAAAAAAAAAAAAAAAAAAAAAAAGAGAGAGGTAGACCCCTACACATTAACAGAAGTAGACTTTAGCGCCCCACTTTCAGTCTTGGACTGATCACCCAGACAGAAAAATCAACAAAATATTGGACTTAATCTGCATTTAGACCAAATGGACTTAATAGATATTTACAGAACATTTCATCCAATGGGTGCAGAATACACATTCTTCTCCACAGCACACGAATCATTCTCAAAAACAAACCATATGTTTGGCCAGAGAACAAGTTTTAAAACATTAAAAAAACTAACATATATCAAATGTCTTCTCAGACCACAATGTAATAAAACTAGAAATCAATAAGGAGGAATTTTAAAAACTATGCAAACACATGGAAATTAAATAATATGTCCCCAAATGATTAGTGAGTCGATGAATAAATTAAAAGAGCAATTAAAAAAATTTCTTGAAACAAATGATAATGGAAACACAATATACAAAACCTATGGAATACAGCAAAAGCAGTACTGAGAGGACATTTTATAACTCTTAAGTGCCTACACCAAAAATGTAGAAAAACTTCAAATAAAAAAAATACCTAATGATGCATCTTAAAGAACTAGACAAGCAAGAGCAAACCAAACCCAAAATTATTATAGAAAAAGTAATAATAAAGGTTAGAGCAGAAATAAATGAAAATGAAATGAAGAAAACAATATAGAAGTTAAAAAACATGAAAAGTTTGTTTTTGAAAAGATAAACAAAATTGAGAAAACTTTTGCCAGACTAACAAAAAACAGAAAGAGAAGACCCAAATAAATAAAATCAGAAATGAACAAGGAGACATTAAACCCAATACCATTGAAATTCAAAGGATTATTAGAGGCTACTATGAGTAACTGTCTGCCAATAAATTAGAAAATCTAGAAGAAATGAAAAAAAAATTCCTAGTCAGATGAAGCTTACCAAGATTGAGCCATGAAAAAATCCAAAACCTGAATGGACAAATAAGAAGTAACGAGATCAAAGCTATCATAAACAGTATCCTAGGAAAGATAAGCCTGGGACCTGATGGCTTCACTGCTGAATGTTACCAAACATTTAAACATCCTACTCAAACTGTTCAAAAAAATAGAGGAGGGAATACTTCCAACCTCATTCTATGAGATCAGTATTGCCCTGATACCAAAACCAGACAAAGACACATCAAGAAAAAGAAAACTACAGGCCAACATCCCTGATGAATATGGATCAAAAATCCTCAACAATATACCAGCAAACTGAACCCAACAACACATTAAAAACATCATCCATCATGGCCAAGTGAGATTTATCCCAGGAATAGAGATGGTTCAACATACGCAAATCCATCAACACATCGTATCAACAGAATGAAGGATAACAACCATGTGATAACTTCAATTGATGCTGAAAAATCATTTGATAAAATTTAACATTGCTTCATGATTAAAAAAGCCCTCAAAAAACTGGGTATAGAATGAAAACACCCGATAAAAGTCAGTAAAAGTCAATATATGCAGATCCACAGCTAGCATCACACTGAATGGAAAAAAACTGAAAGCCTAGCCTCTAAGATCTGGTACACAACAAGCATGTCCATTTTCAGCACGTTTATTCAACATAATACTGGAATTCCCAGCTAGGGCAGTCAACAAAAAAAATAAAAAAATAAAGAGTATCCAAACTGGAAAAGAAGACGTCAAATTATCCTTGTTTTCAAATTATGTAATCTTATATTTGGAAAAACCTGAGGACTCCACAAAAATTATTTGATAAACAAATTCAATAAAGTTGCAGGATACAAAATCAACATAAAACATCAGTAGCATTTATATATGCCAACAGCAATCAACCTGAAATAGAAATCAAGAAACTAATCCCACTGATAATTGCTACACATAAAATTAAATAGCTAGAAATTAACTTAACTAAAGAAGTGAAAGATCTATAATGAAAACTATAAAACATTGATAAAAGAAATTAGAAAGGACATAAAAATGGAAAGATATTCTATGTTTATAGATTGGAAGAATAAATACTCTTAAAATGTCCATACTACTTACAACAATCTACAGATGGAATACAATCTCTATCAAAACACTCATGAAATTCTTCACAGAAATGGAGAAATAATCTTAAAATTTATATGGAACCAAAAAAGACCCAGAATAGCCAAAGCTATCATGAGCAAAAGGAACAAAACCAGAAGACTAGCATTATCTGACTTCAAATTATTCTGCAGAGCTATAGTAACCAAAACAGCATGATACTGGCATAAAAACAGATACATAGACCAATGGAACAAAACAGAGAATCTGGAAACAAATCGATACATCAATAGTGAACTCATTATCAATAAAGATTCCAGGAACATGTTGGGGAAATGACAGTCTCTTCAACAGATGGTGCTAGGAGAACTGGACATCCATATGAAGGACTATGAGTCTAGACCCTTGTCTCTTGCCATATTAAAGAAAAGCAAAATGGACTAAATACTTAAATCTAAGTCATCATCTTATGAAACTACTACAAGAAAACATTAGGGAAACTCAATTTGAGTTAATACACCAAAAGCACAGGCAACCAAAGCCAAAGTGGACAGAAGGGATTACATCGATTTAAAAGTTCCTGCACAGCAAAGGGAACAATAAACAAAGTGAAGACACAAACCCACAGAAAATGTTTGCAAACTGCCCATCTGAGAAGAGATTAATGACCAGAATATACAAAGAGCTCAAACAACTCTATAGGAAGAAAGTCTAATAATCCAATTAAAAATGGGCAAAATATCTGAATAGACATTTCTCAAAAGAAGACATATAATAAACAAACGTGTATGAAAAGGTGATCACCATCATTGATCATCTATGAAATGCAAATCAAAACGACAATGCTATAGCACCCCAGTTAAAATGGCTTTTATCTAAAAGACAATAACAAATGCTGATGAGGATGTGGAGAAAAGGGAACCCTCATACACTGTTGGTTGCAATGTAAATTAGTACAACCACAATGGAGAACAGTTTGCCAGTTTCTCCAAATCTAAGAATGGAGCTATGATATGACCCAGCAATCTCACTGCTAGATACATTATGCAAAAGAAAGTGAATCGGTATTATCAAAGAGATATCTGCACTCCCGTGTTTATTACAGCAATGTTCACAATAGACAAATTTTGGAAACAACCTCAGTGTCCATCAACAGATGAATGAATAAAGAAAATGTGGTATATAAACACAATGGAGTACTATTAGCCATAAAAAATGAGATCTTGTCATTTGCAACAACATGGATGGAACTAGAGGTCATTATGTGAAGTAAAATATCCAGGCACAGGAAGGCAAACTTCACATGTTCTCACTTATTTGTGGGAGCTAAAATTAAAACACTTGAGCTCATGGAGACAGAAAATAGAATGATGGTTGTCAGATGCTGGGAAGTGGAGGGTGGGGAGGAAATGCGGATGGCTAATGGGTACATAAATAGAAAGAATGACTAAGATCTAGTATGTGACCACACAACAGGGTGACTACAGTCAATAATTATTGTACAGTTTAAGATAACTTAAAAAGTGTGATTGGATGGTTTGTAACACAAAGGATAAATGCTTGAGGTAATGGATACCCCATTTACCTTGATGCGATTATTACACATTGCAAGTCTGTATCAAAATCTCATGTACCCTGTAAATAGATACACCTACTACATACTCCAAAATTAAAAATAAATAATTTGAATAAACCAGACAAACAAAAAACCTACAAAGCAGCACTGTGGTAGCTGTCCGTGGTACTTGTCCACAGTCCTGAATAGGAATCCACTTTCATTTGTTTCAATACTTGCTCAAATTTATACAAATTAATTTCAAGATTACCTATCAGGTAGTTTTTTCTTTCTTATTTATTGTCAGAAATACTATCTCTTGAGAAGAAATAAATGTCATATTCAGGAATATTATAATTATTCAACATATAAATATTTAAATGAAATCTCAAACACCTATAAATTTTTCCTTATATTTAAGCATATTTAAAATACGACTTGGAAAGACAAAATGCCTGCTGCCAATAAAGCATTTTCTTATGGTGTTTGCTCTCCATTAGCCACCTTTCCAAATTAATTTTATTTTTTTCTTTATTATTATTATTATACTTTAAGTTCTAGGGTACATGTGCACAACGTGCAGGTTTGTTACATATGTATACATGTGCCATGTTGGTGTGCTGCACCCATTAACTCGTCATTTACATTAGGTATATCTCCTAATGTTATTCCTCCCCCAACCCCCCACCCCATGACAGGCCCTGGTGTGTGATGTTCCCCTTCCTGTGTCCAAGTGTTCTCATTGTTCAATTCCCACCTATGAGTGAGAACATGCAGAGTTTGGTTTTCTGTCCTTGTGATAGTTTGCTGAGAATGATGGTTTCCAGCTTCATCCATGTCCTTACAAAGGAAATGAATTCATCCTTTTTTATGGCTGCATAGTATTCCATGGTGTATATGTGCCACATTTTCTTAATCTAGTCTATCATTGATAGGCATGCAGGTTGGTTCCAAGTCTTTGCTATTGTGAATAGTGCTGTAATAAACATATGTGTGCATGTGTCTTTATAGCAGCATGATTTATAATCCTTTGGGTGTACTTCTCTGCCCTGCTCTGGAAGCCTGGGTGGCTGTCTAGGACAGCCTGCCAAGCTAGCTGGCTTCTGATTGGATTTTGCCTGTGGGAAGCAATGGCAGTAGAGCAGGAGATTATGGGATAGGCTGAGAGAGAAATTGGGGTATTTCCTCCCTGCACCTTCACTGCTTTGAAAAAATTACTGTGAAGCGATTAGATTTTTAAAGACTACCACCCCCATTGTGTGATCTCTCTGTTAGAGCTCTAGCCTTCCCTGGGACTTCGTCCCTTGTTTTCAGTTGTTGTTGTTTTTTTAAATAACTCATTCCTACCATTTCTGTTCTCTGGATCCTTCCATATCCTCTATTTCTTTCCTTAGTAAACAAATTCTTTATTTTAAAAGCTTTCTTCATTTAAATTATCTGAGTAAATCCTCTTTCCTTCCAGGACAATGAATGATTCCGAAGGTGTTTATATCAAAACTAATATATCTAATTGAGAGGAAAGAATATTCGTAGAGAAGAAATGAACATTAAATGTCTACAAGATGCAAACGTTAGCAGGGAATACGCTATTGACACTGTGAATGAAATTCTGTGGCTATAGGTCACTGTTCAATCCCTAATAGGTTAAGCCCATTGTGTCCATTATGAATAATAAGTATTAATACATAGTTGTTCAGTTCATGTAGAACTGAATAAATTGAATAATAACGATTTCATAATTATTTGGTGTTTACTAAGAGATTAGCTTGAAGTTTAAAAGTAAGGTATTATGAAATCAAGTATTCATTTTGTCACATTTACGCCTATTAATTTTACAAAGAGAAAACAATGAGCATAAAATCTACAAACTATCCCACGATTTCCTGCCATCCAACACAGAAATAGATGTTGTTGGTCAGAAAATGTAATGTTCATTACAGCAAAAAATTATGTGATCTCTTATTCGATTCTTGGGTCCTTAAATTTTTTAAAAAATCACATTTGAAAGAAGCTTAACTTGAATTTAAATGTGGCTAAAGGTATTCTTATTTATATAGGAGAGAAATTAGTCAGAAGTCAGTGCACACCGAAGAGAGAAATTGTGAGAAATCATAAATGGTTAGACTTGTTTTCTGAATAATGAACTTTTTGCCACAAAACAGCACCTTGAAAGAGTCTGATGGCCGATGTAATGAATGTATCATTTTATGAATGAAGGTCTTAAAATTATAAAAGTGCAAGAGAATTTAGACGACAATATTGTTATAATGTAAAAGGCCATTTTTGCAGAAAGAAGTGCAAGAGCCTAAATTTACTATCAACTTTAAAATCAGACATTAAGAACAAGGAAACAAAGCTCCATCAAAACAAATGTAAGAAATTTTACACTCTCTGGTTTGTGGATCTCTGGAATGTAACTCAATCCATGGTCAAGGAAAAATGCACTAGCCCCTCTCACATGGGACTTAGGGCAGCAGAAGGGACCTCACATCATGAAACCTAGCTTTCCCTGCGGCAAGCAACTTAAGAGACCAAGGTGAAAGCGACAGCACCTTTTGTGACCTAGCCTTAGAAACCACAGACCCTCAGTTCTGCAGAAATCTTGTACACAGGTCAGCTGATTCCTTTTCGAAGGAAACCACACAAGTGTGGGAACACAGAAGGCAAGATTATAGGGACCACCTTGAAGCTCAGCTTCCGGGTAATGAGGAGGATCATGACTGCTCATGAATGTGTTACTTTTAAAATGTTTTATTTAAATAACTTTGGATTTATAAAAGGTTGAAAAATGAGCACAGTCTCCCATACCTTCATCCATCTTTCCCTCATGTTAACATCCTACATAATGACATCACAATGATGAAAAACAAGGAAACGCTGGTATGGTGTTAAGACCTAAACTATAGAGTTTACTTATTTCCCGTTTTCCCACTTATGTTCTACCCCTGGCCCTGATCTAAGCCAGAAAACAAATTGAAGTTTGTTATCGTGTCTCCTTAGTCTCTTCTAATCTGTGACAATTCCTTAGTATTTCCTCGTCTTTCATGACCTCAAACATTTTACATTTTAAAGCTTACTGGTCAGATATTTTGCATAAGGTCTTTCAGTTTGAGATTGTCTGATATTTTTCTCACAAATAGACTGGAGTTATGGATTTAGGGGGAGATTACCTCAGAGGTGAGGTGCCTTCTCATTACCTTATATCACAAGGTACATTATATCAACATGATTTATCACTGTTATTGTTAACCTCAGCCCGGTTACGATGTTGTATGCTGGCTGTGTCTACTGTAAAGTTACTGTTTCTCCTTTTCCATGCTTTATTTGTTGGAAGGAAGTCATTAAGTTTGGCCAACACTCAAAGGGAAGGGAATTAAACTCCACTTCCTGGAGGGAGTATTATCAAGGAATCTGCGCATATGTTAAAACCCCCTCAGAGATCAATTAGTTTTTAATTGGAGATAAAAGACACTTTTTGATGGAGACAGAGGGCTGTATAGGAAACAGATAACATCACAGGGAATCTGAGAAAGTAGTTCAACTTTATTTTGATTATTCACGGTCCATCACCATTTCTTTATTCCTATACTTATTTTAATAATACAAATGTATTATATTTTCCTCCTGTCATGCTATACTACATCAAAATTTTATAAAATATTTTGAGAAGCGGCCGGGCGCAGTGGCTCAAGCCTGTAATCCCAGCACTTTGGGAGGCCGAGACGGGCGGATCACGAGGTCAGGAGATCAAGACCATCCTGGCTAACACGGTGAAACCCCGTCTCTACTAAAAATACAAAAAAAAAAAAAACTAGCCGGGCAAGGTGGCGGGCGCCTGTAGTCCCAGCTACTCCGGAGGCTGAGGCAGGAGAATGGCGTAAACCCGGGAGGCGGAGCTTGCAGTGAGCTGAGATCTGGCCACTGCACTCCAGCCCGGGCTACAGAGCAAGACTCCGTCTCAAAAAAAAAAAAAAAAAAAAAAAAAAAAAATTTGAGAAGCATGATTTCAATATTTAAATATCTTAATTTTCACTTCTGACTCCGTTTGAGAAAAATTCCAATCATCTACAAAAAATGACACCAAAGAACTGTCCTCCAAACACAAGGCATGTAAAGTTTCTTTTTTGATATTTTCTTTCTTTCTTTTTTTTTTTTTTAGTTTCTTGGTTGGAAGGTCAAATAGACATTAACTATAATGGTCCCTAATGATTACTAATAATGGTACCAAGAACATCTTGACAAAGTACTGGAGAGGTTCCCAGATAGCATATTTTTAAGATAGAAAATTATGTTAGTCACACTAAAACTCAATTTTAATTAGCCATGACACTTACATACACTTTAAAGCTGATGAAGTGCTCTTCAGACTAACAATTCTTAATAAGCTCTGTTTAAATTTAATTTCTATTTCCATTTGACAGTAACCAAGCAAAACTTGTGATTCACTATGATGATAACACAGCAGGGTTCAAGTGCTGTAGGTTTTCAATATGTTCTTAGTTATGCACCCAGCCAATTTAATTTCAAATGTATAAACTCTTCTACCCTTCCTTCTGAGAACAATAATTTACTCTGAAAGATTTCTTTGGATTTTTAACTTTTATAGAAAGAATATATCAAATGGAAAATAGTTTATGTAATACAGGCCTTTTGTTCTTCACGTTATAAAAACAATAACACTTCTTTGAATCATATTTTAGCAAATACATATACTGCTAGAAGAATGACAGGTGAACGAACTTAGTGCCACTCAGATAACTGTAGTAATTATATTACCATGTCAACTCTCTACAGGTCTCAGCATCAACTCTCACTACACCCATTTAAACTCATGGCAATTTGGATAGATGCTGACATTCTTTTTTTTTTCCTGCTTTACTTATTCATGAAAACAAATCTAAAAGAAGGACTTAAAAGAAGTAAAAGAAAAGCATGTAATAAAAAAAGGATGTGCATGTGAACCCTGAACTTTGTGTTTAAATCTTCCTTCCTTCCTCCCCTCCCTTGTTCTCCTCTTCCCTTTCTTGATATGGGAAGGAAAAGAAAATTTCAAAGATGACTTTAACACATTTGTGAAGCTTCCTGATTTCTGCCCAGTCAGGGTTGTTCCCTTTTCTGAGCTTACCCACAATATTTTTGTCTCTCTTTGAACACCCTACTCAAATCTGCTTTCCAGCTTTTGGAAGCACATATTCTTCCATCCCTTGGTGAAGCACTCATTGAAATTAGAAGAATGACACATTCGTATTGTACCCTCATGGTGCCCACCACATAGTGGACACCCATTAACTATTTATTAAGTTGAATTTTAGAAAAATTTGCATACATTCAATGGAGCAAACTAGGGAAGCACTGAGCTTGCTGCACTTCCTCCCCCTCAAATGTGAGGGTGTAACTGGGGGCCAGAGGAGACATTATGAGAGTAACATCATATGAACCACTTGGGAATTGCTCATGTTTGTCTGTCAAATAGCAGTTACTCTGCAAATTGAGCTATCATCCATGAAATTCTCTAAGCTTTGTTTGAACCTGCTTTTTTTTTTAATTCCTAGCACCATTTGGAATAAAGTGCTAAATAAAAATTTGTTTGTTGGCCGGGCGCGGTGGCTCAAGCCTGTAATCCCAGCACTTTGGGAGGCCGAGACGGGCGGATCACGAGGTCAGGAGATCGAGACCATCCTGGCTAACACGGTGAAACCCCGTCTCTACTAAAAAAATACAAAAAACTAGCCGGGTGAGGTGGCGGGCGCCTGTAGTCCCAGCTACTCGGGAGGCTGAGGCAGGAGAATGGCGGGAATCCGGGAGGCGGAGCTTGCAGTGAGCTGAGATTCGGCCACTGCACTCCAGCCTGGGCGACGGAGCGAGACTCCGTCTCAAAAAAAAAAAAAAAAAAAAAAAAAAAAAAAATTTGTTTGTTATTTGTTTTTGCCAGTTTCTGTTTTTGCCACTGCTTAAACAAACACTTTCTCTTATTTGACTGAAAATACAACCTATTTTCTGTGTTTTGAGAAACAAAAGATAAACCCAAGTTACGTCTGTCAACATGGTTTACAGGTTTATAAATTTCAATTTTTTTTTTTTTTTTGAGACGGAGTCTTACTGTGTTGCCCAGGCTGGAGTGCAGTGGCATGATCTCAGCTCACTGCAACCTCCGCCTCCCGGGTTCAAGCAATTCTCCTGCCTCAGCCTCCCAACTAGCTCAGATTACAGGCATGTGCCAACATGCCCGGCTAATTTTTGTATTTTTAGTAGAGACAGGGTTTTGTCAATTTGGCCAGGCTGGTCTTGAATCCCTGACCTCAGGTGATCTGCCTGCCTTAGCCTTCCAAAGTGCTGGGATTACAGGCACGAGCCACCATGCCTGGCCTCAATGTTTTTTCTCTGTCTTCATGTAGCACGAATTTTAGGACCAGATTGCCTGGGTTCAAATCTTGCCTCAGCCACTTAGTTAGTTTTCTGATTTGGGCAAGCCGTTTAAAGCCTCTGATCCTTGTTAACCTTATCTGTAAAATGAGGATAAAATAATATTACCTGCCTCAAGATTCTGTGAGGTTTCAGTCAGTCAGTATATGAAAATGAACTCCCACATGGATTACATACAGTAAGGACTAAAGCAGTGTTGGACACAATTATAATTATTATCAGTAGAAGTGTATTAATTCCTTTAGTCATTTAACATTCCTTTTGCTGGATCTTCATCAAGCCCATCATGTCTCTTGGAAGGACAAGTGTGCAAACTGCACCTAGTAAATGTGCCATGGAAGGAGACTGCCATCATTTTCCTTGGGCTTTTACACCTCTTCCTCACAACGCTTGGCAATTTGTTTGCTTATATGCCACTGCCTCATACTGAGCCAATATTTTCAAAGATCAGTCAAAAGTGACACCTGATTTCCAGGCTGCACTTTATAGCTTAGACTCTTTAAGTTTTATAAATAATTTTTCCCTCCCTTAAATGAATTATCTTAATGCTTTAATGCAATGTTGTTTATTCCCCATGTTGAGCTACTTTCACTGATATTTATCTTAAGCGAGGTGGCTTCTACTAGATAAAATAAAATAATATCTGCGCAATTGTCTTTTCTAGCTGATTTACAAACACTTAAGGCCATGCCCCTAACAGTCGCTAGAATATTGAATAACCAATTGTTTGCATATAGGTCTTTTATTCTTATTCCTTCATTTTAATGTAGCAAACATTTATTGAGCAGTTCAAAGACATGTGCTTTGTGGCACAATTTGGCATGGGAGAAACATATAAACAGTTCTATCCTTGAAAACTAAATCAATGAATCATGCCTCCCCTGCTCCTTCTGGTTCAGGCATATTCACCCTGACAAGGAACATTAGGGGTTTAGTCAAGACTGTGCTTTCTCCACTCTTCTCAGGGTTCACTGTCTGAAGCTATCGCGTAGCTCGGTGTTAGGACAGAGGAAGTCCTAACAAGGGAAATGACTGTGTGTGCCTTTCTGTTACTAATCCTGAACTCGCCAATTAATTACCATGCTATCTGAAGCTTCGGTCCTTGCCTATTTGTGATCTAAAGGACAGGATAGACCTGTAGATCCTGCACTGGAAACTCAAAATTTGTACTCGTTGTTGTTTGCTGGTAATGTTCATTCCCTTTCTCAGCAGTACACCTAGTTCTTTTTGGGGAATTTTCCTTCCTCCAGTGGGTGCAGTCTTGGTATGACGATAAATCCTAGAAGCTAAAGGAGTCCCTGGAGCCTCCTTTTGTCGGGATTTTGAACTGAGTGGAGAAATGAAAGACAGAAGAAACGGTTAGAGTTAATGCCTTGATTCTGGAGAAGGAGGGGAGTTGAGTGGTTCAGCCACACTATTCCTACCACCCACAGCTCTGGAATGTCCAGGTTCCTGTCTTTTCTGAGACTGACTCTGCCGCCTTCTCTTCAAATTTGTTAGTTTCCTCGAGATCCTTCTAATACATTCTTGCTTGCTTATGTTATCCAGAGTTAGTTTCTTTTTTCAGCAAGAGGCCCTAATAGACTCCATTTAGAAAGGAAAAAAAAAAAGGAAGCAATTTTTGCCTGAGTTATGAGTAGATTAAATTCATTATGTACAAATGGCTCCAGTGACAGTGTGAATTATTGAACTTAAACTAAGTTATGTTAACATGAATCACTTTGTAATTATTTCATATTACTGATCATGACTAGTGCCAAATGAGTTATTATGAGTTGTAAAGCTATAATAAAAATATTATGATGCAGTATTATCACACATGCCAAATGAAAAATTCCTTTGATTCTCTTACCTGAAAAAAAATCTGTAGATGCCACATGCCATTTAAAGTATTTCAGGTATAGCAACCTGGTTGAGCACGCCAAATGAAAAAATCTGACATCCAAAATGCTCCAGTAAGCATTTCTTTTAAGCATCCTGTTGATCCCAAAATGTTTTGGATTTTGGGTCAGATTTTTGGATTTGGGATGCTCAGTTTGTATTTCTATTAGTACAAGGTAGGCTTCCTGTCTGTCTGTGTCATCAATTATAAAAGATAATGCTATTTTCTTCAAAATGTTGTGAGCTAAATGAGATGGTATCTGTAAAAGTTCTTAGAAGAACTTCTGTGAGTTATGACTCCAGTCTAAATAGTCATTCCAAACTATTTTCTATTGAAAACCTAAGGTCAGGTTTATATCTTTGACTAAAAAAGCCTGCCATCTGAAGTTACTCAGATCATAAGAAAGCATAAAGCTAGCTTTTTAAGTCAATTTGACAACTTCTTGACAATATTTTGATGAATTGTGTTCTCCTTTAATTAAATAGAAGCAGAAAAGACGTCTCAGTGTTGAAATTTTTTAACTATGTAAATACAATGTAGAAGTTTTGAGAAATGATACCTCTTTTTCACTCTCTATTTTTGGTATCCTTCCTTCAAAAAACTTAGTAACTACTTATTGAGAAGTTTTATTCAGTAAATATGAACATGATGATACAAGGTAATGAGGGATTATATATGTATAGCAGCACTATAAATTCTAATCGAAATATGTAACTACCCTTTCAGGTTACTGAAAGCAAATGAGGCAATAGGAGCTGCTTTCAGATCATTAGAAATGGGTCCCTTTAGGCAAAGATCTCTCCAAGAGTAATCTGTGCGCCGTCTGCATCCAAATTACTTGAAATTACTTTTCAATAAGGTGAATTTGAAAAAGGCCCCTCTCCACCCCAAATTATTGAATTATAATGTCTGAAGAAGTAGAATACGGGAATAATCATCAATAAAAACGTTTCAAATAATTTGCATGAACATCAAAATTTGAGAACGATAACTCGGATCATCTGTGGTAGACTTCATCACTGAGTAGGCAACAGTCAAAGTGGGTCACTACGTGATGTCGGGAGCGTTGTGCAGTGCACAACTTCAGAGAGTGCTGTTGGTATCATAGTCTATACTGTACAGCAGCTCTGACTGCAAGATTTAATTCATATCTTATGGTTGCTAAGGAGAAGTTACCAAAATAGCAACTGAGAGAATCTATCACATGTGCACTTTTCAAATCTTCAGCTTTACAATGTCATCAAGCATGAGATGTGTGAAGGGCTGTGTTTTGATCTCCTAAATCCTAAAGGGATAATTGACATCATTAAAAAAATCAGTTTTTTTCATCATTTATTTGATGAATTCTAGGTTTTTTAAACCAAGGAACTGAAGAAAGAAGAAAATCTTTTGTTTAGAAATTTTGGATCATTAAACTATTGAATAAACAATTTTACCTGCTGAGAATTATCAGCTTTTAGTCTACAGTTTTTTAGTATATACTCAGAAGGTCCCTAAAGAAAAAAAAAAAAAAACTATAAAAATTGATTTCTTCTTTTTTTCATAAGAAAGTGGTACCAAACACTGCTTTAAAAAATAGTCTCACATTATAAAAATTAGCCCACATTCAAGTGATATTCAGGGTGAGTGGGTCTGGAAACACAGCAAAATTATAGCATCTCAACACCCATTTCCTAAAATGAGATGCTAAACAAAGTGTCTTCAATCTAAAATCAAACTATACAGGCCTCCTTAGTTGTCTGCATGCTCATGGATATTTTCAGAAACAGAATCTAAAATAGTATTTATTTGGAAGGTTTACAAAGCGAGACTGCTACTTTTCTCAGTGCAGATTGACCAAGTTGGTCCAACTTCAAGAGTATTTTTCAATCCAGATATGGGTCTGCAAATCCACATTGAATCCATTAGGACCTACTTAATATCATTTCCTCCTCATATCTTTTATCCTCCTTTTCCATGCTCTGTTTGTTCATTTAAACCTCTTTTTTCATCTCCTTAGTCTTTCAAGCATGTCAAGTTAGCCCTCCAAAGAGACATTTCCTTTGTCTTGTAATTTACTTGTTGTGTTAAGAATTGTCAATTAACCAAATAGTCCTTCACTGAAATGCAAACTAGTTTTCAGATTCAAATAGTTGTTTTTAATAGGCCAGGAAATCCCAGTGAATAATTATTGTTTACATAGTTTCCACAGTGTTTATAAGAATTTTTTAAATTAAAAAAAAAGTGAAGAATTTTCTTACTTGTAGTTTTCCTTATAGCCCTGATAATGTATCTTATTACATCTATATTTATGCATTAAAATCTAGTAGGTATAACTTATCAGTAAGAATGACCACTATAATGCCTTAACTTTATTTACCAAATACACTGCTAGAGGAAAATATAATCAAAAAAAGATATTGGAAAGAAAATCAGAACTGAAAAGAAAATGACATAGATTCCTAAGAAAGTAGTTCTTTTAATAAGTTTCTGGAATATCAATATCAGACTAATTATAATCTCTTGAAATCAGATTTTCTGGTGAAAGTAGAACTTATGTAAGACCAGAATGAAAATGTTAAGAGATTAAGTTGTGCATCAGTTTTCTTTTCCTATACATAGATAACTATGAAAATGAAACAAATAGAATAAAAATCATAAGTATCCTAACATAATTCACATAATCAGAGCCTTTTGGATAATTCCAGTTATGATCCATAGAAATAACTTCTTTTCTGATGTGAACTGAGTTGTGAGAGTACTGAAATTTGGAATGTATTTTGTTAGGAACTGGCAAAAGTTTCAAATCTCTTCCAATGCATGCTGTTGAAAAGATCAACAAATGATGGGCTTCTCAAAAGTTCCATGTGGTTTCCATGCAATCATACGAACTTACACAATGTCATTTTGGCTAAATGATGATGGAAAACAAGTATAGCACAAGATGTGCCTGCTGTTTCATCTCAGTATTCCTGGGCCTATCATTCACTATTACTCTACTCTCCAGTTTACTGAGGTACTGAGAACTAAAGGAGAAAAAATGAGCTTTTTCATTTCTTTTTTGGTTAACTTGAACAATTCATTTTTGATCTACTAAAAGCCAAAACAATAAGTTACCCAGGACTTGAGTCACATCTTTTATCACTGCACAAAACTTGCCTGTGACTGGTTATGTCTGTCAGAATTTATGTGGATGAGACATAGCAATGTGTGATTGAGCAAGTCCTCCTGGGGACTCCAATGCCCCATGGTTCTTAATACACTGATTGCTGAGGTCACTCCTAGTGTTCTTGATTCAGTAAGTCTGGAGTTAGGCCCCCCCAGGTCGCATTTCTGACAAGTTCCCAGGTGATGCTGATGCTATTATCTGAGAAACACACTTTGCTTACAGCACTGGTAAATGAACCCAGTCTGTGAATTTTCATAGACTGCCTTTCATTTCCTATCAGTTATGATAATGAAATCTCACCGTAAGTCCATAAAGTTGTCTGAGCTATGAACACAACTCTTAGAAAAAAATGGTCTCATATGAAATACAAACATATGATAGAAATTACATAGCACTTACAAACAGATAAATCTTAGTTAAATGGATGAAGGAGGAAAAGGAAATAATATACCATCATTCTGAAACAAATAGAAATGCAAAATCCAACAGCACTGGCTGGAGGATATGGGATGCCACCCGTAAAAAGTATTTTAAGTATTTCTTTTACTTTTCTAAAAATTGTTTTGTGGACCTCCATTAGATTGCTACACATTAGTGTTGTCCTGAGTATTTTGAAAAGAAACTTAGGCAATAATTCTGTTAGACTATTGACAGGCCAGAGATACTGTTGTAAGATTTTTTTCCTTATCATAAGTTTTCTAAACATTTTTAAATTTATTTAATTGATAAATAAAAATTGTATATATTTATTGTGTACCACATGTTGTTTTGAAATACATATACATTGTGGAAAGGGTAAATCAAGCTGTCCCTTATAGTTATGTATTTGGGATGGTCATCTGCCATTATGTAGAAAAATGATACATTATTTTGCTTCCATCATGAAAACCATCAGGCGCCAGACATCTCTGCTACTGAAAAGCTGTTCCCCTTCATCCTCCAAGCCCTCGACCTAGTATTGTATGATTCTGATTTTTTGTAGCATGTGTCTTTCCATTACAATAAAATACACTCCATTTCTTTGTTTTAGGAAGCTTATAGCTTTCTCCCCAGGCTTTTTAGGGAACAAAAGACTATTCTCCATATGACGAACCTATCAAGATTCATCTTGAAATATTGCATGCATTCTTTTTTTAATCCACTGGAATTAACTTTGTTCTTGGATCACCTTTTCAAGGACACAATCAGCTCTCGCAGCTGACTGCTCCAGTGGGTGCTAGAAAGTCCGCCCAGAATTCTGGCACATGGATCTGAAATGAAGGAGAACACAAGCAGCCAGGCATTAAGGAGGATTTGGGGTAAATCTGCTCTTGGAAATGCAAACTTAGGAAAAACTTTCCACTTCAAAAAAAGAGTCAGAACTTTGGGAAGTGGCAGGACAAAGGGACCTTGCATGCTCATTCAAAAATTCTTCTTAGAAACATTTGCACACCTTGGGGGAGAAAAGCGAGAAGGGCGGGCAGTGGCACTAGGAACCCGATACCTGGTGGGCCTGCGATCATGTGTGTAACGCCCACCTGAGAGCTAGATCACATATGTAGATACCTGTGAGGGCTAGATCATACATGTAATACCCGTGATGAGGTGTAGATTACAAATGTAGTACACATAAAAGTGAGATCATGCATGCAGTACCCATGTGAGGGCTACATCACACATGTAGTACCCCTGATGACGACTAGATGATGCATGTAGTACCCATGATGAGGGCTAGGTCACACATGTAGTACCCATGATGAGGGCTAGGTCACACAAGGAGTACTCACTATGAGGACTAGAGACGCACTGACACAAAGCGGCCCTGGAGTGGTCCTCAGTGGCCTGGATCACACCGGTTTGGTGAGAAAGTGTTGGAGAGTGCTCAGTTGACTCACCTGCCCTCTCACTGCTCTTAGATGGTGTGTTGTGAGGCTTGTGCCTTGTGCTGGAGTGTTTAGCAGAATCATTCTTGGACACCTAAAACACCTGTTTCTTGGAACACATTATTTAAAATCTTTCTAATTTCTAATTTCCCCATCTGTAAAATTGATGCAATAATAGTTCCTTGATAGTTCTTTTGGGGTAAAAAGTGCCTCTATGAATATGAATGCCTCTATGCCTCTATGAATACTCCAGAATATGGTGCCTGGAATATAACAAGTACTCCTTACACAACCGGAACATAACTCGTAAGTCTGATTGCTATCATCTCTAAGGCATTTGGAGGTGGACTGACCATGGATGGGCACAGTCTGAGGACAGCCTTGTTCTCAGTTTTGCTTTTGTGGACTTCCTGCCAGATCCTCCCAAGGCTCTGCATTTCTGGGGCTTTCTGAGAAGAGAACTCATCCCCTCAGCAAGAGGTATTCTTCATCAATGATCTCGTCATATAACAAGCTATTTCGAGGTCACTTGATAGTACATATGTCAGAGATTTCAGTATCCAACTCAGGATGACACAAATTTGAATACAAAACAAAACAATGTCACAGCAACGTGATCTTCCGTGATATCCCCATGTTCCATGATGTTTCTTTCTACGAGCGCTCACTTCAATGATAAATATTATCATTTTGGGATATCTCCTTGGCACCGGAAATGTTTACTAATTTTGAAATAAGGAAAGTGGGATATTTCAGTCAGGTGTGTAGTTCTGATTTCTGGAAAAAAATGAAACTGGCTTATCTTTTTTTACCCTACACTGTGGCTGAAAGGTACACAATGCCAAAATGGCATTTAAAAATTAAGGTAGCCATATTTTGGAACATTTTCTCCCTACCTCTGAAAATTCAAATGTTCAGACCTTCCGAAAAATTAATAGTAATGCCACAAACACCTGGGTGCCTATTATCTAACTTCATCCATCATTATTTTGCTTTCTTGCTATCTTTTTTTTCTGTACCATCTGAAGTTGCAGACATTGTGCATACCTTAAGAACTCATATATTCCACATAATCATACTATCTTAAGTCCATCAAAAATATCTCTTATTTAATATGTAGTCCATTCTATCAAGATAATAATTTGAAATATATATTCCGGGATAAGAGTGCCAGTAGGAAATCTGGGCTAACCAGGGTCATCTTCCCCCTTCAAGTCCTATGTAGGAGGGGAAGATGTTTAAGACAACCACACTCTGATCAGATTAATGTGAATTTGTTAAGAATTTAACACATGACTTTAGTTTTCCATTTAACACAAATTATACATTAAATAACATCTTTTAATTTCTAGACTTTTTGAGATGTTTCTAGATTTCTGATAGTACTGTATTAAATTCACTCTTGAAAATTAAAAAAAAAACTACTTAATTCACACAATTTACCTATTTACGCTCATAGCAATTCATGTGGTGTATCTTTTGGAGTAAGTACTGCTTTAGATGCAACAGAGTAATGAGAACTATGGGTTACCAAATCAGTGATGGGGGAAATGGCAATGAAAATAAAATAAATACTGTTGTTCATTCTTCATTGATTCTAAATCAAAGGTTGTTCCCCTCCTGAGCCAAAATATTTAAGAGACAATGGATCAGTTACATGATCTGTGTGTCATTTTCTTCAGCCATAAAATACATAGGATTATATCACCATCAACATCACAAGGATATTAAGAGGCTAATGGATATAGGATGAAATTGCTTTTAGTTCCTAGGTGCCAGGGCATAACACAAATCCAAGCTATATGCAGCTCAATGATATCTGCTATCATCCAGCGTAACAAAATGGGTCTTAGCCAAGTACTTAGCATAGCCTATCATATTAGTAGTTTTCTAATAATGCAGCAAGTGTCTAGTAATACATTTTCTGAAGAGTTTGTAAGATTCCATAAACAGTTCTCCCTTATTCCTGTTATAAATATAGTAAGATTAAATCACATGAAATTACCATTTTAGAGGTTAAAAGTGATCTTATATTAGCAATTTCATATTGTTTAACCTAGCAATTGTGAGAGCTGTGGTCTGCTGCATTGTTAGCTGCTACTGGTATAACTCAGAACATTGCTCCAATATTCAAAGTGTATAAGCTTGTACATGTGTTTAGGAAAGTGCTTGGTCCTTGACATTCAATTCATGAGGGGTATCATCAGTATAATAATATTCTGTAAAATCCAAATATTTTCATATTAACTGCTACTGATGCTTCAATATTTTGTGCACAACTTTTCTTTCATCAGCATTATGAAAACATACATTGTGATGAGTTACTATTGTGACATAAAATCTACAAAAGACATATGTACTTTTTTGGGAGCTTATGTCACAAAGAGATTTTCCTGCACATTTCTTTAGTGAAGTAAGGGATTTCAGAAAAAAGGCAAAGCTTGCCATTTTAGCAGCTTTATTGCTCTGTTTTTTAAATGAAACAAACATTCCAATCTCTCAAAAGTATGAATCTTAGCAAAGCTATTATTTTTTATAAGCAATAGGCCTAGATTTTCAAATGAGCAGCAAGTTCCAGACTATGGCAGCACAGAGACAACACAGAGTCCCAGAGCAATTCATTGACCTTACAGCAGGAGCTAACGATGCATCATCAGAATCCGCTCGGGTGGTATCGCTTTGCCATGAAGCATTAGGCTTCCTTTTCAAGTAAGATTTGATTTTGCTGCTATTTCTAGACAGGTTGGGAGCATTTATATCAATGAAATGCAAACATACTCTTTTATTCACCTAATATGATCACAACTACACACTGAAAAAAAAAGCCAAGAGCTTGGGGACAGGGCTCCAACTCGTCTGTTTTACCTGTGCAAGTCTCCACTTCAAGTCATCCTCATGGTACGGGGGAAGCTTTTAATAATAAATCCCTTAAATATATATTCAAATGTTACCACTGAAACTCTGCAAGTTTTTTAATACCCCTTGCTAGTGGGAAACAAACCCTCCCTGTATGTCTTCATCTTATCATCACTGAAGAGTTTGTGTGTTTATTCCTATCAAAGTATGTGTGTGTATCTTGGGGCTATTTGGGGGCTGCATGTATGATATTCCCCAGTAGGAGCAGCATGACTGAATTCTAAAATGTGGTAAAATGTAATTAGGTTTTGTGTAGTTCTTAACATAGATGCTGAGGAAATATTCTAAATGATATTTTTCACTTCCTGATTTGATTAAAAAAAAAAAAAGGAAAAAAAAATAGCCATGGCAGATGTTATTTCAGGAAGGCCAAACAAATTTTATTTAGAATTTCTAGGACAAAGCATTTATGTGTAACAGTTCTGGGGGAAACTGTATGATTTTCCAGTAACATAAAAGTGCACACTAACTGTATTGTTAGCATCAATCTGGGACTTTCTCATACCTTCGAAACTCTTAACTTCTGGGGTGCAGAGAACTCAGCAGGGAACAGAACTGGTCACAACCTCTTATTCCAGTGAAGAGTCAGCTATCCTCCCAGGGCCAGTGCTGGCCTGCGAGCACACAGTGTCAAACCCCAGGCTGAAAGGTCAGGGGTGCTTTCTGTGTCTCCCCACACCCCCACCCTCTAATCCCTAGCATCTCTTTCTTGTTTTTCAGGACTTCCATCTCAAGGGTAATTGCTTAGAACAGAAAACAAGGTTCTGTTAATTTACCACTGGACAAAAGAAGAGTGACAAAAAAGGTTGGAAAAAAGCAAGAAAGGTTGTCTAAGAAGCACTCAAGTTAGTTGTTAGTTTCTTCTCAATTTGTTGTGACATTTGTTAGCTCATTTTACCTTTATTTCTTCCTTCAGAAAAAGCAAAGGAAAGAGAGAAAGTGAGAGAGGATGGGAATGAGATACCAATTCTTTCATCATCATATCTTGTTTCAAGGTTGTAAAGTTCCATTAGAGATAAGCTCTCTTATTTTACTCAATGATAATGGCTTAGAATTCTCCTAGTCTCTAAAAAGCTTCTGTTATGTTTGGAATTTCACCTAAATTGGAGTAGTAGTAGTAGTTGTAATAGGACAAGGAGGAGAAGGAAGGGAAGGAGGAGGAGAAGGATGAGGAAGAGAAAGGGGAAAATGGCAGTAACAATAGTATTACTATATTACTAGTAGTAATAATAATATTTATTGTAAATCATTACTGAGTGTATTCATGTGTTTCACAGTGATGTATTTTTCACGTATTAAGTCATTTAATCTTTAGAATCACCAGCTAAATTAGACATTATACTCTTATTCCCATTTTTCAGATGAGGAAACTGAAGCACACAAGGTTCAGACACTTGGCTGAGTTCACCTGGCTAGTAAGGAAGAGAAACAGAATTTGAACCCATGTAGCCTTGGTTTCAGCTTCCATGGTTTTCATAGCTACAACATACTGCCTTATTTCTATGCCTCTTTCCTGTGAAGAGTATCCTTAAAAATGTTATCCCAGCATTTAATCCCATGCCTATAATCCCAGCACTTTGGGAGGCTGAGCCAAGCAGATCACCTGAGGTCAGGAGTTTGAGAACAGTCTGCCCAACATGGCGAAACTCCGTCTCTATTAAAAATATAAAAAATTAGCCAGGCATGGTGGTAGGTGTCTGTAATCCCAGCTACTCAGGAGGCTGTGGCAGGAGAATCACTTAAACTCGGGAGGTGGAGGCTGCAGTGAGCCAATATCGTGCCACTATACTCCACCCTGGGCAACAGAGCAAGACTCCATCTTTAAAAAAATTTTTTAAAAAGTTATCCCATATATTTTTCACAGCAAGGTTTGAAAAGTAATGATACTGCAGTCAAAAGGATTAAATGTCTTTTGGAAGGTCACTAAATGATGGCCCTTGGGACTTAACCTAGGTTTTCACTCATTTCTATTTGATCTTCAAATTCCCACTATCTGAGGACTCAGGATATACTGAGATCTAAAATTCAATATGTCAGTGACAAAGCAAAACCATTTTAATTTTGGGAGTATTAATACGGCATTTGGAGATGGAGACATGAAAAAAAATCAGTGATTTTGGTGAAAGTCACCCTCAAATGGTAGTGTTAGACTTGGCACTTGGGTTCCCTGGACCTTCACTCGGGCCTTCACTGCAAACCCTTGCTGCCTCTCTAAAAGCCTATCTTGGGGTTCCTGTATAACTGTATTAATTAGTTTAGTGGGAAAAAAATGAGGAAACAAGCCTGAATGATGACTTTAAAGCTCAAAGGAAATAATTAACAATGACCTTCATGGTGAAATGAAGAACAGAGCGGGAGCCCTAACCATACTTTCAGTTCCTTCAGGATACTGACTCGGAGTCTGTAACATTTTTGAGGATTTTACTGCATGAGGATTTATCTTATCCTGGAGTAAAGCTTTCTTTTCTTCTTTATCATTTTCCAGCAAATCAGGCTCACAAATGGCTCTCTACTTTAACTGCCTAACTGCCTGTTTTAACATTTTCTTATATAGACTGCTGAATCTGTTTAATTATTCAAGAGGGGAGATAGGAGACATTGACACACTGACTTGCTATGAATGTAGACAGAGCAGAGCTAGAAATATCGACGGAGAGCTGCCCTGAACTCCGGACTCATCTGCCGCCTAGTCATCTCCACCTGGATGTCTATTACCGTTCTCAAGCTTAAAAGCAACCTTCCAATCTCTCCCTCTCAGACTATTCTCAACACAGCAGCAGAGCGATCCTGTTAAAAAGTCAGTCGAATCATGTTACTCCTTTCTTAAAAACCTACCAAACGGCTTCCTTTGTTCCTCAGAGTAAGGCCTAAGTCATCATCCAGTCCCTGTCTGACCTTCAAACCCCACCGGCCACATCCCTGTCCATCACTCCCACTGCTTCAGGGCACTGGTTCACATGCAGTGCCTTGAATTGGTCAGGCACCCTCCGGCCTCCTGCCCATGTATGTGCTGCCTCTGCCTGGAATGCTCAGATACCCACATAGGGCACCTGCGCATCTATTTCTGTCTCTATGCAAATATGCCTTGCTCAGCAAGGCTGTACCCTTCACTCCCCTACTGAAAATCCCGAGGCACTCCCCTCCCCTTCCCTGCTCTATTTTTCTCCATTGTACTCATCACCATAGCTTATGCCTTATATGTTGTAATCACTTATTTTGTTCATTGCTGTATACTCCCTCAAGACGTGAACTACATGAGGACAAATTTTAGTCTCTTTTGCTCATGCTTCATTTCCCATGCAGAGAACACTGCCGAGAACACTGCTGGACACAAAGTAAAATGCTCAGCCTAGAGCTCCTGATACGGAATTTTGTTGTTGTTGTTGTTGTTTTTTAAATAAAGAGACTAGATATGAAAAAGAGCAAGAGTGCACCTGGCTACATGAGAGTATTAAGGATCCCATCAAGTTAATGGCCTGATGTGGTCGAATGTTCTGGTAAAAAAAAATAAACAAAAATAACAAGTGAATATTGACTATGCATATTAGATAGGCTCACCCAAAGGAGTCAGGCAATACTTTTACTCTATAGAAGTAGAGTAACCATTCAGGAATGATGGATTTCTGCATTTGTTTCTCAAGTTTCTTTTATTTTTTTCTTTTGAGACAGGGTCTCACTCTATTGCTTAGGCTGGAGTGCAGTGGCACAATCATAGCTCACTATAGACTCCATCTCCAGGGTTCAAGCAATCCTTTCACCTCAGTCTTCTGAGTAGCTGGGTCTATAGGCATGTGTTACCATTACTGGCTAATTATTTTACTTTCTGTAGAGATGGGGGTCTCACTATGCTCCCCAGGGCTTAAGGGATCCTCACGTCTCAGCCTGCCAAAGTGCTGGGATTATGGGCGTGAGCCACCAAGCGTGGCCATGTAAGTTTCACTTTCTCTATATCCATATATTTATAAACTCTTCTCTCTCTGTCCTATTCCACTGTCCACAGTTATATCTGATAGTCTTTAAGTTCATATACTTCAGTCATGGATCTTTGGGTAGGTAATTACCTCTGTTCCTCTTTATAGAGTGAAGGGTTTAGATCCCACTAAGCAAATCACATTTCAGAGTTCAGCAGATGCTGGAAGTGTGTTGGAGGCATGGCAAGGCCTGCAGATGTTTGGGGAGACTGCTTTTTTCTCTTCTGCTCCAAGATACTTTCTCTTCCCTGGGCTCACAACAGCAATTTCAAAAAAGAAATGATCCCCGCCCCGGTGAAACAGAAGGTCTTGTTATCCAAGTGGGTAAAATATTTAGGTGTGAGAAGTTATCACTACATTACCCTTGGTATTTATAGTTTGTGGTGAGCTCACTTCTGCTATTAGGTACAACACTCACAGCTGTCACCTCCTTGAGTAGTTAACAGGAACGAAAAATAATGTCATCAGCTGCTGTGTCACACTGTTCCTCTGTACCTGAGAAAGTCCTGATGCCAACAATTTTGAAGATCACTATTAAAGATTATTTTGCTACCATTTTATACTTCATGTTTCATTAAGTTACTGAGGAGCTAATTTTTATTTTCAGCTCAGGAACATTTGTTTTTGTAATGCGGTTCATATTTAGTGGCATTGTACCTTATGCCTGTCACCTCATACTTTAGCAAGATTTTTGCTAAAATGGACCAAAACATCTTGATTTCAAAAATGGAGAAAAGCTGAGTCTTGGTACTTGTTCTATGTATTAATAACTTTCGATTATGGAGTGAAAATACACCCCTCCATTTAGCAGACTCCAGTGTGTGGAAGCAAACTTATAAAACAAGATTTCAAAAATATCTTTCAATTGCTTCAATGACTTACTCAAAAGCAGACCTACATGAAGCTGAAAAAAGAAAATAAAACCCTAAAGCATGAATTTAGGAAGAATATAACCATGTAGCTTAAGTCAGCTACTATATTTAGTACCAAAAAACACACACAAAACAAGTGAAATCTATAACGCCCCAGGAAATGGCGTTAAACTGGAGTATTAGAGAATTGAAAACTTTAGAAACACAGAAGTGACAGAGTCTTTAAAAAAAGGGTCTTTAAATCCTCCCAGCCTTCAGAAAAAGACTCTAACATGCATTTGAGAGAGAAAGGGAGAGACAGAGATAGATAGACAGAGAGAAAGAGAGATGGCTGTTATCTTTCTCCTTAAAATCCTCTTAGACATAAATCTTATAAATTGCTTTTCACGTAAGAAAGTTTTCCAGACGTGAGATTATATAACTTTAAAAGCTGGAAGGTCTGTCAGAACTCATTTAGTCCGAGAACTTCACTTTACAGATGGAAGCACCAGACCCAGAGGTCAGTGAGTTGCAGGCAGGCAGGGCTGGACCACGGGAGTCCTAACTTCTCCCCCCGATGCCTGTCTCTAGTAACCAATGTCAGAGACAGCCCATGTACTACAATCTCCTTGGAGAGTTATGCAGTTTGCTTAGAGTAAAAGAATTCAATGTCTCATTTGACAGATGAATAAGCAGATGCCCATGACAGCTTTATGTCATTTAAAATCCAGTGAAAATAGAGTATGTGTGTCACAAACTTTTCTCTTTGTAAAATAGGATTACAAATATGTGGTAGCCCCACAATCCCTGGTACAAATAAAATTGTACGTAACAGCCACTACTAAAACACAGTGGAAGCTGAGTTTGTCTAAAGAAGCAGGGGTGGTTCCTGACCCCCACTCTATGGTGAGCCTCAGGAGGGAATCATGAACGCACGACCGTGTTACCTCTGTAGGAGGAAGATTGTTGGTATCACTTTCAGCTTCCCTGTCTCTAAGACGACCCGAACTTCTTTATCTATGTCTAAGCCATTCATCATTTCTACGGCTCTCCTTCCCAAGCCCTAACATTTATTTTTGGCAGTGTTGTTGGGATGGGGAGGTAACACCCAGGGATTAAGCATTTGCTCTGTTCCAGGCACCAGTCTGGCTCTCCGTGAGCTCTGGAAAGGAGTCAACGGAGTTCTGGACTAAACAGCTTAATAAGTGCCCAGGCATCTGCCACCAAAAAGAATGTGGCCCCAAGTGGAGTTGGACTGAGTCATCTCAAGCCTTGAAGGACCTTCAGAGAGCTGGCCTGGTAGCTTGGGTCACTGGAGAGCAACACTTTCATGGAGGGAGACTTCAGTCTGCAAATGAGGAGAGTTTTATTCTACTGTGACTAGGAAGGAAAGTATTTTATAGAATTTTGGGCTAGCCTCTTATTTCTGTTTTGCCTCATTTTTATAATTCTGTGGTTGTGAGGGTGTGAATGATATCCATTCACTTAGATTACTGTAAATAGGAGCCTGATATATGAGCAATTTGGGGGAAGGGGTATTTTCCAGAAATTAACAACAACCTCTTTAAGTATTGATGGGGGAACAGAAAAGTATTTGAAGTTGAGGTGGGCAACAGTTTCACTGCATAAATTGGAAAGAAAGTTTGTGCATACTCGAGAGAGTAAGGAATTAAAAAAAGCAGTGTTTCTATGCAGTATTATGTTTTAGACTCCTTTGTTTTGCACAAAAGAGCACTCATGACTCTCTTACAGCAATTGGCTTACAAAACATTTGAACTTTCCCTTTAAACTAATAGCTAAAGAAAGGAAAGCCAAATATTCAAAACAAAACAAAACTCTTGGGTTTCCCTTCAATTTCAACCGTAATAATTTTTGCAGAATTCAAATGCAGCCATTGAAGATAAAACATTTGCTGATTATGAGACAAGAGAACATTGCCCGAGATGTCAGAGTTATTTATCGCCACAGAGCTGAACATCAGAAACCAATTCACACATCACAATGGCTGTGGCGCCAATCATGAGCTACTTTTTTTTCTTAAACAAAGTCACATTCTTCTTGCTTTCAAGAATTTTTGAAGCTGAATGATTTCAAGATACTTGGAGATTGACCTTCCAATTCAAAGTACCATAGCAGCTAAAGATTTTTATCAACAGGCCCAGGGCCAGTAGCTGGCATTTGGAATCCCTGGGAGAAGACAAATGCAGCAATTCCTGCAGTATGCGGTGTTATGTAGCTGTACATCAGCATACTCACCAACTCTCTCTGCTTCTGGGGAAGTATCAAAGAATCATTCACTGCCTCGGTCAAGTGACATAAAGGAAAGAATCCTAAGAAACACACTAATGCATTACATAGAAGGATTTTATGGCCAATCAACTCCATTCATCCAGCCCTAACTAACCCTTTGCAGGATGTTGTGTTAGATACTATGAAGAATTACAAAAGAATAAGCAGTGGGGTTATGATTTACCCAAAAGACAAGTTTCAGTGAGAAAAGGAAAACAGTATTCTGAAATATTCGAACATAGCAAACACAACAGAGATATTTCTTAGAACTATTTTATAGTATTTATTTTATATATGTTTTGAGACAGAGTCTCACTCTGTCGCCCAGGCTGGAGTGCAGTGGCACGCTCTCTGCTCACTGCAACCTTCACTTCCTGGGTTCAAATGATTTTCATGCCTCAGCCTCCCGAGTCGCTGGATTACAGGTGCACACCACCATGACGGCTAATTTTTACATCTTTAGTAGAGCCAGGGTTTCACCATGTTGCCCAGGTTGTTCTCGAACTCCTGGCCTCAGGTGATTCACCTGCCTCATCCTCCCAAAGTGCTGGGATTATAGGCGTGAGTCACTGTGCCTGGCAGAACTATTATTATCAAAAGACACTACCCTTTTATCCATGGCGATCACAATTAAGGCTCTAGATACAAATGGTTTTGGAACAGAAAAACATAAATACTTACCCAATCCTTGGTAGATTTTGCAAGAGACGAGACTCAATTCCACTGGAATTCAACTAAATTCCAGTGATTCCCTGATTTATACTTGTACTTTGTAGGTTGTTTCTACTCACTTCGGTTCTCAGGTTTGGCAGCCTAAGACTGCCACATTCACGTCAGTCCCTTACTTCCCCCATTCCCTTTCTGAAATTTTCATGCTTCAATGAAGTGTTTCCACCCCTTCCATATAACCCATGACTCACAATAACTTTGAAGATCAGCACATTTTTATTCTCCCACCTTGCACTACGTCAGGCAGGGATTGCTGATAGGAGCAAGAACAAGACTCATTCATGGCACAAGATTCATAGGAGGTACCTTCTTCTTACGAATTTGGAATCCTCATTCCTAGAAGTGATTGCCCCCTCCACGTGCCATGATATATAGATATCCTATTTTGTATAGAGGGCTGCTTCTGTTGATGACCCTAGTTATTAACAATTAAATGGAAACTGAAACTTGGGAACTGAAAGGTTGATTAGAGATGGATCAACCAGTCCAATCTGACAGTTATGCCCAAAGAAAGTAAGTATCATGCTGATGGTTACTCAGCTTGTAAGTAGAAGCTTTATCACTCAAAATGTTAATTCTGAGATACCCAGTTGTTCTTAATTGACTCAGGTCTAATATCTAGGTCTTATTAAACTCAATTAGGACTTCTCCAAAACATCACTCTTATCTCCAGGTATATTTGTCCTGCATTTGGGAGCACTATCCAAAATCTAAAATAATGCTTGGAACCATATCATCTCATCTTATCTAGAGGACAGACATTGAGACCAAATTCTAAGGTCAGGAAGCAAGAAATATGCATATGTTATTCTGTCCTGGTTTATGAAAATTGGAAAGAGATTAAAGTGAACACATTTTCTTCCCATATGACTCTACTTCCTAATTCTCAGAGAAACGCACACTGAATCAGAAATGTTTTGCAGTTCCCTTTGATTCTTTGACAGCCGTAAAAACATAAATGAGTAAGACAGGACCTGAAGTAGCTTCCTTGCAGGGGAAATACTGACATACAAAAACATGAATCAAGACAGTTTGTAGTAAGGTGCTACACTGTGTGCAATACAATGGAGTTCAATGGAGCATAATCTAGGAAGACACGCTGGGCCTTGAAGAGGCCAAGGGAGAAAGCATAAAGGAATGCACAGAATTAGCGTGATGGACTAGTGAGGAAACCAACCCGGTCAAAGCAGAGCCAAGTGCTGGGGCACAGTGGGAAATGAGACAGGAATTAGTTTCACGTATGCCAGATTAAAACCTCTGCACAGGGATTTAGACTTGATGCATTTTGGAACAGAGCGCACATTCAAGTTCATCTATCCTTTAGATTGCCTTCTGACATGACTTACTGAACTACTTGAGAAGCAGAGGTGGAAACAAGGAAGCTGACGAATGAATATAAAAACTCATTTTCATTAGTCCTAAGTGGCAGATTTCTGAGCTCTTAGTTCGTGTGTTCATTCAACAGAATATTGCTGTCCATCATTTCCCTGAGTAAATTATATTTTTCTTCTCCTCCTTTTGTTCTGACTTTTTTTTAAACTGGCTCTCTATGTTATTCTCTCTCTTTGCAACTGTATGTATATACAGTTGAAAGATATATATATGTGTGTGTGTATATGTATACACACACACACATATACAGTTGAAAACAGATATATATATATATATTCTTTCCAACTGTAGTCATTAGTGGCCACTATTTTCCCTATTCAGTAAAGTGCCAATTTTAAGCATTGGGAAAAGAGCACCACCAATGAAACCCTGCGTCTTTCCGCACAGTTCCATCTATCCTAAAATCTGGGCTATTGCTTAGAAATCATCTCCACATACGTCAGGTCTAACACTGAAGCCAGGAATTGTTACTACCTAAACCTCTAAGTGAAATGCTAAAAATTATACTCTTCCCCAAATAAACTAAAAATAAATTTAATGTTTTTTAACTTTTGAAAGAGAAAACATATTAAAAAAGCTATTTTTAACATAAACTATTAGAGATATTTTATCTAGAAAATTTCAACAAATCCCAAGGAAATTCAGTATCAATCATTATTTGGTTTCTTTAGTGAGAGAATGAAAGGTCAGATTTTACCACCCCACCCAAGTTTCTTTTAATATTTATGTGTAAGAACAAGGACTGAAGTCAAGCACAGAGGACTCTGACAACTCAAGGCAACTAATAAGGATGTAGATGCTAATCCAGGCTGAACCACTGACTCTCCACATTACTGTAAGCAAATCATTCTGATGCCCTGCTCTTCTGGCCAGCCAGCCCTGTGGCCACAACAAATCAAAAGCAGTACCACATAATAGACATCATACTTCTTCTGAGATCAGCTTGGGCAACAAAAGGAGATGACATCTCTACAACAAACACACACACACACACGAACAAACAAAACATTAGCTGGGCATGCTGGGTCACGCCTACGGTCCCAGCTACTCAAGAGGCTTAGTTCCGTGGAAGTATTGCTTGAGCCCAGGAGGTCGAGGTTACAGTGAACTATGACTGCATTACTGCATTCCAGCCTGGGTGACACAGTGAGACCCCTCTATATAAGAAATAAATAAAAAAATACATACATAAAATAAAAATCATACCTCTGTATATAAGTCCTCCTACTTAAAAAGAATTTCTTTTACTCCACTGTGTTTTGTAAAATTTACTCAGACTTACTCAACTTCGATTCCTTGGGGGGAAATATGTGGGTATGTGTGCATGTGTATACATTAAAATGTACTCAACTTAGGGTCCTTCTGGGGAAAATCATATATACGTGCTGAAGTTTTCATTTTCCTGTTACATGAGTGCTTTTTTAATAATATAATCTTCGATAAAATATTTCAGATTATACGAATATTCTAGCTTTTACTCTTTCCTGAGAGGACTTTCAGTAGCGAAACTGTATAAATCATTGAGAATGCAGTTTCCTTGAGATGCATAATGTACCATAAAGATGATTTCACTCTTTTTGCTCTTTAATGCCAGGCTTCCTCGAGAGCCTAAGGGTACAGGAAATGTGACTTTATCAAGAAGAAGGGTGAAGACAGCTGGAAAGGAGGAGAAGGACCATAAGTGCTGGGTTCTTCCCCAGCACAGAGCACGTGTGAACAGCACTGTCAGCACTCACACAGTGTGACTCTGGCATGGATTCTGGCTGAGGCGAACAGCAGAGTGACACACTGCCCAGGGCGCGAATGTTAGCATGTGTACTCACAGCAGAAAGGAAGAAGCAGCCTATAGAAAGCAGAGTAAGGGGGTTAGTCATGGTTAGTTATGTTTACACTAATAATTGTGTAAACCACTAATCATTCCCTGAAAGTATAGGCTACAGAATTGCCAGGGTAAGCAGACAGCTATTGTGATCTATAATAAGGAAGTGAGAGAAATATTGAGTGAAATGTCCAAATGGCATGTAGGATGCCTAAAGTATCAAAATGGTAAAATTCAGGGGCTGGAGGAGGGCACTCAGCAAAGTCTTGTAGTTCAGAAGGGAATATAGAGTCTGATATCAACTGGTTACCTGGTTAAATCTACAATTTGAAATTTATTATAATATACAATGAATGTATATGTTACTCTACTTGGCAGTATCTGGCTAAGTAGTTAGGGTTAAATAAGGAAATTGTTATAATATTTAAATTGTAACAAAAACTTATTTTAAAACCGTATTCATCAAATAAGTTTATACATTATATCATTTATATCCCTCAATGAACTATCTCCTAGAATTTTTATAAACTCTGGTTGAAGACCCAAAGCTCTTTTAACAAATTCATTTATTTTCTTTTTCTTTTCCTTTTTTTTTTTTTTTTTTTTTTGAGATGGAGTCTCGCTCTGTTGCCCAGGCTGGAGTGCAGTGGCACGATCTTGGCTCACTGCAACTTCCATCTCTCAGGTTCAATCAATTCTCCTGCCCCTGCCTCAGCCTCCCGAGTAGCTGAGACTATAGATGCATGCCAACATGCCTGGCTAATTTTTGTATTTTTGGTAGAGACCAGGTTTTACTATGTTGGCCAGGCTGGTCTCAAACTCCTGACCTCAAGTAATTCATCTGCCTTGGCTTCCCAAAGTGCTGGGATTACAGGCTTTAGTCACTGCGCCGGGCCCAGTTCATTTTCTAGCAATTGTTATTGATTCACCCAGGCTGGAGTGCAGTGGCACGATCACAGCTCCTGGACTCAAGTGATCCTCCTGCCTCAACTTCCCTAGTAGCTAAGACTATGCTCGTGTGCCACTACACCTGGCTAATTTTTTTGTAGAGACAAGGATGAGGTCTCGTTGTGTTGCCCAGGCTGGTCTCGAATTCCTAGGCTCAACTGTTTGTCCTGCCTGGGACTCCCAAAGTGCTGAGATAACAGGCTTGAGCCACCATGCCCAGCCCAGGATGCCTGTTTACCTGTTTTCAACGTAGCCATCAGGACCACCTCTCGATGAATGCCCATTTCTAAAGTTTCCATTTTTGAAGGATAAAATGTTTTGATTTGGAGTCACATTTTGTTTTACATCCCATTTCCCTCACAGCCAGTAAGACTTATCAAGCATCGCTTTTACATATGTGTTATGTGAAAAATACACCAAAAAGGCATATAATTGTGAACATTTCCTATATAAAGGGAAGAAAAATATAAACACCAAAGTGGGAAAAGTGAAAAAATATATAATATTAAAATATTATACATGGCAACTAAATTATATTGTGAGTTGGATAAAATTAATAACATTTACTTGATTTCATTTCGAAAGTTTCTTAACTGATTATCGTTCATTGGAGCAATACTGCTCCTTATTGGAGTGCATTTACTCAAATAGAAATGATCAGCAAAATAAAGGAGATGAAAGGACTAAGTTTCTGAAACTTTGCCTTTTTCTACTCCTCGGTCATGAACAAAAGCCCTGCATGATCTTAAATCTTGTGCAACAATAGGAGCCAAGCAGAGACTCCTTCCAACCCTTCATCTTCCTACACTCCTAATGCAAATATCATAGAACGTGGACCTTACAAATCAGTTAGGAATACTGCCAAGCAAATTCTGCAATGTTTTCACATGATTTTATATTTTATTAGTTAGTCCCTAAAGCATCTAGATATATTTGAATATATTCGTTGTACATATGTGCAGGGCATTCGTGATTTTTTTTTAACCGTGCCTGGTACATAAATGGATTGAAGCACTCCTAGCAATCATCCACCCTCCAGAGAGCACGTAGTTAACAGGTGGGGAACCCCTGCCATAGGTGGTTAGGCCAGATCTAGAGACAGCAGAGGTGAAAATGGAGGGAAGAGAAGAAAGGGAGTCTGAGAAAGCCCCAGCGGTGTCAGTGAGAGGAGCCTAGGGTGTGTGGGGTGGAATGTGGAACCAACTCAAAGATGTAGTACTTTGCTGTTTTCATTTGAAATAACTCCTCAAAAAGTCATTTAGAAGACACTGAATCAGACTTGTGCCTAACTCATACACAAACTGGACACTCTGAGGTAGAGAAGGCACAGATAAATTATTCATTACTTCACACAGTCAGCTTTCCTCCTGGCAAATGGCAAACAGAAGATTGTGATCTGAAATTTTTACTGAAATTACATATTCAGCAGTTGTAGTGGGGAGGCTTAGTTTCTGGGTCTGCATCACTCTGAATGAAGGGCAATGTGATCTCTAGAAATAAACCAGATTGCTAAGAAATCTAAATCACCCCTTGAGCTTCACTGGCTTCAGTGGTTGACCAATGCCATTACATAGTGTAACACTCAATATTCAGCAGCAAGGTTAATGTGTTTTGATAGATAATTTAAATTATAGAAATAATATAAAGAACAAAAATAAAACAGTTAGCTAATTTCAAGGGGCCTATTGTGCCCTTAGAGAGAGGACGAGTTGATTAATGAAATAGACATTTCCAAATGCAAAACATCTAATGTCCATCAGAATAATCTCTCTGTGTTAAGTCTACTGCTATCTTTTATTATTCTATTTTATGCATTAAATTCTCTACTACTTTCTAAATATTCCAGTCTATAACATCATGGACCAGAACTCCTTTGAAGATGAAAACAATTTTGTATAATGAAAAGGTCACAACTATGAAGGTCAAGTATATTATGTATAAATTTAGGGTCATACAAGTTGAAAACAAGAAGCATCTATTTTACGGTTAAATATTTAATAATGTCTCCACCTCTGCCGAACATGAGAACAAAACAAATTAACATTATCTTTAGGATAATGTGGTTCAGTTTATGTAAATTGTTAAAAGGTAAACTGAAGCACAATGAAACGTTAAAGGCAACTCCAAACTGGAAATGGGTTGGGGACTCTGCTAAGGGAACATAAAGGGAAAGCTTTTTAACAGGATGAACACAGAAGCAAAGCAAATATTTGATTGGTTACAGTTATACAGTTACCTTATGATGCTGCTGGAAAGTTCCCACCCGCAGAAGTATGAGTTGGTGGCTTCTGATTGATAAGCCTTAAGTTTCATTTTTCTTTAATATAAGCATTTACAAAAAAAGCTCAGGTTAAGTTTCACTTATGTTTGCAAATCAAGCAAAGTTAAGGTGACTTATGAGGCCTGTCTTAGTCTTCTCATAGATTCTTCAAGTCTCCAATTTATTATAACCAAAGATATATTAAATATAAATGAATATCTCATATGGCTAAATTGCTTTCATTATTTAATACCCATATTTCTAGATAAATATCAGATATATATTTTATATGGGATAGGATGAAACATATCCATGATGCTTTGTCTCAAGATCCAAAGATATGCCTATCATATAGGTAAATAGCAAAAAGGTAAATTGGTGATTATACTAGAGACAATATCTGCATTCTAATGATCTCATCATGAACTAATAAAAAGACACGGTGAACTGGATAATACAAACAAGTACACATAGGTTAAATGGAAAAACATCCAGAAACGCCTGGAAAATCTTGGCTACAAAGTAGGACATCTCAAAAAACATCTAGCATTTTAATTGGCTACAGATACAAATCAACAGCATAACATAGCTTACCAAAAAGTGAACACAAACACGTTGTGTTAATGAAATGAGAGTGTGCAAAGGACAAACACGAATCTTTTCATGCCCTGATTCTGTCAGGAAACCTCTAGAATATTCAGTTCAATGTTTGAATACTCATTTCAAGTGGTACACTGGTATCTAAAAGGCAGAGTATGTCTATGATGGGAATTGCACTGAAAACATGTCACAGAGGAGAGAGAGAAAGAAAAGGGAATAGCTGCTTTGCCCGAAAAGAAACTGAACTAAGGAAAACAGGGTAGCTGTCCAAGTGGGACTCTATGCTGCCGTTGATCCCCAGCTCTCGCAAACATGAAGTGAGCACACGCAGCACTCATGACCTCCAATGACCTGGTTTACCCCATCCTCCAGTCCTGCTCCCCTACTCCCACTTTTACTCTATCTTCTAGCATTATGGAGCCCCTTAGAATTACCTGATACAATGCTGTGTCTCCATGCAATTTTGCTACTATTCTTCCTCTTCAAGTGCCCCTTTGCTTTTCTTCTTCATGGGATAAATCATCCTCATGTTTAAGACTCAGCTCAAACTTATCTACTCAAGAAGACATTTTGCGTCCCCCTTCCTCTCTATTCCACCTCTCTATCCCACCCAATGCCCCTCCTCTGGAATCCTGTAGCATCTTGTACATGATATATTTTTTTTTTTAGCATATAGTGAATTAAAATGATCTGTGTATGACTGTCTTCCGTAGCTGGTGAACTGCTAAGCAGAGATTCTATCTGCTAGTGGCTGTGAAAAGACATCTGATGAAATGGGCTCTATGTTCATCATGTTAAAAGGTAAATGAACTTCCTTAATCACAAGTGTATACTAAGTGCCTACTGAGTGCCAAGTAGTAAACTTAGTGAGCTAGACAATACCAGAAGGAAAGAGAAAGTGAATAGAAACTCATTTAAACAATGAAACAACTTTCTAGTAACCAGATTTGCTTACAGATGGAAAAGAATACCTGGTAATGAAGTATGTTAACCATCGTTGATAATGCCAGGAGTACTATATAAAAATGATTTCATGATTGGGAGGCTACATTAGATCATTAGGTACTTTCTAAGATTTCTTCCAATCCTAGCATTCTATAGTCTCAACTACTTCCTCCCTGTATCAAAGGTGAGGGAGATCCATTTTCATCTTTAAAAGAGACATCCATAGCCACGTCGTTCTACATGAAATTAAAACTCAAGCTATTCAAGGAAGGCTTTTGCTGCAGAGAAGCAGGATACAGTCTCGCATAAACTGCAAAAATGTGAGCTAGTACTTAGCACGTCTTCTATTTAATTCCCTTAACTAAAGAAGTAAAAGGAATTCCTGGGCAGTCCCTGTGTAGGTGTGTGTGCGTGTGCACAATATGTGTGCATTCAGGGATGCTGTGTATATCTAAGTGGGCTCTATTATCAGAAATAACTGACGAGAAGACACCGAACCCTTACAGGGTGCCCTTGCACCGTCAGGAATCAGTGGCCACACTGCAGGACAAATAAAACAAATGAATGCATTTTGTACTACACGACACTAAATTAAATGATTGTTAGCGTTTAATTACTTGCAAGGAAATAGGAATAAAATTGGTAATTGTTCAAATGACTCCTGATCCTGTGTTTAAACATGAAAAGCAATAGATTTTAAAATCCTCAGGGACACAGGAATATCCAGGTGCTACGTGGGCAACACAGCCGAGTGCCAATGGGCACACTCTCTGTGCCCAGACTCCCTGGGCTTGAACCACCTTCAGTAATCCCTAGTTATGTGTCCCTGGCCAATTTACTCAATTACAGCATCCCTCAGTTTCCATATCTGTAAAATGGGTGTAATATTACCTATTTCATAGAACTGCAAGGAGGATTAAATGAGATCACCCCTGTAAAGCACTAAGAACAGAGGTGTACCATGGTTAAGTATTCACAATATTGCCTTCTACTATTATTATTATTTTTTGAGACAAAGTCTCACTTTGTCACCCGGCTAGAGTGCAGTGGTGCAATTTCGGCTCACTGCAACCTCCGCCTCCCATGTTCATGCGATTCTCCTGCCTCAGCCTCCCTAGTAGCTGGGACTACAGGCACATGCCACCACGCCCAGCTAATTTTTGCATTTTTAGTAGAGATGGGGTTTCATCATGTTGGCCAGGATGGTCTCGATCTCTTGACCTCATGATCTGCCCATCTCGGCCTCTCAAAGTGCTGGGATTACAGGCGTGAGCCACCGCGCCAGACCTGCCTTCTATTATTATACCAGGACACATTTTCACACTGAGTGGTTCTGCAACTATCAATACAAAGTAAAATAATATTACTTACTAGAAAACTAACACAGTAGGTATCTTTCTGCACTGCTTTTAATTACCTAAAATGCCCATATATGAGATTTAATAAATTCTTCCATTCATTTAAATGATTATTAAAATTTGTTTGAAGTGCTATATTTTAATAATATTTAAGTAAATATTAAATAAAATGCAAAATTTAAGAAATACAAAAAGACTTTATGAAGTCCTAAAATCTCATCGACTACAAAATATGGCCAAAGAGGACAAAGAAAATTCTAGATGAAAAATACTTCCATTAAATATTTCCGTTAAATGTCTAAGTTGAATAAAGGCAAGGCCTATGTCCTCCTCCTCACTTTATCTTGGTACTTGGTGACCAGAACTTCAATATTTAAAAGAAAAATGAATGGATAAATGTGCAATTAATCAATTCTGGTTCATCTCAGCATATCCTCTGAAAGGGCAGTTGCTATCAGATTTGAAAAGTGCTCTTTTTACATGTGCTCTTTTTACAAATATTTGTTAATGCATGTTTTTCTTTTAGTTTGCAGTTACTTCAGAACATTAAACTACATGAATGAGAAGATATGATTTATAAACATTTTCTCTCCAAATGAATGACTCCCTACTCATTACAAATAATTTGGTGAATTTTGACTCAATTATTATGATAATGAAAGTAAATAGTCTTTTTCAAGTCAACATTTCTTTAAGTATCACATATGAAGATATTTTCCCACAACTTCTCATAAATATAAATAAATCATATGTGCTTTGTTAAATTACATTCTGTAGGACCAGGGTTGGCGAGGTAAAATCAATTATAAAATGGAAAATACATAAAGTCCGTCCAGCACATCTCTGTATTTTTAGGAAAAAGATGTTGAGATTTCTTGGAGCCACAGAAATCCTTGTATATTGAACTAACAATAAAGAGGGAAAGAGAAGACGTGGAAAGTGTATCCATTTGCTCTAAACATTACAAGGCAATCATTTGCTTTTCTCGTCCCCATACTGGAGATCCTCTTCCTCTAAGCCAGCAGATGTATGTGCTAGCTTGGCTCCTACACTGAACTCACATTCTGAGATCCACATCCGGTCAGAGGAACAAAGTCCAACATCATTGTTCTCTGGTAAGTGTTGTGTAAGATTTTCTTTTAATCCTTGATGATCTGTCAGTAGCTAGACTCCTGCCCTTGCATCAATAACTACTTCATAAGATTAATTCTTCACCTTCACTGACCTTCAACTGTACACTCTACCTCTGTCTCACACTTGCTTCCCACTCTACACTTCCTCCCAGGCAGTCTGCCACCTGGCTTCTCTAACTCCTGCCTTGAGCCAAATCCCGACAGGACTTGTTACTTTCACTTGCTCTTTTTGCCTCCCATTTTAGCAGCCAAGGATGGGAATTACACAGGGAAATGCAGGCTAATCAGCTAAATCTCGATTAAACAGGCTAGTCCTTGGGGACCTTGAGCTGAATTAATAGAAACTGAGGTTTTTAGTTTTCCAAACTAATTTTGGAAGCTCACCTCCAGCAGAGGCAAACTTGAGGCTGTCCAAAGGGAGCAGATGGCAAGGCTTTCTCCAGGTGCACCAATTGCTGAAACAGCCCTCGGCAAAACCATGAGGAAGGTAGGATGATTGGAACCTTTGAATCTTACCTTTGAGTTTCCTTTCATGCTTTTCACTTGCTTTCCAGTGCTGCCCTGGCTAGCCAAAACATAACCACCTAGAACTTCTCAGGCTCCCCTTCCTTTCTCTGTGCATCAGACAAAAGTCTTTGTCTCAAATAATGACAGATTTCTGGTAAATCTTAATCATATTAATATAATTTCCTTCCTTCCTTCCTTCCTTCCTCCTTTCCTTCCTTTCCTTCCTTCCCTTCCTTCCTTCCTTCCTTCCTTCCTTCCTTCCTTCCTTCCTTCCTTCCTTCCTTCCTTCCTTCCTTCCTTCCTTCCTTCCTTCCTTCCTTCCTTCCTTCCTTCCTTCCTTCCTTCCTTCCTTCCTTCCTTCTTTCCTCCCTCCCTCCCTCCCTCCCTTCCTTCCTTCTTCCTTTCTTTCTCTCTTTCTTTCTTTCTTCTTGACAGAGTCTCCCTCTGTCGCCCAGGCTGGAGTGCAGTGGTGCGATCTCACTGTAAGCTCCACCTCCCGGGTTCATACCATTCTCCTGCCTCAGCCTCCCAAGCAGCTGGAACTACAGGCACCCTCCACCACGCCCAGCTAATTGTTTTTGTACTTTTAGTATAGACGGGGTTTTACTGTGTTAGCCAGGATGGTCTCGATCTCCTGACCTTGTGATCCACTTGCCTTGGCCTTCCAAATTGCTGGGATTACAGGCATGAGCCACCATTCTTTTCTTTTCTTTTTTCTTTTTTCTTTTCTTTTTTCTTCTCTTCTCTTCTCTTCTCTTCTCTTCTCTTCTCTTCTCTTCTCTTCTCTTCTCTTCTCTTCTCTTCTCTCCTCTCCTCTCCTCTCTCTCCCTTCCTTCCTTCCTCCCTCCCTCCCTCCTTCCTCCCCTCCCCTCCCCTCCCCTTCCCTTCCTTATCTCACTGTTGCTCAGGCTCCACTGCAATGGTGCACTCACAGCTCACTGCAGCCTTGACCTTGCAGGGTCAACTGATCTTCCTGCCTCAGCCTTCCCAGTAACTGGGACCACAGGTGTGTGCCACCATACCCGGCTAATGTTTTTGTTTTTTGGAGAGACAGGGTTTCCCTGTGTTGCCCAGGCTGGTCTTGAACTCCTTGGCTCAGGCAATCCTCCCTCCTCAGCCTCCAGAAGTACTAGGATTACAGATATCACCCACCATGTCCAATTATTAATATAATTAACACTGAATAGTTCAGTATGAGGAACTCTCTTAAGATATTTTGCTTCTTACGTGTTTATTAATCTCAGTGATATAATGGAACTTGAAATTTGTAGAATACACGAAAGATCATTTTGACCATGGAGCTGCTTTTCTTTTAGCTTATTTTTCAAAATAAGTTATATTAAATAAAACTACCCATTAGCCAACCAACCTCCATCACTTCTTCTTGCAGGCCCTTTATAAGTAGCTCTACACTCTACCTAACCATACAACAAAAAGCCCTCAAGCGGGAAAAGAATGTAAATTTGAGTTTGCCACAGATAAAGCATGAATAGATTCCACTAATCACTTGCTTGGATGATAAAAAAACGACACAGACTAGGGAGAACAGACAGTCACTATGATGGCAATTTGGGCATACACGCTCATCCTAAGAACTGGAGGACTCCTGGTGGGCTAAATCATTTCTGAAGTCCTCACCAGATCAATGGGGGCACAGAGCATAGGTATCTTCAGAGCTGACTGGGCAGGACCTTTGCTTCTTTGTCTGTTCACTTTTTTCTTCATTTCCCTGATTAGCAGGCAACAAGAGCAGATCAAGAAAGTAAAGATAATTATTTCAATTGCTCTTTCATATTTCCAGCAAATTTCTGTCTAAAGACAGCAGATAGCACAAGTTTCTCCAGCTGCACCAGTTGCTGGAAAGTCAAAACTGCAAACTCAATGATATTTGGGTAAATTTCAGCAGATTAATACATCCATGTCTTATGACAACAATGATCAAAAATCAACTGCATGCTAGGCAAACAAGCTATCTGTGATTTTTTAAAAAAATGATTTTGGAAATCAGCATGTGGGCTATATGTACAATTTTTAGTAACTCACTAGGTAACATTTACAACAAATAAAAGACTCCAAGTGTAATCTTTATATAAATTTGGTATTTTGATCAAGTCTGATATCCATACACTCATCTCAGGTGCTGAGTTTACCAATGTGCTCACCCACCCACTGATAGCTGAATTAGTTGAACAACTCTTACCTTACTCTTTTGCATCTATTTGCCTTTTCTTTTCCTTTTGCCTGACTTTTTATTAGATTTATATATTGGTTTGGGACATCTTATGATAACAGCTTATCACAAACACAATATCCTGGTGAGATTGAAGACCGATATTTGTTTTTATCACTGTAATGTGTGTGTATGTATATCTATCTATCTAATGAGTCTAATATTACAGTCAACTACTGTCTTAATACTATGATTAATGCTATGCTTACCTGCCCACCTGTGCACCTAATCTTTACAATTTCTAATTTGTGGCAGAGATAAATGGAATCTCAATGGGAAACTACAAAGATTACTTGCTATTTCTCCTTCCCTTGAAGAAACATTTTGTTGCCTTACAAAATTACTTTGGTTAAACTCTACAGTTACATTGTCTGGTTATAAAATGCTTAATGGGAAGTTTCTCCCCACCTCTATTTGTTTTAACAAACATAAGAATTAGAAGATATGTGAGTAATCATAAAATCTCATCTTGCACCCAAAGGAAATATTCCTGTCAGATGGTATATTACTTATCTACAGCTGCATACAAAATTACTCCAAAACTTAGCAATTTAAAACAACACACATTTATTATCACACCAATTTGAGGTTTGGGAATGTGGGAGCAATTTAGTTGGGTGGTTCTGGCTCAGGATCGTGCATGAGGCTGCAGTGAAGCTGTCAGCTGGGGCTGCAGTCATCTGACAACTAGGCTGTGGCAAAAGGATCCACTTCTACACACACATATGCAGCTGTTGACAAGAGGCTTCACTTCCTCACTGCGTAGGTCTCTCCACAGGGCCACTCACAACATGGCAGCCGGCTAAGTGCGTGATCCATGGGAGTGAGTGATCCATGGGAGTGAGAGAGATTGACCAACATACATGATGCAGTGCCTTTTACAACCAAATCTTGGAAGAGACATACTGTCACTTCTGCCATATTCTATTGGTCAAATATTACTGAAATTCGGGACAAGACCGCACAAAGGTGTGAATACCAACCAGGAGAGGGTGGTCAGCAGAGGCCATCTGGAGGTTGGCTGTCATAGGTGTTTGTTCAGTTTCTGACAGGATGGTTACTGCCTCAGGTGGCAGTCTATTCCATCTCTGTACAATTAAAACTGTTAGACCAGCTCTTCCCAGACAGGTCAAAATTTAACTTCATTAGAGACGAGGGGAAAGAAACAAGTACAATTCCCTTGATGTTGATGGCTTATATATGCTTGTAGTTACTGGAATATGAACATTTCAATTTGACTGATATTTTTGGAAATTTCAAAAAGGAATAAACAGTATTTTTAATAATTTTATTCTACAGTGTAGTCAAACAGAAAGTATGCCAGGGAAGAAAAAAATGGTGAATAAAAGAGAAAGGGAGATTATGAATATAGACAGACTGGAGTGAATACTATTTGATGCTGAAGTAGGTATTAGGATAACATTTATCCCACAACTCTTGCCACACTGGCCATAATTTATCTCTCCTCTCTTCTCTCCTTATAGTACCAGATTAATTTTCTATCTTCTAGTTTCAATAGTAGGGTTTGTGGGTTAGAGCCATTCTAATATCTTGTAACTACATTTCATTTATGTAATTTCCAGCAAAGTATGGCAGAATCGTTAGGTTTCTATAGGAATTATTTTAGATATTAAATATAGAAACTATTATTTTGAGAAGAAATAATTATTGAGCTTGAAATGCTCCATAAATACATATTCTTACTTTAAAGATAATAGATTTCATGTCTGCTTCTTGCTTGAAAACATATAAAAACCAATGGACTAAAATCAATGTATTTAATAAGCTTTACATTGGTCCAGTACCAATTTTAAGAAATTACACAATACAGAGATCAGTAAAGAATAAGATCCACCATATAAATAATAATAATTTTTGAAGAGTTCTTTTATTCAGTATTTTGTTATATATAATGTTTTTCTTGCTTACTATTAACAGTTTTTTGGGCATAATTTGAACAAACCCAAAATGTACACGTCAGATTGATGGATTATTAAAAATTGGTAAATCAGAGTAGTCCCAGTTAATATTAACTCTTATAATATCAAGAAATCCCTTTTAAAGGATTAAATACATCCATTGTTACTTATTGAATTTCTCCCAAATTGCAGTAAGATATCATAGTAAGTGTATCCAACAAACATCAGCCTGATCTTTCCATATATCTACTTAATTTTCATGTAATACTGACTATAATGTTGACTCCCTGAAAGTACAAATAATTTCTCTTTGAAAAACAATCACAATACCATTCATATTCATATGTATATAGATATATATATTTATTTTTTATTTTTTTTGAGATGGAGTCTTGCTCTTTTGCCCAGGCTGGAATGCAGTGGCGCGATCTCGGCTCACTGCAAGCTCCACCTCCCGGGTTCATGCCATTCTCCTGCCTCAGCCTCCCAAGTAGCTGGGACTACAGGTCCCCGCCACCACACCTGGCTAATTTTTTTGTATTTTTAGTAGAGATGGGGTTTCACCACGTTAGCCAGGATGGTCTCGATCTCCTGACCTTGTGATCCGCAGACTTCGGCCTCTCAAAGTGCTGGGATTACAGGCATGAACCACCACAGCCGGCCATATTCTAATATTATTTTATTTTCACCGAGAAACAAAAGCCATTTGAAAGGGCCATTGACATGGTCTATAATTAATGTTACAGCTATGTAGTTAAAATGGCCAATGATAAGTCTAGTTATTAAACATCACAGACATTCTACAAATGCATACATATATCTAGAAAATACTAGGTCTGACTATGAGTACTAGGGGGAGAATTTCTTGAGTTCTGACATAATTTTGTCCTGAACTTCTGTCTGTTATAAATTCTGTTAGTAAAATCTTCTTTCTAGGTTCCCTTTACAAAGGCCTTTTCTATTGCAGCTTGCTTCACTTTAGCATGCTAATGATTGAAATAGAAATTCATGCTATTCACATAGGATCCTTCACGTTACAGTAGTACAATTTTAAATGTTCAGAAGCTCTGTGTTAAAATTTAGTTTTTGACAAAATGGTTCAAGTTCCTCTTATTAAAGAACCAGATCTCTCTCATTCTCTGAGAAAGTCCCTTTGCAGATGAGACGCACTACTGCACTGTCATCACTAACACAGGGTAGGTTCATTCACGTGTGGCACCTCTCAGGTAGGTTGTTTGCAATGGCTTTATTTCATTTTCCCCTCTTCACATTGCAGCTTATTTAACATAAAGTGCAAAGCCAAGCCTCACTTTGCTCTTCCTCTGGGGACATCCTACTCTTAGGCAGCAACATTTCTCCTTCCAGCTCACCGTGTCAGTGTCCCTCCCACAAGCTCAAATGGCATCATTTGGGAGGCATATAAAACAGTTGGTGTAGGACTGATGGTTTGTTACTTTAAAACTTGAGTAAATAACTTGTCATGAGAATAATTAGTGATAATGTAATATTTTTCCAAAATATTTCACATTGATGGTTTCATCACACAAAACTAATAAGTTTTAATGTTTGGAATATATTTTTCTGAAGAGGAACCTTTATTGAAAATAAGGAACACTTACAAGACCTATACCACAGAAAAAGTTTTTTTTCCTTTATATTAAACAAAGTATCTTTTGAGATTACTTATTGCATTTGGAAAATGGAAACTCGAGCTCTTCCACTCCTCTCCTTCCCTCCAAATATACCTTTCAAAGCCTCAGACAAGCATTCTATGGCTATTACTAGTAGGTTGAATTTTAATTTAGTCATCAGGTACTTTTTTGTAAGCTCACTTTCCAAAAGTAAAGTTCCAAGAACAACTTTCTATAGAACTGCAGTCATGCATTTTGTGTGGGCATGTCTGAGATGCTGTTCGCAGATGTTGACTTGTGCCTTAAGTCGTTTTCATGGTGAATGAGATTCCTTAATCACTATGTCCTTTTATTGTTGGATCCTATCACTAGAACATTTCATGAAGTAACAATTTTCATAAGAAAATTTTCCTTTCCCCTGTGGATTATTTTCCAAAGCCTAGAAACAGAATTTTAAAGGCAGCTTTCTTTTCTGACTCATATTCCAGAAGACACAGAAGCCAGCTGATTCACAATCCTCTCTGTAAAGGGGGAGTATTATTGACTTAGAAAGTGGTTGAGTTCTTTGGGGTACAGAAAGCTGTTCTTATTCGGAACAGCTTTCTCCAAGCTAGTTTCACTCTAGAATCATTTGGGGAAGTTTTACAAAGAACTCAAGCTCAGACCCAATCCCGAGAGGTTCTGATTTAATTGGTCTGTGTTGAGTAGGCCCAGGGACCAATATTTTTGAAGCTCCCCAAGTACTTCTAACTATTGAAGACCTCTAGTTAGAACATTTACAAATACTTTACTATGTTGTTCTTGGTTTTCATGATACTACCTAATTTCACATCTGTGAATTGACAGCAAGTAAGGCACTCGTAGAGAAACACATAATTTGTCTGGTATCCTTTGGGAATGATGATTATGAATGAAAGAATACTGCAAATAAGAGAAATTTGGCCTATCAATGGTGAATATTAAATATTTAACCAAATTTGTTGGGAATTTTTCTAATAAATATTACATAAGTCTATACCTTGAAGAAATATACTAAACATCATTTAATCTTTTCCTGATGGTTCAATATTATCATTGTAGACACCTGTGGTTGCATTAGCTTGTCTTTGTAATATTTTCTACCCCTCCACTAAATGGTATCAGATTTGTGAAGGTTTTTGGAGGTGGTGATTCTTATCATCCCTCAGTCTCAATTATTACTTCTTAGTGATTTTAACTGTCTGATCTCACCCACCTATTTCCCTTTGCTTTTGACCTTTCTGCTTCAAATCTAATGATGTAAATATTGATTATGCTGAAATGACTGAATATATTTTGAGAAGACTTTAAAGCTTGAGGAAACAGGTAATCATGCTCATTAAATCAAGTACCTTTTTTGATGCACACAATGCATGTTTAGTAGGCTCTGTGGTGAGAACACAGAAATGGCTCTTCTGCAAGAGAAAGCACTTGAGGACTGAGACCAAGTTTCCTCCCTGCAATTCTTTATCCATTTTTTTTCTTTCATGACTATATTCGGGTGTTTTTATATTTTAGGTTTATGATCTGTGCAGTGTATTCCAACTTTATGAAGTTAGGCTAATATTAAGGTAGAAGAGTATGAATAGTATTAAATGGTATATTGCATAAAAAATATATATTTATCTCATTTCTTACAACTGCATAATTCTTTGTCTACTTCTGTCATTAAAATTGCTTCTGAAGAACTCTCATCTACAAACTTACATAAGATTTCCTCATCTGTAGCCTTTTTAAAAAATGCATCAAAAAGTTACAGTATAAGGTGTGATATGAATTCAGTTTATTTTACCTTTTTGTGTTCTTTAGGTTAAAGCCAGGAGAGATTTTTAAGTATGAAATATATATGTAATATGAGATTAATATATTCCCTCACTAAATAGTATCCCTGAGCTAAAACTCCCTGTCAACCATGCAGAGCGACATAGTAGCTATGTGATGGCATTTCAGTTACAAAATACTGGAAAATGTTAAACTTGTCAAATAATAATCCCATTTAGTCCCTTAGCCCCCAGGCTGAATAATACCAGGCTATTTTCTCTGCCATCAGCAGGCCACCGTGAGATCAGACTGTTTGCAGTAAAAAGCCAGAGACACAGATTCAATATATATAAAAGGATTTCCTGTTGCCTTAACTCTTCTCCGGAAAAGCGTTTTATAGTGGCCTAAATTGTATGCCCTGAAAATACATGTTCAAGTGCTAACCCTTGAAACCTGTGAATGTGACCTTGTTTGGAAATGGGTTCTTTGCAGACATAATTAGTTATAGCGAGATCACACTGGTTCAGGGTGGCCCCTACACCCAACGACAGGTGTCCTTACAAGAAGAGGAGAGGTCACACAGAGAAAACCTTGGGCAGACAGGGGTGGAGACTGCAGCTACAAGCCCAGGCATGAACAGTAAGGATTGCTGGGAGCCATGAGAAGCTAGGATGCATCAAGAGGGATTCTCACCTAGGGCCTTCAGAGAGAGGAAGGTCCTGCCAGCACCTTGACTTTGAACTTCTAGACTCTAGAACTGTAAAAGGATAAATTTCTGTTGTTTTACCATCTCTCCACCCCCTATTTGTGGTAATTTGTTACTGCAGCCTCCAGGAAACTAATACAGCATTGAAACAAAAACTTTCCATGATAGCAAATTTGAGTGTGGAGAAGGAAATCAATCATTTGTTAACCTCTCACCACGTTGAGAAACAGCCTGATATCTTAAGCCCTCCATGCACCCTGCCTCTCCCGCTCTTGCCTCCCCAGCATATATGGGTCTCCTCTTGGTACTTGCTCTTCTTTTCCTGGTCTTGGCTGAGTCAAGAAATCCCTTACATCCTTTACCCAGCACCACCAGCTATTACTGACGATGTTCCATGGCACAGCATTACAACCATTCTGTGAATGTTGTTTTCACAGAATGAAAGCAACACTGTCATCCAGGCTGGAGTGCAGTGGCGAGATCAGAGTTCAGTGTAATTTCAAACTCCTGGGCTCAAGCAATCCTCTCACCTCAGCCTCCCGAGTGGCTATGACTACAGGTGAGTGCCAAAATGCCTGGCTAATATTTTTGTATAAATGGCGTCTCACCCTGTTACCCAGACTGGTTTTAAATTCCTGGACTCAAGCAATCCTCCCAATTCAGCCTCCCAGATAGCTGGGATTACAGGCGTGAGCCACCGTGCCCCTCCTCAAGTTAATTTTTACATATGGTGAGATATAAGAGTCCAATGTCATCCACCTTGTTGATGTGTAATTGTTCACAGTATTTTCTTACAATGCTTTTTTTATTTTTGTAAAATCACTGGTAACATCCCTACTTTTACTTCTGATTCTAGTAATTTGTCTTCTGTTTTTTTTTCTTCTTGATCATCAGTCTAGCTAAAGGCTTATCAATTTTTTTTTGATCTTTTCAAACGACCAGCTTTTAGTTTCATTGATTTTTACTATAATTTTTGTAGTCTTAAATTTCACTGATTTCTGCTCAAATCTTTATTATTTCTTTCCTTCTCTCTCCATTAAGTTTCATTTGTTTTTGGTTTTTTTTTTTTCCTCCGTCTTAAGGTGGAAGGTTAGGTTATTGATTTAAGTCTTCCTTTTTCACATAAGCCCTTATGGTTATAACTTGTCCTCTGAGTACCACTTTATCTGCATTCCAAAGTCTTACTATGTTTCCTTCATTTTCAGTCATCTCAAAGTGTTTTTGGATTTCTTTTTTGATTTCTTCTTTGACCTGTTGGTTATTTAAGAGTGTGTCATATAATTTCCATATATTTGTAAGTTTCCCAAATGTTTTCCTGCTATTGATTTCTAACTTCATTCCATTGTGGTCAGAAAATGTACTTTGTATTATTTCTTTCCTTTTAAAGTTGTTGAGGTTTGCTTTATAGACTAGCATATGGTCCATTCTGGAAAACAGTCGTCTTCCCTCTCACTTTGGACAGTTGAGAATTTACTCAATATTTTTAATTCTAACTTAAAATAGAAATAATATATAACCAATTATTCACTGGAATCTGACTGACATTAGAGAGCTTTGATATTATAATCAGGCTATGTTCACTCAAATGTCAATACAGGTAGACAGGCACTACCCATCAATGCAGGCCTCCTTCATTTAAATCACTGCAGAAACTTGCACTTATAATTTAATAGCATCATAATTCTGACAGCTATAATTGAGAAAACCACAATTGAGTATTTGAACACCCCACTTTTAGTAGATAACAAGTAGAAATGATGTTTATTTTGTCATAAATGAACACACTAAACCATTTAAATAACTGCATAAGTAATATTCGACTGGACTTACTATACAGTAGTGGGAGACAAAACCAGTTCTGACCATGAACGTTCTAAGAAAAAATAGACTCCATTGATCATTAATGAGAACAAACTGGTAAGATGTTACTAAATAATAGTTTTGAAATTTAAGAAACAATCTTTCAAAGAATGTAGCAAAATGGGACTGACTTCTAATTTGGGAAATTGGTGAATTAATATGGGAATATATAATAATCATACATCTATCTGCTAGCAAATTGTAATCAGCATTATAAATTGTGGTTACTGGTAATGAGAGAGTATCAAAATGCATTTAAAAATCATATACTTCTCATTATTTCCATTAAGGTGCCTGGTCCCCATGATGTCTCTAATGACTTTGACCAGTACCGTCCCATTTGCTCACTCCACTCCAGCCACAATGGCTACTTGCTATTCTAGGAGCTCTTCCATCTTTTCACTGAGTGTTCTCTCTCACAGGAATGCTCTTCCCTTAGAGATCCTCGTGGTGAATTCCCTTATTTCCTTCAAGTCTGCTCAAATGTTACTTTCTGAAACACGTATCCATGTGTTTAAAATCCTATTTGAAATTCAACCTGCCCCCATGTCTCTCCCACTGCTGGCAATCTTGATCCCCTTACTCTAATATAAATTTTTCTATGTTGAATAACATTTATCATTTTCTAACACCCTGCATAATTTACTTGTTTATTATGCATGCGTTTTGGTCCTTCTCCCCATGCTAGAATGTAAATCCTAACAAAGCAAGGATTTTAGCTGTTTTTTTCCCTCTCTCTAGAATATCATAAATGCCCAAAACTAAGCATAGCTCATTCTTGCAAGAAAAATTTACTGAGCACTTACTAAATGCTAACTATTGTGCTAGGTATACTGTTAGATGATGTGTTAAAATGTATGTGTTCACTGCTCTCATGGAGTTTATCTCTGAGTGGGAGAGATGGAGGCTAAGTAATAATCATATACAATAAAATATAAAATTGAGATACATATTTATTCTGAAGAAAATAAAGTCTTGTGAAAATATAACAAAGAAAATATATTTAGAAGTTAGTTCATTGGTTAGAAAAGTCTTTGCTCAAATACCAGAAAATTATTCTTGAACTGGGATATGAACTGTAAGCAGGAGTTTACAAGGTAAAGAGAACATGCAAATATTCTGTGGCTAGGAGGAGCAGAAAAAAGAGGACTGTATGGGGTAGCAGGAGGGTACGAGGGTTCAGCCGGAAAAGACCTTATGGACTGAATGATAGTTTTGTCTATTGTCCAAGAAAAATGGGAAACCACTGATGTGTCTCTTTTTTTTGGAGGGGGGCGGGGGCTTGATCTTCTTGTATGCAGGGCAGGAGACAGGGGAAGGCATAAGAAATAGGATCACAATTATGTTTTGATGAGCTGACTTTGACTTTGGCTATAGTGTGGAGAATTATAATGAGCTCTGATTATTCAGGATCTTTTCAGAATTTCTGTTTATAGATGGAGGTTAAAATAAATTAAACAAGGCTGGGCGCAGTGGCTTATCCTTGTAATCCTAGCACTCTGGGAGGCTGAGGCAGGCGGATCACTCGAGGTCAGGAGTTCAAGACCAGCCTGGCCAACATGGTGAAACCCTGTCTCTACTAAAAATACAAAAATTAGCCGGGTGTGGTGGCATGCACCTGTAATCCCAGCTACTTGGGAGGCTGAGGCGGGAGACTCGCTTTAACCTGGGAGGTAGAAGTTGCAGTGAGCTGAGATCTTGCCACTGCACTCCAGCCTGGAATACAGAGCAAGACTCTAGCTTGAAAAAAAAATAAAATATATTTTCTCATAGGAGTATTTCATGGTAAAAGTAAAATGTCTTATAGTATAATTCTACCAACAGGTAATTTTCAAAGTCTATTTTTTATGCATAAGGTCAGAGAAACTCAAGAAATGAATATCTGGTACTCTAAATTTTGTGTGATTCTTAAGTGAAGTTTAAATAAGAAATACAGATTTCTGTGTGTCTGACTAGAGTTACATCTGTAAGTATAAATAGAAACAGTAATACATATGTAAGATTTTTAAAAAGTGTGTCTTAAACTATTTGTTAAATACGCATAAATATTGGTTCTAGCCTCATTACACATTTCATTTGCTTGCTAGACTTTATTGAATATATTTTCTAAACCATAAATAAATTTTTGTAGTAACTTAGCTCATGCTGATTTTTAAAAAGAAGAGAATGTTTAAATAAAACCTCATCACCAAAACAGTGGGAGGCTTTTTTCCCTACTAGGATAATGGCATTTGATGATTTTCCTGTGTATATAGGTGATATAGACGACTGTGAGAAATAGGCGTGTTCCAACTGAGGACTGTGTGCAAAGGATGCCCTTATGATCCAATAATGCTGCAAATTTCTATCAGAAATAGCCTTAAGGAATACATGGAATTGCATAATGTTACTTAATCTAAAACATGCGTAAAGAATTCTTGAATTTTTATTTAAAATCCAGTTTTACAAATGGAGAATATGTGTGCGTGTAAGCTTATGTGCACTGTTTCACTGTAATATCTATTCTGATAATTTTAGGATGTCATGGTTACTTTGAACCTAAGGTATGTCAGCATTCTGAAAGTAAGAATAGTTTGTGGGGGTTGTATGTGGGGTAAGATATATGTCATAGGTTCCATGAAGGATGTCTATGAGATTAGGAACCGTAGAATGTTGTGGGTTTATTCTTTATTTTTTATTTTAAAAGGAAACTTTAAAGTTCCCTTTAATATTCCTTTGTATGAAAACCATTATGAAACTGCACTTGTTCTAATTCTCTTTTTTGGGTTATTTAGTGCGAATGATTTTTGGTGGATTGTTATCCCACATTACTGTAGCCCAGACAGTTTCCAGAGATACTACCGTGATAGAACTCAGCAGGGGTAGCGCAAAGCTATCTCCCACTTTCACTTTATGTATTTTGGCTGTGCGAATTTTTATTTGTCCAAATATCGGTAATACTGCATTCAATTTTATTCTTCATGGAATTTCAGCCCTTGGAAATACAATGTCTGCTCCACTTTAAAAGCCTTTTCTCCCACCTTCTTACCCTAAAAACCTACTGTTGAGCAGTCCTTTACTTAGGAACCTGATAAGTGGGAAAGAGATTGCATTTTTTTTTCTTAGACCACTGGACATGTTCAAATGGATTTAGAAGAGAAAAGCTACTTACCTTTGGCTCTTTTTTATTCTTTTGTATTGTTGTTGTTTTGTATTTGGTAACAATATTTTTGTTACAAATCTCTAGTTTTTAAAATACGGCATGTTATATGAGTTAAATATGTACACAAAAAGGCTATAGGGCTTATTTTCGCATTTATATAGTACTTCTGTTCTCAGAATGATAAGCTAAATGAGTATTATGGTCTTTTATTTTTAAAGAAAGTTTGCTTACATTTGCCTTTTATTTTATTTTACTTATTTGTATAATTTAAGAGGTACAAGTGCAATTTTGTTACATGGATACATTAAGTAATGGTGCAGTCTGGGCTTCTAGTGTAACCATCACCTAACTAGTGTACCTTGTACCCACTAAGTAATTTCTCAGCCCTCAGTCCTCCCACTCTCCTACTCTTCCCAGTCTCCAGTGATTATTAGTTCATACTCTATGTCCATGTGTACACATTAGCTCACACTTTTAAGTGAGATCAGGCAGTATCTGACTTTGTTTCTGAGTTGTTTCACTTAAGATAATGATCTCCAGTTTCATCCATGTTGGTGCAAAGAACATGATTTCATTGTTTTTTATGGCTGGATAGTATTCCATGGTGTGTGTGTGTGTGTGTGTGTGTGTGTGTGTGTGCGCGTGTATAAAAATGTTATACACGCACACACACACACATGCATATATATTTTCTTTATCTAATCATCTGTTGATAGACACTGAGACTGATACCGCATCCTTGCTACTGTGAACATTGCAGCGATAAACATAGGAAGACAGGTATCTTTGTGATATAATGATTTCTTTTCCTTTGGGTAGATACCCATTAGTGGGATTGCTTGATCTATTTTGAAGCAAACAACAAAAACCTTAAAATACCTCTTCCTCTACAAAGCAAACAAAAAATATTCCTGACCGTGGAGGCAGGTGTAAACATTAGTGGACTGTGTCTATTTGCTGGCTCAGAGAAGCAAGAATCATGCTGGAAGCAGCCTTCTGCAAAGGCAATGGTTGCATAGGCAATAGTAACATGCAGAACAAGTGCTGGAGTGGAAGTGGCAGACCTGGGGTTCAATTCTTACTATTTCTTAGTAGTTGTATAATTCTATTTAGGTCACTTTAATTTTCTGTGTTTCTTCTAACATGAAACAGGGACAGTAACACCTCACTTCACTTTAAGTAACATATAGGAAAGTGTATTATAAAATAGAAATTGTTAAACATCCAAATATTTTTTTTAACATTAGATTAAGAAGAAGCACTGATATCTATTAATTTTTATTTGGCTAGTATCTCTTGCCTTGGGCATTTTAGATACACCAAGTAATGTGTTTTTGCAGTGATTTTGAAAGACTGTGAGTATTTGGGTTAAAGTAAAGTAATAAAGCTCCTGCTTCTTTGAGAAAAACCACATGGGCTTTAAAAAATAAACCATTGGCTGAATCTTGGTGCCAGTGGGGAAGCGCCCGATGTGTAAGATTCAGACAAAGCTGTAGGTAAAACAAACGATTTGTTTTCCCTGTAGCTCAACAAACACCTGCGTGCCTATATGTCCAGTTACAACAATGATTTAAATGTGTCTAACATATTGAATATTAATAGTAAGATAACTCTAAATAATTTGCTATTTTTAACTAAAGCGAATATTTATTGTAAAGCAGATAAACTTTTATATTTACTAACAAATCATTTCTTCAATTATTTAAAGAATGACAAAAGCATATCATTTCAATGTTTTCGTTTTCATTAATTACATACATTGCATTAACCATGCCAACGAATTTTATTGATGTTATTTCATCTTACTATCCTAAGCATTGAAGTATACTCATGGCTGTTTTTGAACTAAAAATCTGATTTATTCATTAAATAGTCATCAAATCATAGTGTACCCAATTTATTTTCAATTTATAATGAATAAAAACAAGTTGTCATCTTAAGCTATTTTCTTGCAGTATTACTAACATTTTTCTGACATTTACATTTTTTTCATTGATTTTGTTAAATATGACATACTGGCTATTGGTTGCTATTTAGCTTCAACATGAACTTCACATTTCTGACATTTGATGAAATCTTAATATCTGTATAAGTTGATTTAAAAAATGTAAGCATGTTATAACTCCTGGCAACCCTTCAAAGGGCCAATTAATCATGATATAATTTTAATAAATCTACCCACCTTGGCAATTACTAATTTATTCATATATTTGAGAAATATTTATTGGAAATAATCTTGCCAGGCACTGTTCTTAGTGTCTGGGATACATGGATGAACATAACAAAAAAATTAATCCCTGTCTTCATGGTCTTACTTAAATGAAGAAACTGAAGCACAGAGTGAATAAATTACTGATCAAAAGCACATAACTAGTATAGTGCTAAGTATTTACTCCCTGACTTCATATCACGATATAGCCAGTTAATGGTAGAGATGGGCTTAAAATCCATGTCTGTCAACTCTAGAAATATTCCCAAAATTCCACACCGTCCCTTTTTCTCTTCCTACCACACCACCTCACACGTGTTTGTAATGATTTCTGAACAGTAATATAACAATTGCTGCAATTAGACTTTTCTACAGTCTGATAAAAACAATACAATTTTTACCATTTGCAGTGATGATTTCCCTTTTGGTTCCTATCTAGGGAGGAAGCTCCATGGTCTTACCTTCCCAATTATGAAGCAACGATGACCTCTTTAAACTCGTGAATCTAAAAGTGGTTGGGCATAGATAATTGGTGTGAAATACTTGATGACCGATTAGCTTTGATAAAGAATTCTGAGATAATTTTTATGCTATTGTTACTAATCCCACCCTCAGCATTGTTTCAAAAGTGAGATTATTTGTCTTTCTCTCCATGACCTTGGTAGAAATATAAATTTCTTTTTAACCCTAAAATTGTCTTGGACTTATAACTTGAGCTATCCTGTGAGAAATAGATTAATCATGCTTGCTAATTTTGGAACAAACTATCAGTTTAATGTCTTTCTAGTTCCATCTTCCATCATATGAAATTCCAGAAAAGTAATACTTGTTGAGTACTAACATTTATATATATTTTATGTCAATGATCTGAAGGTAGCTGCTTTTGGGATATGTTTGAGAAAAGTTGGAGAAATGTTACAGTCTAAAGTTGTATTTTGTTTATTGTTTGTTTTCAAGTTTCTTAAAATGTGGGGCTGGGCGTGGTGGCTCACGCCTGTATTTCCAGCACTTTGGGAGGCCGAGGTGGTTGGAACACCTGAGGTAAGGAGTTTGCGATCAGCCTGGCCAACATGATGAAACTCCATCTCTACTAAAAAAATACAAAAACTTAGCCAGGCATGGTGGTGGGTGCCTGTAATCTCAGCTACTTGGGAGGCTGAGAAAGAAGAACTGCTTAAACCAAGGAGGCATAGGTTGCAGTGAACCGAGATTGCGCCACTGCACTCCAACCTGGGAAACAAGAGCGAAACTCCACCTCAAAAAAAAGTGGTCCATCTAGAAAATTTGCATTGATATTGGTTATATCTGCAATAATTCGCTTTGCTCCAGTTGTTTTCTGTTGGTTCCCACATCACCAAGTGAATAGAATATGGCCACTTTTCTGTAGGGTCAAAAATATTCAGGCTTTCCCTCAAAAATACAAAGTTGAGCTCACTTCTTAATTTCCTTCAGGGGTTATATAAACAGTCACTTATAGACATACGCATGCACAGAGACACATACATACATAAAATGCATAAGATGTACACATATTATAAATATTTATACCTATATACTTCCTATGTTTATGATTCTGTGTATCAAAGAAGAGACTTTCTGTGTGAAACATCTATAATGTAAGAAGAGTAGTCTATAAAGAATTCTAAATGCATTCCACTTTGTTACAAGTACTTGTATCTTTAAGAAATATTTTAAAATGTTCAATTAATAATCAATGTGATCAATATTCCCAATTGCAATCAATGTCTATGATAATATTTTCATTAAAAGAGTAAAAATAATAAATTTTCTGATGTTAAAACAAAATGATTTGTGAATAAAGCTGGTACAGATACGGTGCTGAAGAAAAACACATATTATAATACATAAGTCCCTTATATAAATGAAATAGTAAGTATGTACAAAGCCATGAATTAATCTTAAATAAACATCAATTTCCATTCCAATGCAAGTAAAGTAATACATCTGATGTATGTTTAGCACTGACAACATTTCAGTAAATAATGAAATGCTTTAGATCTGAAGAGTTTGCCGTAGAAGCATTAACAAATTTTTATATTTGTTGACAAAGCCTTGCTAAATTTATGCACATAAAAAATAGAAGCAACCTTTTCTGTGATCACATAACTGGGGGCTGACATTGCGAGAGAAGAGCCTGCCTTACCAGTTATGACACAGCAGCATGCCTCTGACTTAAAGTTCAATTTTTAAAAATATGGATGTGATCATAGCAAATAATTCTAGGAAATATGTCATAAATTAGCAGACACTGTAATAAACTGTCTGGACTGTTTTGTCTCAGTCATGTCATTTTATCCTATTTAGTTTCAAAAGTAGTAATCAGTCTGTTCAAAGTGTCAACTTTAGCCATACAGGATGGGGAAAATTTGTTTTGACATTATGCCGTGTGAAAAATGACAAAATAAATGGGACAGGCTATAGGAAGTAGATTGCCGGCTCAATATTGGTCTATTGTGTCCATGTCTGTCAAAAGAAGCTAATAAAATATAAGGCTGAAGTAATGAATGCAACAAAGAAAGTAATACTCCCATTGTACTCTATGCAAATCGAACCCTATCTGATGTGTAATGCTGATTTCTGAGAGTCACTTTTCAAAAAAATATTGATGAGTTAAAGTGCTTTCAGAATAAATACTCCCGAAGGTTTGTACCAGGAATGATAAAGAAATGGAAGACATTTCTTAAGTAACATGGGAGAGTTAGAGAAGATTTGTCTTTGAATATTTTAGGCAATATTATGTAGCAAAAGGATGAGATTTATTTTGACATCCTGAACTAGTTAGTACAAACACAAAAATATACTAGTTACCACCAATGAGTAAAGGGCCCTGTAAGAGAGAGAGAGAGAGATATATATATATATATAAACAATAACTGACAGGGATTGCCAACTCTGGTGAAAATCATTTCTTTTTTTTTTTTTTTTTTTTTGAGACGGAGTCTCGCTCTGTCACCCAGGCTGGAGTGCAGTGGCGCAATCTCGGCTCACTGCAAGCTCCGCCTCCCGGGTTCACGCCATTCTCCGGCCTCAGCCTCCCGAGTAGCTGGGACTACAGGCGCCCGCCACTGCGCCCGGCTAATTTTTTTCTATTTTTAGTAGAGACGGGGTTTCACCATGGTCTCGATCTCCTGACCTTGTGATCCGCCCGCCTCGGCCTTCCAAAGTGCTGGGATTACAGGCGTGAGCCACCGCGCCCGGCCGAAAATCATTTCTTTACTTTTCACTCCATACACCCTTTTCTTCAAGAAACCTGTGTGTAACTTATAAAGGGAGAGTGTGAAAAATTTCCTCATCTACAGAGTTTATAAAGAAGGTTTTGAAGGGATCAAATAGTTTGGGATAAACATTTTTTTGAAAATACTGAACATGCTAATGAAGATCAAATTCATAAACAGATTTTGCCAAGAAGTTATCCATGTACTCGCACAAAAGTTTTATTCAATACAGTTAACAAGTAATTAGAAAAGCATTCTTTTTTATAAAACTGTGTATAACTGTAACTTCAAACAACATACAGCTGTATTTAAACTGGTGAATGAATATGCTTTTGCCTGATCAAGAAATCTGAGGCTCAGTCCTGACAGTCAAACAGGGTTAAATAAAAGACAAGGGCTTGGAGGCAGGAACAAACAGATGATTCTTTCCCCAAAGGAAACACACGTAAGAGCATTAAATATCAAGTGTGCCTGCCCAGCATGGTGTGTGTCTGTAGTTCTTGGTACTGAGGAGGTGGAGGTGGGAGGATGGCTTGACCCCAGGAGTTTGAGACTCAAGCAATGCACTATGATTATAGGTGCACTATGATCCACCTGTGAGTAGCCACTGCACTCCAGCCTGGGCAACATCGCGAGACTCTGTCTCTACTGAAAAAAAAAAAAAAAAAAAAAATCAAGCGCGGCCCTGCAAGCAGGGCGAAGCCTTTCAGCATCAGAGGTATAATGTCAGCTCTTCCTTGAGGTAAACAGGCCTAGAAAGTACCAGCCGAACACTGGCAGGGTGGGAAGGTGGAATGGGAAGACACAGAGGAAAGGAAATACAATAGCGGGAAAGGAAATCAGTGAATGCATCAAACACTTTATCCCATCAAAGGCCTATGAACAAGGAGATCTTGAGTTCGAGCACTAAGGCTAAAATGTAGTGTCAAAGAGCCTGTGGGGAAAAAGTTGTGGTTTCTAGTTTTAGAAGGTGTGTCATAGGCACCACTGTGGCCTTTGATGTATGGTAGTAGCAGAATTATTACAGGTGATGCTGAAGCTGGTACTCCTAAGTTTTACATACTTAGTCACTAGGAACTGATGTCCCACACACCCGATCGGCTACCTCGCTCTGCTTTCAGTAGGGTACAACTAAGGAGGTGGGGTCGGACCCATGGCCTTCTGGAGTGAAGTCTTCGCAGGTCTCAGGTGACAAGCTATAGGAAGTGGATTGCAGGCTCAATTGGTCTATTGTATGTGTGGCTATCAAAAGAAGCTAATAAAATATTAGGCTGAAGAACTGAAGTAATGCATGCAACAAGGAGGGTAATAATCCCATTGTATTCTGTGCAAATTGGACCCTATCTAACATATAATGGTGATTTCTGAGAGTCACTTTTCAAAAGAAATACTGATGAGTTAAAGTGCTTTCACAATAAAGTAAATGCTCCTGAAAGTTTGCACTAGGAAAGATAAAGAAAGGGAGGATGTTATTTACTTTTTGTAAAACTATTTTTTCTTTACAAAAATAATGCAGAAAGTAATAATTTTTACTTTTTGCAAAGACATTTTTTTTTTTTCCCACCAGAGTTGGCAATCCCTATACATCCTGTTCATCATTTGGATATCAGGGACCCAGGCCCATAGGTGGAAGATCTAGTTGCTAAAACATAGAATGAGGGGAAATCTTATTAATGCTTTTTATGCAAGCACACACAGAGAAAAGTTCACTACAATTATTACAAACCTGAAGCTAAAGGGGGGATGGAAAACTCTCATGCCCAGAGATATCTTTCTATCTAGAATCCCAAAATGAGACTCAAGGAGAAATGAACTGGTTAAAAACAAGTATCTAAAGTAAGAAAAGGGGCAGAAAATGGAACTGAAAGGAAAATAGAATGTTGTCAGAGTGCAAGGAAAAGAAAATTTACCTGAGGAGAATGTTCAAGAACATATAGGGCAGGTCAGACAGATTTTTAAGGGAAAAGGAACTATGTATCTTAATAAAAGAAAAACTTCAGCCAAATTAAATTAAAAGGAGTTTAATTGAGCAGCGAACGATTCGTGAATCAAGCAGTCCCCAGAATCACAGCAGATTCACAGACTCCAGGGCAGCCACAAACTGGAAGAAGATTTATAGACAAAGGGAAATGACATATGGAAACTGGCAGTGAGGTACAGAAATAGCTGGATTGGTTACAGCTTGGCGTTTGCCTTATTTGAACACAGTTTGAACACTTAGCAGTCTATGAGTGGTTGAAATATGGCAGCTGAGATTGGCCAAGATTCAGCTTTCGTTACAGGTGCAAACTCATAAGTCAGGTTTTCAATCTTGTCTTGTCTACATATTAATCCAGGTTATAGTTCATCCACAAGGACTCAAATACAGAAGCACAGAGTTTTTCTCAGGCCATATTTAGTTTGCTTTAACCTCCTGAAGAGTTTTAAAGTAGCTTGGTCCTGGACTGACAGCAAAATTACCCTACCCGGAGAGAGAGAGGAATGTGGACAAAATTTATTTGAAAAACAAAATGTCGCTCCGGCAAACTCAGAATACAACAACTATGTCTCTTCCTCAGGGACAATGTCAAAAGACTGAGTCTGGGAAAAAATGTTCAGATACAATTTTGAGATCCAGAAGCCAAAAAGGAAGGATGAAGAAATGACTGAACAAACCAGTATTATATGATAGAGGAGATACGGGCCAAATTAAGCAGCAAGTAATAAAATCAAACACACAAACATGAAACCAACCAAGCAAATCCAGCTGAGCCTATTTGAAAGGAAACAGAACACCAGAGGCAGACCCCTCACTACAAGGAGAACTATTCCAAACAGGGCTGTCCTCCCAGGCTAGAATGTTCAAGGTTTGGGGTCCCTCAGGGCACAAGCAGTGAAAAGCATCAACACGTGACTCATTTCAAGCATGGAGGATGATGCTAACGCGGAGAGTCTGGGAGGAAACCACCCCCAGGGCACAGGACTTTCAGAACTCCAGAATTTCAGAGCAGAAGGAGTATAGCAGCCATTTAGCACAGGATTAAAAGTGTCAGAGGGTCTTGCTGGGGATGGGGAAATACAGAGAGAAGAGCAGAGTTTGGGACTGACCCTTCAGTCACTCATTTCAGAAATATTTAGTGACAGCCAGGAAGTGTTCATGATGGAACTAGTTAGTACTGATTGTGAAGGAACAAGAGAGGCAGACACCTCTGCCTTTTCCGGACTCACATTCTCAGGAAGGTTACAGAAAACAAGCAAGACAAACCAGGGAAATAATTTTGTTAGGGTGGATCTTAAAAGAAAAAAGGTAAATAGAGAAGAATATGAAGTATTGGGGTTGAGGGCTGAAATACAGTGGCCAGGGAAAGAGATGACTTTTTAATGATAATTGGGGGAGTGAACCATATCGATATTTGGGAATCTATCCCCTTCAGACTCAAGAGCAGGACAAATTCGAGGCCATGAAGAGGTGCCTGTTAAAAGAGCGGATACCCAAAGGCAGAGGCGGCTGCCTCAGTACACATGTCACCTGGGGGTACTGAGAAGAGAGGCCTGTGTTAAGAATTAAGGCAAAGAGAGAAACTGAGTCAGGTCAGGAGAATAAAAGTGGCAACTTGACAAATGTGAAATTTTGCAACAAGGCAGGTAAGGTTTAATTTCCACTCTACGAGAAAGTAGCACTGTGCATTGGGGATTTTCTCTAAGGATATGGGAGGCATAGTGTCACAATTAATTTTTAATGGAAAAATTCTCCCAAAGGAGTTTCAATTAACAAGTCACAGACTCCAGAAACTTGGAAAGGACTGACGAGTACCATGCAAAAGCCAGAAGCAAGAGAATTTTAGCTTTTCCTTTATGGCTGTTATATGTTCTTTTCTTCAAAGAACTCAAAAGCTCTACTTGGCTCCATCATTGTTATCTGAACGGTAGCTCCAGTTAAAAATATGTATTAATTCAAATGTATATCAGTTTTCCCGGATGACTGCTCTAGGCCCTGAGGATTTGCTTGTGTTTTTGCAGTTTCGTGGGTGGGTCTGGCTATGCCATGTTTTCATGTGTTACACAGCTCTTGAAGGGGGGAAAAAGGGAGAAAGAGGGAGACACATGAATGTTTTAGGGGTTAGAATCATTTTGATGTAGGGCACACTAGAAGACAGCTTAAAATCAATCCACTTGCTGCTCAGCTCATCATCTGCCTCAGACTAAGTAGAAAAATAAATTGGGAGGGCAGAATTTTAGTTTTTGGTGTAATTGGAATTTGATTTGCATAACAGGTTTCATTTTTAACTTTAATTTCTTTGGGGGGGGATAAAATGATGCTAGAGGGAGGTCTGTCTTCCAATCTGGGGAGTTGGATGTGGAGGCTGGGTATTTTGACCTCTGTTCTGTCATGTGGCGCCTGTTGTAAAACTTCTCCTGTCTTACTCTATTGTGTTAAGTGTCTGGGCAAATAGGAAAATGAAAACGGAATAACAGATAAATCTTCAGCCTATGGCAGGGGTGTTCTCGGAGATGACTGAAATATTGCCCTGTTCTGACCTATTTCAGAGCCTTCTGAGGGCAAGCTGTTCACTCTCCCAGGAACAAAGAAGGACTGGCTGAATGAAGATGGGGGCAGATTTTTCTTATGTGCCATTGTTCTTTCTTGAGTATTTGTCTAGGGTAGAAGGAAGGGTTATGGTAGCATTCTGCAAACCGTGACCCATTCTCTACCTATGTTTGCAGCAGGAAGCAGGAAGATGTACGGAAAAGTAAGTGACAAAATGGAAAAGCTTGTGTGGCCAGAGATGAGCACGTGTTGGGCAGTTTTCTGAAGAATGACAGGAGTTGTTTGAAATCAGAGAAATAAAGCATGATGAAAGTGCTGCTGAAAATATGGTCAAAATCACAGATTGTTCCACGAATTCTGACTGTGTCAACTCTTCCAACATCCATGTGAATACCCAAGTAGCCAAATTTGATTCCGTAACTGTTAAAATGTTCCTCATGGAGATTTTCAATGGAGGTGGTAGGAAGCTAGTAGGAGTGGAGGTATTTCCTTCAACAAATTTTAAAAGAAAGAAAACTTTTTTTTCATGAAAAATTAAACAAAGAATTAGGAAGCAAAATGAGGAAATGTGTAAACCTAATTTTAGTGTTTAATTTTTAAAATTTTAAGGTGGCAATGCATTTGTCCTAGAATTACGAGTTTAAATCCCTCTTAGTCATTCCTGAACTTAGAAACAACTGTACTTGTTTTGAAACCTAGCTTCTGCATAATTATAAGAGCTCTGTACACTAAATGGTATAAATCATTTATGCACCCAATTACAACATTCATGTATTAAGAGAATTTTTCTGTCTCAATTTTTATCTTTGAGACTCTTTATCTTTTGAAAAGCATATTCTGTTTTTCTTAGTTTGTTCTTATATAACATTCTATGTAAAAAAAAAAATTCTATGTCAGAAGTTATTTTACAGAAGTGTCACTACATCTGCTAAATTTTGTATATTTCATTCTCCCTGCAAGCTTTTCAAACACAGTAGCTTGAACTGCTGTTAGATATTTACTGTCTCTGTGCTTGTCACCAGAAAGATGAATGTGACCATTTCAAATCTTGCAAAAAATACTTTCTATTTGTTAGCATTGATATACTAGGTATTATGCACACGGTTTCAAAATCAGTAGAAAAACAATAAGCATCAGGAGAAATACTTAGATTATTAAAAACAACTCAAGTGAGAATGCATTCTGCAGGTGCAATTTAATGAATATGGGTGTAGGCCAGGCATGGTGGCTCAAGCCTGTAATCCCAGCACTTTGGGAGGCCGAGACCGGCGGATCACGAGGTCGGGAGATCGAGACCATCCTGGCTAACTCGGTGAAACCCCGTCTCTATTAAAAAATACATAAAACTAGGCCGGCGAGGTGGAGGGCGCCTGTAGTCCCAGCTACTCCGGAGGCTGAGGCAGGAGAATGGCGTAAACCCGGGAGGCGGAGCTTGCAGTGAGCTGAGATCCGGCCACTGCACTCCAGCCTGGGCGACAGAGTAAGACTCCGTCTCAAAAAAACAAAACAAAACAAAACAAAAAAGAATTTGGGTGTAAAACAGAGAATGGAACATCCTATAAAACTTTAATGTTAGTTGAGATAATCTGTAAAATCTAACTATCAGCCCTTCTTTCTTGGTTACCAGGAGAAAATAGCTGTGCACATGTATGCGGCAATGAAAGGTAAGGTGGACTCCAAATGGCAAGGTGGACTCCAAATGGCAAGGCAGACAACTGCTCTTAAGTGTACAGATAGAAGGTGCACGGTCCCTGTCGGGGAGAAGTTCAGTCTGTCTCGAGTCATCTTTTAGAATGCATCAAGGACAGACAGTCTAAGAACTATATTTCAGTTTCCCAATGGTGAAGATTTAAATTGTTGATTAAAGTCCAATAACAGCAAAACAAGAAAAGGCCATATGCTTAAGCTGTCAATGATTACTCAGATTTTTGGGGGGTTACAGTTTACAGTATTTTGATTTAATATCAAGTTATGAGTATTGAAAAGGGAGGGACAAATGAAACTTTTCTAAAAAACATGAAAAGAAAAACCAAACCCACATGGGGTCTACTTTTTTCAATCTGTAACGAACTTCTGGCCACCCTGACTTGAAGTGCCCTGCATGGAGTGCTCAGCGCGTTTTGACAGTTCTTATTTGTGTGAATGAGAAAATGAGCATTTGATAATACAAACTGAAATGCAGTTGAATATTATTAATCTTTTTAAAAATCAAAAGCATAGTAAGGGGAGGAATAGGAAGACCTGAGAATCTAGGTTTCGTTTTCATATAAATATTTCCTGTTACCTCAAAATGGTAGATGTTGAAAATACAAGGAATCTAAATGAAATATTTATATTATGGGTGATGGTATTTATGATGACATCTGGGCTTCCTGCTCTTGGTGCAGTTCAGGCACATAATATAAATGGAAACCATAATACAGACTGAGTAGACGTCAAGATTCATTAGAAAACGAGTGGAAGGACTTTGTACAAATAAGTACAGAGCTACTGGCATTTCTCTGGTTTTGTCCAGAGAGGGGTGACCCTGCACCACCGTGGCTTTTCCTGCTTGGTTTTATGGTGTTATATATATAAGTGTGGTCTTTATCACAAAACACTATTAAATATTCACTCAATTAAATATTCATTAAGCATATTGTTTATAGAACTTTCCACAACAAGACAGCCCAGTGAAAACTATCTTTCCAAATTCCAATTGTTACCAGGTATGTCATGTATACATATATGGCAATTTCTTAAATCATAAATTTTGGATTCTTTTATACATACATACATACATACATACATACACACATCTGGATTATTTTATACATACATACATATATTTTTATTATCATCAGTAGGTCTCATTTATGACAATAAAGTAGGTACAGTTGTAGCTACCATGAGAAATATGATGCTATATAATACTTTATGTCTCACTATTAATTTATATTATGTTTATTGGTAAATTTCAGCTGGCAAAGGAAGCCTATGATCTACTAAGGTGCCAATCCTATACACACTTACAAATTTAATGAATATTGATAATTATAAATGCGAGAAAAAGCATGAAGCATTGATCATGAAGGAAGCGCACTAGAAAAGAAAAAATGTTTGAATTGCATAAAACGAAGTTAGAAAGGGAAACTGTTTTGTCAAATATGCTTATAGACTAGAAGCTGCAAATCTGGGCTCTCCATTAGAGTTCTCTGGGGCACTGTTTACATTTGTCAGATTCTCACATATACACCGTGAATCAGTAGATGCCCAATAACTATTTTTAACTAGAAATCCAGCAATCTACAGGAATCACTGCTAGATGACTTTCATTTAAGACATTAAAAATAGATATTTCCAATCTGTATTCTGCCATCAATGAACTCAATTGTTCAGAATCGAATAGCATAAGCAATACGGAATTGCCCTAATTAGGCAGCATTAGCAACCATAAAAATGGTCCAGAGTAATAAAAAATGAATCTGTTTACAAAAAATATTCAATTTTATCATTGTTTAATTGTTTTATATAAGCAAAATATAGCTATTTTTGGAAAACAGAGATAAAAACCAAAAGCAGATAGAATCAGCCATAATCAAAATGTTCCGTGGTTGCCACAGCTACCAAAGTTTTTTTTATTTGAAAATATGTATATTTTAAAGTCAGATCACCAGATTGCATTTTAGCAGATTTTTTATGTAGTAAAATATGAGCATTTCCTATGTTGTTGGATAATCTCTTACATTACATTTTAAAATTTATCTTTGCCCATGCTATACTTTACTAATTTTTATTTGAGAAATTAGAAGAAAATTATCTGTTACAAAGATGGTTCTTTCATTACATCTTTGAAATAAATAATCTCTACATCTTTAAAGCAATATATTTCCAGGAATGTGGCTTGAAGTTAAATACATGCACACACAAACAATTGTATATTACATTTTCTTGCAACTAAAAATTACGCCAGATAGAACTTCAAGGACAGTCTTTTCTCTCCACTGGGAAATAGAAATCAGACAGGAGAAACATGTTAGAAAGTTGGTAAGAAACGTGTGAGATGGGACCAAACAACTTCTCAAAGAAGTTGAATACAAAATCAATACCTGATTGATACCTAGCTGATCCCTGTCCCAATCTTCCTAGGAACTGCCAACAACATGAGTGGACACAGAAGGTCCATTATAGTTCTCTTGAGGATTTCTTTATAGGTGATAACTTTGAAAGGTTGACAATTACTGACCTATTTAGCTAAGGCTGTGATTACAATACGCACAGTGTTCCAAAGAACACAAGGAAATGGAGATGAAATCAGTGGAAGTTCAAGGAGCTGTTTAAGGACAAAGGTGATTATGATTCTGTGTCTGGAAATGACCACAGAAACGTCTGCCTTCTCTCACAGAGCAAGAAGATAGAAGCAAATGAACAAAGGTGGGATCTGGTTCCAATAATGAAGAATGTGATGATTCCAGGTATGCCATTCTGGAACACAGAAAAGACTGCCTGCAGCAATATCTCTAAAAATATCTGTGGCAGACTCAGTGGATGGTCAAGTTTGGCTCTGAAGCAAGTCTCCTCATTTCTCAGAGAAAGGACAGAGAAGACGCAGTTTATGTGATTAATTCAATGATATTAGTAGAGATCATAGATACAATGATCAAAATAAGAACACTGCTTTTTGCAAAATCAGATTAAACTGCACTCCAAAACAATACTGAATCATGTAAAAGCAGAACTTCCTCTCAGAGATTTCTGTATGCAAAGACAAAACAATTAGGTCACAGAATACCATGTTCTTGAGACTATGTCCTTATGGAGTCTCATTTTCATTCAGATATGTACAAGACGATGTGGTATTTGGTAAAAAGGTTATGTTTATCTGTGTTTTCCTGAATTTGGAATCAATATATTTATGACAAAAAGCTTTAGCTCAGAAGAATCCTTATCGCATTTAAAATAATTAACAACTATAGTGCATAATGTATAATTCAAGGGTTTTCTGTAGCCCATTTCCCATCTACCCTGTCCCTGTCCCCACACTCCTTCCTCACCTCCATCCAACCTCCACCAAAGAGATAATTAAGCTTTTAAGAATGAGATAGATCACTTAAAAGTAATATATTTTTACTTTATGTCTTTAATCCATGTTTAGACTTTCCTACCTGCCAAAAACTTCATATCTTTTAAACTTGGTATTCTATTTCTTTCTCCAATCTCAAACTACAAGCAAATCAGTGCGTTAGAAATTCCAATGGGTTTAATTGAACAGAAAGTTGGGGTATCTTGTATCCCCTCCTCTTTTTTTTCTTTTGGGACATAACCTTTGTTTCCCACTTGTGACTCAAGAATCTATCTTGGCATGATTCAATACCTTTTATCAGCTGGTTCTAAATAACTTTCACCACCATATTGCCTCCTCATTCTTCTGAAAATATGCTATTTTCTAATCAGGCCAAACTATACTTTCTTCCCAGAGCTGACCACATTTGTTATGTTATATTCCCAGCTAAATGCCTTCCCTGACATTTACTACTTATCCTTCTAGATACAACCCCAATGTCACCACCTCCCTGAGAGCACCCGATTCCACAGGGTAAGAGTCAGGGAGGCGTGGGAAGACCACACATCATTCAGAGGTGGGTATAAGTGAAATGGGACAGTTCCCTGGTCAGAGGTGGAGCATGCAAATGAACAGGTGCGGGAACCAGAGCGAGAGCTTTTGGGCTCCCACCCCACAGCAGTGTCTAGGGGTGAGTTTCTGTGATTCCCAAAACCCAAGTGGGCACATGTTACAGTGTGCTCTTTTAGTGTTGTTGTCCAAATGTTAACCGGCTTAGTGAACCCTCTGCCTTTTTGCAAGGGCAGAGGGCCAATGTGACAGCTTTCTGTATTCCAAGCTCTTGTCCAGCATCTAGGAAGAATCAGGTGACACAGGGACTTGAAGGATGAATGTGGGGGTTTTATTGGGTGGTGGAGGTGGTACTCAGCAGGATAGATGGGGAGCTGGACAGGGGATGGAGTGGGAAGATCATCTTCCCCTGGAGCTTGGCCATCCACCAGCTGATTCTCTGACCATCCCCAGCTGAAATCCTCCTGACAGTCCTTCTCTTCTCTCCTTCTCTGCTGCATTGTTCTGCCATTCAATTTGCTCATCTCCTCATCTCCTTGTTTCCTGTCTCCTCATCTGCCCCTGGAGCCTGGGGTTCAGAGTTTATATGGGTACAGGACAGGGTGCGTGGTGGGTCAAAAGGCAACTTTTTGGGCACCAAAACAGGAATGCCTGTCCTGTATCCAGGCTAGAGGGTGGGGCCTTTGCTGGGGAACTGCCCTCTTCTACCCAGTATTTCCCTGTCTCCTTTCTGCATCATAAAGATGTGTGGTACCCAGTTGGTGCAGACATGAAATTCATCTGTTTATGTTTTCTCCCTTTGCTCTAAAAGGGTCCATATTTGCCTGCATTCTAGTGCTCACCACACCACATTGGGGTATTTGGTTATATGTCTGGTTTCTCCAGTAGACTAATAGTGTTACCTGTGCAAGATTCTTAGATAGGCCTCAATAAAATGGTTGAGCTGCACTGAATTGCGTTTCTAAAGTAGGTATCATGTCTTACTTCCCCCAGGGCACAATGTCTAGTACTTAGAAGCTACAAAAAAAAAAATTGTCGAGATACTAAATGAATAGATGAACCAAAATTTAATTTTTCTAGCAGTGTTCATGGGTGGGAACAGAGCAGTAAAACGAACACACACACAAATAAATGGAGGTCAAGGACCTATAATACTAAATGAGCTAGCACCATTTCATCTGGCTGTGCTACTTCCTAGCTATGCAACCTGAGACAAATCACATATACTCTCCGATCTTCTATTTCATTATCTGTAAAGTGGACACAAAAATAATACCTAGCTCTTAGCACTGTTTATAAAATCAAATAAAAGTAAGTACAGTGCTTAGCAGAGTGTGTAAAACACAAATGTGTACTCCATAAGTGTTAGTTATTATCATCTTATTGTTTCCTGAAAGGCCTCCAGCTACGCTTGTTAAGAAAGGCTTTTATTAATTGTATTTAAAGATACTAACGATTAAAGTAATGAGAGTCAATAGAGTCAATATTTATTCAGTGCTTACTTTGGGCCAGTCATCTATTCTCACTGTATTACACCATAGCAACATCAAGGAAACAGTTTTTTAAAAGTATAACCAGCACAAGGTTAGTAAGGAGAAAGCATCAAAACTGTGCTTCTCATTTCATAATCTGGAATCTTAGCAAATATACAACATTCAAGCAACCTTCTATGAATCTAGTCACACATTATGGCCCCACCACCCCGTGTCTTAATTTTGTTAGAACTTGCCTTATTACAATTAAGCACATTGCCTTCCTTTACCTTCTAGTAAATACTATATTTTCTGAAGACCGAGATTGTGTAACTCACCTTTACAACTCTCACAGCCTGAAGCTGGTGTACACACAGGTTCACACACACAGAAGCACATACACACACACAAATAAAGAGGAGAAGTGACAAAGTAGATTCACATTGTTGGAAAAGACACAGCAGGTTAAAGGAAGGCCAATCTCAGAAACATTTTAGCAATAAACAGAAACACTAGATCACTCAAATGAACCACATGCTTACATTCACAGTGCTATACCTGTACAATTTGTTGAATTTCTAACATCTGTAATTCAGTTAGTTCATCCTCCTTCAACCTTGATTCATTTTAAAGTTTAATTCCAGTTTTCCTTCTCTCCTAAATCCTGCTGCTAAAACCACTTTCAGCTTGGCTGTTTTGATTAATAGCTCTAATGTCTACATTCTCCAGTGGACAAAATATTTTTTGTTCCAAAGTAATTCTTTACCTCTAGATGCTGGCAATTTCAGCATCAAAAGAATAAATAACCACTTGAAACTGTCTTCCTGAGGCCAGGCTATTGCCATCAGAAACCATATTTTCCTGTCTTCTCTCATTACCTGTGCACTGAAAGACAGAGCGGGTGGCATCTGTCCAAGCAGTTATCCTATGCTTGGAAAAGTAGCCACTTCCTGCGCAGGCAATGGATGGATTTAAACTTCCAACATCTTTCATCACCAAATAGCACTTCCCCAAAAGTGGTGCATCATCTGGAGTTATTTTTCTGGTAATGGCACTTGAACCTGACAGGTACTTCACCTAAATTAAGAGTGGAACAGGTCTGTGCAAAAGACCTATGACTGTTACGCATCTCATAATAACTATAACTATAATTTTTGAATACCCTTTATATAGTAGATGCTATACAAAATACTGGATAAATTTTGTTTTTATCTTCAACAACAGTATAAGGAAGGTATGCCAATTTTATAAATGAGGAACCTGGGGCTCAGAGAGATTTAGGTAAGGATTAGTATCAAGGTAAGATGCCAACAAAGGGCAGAGAATGGAGTCCCATAAAGGTGAATCTGAAGACATGCTCTCTTCCCACCACACTGAGCCATGACCTGTAGAAAACCATCGATGACTGGGGTTGCCTAAGACGCTCCATGCCATGGAAAAAAATTTATTTAAATATAATATTCACATGGAAAAATCAACAAAACTTTATGACTAAAACTTATTCATGAAGAGACAATGGTAAAGATACTTAATTAGAATTTTAAAATAGCTGACATTGTAACACATCCTCTATACTCATTGCCGGGAAGCAATTATCCCAGGTTATTTTATTATCCTTGGTTATTTTCACATTTCAGTATGATCCTGAGCCTTCTGAGCAAAGGGTACTGCAAGGATGTTTGCTTAACAGACAGCCTTGGAAGCCGAGAGTAATGTCTCCATTAATATAGACAGCACAGGAGAGATCTGGAGACAAGGCTCTCTCCTTCCTATTCTCTGGATAAGATTTGCTTACATTCTGGTACAATGGGTAATTAATCTCTCTCTCTCTCTCTCTCTCTTGATCTATCGCTGTTGCTCTTTCTCAGGCAAGGCAGAAGTGCCAGCAGCCCATAAAAGTTTAGTCTGTCCTAATGTGGGGGTTCCTCTCCCATGATGCAAACCTAATGCAAATGCAGGTAAACTTTTAACTCTTACAGCATTGCTATGTAAGGACTGGGAACTGGAACCACAAGCCAGAGGGAAGACTGTTCTCTGGCTGCTGCTTTGCTGTGAGTCATAAGGCTCTGTGTGTCTGCCCCGAGCTCTGGTGTCTTCTGTCAGTATACGCATAAAACTGTGTTAGCTTGCAAGCAGACGTCAGTTATACGTGGGCAATTGGCTCCATGACCCTCACCTATACCAAAATCTGTGCCTACCCATGTCCCACAGTCTGTCTTAAGGCACCTGAATATACTAAAAGTCAGTCCTTCCTAGATGCGAGGTTTGCATCCCTTTCAAATACTGCATTTCCAATCCGTGTTTGGCTGAAAGAAAATTTACGTATATACAAATCTGTGTAGTCCAAACCCATGTTGTTCAAGGGTGAACTGTAATCTGAGACCTTCCTCAGTTTCTAAATTAACATCAGAAGTTCTCAAAGTGTGTTCCCATATCAGCCCCGGGGAATGGTTAAAGAAGCAAATTCTTGGGCCTGGTGTAGTGGTTCACGCCTGTAATCCCAGCACTTTTGGGAGGCCAAGGTGGGCAGATCATGAGGTCAAGAGATCGAGACCATTGGGACCAACACAGTGAAACCCCGTCTCTACTAAAAAGACAAAAATTAGCCGGGCATGGTGGTGGGTGCCTGTAGTCCCAGCTACTCAGAAGGCTGAGGTGGGAAAATCGCTTCAACCCAAGAGGCAGAGGTTGCAGTGAACCGAGATCATGCCACTGCATTCCAGCCTGGGAAACAGAGCAAGACTCCATCTCAAGGAAAAAAAAAAAAAAAAAAAGAAGCAAATTCTTGTGCCCCAGCCCAGATCCACTGAATCCGAAGTTCTGGGATGGAACTCAGCAATTTATGTTTTAATAAGCCATTCATGTAATTCTGGAGCACACCGAATTTACAAACCACAAAATATACTCTGTTCATATATTTCTAGTGACAGTAGCTCCATTTAACAGTGCCCTGCTAACACAAATTCATTTTGAAAGAACAGTCAACAGATCTATCTCTAAAAGAATTAAGATTTCTTTCAAGAAATTACTTCCAGGTGTTTGAGTTTTTTATTCATATATTTAATAGTAGTACAAACTCTGCACTCATAACCATAATTTAGTGTAAATCAGAAGAGTTTCCTCAATTTCAAATGCTACATTACTTGGTTGAGCCAAAAATAATAATCTGTACTGAGCATCCATGAAAATAAATAGCCCATTTCATCACACTGTCACTAAGTAGAAATGTCTTGCTTTTTCAAATTGTGCTTGTCATAAAAATTACTTAGCAAATATAAAAGAGAGTGAAAACATTAAAAGTTATTGATACATGTTCTGTATTTCTCCCTGCAAGATTTTACTTAAAATAAACACACACACAAAAAACAAAAAGAATCAGAAGGTTACCTTAGGACAATATCAAATATCAGCTCTTAATGGCTATAAAGTATTCCCATAAACTATAATTTATTTAGCCAATTTATCATCTACAGTATGATGTATAAAAGTTTATATTTTTAACTATTTATCTCAATAAAAGGTTACATGGCACTCTAAGGAATCCCTAGAATCAAATCAATTGGAAAATTATTAAAACTAATAAGAAATCTGCAAATTCATACTTTCAAATAATCAGCAGCTTTCCTATGTACCACCAAAACCTATTTAGAATACCTAAAAAATAAGCAATCTCATCTGTACTAACAACATTTTGTTTCTTGTTTGTGTGATAAAGCTTTGCCCATGTCTTTATTTGTAAATAATGTGTCCTTTAGTTTGAGCATTTTATACAAAAGTTTATAGATAATACTGCTTCTTGATTCAATTTACCAGTGTTGTCTTTTAGTAAAGGAATTTAATCCACAATGATAATCCACGACAATAACAATATTTAATCTTATTATTTTACCTTATTTAATACCATGTGATTATGGTTTTAATACATATTTTGTCTTATTTTGATAAAACAATAGTGTTTAAGTTTTCCTGACACTTATAAATTATGCACACAAAATATATTCTACTATGGTTTATGTGTAAATTGTAAAATATTTGAATCTCTACTAATATCACATGCAAGACAAAATGTTGAGCAAAATTTTATGCAAAATTTTACTGATCGCTTTGCCCTAAAACCTATTCGCACTCTATGTACAGACATACCGAAATGCTCATTCTCCCATCAAACACAAATACATGCCTCTTCTGATTTTAAAAAAACGCTTGCACTACTCTAGAATTTTTTTATATTTGTATTAAGCCTTACAGCCACACTAACAGCAATAATAATTTAGGCTTGATTCTGAGCTCTACTGGTATTACTGATCATCCCTCTTTCTGCTCTGAAAATGTCTTCCCTTTCTGAGTATGTCTAGATGGCACAGTGTCTTTTTCATGATTTGATGTGTACATGGTTAAACACTTTGAGTTCTCACATGTAAAAACATTTTTCTGTCATTGCCTCCAGGATAATAGGTTTATTATTGACTTGTAAGAATTGGTGATATACTCTTGCACGTCAGGGACTTTCTGCCGTTCTCTTTTAAGAAAAGGTCTCTCTTGGCCGGGCGCGGTGGCTCAAGCCTGTAATCCCAGCACTTTGGGAGGCTGAGACGGGCGGATCACAAGGTCAGGAGATCGAGACCATCCTGGCTAACACGGTGAAACCCCGTCTCTACTAAGAAATACAAAAAACTAGCCGGGCGAGGTGGCGGGCGCCTGTAGTCCCAGCTACTCGGGAGGCTGAGGCAGGAGAATGGCGTAAACCCGGGAGGCGGAGCTTGCAGTGAGCTGAGATCCGGCCACTGCACTCCAGCCTGGGTGACAGCAAGACTCTGTCTCAAAAAAAAAAAAAAAAACAAAGGTCTCTCCCCTGCTTCCAATGGTCATTCAATTCTTAGATCAAAGGTTATCTCCTTTGCAAACAACCCAATCCAAAAATATTCACTTGACTTCTGATCATTTTATCCTCTTTAATTTTTTCATTAAAAGATTTATTATAAATTGACAAATTATAGTTGTATATGTTTATGGGATACAAAGTTATATTATGATATATGAATAAAATGTGGAATAATTAAATCAGACCAATTAACATATCTACCAAGTCAAATTCTTATCATTTTTCATGGTGAGAACATTTGAAATTCACTTCTTTAGTGATTTTGAAATGTACAATACATTATTATTATTATTTATTATTTTTATTTATTTATTTTTTTTTTGAGACGGAGTCTCGCTGTGTCTCCCAGGCTGGAGTGCAGTTGCGTGATCTCGGCTCACTGCAAGCTCCGCCTCCCGGGTTCACGCCATTCTCCCGCCTCAGCCTCCCAAGTAGCTGAGACTACAGGCGCCCGCCACCTCGCCCGGCTAGTTTTTTGTATTTTTAGTAGAGACGGGGTTTCACCATGTTAGCCAGGATAGTCTCGATCTCCTGACCTCGTGATCCACCCGCCTCGGCCTCCCAAAGTGCTGGGATTACAGGCTTGAGCCACCGCGCCCGGCCCATTATTATTAATTATATTCACAATGCTATGCAATACATCTCAAAAAAAAAAACCCAACAACAACCCATATTCCTCCTATCTAACTGAGGCTTTGTGCCCTTTGACCATCAATTCCCCATTCCCCCACCTCTCCGCCTCAGGTAACCATCATTCCACTCTCTACTTGTGTAAGTTAGATTGTTTGAGATTCCACACTAAGTGAGAATGTGTAGTATTTGTCTTCCTGCTTCTGACTTATTTCACTTAACATAATATTCTTCAGTTCTATTCATGTTATCACAAACAATTAAATTTATTTCTTTTTAAAACGGAATAGTACTCCATTGTGTGTGTGTGTGAGTGTGTGTGTATATATATATATCTATCTCACAATTTTTTTCATCCATTCGTCGGTTGGCAGACACACAGGTTGATTCCATAACTTGGCTATTGTTAACAATGCTGCAGTGAACATGGATATGCAGATATCCCTTTGACATGCTGATTTCAAATCTTCTGGGTAAATCCCAAAAAGTGGGATTGCTGGATCATATAATTCTAGTTTTAAATTTTTTGAGGAACCTACATCTAGTTTGGTTAGACTAATTTACAATCTCACTAACAGTGTACAAGGCTTCCCTTTTCTCCATATCCTTGCCAACACTTGTTGCCTTTTGTCTTTTTGATATTACCCATTTTAACAGGTGTGAGGTAACAACTCATTGTGGTTTTGATTTCATTTATCTAATGATCAATGAAATTGAGTATTTCTTTTTCATTTATCTGTTGGTCATCTGTATGACTTCTTTTGAGAAATATCTGTTCAGGTCCCTTGCCTACTTTTTAATCAGGTCATTTGTTTTCTCGCTATTGAGTTGAGTTTCTTATATATTTTGGATATTAACCACTTATCAGATGTGTGGCTTACAAATAATTTCTCCCAATGTCTAGGATATCTCCTCAGTCTGTATATTGTTTCATTTGTTGTACAGAAGCTGTTTAGTTTGATGCAGTCCCATTTGTCTATTTTATTGCTTTTGTTGCCTGCATTTTTGGAGTCAAATAAAAGAAAAATCACAGTTCAGATCAAGGTTGTGTATGTAGTTTCCCCCCTATATTTTCTTCTAGTAGTTTTAGAGTTTGAGGTCTTACGTTTAATTCTTTAATCCACTTTGAGTTGATTTTTGTATATGCTTTGAGACGGGTCCAGTTTCATTGTTCTGCATGTGGATATCCAGTTTTCCCGACATCATGTATTGAAGAGACTTTTCTTTTCCCATTGTGTGTTGTTGGCACCTTTGTTGAAAAATCAACGTACGTACATGAGTTTATTTCTGGGCCTCTATTCTGTTCCATTGGTCAATAAGTTTATTTTTATGCCAGAACCATATTTTTAAATTAGTATTTGTAGTATAATTTGGAATTAGGTAGTGTGATACCTCCAGCTTTGTTCTTTTGGCTTAGTATTGCCTTGGCTATTTGGGAATTTTTGTGGTTCCATATGAATTTTAGAAATTTTTCTAATTTCTATGAAAAATGACATTGAAATTTTGATAGAGACTGCACTGAATCTATAGGTCACATTGGGTAGCATGAACACTTTAACAATATTAATTCTTCCAATATATGAACACAGGCTATCTTTCCATTTATTTATGTCTTATTCAATTTCTTTCCTTAATATTTTAGAGTTTCCAGTGTTTAGTTCTTTTACTTTTTTGGTTAACTTTATTCCTACGTATTTTAATTTTTGTAGCTATTGCAGATGGGATTCTCTGTATAATTTTATTTGTGACACTTTCCTTCTACTAGTCTATTTCCTTCCACTAATACTTAAGCTGGAAATTTCTCTGTTGACTGCTGGGCTCCCAGTTCCCAAAATAGTGACTGGCACATAGAGGCCACTGAAACAATTGTTGATTAAATGAATGAGTGAATGAATGAATGAAATCTAGTTAGTCTGATATTGGTAGCTTGGTTGAGGTCTGGAAAAGAATGTGCGGTTTCTGTTCATTTCTTTCTATCTGAGCCAAAAGAAAAGAAAGGTATTATTCTATTTTTTTTTTTTAAGCAATGTTGGGAGTCCCGGTTAATGTGGAGAAAGAACCAAAATGTAGGCAGAACATCACAGCTGCATGTAGGCACCTCCGTTCATGAGGGCAGCCTATCTCTCTTGCATGCAGTAGCAGCCGCAGCTGAGAGTAGAATCTGGCAAGAAGCAACCACCACAAACCTCCCTCTGTAGTCAGCCTGGCCTCTCTCAGAGCAGTGAGGGCCCCAGGATGCTAGTCCCCAAGAACAGCAGTGCCCTGTGAGAAGCTAGAGCACCATCACATTTTGATGGCATTGGCCATTCAAATTTTTTTTCTCCAAATTGGCCAATGTTAATTTAGAAAAAGTGGCATAGCAAGGCTGGGACTCCTCCCTAACTCATCATCTCAACCCTTGCAGGGAATGAACCCTGGTGTGGCACCCACTTCATTTCCTTCCACAACCCGAATGAACTTTAATTATGCGAAGAGTAATGTTCCCTGATTTCTGTGCCTACTAGAGAAATGGTCCTTATTATTTTAGTTGAGTGTATCTGAAGTGTATGAGAAGAAGGAGAAATGCAAATGGGCTTAGAATACCTTATTGGTCCTGAAAATCCTAGTTCCTTTCTAATTCTATTCTTGACTGGTTGTTAGAACTGGTTTTGAAAAGTGCTCAAGAAAAGATGACTTAGTATAATACTGACAAAAAAGGAAAACCCATGTGTTATTCCTAAGCCAAATTATAAATATGTTAACTATTTCCCAATTGAGGACATACGCTTTCCCCTGTCAGACATACTTGTGGATGTGTGGTAAGCAGTTGTTGATCTTGGCATGTACATTTTTTAGTTTGAATTCATAAAACTGTGCAGAAATGAAAAGTTGGTTATGAATATGTCATGAGAAGTTAGTGTTTAGTGGGTACAGATTTTAAGTGGAGGAAGATAAAAAGTTCTGGAGATCGATGGTGGTAATGGTTGTAGAACAATGTGAATGTACTTAATACTATAGAACTGTACACTTTAAGATTGTTAAATAGTAAATTTTATGTTATGTACACTAAACCAAAATAAAATAAATAGTGATCCCAGTGCCTACCTTGGGTGGGGAGCCCTCAATAATTAGAAACCAGTACTTAAAAAGTTTTAAACACCTATTTGTGTTTTTTCATGTTAATGTTTGCAGTTGTTAGTATTATATACATAATTCAATTCCACTTGAAAAACAACTGCTAGCTGATTCTGTGAACACATTTTGGAAAGATGTAATTAGTTACTGATGCCTTGTCACTATTGCAGATTTTACATACCATTAATATTGCAGAAGCTTCTTTAAGAAAATGTATTCTAAAGTTACTATCTTAGTATTTAAAATAATACTAACTAAAATATAGTCATTGGCCAGGCGTGGCGGCTCATGCCTGTAATCCCAGCACTTTGGGAGGCTGAGGCGGGTGGATCACCTGAGGTCAGGAATTCGAGACCAGCCTGGCCAACATGGTGAAACCCCATCTCTACTAAAAATACAAAATTTAGCTGGGCGTGGTGGTGGGTGCCTATAATCCCAGCTACTTGGGAGGCTGAGGCAGGAGAATCGCTTGAACCTGGGAGGCGGAAGTTGCAGTAAGCTGAGATCATACCACTGCACTACAGCCTGGGTGACAAGAGCAAAACTCTGTCTAAAAAACAAACAAACAAACAAACAAACAAACAAAAAAAACAGTAGTCATGGTGAACTTTGCTAACATTATTCATTAAAAGTCATTCCTAACATTGTATGTTACTCTCCTCACCCACTCCTTTTAGTCTTGACATTATTAAATATTAACTCATTCATGGAATTAATTAAATCAGTATTTCTGTTCCTACCATGTGCCAGGCCCTGTGGTGGGAACACAGAAAAAGGAACAGACCCTGAGTTCAAAACTCCTGATCTGGGTGTGCATATGTGGTGAAGGAAGAGTAGGGATGCAAAAGGAAAGGGAGACAAAGCATAATGACAATAAGAATGAACAATAACATGAAAAACCAACTGGGCACGGTGGTTCGTGCCTGTAATCCCAGCACTTTGGGAGGCGGAGGTGGGGGGTTCAAGACCAGCTTGACCAACATGCCGAAACCCTGTCTCTACTAAAAATACAAAATTAGCTGGGCATGGTGGCGGGTGCCTGTAGTCCCAGCTACTCGGGAGGATGAGGCAGAAGAATCACTTGAACCTGGGAGGTGGAGGCTGCAGTGAGCCGAGATCATGGCACTGCACTCCAGCCTGGGAAACAAGAGCAAAACTCTGTCTCAATCAATCAATCAATCAATCAATAAAAAAGGAAAACCACAGGTCACATTCAGTCCATGAAGACACGACCTTTACATACATGCTGTCTCAGATGATCCTTCCAACAATTTTCTAAGTGAAGTACTATTGTTATTTCACCTTTACAAAAGATAAAATCATGCTCAGAGAGTCTATTTAATACCATTCTCAATATCAGAAAATTAGTAATTTGAGGTATCCATCTCTGGTCATTTTACTTCAAAGCCTATGTTTTAAATCACTTTATGATATTACCTATCCCTTCTAATGTTAAAACAAAACAAGAAAATCTACACGAGGTGAGAAAAGATACTGTGTGGAACCTGGGAAAACAGTACAACAAAATTTGGCACGATTATTATTATTTTTTTTTGGTCAGAGGAATTTTAGGTTTTAGTTTTGGGGAAGTTATTGAGTAGAATGCTATCAGTCTTATTAATGAAACAACTCCCAAAACATCACACACACACACACACACACACACACACACACAGGGACAGAGAGAAAGAGAGAGAGAAAATTAAAGAACAGTAGATAGATGATATTTGGAAAACTGATGGATAACGAATGACTGCTTAACCAGATCCCAGGAAGGTAACTGCCTGAACTCTGAATGAAGAAAGATTACTGGCAGGTTGATTCACATGTCAGATCTTCTACATTGCTAGGATAGTTGGCTACAAAGGGGACACAAGTGGAAGGATTGATAGAAAGCCTATATTAGAAGCAGGAAGATCCATGGTTTGCTTTGTCAAACTATCATACTGCTGTCCCTCCAAAAAGTTTAATATGATCATATTAGAAGGACATGAGAATAAAAAAAAAGAGAAAGTAAGAGTGTGTGTGTGTGTGTGTGTGTGTGTGTGTGAGAGAGAGAGAGAGAGAGAGAGAGAAGAAAATAAAGAAGGGAGGGAAAGGGGAAGGAGTGGGGGAGGGGGTTGGAGGAGGAGAGGAAAACAGAAGCCCTGTAATACTGTTATGCTTTAAACTATTTCCTTGTATAGCGTTGCAAAAATAAAATCTAATTTTAAAGGTATTATAACTTACTATTACATTTTATAATAAATTTCCCAAATGATAGAGAAGTTTTAGACTACTACTTTTAGGGATTCAGTTAACTGACATTCTCTTCTAAAGCCTCTCTGAGGGATGTGGTGCCTGTTTCTAATGACATTTGCTACCTTAAAACCTAGGACTCGCGTTATCTATCCAAAGGCAAGTTGCGTAATTTTCACAAGAATTTATTGAGTCTATTAACCTTGTTTATTCCAGTGAAGCAGATCATTTATGTTCTTAGATTGTAAGTAAATGGTATAAAAATTCTTCAGAGAATCAATGAGCTTTTGTTTTGTTTGTCCTTTTCAACAGTACGTTAATTTTAACTTTAAAAGGCATGCAATTTGCACAAGAAACACAAATACAAAGCTATCAAAAGTTTGGTGCTAATAAATAAATCACCCAAATTCATACCTGGGAAATTTTAGATTTACACAGTGAGGCTTTCTTTGAGCACCAAAATCCCTTTAGAATGTGTTAATGTACCATAGTAGAGGGCACTGTGTGTATCCAGGTTGTCCTGAAAGAAATGCTTCCCGAAAGACAAACTTAATCCAATAGAATTGAAAGTCTTCGCGTTGAATAGTGAAGAGATACATATTGAAGACATTCCAGAAGGTTCTTGTCCCTTCTGCTTGGATACTCATTGCTAGGTGACAGACTCCTCGCCTCTTTCACGTCACCTCAACCAAAAACTCTGTTCTACCAGAGCCTCTCAAATGCCATCTCTGGTTTCCACCTTTGAAATGCATTGATTTATTCATTTGGTAAGTATTTCTTCACACACAAAGATACACAGCCACCATCTGTCCAAAGCGTGCTAAATGCCACACAATATTCTAGATGCTTTACATAAATTATTTCATGTATATGTAACAATACTCCAGTGTAATATGCTCTCTTTCAACAGAGGAAGAAACTAAGGCTTAGAGAAACAGTGCACCAGCCACAGAAATAGAACTGCAGGGCATGCAGTCTCCACACTCTGCCCCCCAGCACCCTGTCCCGCAGGTAGCAAACTTGAGGGTTTCCTTTTTTTCTTTTTTTGAAGCAGAGTCTTTCTGTGTCACCCAGGCTGGAGTACAAAGGCACGATCTCGGCTCATTGTAACCTCCATCTCCCGAGTTCAAGTTATTCTCCTGCCTCAGCCTCTCTAGTAGCTGGACTTACAGGTATGTGCCATCACGCCTGGTCAATTTTTGTATTTTAGTAGAGATGGGGTTTCACTATGTTGGCCAGGCTGGTCTCGAACTCCTGACCTCAGGTGATCCACCTGCCTCAGCCTCCCAAAGAACTGGGATTACAGGCATGAGCCACCGTGCCCGGCCGAGGGTTTGCTTTATACCTGTCCCTGTACTACATTGCACACCTGTCATCCCATCTGAATGTTACCACAAACTGATGAGCAAGGCACCATTGTTATTCACCTATGCACAAGAGGAAATTGAGGCTCATAGAGACTAAGTCACTTGAGGAAGACTGCTTGTCTGATAATTGGTGACCGGGTGACCCAAAGACTCTCCGGCCCTAGAGCCCAAGTTTCTACTCACTGCCCTCTGCTACCGTTGCTTTACCAAATATCTGCAGCCATGCAGAGGTACTCTATAACTGCCCTGATTTCTACCAGTACTTAATAAACGTAAACTTATTCTGAGCTACATAAAAAATCTAATAAATAAATATGCTAGAATCATGAAATAGTGATCAAAACTACGGTATCTAATGGCTGCTCTTTAAAATAATTTGTGTATTATAAGCTGTAACAGTTAGCTCCAGTGACATTTTCAACTTTATGAAGGATAAATTGAACTAGAAAACTCCAATTATGGAAAGAATTATTTTTGTACCATACATATAACTTTAAATATCCAATTTTATTCAGATATAGGAAACTCATAAAACCGACATCAGATTAACAACAAAAATACAAGGACTCTACCCCCAAACTTACCTGACAAAGAATCAAATTAAAAGGTTTAAACTTGTACAAATGGTAGTAGGTCTATGTTCGAGACTCAAGTAGGAAAGGGGAAAAAAAACCGGAACAACTTCAATTTCTATGTGAAGAGCTGGCAGCAAATCTAATTAACAGAACACAAAGCCTCAGGCGAAGAAGCTGCTATTCTACCCTTTGCCAAATAAAATGAACTTCATCTTTTAAAAGCTCCAGCCAAGCTAAAATAAGTTACTAAATGGTAAGACGTGTGAAATCCAAGCCCTCTAAAGATACAGAGCCCAGAATAACAAAACGTAATTGCTTCATTCATTAACAAGTGGATTGAAAAGTAAACACCCTGTGGTCATTATAACAACTAAGTCATACAAATATATGTGATGCAATGTAAAATAAAATAACGCATATGGAAACATTCCATACACTGTAGGTCTCTACAGTCATCAGGTAAGATGTAGGTAGTTAGGTAAGATATGAAAACACGTGGCTTTGTTTTCAACTCAGGGCTTGGTTACCTGTATGGTTTCTGGTGATAGCATCCACTGAGAATATACACTTTGTTCAGCATTGTGCTTTGGGGTTCAAAGGAAAAATTTACAGTATAATACATGTACTACAGGCCTTCAGACCGCTTGGGGAAATGGAAACAGCGTACACAGCAATAGTACTAAATATACGGCACCAGATAAGCCAGTGCTGAATTTTGTGGGTCGGGTGAGAAAAGTTTTAAAATGCTGAGGGAGGTTTCAAAAGCAAGAGAGTGCAAGAGAATTTGCAGAGATTGCAGATTTGATGGGATTTGGAATGGGAGAAGGAGGGGACATGGATGAGGAGGTCAGCTCTGGAAGGCTGAGTCAGGATGAACTAAGCACTAAGAACAGCCTCTATCTTCCCCAAAACTTTAATCACAGAACTGAAATACAAAGATAAATAAAAAATCATTTAGCCCATTTTTTTTTCTTCCGTAATCCAATGCCCACTGTCAGTGGAGAAGGAAAGATGCCGTAATTTTATGAAAGCCCAGGAAGGAACATGATGTCTTAGAAAAAAAGCGACAGCTTTGGATTTCTAGGAATGAGGTCAAATTCTCACTCCGGAAGTTTCCTACCCTTGTGACCTACGGCAACTTATTTAGCATTTCTAAACCTCAGTTTTCTTATGTATCAAAAGGGAGCATTAAGAGTCAAAGAGGAAAAAAGACTCCACGGGCTTTTTGAAAATGCAATTCATACGAGATGAATTTCATTCAGCTTCTTTCTCTTATACCATCTCTTCTCCACGTCTAGAGAAGGGCCTGAGTATCTGCTCTGGTTCAGTGTAAGTGACTTCTTGGACACTGGTGATATTACAAAATCATTTTTCCCGCTCCAAGTTAGACTTGAGGACTAAATATTGTGTGATCTAGCCATATTTTTGTAGCTAATTCAATTGCAGGAGAAGTAGGAAAGCTTCAGTTGACACATTTTGTTAGAATACCTAGGCTCTGTCCTCACCTAGGAGACACTTCTCTGAAGGACTTATACCAGGATTTGGTTGAGTTAGAATCGTTCCTGTGGGAAATGAGACTCCTCATTCAGAAGGTACTTTCCATTTTTCTTGGCTGTGAGTTTTTTTAATCACATTAGATTACACATTTTCCTTTTTTTGTTGTTTTTACTGTTAACATTAGTCAGCTTGCGTGTGTGCATATGCTCAATGCATGCGTATGTTGTTTTGAAACACAAAACAACTGGTGTTTTGAAAAAGTTAAAAATCTACAATAAAATTCCAATTGCCATCTTCCTCAGGAACTTTCCCATTTCATTTTTTAAGGTGAGTTCAATTTCTACTTCTTCAAGAAGGCTGGAATCATCCACTGCTTTCCTGATTTGCTCCTCTCCTCCCGTTAGGTTAGGTACCCCTTTTATGTGATTTCCTACAACTTTGAACACATCTTTAGCACTGTGCTTTGTCATACTGTACAGGATTACATACATTTTCTGACTCTAGGCTGTGAGTTCTTTGGGAAAAAGAACTCTCTTATTCCTCTTTGTATCCTGTGTTTAGTTGTCTGGTACGTAACGATGCACTCAGTTGGTAAGAACACAAGATACTCATCTAGAAGCAACAGAAATGTCACCCTGTCCCTTCCCATTTAAATAGTAAACATTATTCTGTATGCCAGAAGGTTCATTCATTCTTGCTTCAATGCTTCTTCACATCATTCTCATATATAAGACACAGCCTCCCTAGCCCAGTTCTTTACATCATCTTAGCAATTCTCCGATTGTTAAAAGGCCTTACAGAACACTTTAGTAATTCTCTCTGCTGGGTTTGATTCTTTCAAATTGTTAGCCCACTAAATGCACATTTACTCTATGCTTGCATGTAAAGGATGCTGACTTATTTTTCCTTTCAAAGCCTAGGTCTAAAGAGAAAACAACTAAAACAATTCTGCAGCATTATACAAACTAAGCCCAGGTATTAGTCAAAGTCCAATTCCAACACCTTAGGCCTACTTGATAAGATGCGTTCTCCATTAGGGCAAAATTCATCTGTTATCAGTGCTACTGGATACTGATTTGAACACAACTATAAACATTTTATTGCAGACAGCTTGACTTTGACAAAGGCAAAATCTTTTTACCCTCTAATTCATAAGGCCTCCTCATTTACTCATCAGCCTTACTTTTTAAGAGTGCCCACTGGGATAATTACAGTGGTTGTTTCACTCATGTCAGCTTTATTTAGATAATAAGCTCAAAGGCCAGGGATGCCTTAGCAGTTTCTATCTTTAGCACTGAATACAATATATGAGAATAACATTTGTGAAATGTTAATACCAGGTTTTTAATATCTTTTAGTAACAAATCCTTCTGAATTGTCTAGAGGCTATACTGGAGTCAAGTTTTATTTATTTTCTTCTTGAGATTTTTATATTGATTCCAATGCTAGAAATTATAGGCCATTAGTGGATCATTGAGCATTTTCTCTTCGTGAACATTTTCAGTAGTGCACTATTGATACTTAATTCTAAATTTAATCTAGAGTTAAAAGAGTGGGCTTTGGGTTGGGCGGAGCAAGATGGCCGAATAGGAGCAGCTCCCGTCTCCAACTCCCAGCGCGAGCGATACAGAAGACCGGTGATTTCTGCATTTTCAACTGAGGTACTGGGTTCATCTCACTGGGGAGTGCCGGACGATCGGAGCTGGTCAGCTGCTGCAGCCCGACCAGCGAGAGCTGAAGCAGGGCGAGGCATTACCTCACCTGGGAAGCGCAAGGGGGAAGGGAGTCCCTTTTCCTAGCCAGGGGAACTGAGACACACAACACCTGGAAAATCGGGTAACTCCCACCCCAATACTGCGCTTTAGGAAACAGGCACACCAAGAGATCATATCCCACACCTGGCCGAGAGGGTCCCACACCCACGGAGCCTCCCTCGTTGCTAGCGCAGCAGTCTGTGATCTACCGGCAAGGCAGCAGTGAGGCTGGGGGAGGGGCGCCCGCCATTGCTGAGGCTTAAGTAGGTAAACAAAGCTGCTGGGAAGCTCGAACTGGGTGGAGCTCACAGCAGCTCAAGGAAACCTGCCTGTCTCTGTAGACTCCACCTCTGGGGACAGGGCACAGTAAACTAAGACACAGAGACACCTCTGCACAGACGCAAACGACTCTGTCTGACAGCTTTGAAGAGAGCAGTGGATCTCCCAACACGGAGGTTGAGATCTGAGAAGGGACAGACTCCCTGCTCAAGTGGGTCCCTGACCCCTGAGTAGCGTAACTGGGAGACATCCCCCACTAGGGGCAGTCTGACACCCCACACCTCACAGGGAGGAGTATACCCCTGAGAGGAAGCTTCCAAAGCAAGAATCAGACAGGTACACTCGCTGTTCAGAAATATTCTATCTTCTGCAACCTCTGCTGCTGATACCCAGGCAAACAGGGTCTGGAGTGGACCTCAAGCAATCTCCAACAGACCTACAGCTGAGGGTCCTGACTGTTAGAAGGAAAACTATCAAACAGGAAGGACACCTACAACAAAACCCCATCAGTACATCACCATCATCAAAGACCAGAGGCAGATAAAACCACAAAGATGGGGAAAAAGCAGGGCAGAAAAGCTGGAAATTCAAAAAATAAGAGCGCATCTCCCCCGGCAAAGGAGCACAGCTCATCGCCAGCAACGGATCAAAGCTGGACGGAGAATGACTTTGACGAGATGAGAGAAGAAGGCTTCAGTCCATCAAATTTCTCAGAGCTAAAGGAGGAATTACGTACCCAGCGCAAAGAAACTAAAAATCTTGAAAAAAAAGTGGAAGAATTGATGGCTAGAGTAATTAATGCAGAGAAGGTCCTAAACGAAATGAAAGAGATGAAAACCATGACACGAGAAATACGTGACAAATGCACAAGCTTCAGTAACCGACTCGATCAACTGGAAGAAAGAGTATCAGCGATTGAGGATCAAATGAATGAAATGAAGCGAGAAGAGAAACCAAAAGAAAAAAGAAGAAAAAGAAATGAACAAAGCCTGCAAGAAGTATGGGATTATGTAAAAAGACCAAATCTACGTCTGATTGGGGTGCCTGAAAGTGAGGGGGAAAATGGAACAAAGTTGGAAAACACTCTCCAGGATATCATCCAGGAGAATTTCCCCAACCTAGTAGGGCAGGCCAACATTCAAATCCAGGAAATACAGAGAACGCCACAAAGATACTCCTCGAGAAGAGCAACTCCAAGACACATAATTGCCAGATTCACCAAAGTTGAAATGAAGGAAAAAATCTTAAGGGCAGCCAGAGAGAAAGGTCGGGTTACCCACAAAGGGAAGCCCATCAGACTAACAGCAGATCTCTCGGCAGAAACTCTACAAGCCAGAAGAGAGTGGGGGCCAATATTCAACATTCTTAAAGAAAAGAATTTTAAACCCAGAATTTCATATCCAGCCAAACTAAGTTTCATAAGTGAAGGAGAAATAAAATCCTTTACAGATAAGCAAATGCTTAGAGATTTTGTCACCACTAGGCCTGCCTTACAAGAGATCCTGAAGGAAGCACTAAACATGGAAAGGAACAACCAGTACCAGCCATTGCAAAAACATGCCAAAATGTAAAGACCATTGAGGCTAGGAAGAAACTGCATCAACTAATGAGCAAAATAACCAGTTAATATCATAATGGCAGGATCAAGTTCACACATAACAATATTAACCTTAAATGTAAATGGACTAAATGGTCCAATTAAAAGACACAGACTGGCAAACTGGATAAAGAGTCAAGACCCATCAGTCTGCTGTATTCAGGAGACCCATCTCACACGCAGAGACATACATAGGCTCAAAATAAAGGGATGGAGGAAGATTTACCAAGCAAATGGAGAACAAAAAAAAGCAGGGGTTGCAATACTAGTCTCTGATAAAACAGACTTTAAACCATCAAAGATCAAAAGAGACAAAGAAGGCCATTACATAATGGTAAAGGGATCAATTCAACAGGAAGAGCTAACTATCCTAAATATATATGCACCCAATACAGGAGCACCCAGATTCATCAAGCAAGTCCTTAGAGACTTACAAAGAGACTTAGACTCCCATACAATAATAATGGGAGACTTCAACACTCCACTGTCAACATTAGACAGATCAACGAGACAGAAAGTTAACAAGGATATCCAGGAATTGAACTCATCTCTGCAGCAAGCAGACCTAATAGACATCTACAGAACTCTCCACCCCAAATCAACAGAATATACATTCTTCTCAGCACCACATCATACTTACTCCAAAATTGACCACGTAATTGGAAGTAAAGCACTCCTCAGCAAATGTACAAGAACAGAAATTATAACAAACTGTCTCTCAGACCACAGTGCAATCAAACTAGAACTCAGGACTAAGAAACTCAATCAAAACCGCTCAACTACATGGAAACTGAACAACCTGCTCCTGAATGACTACTGGGTACATAACGAAATGAAGGCAGAAATAAAGATGTTCTTGGAAACCAATGAGAACAAAGATACAACATACCAGAATCTCTGGGACACATTTAAAGCAGTGTGTAGAGGGAAATTTATAGCACTAAATGCCCACAAGAGAAAGCAGGAAAGATGTAAAATTGACACTCTAACATCGCAATTAAAAGAACTAGAGAAGCAAGAGCAAACACATTCGAAAGCTAGCAGAAGGCAAGAAATAACTAAGATCAGAGCAGAACTGAAGGAGATAGACACACAAAAAACCCTCCAAAAAATCAATGAATCCAGGAGTTGGTTTTTTGAAAAGATCAACAAAATTGACAGACCACTAGCCAGACTAATAAAGAAGAAAAGAGAGAAGAATCAAATCGACGCAATTAAAAATGATCAAGGGGATATCACCACCGACCCCACAGAAATACAAACTACCATCAGAGAATACTATAAACACCTCTACGCAAATAAACTGGAAAATCTAGAAGAAATGGATAATTTCCTGGACACTTACACTCTTCCAAGACTAAACCAGGAAGAAGTTGAATCCCTGAATAGACCAATAGCAGGCTCTGAAATTGAGGCAACAATTAATAGCCTACCAACCAAAAAAAGTCCAGGACCAGATGGATTCACAGCTGAATTCTACCAGAGGTACAAAGAGGAGTTGGTACCATTCCTTCTGAAACTATTCCAATCAATAGAAAAAGAGAGAATCCTCCCTAACTCATTTTATGAGGCCAACATCATCCTGATACCAAAGCCTGGCAGAGACACAACTAAAAAAGAGAATTTTAGACCAATATCCCTGATGAACATCGATGCAAAAATCCTCAATAAAATACTGGCAAACCGGATTCAGCAACACATCAAAAAGCTTATCCACCATGATCAAGTGGGCTTCATCCCTGGGATGCAAGGCTGGTTCAACATTCGCAAATCAATAAACATAATCCAGCATATAAACAGAACCAAAGACAAGAACCACATGATTATCTCAATAGATGCAGAAAAGGCTTTTGACAAAATTCAACAGCCCTTCATGCTAAAAACGCTCAATAAATTCGGTATTGATGGAACGTACCTCAAAATCATAAGAGCTATTTATGACAAACCCACAGCCAATATCATACTGAATGGGCAAAAACTGGAAAAATTCCCTTTGAAAACTGGCACAAGACAGGGATGCCCTCTCTCACCACTCCTATTCAACATAGTGTTGGAAGTTCTGGCTAGGGCAATCAGGCAAGAGAAAGAAATCAAGGGTATTCAGTTAGGAAAAGAAGAAGTCAAATTGTCCCTGTTTGCAGATGACATGATTGTATATTTAGAAAACCCCATTGTCTCAGCCCAAAATCTCCTTAAGCTGATAAGCAACTTCAGCAAAGTCTCAGGATACAAAATTAATGTGCAAAAATCACAAGCATTCTTATACACCAGTAACAGACAAACAGAGAGCCAAATCAGGAATGAACTTCCATTCACAATTGCTTCAAAGAGAATCAAATACCTAGGAATCCAACTTACAAGGGATGTAAAGGACCTCTTCAAGGAGAACTACAAACCACTGCTCAGTGAAATCAAAGAGGACACAAACAAATGGAAGAACATACCATGCTCATGGATAGGAAGAATCAATATCGTGAAAATGGCCATACTGCCCAAGGTAATTTATAGATTCAATGCCATCCCCATCAAGCTACCAATGAATTTCTTCACAGAATTGGAAAAAACTGCTTTAAAGTTCATATGGAACCAAAAAAGAGCCCGCATCTCCAAGACAATCCTAAGTCAAAAGAACAAAGCTGGAGGCATCACGCTACCTGACTTCAAACTATACTACAAGGCTACAGTAACCAAAACAGCATGGTACTGGTACCAAAACAGAGATATAGACCAATGGAACAGAACAGAGTCCTCAGAAATAATACCACACATCTACAGCCATTTGATCTTTGACAAACCTGAGAGAAACAAGAAATGGGGAAAGGATTCCCTATTTAATAAATGGTGCTGGGAAAATTGGCTAGCCATAAGTAGAAAGCTGAAACTGGATCCTTTCCTTACTCCTTATACGAAAATTAATTCAAGATGGATTAGAGACTTAAATGTTAGACCTAATACCATAAAAATCCTAGAGGAAAACCTAGGTAGTACCATTCAGGACATAGGCATGGGCAAAGATTTCATGTCTAAAACACCAAAAGCAACGGCAGCAAAAGCCAAAATTGACAAATGGGATCTCATTAAACTAAAGAGCTTCTGCACAGCAAAAGACACTACCATCAGAGTGAACAGGCAACCTACAGAATGGGAGAAAATTTTTGCAATCTACTCATCTGACAAAGGGCTAATATCCAGAACCTACAAAGAACTCAAACAAATTTACAAGAAAAAAACAAACAACCCCATCAAAAAATGGGCAAAGGACATGAACAGACATTTCTCAAAAGAAGACATTCATACAGCCAACAGACACATGAAAAAATGCTCATCATCACTGGCCGTCAGAGAAATGCAAATCAAAACCACAATGAGATACCATCTCACACCAGTTAGAATGGCAATCATTAAAAAGTCAGGAAACAACAGGTGCTGGAGAGGATGTGGAGAAATAGGAACACTTTTACACTGTTGGTGGGATTGTAAACTAGTTCAACCATTATGGAAAACAGTATGGCGATTCCTCAAGGATCTAGAACTAGATGTACCATATGACCCAGCCATCCCATTACTGGGTATATACCCAAAGGATTATAAATTATGCTGGTATAAAGACACATGCACACTTATGTTTATTGCAGCACTATTCACAATAGCAAAGACTTGGAATCAACCCAAATGTCCATCAGTGACAGATTGGATTAAGAAAATGTGGCACATATACACCATGGAATACTATGCAGCCATAAAAAAGGATGAGTTTGAGTCCTTTGTAGGGACTTGGATGCAGCTGGAATCCATCATTCTTAGCAAACTATCACAAGAACAGAAAACCAAACACCGCATGTTCTCACTCATAGGTGGGAACTGAACAATGAGATCACTCGGACTCAGGAAGGGGAACATCACACACCGGGGCCTATCATGGGGAGGGGGGAGGGGGGAGGGATTGCATTGGGAGTTATACCTGATGTAAATGACGAGTTGAGGGGTGCAGCACAGCAACATGGCACAAGTATACATATGTAACAAACTTGCACGTTATGCACATGTACCCTACAACTTAAAGTATAATAATAATAAATAAATTTAAAAAAAAAAAAAAAAAAAAAAAAAAAAAAAAATAAATTTAATCTAGATATGTGCTCCCCTATATCCAATGCCAATTATATATATGTATACATATATATATAAATTTAATATATATAAATACAAATTATATATATACATATATATACACACACACAAACCTATATATATATATATATATATATATATATATATAGAGGGAGAGAGAGACGGCATGTTGCTCTGTCGCCCAGGCTGGAGTGCAGTGGTACAATCTCGGCTCACTGCAACCTCCACTTCCCGGGTTCAAGCAATTCTCCTGTCTCAGCCTCCTGAGTAGCTGAGATTACAGGTACCTGCTACCACGACCGGCTAATTTTTGCATTTTTAGTAGAGACAAGGTTTCACCATGTTGGCCAGGCTGGTCTCAAACTCCTGGCCTCGAGTGATCTGCCCACTTTGGCCTTCCAAAGTGCTGGGACTATAGGCATGAGCCACTGCGCCTGGCACAATGCCAATAATTTCATTAAAATTTTTCTAAGGGATAATTCAGTAATAAGAGCTGCCCATGCACTGTTCTCAGTGATTATATATACATAAAAATTGAAAAGTATTTTAAAACTTATTCAGTGTCTCACAACCAAGAAGCAATGCCTACAATTTATACACAGGTCTAGAATTCGAACACGGTCTTACCACTACATCCTACACCAAGATTATACAATACTAAACAAGGTGGTACAGATGGTTCCCAATTTACGATGGTTCCACTTACAATTTTTCAATTTTATGATGAGTTTATCAGGACAGAACCCCATCATAAGTGGAAGAGCATCTGAACTAACAATAATTAAACTTATAATTTTTGACTTTACTATAAGTTTGTCAGGGTATGAAATGTCTTTTTGATTGATATTTTTGACTTACAGTGATTTACTGGGATGTGACCTCACTGCAAGATGAGGGGCATCTGTACTTCAATTTGGAAACATTGACTTGAATCATAAAATTTCTGACAAAAACTATTAAACATAATTGTAGCATGTTAGCATTACATTTATCTGTCAGCTTTATTTTAACATATTTTATTTCTAATATATTTATTGAATAATTTTATGATAGAATCATTTCTATGCCAAAGTACAGAAATAACAGATTTTTGTTATTACTAAGTTTTAGTATAATTTAAATGACTTTAAAATGTAATCATAGCCTTAGAAAATTTGTTTAGGGAAAATGAAAGTCATTTATTAACTCTCTATGGTAATATCTTAGTGTTAGTTTTGCAAACATGTGTGCCAGTATATGCACACACAAACTCATTTAAGCTTTGCTTTTCCATATTGTGTCTTCATTTTACTTACTTCTTAACCTTATTAAGAATAGCAGAAAGTGACCCACATTTTCCTCTCCTAAAAAAATTATGCTTGTAATGTTTTCTGCAAGTCATATTCAGTCATCCAACAAATGTTTACTGCTTACAATGTTTATGGTGCTTGGCATATATTGGGAAACAAACAGAAAAATGTCCGGGCATGAAGACAATAAATAATAGAAGCACTAAATAAGGAACTTTTATAGTAGGTTAGAAGGGGATATGTGCTACGGAATAAAGAAAAAGTAGATGTGGGTTGGGTGGCTGGAGAGACCTGGGTAATGGGAATAGAGAGAGGGTTAGAGATCACCTTAAATAGGGTGATCCTGGTTGGTACTGTTGAGAAACGGCTACCTGTGCAAGGAGAAGAGAAGAAAGAGATGGAGTTAGCCATGCAGCTATATGAGGGGAGTGCAACCTGGTCAGTCAAGAATATTTTTATTACTTAAAAGTGCTTTTAAATGCTTATTCTTGTGAATAGGAAGACCCAAATGTGGTGTTAGACAAAACTTTGACAGTTCATTGAGGGTGAAAATGAGCTGTAAAGGGCTAGATTGACAGTGAACAAACACAGGACACTCATCGTTTCTGTCCTGCAAATAGGCTCTGGCTTAGCAGCATTCCTGAGATAAAAAAACTAAAACTCCCCTGGACATCCTCTGAATAAAAAGAGAACCTTCTGAAATGATGGTGCTTACTGTTGTGATACAATGAAAAAGAATAGATAACAAGTTGAACTTCACTAAAGATTAGGACCTAAAAAATGGCTAGTAAGCATGCTGCAGAAGCAATGAATAAAGAAATTGTTAACAAAGAAATGACTAGAACTGGCCCAGATCAGTGCTCAACAAGACTTGGATGGATAAAGCCAAGACTCTTAGCTAAATGCAGTCCAGGGGAAATGTCTGCAGGTCATATGGTGAACTATCCTCCTTTGCCATGGGGACAAGGATAAGCACAGGAGTTTCAGAAGCAAAAATCAGAGACCTTTGACTGCAAATATTGAAGCCCCACAAGAGTGGAGAGAGGCGAGGCATCTTTGTGGGCTAAAGAAAGACCCCCTTCCTCATGCAGATGTAAATGGGGCAAAGCCGAGGGACTTGCATCTAGAAAAAAAAATTTCGGAAGCCCATTTTCCAAATGATTGAGCTTTATCTATATTCTGAGCAACTTGGCAGCACATTGATTCAGAGCTGGGTAAGCAGATTCTGAAGTCTAGGAACTTTGACTGGAGGACACCAGCTGCTACTTCTTAATGCCCCACGATCTGAGAAAGGAAGTCTGGAAGTATAAACCAAGCAATAACTGCTCTGAAGACTCAATAAGATTTTATGAACCTCTGTAATTTCCCTAATCACAAATTTGTAATTTTTATTATTCTTATTTATTCCTTGACTCAAATATTACTTCCTCAAAGAAGCCTTCTCAAATCCCCTACTATGTAAACTTGCCTGGCTTTGCAATCTCATGGGATTTCTACAATGGTAATTAAAATATAATTACAATTATATTGAACAATTTTTAATAGAATATTATATAATTAATTCTATAATAGTGATTTACAGCATGTATCTCTCTAAAACATGTTTTATAAAAAAGGTAAGAACCAGGTTTGTTGGTCTTACTGTTGCTTGTTTCCCAAACGCCTAGCCCAGTGCCTGAAGGAGTCACACAACAAACATTCCTCTAAATAATCAGTGAAGACATCCAGCAAACAGGACCTCGGGAGGGGTTATGACATAAAATGTACTCAGTTATTTTCATAGGATGGTGCATAAGGGTGTGGTGAAGAGTAATAAAAAAAGTCTAATTGGTAGAAAGGCAGTTGACAAGAAGAGATAAATGAAATACCCGGAGTCTACAGATACAGAGAATATGTGCTGACTTCAATCATTTAAAGCACTGTTATTGCTCCCAGGTTTACCGAGGGACAATATAAGAAACATTTATCTAAAGAATATCTATGTTTTTCCCCAAAATTAAACTTTGGGACTTATGAAATGTATTACCTAGAATATTTAAAACATTACCTATTACATAGGTATTAACTTATAATGTAAGGGAAGGTTTGTGAGCACAGACCCTGGAGTCAAACTGCTCGGGTGGCCTCCCGTTTCTGTCCCTCACTAGGTGAGTAAGATGCTTGACCTCAATTTCCTCATCTGCCAAACTGGGATAGCAACTGCTAAGTGAGCCCTAGGGTTGAAAGAAGGTGGTTGTACAATACATTTAAAGTGTTTATAACAGTGCCTAGCATATGGCAGGTGGGATGTAAATTGATTATTATTGTTACTATCTATACACTTTTAACTGGTAATATGGACTATACAGGCAGCCATGTTATTACCTAGACATTTTGGAAAGAATTAAATGCTTGCTTGCCACAGCAAACATCCCTGGGTACCTGGCAATTCTCTTTCTCCTGCTAATTAGCTTTTGATTTATATTTTAACCACGATCTAATTATATTGACTTATACAACTTTTAAAACTCTAAATTACCTCAATTGCTTTCTAGAAGTAGACAAGTAAAAAGTTACAACCTTTTAAGTATTATACATTGAATGCAATTTATTATGCTTATAATTACCAAATTCATTACAATTATCCCTTCTAAATTAGTCTGAAGGTCAATTAATTTTAAAATAAAGTGTTTTGCAAACTTAAACTAATGAGAGCTAATTCAGCCCAGGTATCAGATATTTTAAAGACTGGTAAAATGACACAAACCTTTGAAATAGACTTCCTAAATATTCAGATTATTTGCCTCTAACATTTGCATGATACATCATAGTAATTTTTTTGTCTCTGAAGCAGAAATGAGTGAAAAAGCACAATATTCAGCACATAGTAAGTGCTCGAAAAATACCGACTGAATGAATGGCTGAACTGATGGTATTTCCAATGAGATGGCCTAAGGAGTTAATAGGATGGTTGGGTTTTATCACTATTAAAAATGCTAGCAAAAACTGTACCACAGGTTCTTGCTATAAACACAAAGAAAAACAAGGTATAAACACAAACAGAACTAATAGAAGAATGAATACATTTTTTACGATCTGGTTTCATTGCTATCTATGCCTTCTTTAACTACCAGTTGAAAATATGATGGATTAAAAGGGAAACCGGAAGCATATTTCTTAAGCCCAGCTGAATCCATCATAAAATTCTTCCCTAAATCTCTCTCATTAACTTTGAGCGGCTAATGCCTATTTATCCATGTGTTACATGGCACCGTGTAGGCTGAAAGTAATAATGAGAGTAATAGCCTATTAACTGTTTAAACTCTATATTGGATATGAAAACACCACAAGTTCTTGTTGCCATGCACAGGCGTACACTATAGAAAACAAGTGGCTCTACCTCTACTCTCCATCCTGTAGCGAAGTGCTGTCACACGTTTGATGGGGAAGATGGGAATCAGGCAGGGTTGGGCGGCACAGTTGTAGTTAGCAAGCTGCTGAAATGCAACTGCCACTCTGACACAGTCTTACTCAGAGATACCCCAGAAAACCACAGTCCTCTCCTATGGCTCCATGTGTGCCCTGGAGAGACATGTAAGAGTAGAGGGGACCCCAAGTACAGAAGACATCAATGATGGAGACCTTTGAGAACAGTGTTGTACTCTGTACAGTTTCCTGCCACTGCACATTCTCTCTCTGCACGGTTGCAGCCATATCCTGACTATGTGCAGGGAGGACTTAAGGCCCTGGAGCTGAACACTTGATGCTTTGTTTTCACACTGCACTGTGCCCCGATATGATTAAATTAGCAGGATCAATCTCTTCCTGAGTCCGGTTACCAACCTCATGCCACAATCTGGCCACCAGATTTATATTTTTTTTCCCATGTCCATATCCCTGCTGAGCTCTCCAGCTGATTTAGGATAGGGACATCAATTTGTGGTTGCCCCCTGCCTTGCAGGAATTTAGGGGCTTCGCTGGCTTTTTCTACCAGCAGTCCCTCCTCTACTTCTGCCCTCCTTCCCTCATGACCCACGTCTACTGGTGAGGTCCCTGCCGGAGACACCCTAGACATGAGATACCGTCAGCAGAGATGTCACTTGCCTAGTTTGAAATCAGGCCAGGTTTTAACATTTCCATGCAAAATTTGAAAATGTAGGGGAGAAAGGAGAGCGCCATATGCCTTCCTATTTCACATCCATATTCACAGTCCTACTGATGACCTTAGATTCCTCACTGCATGGCTTTACCACCTGTTGGGACACCTATTCATGTTCGTGCTGTCACATCCTTGTTACTGACATAGTTACCAGCTAATATAATTCTTCATCTATTACCATCTTTTTCAAATGATATGCTCTGCTCACTGAGCTGGACTTATAACATGTTTGCTGCCCTAGTACCACCTGACAGGCCATGACATAGAAAAAAAAATCAGATCCATGATAATTTTAAGGTATCATGACATAGAATTAACTTTGAAATTCTATTCCACGTAGTTTCTTGTACACTGTCACAGTAAAGGAGTCTACTTCTTGCTCTATTTTCTGTTTCTGTTTCTGAAGTTGGCAATGAAAGGACTGAAGGAAAAATATGTTTTCCCGGGCTGTACAGTCACTCTTTCACAAATAACTTTCACTGAATTCACTGATATTAAAAAGTTTGCATACTCCCTATTTACACAGAAACTTGTTTCTATTTAAGTATCTCTTTTGTTTTCCTCTCGAATCTCAAGTGCAGATGAAATACAGGATGGGGAAGAAAGGAATAGAGCCGAAGCATAATTGGAAATTGATCCCCAAGATGATCAAACACAAACCTTAACAGCTGTTGCCATTGGGCAGGTATAGAACAAGTAAAATATAAAAAAAGAGCTAAAAGCTTTCCTATTCTTTCTCTCTCTTTTTGAAATGGAATCTCACTCTGTCACCCAGACTGGAGTGCAGTGGTATGATCTCGGCTCACTGCAAACTCTGCCTCGTGGGTTCAAACAATTCTCCTGCCTCAGCCTCCCGAGTAGCTGGAATTACAGGTACGTGCCACCATGCTCAGCTAATTTTTGTATTTTTAGAAGAGACAGGGTTTTACCATGTTGGTCAGGCCTGCCTCAGCCTCCCAAAGTGCTGGGATTACAGGCATGAACTATGGCGCCCAGCCATAAAAGCTTTCCTTTTAAAAGAAATATTTCCCAGCTATGAGAAAGTGATATTAAAAAAGAAAGACATACCATAATACCTAAATATAGCAAATGGCTCAAATACTTCCTAGGAAACTTTTTATTTCCAACATCATTAAAACTTTCCTCTGTGGCTTTACTATTCATAACTTGAAAGAAACTTCAGTGCATTTCTACTGCTTGACACAGCAAAATTTACAAATACATACAGAGAATAAGAATTACTAAGATGTGAGCTGTTGAACCATGAAACTGCCCTGCTTGAAAAATGGTAGGAAATCTGAAAGTTATAACATGATATAAAAATCAAAGACTAATTCAAGTGCAGGCTGAATCTAGAACAATGCATTAGGCCTTTGCTTACAATGTGGACCTGCTTGGAATCCCTTTTAATGCATGAAAGAATAGATCGGGGTAAGTATTGGTAGGATATACACACAAAGGCTTTTCTGGAGACGACGCAGGAGTTCCATCTTGAGAAAAAGAAAATCTGGAATAGCAAGGTCTCCTTTATATATTTTTCAGAAAATGTCATTTTCTATTTGCAACTTCATTAAGAATGTGTGTCATATGCTACCATATTTCAATTAAAAAAACTCTGTACTCATCTGTCTAAATAAGGTAGATACACTGAAGATAATCTTTTAGATCCAGGTACTGAAGTTGTCTTATGTTTATCATTATTAATATTAAAAACATTTTACAGGGCTCTGATTAAGATAATGTAGATGTTTTCATCTAAAGACACAAACTTTCAGTTGGATAGGAGGAATATGTTCAAAAGATCTACTGTACAACAAGGTGACTATGGTTCATAACAATGTATTATATACCTAAATGTTGCTATGAGAGTGGATTTTTAAATATTTTCATAACAAAAAAAATTATAACAATGTGAGGTAATGGATATTTTAATTGGTTTAGCATTCCACAATGTATACATATATCAAAGCATCATGTTTCACACCATAAAGAAATACAATTGTTATCTGCGAGGTAAAAAATAAATTAGTTTAAAACGATATATCTGTGGCTTTTTTAAAACAAAATTTCTAGCATCTGCTTGTTTTACTAACAGCTACCTTTGTGGTAACAGTTTAAAAATGTATAAATGTATCATCTCTGGAACAAAAGGATAGTAACACTATCTTATATAGCACTTCATGCTTTTTGTGGTTTTTAATGTGATGATTATATTGTCCTAAATTATTTTCTTCTGTATATCCTAATTTAAACATTTAGTGGATGTCTAATTATGCTAAACAACATGAGGGCTGAACAAAGGCATACTCAGTCTAGTTTTGGGACCAAACAAATAAAACTAGTATATGAGACAAGCTCCATTAGGGTCATATTAATCATTAGAAGGGGGATCCTAGGAGGAGAAATTAACTTCAATTCTTGAAGATGATTATTGTAGAATAATATAGAAAGGTGGAGACATTTTAAGTGGGTCCAGAAGATTTTCATAAAAATTGACAAGAACAGAGGCACAGAGGTGACTGTTGAAAAGTCTCAAATCTACTTACTGTGCCCAGGATTCAGCATTTCAAGGGATAGTACTAAAGTGAGAATGAAAAACTAGTAAGAGATGAGACTGACTGGCATTTTGTGTCATTAAATCCCCATTTGGCTTAGGCAACAGTCATTGGACGTTTCTAAACAGGAAAATCACTTTTGAATTTTGGGAATAGAACTCAGCAATATTTAGAGGAAATTCCAGTCTCCCTCTTTCCTTCATATACACATTTGCCTTTTCTCTCCTCAATTCTGAGGCCTCTCCATCCGCTCATTCTGGGGTCTCAGCCCTCCTACTCTGGGAGGGAACGCCATCCATCACTGGTCTTCCCTCCGTTCTCCCTCCAACCAGGTCTTTGCTGTTATAACCTTCTTGTGAGAATTTAATCATCCAATGTTAATTCAATTTCAGAAGAATTCCATTCAGAAAGGTAATGAGAGCAGAGTAGAAGGTCCTAGGGGTATTTCCCCCTAAACCTCATGCTCTGAAAGGAGGCAATTATGAGAAAGACAGAGTGAGATACTGTTTAACTGCTCATTCCCTGTTTCTTCCTCCCACGATCTTCACAGGTGCTTGCGTCATTTTAGCTGGTGGGCTAAGGGAAGTGACCATAACAACTCCAAATATGGAAAGAGATGCCTATTTGATGAGTTCCCTTTTTGTTTCTAGATGCATTCAAGCTGAACAGGTAAATTGGAGTTACTGTTTAAAGTTATTTGAATTAAATATATATATATTTTTTATTATAGCTCCATAAATGATATATTCTGTCATTGTCTCATGAGTTATAATCTCTTGTTCCCTTTAACACACCCCCACAGTACACTGTGACTCTTCTTAGCCAAAGCAGTAGCAAAACTGAGTAGGAGGCAAATACAGAAAGCCAACAGGCAAGATGTGAAATGTGGAACTGTGTAATCAATGTGCCTGAGTCCCCTCATACACTCTCCTGTAAACACAATCAAAAGCGCTGATTTTCATTCGTTCTTGCCCTCATGCATAAGGAATTACAGTTGCCCTTTCCAAGCTTTAAAACATCTGTGGTGGAAACCCTAATTACAGTTTTACTTACAAACACACACACACACATACACACACACACACACACACACACACACACACACACACACACACACACACACACAAATACCAATGCAAAAAGAAAGCCCATAAGATTAAAAAAGAATAACTCACAATTCTGAGATGTTTAATGAAAATGAAAAATTACTAAAGGCCAATGCTGCCCTAGTATTTATTGTGTGTTGTGAAATTTAATAAAGCCTTTCGGGGTGCTGACATTAAAATAACCTCCATAACACTTTTAATTCCAAAATTTCAGGATGGAAAAATAGACATTTTTGAGTAAAAATCTCTAAGTACAGGTGAAAAACACTTATTAAGTTTGTCATCATTCATAAAAGAAAAATATTTTGAAAAGCACTGTTATTAATCCCCTTTTTCTCATCTCTTAGTTTGAGGACTCTGCAGTCTCCTGCAGATAACAAAAACATCATTTTCCATAAGCAGACTGAGAGGAGAGACTCCTGGATATTGTCAGCACCTAATATTCACTATAAATGTATAAATATATAAGATTAATGTTAACATAAAATAAGTTAGTAAAAATGATTTACACAGAACCAATCTGAATTAGTCATAAAACATTAATTACAAGTATTATGATACATTGTCATTATTATTTTACCTGTTACTAAATTTTATGATCATAGTGAAAGTACTCAATCATTGACAAAGAATGTTACTACAGAAAATTACTCAACAGCTTCAAGGCTGAGCATGAGGGTAGTTTGTCATTTATTCTCTACTAGAGTGAAAAACACCAGCGTGGCTCCACATATTACTGGAGAGTTTATCTCTAGCAACTTCCAACTTAAAAGTAGACCCCACCCCACAGATCCCATTCACATTAAAATCCAACTATAAGGACACTAATGATTTCCATACTTGAAGTATCCATACAGATACTGAAAACAGCCTTTGAACACTCCTAGAAAATTCAGAGCAGACCATCTGAAACAAATACTAAACCAATTGGTTAAATAATATAAAATAATAAGAATTTAGAAATGGTTACACGAACTTACTATATTTCATCAGTTAAGACATTTCTTATTTCTAGGGATCATGTAATAAAATGAGGCAGGAGAGGTAAATTAAGTGTACACCTTGAAACAATTTTTATAAAATTTTCTTTTTGCATGAGGCCCAATGTTGTCTCAAGCAAAAAGAACAAAGCTGGCGGCATCCTACTACCTGACTTCAAAATATATTACAGGCTGGGTGCAGGTGGCTCACCCCTGTAAACTCAGCAGTTTGGGAGGCCTAGGGAGGTGGATCACATGAGGTCAGGAGTTTGAGACCAGCCTGGTCAACGTGGTGAAACCCTGTCTCTACTAAAAATACAAAATTGATCCAGGTGTGGTGGCAGGAACCAGTAATCCCAGCTACATGGGAGGCTGAGGCACGAGAATGGCTTGAACCTGGGAGGCTGAGGTTGCAGTGAACCAAGACCATGCCTTTGCACTCCAGCCTGGGCAACACGGCAAAGCTCCATCTCAGGAAAAAAAAAAAAAAAAAGGAAGAAAGAAAAAGGGAAAAGAATTACAAAACTATAATAATAAAAACAGCCTAGTAGTGGCATAAAAAGAGAACCATCAACAAATGGAGCAGAATAGGAGAGGCCAGAAATAAACTCACACATTTACAGTTAATTGCTTTCCAACAAGAGTGCCAAGAATACATAATGAAAAAAGGTCAGTCTTTTCACTTAATGATGTTGGGAACCCAAGTAGATATCCACATGCAGAAGAATAAAACTGGACTCTTTATCTCTTGCCATATGCAAAAATAAACTAAAACGGATTAAATTACTTAAACAAAGGACCCGAAACTGTAGAACTGTTAGAAGAAAACATGGGCGAAAGCTCCACAACAGTAATCTGGGCAATTATTTTTGGATCTCACTCTCTGAAATTTCAAGCAACAAAAATAAAAACAGACAAATAGCATTGTATAAAGTAAAAAACTACCGCACAGAAAAGGAAACAAGAGGCTGCAGAAACAACTAACAGATTGGGAGAAAATATTTGCAAACCACACATCTGATGAAAGGTTTATATCCAAAATACATAAGGAACTGAAACAACTCAATAGCATGAAAACAAATAATCTGATTAAAAAGTGAACAAAGGATTTGAACGGACAATTGTCAAAAGAAGACATTCCTCTAGTCAACAGATATATGAAGAAATGCTCATCATCACTTTCATCAGGAAGAGGCTAATAAAACTGCAGTGAGATATCACACTATACATGTAAAAATGGGTATTATCTAAAAGACAAACATAAATGTGAGAAATAACAGGAAGAAAAGGGAACCCTGTACACGATTAGAATAAAAATTAGCACAGCTATTATGGAAACCAGTATGTAGGTTTCTTAAAAGACAAAAATAGAATTAATATATAATCCAACATTCCTACTCCTGGCTATATATCTAAAGGAATTGAAATCAGTGTGCTGAAGAGGCATTTGTATCCTCATGTTCTTTGCAGCATTATTCACAATACCTAAGGTAGGGAATCAGGAAACAACTTTATTGTCCATCAACAAATAAATTCATAGAGAAAATGTGGTTCATGGCTCATACTCCAAAATCAACCATACAATCAGATATAAAACAGGACTCAGCAAATTAAACAAAACAAAAACAAATCATACCAACCACACTTTTCGACCATGGCAAAATAAAAATAAAAACCAATACTTAAAAAATCACTCAAACCATAAAATTACATGGAAATTGAACAAGTTGCACCCGAATGACTTTCGGGTTAACAATGAAATTAAGGCAGGAATCAAGAAAATTTTTGAATCTAATGAGAAGAAAGATACAACATACCAGAATCTCTGGGACATAACTAAGGCAGTATTAACAGTGAAGTTTATAGCACCTAATGTTCACCTCAAAAAGTAGATAGATCTGAAATTAACAACCTAACATAACAACTGGAAGAACTAGAGAAGCAAGAACAAACCAACCCCAAAGGAAGCAGAAGACAATAAATGCAAAATCAGAATGAAACTGAAGGAAATTAAGATTGAAAAACCATACAAAAGATCAATGAATTCACGAGCTGGTTCTTTGAAAAAAATTAGTAAGATAGACCACTACTAGACATATAAAGAAAAAAAGATAAGATCCAAGTAAACACAATTAGAAATGACAAACAAGATGTTAACACTGACTGCACAGAAATACAACCAACAATCAGAGACTACTATAAACACCTTTATGCACTGCAACTAGAAAATTTAGAAGAAATGGATAAATTCTTGGACACATAGAACCTTGTATGACTGAACCATGAAAAAATTGAATCCTTGAATAGACCAATAATAAGCTCTGAAATTAAATCAGTCATAAAAAGCCTACCAAACAAAAAAAAGCCCAAGGCCAGATGGATTCACAGCCAAATTCTGTCCGATGTATAAAGAGGAGCTGATGCCATTCCCATTAAAACTATTCCAAAAAATTGAGGAGCAGGGACTCCTCCCCAACTCATTCTATCAGGCCAGTATCATCTAGATACCAAAACCTGGCAGAGACACAACAACAACAAAAACACTTCAGGCAATAACCTTGATGAACATAGGTGCAAAAATCCTCAACAAAATACTGCCAAACCAAATCCAGCAGCATAGCAAAAAGCTAATTCCCCTGTAATCAAGTAAGCTTTATCCCTGGGAAGCAACGTTGGTTCACACAAATCAATAAATGTGATTAATCACATTAACAACTAAAAATAAAAACCACATGATTATCTTAATTGACACAGAAAAGGCTTTTGATAAAATTCAACATACTTTCATGTTAAAACCATCAACAAACTAGGCATTGAAGGAACATATTTCAAAATATTAAGAGCCATCTATGACATACCCACAGACAATATCATACTGAATGGGCAAAAGCTGGAAGCATTCTCTTTGAATACTGGCACAAGGCAAGGATGCCCTTTCTTATTACTCCTATTCAACATGGTAATAGAAGTCCTGGCAAGCTCAATCAGGCAAGAGAAAGAAAAGAAATCCAATTACGAACAGAGAAAGTCAAACTATTCCTGTTTGCAGATAACATGATTCTATATCTAGAAAAACCCACAGTCTTGGCCCAAAAGTTCCTTGATCTGATATACAACTTTAGCAGAGTTTCAGGAAACTAAATCAATCTATAAAAATCACTAGCATTTGTATACGCCAACAGCCAAGCTGAGAGCCAAATCAGGAACACAATCCCATTTATAATTGTCGCAAAATGAATCAAATACCTAGTAATACACCTAACCATGGAGGTGAAAGATCTATACAATTATAACTATAAAATACTGCTGAAAGAAACAAAAGATGATACAAACAAATGAAAAAACATCCTATGCTCATGGATAGGAAGAATCAGTATCATTATAATGGCCATATGGCCAAAAGCAATTTGCAGATTCAATGCTATTCTTATCAAACTACCAATGACATTCCTCATATAACTAGGAAAAAAACTATAAAAATTAATATGAAACAAACAAACAGAAAGCCCAAATAGCCAAGGCAATCCTAAGCAAAACAAACAAAGCTGGAGGTATCATACTACCCAACTTCAAACTATACTATAGGGCTAGAGTAACCAAAATAGCATGGTATTGGTACAAAAACAGACACGTAGACCAATGGAACATAATGGGGAGCACAGAAAGAATGCCACACCCCTATAAATATCTGATCTTTGACAAAGCTAACAAAAACAAGCAATGGGGAAAGGAGCCTCCATTCAACAAAGTGTTAGGATAACTGGCTAACAATATGCATTAGATTGAAACTGAACCCCTACCTTATGCCACATATAAAAATAAATGCAAGATGGATTAAAGACTTAAATGTAAAACCTAAAACTATAAAACCCTGGGAGATAACCTAGGAAACACCATTCTAGACATAGAACTTGGTAAAGATTTCATGATGAAGATGACAAAAGCAATTGCAACAAAACCAAAAATTGATAAATGGGATTTAATTAAACTAAACAGTTTCTACATTACAAAGAAACTATCAATACAGTAAACAGACAACCTACAGAATGGGAGAAAATATTTGCAAACTATGGATCCCACAAAGATCTAATATCCAGAATCTATAAGAAACCAACAAATTTATAAACAAAAAACAAGCAACCCCACTAATAAGTGGGCAAAGAATATGAACAAACACTTTACAAAAGACACATGTGCAGCCAATAAACATGAAAAAATGCTAACATCATTCATCATTACACAAGTGCAAATCAAAACCACGATGAGATACTGTCTCACAGATGTCAGAATGTCTATTATTAAAAAGACAATAAAAGTAACAGATCCTGGCAAGGTTATGGAGAAAAAGGAACACTTATACACTTATATACAAGGAAGGTAAATTAGTTCAGTCATTGTGGAAAGCAGTGTGGCACATCCTGAAAGAACTGAACACAGAATTAGCATTCAACACAGAAATCCCATTATTGAGTATACCCAAAGGAATGTAAAACATTCTACCATAAAGACACATGCACACATATGTTCATTGCAGAAATATTCACAATAGCAAAGGCATGGAATCAAACTAAATGCCCATGAACAGTTGACTGGATAAGGAAAATGTGGTACATAGACACCATGGACTACTATGCAGCCATAAAAAAGAATGAATTCATGTCCTTTGCAGCAAGGATGGCGCTGCATCAGTGGGAGGCCATTATCCCAAGCAAACTAACATACGGACAGAAAACCAAATACTGCATGTTCTCACTTATAAATGGGAGCTAAACAATGAGAATACATGGTTACCAGGAGGAGAACAACCAACAGTGGGCCTACTTGTGGGTGGAGGGTAGGAGAAAGGAGAGGATCAGAAAAGACACCTATTGAGTACTATACTTATTACTCACCTGACAAAATTACCCATACATCAGACCCCCGTGGTGCACAGTTTACCTATATGACAAAGCTGCACATGTACCCCTGAACCTAAAGTCAAATTTATAGAAATAGTGTAGAATGGTGGTCACCAAAGGCATGCAGATGGGAATGAAGGAATGAAAAAATGTTAATTAAAGAATACAAATTTTCAGTTAGACATAGAAATAAGTTTTTGAGATGTACTGCACAGCATGTTGACCATAATTAATATAATGTATTGTGTATTTCAAAACTGCTAAAATGGTAGATTTTAAAAGTTCTCATTTCATTACAAAAAAAAGATAGTATATGAGGTAATGGATACGCTAATTAGCTTAACTTAATCATTACACAAGGTACACACATATCAAAACATCACACATATCAATTATGTGCCAATTAAAATAAAAATTTAAATTTAAAAGAAGCGATTATACTTGCTCAATGTTTTTCACTTAATGAAGTTATAAGTAATCAGGAGCTTTTAGACTCTAGAATTTAAAAAGTCAATTTTAGTGGAACTAGAAATTATTCAATATTGAAGTATAATGGATCAAGCTTTGAGGTCTCTGTAGAAGATCAAATATTTCTGTATGAATTATATAAACTTATTCTTCTATTGAAATGTATGTTGCACGCAATAACATTTATCAATTGTGCACATATGTCTTAATTTGTAAAATATACTCTTGCATAATAGGTATACTCCGGATGTACTCAGGTTTTATACTCAGAACATAGAATATTTTTGTACCCTAGAAAGCTCTCTTGCATCCATTAGTATTCAATAGTCTCACCCCAATTCCAGCTCCTGAAAACCATTGTTATGCTTTTTGTCACTATAGTTTTCCTTTTCTAGAATTTCATATCAACAGAATCATACAGGATGCAATGTTCGTGTTTTGCTTTGATGAGAATCAGTATATACCACGCTGACATGCGCATATTAGTATAAAAATTATTTTGAGCTGAAGACATTTGAGTTCCTGAAATCCCTTATCTGCCTTAAAGCAGAGCCTCCTAATACAATACGAAAAGCCTGAACTGTCGTAAATCCCCCACCCCAGAGCAACTACCATCTCTCTTATCTATTTTCTTAAGAGCTCATTTATCTTTCCAAAATTCTTTTCTTTTCCAAAAGTGCCCTTTCTCTCCTCCCCGGCTTCCCCTACTAACTTAGATATTTAGACCCCAAATTCAATCACCTCTTGAGTTACTCGTCACTGAGAACTCCCAAGTATATGAGCAACGCATATGTTAATCAGCTTGGTTTTCTTCCCGCCCCCTCTCTCTCTTTAGGCTGTGTTTTGTCAGTCTAATTTACAGGGGCTCAGCCAATGAACTAAAGAAAAAAGAAAATTTTTTCCTTTCCTACGTCTTTTTTCACTTAGCAAAATGATTTTGAAATGCATCCATGTTGTCGTATGAGTCAATAACCTGTCCCTTTTCATAATGGATAGCGTGCCATTGTATCTGTATTCCATAATTTGCTTGCCTATTCATCAGTTGATGGGCACTTAGAGTTGTTTCCAGTTTTTGACTGCTATAAACAAAGCTTGCAAGAACATTTGAAAACAAGTCTTTGCATAAACGTATGTTTTCATTTCGCTTGGAGAGATATCTAGTAGTGAGATTACTGGGCCACATAGCGTCTACTTTCCTTATTGAGAAACTGTAAAATTATTTTCCAACAAGTTGTACCATTGTGCATTTCCACCAATAATGTATATTTCCAATTGCTTTGCATCCTCACCATCATTTATTACTGCCAGACCTTTTCATCTTAGCCACCCCAGTGAGTGTGAAGTGGTGTCTCATTGTGATTTCCATTTGCATTTCTCTAATTACTAACGATGTTGAGCATCTACTTAGGTACTTATTTGGCATTCATTTATCTTCTCTCGTGAAGTCTCTCTTCAAATAAAGTGCACGTATTTTTAATAAAAAATCAGGTTGTCTTATTAAGTCATAAGAGTTCTTATGTCTACTAGATATAAATTTCTTATCATACATGCTCTTCAAATATATTCTCCCAGTCTGCAGCTTGTCTTTTAATTTTGTGAGTAGTGTATTGTGAAGAACAAATATTTTAACTTTAAAATGTCCAATGTATCAATATTTTCTTTTATGACTTGTGCTTTTTGCCTCACCGAAAGTCACAAAGATATTCTTATTTTTTTTCTTCTTCATTGTATAGTTCATTGCTCTCTATATAGTTTATAGCTCTATAAACCAGTTTGAATTGTTTTGTATGAAGGATGTGAAGCTGAGGTTTATTTTTTCCACAAGGATATCTAATTGTTCCAGCATCATTTGTTGAAAAAAAGAGCATTTCTACATTGAATTGCCTTGGGTCCTTTGTTAAAAGCCAATTAACCATATTCCTGAATTTTTTATTTTTTCTAATGATCTAATATGTATTCTTATTTCAATATCACACTGTCTTGACTATTTTAGCAGTAGAGTACGACTTGAAATCAAATATTGTAAGTTCTCCAGCTTTGTTTTCTGTTTAAAATTTTGTTTAATTACTCTGTTTTTTTGTAGTCTCGTGTACTTTCCAGAATTAAGTGGTCAATCTACTAAAATATTTCATAGGATTTCACTAGGATTACATTGAAACTATCAATCACTTTGAAAATAATATCTCAACATGACTGAGTTATCTAATCTGTGAAAAGGGAATATCTCTCCATCATTGAGTTATTTTTAAATTTCTCAGTTATGTTTTCAGTATACAGATTTTGAAAACATGGGTTACATCTATTTCTGTCTTTAAGGCTTTTATGCTATGATAAATTGCATTGTTAAAATTTCAATTTTTAGTGACTAGTGTTAGTATAGAGAAATGCAATTAATGTTCACAAGAGGTATTGGTCTTTAGTTTTCTTTTGTTATAATGTCTTTGGTTTTGGTAGCAGGATATTGTTGACCCCATAAAATGAGGTTCGGAGAATTACCTCTTCTATTTTCTGGAAGGGTTCCTATAGAATTGGAAATATTTTTGCCTGAATGTTTCATAGAAATCATCAGTGAAGCTACCTGGGTTTGATTTTTTTTTTGGGGGGGGGGTAGATATTTTAAACAATAGATTCAGATCTTTGATAGACATTGAGATTTTGACATTTACCACTTTCTTCTTGACAGAACTTTGATAGTTTGTGTTTTTCAAAAAAATTTTACATTTCATCTTAGTTGTCAATTTTATTGGCTTAAAGATGCTCATCTTCTTTACCATCTTTTCATTTCTGTAGAATCTGTAGTGATACTCACATAATTTTCTTGATATTATTAATTTGTATTCTCTTTTCATTTTCTGATTGGACTGGCTAAGGATGTGTCAATTTTATTAATGTTTTCCAAGAACTGCCTTTTGTTTTCTTTAAATTTATTTTTTACTGTTTTCTGTTTCTATTTAATTAAGTCCTTGACTTATACTCACTATTTCCTTTTTTCTGTTTGCTTTGGTTTTAATTTTCTTTTCTTGCCATATAGTCTCTTTAGGTAGGAACCTAGACCATTGATTTGATACTTTCTTCTTTTCTAATATAAGCCATTAGTGCAAAAATATTTCTCTAATTATTGTTCAGCCGTTTTTCACCCATTTTGTTCCATGGTAACTTTATTTTCAGTCAGTTCAAAATATTTTCTAATTTCTCTCATGATTTCTTCTTCGAAATGTGGGCTATATATAAATGTCTTCTTCTGTTTTTAAATAGTTGCCAAATTTCAAGATACTCTTTTGTTATTGATTTATAGTTTAATTTCTTTGTGGTCAGAGATTGTACTTCACATGATTTCAATCCTCTTTAATTCATGAAGATTTGTCTTGTGGCTCAGCATGAGGTCTCTTCTGGGTTATGTGCTTGGTGTATATTTTCTGTTGATGAGAGAAATACTCAAGTAGATCATGTTACATCATAGTTTGTTCAAGTCTTCTATACTCTTTCCAATTTTCTCCACTTGTTCTATCAGTTACTGGGAGTAGAGTGTTGAAATATCTAACTGTAGTTGTGGACTTGTCTCTTTTTCTTTGTAGTTCTATCAAGTTTTGCTTCAAGTTTTGCTTCTTATGATGTGAGGCTCTCATTAAGTGCAGGCACGTTTAGGACTGTAATGTCCTCTTGATAAAGTGATCTCTTTATTATTACAAAATGTCCCTATTTTCCCCAGTAATATTCCTTGTCTAAGATCTACTTCATTTGACATTAGCAAAGCCATTCTAGCTCTCTTTTGATTACTGCTTGTGTGGCACACCCATTTTCATCTTTTTACTTTTAATGTCTTGCTTAAATGTATCACAGGACTGTGCTTTCTCCACCCCTCCACCAGTGTGCATCACTCTCATTCTCAAGCTCTCTCTGTGTCAGTGAATGGGACACAAGACACTCAGCGTTCAGGACAGAAATTTAGGAAACAACTCCATTCCTCTTTTCTCCCCCCCATCAAAGGGATCCTAATGATTCTTCAGAAAACACAAAAAACTATTTACTTGTCTCCATGTCCACAGTACAAACCTAAAAGAGGTCAAGATCTTCATGACTCTAGAGCTCTTGACCTACCTGGGCTCCCTCTGTAACCCACCTCCATGCCATTTCTCGTACCAGCAGCAAGGATGATCTTAACATATATGACATTATCACCCTGCTTTAAGTCCTCTGGTCCATTCCCATTGCACTTAGAACAAAATGTAAATTCCTTCCCATGACCAAGAAGGCCCTAGATGACTGGTGCCCTATTTCCTCTCTCAGTCCATTTCTCCTCGTGGACCACCACACTTTGGTTCCTCCCGGTCTTTCGGTTTCTTGATTCTATTAAATTCTTCCTCATCTAGAGCCTCAGCTATTGCCTCTGCCTGGAATAAATTCACCTGAGTACTTTCCATTACTAGCATTTAAACTGAGACTGCAAGCATGCAAAAGTGTTATCACTTTCTTCATTCATTCTCTCAACAAATATTTGTTCAATGCATATAAGATGTCAGACACTAAGCTTCATGCTGAGAATGAAATGGTGAGCCTAAAGGTATTTGGTCTTTGCTCTCAAGGAGTTTACAATTCAATGGGGAAGACAGGCATCACTCCAGGAAAGTGCAAATATGCACTAAAAGAAGTCACATAAAGAAAGAGAGCTCAGCTCTATGGAAACCAATAATAAAATGGAAATCAACTGAGGCTGTAAATAAGGCTTTCTTGAGGACGGATTCTTTGACCACGATTGGAAAGGGGAGTAGGAGTTAACCAGCATACTGTGAATTCAGTAGTGAGGAAAATCATATTAATTGAAACTTTAGTTCATATACATGTACGGTTAACAAGATACGGTATGATAATTTTGATCAGGCAAATCATGATTAGTAATTAGTTACAACAGCCTCAATGTGGCTCAATCTTGTCATATCATCTGAAAGTAAAATTATGGGTTTATTATTTCAGTAAAAAGGAATAATATTTTGTGCATTATGAGATTGAAAAGATTTTTTAAGAGTAATAATAAGGTATTTTTTTAAAAAAATAAACTGATTCCTAACTAGTAAATTTAGTTAAAAAAACACATGCTAATGATAGTAAAGATTAGTAAAAACAAGAAATACTTGCATTTCCAAAACTGCATTCCTTAGGCCTCATCCAAAGATGCCAAAAGAATTCAACTCTTCATTTGATGTGGTCTTAAAATTAGAGGCAGAATGGACCAATATAAAGGGCAGAGACATCTGAATATTTCACGTTTGTTTCTGGGGCTGATATCTCAGATGGCCTGGGTTGGAGGTAAAGTTAGTCATCTAATGGACCAAATGGTGCCATACTTCACATCACTTCACATATTCCTCCAAATTGACTTCAAAGTGTGATTTTACATTTAAGCTCCATTTTCCTTCTGGCCTCTCAGCTATGCTGAAATTAATTAATATCTTCTTTACCTATAAATGTTATTTCTGCCTACCTGTTATTTATGCAAACTCTATTTATTTTAAAAAACCGAGCTTAAAACTAAACTCTTCTCCCTCAATTCTCATCTTTATAAAAGTTTCTCTGTCGGCAAGTTCTGCTAATCTAATCTTGGTGAGAGTTAGCTACATATTATCCTGCTTTCCTGTGTCACTGTTTTATAGGTGCGCTACTTGCATCTCTCAAATCAGTTAGCCATTGATGTTTAATAAATGACTCCAAAATTCAATGGTTAAAAACTCTGACCATTTACTTAGCTCACAATTCTGCTGAGCACTTTGTCTGGCCTGGTTGGGTTCTGCTAATCTCGGCTAGGTCAGCTTACGCATTTGAAGTCAGTTTGAGAGTCAGCCAGGGGCTGCTCATCCCAGATGGCCTCACTCACAGGTTTGGCAGTTGGCTGGTGACTGGGTCACGCTCTGTTCATCATCTAGCAGGTTAGCCTGTGCTTCTTCCCATGGGTACTGGGTACTAAAAGCATCCAGAGGGTAAGCTCTACTATACAAGTGCTTTTCACGATTCTACTCAAATCATTTTTGCAACTGTCTCAGTGACCAAAGCAAGCCACTTTTGGATAGGAAGACATATAATGTCACTATCAATACAGAGAGAGAATTAATTCATGGTCATTTTTTATACTGGACCATATCTTTAGATTAAAAAAAAAAAAAAAGACGCATTTTCTTTGGAAACCTATATCTGTGCCATGCATGTATGAAAGGTACTCAAAATAGATTTTTAACTGAATGCTTAACTAAATGAACAAGCGGATAAAAGACCCTCACCTCAGGCCAGGCATGGTGGCTCACGCTTGTAATCCCAGCATTTTGGGAGGCCAAGGCAGGTGGGTCACCTGAGGCCAGGAGTTCGAGACCAGCCTGACCAACATGGGGAAATCCTGTCTCTACTAAAAACACAAAATTAGCTGGGGGTGGTGGCACATGCCTGGAATCCCAGGTACATGGGAAGCTGAGGCAGGAGAATCGCTTGAACCCGGGAGGTGGAGGTTGTGGTGAGCCGAGATCGCTCCATTGCACTCCAGCCTGGGCAACAAGAGTGAAACTCCGTAAAAACAAAACAAAACAAAAAAACAAAAACAGAAACAAAAAACCCTCACCTCAGTTTATTTCATGTTAGTCTAGTCTCTATGACAAAGTAAGTACTTCGACTTTTTTTGTGGTTAATACTTTAGTGTCATTTGCATACACATTGGTCAAAAGAAATGGGATGACTCAACTTCTTAATTGGGCAACATGAAATCTGTAAATTACTATGAATATCCTTCCTGGTCCTGCAGAAGTATCTCTGTATTGCCATAGCAGACTGAAATCCTACAGCCCTAATGATGGCTGGAAGATTCCTGAATTCAATTTGCAAAAGTGTTTGTAAAAATGTCCTAGTCTGAGTTTAGGGATGGGTCATGTGTCTTCAGCAACTACATGTCATGCAAATGACTTTTGCATTCTACTGAGGGACCAACTGCACAGAAATCAAAATGCAAGAGAGAGGAGAGGTTTCCAATCTTCTTAGGGCAGGGTGCGAAGAGGTTTGAAACAACAGTGGCTACTCCTACACTAATACCACTCCTCAACCTCAAACCTGCCTCCACCTGCATCTGTTTTAAGAATGATTTTAAATAGAAGCAATATATTCCTTTGAGTTTGACTTTACTTAAATTATAGAAATCATGACTATAGTAATATACCCTGATGGTTCTTCAAGTCTTTGGAGAAAATAAAAGGTACAGTGAAGGAAGCCAAGAGAAATCTTTACAAGCTTAGTAGTGTTTGCATTTGGCTTTGAACAATTGTTAACATTGAATGTGAATGTATACATCATTTCATGCAATAGCTGTATTGTGACACTAATACTATTAAAAACAAATTGTTGGTTCAAGAATCTCTCTCTTTATGAATTATAGGTCAAATGGCTGCAGAAAGACACAATAAGGCAGTGAGCAGTTAATTCATCACAATTAAAAAACAGTTGACTGAGCAATAAACAATTATCCCAATAGGAGCATATTTCTTATGGGCGAGAATGTCCAGAACAGAAATAAAGACATTTATGTGGCTGGCATCAAAGCCATCCCAAAGAATAGCAGAAACAGTGGACTAAATGATAAAAGTATAGCTAATCATAAAGCTGTTTTTATCTCCCCTCCTACCTTCCACAGCATGATCCACTACAAGAGAGAAAAGACAAGGATCATTCCTAGGTCCTCTGGAATTAACTCAGTGCCTTGCACAATATCAGTAATAAAAATTGATGAATACATAATTTAATAGTTCAAAAAGCCAAGAAGCCTCATCAGACTGCTTAAGCTTGTTTTATCAGGACTTGACTTTTTAGGTTGACCGGTCAGTTGAAAATTCAGATTACTTCAATTGCAATGGGAAGTCCTGTGGTTTCACCTGGCTCTGGAAAAGGAAGGAAACATAAGACAGTACTGTCTGGAGGAAACAAGGTCCTCTTTCAAAGCAATGTACAAGCTAACTCCAGGCCTTCACATCCAAGCTTATGCACTAAACCTGAGAATGTAAAAAAAGAAAAGTAAAATTATATATGTCCTGTTTTAAGTCCTCAGGAATCAAATATTCTAAAATGTTTGGTGCAAAGTGTGTTTTGAAGGAGCAATCAGCAATGTCACAGAATTGAAAGACTGTGTTAGAAAAAAAGTGTGCAATCTACTGGGCTTTTGAGATAGAAAATTCTATCAGCAATTTATCATATTCAGATATTTAAAGTGTGCATATGAAATACATGCCATAAATTATTTGTGACATTTTTATGATTTAGAAATACAAGACTATTGGTTGATTTCCATTGCCACTTGGGGCACAAATTGGTATATCAAAATATAAGCTTCAATTTATGACACAAGAAGCCACAAAATATACTATCAATGCCAATCTGCCTGTATCACTATTAGCACACTGTAATATGTCTATTACAATGCAGGTGCCAATGATGGCCTCCTGACCCACATACCATTCGTAGGTACTGTTGCTGCCCATTGGCACAGAAAAAGTTATATATGCACCATACAACTCCATTCTTCTAACTACTGCTTATTGGGGTATAAGTGAATAATTCGAGGTTGACCAATTATAGTTTTTCCAGAAATCTAATGTGGTCCACAGAGATGGCCTCTGTTAGCTCTAGACAGCTGATCTGGAAAATTCGTGGAAACAATGCTTTGAGGACCAGTGTGTTGGCCACATAAAACTGTGGAGGAAGCCGGTCTGAAGGTAGAAAATAGAGATGAGTGAATTCACAGAAAGAATGAAAGAGAGGCAATGAGGCCCACAGATGCTGGCAACCAAGGAGAGTAATGGCTACTTCTAGGCCAGGATGAACTCCTGTGACATACCTACATAACATACTAGTGTGTCATCCCAGTAAATGCCCTTCACCAAAGCTGCTGTTCCTTCTATCAAAATGGTCCTATGACATCTAATCTTAGGTAAGGGGCTGGGTCAGTGGCTAATTCAAAGCCTAACATCCACTCTACCTTAATTAATAGATGGCTTTTTAATATTAATAGTTGATATGGACATGTATCGAACAAATGAGCTTCAGTGAATAAAACTTTTCTAGTTTGTTGTAGAGGCTTATAGAATTGAGTCTCTCTCCTATTAGAGTGTAAACTCCTTGACGATAAGATCTAATCTAGTTCATGTTAGCATCATGGTATCTAGAGGCTGGCAAATCACGAGGTCAGGAGATAGAGACCATCCTGGCTAACATGGTGAAACTCCGTCTCTACTAAAAATACAAAAAAAATTAGCTGGGCGTGGTGGTGTGCGCCTGTAGTCCCAGCTACTTGGGAGGCTGAGGCAGGAGAATGGCGGGAACCCGGGAGGCAGAGCTTGCAGTGAGCCGAGATTATGCCACTGCAGCCTGGTTGACAGAGAGAGACTCCATCTCAAAAAAAAAAAAAAAAAGAGCACAAGTAGTAGTAGGTCAGTTGATACATTGATAGGACAGGCCAAGAGTTGGCCTTTTTTTTTTTTTTTTGAGATGGGGGTCTCACTTTGTCACCCAAGTTGGAGTGCAGTGGTGCAATCTTGGCTCGCTGTAACCCCGCCTCCCAGGTTCAGGTGATCCTCCCACCTCAGCTTGCAGAGTAGCTGGGACTACAGGTGCATGCCAACACGCCCAACTAATTTTTCGTACTTTTTGTAGAAACAGGGTTGCCATGCTGCTTAGGCTGGTCTGGAACTGATCTTAAATGATTCACCTGCCTCAGCCTTTCAAAGTGCTGATATTACAGGTGTGAGCCACTGTGCCTGGCAAAGAGATGGCTTTTTAAAACAATTATAGTTCATATCCTTAAAAGAGATCGTTAAGAACAATTTACATATGTATGACATTTTAGAGAGAAATGTTTTAGGCTCTAGTATTCTATAAAAATCATACAAATCTCCTCAAGAGTTGTGTGTTGGGAGCCAATTGTCAATTCTGATGAATAAGAAAAATACTTGACCGGTCCAAACCAAAAAATACATAGATACATATATAAAGTCATAATTTTCTCATAAACATCACTGAGAACACTACTGACAGTATTGGAATACTTGAATCAAACTGCTACTCTTATACTGGAGCCATTTTAGCTTTTTATTTCATACTTTCGTAGCTGAAATTTTATTTCAGTGCTGTATTTTACAATGTTCTTTTCACAGAAGTCTTTGTCAGTGGTCATTTTTTTTCCATATTGTCTCAACATTTCCCTTCACTTCTGTGTTTCGCTTTTAAAAACTTATCAGTGGCATTTGAAACACCACATATTTTAAAACAGAGTGAATCATAGTTTTTAACTCTCTGCTGTGTTTAAGATAATAATGGATGTTGAGTAGAAACTAATCTTACTACTAATTTTAGCATCCATTAAAAACTTCCAATCAGTCTCAGTTTGTAGATCTTTGAGTATTTTGTGAACTGCACATCTATTTTTCATTGTCAAGGCAATCCATTTTCAAATCATGATCACAAATAATTTCTTGGGAAAAAATTACATTTTTATTTTTAAAGGATTTAAAAGTCTGGCCAGACACAGTTTTATCAGCTGGAATGTAAGATCCCTAAAAGTAGAAGATTTTTGTCAGTTTTGTTTATTGAGATAGTTCCAAAATCCAGAAAAGCGCTGAGTACATAGTACACGTCCAAAAATATTTCTGGAGTAAATAAATCAATCATAGAAAGTATCAATAGTTGGGAAATTTTTAAAGGCCTTTTATTATCCGTTGTAACATAGGTTTGTGAAATGACCCTGGGCATGTACCTGATTATATTGATCCTGCAGGCATTCATTTCCTAAATATTTTCTGAGTGCCTATTATTTATCAGGAACTGTGGCTCAGAGAAAGTATACCAAGATGAATAGCTTACAGACAGTTTTCTCTAGGAGTTCATGATGAAAAGGTAAACAGAGGAGTGTACATTCTTTGTATGGCAAGATGATAAATACACAGAAGGTGAATGAATAAGACATTAAATAAATTTACAGCAAGCAGCTGCTTGTTTCTTAATACATAGATTGAGAAGTACAATTGCAGATTCCATTATGCAAATAATCTATTTCCCCTATGTGATCATCTATGAATAATTTCATAGGCCACCAAGGCACTGATCAGGACATTGAAAGAGTCATTTATTCAATGTAAATGGCCTATTATTATAGTGGACTTTCAAAAATACCTTATTTGCTCATGTATTAAAAATTTCATTGAAAATAACTTATTATATAAGTGGTTTACAATTTATATGGCTTTGAGACTGTGTCAAACTGATGGAGACAAAATAGTCATTTAACACACTTCAGATCAATGATTTCTTTTAGAATATGTACGTGGAAGATTAGTTAAGAGCTAAAGAGTCCTGACTTTAGACTCACACAAAACTGGGTTTTGACTCCATTCCCATGAATTATTGACTCTTTCAGTCTACTGAGCTAAGGCAGGACTAAGTTTTCATCTAATAAAAAGTTTCTGCTGGTGTCAAAAAATACAGTTCATCAGAAAACCAAACACTGCATGTTCTCACTTATAAGTGGGAGCTGAACAATGAGAACACATGGACACAGAGAGGGGAATAACATACACTGGGGCCTGTTGGGAAGGCAGTGGGAGGGAGAGCATCAAGACAGATAGTTAATGTATGCGAGTCTTAATACCTAGGTGATGTGCTGATCTGTGCAGCAAACCACTATGGCACATGTTTACCTATGTAACAAATCTGCACATCCTGCACACGTAACCTGGAACTTAGAATAAAATAAAATAGAATTAAATTAAATGTAAAAAATACAGTTTATACAAACTGATGCCGCCTATCGATTATTTGTATTTCCTGATCACAAAATAATGAGTTCACTCTAGTTTCCAATTATATTATGAAATATTCATAACTTTAATAGACCTCATCAGAATCCCTAAAATTATAGATTCTATTATTCCTTACTTAAAATTTCTCTGGAACCAATGCCAAGGAACTCGGAATGTTCCAGACTCAGTTATCCAAGATGAATTTAATATTTAACAAAATTACAATATTGAATGTCAATACTTATCATTTACCCTGACTATACAAGTCCTGCCAATGAAAAAGCACAAATTCTTGCTCAAAAAGTGAAAGAAGATATTATGCTTTGACATAGGATATAACAAATACAATGTCAAGTCTACTGAAGACACTAAAGTTTGCAATTCTTTAAATTACAAGATTTTAGACTTACATATTTAAACCTTTAACTCTCTTATAACAAAGTTTTATGTTACATTGGTCCTCTTTTATCAATGGGGGATATCTTCCAAGACCCCCAGCTGATGCCTGAAACCACGTATAGCACCAAACCCTATATACACAATGTTTTTCCTATGCATACATACTTTTAGTAAAGTTTAATTTATAAAATAGGTACAATAAGATATTAACAACAATAACTAATAAGTTATTAGTTGAATATTATTAATGACATAGTATAAAAGAAGGGTTATATGAACACAAGCATTGTGGTATCTTGATAGTTGGTATGATAACGGAGATGGCAACTGAGGGACCCATGGGTGGGGAGTGCAGACCCTGTGAAGATGCTAGACGCAGGGATGATTTACATCCCAGAAGGACAAAGAAGGACAGAGTGAGATTTCATCACGCTACTCAAAACAGCATGCGATTTAAAACCTAGGATTTATTTCTGGAATTTTCCATTTCATATTTTCAGACTGCGGTTTACCATGGGTAACTGAAATCATGGAAAATGAAACCATGGATAAGGGGATTGCTGTATACCCTTAGTAACAGCAACATTCACATGCATTATTTTTATAAGACTTAAAGTTCAAAAACACTTCCACAAACACTATCTCATTTAATGTCCACAACATCCCAGTAAGTTGTTGTTAAGACAAAAAAACCCCAAAAAACTGTAATTGAAGAGACCAAGAAATTGAGTTGCCTAAAATCACAGTTAGTAACTTGGTTCTCTGCCCTTAAGTCCAGCACCCTTTCTCTCTTACAAACAGATTTAGTTTTAGGGTGAATATAAGAATGTGGAAGATATTTGTGCATCCAATTTAGTCCTCTTTGCTTGACAGCCATCCCTGCTTCAACATGATGAATGTTCACTTTCAGGTTTTGACACACCTAAGCAGCTCTGTCTCAGTAAATCTGCCAAGAAATGCACTAAAAATACTTCTATTACTAAATAATAGACTTTTACAAAAAAAAATAAGGAAAATTCATGAGACCATAATCTTTTCAATTATGTTATAGAAAGAAACTTAAGTAAGAGATTACATATAAAATAATGTGGGTTTTGATATTATTTAAGAGTTAAGGAGCCCTTAAGTATCTCACAAATGTAATCTACTTAATACTAGACCTGAGTGAAATTCCATAGTCTTTCCTCTCAATTCACACTGAGAACTATGAATTACTGCTATTTTATCTATCTGCTTTAAGAATAGAGGAATATTAAAAAAAAGAAAAATGTGAAGAAGGGGGTAAAGTATCTATTTTCTTATGAAGCAAAAACAGGATGCAGCAGAAATATGCCGTACTAATAATACATCTTGCACTTTAGAAAACAAAAATCGCTTATGTACTAAGAAATTTTTGTCTCTGAAGCCTTCCTAACACCTCTTAACAAATTAATAAAACAAGACAATTGGATTATCAATGAACACCATAGTAATCAATACCAAAATGACTAGGTAATGATCTAATGAAAGGACATAATGTTTCAGTGGACCTTAAATTTTCATTAACCCCTAATATCAATACCAAATAGTTAATTTCCTTCAGAACAGTGGAGAAGTGATAGAATATTTCTTCCCAGGAGCTGCCCTGGGGTACACTAAGAGTATTCTCAGACATCTGGGGTTTCTTTTTATGTCTCCCGCTTCTATAAACCTATCCCCACCCTATACCTGCCTTTCCCAAGAAACAAGAAAAACAGTCCTTACAGACTATCAAGAAATAAGAATAATAGTCTAGAATTTTTAAAAAATAGTATTTGATATACTGGATATTGCATATTTTTTGTCAGACATCAAACATACGAGGGATTCATTTTAGCTCTTACTTGGAAGAATTTTTTGTTCTCAAAGAGTCTTTGAAAGAATAGTGAAGTGAAAAGCATGACAAAATGATGAAAGGTGGCTTTGAAATTAAACTGATGTGAATTGAACTGATCTCTCTCTTTCTCTCTCTCTTTCTCTGTATTTCTTGGTGGCGTGACTTTGAGCAAATTACTGAATTCCTTGAATCTCATTTTATCCACAAGTAAAAATGAATAGCTGAACCTGCCACACAGTATCATCTTCAGAATTTCTGAGCGGATAAAGTACTTGGCATGTGGTGAGCACTAAATAAATGTTACTTCCCTTCCCAAGTCCATAGAATTTTAAAAGACACAAGATTCAATACCTGGCAATATGCAGTAGACTCAAAGTGGCAGTCTCTTCTGACACCTAGTTTGGCAGTAGAGTGTTTCTAGAAATGGTAACACTGGGATCACCTACAACAGAGCCCCTGAACTTGATTCTGCTTGCATTTTAATGGCAGGCAAGGATATTTTCAATTAGATGTTATTTGTATTTTTGAACTATAAAATATTATACTTACGAATATAAATAGAATATGTTAAATGGATAAACACTCCCAAATATCTTACATTTTAAGAAATATCTTGCACTACTAAGACTAAATGGTTTTAAAACTTTGCTTTCTTTTAAATAAAAGTCATTTCTAACTTTGATCAAATGGTCTAATGTTACTTCATTGCCCACTTTGAAAGACCATATGGTGCATTTACTTGTAAATGCTTCTATGAAATAATTTAATTACATCATTCTTTCCAGGAATCTGGCTTGGGCTGAGATTACATAAAGAGGTAAATTAGCTCTATTGAAAATGTATTTGTTTTGGTTTGGTTAACACTATATTTGCCACAAATCTCTAGATGTATGTTGAAAGATTTGACATACCATTCTTATACCTGCTTGCTGATGCAATTAAGTTATTTTAAAAGACACTGGACATACACCCCCCAAAATGAAGAATATTTAATAGAGAGAAAATCTTTAAAAATTTTTTGATTTAATTGTTTACAACAATTCATAGAGAACATTATTATCAACCCTAGTAAATATCTTTGCATAAACAATATCAGATCTGAATATGAGAAACTGAGCCAAAATGTTTGGCTTCCTAAAACTCACAGATTATTTCAGCTCCAGGATTGTACTGGGATAAATACAATCTAAATCAGAGTTGAACATTAAGTTTGGATTCTGGAACTTGGTTCTAAGCATGCAGAACCATGGAGATAAGCCTGAGTACTAATCCAGACAAGTTATACAGAGTGAGTTGTCAATAGTGGTAGTATCCTGATTACTTAATATTTATTTTATAAATTTTAAGATTTATTAGGTTGGGTCAGCAGTTTAAAGTTATAAATAAGGGTAAAATGGCCAAACTCTGACATTAAGAATCATCAAAGTATAAAGTTTGGCATATGGTGAGCACTAAATAAGTGTGACTTTCCTTTCTAAATTAAAATGTTACTTCCCTTTTTAGAAGGGGAACATCACACACTGGGGCCTGTTGGGGGGCTGGGGGGCTAGGGAAGGGAGACCATTAGGAGAAATACCTAATGCAGATGACGGGTTGATGGGTGCAACAAACCACCATGGCACATGTATACCTATGTAACAAACCTGCACGTTCTGCACATGTATCCCAGAACTTAAACTCTAATAAATGTTTTTAAAGTTACTTCCCTTTTTAAATTAAAATTCATTTCAAATTAAAATAGAAGTTGTAAAATTTTCTCTGGAAAGGATCAAGCCTGGGAAGTTTATAAAAGAAGTTGTCCTTGGAGATAATTTAGTAAGCTCATGGCATGAGACTTGTGCTTAAGCTAAATAAACTGTATTATAAGAGTACAAAAGGATGATGATGAATTGTGGTTTCAAAAGCGAAAAGGTGTCCTGAGATTTTGAATATATTAATATTTTATTTAAAATTCTATAAAGTGTCCTTTTTCAAATTCCACAATTTAAAGACAGACAACATCAGCAATCATACCAGAGGTAGTTAAGAATGCATTTAAGAAGAATAATTATAATGATGACAGTAGCAACAATGTTAGCAGTAGCTAACATGTATTGGGTACTTTTTGTCATGCACTATGTATTATATTATTTAATCTCCATAATGATTCTGACAGATACTCTATTGTTCCCATTTCAAAGATGAGGAGATTGAGAAAAATTAGGTAATTTGCCCAATATCATGATGCTAGAAAATGACAGATTTGAGATGATAAAATTTAAAATATCAACTATTTTCAGAAATATAACATGCCAGACTTAAAGACAAAAAAATCTACTCTTGAAAATAATAGTAATGTCATCTCAACTATAATTTGCTATGTGAGATTAAGGAAAATTCAACATAGTAGAAGAGTTTACAGATGATAAATTTAAGTCCTCATAGAGAAAACAGAGAAAAGTATTAAGGTCAAGGTCACTGGTGAGACTACAAAGCTTTTAAAATATTTGTTCAATCACTTAACATAAAATACCTATTTACTGAACACATATTATGCGCCAGGTCTGGTATTAAGCACTCTATAAATTAGACATCTAATTTTTCCAACTACCCCAAGAGTCATGGCCAAAAGGTGGCAGAGTCAGGATTCAGACCAGAGAAACCAATCTGTCCCCAGAGCCCATGTTCTCAGCCATCGTGTTATGACCTGGGGCATTTATATACCTTCAGTCTTCCCAGTTTTCATTTACCAAGTCTTCTTCACTAGGACATTTTTGAGATACCCTTTTCCTACACAGGACACAAAATACTGCAGAAGTTGTTACACATTTTAGATAAATGTGCATTTCAAGAGACCTAGTCCTCCATGTTAATATTCAATATCTCTCTGATTTCTGTATCAGAGATACTGACTCATTCTTGAATCTTAGGACTTTGAGATGCAGTATAACCTGCGTGCTTGAGAGGGAAAAACTTTGGATGACCTTTATTTCTCAACATCTGTCCACCCAAGATAAGTCTGTGGCATGGCCCAAGTGCCAATTTACATCCCTTAGCATCTGCTCTTATAGAAGTCACTGGAATGCACTTCTAAGACACATAAAGTCTTCTCAGTCTCATACCTCCCCCCATTTTTCTTTATCTCTCCCAAGGATTCCCTACACTAACTATTCCTATTCTGCCATTTGATTCAACTCTATTGTCTTTTCTCAGCTCCAACTCTGTTTTGATAATAATCCCGACTAGAGTAAAACTGGCAATGTAATATCTTGGAACAGAAGACTTTTAAGTTTGAGGAAAAGATACATGGAAGTAAACTGATATGCACTGGCAGTACATGTAAGGGAACCTTACAGTTAGGGAAGGATTTGCATGTAGATGATCACAATAGGCACACCTTTATCATAACCAGTTTCAAGGAGTTAGTGTCCCCATTTTATAGGTATTGGTTTTTCACTAGCAGAAACAACACAAATTGTAGTAATTATAGGTTTCATAAAACTGTATTTCAGTTATATTCAAAAATAAGAATACTTGTCATGAAATTCCACTTGCAGTAAATGTTAACTTCCTCTACATAAGTATGAAAAATATCTTCAAATACGTGAGCATATGCTTAGCTAATCATAAACACCTCAATCGATGTTCAATGCCTTTTTGTGCTAGCCTACTTTTTCCCTTCTGCTATATGTCTAGTTAGTTGATGTAGCTTTTCAATTTACAAGAAAGCAGAAATATTTCAGATCAGGTCATGACATCAAATATCATCTGCAAACAGTAAATACAGTTTTCAAACACTTACCCAGTGTTAGTGAGACAAGCGAAGTCTGCTTTGCAACAACTCCACTAATCTGGGATTATATCTAAGCAAAGTGGATGCACGCTGGTCCTTTCAAGAAGGTGTCCCAGGGGAAGATCTAAGTAGTAATCACTTGAAGGGACTCAAGAGCACCACTCACGATGTGCTGAAATGCAGAAGGCGACAAAGAGGGAAGGCAAGTCTGTTAATGGAGCTCCATGATTACTTTTGCAATGTTACTCATACATGTTAAACCTTATGAACAGCAGTCTTAATCTTTTAACTTACAGTTCAGAGGCAGGCTAGCACAGTCATCAAGAGTATGAACTTTGTCAATTAAAATAAGTAAATAAAAGTACATCAATTTTTTTTTTAAAGAGCATGAGATCCAAGTCAGATGGATGGACTTCATGTCAAAGTTTGGTCACCAACTCGTATTTAAGGGCAAGCTATGCACATCCTCTGCAGAAGGACGTGGAAAAAAAGAAATAGGGTATTACTAACAAAATGTTTCTAACAATGCTCAATAAAGAGCAGTTATTTTATCCCTAACTCAGAAAGACAGAGAGAAGGCCCATTTATGGAGTACACAATATTAAGCACTGAGTTGGTGTTTTCCAGAAATTATCTCACTTAATTTTTCAGATGAGATGTTATCATTTCTGTTTTACTAACGAGGAAACTGATAATCAGGGAATGAGAGATTTGCTGAAGTCAGACAACAAGGAAACAGTGGATTTGGAACTTAAGACATGTCTGTCTGATCTTCTGGCCTTTTTCACATTTGAGGAGAATAAAGTCTAGAATCAGTTGGCTACTTTTCACAAAACCATTGTTTGTGATACAACAGCATTGCATTATTTCTGTATATCATTTAAGTGCTTTTGTCAGCAGAAATGAAAGAATTAAAATAAAATACGTTTCCAGCTAAATAACTAAATAATTGCATATAGGAGGAAATAATAAAGATTAAAGTAAAAATTAATGCTCAGGGAATCAGAAAGCAGTAACTCTATAAATAAATGCCCTCAGTTTTTAAAAACTCTAACAAAATAAACAAACCATTGGTAACCTTGACCAGAAAACAAGAGAGAAGGTAAAACTACAAAAATAAGAAATAACATGAAGATTTAGCTATTGAAAAAAGATAAAATGAAATAAGTAGCCTAAGTGACTACAGATATCTATGTATACAAGTTCGAAAATTTAGATAAAAGAGACAATTTTCCAGGGAATCATGTGTACTAAAATTGACTCCATTAATGGAGAAAGTTTAAAGAGATCAATTTCCATACAAGAAATAGAGAATGTTATTAAGGATGAATATCATAAAAAAAAAAAAAAAAAAAACAGGCCCAGATAGTGTCATGGTAAAAATCTATAAAACATTTGAAGATCAAATAGTCTCAGGACTCTACAAATTGTGGCAAAACATTGAAAATGAAAGAGACAATGTTTCCTTTTACTGAGCCAGAATAACATTGACACCTAAACCTAAAAAACTTTGTTCAAAAGAAAATAAATCTATAGACCTATATTGTCCATGAATATCAATGCAAAAATACTAAAAGAAATTTTGGTGAGCATAGTATTAAGAAAATAATGAAGACAACTAAGTGGGATTTATTACAGAAATTCAAGGTTGGTTCCTACTAGGAAATCTATTATTATCATATGCAGTATGATTTTTCCCTATATGCCGAAAGGCCTTAATGAAATTCAACATTCACTCATTATAAGATTATTCAAGAAAATGAATGTGATTTTTAACATATTAAAAATATATATTTCTTAATGCTAAATCGGTATCTTAATTGGACAGCACTAGAAGCATTCCTATTCACATCAGGAACAAGGGGAAGATACTAGTTATCTCCATTACTATTTATTATTTCACTGAAAGTGTTAACAAATGCAATTAGACAAAACAAATCTATTAAAGGTATTAGAACTGCTACAGAAGAGGTAAAAGTATCCCCACTTATAGATGACACGATACCTGAAAAACACTTAAGAATCAATAATAATTAATATTGCTAATCTCCAAATCATAATTTAGTAAGGCAACAGGCTATAAAATTAATATTCATAAATTAAGATATTAATCCTTCATGTAAATTGCATTATAAATAAATAACCACAGTGAAGGGGATGGGAAAGAATAGAACTAAGCTAAATAACTTTTAGAAAACAGTGTTTTGACTGCTTACTCCAAGCCTAAACACAAGGAAAAGTATCCATACATATTGTACTCCAGTTAGAGGTTTGTTTTTCAGAGTGGTATGAAATTGCGACTGTGAGACTACATTGTGCGTATATGAAGATTAAGCAAATAATTAAATAAATTGATGATACTGAGAGTGAAGTTTCTCAATGATAAAAAGAGGAGTTACAAGTAATGGAAGGGATTTGGCTAGAATGAACCCTGCAGTGCTGGACTGCAATCAGGTGCCTCAGCATGAACTCAGGAGTGTGTGTGTGTGTGTGTGTGTGTGTGTGTGTGTGTGTGTGTGTACAAACTGACATAAAGGAGAGACGTGTGCACATATGTGGATGTATATGTACACATATTTCCTAGCTCTGTCAGGTGACCTAGAAGCAATGGCAGAAGAGCAATGAGCACATCTAGCACTCAGATTTTGTTTTCCAAATATCTTTCGCTAAGAAAAAGAGTCAAATATCCTTCACGAAAAGGTTGATTTTGGGAATGGGTAGAGATTAGCAAGATAAGGAAATGGAGCAAGATAAGCCTGCAAGATCTTGTAATGCCAGAGTAAGTATGTGCTCAAAATTTCACGGCATCAGAGTCACCCTGAAGGAGTCCGCAGTGGCCAATTCTAGAATGAGAGCAACAAACTAAATGATAATAATAAAGAAGTCTATCTCACGGAATAAAAAAAAGATCCTTGAGTCCATACCACCAATAAGTAACTGGATCAATAGGTAAGGACAAAATCCTTAGAGTGAAATTCAAATTCAAAATACAAAAGGAGTGATGGATATAGAAAATCATCATCTCACAAACACAGTGGTAAGAATCATTGATGGAAGCTAAAATTTGTGGGCAAAAGTTTATGAGAAAACAGGACATTGACATAGTCTCAAACTCTCTCCCCATAAGATCCTTATTAGCTACAAGGGAAAAAATATAAATTTATAGTGGAGAAAACTGACAGACTCCACCTCAATCAAGTGATCAAAATTAACATCACCAGAAATGAGACATGTTGACATCATGTATCTCCTGGTATGACATACTGAGAAGGTCACAGTGTAGCCTTTGCAGTATTCATGCAAAAAATTTTAAAAACCTGAATTTAATCATGAAGAAACATCAGACAAACCAGAACTGAAGGACATTCTCCAAAATGACTGGCCAGCACTCTTCAAAATTGTCAAAGTCATAATAAACAAGGAAAGTCTAAGAAGTACCCCAAATCGAAAGAGAGTAAAGAGACATAACAAGTAAATGCGGTCTGTGATCCTGGATTGGATCTTAACACAGAAAAATGACATCTGTGGCACAAACTCACACTAGCGGAAGGTAGAATGGTGGATACAAGGATCTGAGGGATAGAAGAAAGGGGAGATGTTAGTCAAAGGGTAAAAGTAAAAGAATAAAAATGAAAAAAAAAAAAACAACTACGGTATATTTACAAAATTTACTGTTCTACATCAGGAAAGCAGATCAAACTGTTATTACGAATTATACAACACGGCTCAGCCCCACAGAGACGATACGGAGGAAGAAAATCAAAAGAGTGCATAGTGTGCCATTCCATTTATATGAAATTTAAAAAACTGATACCAAGAATTTATAGTGAAAAAATGTATTCTATTGAGTACTTCTGGGGGTATTAATTAGGACAAGTAACAGGAAAGGCCTTTGGGTGGATGATAATATACTGTATCTTTCTATTTGTGAGGCTTACACATGTGTATTAATCCATAACACTCACCAAGCTGTACATTTAAGATCCAGGTACTTTATCATAGGTAGGTTTTAATTAGTGGAAAATTATGAAAAATCATTTATTGAATATATTCTTTTGTCTCAGTTTTCATGGTTTAAATGTGCCATTTTATCAGACAGAACTTTCTAAAGGATGCAATTAAAACTAAGTATTAACTTCTGAGATTGCACTTTTCATAAAACAACAGAAGAAAAGCAGAATTGTTTTCTTCTTCAACTCCTTTGCTGAAAATGCATGGTTTAGATATCTGTTTTTCACTTTCAATGATGAGAAAAGAAAATATTCTGTTTTTTGCTATAAATGCTAATTATTCTATCTGTTCAAAGTGTTTATTTCTTCTTGAAAAATGGAAGGAAATATTAGTCATTGGATACAATAAAGTTCAGCACCCTGAGATATCTTAGGGAAATATTTTTAGCCTATGTGTACCAAAACTGATTGTTTTTAAAGAAAAAACAAATTTTAAATGCGATATTATATTTTCCTAAACTATCAAAATGTCTCTAGCTATATAAAGGTGCTAATGCAAAACAGAGCATTTCAATTTTCCTCAACACTAAAAGTAAATATAATTTTCTCTTAATTGTAAAATTTCCAGAATTTTTCATCTGCAGTAACTCCAAATTAGCCAACATCAATTGATTTGAAATCTCTTAGACACCATCCATGAGTTTCTTCCTGAAAGTACCACTTTTAAGCACATAAGTAACATACAGTCCCTTTACTTGAGCATTTTACATTCTATTGGGGAAGACAGATAATTACAATTTCACTACATCTGTAATTAACATATGAAATGTGAATACCAGTCACACAAGTATTGGTTTCTGCCAATAGAATGTGAGATATTCAATATCTCTATTAGGGTCTTTAATACATGTCTTGAACGTAGTCAGATGTCAATATAAATTTTTTTTAAGTTACAAAAGGTAATACCTTTAAGGAATAAAAAATATGATCAACATCTTCTGTTAAAAGAAGGCTAAGAAATAAATATGTATTCAAACACTTTAAAATAATAAATTAAGTTTAGCAGTGAGAATATGTTCCAGTTATCTGGAAAATTTACTTATTTATGACTCTTCTGTTCACCAATATTGCCAAGTAAAGTCATTTACAGATCTGGTAACAAAGCTGGGGTGCTGCAGTAGGACAATTTGGATAATCATATTTCCCCTAGAACTTTAAAAGAATTTCAGGACATACAAAAATTTTTGTTCCATCACATTGTAGAGGTCTTCTTTTGACTTTTATTCTATTCTATTCATACAATGAAGCTTTCCAGGTCCTCGGAATTTAACTCTTTCTTCTGCCAGTACCAATTTTTCAAATAGTAGATTTGATTTAATTACCAAAACATTATTAGAATCTAGGTAGAGAAATGCTATTATTTTACTAGTTAATGCTCTCCAGGAGACTTTGGAATTAATACAGGCCACTCTGCAGAAACAGTGACCACCGAAATGAGAGCCCCAGCATACACTGAAATAGCCACAGTCAAAGAAGATTCATTTCTTTAGGAGTTTAGTGAAAATGGAGAGATTGGCTAAAGTAATCTCCAGAAAGCATAAAGATTAAATTGGCTCATAACTGAGAAAACGCTACCTTAGCATTCACCCAGTTCGGCCTTTATGATCCTTTGCCACTGATGTAAGCACCACAGAAAGGAATATCAAGGTGGAATTACATAATCCTTTCTTCAACCAATTGTTAGCGTGTTTGCTGTAGATTTAAACACTGCCACAGGCTTCTAGTGGTTGGCAGCTCACACTGTGGAAAATGTCACTGGGCTTTGCTGCCTCACTAGCTGTGCTCCACAGAGCAGAAAATTAAGCTTGACATATTTGGAAGAGGAGTTTTGTAGTTTGTAAGAATTTATAAAAATAGCTACACTTATCTATTCTGGGGTCATATTTGTAAGTTATTAGTAGCCCCGAGATAAATAATTTAATTTTTTAGTACATATGCTAAAATCTTAGATTATTCTGACTCGAAATCTAGCTAATGGTCTCTTAGGTGACTTAACTTCTGTTTCTAATTTAAAATATACATACATACATGGGACAATAAAATGTTTTTGAAACCATGGCACGTGAAAATAAACTGCAAAAAATCAATATCTAAAACCATGCATTTCTGCTTCAGTTTCCTCTGATTCCTTTCCAACACAGATACATCTGAATAGCTAGTCAGTTATCAGCTATCAAAGTATGAATTTCATCATGAATAGCTTAGATTTGTTGTACAAATGTGGTGCTACAAATTAAATCATTAATCAAAGTCATAATAGGCTCTAATTCATTTTATTCTATACATTTTGTTTGCACTATGCTAAGATTTAAAATTAATAACCTTAGTCTAGTAAGAAACTTGTTTAGGTATATTCCAAACACTTAAATGTGTTTTTTTCTTTCTGTTAAAAGCAACATGTAGTTTTTTCCATAATAATCGTCCCTTATGGATTGCCTTATCACACTTAATTTACAAATCCGGAATAAAACCATGAGGTGCAACAGAGTAAGATCATCATGGAAGAAAAATATTCACAGCACTATTTCCAGAAAAGCTCACACAAACTTTCAAAATGGCATCAAGCCACCTGTTTGAATCAGTCAGAGGCATTTGCCAACTTTATCAAAACAAGGGCACACCTTTCTATCTCCTGCCAGTTTTCTTTCTTCCCTTACTTTGACTGTTGTCTCATTCAACCTAAAATAGAAGCATCATATCTGGCTTCTACATTTCATTATAGATGCCAAGAACTCCCGCCTTCAGAGAAAAATGCTCTCAAATCTCCCTCTCCTCAGCACCTTGCCCCTCATGTCTGTAGGCGGCATTCTCATTAATATTGCTTTCTCTAACCATGGCTTGGTAAGGCAACCCTCTGCCTTCTTAATGTCCTATCGATCAAGCTAATGACATTTACTTAGCACCTGCTCAATGAAAGTCACTGTTCTGCTTGTTGTGGGGGATAGAGGTATACATAGGACATGAAGTGGCTTTCCGTAAACAAACATAAATGTCCTTTGTTTGTTATATAAAGTAGCCCCTAATGCGTGAATTTCCTTCATCTTCTAGCAGTCAAACAATCTCTCACCCACTTACCCACACGTGACAACATGTCTTTTTCATAATGTTTCTGTTTGAATTAAGAAGAGCTAATTTCCCCACCCAGGACAACCACAACACAGAATTCTGTACACACTCTTGCCTTATGCCCTTAAAACACACACTCACGACCAGTATTTCATGGCAATGTCTCAGTCTTTATGCTTATCTGACTTGATGCTTCTCTACCAATGATTTTCTGTATGTGAATCTCCATTACTTTTGTAAATGTGGGAGGAGGAACTGCTTGTAACTTGTGGAGCACTGAGCATGTTTAAGCACTGGAGCCCTTGGTGAGTATGACAATCATCCACCTGGATTACACGTGGTCCTCACTCCCGAAAAGTCTTCTGGGCAGAACTGCATGGCAAAAGGCTATAGTCAAGTACAGTTACCAACTGCAAGAAAGCCCACATTTGGGCAACAATCCTGGCTCAGCAAACTCTTCTGCTTGAAAAGATCTATCATAAGTCCAGAATTTATAGCATTTAAAACACAAGCCCTCACACACCAAAGCTTTTCTGTCTTCAACTATTCACTCTCTGCCTTCAGAACACTTGGCTGCTTATCTCCTGTTTTGTTTTGCTTGTTTTTGTTCCTTTCTCTCTAGGTCCCAGGGGATAAATTGGCTCAGTAAAGGCTTCCCATTGAGCACGGGGCAGCAAGTCACAATTCCTTGACGATCACCCACCCCAGGCTGACATGTTTCAAATGACCTGAAGTAGCTACATCTGTTCAGTCAAGTTATTACAAGGAGCTTCGAGAGTGAGCCGCATTCTGAGCAAACAACCATAAGACCGGCTCCGTCCCGTTCCCAAGAGATTGCAACCTCCGTGTGATTGGCAGATTTAAGGTCTGGCTTTCTCCATCACAGGATAATTTCCTCCTCATTGTAAAAAGCTTTCTGCAGCCTTTTGCTTTTTGGCTCTTTTTTATAATGAGCAAATTTGGCTTAGAGAAAACGTTTTCAGACTGAGAAGGAAAAGGATTTTACGTCTTAAAACCGTGAAACTAGTGTAAGATATTTAAAATTTTATATTTAAATATATATGATATATAACATATACATATGATATATAAATATATGATTTATGTATATAATAATATATGTTTAAATATATATTTTTCCTCCACTCTGTTTTTCAAAGGTTCTCTTAATCCTGAAGTTTAGTGTTGGGCTACTCAGTTATATGAACTTTTAGGTACTTTGAAATCACTGTCCCTCTGAAAAATCAATAGATAAACATAAGAACTCAAATTTATAATGCCTAAGTTGCTGTGAGCTACTGTACATTTCACCCGAGAAGCTGAGTAGGTTTTGTGGGTAAACGTGTACAACTGAGATGGATGAGACTTCAGACTGAGGCAAAACAGTAGCATGAACTGGCTGTTGTTACCGCCGTTGACAGGTCTGGAGTCTCTGCGACTCACACATGCTTGCTGCTGCTGGGGTTTGGAAAATGACTCCCTGAATTATGGCATTTTGACATACTCAGTACTTGGAACTGTAAGACACTGAAGGGGCCTCAAAAGCAAAGCCTCTTTCTGGTCTTCTCCTGCTCTTCTTTCTCCTACTTTCCTTTTTCCCACAAGGCAGACCATAGAAACTAGAACCCCTCTCCTCGAAAGCCAATCATAAAACCTAGAACGATTACTCTAACCTTCCTCTACCTTGCTGAATGGAAGATGGTCATAGAGAAATCTGACCTATCTCCTTCCAGGAGGTCCCTGCCCGAACCCATGAGGAGGGAATGCCACACAGAAGGACCAGAAGAATCTGGACAGACCCTAGTTTATTACCCTTAGGTGAATACCTTTTTGTCTGATTCTATTTCTACACAGCTGTACATTCTTCACTGAACCTAAGCACAAAAATAGACAGTTTTCCTTAAGTCTTTGCCTCTTCATGTTCTGAAGGCTCCCACATCACGCAAAACTTTGATTAAATGAATTTGCTATGCTTTTCTCTTCTTAACCTGCCTTTTGTTGTAGGGGTGTCAGCTGTGAGCCTCATGATAGGGAGGAAAGGTATCACATGTTTTTTGCCCCTACACTGTTCCTCATCTTCATGGGTCAAGATGATCTCCACATATCTATATCTAAGGTACACAATACTCATCTTTGTATATACGTGACTCAACGGCCACTCAATATTGTTAAATATGGACTGGATTTTGAACAATATTCAAGCTACCTAAGAAGAAACTAGAGGTACAGGCAGCCTCCTGGCTTTTTCCACAATTACTCTCATCTAAAAAAAAAAAAAAAAAAAAAATCCTCTCTACACACACATCAGAATGGCTAAAACAAAAGATAATGATAACACAAAATGCTCGCCAAGATGCAGAGAACCTGGGTCATTCACACATTGCTAGTGAAAATGTAAAATTATGTAGCCGCTCTGGGAAACAGTTTGGCAGTGTCTTTTAAAACTAAACATACTCTTGACATATAACTCAGCAATGACACTCTTGGGCATTTGTCCCAGGGAAATGAAAATTTATGTTCACACAAGAATCTGTACACAAACGTTCATGGCAGCTTTACTCATAATAGCCAAAAACTGGAAACAGTCCAGATGTCCCTGAACCGGTCCATCCATACCATGGACTACTACCTAGCCATAAAAGGAAGCTGTTGATACACACAACAGCTTGAATGAATCTCAAGGCGATTATACTGAGTGTTAAAAGTCATCCCTTCAAAGGTTACATATTGTGTGATTCCATTTATGTAATATTGGAATATCAAAATTATAGAGACGGAGAAGAGATTACTGGGCACCAGGGGTTAAGAATAAAGGATGTGTAACTTTAAAGGAATAGAACAAGGACACCACGTAGTTATGGAAGGTTCTGGATCTTGATTATGCTGGTGGTTACACAGATCTACACACGTGATAAAATGAAATGTAATACACACTGTTTCACCCACACTCACATACACACAAGTGCATGTGTAATTGGTGAAACTGTAGTGACTTCTGTGGATGGTGCCCACATCCATTTCCTGATTGTGATATTGTACTATAGTTATACAAGTTATCATTGAAGAAAACTGGGTTAAAGTTACATGGGACCATCCAAGATCCTTTTATTTTTTTTGCAATTTTTTTGTGAATCTATAATTTCAAAATAAGAAGTATAAAAATAAAAAAGAGAAATCTTCTCCTGAGTCTCCCATACTAGACTAGCTGCTGCTGCTTCCTCTTCTGCTTTTTTTTACAGAAAACTTCTCAAAATTTATCTGTTTGCTGCCTTTAATACCTCGCCTATGCTACCTTGCATCTGCTCCAATCATAGCTCTGATTCTTTCATCAGCTCCCAGGAAACTGCCCTTGTCAAAATCACCAATGACATCTACGTTCCTGTCTAGAGGTCAGCTGTTCATCTCCATTGCACATCTGTCACTCCAGGCCCAATACTGCCCTGACAGCAGGAAATGCACCGTAGTCAGTTGGACTCTGTCTTCAGGAGGACTCTGTCTTCACTTCATGGACTCTCCTGGGTTTTTTTTGTTTTTTTTCCTTATGAGTGGCTCCTTCATGGTCTCATGTGGAGGTTCTTCTCTTTTTCCCAGGGAACCATTCCCTTGGTAAACCGATCCAGACCCCTAGGCTTAAATAGTTATCTACACACTGATAACTCCCAATTTTATATCTCTAGTCCAGTCTCTTCCCTGAATCTTAGACTTGTATCTAACAGCCACTGCAAATCTCTACATGGATTACCAGTAGGCACCTTAAAATTTACATGACCAAAACTGAGCTCCAGATACCCCAACAAACCTGCCCATCCCAGTTTTTTCCTCTGTCAACAATGGATAATATTATATTTCTAGCAACACAAGTCAAAAATATTGGTCTCATGAATTTCTCCTCTCATGCATCATGTCCAATCCATCAGAAAATTCTGTGTTGGCTCTACTTTCAAAATACATTCTGAATCTGAGCATTTCCCACCACCTTTACTATTATCATCCTATTCTTGTCCACTATTATCTCTTGACTGGATTCTTGAAATAGTTTTCTATGTTGCTACTCTGCCCTCACTCCCTACATGCCTGCTCCGTGCAGTAACCCAAGTGTTCCTCTTAAATCACAAGTTAGAGCATGACATTCCTCTGCCCAAAAAGATCCCATACATTTTGTTGTTTGTTACTTTTCCAACCTCATCCCTTCCTATCATCACCTTTGTTTGCTCTGCTCTAGTCCACTGGCCTCCTTGCTCTTTCTAGGACGTGCCACATACACGTCACAGGACCTTAGCCTTTGTTGTTCCTCCAGCATGGGTAGCCACAAGGATAACACTCTCCCTTCCCCATTCAGGTGCCCACATGACACCTTTATAGATGGATTCCGATCTTTCCATTGCCTTGCTGTTCTCCACAGGACTCATCATCTGTCTGTTTGTCACTGCAACCTCCGCCTCCCAGGTTCAAGCAATTCTCCTGTCTCAGCCTCCCAAGTAGCTGGGATGATAGATAGGTGTGTGCCACCACACCTGACTAATTTTTGTATTTTTAGTAGAGATGGAGTTTCACCATTTTAATTAGGCTGGTCTCAAACTCCTGACCTCAAATGATCCACCCACCTCGGACTCCCACCATTTATTTCTTTATTATCTGTGGATTCCTACTCAAAAGTAAGCTTCATAGGACAGGATTTTTGTCTGTTTCTTTTTGTTTTCACTCTGTATTCCCAGTGTCTTAATGTTGCCTGGAACACAGAAGATAAGTCAATATGTAATTGTGGCCTGAATGCATTATTTAACCAATTACGCAAGTAATTTTCTATTTCCAAATAAGAGAAGAGTTGGTGTAGCTGGAGTAGCCTACACCCCGAGAATTCTGAAAAACCAGAGTAGCCCATCTGCTCCATTGACTGACATCTCTGGCAAGAGCAGCTGACACCGTCTCATTGCTGCAAGGTCTGCCAGTCAGTGGGCCAGTGCTTCGCAGTGCCTCTCCACTGAATAACAAACAGACCCCTTTGGAGGGCAGGGCCCATGTACTACCTTAGTCTTAGGGATTCCACAGCCCTATGGCAGTAAGAAATGCAGCTGGCAGGAAGATAGTTACCTATGCTCCTCACTGCTTCTCAGAAAATCTGAAATATGAGCCCCAGTGTAGTCAGCACTGTGAGTTCGTAGATTATAAATATTTACGTCTGCGCTTGCCCAAGGCTGGAGCTTAAAACTCAAGCTTTGCCTGTTGGAAGGATCAGATGGAGTAACAGAGAGCATAAACTGTTCATTCAATAAATCTTTACAAAAGGCCTACTGGAAGCAGGCCCTGTTCTAGACACTGGAGATAAAGCAGGGAACAAAACAGTCAGTAATAGCGATTCCGTGAAGTCGATATTTGAGAGTTGGCAGGAAGCAAATAATATACATGCAAACAAATGGATGAACAATACAATTTCAGATAATGATTGGTTCAGTGAATCTAATAAAATAAGATGATAAATGACTGAAAGATTTCTTTGAAATTGGGTGATCATCTTACTACGCTGAGGTGACATTTGAGCACAAATGTGAATAATGAAAAATAATTAGTCCTGAGGGCAGAATGGTCCTTAAAGAAGGAAAAGAAAGTTAAAAGGCCTTCTGGGACTAGCATGGCATGTTTGAGAAAGAAAGAAGACCAGTGTGTGTGCCGCTCAGGGAGTGAGAGGGAGTTAGAAAAGATGAAGATAGAGAAGTAGACAATCCCAGTGACCTCAAGCAAGGAGTTCGTGCTTTATTCCAAATGCAAAGGCATTACAGATGTGACTGCAGAATACTCACTCTCCATTGTTTTCTTCATGCAAAGGGAAACCTAGGGCCTCCCTCTTGTTCTCACGCCTTTGACTGGTGAGTTTAGTAGGAAGAGCTGGGCATGAAAGACTCAGCCCCTTCCTCCTGCCTGCAGAGAGCAGGGCTCTTGTCTGCTTTGGGCCTAGGGCTGAGCTTTGTGGCCACAGCTTCTCTCTGTAGCACCTGCTGTGCAGGTATTCGGTGTTTCCTGTGACTCCTGGGTCAGTTCATCTAATTCTGGTGCAGCAGCAGGAAGCCCAGGGCTGGCACTCACTCTGCCACATTCTCCAAGAGCTGTGTTAGTAATAGACCTGACACTCCATTCTCCATGTGTTTAACTCCTTTGTCTCCTTCTACTGCTTTAAAACGCTGGTGCTGAGGAGGGAATTATAATTAACAGCCTTCCCTCTCAAACTCCAAAAGGAAGCTTGTATAAAATTTTTCTTTTATGAAGAAGAAATACAGTGATCTAATTTATGTTTTAAACAGATCATTCTAGCTTTTATTTAGGGACTGAATTACAGACAGAGGGAAATGAAAAGCAAAGATATTGGTGAGGAGTGATGGGGTTCAGGACATGCTCCCTTAAAATATGGCACCTCGGTATTTGAAAACAATGCAGAAGTGGGATGATCTCTCTGACTTCTCCTTCCTTCTCCTCTGAACCAGCTCATAAAACCTAGAAATAATTTTCTGATCTTCCTCTGGAGTAGGTCACAAGACCCTCACATGAGAGGTGGCCTTTCTATGCCTGGAGGAAAGGAACGTCTTAATCTCTGAAGATACAGGGACATGGAGACGAATCCAAACAAACAGGCCTTGTACATTCCCTTCATTAGCTCATACCCCCTTTTTCCAGTCATGCTTCTTCACAACTATACACCTCTTCATCAAACTTACCATACAAATACACAGGCTTTCCTGTTTCTTTAAATATTCATTTCTGAAGGCTCCCGTGTCACATAAAACTTACATTAAATAAATGTGTATGCTTTTCTTTTGCTAATGTCTTTTGTTGTAAGGGCCTCAGCCATGAGCCTAGCAATTGGTGGGGAAAAGATAAAGCAGCAGAGTACCTCTGAACGAGACTACTATAGTTATTTAGGACAGATACGATGGTGCCTTGGACTAGGATTGATAATGGTAGATAGAGAAGTGGCGGGCGCCTGCAGTCCCAGCTACTCGTGAGGCTGAGGCAGGAAAATGGCGTAAACCCGGGAGGCGGAGCTTGCATTGAGCTGAGATCCAGCCACTGCACTCCAGCCTGGGCGACAGAGCGAGACTCCGTCTCAAAAAAAAAAAAAAGAACTGGAATATACATTCAAGCAGGCCCTGGAAGCAGGCCCTGTTCTAGACACTGGAGATAAAGTAAGCAACGAAATAGTCAATAATCTTGATTCCATGTAGTCTATATTTGAAAGTTGGAGGGAAGCCAACAATATACATGCAAAAAAACAAGTCAACCAAAGGGATTTATAAACCTGATGTAGGGATCATAAAATATGACTTCTAGGTTCTGTCTTGAGTAGCTGTAGGTAAGAATAGTGACTTATCCAAGTGTGGTTCTCATGTAAAGAGTTGTGTAGACAATTATGGAGCCTAGCAGAGAGGTCTGGGAAAATAATATAACTTCGGGAGTTTTCAGATGGTGTTTAAATCCACTAGGCACCATGAAATTACTTAGGGGAAGAATATAGACAGAAAAAAGAGGATGGCTGAGAACAGAGATCCAAGAAGTGCTAAATTTTAATGTTGTGGCATCAGGGTGGAATGGGATATGTGTACTTGGGGGCAAATTAAAATAGAAAATTATAAAACAGGAATTAATGTATTTCATTTTATAGAGTTATATTAGAAAAAGGACAAAAGTGAGACAAAGCAAAAGGAGTGTCTAGAACAGACTCACAGCAGAAGCTAAGTAACTAAGATGTGAGAGCAAATGGAGATAGAAGAGAAATGTGAATCAAAAGGTGGAACTCACAAAAGTGAAAGTGAAGACTTTCATCTTCAGTGGAGTTATGCAAATGGAATATTTTCACACACACATAAACTTTGATAAACATAGATAAATAAAGCAAATTTGGAGAGGCTGGTGAGAAAAGTGAAGTCTATAATACAGTGTTATGAATATAGCACTGTGTAGTCAAAATGATTTGCTGCAGCGAGTAAAAAGGAACAGAGAATGTTGATGGAATGAAAGGAGAATCAAAAAAGTGTGTTTAGGCTGGGCGCAGTGGCTCAAGCCTGTAATCCCAGAACTCTGGGAGGCTGCGGCGGGTGGATCACCTAAGGTCAGGAGTTCAAGACTAGCCTAGCCAACATGGCGAAACTGTCTCTCTACTAAAAATACAAAAAATTAGCCAGGCACGGTGGCAGGCACCTGTAATCTAAGCTACTCAGGAGGCTGAAGCAGGAGAATCGCTTGAACCCAAGAGGCAGCCATTGCACTTTAGCCTGGGCAACAAAAGTGAAATTTCATCTCAAAAAAAAAAAAAGTGTGTTTATACTTACCTATTATTGATGAAAAGAGTCAAAAGATGAGACAAAGATAAACCTAAACGTTACCTAAAGATACATTCTTTGTAGAAGAAATCAACAGAAATTATAGTTTTTCTGTCAAGATTTTGGAAGAAACTTTCTGAAGAAAATTTCAGAAGAGGGCTTCAGGGAGTGCCTAAGAAATTAATATTTTAATAATAATGTTTCTATGAAATAACAATATATTTTATTGATATGTGCAAATGGACTAAAATATTAAATTATCTTCTTTGAAGTTAAACACATTGTGCAGAAAATAATTTTCAAGAAACCCTGAATAGCCAAAACAGTATCTAAAAAGAAGAAAAATATGGAGAACTCACATTTCCTGATTTCAACACCGTAAAGCTACGGTAATCAAAATATTGTGGTACTGGCATAAAGACAGAAGATAGGCCAATGGAACAGAATAGACAGTTCAGAAATAAATCTTTACGTTAATGGTCAAATAATTTTTGACAAGGGTGCCAAGACTATTCAGTGAAAACTGGACTGTCTTTTAAACAAATGCTTCTGGGAAAAATGGATTTCCACAAAACAAAAGAATGAAAGTGTACCCTCACCTAATGCTACATCCAAAAATTAATTCAAAATGGATCAAAGATGTAAATGTAAGATCTAAAATTATAAAACCCTTAACGATAAAACAAAAGCTTCGAAACATTTAATTTGGCAACTATTTTTTTGATTAACACAAAAGGCACAGGCAACAAAAAAATTGATAAAATATTTTAAAAATTGTGTGTCAAAAGACAGTAACAGCAGAGAAAAAAATGGCAACATACAGAACAGGAGAAAACATTTACAAATCATATATTTATAAGGGATTAATATCTGAAATGTATAGAGAACTCCTAAAATTCAACAGCTAATAACCAAAAGACCCAATTTAAAAGTATCTGAAGGACTTAGATAGACATTTCTCTAAAGAAGATATACATATGATCAAAAGGCAGATGAAAAGATGGTCAGCATCACTAATCAGCAGGGAAATGCAAATCAAAATTACAGTGAGATACCATCTCACATCTATTAAGATGGCTATACAAAATAACATAAAATAAGAGGTGTTGGTGAGGATGTAGAGAAAGTGGAACACTTATACACTGTTGGTGGGAATGTAAAATGGTACAACTGCTATAAAAAGTAGTGTAGTAGTTCTTCAAAATATTAAAAATAGAATTCCTTTATGATCCAGCAAGCCAACCTCTGGGCATATACTCAAAAGAACTGGTGGCAGGGTCTTGAAGTGATATTTGTACACCAGTGTTCACAGCAGAATTATTCACAATAGCTAAAATGTGGAAGTAAACCAAGTGTCCATTGATGGATGAATGGATAAACAAACTGTGGGATAGATATATGATGGAATATTATTCAGCCTTAAAAAGAAATAAAATTCTGACATGAATGGAACTTGAGGATATTACACTAAGTGAAATAAGCCAGTCACAAAAAAGACAAATGCTGTATGATTCCACTAGTATGATGTACTTAGAGTATTTAAAATCACAGAAAGTAGAATGGTGGAGTCCAGGGGCTGGGGAGATGTTGGAAATGGAAAGTTACTGTTTAATGGGTACAGAGTTTCAGTTTTGCAAGATGAAAAAAGCCCTAGAGATGGATGGTGGTGATGGTTGCACGACAGTATGAATGTACTCAATGCCACTGAACTGTAAATGGTAAAAATGTTTAAGATAGTAAATTATATGTTATGTGTATTTTACCATAATGAAAAACACTGGATGAAAAGGTTCAAAAATAGTAATTTCAGGACGCTGTAAATCAAACAAAGACATACAAGCAATTGAAAGGCATTTAATCAAGAGAAAATACTGAACTTTGACTAAGAACAGCAGGAGTCTCTGATAAGCCATTAAAAACAGCCGTTTCACTGCTGGAGGGCCAACTTGACTTGGAGAGGAGCAAGGAAAACCCCAATCCCCTTGGCATTACTGGAAGCAATGTCTATAGCAAACAAAACAGAAAAGCCAACATCACAGCTAGCCCGAGTTTGCAATTCTAGTTGGAGCAAGCAACAGGCTTGGCAGAGTGACCTAAGATTTACAGGGAGATTCAGGAAATGAAATGGCCATGGTGGACTTGATAAGCTCCCCGACATTCCTTGTGGGGATCAAAAATGTAAATGTAAGCCTGGAAATATGCACACATGGGCAAGGCTGCATGCACACAGGGAAGACAAAGAAGGGCCAGGGCTATCTACACATCCCTGACTGCATGTGAGTGCTTGCACATATACAGGGGAGACACAGGAAAGAAAAAGCTGGGGTAGAATGTCACTAAACTTGATGTTACCCAAACTACACAGGGATCCCTGGGAAAAGGTGGAAGCCTCATTGGCTCAAGGTGTTTAAACATACACTGCAATAATTCACAGGATAACTAAGTTATCGTAACACAGTGAGTGGTAACTTCCAGGAAACCAGACTTAAGATTTTTAAAGATGCACAGTCATCAATATGTATACACTGCAGGGGATACAGACTTCATAGAATTAGTTCAGACAAGAAATGAAACAAACAGTAATGGCAATAAAACATAGGAGGGAGCACCCAGAATCGAGTTGCTGCCATATATTATTTAAAATGTGTAGTTTTAAACAAAAATCCAGCTCCTGGATTTGTTGATCTTTTGAATGGTTTTTCATGTCTCAATCCCCTTCAGTTCAACTCTGATTTTGGATACTTCATGTCTTCTGCTAGCTTTGGGATTTGTTTGCTGTAGGTTTTCTAGTTATTTTTGTTGTGATGTTAGGTTGTTAACGTGGTATCTTTTTGATATGGGCATTTAGGGCTACACATTTCCCTCTTAACACTGCCTTAGCTGTGTCCCAGTGATTCTGGTACATTGTATCTTTGTTCTCATTCATTTCAAAGAACTTCTTGATTTCTGCCTTAATTGCATTATTTACCCAAAAGTCATTCAGGAGCAAGTTATTCAATTTCCATGTAACTGTATGATTTTGAGTGAATTTCTTAGTCTTGATTTCTCATTTGATTGTGCTGTGGTTCAAGAGATTTGTTGTTATGATTTCATTTCTTTTGCATAAGCAAAACCCTCCATGGGTCAAGGAAGAAATCGTAAGGAATTAATCTTCCTTGTGAATATTAATAATAATATTCCTTGTGAATAGCCTAGATTTCAAACTGAATGAAAATAAATGCACAGTGTATCAAACCTTGTGGGATGTAGGTAAAGCAACGCTAAGAAGAAAATTTACAGTTTTACACCGCAATATTAGAAAAGAAGAATCTGAAATCAGTACCCTAAGCTTCCACCTTAAAAAACTGGAAACAGAAGGGCAAACTAAACCCAAAGCCAACAGATTTTATTATGAAAAGTTTCAGAAAAGGCAAATTTATTGCAACAGAAAGCAGATTACTGGTTGCCTAGGGCTTGGGGTGGGGAGGAAGACTGACTGACTGTAAATAGGCTAAAGGATTTACAGTGATAGAAAATGTTCTTTTGAAGTGATAGAAAATGTTTTAAAACTAAATTGGAATGATGATTATGTAACCCTATAAATGTACATAAAATCATTGAATTATACAACTAAAATGAATGAATTTAACTGTATGCAATTTATACCTCAATAAAACTATTAAAATATAATGACCCAATAGACAGTGGAAAATATGCATATGGATATGTGTATGTAACACAAATTAAAGAAATTCAATATTCTTAAATTGAGCTATTCTGTATTACGCACAGGATGAATCTGAAAATGAGAAAGTTATTGAATCCTGTTCCCTAAAATTGTGTAGTCAATAAAATATCCTCTTCTAATTTTACCCATTAAAAATAAAATACTTAAATATAATATCTGGCTATTGACAACTTTTGAAATTAAAAGTTTTATTTAATAACTAAATGTTATTTATCCCTAAGGTATTAAGTCAAAAGCTGGCTCTGTATTTCTGTGGTGATGTAAATAGATGATGTATTTCTATGATGATGCAATTACTCATAAGTTTTTAAAATGTTATCAGTGTAAATTTGTCTTGTCTTACTTAGCCAGATACACTGATTTCAAGTGGAATTATATTAAGGTTGAAGTAAGTCACAGTAATTTTGGTGAATGATTTATAGACATGCTGTATTTGTATTGTCAAAATGACTGATATATTTTCATCTGATACAGTCGGGGCAACATTCTGCAATAAAACTGATATAAATCTGAATTCCATTGGTCAAAATTTCAATATAAAATGCATTTATACCATCCTGAAACCCTGAAAAGAATTCGTCTGGGTCCTAAATACTGAAATATCTTTTAAAAATGTTTTTAGGTATAAATAAATCTATGTTAAATCAAACCATTTGGAATAGGAAATTTTGAACCATATTAAGGGAAGTTGGGGAATTGAAGTTTTCTTGGAAAATTAGGGTTCTGAGAAAAAATAATTTAGATTATTTTAATTTAAAAGCCCATTCATTTCTAAATCTGATGGAAAACATAAAAACTAAAAAGAGCATGTCATGCACTGTTAATACAAGAATTATTTCTTGTAGGGAATGAAAAATCTTAGATACTATCATGATCTGTGGCCTTCCTAGGCCAGAGTACATAAACCGAATACAGTATACCTGTGATATTAAAGTGTCATTGGGGAATATTCAGGAAAAACAAAAGTCTGAAAAGAATCCTTAGTGGGGAGACAATTTTTAAAAATGCTTAGAAACACTGGTATAGAAGACAATTCTACAGACAAATCAATTTATTTGGCTCTACCTCCCAACCTCCAGTAAAAAAAATCTCACTATAGGTGAGAACCTGTGGGTTACCTTTACAAAACTGAACTCTTTCTACTTGATAATGTGAAATGACATTAAGAATGCAAGAAACATTTCTAGAGCATATCTAGAGGCTATATCCAAAAAATCAATGTTTCTCATCTTTGAGCCATAAATCAAATGAACACAATAATTACATATAGCAAATTACAAAGTTATCTCACAGAAAAATTGATCTTTTGATTTTTAATTTTATAATATGTAAATTCCATGTAAAAATCCAGGATACAGCTCTGTCATTGGCAAAAAAAAAAAAAAAAAAAAAAAAATCCTTGTACTTTTCTTATCCTGCAGCTGCTGAATAAAAACAGTGAAAACTGTGCTAATTTAGTACACTGGCATTTTCTTTGCTGACCTAAATTATGAAGGACTGACTTCAAGACCATCAAGGAAACTAATTTTAAACACTAATTACATCTAATACGTAATACAGTTATTCAAAAGTAGCAACATAGATGCATTAAAAGAACTTGCGTAGTATAACTTCGGAACAGTTAGTGCACATATCGTTATCAGAATTATTTGAAAAATAAACTAGCTAATATCAAATCTTAGTTTGATTTATTACTTTTAGAGTTCAAAGATGTATCCATTGTGATCCCTTTCCTAATTTTATCCCGAGTTGCTTTTACTCCATCTTACCAAGTAAGTTTTCTTTTACAATAAAAAAACTGCAAAGCTTCCCAACTGAATTCAATGCATCTACTTCTTTCAGTATAAAGAATCAAATTACTCTTTAAAAATTTGGCAGTTCTACCAAATATTATTCCAAAAAATATATACATAGGAATAGAGGGCACATTCAGAAATAGTAAATCAGCTTCTTCAAGAAACTTAAAAATTTTTAAAGAAATTACTACTTTAGTATTTAGTTGGTCATGTATTTTCTCAACAATTTTCAAAATTTGATGAATCTTGATGAATCAAGAATTTAATGAATCTTGTTTTATCAACATTTCATTTGTATAAAGAAGTATAAACATTTTACACATATGCAATGCACACATTTTTAATGACCTTTAAAACAAAGGGTAACACATTAGACTGTATTTATGATTCTGAGGAAAAAAAACAATTTACATACAATTTAAAAAGTTTTAAGGATGGTCAAAGGCAGCATCTTGACTAAATTTTGTTCTAAAATTTTAAGAAATTTCTAACAAATCTATACTGTCTACCTGCCACAATTTTATCTCCCACTTTAGCCAACGGCATTGAATTTTTATGATTTAGATATTGTGATGGATAATTTGAAATGTCACCTTGACTGGACCACAGTAAGCAGATACTTTATTTAAAACATCTGGATGTTTCTGTGAAGGTAGGCTTTGTTAAGTTCAGATTAGAGTTTAAATCAGTAGGCGTTGAATAAAGCAGATTACTCTCCAAAATGTGGGCACACCTCATTGAATCAGTAGAAGGTCTTAAGAAAAAGGACCTATCCCAAGAGCGAAGGAATTCTGCCAGCAGACAGCCTCCAGACTCACATCAACTATTCCTGGGTCTCCAGTCTGCTGCCTACCTTGACCATGCAGATTTAGACTTGCCAGCCTCCAAATTCATATGAACCAATTCTTTAAAATAAATCTGTGTGTGTGTGTGTGATATATATATATATATATAAAAAACACACACACACGCACACCAGACGTGCAGACACACATACACATCCTACTGGTTCTGTTTCTCTAGAAAACCATGACTACTATAGATTTATATTTTTTCTAATTTTAAAGACGGCATAATATTACTAAAGGCTTTAAATAAGGTAAATATTAATAACACCCAATATAATATTGAAATACAAAAATTATTAAAATTCATGGTTCTCTCTATGTAGATAAAAAGAGATGCTGGATGAATAGATGGACAGACAGACAGGAGAGTAGAGCAAGCAATATTTCTCCCATTCCCTCTATTTTTCTATGGCAAATATGGATGAGCAGTAACTATGGAGCAAAGTAGGTTAAAGACTGCAGGCAAGTTTAACCACCACAACTAACCAGTATCCTACACTGCATTAGGGATATGCAGCTCTTTTTATCAGGGAAGGAAACATGTTCAGATAAACAAAGATGGATCTCTAAGGTCACAAAACCATCTGATGGAAGAGCCAGAAGTAGAGCTGCCTCTCCTTGTATCTGAGATATACTCTTCAGCTGGAATAACTTTTCCTAGCTGTATGTTCCTTAATATGTATGTGTATGAATATAAACATGTGTGCACATATGGGCATACATATTTGTGTATATATGTATGTGAGTGTGTGTGTGTGTATTTCAGTGAAAAATCCTGTACCTGGCAAACAATATATGTTTGTTCTCTTGCCTTGTCTCCTGCTGACAAGAGCTCCCAAATCTTCGGGTTATAATTGTAATCAATAACTAGAATCATTATCCAATGCCTTAGTTACCCACAACTATTATTTCTTTTTAAAAAATTTAAATAATTTAATATTATCTGTTTGTCCTCGAATTAGAATATCAATTTAAGGACCTTGTTGTATTCTTCCTGCACCTAAATTAAAATACCTACTGAAGAGCCAGGTACACAATGTGGAACAGAGGCAACGACTCACTTCAATGCTATAGTCAGTGTTTGACAGACAGATGGGCCCAGGCTCTTGGGGAATACAGATGACAGAAATTTGCCCAGAGTGAAAGGGAATGAGTGTGTGTGAATGTGGTTGGGGGATTAGTGAATGTGTTTAGGGAGAAATTCATAGAGGTAATAAAACCTAGTATAAATCTTAAAGGTTGAAAGGAGAAAGTCTTAGTAAAAAAAAAAAAGGGGGGGGTGGGGGAGGGAGAAAAGTGATCTGCGTGATGAAACTAAAACACATCAGGACTACGGACAAAGGGCCAGCCAGGAAGGGCATCCAGCTGGAGCAGCCTGGAGAAGGGTGTGATATGGTTATGATCGCATTGCTGTCATGATTGCTCTTACAGAAGGAGAAGTAGCGAGCAAGACTGAAGGCCGGAAAACTAATTAGGAAGCTAGAGCTTTAGACTGGGAGAGAAAAAAGGCAAGGACTCAGGTGTTAGGACACAGGTAATAAGACTATAGGTGAGGGGTGAATTTGAAAAACTACTTAGGAAGCAAAAAATTCAGGTCCTGCTGAATGTTTAGAATTGGATGAGAGGAAGAAGCAAGAGAGAAGAAAAATCCAAAGATCTTAGCTGAGCTAGAAGATGTAGACAGAAAAACAGAACCACATCAGGGCAAGGGAAAGGTAGGAAAGAGATGATAACACCATGAACGCAAAGTTCCTGTGGAACATTCTGTTGGAGATGTTCACTAATCCATTGAATATGGGGGTTTGAAGCTCATGAAAGAAGTTAAGGTGGAAACAGAGATTTGAGGACCAGCAGTATACGAGTAGTTAAAACTACAGTAATGACTGAGATCACTTGGGCAAAGCCCATTGTTAAACTGGGATCACTTCTCATTGACTTTTCTTCTAGTCCTCAGTCTGTTTATCAACATTATCTACCTAATCTTGATTAGGACTTAATGGTACCAACAACTAAGTACTGTCTCTTCTTCCCAGAAGACAAATGAGTGAACTTGCATCCTCTTCTCCTGCAGAGGAATGTGGCAGGTTGAGTTGTTATGGGTTCTGAAGAGAGAGGAAGAAGTGCCTCTAAGTGAAAGCTTTTTATTCCATTTCTCTACTCTGCTTCTCCATTCCCAAATTCTACTGTATATGTATGCATATGTGTGGTTTTTTTCAAAAATAAGACATGTTTGTGATATTCATGTAAAACAATACAAAAATACAAATGAAACATCTCTCACTTCCTCCCCCATCTGAAGTAACCAGCCAATTATATTTTTAATAACATATCATTCCACAATAGTGGGCCTAGTGTTGTACACTAGGATGGGAAGTACATACCTCTCCTATCCTTTAGTTAAAACTAACAACATAACTAACAAGGCATGCATGCATGCACACAGATGCATGCCATCAAAGTCAATAATAAAAAAGATTCAGGAGACATCAGAAGTAGCATGACTAGTAGAGAAGAGCAGTTGTTGTATTCATTCATTTGACAACGATTTGTTGTCTTAAGTACATTTACAGGTGTGTGAGACATAAGTGTACATAAGACTGCCAGTATCCTCAAGGAGTTCACAGTCTAGTCAAAAAATAGACAAATGAATAAAAATAAATAAATAAATAGATGATTACAACAGACTTTGTAAAGAAGTCAAATATATGTGGCTTAGCACAGGGCTGAGGGAGAAGAGCAATGGAAGAGAAAGAAGTACATTCCTCTCCTATGCAACTGCATGGCATTGAGAAATCTTGCCTTCAAGAATCTTGGTTTTAGAACTTGCATTTTGTTTGCTTTCCATAAAATATTTGTTAGAGCAGATTGCATCACATGCATTTGTGATTTCAACAGATAACCCCCTTAACCTGCAAAGAATCAGATGACTCAAACCCTACTTCACTTCAAATGTTATTTGCTCTCCTGCTCTATTTAGGACTGCCCTAAGCTTTTGGGTCACCCTTATAACTTCTGTTTTTAATTATTGAATCTTTAATCATTGCCTATTAAAATTGAGCTTTACGTATCTCAGTCTATTAGGAATAAAAATGCAGGAAGATTACAAATGTATGAAGTTTTCAAACAGAGAGTAAATATTTTATATTTGGGATTAGTGTGAGACAAAATGGTGAAAAAGGCAAAGTCAGCTTTCTGAATATATCATCCTCCTTTTTGATCCTTCCTTCAGCAAGCCCTTTTGCTGTAGTACTTAATTCTGTCCCAGCACCTTCATGTCCTAATTCACATCAAGGTGCTGCTGTTTTAGTTTCCAACCACAAAGAAGGACAAAGTACCAGGTGTTAATGCTTAACCTAAAGTAATGTATCTCTCTAAACATAGAATATTAAGATCAGGTTGCTGTGCGCGGCACCAGAGAAAATCATCTCTTCCTTTAAATTACACTGCAGCACATGCTTCTATCAGCAGTCAAGCTGCGTACCAAATATATTCTTAAAAGCCATGTAATTTCAATGTACTTAATCCATAGAAAATGTTCTAAGATGGAGATAGATGTAATTGAAGAGAAATGTAATACATGGTTTATGTCTTGAGGAACTCATATCATACAAATAAATGCAAGTGTTTCTTTATTACTACTTCATTCATTCAATAAGACTTTGTGTTAACCGCTTACAGGCACTATGGAAGTCAGGGCAGTGGACAGCCAGGATATAGCCTTGTGAGGGATTCAGTTGAGTGATGACATGATGGTGAATACTCAATAAATATGTGCTAAATTTATAAGTTCAAAATAGCATGTGCTGGAGATACCCACAGCACGTAAAGAGGAATAGAAGAGTGTCACTACTCCTGATTGGAAGTCCTGGTGGTAGAGGAAGAGGTACAGCTTTATGGGCTAACAGAAAAGCAAGTCTTACTGCTGCTGGAGTTAAGTCTTGAAGAAACAAATCAGAGGAAAACATCATTTGAAAAGGTACAGATCAGGCCAGGTGCAGTCGCTCACACTTGTAATCCCAGCACTTTGGGAGGGTGAGGCAGGTGGATCACTTGAGGTCAGGGGTTTGAGATCAGCCTGGTCAACAAGGTGAAACCCCATCTCTACTAAAAATACAAAAAATTAGTCAGGGGTGGTGGTACACACTTGTAATCCCAGCTACTTGGGAGGCTGAGGCAGGAGAATCACTTGAACCCAGGAGGCGGAGGTTGCAGTGAGCTGAGATCAAGCCACTGCACTCCAGCCTGGGCCACGGAGCAAGACTCCATCTCAAAAAAAAAGAAAAAAAAAAAAGAAAAAAAGAAAAGAAAAAAAGAAAAGGTACAGATCAAAGACAAAACGAATAAACAAAATAAAGGAAAATAACCCACACAACTGTGTGCAGCTGAGGCATGGGAGTGCATGGGAGATGGTCAACAAAGAGCCTAGAGTCAGCTTACACTAAAAAGTTCAGTCTTTATTCTGCTTAGTGTAGACAAGGGGCAGCCACTGAGTACATTTAATTAAGAGAAAGGCACGTTTGAATTTTGGCAAGATCACTGCAATAATGATGGTGTCAACAATGGTTTACGGGGAGGAGGAAATAAAACAGCTACAGTAATAATCTAAGAGAAAGTAATGAAGGCCTGAGGAAGGCAGAAACTGAAGACAAGCAGGAGGGATGGACAGGAAGGGCCAGACTCAGGAGATATTAAAGAAGCAGAATCCATAGAAAGTGGAGGCTTTAAACACTGGACAATGGAGGTGAGAAAATAAGCAAGTGAGGAAGTGGGAGGCATCAAAGGAAGCTCCTAGGATTCCAATATGGAGGAAAGGGAATCCAGATGAGTGAAATGTAACTTGGCCGTCTCATGCCACCACTGTTTGCACGTGGTGCCCACCTCTAGGTTAGCTAGATCAATACATGCATCTGAACACACATAAGCACACATGTACAGGTGCATATACACACACGAATAATCACACAATTTTGTGGTCCCTTCCTCACATCTGCATCTCTTCTTTTTCTTCCTCTCACCTCTGCAACATACACATTGTGGAATTTTCAATTTACATCTTTATCACATAGGGTATTTATTAGCCCTTATTTATTTTCTTTAATTCGTCTCTCATTCCCCACTCAGCCAAAGAAAGGGTCCTCCCTAGACTTGCATTTTTCGGAAATCTGGACAGTACTTGGTGTAAACACTTAGTTCAACATATTTATCCTGTCTAATAAATTTAGACAGAGAGGAGCAAGTTTGCTAGGAAAGATAAGTATTTCTGTTTTGGATACATTGTTGTATGTAGGCAACAATTGGAGTCACTAAAAAAAAAAAAAGAAAAGAAAAAAGAACCTGAAAGCATTTAACAATATACTTCAAGGACAGTATAAGGACAATAAAAGTAATATTTCACTCTATAGATGTAAAGGGACATGGTTTTCTGGGAAAACTAATCACAGAAATGATCAACACTAATTTATAATCTAACAAAGTTACTTGTCTGTACAACGAAAGAAGAAAGTATTTGGGGAGCCAGGTAAAAAGACTATTTATATGGGGAATGCATGACCAGGCTGGCCACTGACCACATACCACTGTCTAGAGGACTGTGGAACAATGCTTCCAAAATTCACAAGAAAACAAAAACACACATAAGGAAAGGAACGAAAAATGTAACTTAAGGATTTTATACTATGCCAAGATGGCATGGAGGTAAAAAAAGCAACATACCAACATTTTAAAAAATACAAAAATATTAATATATTGTCCATGAGTATTAATTTATTATTAAAAGTACTAGAGCTACCCAGAGATGAATGAAAAAACTATAGCTCAATATTGGCAGGGGTACTGAATCTATTCAATGGCATAACTAAGGGCAAACAAATGCAGGATTATGGCTATACAAGAGAAGGCAGATACTACAAGAAAAGTTGAAAAAGAGTAAAAAAATGACATATAGTTTAAAGATTCTCATTTTCTCTTCTTTAAATCTTGAGATGACATAGCATTTAAATCCAATAAATCACACAATGATGGTTTTCAGTGTGTTTACCAGTAAAAAAGTAAATGTTAAGAAATACAATTTACCAGTAAAATACCAATACAATTTACCAGCAAAAAGGTAAATGTTAAGAAATACAATCATGTGGTGTGACAAATAGTTAAGAAGTGAGAAAATACAGTGATTTCAACACTGACCATGTTAGGGAGTGAAAAAAATACTGTCCTAATGAGATATAAGTATGGGTAATATGTTAATTTGTAGTTTAAATATATCTACTAGATTGGAAATAAAGGAAAGGAAATGGACAAATTTTAACTATATTAATTGAAAAACTGACAAGAAAAAAGTAAAATACCACTTCTCTTCTAGTTCTTTAGAGGACTTACTGCTTTTCAAACAAATCATTAATGCATAATTCACAAAAATAAATTTGATCCACATAATTTTGGAAGAAAATCCAGAAATTAAATTGTAATTGAGCACTCTATGATTGCGATCTCTTCTTTCTTCTAACTTTTATTAGATGCAATTTTATCACTTTATCATAGCACTTTCGACTGATTTGGTAGTTTTCACCTAAGAGTTACAAATGTGTTTCTCAGTGAAATATTAATAAATGCACGCTGATGAGGAATGAAGCTACAGAATGACAGTCAAAGATCATACAGCAGTATTTGGATTCATTGAATTAAATTAATCCAAAAATGTTGGTCCTGTTAATACTTTTCACCCCATTTGAGCTTCAACAGGAATAGAAGTTTTATTGTTAGCATTCAATTATATATTAAGCAACCAAACATATTCTGTCTTTTATTTTCTCAGCAGTGTACCACAACAATATATAGCTCCAAAAGCCAGTTGTCTACTTTGTGATAAATAGATTTAGGTTTTTAAAACTGAGACCAACCAACCTGAAACCAAAGCTATGTTCTTCTTTCTAAAGCAAATGATTTTCTAAGCTTTATTTGATCTATCAGAGCCTCCTAGGTCGATTTGATTTCAATATTACAATGAAGAAGCAGTGGAACAATGTTATTTCACTCTCATCACTATGAGTTTTAAACATCATACTAGTCTGTACATGCTATGGCAAGGCTCAAGATGTATCTGTGCAAAAGCCTGGTAAGTAAGAAGCAATAGAATAAAATCCTTTCAATTAAATTATGATTTGAGAGTTGAATTTATCATACTAAATGTTTTCTTCAAACAGAGTACATCCTTATTTCCAGTTAATATTTAAGACTATCCATACATCAAGCTCATTGCTTACAGATATGCAAAAACAACTGTTTTTCTCTTCATCAGTTTAAACTCACAATTTATAACTGTGATATATAGATATTTGGCAAACACAGATGGTTTTAATTTATAATGCACCTCTATTTGATATATCAATATAAAAGGTAATTCTATAGATTATACAAGGAGAAGAACCTTTCAGAAGAGCTTGAAAACAAACTGAACACACTGAATTATACTTGATGATAGAAAGTGTCAAATAGGTACCTAAAGCCATCATGAACTTAAATAATGCTTGGCATCTATAATGGCATTATTTCAAATACAGTATGTGGACCAAGGCACCAACCAGCTCTTAATGTCATTGGGCTCTGCTATGCTACTTACAAAATTATTTTTGAGTATATTCAGTAATTACTTTTAGCATATACTCCAGTTCCATAACCTGTTCTCGTCTATCTCAAGAGCTTTCAATCTGATTACTTTTTCCATGATGTAAAAGCACAACTTCCTTTGTGGAATCCACATAGAAATCACTGAATTCTGTCTTCTTCCTCCCTTTGCTTTATCTCACATACCCCATACTGTTATTAACGGTTATTTGAATTTCAGTGGAAATAAAAGTGGTCAATCTTTACTGCAACCTTAGATAATAGGAATCCTAGTGCTCCTTATCTCAAATCTGTGGTCTTTATCATTTCTTAAGAAGGAATATCCATTAATTTGGGATGTAATAGTTTTTGACCAAAGATAACTAATGTCAAGAGGAAACTTTCTATATCAGAAGAACAACTGGCCTAAAGACAGGGTGTATTTCAAGAACGATTCTGAGCACTTGGTCAGTGATTCTTAATGGGTTGTGCTTCTCTCTGTTAATCCTTGGTAGAGGTGGAATTAATTTTATTTAACAGAGTTACCAGGCACTTATTGGACACAGAGCAGAGCCCTGGGTTTTCAGGTGTTTGAAGCTGGCATTGTGCACAGGAGCACTAAAATATTAACCAAAAACCATCCAAAGTACACTTAAAATAGAATTTCCTTGACAACGGTTATCTAGATTACTTATAGATTAGGTCATCTGGTGTGAGTACAACTTTGGCAGAACTTTCTGACTTCATAAATTCTGAATCCACCCAGTGTTTGAATAGAAAGAATTGTTCACTTCCCAACATATTAAACCTTCAAAGGTCTGTGACTCTGCCATACAACCCAGGCATTTCCAGGGGCTCAGAGGTCACTGCTATGCATTTCCCATTCTCAAACACACAGATACACGCTTGCACACACAGAGTTCAGGCATAATGGCTACATTTGTGGATGATGCTCCCTCTAGAATTGGATGCACACGAGAATAAGAAATGACCAGTGATGCACCCTGCCTTCTGCAAACTGGAGAGAGCATTTACTCCCATTCTCATCCACTCAAGAAGAGAATCAAGTTCTGAATAGAAAAGAACTATCATAATCATATTCCTCTAAATTCACAATTCTCAGATTCTGAGCTAATCTTCTCATGAAAATACATTGCTTAAAAATGTCAAGTATTTATAAAAACTCTAAAATGAACTTTAGTGATTGGCCATGGGTTGGTTTGTTTGAGAAAACATGGAGCATATTTTGATCTCACTGAGATGAATAATAAACATTTCCTTTGAAAGGATAAACAAGTTTTATTGAAGAGTTTACACTCCTTAGAAATTTTAAATTAATCTTCAATCACTTACAAAAAAAACCTCTTGTCCTTATATTGTGACATGTAAATTACTTTCTTATAAAATACATAATCCACACTATTGAGTAATACACACATAATCATGATTCACTTTGAAAAGATGCCAAAAAAATTCCTAATAAAAATGGTGCAGGAGTGGAAAATAGCTTATCTCATACACTGTTGGTGGCAGTGTAAATCCATAGAGCCTTTTTGGAAGACAACTCGACTGTATTAATAAAGAGTATGCACCCTTTGATTTTCAAATTCTACAATTTGGAATCCATCATTTATAAGTATAATGATACATGCAGAAAACTATGTTTAAGAATGTTTGTTACATTAATAATAGCATAATTACTTAACCTTTACTGAGCATGTACTTTGGAGTATGGCCAAATTAAATACATATTACAGCATGATATGAAATCTATCTATTTTTGTCTATGTGTTTATATATACATATTATAAAAAATATATATCATTTTTCAATCTTTTTTCTAATATATAGCATATACTAGAAATATTGTATATAAAATTTATATTATATATATTAGAAAAAAGTCCACAAAGATACTACAAACTATGGTTATCTATAGGGAAGACTACTGAATGGGGAAGGTGTGGAATGGGGAAGCCAAGAAAGAGGTAAGAAAAAAGGTCTTCACATTTTTCATTTTATTTTTCACATTTAGTTTTGTGTTATTTACATTCAACATGTACCTCTATCACTTTTCAATTAAAAAGTTAGAACGTATGTTAACAGGACCAATGCAATACGTTATAACTTTTTAACAACAAAATCATTCAGTATAATTAAACTTAAACATCTGAAGAGTATGGTCAAAAAACAGAATAAACACCCAAATTGAGGTAGGTTTGATAGTCCTATTGGTAAGTAGATTTGATACCTTGAGACCCAAGATCTATCTTCGATGAATCTACAAACTGAATTATCATTAAAACCCAGATCAACAAACAAAATCAAGCTCTTAGAGTGCTTAAGAATGGTGGTGGGGAGGCACACTACACAACTGGAAAGCACCTAAGATGCTCCGTACCTAATAGGTACTCCATCAGTGTACGTATCTTGTCCTCATGAGAACTTTCACTCACTGCCTAATCTGAACCCATTTTATCTGTTTTTATTTCCGACTCTTTCCTAAATTGATCTTCCCTCCTAACAGCTTGGTTGTGTCACAATTCCATAAACACCATTTCATGAACCTCATTCATTCTTACTATTTAGCTCTGCATTGAATATACTTGGGGTTCCTCCTCAGCTGACATCCTCTCTCCTGGGAGCTCTTTGACAACTACACACCCACCACTCTCCTCCATAAAGAGTGAGTCCCTGCTTATCCATGTTCACAGCATGTGATCTCCTGTGCTGTGTGACCACAGTTGACAGGACCAAGGGTTGATCCTTTTTTTTTTTTTGAAACGGAGTCTCCCTGTGTCTCCCAGACTGGAGTGCAGTGGCGCCATCTCAGCTCACTGCAAGCTCCACCTCCCGGGTTCACGCCATTCTCCTGCCTCAGCCTCCCGAGTAGCTAGGACTACAGGCGCCCGCCACCACGCCCGGCTAATTTTTTTATTTTTAGTAGAGACGGGGTTTCACCTTGTTAGCCAGGATGGTCTCGATCTCCTGACCTCGTGATCCGCCCGCCTTGGCCTCCCAAAGTGCTGGGATTACAGGCGTGAGCCACCGCGCCCGGCCTTTTACTCATGATCTAAACAGCTCAGATCTTCTCTCTTAATAATTTAACTAACAGAGTCAAGACTGAATCAATTACTAGTAGTTCTTGGAGCTGGAAAATCACATAGAACTGGAAACTATGGAAGCTCCAAGGGCTATGTATACTAATTATTTAGCAGAGAGAGTCAGGTTGCACACATTTAAAAGCAGAAATAGGAACCAGGTGATGACAGAACAAGAGAGGAGAAAAGCAGAGTAGAGGAGATGGGACAGGAATAGTTGCTTTGTTCCTCAGGGCTTTTCAGTTCTACTCCCAAGGAAACCCAGTGTGTCTTCATTTTCTTTGGTTCTCCTGAATACTACTGCCATCTTTTAATAAATATTTTCCTAGAGAAGTTAATTTGACAGGCTTTCTGTGTCTTAGATACCTGATGGGGAACTTCCCTTTTGACTGTCCCTATATCAATTCTACAGCTTTCAAGGCCCACCCAAATTCTTCCTTTTTCTTGAATCACATGAAAAGATAAGGACACGATGCCAGCTCATACCAATCATCCCTGAATATATCACACAAAATCTGTGCCTCACAATTTAAGCTTAGATAGGAGCAACTTTCATTTGTGAAACAATGCCTTTGACAGACTATAACTTCCTAGACTGAAACCTTTCTCAGGGCAGAGGTAAAGTGTTGTATTTCTTCAATAGTTTCTATAATTGGAGCACTCCAGTAGACATTCCAGAAATATGTTAATTAAGTTGCTGAGCCCATGTTCCAAAAATATAACTGAATCTCACTCAACTGAAATAAGTAATTAAGTATAGATTCTAATATAAGGCATTGAGATCTAACAAGAATATTTAAACGAAAGAAGAGATCCTTAAAAAAATGTTTTGTATTAGAAAATTTAAGCCAATTTTGAAAAATGAATAAACCAGTATACATTACTTATATATTTAAAGTACATGTGGCAAGAATTAATCCCATGTTCAAAACTCAGATGCAATCTCATGGAGAAATTAAATAATGCAAGTGAAATATTATTGTTAATGTGTCGTACTCCTTACACACAAATGTCCTTCCAGGAAAAGAATAAATTAGACAGATGAAAAAGTCAAGTAAAATTATACTCATGACTATGAATAGGACTTTTAGTTTAAGGATTTTAATAGTGAGGAATAATATCACAAACATATACTTCTTAATGATTTCCCAAATATTACTCACTGGAAAATAAAATGAATATCATTACTTTTTGAAAATTATTCTTGTTAACAGTTTCCACTAAAACATAAGAAAATCACCACCTCTTCAAAATTACAATGACCTTTAAGAAGTTGCCAATTTAACAAGGACTAGAGGAGAGTCCTGGGCATTTGCCCTTGATTGCGGGATGTAAGTCTACCAATAAATAAAAATGGAGGGTAAAGAGTCATAGAAGAAAGGGAGTCAGATATTAACACATTTTTCCTTTGATATCTTCTCACAAATCACTCCCTCTTCCCCTTTACTAAAGATGATCTATGTGAAGGTTGGTTACTTCTACACATGCTCCCAGTCTCAAGAAACACACCAAGCTGAGCGCTTAAGGGATATAATAGAGAAAAGAATCTATTCTAGAAGATATTTACCATAAACTCCCTTTTAATCTTTACCAAACTATGACTTCCTATTTGTCCACCCCATTCAGGCTTTGCCATATCATTAATATGTTTCCCAGAATCTTAACTCTCGGCTTGTATACTAATAAATGAACCTCATCTCCTTCACTCAGACACAGCATTGATGAGATACATCTTTGTCATTTGATCCACTGTTCCAGCATCAGGACTCAGCCTCTCTTGAGATATGTTCCAGAAGGCAGCTTAATGATGCAGCTGCCAATTCAGTTCCTCACTGGTACGTACATGTGACTTCCCTCCCTATTGACCTGATTAAAGCAGATGTATTACAGTATGAGGCGCACCCTATTTTCACATTCGAGGAGCTTTAGCCAACAATCAAGAATACTCATTTAATTTATTTCCAACCAACCAATCATTAACTTCCAACTGGCTTATCATACATAGTATCTCCCAGGTGGTTAACACTATATATTTTATAGTTAATGATTCAAAATGGTTGACACAGAGATGATTTAAAAGACCTGCCCATGTTAAAATTATTGTGCTTTTGCTCCCTAAGGCTTAGAAGTTTGACTTTGTATGGCCATTCTTCTATCTATTGGAGTGGGCCTACAATTGTTTTCAGAGATGATTGCATGATAGACAAATAGATAGATATAAAAAATGAACAATCTGATAAATATTCAACAGTGCAGTGCATTTACATCATATAATATAAGTACAGTGGTGCCCAATTGATAAAAGCTACAGGGAGCATATTCCAAAAGAATCAGTCCTCAGGTAATATGGATGAATCTTATACTTATTCCAAAATCTTCAAAAATAATCTTCTATGGAATAAAGTAAAAGTCTCTAGATGGGTGTCACTAATTATGCTTTCTGTTATTTCGTACTTAAGATGTGTTTCTCACCTCCTTTCTAACATTCTGTCCTGCTTTTCCTTCCTGTTAATTCCATGTTCCAGCAGATTAAGAATCTAACAAAGGAGTCCCTCATTTCCTACTCCTTTGACATATAACCTTCCTCTCTTTCTCTAACATGTTTGTTCAAGTCCTATTCATCCTTCAAAGCCCAACGAAAACATCACTACTTTTAGACGATCTTTCTTGATTTCTTCGTACTGAGAGGCTCTCTTTCCACTCTAAGGTTCCAGGCACTTGCTTATTGTATTAGTCTGTTTTCATGCTGCTGATAAAGACATACCCGAGACTGGGTAATTTATAAAGAAAATGAGGTTTAGGACTCACAGTTCCACATGACTGTGGAGGCCTCACAATTATGGCAGAAGGCAAAAGACACATCTTACATGGCGGCAGACAAGAGAGAATGAGAGCTATGTGAAAGGAGAAACTTCTTATAAAACCATGAGATCTCATGAGACTTATTCACTACCACAAGAAGAGCATGGGAAAGACTTGCCCCTGTGATTCAATTATTTCCCACTAGGTCCCTCCCACAATGTGTGGGAATTATGGGAACTACAATTCAAGACGAGATTTGGGTGGGAACACAGCCAAGCCATATCTCTTATATTTATCTAATTGTTCTTATGTAACCCAGTAGAGTGGAATGACTAAGAGTCAGACACTGCAGTCAGATGCGGCTGGAGTCCCATTCCCAGCACCTCACTAAACTTTAACTTCTTCATATATATAATGAGGATAATTGTAAGAGTTACCTTGCAGCAGTTCCAAAATATTAAGTATTCAATAAAGTTTAGCCATTATTAGATATTTTAAAATTTTAAAATTAGGCTTTATGGTTGTCAGCACTTATTTCTATATTTTGAAATTTTTTCTCTTAGAAAAATCTACTAATTGACCATGAGAAAAAAAAAAAAAAACTCTGGGGCCAATAAAAACAGCATTGTGCTTTTTCTTTTTTTTTTTTTTTTAAGTGTTACTTCTTGGTATGAAACTGTTCTGGAAAGTTCCTTACTCTGTAACTAATAAAAACCACTGGAACAAATTTGGAGGAGAATCAATTACTTTGCAATGTAAAAAACCTATCTTTTGTATATTTCGGGTCTTTAGCTCCTGGGTTAAAATAAAATATTTACTTGCTAAGTCTAAAAGATAGGAATGCTAATTCATTTTTTGAAAAGGCTATATGAAAAATGAAACCTGTATTCTTTGTTTTATATTTTATGCTATCTCACATGTAAACAATTCTCACTTCAGTATACTACTTTAGGCATAAAAAGGATTTAATAAAAATTTATTAAATGGGTCTCCTGAAGTTGTTTAAATCAAAGACAAATTTGATCCTACGGTTCAGCAACATAGGTTAAATGGCCACACATTGGATTACCTGAAAGCTAGGGCAACTAAGAACCCTGGAAACCAAAGAATGTGTGTAGGGTCAGCCAGTATATCAGTAACTGTATTTAGAATTCATAGAGGATAACCAGCCATGTCTTTCCATTACATTATCTTGCCTAATAAAGGCCAAATGACTGATCTGCCTGCTAACCGAGTTTAGCAAAGAAATCAGAGGTTAATTACCTTCACTCCTTTTTACAAAAGCTAAATGTCCTAAGAATTACCACATCATTATCCAGAAAGAACAAAAGCACAAACAAAACATTAAAACATTACCTGGGGAATAATGTTCTAATATTCATCTAACTGAAAGGTCATTATCTCTAGAATTTTGACTTTTAAAATTCAACTACTGTGCAAGCATATTTGTTGAGTAAAATAGTATGTACTTAAACTCAAAATATTTAGTACATTAATGGGATTTTCATGGTTTTCATTAGTATTACTTTTCCTTTTCCTGACATAATTAAATTTTGAAAATATAATCCTAATACAATTGGCATGTAAGATATCTCCCTCTAGTTTACAGCCAGGAGCTTGTACCAGAAACAGCATTAGACAGGGAGGTAAGAGACCTGGGTTTTAAGCCTATCAGTTACTGAACAAGCTCTGTGGTATGCACTTAGACAAAACAAAGTATCCCTGCTCATAAAAAAGGAATGTTTACTTATAAGAATCAAGTAGAATGGCTTTCTGACTATGCTATGTAGAATGTGAAGTGATTAAATATCATAGATTATTATACTTCCTTTTCATAACCAACATAATATGACCATGTGACTGTCTTAAGTAACCAAATGGAGAAAACACAAATACCATGATATTGAAGGGAAGAAGCAGAATTATTCCATCTCCATTTGAACCTACTCTACCAGTACATCTAATCCACAAGTTTGAGGATGAGATTAAGTGCAACCATTTCAATGGCTCCTACCAAATAAATAAAATAACTCTGGATCAATTGTCCAGACTCAGGGAAATGGAAAAGATTAGTGTAAAACACCCTTTCACTCTGCTAATAAGATGTACAAAAGTCAAAACAGCTTCCACACACGATGGTAATGTCATAAAGTGGTAAATTGTGCCAATCGACAGCAAGCAATTTGCATCCTCTCAAATAACTTTGGTCAACAGCAACGAGACTTACTCCTAAGTTGAGTGCTAATGACAGACTCGAAGATATGATTCAGTATTATATCTGATAGATAATGAAAAGTAAATGTTTAATCTACCTAATATCGCTCTATCCAAGTTTCTTAGGGTCCAGCGAGGACACCTGCAGAGCTAAATTTTCATTGTGAAGGCAATTGTACACACTAAGTCTGATTTCAAAACATCTCTCTCTTCTCAGAGAAGTTACTAAGTTAACATATTGAAATTTATTAGACTAGCACCTGGATCTTTAAGTGCTCAGCAAGTTGAGATCCTTATAATTATTATTATTACTGATCTGATAACTATCTTTGTGTTCATGTGGAACCATCCATTCCACTTTGATGACAGAATGTAATAGCAGGGGTTAGTCCATTTTCATACACCATATCTTATTCATCAAAGGAATTTTATTTTTCATCTTTGGGAAACAGGTTGACTCTTTTAACAGCAATATTGTGAGTTTTCCTTTGTTATTTTTTAACATCAGGGCTAACTCTAGATCAAACACTCTCTCTATATTTCCTCATACTAATATAGCTGAATTTACCCTATCCTCATTTATCATTTCGACAATTAAAAAGGTCAGAATGCTGACCAATCAAGAAAGACTACCTAGCCTATCTGAAGGCTAGACCCAGTAATTTCACAGGCAGTGTCTTCTCAGAATAGTATTCTATTGCTTTTTATCATTAGAAAACAAACAAACAAAAATCTGACTATCTTATTCACTGACCTAGTAAACATGACCAACCCTAAATTTTCCATTAACTGACATTAGAAATTAGAATATCTTTGATGCTTTGTTGGATTCATCCTACATCTTTGCTTTCAAAGTTTTTCTGACCCCCGCTCCTTTTCTCTCCCCTCCCTTTATCTTCTTTGCTGATTCCCAACTCCACTGTGGCTGTCATGCCTCCTAATGCCTGGAACAGTGCCTTGTTGCCATGGAAATAATCGCTTTAAAAAACAATACAATACAATACAATACAATACAATACAATACAATAAGTAATAATGAAAGCTTAGGTAGGCTGTACAGTAGCCAGGGAGGGAGGGTAGACTCAGAAATAGAACCCAGACTTACTGACACTAACAACTACTCCCTTAATGTAGTCTTAGATCACTAGATTCCTCTTTTATTTTCACTCTCCTTTTCACATACATACTGTCCGATGATCTCAGGCAGCATATAGATTTTGAATAAAGAAAATGCCAAAGTAGCAGTGAGACAATGAAACTTGTTCTATAATAATTTGAGATCATAGCTAGTGCATAACCTCTACGTTCGGGAAAAGTCAGCTCTCAAAATGCCCTCCTCAGACCCCCTGAAATCTGGGTCAAAATAGTATTAGATTGGATATTTGTTTTTCATTCTTTTTTAGTTACATCATCACAATACTTTCATTTTTTCCATACCTTAGCAGAAAACGCTGTTGTTGATCACATCTGATTTGAGAGATGCAGATTGCTGGTTGCTGCCAGGAATAATGTGTCACATTATATAAATAAATAAAACAAGAGCCATGGGAATGAGCAGTAGGCACCTCACAGAAACCACAGGGTAGCATCCAATTGACAGGCTGTTCCAGGAAAAGAAATCTACGGATTCAGGGCTGTCACCATCCAGAGACTTCTCAAGCAAGATGCGTAATACAAATACACATAAATATAATAAATTGGTAAGTAAATTTTTTTTACATTTTACTCTCATCGCTTTAGCTATGAATAATTTCATAGTAGTGGTGGAGCCATGTGGAATCCAGTTAGAGTAAACATGCCCGTAAATTGACACTAATGTTACGCTGTTGTTGAAATCATTTTTGTAGAGCATATGAACTTTCTGTAGGTATTTAGAGGAAGATTTTCAAGCACAGAAAAACACAGGGAAATATATGGAATGAGAACTGGGACTTTAAGAAGCTGCCTTGAGGACTTGGAAAGTGGACTGGTGTGGGCTAAATGAAGTGTCACATTTAACGGTTATTTCCTCAACAAACATTTGAATGCGTTTGTGACAAGGGATTGCTGGGGGCTGGGGAAGGGGTGGCTACAATGATAGCTATGACTTCTTCTTATTTCCTGATACTAATATAGCTGAATTTACCCTATCCTCATTTGTCATTTTGACAATCAAAAAGGCCAGCATGCCGACCAGATCGAGAAAGACTACCTAGCCTATCTGCAGGCTAGATCCTGTAATTTCACAGGCAGCGTCTTCTCAGAATAATATTCTATTTCTTTTTATTATTAGAAGACAGACAAAAATCTGACTATCTTATTCACTGGCCTAGTAAATATGAGCAACCCCAAATTTTCCATTAACTGACATCAGGGACTGAAACATTCCTTCAGGAGATTCTAGTCCACGGGATATGGCAAATTATTAAATATAACTATAGTCCATCATGATTAATGTCACATTAGCTATATGCAGAAGCAAGAGTGACAGTGATGGAACAGTTTTAAATGAACTGTAATTGTATAGCCAATCGACCTGTCCAAGGTCGAAGAGCTGGCTAAGAGTTAATACAGGTGATAATGGGAAAATATGGGCATGAGTTTTCTCAGGTCCTTAGAGTAATGAGAAAGATCACATAGGCAGAGTATTCATAAGGAAATAGGGTTATGGGCAGCAACTATTTTAGAGACCATTATAAGCTGACTGTCTGAGAGAACAACACTCTAAGGCCTAGGTATGTGAGAATGAAAATAAGCAAACAGAAAGTAGGGCTACGTTTAGAAAGGAGAAAATGCCAGTTAAAACAAAGAAATGAGGCAAAGAAAGAAAGATAGAAGAGCATCAAGTTGCATAACAGGGATAATTAGGGTATAAAATCTGTGGACCATGAGTGTTTGGGGTGAAAGAGAAATGTGGCCTCTGTAATATTCTGACATAAATAAGAGTAAACTACCTTTCCAAGTTGATTGCAAATGAAACAAGATTTAAGTTAGTATGGGGATGATGCTGTTATTCTTCAATATTTATGGACCACCCACTGTGTTCTAAATACCTAAACCCTCATTGGAATTGTAATAAAAACCACGGGACTGGATGAAAAGGGTAAGATGAAGAAATGAGGGACCAAGGTGGAGTGAAAAGGCAGGCAATATCAATCAGTCAAGAGGCATTTCTTAAGCGTCTATAACAAACACGCCTGCACAGCATTTTACTAGACTCTTTGGGGAGTAAAAAAAAGAATTTAATAGTCTAATTGGGAAATAAGCCACATTTGAGTGAAAATAAACCACACAAGGCTTTATGTAAGTAATTAATGTAATAAAGATTTAAGCTGGGCCATATATTTGACCAGATGATGATTTTAAAATATTATAAGTAATTATGATGGAAGTATATTGCGTAAACGGATATAAATACACTTTATTTTAAATTAATTTCATAAATATTATGCTGCTTATTCTAGGGCACACTTCTAATTATGATGTCTCTTGCTGATAAGAACAAGTTGTGTTCTGCACTCTCTCTAAGTTCAGTGCTTTCTCTATGACATTTTGGGGGAAAACTAAGCTGTCTAGAATAAATGCACATACACAGAAGGGGAAAATGCAGAAGAAATGAAGCTAAGGAAGTTAAGTAAAGAAAGGCCCAGGTTTGGGAGGCCGAGGCGGGCAGATCACGAGGTCAGGAGTTCGAGACCAGCCTGGCCAGCATGGTGAAACCCCGTCTCTACTGAAAACACAAAAATTAGTTGGGCATGGTAGTGTGTGCCTCTAGTCCCAGCTACTTGGGAGGCTGAGGCAGGAGAATCACTTGAACCCGGGAAGTGGAGGTTGCAGCGAGTTGAGATCACGCCACTGCACTCCAGCCTGGGTGACAGAGACTGTGTCACACTCACACACACACACACACACACACACACACAAGGCCCCCAGGTAATGAAGTGTCTCTTTTGCCAAGCTCAGGAAATTGGACTGTTCTCTACAGGGACTGAGTGCCTGCCTAGTGGGGAAGAATCAGGGTCAGCAGTGCTGAGGATGGATTGGAAGCTAGGCATAAACAGCGAGCTAAATTCATATTTAAATCTTTGCAATATTTCAAGAGAGAAATGAGGCTCTGAATTAGGGTAAGGGCAATGCTAAAGAGCGCTAAGAAATACAGCAGACAGGACAAGGTAAAGTAAAACACGGAGAAGGGAAATTCAAGAAGACACTGAAGTTTCTGATTAGAGGATAGCGAAGCTAATGACCAAGAAGGAGACGGTTTCGAAGGAAAACATGGTTTTCGTTTTGCACACTTGTCTGTGGCACATCCATAGGGAAATATGTAGGAGGTGGACGGATATGCAGCTTGGAACACAGGAGAGATTCCTTCACCTGGAGACAACAGCGCTAGGGATCATTAGTGAAGAGGGCCATTGGAGCTGTGGTAAAGGGTGAGCTTGCCTAGAGGGTACATATAGTTCAGGAACAGAACCACTGGGACAATGGCATTTAAGGAGTGCGTAAAGGCGGAGAGAAATCGGTGAAGAAGGAATCATGTTGTACTGAAGCTATTGCAGGTAAGATGCCCAAACTTTTCTTAATCACATTCTTTTCTAACTTCAGACTTCATATTAGGAAGGAAAAAGTGACTCCCCCACCCCCTGGCTATCACTTACAGCCAAAGACATCTTAACTGTAAAGTATCTAATATAATTTTAAGAATTAGCTCATCTATGTATCAGAAAAGTAACAACCACAGTGAGATATCACCTCACACCCACCAGGTTGGCTACTATCAAAACAAAACCAAAAAAAGAAAACAACAAGTGTAGGTGAGGATGTGGAGAAACTGGAACCCCTGTCTACTGTTGATGGGAGTGTAAACTAGTACAGCCACTCTGAAAAAGTTTGGCAGTTCCTCAAAATATTAAAAATTGAGTTGTCATAAGATCCAGCAGTTCCACTTCTGGGTATATGGCCAAAAAAATGGAAAGCAATGTCTTGAAGTGACACTTGTACAACTATGTTCACAGCAGCACTATTTACAATAGCCAAAAAGTGGAAGTAACACAAATGATCATCAATGGATGAATGGATGAACAAAATGTGATATATACAAACTATAAATTATTATTCATCCTTAAAAAGGAAGGACATTCTGACACATGCTACAACATGGATGAACCTTGAGAACATTATACTAAGTAAAATAAGCCAGTCACAAAAAGATGAATATTTTATGATTCTACTTAAATGAAGTGTCTAGAATAGTCAAATTGACAGCAACAGAAATAAAGTAGAATGATGGCTGCCAAGGGGTACGGGTAGGGGAAAATGGGGAGTTGTTGTTTAATGAGCATAAAGTTTCAGGTTTGTAAGAGGAAAAATTTCTGAAGACTGATTGTACAATAATACGAATGTACTTCACACTACTGAACTATACGCTTAAAAATGGCTGACATGGTAAACTTAACGTTCTGTGTAATTTACTACGATGGAAAATTGTATAAAGCAACTGAATGGTGATAGCAAAAACAGATTGCAGAATGATTTTCTATGATTAAATTAAATGATTTTTATTTTCCTCTTTATCTTCATGAATTATCCAAAATTACTACAATGGGATATGTACCGTTTATAGGCAAAATAGAAGTTATTCCAGTGAACTAGTTCACACTACCCATTGTGTGCAAATTGATGTATATCTCCAATGGGCTTTTAGAGCAACTGCATTATTCTGTTATATTGTGTCACGAGTCTGCTGTTGGCACACAATGATGTCTACTAAAATGCACATCAATTACTACAACCTGCAATTAAAAATGCATAATTTAAATATTACTGGTGAATAGTCTTCATTATTAAATCTAGATGTCTATTTCCTTCATATTTCTAAGATACTTCAACTTCAAGATTAATTAATTTAACTGAACACCAACTACATGTAGAGCACTGTGTTAGTCCCTGAAGTGGCTACAGGGCTAAATCAGGTACAGTTTTTGATCTTAAGAAATACATTCTTATGGTGTATTGTATTGTTCTCCAAATATTCTCTGCCCTTCCTTATGGAAAGAATATATGTTCCCATACCATGTTGGCCCATACCAAATTATGTGAAAAAAATGATGTATTCCTCCCCCTTTTTTTCTTAATTAATAAACCTTATGTTTTTGCAGCAGTTTTAGGGTCACAGGAAAATTGAAAGCAAAGGACAGAGGTCCCATGCACCCCTGTCCCCACATGTTCACAACACTATTGACATCCCATATCACAGTGGTACATCTGTTGTAATTGATGAACATCTATTGACACGTCATTATCACCCAAAGTCCACAGTTTTCTACATCAGGGCTCATTCTTGGTGTTGTGCATTCTATGGACTTTGAAAAATGTATAATGACATGTGTCCACCATTGTAGTATCATACAGAATAGTTTCACTGCCCTAAAATTCTCTGTGCCCAAACTGTTCATCCTTCCATTCCTCCGAACCCCTAGTGACCACAAATCTTTTTACCGTCTCCATTGTTCTGACCTTTCTAGAATGTCATAGAGTTGGAATCATATAGTACATATGCTTTTCAGATTGTTTTATTGCACTTAGTATGGATTTAGTTTCCTTCATGTCTTTTGGTGGCTTGAGAGCTGAATAATATTCCACTGTCTGGATGTACCACAGTTTATCCATCCACTGCTGGAAGACATCTTGGTTGCCTCCCAGTTTTTGGCAATTATGAATAAAGTTTCTATAAAAATCATGGGCAGTGTAGAGGCCCCTTTGGGCAAAGCTTTGAGATCTTTAAGACTGCTTTCCATGGTTCCTCCATGTTCTCTTTTGTCTCTGACCTGCAACTGGAAGTGCTCCTCTTGGGCCTGCTCCATCAGCCTGCACTTGTCTTGGAAGAAAGAAGCTTGGTATGGTAAGTAGTACAGAATGGTCATATACCTTAACCACACTGTTCCTGAATTTAACTTAGTCTATCCCGACTGACACATATGATCAAGTCCAGGGTATCCTTTTGATATAAATTTGCTTTAAGCCAGATAAACATAATCTCCCAGAAGAGGGTATCTATGCCACAAAACAGACATACATATTTCCCAAGGAAGATGCTCCTCCTGCAATCACTTTCTCAAATGCGAGCATTTGTTTTTCAACAGCACTGAGCAGGAGGCCTCTGCCACTAGGGAAACTCAACTGGGTCACTTTTCCCACCCTTCCTTAATTTAAGAGAAATGGCAGAGTCCAGTTGCAGAAGATGTGCCCAGAAAGTTTGCTTTCTTCATCCTGTTTTTGCCTTTGGCCAGTTTGACTCACAGTGGGGTTTCTTACTTTCTAGCATCTCAATTTCTTGCTCAAGAAACAGTCCTATTTACCTATTTCACCATCCTCTAGTGTTCACTCAGGGTTATTTCTTTGCTACCTCAAATGCCGAGTAATATTCACCCCAACCCATAGCTGGCTGACACCTATTTTCAGTGACTTCTGTGGTACTGATTGGTGAAGATTCCCTTAGCTTGAAGGAAACTGAAGAAGTGACTATATAGCCCATAGCATCCCTTTTGAATTCCAGCTTGCAATTTAAATAACCTGGTCTTTCCTAGAAGCATAAATCTTCAGGATTGCTCAAGCAGAAATACTGACTTTTATTTTGCCTCTTGGTCAGACAGATCTACACCCCTTGTTAAGGTATGCTCCCAGAAACACATGTTCTTGGGCTAAACATTTACCTCATGGGAGCCAAAGGAGTTTCTGAACGTCTCTAGAACAGTAGTTTTTTTTTTTTTTTTTAATTTTTTTTATTATTATTATTTTTTAATTAATTTATTATTATTATACTTTAAGTTGTAGGGTACATGTGCATAACGTGCAGGTTTGTTACATATGTATACTTGTGCCATGTTGGTGTGCTGCACCCATCAACTCGTCATTTACATCAGGTATAACTCCCAATGCAATCCCTCCCTCCGCCCCCCTCCCCATGATAGGCCCTGGTGTGTGATGTTCCCCTTCCTGAGTCCAAGTGATCTCATTGTTCAGTTCCCACCTATGAGTGAGAACATGTGGTGTTTGGTTTTCAGAACACTAGTTTACTGCAGTGGAAAAGCAGTCTAGCCTCACTGCCTCCACATCTACACATGGGTTTGATGCCGTACCCTCTTTATTTGGTCTAAAAATATTTTTAAAGAAAAAAAGTCACATGACAAAGGTGATTGAGATAGTTGGTTTTTAATCAGCTACTGATTTCTTGTTGTCATTTGTTTTGGTTAGAAACCCTTAAAAGAAGAAATTCAACTGCTGGCTCTCTTCTCATGAACCAAAAGTTCAACTTCCCCTGATGAAAGTGGGTCAAGGGAAATGAAGCCGGTTTTCTCCTGAGTACTATGTCATGCAAAAATGGATTCCAGAGCCAGCAATCGCCACCAGCAACCCAGATGGGTAGCCCAAAACCTGTTGAGAGGCGGTTGGTAGGGAGCACAGCCTGAGATTCGTGGATAGAGACCTCCTGCCTCACATCATTATGCTCACATCCGGGTGGGACTTGTGGAGTTAGTGGAGGAGTTGCTCACATCCAGGTGGGACTTCTCTGCCTTCCCTTAGGAAACTGCATGATCTTTTCACTTATTATTTGATTGGGCCCTGAAATTCTGCATGAAAATACACCAGAATTTTCTCATGAAAGGCTAACAAAGTTCGAGGGGTCCTCATTATAGACCTTTTAATAATGTATTATTTATTCTGAGGCTGTATCCAAGTTTCAGATGCTCCAAGTAAAAAGGGAATTTGATCTTGTGTCACAACACCCTTTAAAAAATGCCTTCTTGAGGACAACTAGTTAAAAGAGAGTGCTGCTAGGTCTCTTCCCTTGGCTGATCCACCTACTCAAATTTTAAAGGTTCATATAAGACAGAAAACTTTATAATCTACTAGTCCCTGTAATAACCGTATAGTCTACAGTGATTGTAGGCCCATGGATTCAAACATCATTTTGTATCCCTAGGCCAAGTCTTACTTCTGAGATCCAGCCTCACATTTCACACTGCCTACCTGGCATTTTCACCTGGGTGTCTCAAAGATGCTGCAAACTTAGAATGAGCAAAATAAAACACTGGAGTCCTGATGTCCAATTGCTCCCAAATCCAGCCTTCTCCTTTTTAGGATATGGCACTCCCAGCCAACTATTCCAACCGGAAACATAAAAGTTATCTTTGTTTCCTCTCTCTCCCTCACCCTCATGCCTTATACCTAATCCATCAGCAAGCCATGTGTACTCTATCTCCAAAATACATAAGGAATTTATATACATCCTCTGCCATCAATTTGAACTAGACTTTCATCATCTACCACTTACAGTAGCCCCCACATGGTTGTCAAATTCCTACAGTTGGTTCCCTTCCAGCAAAATAAATGATCTTCTTAAGACATAAATTTGATTTTGTCACTTGCATACTTGAACAATTTTGTTGATTGCCTTAAAATAAATAAAATAAAACACTTAAAATAAAATCCTATCTTCTCACTGGAGCCTATGAAAACTCTGTCTACCAAGACCCCTGTTTATTTGCATACCTAGACTCCTCTTCTATCTTACTCCATGCCCCTCTCTCACTATGCTCCAGCCACAGCCATCTTTTTATGTTTTCCCATTTGGTGAACATGCCAGTCTCTTCCCCACGCAAGAGCCTTTTCACACATTCTGTACTCTACCTGGAATGGACTCTACCTCTATTTTTTCAGATGGTTGATTCTTTGTCACATTTGGGTCCCATGTCAAATGCTACTTTCTTTAAGAGGCATTCCTTGACCAATCTATTTAAAATGGCAACCCTTCCCATTATTCTGGATCTCAACCATAGTTTGTTGATGTAGCTACACCACGATTTGTAATGGAATTTTCGTTTGTATTTGTCTGATTGCTTTTGTCTCTCCTGCTGGCACATGAACTCTACAACTGTTTTACTCATACTCACCTGGAGTCTCCCTTATCTAGAACAGCAGTCCCCACCCCTTTCGGCACCAGGGACTGGTTTCATGGAGGACAGTTTTTCCACAGACTGGGGGCAGGGGTGGTTTTGGGATGAAACTGTTCCACCTCAGAACATCAGGCATTAGATTCTCATAAGAAGTGTGCAACCTGGATCCCTCACACGTGCAGTTCACAACAGGGTTTGCGCTCCTGTGAGAATCTAATGCTGCTGCTGATCCAACCAGAGGTGGGGCTCAGGCGGTAATGCTCACTCACCGGTGGCTCACCTTCTTCCTGCTGTGCAACCTGGTTCCTAACCGGCCAGGCACTGGTATTGGTCCATGGTGTGACGGTTGGGGATCCCTGCTCTAGAACAACCAATACATAGAAGCTGTGCAATAAATATTTATTGAATAAATGAACACAAAAGTAGGTATGTGGCTAAACATAATAAGGTGACAAGAAGGTTTCTGCATATGTGAAGACAAACAGAAAAAGAAGAAAGCCACTGCAAGGACGACTATGAGTTCCATGAGCCTCGAAAAAAATGTATTCATTTACTAGATGACATGGATTTTGCTTTTGCTAATAAGTGGGCACAATTCTAATCAGTATCAATGATCAAATGTCTACTGTTCTTTAATCAGGAAGAAACAAGAAGCTATTGAAGGTGTGGGAGATAAGAATTTAAGAATAAATTTCCTTTTGCTTTATTCACTATTTCACTGGCATTTTGAAAGAACTTACTTCAAACTAAGTAATTGTTCAGGTGACAATATTTAAACAATAACATAAAAATGCAGAAAAATGCACATCTACATGGCAGGATTCCCTTGGAGAAGAATTTGGGGGAAAAAAATCCCCCAAAATGGAATGCCTCTAATCACTGGGTTTAATTGATTTTTGGAATACCTAGCCTAGTTAATTATTTATGAAAATGTAGGTTTTAAATGAAAACTACAGTTTATTGTTAAAATACATCTTCTTTGTAATACAAATTCCTCTGCCAGTGAATCAGATAATTAATTTTAAATAGGTGGGAATAAATCTATTTTTAGAAATCAAGATTTTGATGATCACGGAAATTAGTAAGGTTCTTATGCCAATAGTGATATTTTTAGATCTCTTCTCTCTTAAAGAATTTCATAAATTGCTTTACAGAGTTTCAGTTTTCATCTATTGAAAGTAAAGCATGTTCAGCCTGCACAAGTGAACATGAGACCAGGCCAGGAATCCCTTCATTCAGCCCTACTGTGTTGAATTAAGCCATTTGGTACTGAAAGTTAGTAGTTACCCAGAAATAAAATCTTGATCAGAATAGTCAGATAATGATGTTTGGACAAAGGAAACAAGTAACAATCTTTAAAAATTACCCAGACATTTCAATGTTAATTTTCCAGTTTCTGATTTTTCAGACTTCATTTGAGTTTTATGCCTAATTTTAAAGTGCTCCAACACAAAACACAAGTTGTAAAAGAAACAGCACACTGCATTAGGAATTCCTTATCTAAGTTCACATTTTCCCCTATCAACATACAAAAGAAAAAGAAAGAGAAAATAACATTCCAAATGGGTATTAACTTTTATGTAATATTTTCTTTTTCACTTTTATATCCCTGTTACTATCTCTAAAAAATTGGGGAGGTAAGTATTGCTTTTCTCTGGGTCAAAAGAAATCAAGATAAACTTATTCAAAATCAAGTAGGAGGTATAAAGTAAAATCAAGATTTTGCCTTACTTTTAAAATTATTACTTCTAGCATCTACCTCAGTATGAGGGCTCCGTGCATTACCTATAGCCAGAGACTGATGGTCTCCTAACCTGGGAGACCTGCTGGTCATGCAGCTGGTTCTCTGTAAAGATCTGCCATTCATTAACATGGAGGGGTGGAGACGGGGTGAAGGGAAGATGAAATGGTGTTTTCCGGTAAATGTAAATAAACACAATATGTATCTTTTGAGAGCCAAATAACATTTTTCCAACCTAATGATTTTTGAATATAAGAGTTTATAACAGAATCTACTTAAGTCAATATCCATTAAATAATAAAACTCCTAATTTGTGAGAGGGGACATGCTATACAGCCTTGCTGGAATACCAGAAAAGATTATAAAAACATTCATAATCAAATGCCCAAGAAACACTGAATGTGGGAGCTGGAGTTAACATGTTCCTAAACCCCACAATAAAGACAAATTCAAGATCACTTACATTCCAACACTAGACCATGGGAAAAGTGACAGAGTCTACCTGAAGACGACCCAGGGCCTCCTCAACCCAAGAAATATGCACTCTGTAGAATACAAACATTTGAAGGAGCATCTGCTAACAGACATTCTCGCTCCACCGGCTGCGGGCACAGGCAATGCTAGAGTAATTGGCTGTAGATGTTTCAAAGATACTGTTAGTCTTTTCTAGATGGATTTGCCTCTATGACTTAGTAAGAGCAAATACAGATTTAACATTCAATCTCCAGTCCGAGGAAGAAAAGTGTAAAGAAAGGCAGAGACAGCAAAAGGATGAAGCTTCCACATCCAAAGGATGTTCAACAAAGACCATGATTCCAAAAGGTTCAGTAGCCCCACTTTGTAAAAGAATATGACCACCAGGAAATCCAGCATGGAACTCCACAGCCACTCCAATGACATGGACAGTAGCAACTCTGCAGTAGAAGTGTCCTTCATGATGATGAGGACCCAGAGTTTATCCAAAATAGCAAAATTAAAGAAAGAGATTGAGTTATTCTCAAGAACTGTGGTCTTCTGCTACTCTTAAGTCCAACAGATAGGAAGGAAAAAGCCTTTCCCAGGAATCAAAGTACGAGGAAGGTTTCCCATAGCCACGTGGAGCTGACTAGTGCAGGGTACTGGGGGTCTCTGAGAGGAAGCCACATGTTCTTCCCTCTCGAGAACAATTTGGTTAGTTCACTTGGAAAGGCAGAAACTCATGCTGGGGCTTGGGTGACCAAAAGAAGTACAAAAGGAAGAGCAAGAGAGAGAAACCTCCTATATCTTTTTACCACATGAGCCAGAAGGAGGGATGAGTCTCCCAGACAGATGGAGAGGGTGAGCATGCTGGAGGGCAGTGTCTGTGGTTCACTGAATGAAGAGCCCTTGGCTGGGTTTTGCTGATGGTTTCCCAAATCCATATTGCATAATGTGCGCAAATTTGCTCCCTAAGCTAATTAGAATATCATTTGTACAATAAAATCACAGTGGAGAAAGAACGAAACAAACGGGTAAAGCTGCCATGGAATGAAGATGCCAGAGCCAAAAGGTAACAACATGGGCTCTGGAGCCAGACACACCTGAGTTTGGATCCCAGGGTTACTCACTAGCTATCCAACCAAGCCAGGGTGTTTAAACTCTGAGGTTCCATGCCTTTACCTGTCAAATAGGCATGACAAAGTATCTCCATGGAGGGTAGTTGCCAGAAGTAAATAAAATAAGTCACTTAAAGTCCTTTGCATAATACCTAGTGTGTAGCATGTATAACAAGTTGTTGTAGTCATTATTATTAGTACTGGTTTCCTCAACAACCATCACTTACTATGTCATTAGAAGGCTATATTTCCTTAGGCTGGCTTCAGAAAACTGATTTTGGTTACTTGTAACTGATATCAAAGTCAGAGTAAGTACTAAAATAGATCATTTTAAATCAGTAAAGTCTAGGTAATAATATTTTAAACATCTAATTTATTACTTCTATGTACTTTGAAACCACACTTTATATCAAAGCACTTCTTGAATCCTATGTTTACCTTCTTTGAACTGATTATATTCACTTGAAATTATCAGCATGCATTTTTATATTGTAACAGAAATGCAAAAGTCCTCATCTATTTTTTTCCTCAGATATGCTCCTTACTCTTTATTGCACCTTACAGAGATAACAAGTATTTCTTTTTTCATGAGCAGTACAAGCCACAAGCTAATGGAGTAAAACTGTCCTGAATCTGGAATCATTTGAGCTGAAATAAGTAAATTTCAACCATTATTATGTTTCTAGTTGATAAAATTTTAAGATACATAAGGATAAATTGGTAATTTTTGTAGATCAATCTTACCATATATTAGGAGCCAGTGGTATTTACAATTTAAATTAATCAGCTAGAGGTAAAGATTTCTTAAATCATCTTTTGCAGGACATTTTTATCTGGCTATTAAGAGCAGGGTTTATGAGCGAAAAAATGCTGTTTTATAGATCATTCATCAGTATGTTATTCTAATTTAGTGTGTGCTTCTATTTTTAAGATGTAATGACTTCCTAAGGCATAATTCTAAATAGAGAATGGAGGATACAATATGATCTATTAGTTAAGGGGTATGTACTCAGATGTGTATTGTTTCTGCAATTTATTTTTTTATAAATACCAATGTATATCAAAATTAATGTCAATAAATATTCATAAAATCTTAGTATGTGTTTAGAGCCATAGATCACATAAAATTATATGAGGAGATAAGGCATATCTACGAAAAGCAAACAGTGAAAAAGAACAGCATCTGTTTAAGCATTTTAAGTACAAATAGGCAAACATCTAATAGGAATTCCTGAAAATCCCAATTTGTCCCCATTGTTTTTCTGCAGGAATACAAAAAGAACAGACTTTAATGCAGCAAATTTTTTTTCATTACTGGAAATGTGACTGTTCACTTTCTCCAGTGACCTTAGAAGTTGAAGTCAAATACAGTGAAAGGGGAAACTGCATTACAGTTACTGGATATGCTACGGACACACCAACTGAAATTACACATGCCTGGCCCTGCTTGATCCCGGAAAAATTGTTTACCAACTCTCAGTGTAGCAGACCCGCAATGTCTATTAACTTAATAGCTATTACAGAAAATGTTTTGAAACTGATGGAAGATGATTGTGGGGATGGACGTTGAAGGCACTACTGCTGCTATGAAAAGATAAATATAGGAGCCACTTCAGAAACACTGGAAATTGGTAAATGGAGAGAAACTGTTGTCCCTTTGCTTTCATCTGTGTTACTTAAATCAATACTCTTTGTGTCCATTAAGCCGGGGTAATTCATTAAATCACAAACCTGGAAGAAGTTTTAGAGTTTAGCTGTGTAAGACAAACCAGGCTATTCCAGATCAAGAGTGCCATTTTTTTGAGACGGTGTCTCACTCTGTCACCAGGCTGGAGTGCCGTAGTGTGATCTCGGCTTACTGCAACCTCCGCCTCTGGGGTCCAAGCGATTCCCCTGCCTCAGCCTCCCAAGTAGCTGGGACTACAAGCATGCACCACTACCCCCGGTTAATATTTTTTTATTTTAGAAGAGACGGGTTTTCACCATGTTGACCAGGATGGTCACAATCTCCTGACCTCGTGATCCGCCTGCCTCGGCCTCCGAAAGTGCTGGGATTACAGGCGTGAGCCACCGCAGGTGGCCTAGAGTGACCCATTTGAAAAATCATTACGAAAGGTGATTTCAAAATATCTTTTTGATAACTCACTTCAATGTCAAATTGTTAAAAAGAAAGGATTTACTTGTATGTTTAAAAAACTACTGTCACCAAACGGGATTATCTTTTTTACACTGGAAATGCTTAATCTACTACTGCCAACAAGAATTCCTTATAGCAACAAGAGGAACAAATGATAGCTACTAGTTTTTCAGGGTCTATTTATCTGCATTTACCTTATCTTAATTACATTTACTTTAAAAATTCTTGTAAAATAAGTATTATTCCAATCCCTTCTCACAGGTGATGAAACGGAGCGTCAGAAAGTTTATTTGTTCAAAATTAGACAGCTAATGAATAGAGAAATAAAAATATAAACATAGCAGCAGCTGATGTCAAGTGTTATTTTTTACTATTTTACAACGTCTTAGGATAGTTTTTTCTCCATCTTTCCTCAGAAATCCTTTGTTGAGACTGTTGAGGATAAAGCCAGCACTCTGATTCGGCACAATTAATCCCACAGGACGTGATGCTTACTACTTTTCAATCACAGGTGCAGAGGCTGGCTTTCTCCAGAGAGGCAGGCAGAGAAGCAAGAGATAGAGAGAGACATCTATTGGAAAAAAATGAAGACGAGTATCCTTCACTTCACAGGGAGCTAAAGAAGCTATTCTGTAAGTGCCCTGTATTTCCCAAGACCTGCCTTCTCTCCTTCCACGCATAAATACCTGTAAAGCACCAGCTCATCGCTATGCTTACTAAGCAGCAACCTGACTCGGGTAAAAAGCTAGGTATGTCTAGTTTCATAAGGGCCCTGAGAGCATCATTAATAAAGCCCTGAATAGAAAGTATAGGGATGCCAACAAATCGAGGATCTGCAGTGACACCTGCACCACTCTCAAAGGCAGCTTCCTGCACCGCGTGTTCCCCTACCCCTGCCAGGCATCCACCTGCACCACATCCCGGGGGCTTCCTCCTGAACTACTACCCAGGATATCCACCTGCAGCCGCCCCTGAGCATCTGCCTGCACTCCCCATCCCCCCAGCAGCCAAGCATGGTGCTGGTGTTCCCTTTAGGAATAGAGGAAACAATCAAAGATTGTGACAAGATGTTAACAGGTGGCTGATCAGGTTGATTTTCTCTGGGGACAAGGCGACCGGAAAAATTCTGTGAAAACATTCAAGTTTTGACCTAGTATGTCTTATGAAGGACAATTCCTCTCCTGCTGTTGTTCAAAACAGAAAAAGGACAGGCTGAGTTTTCAAACCTGCTGCTACAGCATCTGCTAATGGGCAGATGACGCCTGGGCCACTGGGGCCAATCCAGAGAAGGAAATTGTCAGGTTGGCTCTTTCCTGTGTCCCATGTATATTTTCATGGATATATGTCACTAAGTGTAAAGGACATGAAATAAAGACTGCAGGACAGAATGTCCTTTGGGGGGCTCTTCGGGGAGCAACTGGTAGATACAGCAGCTGAAACTAAGGCTCAACCGCTCAACCTGTGTGACCGAAGAGGCCGAGATGTTAAGACTGTTTGGACAAAGTCAGAAGTTGAGAAAATATAGTCAAGAGCTGATGGCATCATATCATGGCTAATTCACCAGGCAAGAATACTAATCTGTGGTGGTGCCTGAAAATGTGCACGTATAACAACCTCCACTGTGTACTGAACCTGATGGCTGGGGATCACACTTTAAGAACTCCTGCTATAGAGCAATCTACTTTGGCTTCAAAGTTTCAAAGATTTCCTTTCCCTGAATTCAGCCTATCCTCCCTATTGAAGTTTACTATTTGTAAATACACTGGAGGTCCTTATTTTCACACTCAAACACAAGTCAACTCTTCCTTGGGTAGGTAAAATATGTCAAAATCTTCCAAATTACTTATAAGTCTAAATATCAGCCAAAGGGTAACAGGTTGGGCAAATCATGTAGGAAACAGGAAATCAAGTGACACACTATTACTAATGTCAGCAGAGGCATTCCAAAATGGTTAATGATCAGATCCAAAGTTTCATTTATTTCAGTTGGAGGTGAAGCCAAACCAATTCCTATTATAGCTCACAACACAAAACTCCTTTGTCAAAACGGGTTATACAATTTTTCAGTTAATAATCACAGACCCTGGCTGGATGAAAGATGTGAAAGAAGCTTAAATCTTTTTTTTTTTTTTTTTTTTTTTGAGACGGAGTCTTGCTCTGTCAGCCAGGCTGGAGTGCAGTGGTGCGATCTGGGCTCACTGCAAGCTCCACCTCCCAGGTTTATGCCATTCTCCTGCCTCAGCCTCCTGAGTAGCTGGGACTACAGGCACCCGCCACCACAAGCTCATCTTTGCATTCTTAAAATTACTTTCTTTGCAAAACCCATGCTGCTTATTCCGGATAGAACAAAAAAGTCACAACTGCCAGTAAAAACAGATCCAGAACAAAAGTACCAGACACTATACTAGGCATGAGAAATTTTTTTTTTTTCCCCTCTGAGTTTTCTGTTTATAAAATTTAGAAGAATTACACTTATTGATTTGTCAGACTGAGAATTTAGTGACCAAGAACTAGTGATACTTAATCATTAGTGTGTGTCAGCAGCATTTGGAGATCTTCTTTAAAAAGCATAATCCCATTGATCATAGGGAATTTGATCCACTTCCCTATGATTGACTAAAATATACGTGGAAAATGTAGGTGGAACTTTTAAAATTCAGAAAATATAATGTAATTTGACCCAGATAATGACAAATCTAATTATTTAATTTTCATTTTTTAAAGTTGGCATTACAATAATAATGCTTACTGTTATCTATGTTTGAAAAGAAAATAAAAGACATGTTTTTAGCTTAAAATTTACCTGAACAATTTTTAAATGATAGGTAATAATGCCTGCTTTAAAATACATACAAAAATTCCTATGACAAAGTTTCCCTCCCCCATTGACTATATTCCTGCCAAATTCTAAACTATGTTTTAAGGCTTCAGGCAGCAAGGGCCCAGTAATCTATATTTTAACAAGCACGAGGTGATTTAAGCACCACACTGAGGGGACACAGGGAGAGTAAAGTGCCAGGGTTCCTTGACAGAAAGTAGCCTCAGCACTTACACAATCCAATAACAGGGGGCTACTGATTACAGCTTTCAGAGAACACTACACTTTATCATCCCTTGTGGCAATAACTGAACTTCGCCACTCTTTGGCCAATAAGTACCTAATCAGAAGTCAATGTCTTCATGTCATCTAGCTATAATATTAACACTCCTTTAGGACATTAAGATGTATAAGAGGTCATAGTTAAACTCACAACTATATTATTTATAATGTTTCATTTAATCCACTAAATTTGAGGAAATCACTTTTAAATTGGTGAACAAACCAGGTTTATCAGAAACAGATATCTCTATTTATATCACTAATGTTAGGAACTAATATATAATAATCTCACACATTCACTTAGCAGCGTCATTTTCAAAATAACCAAGAAAATGCCTTATTTGCTCTTCAAGAAAACCATGGGAAGCAGTCTGGGAAGACATGGTTAATTCTAATTTACAGATGCGAGCGATTCAGACAGGGTGAAATGACATTTTCAAGGTCACTTGGCCCATGAACATCAGAATCGGATCTCAAAGCCAATTTTTTTTTTTAACATTAGGATTTTACCATTGTAGAGTATTGCTTTTTTAATTATTAAAAAGCACTGAATTGGTAAAAAGTTGCTTTGCAAAAAGTAAACTTAGAGGAAGTAGAAAGAAGACAGTCAAAAAGACCGTTAGAGTCCATAATGATGTCTGTAGCCAGCAGCAAATGCAGTCTGGCTTATTTTTTTCACCACATCCCTCACCAAAATTTCCCTGTCTCCCAAAGCAATTATTTGGAATGCTTACAGGTCAAGCCAGCCTTAATGGAGATTGTACAGATTTATAGATGTTCTTATCTCCAACAATATTGCACACTTTGAAATCTCCACTTAAGATTATATTGCAAAAGATAATAGCTCAATATATGAATTATGGTAGAACTCTGACTATGACTAATGCTAGGTTTAAAGATATTCTTACCCTTTCTTTTTCTTCTGAATAATGTCGCAAACTAAAGGGGTATTTTCTACATTAATTAATGGTAGGTATTTTTTTTTTTTTTTTTTTTTTTTTTTTTTTTGAGACGGAGTCTCGCTCTGTCACCCAGGCTGGAGTGCAGTGGCCGGATCTCAGCTCACTGCAAGCTCCGCCTCCCGGGTTTACGCCATTCTCCGGCCTCAGCCTCCCGAGTAGCTGGGACTACAGGCGCCCGCCACCTCGCCCGGCTAGTTTTTTGTATTTCTTAATAGAGACGGGGTTTCACCGTGTTAGCCAGGATGGTCTCGATCTCCTGACCTCGTGATCCGCCCGTCTCGGCCTCCCAAAGTGCTGGGATTACAGGCTTGAGCCACCGCGCCCGGCCGATAGGTATTATTAGTTATGATTTGGAAATGTTGGCAAAATTTAAAGTTGATATGTTATAGGCCCTACTGCTGTTTAAAAGTGTCCATTGTAATGTGTGAGTGATTGCTCATTAATGTGGATTGAGAGCATATAATGCTTACCTGATCTATAAACCAAGTACTGAAGTTCTGCCAAAAAGTCCACTTCTCTATGATCAACTTAAATATACCTGGAATATATAGGGTGAATTTTTAAAATTCAGAAAATATAATGTAATTTTACCCAGATAACGACAAATCTAGTTATTTAATTTTCATTTTTAAAACTCGGTATTACAATAATAATGCTTAATGTTGTCTATGCTTGAAAAGAAAATAAAAGATGTTTTTGGGAAAAATTCTCTTAACAAGTTTTAAATGATATGAAATATGTCACCATGTATGCTTTAAAATACACACAAAAATTCTGATGACAAAGTTTCCCTCCACCATTGATTATATTCCTGCCAAATTATAAATTATATTTTAAGAAATGTTTTAATAATGCAAATCAAAGTCTTGTTACATTTTAAAATGGAAAAATTTGTTCCTGTGTGCATGCAAATTTTTAAACAGTTATGAAAAAGGCTGAGATTGTCCCTTGGAATGGAAATAGCTTTTTCTTCCTTTCTTTCTTTTTATTATTTTTTTTCTTGCCAAACACTAGTTGAGTGTCCATGGGTTCTTTGCAAGATCTATTTGATACTCTGGAGAAGGTTCCACGCTTAAGTAATTAGGTTATGAAATATCAAAAAGAAGAATTGGGTCTCACTTTTATTTTTTCTCCCTGGCTCCCTTCTGTAGCCCTTTGTCCCACTTGCTCAGATACTGTGGGAAGGGAGTTTCTTCCCAAACTATCTGGTCATCAACCTTTAAGCTTCCCAGTCCCAGTCAAAACTCCTCTGCCAAATTGCTCTCGGGATCAGTGCCTGTAGAGATACCACATGCCAGACACTAAAGTCACAGGACTTTTGAGGGAGGAAAGTGCAAAAGGTGTAGTGAAGGGAAGATGGTGATAAAAATGTTCCTTATCCGACAGTTTCTCGTTTTTATAAGCATATGAGTATTTCACTATATTTGACTTGGAAAGAAGAGATAACTCTTTAGGATATTAATTAATGAATGAGAGCAAGTGAAATCTCATTCAATAGCATTAGATAACTCGAAATTCAGTTCTAGTTGAGTTTGAAATACATTTTGATTTTTTTCCTGTGAAGTCAGTTTTCCTTCCTAATAATTATTTAGCTGAGTTTACATTTGCTGAGCACGCTCTAGCTACTGTGGAGACCATAAGAAAACACGGCAAGGAAGAAGTTGGAATAAAGCTTAAACAACAACAAAATATAAATGCCACAGGTAATAATACACAAGGTAGACAATCTAATCATAGCTATCATGAGTTGACAAAAACATATAATATTACATAAAGACAAAACTAATTTACTCTTACATATATTACTGGGAAATAGCTTGGAGGGTTAAAATAAATCTAATGAATTTGAATGGAGTCTGTATTTTCTTATTCTACATTATTTTTTTCTGTATCTTTTTCAAATTCTTTCAAAGGAAAATGTCAATTTAAAAGGAAATCCTATGAAATCAGATATTATAATAATATGAGGAAAAAGCATAAAGGACTGACAAATACAGCAAAGTCACAGGACAGTAAAATATCCCCATATGCTAGACATGGGCCAATTATGTAAGGCACCTAATAGTTTGATTTTAAAACAAAAATAACAACAACAAAAAAGGCTTCTCCCCATGCCTTCCTATGATCTTGAAATAAATGCTAAAAATAGAAGCAACTATATCCTACTAGTTCTTTGAGAAAAATAGAACTAAGAGAATAAACGTGGTGAAGAATGGTACCTTCATTGTATGCGGAAAGAACAAGAACATAAGCAACTACTTAAATTTAAGTACATTCAATTACACATAGTTGGAAAAGTATTCACATTCATAAGTGAGGTTTCAGTACTTCAGTTAGTAGTTGAAAAAGAAGAGGGATTTTTCCTGCAGTTATAAACTATAACTCAAAATTGGGTTTACATCAGCACCTAGAACACCCGTGCCAAAGCAGAAGTATTAATGCCTTATGTATCCCTCATGCCTCAAGGCAATCAAATCAGAGGGCAACATGGTGGTCCATTTTCCACTGGTGGAAAAAGCATATATCAACACAACATAGATGACAGATTTACAATACCTCCTATGTCATTTTATCTGGATAGTTTCTGGAATTCAGACACTACTTTTTTTTATATATATATATATACACTTTATGTTCTAGGGTACATGTGCACAACGTGCAGATTTGTTACATATGTATACATGTGCCATGTTGGTGTGCTGCACCCATTAACTCGTCATTTACATTCTAATGCTATCCTAATGCTATCCCTTCCTACCCCCACCCACAACAGGCCCCGGTGTGTGATGTTCCCCTTCCTGGGTCCAACTGTTCTCTTTGTTCAATTCCCACCTATGAGTGAGAACATGCGGTGCTTGGTTTCCCGTTCTTGCAATAGTTTGCTGAGAACAATGGTTTCCAGCTGCATCCATGTCCCCAACAAAGGACATGAACTCATCCTTTTTTATGGCTGCATAGTATTCCATGGTGTATATGTGCCACATTTTCTTAATCCAGTCTGTCATTGATGGACATTTGGGTTGGTTCCAAGTCTTTGCTATTGTGAATAGATCAGACACTACTTTGAAACATTCATAATTAATTGCAAGTGAAAGGAAGGAAGAAAAAACCATATTTCCTTAAGTCCAGCACTGCGTCAGGAATTATTCAAAGAACACCACAATGAACATGTTTTCAAAGTGCCATTTTTTTTCTTTCTCAGCAAGTTTGCCACTTTCTGAGAATTAAAATATAAATATATATGTATAATGATAAAAACAGACAGTGAGAGGGGACACAATATTGTTCTGAAGATTGACATTTTACACTCTTACACTTAATACAAAGTGGCTTTCACTGTTTCTCACCTAACTGACTTACCTTGTGTGCTCAGAAGACTATTTCAAGACAAAGATGGGTCCAGGGAGTTCACTTAAAACACTACAATCACTGGTGTCACAAAGAGGGGCTCCAAACTAGTTTTAGAGAATAGACTTGTTACCGGGGGAAGGTTTTGACTACCAGTTGTCCAGGTTCTTGGCATTTTGAACAAAGAATTGGACAAAAAGTACAAACAAAGCAACTAAAGAATGAAGGAATGAAAGCACAGATCTATTGATGTGAAAGTACACTCCACAGTGTGGGAGCAGGCTCAGCTCAAGAGCCCTGGTTATGGAATTTTCTGGGGTATTTAAACCTTAGAGGATTCCCATTAATTACTTGGTTTATGCCCTATGTAAGTGAAGGCGTGGCCTGCAACCAGTCTGATTGGTTGCAGAAGGCAACCTTCTGCAAGCCTTCTGCAACCAACCAGAGACTTAAGTGAAGTTACAAAGTTGCACCCTATGCAAATGTCTGATTGGTTGTGAGAGGGGACCAATCAGAAGCTGAAGTGGTTACAAAGTTGTAACCCTATGCAGATGAAGACTAGGCGCACCACCAGTCCGATTGGTTGTGGGAGGGGACCAATCAGAGGTAGTTTCCATTTTTCATCTGTGATGCAGAAAGGGAGGGGAGTTTGCAAAGGCAGTAACCCCTGGTCCAATCGTTACTTGGGCATGGAAAGTTGGGGTTTTCCTTTCGATTTAGTTCTAGGAAGTCAGCATGAATCAGCCTTAGGTTCCCTGCCTCCACATCCTATTCTCCTGTCTCAAGAGAATTTAACATAACGCCTTGCTTTATGTTAGTTTTAAGGGTGCTTTTGTGCACACATTTTAATCTGTGAAACAACTCTGTGAGGTGGGGAAGGTATTATCATGCCTTATAACTGAGAAAACTGAGATTGACAGAGGTTTGTGAATGTCCAAGTTCACACTGCTAGGAAAAGACAAGTCTCTTTTTGCCAGGTGGGAAGAGAGGCAGCGCATAAGTAGATGTCCTTTTTTAGCCTCTAATTCTCTCTATACACTGAATTCGAGTAGGATATTGGGAGTGGTTGTGGCAGGGAATGAATTCGAGGACAACCAGCAAGCCAGTTAGAAGAGTCCTGCAATAGTAAATGGAGAGAAAGAGGGACGAATTGATTCTTGAAATAGGGAGAAATCTTATAAGCACGAGAACTATATAAAATATAAAATTAGAGGCCTTATGAGAAAGTGCAGACTGAGACAATTTAGTCAAAAGCTGGATAAATATATTTCTGCAGTGTTGACTTTGGTTGGCAGTTTGAATAAAAAGCAATTTCTGTGGTCTCTTCTCACTCAAAAGAAGTTGATGATTTTATGATCATTGGGAGCTTTACTCTTCAAATTGCACTCTCCTGTCACATTAAGTTAGATTTTTGTTAGTTGCTGAACCATGAAACCTATTTACTTTATGTAAGAAGGTGGCTTACTCCATGCAACTCTAGCCACAAAACAGTAACAGTTAAGTTTAATCCCACTTTAGCAATGCAAATTTTACCAACCAGAAAAAATAATGGGCAAAACACAATTTAGTTAAAGAGGAAAAAAGTAGCATTTGCTGTAAAAAAAAAAAAAAAACAAAAACAAAAACAAAAAAAACAAGAAAATTGGGGGTGGGAGGACTTTTAATTCTAGCCACCAGAAAGTACTATTGGGCTGCCCAAGTTTTTCCCTTTAGAGAGAGATGTCATCTTTACACAGGTCAACTAAGTTCTCGCTAGATGAAAGCTAGATAATGAAAGAGGGAATCTCAATGTAAACTTTCTGGATTTAGTTATCTGTACAAAGGATATGCTTACTGATCCTCATTACTGACTCCACCTGCAAGTAGAGTAGCAGTAACGCAGAGCAGTCAACAGAACCTAGCATTGGCATTAGGCCTTGCTGTACTTCCTAGGAGCTCTCTGGGTCTGGCAAATCCCTTCCCTCGATCATGTATCTAAAAGTATCTAACAGGCCAGGTGCTGTGGCTCACGCCTGTAATCCCAGCACTTTGGGAGGCTGAGGCGAGAGGATCACTTCAGGTCAGGAGTTCAAGACCAGCCTGGCCAACATGGTGATAGCCAGTCTCTACTAAAAATACAAAAAAAAAAAAAAAAATCAGCCGGCAGTGGTGGCATGTGTTTGTAATCACAGCTACTTGGGAGGCTGAGGCAGGAGAATTGCTTGAATCCAAGAGGGGGAGGTTGCAGTGAGCCGAGATTATGCCAGAGTGAGACTCAGTCTCTAAATAAATAAATAAATAAGAAAAGCATCTGACAGGCACTCAACAGACTTTTATTGTGCAATTCTCCTGCAGCAGGTGCTATCATACACTCTGGGGGTATGGAGATGAACATGAGTTCTGTCAAAGAATTTAGAGTTGAGTAAGATCACACCAATCTGTAATCAAGTTTGGGTCTTAAAGTATTCGAGGTGTTGTGATAGATACCTTTGAGGTGGTAGAAGGAAAGATGAAGAAAAGAACAGTTAACTTTACAGAGGAGAGAAAGTGAGGCGAGTCAGGAAAGCTCCAAAGAAAAGTCATTCTTGATGAGAGTCTTCCCAAAAGGGCCGATATTTATCAGGTGCATATTCACAGTAGTGGTTATAATGGTGTGCGCATTCGTGTGTGTGTGGCAGGGCGTGGGGGAACAGAGGTGCTATGCCAGCCATAGAAAATACCATAAAAAGCACAGAACTAAAACAGTAGGGAGTTCACTATTGTTACTACATCCAACTGCTGACTAAAATCAGCAGAAGAAACAGGGATTGAAAAGGTTTTTTATAAGCATAAGGCCAAACCAGAAACCATAAACAAACAAGCAAACAAACAAACAAAACAAACAAACAAAAAAAAGAATATGTCAAAATTACAATAAGAGTTGAAAAACAATGGCGAGATATTAACATGACTTTAGTATAAGGGATATGGCATACGAGACATACTGGCATTTGGGACAGCAAAAGGTTTATAGTTGAGAGAAATTGATAAAAGATGAGCAAATCAATTAAAAATGAGTAAAACAAAATGTACAAAATTAATAATATGTCCAGTATAAGCCTGCAAAAAAAAATTCAGTCTCATTACTAAGGAATAAAAATTCAAGTAATAGTCATATAGTAGATTGTCAAAGGTGACTCATTGTTAAAACTGTATATCAGCCAAAGTGTAGAAAAATCATATACTCAAAAGCAGAGGTAGGTATATCATTGTCAAATAAGAATATTTCTGGGGTTAATTTGACAACATCTGGAAAACGCTCTAACCTAGACTAGCAATTCCCTCTAGATTTTAAGCTCAATTGGCAAATGAAACCAGTATACACATACACACACACACACACACACACACACACACACACACTGTACTTTATAGAAGCCAAAAAATAAAAACAACCCAAATTTCCAGCAATAGCTTATTTAAATAAATTATAATATTATGATATATCTACCATAAGTATAAAATAATTTAAAAAATGGTAACTTAGGGTTTTGTTTTTTGATAAAGAAACTAGCCAATGTAAAATATTAGGCAAGAAAAGGTGGTTACTAACAGTATTCCATGTTGTCTAAGTTATAAAGAAAAAAATGATGCTGAAAAGAGAATGATACATGTGACTACAGTTAATTTTTGTTATTTATTTCCTTCTTTTGCAGTTTCTATAATTCTTTTTTTCCAAGTAGATTAAAATATTTGGAAAACTTCCTATATGGAAGGCAGTAAGCAGTAATATGCTATCTGCAAAATTTGGGTATCTTACAGATAATGTGATGTTGAGAAATAGCAACCTTTTGTCTTCCTATCTCTATCACAGAATTCACAAATCTTGAAAATAAAACCAATACATTTTTCCTTCTGAAGATTTGCTATCTTCAAATTATATAAAATTAATATCAATGAAAGACAACGTCTTTAGTTATTTATGTTAAAGCTTTATGCAGGTTAAAGTTTAACTGGCTCTTTGATTATCGCCATTCTTACAAGAGTAAAATGGTATCACATTGTGGTTTTGATTTGGATTTCCCTGATCATTAGTGATGTTGAGTGATGTTGAGCATTTTTTCATATGTTTGTTGGCCATTTGTACATCTTCTTTTGAGAATTCTCTATTCATGCCCTTAACCCACTTTTTGATGGGATTGATTGTTTTCTTCTTACTGATTTGTTTGACCCTCTACTGGGTATCTACCCAGAGGAAAAGAAGTCATTATTTGAAAAAAGATACTTGCACACACAAATTTGTAGCAGCACAATTCACAATAGTCAAATTGTGGAACCAAACCAATGACCAACAATCAACAAGTGGATAAAAAAACTCTGATATATGTATACAATGGAATACTACTCAGCCATAAAAAGGAATGAATTAACAGCATTTGCAATGACCTGGAAGAGATGAGAGACTATTATTCTAAGTGAAGTAACTCAGGAATGGAAAAACAAACATGGTAGGTTCTCACTGATATATGGGAGGTAAGCTATGAGGATGCAAAGGCATAAGAATGATACAACAGACTTTGGGGGCTTGGAAAGAGTGGGAGGGAGGCAAGGGATAAAAGACAACAAATATGGTGCAGTGTATACTGCTCAGGTGATGGTGCACCAGGTTGTCAGGTGATGGTGCACCAGGTTGTCATAAATCTCCACTAAAGAACTTAGTCATGTAACCAAATACCACGTGTACCCCAATAACTTATGGAAAAATTTTTTAAAAAGGTAGAAAAATTCAATAAGTCTAGCTAGATTTTCAATACTAAAATAGTCAAAACAATAAAATACAGTTAACTTCCATTTTTAAAGTAGATTCTAAATAATTCCAAATAATATAGCATTCTGAGAATTATCAGAAACATACATATAGGTATATACATGTAAAATATATATGCATATATTAAGTATCCCATTTCCAAACATTAAAATGGAATATGAAAGTATGAAACCATATATAACAGAACTCTCACACATTGCTGATGGAAGCATAAATTACTTAAAACATTTTGGAAAACTGTGTTTGCTATAAGTGGAATTACATATACAGTATCCTCTGATCCAGCAATTTTATTTTCAGACATACAACTCCGCCCAAATACATATATATATATGTATTTGTGTGTGTGTATATATATATATGTATTTGAGTATATATATATATATATATATAAAATCAAAAGATAGAATCAGGAACATTCATAGCAATAGAAGCAATCAAAAGTTTAAGACAGTGGCACAAAGAGAAGAAACTATTGCTATGTACGACAACATCGATGGATCTCACAATCATAACCAACAAAAGATGCTGTCCCGCATGACGTGGTGTGCCACGGAGAATCCTCACTTCAGCTTGAGGTAATCGTTTTCCCAGCTCCAGGACTTTTGCCTGCTGAAGGCTCATGCCTGACTTCCTCTGGCAAAAGGAACGACCCTCATCCAGTAACTGGCTGATATGGGCCTGCCCTTTGCCTCAATATGGGATATCTCTGGAGAACAGTCCTTACTCCAGAGCACCTCATGGGTTTGGTTGAGGCCTTTGGTGCAACTGCATCTTAGTTCAAATTCTCCCTCTGCCCAACCTACTTCTCTCAGACCCTTGGAGGTGGTGTTGCCAAGAGGGCTCTCCAGTAAATTTTTTTTTCATGCAACTCTCTGAGTTTCAGAGTCTGTTTCCTGGAGAACTCAAGAAAAGAGGGTTGGTACAAGGAATAGTCCAAGCATCACCCACCATACAGCTAACAATGGAGACCCATCATCAGTAGAGAACCGATAGCCCCCGGGATGAGATAATGGTACAGTTATTAAAACTTTTCATGGCAGAAAAGAATACACTGAAGAATACAGCATCATGGCTGTTTGCAAGGTTTGGGTGGCTTCGTAACTATGGTAATGGGATCAGATGGCTCCTGCTTAGGGTATATCAGAGAAAGTCAATGAAAAACTGAAAGCAGCAATTTACAGCAAAGTGAACAGACCACAGGGAGTCGATTTCTGTTTTCCATTGCTGCATAACAAATCACCCCCAAACTTTTGTCTTAAAATAATGACCATTTTATTATCTTTCATAATCTGCAGGTTGACTGGGCTCAGCGAGGCAGCTTTTCTTCTCCATGTGAGATTGGCTGGAGTCATCTGAAGGCTCCACATTCTGCAACATCCAATATGGTTCACTCAATGCGGCTGGCATTGGATTCTAGCCCTAGGCTAGGATATCAGCTTAGGATTTTGACTGCAGCACCCAGTCCTCCTCATTGTGAACTCTTCATGTTGCTTGGGCGCCTCACAGCATGATGGCTGGGTTCCAAGACGAGAAAGAGAAAGTTGCCAGTCCTTTAAAGGGCTTGGAAGTCCGAGAACATAACCATCACTTCTGCCACATTTGATTGGTCACACCCTGTCAAAAGTCCAGCCCAGGTTCAAGGGAAGCAAAAAATAAGCTCAATTTCTCGAGGAGACATGCTTACATAGGGAGAATGTCAGGGGAGTTAAAGTGGGGAAGGGCGTCCTCATCTTGCAAGACTAACTACTACAGTCTCCTTGGTATTGTGTAAAGAGACTCATTTCCTGTAGTCAGATGCAGAACAGGTTGATGATACGGCTCAGGGCTTGAAGATAACGGAAACTGGACATCTCAGCCAGCCCCAGCAAGTCAGCTGTGGCAAGTCCTGGTCCTGTGTTAGCAAAGAGGGGGATCTTGAGATTTGGAATATCTCAATTGATGCACTTGAAAATCTCTAATCACTAGATTCCCCAGAACCTCCTGGGCCTAAAGAAGTGCCCACTCCACTCTGTTAAGGCTATCATCTCTGCCTGGCATAAACATGATGCAGAGGGCTCTGCCTTGCAAGATAGCAAGTGCCCTCATCGAGATATAATCGGCTTCTTCTCCAGGCTGCCAGACAAATAACTAGGTCAGGTAACAACATAATCCAATTGGGTAAGTGCTGGCTCTGCTAACAGAGAAGGGTGTCTACACTGAAGGGGCTGTGGCACCTACCCAACATGCAAGGCTAGAGCTGAGACGATGGGTTCAGGGTCTACACCCAAGTGTGGAGAAACATACAGTTTAATAAGGAACACCTTATTGATATGGAACAACCACTTATTATATAGGATTTATATCTTTAAAAGGACACCTGAAGACAGAAGTCTTGCTGCTAAGGTGACTCTCTGAAATTTGGAGGTGGTAATGGTCCAAAACAAGGCCAATAGAAAAACATACAGAGAAGTGAACATGATAGAGTATAGATTCCAGGATATACAAAGGCCAGTAAACCCACCAGGTCCGCACACTCTGTCCTGGATAATACATGATTTACCAAAGTCCTAAGAAATGCACTGCCTAGACATGCACAGGCAATGTTGCGATGCTCAGTGGTGCTGCCTTTTTAAGTGATGGCAGATTGGAGGAGATGCTATTACAGAGCAATAAGCCCGTGATATTCACAAGGAGGCAGGGAAGGACATGTCTGGCATCAGGTAATTCACTGGGTGTTTCTGATACTCTTTGCCCAACAGTGACGGAGTATGGGGAAGTGCTGCAGCTTGAGAAGGCATGGTGTTCAGATGGAGATCTGGATCACTTTACCTGGTTATCCATCTAGACAGAGATGCTAACAGAAGATGTGGGGAATCTAGTATTGGCAGGAGAGAAAGGACATGAGGAGGTGCAGTGCAGCCAGGACATCAGCTGCTGCAGCTAGAGCTTCATTCTACTCCCTGGAGGAACTCTTCCCCATGAGATTAATTGAAGCATGTGGATTCCAGCAGCCCGGCAGGTGGACTATAGCAGATGCAAGTGCACCTCCTCCATCCCCTTTTCAAGACTGAGATGGTCAAGGCCTGGCCCTCTTGCTCATTTGTGCCATGAAGCTCCCAGTCCTGTGTGGGCCCAGATGAGGACTCTGGGGGAAACTACATCTCCATTCAACTCCTCCTTCTGACAGAACCTCCCTACCCTACTCCCTTATGGGCCATTCTGCCACGAGGTCTTCCAAGTCAACTCCTTGTTTGTCAATCTCCATCTCAGGATTGAATTCTAGGACATTAATCTTAGTCAGAAACCGAACACAAAAGGACACGCACAGTATAATCATATTTCCATAAAGCTCACACATAGGTAGAAATAAAATCTAGCGTTAGGTATCAGGACAGGGGTTTCCTTGTAGGAAGGCAGTGGCTTAAAGGGAAGATAAAAGGGCTTCTGGAGAAATAATGTTCTCTTTCTTATCTGGGGGTTATTGATAAGGATATAAATTCCGAAAATTTATCAAGTTGGGCTATCATGATTACAGCATTGCCACACTTTATTTATATATTCTATATTTCAAGAAAATGGTTTTTGGAAACCTATATTTCACATTCCTTCTTAACAAATCAGAAATAATTTCACTTTGAGGTGACATGAGGTCATCAAATTAAATATGAATGACCATCCTTTATCCTTAGGCTCTGAATCCAACAAGCTGCGTTCAATGCCAGACTGAGAAACTGACTATGTGAAGCTGGTCAAATCTTCAATTCAGTGAACCTAGTTTCTTCATCTCTAATGTGAATGAAAAGTGACTACTGAATAAGATAATCCATTTAAAGAACATATAACATTGCTAAAATAGAATACAAACATTATTCAATAATATGGCAACTACCTGCATCAGGAAAATAAGATAGAGATAAAAGTAAATTTAAACTATTTATATGAAATGTCTTGGAAGTGTTTTGTAAAATAAAGATGAAATAGTTTGTTTTGTTTTACACATAACAATAAATAAAGGTTACCTGATAGTTCAGATTTGGTGTACATAGAATAATTGTATTTATATGATGCTTAGCATATAAATAAGCAATGTCATTATGACGTAATTTAGACTAAGAATCATGATAAGGGCCAGGCATGGTGGTTCATGCCTGTAATCCCAGCACTTTGGGAGGCTAAGATGGGTGGATCACTTGAAGTCAGGAGTTGGAGATCAGCCTGGTGAACATGGTGAAACCCAATCTCTACTAAATAAATACAAAAATTAGCCAGGCATACTGGCACACACATGTAATCCCAGCTACTCGGGAGGCTGAGGTAGGAGAATTACTGGAACCTGACAGGCAGGCTGCAGTGAGCCGAGATCATGCCACTGCACTCCAGCCTGGGCAACAGAGCAAGACTCTGTCAAAAAAAGAAAAAAAAAAAGAATCATGATAAGTAATGTAGTAATATAGAGACTACATTCTCTCTCAGCAAAGTGAGAATAGGTGGCACCTTCATATTGTTAAATGAACATGGTTTATAAAATTTGATATTCTTATATTTGAATTCTGACTTTGCCAATTACTAGCAGTGTCAATTTGCATAAGCTACTTATCTTTTGAATCTTCAGTCCTTAATTTCTGAACGAAGATGATGTGCTCATTCTACAGTATTTTCTGTGATGTTATACAAAACAACATTGTGCTTAAAAAATTGGGTCAATTGAAATATAAATATATATACATATATATATAAAATGGCTGTTGATATTAGAGGAACAATCTATAATCAATGAGTAGTTTACAAAGTGAATTTAAATCAAATACTGTTTCTCATACTCTATAAACCTTAGCACCCAGAATAGAGACTTGTATAATACATTATCAGTTAGTGTTTTTGATGGGTGAGACACAAATTGTATGAAAATGTAATCCACAATTGAAACATGAAAAGTATCATGTTCTGGACAACTTTCTTAATTAGTATCTTACAACTTGAGTTATTGAATTGATTTGGCACATGTGATATGACAATGTTTATAAAATAAAAGCTACAAAAATATTTTGGGTTTTATAATATTAAAACTTATTACTTGCCTTATAAAATAAACATTGACAAAATGAAAAATTGTTAAATCGGTAAGATTTGCACACAATGAATCAGGTTACAGATTTGTAAAGTTCATTAGAACATAATTCCGTGTACTGAATTGCCTTTTAACAGTGGATTCAACTCAAGTTTCTAAAAACAAATATTAACTTTTTTACTATAAATTTCATTCGCTTATTTTCTACTGTTAATAAATCAGCTTTGTGGAATGTAAATGGTATAGGTTTTGCACTTCAGCTGATAGAGATTCAAAAATCAGCTCTGTCATTCACTAACTTTGTGTCTTGGGCTAAGTTTCTTTAATCTCTGAACCTTAGTGTTTTCATCTGTAAAATGGGATTGTCACGTGTCTCAGAAATCCATTGTAAAGAATAGAAGCAATGTCAGGAGAGAATCTAACACATTGAAATACAATTGGAATTCAATAAAGACAGCGTGTTTATATCATTATATTTGCATTATTAATTATATTGGTAAGTGCCTGAGAATTGGTTTTAGTTTTTCAGAACTTTTGAGTCCTCTTTCTCTCCCTCTCATTTGATCACTTTGAGGTTTCACAGTAAAATATAAACCTGTAGTCCTATTTATTATGTTTATGCTGTTCAATAAACACATTGCAGTATTTCAATTCTGGCACTAGTATCTTGGCAAGCATTCTGGCTAGAATATATTGTATACTTCAGAACCTAAATGTATAGTGACATATTAATACATCATGAAATTCAACAAAGATTCAGTGGCCTTTAAGGAAGAACAAAGAATATGTTCACACTTCATCATACAATATTATCTATCCTGTCATTATTTATTTTCAAGCATCCTGGCAATAGTGTCCTTCGTGGATCAATTATAGTAGTTTCAAATTCCATAGATGAGCTTATACCAAGGTCAGATGGTAATAGGTTGCTACTGACTTATGCCTACATTAGAAGGGATTATCAAAATTGGCACATTTCATTAATGACAAATTTTACATTTTGAATTCCTTTTATTCATGAAAAATAAAGGAATTACAGGTTGACACCAACCATTTTCTAGTTCAAGTAAGACTTGCATCATAAGACATTTTAGAACAACATACACCACGAGCTTTTAAAAAGTATTAAAGATGTTTGGTTAATGAAGAGTCAGAAGTCTATGAACTGCCTGTGTATATACAAACCTCTATAATTCTAAATGCCCAAAGGCGAGGCTCATCTAACTTTCTATAAGATCCAATAATCTTCTTAGTATTTGTTTACTGCCAAAGAGGCTAAGAGATGTTGTTATCAGTTTTTGGAAGACCAATATGAGATGCTATAGGAAATACGCATTCATCAAAAAGTGCTCTTTGGCTTGCCTGTTTTCCAACCCATCAGAGACAGAATGGCATGGGGGAAAGAACACAGGGTCTGCAGTCAGAAGACCTGGGTTCAAACACAAGTTCAGAAACTGACTAGGTTCACTTTTACTCTTTTATTTTTCTCTTTCATAAGCCCTACAAAATGAAGTGTAACAAAACTAAACTGAACTTTCTATCACTCTGGGGCTTGATATATATATTCATTAGAGTGAGGGTCAGAAGTCAGGAGCATAGTGTGTTTTTCTTTATTGCACTCATTCTATATCCATTGGGGGAAGTCAATCCTGGTGTTGTTCAGGGAGTCTGTAAGATCAAAACTATTTTCGTAATATTACTAAAATGTCATTTCCATTTTTCACTCTCCCTCATGAGTTTGCAGTGGGATTTTCCAGAGGTTTTATGATGTGTGACTGTGACATGGCAATCCACTGGTTGCAGAAAGCAACTTGAGAATCCAGCTGTGTGGTCTCTTAAACCAGGCAGTAAATAGATTTGGAAAATTATAAAACAATCACTAAAATATTTATCACTAAATATATTTTGTCCTAGAAATAGATTTAATGTTCAAAAAATGTTTTGTTAGTATATAATGGGTTTATTATTCTTATTTTAAAATGAATTGATACATTATTTTAAATATTTCAGTTGTATTTCTAATACTGTAAATATGGGGTTTTCAATAATTGTTAAGAGTGTAAAGAGGTCCTGAGATGGAAATGTTTGCTTACTGCTGTCTTTAGTGTACTGATTTAGTAAAAAATAGGAGTTCTAGAGACTTCTAGTTTTTACTCTAAGATAAAGAAAGCTGCGAAGAGATCTTTCCCTCACTTACAATGAAAAGCTGGAGAAACTGAAAAATATCATAAACCTATTGAAGAAAGTTTAAGTAAAGTGTCCAGGGAGAAGGGCAACTAACATTGCCTCTTTTGGACACGGGAGAAAACCAATTTCAGCTGAGCGAAGAAAACAGAAAACAAAACAAAACAACTTTACCCTGGGGAATATAGAGAGGCAGATTCTGGGCTGAGAACTACAGAGGAGAAGGGGCAGGACAACGAAGGCAGCCACACTCCAATATCGAGGGATACACTGTCTGTCTAATAGTGTGGTGAAATGGGAAGGACAGAGAACCCTCCGCTGCTGCCACTTCTCACTGCCAGGCTAAGATATCTTAAGTAATCCACAATGCTGCTTGGAGAGAAACAAAAGTGTGGAAGGAGACCTTCTCTAAGGTTCAGTGTAAAGGAAAGACTTAAAGCTGAGAATAGAGCAAGCATTGAGAGGAAACAAAGCAAAACACGTTTGATAACCCAGCCTCAATCCTACAAACAAGATGTTACTAGAGGAATTTGAAACCTATGGTATAATGAGTGAAATAACAGTTATAACACAGTTCACACCTAACCCAACTCCTAAGCAGTTTTACTCAAACCCCTGAACTAAAGACCCAGCAGAGGGAAAGGCATGTCCATTTCTAGGCATAAAGAACTGTTAACTTCAGTTTCCACTGAACTACAGAAGGTGTCCAATTTTCAACAGCAATAAAAACATAAAGTATCTAAAAAGGCAAAAAGTGAAAAAATAGAAACCACCAACACACTCCTAACAGACAAAGCAAGCAGGAAAACCAGACTCAACTATGACACAGACGTTGGAAGTGCCTAATAAGGAATTTAAAATAACTATGATGAAAAATATTAAAGGATTTAACTGAAAAGAAGGATATAATAAAAGATAAGGTTGAAAGTTTCAGCAGATTTGTAGCTAAAAGACAATGGAGTGCTGAAAATAAAAGAAATGTGAATTCAGAAAATATTTCGAAGTGTTTTTCAAAAATGAAGAAGTAATATGTATTAGTCCGTTTCCATGCTATTTATAAAGACACACCAAAGACTGGGCAATTTACAAAAGAAAGAATTTTATTGGACTTACAGTTCCACATGGCTGTGGAGGCCTCACAATCAAGGCAGAGGCAAAAAGGGGCAAGTCACATCTTATGTGGATGACAGCAGGCAAAGAGAGAGCTTGTGAAGGGAAACTCCCCTTTTTAAAACCATCAGATCTCGTGAGACCCATTCACTATCATGAGAGCAGCACACGAAAGACCCACCCCCATGATTCAATCGTCTCCCACTGGGTCCCTCCCACAACACGTGGGAATTATGGGAGCTACAAGATGAGATTTGGGGAGATCAAGACTATCCTGGCTAACATGGTGAAACCCCATCTCTACTAAAAAAATACAAAAAACTAGCCAGGCGTGGTGGCGGGCGCCTGTAGTCCCAGCTACTTGGGAGGCTGAGGCAGGAGAATGGCGGGAACCCGGGAGGCGGAGCTTGCAGTGAGCCGAGATCGCGCCACTGCACTCCAGCCTGGGAGACACAGCGAGACTCCGTCTCAAAAAAAAAAAAAAAAAGGTGAGATTTGGGTGGGGACACACTGCCCAACTGTAGCATAATAACAAAGAAAAACTGAAATAATTAATCACCAGCAGAACTACCCTTCAAAAAGTGGTAAAGGAAGTTCTACAGGCAGAAAGAATATGATAGCAAACAGGAACTTCAATCTACACAAAGAAATAAAGAGTGCTGAAAATAGAATCAATGAATGTAAAATATTTTTTTTTCTTGTTTTAATTGCTCTAAAATAGAACTATTTAAAGCCAAAATGGTACCAACATATTGTATGTTTGTAGCATATTTAAAAGTAAAATTTATGAAAATAATAAGATAAAGGATGTGATGGAGAAGTTCAGAATATATTCTTTAAGGTCCTTACATAATGCATGCAGTGGGATTATAATATTTGCAAGTGGACTCGACTTGATATTTATTGCAAATCACAGAGCAAACACTAAAAAATTAACAAAATTGAGTAAGTAAGTAATATAGGGGAAACAGAAACATAAAAATTCTAAATTTATACAAGAAGTAAATAAAATAGAACAGATAAGACAAATAGAAAACGGCTAACATAGATGGCAAAAAATATCAAAGTCCAAATATATGCTATACATAAGAAACATACTTTACATATGTACAGACAGGTTAAATAGATACAGATAGCTTAAAAGTAAGTAAATGGAAGAAGTTAAGGCATGGAAACACTAACCCAAGAAAGCAGTGTAGCTATGCTAACAGGTAAAGTAGACTTCAGGAGAAGAAATATTGTCAATGATAAATAAGGATACTATGTCTTGATAAAACAGTCAATTCTCTAAGAAGACATAACAATTCTAAATATATACCTTAGAGTTTTAAAAGATGTAAAGCAAAATCTGATAAAAATGAAAACAGAAATAAATCTGAATTTATAGTTACAGACTTCAACACTTTTCCCTCATAACTGACAGAACAAGTACATAGTAAATAAATCAGTAAGGATATAGAACACCTGAGCAATATTATCAACCAACTCAGCATAATTCACATTTATAGAACACTCCTCCCAACAACAGCAGAATACACAATCTTTTCCACTGGATGTGAAACATTCACCAACATAGACTGACTATATTCTGGCTTATAAAAATCTTTTAACATTTTAAAATAATATAAAGTCTGTTCTCTAAACAACCTGAGGCAAATAGGAAGTCTCAAAGGAATATTAAAAACATTCTGAACCAAGTGGCAAACAAAATACAATATATCAAATTGTGTAGGGTGCTGCTAAAGCAATGCTTAGAGGAAAATGTATAGTATTAGAGTAGTACTAGAAAAACAATGACTGAAGCCAGACTGTCAATATTCAAATTTGGGCCAACTCTTTACTCAATGTGTGTCCTTGAAAAATTTCCTAAACTTCTCAGTAATAAAATCCCTCACCTCTAAAATGAATGAAATAATAATTCCTACTTCCTAGAGGCATTGTAACAACTAGATCTGATGTACTATGTAGAACTCTTAGCAAAGTGTCTAGCAAATATTTAGTGTTTAATAAACATCAGCTAATAATTGAATTTCTAATAATTAGTAGCCACTTTGGCAGGAACTAGAGATAAGGATAGCACACAATCCTTATCCTCAAGAACCTCACAGTCGAATGGGGAGACAAGCAGATTTGTAAAAATTACTACTCAATATAAAATTGGGACCACATGGAAATGCTATTGGTGCCAAACTGGGGGAATTAAGCAAGTTTCTCAGAGACTTTTAAACCTTGCATTAAGGTTTAAAGTACTAGTAGTTACCCTAAGATAAAGGAAGATATTCCAGGCGGGAGAATGGTCTGAGCAAAGGAGTTGTGAGGACACATGCAAATTTAGAAGTTGAAGTTGGTTCAAATTGCTAGAGCAAAATTTTGCAGACAGAATGGCAGGAAGGTATACAGGCAGGAATAAGAGAGGCAAAGCCCTCATTTGTTATATCTGAGTACTTAGGTCTTATTTTGTAACAAGGTGTTGAGTGATAAAGTGATGCAATCAATTTTTGTTAGAAAGAAGTCTTGGCTGCACTGTAGATGATGTTTAACAGGTAGCTGGGGATGTGGGAGCAGGGCGGTACACAATGAAGCAGCTGTTACAGATGTGAATGTGATACATGATGGCTTTTTATCATGTAGAGGTGAAAAATTTTCATGTGGAGGTGATAAATGAGAAGATGTACAATTCTGGCTTAAATACCTTAAAGGTGGGAAATATGAATCACCACGTAGGTAATTAAAGAAGTAGAACAAGATGTGGAATTTAGCATTAGATATGTGGGGTTTGAGGTGCCAATAAGCTATCCAGAGAGCAACTGTCTAGTAGTCAACAGTCCAGTAGTGTGATATTAGGCAAAATTATGAATCTGAGATTTACTAGTACATAGCAATAACTAAATCCTTGGGTACGGATGAGGTCTTCCTAGGAAGAAAACTTAGGTGAGGACAGAGCCAACGAGGTGGCCCAATGCTCTGGGATCTGTTGACTGACCACTGAGGTGATAAGAGAGAACTATAAATGGAAATGAAAGATAAAGTAGGAACTTGACTAAGTCCTGATGATTCTTGAGAATTTGGTTCAGAGATTTTTTCCCTTGAAACTATTATTAGTATCTTCAAAAACTGAAGTGTATATAGCACTGTATGAAATTCCTAGAACTGATTTAACAAATTATCACAAACTAGGTGTCTCAAAATAACAGAAATGTATACTGTCCCCCTTCTGAGGCCAGAAGTCTGAACCAAGGTGTTGGTAGAACCACGCTCCCTCTGAAGGCTTTTGGAGAGAATCCTTTCCTTGCCTTTTCCAGCTCTGGTGGCTATCAGAATTCCTTGGCTTGTAGCCACATCTCTCTTTCTCTCTGTTCTGTCTTCACATTACCTTCCCCTCTATGCATCTACCTCAAAACTCCCTCTATCTTTCATCTCTAAGGATACATGTGATTATACTTAGGGCCCAGAGAATCTAGTATAATCCAGTGTAAACCCCTTTTCAAGATCATTAATTTAATCACATCTTTGCCATATAAGGTAATGTTCACTCTTGCCGTATGAGTTGATATTGACAGGTTCCAGGATTAGGACATGAACATGTCTTTTAGGGTATTACCATTTAGCCTACTACAAGCACTGTCAAATATTTAAAATAAGACTCACAGTTCACAAGACTATGGAGTTAAAGAGGATTCATACACACTTGAAAAAAATTAAATTAGCATGATCTCTTCAGAGAACATCTGGCAAAGTCAAGCAAAAGTCTCGGAAAAAATGTGCACACTGCCTTTATAATATTTTAGTTTTTACTTTTTTGGGGGGGGGGATGGAGTCTCACTCTGTCACCAAGGCCAGAGTGCAGTGGCAGGATCTTGGCTCAGTGCAACCTCCGCCTCCTAGGCTCAAGCAACAATCCTGCCTCAACCTTCTGAGTGGCTAGGATTACAGGTGCCCGCCGCCATCACACTCAGCTAATTTTTTTGTAGTTTTAGTAGAAACAGGATTTCACCATGTTGGCCAGGCTGGTTTCAAACTCCTGACCTCAAGTGATCTGCCTGTGTCAGCCTCCCAAAGTGCTAGGATTACAGGCATGAGTCACTGCGCCCAGCCTGCATATTGCCTTTAGTACAGCAATGACAATTTCAGAACTCTAGCATAAAAATATTTGGTTCATATGTGAATGTGCAAGTGTGTTCACCAGTCTTTTTTATTTGAAAACAAAGGTTGAATTAGTCTAAAATGTCTAATAATAGGGGCTTACCTGAGGCTTAATTTACCATATATATATATAAATAAATACATATATAAATATATGTACACATATATATTTATACAATGATATGTATAGCCACTAAATTTGGCAATATAATTCCATGTTTACTGACATATAAAACAATTCACAATATTGTCAAAAAAAGTTTATAAAATGTTGTGTGTAGTATAATAATATTTTAGTAAAAATATGCATTTAAAACAATTGATTTTTTAGATAAATTGATCCCCAAAATATTAATACTGGAATTGTATCCAACTCATTTGTACCTATGGGTTTAAATGCTTTGCGGTGAGTTTATTTACTATATTTTAAAATAACTAAAAAGTGAATACATCTGTTAAACACATATTAATTTTCCTTCAAAGTACATTTATAATTCTTAAAATTTCAGACAGTTCAATGTAATTTAGATATGCATTATCTTCTGATAAAGAAACTATATAGAAATATATAAAAATATATTTGAAAAAACCCAAATATTTATTTTCTAAATATCACAAAGTCCAAACATCAAAGAAATGTGAACCACCTTAGCAAAAATATTAATAGTAGCATTATCCATGTATTGTCCTAACAAATGGGAGAAAATCTTTTATTCCTGAATATAACAAACTTTCATTATTTAAGAAAAAGTTAGCCTATAGTTGTCAGTATACTCTATGAGCCATTTAAAAGCCAATTATGCATGCTTGGTAAAGTAAATGAGACCATGAATGAATCACATCTACAAACATAAATTATACGCATAAATTATAGAATTTAAATGTTTCTGGAAGAGGCACTAATCTTAGCGTAATGATTAGTGTAACGATTAGCATAATGATTAGTGCTGTTGTCCACAAAATGCATCTTCCAAGATATTTTTATTTATATATAACTCACAAAATAATGATACTTTATATACTACTAGTACAAAGTACCTTTTGTGGCTCAAACCTAAAAAAAAAATCCCATGAAATTGTTATTTTGCTATCATTAAATGGGATCTACCAGTTCTCCTCAAAGCAATAAATATTCAGTTTCTCTGGTATTTGCTTCCTCACCTGGAAAATGGATTAATCAAAAAATGTCCTGTTAGAGTTTTATGGAGAATTTTATGTAGCTCTTCATAAAATAAATAATGAAAATTGTGCAGTGTTCACTGGCAGAACATCTGCATTAATATTAAGGTGAGAAACGGCACACAATTAATTTGACAACTATGGAATTGATTTGGTTGTTAAAATTTTGGTAATTCACTCTATGACTCTCTCTCTGCCTACTAAGTGCAAGGCATTTCACATCAAATTACAGAAATAGTTTTCCTAAACGGTTGTTGTAGTTTGGAATTTTCAACATTTGACAACAAAGTATAGTAAATGATTCAACTTTGTTAGAATTATAAATAATCTAAAAGAAATTTTTCAAGATTTATGTTTTATCAACAGAATTTGCTAGATCGTTCTAACATCTGATAGAAAACTAGGGTTGATATGTCACTAACACCTGTCACTGAGAGAATGCAGTACTCCATAAATGAGCCTCTTCTAACACAGAATCTAATTATGAGGGAGCTGTTTCAATTCTGCCAACTCATAGACTTCTTTAAAGGTTGCCTACCCCAGGACACATATACAGATATCCTGGGAAGAGTGATACACCTCCCAGACCCTGGGAGCATGAGACACTATTTAAGTGGAAAGTGCCCAGGAATTTAAAAAAAAAAAAAAAAAGAAAAAAAAGTCAGGCACGGTGGCTCGCGCCTGTAATCCCAGCACTTTGGGAGGCTTAGGCGGGTAGATCATGAGGTCAGGAGTTCAAGACCAGCCTGAACTACATGGTGAAGCTCCATCTCTACTAAAAATACAAAAATTAGTCGGGCATGGTGGCATGCACCTGTAATCCCAGCTACTCAGGAGGCTGAGGCAGGAGACTCACTTGAACCCGGAGGCGGAGGTTGCAGTGAGCCGAGATCATGCCACTGCACTTTAGCCTGGGCAACAGAGTGAGACTCTGTCTTAAAAAAAAAAAAAGAAAGAAAGAAAGAAAAAAAATTTTAGCAATTCCTGGGGAAGTATAGGGCAAAGAACGAGAGGTCATATAAATTTACTAGGCATGGTGGAAGTTGGCGGAGAGTCCTAAAAGGATGCAGTCAGATCTTTGAATATCAAATAGGGAACTAAGTAAACTTTTCTCCTTTTTAGTTTACTTGACTCCTCATAAGCAACTATGTTAACAGCATGCAAATTCTTAATTCCAATTTGCAGAAAGCTAAAAAGATTTACATTTTCCAGAATTCACCTCCTCTATTTCTGATTTTTACACCATCCTCCTAGTTTTATTATTAAGAAAATCTTTTAATATAAGTTTAAATTTATGTATATTTGATGTAAAGATAATACAAGCTGGCCAGTCATTGAGACAAAGGAACCATTAATAGTTTCAAGGATAAAATTAGTTATTTATATCGTATTCTCTTAAAATTTGTTTTTCTTTAAAACCATCTGGGAATGCCTTCAAACTGTGACCAAACTGTTCTCTGTGGGATTCTGATTTAATTCATGGCATATCCGAAAGAAGTAAGTTATTAATCACAAATTGGAAAAGACGAAAGCAGTAGTTTGGTTTAAGTACTTATTTCTTAGACACGATTTTGTTCTTTTTGTTTTTGAGGGGAAAGGAAATAGCGAATACAAGGGATGGTCAAATTGACTACTAAATTGGCACCTTATTCTTCATTTACTTCACAAAACCAATTTATTGCTAGATTTCCCTAGCAGCATGCATCTAACATTTACTGCATTGTTTATTCCACTGAAAGAAACTTCTTTTAAATCTAAAATATAATTACTTCCACCTATCCATTTACTCCAACACATATTTACTGCCTAGTATATACAAAAATCTTTGTAAGAAACCAGGGAGATGAAACAACCATGCATTCCTTGGGGGGGGGGGCAGGGGGGCTAAATTTTGATTTTCATTTTCTACTCTTTTTCATTGTCATTTCTTCAAGCTCAAAATCTAGGAAAAATATTTCAAAACCAAAAAACATTGTTATAAAATGGTTCCACAAGTCATCACTATAAGAGTTTAGCTGACTCATATTTCAGCAAAACAACATACTTTACATAATTTTGAAATCCAACCATAAAACTAACTGTTTAATATTTGGCCACTTTGGTCTAAAGTTGGATACTGGTGACTAACCATATTCATGCTTTTATTTGAGGTAAACTTGAACTCAGGCTTCAACTGTCCTCCTGTTGATGTGAGGGTAAAGGAAGGTGCCAGGTCCACTTCCCAGGGACTGGCGTAGTGGTACAGTCATGATGACAGGGCGCACTGAACACAAACCTGCAAATGGAACTGAGTCTGTGCCAAGGACCCTTCCATATCTGCCTAAAGACGCAGAGTTTAGTCAGTTCCCTGGACAGGTATATGACATTGATTTCAAGAATGCAGAAAACAACTTCTATTCTTCAGCCTGAAATTCTTATTCATTCACGCATTCCAACATTTATTGAATATCTGCTATTGTCTAGACATTATGATACGTGCTAAGGGCAATGCAGTGATCAAAATAGACATGGCCAACACCTTCATGGAATTTAAACTACAGGATAGACTGAGGGGAGGTTAGAAAGACAGAGGACAACCCTACTCCCTACTTCTCTCCCTCGGCAACTCCCCCAATATGACCATATCTTAATGGTTTTAGAGTTACTTTCATAAAGCCATTCATTAAAGTTTCTCTCTTCCCACTGAATTTGATTGCATGATAGTAAATTCCTTGAGGGCAGGAATCCTATAGCATAAAAAGTGGTACATCCTCTTCTAACAGCCAGTTGCCTAGTGATTCACATTGTGCACGCATTTTTTTCTGCAAAATGGATAAAGTCACATCACTTCTAGGAAAAGCAATAGCAAAAGGAAGTAACGACACCCAGAACACTATGAAGACACAGTAAAAGGCAAAAGATAAAAATTCTCCATAGAGCAGAGTGGCTGTGTGGTAGTGATGTAGTTCTGTATCAGTGTTCACAGACGTTCCATGCGCATAAGAACTACTGATCCTTTCTTGTAGCCCTGCTGCCTGAACCCCCAACTCCACACCCTCAGTGCATGTAGAAAATCAGTATGGCCTGATTTGAGGTCATGATAGAAGAAGATATCTTCCCCTTAAAAAGTTCTCCCCAAATGGTCTTGATAAAGCATTGTCTTATTCATGCTCTGAATTAAAGTCCAGAATGTCTTCTCTTAAATACAAATGATTCCTTGCGCTTTTGAATTCTTATACTACCAGATTTATTGATTTAGAAGGTCTATCTTGTTCAGAAAGGATTTCAAGAGGATAAAACGTGTCATATTGATAAGGAGGTAGATAATAGTGTTAAGAATGGTGGATCAGGAGCCAGACATTTTGCATTTGCATCATCTTGCTATTCGTTCCACAAGCTACTTTCCGTGTGAATATGACAATTATGTGCCTCAGTTTCCATAAAATGGGGATAAGAATATTACTACACTATAGGCTATTCTAAGAGGTAAGTGAAAATACATCTAACACACAAAGTATCATCTGCCTAGAATGAAATACGATCTCAGCAAATGCTAGATATTATTAAATTATTGTTTTCCTCTTATAAATGAACTATCTCAATTAGATCTGAAATCACGTAAAACCAATAAAATGAAACTGGGTCCCTTCAAGAATACCAGGTAAAAATGGTTTGAAGGGAGATAATTGTAATGAAAGAGAAAAATATTAGGTTAAATAATAAACATATGAAGTGACTTTGGTTAAGAAGATCAACTAATGAGATATAATTATGAACTTACTAATGTTAGAGGCATTATAGATTTTGAATTAGTAGAAATAGAGTGCCTTGCCATAACGGATTTTGGAAACTGTAATTTGTTTGGTGTGATATATGAAGATGCGTGAAAACTAAGAAAGAAAACTTTCAGAGTTTTATCATCTTGTAAACACAAGAACAAGGTGAGCCACAGACACAGTCGGAGATTAATTAACCAAATGGAGCAGAGAGACTGTTCCTGTGCGGTAGTGATATCATATTGAGTATAGCCACATGCAGAAGTGAAGAATAAATGGGGACAGAGCAACCTAGCAGATGGGGTAAGTCTGTCTTGGGAGAAGGTTGGAGGTGGAGTTGGGAGGGGAGTTATGCACTAAACAAAGTATGGGACTTGGAGGCATACCCTTAGCTCTACTGAATATGTGAGCCTGGGATCTTGAATTCACTTGTAAATTCACCAGCATTAGTAAAACAGAAGTTTGGGAATCCACACCTTCTCAGTTCTCTACCCGGCCTCTTAATGCAAGGAAGGAACCTTAGATTGGAAGAGCTTATTCTTCAGGGAGGTTTTGTAAATTGGCATGACAACTAGCAAATCTCACAGTTTGAAATTTAGATTGAGTCCCTTGCTGCCATCAAAGATAGTAGAACTTCCTCAAAGACGGTAGGAAGTAGGGGAGACAAATCAATAAAGGCAGTGCCCAGGCTTGGTCAATCCAGCCTCAGACAGAAAACCATTTGCTGTCTGTCATCCATTATTTTGAGATACTCTGGGATGGCCACAGGTTTGAATTGGAAGTCATGGGGAAAATGCTGAGTTCTGAGTAGATCACAAGATAAATGTGGTTGCCAAATGTTATCATTTTTGATTACTGAGAGGTGACTGCCCAGAGCTCACAGTTTTTATGGGAATTGTAATGCTGGAAGTGACCTCATTGTGTCAATGCTCACTGCCTTATTACAAAATCATTTCAGAATACAAATATGGTCTTTACTGTCAAACCTGGATGTAAATTTTTCAGATCTCTGATCAAAGAAGATATAGTATTAAATTTCACTTAACTTTGGGCACTCACTTGATCTTTACCAAAAGATGTTCCACTTCTCTGAGTTTATTCATCTATTTTTGGTAACAAGATTTTATAGCAACGCTCATGATACAGTTTAAATCTGGGTCCCCCCCAACCCAGATCTCATGTTAAATTGTAATCTCCAATGTTGGTGGTGGGGTCTGGTGGAAGGTCAGTGGCTCATGGGGGCAGTTTCTCCTGAATGGTTTAACACCATCCACCTTGGTCTTGTTATCGTGATAATGCATTATCAGAGGTCTAGTGTTTAAAAGTGTGTAGCTGGGGCCAAGCATGGTGGCTCATGCCTGTAATCCCAGCACTTTGGGAGGCCAAGGCGGACAGATCACTTGAGGCCAGGAGTTCGAGACCAGCTATGGCTTATGTGGCAAAACCCCATCTCTACTAAAAATACAAAAATTAGCTGGGCATGGTGGCACACACCGTAATTCCAGCTACTTGGGAGGCTGAGCCACGAGAAATGCTTGAGCCTGGGAGGTGAAGGTTGCAGCAAGCCGAGATCACACCACTGCACTCCAGCCTGGGGGACAGAGTGAGACTCTGTTTTTAACAATAGTGTGTAGCACCTCCCCTGTCTCTCTCTTGGTCCTGCTTCTGTCACATAAGACACCTGCTCCCACTTTGCCTCCCACCATGAGTAAAAGTTCCCTGAGGCCTCCCCAGAGGCAGATGCTGCCGTGTTTCCTGTACAGCCTGTGGAATCATGAGCCAATTCAACCTCTTTTCTTTAAAAATTTCCCAGTCTCGGGTATTTCTTTATAACAGTGAGAAAACCAATACACTGCTCCTATTTGTTTAAGTGGAGGGTGAAAGTGGGGTTCTAGGGTTTCTAAAATTCTCCCACCACATTAAAGTAGAAAGTTAGCCTTAACAAATCAGATCCCATGGGGGCAGAAAACAATCTATAATGGAAGCCAGGAGAGGCAATGCCACATCACTAGTGTCAGGAAATGTCATATAATTAGCACAGCCAGGGCATCTGTCAACCGAGGATCTAAAAGGATTTTTCAAATTGTGAAAATCTCAAAACAGTCCTAAGAGTTATTGTGTTATTACCTCTACATACCTTTGCAATGTAATCTATTTAGGTCAATATATGAAATTCTATGAGTCATTTAAATATAAAGATAATTTCTCTTTCACTCTATTCTCTTCCAGGATGAGTTAGAACAGCAGGATATAATGGATATAATGAATAACTATGAATAAATTGAACTTCATTTAATTAATTCAACATTATCATTAAATATTAATAAAAATAAAGGTATTATTGCTGAATTTATCAACAGCCACCACTTGGAAGGTATGAAAATACCCAGCCAATAACAAAGGCATTATGGATTTTCTTTATGTACAATGCATCATGTTTTCCTCATTCATTTTTTATAAAGTGAACATTTATAAAATATTTTTATTTTTGCATCTTCTTATAATATTATACATGCATTTCTTACAGAAAAAATATTGGAATCCAAATCACAATAAAAATAACTTTTCAATGCTAATATGCACTGGCCAGACTGGTAAAAATTAAGAAGCCTGGTGACACTAAGTGTTGACAAGGATTCAAGGATTTAGGACACTGGGGACACTTCTTTACCACTTGTGTGAGTCTAAATTGGCAATACCACTTAGCAAAACAGCTGGTCATGATCTTGTAAAGCTGGCACTTTGCATAGCCTGGCCTCTTGCACATATTTATCATGAAACAGGCATAAAGACGTATGTGGCAGCCCAGTTGATAATAGAAAAAACAAAAACCGGAAACAACCCTCAAACAAACCAAATACACAAAAATGAGGGAATAAATGGATGAACAAATTCTGGAATAGTCATAAACTGTAATTAGTACAACACTGAAAATATCATCAGTGTGCATCAGTATGCATGGATCTTCAAAACAATATTAAATGAAAAAAAAGCAAGTGGCAGAAGAATATAAACATTTTGCTGCCATTTAAAAAAAAATTGAAAGCAAGCAAAATCAAAAAAAAAAGAGACTTTAGGAATAATGCATGTAATGGTAAAAGGACACAGAAAAGTGAGAGAAAGACAACAAAGTAAATTTCAAGAGAAGTGTTCATTATGGAGGACAGGAGGGGGCTGAGATTAGGAAGCAGAGAGCACATGGGGTATTTCAATGTTGCTGATGATGTTCTATCTGCAGATGGATGGTGTGGTGAGGGTATCTGTTGAGTTGTTGTATCTCCTATCATAAGTAGACATGGAAGTTTAATATATTTTTTAAATGCATCACTCTAAACTTAAATATTACCTTTAAGGATGTGTAGTTTATAGCTAAAAAGCAATATTCACTTCCCCCAAATTAAAAGTTCTAGGTCCCAGTTCTTATACAGTCATTAATAGTTTTGTGACCTTGGACATGTTACTGAATCTCTCTGGGGATATTCTTTTTCCAATCTGAAAATACAGATTCTTTGATAGGCAATCTCTTAGGTCTTTTTTGGTAAATATTCTTGTGTGTGTGTGTATGTGTGTGTGTGTGTGTGTGTGTGTGTGTGTGTGTGTGTGTATGTGTGATTCAAATATTTTCTTTTGTTTTCTTTTCTTTTTCCGCAGTTTTATTGAGGCATAATTTACCAATAAAACCTGTATACATTTATGTGAGAGTAAGGCTCTGAGTTGCCGGTCCTCCACTTCACGTAGGGGAGGCTGATGGCAACTGTTGTGGTGTGGCCAAGACTGGATTCTTGGGACCAGTACTTGCCAAGGCTGAGGGACTGGGGTGAATGTGACCCCCTGCGACCAGCAGGAATTTAAACCTACTCTCAGAGTGTACAGCAGAACTAAAGAAGAGAAACAACCAAGAGTCATCTGAAATTGTGATTGGCTCATTAATAATCCCAGGTCAATGACAGAGATCATTGCTCAAGCATGTTTTCCTACGGCCCCTACGAAGGTGTTTGCTCTGCAGGCTTAGGCTGAGTATGTTGTGGAATGGACTGTGAAGGACCTGTGTGACTTCCTTACAACAGCGACTTTGTCTCCTGCTTCACAGTTCCTAACATGTGCCCTGCTGTCCTGGAAATTGGCCAAGATGATTGAGGCTAGGAAAAAGGTGCAAAAGGAGAAACAAAATGTCAAGAAAAATTGCCAAAGCTAAATGATTCAAAAAGGACAAATGGAATGAAAAGGCTCTGTAACATGAGACAAAGCATTTGGAAAATTCTGCAGTTTTGGAAGGACCCACTAAGACCTCTTCTTTGGATTTCACGATACAGTGGTGTCATCTAATAAACCAAATCTGGCCATATGGGAAACTTATATTGGTTCTGTCCTTAGTACTACAGTAACTTTTAGACTTGGGTATAAACACTTGTTGGTGTCTGTTGGAAGTTATTGTAAATTAGCATTTATTATCCTACAAAGATTTTACAACTGACTTAGTCATTTCCCATTTTGCATCTTATGTACTGAAATGAAAATATCCTGCAGATAAAAAAATGAGTTCAGTCAAGAAACTCTATTCAAATAATGGTTTAAAATGGGATCCTCTTCTGGACTAAGGCAATTAAGAATGTAAAACTCAAAACCACCCACTCTGAGGTGAAAAATATGCTTTGACTTAAAAGATACCACATATTAATCACACATTTTATCATTTTTGCTTATTTTTTGGAATAGAATCATTCTGGCATTTTCAAAGCAACTCATATTAATTAACGAGCACTTCTATTTTCTGTACCTTTTCTGATTTTTGCCTTTGAGATTACTGGTAATGATCAAGACATTCTGAATTTTAAACCTAGTTTTACAAAGAGTCTTCTTATTAGCTTGGCTATGTAGAATCCCACCTGCTGGATATAACAATTTTTGTATTGATGAACACTGCCATTTTCTTAGAGACGACTTGTTGAGAAGAGTGCCACTTGCAGTAAAGATGTCAGGCACTGCAGTGTTTTAGAACCAGTTTATTCTTCTGCTAAATAGAAATGTGAAATAGTTTAAATGTCTTATCAAATAATTTGCTGATTGTATAGATAAAACTTCCATTTTCTTATTCCAGTCTTTGTTTTAACTCACGTGGTGGTGATGTCTTATACTTTTTGATCAACTAGATTCAAGGTGAAAGTTAAAATTTCAAATTTCTTTTAGAAAACTCTTAAAGGGCAATAGTCAAGTCATACTTTATAAGTGGCGAAGAAAAGCTTAAACTTTGCAAGAATTTTGTTGGGCATGGCAGTAATTGGCTAAAATGGGTAAATTATGTTGAAATGAGAATGTGCAATTATTAGAAGTAAGGAGCTGAAGGATATTTCCTTCAGTTAAGTAGTGTAACTGAAATGTTTTACTATTAAACATAGGTTTTATAACTGCATCATCCAGTTATTTTATTCGCTGGCATTATTTGATACTTTCCCCACCTCTGATATTAAATTTTAAATTACAAAAACTGTCCAATAGCTCTAATTTTAAAAGGAAACTAGATATTGAAATAAATTTGATTTATTTAAAAATTATATATATTTACAGTGCACAAGCTGATGTTTTGATATGTGTCCATTGTAAAATGATTACCACAGTCAAGCTAACATATCCATCACCTCACATAGTGTGTGTGTGTGTGATGAGAATATTTAAGATCTACTTTCTTAAAGTATATATTATTATTAACTATAGTCACAATGCTGTACAATAAATCTCCAGAACTTACTCATCCTGTCGAACTGAATCCTTGTACTCTTGATCAACACCTCCCTATTGCACTCCCCTCTCTATGCCCCTCACTGGCTCTAAAGAATATTCTTATAATTCTATAAAGATCTGAGCCTTCTTCCATAGACAAAGTCCAGTCTACTTGAATTCAATTCTCCCTAACAGGACCTCAAGAAGTTACTTAAATGTACAATCAGTTCACATAGGTTTTTTTTTTAAAAAAACACTAAGTTATTTAACTATACCACAACAGTAATTCCCTTCCCTTCCCCTTCCCCTCCCCCTCCCCCTCCCCCCTCCCCTCCCCTCCCCACCCCTCCCTTCCCCTCCCCTCCCTTCCCCTCCCTTCCCTTCCCTTCCCTCTGCCACCCTAGGATATAAATTTTTCAGCAGCCACATAAGGTGGAGGGCCCCTCTGGGGATTCAGCAGAGCCAGATGGAGATTTTTTTTCCCATACTGTTCAAGTCAATATTTGACTTTAAAATCTAAGTGGAACGTGGTATTACACAATCAAAATAATATGGGACTTAATACTAGAAGCCTATTCCTAATCTTGACCTCAACCTTAAGGAGTTAGTTGGATGACTGGGGCTAAATAATTTAATTTCTCTGAGTCTCAATTTATTCATCTGTAATAAGGTGCCAGAAAGGGACTAATGCTCTTTGGGAACATTTTCTCTTCCAGCATACTATAATTCTACCTAATCTAAGTTTGCTCTTGAGGCCTGTTTGACATAATGATCAACTATTTTAAAAAGTGCTCAATTATCTCATAGAAATCAGTTACCAAAACCAAACTTCTAAAAACAACTTAGCTCCACCAGGAATATTTGGTTTTTGAAGAAATTAGAGGGAGTGTGTCCATACACTGATGGATACACATTTAAAAAACCTCTAATTCAGTTGTTCATCTAATATTAACATAGTAGGCACTGTTATAGTCAGCGTAGACATAGCTGCCCTCATGGAGCTCACACTCTTGCATAAATAAAGAGAACCTATCCTGAAAGACTAAAGATGGGTTGAGAGCAAAGACATGCTTATCACTTTGACTCATTTACTCTCTAATCTCATCACCAGAACCTTAATGCATTTTACCTGTTAGAGATTTCAGGGCATAAGCCCTACACAAATATATATGACTGTCATCTATTTATTCTTCAGTCATTTCCAGAATATGCTAGTATCACAATGTGAATAGGCTCTAACAGAGAAAGTTATGCTAAAAAATCAGTGATTCATTACTGCATAAGGAATAAAATCAAACTCTATGTGCTGAAGCTCCTCTGTGATTCACATCTGGTCACACACCCTACATTCCAGCCATCACAAATTCCTCATGGTAATCTAAACAGCTCAGCCCTTTCAGTTACTCACTTAGCCCTTCAGCTTGAACCTGGGTATAAACTTCTCCTTCGAAAGCCAACCCAAAAGGTATCCCTTTCATAAAGACCTCTCCATCCTGTTTTCTATTTTATGAATTAAAACCTCTTCCTTACGCCCAAAGCATTGCATCCCGAAACAACAGCATTTTTTTCACTGCTTTATATCATAGACTCTCATCTACATATGTCGCCCCTGAAAAAATGCTATTCCCCATCTGAATTCTTGACCATAGCATCTTGGAGCATAATGAAATGTGTTGTAGTGATCTCTAAGTATTGCAATGATTGGTTAAGTGATTGGTTATGCAACAAAAAGATAACTGATATACTAACGTCTCCTTCCTCTTGCCTTATTTTTTAGGCTCTACACTTTGTTTTCTGAACTTTCTTCCCTAAACACTGGTTCTCCTTGAATCTGCTCAAATTCTAAAAACAGCCTGCACTTTACTCTCTTTCTTCCCTTGTTCTGCAAGGCTGCCAGCACCCAGTTTGTACACTGTGAGTCTCACATATTTCCTGTTGGTTCTAGCATTACTTTCTTGTGTTCCTAACTCTCAACTCCTCTGGAGGAGGAATGCTTCCTCTGCTGGTCCTGCAAGAGGCTGGGTCTTCTCAACTGAGTCACAGAGAGATCAGCATGGTGGCAAAATGTTGCAATATGCTGTAAGGAGTACCCATGAGATATTGCTGGAACCCGGAGAAGGTGGTACGTAAATCTTCTCAGGGAAACGGTAGGAGCCCTCAAGCTGTCCTTGAACAACGTTTAGAGGTCCTCCATGCACAAAAGGAAGTAAGGATGTCCCAAGGAAAGGACATAAGAGCGAAAAGACAGAGAGAGAAACATCATAAAACACCATGCTATTTAGGAAAATGGCAAACAACGCGGACGGAAGCATAAAACTTCATGATGTAGAGAAGTATTAAGAGTTACGGCTGGAAAATTATACTTGACCAGGTCACGACAGACTTTAAATGGCACACTACAAACTTGAAACTTCATCTGATAGGTTATGGAGGTCGAGACATGAAATGATTTAATTTGGGAACTTAGCAAAATTCAACCTTTCAAAATGATTTATGTAACTTCAGAGAACAGTTTGGAGGAGGATAAAACCGGACATGGAATGAGGAGTAAGGAGGCTCTTGGATTTGCAGGGAAAAGAGATGATGCAGTTATCACGTACCAGAGAATCCTGAGCTGTGGACAGGAAGCTTATTTGAGAGAAAGGTAGGCAGTTAGTCAGTAAAATTTGATGGATTGACACAAAGAAGTAAAAGGGTAAGGTGCCTTTTAAGTTTCTTGCTTGAGCAACTATAAGGATAATGTATATGAAACAGAAAATATAGTCAGATAAAAATACTGACATCGAATTCTGAGTAATGGAAAGGTATTATGGAAAGACGAAAAGAAAAGGAAGAGTAGTCAAGTAAGGCAATTCCTAGAATTGCAGAAAACAATACAGAAGGTGGAAGAGAGGGGAAACAGAAATAGAAAATTAAAATGGTAACAAAGGAGGCAGCAGCATTCAGTTGTATCTCAATCTCCACGCCGATGGAGGGAGGGCACTGATGTAAAATCACCATGATTTAGCTGCATCCATAATTTAACTTTGCAAAGATTTTGGGTATATTTGAATGCAATTGCTCCAGATGTTCTACAAACTCGTAACTCTTTAATCACAGTAATAAAACCACTCTGCAAAAATGTAATTCTGGAGAGATAAAAGCTGCCCAACTTCTGAATTCTTTCTTTCGCTTCCCTCTTCCAACATATGAAAAGTTTAAACTGCAAAACACTCAAAGGCAGGTTATCAGCATGTCACACACATAGGAGTTGGATGGGACCTGGAAAGAGACAACAGGCTGTAAATGAACAGAGAACTGAGGCGGACTCAGAGACTCAAACCTAAGCAGATGCACACACGGGTGTCACAAATTAGACAAGTAGGTGGTTAAAGGACAATAGACCACAGGAAAAGTGATGAGAACTATCAGTGAAGAAGCTCAAACTATGCAAGATGCTTTTGCTGGTAAGGAGAAAGTTAGAAGCTCAGAAAAACAGTTTCAAAGGTAGGGAAGGTTAGAAAATATCCAGGGAAGCGATCTGGAAAGCAGATTATGTTAGGGAGATACTAGTAACGATTTTTTGCTTTAGGCAGTGATCTTTTAGGTTTCTTCTTCTTCTTCTTTCTTTTCTCATGCAAAGAACCAACTCCAAAGCATGATTGCCTGGGACCAGCAGGCAAAGATGTAAAAATGTAAGTGTCTGTCTGGAGACAGGAACCTAAAAGCCAGTGGTTCTGAAACTTTGGTGCATGTCTTAATCACTTGAAGGCTTGTTAAAACTCTATTTCTGGGCCTCCACCCCTTAAGTTTCTGATTCAATATTTCTAAACTAGGACCTGAGAATACGCATTTCGAACAAATTTCCAGGTGATGTGATGTTGCTGGTCCAGAAACCATACTTTGAGAACCACATTAGTCATTGGTTCTTATTCCTAAACGGACACTAAAATCAGTGTCCCTAAATGGACACTAAAATGTGCTTTGTAAACACATTCATGCCTGAGCACACTCTAGAGATGGAGACTGAGGTGGTCTAGAAAGGGGTCTGAGATCTACACTTTTTTAAAGTTCTCTAGATGATTCAATACATAGCTGAGGTTCAAATTATTGATGCATATAGAACTGAAGTTAAATGTTGAGGGGTAAATTCTTTCTTGGATTCAGCAAGACATCTTTCTGAAGGTGAACCAGCTTTTCTCTCGAAACCTATGTGTTAATATTTTTCATTGGTGTTTAACAGTGATTATGCTTATCAAAAACACATTACTTACAGCTCCTGCTAAGCTAGACTCAAAATCCTATTTATGCCAATAAAGTATTTGGGTAATATCACTGATGATTTATACATTTTCCTAGAAGGTTTAATATACCTTGAAGACACAAAGGAGAATTCTCTAACAATAGAAGGAAGACTTTGGTTTTCTCCATCCATGCTAACCAGGACTCAGAAGAAAAACGATTTTCCCAAAACAGCAATAAAGCAGCCACGAGGAAAATCCAATAAAGTTTCTGAGGAATGACAGTGCTCCAGGAACAGATGGGTTGATTCATTTCTGAAATTTTATGAAGAATATTGCCTGACTGAAACATTGACAAAGATTTTTAATGCAACTTCAGAGATAAGAAAAATAATCAAGTGCCTCGCAACATACTAGCCAAGTGGAACACCTGAATGCAGGCATGATGTTCTGATCTTTTTTGCATTTTTCAGAATTGTTAAATAATTGATCAATTAACAATAATGAATGAAATACAGTTGTCCCTCAATATCCATAAGGGATTGGTTCTAGGACCTCCTGTAGATACCAAAACTCGAGGATGCCCAAGTCTCTGGTATAAAATGGTATGGTATTTGCATATAACTTATACTTTAAATCATCTCCAGGCTAATTACAATACCCAATACTACGTAAATGCTATCTAAATAGTTGTTATACTGCATTGTTTAGGGAATGATGACAAGAAAAAAAGTTTGTACGTGTTCAGTACAGATGCAAATTTGTTTTTGAATATTTCCATTTGTGGATGGCTGAATCTATGGATGCAGAAACCATGGATGCAGAAGGCTGACTGTACATTATGGTGGTATAATCTTGGTTTTGTTTACTAATCTTTCTCTTGTATAGTAAATACGGTTTAAAAGATTATATGCAAACCTGGCATTTCTACTTGCTTCTTATAATCTCTGAATTGTCCACTTAATATAGTTGGAGGTTATGTTAAAGTAGGGGAATAGGAATTAACATACAAAGAGAAACACTATTAACATATATAGGAATTAACTTATATAGTAAATATGGTTTAAAAGATTATATGCAAAACTGGCATTTCTACTTGCTTCTTATAATCTTTGAATTGTCCACTTAAAATAGTTGGAAGTTATGTTAAGGTAGAGAAACAGGAATTAACATAGAAAAGGCATTTATTCTTTACACTAGGGCTAATTTTGTCATCAAAAATGGACTGTCCACATCAGAAAAACTTTAGGGCCTCCACAGAGCTTTGGAAGATTTATATAATGTCTCTCCTAGGGCCCAGTGGCGTCACTTGTATACTTATTATGACATATTGCCAAATTTTGCTTACATACTGGTCCTTCCATGACCCAGAATCAAACATGGTGCATGGCGAATAAAGAATCAATAAATGTTTTGAAGTACTAGACGGATGTTATCATCTGATAGGTGCCGCCTCAGCAATGGCGGGCGCCCCTCCCCCAGCCTCGCTGCTGCCTTGCCGGTAGATCACAGACTGCTGTGCTAGCAATGAGGGAGGCTCCGTGGGCGTGGGACCCTCCCGGCCAGGTGTGGGATATGATCTCCTGGTGTGCCTGTTTGCTTAAGGCGCAGTATTGGGGTGGGAGTTACCCGATTTTCCAGGTGTTGTGTGTCTCAGTTCCCCTGGCTAGGAAAAGGGATTCCCTTCCCCCTTGCGCTTCCCAGGTGAGGCGATGCCTCACCCTGCTTCAGCTCTCGCTGGTCGGGCTGCAGCAGCTGACCAGCACCGATCGTCCGGCACTCCCCAGTGAGATGAACCCAGTACCTCAGTTGAAAATGCAGAAATCACCGGTCTTCTGTGTCGCTCGCGCTGGGAGTTGGAGACTGGAGCTGTTCCTATTCGGCCTGTTCATTGTGTTTTCTAAATTGTGTCCTTTTTGCAGACCTCATCTGTGTTTGTGCTTCTTTCTCTTTGAGGTATGTATTCATTTATGCTTTCAAATAGATTACTCAATGGGCAGCAGGGAGCTGAGGTTTCTCTAGCAGTGACAGATCGTTTCTTGGAAAGAAGAGACTGATTCTCTCCAGGGCAAGCAGATGGTCACACCCCTGGAAGATTCCACAGAGATTCACCTCTGTCATACAAAATTTCTCTGACAAGTGGGAAGAGAAAGGTGGAAAAAGGAAGGTAAGCCAAAGACAATTTTTATTCCCTTTGTTTAAGATGTCATCAAAACAGCCTGCATCCTGGAAGAACTCACTGAAGCAGGCACTAGTAAAAATCATGGTAAAACTCAAAAATAAAAAGGACACATGGTGATTCCGTAATACCGCAGGCATTCTAGGACAAAGTAGCTTTGCCTTCAGACTAAAAGGTTGTGATTTTAGCAGAAGCAATTTTATTTCTATTGCATCTCCACATGTGAGATGTATGGAAACAGTAGGAAAAAAATTAAGGAAAAAATAAGAGAAGTGACATTTCAAGAATTTCCAAATAACCACCTTCTGGGCCAGCTAGGCTGTGAAGTGAAATAAAACTAGAGGAGGGTATATCTTGCACGCTACTAGAGATACATTTCTGACAGTTATCAATTCTGCAATACAACAGTTTATTTGATTTCCATTTCATTCTACGTTTCTTGGATGCCAACCAATTGTCAGGCACTGGGTTAGGCATCAACAGAATATAGAGCCTAGTGCTAACAGACCTTAGTTCAATTATCAGCTCCACCCATTGTAGGTCTGTGGTCTGAGAATATATTCTGTAAAGCATGATATCACTTTTTTTTTTCCTTTTTTTTGTTTGAGACAGAGTCTCACTCTGTTGCCCAGGCCGGAATGCAGTGGCGCGATCCTGGCTCACTGCAATCTCCGTTTCCTAGGTTCAAGCAATTCTTTTGCCTCAGCTTCCCAAGTAGCTGGGATTACAGGTGCATGCCACCATGCCCAGATATTTATTATTATTTTTAGTAGAGAGAGGGTTTCACCATATTGGCCAGGCTGGTCTTGAACTCCTGACCTCATGATCCGCCCGCCTTGGCCTCCCAAAGTGCTGGGATTACAGGCGTGAGCCACCACGCCCAGCCCTGATATCACTTTCTACATAGGATGGGCACGAGGATAAAATGAGATTTACATAATGTGCTTAGTGTATACTAAGTGCTCAATAAAATATACTATTATTTATTACTACTAGCATCATTATTACAGAAATACAAGTTTGTAGAAAATATGCCCTCTGCTACAATTAATAACCTAATGAGAGCTCAAAATACAGAAACAGGTATCTATAATGCAATGGAGTAGATTACCTGGGGTTACACAGATGTGTAGACTACTAGATATATAGACTAGATATATTGACTACTATTAAAACAGAAACAACAAAAGAATGAGAGTGGTGAAAGTAGCTTCACACCTCTTTTCAAAACCTAAAGCTAGAACATCTCTGCTGAAGGTCTGAATTTAAAAAGAAAAAAAAAGCTAATGTCCTCATATACCAGGAATCTATCAGAGCACAGTAATCCAATCCTCCTAATCCAGTTCGATTTTTGTTTATAGCTGTTATTCCTTTCTAACACTCTAAAAGAAATGTTTATTATCTCTGTTTTCTCCCATCAGAACATAGACTCCATGGCTCCACAAGGGCACGCCTTTGTCTTTTGTTGATGTTCTTGCTCGGGGCTGAACTCAAAGCACCTAGAATAGTGCTTGACACATAGTAGTCATTCAATAAATTGGTTTTTAGTTGAACAAATAAGTGAAGGAATGAATGAATGGATTGATAATGGCCATTCTCTAATAGTGAACATCTTCAGAATGTGAAATGCATAGAAAAATTTGGCAAAAACTGTCAAAGTTGAAAACAATACATTTCTGCCTGTAACTCCTAACTTACTGAAATCTGATTTATAAATAGTCTACATATCTTGGTTCTCAATGCAGAACATAAGGATAACTGAACAGAAGGACAACTGAACTATCCTTCCCTTCCTTTGTTCCAGTAGTCAAATAAAGGGAAGCTGACATAAATGTAGCTATTTAGCAATTATTACTGGCCATGAATAAGCTCTGTTTGCTCCTACATCCCCTCACCGGTTCTGTTCCTGGATCAAGGCACACCCGTGCAGTAGGAGCTGCTGATGGCTCAGCATCATCTAGCACCAACCATTGGCAGAGCCAGGGAGTTCTGTTTCTGCAGCAGAAGGGATGGCATGTGTTTCTGGTTAAAATTTGGAATTCATTTTTTCATAAATAGAGGGTCCTAAACATGGTTTTCATTAGAGTAATACTATTTGGTTTGTAGAAAATGTGTCAAAAGACTCTAGAAGTCGTTAAGTTAGAAGGCAGTCACTGCCGTGTAGCACAATTTCCATGGGAAAATACTGTTCAGTGTCCAAACATATTCAGCTTACAAATACACCTTTGGAACACAACCTATCTGTAAGTTGGTATTGCCAATATTTAAATTGTATTAAATATGTGCTTATCAGCTCTCTTTGGAGCAACTCAAGTCACTTTAGATATGTCAATATGTCTACCCAAAAGGGATCCATGAGAAAATAAGGATATGAGAGAAAGCTTTTTGTTTTTTTATTCTAGGTTTTAAACCTAAACCACAAAGATGTGAAATACGTGTTACTGTAACAGATTAATAAAACTACAAAATCCAAATAACCTGGATATAACTGCACAGAAATCTTTCCCTTAGTTAAGCCAGTGGAATGTTCCCACCTAATCAATCAAGTTATATTTTGCACATGTGCTCAGCTACTGATCCTTTTTCTAAGGAAAGAAACTGGGTTAACTACACACACACAATAGAGAGGCAGAAGATAAGCCCCAGATGGCAGAGAAGGTGAATGTAATTGGAAGACAGGTGCGCTCCACCTGCCGGTGTGCAGCTAACTTAGAGCCCACTGTGACCATGAGGGAGAGGCTCCTCTTTAAGGATCGAGACATGACTGCTTTTCTGTGCTCTGTCTTCATATTTTTTTCCCATAGCCCATGCCACCTTAATATGTATTCTGAGCAGAATAAATTAAAACTTACATTTTGAATGCTGCTACAGATGCACTGAATTGTTTCATGAGAATATCTTCTCATCAACACAATTTAATCTTCCTTGGGGAGAGTCATGATTTTGATTTCTTTTGTAATCTCCTCACAGCATATGGTGCCGTATCAGGCAGGACTGGGCTGAGGGACTATGAGCCTCTACTCGCTATAGGAAGAGCACATAGAGCCTACATGCAATGCAATACTGAGAGCTGTATCCTGCATGAGTACAAAGACTAGGTTGCTCAGTAAATATCAGCTATTCTTAAACTTGTTCAGCAAGTTGCTGTCAGTGTCATCAAATGAATGATAAAGGAACATGAAATAATAAGACAGGGATTTTTCAGCAGGAGAAGAAAAATATATCATGACTAGACAAGTAAATTTTAAATTCTTTACTTGGTAATACTTTGATGTAAAAAGATGGTTGGCAGATTGGTTTTTGCAGAAAAAAATATACAGTATGGTTAATAGCACTTACTAATTGCTCACCATGAACCCAACTTTGAACTAGATACTTCACATGAGGTGACTCATTTAGGCCTTTCAAAAACTTTCATATGTAAGGCAAATTATCCTTATTTTTCAGATGAGAAAACTGGACTCAGTAAAATTAATTTGTCCAAAGTCGTCTAGCTAGTTAGATGAATCACGATAGTGGAATCTGTTTTGTGAAGGCAGTAACACTTCCTATCTGGAACACAGAAGTGACTACTAGTATCATGAATCTGTTGACTATCTTCTAACAGGTAACTCTTTAATTAGCACCTCAAATGGTATCATTTCATAAATTTAGGTTTAATATTTTCCAAGTTGCTTATGGGCTATGTCCAATATCATCTCGAAAATCAATATAACCAAAATATAGCTCAATTACTACAAATCAGTTTCCTATTCCAAGCACTTAGATGTTCCAGTAATGTCACTATTCCCAATATCTTTATACTCCAAATCTCTATTCACCCTATTCCCTCTCTAATAACTAATTACCATTCATCAAGAAAGCATCTGCTACCCCTTGAAAAGTCACTCTGCTAGCTACTGGGCTCAGGCCTACGAGACATGCAAAAACCATCAGCTAATTCACAACTTAAAGGAGCTTAAAGTATCAGAATATTCACATAAAATGTTAAAAATGTGAATGTTATAATGAAGTAAGTAATCCAGATAAATGCAACTGGAATTCAGAGAAGAGTTTACCCTCAACTGAGTAGTCATAAAATGTGTGCTGTGAGCGGTGAGATTTGGGCTGGGCCTTGAAGGCTACAAAGGGCTTTAAAACAATTATTTTAAAAGAAATTATTGCTCCTGGTAAAACAATCAACCAGATAGAAGGACAGAAAGGGAAAGAAAACTCCTGAGGTTCCTTGTCCTAGTCTCTGGGAGCATCCACTGTTAACAGTTCATCAAGTAGACGGAACTTGAGTACATGAAAATAAACAAAGAGGAAAAATGGCTGGAATAGCAGAGCCCTGACAAACGGGAGTGGTCATGGTGGAGGCTGATGCAAGAGATCATTAGGAAATGAGGCTAAGCAATAATAAGAGCCAATTGTGCCTTCACACACTTGTCCCACTGACACATCTAAAGGCCAACCATGTTCTAGGCAGACTCGGATCTGGAGTAGGCAGGGGAATACTAGCAAATGGGATTGTTCCTCTTATGGGGAGTTCCAGGACAAAGTTTGAGGAGTTTCACGATGACCTGAAGAGCATTTTAGAAAAGTACATTTTGATGTGAGTTTAATCAGATCCTAGAGATTAGAAGTCCCATTAAGAGGCTGCCATGTATTCCAGGCATAAAATGAAGTCCTTAAGTCAAGCAGCAGCAGCAGCAGAACTCGTACAGTACAACCACCTTGCACTCTATTGTAATGAATAAGAAATTAAGACTAAGAGAAGATGGGTGTTTTGCCTACATTTCGTATGTAATTAAAGGCTTGATAAAATAACTATGGATATAAGTCTTGAAGAACTAAATGGTAATATCTTTATCATTTCAGAATTAGAAAATGTTTCTCAAACACCTTATTGGTATCATAAAGATAATTTAAAAAGCAACTATCTTAAAATTTAAACATAATCTTTTCACCCAGAGACATCATAAAAATGAGAAGACGGCCGGGCGCGGTGGCTCAAGCCTGTAATCCCAGCACTTTGGGAGGCCGAGACGGGCGGATCACGAGGTCAGGAGATCAAGACCATCCTGGCAACACAGTGAAACCCCGTCTCTACTAAAAAATACAAAAAACTAGCCGGGCGAGGTGGCGGGCGTCTGTAGTCCCAGCTACTCGGGAGGCTGAGGCAGGAGAACGGCGTAAACCCGGGAGGCGGAGCTTGCAGTGAGCTGAGATCCGGCCACTGCACTCCAGCCTGGGTGACAGAGCAAGACTCCGTCTCAAAAAAAAAAAAAAAAAAAAAAAAAAAATGAGAAGACAAGCCACCAGTTGGGTGAAGATAACTGAAACACATATTACAGAACAAAAGTCTGGTATCCAGAATATATAAATAGCTCTTACAAATCAATGAGTTTAACAAAAAGAAGCAGGAGAGTGGGGAACATGTATGAATAAGGAATCCACAGCAACCAGAATATTAATAAAGAGAGGGAATAAATCATCAATATTACTGGGAGACATGGAACAACAAATTAAAACTAAAATGAGATATCATTTCATATCCATAAGACTGGCCAAAAATAAAATGTATCACCAAGTGTTGACAAGGATATAAAACAAAAGGTATTCTTATAGATTGCTGTTGGGATCATAAATAGGTACAACCATTTTTGGTAATTTGCATTATCTGCTAGATGTGAAGATACAAATATTACCCTACTGCAATCCCCCTCCTTAGGAGACACCCTAATCAGAGTCCCCTTCGTTAGCACAAGGAGATGTACACACGAATGTTCACAGCAGCCTTATTTGGAAACATCTTAAATGTCCAAAAACAAAGATTGATACCTTCATCATGATACAGTTCTACAAGGGAATACCATGTGTCAGTAAAAATGGATAAATCAGATCTACATGTCAACAAAATACTGAACAATTACAGTAATGTAAAGAAGACCACAAAGAGTATTGTTACTACTTATAGTCTAAAAACAGCAAAACAAGACTATATTGCTCAGGTACACATACATACATAGCAAACAATAAGGAAGTGCATGCGTGAGAATAATAGACACAAAGCTCAGTGGGCAAAGTCCCTCTGAGGGAAGACATGAAGAGTACGCTGAAGTCTCAACAGTGTGTGCAATGATTTATTTCACCATCTGGGTGGTGGACACAAAGGGGTTTATAATATTATTTAATTGTTTGGTGTCACTGAAATATTTCACAGGAATTTTTAATGAATAATAAAGAATTAAAAAGAATGTGTGACACCATTACAGAGTAAACGAGAAAGGAAAGAGTCAAACATTGCTTGAAAATTTTTCAAAATACTTACTCCCATTTCTACTTCCCTGGACTTGATTCCCAATGTAAGCCTCACTCAAACAGCCTCTTCATGCTTCTGTCTGTCCCAGCCTGGTGTTAGACTCATCTCCCCTATCAGTCCAAGAGGCCACTTCTTCCTGTCACTGCCTATTCAGAATCTGTCAGTGGTTCCTATCAAATCTAAACATTCTTGTATAGCCATTAATGACCCTCTCAATCAAATTCATCTCCAGGTCTAATTAAAGTGGAGGAACTGGAGGAGGAACCATTTTCTGGACCAGGAACATGCCAAGTTCATTTGCACCTCCATGTCTGTGCAAATGTTTTCTGTATCTGAAAGCCAGTCCTTCTTCCTATGTAAGTCTTACCAATCCATGAAGATCTAGCTTCAGATCTTCCCTTTTGGAAGCATTCCACAATGATCTCATTCTCTGTTGAGCCCCTATTCCTACAGCCCAAAATAAGTACATTTGAGCACCAGTTTCATTCTGTAACCCATTATTACTAATTATTTCCTACATTTTAATCTTATTCTTTTTATTACATTTCAAGTTGCCCAAGGAGTTGAACTAGGTCTTGCACTTCTATATTCTCCACAGTAATGAGTACCCAGAAGATGTTACAAATATTTTTTGTTTGCCCATACTTGGAAAGGTTGGATATATACATACCAAAAATACCTGACACCTATCATCAAGATCCCTTAGGATTCGTATCATCAAAGCAGTGTTTTAAATTATCTATAAAACACATGCTAGGGAAATTATTGTGCACCATAGTTTATAAAAACATGGTTCATGTTCACATTCCATCTCACCATTCCTTGCAGGCCATTCAAAGCTGAACAGTAGATGTGGTATCTATAGCTGGGTGCCACATGGAAGGTTAGCGTATCCCCCAGGCTGGCCCACCTCACTACATCATTCGAGTAGTTCAGAAGCAGATAGTAGAACAGAATACACTACATGTCTGGCCAGAAACAAAACTAGTATAAAAAATTCATGAAAATACCTAGAAGGCTGTGATTCCATATCAGTAAAGATGTTAGATTCCAGTCTCCCCTGTGAGAGCCACTCCACATCTACGTACCTACATAGAGATCAGCCTCAAGCAAGAAAGGCAGTTGTAGCTGCTTCTCTGCTTCCCACGACATTTTCCCCCTCATCCCTGTGATCTGATTTATTCTTTGAGGCCTCAGTGAACTTTTGCTTTCTTCCACTTACAAACCATACAGGGGCCACTGTCTCTGGTCTCCCTTGAGCTTCTGGTCTCCTAGAGGGAGACAGGCATATACACAGAAAATGGAAAATGAAACTGTTATAAATACCTATGAGACTCAGTGGAGGCACAGAAAGGAGTACTCAATGTAAGAGGTGAGGGGTAGGAAAGAAGTTTATGCTAAGCCTTAAAGGGTTGGAATAAAGTAAGGCAATTAATCTACTCATATGTTAATTTTGAATAAGGAGGAGGAAGAGGGAACAGGAGTTTATTTTTTGTTTCCTTCTTTTTCGAAATCCTTATTTTATTTCAAAACCTTACCTCTGCTTGCCAGCAGACTGCATGTTGCCTAGTTGGGAAATGTAGCACTGCGTAGCCCATCACATTATGTTCAGGCTGGGATCAGCCCAGTGTTTACCAGGTATTAACAGAGTAAACTTAGGACCAAAGAACACAGCATCTGACATTGCAAAGGAGTGCCATGCAAAAGCTGTGCAACACCATCCTCAGAGTTACGGCCCTTATGCACTAAGAATACAGATGTGCATTCACTTGTTCATTCATTCACTCAACCAATGTTTACCCACCATTTATTAAGTGCCAGGTGCTGTGCTAGGCATCAGTGATATTTGGTGAACACTCTATATTTAGTTCTGGATCTCATGGAATGCACAGTTCAGTCAGGAAAGCAATCTGACACTCACAAGTCAACACATCATTATTGACCGTAAAAGGACCATGAAAAAGGAATAAAGTGCTATAACAGCATTCAATTGGAGAGCTTCCCTGATTAAATGACTTTTCAGCTGACGTCTAGGAAAGAGGGAACAATGTAAGAAACAGAATTCCAAGGAGAGGGGGAAAGATTTCTTAGCCTGCTCCATAGAAGCTCTACAATCAAATGAGTCTTATCTGAACTGCCTAGGCAAGGATTCACACGAAAGACTTCCAAATGCATTACCACTTAAAGATTCCCCTGCTGACCCTCCCAAACTCTAAATGGAAAGCGCATCCTCATTTGAAAGGATGAAAAGGTGACTTTGCCTTCTGGGTTAATGCCTACACAAAAATAGCTTTGAAGGGAGTGAATGTGCCTTGTCTTTTTGCTAGTATAGTATGATGAATCATATCAAAGAATAGTTGTTTGCAAAGTCTGAGACAAGATCAAAATGCCATTTTCCTCTGAAACTGCAGCATGTGTTTTGTAAAGAAATCTTAGTGATATCTAGCAGGGAAATTTGCAGTCCAGAAATAGACTTCACACTGGTTTCTACTGAAATTGAAACCAAGAAAGAAGGGGTATCCAGGGAAAGGGCATAATCATGAGGTTAGAATGAGGGTTAGTGCCAGTCCTCCTATCACATACTCATAAATGCTCTCCAGTAGTAGAATTAAAACAGCAAGTTACTCTAGCAGATGTTTTCAAATTAGCTAAAACCGTGTCACCAGAGTAAAGCAGCAAAGCTGGAAATGTGCCCAGAGAGACCTTCCCACAAGCTGCCTGAGGGAGCCATTTATATGTATCTGAGCCCTCCTAGTGCAGAGATTCAGATGCAAGGCTAGGGAGATAAGCAAGTCACAGCACAATGTCTCCTCATCCAAATGCTTATCCATGGCTTCAGCAAGACCACCACTCTGCTGAATACTAAGAAAACCTGGCAAGATTGAGTAGTTCCAAACCACACACTTTGTGGTTTGCTGTTGTGTTGTTGCTTACAAATCTGACAAGAAAACACTGAGAGAAGATAGAGAAATTGTCAATGGCCACAGACAAGCAAACCATGATAATATGAAAATGAACAGTTTGGTTTCTGGCAAATCCTAGGGAGAGGGAGAAAGGTGGTTTACATCTTCATAAAATATTCAGAACATTGATATCTAGTTCACAATTAGATATCCAATGGGACAATCACATCCCAGCTATGCTGGTTGTCTATCGAAGAAAAAGACCAAGGATCTGAGTCAAAAATCTGTGGATATAGATCCAGAGGGCTTCCTCTTGCATGAGCTGGTTTTTCTAAGTGGGATGTTACTTGTTACCCAGTAATCATTAACTCCTACAGGAGGGAGAAAATAATAAAGCAACCAGAAAAAATCTTAAGTCAGTAATGGATGCAGATAACCCTGTTTCTCACTTATACAACAGCTATCTGTCTAGTAAACCCCACCGTTTACTAGAGAGAAGGATGGGAAATGGGTTGGGTCAACACATCTCCTATGCAATACCAACCTCTGTACAATCAGACTAAAGAACAGAAGACCTCAAACAGATGTCATTCACCTTTTTAACTGCCTTATAGTCATACCCCATTTTTTCTTGTTCTCAATCACATGTTTTGCTCTGTAGGTGTGTGTTTTGCAGGGTTACAAGGAAAGGTGAAGCAAATATACAATATACAGTATTGTATAAGCTAAATAGATATATCTTAGAAGCAAAAGAACTGGTACCTGGTATCTCATACAATCAGTTATCTGTGGGCGTCTGATAGATTAAAATGAATGTCAGAAGACTATTTCTAACTCCTCCTCTGTGGTAATGCAATGTTTTAGATCTTCCTAGGAACAACATCTTTGGCAATTCCTGATAGACAACACAACTAGAGAAAGTCACCTTCATTGGGCAGTAACAAGAATCAAGCTACAAATTCTCATGATTAAAATTTTAAAAAAAGAAAAAACATCTTTTGAGGGACACTGTAGTCATTACTCTCTGAAAATAGAGAACTAGTAGCACTTAGGATCTTAGGAAATAAAACAGCTCAAGACATGGGATGTTTTTGAAACATTTGAGTGTTTCAACAGCAACAAAGATTTTTCTACAATGCTAGTAAAGCATCTTTTTTGTGATAGTGGTTCTTTAAAATAAAAAAAGTGTACAAAAAGACCAGCATACCACAGACATAGGCATAGATTATAAATATGAGAAGTGAGGATTGGGGAAACGTGTTCAGGTTTTTCAAGAGTCTTTTTAGTCTTCTTATTTCAATGGTGTTCCTGTAGTAGGGGAAATATAATTACCAATGGAAAAAGAGAAAAGAAACAAAAGAACCTACAATTGTATCGTTTTCTTAATTTAAGAAAAGAGAGGTAAGTGTGATTTCTATAGAGATGAAATCTACATAAAAGTAGATTTTAATTGGATGCTTCCTAAGAGGAAAACAATTCCCTCTCCTCTGATAAACAGTGGAACAATTTGTGGGAATGATCATGAAGGTAACATGAATTTGAGTTGATCATAGAAATTTCACTATAGAAATACACATTAGATACCATTTTACTATTATTTCTGAATTTGAAATATTATAAGATCAAAATCAAAACACTGAATTCTTTGTTTCTGAAAGAGTTGATATTCAAATAATATGGTATTCATCTCAATTAAGCTGTAGATGAAACTATTACTTTGCTGCATATTAGTGAATATTGCTCATATTCACTAAAATGAGTACTTTTTAAAACAAGTTCCCCTCCACCAAGTTTTAATTTTATATTTTAAAAAATCAATCTAAATGGCTATATGGAACAAAGGCACACATATTTAATAGAGTTAACTCAAAGTGCATGCAGTTTCTATTCCCAAATTGGGTTGAATAGGACACTTAAGCTTAGAAGGATTTAAAAAGTAGAACACTACAATTAGTTTTAGGCTATTTCTCTATATGGGCTACATAATATTTTGGAAGGAAGGTCTTGTCTCCATTTGCTTTCACTAATCACTAATATGCTTTTATTGAGTGTTTAGTCCTGGCAGAACAAAGTTTATGTTGATGGAGAAATTAAAGATGCTAAACCACGAAAATTCCCTCCTAGGGAAAACTCATATACTCACTATTTCCCCCAAGCACAATTGCTTGTGATATTTAAGAAGCTTTGTCAGAAAATTATTTTGACATATTTAAAAGAATGTTAACCAGTTCATTTTGTCCATATTTATGTTGCCTGTAATGTTTGAGATAAAGTATTATATTTGCAAACTAATCTTAGAATGAAATACAGAGAGAAATAGATAGCTATAAAGTAAAAAATATCTTTGTATGCAAGTACATTCTTCTTTACTCACACAAGGTAACTAACATTTTCTCTTAAGTAAATTAATTTTTTTTAAATTCACAGAATTTTAGATCTGGAACGAGGGATATTTCAAGGGACTAACCACTGAAACAACTTTAAATTTAAGTACTAAATCCAAAGGAAATTAAGAACAGGGCTATTGACACCTGATTTCTATGAACTTTCTTGTTTCATGCCAGAGTATGAATTTTCTGAACCAAGGGTAGCTTTTATAACTTAAATTTTTTAAAATCATGCATTTTGCATAGACATATTCATTATTTCTTTATAGGCTTAAGTTTCCTTTTAAACATTTAAAGAAAACTTTATTCTTCTGGCATGAGATAAATTAGGATACTTGTAAAATTTCTTGCCTCCATGTCATTTCCATTCAAGTTTTATTCAAGGAATAAAAAGTATTGCTTTATATGCAAAGTGACCTAGGCCAATAGAAGGTCGCTTCCTGAACCGAAATTGTGCTATAAATAACAGTCAAAAGGCTGTTCCTTTTGGAACAGCTCTTTCAGGGTAAAAAAATAATTTGCAGGATGTTTGCCTCAGGTCCTAAAATCGCTTCCCTAGTCCTAAGCATTTCTCATCTCCGTGTCTACATCTTAGACGGATCTATCCTCACCTTCTACGAAGCCATTCACGAAGACCATAAAAGCTAAAGATCTGTCTTTAATTGGTACTTTTATTATATGTCTTTCCTCGTAATTCCCTAACTTCACGTGTTATGGAAGGAGGCAGGGAGCATTCACCTCCCACGACCGGGAGTCAGTCTCACTGTGTCAGGAGTAAGGAGTGAGGAGTCTCGCCTGGATCCACAAAAGACGTAACATCTCCCACCCAGCGTCCCACTCCTTGCCGCCTGGCTACCTTCAACCCCTTCCCCTCCGCACATCCTCCCCTTCTCTAGCAGAAAATGCCGCAGCGCGACGGTCCGGCTGGAGGCAAGCCCTGCAACCGGGGGCGAGCGCGGCACTCGGACACAGGCACTCAGTGTCTCCGGCACCGGCAGCCGAGCCGGGCCACCCCTTCCCACGGCCTCCCGGTGCCACCCAGCGAAGCGGGGACAGCGCGCCTTCCGCAAAAAGCGCAGCAGCCCAAGTCCTGAATGCAGGGTCTTCATCGCGGCTGGCCCTCCCAAGGTGCCTCTAGCAGCTGCAGCCGCCCCTCAATGAAAGTGCAATTTGTTATCTCGCCCAGCCTCGAGGAGAGGTCCCTGTTTGGCCTCGGTTCCAACCCGGCGCATTCAATTCGCTGAATGTAGGGTCTTCCCGCCTGACCCGCGATTCTCCGGGAATTGGCCTTGGCCGCGGGCAGGGGGCGACTCTCCAGAGACCTCCTCCTCGGACCCCATTTCTCTCTTTCTCTCTCTCTCTCTCTGCCTGTCTCTCTTTGTGTCTCTGTTTCTTTGGCTTTCTTTTACAAACGCACGGGGGAGTTGGTCCTTTTCCACAATGCCAAAATGTCACCCAAAAAGCAAGTGCAACAACTTGCTTTGCAAACCACCCAGGAGCCTGACGAGAAATCCCCCGCGGGGAGCAGCCCCCTCCTCCCCTGCAAGGTGAATCCGCGGTGGGGTGAGGGTGTGAATTTGACCGGTGGACATGACGGGGACAGGGGACCGGTGTTCTCCTCCCCTCCCCCTTCCGGGACCCTGTCGCAATTATAAATCTTTCCCCTGCCTGGGTCCCCGTGGGGAGCCGCGAGGACTGCACGGCCGGAGAGGACGCGCTCGCCCCCGAGACCCCAGGTTACCCGGAAGGCCCGAGAGTGCACCCCGGGCGGCTGGAAAGGTAGGGAGCGCGGACTCTCGAGCCGGCGGCCCGGGGAGCCCAGCCTGCAGCCCCTCCGCGGGCTAGGGAAGCGGCGACCGCGCGGCAGGCAGCGGCCAGGAGCCACCCAGCGCGCCGCGGCCGCCGCCGCCGCCGCCGCGCGCGCCTCAGCCCCGCGGCGCAGCCCGGCGTTACCTGGCCGCGTCCCGCAGTCCGGTCCTCGCTGGCTGCGTCCGTCCGTGGGTCCCACGAGCCTCGGAGGAAGGACGAGAGAGATGTCCCCGCGACCGGGACCGGCTCTCAGCGAGGTGACGGAAAGGACTCGAGACAGGAGCCGAGGCGGCGGCGGCCGCTCGCGCCGCCGATGCTGCCGATTCCCCGAGGCGGAAGGTGTCCGCGAGGCCGTGTCCTCGAGATTGCGGCGCCCGAAGCGCAGCGCTCGCCTCTGGAGCGGAGGCAGAGCGCCGGGACGCGGCGGGCTGAGGCGGCAAGGCTGGGCTGGTCACCCGCCCCTGGGTGCATGTTAATACGGTGGGGAGGAGGAGTCCCGCGCTTCCTCCGCCCAACCACCGGAGCCGGCGGGAGGGCGGCGGCCGCGGCCCGGAGCCAGCCGCTCACACCCGCCGCAGCTACTACGGCGCGGCGCGACCGCCGGCTCCGGCCCCAGCCCAGGCACGTGCGCCCAGGCCGCGAGGAGGCGCCGGCGCCTCCCGGAACGCACTGCTGACCTGCGGGTGCTGCCCGCCCAGTATCCGGGTGGGAAGTGCGCTCGCCCCAGACCGAGGGGAAAGCCCAGCATTCCCGGGGTGGAACAGAGAGGCGGCCACCCGCGAGTGGGCGTGACCCATTGGTTCCCTTGCGCAGCATCGTTGGAGAATTAAGCTTTCCCCTCCTCTCTTGCCAGCCGTTGTTCCTAATCTTGTCTTTTTAAGGGAGGAAAGTAGAACTCATGACACTTTGTATCACACGAAATCAAGTTGGCGGGCAGAAGGTTTGCTGACCTCTGCCGTCCCTCCTTAGGGTCCCTAGGAGAATTTTTGAAGAAGTAATCGTTAGCAAGGAGATAGGGGCAATAGAAAGTCTCAGACTCTCAGGGACCCATGTTCGTACCCAGCGCCACTACTTTCAAACCGTTATCCCTCAGAACTGTTTCCTCACCTCCACACCAACTTTCCCGGGTTGGATGACACAATATATATCCCACCAGTTCATCTTCGTACTGGCCAAGAGGTAATTCAAAAAGCGAAACGCATCTTATCTGCGGACCTGTGCCCTCGGTAAACTCCCCAAGATCCACCCCAAGTACACTTGGAAGCCAGGCCCCTCCACACAGGCTGAGCATCACGCTTCCACAAACTGAAAACGGACAATCCATTTGGTTTCAAAGTCAGAACAGGGATAGTGGCGTGAGTGGGTGAATTGCGATGTGGGTCAAGGAGAGAAAAAAGTAAATCAATTAAGTATTTGTTGAGCTCCTGCGCTGCCCACTTAATTGCGAACGTTACAATAGTTAAAATAATCGTGGTTAATCACTGTCTTATTATTTCCTTTTATTCAAAAAAGAAATGGCATCTTCATGGAGAATGCCCTTTGTTCTACAGCTCCCTGAGGGAACATTATGACAAAAAGTATATAATATTTATGTAATTTTATCCAGAAGTTATAGCATAAGATTTAGCATCTGTTTTGTGTGATGTCTAATTATAAATATTAATAGAATATCCTTTTAAAGACAACACTCCTAAAAATGTAAGGAAGTGAAAAACAGTTTTCATAAAAATATGACTCAGATAAATAACCTCTTTCCTGCAATTTCACTGAGTGATTTTCCATTAAAGAAAATAACAATTAACTGAAACCACTAAATGGAGGTAAATTCTCAGCATTGTAATACCATGAGCACCAACGCTTTAACAATGATCTAAAAGATATTCTCAGACAATTCAAGAATTACTATAGGGGCCTGGCTCAGTGACTCATACCTCTAATCCCAGCACTTTGGGAGGCCGAGGCGCGTGGATCACTTGAGGTCAGGAGTTCAACACCAGCCTGGACAACATGGGGAAAACCTGTCTCTACTAAAAATTCAAAAATTAGCTGGGTTGGTGGTAGACACCTGTAATCCCAGCTACTCGGGAGGCTGAGACAGGAGAATCACTTGAACCTGGGAGGTGGAGACTGCAGTGAGCCGAGATCACACCACTGCACTCCAGCCTGGGTGACAGAGTGAGACTCTTTCTCAAAAAAAAAAAAAAAGAATTATAGGGACACTTCAAATCGGATTCCCTGAAAAGGCAAAATACTGATATGTGATAATAGCTTTCATCGTTTGGAAAATTTGCCTTTCCAGATTTGTAAATATGTTTAATTAATAGATTTTCTTTTCTAATTTTTAAATTGATAAATCATAGTTGCACATATTTTGCAGGTATATGCAATAATTTGATACATATATACAATGCATAATGATCAAATCAGGGTAATTGGGATATCCCTCACCTCAAACATTTATCTTTTCTTCATGTTGGCAGCATTAGAATTCTTCTAGCTATTTTGAAATATACAATAAATTAAACTATATAGTTCCCCTACTCTACTATGGAATACTAGAGCTTATTCCTGGTGTCTATCCACATTTAACCCATAGATTTTTCCAATGACATCGCATAAATAAGAAGGGCAGTATAATTGTCAAGCCCTAACTCAAATTAGATGAATTCAGTGAATAAAATTACTTCAAGTGGAAAATCAATTTTCTTACAAAATTGTTATGGTAGATTTAATCCAGCAACAATAATATCGACGTAACACTGCTATTGTTAGGGTTTTCTGACTGTAGGTGACAGAAACCAAATTTGGCTAACTTAAGTGAAAATAATTTATTAGAAAAATACTGAAAGCTTCCAGAATTAAAGTCAGGACTGGAAAGCAGTCTTGGAAACAGGCAGGATTTGAGGCAATACCAATGGGTTAGGAAGCAGGAAAGACAGCAGTTTGGTTTGGTGCTGCACAGTCAACTTGAGCAAATGCCAGATTTTTCTCACCTTCCATTACTGAATCAAGATTCAAAATCACAGGGCTGAGTATTTATTTGCTTGGCCAAACTTCACAGAGGCACTGACTCCCTGGCTATTTATACCAGGACAAAAAGAAGCAACATTTGGTTTCTTGACTTTCAGGATGGAGGGTGGGCACCTGGTTTATGACACTTCCACAAGAATACATAATTGAAGACAGGTGATTCCTCAAAATAAATCAGGGAGTGGTGAATAAGGAGGATTTGATGCGGAGATTTTTTTAAAATGATAAATGTCTGGTACTTTGGCTATGAAATTTATATTCTAATTCTTATAGTTACTTGAAAACAAAAGATATTGTCTGAGAAAAACTGATAGCACTTCTTTTCGCTATTGTTATTCATATGCTTGTTTTTAGTTAAGAGATTTTGAAATGTTGTTTAAATAGCCTATGGCTGGTTACCTTATTTGTATTCTCATAGCACCTGTAAGCACTACTGCAAGCCAGAGCATGTCAGCTGTGCTCATTTGATCACCGAATAATGGCCATGAAAAGATGTCTGAGTTCTAATACCTGGCAAAAAGGAACTTTGCAGATATAATAAAGGATCTTGAAGTGGGAAGGTTATCCTCGGTTTCCGGGTTACCCCATTTGGCCCAACTGTAAACATAAGGTACTTATAAGAAGCCGTCAAGAAAGTCAAAGGCAGAAGAAAAAGATGGGATGATGGAAACAGAGGTTGAAATCATGCAGGTTGAAGATGGAGGAAGGGGGTCATCAACAGAAGAATATAGGTGGTCTCTGGAAACTAGAAAAAGTAAGAAAAGGATTCTCCTCTAGAGTCTTCCAAATGGAACACCGGTCTGCTAACATCTTCATTTTAGCCCAGTTAAACTGGTTTTAGACTGACCTCCAGAGCTGTAAGATTAAAAAATTTGTGGTGTTTTAAGCCATCAACTCTGTAGTAATTTGTATCAGCAGCCACAGGAAACTAGTACAGACAAGTTACCCAGGCCTTGGGAGCTTGCTTTCAAAAGCACCCTATTGGTACTGGGTGGCATGGTAGTCCTTACTAAAGAAGAAGCACAGAAAAATATACCTACTTTTGGAGAAGCTGACTCAAAGCTGGTTAAATTAGCAAACATGTTGGTGAGAACGGGAAATTGAAAACCACGGACAGATAGGGTTCCTATCCAAGAGTTTCCGATTCTCTAGTTACATCAAAATGGCAGCGCTCCTTCGAGACCACAAAATCGTCAGACAGGTAAAATCCCATTAAAATGAAGCATAGAGGGTGGTGGGGGGCAGCCCTGGAATAAGGGGTGCAGCGGTACACGAGGACCTGGCTTGCAATGACTGCGGGACTGGTGAGCAACTACTAAAATTCCTGGGGAAGCAAAGTAGAATTTCCTAAGAACAAAATGGATGGAGAGGAGAAAACCTGTGGTGGCTGTGAAGGCCCTGGTGCCATGTATGTCAAATTGATATCATCTATTGGCCATGAATTTATTGTAAAAAGAGAATATGCATTAACATCATGCACTATAAAAGCCATGTTGAGTGGCCCAGGTGAATTTGCTGAGAACGAAACCAATGAGGTCAATTTTGGAGAAATACTTTCACATGTGCTATCAAAAGTATGCATGCATTTTAAAATGAAGCACAGTTGTGAAAGAAGAAAGAACTCAGCGCATTTTGAATGGTAAAGGTGAAAGACATAAATTTATTCTGTATTAATAGTGCAGCCTTATCCAGTCTTATGGTTTTAAGTAACATTAAAATGGTGATAACTTCTAAATCCTTATCTTCAGCCTTGACCTCTCAGATCTCAGTTTAAGATCAGTTTAAGATTTGTAAATCCAAAGACCCACTAGATAAATCTTCTCGAAATGTCCACAGTTATCTCAAACTTAATGGATCTGCATTAAATTCACCATCATTTGCCTTTCACCTCCATTCAAATTTATTTCATTTCCTGTTATACTATATGGATTCATGGCACTATGATCCACCAAGTCACTAACACCAGACACCTGTGAGTTTTCTTACACTTCTGCACTAACCAGTCACCTTCAATCCATCACCAAACGCTATTGACTTCTTCCACTATCTGAGTAGGTCTTGAATCCTTTGTCTGTTTCCGTTTCTATTATATGGCTCCATCAGGACTTCATTGTCTCATCTCCAGGTTATTATACTATCTTCCTAACTTCTTTCCATTTCCTCAGTTTTACCTTCTCTTCATTGCAGCAGGAGTGGTCTTCTAAAAATGCAACTCTAACCATGCTACTTTGGTGCTTTAAAATCTTTAATAATGACCATTATTTATCATATAAAGTTTATTTGTTTATAATGACATACAAGGTTCTTCATAAACATGGTTTCATCTTCTTCAGCCATTCCTACCATGATTTGTACATTATGCCTCAGTAAATCAAAGCGCTGTTTATATAATGCCATTTATGTATCATGCTGTGTAATAGATTTGTAACTTTTTCCTACTTTATTCCCTGTCTTCAATTCCCTCTCTCTGCTTGTTCTGGCTAATATTTATTGATCCTTCAAGGTGGGCTTCAGTATATCTCTTGCCTAAATCATTAGGTTGGATTAAGTGTTGCCAATGCTCATTGCACCTACCACTATCTTAGTTACTACCACATTCTATTACAATTTTCAGATTATGTAGGTTATGTTTTTGAGACTTTAGCTATCCCTATTTGGATCAACGATCCCCAATACCTAGCATAAAAATTGTCTCTCAATAGATCATCAATATGTATTTATGAAACCCAATTGACCTAAACTGCTCTGAGAATATATTGTGGTGTCAGGATATACCCTATTATTTAATAGAAATGTGTATGATATAATATAACTTGTATCCAAATTTTAAAACCCATCCCTCATCAGGTTTAATAAATGGGGAGCTTTCTTTTTCATGCTAAACAAAAACAAATGAAAAAACTGAAGAAAGATATTTGAAAACACCCTGACTAGTTTTTCTTTATAATAGCCAATCCATTAAAATGAAAGGGTCTTAACCTTAAATGCTTTTCACTGAAAGTTTTGCTTTATGTTTTATTTAACAGTTTTCATTAAAGATGTAAATATTGGAATACAATGGATTTAGCTTCTATTTTACCCCCTTCTTTTATTCCCTGGCATTCTTTTAAAAATTAATTTTTAAACTGATACATGATAATTCCATATATTTATGGAGTATGGTGTGATGTTTTAGTACATGCATATACATTGTATAATTATCAAGTCAGAGTATTTAGCATATCTATTGCCTCATACATTTATCTTTTTTTTATGGTGAGACCATTCAAAATCCTCTCTTCTAGCTGTTTGTAAATATAAAATATAATATTGTTAGCCATACTCATCCTACTGTGCAATAAAGCACCAAAACTTGTTTATTTATTAATCTACACATGCTGTTTCCTCTTCTTCATCCCCTCTTCCTCATTTGTTCTTCTACCCATTGTCATATGGCTTGAGCCTTGCACATTGCAATTTGGCTTTGTTCTGATAAAAGACGTCTAATTTTCTTAACAAAAAGGCCCTTTGTAATTCCTATTTCCTTGATCTCTAAATAAAATTTTTAGCTAGTGACAACTGATTTTTTTAAAATTTCACCAGAAACTTCCATAACTTCACTCTAGCCTGTTTGTTTTCTACTTCTCTGCCCCGAGGTTTTCTTACTACCCCTCCTTCGGGGCATGATTTTCATGCCCCCAAGCTGGTAGCTGAGGTGATGACATCTCTGAAGAGAAGGGGCCTGCAGTCAGGAACCCGGGAATCTAGTCTACCATGCCTGCTGCTGATCAGTGAGGAAGAGCCCCAACAGGCAGGTGGAAGGAAACCCAGGGAAACAGTGGTACAAAAACCAGGAAAGGGGAGAATTTCAGGAGATGAGACTGGTTGATGCTGAATTTTAAACCAACATTTTTGCACGAATAATGTCTCCACCAGAAAGATACATATAGCACTCACAAATTCACCATCACAAACCAAACAGGCCGTCTTCCATCCAGTCAGTCTTTCCACTGGTGATTGTTGATTCCACCACATACCTAGATACTGAAGGCAGAAATATTAATATTTAAGTCACTCTGTATCTCTTTCTTCCACATTATCACTACGTCTAGCCCCTAAGTTTTATCAAACTCCTAAAACGATAAGGTATCTATTTTACTCCGCTGCTTAAATTTTTTTCAGAAGATCCTCTCTGTCTTCAAGGTAAAATTGAAAACAATAAGTATGACATGTAAGCTATTCATAACCCTTTTCTTCATTAAATTATCAAATTAATTCATTTGAGTGAAGTGACTTTTCACATTTTTCAATACTTGGTTAAAAACTGTATTGAAATAATTGTAACAGGTTGGAAATAACTATTTGTAGTGAAAAACAAATAATGAAGGAATTCAAGAGTAGTTAGTGCAAAACAGAAAATATATATATCTATATACAGTAGGAACTAATGATAGTACATCAACCCTGGTCAACTATCTACCAGCATAGTGGTAAAAGGGGGAGATACAGAATATCCCAATAACTAACAAAAATTAACATATTATTGTATAAATTTTGAGAAGAGACATACTCCAGATATTTATGTCTAGAAATATCATATTTAAGAGTTTACCTTCAAGCATTTTAATTTTACCCTTCAAGACATTTTACCCTTTCAAGAAATTTCTGGTAATTATGTATTATTCTAAGTTCTCCAGATACATAAATGTTCTTGACAGACTACATTAAGTAAAATTGTTTTAAAAGAAATAACAAGATTAGGATTTGACCTTTAATTTCACAGGCAATATATCTAGGCAGGTGAAAGAATAATTTTAATTGTTTTTATTAATCTTCTTTCATATTGCACTAAATTTGACTGCCCATCCTTTTAAAATCCAGTTTACATTTAAGTTTTTTATATAAGATAGACATATTCTGGATCTGTCAGGGAGAAATGCCATTGTAAACATGACTCTCATTAAAGAGAATCTAGATTAAAGAAACATTCACAATGCTGGAATGACCTGAATTAACATAAACCAGTAACTTAACCAGCAATTAGCATGCACATTTGTGTAGAATCTTATTTTGTTTTCATTGTTGTATACACCAGATTTAAAAGGAAAACATCTTCCTTTTTCAGTAAAAGAATGTGTAGTTCAGGGAGAATCAGCAGTGAATATCCAGTGATTGCATGAATAACTGATGAGTTACACACAAATAATTCTGTGAATAAGCCACTGTCTTCTAAGAATCAGATTCTTTAGATGCAAATTTGTCGGAAGATGTAATTTATTCAATCCTGAGAAGCATAGCTGCCAGACATGTATTACTGATATTGATAAGCCCATATTAATACATTTTAAGATACATTTTTTAAAAAGGTGTGTATATATTTATGCTTGGGACTCTAGAAAGACTGAGATGGATTTCCTAGGGTTATTTAAGACATTCTGTTTCTAATATTCATTCTTTTGAATTAATCATAATCTGCTTATGCTGTATTTGATACTAAAAAACTTGCAGGAAAACAAGCAGACAGACTAACAAACAAGTAAGGAACGACTTCTGTCCCTAAGAATTCTCCACTTGAAAGTATAAATTAATGAAATAATATTGGTGAAATGCATAGTTCAAATCTTGTGGGAAAGTTGGCATTCAATAAATGGTAGCTGATGATGATGTTCACAATGATGATGATTACTATAGCCTTGTAAGCATTAGTATTTAGAGTGATAACATATCACATGATAATAATTCATATGCCAGCACCCCAAGCTCTCTGGAATACAACCCTAATATAAGCTCTACACAACACATAGATTTTACTAAGGCTATACACTGAAGCTCATCTGAGTGTTCCTTAGACCTTCCTTCTTAATTTACACAGGGAATGTGGCAGAAGCATGCTAGCTGTGCACCAAAATTTAATTTCTACTGCCAGTGCACAGAGCTAATCTGCTTTCTCAAACTACCCTACAGTTATGACCATAGGATTGTGCTCCAGTGAAGTGAATATAGGTAGAAATTATGTCTGTCACTTCCAAGTCTGCCATAGAAACCTCTTATAACACCCTCCATTACCTCTCTCCACGTGGCTATCTGGAGTGTGTCTTGTATTGGAAATGGCAGAAACCCAAAAAACATACAGCCTCCCAGTTGGATACTTCAATTATTATCTGTTTCATTTATTGATTGAGATTTTGGGGTTTGTCAGCACAGAGCTAGTGTCAATTTATCTAATACAATGAAGAAGTAAATGAAAAAAATTGGGAGTATCTACTGTGTACTCTACCTTTTGTATACAATATTTTATTTATCTTCTCAACCAAACCTTTGAACTAGTCATTGATAGTTTCACTTAAGGATGAGGAAACTGATGCTTGAGTTAAATAAGTTTTCTGGGATCCACAGCCGGTGAGTAGCAGAGTCGGAATTTGAACCTAAGTTTGGCCTCAGAGCTTGTATTTTCACAACACATCTTTCTCTAATCTTTGGTTGACTTAACAACTGAATAAGAGTTCTATTTCTATGACAGTTTTATAGCAATAATTTGATAAACAGGGGCATTTGTGTGGGTAAGCAGTGCTAATTAACTTTAGAGATGTTGACATTATCTGTACATTATGGCCCTAAAATGTGGTTAACATGCTTAATAATAATCTTGCATTAGTAAGAAAAGGACAATTTTATTTGTGTACAATGTTTAAATGGCAGAGAATTGTGCAATTTCATTAAACAGTTTTGTTGAAATATTGATGTACAATAAACTGAATGAATTAAATTGTACAATATAAATTCTGATATATATGTATGTGTGTAAATAATTATATATATTTGATACATGTATGTATATATAGGTGGGTATATATATATGCATGTGTATACACACAGGCATGAATGCACACTGATGGAACCATTACCGCAATAAAGATAATGAACACATCTATTACCTCCTGAATTTCCCTCTCCCTGTTTATCTCCCTCTTACCATTTTCCAAACCCTCTCTTTCCCTGCAAACTCCATTCTGCCTCTTGTCACATCAGATTATTTTATGAAACGTTTGTATAAATGGTATCATACAGTATGTACTATTTTTCCCTCTTGCCTATTTCACTCAACATGATGCAAGGGTCATCCATGTTGCTGTGTGTATTGAAATTGATAGATCAACTCTTGGTTGCTCAGTCATTTTCCAGTTGTTGACTATTAGAAAATATACTTTCATGAGCATTTGGGTGTAAGTCTTTTTACGGAGATCTGTTTTTATTTCTCTAAGACAAATACCCAGGAGAGTGATTGCTCAGTCATATGGTGTGTGTTGAATTTTTAAGAAACTGCCATATTTCTAATGTATTTTGATCATTTTAGATTCCCACATGAGTGTATGACAATTCAGGATTCTCCATATCCTCACTAATACTTGCTATGCTAAATCTTTTTAATTTTAGACGTTCTAATAAGTGTGTACAGGTATCTCCTTGTCATTTTAATTTGCATTTACCTAATGATTAATGATGATGGGCATGTTTTTGTGTGCCTATTTGCCACTCATGCATCTTTAGTGAAGTATCTATTTGAAATTTTTGCCTGTTTTTAATGAGCTGTTTTCTTTTTATTTAGTTTTGAGGGTATTTTGTATATTGAATACAAATCCTTTATTAGATACTTGCAAATAGTTTCTCCCAGACTGTGGCTTGTCTTTTCATTCTCTGAACAGTATCTAAGAGCAGAAGTCCTTATTTTCTATGAAATCCAATGTGTTATTTTCTTTATTTATAGATTATACACTTTGTGTTGCATATCTAATAAATATTTGCTTAAATCAAGGTCACAAAGGTTTTCCTCTTGTTTTCAATAAGTCTTACAGTTTTAGGTTTCATATTTATATCTATGATCCGTTTTGAGTTTGTTTTTATATGTCATGTGAGGGTCAAATTTTATTTTTTGCATATAGGCATGTAATTGTTTCAGAACTATTTGTTGTACATATAATCTTTTTCCACTGGATTATCTTTGCAACTTAAAAAAAATCAGTTGACTGTATATGTGTGAGTCTGTCTGGACTCTGTATTCTGTCTGTCCCATTGAATTTTTTTTTTTTGAGATGGAATTTTACTCTTGTTCCCCAGGCTAGAGTACAATGGCCCAGTCTTGGCTGACTGTAACCTCTGCCTCCCGGGTTCCAGTGATTCTGCTGCCTCAGTCCCCCAAGTAGCTGGGATTACAGGTATGTGCCACCACATCCAACTGATTTTTGTATTTTTAGTAGAGACGGGATTTCACCATGTTGGCCAGGATGGTCTCGATCTCTTGACCTCCTGATCTGCCCGCCTCAGCCTCCCAAAGTGCTGGGATTACAGGTGTAAGCCACTGCGCCTGGCCTTGAATTCTTTGTATCTCTTTATGTCAATACTGCACTGTTTTGATTACTGTGCCTTTACAATAAGTCTTGAAGTCGGGTTGTATAAATTCCTCCAATTTTGTTCATTTTTTTTCAAAGATACTTTGATATCCTTGGTCTTCTGCATTTTCATATGGATTTTAGAGTCACAGTTTTAATTTCTAAAATTAAATAAATAAAAGACTGTGGAGATTTCAATTGGAATTCCTTGGAATCTAAAGATCAACTTGGAGAGAAATGATACTTAACATAAACATGGCATATTTTGCCATTTTTATGTGTTTATCTGAGCAATGTATTATAGTTTTCAGTACACTAATTCTGCACAACTATTGTGAGAGTTATCTGAATAATTTTATATTTGTGGTGCTATTATAAATAGTATTATTTCAATCACTTTCTAATTGTTCACTAAAAGTACATGGGAAAATGATATTTGTGTACTTTTATCAAATTTTCTAATCTTATTCATCTTACTACTTTTTTGTACGTATCACAGGATTTCCTAAATAGACAACAATGTCATCTGTAAATAAAGATGGCTTCACTTTTATAACTTTGATGCCTTTTATTTTATTTCTCTTGCCTATGTTCTCGGCTAGAAACTCTAGTGCAGTATTGAACAGAAGTGATGCCAGAAGTCATCCTTGACGTGTTTCGGAACTTAGCAGGGATGCATTTCTACTCTCAACATGATTACGATATTATAGTACTTTCAAAGATGCACTTTATCAGGTTGAGAAGTTTTCTTTTTTGAAAATTTCAACTCTTATTTTAGATTCAGGGGATACATGTGCAGGTTTGTTACAAGGGTATATTGTGTGATGCTGAGGTTTGGTGTACGATTGAACCCATTACCTAGGTAGTGAGCATTGTACCCAATGAGTGGTTTTTCAGCCTTTGCCCTCCTCCCTCCCTCTCCCTGCTTGTAGTCTCCAGCGCCTGTCATTCCCACCTTTATGTCTATGTATACCCAAAGTTTAGCTCCCAATTATAAATGAGAATGGTATTTTGTTTTCTGTTTCTTCATTAATTTGTTTAGGATAAAGGTTTCCAGCTGCATCCATGTTGCTAAAAAGGACATGATTTTGTTCTTTTTATGGCTGCATAGTGTTGTATGGTGTGTATATGCCACATTTTCCTTATCCAATCCACTCTTGATGGGCATCTAGATTAATACCATGTCTTTGCAATTGTGAATAGTGCTGCGATCAACATATGAGCACATGGGTCTTCTTTTCAGTAGAACAATCCATTTTCTTTTGGATATATGCCCCATAATGGGATTACTGGGTTTAATGATAGTTCTATTTTTAGTTCTTTGAAAAATCTTCAAAGTGCTTTCCACAGTGAGTAAACTAATTTACATTCCCATCAACAGCATATAAGTATTTTCTCTTCTCCACAGCTTCACCAACATCTGTTATTTTTGACTTTCTAATAATAGGTATTCTGACTGGTGTGAGATAGTATCTCATTGTGGTTTTGTTTGACATTTCTCTGATGATTAGTGATATGGAACATGTGTTCATATGTTTGTTGGCCACCTGTATACCTTCTTTTGAGAAGTGTCTATTTGCGTCCTTTGCCCACTTTTTAATGGGGTTATTATTATTATTATTTTTTGCTTGTTCAATTGTTAAAGTTCCCTACAGATTCTGGATATTAGACCGTTGTCAGATGCATAGTTTGCAAATATTTTCTCATTCTACAGGTTGTCTGTTTACTCTGTTGATAGATTTCTTTCCTGATTTTTTTCCAGATTTCATGAATACGGGTGTTACTATACATATACTCTCTCTCTCTTCCTCTCTCTCTCTGTATATATTATGTGTGTGTATATATAAATGTATAATGTATTTGTGTGTATATATACACAAAAAATACATATTTACGTTGTTAAGTCTTCTTGTTGAATTGAACCCTTAATCATTATGTAATGACCTTCTTTGCCCTTTTAGATTGTTCTTGGTTTAAAGTCTGTTTTAGCAAATACAAAAATAGTGACCCATGCTCTCTTTTGTTTTCTATTTTCGTGATAGATCTTTCTCCATCTCTTTACTTTGAGCCTATGGATACCATTACATGTGAGATGGGTCTTGAAGACAACAGAAGATTGGGTCTTATTTTATTATTCAACTTGCCACTCTGTACCTTTTAAGTGGGGCTTTTAGACTGTGTACATTCCAGGTTAATTTTGATATCTGAAGCTTTGATTCTGTTGTGATGGTGTTAGCTGGTTGCTTTGTAGTCTCAGCTGTGGAGTTGCTTTATTAGTGTCTGTGAGCTAAAAGCTTGTGTTTTTATGGTAGTAGGTATTTTTTTCTTTCATTTCTATGGTTAACATTTTCTTAAGGACCTCTCGTGAGGCTAGTGTAATGGTAACAAATTCCTTTAGCACTCGCTTGTCCAAAAAATATTTTATTTCTCCTCCACACGTGAATCTTATTTGGGAAAGATAGGAACTTTTTGTTTGGAATTTCTTTTCTCTACGAATGCTATAAATAAGCACCCAATCTCTCCTGGATTGTACAGTTTCTGCTGAGAAGTCTTCTGTTAGCTTGATGGGGTTCCCTTTGTAAGTGATATGACCCTTTTCTCTATCTACCTTTAAGAGTTTTTCTTTCATATTGATCTTGGAAAATCATGTGTCTTGGGGATGGTTTTCTTGTATAACATTGTGCAGAGGTTCTCTGAATTTCTTGAATTTCCATGTCAACTTCCAGCACAATTAGAAAACCTTTTTGTGAATTATATAATCAAATATGCTTTTCAAGTTTCTTACTCTCTCATGGAATGCCAATGACTCTTAGGTTTGGTCTCTTTACATAATCCCACATTTCTCACAGGCTTTGTTCATTGCTTTGAATATTTTCTTTATTTTTATCTGACTGGGTTGATTCAAGTAACCCACCTTTGAGCTCTGAAATTCTTTCCTTAGTTTGGTCAAGTCTGTTATTAAGCTTTCTCTGTTGTATTTTGCAATTTCTATAGTAAATTTTTCAATTCCAGGAGTTCAGTTTGGTTCTTTCATAACATGGCTATGCCGTCTTTCAAGTCTTGAATTGTTTTAATGGCTTCCTTGGATGGGATTTTTAACTTTTTCTTGAATCCCATTAAGCTTTCTTGCCATCTGAATTATATGTCTGTCCTTTCAGTGTCTGTCCCGGGAGCAGACTCAACTTGTCAGGCTTATCCCAAGCTTTCTGCTCCCAAATCATTAGATTATTCCAGATATCATGGGCTGTGGAGCTCCCTGGGGAAGAAGCTGCACCTGGCTAAAAGCTACTCCCTTCCCAGACCAGTCCTTTGGAGGGAGGGACACCCAGCCCCTGTGTCAGCACACAAACCCACACCACACTCTCCTCAGTGTTCTGAGAGTGGGGGGCTCTTCACCAACTCTAGCTCAGGCTACAGAGATCTCTCACCTTGATACCCCAGGTGGTGTACTCAAATCCTGGGGTGTTGAGACAGGGCCCATAGTTTTATTCTTTGGCCCCGTGGGGTTGAGCGCTGGCTGTGCTAGGGAATCCAAACTGCTACCATTTGCCAGGCAAACACTCAGGCAGGATAGTGGAGGCTGTGCTGTGGGTACCTTCTGTGGAAGTTGGCAGACAGGTGGTCTTGGGAGGGGCCAATGGACCAGAGATTGTGTGGTTCTCCTGTCTCACAAGAAAGGCAGCCCTACTCTCTCCCAGGCCAACACACAGTAGGAGATACAGTCCCTCAGAGCAAGATGGAGAGCCTTGGGGAAATGGGCTCATATGGTCACGTTTTGCTGCAGCTGCACCATTTGCCAGAAAACCTACTGGGCTCTACGCAGGTTTGAGTTTTGCCTCTGCCTGATCTCTGGGCAGTTCCTGCTGCCAAATCAAATGTCCATGGGGGTCATGGGATCTCTTAGCTAGGATCCCAAAGGTCTGGGAGGGTGGTGCATGGAAGTTCCTTCACTTGCCCCTTCTTTAGGACCTGTTCAGGACCAGGAGCTGATTCTGGCACTCGGCAACTTGGTGCAGGCTTCCCAGCTTCCTCACCCTTCAGCCATGGTGTCTGCATCACCTCTTTATTGACTGTCAGTGTTTTCTCTCAAAAGATCTGTTTTTAGAAGTTTCCTGTAATTGTTAGCTTGCTCAAAGTGTTTTCTCTTTTTTTTTAATTTCCTTTTTTTTTTTTTCCAGCAATGGATGTTGCATTTTGTCAAATGCTTTCTCTACATATATTGATAGTGATCATATGGGTTTTCTTCTTCCTTATTAAATCTGTTAATGGGGAATTACTCTGATGGATTTTGGAATGTTAAACCAATTCTTCTTCCTGTGATAAACCACACCTGATCATGATATATTATCCTTTTCCTATATTTTAAAATTCAATGTGCTAAATATTTGCTAAAATTTTTAAAATTCTATTCACGAAGCATGTTGAGCTGTAATTTTTTTCTTTACCTATCATTTTTGGTTATGATATCAGGGAAATATCAACCTTATAGACTGAGTTTGTTTCAACCATCTGAAAGTTTGTGTAGAATTGATACTATTTCTTCTCTAAATGTATGGCAAAACTTAGCAGTAAAGTATTCTGGGTCTGAAGATTTCTTTATAGGAGCTTTTAAAATAAAATTTCCACTACTCCAGGAGCTATGGAACTACTAAGGTAATCTGTATATTTTAGACTGATTTTCGGTAATGTCTATTTTTCAGTTTATCTAACTTGTCAACTTTATTGAAATAAAATGGTTATAGTATTTTTTTTTGCTAAGCTGTTATTATCTGTAGAATCTACACTGATCCCCACCTTCATTCCTGATATTGGTAAGTTGTGTGTTTTCTCTTCGCTCTTGGTCAGTCTGTTTAGATATTTATCAATTTTAGTGATCTCAAAGATGCAGCTTCTGGTTTCATTGAGTTTTTTTCTATTGCTCTTCTATTTTCAATTCTGCTGATTTGTATCCTGATATTTATTATTTTCTGTCTTGCTCATTTTATTGTTCATTTGTTTTTTTGTTTTGTCTTATATTTAGTTTCTTATTGTGAAAGCTGGGTCATTGATTTTGAATCTTTCTTCTTTTCTAATATTATGCATTGCAATAAAAATCTAAGTACTACTTTATTTGTCTCCCACAAATTTCATATATTTTCTCTCATTTTTCTTTAGTTCAAAATACTTTCTAATTTTCTTTTTGATTGCTTCTTTTACCTATGCATCATTTAAAATTGTGTTATTTAGATTTCACATAATTGGGGATTTTCAAGATACATTTCTGTTATTGATTTCTAATTTATCTCCAAGTGAAAAATGAATGTAGTATAAATCATATCATCTTAGCATGGTCTAAATCAAATTCTTTGAAATTTATTGACACTCCCCATGACTCTGTCATATCATGTGCAGAAGCAGAAGTCAAGCAATCCAGTCTTGGATCCAACATTGAGTGTGTATACTCCATGAGGGCATTGACTACGAGATCCACATTTTTTTTTGCAGCTATATCCCTAGCACCTTACAAACTACTGACACATAGTGGGTACAAAATAAATATTTTTGTAATGACCAAATGAGTTAGTTAATAACTAAACTGTGGTCGTTTCTCCCATATAAACCCCACATGTGGGGGTAAGCAGCCTATTATTCCTCCAGTATTTTATTTTAGCTAGAATTCTTTGAACATCTTATATGTAGAAAACTACATTATACTAGGTACTTGAAGGGGATACATAGATGTGTAAAACTTTATCTTTGCCTTCAAGGAATTTGCAGTCTAGAGGGAGAATGAGAAAGAAACAGCTGACTATGATACAAGACGTAATTGTACTTATGTGAAGCCTACAGAAGCATTGCTTTGGCAAAAAGGAGTAATTAAATTTAATAGAGATACCTTCTTCTGAGTGCTAGAATGATAATCTGTATGAAGCAGCCTCTAAAGAAATGTTGCTAGTTTATTGGAAATTTGATAATTTTCATTTAATTAGTCCTGTGATAAATGAAGGAATTTTTCCCCATGGAAAAGATTCTTCTTAAAAAGACTAATGAAGTAAAGTGCTTTACCCTTTGAAGAGGGGCATCCCTTCTGCTTCAGGTGTTTCCCTGTCCCCTTGACTATTTAGATTTGGAATCTCAGGCACCAGTCAGGTCTGGAACCAATAGCATAGATTTATGCTCTGAGCAATTATTTGAAAGTATTAAATTAAAATAAAGCCTCCTGACATTTCAGTCAATTTCTTTTCCTTCTTTCTAGTAGATAACATCTAAGTTAGGAAAAGTGAGGTAGCCACAAAGAGTACCTCAAAGAATTTAGACTTATGCGCAATTCTTGTGTTAGACATTCCAGTGCTGTACAGGCAGCTGGAAAGATATTTCAGGTAGAAGTGTGAATGTTTTATGTTTCAGAAGCTTGGCTTTTGAAGTTTTATTTCACAATCTAACACCTTTGACTCTGCTCACCAATGCAGTGCTCAGCTCTCCTCACCACTCCTGGGAAATGAAAGGGTCAAATTGTTGAAGTGCAAATGTACTATCTCTTCCCGTTGTTCACATACACACATTCACCGCATCATGGGGAAACCACACCAGCTCCTTCAGCAAGATGCATTTAGCTTTGATGGAGTTAGCAATAGGGAGCCTCTGAGGTGTTTTAGTCAAGGATGAGGAACACTGAAAAAAAAAAAAGAAAAAAAAAAAAAAAACAGCTGTCATTGAGGTGCTAACAAAAGAAGAGAGACATAAAATCTTGAAAAAGCAGCATTCTTTAGAGCTCATTTCCATTCACATAAAGTTCTGCAAAATGTTCGACTTGCTTGGTCTTTAAGTCAGTAACAAGAAAATGCAGAGATATAGAAAGTGAAAAATTAGAAGAAAAAATGAAGAAAAGGGGGATTTTGGAAGGTATTTTTCACTCCTGAGGTGAGCCTAGTAAGACTGAAACAAGCCACCAACCAAGAGGCAAACACATTTCTCACCTAAAGTCATACCTGAGCTGTCCTTAGCTTAAGGAAAAACCAAATGGATTCGGTGATTATAACAATGACTTTAAAACATTTTAGCAGAATATTTTTCTCTTTTTTCCTTTTTTTGTGGGGGATGCTGAGGTGGTTTGGTGGGGAAATCACCATTAAAATGCTACCTAAATATTAAAAGCATAATTTCTAATTTTAAAATAGGTCAATAAAGGTACTATTTTTTAAATAAGGTAATTAATTAGTTAATTTTTTTAAGACCGGGACTCACTGTGTCACCCAGACTGGACTGCAGTGGTGATCATAGCTCAGTGCAGCCTTGGATTCTGGGCTCAGGCAATCCTCCTGCTTCAGTCTCCCGAGTAGTTGGGGATAACAGGGGTGTGCCATTATGCCCAGCTAATTTTTTCTTTTTCATCTTCCTTTCTTTTTTTTTTTAGAGATGTGGTTTCACTACTTTGCCCAGGCTGGTCTTGAACTACTGGGCTTAAGTGATCCTCTCACCTTGATCTCCTCTACTTCCTGTTCTTGCTGAGAGCGAGAATGAAGAGTGATGTGCTGTGGGCCACTAACATGGAGACAAGCCGCTCCAATTCTCCTACAGAATGTGGCTCAATTTCTTTAGAAAAGAGCTTAAGACATTTCTTTTGGGCAGCTTATCATCTAATGCAGCTGTTCTGAGTATCAGGCTTTTCATTTATCTTATTTCTGTCTCCTCTATTTGTTTCTTCTTCCTTTTTGCTCCTACTAGTGCATTGCATATGCTGTGCCAGAGCTCCCTGGAATCCATTTCATCTGCCAACATTGCTTTGTTGAAATGTCTTATCTATTGATATGCCCAACAAGTAGAGTGCACATTGAGTAAAAGAGTCTCACACTCAGGTACATCATCATAAAATTTTAATACACCACCATTAAAGAGAGAATCCAGGCTGGGCACAGTGGCTTATGCCTGTAATCCTAGCACTTTGGGAGGCCGAGGTGGGTGGATCACTTGAGGTCAGGAGTTCAAGACCAGCCTGGCCAACATGGTGAAACCCTGTCTCTACTAAAAGTACGAAAATTAGCTAGGCATGGTGGCACATGCCTATAATCCCAGCTACTTGGTAGGCTGAGACAGGAGAATTGCTTGCACCCAGGAGGTGGAGGTTGCAGTGAGCCGAGATCATGCCACTGCACTTCAGCCTGGGCGACAGAGTGAGATTCCATGAAAAAAAAAAAAAAAAAAAAAAAAAAGAAAGAAAGAAAAAGAGAAAATCCAGTATTCTCTGGAGAAAAAAATACACATGCCTTAGCCTAATAATGGTATTACCATTCTAAAATGGCAACCTTTTAAGAAACAATGGAGCATTGACCCTCAAATAAATGCTATTTAAGGATTTGATCTGGATATCTGTATATAAAACAAAAAGAATTTTGATTTATGCTTCATACCATATACAAACATGAACTCAAAATGGATCATAGAACTAAATATATACTTAAAACTGTATGAATTCTAGACAAAAATATAGGATAAAATCAATGGAATGTTGGGTTGGGTGAAGAGTTCTTAGTTTTAACACCAAAAATGCAATCCATAAAAAAATTGGACTTTATCGTAATGAAAAACTTTTGCCCCATGAACTTTTGCATAACACGTAGCTGAAAAAAAAAACTGTATTTAGAATACATGAAAAACTCTCCAAACTCAATATTAAGAAAAGAAACTACCCAGTTACAAGCTGGATAAAACATATCAACAGATACTTCACTAAAGAAGATACACAGATGGCAAATTAGTCCATGACTAAAAGTTCAACGTCATTAGTCATTAGAGAAATGAATGTTAAAAATATAATGTGATATCCACAGAATACTTAAGATTAATAACAGGGCACAATTCCAAATGCTAGTGAGGAGGTAGAATGGCAGGTGTTTGCATGCATGGCTGGTAAGAATGCAGAATGTTACAGCACTTTAGAAGAGTGTATCAGTTTCATACATATTTAAACATATACTTATCATATAAAGAACAAATCTTCTAGGTATTTCTCCAAATGAAATGAAAACTTGTATTTGTACAAACATATATACATGAGTGTTTATAAGCAGCATTATTCACGATTTTTCAAAACTAAAAATAATGTTATTTAAATGGTGAAGGGATTACAAAAACTCTAGTATATTCATACAGTGGAGTACCAGTCAGTAATAATGTAAGACAAGCTCTTGACACACAAAACACAGGTGAATCCCAATGGCATCATATTAAGTGAATGATGCTTAACTCAAATGCCTATATATTGTGTGATTATATTTCTATGATAAATTTGTAGGAATGGGGAACACATCACAGGTTGTCAGAAGTTGCAGATAGGTGGAGGAGTTAACTTACAAAGAAGCAGCACAGGGAACATTTGTAACAACAGAGCAGTTTTATATCTTGTTTGTCTTGTTTATACTGTTCTCAAAACTCATAGAACTATATACCACAGTGAATTGTGTATGCTAATTTGAAGAGCGAAAGCTAAAATAATGAAGAGAATGATAAGAAAGGCCATAGTTTGGTTGGTTAAAAAAAGTACAAGTGAAATAAAAAGGATTCCCAGAATGCATAGAAAGAGGGGTATAAAAATCCCATACGTATGCACATGTCTGTGAAATTTTATAGCGCTGAGAATAAATACATACCCTAAAATCTGAGAAAGAGACAGAGAGAATATAAATCTTACAAAGCAATCAAAATCCCACTGACAGTGGATTTATAGACAGTTAACCTGCAAATCCATACATGATCAAAGTGATACTCAATTGTGGATGCAATAAAGATGATGTAATTCTTGCAGCAATGGAGAAGTTCACTTTTTTTTTTTTTTTTTTTTTTGAGAGACAGAATTTCTTTCTTGTCCAGGCTGGAGTGCAATGGCGAGGTCTTGGCTCACTGCAGCCTCTGCCTCAAGCGACTCTCCTGCTTCAGCCTCCTCAGTAGCTGGGATTACAGGCACATGCCACCACGCCTGGCTAATTTTTTTTTTGTATTTTTAGTAGAGGCATGGTTTCACCATGTTGACCAGGTTGGTCTCAAACTCCTGATCTCAGGTGATCTGCTTGCCTTGGTCTCCCAAAGTGCTGGGATTACAGATGTGAGCCACCATGCCTAGCCAAGAAGTTCACTTTTCATATATCCTTTATGAGGAAATTTTTTGAGGTTGTAATCCAGTAAAATAAAGGTAAAAGTCGTGAAAGAGACATTGTGCAACTGGGTCAAATTCACAGAGAAAACAGATATAATGATACAACAGAGAGAAACTCTTAAATAGAGTAATATTCAACAGGGATGAGACTTTCTAAAATTAATACAATCGCAAGTTACCTTAAATTGATGGAAAAGAGCAGGTTTCTATAAAAACAAAATGAGTTTCAAAAGAAGCCTTCTGTTGAGCTCAGATTTTGGAAATCATAATTTCAAGTATTGAAAGAGAAACATAGAACCAAGGATGCCTATGGAAACATGATTCAGTTTCAATTCTTATGAGTATTGTACAAGGAAAAAAATAGGGTATTATAAAACAAAATTAGAACAAGACCAAAGATGGCCTAAATACAATCATTTGGGCGGATGGTTTAATGAGACAAAACTACTCAACTTATTTTCCTTTTTTGTTCTTACTTCTTTTAATCAAAGAGAAAAATTTGCAATATGGAAAAGAAAATTTTTAAAAATTTTATTAAGAGAGATTTAAAGTCCAATGAAGGTGAGAAATAGTAAGACAGCCTTGGGTACTTAAAAGATGCTGAGGTTAAATATATTGAATAAGTTTGCAGATACAACTGAAGAAATATTATTGTTAATGTTTTTTTTAAAAAAATCATAGATATGGATGGAAGAGTTAGGTGACTTTAGCTGTACCAACATCACCATAATATTTTTCAAAAGAGAATAAAGAAAAAATCCTTACATTATTATAAATACTACCAAATTATATATCAGTTCCCAGAGAAACTCTACAAAGGATTATAAAATGGATCATTCTTAAACAAAGAAACTGGTCATCAATATAAACAATATGGATGCATAAAAAATAATCATGGGATAATTTGTAACAAAATAGGAGTATTGACTAGACCAAGAGAAGCTTACAAATACACCAAGAGCATGTTAATATCCAACAACACATGCAAGTACATCGCACATATCCTATGGATAAGATTGAAAAGTGTTGGCTGTATTATAGGTCGATTAGTTGAAATCATATTTACTTGAACAATTATATCCAAAGAGTGTTGATTGATGCAATATGTCAGTCACTGAGGAGGAAAATCAGAAAAATCAATAGTAGCACCCAACAGGGCTTCCCCATGCCTGTTTTACAATTTTCACCTGGGTTGAAAAAAGAATCAGCAAAGTCATCATATTAGAAAAGCAAACAGCTGCTCATAAAGATCCTAATGCATTCAGGCAATGAGCTGAAATGACATGAAACTCAATAGGAATAAACTTTATGGCTTCCTCTTAAAATGTCTTCCCACCAATTTTTAAAAGATCACTTGATGGAGTAGATGGGGAAGATTACTAAACAGCTTGTGTAAAAAAATACAAACTTACTATAAGTTCAATGTAAGCCAAAAGTAAGCATGACTACCTTAAAATTTAAAGTAAGATTTAGCTTCAGCAGAAGACATATACTTCTCTGATTTGGGGAATTTAGCTTTCTACTGTTTACAGCTTATCCTTGTCAATGGCTGCAGTGTGAATCTAATTGCTAATTGTATTAAGTGGATTGGTATGAAACTGGAATCTGGTCAGAGTGGGACAAGCAGAATGATGCAGGAACTGGAATCCATCAAACATGAGAAACAGTTGAAAGCATAGAGAACAGATAGTGCAGAAGAGGCGGGACTTTTCATCTTGTATTATTAGTGCCTAGTAGAGGAGTCACAGATGCGTATGAAAAGATAAAACGTGTTGTGTGTAAAACAAAGGTATACCCGAGACCTATTATATTCCTCTAAGATAAAAAAGGTCTTTTTAGAAACATACAAATATGGCACTTTAATGGTTTTTTACTCTTTGTCTTGAATTAAGATCTATCCTTTGTGATGGCTCAAACATTGCCTTTGTTTCTGGACGCTTGAAAGTGAGTCACCAAAAAGCTTAGTTTTTCAGTGATCTCAGTGGGTAAACTTTCTGGATAAGTGACATCATGAAGAAACAGTCGTACCTCATTCACATAGTATTATTCAGAATTAACTTATGCGATTGGCCTTTAACTGCATTAAAGGCACTTGTTTGGTACTCGGATTTTATTATTTTGTTTGATGTGTATATCCTTCAGATAACTACTTGGTAACAATCACTCTATTCCAAGTGATCCCCAGATGTAGTCACAAAGGCATGTTAATCTTATTATTCCTCTTATTAAGTACAAACCTTGGCCCAACAGTAAAGTTCTCACTGTTTTTCAGGTGCTCTGAGGATACACAAAGGAGAGGTGGTATATTTCAGCTGCCTTTGGGATCATATTTTATCTGTTTGTCTATTTTGGCTTTTTTTTTTTTTAAAGAAGGCAAAGAAGGGTGATATTAGGGCAGAGTTGGCAGCACACTACTCCTCTTGAAAATCCCTTCTGGTCTACAGGGAATTTACCCTAACCTTTGTGTGGAAGTCAGTCATCCAGTTCTAAATTGAAATTATCTCAGTGATAGTAAAGCTCCAACAAACACAACCTTTATCTGTATGCAAATAATTGCCATGGTCTGTATTCTTTGCTCATCTGAGATTCCATATTAGGAAAATAGTGTCTGCTGATTTTGGCCAATCTGCTCTATTCTTTATCTCAAACAATGGTGTCACTATCTATCCAGTCTCTTCAGCTGAAACCACAGAGGAATCTTCCACTATTCTTCCTCCTTCGCTTCACATATCAATACAGGCACTAGGCCTGTCCTCAGAAATGCTTGTGAAACCCCCTCCAATTTGCTACTGCCAAAGTCAGATTCTCATTTTCTAGATTACTTTGAGTGACTCTTACATGTGTCGTACAAAACCTTTCACAATACGACCCCAACGAATACCACCATTGCCCATTATACATGACCATATGCAACACGTATTAAAGCTTACATAAAGCTTTAATTCCATAAACACATACTGAGAACTTAATACATGAAGAACAGTAGTTTACATTTTAGGAGTACTAAGATTAAATCACATATGTTCATACGATGGTAGAAAGAAGCAATCATAAACCAATTATCTATCTAAGCGTATGCTATATGATATAACAAAGATAGTGCAAGAGAGAGAAGTGGACACGGAAGAAAGTGAACATTTTCCTCATCGTGAGGCAGGGAAGAGTTCACAGAAAAAGATATATTTGAATAGAAAACAGAAGGATTATAGGGTGCATAAGACTTAGCAAGGCAGGTATGGAGAATGAGAGAAGTCCTGTTAGAGAGGAGTTTCCGGAGTATGAAACCTGATACCTTTGTGAAAAGATATATCCTTTGACATTGCTGGAGCACAAAAGGGAGAAGTCAGAAATACAATTGGAAAAGTAAGAAGACATTTGATTAAGTAAGGCCTTAAATGTTTTCTAAGCAGCTAAGACATTGAGATTTCACTCCACAGACATTGCGGAGCTATGGTGCCTTATAAGCAAGACAGTATCCGAGGATTTTGTAGTTTTATGAGTCCTCTGGTAATAGATTCTATGAAGGCTCTGAAGCCTGGAAGTTGAAGTGTTGGACTTCATCAAAATTAAAAACTTTTGTGCTTCAAAAGACAATATCAAGAAAGTAAAATGACAACCCATGGAATCAGAGAAAATGTTTGCAAACAACACATCTGATAAGTGTCCAGTATCCAGAATGTATAAATACTCTGACAACTCAACAATAAAGAGACAACACAATTTTTAAAAGGGTAAAGGATTTTAGTAGACATTTATCCCAGTAAAGTACATGAATGGTCAATGAGCACATGAAAAGCTGCTCAATTCATTAGTCATTGGGAAAATGTAAACAAAAATCACTATGAGATACCACTTCATACCTACTAGAATGGCTATAATTGAAAAGACAGATTATAACCGGTGTTGAAAGGATGTAGAGTATTAGAACCATTGTTCATTGCTGGTGGCAATGTAAACTGATGCTGTCACTTTGAAAGATTGTTTGACATTTCCTCAGAAAGTTACTATATGATCCAGGAAATCCAATCCTAGTTACATATTCATGAGGCTTAAAGACATTTGTTCAGACAAAAGCTGGCATATGAATGTACATAGCAGCATTATTCAAAATAGCCAAAAAAGTGAAAATAACACAAAAGTCTGCTGACTGATGTAAAGATAAACAAAATGTATTATATTCATGCAGTGGAATATTATTCAACCATAAAAAGGAATGAGGTACTGATACATGCTACAACATGGATGGATCTTGATAATATTATGCTCAATGGAAGAAGACAGGCAGCAAAGGCCTCATATATGATTTCATTCGTATGAAATATCCATAGTAGGCAAATCCATAGAGAGAGGATGTGGATTAGTGATTGCTAGGGGCTGGGGGCTTCAGGGAATGAGGTGTGACTCCTAATAGGTATAGGACTTTTTCTTGGGGTGATGAAAATATTGTGGAATCAGATAGTGGTCCTGGTTGTGCAACTTTGTTAATATATAAAACTTCCTAATTATATACTATAAAAGGTAAATTTTATGATTGAGAATTATATTTCAATGTTTTAAAATGTCCTATGTGAGTACAATTTTAGAAGCAAATAGTTCCGTCTGGATATACCAGAAAAAGAAGTAATATTTGATGTGGGCCTTGGGATCACCAGAAAATAAGCTAGATTATGATGTAGTAAGACAAATAAATGAAGGAAGGAAATAGTAAGTCTTTATTTTCTGTGTGAGTATGTATACATGTATGAAAACATATTCTATTTTTAGCATTCTATAGCAAAAAGATTGCTTTATGCCTTCTCGATCATAATAGGAAGATGTGTACACTGCAGAAATAAAACAGATTTTTTAAAGCTCTATATAGCTTGTTTATTAACAGTTTATAAATTTTCTGCTTTTTTTCTATTTTTTTCCATTTAGCTATTTAAAGTCATATAGCATATATAATTCTACATTCTGACTTTCCCCATAAGCACTCTTGTATTTTCCCATATGATCTCCCATGTGATTTAAGTTCCTCATAAGCATACTTATTGTTTGCTGCATTCATTGATGGATATCTAACTTTGGAAATTTAAGATGTTTCTAACCTTTCACAAATATGAATAATGCTCCATGACTATATATGTATATGTGTGTGTGTATGTGTGTGTGTGTGTGTGTGTATATATATATTTGCCCAAATTTTTGATTATTTTAAGGATAGATTTCCTTAAAATAGATAAGAAAACTATTTTTATTTATAAATAGTACCACATGTCTTTGTAATCATGACAAATTTCAGTGACTGTTCAATGCTGCATCTTTTCCCACTCAGCCAATAGATGATCAAGTTTAGCACATCTGCAAAGCGGTTAAATAAAATTTGACAGAGTTCTATTTGTACGGGTGAGTGCAGCAATGTCATTTTACCATTGTCTTTTTATGACTAAAAAATAAAATTAGTTTCTTGTTTTATAAATCATTTTTATACTTTACATTCTATAGTCAACAGCACAAAAAGTCCATTTCTCAGATAAGGGCTGGTTTCCATCTTAGGAATTAAATAGTAACAACAACTTGATAGAGTGATCAAGAGATATCAACCATCTTTATTTGTTGAGGCTCCCAATCTAAATTGGCTAAAGGACACTGGCTCGGTGTATGCCAACCTAAACTGGCCTGTAACTTTAGACTTATCTGAAACTAAAAGAGGCAAAAGTGATATTCTGTGACTTTGGAAGTCAGGTGACAAAATATGTTGTACCTTGTGCCTTTTTTTGGTGGACATAAGAAATCTCACTATTCTGGGGCTACAAGGCTAGAAAGACAAAATTGGTACTCTGGTAAACAATTCAGCACAGGTCCTAGCCAATGGCCAGCATCCAGTGTAAACCTTGTGAGTGTACCATGTTGGATGTCCAACCCAGTCAAGCCTTCAGATGACAGTGGCCTCCACCAATATCTAATGCTAACTGTCTGAGAAACCAAAAAGGAAGAACTTCCAAAATAAGTCCTTCTCAAATTCCTAATCCATAATTCATGATTAAAATAAAGTTTTTTAAAATTTGTTATACTTTAAGTTCTAGGGTACATGTGCACAACGTGCAGGTTTGTTACATATGTATACATGTGCCATGTTGATGTGCTACACCTTAACTCATTATTTACATTAGGTATATCTCCTAATGCTATCCCTCCCCTCTACCCCCACCACATGACAGGCCCCGGTGTGTGATGTGCCCCTTCCTGTGTCCAAGTGTTCTCATTGCTCAATTCCCACGTATGAGTGAGAAGATGCGGTGTTTGGTTTTCTGTTCTTGTGATAGTTTGCTGAGAATGATGGTTTCCAGCTGCATCCATGTCCCTACAAAGGACATGAACTCATCTTTTTTTATTATGTCTGCATAGTATTCCATGGTGTATATGTGCCACATTTTCTTAATCCAGTCTGTCATTGACGGACATTTGGGTTGATTCCAAGTCTTTGCTATTGTGAATAGTGCCACAATAAACATACGAGTGCATGTGTCTCTATAGCAGCATGATTTATAATCCTTTGGGTATATATCCAGTAATGGGATGGCTGGGTCAAATGGTGTTTCTACTTCTAATCCTTGAGGAATTGCCACACTCTCTTCCACAATGGTTGAACTAGTTTACAGTCCCACCAACAGTGTAAAAGTGTTTCTGTTTCTCCACATCCTCTCCAGCACCTGTTGTTTCCTGACTTTTTAATGATTGCCATTCTAACTGGTGTGAGATGGTATCTCATTGTGGTTTTGATTTGCATTTCTCTGATGGTGAGTGATGATGAGCATTTTTTCATGTGTCTGTTGGCTGCATAAATGTCTTCTTTTGAGAAGTGCCTGTTCATATATTCTGCCCACTTTTTAATGGGGTGGTTTGTTTTTTTCTTTTAAATATATTTGAGTTCTTTGTAGATTCTGGATATTAGCCCTTTGTCAGATGGGTAGATTGCAAAACTTTTCTCCCATTCTGTAGGTTGCATGTTCACTCTGATGGTAATTTCTTCTGCTGTACAGAGCTCTTTGTTTAATTAGATCCCATTTGTCAATTTTGGCTTTTGTTGCCATTGCTTCTGGTGTTTTAGACATGAAGTCCTTGCCCATGCCTATGTCCTGAATGGTATTGCCTAGGCTTTCTTCTAGGGTTTTTATGGTTTTAGGTCTAACATTTAAGTCTTTAATCCATCTTGAATTAATTTTTATATAAGGTGTAAGGAAGGGATCCAGTTTCAGCTTTCTACACATGGCTAACCAGTTTTCCCAGCACCATTTATTAAATAGGGAATCCTTTCCCCATTTCTTGTTTTTCTGAGGTTTGTCAAAGATCAGATGGCTGTAGATGTGTGGTATTATTTCTGAGGGCTCTTTTCTGTTCCATTGGTCTATATCTCTGTTTTGGTAACAGTACCATGCTATTTTGGTTACTGTAGCCTTGTAGTATAGTTTGAAGTCAGGTAGTTTGATGCCTCCAGCTTTGTTCATTTGGCTTATCATTGTCTTGGCAATGCGGGCTCTCTTTTGGTTCCATATGAACTTTAAAGTAGTTTTTTCCAATTCTGTGAAGAAAGTCATTGGTAGCTTAATGGGGATGGCATTGAATCCATAAATAACCTTGGGCAGTATGGCCATTTTCATGATATTGATTCTTCTTATCCATGAGCATGGAATGTTCTGCCATTTGTTTGTGTCCTCTTTTATTTCACTGAGCAGTGGTTTGTAGTTCTCCTTGAAGAAGTCCTTCACATCCCTTATAAATTGGATTCCTAGGTATTTTATTCTCTTTGCAGCAATTGTGAATGGGAGTTCACTCATGATTTGGCTCTCTGTTTGTCTGTTATTGGTGTATAAGAATGCTTGTGATTTTTGCACATTGATTTTGTATCCTGAGACTTTGCTGAAGTTGCTTATCAGCTTAAGGAGATTTTGGGCTGAGATGATGGGGTTTTCTAAATATGCAATCATGTCATCTGCAGACAGGGACAATTTGACTTCCTCTTTTCCTAATTGAATACCCTTGATTTCTTTCTCCTGCCTGATTTCCCTGGCCAGAACTTCCAACACTATGTTGAATAGGAGTGGTGAGAGACGGCATCCCTGTCTTGTGCCAGTTTTCAAAAGGAATGCTTCCAGTTTTTGCCCATTCAGTATGATATTGGCTGTGAGTTTGTCATAAATAGCTCTTATTATTTTGAGATACGTTCCGTCAATACCAAATTTATTGAGAGTTTTTAGCATGAAGGGCTATTGAATTTTGTCTAAGGCCTTTTCTGCATCTATTGAGATAATCATATGGTTTTTGTCTTTTGTTCTGTTTATATGCTGGATTATGTTTATTGATTTGCGTATGTTGAACCAGCCTTGCATCCCAGGGATGAAGCCCACTTGATCACGGTGGATAAGCTTTTTGATATGCTGCTGGATTCAGTTTGCCAGTATTTTATTGAGGATTTTTGCATCGATGTTCATCAGGGATATTGGTTTAAAATTCTTTTTTTGTTGTGTCTCTGCAAGGCTTTGGTATCAGGATGATGTTGGCCTCATAAAATGAGTTAGGGAGGATTCCCTCTTTTTCTATTGATTGGAATAGTTTTAGAAGGAATGGTACCAACTCCTCCTTTTATCTCTGGTAGAATTCAGCTGTGAATCCATCTGGTCCTGGACTTTTTTTGGTTGGTAGGCTATTAATTATTGTCTCAATTTCAGAGCCTGTTATTGATCTATTCAGGGATTCAACTTCTTCCTGGTTTAGTCTTGGAAAATGTATGTGTCCAGGAATTTATCCATTTCTTCTAGATTTTCTAGTTTATTTGCGTAGAGGTGTTTATAGTATTCTCTGATGGTAGTTTGTATTTTTGTGGGATCGGTGGCGATATCCCCTTTATCATTTTTTATTGTGTCTATTTAATTCTTCTCTGTTTTCTTCTTTATTAATCTTGCTAGTGGTCTATCAATTTTGTTGATCTTTTCAAAAAACCAGCTCCTGGATTCATTGATTTTTTTAAAGAGTTTTTTTGTGTTGCTATCTCCTTCAGTTCTGCTCTGATCTTAGTTATTTCTTGCCTTCTGCTAGCTTTTGAAAAATAAAGTTTTTTTTAAGCCTCTAAGTGTGGGGATAATTTTTAATGCAGTAATGATAATTGGAACAAATATAAATTTATATATAAATCTTTATACCTCTATATAAAATTTCAGACTATATACGTCTTCACAAACACACTGAAATATATTATTTGTACCCCTCCTCACTTTTTAAACTCAAGTGGCTTAACACATAACTCTTGCTGGACTAGACCTTAAAGAAGATTGATTGATTGATTGATTGATTGATTTTAAGATGGAGCCTGGCTGTGTTGCCCAGGCTGGAGTGCAGTGGCATGATCTTGGCTTACTGCAACCTCTGTCTCCTGGGTTCAAGCAATTCTCCTGCCTCAGCCTCTTGAGTAGCTGGGACTACAGGCACATGCCACCATGCCCGGCTAATTTTTGTATTTGTGGTAGAGATGGGATTTCACCATGTTGGCTTGGCTGGTCTTGAATTCCTTACCTCAAGTGATCCACCCACCTCGGCCTCCCAAAGTGCTGGGATTAGAGGTGTGAGCCACTGCGCCTGGCTAAGAATATTTATTTTACTCAATATCTCAGCTGCATCAAATAATTGTTCAACTTCTGATAATCCCTCCAAGGACAAGTGCTGTCACTTAGTAACATAGTTTTGCCATCTTTGGGTGACTTTCAGTTTCTTCAAAAGTTCTTAGTTTTTATATTGAGCTCCATGTAGCTCTCACCCATTGGCCTTGGTTTTACTGCTCAGTTACCTTAAAAAATATACCACCTCATCTGTGTCTACAATTCAAATTGTTATTGTGATATTTCTCAAAATCATGAGGATATATAAGAGAAAAGAAAGCTTTGTAGGTAAAGCTATAAATAAACTCACCTTCTGTGAATGTGGTTGCTTGCTAACATCTAGTTGTTTTTATTACTGCCCTTGCAACCCAAGTATAAACTAAAGGAGATCCTCATTTCATAACAATACTGCTTCTGGACATTTTGCCACTTAAGGACATTTTGGGACATGATTAGATGTCTTGTTTAAAATGCCTTATACTTCTGAATTATTGAAAGTTTAGTTGAAAAAATCAGAGATCATAAAATAAAAATAAAATAAGAAATCAACAACTGAGTTTAGTACATTTAATTCTTCACTAAACATTTAATTGAAATGCAATATGACTCAACCAAGGAAATATCAAATGGAAATATTTACAAATTAAAAAGAAACACACACATACAAACAAAAAAGCAATTCACCAATTGGTTTCAAAATAGGAGTTCATTTAACATTAATTATTTGATAGAGTTATGTATGCTTCATCTCCTCGAGTTGAGTTGAGTTCTGAGCTTGGCCCAGGAATCACTATGTCTAGGGAGCACACTCTGTGATTCCACTGCCAGTGCTACTCTAGTCACCATTTGAGAAAAGACCACAATATATACAGGCAGAATAGTTTTCCAAGTCACTTAGTGAGTTTCTTGTTTTTGATGGTCAATTTCCAATTTCTAAACCAAAAGCCATTATACTTCCTAGTCTTTGAAATGCCACCATTCTTAAAATTAACAATGATAATCATTACTAACTTGAGTGATCTAATTAATCATAAAATGTTGAAAGAAATCCCAGATATGCAGATGTAATTGGGGTAAGGGTTCATATTGTTTATCTAATAATGATAATAATAAAAACCCCTCTAGCTGTTATTTTTTTAAAAAAACTTTAGGCCTGGCGCAGTGGCTCATGGCTGTAATCCCAGCAATTTGGGAGGCCGAGGCAGGCGGATCACGAGGTCAGGAGATAGAGACCATCCTGGCTAACGCGGTGAAACTCCATCTCTACTAAAAATACAAAAAAAATTAGCTGGGCATGGTGGCGGACACCTGTAGTCCCAGTTACTGTGAGGCTGAGGCAGGAGAATGACGTGAACCCGGGAGGCGGAGCTTGCAGGGAGCCGAGATCACGACACTACACTCCTGCCTGGGAGACAGTGAGACTCTGTCTCAAACAAACAAACAAACAAACAAAAACTTTAAATTTTTGGAATGTTTTTAGATTTACACAAAAATTATAAAAATAGTACATAGTGTTCCAATAATACCCCAACCCAGTTTCTGTTATTAACATCTTACGTTAGTATGGTACATTTGTCACAAACAATGAACCAATATTAATGCATTATTATTAACTGAAGCTCACACTTTATTCATAGATTCTTAGTTTTTGCCTAATGTTGTATTACTGTTCCAGGATCCTATGCAGGGTATGACATTAACTTTAGTTGTCATGTCTTCTTAGGCTTTTTTTGGTGATCATAGTTTCTCAGACTTTTTGTTGTTTTTGATGACTTTGAAAGTTTTGAGGAGTACAGGACAGGTAAATTACAGGATGCCCTCTCTTGGAATTTGTCTGATTACTTTCACATGATCAGAATTGGGATACTCATTTTTGGTAGTGATATGGTTTGGCTGTATCTCCAGCCAAATCTCATCTTGAATTCCCACATATTGTGGAAGGGACCCAGTGGGAGGTAATTGAATCATGGGGCAAGCCTTTCCCATGCTGTTCTCGTGATTAGGAGTAAGTCTCACAAGATCTGATGGTTTTAAAAAGAGGAGTTCCCCTGCACAAGCTCTCTCTGCCTGCTGCCATCCATGTAAGACATGACATGCTCCTCCTTTCCTTCCACCATGATTGTGTGGCTTCCCCAGCCACGTGGAATTGTAAGTCCAATTAAACCCCTTTTCCTGTATAAATTACCCAGTCTCAGGTATGTCTTTATCAGACTAATACAGGTAGAAAGACCACAGAGAAAAAGTGCCATTCTCATCACATCTTATCAAGGATACTACTGCTGAAATGACTTGTCACTGAGGATGTAATCCTTGATCACCTCGCTGAGACAGTGTTTGTAAGATTTCTCCACTGGAAAGCTACTCTTTTCGATCCTTTTCATGCTATATGTATTCTTTGGAAGGAAGCCATTCTATGAAGCCCACTCTTCAGAAGTGCAGCATTATGGTCCATCTCCTCAAGGGCAGGGTATCTGTGGAAATCACTTGGAATTTTTATGTCCAAGAGATTTGTCCATTTTCTCTTATTTAATATTTACTGATTTATATCAACATAAGTTCATGGTTTTAAAATATATTTTGGGTTATAATCCAACCTTACTTTATTCATTTTGTTCAAATGACTCTAGCCACTGTGATCATTTGGCATGCCTCCATCTATGTGAATTGTTGGAGGTTTTGTTTTGGTTTTTGAGCACTTTACTTTCTGGTGCTACGGGGTGTTCTAGGTTCATCTTCTATATTTCCTGCCCCAGTCTTGGAATCAGTCATTTCTCCAAGAAACTAGTTCCTTTTATCAGAGAATGGTTATAGAAACTAAGATCTTGGCACTAGATGTGCTGTTTGCTGGTGGGGTGTCATACCTTTTAGGTCCTCTCTGGTGATAAAACAAAGAAATGTATATGTGTATAATAACTTATGTATAGGCACCATGTACAAATCTTTCTATATGGGACCATTTTTATCTACATTAAACTAAGCATACACTAATACTGATGTCTCCAATTCTAATCTACTATGACATGGATCTTCTATCTTCTACTCTTTGCTTAACTGTAAATTCCCTCTCTAACAGTAAGAAACCTTGCTCCCACCATCTGCCATCCACTTAATTGTTCAAGTCCAGCATATATATACATAACATAAATATATATAGCATACATGTTTCAGAATTGTTAACCTATACCCCCATGGGAAACCATTTCATCAACTATAGTATTTATGTACAGTTCTTTTTGCCATCAGTTAGTCTTACAGACTCCACTCATTTCCAAGGACAGCATTTTTTACCACAACTCCCTTCAGTGTGGTTCTTTCGTACATTTGTAATACAATTAGATCCTCTTGTCACATTCTGCATTCCTTCCTGGGATCCCCCCCCACCCCACCCCGGTCTCCTAAATGATCTTTTAAAATTTGCATACATTAAGATTTCCTCTGATTTCTGTAAGTTCTATGGCTTTTGATAAATGCATAGTAACATGTACCCATGATTACAGTATCATAAAGAATAGTTTCACCATTGTAAAAATACTTTCTGTGCTTTACCTATTTAATCACTGTTCACTATTCTCTGAGAAGCCCTGGAAAAAATTGAACTGTAACTGTCTCCATATTTCTGCTTTCTACAGAACATCGTATAAATTGAGTCATACAATAGGCGACCTTTTCAGATAAGCTAAGTAAAATTTTAGCGATATGCATTTAAGGTTCACATATATGTTTGGGTGGCTTGATAATTGATTATTTCTATTGCTGAATGGCATTCCATTGCATTGGCATACCATAGTTTATCAGTTCATCTATTAAAGGACATTTTGGTTGATGGAATCAGGTGGTTAAATACCAAGGTACACGGTTGCTAGAGTGTATGTTAAAAGTATATTTGGCTTTGTATGAAACTGCTAAATTGGCTTCTAGAGTAGTTGTAACTCTTTGCATTCCCACTACTTCTTGTTGCTCCACATCTTTACCAACAATTACTATTATCAATATATTTTATTTTATTTTTTAGACATTGTAAAATAACTAAGATGTGGTATCTCATTGTTATTATTTTATTTTATTTTTGAGATGGAGTCTTGCTCTGTCACCCAGGCTGAAATACAGTGGCGTAATCTCGGCTCACTGCAACCTCTGCCTCCTGGGTTCAAGAAATCCTCCTGCCTCAGCCAACTGTGTGCCAGCATGCTTGGCTAATTTTTGTACTTTTAGTAAAGATGAGGTTTCACCATGTTGGCAAGCTGGTCTTGAACTCCTGACTTCCAGTGATCCATCTGCCTCGGCCTCCCAAAGGGCTGGGATTACAGGCCTGAGCCACCACGCCCTGTCTCTCATTGTTATTTTAATTAACATTTTCCTAATGACAAAAGATGTTGAGCATCTTTTCATGTGCTTTTTCTAAGGCTCCTTGTTAAACTTCTACAAAGAGTAAAAGCAAAACTTTTGCTATAATTGTGTAGAAGTTTGAGGAGTTTTCAACATCTCTCATGGGAGCATTTACCTGTCCTATCTTAAGGCCAGTTGTGGCTTAGAGTGAACTTTCTTGATACTAAATTATTTGGTAAAAGATGCTCACTCTTCTGGTGTAACCTGCAAAAGCAATTTAGAGTGATGGAAAAGGTCATAATTTAATAGTAAGTCTGAAAATGACTTACTTATTTAGATAATGGCAAATATTTTATTATAAAAAGTAGCATCAATATATGCATATTCAAATAATTTTATGCAAATTTTTTTACACCTCTGATGATTTTTAATTCATTTATTAGCAAGGAGCCTTAGAAAATCAGTTTCTCTTAATTGGAAGTGGTTCTTAAAATCTTTAGCATTTCTAAAATTTGTTCATGATTAAAAATCCTAATTAAAATAGCATAACTTTAACTCAGAACAAATTTAGGGTAATTATTTTTTCCGTTTTCATTCATAACAAACATTTTTAATTTATTTCTTAGATTACTGTTTTCCAGATAGCAGTATTTTGATGACCCTTATACAATTTTTAGCTGTATGTGTGTCTCATCTATTTGTTTACTGCACATTTTGTTACATTTTTTAAAAATGAATATATTTTAAATAACTTTATATCACTGTCGTGCATTTAAAAACATCTCACTTGTCATAAGTAGAAAGTAACTATAAGGTACACATAATCACAATTAAGTTTTTATGTAAGTAATGCTAAATCTAATCAATTTGCAATGCATACCTAAAATAACATTACTGAATGAGAAAAATGATGATAATTTTTTGATTAATTCAACAATAAAGTCACATTTGGTTTCACACGATGTGAAGATGTGGTTCTTGGAAAAAGCATTTTTGCTTTTTTAGAGTTTTTATGTTAACTACAGAATCAAAACTTTAAGTATTGGATCATAAAGGGTAATAATGTTACCCTTTATTACCTAAGGGTAACTACTTAGTCTCTGATACATTAAGACATTTTAATTCCTTAAAAATATGTTACCTTTACCCCCGCGTGATAAGAAAAAGTTGCTTATCCACTACTCACCAGTGTCTTCTGACTTGGAAAATGTTATGAAGACTTTTTTTTCCAAATCTTTCCAGTCCCTTTTTATAAGAATCCAAACAATTTTAAAGCAAACTCTTCAAAAAAGTTTATAGACAGTTGGAACAACCAAAAGATTCCAACTCAGCCTGATCGGGGATGTATGTATGCTCCGAAGTATGTGATTATATCATATTGGCTTTATACAGAGACAAACTTGACTTCTAAGAAAACTATACCCGATAGTTAGTGAGATGCCTAATACTCTGGTTCTCAGGAGTTTTTCACATGGAGTAGGCTTCCATCTCCCTTGAAGTTAAGCCATGTGACTTGTTTTGGTGAGTGAAATGAAATGGGTTACTCCCGCACTGAAACTATAAAGAGCCAGGGCACAATTCTTTATATTTTCTTCCCTTTCCCCTGGCAATTGGCAATGTTCTGATGGTGACAATCTGGCATGTGGGGTTCTAAAATGAAGGCCACCATTGCTAAACAGAACCCTGGTCAAACTAAGAAGGTCATATATCATGTATTCTAAGTCAAAGACAACTGAGAATTGGTTGCTGGCAAAGCTTAACACACATAGCCCATTCTGACTAATGCATACACATTTAGATTTCTCAAATGAGCAGATATATTTGCAAAATTTAATTTGCAAATTTGTGCTCATAAATATTACTGATTAAATATTTCTTTCAGAGGAATATGAAGTTTGCATTACCTAACATAACACTGAAGACTTTCTGAGTGAAAAGTCAACATTCTTCAGTCTGGAATAGTAGTTATTTGTAAACATTCTCCATCTCTTCACAAAGCTGAGCATAGTTAAGTATTTGGAGGTCTTCCCTTGATCATTTTAACAGATTTAAAAATACTTCTCCTAAAAAAATTGTGCATAACACATGGGATAAAAACTTCCTTATGTTTTCAACCCAGAATATATTTTTCTTCTGTTGTAACAGCTTAAATGCCTGAAACAGGTTTTCTTAGCATACCAGAGGTGTCCATAGTGTCAGTGCTTAACCCAGTATATCATTTTTAGTCTGTGTTACTATTTGAGCTGAAGCTGTCAATTCAAAATCTATTCTGTAGTCGTAGATATTTTCAATGTTTGCCTAAAAATTGTCTTCATATAATTCTTTATTCACTCATATTTGAAAAACAACTGTTAATAAATATTACCTTGCCGTACTTAAGAAAGTAGACATTTCTTTGGTTTCTGTCAATATCTGTAATACTAAAATAAACTCACCCTCTTGGATGAAATAACTTTATTAATCATTTTATTTTTTCTGTGTCCAAATATAATTTTTATCATTTTATTTCATAGCAAGTTTACTAAAGATTCTGTCACTATTACAGATTTTCTAGCTTGTATGTTTTAAAGTGACACTGTATGTATGTATTCTAATGATTTTTGCATTTCTTTCTTTATTGGGGAAAACTTATTCAGTCCATTGAATTTTTTTACACTTAATTCCAAATATTTTGATAGATTTTCCTTAGTATTCTTTGGGTACTTTAAAATTGTACTTGAGATGGATTAATTTGTGTTTCTAAATACATGATTCAAAACAGAAAACAGCAAATCACATTGCTAGATTATGAAAGTTAGAAACATAAAATTTTTCTATATATTTTAATGACATTTTAGTTTTATTTATAGATGATACTTATAAAAAACACAGAGTAACTGATTTACTTAATCCTCATAACTCTTTGAAGATATATGACTGATTTAATCACCACCAGTACTACTACTCACATTTATTTCCATCACTCTCTTTGCCTTCATGTTTTAAAAATTCATTCTCTTTTAAGTCATTCATCCATGATGGGATTAACCAGCAGCAAAATAAAACATAAAACCAACAAAAATATCAATGATAAGTTTGATTCCAATTCACAATTATGTATAATTAAAATATTTTTTATAATCAATGACTGTCAACCTCCAGAAATGACAAAGTGCAGTTGAAAAAAAAAAATGCATCAACGTGGTTGCAAATTCAATATTTAATAATCCTCAGTTGAAATCCACATTATTTAAACTTTGCATCCCTTTAAAAAACGCTGGTGCATGTGTCAGTTTCTATAGGTTTGAGGCATCAAGGGGTAGGTTTGAAATTCCAGGATGGGCTGGGCACAGTGGTTCACACCTGTAATCCCAGCACTTTGGGAGGCTGAGGCGGGTGGATCACGAGGTCAGAGATCGAGACCATCCTGGCTAACACAGTGAAAACCCATCTCTACTAAAAATACAAATTAGCTGGACGTGGTGGCACATGCCTGTAATCCCAGCTACTCGCAAGGCTGAGGGAGCAGATTGCTTGAACCCGGGAGGCGGAGGTTGCAGTGACGCGAGATGGTGCCACTGCACTCCAGCCTGGGTGACAGAGCGAGACTCCATCTCAAAAAAAAAAAAAAAAAGAAATTCCAAGATGAATCCACTAAGTGATTAAGTCACTATGGATACCTTCTCCATTGCAATAATATCTGGTGGATCATACGTGTTACATAATAGTTATATTTGTGTCTAAAACATATTGTTTTGTTGCTTTATAACAAGCCACTCCAAAACTTAATATCTTAAAACAATCACCATTTAATTATTTTCAGAATCCTATGATTTGACTTAGCTGGATAGATCGTTTGCTCTTCTCAGTTAAAGCCTTTCATACAGCAGCAATTATAGGTGATTGGAGCTGGAATGTCCATGATGGCTTCACTGACACGTCTGGTGACCTGATGTGGATGGTTCTGGAAATCAGAGCTCACCTTTGGCAATGGTATGGCTTACTCCCCCCACAATGTAGTTTTGGGGCCTCTTCCTCTCCATGAGGTCTCTCTATGTAGTCTCCCTGCATGGTCCTCTCAGTGAGGTAACTTAATATCTTATGTGGTGGGTCAAGGCCGTCTTATGTGGTGGTCTCATATAGTGGTTCAAGGTGAGCTACAAAAGACCAAAACCAGAAGATGCCAGAACTTTCTAATTTTAGGCCTGGAAATGGCAAAACATTACCAAGGTGAGACAGAAATGGGAACAATGCAATAGTAATAGTCAATTTATTTCAGAAGAGGAGTTGGGAAGGCATATAACAGACACTGGTCCATAGCAGTCCTGAATTCAGACAAATACATGTTGACACTTGCCCTAATTCTGAGCAAGAAATGCATACCCTTGTAGACTCAGATCTGCACTCCATGAGTGATTCTTCTAACTTCTTAGCTCTGTCTTCTAGACTTTTGGTTCTGATAACTGAGTTTATTCTTCGTTTTGAATGAGAAATGGCCTGCATGTGCAGTGTAAGGTTATTTCTCAGTATGCCTTCTGTCTTTGGAGACAGAGGACTCAGAGGCCTTCTTTCTTTCTGAATTATCTGTGTGTCCTTTAGTCTGAGCTAGTATGGGTCTTAAGTGAACTTTTAAAACTATGTATTAAATTATAAATTATAAAAATATGAATATTCATTAAATAGAAGCCACAAGCACATATCTCTTCAATATTTCTTCATTACAGGTCTGTCTTTACTTTGGGTCATGGATCAACTTAGCATAGAATGATATCCTTAAAATATTCTTGAAAGCTCTATTAGATATCTTACTACCTATCAGTGAGGGTGCATGAGGAATGACCTTATGTTCATAGAAGGCATATATATACCTATATATGTATGTATATATATATATGATGGTCTCCACACCTAGACTTACATTTTTCTTACTTTTTAAAAAAAGTCTTACAGATGCAACCCAGATCTTTACCTGAGGCCACATTTTACTAAGAATGTAACATCCGCACTAAAGCCAATTATTATTTTGTGAGTCTTTTTCCGAAAGAGTATTGGTATGAGAAACAGTTGTATTTTCATATTTAACAAGTCCTGACTGCATTATATTCCCTCTAAATGCTGTTTGAAAACCAAGCAACTACCTCTTTCGCTTATCTAAGATCTCCCATACTTTATCAAAGGTGGCCCAAGTAAGGCAATTGGCACATTGAACTTTCTGCCTATAATCTGCTTAGCTCAAATCGGAAGTTCCTTAGGTGTCTTTTCTATCTTCTACGTGATCTTGGAAGATGTTTTATTAATTTTTTAACATTATATAACTTGAGTTCCGTTTTCTCCATCTGCCCATTATGATTTCCAGGCTGTCTTATCAGGCAGGCTTTATTAACAACACCCTCAGTGCTTCTAGTCTCTGCCTGCTACGTGTTAACAAAACTCATACCACATTTTTTTTCCCATGGCAGTATCTACTTTGGATATCAATTTCTGTTCTGAATATTTATTACAGTGCAATAAGCTACCCCCAACATATGTGTATGAAAGGATAATTTTGCTATATCTCATGATTCAAGAGTTGGCTGGTGCTCAGCTGGCTGGTACTTCTGCTGGTCTCAGTTACAACCTGCTTTGTCACTGCAGTTAGATGGTGCTGAAGTTGAAATCTTTTTTTGTTTTTAGAGATTTTTATTTGTGCCACTGGTGCCTGGGTAGGAATAGCTGAACCTCTGGGCTCAGCTGGGACACTGGGGTGCTAGGGCTTTCTCTCTATCCCTGTGGTCCCAAGGCTTCTCTCTTCACCTGGCTTTTCCATGTGGTTTATCCACGTAGTCTTTCTAGCAGGGGAGCCATATTTTTCAATTGGTAACTTAGAGCTTCTAAATCACAGAAAGTAGAAAAGAGAGAGCTTGTTTAAAGATTAGGTCTGGAAATGGCACAGCATCACTGTGCCACATTCCATTGATTAAAGTAGTCACAAGACTAGTCTAGATTCAAGGGGATAAGGGACTAAATAATGATGTGAAAAATAGAAAGAAATGATTCATTGTGGACTTTTTTTTTTTTTGAGACGGAGTCTCGCTCTGTCGCCCAGGCTGGAGTGCAGTGGCCGGATCTCAGCTCACTGCAAGCTCCACCTCCCGGGTTTGCGCCATTCTCCTGCCTCAGCCTCCGGTGTAGCTGGGACTACATTAGCTGGGACTACAGGCGCCGCCACCTCGCCCGGCTAGTTTTTTGTATTTTTAGTAGAGACGGGGTTTCACCATGTTAGCCAGGATGGTCTCGATCTCCTGACCTTGTGATCCGCCCGTCTCGGCCTCCCAAAGTGCTGGGATTACAGGCTTGAGCCACCGCGCCCGGGCTCCATTCTGTTTTTAACATGTTATGGTTAGTATGTATAAAGACTTTGATTTTTGTACTTTTTTATATTTAATGAATTGTGTCAGTGTTTTACATGAATAATTTTATATTATCAGTAAATAGGATAGATTTACATGTCCTTTTCTAGTATTGTGCCTCGATTATTTTTCTTTTGTCTGATTACATTGGCTCATGCCTCCAAAACAATGTCAAATTGCAGTAAAGATACAGATGTCTTTATTTTTTTGCTGATCTTAGTGGAAATGCCTTTACTGTTTCTGTATCAAGTAAGATGCTGCTTTATGTTTTGAGTGTTTTTCTTTAGAATGCTTGTTGAACTACTGAAGGCCTTTTAAACATCCATGAAGATAATCATGTTGCAGTTTTTTCCGTTTACATTCATTGATATAGTAAATTAATCCATTTTGAAATACTGAATTATCCTCCACCTCATAAATTCCTTTTGGCCCTGGTGTCATTTTTAATGAGATATTAAATTTTTCTTCTACATTTTTTGTGTTTTATAAGCCATATTCAATATTGACATTTTCTGAATGTCTTCTGTATATGTATTAGGAGAAATGTTTGATTTTTCACTTTAATTTGATAATGCAGCACACTATATTATAGTAACTATTTTTCTAATCCTGAACACTTTTTAAATTTCTAGAATAAGTTAGACTTGATAATAATATATTATTTTTATATTCACTGATAAATTCAAATTAACTAATAGTTCATTCAGTATTTTTAGATCTACAGTCACTTTTTAAAAATAATGCCTTCCTGGTATTCGCATCAAGTTTGTATTATTGTTTTATAATTAGTTGAGTGGCTTTTTTTCTCACTATAGTTTCTATAATAATTTCCTTATAGTTTTTGATCATCTGCTTTTTAAAGTTTGGGCTGTGTGTGTATGTGTATGGGTAAGGTATGAGAGTACATAGTTTGAGTGAAAAGAAAGAAATTTGGTTAGAGTTGGAATTAGCTTAATGGTTGGATGTTGATTAAGGTTTCTTCTTCTCGAATTAGTTGGAGTAATTTACTTTTTCTCTAGGGAATGATCTATTTCATCTGAAAATATTAAGTATATTGAAATGGTAAGTGTTCATGATTTTTCTTACTTTTAAAAATCTCTACACATTATCTTCTCTCCTTTTATTATAATAATGTTTATCGTGACATTGTCTTTTTGGTTATGAGTTTTTACAATTTTTCCTTAGACTTTTAAAAAAAGGTATTTAGTTTTATTTTCTATACTAATTTTAGTTAGAGACTTGGCTTAATTACCAAATCTAATGACCAATGCTAGGAATCGATTTCTCTTATCCTTATCAGTGTCAATTGACTGGTTAAAACGCTTTCGTCATTTGGCTTCTGGAACATTACCTTTTCTTGATTTCTCTCCTACCTCATTTGTTATTGTTGTTTAGTTTCCTTCATTGGATCATTTTTATTTCCTTGTAGTATGATACCCCTAGGTTTAGTTTTGAACCTCCTCTCGTCATATATATTCATTATCTTCTCCAGATCATCTCAGTCATTCCTGTGGTGATAAATATCTCCTACATGCTTGTGAGTCCCAAATGTACTTATGCCTGTTTCCTGAAATTCAGACGCATATCCATCTCCTTACTTGACATATTCATTTGAATGTCTATGAAGCATCTGTGTAAGAATATGTTTTTAAAAATCACTAAAATTTCCCCTTCTCTCCCAGCTTACCCCATCTCAGGATAGTATAAATTCATTATTTTAGTTACTGGGCCACAATCTGTGGAGTTATCCTGAGTCCTCCCTATCTGTGAAACTCCACTTCCATTTCTTAGCAGGTTCTGTTGACAGTTTCTTTAAAATATATCTAGAATATGACTACTGGTCACTTCTATCACTAGCATTCTGAGTCCAAGCACTGTGTTTTCTTGACTGGCATTCCCAGAACCTAGAAAAGTATCCAGATTAGAATGTATGTTCATGAATGTTATGTGAAGAGTTAATCAATGTACTTCTATTTAACTATAACATTCTAGGACTTAAAGATACTTCACCAATAACGTTAATGTTATTTTGTTTATATATGATAAAAAGAATACCTGAGAAGCTTAAGTATTGCCCAAAATTACATTCCCATGGTGCCATCTTTTTCTCTTTGTTGATTTTTAAAAGGCCAATATGGTATTTGGGTATAGAATACATTTATCTTTAGATTTATTGCCTTTTCAAGTGCATCATAAAATTCTAAAATTGAATCATCTTTTCTTGGATAGAGAACCAATATTCAATATAATTCAATTTAATTTATTTCAATATATCTACTGATTTTTCTACTTTATATATAGCAATGTCCCAAATACTGCCAAACACTGTGGTGCACAAAAAAATGAGTAAAACACAGTCTACATATCTGAGGGCTTACAACCTAGTCATAGTCCAACCAGAATATACATTTTTTTAAAAGATAGGGAAATGGTACCAGAAACGAATAGTGAGGAATCTGGAAAAGCCTAATGAATTAGCCAAAATCTATATGAGGGTTTTGTGGGTCATATTGTGTCCCCCAGAAAGATATGTTAAAGGCTGAAACTCTGCTGCCTTTGAGTGTGATCTTATTTGGAAGAGGGAACTTTGTAGATGTAATCAAATTAAGATGAGTTCACATTTCATTAAAATGTGTCCTAATCCAACATTACTGGTGTCCTTATCAGGACAAAACACAACAATGCAGACACAGACTCACAGGTAGCACATCATGGAGGGCGGAGGCATAGATTAGAATCAGGTATCTATAAGCAAAGGTATATAGAAGATTTGCCGAAGCTAAGAGACACATTCTTCCTTGGGGAACCAACCCTTCAACAAAAACAACAATTTTTGTTATTTTCTAAACCACACAATTTGTAATACTTTGCTATGTCAGTCCAAGGAAAATAATACAAATTTTACTACCAGGAGTGGGATGCTGCTGTAATAAATACTTAAGAAATGTGGTAGTAATGGGTAGTAGCAGGAAGAATTTTATGGTATATGTTAGAAAAACTCAGACTTAAAGAGATCGTTGGTAGAAATATGAATGTTAAAGGCAATTTTGGTGAATGCTCAGAAATGATAAAGCTTCTTTTATCTTAGAGAGTACATTCATCAACATGAACAGAATGTTGCTAGAAATATGAACATTAAAGGTAATTCTTGCAAGGTGTCAGATGGAATCAAGGAAATCAGAGCAAAGATGATCCTCATTATAAAATGGTAGAGATTTGCCTAATTGTCTTCTGCTGTTGGGTGTAAAATATAAGTTTAGATGATGAACTTGGATACATAGCTGAGGAGATTTCCAAGCAACGTGTGAAAGATGTGACCTTGTTTCTTCTTGCCACATACAGTAAAATGCAAAAGAAAATAAATTGGCAAAGAAACTCTTAAGCAGAAAGAAACCAGAACTTGAATTTTTGAAAATTTTCAGTCTCTCCAGGTAGCTTCCTCTGGAAACAGGGGCAAGGAATTTCTGTAAAATATTTTGGTGGGCTGGGAGACTGAGGCAGGATAATGGCGTGAACCTGGGAGGTGGACCTTGCAGTGAGCTGAGATTGTGCCACTGTACTCCAGCCTGGACAATAGAGTGAGACACCATCTCTCTCTCTGTCTCTCTCTCTCTCTCTCCATATGTATTGGAGTTATGCAGATCCAACACCAAGGATTGCTGGCAACCACCAGAAGCTAGGGGAGAGAGGATGACTCTCCTGACACCTCGATTTTGGACTTATTGACCCAGAACTGAAAGAATTTAAGTTTATGTTGTTTCAAGCCACTTAGTTTGTGATAATTTTTATGGCATCCCTAGGAAATGAATACAGGGAGTTTGGTGATTATGAAGAACTCTGACCTCTGACTCCTTTAGAAGAATAGATTTAGACTCTAAGCTACTAGATAAAAGTCAAAACATGTGCATATTCAGTTAGTAACCAGATGATAATCTCACAGGACAAAATCTAAAAAGACCAGAATGTAGAGAAAGTTTGCTACTATTCCTTCAGTATTGTATGACAAAAGGACAATGGTGAAAAATACATTTTACATTTCAATTTACATTTGTCGCAAAATAACTTTTACCACACCATGATGCATTCTGATTTGTCTGTTCCATTCTATTTTCTTTTGTGTCATAAAAGAAGGCTGACCATGACTAACCAAGGTGATTTCAAGAAGCAGTCATGAAAAGCATTGTGTGTAAAAACACTCTAGCTCTAGCACTCCCTAACTTTTTTGCACTATTATCAAAGTCAAAGGTAGTCTGCATTTAGCTGGCATAAACTTGGATGCATTCTCTTAAATTATGTTGTATTATTGTCTTCTGCTCTCATTGTCATAGCCATTTAATAGAAAAAAACATTGAGAACTACTCATCAAAATGGTACATAAGGCACAGTGCCTTCTATGAATAATTTGACATATGTTAATCTACTATTTTCTTGTTCATTGCATAAAGAGAACAAGGAGATTTTTCAATCTGTCCAAGTGTTTGTGAATAAATGTTATCATCTTGACTAAACGTTCCAATGTGGTAAAATAGATAAAGCAACAGATAATCTTGTGTTGATGCCATGTATTCTTGGTGAAGATTCAGGTCTTGCTTATTGGGAGAGAGAGGGTAAGAAAACCACTCGATTAGAGAGAAATTTCATTGTCTTTAAGAACATAGTGATTGACAGTGGCAGGACACTGGTAGTAATCCACTCATTAGCTATGGGTGTTTCCATGGACACCAGTGCAGTACCACAAATCGTGAGTGGGAGAAAAAGAAAATTATGAGAACCAAGAATAATTTATCTACATAAAGTACACATTTCAGAAAGACAGTCATTTACTTGTGATTTTTTTGAGCTTTTCCTTTGTTTCAGACTCTGCTGATCTTCTTTAATGTCAAAGGCTCTCTGTTAGAAGCAGAAAAGAAAGAGTCTGATTGAAACAGCATTGCTGTTGTGTCCTATTTTGATCATTTGTTTGGTCAATTTGTAAAAACGTTTAATGCTTACAAAAGGAATTAGAAAATACATGGGCTGTCTTTGATAAACAATCTTCTGACTGGTTTGCCCATTTAATACTACAGGTAACATTTGTTGTGGTAGAAATACTAATACTACAACCTTACTCTTAAAGAAACGATTTCAACTGGTCAGTCAGTTCTACTTTCAAATATTTCATTCATTCATTCATTCATTCATTCATTCACTCACTCATGTTTACATTTTCACTTTTTCCATAGATTATGATATGAAGTGATAAAGTTCTGAAATAAATGTGTGTAATGTATTTTCACTCTCATTGTAGTCACAGATTTGTTGTTGTATTTGGAAATAATGATGGGGTATTTTTACATTTTTGTCCTGGACTTGATGTATGTATGCAATGAAAAATAAGACCATTGAGCACTTCCTCATAAGGAAAAATTGCAACAGCAGTAGAAAAGGCCATGTGTTAGTCAGGGTTCAGCCAGAGAAAAGAATCAGTAAGGGTCAGGGTGTGTGTGTGTGTGTGTGTGTGTGTGTGTGTGTGTGTGTGTGTATGCATGACAGAAAGAGAGAGACAGCCAGAGAGAGAGAGAAATTTGTTACAGGGTATTGGGGGATTGGCTTTCACAATTGTGGGAGATGGTTAAGCAGTCTCTGTAAGGCTGCTGTCTCCTCATATAGTCCTGAATCTTGAAGCTCACAGGGTGTGCAGGCCGAAAAGAAAATAGACATAAAATGAGGAAGACCAAAGGCAGGATGGATTCCATAAGCATGAGCCAGAAACCAATCTGCAAGGACTGAGCATTATCTTCTTGCCTCTACCCTTGGTACCAAGTGTATCCTGCAGAAGTCATGCCTGTTGTCATGAAGCTAAATTGAAGCCCGGGAGTCAGAAATGCTAAAGGAGGCTCCAAGGAAAGGTGAAAACAATTGCAGGCTCAGCTGCTACTTCTTGCCAACGAGGTGAGTCAACACATTGGCAACAATATGTGGGAACTACAAAATGGCTGCTGCTCACCTTCTGCCTTGAAAACAGCACAAGGATCTCCCTTCTGGCCCACTCTTGTGCCTCAGTTTTCCTTTCTTGGAATGACTAGAAACTTCTTCTCTGTATTCTTTTAGCCTTTTATAAATTATAATAGTAGTTATCAAGCATTGAACATTTGTCATGCAACAGGCATATGTTGTTTCATTTAATCCTCACAAATTTCCTATGAGGTAAAGTCTATTAATAACCCAGTTTTACAGATGAGGAAATCAAGGCCTCGAGAGGTTAGGAAACTTACATAAGGCTATGATGCTAAATTATTAGTGGAACAGAAATATGAATCTAGATGTCTAGGATCATGCTCTTTCTCTGAATCTCCAAACCATGTCCATCTCTGCTATGGTCCACATGTAAATATACTCTAATTATTTCAGTCTATTTGTATCTGTTTTTTCCAGCACACTGGAAATCCCTTAAGGCAATAAAACATCTTACTTTTTCTTTTTCTGATGTCAATTTGTATTTTCTGTTGCTCTTTGTACTTTTTCACTCTGCAGCTATTTGGAACACCAATATTGCTCTTTTACCTTTTGTAACAACACAGAGAATAAAATCTCATTATAAGAAGATAACTGTAGTAAATTATAATCAAATGCTTTTCTTGGCAGTAACTTTTAAGCAAATAATTATAACTGTAAACGCTTCAAGAAGTTGCAAGAAACTTAACAGATTTTTTTCATTGTCTAAAAACATACATCAGTTATTTGGAATGATAAACCACTTTCATGGTCTTGCACATAAAACTTCAGCATCATTCTGTTTATAATGATTGGCCCAGAGCTATCAGAGAGATCTCTGGGAGAAGTGACTTTGCTGTGTCAGGCGTCAGATAAGTGCTAACAGGAAGGTCAGTTTTCTTCCCTCCGGAAACAACAGCAGAAAGAAAATAAACCCTTTGGTGATTACAAGAGGATAAATAAATAAAATTAAAAAGTGAGAAACATTGAATAAGCAAAGGAAAACCAAGATAGAAGCAACGGTCCCCATATTCGGAAAGAAAACTTCCTTATCAGAGGACTTTACTGACAGCCTTCTGAGAGTACACTGCGCAGGTTCATGGAATTGGAGCCATTAGGTCTAATATTAAAATAGAGCATTTACTAGCAGTAGAGAAAATTATACAAATAGAAAGTCTTTTTTTATTTTAGAAAATAATTAGAAAATAATTCTATAGGAAAGCAGATTATTTTTATCATGGATTCTTTACTTTCACAGTTAAAAGTATTAAATGTCTGATTCCAGATGTGGTTTGAGCTCTTCCTAAGAGGCAGGCACTTTGCTAGCTTATAGGCCAGCTGTACTGTGGTGAATAAGTGAAGGCCAAGCACTTTAAAAAGATGACAGTATAATGGGGGCATATCTGTAAAACGAGGTGGTTGCACATCAGCGGTGAGAAGTGCAACAGTAGGACGAAACACAGGAGGGAAATCTGACAAAGTATTGAGGCTTCAGGTTAGACTTTCTGGAGGAGGTCACATATGTGAAGCATGGGTAGAATTTAGCTAAAGAAAATAATTTGATCACAAGAGGTCAGGAGTTCGAGACCAGCCTGGCCAACATGGTGAAACCCCGTCTCTACTTAAAATACAAAAAGCTAACTGGGTGTGGTGGTATGCGCCTGTAATTCCAGCTACTCAGGAGACTGAGGCAGGAGAATTGCTTGACCCTGGGAGGCAGAGGTTTCAGTGAGCCAAGATTGCGCCATTGCACTCCAGACTGGGGGACAAGAGCGAGACTTCATCTCAAAAAAGGAAAAAGAAAAAAAAAAAACAAAAAGAAAAGAATTTGAGAGTAGGAACGAACATTTAAAGCAAGAAAGTATTGTATGAAATGAGAGGAATTGAAAAAGAAAATAACATGTTCTAGGAACGACAATCACTACCCACTGAAAGGGTTGCACTCTAGAAATATATCATGGAACACAAATCATGGTTGTCACAGACAAGGTCTCACTAAGTCCTGGATCAGGTAAAATGCATGAAGGAAATATATCTGTGCTTTAAAGACATCTTCTATCAAAAACATGCAATGAATTGAAATTAATTCCCCTAATGAAGCCCTCTGATCGAGTGTCACTTGAATATTCAGTCAATCTGCAAATAGTCTTGAGTTGTTATGCTTCTCCTAAAGCCTGTTGTCCCACATGGTTTATGTTCTGTACCCAAGTGTTAAATTTTTTTAGCTAATCCTGATAAGCTCGTAATTGCTGGCAGGTCCTTGTTGGGTTTTTTTTTTTAAGTTATCACAGTATTTTACGGCCTACTTTCTCAGTCTGGTTTTGTAATTGAAAAATGATGCAGAATATTTTCTGTACTCTCCCTTTGATAATTCCATATGATCTTTAAAGTGGACAAAACAATATTTTTGTGTTTTTTAATTTCTAAATCATGAAATAAAAGCATACATTAAAAAAGGTTATTCATATGCAAGTGTGCAATAATATACTAAAATCAAGAGAGGACCACTGCCCAGTATGGTTAGAGGAAATAATAAAGTGAATGTCAAGAAATGAATATACATAAGGCAGGGGAGATACCTCCAAAGCCTTTCCATGTTTAATTAAAGAACCTGGGATTTACACTGAAAGGGATAATTAATAGCTAAGAAGAGTAAATTAGGCTAATGTCACAAAGCTTTATTGGGTGACTTTGGGGTTTGTGCACTTGAAGTGAATGAGGTCAAAGATGGAAAAACCAGTGAATTTTGAGGATAATGGTAAGATCTGGAAAACAGTCAAAGGTGTTGATGACCTCAACTAGAGAAACGCCAGAGGACATCTAAAGAAATGAATATATTTGAGAGATATTTAAATAGGATCATCCATAAAACTAAGTGACTGAAGGTGGAATGTGAGGCAAAAAGGAGAGTAAACGTTGATACTCAAGTTACTGAGTTGGACAAGTGAGTATATCAGCAGATCGTGCACTGAGAATGGAGTCACAAGAAAGGGACACAACTGAACACCTACTATGTGCCTCAAACTATACTGCACTGGCTTTTCACACATTATCTTATCAATTTTCCCAACCAACCAAATAAAGAAACTGAGCCTCAGAGTGTGTTAAATAACATGTTCAATGTCACAAAGCTAGTACACTGGGGAAAGTGAAACTCAAACCCAAAGACTCACCTATTTTATTTCATTTTTTACTAGGTTTAAATATTTTGAGTTTGAGGTCCCAGTACAAGCTCAAAGTAGAGATGCCAAAGTAAGAAATAAACCTTTTCAAATTTTGAAACTGGGAGGAAGGCTGTATAATTTTCAGTTGTGAAGCCAGGGGAATGAAAGCCACTATGCATGGAGAGTGAGAAGGCACAGAGCCCAAGACAGCAATGTGGCAGACACAGAATGGAGGAAGGAACATTTGCAGAGAAGACAGAGAAAAAGCATTCCTAAAAAGGAATTAAAGTAGGAGCAGTGTGTCATAGAAGCCAAGAAAATTGAAATTGCCCTAAGGAAAGTGGTCTTCAGTGTCAAATGCTACATTAAGATCACGTTAAACAACGGCATGAAGATGGCCATGTAGCATAGCAATAGGAACATTGTTGGTAAAGTCCAAGAGTCTTTTTTAGTAGAGTGATGAGGGTGGAATTCACCATAATCATTTTTCTTTAGTGAAAGAAAGGGAAATAAAATGCAAGGACAGCAACCGTTCAAGAAGTTGGACAGTGAAGATAAATTAAAGGGGTTTGTTACTTCTAGGAAGGGTATTTGTAATTATTAGAAATACTGAAATATGTTCAAATGCTGCCATAAAGGAGACACACAGGCAGGCTTACTGTGGAGAGAACGCAAAAGGTCAGGCTTTGATTCAGAGTATTTACTGTGTCACAGTAACAAGGTGGTGGTTTCCGCTCATTGACAAACCAAGCCATTAGGGAGATGCAATATGCACATGCTGTTAACTGACATTTTGGGAAGACATGAATATTTTGCATCTCCTTTTCTCCTGGGTAGCATTGTTGCTAAAGTGAAAAGCCTCAACTATGATCTATGTTAAACATAGAGATTTATAAAGGGTTCCCAATTGATATGAGCTTATGCGCTATGAGGTTCTTGCAAAGATTGTGAAGGGATATGCTTGGCCATGGCTCATCATTATCCATCACCACAGGGAGGTGGGAGGAGATGGGGAGGAGTGTGGCACATGGGCTGAACTGCATGTTTTGTTTTTCTTCTCTCTGGTAGTATCCATTGGTCATTCACAGAATCATAAAATAGAAATGTAGTAGAACTCATACCACGTCATAACACCTGTAACACTGAAACAGTCATCTTTGGGCAGCAAAAGTATAACATTGTTATATCAGTTGGTGCATTATCTGTAGTCAATATTGCTTTTATAATCTTATAAAATCTTCACATATTGAATATGTTCACACCCCTTTATTTTTTTCTCCAACAACCCATAAACTGGCAGTAGACTTTCAGTTTATTTTAAAATCATAGTTATTGTTCTTTTTCTGATTTTAGGTTTAATGCGTGCTCATCACAGAGATTTTCATGGTAAATAAACATTCAAATAAAAATTAAAATATTACTCATTTACCCAGCCACAGATAAGCATTGTTTTCCTTATGATATTATTTCTCTCTACATTTTATTGTGTATATAAAATTTCTTTCTTAGGTAATTCTTTCATAAAATTGATCAAAATACTCCATTTTATTATAATTTTCAAATAACATCTTTCTTTGAAACAGAATTATTTAAAAACATGAATTTAATAGCTGTGTATTAAATGATATAAATACATACAAATAAAACATTTAGTAGTACAAAGAATATATAATTTGTACTATTATAACCATTGTACTATTCTCGAACATTCAAGGACATGATAAATAATGCAATAATCAAGATCTTTGTGCCTAGTTTATTATTTTGTTTTCCTCACTTAGGATATATTTATAAAATGGCAATAATTAAATAGTAGGTTACATATAAAGTTAGTTTATATCAAGGTCTAACCATTTAAATTTCCTGTCACCAATATAAGAGATGCTGCTATCAATTCTCTCACTTCTACATGGAAACTTTGAGATTTACCTCCACATTTTGTAGAATATTTGCTAATTTGAATGAGAAAGATCATTGTTTTAATTTGTATTTCTTTAGCTGAAGTAAACTTAAAAAAAAAGATTATCATACAATATAGTATACTGGTTACAATCATCGGATTTCGGGGTCAGACCGATTGCATTTAAACTTCCGCAGCTCCATCTAATAGTGATGTTTCTTTAGCCAGTAACTTAACCACTCTAAGCCTCAATTCCTCCTGTAAGAATAGCAGCACCTCCTAAAGGCCAGGAACTCTTCTAAGAGTACCCTTATATATTAATTCAGGTAATCTCCACAACACCATCATGGAGAAAAAGGCATTGTTACTATCTCAATATGTACACTGTTAACCCCTAGGCTACGCTGTCCCACAGGACTGTTGGAAGACTTACATGAGAAGGTACATGTATGTAAAGCATTTTAGATCTACACCAGAAACAGAGCATATACAATAATTAGTAGCCAAAATTAATTTCTTGTGTAAATTGCGTAGGTACTTTATTTATTATTCACTGGTATATTTGAAATTGTCTTATCAAAGTATATACTTTTTTTCTCTAGTAACAAAACCACTTGTTTGTCGTTTGTTGCAAACTTTCTTTTGGTCTAGAAAACTATTAAACAAAAACAATCATCTTTTTGATTCCTCTCAAAGATATAAAAGGTTAAACACAGGAGGTTTAGAGTACAGTAAGGACACAGAAAATTTTTAAATTTAATTATTAATTTTTGTGGGTACATAGTAAGTGAATGTATTTATGGAGTACATTAAATGTTTTGATACAGGCATGCAATGCATAATAATAACATCATGGAAAATGGGTTATCTATCCCTTCAAGGATTTATCTTTTGTGTTGCAAACAATCCAAGTATACTCGTTTAGTTATTTTAAAATGTACAACTCAGTTATTATTGACTATCATCACCCTTTATGCTGTCAAATAGTAGGTCTTATTCATTCTTTCTAATTTTTTGTACCCATTCACCATTCCCATCTCCCTTCTACCCTATCACTACCCTTTCCAGCCTATGGAAAATATTTTTCTAATCTCTATCTCCATTAGTTCAATTGTTTTGATTTTTAAATCCCACAAATAAGTGAGAACATGCGATGTTTGTCTTTCTGTGCCTGGCTTATTTCACTTAACAAAATGATCTCCAGTTCCATCCATGTTGTTACAAATGACAGGATCTTTTTTTTTTTTTTTTTTTTTGTGTGTGTGTGTGGTGGAATAGTACTCCATTGTGTATATGTACTATATTTTCTTTATCCATTCATCTGTTGATGGACACTTAGATTATTTCCATATCTTGGTGATTGTGAACACTACTGCAAAAAACATAGAAGTGCAGATATTTCTTTGATATGCTGATTTCCTTTCTCTTGGGTATATACCCAGCAGTGGGACTGCTGGATCATCTGGTAGCTCTATTTTAAGTTTTTTGAGTACTCTCCAAACTGTTCTCCACAGTGATTGTATTAAGTTACATTTCCACCAACAGTGTATGAGCATTCCCTTTCATCCACATTATTGCCAGCATTTGTTATTGCTTGTCTTTTGGATATAAGCCATTTTAACTAGGGTAAGATGGTATCTTATTGCAATTTTAATGTGCATTTCTCTGATGAGCAATGATATTGAGCACCTTTTCACATGCCTGTTTGCCATTTGTATGTCTTCTTTAAAGAAATGTCTATTCAGATCTTTTGCCCGTTTTTTAATTGGATTATTCAATTTTTTTCCCCTAAGTTGTTGGAGCTCCTTATATATTCTGGTTATTAATCCCTTGTCAGATGGGTTGTTTGCAAATATTCTCTCCCCTTCTGTGGGTCATCTCTTCACTTTGTTGATTGTTTCCTTTGCTGTGCAGAAGCTTTGTAATTTGTTGTGATCCCATTTGTCCATTTTTGATTTGGTTGCCTATGCTTGTAGAGTATTACTCAGGACATTTTTGCCCAGACCAATGTCCTGGAGAGTTTCCCTAATGTTTTCTTGTAGTAGTTTCATAGTCTGAGGTCTTAGATTTAAGTCTTTAATCCATTTTGATTTGGTTTGGTATACAGTGAGAGATAGGGGACCAGTTTCATAATTCTGCATGTGAATATTCAGCTTTCCCAGAACCATTTATTGAAGAGACTCTCTTTTCCTCCAGTGTATGTTCTTGGCACCTTTGTCAACAATGGGCCCACTGTAGGTATGTGAATTTGTTTCTGGGTTCTTCTTTTAGTTCCATTGGTCAGTGTGTCTGTTTTTATGCCAGTACCATGCTGTTTTGATTACTATAGCTCTATAGTGTAATTTGAAGTGAGGTAAGATGATTCCTCCAGTTTTGTTCTTTTTACTTAGGATAATTTTGACTATTCTGGGTCTTTTATGGTTTCATATAAATTTTAGGATTTTTTTTCTTTTTCTGTGAAGAATGTCACTGGCAGTTTGATAGGGATTTCATTGAATCTGTAGATTGCTTTAGATAGTATGGACATTTTAACAATATTGATTCTTTCAATTCATGAACATAGAATATATTTCCATTTTTTGGTGTCCCCTTCAATTTTTTTCATCAGTCTTTAATAGATTTTATTACAGAGAACTTTCACTTCCTTGGTTAAGTAAATTTCTAGTATTTAATTTTATTTGTGACTGTTGTAAATGAGACTGCTTTTTAAATTTCTTTTTCAGATTGTTCATTGTTGGCATATAAAAATGCTACCAAGTGTTGTATGTTGATTTTGTACCCTGCAAATTTACTGAATTTGTTTATCAGTTCTAACAGATTTTTTGGTGGAGTCTTTAGGTTTTTCCAAATATAAGATCATATAATCTGCAAACAAGAATAATTTGACTTAACCCATTCCAGTTTGGATGTTTTTTATTTTTGTCTGTTATGATTGCTCTAGCTAGGACTTCAAGTACTATGTTGAATAACAGTGGTGAAACTGGGCACCCTTGTCACTTAAAGATCTTAGCGGAAAGGCTTTCAGTTTTTCCCCATTCAGTATGATACTGAATAGTATGATACTAGCTGTGAATCTGTCATATATGACTTTTATTGTGTTGAGGTATGCTTTTTCTATACTTAGTTTTTTGAGCTTTTTTTTTATTATGAAGGAATGTTGAATTTTATCAAATGCTTTTTCAGCATCAGTTGAAATGATCATGTGGCTTCTGTCCTTCATTCTGTTGATACGATGTATCACATTGATTGATTTGCATATGTTAAACTATTCTTGCATCCTGGGGATGAATCACACTTGGTGATGACTGTTGGGGAAACCAGCCCCACACCACCCAGTGGATACCCTGAGTCCATCGGAGACAAAGGAGTTAGAGACAGAATAGCATTTAAAAGGCGGGTCCAGGGGAGTGGAGCATGGGAGGCTTGCTCACTCTCAGGCTCCACCCCAATTTATTGGTTTACAAGCTCTTCCTTCTTAAGGCAGATGGAAGGGGGAAGAAGGGATGAGGAAAAGGATTAATCAGTGAAGGAGAGCTCCTTAGTCATTCAATAAGATGTATAGCAATGGCGGTTTCTGTGAATTTCCTTGAGCAAAGGCGTGTGTCTAAACTACTTAAGATCTTTACCTTATTGGGACTGAAACAGGTGGGAGCGGGTTTCAGGAGGAGCCAAGATGTTTGATTACACTCCACTGATTCAAGGGAGTGTTATCTTCCTGAGCAACCTGTGGAATGCCACTAAGTGGTTATGCTCTCGGGGCATAAAGACATGAGCGGGTTATACTCTCAGGGCATAAAGACATGAAGGCAATAAGGAGACTTTTCTCCTCAGAGGCCGCCCATGGCTTCCCATGGGTGTCTTACGCAGGGGAGACCAACTCAACTGACACCCCAGAAACTCTTTCCCGCAATGACGAATGATCTTTTTAATATGTTGTTGAATTCAGTTTGCTAGTGTTTTTTTGAGGATTTTTGCATAAATATTCATCAGAAATATTGGCCTATAGTTTTCTTTATTTGAATTGTCTTTGTCTGATTTTGTATCAGGGTAACACTTACCTCACAGATTGAGTTTGGAAGTATTCCTTTCCCCTGTGTTTTTCAGAAGAGTTTGAGTAGTATTGACATTAGTTCTTCTTTAAATGTTTGATAGAATTCAGCAGTAAAGCCATTGAATCCTGAGCTTTTCTTTACAAGGAGACTTTTGATTATGGCTTTGATCTTGTTGCATAGTATTGATCTGTTCAAGTTTTGCTTTTCTTTCTGGTTCAATTGTGGTAGGTTCTGTGTGTCTAGGAATTGCCCATTTCTTCTAAATTTTTCTGTTAATTGGCATATAGTTGGTCATAGTAGTCACTGATGATACTTTGAATTTCTGTGGTATCAGTTGTAATGCTTCTTTCTCATCTGTGATTTTATTCGGTTCTTCTTTCTTTTTTGCTGAGCTAGTCCGGCTAAAGGTTTATTGCTTTTTTTTAACTTTTCAAGAAAACCAACTTTTTGTTTCTTTAATCTTTTGTATTGTTTATTTTATTTGTTTCTACTCTGATTTTTATTTTATTTTCTTCTACTCTGATTTTTATTTTACTTTCTTCTGCTAATTTTTTGGTTTGCTTTGCTCTTGGTTTTCTTATTCTTTAGGATGTATCACTAGATTGTTTATTTGAAGTTTTTCCTCTTTATTAATGTAGGCATTTATAGCTATAAACTTCCTTTTTAATGCTGCTTTTGCTCTCTCCCATAGGTTTTTGTATGTTGTGTTTACATTATCATGTGTTTTGAGAAATTTTCCAATTTTATTCTTAATTTCCTTATTGACCTACTGATTATTCAGGAGCATATTGTTTAATTTCCATGAGTTTGCAAAGTTTCCAAAATTCCTCTCGTTATTGATTTCTAGTTTTATTCCATTGTGGTCAGAGAAAATGCTGGAAATTACATCAATTTTTTGAATGTTTTAAGGATTGTTTTGTGACCTAACATATGGTTTATCCTTGAGAATAATCCATGTGTTGAGGATAAGAATGTGTATTCTGAAGCTGTTGGATGAAATGTTCTGTAAATATCTGTTAGATTCATTTGGTCTACAGTGCAGATTAAGTCTGATGTTTCTTTGTTGATTTTCTGCCTGGAAGATCTGTCCAATGCTGATGTGGGGTGTTGAAGTCTCCAGCTATTATTATAATGGGGCCTTTCTCTTAAGCTCTAATAGTATTTTCTTTATATAGCTGTGTGATCTAATTTTGGGGTTCATATATATTTAAGATTGTTATAACCTCTTGGTGAATTGACTCCTTTATCATTATATAGTGACATTCTTTTTTATTCTTATAGATTTTGTCTTGAAATCTATTTTGTCTAATATAAGTATAGCTACTCCTGCTCTTTGTTGATTTCCAATGGCATGGAATATTTTTTATATCCCTTTATTTTCAGTTTATATGTATCTTTATAGGTGAAGTATGTTTCTTATAGGCAACATATTATGGGTGTCTCTTTCTTATCTATTCAGCCACACCATGTCTTTTGATTGGAGAGTTTAGACTATTTATATTCAGTGTTATTATTGATAAGTAATAACTTTTCTGCCATTTTATTATTTGTTTACTGGTTGTTTTGTGATCATCTCTTCCTTCTTTGTTTTCTTCCTGTTTTTCCTTAATGAAGGTGACTACCTCTGGTAGTAGGACTTAGTTTCTTGCCTTTTATTTTTTGTGTGTCTGTTGTATGTTTTTTGGTTTCAGGTTACTATGACACATGCAAATACTATCATAAACCATTATTTTAAGCTTATAATCACTTAACACTGTTTGCATAAACAACCAAAAAAAAAAAGAAAATGAATAAAAACTTTATGCCTAAACTTCATCACCCTGCTTTTAAACTTTATGTTGTTTCTATTTATATCTTATTTTAGTGTCTATCTGGAAAAGTTATTATAGTTACGATTTTTTTATTTCATCATCATTTATTCTTTGTATTTTGGATAAGAGTAGCTTACATATCACAGTTACAGTGTAATCATATTCTGTGTTTTTCTGTGTACCTGCTATTACCGGTGAATTTTGTACCTTCAGGTGATTATGGATTTATTAGTCAGTAACATTCTTTTCCTTTTTTTTTCTTTGTTTTTCTTTTTTTTTTTTTTTGAGATGGTGTCTTGCTGTTATCACCCAAGCTGGATTGCAGTGGCATGATTTTGGCTGACTGCAACCTCTGCCTCCCGAGTTCAAGTGATTCTCATGTTTCAGCATCCTGAGAAGCTGGGATTACAGGCATCCACCACCACACCTGGCTAATTTTTGTAATTTTCAGTAGAGACAAGATTTCACCATGTTGGCCAGACTGGTCTCGAACTCCTGACCTCAAATGATCTGCCTGCCTCAGACTACCAAAGTGCTAGCATTACAGGTGTGAGCCACCATGCCCGGCCAGTCATCCTCTTCTTCCTTATTGAAGCACTCCCTTTAGCATTTCTTGGAAGACAGGTGTGGTGTTGATGCAATAACTCAGCTTTTGTTTGTCTCCTAAAATCTTTATTTCTCCTTCATTGTGAAGTATATTTTCATCACCTATACTATTCTAGGTTAAAAGTTTTCTTTTTTTTTTCCCTTCAGCACTTTAAATATGCCATACTACTCTCTCCTGGCCTGTAAGATTTTCACTGAAGAGTCTGCTAGAGTTCCATTGTATGCTATTCGTTTTTTTTCTTCTTGCTGCTTTTAGGATCCTATCTTTACCCTTGATCTTTGGTTGTTTGATTGTTAAATGCCTTGAGGTAGTAGTCTTCTTTGTGTTAAATTCACTTGGTGTTCTATAACTTTCTTAGACTTGGATATTGATGTCTTTCTCTAGCTTTGGGAAGTTCTCTCTTACTATTTTCTTGAATAAACTTCCCAGCCCTACCTATTCCTCCACCTCCTCTTTAAGTTCAATAACTCTTAGATTTGCCTTTTTGAGGCTATTTTCTAGATTCTGTACTGTGCTTCATTGTTTTTTAGCCTTTTTTCTTTGTCTCCTTTGATTGTATATTTTCAAACAACCTGCCTTCAAGCTCACAATTCTTTTGCTTGATCAGTTCTGCAATTAAAAGACATTAATGCATTCTTCAGTATGCCAAATGCATTTTCAGCTCCATAATTTCTGCTTTTTTTTAATTATTTTAATCTTTGTTAAATTTATCTGATAGAATTCTGAATTCCTTCTCTGTGTTACCTTGAATTTCTTTGTGTTTCTTCAACATAACTATTTTGAATTATCTGTCTGAAAGGTCACATATGTCTGTTTCTCCAGGATTGTTACCTGGTGCCTTATTTAGTTCCTTTGGTGAGATCATTTTTCCCTGGGATATCTTGATAGTTGTAGATGTTCATCTGTGTTTGGACATTTAAGAGTTAGGTATTTATTGTAGTTGTCATTGTCTGGGCTTGTTTGTACCTATCCTTCTTGAGAAGGCTTTCCATGTATTTGAAAGGATTTGGGTGCTGTGATTTAAGTTGTATCTACTTTAGAGAGCACCCTGTATTAGGTCTTCTCACACTGCTAATAAAGACATATCCAAGGCTGGGTAATTTATAAAGGGAAAAGGTTTAATGTATTCATAGTTCTGCATGGTTTGGGAGGCTTCACAATCATGTTGAAAGGCAAAGAAGAAGCAAAGGCACATCTTACGTCGTGGAAGGCAAGAAAGCATGTGCAGGGAAGCTCCCCTTTATAAAACTATCTGATCTTGTGAGACTTATTTAGTATCATGAGAACAGCAAGGGAAAGATGTGATGCCATGATTCAATTGCCTCACACCATGTACTTCTCATGACACATGGGAATTGTGGGAGCTACAATTGAAGATGAGATTTGGGTGGGGACACAGCCAAACCACATCATTCTGCCCTCTGCCCCTCCCAAATCTCATGTCCTAACATTTCAAAACCAATCAAGCCTTCCCAACAGTTCCACAAAGTCTTAACTCATTTCAACATTAACTCAAAAGTCCACAGTTCAAAGTCTCATCTGAGACAAGGAAATTCCCTTTTGCAAAATCAAAAGCAAATTTTGCAAAATCAAAAGGAAATTCCCTTCTGTAAAATCAAAAGCAAGTTGGTCGATCCTAGATACAATGGGGATACAGGCATTGGGTAAATACACCCATTCCAACTGGGAGAAATTGGCCAAAACAAAGGAGCTACAGGACCCATGGAAGTTCAAAATCCAATATGGTAGTCATTAAATCTTAAAGTTTCAAAGTGATCTCTTTTGACTTCATTTCTCACATCCAAGTCATGCTGATGAAAAAGGCAGTCTCCCACAGCCTTGAGCAGCTCAACCCCTGTGGCTTTGAAGGATACAGCACCCTTTCTGACTGCTTTCATGGCTAACATTGAGTGTCTGCAGTTTTTTCAGGTGCGCGGTGCGAGCTGTCAGTAGGTCTACCATTCTGGGGTCTGGAGGATGGTGGCCCTATTTTCACAGCTCCAATAGGCAGTGCCCCAGTGGGGACTCTGTGTGGAGACTTGCACCCCACACTTCCCTTCCACACTGCCTAGCAGAGGTTCTCCATGAGAGCCCTGCCACTGGAAGAAACTTCTGCCTGGACATCCAGGCATTTCTATACATCCTCTGAAATCTAGACAGAGGTTTCTAAGCCTCAATTCTTGACTTTTGTACACCTGCAGGCTCAACACCACATGGAAACTGCCAGGGCATGGGGCTTGCACCCTCTGAAGCAATGGGTTCAGCTGCACCTTGGTGTCTTTTAGCCTTGGCTGGAGCTGAAGCAGCTTGGCACAAAAGACCATGTCCCAAGGCTGCACAGAGAAGTGGGGCCCTGAGCCAGGCCCAGAGAACCAATTTTTCCTCCTAGGCCTCTGAGCCTGTGATGGAAGGGCCTGCCTTGAAGGTCTCTGACATGTCCTGGAGACATTTTCCCATTGTCTTGGTGATTAACATTAGGCTCCTCATTACTTATGTAAATTTCTTCAGCTGGCTTGAATTTCTCCCCAGAAAATGTGTTTTCTTTTCTATCGCATTGTCAGGCTGCAAATTTTCCACACTTTCATCTTCTGGTTCCTCTTGAATGCTTTGCTGCTTAGAATCTCTTCTGCCAGATATCCTAAATCATCTCTCTCAAGTTCAATGTTCCACAGTTCTCCAGGGCAGTGGCAAAATGCTGCCAGTCTTTTTGCATAGCAAGAGTTATCTTTTCCAGTTCCCAAAAAGTTCCTCACTTCCATCTGAGACCACCTCAGCCTGTACCTTATTGTCCATATCACTATCAGCATTTTGGCCAAAGCCATTCAACAAGTCTTGAGGAAGTTCAAAACTTTTCCACATCATCCTGTCTTCTGAGTCCTCCAAATCTCTAGGAAGTTCCAAAATTTCCACTTTTTCCTATCTTCTTCTGAGCCCTCCAAACTGTTCCACCCTTTGCCTGTTATCCAGTTCCAAAGTTGCTTCCACATTTTTGGATATCTTTACAGCAGCACTCCACTACCCAGTACCAATTTACTGTATTAGTCTGTTCTCATGCTGCTAATAAAGACATACTTAAGACTGGGTAATTTGTAAAGAAAAGAGATTTAATGGGTTCACAGTTCCACATGGCTGGGGAGGCATCACAATTGTGGTGGAAGGCAAAGGAGAAGCAAAGGCACATCTTACAGGGTGGAAGGCAAGAGAGCGTATGCAGGGGAACTCCCCTTTATAAAACCCTCACATCTCATGAGACTTATTCACTATCATGAGAACAGCTAAAGACCCCCTCCTATGATTCAGTGACCTCCCATGTGGTCCCTCCCTTGATACGTGAGAATTTTGGAAACTACAGTTCAAAATGAGATTTGGATGGAGACACAGCCAAACCATATCACACCTTAAGCCCAGTAACACTGTGATTCTCACAGACTTGCACAGGTGCCACCTTGATGGTCCTGGACAACATCTGGGAGAATTGTCTGGATTACTAGCAGAGCCTGTTGTTCTCCTCCTTTACTTTCTCCCAAACAAATGTAGTCTCTCTGTTTTGAGTATCCTGAAGCTGGGGGTGGAATGACAGAAACACCCTTGTTGCCACCATCACTGTGACTGTGCTGGGTCAAACCTGAATCTAGTACAGCACTGAGTATTTCCCAAGGCATGCTGTAACTACTCACTGGCTACTGCCTATTTTCACTCAAAGGCCTGAGGCGCTACAATCAGCAGGTGCAAAGCCTGCCAGGCCTGTGTCCTTCCCTTTAGGGCAGTTCCCAGATGTATCTAGATGTGGTGTCTGGGAGCCAGGGAGAAGAGTCAAAAACCTTAGAGGTCTACCTGGTGTTCTATTGTACTGAGGCTGAGCTGGCACTAAAAACCACAAGACACAATCCTCTCACTCTTCCTTCCTCTTTCCAAAGGCAGAGGAGCCTCACTTTGTGGCCACTGCCATTACAGATCCACAGGGAGTACTGCCAGACTGCTGCCAATGTTCCCTTAAGGCCCAATGGCTCTTCAGTCAGCTGGTGGTAAATTCTGCCTAGCCTGAAACCACCCTTCATGGCAGTAGGCTCCCCTCTGGCCCAAAGCTGGTCCTGAAGTGCCATCCAAGAGCCAAGTTCTGAAATCAGGAATTCCAAGGGCCTGCTTGGTGCTCTACCTACCTGTGGCTAAGCTGGTACCTAAGGTGCAAGACAAAGTTCTCTCTGCTTTTCTCTAGCAGGAGTCTAGCACTGTGGCACCACAACTGGGAATGTGCTGAGTCTCACCTGAAGCCAGGAAGTCTCAGAGCCTCAACCATGGCCCTCAATGTAGTACCTGTGTTTCACTGCTGGTTATTCAAGGCCCAAGCACTCTTCAGATAGCAGGTAATGAGTCTTCCCAGGACTGGGTCATTCCCTTCAAGGCATCGGGTCCCCTTCTGGCCCAGGGCATGCCTATACATGTCATCCTGGAGTTAAGAGGGCCTTCAGCTCTGACCAGTACCTTATCCCGCTATGGCTGAGCTAATAGCCAAGATACAAGACAAAGTCCTCCCCACTCTTTACTCTCCTCTCCTCAAGCAGAAGGAAAGGGTGTCTTTCGGAGCTACGAGCTGTGCAGCCTGGGATTAGGGGAGGGGTGATGTCAGCACCCCGTTAGCTGCCCCAACTGGTGTTTTGGCAGGTTGTGTGTCCCCCAGTCTGCTGTCTCTGGGCCAAGTTCAGCACTAGGACTCTCTTAAAAGTTGCAGTCCTTGTGGCTTAGACTGCCTTTCAAGTTTATTAGAGCCCCAGGGCACAAAGATAAATACGATATAGTCTCTGTCTTCAAGTTTAGTAAATGGAAAATAAACATACCTAATATAGTGTGAAATGTACAAAAATTGAAGTTTAAAATTAATTATGTTAAGCAGCAAGATGAATGGTTATTTGTATTTTATAAAAGGGCAGAATTAGAAAAGAATGAACAGGCTTTGTAGAAATGATGAAATTTGTCATCAAGGACAAATAATAGTTTGTTAGCTGAACAAAAGCTAGTAGGTGACAGTGTCAAGTTTAAGAGAATTACAAATGTAGAAGTATGAAGGTGAGAAACAGCAAGATGTGAGTATTAGTTATCTATTGCTGTGTGACAATATCATCATAAATGTAACAGTCTAAAGTATCACTCATTTATTAGCTTACTGGTGGGACAGGAGTCTAGGAATGGTTTAGCTGAGTTCCCTGCTTCAGGGTCTCAGTCTTGCAATCCAGATATCAGCATGAACTGCTATCTTATCAAAAGCTTGCCTGAGGGAAAGATTCACTTCCAGGCTCACTCAGGTTGTTGGAAGAATTCATTCACTTGGTACTATAGACCTGAAGACACTAGTTGTGTCTGGCTGTTGGTTGGAGGTTGCCTTCATTTCCTAGAGGTCTCAACAGTTTTTTGAGATATGGGCTCCCCGAACATGCCTGCTTACTTTATCAAGGCAGCATAAAAGGTAGTCTTTCTGCAAGACATTATGTAACATAATCCCATAAACTTAATTACATATATGTAATCACATGCGCTTAAAGTAGATCTGTATTATGGCTGCAATGCCATAATATATACAAAACGTGGAACATTTAGATGTAGGTAGATTGATAATATATGTATGAGTCAAATCATAAAAAGCACAAGGAACTTGGACTTTATGTTTAAATGATAGGGAACTAGTGAAAGATTTAAAGAATATTAATATATATTAAAATATTAATATAACATATTAATATTTTCATATTTGTGTTTTAAATAGCTCAGTTGAGCAGGTACTGGAAAGATTAATTTGAAAACAGTGAGATTAGTTGGAAAATTATTTAAGTATCAGCTGTAAAGAATGAGTCACCTCACTTAACAGTATTAAGTTCACTGAAAATAAATAGAAATTTCCTACAATTGGAACAGCAGGTAGAAACTGGAGCTTTAGCCTCTGTAACCTGATTGTTTCCTTGGAGACATTCTCCCAGTTCCCTTGCCAGCACTCTTGTCTTATGTAGGGTATGGTGCTCTTGAAAAATATCTGTGAAGTAAAAATTCTACTAGTTTCATGCATTACAGGGGAAAAGGCTAGAATATTTAAACATTTCCTTTAGAAATACAGGGCATAACCTGTGGAAAGTGAAGGAGATTAGAAGGGCAGGCTAAATATTTAAAGGAGATGAGGAAATCAACACTAAAAGCAGGTTAGAAAAAGAAAGCCCAGTGAAAGAGATTAAGGAGAATGAACACTTGTCTTGAACAGAGAGATATTGGATAGCAGCATAAGGAAGTCTGTTTAGGCAGTCTGACTGAAGTACTGAGCATTTCAATTTATTGAAATTTATTCAATAAATTTAGGGCACTTTTTAGATTTTCAGTAAAGGAATGATATGCTAAAAGGTTGTAGGAAGAGTAGCTAACCAAAAATGTCAGATGGATTACATGGAGGGAAGTCTATAGTTTGAAAGACTAAATATGTAGATTATAAATGCATTTTATACCAAAGATGGTAAAGGTAGTGATAATGGAAATAGAGAGTAAATTTAAAAGCCCTAAAAAGAAGAAACATTAGTACACACTGACAAAATGGAAGTAGAGGATTTAATAAAACATTAAAGATGAAGTCTAAGTTGAACTCTTATTTTATGGTTCTGTTAGTCCACACAAATAGTCGGGAGTCTGAAACAATTCGTGGAACATAAATGCAACACAGAGTCAAAATTAGAGCATGAGTAAAGTCAGGAGCCCTAACAATTGCTTTTTTTGTTTGTTTTTTGTTTTTTATTTTCTGCTCAAGTGTCTTCTTCAAACACTAGGCTAAAAATTTACTGGTTTTGCAACTAGCAAAGGTTAAAATATACCTCTCCACACTCCTAATTGCTATTCAAACAAGTTTCCTTAAATCTTCTTAAATTTAAAATGGCTTAAAAAATATAATTAGAGTGTTTACATTTCCAATAAAGGAAGACTGGCTTCCTGCTGATGAGTTCTCTGAGATCAACTATAATTGCTGGAAATAAAAAAATGTAAGTGCTATAATCAAAGAGCTAACAAGACAGCAAGGACTTGAGGTGTAAAGATCTCAGAGAGAAAGGAGAAACATATTCTGACATAGGTTTTAACCAGGCCATTTGCCAAATCACAGAGAGGCTAAAAATCTGACCATGATTCCAAAGTTGTAATATCCTGACGTATAAAAGTTGAAGTGTAGAGTCCATCAATGAAAAGGGTTTTTTTCATTAGAACCTCAGAACAGCTGGCTACACTCCAGAGGCAGAAGTGAACCACAGCTAAATCTCCTTTCTAGAAACCTTGAAGCATGCCATGAAGTTAAACGCAACCTCTGATTGTATGAAGGTGATCTTCCCCTGCATAACTGCTTGCAAGAAGTAGAGACAAACTCTCTCCAGAAGGAGATAACATCAGCCAGAGCCTAAAATTATCAGTATCCACGATAATCTAAAATTTTTCATACACAATGTCCAGCATGCAATCAAACATTAGCAGGGATATCAGGAAATGAGACCACATGACCAAAAAACAAAGGGACACAGAGGGAGAAAGAGGGACAGCAAGAGACTGAATCACAGGAAATTCAGACATTGGGCTTATCCAAAACAGACTGTGAAGTGGTTTGGATCTGTGTCCCCACCAAATCTCATCTTGAATTGTAATCCCCAATGGGGGAAGTGGGGCCTGGTAACAGGTAATTTGATCATGGGGGCGAATTTCTCATGAATAGTTTAGCACCATTGCTCTTGGTACTGTCCTCACGATAGTGAGTGAGTTCTTGTGAGATTGGGTTGTTTAAGAGTGTGTGGCACTTCCCCCCTCACTCTCTCTCGCTCTTGCTCTGGCCATGTGATGTACCTGCTCCCCCTTCACCTTCCACCATGATTGTTTCCTGAGGCCTCCCCAGAAGTAGGGCAGATGCCAGGACTATGCTTCCTGTACAGCCTGAATAACCATGAGTCAGTTAAACCTCTTTTCTTTATAAATTACCCAGTCTTAGATATTTCTTTATAGCAATGTGAGAATGAACCAAAACAGACTGTAAAATAAGTTTCATAAGTGTGATTAATATATTCAGAAATTGGATGACAGGATAGAAAATATAGCAGAGAACAAAACACTATAAAAATGGATTAAATAGAAGTTGTATATCTCCCCTTAAAAATCCAAGATTATGTTCAGTAGTGTATTAGATATAGTTGAAGAAAGAATTAGCAGAATGGAAAATAGGCCAGAATAACATGCCCACTCACATTTATAAAGAGGAAAGAACGAGAAATATTTAAAAAGTGTTTGAGAACTATGTGACAGTGAAAAGTTCTAACATATGTGTAGCTAGATTTTACAAAAGACAGGACAGAAGGAATAGAGCAAACATAGTTTTAAACAGACAGTGGGTGAAATGATAAATGAGAAACTGATAAAAGATATCAATTTCATATTTAAGAGTGAAAATGTATCCCAAACATGCTAAAAATGAATAAAATTTTAAGGTACATCATAATAACACCATTAAAAATCAAAGTCAAAGAAAAATAATAAAAGAAACGAGAGGAAAAGCATCTTTCCCTTCAAAGGAGCAAAAATAGTACTGATTTATTCACTAAAAAGAGAGAGAGAGAGAGACCACGGAACAATTGAATTACATCCTCAAATGCTGAAAGAAAAAAGTGCCAAACTAAAATCTAAATTTAACTCAGTAAAATAACCAATAAAAATTGAGAAAATTAAAGATCTTTCTGGCAAGGGAATGCTGAAAGATTTGTTACCAGCCAACCCATGTTAATGACAATAATATAATAATTATTTTTATATATAATTATTTTATTTAATTATTATATTTAATTATATAATATATATAAATATATATAATATTATATATATAAATATATATATAATATTATATATATAAATATATATATAATTATAAATATAAATATTTCTGGCAGACAGAAAATTACCCCAGATGGAAGTATGGTGATATAAGAAGGAACAAATGGATAGAGTAAATATGTGGCTAAATAGAAATGAATACTAACTATACTTAGAAATACCACCCCTTACAGTCTTCAAACTCCCACTTCAATACCTCTTTCACAAATCTCTGCTCAAATAAGATGCTCAAACTGAATGGAAAAGGCGAAAGAGTAAAGCTTTTAGAAGAATATAGGAGAGTATCTTAAAAAACTTAGAATAGCCAAAGTTTTCTTCAACAAAAGACAAAAATCACTGACTGTAACAGAAAGATTGAAAAATTGTACTAATTTAAAACTAAATGTAATCAAAAGACTATTTTGAAAGCCAGAAGGGAAGAAACTGATGGGAGAAGATATTTGAAATAAAACCCGTAAAAGACTCCTATCTTGAAAATGTAAATAACTTCTGCAAACCAAGAAAAAAGATAATGAATAAAGTGAAAAAAACATGAAGAGTTCACAAAAGATGTCCAAATAGCCAATAAACATGAAGAGTTGAGAAACTTCATGAGTCATCAGGGAATTGCTAATTCAAGTCACAGTAGCTAAATTGAAAAGGACTGACAACAAATCTTTGGGCAAAAGAAACTAGCTGTAAAACAACATATCTTAGTTTGGGCAAAAGAAGTTAGCAGTATTTTTTACTTATATAAACTTCACAAACTTTGTAATGTTGGAAATCAGGTTAGTTGTTACGTCTGGGAAGGAGATGGGGAATGTGATTGGGAGTGGATGCAAAAGAGACTTCTAACATTCTGGTATTGCTCTTTTCCTGGTGGTACTAACACTGATATTTTCACTGTTACAATTCATCTGTTTGCACAGTTACACTTTGTGGTTTTTCTGTAGGTATTACATATTTTAATAAAATGTTTGAAAAAATAATTAATAGCTACATAAATACATATTTATTTAGGGTGAAAAAACAATACTTGCAAAAATTTTTACAAGGTACGAAATGTCTAAATAAAATATTTTCTAACTGGTACAGTGCAGAACTAGCAACCACTGAATAAATTTAAATCATCTTTATTTCCCTGTCTTCATAGTTATAAACATTATTTTATTAAAAAGTAAGATTTCCAGCACTTTGGGACGCCAAGGTGGGGGCATCACAAGGTCAGGAGTTCGAGACCATCCTGGCTAACACAGTGAAATCCCATCTCTACTAAAAATACAAAAAATTAGCCAGGCATGGTGGCATACGCCTGTAGTCCCAGTTACTTGGGAGTCTGAGGCAGGAGAATCGCTTGAACCCAGGTGGCAGAGGTTACAGTGAGCCGAGATTGGTCCATTGCATCCCAGTCTGGTAAAAGAGCAAGACGTCGTCTCAAAAAAACAAAAAAGAAAAGAAAAAAAAGAAAAAAAAAGTTAGATTGCCTACTATTATTCCCCTACTGACTCATGCAGTTAGTTATATTATCATCATTATTATAATATATAGATTTGTAATATTTTATTCTGTTCTTTGATAATAATTTTCACAGTTGTTAGCTGTGGTTTCATATGAAAATGATTTAATGCTAAAATCCATCTCTTTATCATAGCTTTGCCAGTCAACTCTTGTGTTGATTGGCATTTATTCTCAATGAGTGTTTTTCAAGAAATATATTCATAGATACTATAAATTTTTAACTACTGAATATTTGAGAGTATGTGTCTCTTCATCTTTGAATAGTAACTTGCTGGGTAAAACTATCTTTCATTAAAATTTTAGACTTTTTTTATTATCACATTATTGAATATGGTAGTAACTCTCTCACTTGTATGGGCAATCTTTTGTTCAGATGCCCATTCAATTATTTCTTTATTGTTAACGAAAACTTTACTAAACTACCTACTGATATGTATTTTTTTGTATCACTGTACACTTTTTCTCTTTTCCTCTATATCAGGCAAATTTTCCTCTACATTTAAAAAATGTATTTATTTTCTATCTTTTCTACTTTCTTTAATGACAGCAGATGCTGACTTGTCTGAAGCTCCACAGCTTTGTCCATAGTTCCATTTATTTCTCTCAACATTTTAAACGTTATGTTCTTTTCCATTTAAGTTTTCATGAGTGTTTCAAGCCTATCCTTCAACTTTCTCTGTTTCCAATGATGTTTATGCTGATTTCTATGTATTTGATTCATTATTCATTTCTATAATGGTTTAATTTTATCTTCATTTCTTTTAAAAGATCTCTACCAGCTCATTAAAAGCATATTGTGCAACACATCATACATAAAATGGTGATTTAACATGTAAATGCTAAGTTTGCGCAATAACAGAGATAATAAAACATCCATTTACCAATGATTCTGCTTAAGAAATGGATCCTAACCAGGACTTCTGAGGCGCTGCCTTTTGAGGCTTCCTTTCATTCCTCTACATCAGATGACCTGGATCCTAAAATTACAGACAACCATTATTTTCTTGCTCTTTAATTTTTAATTTATTGTTTTTAAATGCAACAGTGTGTTTATTTGTTATTTGCACATTTTTGGGTCTTATTTAAGAACCCCTCTATGACTCCGAGGTCAATTAATACAGTGAACAAATGGAATAGTCTGCAGCATGTCCAGAGAATTAGCTCTCTTTAGACTCTCCTGGGACAGAGAACAGGAGTCACTTAGGTAATATAAGGCCCTGGGCAATACAAGGACCATATGTTTTCATTTATTCCATGGGAATGCAAACTGCTTCTAATCCTCTTTCTGGTCATGAATTGAAAAGAATGCATTTATCACATCAGTAGCCACATATGAGAAGTTCCAGAGGCCGTGTCCATCTGCTTTGGAGATTACATCTGCCACAGCATCTGTAACTGGGAATCCAACTTCGTTAAGCTTCTGGTAGCCCACAATTACTCACTGTGAACTAACTGGCTTTTCTGGGGTCAGGCTGGTGAGTTATGTGGTTATATTGTTTAGTTAGTGTAGCTTAAAATAATATATAATTTATACATGAGTATAACAGAAACATATTTACTATATATAATAAGCTGTATATAGTATCTATCTGCCTAAATTTGAGGAAATACAAATACATGCTAATATAGTCTAAATAAATATACATTTCTAAAGTACTTAGAATACCTGCCACACAATAAGCACTCTGTATTACATAAAAACAATCGTGATGAGAGAAATACAAATCATGGTAGAATGTGATGGGCTAGATTTCTTCAATTCAAAACTATACATTTTCTTTTCATTTGCTATCTTTTCTGACATCTGAAAGTATACATATAGTATATGAATCTTTCTCTCCATGTAAAACTGCTATTAAGTTGTTGGTACATCTTACAATTTGCTAATATGACTAGAGGTGTAAAAATATTTTTCACATTTCTGTTGGCTTAAAACTTTTTATTCAAATAAAAATCTGTTAAATGTATGTTGCCAAATGAATTCAGATTTTTCAATAACTATGTCTATTTTGTTATACATCAAAATATATTGCTATTAATTATTACTTTCACAAATTTATATTTAAATAACCTAGGATACTTATGATACAAAAGATATGATGTAAAAATTTCATGACATTGAAATGAAATAATCTTCAGTACCTTTAATGAAAAGTAGAAAAAATACATAAAAGTTAAATTGTATATTTGAATTTGATTCCTTTAAAGCTTTGCTGATAATGAAGTTTGTCTTTGAGAAGTTGTGAATTAACATAGAAGTTTCATTGAAAGTGTCCTAAGAGATCTACATTCAACTTTTAAAAAAATTGACAAATGAAAAGCAAAGAAATATGATAAATGATTTTCACTTTAACTCAAAATTTAGTTTGCTTTTTAAAGAATATTATGTTTTCTAGTATTGCTTGTTCATTCCTTATTTTTTAACATGCTATAAACATTTAAGATGTACAACTTCATAAATTCTGCCCAAGATATTTATCATATGTCCACTTTTCTCACTTTAGTATCATTTTCCATACAGCAGCTTGAGCATTTTATAACTAGCAATTCATATTAGTGTTGGTTACAAAAGAAAAATAACATTTTAAATGCATGTTTATACCTATAAATTTTACAGCAAGTATAGAAAATGTATCTATATGCAGTTCTTACATACAAGACGTAGTTCTAAGCACATATAACTTACTAAATCATTCCAACATCTCAATGAGTTTGGTACCATTAGTATTCCTATTTTGTAGATAAAGAAGCTGGCATTATATGATTCAGGAACTTGCTCATGGTCTCAATACTTTGAGCACTGGCAGTTTGTCTTCAGAATCCAAGTTCTGCTCCACTATATATAACTCCTTTACAGAAGACAGCTCATATTTTTTGCGTATACATCAGTAAAAAATGAAATTATGTATGTAATTAGCAAGTGGTAAGAATTTTCAAGCATGCTGTTTGAAACAGGACTGGAAAGCAAATAGTGAAATGGAAATGTTGTATATTAGAAGATGCTAAGTATTAAAAATGTGATGGAGAAGTTACTGTTAACTAAAGCAGCATCTTATTCCTTAGGTTGCTTAGTAACCAAGAATATGGAAGGGAGCAAGGTAGTGGACTGCAATACCCACAAGTGGATGCTGAATTCGGCAAAAGAAAAAACATGCAGAACCTCTGAGTCAGAAAGCTCTCCCTTATCTCGGGATGAATTTATTCTGGGTTCTGAAATGCATACAGTTGAGGAATCCACAAGTGATTTGTATGATTGGTCAGGATTGGGAACTATAACTTCCCATTATCCACGGTTTCACTTTCTGTGGTTTTAGTTACCCAAGGTCAATAGCAGTCCAAAAACATTAAATGAAAAATTCCAGAAGTAAACCATTCATAAGTTTTCAACTGCCTTGCAGCTCTGAGTAGCGTGATGCAATCTCGTGCCATCCTGCTGTGTCCTACTGGGATGTGAATCATCCTTTGTCCAGCCTACCCATGCTGTCTACACTCCCCAGCCTTGCTCCCCACATCTGCATGGGTTTTCTGGGTAGTCTAACTCCCTTCCATATCCCAGAGCTGTGTCCATCGGGTTCACTGGCATGTCTATGTGGCCCCCATGTGAATGAGTATAGGCATGAGTGTGCCCTGTGATGAGATGGCATCCTGCCCAGGGCTGGCTCCTGCTTTGTGCCCTGAGCTCCCGGGACAGACTCCAGCCACATGGAGACACCAACTGGGAAAAGCAGGTTGGAAATGAATGGATGAATACAAATTATTGTAAGATAAAAATTCCTCATCTACAATAATCGTACAAACGCAGGACAATAAACAATGCAGTAGGAAAGCTCTCCTCGAACTGGCTGTATGTGTTACTGTTTGTTTTTGAAATGCATGGTAGAAGGTGGGGCTCCTTGCAATTTTCACTCTGCAAACAATTCTTCCTTGATTTATCCCACCACCACGACCAGTGTCACTCACTGGGTCAACAAGGGTAATTTTCGTAGTTGTTGTTATTATTATTATCTTAGAGATGGAGTCTCACTCTGTCAGCACAATCATAGTTTACTGAAGCTTCGACTTCCTGGGCTCAAGGGATGCTCCCATCTCAGCCACTGCAGTTGCTGGGACCACAGACATGTGCCATCATGCCCAGCTTGTTTTTATTAGTTTTTCTGAAATGTAAGTATAGTCAGTTACTTCAGTGTTTAATATTAGAAGTGTTTTGCTCTTTATTTAGAAGTTTGGTGATGTTTTGGTGACAGACATATGACCTAGGAACTTAACTCTTGTTTATATTAATTAGCCCATGATAAAATTGGTTTCATAATACCTCATTTTGCTTAAAATTGCAGTTTCCAAAAACATATCAATGACTTTGTGTTGAGGACTTATTGTATAGAATTTGGTTCTATTCATGGTTTCAGGCATCCGCTGGGGACCTTGGGTATATCCCATTAGATTTTTTTTTTAATTATACTTTAAGTCCTAGGGTACATGTGCACAACGTGCAGGTTTGTTACGTATGTATACATGTGCCATGTTGGTGTGGGGAGGGGGTTGCGGGGAGGGATAGCATTAGGAGATAACCTAATGTAGATGACGAGTTAATGGGTGCAACACACCAGCATGGCACACGTATCCCATTAGATTAAAGGGAAACTGCTGTACTGGCATGGGGGGCTGTGATTAACAGCACATTTTATAACATGGTATATGGAGTAAGTTCAAAATCATTAAAATGAACCATGGAGATCTATGCAACCTGGTGTGTCTCTAGCCTCAAGCTCACTGTTTTGGCCTCCTTTCTAAGGCCCCTGCCCCTTTCACACCTCTGATATCCATTGCACCCAGCACCTGTCACCCCATGGCTTTTGTTAATCTCAGACTTTTCCTTGTAATGCTACCATTGGCTCTCTTACTCTTTTCCCTGGCTATTACTCGTCTCATTTCATCCTATCTAGTTCAAGTCCTCAAGGATGTGAGAGCCTCCCTTAGTTATTCCCTATATTTATTCCATCATTGCTCATATCAATACTAACTGCATAATCATTTATGAGATGACTTATCTGCCTGTAACCTTTGTGAGGGAAGAAATTTGGAGTCTGTTCTGTTCACCCTTGTAGTTCCTAGTACTCAGCACAGTGCTCGGTATGTAATCACCACCCAATAGATATATGTAATGAATAAATGAATGAACAAATGACCATTTATGGCTGACAACATGATTTTTGCTGAACTACTAACCTGTTCTAAGGGCCACATATTGCTCATCAAGGTGGTAACTCTAAAGTGAGATTACCATTGCTTATTGCCAGTTAGGGGATTACCAGTGATTTTTCTCAACTGTATGAAGCAAAGAGTTTTAAGGATTTGTTAACGTTCTTCTTTTCCCTTTCCTGCTTCAGAATGATTGACTATAAAAACTGAAAGTAATGTTAATGATAAAATTTTATTGAAATTTAAATATCAATAAGCAAAGTTTTGTACTTCAATAGCTTCTCTTCCTTGACTTGATAGGTCATTTAACAAATTGTCTTGTGCTTGCCAGTAACTATATGATGCAGTGCAAATAAATAGCAACCTCCACTGTTAAAAAATAAAGTTGTCAGTTTTACATTGTCAGGCAGCAATCATTAGCGAAAAGTTACAGTGATGGAGCTTCAATTTTCGAAGAAACAATGGATTTGTAATAACTTATACATACCAAAAGATGCCCCCTAAAAAATAACAAGTTATTCTATAATGAAGTGTGATAGAGAGGAGAGACAACAATCTATAGACACTAAAGCAATTTTAGAAGTAATTGTTAAATTCTAGAAACTTAGTCTTGTTTTCTGGATGTTTCTAATATTATAAAAAATAATGTGAACAAAATAAAAAATTAAGTACTCATTTTTACTGTGATATTTACTGTGATGACTCATTATGACATCTGTTGAAATGAACAGATTAAGTATTTTAATAACTTTATCTCCATATGTTTTAGGATGTTTGTGCCCTTACGTTCAATATTTATCTAGGCATTTAAAATAATCTGTTTTGGCTCTTGTAGGCAAGGATATGTAGATAATGCACATTTATACTGTAGAATGCTAATATTTAACCACATTTTTATAGCATATGATTTTAAAAAACAACTATGAGATGTACAGACAAACTGATGTACTTAGTTCATTCTCTGATCATTCCCTCTGCTTTAAACACAAAGCAATAACCAAAAGTATATTCAATGTTTAAGCCAAAAGGATTATTTTTAGACTTAAAAAGATAAATATCTTCTGAATATGATTGGAATGAAAATATCTAAAAATGAATGAGGCAAAATCACTGGGTTCTCCAGAAAGTAGCCAAAAAATGGCAGTGTACTATGTACACTCTATACTGAACAGAATCTAAGAATGGGTTGGTCGATTAAAAAACAATATTGAGAAAGTTGACCAGAATGTGCCACAGAAAGACTATGGTAAACCAAAAGAAACAAAAGTTTTTTTAAAAATCACCCAAAAAACAGTATAAATACATAGTGAGCCTCCAACCCTCATGGAATAAGAGTTTGATAAAAGCAGAATGTAGCAAATGTCAGAGCAATAAAACTTGAAGAAGTAATTGCTGAAAATTTTCCACATCAAAAGTATACTCCAGGTACCCAGCAGAATAAATTAAAACGAATGCATAGTTATATCGTCATGAAATTGTAGAACATTAGAATAAAAAGAAAAATCTTAAAAAGCACTAAAGAGAACCAATGTTATCACCAACCATCTAATGACCAATTAAACTAACAAGAGGCATTGGCAACAACAGATGCTAGAAGACAATGGAATAATATATTTAAAGTGCCAAAGGAAAGTAACTGTAAACCATGTACACAGATAAACTATTATCTGTGAGTGAAGAAAAAAATAATGTTTATGCTTACAATTACCAGAAGAATTTATCACCCACACAGAGTCTCATTAAAAGAACTAGTAAGTGCGTATACTTCAGCATGAAGAAAACTGTACCAAGAAGGAAGCTGTGGGATTCAACAAACAAATGAGCAGTCCAAAATTGATTAAGTGCTAGGGCATTTCATTAACTATTGACCTTATGCAAAAACTTATATTTAAAAATAAAGATTTAAAACTTAAAGCCTATAGAGGAATGAGATGATGGGAGAGGAGTGTTAAAGAGTTATAAGCATCTTTTTGAGCTGGTAGGGGAGATAAGAGTATACAAGTTGAGATTTTTAAAAGGCAAAAACATAAGAGTAGAAGTATTCAATACTATTTATAATATTTAATCAAAAAAAGTGTAATGAAAAGAGTATTTTTTTGAGAAAGTTTAAAGTATAATAGATGCCAAGAAGGAAAAAAAATGAGAAATTCAAAGTACAATAGTAGATGGCAAATAGAAAAAAGTGATAATTGACATAAGTCCAAATACTCAGAAATCACAGTAAGTATAAAAATTATGCATAGATATTGAAAGACAAATTTCTAAAAAATCTTTTGAAAAACAAATATTTTGGTACAGAACAATTTATAGCATAAAAGAAGATTTGGGGTTCTCATTTTAATCATTGGAATGGGAGATAGCTTTTTTGTTGTTGTTGTTGTTTGTTTGTTTATTTTTTGTTTTTGAGACGGAGTCTTGCTCTGTCACCACGCTGGAGTGCAGTGGAGCCATCTCGGCTCACTGCAACCTCTGACTCCCTGGTTCAAGCGACTTTCCTGCCTCAGTCTCCCAAGTAGCTGGGATTACAGGTATGTGCCACCACGCCCAGCTGATATTTTTTGTATTTTTAGTAGAGACGGGTTTCACCATATGGGCCAGGATGGTCTCGACCTCCTGACTTCATTATACACCCGCCTCGGCCTCCCAAAGTGCTGGCATTACAGGCATGAGCCACCGCGCCCAGCCGACAAATTGTATCTTAAAATTCATTCTATGGTTCTTAAACATGAATCATCTAAAACAAAATCAGTCAGAAGATTGAAAACAAAATGCAGAAAAAGAAAACATGGGGACTTTTTATTCCTTGTAATTATCTTAGAGCAAGAAATGCTTTTGTAATTTTAACTCAAAACCCAGAAATAATAAAGGAAAAGACTGACAAAGTTAATTGGATAAAATTTTAAATCCTACAAATCTAATAACATCACAAAGTAAAAAGACAAATAAAAATTGGAGAAAAGTAGTTACAGCTCATATCATAGAAAACTGTTGTATGTAATTAATAAATTAGAAGACGCCATTGAATATTTATCTATATCAATGGAATATACATACCTCTCTACCATATCAAAAATATTTATATATATATATGTATATCCTGTAGGGAAACTCACACACCTACACAGGTAAACATCTGCAATAATGATTTTGTAGAACTTATTATAATAGTGAAAATTTAAGTATTCCAAATGTCTATCAACAAGAGCATTTTTATGTTGGTGTATATTGATACAGTAGAAAATCATACAGTAGTTAAATTAATTTGATCTTTCAAATTATTCACATTTATTATATATTTCCCTCCATATTTTTAAACCCATAATTATTACATAATTTTGAACTGTACAGAAATTGCATCATCCTTTGACAACTTGCTTTTTATCCTTACCAATAGGTTTTTACAAACTTTTCTATATTGTTTTATGTAGTTCGAATTTATTCATTTTTCCTACACTTAAATATCTTATGAGAATTGGATCACGATCAATTCTCATTTTCCTAGATCTTGGCCACAAGCATCTTACAGAACTAAAATGTTAGACTATCCTTTTAGGATTTTTTTCTATTATCATCTCCTTTGGAATGAAAATGAAGCCAATTTTCATCCTCACGGTGGGTCTCCAGAAATTTGTGGCAGTCCCATTAACCAGATGTGTTTCCCAAAATATAAGTGAGGTCATTCTTATCAGGCAATTGTCTCATTCCCCACTCATGGGGCAATTTAAACTGGAGATGAAAATTACTTCAGCTTTGGCAAGCTGCTATCTGGCCTCTCTTATGACTCTGACATGTATCTTCTACACTCTACATTCAGACAGATGTGCTAATATACCACACTCGAACATATTTCAGGTGCCTCACCAATTCAAAGACAACGCTTTTTAGGGAGATACTCTACGGAGGGGTAAAGAAAGTGAGAAGGCCTGCTGTGTTTGTAATTCCTAACCCAAATTCAGAATTTGGCTGAATAATTATATTGAGATATGATACCTCTAATTCCATTATTGATCTTGAGTAATCTTGATAGCAATTTGTGCCATCTGATGACATTTTTATTTACTTGTGTGACTGAATTCCTTTTTCCATAAAATGTAGCACATTGACCAAAAGTAAATCATTGCCTAGTCATAGCATTTCTAAAAAATCTTTTGAAAAACAAATATTTTGGTACAGAACAATTTATAGCATAAAAGAAGATTTGGGGTTCTCATTTTTAATCATTGGAATGGGAGATAGCTTTATAAAATATTAAAGAAAGGAAACATCACTTTATCAAAAGATAATTTTCTGTGTAGTAACAGTTTTTTATGTTACCTCTTCCCATTAGTTTCCTTGAATTTTTCATGTCCCAGGATAGGATATACTTAATGAAAGCAGAGCAGTGTAAGTTCAAAGCATTCCCAAAACACTAATCACTCCCAACAAACGTGGGTAGAGATTTAAACATAATCCTCAAGGATTTCTGTTCATCTATGATTTAAAAATGGCCAAAGATGTTCCTTTATGCTCAGCATATATTAATCTTGAAACATGACAGTAATGTAACTAGGTGGGATATTTAGGAATTGAACTTTTATGGGAAAAAAAACACTTGGATCAATCCACTTTTCAAATTAAGCTTACGATTGTTTTCACATAAAACCTTAAAGGTAATTTAACAATAAACAATACTTTTAAAAAACATCTTTCCCAAATAATAATAATAAATTATTTTATATAATATATAATATATAATATAATATATTTTGTTTTATATAATATATATTTTATTATATATAATATAATATATAATATATACATATAATACATATTATATATTACACATATAATACATATAGAATATAATATATAATATAATATATTATACAATATTATTTGTAATACATTATAATATATTATGTATAATATTATAATATATGTAATATAATAAATTATATTTATATTTATAAATATATATTATATATAATATATTATAATTATAAATATTATATAATATCTAATATATCATTATTATATATTATAACATATAACATATATAATAATATATACTATATTAGATAATATAATAATATATATTAATATTATAATATAATATGATATATTATTATATTATATAATATATAATATTATTTTTATATTATAATATATTATTATTTATAATATATTACATCTATTATTTATATTATATGTGATAATATATATAATAATATTATTATTATTATTATTTTTGAGACGGAGTCTCGCCCTGTCGCCCAGGCTGGAGTGCAGTGGCGCAATCTCGGCTCACTGCAAGCTCCGCCTCCCGGGTTCATGCCATTTTCCTGCCTCAGCCTCCCGAGTAGCTGGGACTGTATACAGGTATTATTGTTTTTCATAAACTTGATTTTGCTTCAGGGAAAGTAATATTTTTTGTAGTTTTTAAGTTAATAACTGAAGTAAATGTGCACTAATATGTGCCAACTGAGATCAGTAAATGCAACCAACATAAAATGTGAAGAGCCTCTTATGGGGGTTTTCCTTACAATGTGCTCTCCTCAGAGAAAATCCAAACTGTTTATACTCCCTCCATGCATGAGGAAGCATCTGGTGATGGAAGCATCACCAGTACTAGATGCTATCATCTTGTAAATTCTGGGAAGCTGACTGGTGAAACGTGGTATCTCAGTATTTTACTTTGCACTTTTTTTGGTGATACTAAGACTCTCTCCATATGTTTATTGGGGAAATTATTTCTTCTGAATTTGCCTATTTATACCCACGCTAACATTTCCTTTGGGTTTTATTTTCTTCTGGATGTATGGGGCTACTTGTATTTCAGGATCATCAATCCATTACTACTATACTCTATATGTCTTACATTTTTTGTTTGTCTTTAACTTTGTGTATGGTGTTTGTTATTGCTGCCAATCTGCTTTTAGGGTGCTTAGATTTTGTTTAATGGTTTTATAGATTTTCATCCCAATTTATTCTACTAGTACTTTCGTTTTATTCATTCGTTCATTCATTTGTATGCAAGTTCGAACACATATGTGTGCATATGTGTACACACTTATCTTTACAGCTGTCGTTCATGCAAAACGACTCTTCTAAGTGGATTTTTTTATTTGTTTATTCAATTTACAGCTCATTTTCCAACACTCGTTTCATCACCAACATGGGCAACAATTTTTTAAAAACTTTAAAATTTTCAATTAATTATAAATTCACAAGAATTTGCTGTGGAATAAAATAGCTGGGTGACTTCCATGCCCAGCTCCTGGGAGGTAACCTCTAAATTCTTGGGATTTCCTGAGTGATAGGAGTATCTTGTTATTCACTGTAGGCCCTGATAGTTCATGCCAATGAAGAGATTTCTCATGGACCCCTAAATGGTTTAGGCTAATGAAGTGTTTTGGGATGGGGGCTGGCCATGCCAGATAGACCAAGCATCTGATTAGAGGACTGGGGCTTGAGCCACATGCTATCAACCTGGCCTCTGGGAAGTAGAGATGGGGCTGGAAATAAAGTCACATGACCAATGATTCCATTAATTACACCTGCATGATGAAGCCCCAGTAAACTCTCTGGACACTGAAACTGAAGGGAGCTTTCCTGGTTGGCCGTGCTCTGCCTATTGTGACACATCAAAAAGGCACATTCTGACTCCACAGGGAAAGGATAACAGAAGTTTCACTTTGGGGACCACTCCAGACCTCACTCCATGTGTTTCTCCCTTAGGCTGCTTCTAATTTTGTACTCCTTTGCTGTAATAAAACTGTAATTGTAAGAACAGTGCTTTCCTGAGTTTTGTGAAACATTACAGCAAATTATGGTAGAGGTAGTGGGATAGTGGAAATCCCCATGTTGTAGCCAGTTTTTCAGAACTGAAGGTGGCCTGGGCACCCTTGAATTTGCAGCTGGTGACTGAAGTGAGGGCAGTCTTGTGGAGGACTGGGCAATTATCTGTGAGGTTTGGTCTAACTCCATGTAGCTGGTGTCAGCAGTCAATGCTGTTGCGAGGAAAAAAAATAATAAACGTCCAGGAAGGTTCCATACATACTTCACCTACCTCACCCCAGTGGCAACTGCATTGCCTGGCTTATTCAGCTTTCATCAGTTTTACAAGCTCATAATTGTGTGTGTATATAATTCTATGAAATTTTATTTGTGTGACTTTGCGTAACCACCACCACACTCAAAGTACTGAACTCTCCCATCACCACAGGCCCCCTCATGCTATTGCTTTATGGTCCTTCTCTTTCTCCTCTGAATCTTTAACTTTAATCTGTTCTTCATCTCTACAAATCTGTTATTTCAAGAATGTTATGTAATGGCATAATACACTTCGTAAACTTTTGAGATGGACTTTTTTTTCACTCAATAATTCTTTTGAAATCCATTCAAGTTGTTGCATGCATCACTGGCTCATTCCTTTTTGGTCATTGTTGAATCCATGGAAAGGATAAGCCACAGTTGAAAGTTCAGTAGATAAACCCATTGAAGGATATTTGGGCTGTTTCCAGGTTTTTTTACTCATGAATAGGGCTGATATAGACATTTGTGTACATGTTTTACATTAGCAAAAGATTTCATTTTTTTCTGTAATAAATGCCCAAGAGTGCAATTACTGGGTTACATTGGAAACAAATACCTGTTTTAAAGAAAAATCTGACAAATCATTTTACAGAGTGCAGAACCATTTTATTCCCACCAGCAACATATGTGTGATCCAATTTCTCTGCATCTTCACCAGCATTTGTTCTTGCAATTACATTTTATTTTAGCCAATCTGATGGGTGTGGTGTTATCTCATTGTGATTTGAATTTGCATTTTGCTAATGTTAAACATATTTTTATATGCGTATTTGCCGTTTATTCTCTCTGGTAAAATGTTCCTTTTTCGGTTCATCTTCTAATTAGATTTCTTTAAATGTTGGGCTTGTATAGTTCTTTTTTTTTTTTTTTTTTTTTTTTTTTTTTTTGTCTTGAGACAGGATCTCACTCTGTTGCCCAACCTGGAATTCAGTGGTGCAATCTTGACTTACTACATCCTTGACCTCACTATAGCCTCGACCTCCCAGGCACAAGCAATCCTCCCACCTCAGCCCCTGGAGTAACAGGGACTACGGGGCTGAGCCACCACACCCGGCTAATTTTTGTATTTTTTTAAGAGATAGGGTTTTGCCATGTTGCCCAGGCTGTTCTCAAACTCCTGAGCTCAAATGATCCATACACTTCAGACTCCCAAAGAGCTGGGATTACAGGTGTGAGCCACCACGCCCAGCCAGATCGTTCTTAATATACTCTAGGTATTCGTCCTTTTTGTAATATATAGTTAGCAAATATTTTCCCATTCTGTAGCTGGGTTTTTTACCCTCTTAATAAGATCTTTCACAGAACAAAAGATGTAATTTTGATCAGATTTAATTTATTGATTTTAATGCATCATAATTTTGGTATCAAGTATAATAACTGCCCATTTAGTATTGACTCCTGAAGATTTACTCTAATTAATTTTTAAATAAGTTTAATGTTTTGCATTTAAGTTCATGATTTATTTTTCATTAATTTTTTTGATGAGGTATGAAGTTCATGTGGGAGCTTTTTTTTTCTTTTTTTTTGGCTTATGGATACCTTGTTAAAAGGTTTGGGCGTATTTGTGTGGGTCTATTTTGGGTTCTGTATTCTGCTCCATCGATATATATATTTATCCTTACAGCAACCTACTGTAACTTAACATCAGAAAGAGGAATTGCTTCCATTTTATTCTTTGAAAAAGTTGTCTTAATTTTTTTAGATCCTTGGTCTTTTTAAGTCTACCAAAACAACAACAAAAACAACAACAAAACACACGCTGGGATTTGATAGGAACTGCATTAAACCAATAGATAAATTTCAGGAGCACTGATATCTTTACTGTGTTGAGTTTTCCAATCCAGGTACCTGATAAATCTCTTCAATTATTTATCACTTTTTTGATCAGTAGAATAATCATTTTGTAATTTTAAGCATACAAATTTTACGCATGTTTTGAAATACTAATACATATGTATTTCACTTACTTTTGAGTGTATATAAATGGTAGTATGAGTTTAGTTTTGGTTTCCACATGCTCAGTGTTTTTATATAGAAATGTACTTGATTTTTGTGTGCTGATCTTGTATACAGCAAGATCATACATTCCACTTGCTTTATTCTAGGATATTTACTTTTTTCTTTGCAGATGCCAGTGTTTGTTTAATGTTAAAATCATTAAAAATTCTGTATTTCGGGAACTATTTACTGTCTGTATGCCTTTATTTATTTTTATTGTCTTACTGTGCTGAATAGAACTTCCAGGCTATGTTGAATGAAGGTAGTGAGAGTAGACATTCGTGCCTTGTATACAGTCTTATAGGGGAAATATTCAGTCTTGCATCATTGAATATGGTATTTTTTCTCTGTAGATTTTTTTAAAAATCAAGATTAGAAAGATTTTTCTGTTTCTAGTTTGCAGAGAGCTTTTATCATGAATGTGTTACTTTTTGCCAAATGTACTATTTGCATCAATTGGTAAGATCAGACGATTATTCTTCCTTAGCCTGTTAATTTCGTGAATTATATTAATTAAATTTTAAATGTTGAGCCAGATTTACATATTTGGAATACATTTTACTTGACTGTAAAATTCTTTTTATACATCACTGGATTTGATTTTAAATATTTTTGGCATTAAAATATTAATACAATATTGTTGGGGAATTTTGCATCTCAGTTCATGAGAGTTACTGGTCACTAGTTTTTTTGCTTTGTACTGTCTTCTTCTGATTTGGGTATCAGTATAATATTGGCCTCAGAAGATGAGCTGGGAAATGTTAGAAGGAGCTGGGACCACCTTTTACATTTTCTGGAAGAGATGATGTAAAATTGGTATTGATTCTTTAAATGCTTGGTAAAATTCTCCAATATAACCATATTGGCATGGGATTTTCTTTTTTGACCTCTTTTAATTACAAATTACATTTCTTTAATGCTTATGGAACTCTCTAGATTATCTGTTTTTATATTCATTTAGTTTTGGTAGTTTGCAGTTTCAAGGAATTTGTCCATTTATTTTAAATTGTCAAATTTATTAGAAAAACAATTTTAGTATGTTTAACATTATCTTTTTATTTGTCCCTGTGTATTGTTTTGTTTATGTAGATATTTATTTAAAGAAATTATATCGTGCTCTCATTCTCTTTCTTACTGTGTTCCCTTCACACTATGATTGGAGCATGCCATACTGTATAATACTGTATAATGTCTATAAAGTCCATCTACCATATACTCCTATATACTCCTCCAAGGATACACCTTAAATTGCTTCTAACATCTAATCCCTCCAAATAATGTTAAAACAAGCATTTTGTTTGTATCCCTTTCTGTATCTGTGATAACTTTTTAAAAGGAATGCTGTTTACATGAACTATATTGTTCAATTTTTAAAAACCTGATCTTAGAGTCTCTGGTTGGTGAGTTTAACCTACTTACATATATTCATCACTAATAATTTAGGACTCATTTTTACTTTATTAGATCATGTTTTCTATTTATTATCCTTTTTTCTCTTTTCCTATTTTTGTTTATACTGACTGAGTTTTGATGATTTTTAAAATCATGCATTCTATGCTTTTAATGGTCATAGTTGTTAACCTAAGAGTCATATTTACATATTTTTTACATATGCTAATTTCCTAAAATTATGAGGATCTATGCGTAATTTCTTCTAAACATGACAGATGCATAAGCATGACTCTTCCCTAAACTCCCATAATTTTGATATTTAATATTTATTTTAATTCTGTATTTTATATAGGCCTTTATTAAAATCTCATAAATTTACCAAGGATGAACAGGAACTGAAGGTTTGTTAATATAATAATAAATAATTCTGATATGGTTAAAAGGAAAACATAATAGAAAATAAATGTCCCCAGTTAACATATATTCTTTCAGTTATCCCCAGTATTTTAATAATCCTTATATGGTAATTCTGTGTTATTGAGTTACAGGAAAAGTAAAGTTCTTAATTGGTCATTAGAGAAGGAGAAATGATAATCTCGTCATCCAGATCTCAGATTAAATGCCACCTACTCAGAGACTTTCCCTGATGATCCAACCAACTCTGTCACTTTATGTCACATCACTGTATTTTAATTATTTTCATAGCACTTATCACCATTGAAATTTTTCCTGTTCACATATGTGTCTTTGTATGGCCTGTCACCCAGCATAGATTGAGAGTACGATCTCCATGAAATCAGGGAGAGGACAATAGTTGGTGCTCAAGACATTTCGATGGATTTTATATATATCTTTAGCTTACTTTCAATAGACTTGGGTGGGTTAACAAAATTACACCACTGGCATGAACCAACATTTATTATATTACTATTTTCATGAAAATTGTTTTTTAAAGAGTTTTTTTTCCTATGTTGTCTTCTTTCTAGGAACACAAACAGATAAAGCATCAGAATCTTTGGCAGGGTTGAGTATACACTTTTTATTCATTTATTTTTTACAGATGGGGTCTCTCTATGTTGCCCAAGACATATTCCTGGGCTCAAGAGATATTTTCTTTTTTTTGAGATGGAATCTCACTCTGTCGTCCAGGCTGGAGTACGGTGGTGCAATCTTGACTCACTGCAAGCTCTGCCTCCCGGGTTCACACCATTCTCCTGCCTTAGCCTCCCAAGTAGCTGGGACTACAGGCGCCCGCCACCATGCCTGGCTAATTTTTTTTTTGTATTTTTAGTAGAGACGGAGTTTCACCGTGTTAGCCAGGATGGTCTTGATCTCCTGACCTCGTGATCTGCCCGCCTCGGCCTCCCAAAGTGCTGGGATTACAGGTGTGAGCCACCGTGCCTGGCCTCAAGAGATATTTTCATCTCAGCCTTCCGAGTAGTTGGGATGACAGGCATGTATCTGGCTTGCAAAATATTTAAATATGAGGTTATTTATATGAATCCACCGTAATTTTCCAGGAAGCTCTATCCTTCAGGACCAAATATTCAAGAAATCTAAAGATGTAAGTGATTTTAAGTGTTGTGGCCATCTTCATGTGGAAGTGTCATTTTCCAGTGTGTCTACTCCAGAATGCACCAATCTGAATACTGCTTTGTGCTTAGTGAAATAACATTCCTTTTCGTTATACTGCATCATCACTACAAGGGGAAAGCAATTATTTCTATTTATCCTGTCCCCTAGAAATGGCTTAGTAAGAGAATTATTTACTCTACTCTCTGTAAGTAGATACATTTTTACTTACTCTCAGAAAGTAAAAATCAGATGGTAAGAAGAATTGTGAATTTGTACACTCTGAGAAGTTTTTTTTACTTTATTATTTATTTATTTTTTATTTATTGGATTTTTCTAGGGTTGAACCCAAGAAATGCAGTCATAGAGAGATCTTGGTAAAATTTTGCTTCTCATCATAAATATCCTAAACTAACTTAAAGGTAAATAATGATTCATAGGATAGTATTTCATGTATGCATACACAATAATATAATAAATAAAGATTTTTTAAATTTAAAATAAATCAATAAATTAAAGGAAAATTGGAAATGTGCCCATGGGACAATTAGTAAGCCATAAAGACAAATTCGAAAGAAGAAAATAAATGGCCCATGGACATATGTAAAAAGTTAATGTCACTAATTACACAGTATATGTAAAGTCAAAGAATAATGAATTTCCATTTCCACTTAGTAGATTGGCAAATATTTGCAGGTTATAATACTTAGGTTTAATAGATTGGGAAAAAATTATCTTCTCTACAATGTATTGCAGAAGTACCTTGTTTCAGTCTTCCTGGAAGGGAGTTTAGCAATAAGATAACATATTTTAGGAAAACATATAAATTTATGCATGCACACAGGCACACACGCATGTGCAAACACACACACCTAGAAAAGAATCTTGAAATATTTTGCCAAATGTTAATAGTAGTTATTTCTATATGGAAACATTATGGCTTATTTTAAATATTATTTCTTTTTTCTTCCTACAATGACTATATTGCATATATGATGACAAATTATTAATTTGTTAAAAAATGACTTTGAATCACAAATTCTTTACTTTTTAAAGATGCTTCATGGCTAGAATTTGTTGTTGTATTCCTGCTATTCCACATCCGACTTTTATACATATGTAACAACCCTGCACGTTATGCACGTGTACCCTAGAACTTAAAGTATAATAATAATAAAAATAAATAAATAAATAAAATAAAAAAGAGGAAAAGGAAATGAAGTACCATTGGAAGGTAAACCAAGCAGTGTTGTGCAAGAGAGATAACAATGGCTACTAACTGTTGATTGTATGCTATGTATGGTTAGATAACAATTGCTGAAGGGCAAGTCCTAAGATTACCACAAAATGTAGGATTTCTATGCGAAAGTAGAAAGTGATATATTGATTGATTTAATATCTCCCCATAATGACTGCCCTATATGCATGTCCTTTGCCCTGCAATTTGTGACTCTATTTTTATTCTGGACTCAGAAAGTGATTTGTTTTGGTCAATGGAAGGTGCCTTTGTCAGCAATAGTTGTCATAACAAAATACCATAGACCAGGAGCTTAAACAACAGACATTTATTTCTCATAGTTCCAGAGGCTGGGAAACCTGAGATCAAGGTGCTGGCAAATTTGGCTCTTGGTGAGGACTCTCCTCCTGGCTTGTAAACAGCCACCTTCTTACATGGCAAAGAGAGAGAAAACTCTGATATCTCTTATCTCCTTATAAGATATAAATGGAGTGGGAAGCAACACACACATTCAGTCCATAACTGAGATGTAAACAAGTGGCTCGTTAGATTGTTTTTAGAAAGAGACAAGGTCTGGCCTCAGAGATGATTATTGTGACTTCCTGTCCAGGTAGTTCTTCTGGTGACAACAGAACAAGAGAGAGAGATATCCAAAAAAGTTGAGAAAATAAACTTTTTTCAAAAATATTAGTTTTATGTACCATAAGGTCAGGGTGTGCTGTCCTATAAAGGGTTCTAGCCTCTCAGAGTCAACCTAACAGCTTTATTCATCAACATTCCCTACAATGCCAACAAAACAAGCCAAGCTGAGTACTCTCACACTAACCCTATCACTGGCTATATACCAAAAAAATATGCTTACAAAGCATATTCTTTATATTCATTCTCCATGCTCTATAATACTTTGAGAAGCCTAAAAATATCAATGATCTAAAACAATCAGTAGTCCTGTCATCAATAGCACAGAAACCCTTGTTCATAATTTGGGTGCCTCTTCCATAATTTGGGTGCCTAATTTTATTGCCAAAGAATTAACTGTTAACTATTTGGGAATCCTGTAGTTAATAGTGAATTCTTTGGCAATACTTTCTGGTGTTATAGTTATTGATTCATCCTTTGGTCTTCTTATTAGCCTAAATGTATTGTTTTTGAAATTAGATCTCCTTTCCTCACCTATAGCATTCCTTTTTCTTATTTGATTTAGAACCAACCATCAATGCTCAGAAGAATAGTAATAGGAAGCATTAATTCAGAGATTTCTCTGCATACTCGCCCTGGGTCACATTGCATATTAATGCTCCAACCTCAATTTCTTTGCATTCATTCCCTCTTATCCTAGGCAGACAGCATTTTGACAAAAGGATTTTCAGGATTACAGAAATAATGTTTGAAGAGAAGAACTAGTTGGGGAGTAGTTTAGTTTCTAGAGAATAAAAAGTCATGGCCACTAAGTCTTAGCAAATCTTTCAAATAAGCATGAAGCTGTTCCTTCTACCTAGACTGAAAAACTGACATCAATATCAGCAAAACTCTTAGAAATGATATATTCTAGAGCATAGGATTTAGTCTTTGGGGCATCCATTATTGACAGTTTGACATGCCAAAATAGAGCAAGTACATTGGGCTTTTATGACTTCCTTCCTTGAGACTGGGATAGGAAGCATAACTCCAGATCACCCTGAGAAAGTATAATAGATGAGGCAGGTATATGGAAGTAGCATTCACTTTGACATTAGTAGCAGGTCATTAATAAGAAGGCTGAAGCTAGCAACTGTGCTCAAAGTACTACCTTGCAAGGGAAGTGATCATTGACTTGTGCTGCACAAATATTTTAAGATGGCAGAAAAATGCATTTATCTCCTATAATTTGGGGTCTTCTGAAACATAAGAGGAATAAACAGTGACTCAGATGTGCAGCTCTCTTACTGAGGTAGGTTCATGGTAGGACATCCAATCTAAACTTTTCTGACTCTCCAACCATCAGGATCACAATGGTTCCAATGGAGTCCTTTGACTTAATGCATACCACATTTTGTCATTTGAAATGAGCATTTCTGGATCACAGCAGGCTACTCGTGACATATGTCAGACTAAAACTGGTGTTGAGTTACAATTCTCATCTACTTAAATAAGTTGAAAGAATACATACCTTTTATTACTAGTTCTTAATGGTCTGAAAGAATATGGAAAAAATGGAATTCCAGTAAGCCAAATCCCTGTCTTAGAATAGATTGACCTAGGCACAACCACCATCCAAGCTGTCTCTGGATGGCACTCAGTGGTTGAGAACATGACTATTGTAGTTTTTCAGTTGAAGATAAGTGTGTTTTCTCTTTTGGCAAGTACGTCACTTGCTTTGCTGTATAAATGTAAACAGCTCTGCAACTGTGTGAATGTGGCAATTACAACAATGTAGTGTAGAAAGCTCAGAAATTTGAGTGATACCCAAGCATATTCAGGCATTAATTGAAGTTCTCCGTAGTTTCCCAAGTGGCCTTTAGTCAAAGCTGAGAGGCCATCGGCAAACTGGGTTGCTATCTAAGACTGAGTTACAGAGACCATGGGGATCTATAAAGGATTATTTCCAAGTTTTAGCATACTTCCTTAGAGCCTGCTTGCATGCACATGATAAATGAGTTGGTGGAAACAGCTGTTGAAAAAAAATGTGTTATATGCTTTATACTCGAAGGTAGAAAAGGATTAATTTAAAATTTCATCAAGTTATGCCACTATAGTAAATTAAGCCTCTTAGCTTTGTTTTGTTATTTTATACTGAATATTTTGTATAACGAAAATATTCAAATACTGATTACAAGTCCCTAAGTTGCTGTTTATCATAAAATTAACTCCCATTTAAACAGATTGGGGTTATTTTTTTCTAGGAATAATATTGTTAATTTGCATTCAGCTATATTTTTAACTTATACTTTCAACAGTATAGGTGATCTTTACTTAAGATGTTGCTAGAGTGATAATGAAACTTGGAGATTTCCAAAAATGCACCCTTTTAATTCTCTGAAAGGAAGATAAATATTACTTTGTAGCTGATGATGTTCTTAAAATATTTATACTATATTAAAAATAACATAGATTCACAGCTATTCATTCATGGTTTCATCAGAAAAAAAGCACAAATTCTGAGTTACCTAATAATCTTGATAGTCATTAAGAATGTAGTTCATTCCAGGCCTAAAATATTTAAAATAAATCAGAAAATATATGGTTTAGCTTTCTACAGAGAAGGAAATGTTGATGAGGTTAAACATCATGAGGCTAAACATGTTGAGTTTAAAGACACTATTTTAAAATTGTAGATCCCATTCCTAAGTCTGACATGGGACAATGAATGTTATAAAATAATTTGTTTACCATTTGGATGCCATAACATCTCATCAAGCACAAAATGGAGATTAAATAAGTATTACAGAAACAGGAACTTAAAGAAGAAATGTTGAAGACTACAAGTTTTTTTAAACTCAGATACACTACAAAAATGCCTAATTTTGTAAATTCTCTTAAAAATTGTACTAAAATTCCTAACAAACATAATAAGAAAAATAACAAAAATAAATGTATATAGACTGGAATAAAGGAAATAAAATTATTAATTATTGTTGTTTTTAGATGATAGGGTGACTATATAAAAATTCCTCTCGAGATATACAGATAAATAATTACAATAATTGGAGAATATAGCAAGTTTCTGCATATAAGAGGAATATAAAAGTCAACTGTAATTTCATGCATCAGCAAAAGCCAAGTGAAAATGTAATTTAAAAGCAATTATAATAGCATTAAAATTATAAATATCTGAGGATAAAATATAAGCAAAACAATGTATGTATAATCATATAACTTTAATAAAAGATATTATGGCCGAGTATTCCACATTCATTGAAAGGAATACTTAATATAGTAAATATGCTACTTTTCTTCAGGCTGAGCTGTAAATTCATTGCAACTCTAAACAATATTCCAAAAACAGGGTTTTCTTTTAACTTGAAAAATTAATTTTAAATTGTGTAGGGAACAGTAAAGGCTCAAGCTCACATAGAAAAGATAGCAATTAGACTGACAGCAGCAAGAATAATTGACACCAAAATACCACAAAACACTATATTCAGAGAAAATATCAGCCTACAATTCAATAATAAGCAAAAATGTCTTTCAATAATAAGAACAACAAAAAAAGACATCTTCAAACAAGGAAAAATTAAATTTAACAGATCCTCAAGAATGAAAATTCTAAAAACTATTCTTTAAACAAAAGGATAAGTATCCCAGATGGAACACCCAAGATGTAGGAAGTGATGAGGACTCGTACAGTGAAAACTATAAAACATTGTTAAAATAAATTGAAAATTTGAGGTAACTTTTGTACATGAACTGAAGACACAATATTGTTAAGAGGGCAGTATTCCCCAGACTGAACTACAGATTCAATACAATCCCTATCAGAATTTCAACTTTCTTATTTATAGAAATGACAAATTGATCCTAAAATTAATGTGGAAATGCAAGGAAACCATAACAGGCAAAACATTCTTGAAAAAGGAGACCAAGGTTAGAGCTCTCAAACATTCTAATCTCAGAAAACTTCCGTGAAGCAAGTCATTGAACAGTGTGGTACCAGCACAGGATAGATACATAGATCAATGGTGTAAAAAGAGCTAGAAATACACTTGAACATCTGAGCCAATTAATTTTGATAAGGGTGCCAAGATTATTCATTGGGGAAAATTTGTCTTATCAACAAATGATGCTAAAACAGTTGGATATATACATATACAAAAGGATAAAGTTAGATGCCCATAACATAACATGATAAAAATTAATTTAAAATAGATCAAAAATGTAAATGGAAGAGATAAAACTCTTCAAAGGAAACATAGGTACAAATATTCATTCCTTAGCATTAGGCAATGGTTTCTTATATGTGACAGCAAAAGCACAAGCAATTAAAAAAATAAATAAATTGGACTTCACCAAAATAAAAAACTTCTGTGATTCAAAAGATACTATCAAAAAGTAAAAAGATAACTGACAGAATGGAAGAAAATATTAGCATATCATATATCCATTTAGGATCTAATATCCAGAACATGTAAAGAGCTCTTACATACCATAATGAAAAGACAACATAATTAAAAATGGGCAAAATATTTGGATAGGCATTTCTGCAAGGTAGATATATAAATAGCTAGCCAAGATATTTAAAGATGTTCAATATCATTAGTCATTAGGTATTTGTAAGCCAAAACAAAATGAAATACCGCTTAACATCCATTAGGATTTCTATATTTAAAACAAACAAAACAGGAATAAAACCAAAAAATAAAACCCAGAAAAATAACAAGTGTTGTTCAACATGTGGAGGAATTGGAACCGTCATGTATTGATAGGGCTAGCACTGTGAAAACCTTTTTGGCATTCATAGCAACATTATCTATAATAGCTAGAAAGTGAAAGCAACAAGCAAAATGTTCATCGACTGATGATGGAGAAACCAAATAAGGTATATCCATACAATAAAATATTGTTCATTCATGAAAAAGAATGAGGCAACAATGCATGCTAAAACATGGATGAAACTTGAAAATCTATGCTAAGTGAAAGGAACCAAAAACAAAAGGCCCCATCTTTTATGATTCTGTTTATAGTAAATGTCCAGAACAGGCAAATCTAAGAGACAGAAAGCAGATGAGACATTGCCAGTAGCTGAGGAGAGTGGGACCTGGGGAATAATTGCTAAGCAACATGAGCTTCATTTGGGAGTGTGATGAAAATGTATTGAGAGTAGGTGTTGGTGATGGTTGCACAATGCTATGGATATACTAATACCTACTGAATTGTACACTTTAAAATAGTGAATTTTTTTTATACGTGAATTATATCCCAACTTTAAAAGTGATTAATAAAAACATTGGTAAAAATATGGGTTGAGGTAGCAATAATCAACTACATTTTCCCCTACTTTTTAAAGAAAATAATAGTATCAAATGTTTGGTGGAAAAATGAGCCATGTCTAAAATACTAGAAAGTAATAGCATATTGCTATGGACTGAATATGTGCGTCTTCCCAAAATTCATATGTTGAAGTTCTCACCCCCAGTGTGATGGTATTTGTAGGTGGGGCCTTTGAGAGGTTTAGATGAGGTCATGGAGTGCCCGTGATGGGATAAGTATCCTTACAGGATGAAGAAGACATCAGAACCCCTCTCTTCTCCATGTGGAAATACAGCAAGAAGGTGGCCTCCAGAAAACCAGAGAGAGGGCCCTCACCAGACACTGAACTGGCCAGCACCTTGATCTTAGACTTTCCAGTATCTAGAACTGTGAGAAATAAATGTCTGTTAATTAAGCTACAGTCTTAGTTTGGGCTGTTATAACAAGTTACCATAGTCTGGATGACGTATAAACATAGAAATCTGTTTCTGACAGTTCTGGAGGCTAGCAGTCCAAGATCAGGGTGCCGGAATAGTCAGGTCCTGGTGAGAGACATCTTCCTAGTGGCAGACACCTGACCTCATTGTATCTTTACATGGAAGACAGCAGAGTAAAGCAAGCTCCCTCAAAACTCTTGTAAGGGTACTGATCTCATCCATGAGGGCTCTGCCCTGATGATCTCATCTAATCTTTAATTAACTTCCAGATGCCCCAATTTTTAATATAATCAAATTGGAAGGTAAAGCTTTAACATATGAATTTTGGGAAGAGACAAATATTTGATCCATAATAGCCACCCAGGTAACAGCATTTTGTTATAGCAGCCTAAGCTAACACACATATTCAGGTGAGAGGTGATAATCAGAGTTAAAGTGTAAGACTCTTGCATTGCTTAAGACACATATAAAACTTTGTCTAGTTTTAAGATTTGTTAGGTTAACATATATGTAAAAATATCTAGGATAATATTTTTTAAAAATCATGAAGAATTATATGCATAACTTCTAAAACCGTAGAGGGAAAAGTGGAATTTAAAAATCAAAAGTAAACAACTCAATTACTTTTAAAAATCAGAGCACAAGACAGGGATGCCCTCTCTCACCACTCCTATTCAACATAGTGTTGGAAGTTCTGGCTAGGGCAATCAGGCAAGAGAAAGAAATCAAGGGTATTCAATTAGGAAAAGAAGAAGTCAAATTGTCCCTCTTTGCAGATGACATGATTGTATATTTAGAAAACCCCATTGTCTCAGCCCAAAATCTCCTTAAGCTGATAAGCAACTTCAGCAAAGTCTCAGGATACAAAATTAATGTGCAAAAATCACAAGCATTCTTATACACCAGTAACAGACAAACAGAGAGCCAAATCAGGAATGAACTTCCATTCACCACTGCTTCAAAGAGAATAAAATACCTAGGAATCCAACTTACAAGGGATGTAAAGGACCTCTTCAAGGAGAACTACAAACCACTGCTCAGTGAAATCAAAGAGGACACAAACAAATGGAAGAACATACCATGCTCATGGATAGGAAGAATCAATATCGTGAAAATGGCCATACTGCCCAAGGTAATTTATAGATTCAATGCCATCCCCATCAAGCTACCAATGAGTTTCTTCACAGAATTGGAAAAAACTGCTTTAAAGTTCATATGGAACCAAAAAAGAGCCCACATCTCCAAGACAATCCTAAGTCAAAAGAACAAAGCTGGAGGCATCACGCTACCTGACTTCAAACTATACTACAAGGCTACAGTAACCAAAACAGCATGGTACTGGTACCAAAACAGAGATATAGACCAATGGAACAGAACAGAGTCCTCAGAAATAATACCACACATCTACAGCCATCTGATCTTTGACAAACCTCAGAGAAACAAGAAATGGGGAAAGGATTCCCTATTTAATAAATGGTGCTGGGAAAATTGGCTAGCCATAAGTAGAAAGCTGAAACTGGATCCTTTCCTTACGGCTTATACAAAAATTAATTCAAGATGGATTAGAGACTTAAATGTCAGACCTAATACCATAAAAATCCTAGAAGAAAACCTAGGTAGTACCATTCAGGACATAGGCATGGGCAAAGACTTCATGTCTAAAACACCAAAAGCAAAGGCAACAAAAGCCAAAATTGACAAATGGGATCTAATTAAACTAAAGAGCTTCTGCACAGCAAGAGAAACTACCATCAGAGTGAACAGGCAACATACAGAATGGAAGAAAATTTTTGCAATCTACTCATCTGACAAAGGGCTAATATCCAGAACCTACAAAGAACTCAAACAAATTTACAAGAAAAAAACAAACAACCCCATCAAAAATTGGGCAAAAGATATGAACAGACATTTCTCAAAACAAGACATTCATACAGCCAACAGACACATGAAAAAATGCTCATCATCACTGGCCATCAGAGAAATGCAAATCAAAACCACAATGAGATACCATCTCACACCAGTTAGAATGGCGATCATTAAAAAGTCAGGAAACAACAGGTGCTGGAGAGGATGTGGAGAAATAGGAACACTTTTACACTGTTGGTGGGATTGTAAACTAGTTCAACCATTATGGAAAACAGTATGGCGATTCCTCAAGGATCTAGAACTAGATGTACCATTTGACCCAGCCATCCCATTACTGGGTATATACCCAAAGGATTATAAATCATGCTGCTATAAAGACACATGCACACGTATGTTTATTGTGGCACTATTCACAATAGCAAAGACTTGGAACCAACCCAAATGTCCATCAGTGACAGACTGGATTAAGAAAATGTGGCACATATACACCATGGAATACTATGCAGCCATCAAAAAGGATGAGTTTGTGTCCTTTGTAGGGACATGGATGCAGCTGGAAACCATCATTCTTAGCAAACTATCACAAGAACGGAAAACCAAACACTGCATGTTCTCACTCATAGGTGGGAACTGAACAATGAGATCACTTGGACTTGGGAAGGGGAACATCACACACCGGGGCCTATCATGGGGAGGGGGGAGGGGGGAGGGATTGCATTGGGAGTTATACCTGATGTAAATGACGAGTTGATGGGTGCTGACGAGTTGATGGTTGCAGCACACCAACATGGCACAAGTATACATATGTAACAAACCTGCACGTTATGCACATGTACCCTAGAACTTAAAGTATAATAATAATAATAATAAAACAAATTTCACAACCAAAAAAAAAGAAGTAAACTTATTAATACAAAAAAAAATATCACATATAGAACATTCGCTAAAATGCACTTTGCATGTGGGAGGAATGTAAGTTATTGTGGCCAAAGGGCAGTCTGAAGCCGATTATATTTTCTTACAATAGCCACAGCAGTATTTCTGGCCTGATGCCCTCTTCCAGAACCTCGACACTGTCTTACTAAGAAGTGAAATCCATTTCTTTTTTTCTTGAAATTGAATGAGCCTATGAGATTACTTTAACAAATAATATGTGGAGGACATCACAATGCATTACTTTTTTAAAGCTTTTTAAAAATTTATATAGATTTAAGGGGTACAAGAGCAGTTTTGTGATGTGGATATATTGTGTAGTGGTGAAGTCTGGATTTTGGTTTAACCATCACCTGAATAATGCACATTCTACCCATTAATTAATTTCTCATCCCTCACTCTCCTCCCACCTCCTGTTCTGAATATAAATGTCTATCATTCCACACTCTATGTCTATGCATACATATTAATTAGTTCCCAATTATAAGTGAGAGCATGTGGTATTTGACTTTCTGTTTCAGAGTTGTTTAACTGAAAATAATGACCTCCAGTTCTATCCATTTTGCTGTAAAATACAAGATTTCATTATTTTTTATTTGTATTCCATTTTGTGTATATGTGATATTTGCCTTACACAACCATCTGTTGATAGACACTTACCTTGATTCCATATCTTTGCTATTGTGAATAGTGCTGTGATAAACATATGAATGCAGGTATCCTTTTTATATAATTTATTTTTCTTTTGGGTAGATAACCAGTACTGGGATTTCTAGTTTGCATGGTAATTCCGTTTTCAATTCTTTGAGAAATCTGCATACTGTTTTCTGTACAGGTTGTTCTAATTTACATTACCATCAATAGTATATAAACATTTCCTTTTCTCCACATCCTCACCAACGTCTGTCATTTTTTGACTTTTTAGTAGTTGCCATTCTGACTGATGTAAGACGATGTCTCATTGTGGTTTTAATTTGCATTTTTCTGATAATTAATGATGTCGAGTATTTTTTCATAGGTTTGTTGGCTGTTTGTATGTCTTCTTTTGAAAAATGTCTATTTATGTGCCTTGCCTGGTTTTTAATGGAGGTATTTTTTGTTTTTGTTGAGCTGTTTAAATTCCTTGTATATTCTGGATATTAGTGCCTTGTTGAATGAATAGTTTGCAAATATTTTCTTTGATTCTGCAGGTCATCTCTTCACTCTATTGATTATTTCTTATGCCATGCAAAAGCTTTTTAGTTTAATTAAGTCTTATTTATCTATTGTTGTTTTTGTTGCTTATGCTTTTGAGGTCTTAGTTATGAACTTTATTCCTAGACCAATGTCCAGAAGAATTTCCCTTAGGTTACTTCTAGTATTTTTATAGCATCAGTTGTTACATTTCAGTAAGTCTTTAATCTATCTTGAGTTGTTTTCTGTATATGCTGAGAGATAGGGGTCCAGTTTCATTCTGCATTTGGCAATCTGATTTTCCCTGTACCCTTTATTGAAAAGGGTGGTGTCGTTTCCCCATTCTGTGTCTTTGTCAGCTTTGTCAAAGATTAGTTAGTTACAGATATATGGCTTTATATCTGGGTTATCTATCCTGTTCCATTGATCTGTTTCTATTTTTATCCCAGTACCATGCTGTATAGGTTACTATAGCCTTGTAGTAAAATTTGAAGTCAGGTAATGTGATGCACACAGATTTGTTCTTGTTGCTTAGGATTGCTTTGGCTATTTGGGCTTTGTTTTGGTTTCATATACATTTTAGGATTTTTTTTCTTATTCTGTGAAAAAAATGACGTTGGTATTATGAGAGGGATTGCAAGGAATATGTAGATTGCTTTGACAAGTATTGCCATTTTAATGGTATTGATTCTTCTGACCCATGAGCATGGGATGTTTTTGCGTTTGTTTGTGTCATCTACAATTTCTTTCAGCAGTGTTCTGTAGTATTCCTTACAAAGATTTTTCACCTCCTGAGTTAAATGTATTCCTAGATATTTAATTTTTTGGTAATTATTATAAATGAGACTACCTTTTGATTTGGTTCTCTGGTTGACTTTTATTGGTGTATAGAAATGATAGTGATTTTTGTACATTGATTTGTATCCTGGAAAATTACTGAATTCATGTATCAGATCTAAGAGGTTTTTTTGGAGGAGTGCTTTGAGTGTTCTAGGTATAAGATTATATCATCATTGAACAAAGATTATTTTACTTTCTATTTTCTGATTTGGATGCTTTTTATCCCTTTCTCTTGCCTGATTGCTGTGGCTAGAACTTCCAGTACTATGTTGAATAGGAGTGATAAAAGTGGGCCTCTGTGTCTTATTCTAGTTCTTAGAAGGATTGTTTTCAACTTTTCTCTGTTCAATATGATGTTGGTAGTGTGTTTGTTATATATGGCCTTTATTTTCTATTCCTTTGATGACAGTTTTCATCCCGAAGAGATGCTGAATTCTATTGATTGATTTTTCTAATTCTATTGAGATGATCATATGGTTTTCATCCTTAATTCTGTTCATATGATAAATAACATTTATTGATTTACTTATGTTGAAACATCTTTGCATACCTAGAATAAAACCCACTTGATCATGTTGTATTCTTTTTGATGTGCTGTTGACTCTGGTTTGCTAGCATTTTGTTGAGTATTTTTGAATCTATGTTCATCAGGGATATTAGCCTGTAGTTTTCTTTTTCTGTTGTGTCCTTGTCTGGCTTCAGTATCAGGGTGATTCTTGCTTTGGAGAATGAGTTAGGGAGAATTCCCTTCTTGATTTTTTGGAAGTTTCAGGAGGATTAGTACCAGTTCTTCTTTGTACATCTGGTGCACTTAGGTTGTGAATCTATCTGGTCCTTGGGATTTCTGTTGAAAGATTTTAATTACTGATTCAATCTCACTACTTGTTATTTGTCTGTTTAGGATGTCAGTTTCTTCCTGGTTCAATTTGGAAGGTTGTATGTTTACAGGAATTTATTCATTTACTCTAGGTCTTCTAGTTTGTGAGTATAGAGTTGTTTATAGTAGTCTCTGATGATCTTTTACATTTCTGTGCTATCTGTTGTAATGTCTACTTCTTCATTTCTGTTTGTCTTGATGTTCTCTCTTTTCTTAGTCTAGCTAGTGGTGTATCAATATTGTTTATTGATATCATTTGGCTGTTTGTCCCTGCCAAAATCTCTTCTCAAATTGTAATCTCCACATGTCATGGGAGAGACCTGGTGGGAGGTGGTGGGATCATGGGAGCAGTTTTGCCCATGCTGTTCTTGTGATAGTGAGTGAATCCTCATGAGATCTGATGGTTTAAAAGTGTTTATAGCACTTCCCCCTTTGCTCTCTCTCTCTCTCCTGCCACAATGATCGTAAGTTTCCTGAGGCCTCCCTAACCATGCAGAACTGTAAGTCAAATAAAACCTCTATCCTTTGTAAATTACCCAGTCTCAGGCAGTCCTATATTGCAATGCGATAATAAGCAAATACAGAAAATTGGGGCCCAGAAGAAGACAGGAAGATGTGGGAAAGTTTGGAACTTCCTAGAGACTTGTTGAATGGTTTTATCACCAAAATGCTGATAATTATGTGGACAGTGAAGTCTAGACTGAGGTGGTCTCAGATGGAGATGAGGAACTTATTGGGAACAGGAGCAAAGGTCCTTCTTGCTATGCCTTAGCAAAGATAATGGCAGAATTTTGTCCCTGCCCTATTGATCCATGGAACAATGAACTGGAGAAAGATGATTTGAGCATCTGGCCAAAGAGATTCTAACCAGCAAAGCATTTATTCAAGATGTGACCTGGCTTTTTCTGAAGTGTACAGTCATAGGTGTTCACAAAAAGATGGTCTGAAATTGGAACTTATGTCTAAAAGGGAAGCAGAGCATAATAGTTTGGAAAATTTGCAGCTTGATCATGTGGGAGAAAAAAAAACACATTTTCTGGGGAGAAATTCAAGCTGCAAAAATTTGCATAAGTAAAGAAGAGCTGAATGTTAATAGCCAAGACAATGGGGAAAAGTTCTCCAGGGCATGTCAGTGATCTTCATGACAACTCCTTCCATCACAGGCCCAGAGGCCTAGGAGGGAAAAATGTTTTCATGGGCCAGGCCCTGGGCCCTGCTGCTATGTGCAGCCTTGAGACATGGTGCTATACATCCCAGCCATTATAGCTCCAGCTGTGGCTAACAGGGGCCAAGATACAGCTTTGGCTGTTACTTCAGATTGTGCAAGCCCCAAGCCTTGGCATCTTCCACATGGTGTTAGGCCTGCACATGCACAGAAAGCAAGAGTTCAGGAACCTCCACCTGGATTTTAGAGCATGTATGTAACACCTGGATGTCCAGGCAGAAGTCTGCTGCAGGGACAGAGCCCTCATGGAAATCCTCTACTACGGCAATGCAAAAGGGAAATATGGAGTTGGAGAACCCACACAGCATCCCCACTGGGGCACTGCCTAATGGAGCTGTGAGAAGAGGGCCATTGTCCTCCATACCCTAGAATGGTAGATCTACCGACAGCTTGTACCATGTGCCTGGAAAAGTTGCAGACACTCAATGCCACCTCCTGAAAAAGTTGCAGGTTCTGAACCCTGCAGAGCCACAGGCACAGATCTGCCCAAGGCTGTGTGAGCCTACTCCTTGCATCAGCGTGCCTTGGATTTAAGACATGGAGTCAAAGGATATTATTTCAGAGTTTTAGGATTTAATGGCTGCCCTGCTGGATTTCAATTGCATGAGGTCTGTAGACCCTTTATTTTGGCCAATCCTTTGCTTTTGTAATGGGAGTATTTGCCCAATTTCTGTGCCCATATCGTATCTTAGAAGTAACTAACTTGTTTTTAATTCTACAGACTCACAGGCAGAAGGGACTTGCCTCATATTAGATGAGACTTTGGACTTGGACTTTTGAGTTAATGTTGGAGTGGGTTAAGACTTTGGGGGACTATTGGGAAGGCATGATTGTGTTTTGAAATGTGATAAGGTCATGAAATTTGAGAGGGGCTAGGAGTGGGATGGTATGGCTTGGCTCCGTGTCCCCACCCAAATCTTATCTTGAATTGTAATCCCCACGTGTCAGGGGAGAGACCTGGTAGGAGGTGATTGGATCATGGGGGTGGTTTCCCCCACGCTGTTCTCATGATAGTGAGTGAATTCCCATGAGATTGAATGGTTTAAAAGTGTGTAGCACTTTCCCCTTTGCTGTCTCTCTCTCCTGTTGACATGATTGTAAGTCTCCTGAGGTCTCGCCAATGATGCAGAACTGTGAATCAATTAAACCTCTTTCCTTTAAATTCCCCAGTCTCAGGTAATTCTTCATAACACTGTGAAAATGGAGGAATATAATTATCGTTTTTAAAAAACAAGTTTTTGTTTTGTTGATCCTTTTGTATTGTTGAGGTTTTTTTTGTCACACTTTTATTTAGTTCTGCCTGATCTTTGATATTTCTTTTCTTCTGTTAGCTTTATATTTGCTTTGTTTTTGATTTTTTAATTCCTTGATGTGCAACATTAGGGTATTAATATATAATCTTTCCACTTTCCGTTTTTTGATATAGGCATTTAATGCTACAAACTTCAATCTTTTTTCTTTTTTCTTTTTTTTTTTTTTTTTGAGCTTCAGTCTTACTCTGTCACCCATGCTGGAGTGCAGTGGCACAATTTTGGTTCACTGCAGCCTCCATCTCCCAGGTTCAAGTGATTCTCCTGCCTCAGCCTCCTGAGTAGCTGAGATTACAGGTGTGTGCCACCACGCCTGGCTAATTTTTGCATTTTTAGTAGAGACAGGGTTTCACTTTGTTGGTCAGGCTGGTCTCGAACTCCTGACTTTGTGATCCACCCACCTTTGCCTCCCGAAGTGCTAAGATTACAGGACAAACTTCAATCTTAGCAATGCTTTGGCTGTATCATGGAAGCTTTGGTATGTTTTATCTTGATTTTTATTCATTTCAAAAACATTTTTAATGTTTATCTTAAATGCTTTATTGACCCAAAGATTGTTCAGGAGCATGTTGTTTAATTTCCATGTATGTATATAGTTTCAAGAGTTCCTTTTGTATTGATTTCTAGTTTTATTCATTGTGGCTTGAAAAGATAATTGATATGATTTAGATTTTTAAAAAATCTATTGAGATTTGTTTTGTAGCCTAATATATGGTCTATCTTAGAGAATGTTCCTTGTGTTAATAAGAATGTATTTTGTACAGTTGTTGCGTAGAATGTTTTCTTAGACCCATTTGGTTTAGAGTCCAATTTAAGTGCAGAGTTTCTATGTTGAGTTTCTGCCTTGATGATCTGTGAGTAGGGTGTTGTGAAGTCTCAAACAATTGTTCCATTGCTGTCTATATCTCTCTTGAGTTATAGTATATTTGTTTTATGAATCTGAATGCTCCAAAGTTGGGTGCATATGTATTTAAGATTATTATATCTTCTTGTTGAATTGTTTTATCCTTATATATTGACCTTTATCTTTTTACATGATTTTTGATTTAAAATCTGTTTTATCAGATACAAGAATAGCTACTCCTGCTAGTTTTTGGTTTCTTTTTGCATGGAATATCTTTTTCCACCCCTTTCTCTTCAGTCTTCAAGTGTCTTTATCAATAAAGTGACTATCTCGCAGCATATGGTTGGGTCATACTTTAAAAAATCCGTCTGCTAATCTTTACATTTTAAGTGGAGCATTTGATTCATTCACATTCAAGATAAATATTGATATGTGAGGTTTTATTCCTGTCATAATGTTAATTGTTAAGTAGTTGTTTTGCAGATTCTTTTATTTTTCTTATTTTTCTAAGTTTGTCTTTTTAGTTTGGTGGAGTCCTGTTGTGTTGTCATTTTATTTTATTTCTCTTCCTCCTTTGTGTAATTTTTAATAAGACCCAGAGTTTTATGCTTTCTTTGGTTTTTATAATGGAAAAAATCGATTGTTTGTTTCTTTTAGCACCAGAGTTGTTGATGAATGCTCTCAGTGCATTTTTCTTGTCTGAGAAAGACTATTTATCTTTCACTTATGTAGCATATGCTGGCAGATTATAAAATTTTTAGTTAACAGAGTTTTTCTTCAGCAATCTGAAAATAGGATTCCAATCTGTTCTGGCTTGTAAGGTTTCTGCTGAGAAGTACACTGTTAGTCTCATGAGGTTTCCTTCATAGGTGTCGGTATGATATTTCTTGCTATGTTCAAAATTTTTTTTCATGGTAATTTTAGATAGCCTAATACGTCATGGCAAAGGTCAGCTTGCAATGTGTTTTGCTGGAGTTTGTTGGGCCTCTTATACCTAGACGTTTAAGTCTCTTGCTAGTTTAAGGAAGTTTTCATTAATTATTTCCCTAAATAGGTTTTCTAAACTTTTTGTTTCTTTTTTTCTCCCTCAGGAATACTGATTTTTTGTACTCCCTCAGGAATACTCACATTTTGTTGCTTTATGGAGTCTTATACTACAAAAAAGCTTCGTTTATTTTTTATCCTTTTTGCTTTAGTTTTGTTTTGCCGAATTAATTAAAAAGACCTAGTTTCACATTCTGAGATTTTCTCTTCTACTGGTGTAATCTATTGTTAAAGTTTTCAGCTGTATTTTGTAATTTCTTCAAGAAATTTTTCATTTCCAGAAGTTTTTTTTTTTTTTAATCTCCTTGGTAAAGTTCTTATTTATATCCTGAATTGTGTTGGTTATTGGTTTTCAGCTTTTTCTTGGATCTCATTGAGCTTCTTCAAAATCAACATTTTGAGTTATATTTCTGGCATTCTGTAAATTTCATTTGAAACTCTATTGCTAAAGAATTATTGTGTTCCTTTGTGGGTGTCATAACACCCTTCTTATTCATATGAGTTGATATCATTATGTCAATTTATTTGCATCTGGAAAAACAGTCACTTGTTTTTGAATTTATCTTCATTGGGGCATGACTTTTTTTTTTTTTTTGAGAATGTGTCTATAATATATGCTGAGTGGGCCATTTGGATTTGTTTCTGGGTACATTTGGTGGCAAACACTCTGTATTATTTCCTTAATTATAAGTAACCATAGTGTGGTGGCTGTCTCAATTGCTGGTTGTAGTGGCAGTGTATTGGGCAGGTGAGCAAGCTCATGGCTTCCTGGGTGGCTAGGATGGCATGGAAATGGTGGCAGCAGAAGTGGAGAGAAGCTTGTTTCCTTCCTGCATGCTGTGTATGCACTTAGGTCAGCAGATGTTGTACTAGGTTTTACAAGTCTACCTGTAGGTCAGTAGGTGGAGCTTACTGTGAGCCAACTGTGGTGGTGGCAGTAGGATTTATGCTTGATCTTTGTTAACCAGGAGAAGTACTCAGGTTTCTTAGTGGATGGGTTAGGCCAAGGAATGCTCAAAGGTCTGGATCCCGAACTCTGCCTTTGAGTTACGGGAGTGGGAAAGCTAGATGGGGCTCAGCCAGGCAAGTCTGCACTCTGGCCACTTAATGGCAGGCATGAGGGTCAGAAATTAGTTTTCTAATTAGTTTCTATGGAATTTTCAATGCCCTCATGAGGAGTGGAGCAACCATTGCTGTGCCAAAGACCCAACACAGGGAAAGAGGAGAAGTTTCAACTCCATAGCCCAGCAAACATCATTGGAACTTGCTTCAGACCCAGCAGGGTTCCCCATAATGGCCCAGCCTTGGCAGTGAGTTATAACAATTAGCCAAGTCACACATCGTTTTTCCTCAGTCCATGAAACTGCCCCAGGCCATAAAACTCGCCACCCAGGCCAATGTCACCATTCCCAGGTAAATCTCCTCTTGCTCTGGTCCCAGGAAGGGGTGAGGGATGTGCTCCAACCTAGCATCTACAGCTAGGGTCCATCCCATACTTGTCTCACAGTTCTGGCTGTGGGCGCACCTTTCTTCTAGACCAGGACACCAGATGCTGGTCAAAGAATCTCCAAACCAGTGACTGCTATGCTTCCAGCTGGCAGTTTCTGTGCAGCCCTTTATGATAAGGAATGGCTACCTTCTATTGGTGCCTAGGTCTGGGAGTGTGCATAGTCGCCCAACTACTCCCCAAGTCAAATGCATCCAAGGCTTGGTAGGCTCATGTGGCTTGGATGCCTGCCTCCTCAGTGGGAATGTGTATCATAGAGAGACTCCTCCTCATCTCCTGTACTGGGGATTCACTCGTGGTTTTCCACTGGACCCTGCTATGTAGGCTGTTAGTCACCTTTTTTTGTCCCCATATACAAAGTTTTCTTTTGCTTTTATGTTGAACTTTTGTGTTCCTTCTTGGAGAGAAGTACACAGTGTGAATATCTATGCACTATTCTGCTATTTCCAAGTAGGTTAGGCATCCTGGCAAAGCCTCTATTCTGTCATTCTGGAAACAAAGCAAAACAAAACAAAACAAAATGCATGGTTTCACTGCTGGATCAATAAAGTAATATAGCTTTCATCTGCGTCTCTCTCTTGGGACACTTGCCCTTGGAACCTTGTCTTAAGGAAACCCAGATCAAATGCACAGACTGCATTGGTGGTTGTGGTTGACAGTTACAGCTAAGATTCAAGCCTACAGTCAGTATTTAGACCAGATATGTGAATGAAAGGCCTTTCTTGCCTCTAGCCTTTGATCTGTTCTACCGGATACTGAAGTGGGAGAAATAAGTTGTCCCCACTGAGGACTGCTCAAGTTACAGATTTATGAGAAAACTAAATGTCATGGATTTCAGTCACTAAATTTTGGGTGGTTCATTACGCAGCAATAGGTAACACAAACTATTAAAGTCTTTATTAGTATAATGAGCCCTAAATTTAGGGCTAGTTGTTCTCTTTTATGCAGAAAAAAATACTAACCTTCATTAACAGCTTTGTTTATTCACAGACACAATAGTTTTCAACTTTTGGAGTTTATAATTGTCTTTTCAATCCTAAGAATATTGGTGGACACTTGAAGAATTAAATAATTTTAAATATTATCAAATATGTCAGCAACAATTACTGCCCAGTTATCAGCAAATCACTGTAATGTCCCATAGAATTTCTAGAAACCCACAGATACACTACTCAGTTGGTATCCCTTCAAACTGGTGTTTCTGTAGAACTGCTGACTATTGTGATCTCACCTTTTAATATATAGATGGGTCAATGTGTTTGTGGCCCCATTGATTCATGACCTTCCTTGGTACCACTGCTGTTACTCTATCACTTGCAGCCAGTTAGACCCCACTTTGAAGCAGGTGGCATAGTGTACTCAGCTTAATGTTCATTCTGACAGTAGTAGCAAAAATAACTAAATTGTTGATCAAAACTTGATGGCACGACTGGGGTTTTATGCCACTTAACATTCACTGCTCTGATGGAAAGTAACATTAACTCGTAACTGTTTGTGGGCTGGAAAGATAGGTTACAGTGGTTGCTATACTAGAACAACAAAATGAGGTAGAATGGAAAAATGGAGGAGAATTTGGGTGAAGGTACACAATTTTAGAATAGTTTACTGTTATAGAAAGGTGGTTGTTGGGTAATAAAAAGATGGATTCTTACAGAGACAGTTTCCTTAGGCTGAAGGAGACATCATTCCTATTTACTCTCTAAGGCAGTTTCTTTTCCAAGACATTGATTACTGCACATTAAGTGCAGTACAACTTGTCACCCTCCTTGAACATGTTTTTTAACAAAAGCTACAAAGAGGCCCTAAGAAGAGCTCAGCCAAAATTTGGGAAACAAGTGAAGACAAGATTTTGTGATGAAGTTTACTTACATTTTCCTGGCTGCTGGAGGTGACCTCATGCGTAGGCTGAACTTTTCCAGGTGACATAAACAAAACTCATGACTGTGAAGCATTCTTTGCTTATTGCTTATTTCACATATGTTTCTTAGGCACATCTTATGCTGCTAGGAGCTGGACATGAGAAGATATAGATAGATATGTAGGTAGGCAGATAGATGGAAAGATTTAGACATAGATATGTACAAAGATATAAAGAAATGGATGTAGATATATAGACTGATATAACACAATGCGCACAAGCACACCACAACAGTTTTTTTCTTTATGGTGCTCCCAGACTGTGTGAGGAGAAGCCCATATCTTTGCGAACCATGGTCTATTCTGTTAAAGGCCCTCAATTCCATTTTCTAGCTCACTCCATGATTGCACATGTTTGGAATAGCTCTAAAATCCCTAGAAAGTGAAAAATTTAGGAGTTTCCAGTTTTTATATACATCACACTGAATGCAATGCTATTGGGAATGTCAAGAAATATGAATGTTCAACATATACTAAAATTTTAAAAGTCACAAAGGGATATATATATAAGAATTAAATAAATTAGGACATAGACATCTGCAAAGATTTCCATTGCCACTTCTATTGAGGATTAGAGAGAAGTTAAGAGGCTTCTATTTGATTCCATTTTTCCCCTCACAGTCTTAAATGTTTTAGATACATGAAGAGAAAATATAAATAAAATTTAGGGGATATTGCAGAAAAGTAGAAAATAAGCAAGGATTTTTAGTGTTAACTTTTCTCCCAAAACTGACCTGAAGTTACTTCATAACTTTAAGAACTGTTAAATTTTGTAGGAGATAATGTGGTGCAATCTTGAGAGCATATTTTCCTTTCAGACCTGTTTTCGATGGTATTGTTCACATTTGTATTTGTATGATAAAGAAAGTGGTACATGCTTTTGTGACACACAGTTTATAATAGACTGTTTTGTAGTGAAGAACATAAAAGATGCAATTTGTACAATTTGATATACTAATTTTATTACCATGTTTAGCTTACTAAGTACAGAAGCAAATTTTACTCAGAAAATGTAAAATTTGCTAATTTAATTTACTTTTAAACATGAGATTTTATTTTAAATATTATAAGGTCCCTCTATTTATGGAATATTGGATTTCTTAGATTTTTCTAGTTTCATGAAGTTAGGTTAAAAACTTGAAAATAAGAAAAATCTAATAACATTTTTGTAAGACAAGGAAAATGGCTTTGTTTTGGAGGGGAAGGCAAAAGGCTTTTTGGAGAGATTTTTGGCTTTTGTTTTTCTTCTTCCATAGGTTTAACACATACTATTGTTAAATTGATTTTTTTTAAAAGTGTCTCTTTGGAAATATAAATGTTTAAAATGTATTTTCCCATGTGCTGTAAGAGTTATAAACACAGAAGGTGGGCATGGAATGGCCTGACTTGGATAGCGTGGGGTAAGCTGTAAGTAAAGGCAGTGCTCCAGGAAGAGTTAGCCTGAGTGAAGGGGCAGAGCATTCCAGAAGAAGAACAATGCGAGTAAAAACAAAGAGAAAAAAAGAGTGGTATGTGTCTGCCATAGCTAGTGATTCTATTGGTCGTTTCTAGGGAGAGCAAAGGATACTCAGGAAGAGAGCCTGGAGTTGCTGTATTTTCTGCCTTGCTGAGGAGTGGGTTTTAGGTGGAAGTCATGGGGCTCCTATGAAGGAAAAGAATAACATTGTCCATTTAATGAATATGTGGGTAGTGGTGTTTTTATGAGGTAGGTCATATAGGAAGACAAATAGGTTTCTGGATGAGGAAAAAAGGGATTTGACCTTCTTTGTGTCAAATTTATGGATATCTTTGTGGTGTTCAATTTTCTACAAGAAAGCTGAAGTTATGGCTGTGAGTCTCCAGAGAAGGTTTTGTGCTGGAAAGAATTGCTTTGGGATTTATCAACATGTGCTGAAAATGATGTGTTAATAAACACCCTCCAGACAACATAAAAAGTGAAATAATAAAGAAGACCAAAATATATTTTGAGAAAATGATTATTTTTCCTAGGCTTCATTCCAACATAATTCCATCACATTTTGTGTATTCACAAATGTGGAAAAGTTTCCAGTATGTGTATTTTTTTCATTTAACCAAGATCAACGAGGGTATACATCGCATAATTGCCTCAGGGGCAAAGACCTGTGTCTATTTTGATCACTGCACCAGTACCAAGAAGAGTGCCTGGCACTTAGTAGTTATCACTGAAAAACTACAACGTTTGCAAATTTAGAGGATTAATAAGGAAGTGCATACATTAGTGATGCTGGACACTGTTTTACATGCAAGGGATACATTTTCTACCTTTAAAAAAGTCATAGTCTTGTTAAGAAGATACATCAATAAACGATGTTTGTAAAATAATATGATAAGCAGAGGGTACAAAGGAGCATTCAGGCGGGAGAACAGCAGGTGACAAAGAATGAGAATATGCAAAAGCACATGTTTTCAGAGAATAGAATTTTTTTCATATGTCAGAACATGATGTGTTCCAAGTCCCAAGTCTGCAGTTTTTTTCTTGGAATCCTGCTAAATGCAGTAGCTAGTCTCATATTTCTGTCTTTGCAGTTTAGATACAAAAGATTTGAAGTTGCATATTTTAAAATATATATATATTTATTATTACAATAGAATTACTTATTTGAAGCTACCATTTAGAGTATCAATCAGGACTGCATTTACCAAAGACTGAAAAACAATGGTTTAAACTAGATGAATGCTTTACTTTGGTCATAGAACAAGAAATCTCAGTGCTGGAGTCCAGAGTTAAGGCCCCTGTTCAAGGAATCAGGCTGCTCTGTCCTCCTGCTGAAGCATCTGTAGAATGTGGCTACAAGATGGCTGTGTTGCCTCTAGGCATTGGTGAAAGTTCCAGGCAGAAAGAGAGGGAAAATCCCTCTTTTTTTCATCAGGAAAGTGAAGGAAGCTTCACCCAGTAGAATTCCACTTGCATTTTCTTGTCCTAAACAAGGTTAAATGGCATAATTATGTCACTAAAAATAATCTTACAGAATATTTAAGGAGAAGTAAAGATTATAGTAGATTTCCCGTTACAGGAATATGTCTGACTTGATCATTTAAAAACCTTCTTTTAAAAAGCACCTACAGCAGTGGCAACAAAAGCCAAAACTGACAAATGGGATCTAATTAAACTAAAGAGCTTCTGCACAGCAAAAGAAACTATCATCAGAGTGAACAGGAGACCTACAGAATGGGAGAAAATTGTTGCAATCTATCCATCTGACAAAGGGCTAATATCTAGAATCTACAAAGAACTTAAACAAATTTACAAGAAAAAAACAAACAACCGCATCAAAAAGTGGCCTAAGGATATGAACAGACACTTCTCAAAGAAGACATTTATGCAGCCAACAAACCTATGAAAAAAAGCTCATCATCACTGGTCATTAGAGAAATGCAAATCAAAACCACAATGAGATAGCATCTCACGAAAGTTAGAATGGCAATCATTAAAATCAAGAAACAACAGATGCTGGAGAGGATGTGGAGAAACAGGAATGCTTTTACACAATTGGTGGGAGTGTAAATTAGTTCAACCATTGTGGAAGACAGTGTAGCAATTTCTTAAAGATCTAGAATCAGAAATACCACTTGACCCAGCAATCCCATTACTGGATATATACCCAAAGGATTAAATCATTCTACTATAAAGACACATGCACAAGCATCTTTACTGTGGCACTGTTCGCAATAGCAAAAACTTGGAACCAACCCAAATGCCCATCAATGATAGACTGGATAAAGAAAATGTGACACATATACACCATGGAATACTATGCAGCCATAAAAAAAGATGAGTTCCTGTTCTATGCAGGGACATGGATGAAGCTGGAAATCATCATTCTCAGCAAACTAACACAAGAACAGAAAACCAAACACCACATGTTCTCACTCATTAGTGGGAGTTTAGCAATGAGAACACATGGACACAGGGAGAGGAACATCACACACCGGGGCCTGGCGGGGGGTGCTACAGGAGGGACAGCATTAGGGGAAATACCTAATGTAGATGACAGGTTGATGGGTGCAGCAAACCACCATGGCACGTGTATACCTATGTAACAAACCTGCCTGTTCTGCACATGTATCCCAGAACTTAAAGTATAATTTAAAATTTTTTTTAAAAAGCACCTAGAAATTCTGTGAAAATCTAATAACAAACAGTCTTCTACATACTAAGCTCCACTCTTGAGAAGAAAACACCTAGATGCTGAACATGAAGATGGATCCAGAAGTTGGAGCAACATGCTGCAATAGTGGTGCTCTGTGGGATGGGGAGAGGGTAGGGATAGGTACCAACATCATAATTTGGCATATGTGACTAAATGCCCACGAGGATAGGACACTGACTATGGGTTGCCAACAGGCAAAGTGTGCAGATTTGAGAAACCCACATTAAAGTGGGACCTTCAAATGGTGGTGCTCTCAATTCAAGGTTGTTTGAAAATGTTCTTCATTTCAGAGGGAGATGATAAAGGTTTTGTTTCCTTTTGATCTTTGCAAAAAAGGTTTCTCCTGACAGTCTGATCTTGGCCTCACAGAAGTACAAATTCACAAAAATTCTGGTTCCAAAAAGCCAAAGCCAAAAAATTTAATATAAAAATTAGTCTCTACATGGAGATACACCTGGGACCATGGGCGAAACAAAAGCAAATTGCTCTCTAGGCTACTTCCACAGCTCTGACCAATGTGGTTTCTCATAGCAAGAAAAGCCCAACCTAGGATGATCTCACAATTATAAAGTCATATACACTTAAGGAAATGATACCCTTTGATTAGAAAAAAAAATCTCCAGAATTTCAGGAAAAAAACATGATACTACGAAGAAAGAATATAAATGAAATGTTTAAAAATAATTTCAGACCTAAAAGAAAGAATGTCTATTCTTTAAAAAAGAAAAAAGGTACCAAGAAAAATAAAGAGATTTGAAAAGATCTAAATGGAAATTCGGGTAAAGAAAAATATAGGTAATTAGGTTAGACATAGATGAAGAAATAAATAAGGAGGGGATAGGAAAAAATACATGAAATATTGTATACAGAGATGAAGAGGTAGAAAATACAAGCAAATCAGTGACATAAAGGATAAAATAAAAAAGATCTACATCTACTAAAAAGTTTTAGAAGAAAGAATAAAGAGAAAGGGAAAAAAAGAATAAATAGAAGTAATTTCACAACTGGATACCTCCTGGTGAAACTTTACAACAGCAAAGCAAGGAGAAAATCTTAAAACTATTATCAGGAAAAAATAATCCCATATTACTTACAAGAAAATAGCTATATTTTCAGATAAAACTTAATAATAACCCTTCACAACAAAATATGAAGCTAGGGAAATAAGTAGAATTGGAAAGTTTTCTAGGGCAGTAACTCTTCAGTAACAGAATAGTTCTGCAAATGGAAGCTCAATACAGAACTCTACCCTTGGGTGAAAAACCTATTGTTTTTTCTGACCAGAACAAATAATTACTCCAAGGAAGACTCCTGAAACATGTAATAATAATAAATGTTTATTTAGTATGCCATTTTATGTGTTTAAGAGAAACAAATGGAGAGCTCTGTGCTCTGGCAATAGTTCAGTTCCTTTGTGTTTTATAGGTATAAAAAAGTATTATTTTTAAATAATATATACTTTTTTAAAAAGTATATAAAATAATACTTTTTAATATGCTAAACAATATTATAATTGGTGGAAATTTATGTTTAAAAACTAATGTAGTCAAGCCTCTATCCATGTAGAGAGCAGTAGTGCTACAAAATCCCCCAAATATTATCAATGAATCATAAATTTATACTTAAAATCTTATCAGATTTAAAGTCTTTACAAAGAATCTCTTGTACACTGGATCTTTTGCTACTAGTTTTGAATCAACAATAGTGCTCTACAAGGACAATTCACAGTTCTTATGTTCTAGAACTGAAAAATATTTTGCATACATATCTTGTACATATTAGATGTGTTCTAATATTTAAAACTTATTTAAAAAATCTATGAGTCCATAATGATTCTAAAATGCGGTGGGGGAAGCTCTTCTCTACAGAAGAATGACAACGAATAAACGTAGAAGCAATGTTATAACTAGAAAAGTCACTGTTTTGCAACCAGTGTTGTAATAACTGATTCAGACAAGAATAATAATTTGATGCTGAAACCATTAGGTAACAAGTTGTTGGAGAACAGGATACATCTGATCTCAAAGTGTCACTTCCTAGGTTATTTATTAATTAGAAGAGAAACAGGGAAGCCTCTACATGATGTAATCTGGTGGACATACCAACAGATCCCACTTAACATGACAGAAGGTGACATCATGGCCTTGTGCCTTGCTGCACTGATCAGAACACAGTGCCAGTGATCACAGTATCTTGCTGAGAAGTTGAACCCCTGAGTCTAGGACTGAGGAAGCAATCAGACAAATTCAAATTAAGGGACAATCGGGAGACAATTGACCTTGACTCTTCAAATCAATATCGTGAAAGAAAAGAAAAAATGTCTGGGGATTTTTCTGAGTGAAGAAAGCGAAAAGAAACATGACAACGAAATGCAAACAATGCTTCTTGTTTGGGTCCTGGAGCAAAATGAAAACACAAATAAAATTGCTCTAAAGAACATTATTAGGACAGTTGAGGAAATGTGAGTACAACCTATACATTACATAGTAGGAGGACCAATGTTAAATTTCTCGAATGTAATCTTTATACTGAGGATTTGTGGGAGAACATCCTTGTTTTAGGACATTTGTGCAGATGTATTGAAACATAAAGAGGGAGAGAGCCAGCTTGTGTGGTAAGAAGGGAGCAGTTGGTGACTCCCGGTGGATATATGCTCTTCATTGTACTATTCTGGGAAGTTTTTTTTTTTAATGTTTGAACTTTCTCAAAGTAAGAAATTGGAAGAAAGGTAATTTTCTGAGTAAATATATTATTCATTATGCTTTAATATCATAATCTTAATTTTTTGTAAACATTTTCAGAAGACAGACACTACCACTGACCCATGGCCTATAAAATTTCATCTATGTTCTTTTTTTTTTTTTTTTCTGATAACAGCCACAAAAATTTTAATACATAGTAATACAACCAACGAAGGAGGTGAAAGACCACCAGTATTTCTGTCAAACCTGCAACGTCTCTATTCACAGAAAAAGAAAAAAAAAAACTATTCTAAAATTAATATGGAACCAGGAAAAAGCTTGAAAAGCCAAAACATTCTAACTAAAAAAAACAAAAAACAAAAAACACAAAGCCAGAGGCATCACATTATCCAACTTCAAACTATATTATTAGGCTATCGTAATTAAAATAATACAGTACCAGTACAAAACCAAACACAGAACAATTATGTTTTGATGGTCCAAAGTTCATATTTGAATATAGTTCAACGTAGCATTTTTTTCTTTTATGATTAGTGTCTTTTGTGTCCCATGTGAGAACTATGTGTACACTATAAGTTTTCTTATGTTTTCCCATAAAAAGTTTATTTTTTTATTTTACTTTTTCTTTTTTTTAAATTTATTTATTATTATTATACTTTAAGTTGTAGGGTACATGTGCATAACGTGCAGGTTTGTTACATATGTATACTTGTGCCATGTTGGTGTGCTGCACCCATCAACTCGTCATTTACATCAGGTATAACTCCCAATGCAATCCCTCCCCCCTCCCCCCTCCCCATGATAGGCCCCGCTGTGTGATGTTCCCCTTCCCGAGTCCAAGTGATCTCATTGTTCAGTTCCCACCTATGAGTGGAACATGCGGTGTTTGGTTTTCTGTTCTTGTGATAGTTTGCTAAGAATGATGGTTTCCAGCTGCATCCATGTCCCTACAAAGGACTCAAACTCATCCTTTTTGATGGCTGCATAGTATTCCATGGTGTATATGTGCCACATTTTCTTAATCCAGTCTGTCACTTATGGACATTTGGGTTGATTCCAAGTCTTTGCTATTGTGAATAGTGCTGCAATAAACATACGTGTGCATGTGTCTTTATAGCAACATAATTTATAATCCTTTGGGTATATACCCAGTAATGGGATGGCTGGGTCATATGGTACATCTAGTTCTAGATCCTTGAGGAATCGCCATACTGTTTTCCATAATGGTTGAACTAGTTTACAATCCCACCAACAGTGTAAAAGTGTTCCTATTTCTCCACATCCTCTCCAGCACCTGTTGTTTCCTGACTTTTTAATGATCGCCATTCTAACTGGTGTGAGATGGTATCTCATTGTGGTTTTGATTTGCATTTCTCTGATGGTGAGTGATGATGAGCATTTTTTCATGTGTCTGTTGGCTGTCTGAATGTCTTGTTTTGAGAAATGTCTGTTCATATCCTTTGCCCACTTTTTGATGGGGTTGTTTGTTTTTTTCTTGTAAATTTGTTTGAGTTCTTTGTAGGTTCTGGATATTAGCCCTTTGTCTGATGAGTAGATTGCAAAAATTTTCTCCCATTCTGTAGGTTGCCTGTTCACTCTGATGGTAGTTTCTTTTGCTGTGCAGAAGCTCTTTAGTTTAATTAGATCCCATTTGTCAATTTTGGCTTTTGCTGCCGTTGCTTTTGGTGTTTTAGACATGAAGTCTTTGCCCATGCCTATGTCCTGAATGGTACTACCTAGGTTTTCTTATAGGGTTTTTATGGTATTAGGTCTGACATTTAAGTCTCTAATCCATCTTGAATTAATTTTCATATAAGGAGTAAGGAAAGGATCCAGTTTCAGCTTTCTACTTATGGCTAGCCAATTTTCCCAGCACCATTTATTAAATAGGGAATCCTTTCCCCATTTCTTGTTTCTCTCAGGTTTGTCAAAGATCAGATTGCTGTATATGTGTGGTATTATTTCTGAGGACTCTGTTCTGTTCCATTGGTCTATATCTCTGTTTTGGTACCAGTACCATGCTGTTTTGGTTACTGTAGCCTTGTAATATAGTTTGAAGTCAGGTAGCGTGATGCCTCCAGCTTTGTTCTTTTGACTTAGGATTGTCTTGGAGATGTGGGCTCTTTTTTGGTTCCATATGAACTTTAAAGCAGTTTTTTCCAATTCTGTGAAGAAACTCATTGGTAGCTTGATGGGGATGGCATTGAATCTATAAATTACCTTGGGCAGTATGGCCATTTTCACGATATTGATTCTTCCTATCCATGAGCATGGTATGTTTCTCCATTTGTTTGTGTCCTCTTTTATTTCACTGAGCAGTGGTTTGTAGTTCTCCTTGAAGAGGTCCTTTACATCCCTTGTAAGTTGGATTCCTAGGTATTTTATTCTCTTTGAAGCAGTGGTGAATGGAAGTTCATTCCTGATTTGGCTCTCTGTTTGTCTGTTACTGGTGTATAAGAATGCTTGTGATTTTTGCACATTAATTTTGTATCCTGAGACTTTGCTGAAGTTGCTTATCAGCTTAAGGAGAATTTGGGCTGAGACAATGGGGTTTTCTAAATATACAATCATGTCATCTGCAAACAGGGACAATTTGACTTCTTCTTTTCCTAACTGAATACCCTTGATTTCTTTCTCTTGCCTAATTGCCCTAGCCAGAACTTCCAACACTATGTTGAATAGGAGTGGTGAGAGAGGGCATCCCTGTCTTGTGCCAGTTTTCAAAGGGAATTTTTCCAGTTTTTGCCCATTCAGTATGATATTGGCTGTGGGTTTGTCATAAATAGCTGTTATTATTTTGAGGTACGTTCGATCAATACCGAATTTATTGAGCATTTTTAGCATGAAGGGCTGTTGAATTTTGTCAAAAGCCTTTTCTGCATCTATTGAGATAATCATGTGGTTCTTGTCTTTGGTTCTGTTTATATGCTGGATTATGTTTATTGATTTGCGAATGTTGAACCAGCCTTGCATCCCAGGGATGAAGCCCACTTGATCATGGTGGATAAGCTTTTTGATGTGTTGCTGAATCCGGTTTGCCAGTATTTTATTGAGGATTTTTGCATCGATGTTCATCAGGGATATTGGTCTAAAATTCTCTTTTTTTGTTGTGTCTCTGCCAGGCTTTGGTATCAGGATGATGTTGGCCTCATAAAATGAATTAGGGAGGATTCCCTCTTTTTCTATTGATTGGAATAGTTTCAGAAGGAATGGTACCAACTCCTCCTTGTACCTCTGGTAGAATTCACCTGTGAATCCATCTGGTCCTGGACTTTTTTTGGTTGGTAGGCTATTAATTATTGTCTCAATTTCAGAGCCTGCTATTGGTCTATTCAGGGATTCAACTTCTTCTTGGTTTAGTCTTGGAAGAGTGTAAGTGTCCAGGAAATTATCCATTTCTTCTAGATTTTCCAGTTTATTTGCGTAGAGGTGTTTATAGTATTCTCTGATGGTAGTTTGTATTTCTGTGGGGTCGGTGGTGATATCCCCTTTATCATTTTTAATTGTGTCGATTTGATTCCTCTCTCTTTTCTTCTTTATTAGTCTTGCTAGTGGTCTGTCAATTTTGTTGATCTTTTCAAAAATCCAACTCCTGGATTCATTGATTTTTTGGAGGGTTTTTTGTGTCTCTGTCTCCTTCAGTTCTGCTCTGATCTTAGTTATTTCTTGCCTTCTGCTGGCTTTCGAATGTGTTTGCTCTTGCTTCTCTAGTTCTTTTAATTGCGATGTTAGAGTGTCAATTTTAGATCTTTCCTGCTTTCTCTTGTGGGCATTTAGTGCTATAAATTTCCCTCTACACACTGCTTTAAATGTGTCCCAGAGATTCTGGTATGTTGTATCTTTGTTCTCATTGGTTTCAAAGAACATCTTTATTTCTGCCTTCATTTCGTTATGTACCCAGTAGTCATTCAGGAGCAGGTTATTCAGTTTCCATGTAGTTGAGCGGTTTTGATTGAGTTTCTTAGTCCTGAGTTCTAGTTTGATTGCACTGTGGTCTGAGAGACAGTTTGTTATAATTTCTGTTCTTGTACATTTGCTGAGGAGTGCTTTACTTCCAATTACATGGTCGATTTTGGAGTAAGTATGATGTGGTGCTGAGAAGAATGTATATTCTGTTGATTTGGGGTGGAGAGTTCTATAGATGTCTATTAGGTCTGCTTGCTGCAGAGATGAATTCAATTCCTGGATATCCTTGTTAACTTTCTGTCTCGTTGATCTGTCTAATGTTGACAGTGGAGTGTTGAAGTCTCCCATTATTATTGTATGGGAGTCTAAGTCTCTTTGTAAGTCTCTAAGGACTTGCTTTATGAATCTGGGTGCTCCTGTATTGGGTGCATATATATTTAGGATAGTTAGCTCTTCCTGTTGAATTGATCCCTTTACCATTATGTAATGGCCTTCTTTGTCTCTTTTGATCTTTGATGGTTTAAAGTCTGTTTTATCAGAGACTAGTATTGCAACCCCCGCTTTTTTTGTTCTCCATTTGCTTGGTAAATCTTCCTCCATCCCTTTATTTTGAGCCTATGTATGTTTCTGCGTGTGAGATGGGTCTCCTGAATATAGCAGACTGATGGGTCTTGACTCTTTATCCAGTTTGCCAGTCTGTGTCTTTTAATTGGAGCATTTAGTCCATTTACGTTTAAGGTTAAGATTGTTATGTGTGAACTTGATCCTGCCATTATGATATTAACTGGTTATTTTGCTCGTTAGTTGATGCAGTTTCTTCCTAGCCTTGATGGTCTTTACATTTTGGCATGTTTTTGCAATGGCTGGTACCGGTTGTTCCTTTCCACGTTTAGTGCTTCCTTCAGGGTCTCTTGTAAGGCAGGCCTAGTGGTGACAAAATCTCTAAGCATTTGCTTATCTGTAAAGGATTGTATTTCTCCTTCACTTATGAAACTTAGTTTGGCTGGATATGAAATTCTGGTTTTAAAATTCTTTTCTTTAAGAATGTTGAATATTGGCCCCCACTCTCTTCTGGCTTGGAGAGTTTCTGCCGAGAGATCTGCTGTTAGTCTGATGGGCTTCCCTTTGTGGGTAACCCGACCTTTCTCTCTGGCTGCCCTTAAGATTTTTTCCTTCATTTCAACTTTGGTGAATCTGGCAGTTATGTGTCTTGGAGTTGCTCTTCTCGAAGGAGTATCTTTGTGGCGTTCTCTGTATTTCCTGGATTTGAATGTTGGCCTGCCCTACTAGGTTGGGGAAGTTCTCCTGGATGATATCCTGAAGAGTGTTTTCCAACTTGGTTCCATTTTCCCCCTCACTTTCAGGCACCCCAATCAGACGTAGATTTGGTCTTTTTACATAATCCCATACTTCTTGCAGGCTTTGTTCATTTCTTTTTCTTCTTTTTTCTTTTGGTTTCTCTTCTCGCTTCATTTCATTCATTTGATCCTCAATCACAGATACTCTTTCTTCCAGTTGATCGAGTCGGTTACTGAAGCTTGTGCATTTGTCACGTATTTCTCGTGTCATGGTTTTCATCTCTTTCATTTCGTTTATGACCTTCTCTGCATTAATTACTCTAGCCATCAATTCTTCCACGTTTTTTTCAAGATTTTTAGTTTCTTTGCGCTGGGTACATAATTCCTCCTTTAGCTCTGAGAAATTTGATGGACTGAAGCCTTCTTCTCTCATCTCGTCAAAGTCATTCTCTGTCCAGCTTTGATCCGTTGCTGGCGATGAGCTGCGCTCCTTTGCCGGGGGAGATGCGCTCTTATTTTTTGAATTTCCAGCTTTTCTGCCCTGCTTTTTCCCCATCTTTGTGGTTTTATCTGCCTCTGGTCTTTGATGATGGTGATGTACTGATGGGGTTTTGGTGTAGGTGTCCTCCTTCCTCTTTGATAGTTTTCCTTATAACAGTCAGGACCCTCAGCTGTAGGTCTGTTGGAGATTGCTTGAGGTCCACTCCAGACCCTGTTTGCCTGGGTATCAGCAGCAGAGGCTGCAGAAGATAGAATATTTCTGAACAGCGAGTGTACCTGTCTGATTCTTACTTTGGAAGCTTCCTCTCAGGGGTGTACTCCACCCTGTGAGGTGTGGGCTGTCAGACTGCCCCTAGTGGGGGATGTCTCCCAGTTAGGCTACTCAGGGGTTAGGGACCCACTTGAGCAGGGAGTCTGTACCTTCTCAGATCTCAACTTCCGTGTTGGGAGATCCACTGCTCTCTTCAAAGCTGTCAGACAGAGTCGTTTGCATCTGTAGAGGTTTCGGCTGCGTTTGTTATTGCCCTGTCCCCAGAGGTGGAGTCTACAGAGACAGGCAGGTTTCCTTGAGCTGCTGTGAGCTCCACCCAGTTCCAGCTTCCCAGCAGCTTTGTTTACCTACTTAAGCCTCAGCAATGGCGGGTACCCCTCCCCCAGCCTCGCTGCTGCCTTGCCGGTAGATCACAGACTGCTGTGCTAGCAATGAGGGCGGCTCCGTGGGTGTGGGACCCTCCCGGCCAGGTGTGGGATATGATCTCCTGGTGTGCCTGTTTGCTTAAAGCGCAGTATTGGGGTGGGAGTTACCCGATTTTCCAGGTGTTGTGTGTCTCAGTTCCCCTGGCTAGGAAAAGGGATTCCCTTCCCCCTTGCGCTTCCCAGGTGAGGCAATGCCTCGCCCTGCTTCAGCTCTCGCTGGTCGGGCTGCAGCAGCTGACCAGCACCGATCGTCCGGCACTCCCCAGTGAGATGAACCCAATACCTCAGTTGAAAATGCAGAAATCACCGGTCTTCTGTGTCGCTCACGCTGGGAGTTGGAGACTGGAGCTGTTCCTATTCGGCCATCTTGCTCCGCCCTTCTCATCTATGTTCTATGGTAATAATAATTATTATGCTTATAACTGATCACGAAACTATGACATATACCATATTAGGCACTTTAAAATGTATTATCTCATTTGCCTCGTATGGAAATGATATTGTGATTATTTCTACATTTCACATAAGAAAATTAGGGTTTATTGAGATAATGTTAACCTGTCCACAAGGCAGAATTAACATTTGCATACATCATTTTGTTTCCAGAGTCCAAGTTCTTGCTTGTACAGCCTACCTTGAAAATTTTTGCACATAAAGGTGTAATCTGGACCTTACAGAGGAGAGGTGCATGATAATAAAATAAATAGCTCTTTAATCAGATGTGAATAAGCTGTGACCTTCCTCATGCAGATTGGCAATTGGTTCTGAAGAGATGAAACAAAGGAAAAAGAATGCTTAAATACAATAATAAATACAATCACTTTCAGAAATGTTTAATATTTTTATTAAAGATACTATTGTTTTGAAAATACACACATATTTTTTGTCTCTTACATATATGAGACTCGTTTACTGATTTACCACTTAATATGTCCTATGAGGATTCAATTCCCATTCTCAATAAAGTAGATTAAAAAAAAGAATTGAAAATGAATCAGTCCATCTTAATAGTACATAAGAAGATACATTTTCTGAAACTACTTTTTAGTTTATTCAAAGATGTTTTCTCTGAATGTCTTTGTTTTGTTCTCTGATATAACAAGGCATCTTCACATAATGCCTTAAAATTATGTTGATTATTGAGTGAGATAACTTTAGCTTTCTTTCTTTTTTTCTTTCTTTTTTTTTTGAGACAGAGTCTTGCTCTGTTGCCCAGGCTGGAGTGCAGTGGTGCCATCTCGGCTCACTGAAAGCTCTGCCTCCAGGGTTCATGCCATTCTCCTGCCTCAGCCTCCCGTGTAGCTGGGACTACAGGCGCCCATTACTATGCCCAGCTAATTTTTTGTATTTTTAGTAGAGATGGGGTTTCACCATGTTAGCCAGGATGGTCTTGATCTCCTGACCTCGTGATCCGCCCATCTCGGCCTCCCAAAGTGCTGGGATTACAGGCGTGAGCCACTGGGCCCAGCCTAGCTTGCTTTCTTATTAAGATTGTGGGAAATGATTTGCAAGTAATATTTTAGCTACCGTAAGTGGACTCATTGGGAACAGACGGCAAAATGGCAGGTATAGCTATAAGGCATGGGGAGATTTCTTATAAAGAGTGTTAAAGAAAAAGCTTGAAAACACCTGCTGCAGGAGAAACATACCCTAAGTGAAAAACTTCTACTAATTTTAAAAAAGATTTCAGTTATTTTTTCATCCTTATCCACCTTAAAAGAGCCCTCAACATATTTCTTTAAGCCTAAGTGAATATTACATCGTTTATAGAGAATTATTTACTCTGTATATTCTTTTTCAAATGTATGTGATTTATCCACTTATTTATTTATTCATGTATAAACTTTTACTTGGCTGATCTTATGTGCTAGAAACTGTGCTAGTTGCTTGAGGGATAAAACATCACTAAGATACAATGATGGTCCTGTTGGGTTTCACAAATTGTGGGCAGCAAATTAATCTGTTATCTTCAAAGAAATCAGTTTATCAATGGCATTACTCTCTGAGCTAGTCTTTGAAAGCAACTTCCACTGAGCATTTGAGAATTTTAGCCATTGGCAAGAACTGCAGGTCGGAGAAAAGGGTATTAAATTCTGCATAAATAATACAGCTAAGTTAAGTAAAAAGCAGAAACTTCTATTCTTTAAAAGCAAAGGAACAATCAGGCTGATGAATCCGAGTGAAACACTGCCACTTTCTAAAAGCTCAATATTTATGACTTACAGCCATTTAACCAACGGACAATGTGATCAAGACTTCTCCAAACCCAGTAGCTGTTTTCTGATCACTATGTCTATGCTAAAGGTTAATTCCTCCCTACTCACTTCTGAGTGCACAAGGTGAACTGCCCAGGCAGTGGGACCTACAGGTCCAAGGTCAATAGGAGAGAAAAACAAACCAACAAAGTGTATGATAGGTGACTCAAGTGAAGGTTTAAAAAAAGTAATAATAATAACCAGCTTTCACTGAAATTAACATAAGCTCATTGGCTAACCAGGAAGACAAAACATTGTAAAAGGCACCATAAAAAGTCTACTTAATAAAACAAAATCACTACATTTAAAAAATTCTGAAAAAGGAGAAATAAATTTGCCAGTGACTCTAAAGCAGTGCCAAGAGGAAACTGAAGCTCATTGAGGAGCACAGTCTGAGAGCAGGAGCAGGTACCAGTCAAGGCTCTGAGACTAAAACAGGTCTCAGGCCAAGGGCACTGAATAGGAGGGGGGCGGTGATGAGGGCCAGTGGAGGAAACATGGTAGGTTTTATATTATTGCATTTAGTCATTTTTCCTTGGTGCCCTTACAGTACTTTAAACATACTGCTATTACCTTCATCCGTTAGAGCATGTATTCTTTAATTTCATTCCTGTGTAACAGAGAGTAGTATCCCCTGGCATAGCCTCTTTGCATTTCCTATATATATTTTTGAAGAAAGAAGAGAAAAAAATGGCAAATACATCTAAAAGTAAGACTGACAGTAGAACATTTTTAGTGTCCTTTTGGTGTCCTTTCTGTTGTGAGTGACAGAAATGGAGCACAAACTAGATTAAGCAAAACTGGAATTTATCGGATCATAAAACTACAAAGTCTAAAGCAGGCACTGGCTTTCTATACATAAATATCCAGGCACTCAGCTGGTGACCTCAGGGTGTTCTCGTTCTCCAGTGCCTTGATTCTGCTTGTCGCTGGTGAGCTTTACTCTGCAAGCAGTTCCAAGCATGTGGCAAGTTGTCCACATATTACCCCCAGAAAATGCCTCTAGAGGCCTCAACCTGGGCCTCATCCACAACTCTGTCTGAGGATTACAGGAGGGTACAAGGACAGAAAACTTCAGCCCATGGGGCAAGAGTGGCCCATTTCTCCAAAGAAAAGATATCCCTCATAGCACTCAATCAATAGTTCTTAAATAAATGAATGAATGAGTCAACAAATCAATAAAATAATTCCTACAATACTGGAAGTTTCCCCTCTTAACACTTTGTGTGTGTTCATTAAAACACGCTTAACAACTAGAATGTAAGATGTTCTGGGCAGGAATAAAAACAATATTGGGAGGAGTGCCTACTGCACGTGGGTGTGAAGACATAACAGTGAGGTAGTAAAACTGGAGATTCTGATGTTGCATGTCTTTTATTTTTTTTCTGCTCTGGAGAACCCAGAAGCAGAGGGAGGAGAAGACATGATCTGGCTGTGAACCCACCCACAAAAAGATCGTTAAACCTTGTATCCCTACTAAAACTCTGGAAAAAGTCTGTGAGAAGTAGAACCCTAAGGAAAGGAAGAAATGATCCCTAGGAATGGATGGAATGGACACAGAATACCAAACTAAGAATATTTATTTTTCATTAACTTTACTAAACTAATAGAGCAAAGGATGGCCACAGACACTGGTTATCTTGATTTAAGCAAGGCATCCGATAAAGATGACCTGACATCTCATGACATTCTTGAGGACAAGGTAAAGTGACATGAAGATAGGTTAATTCATAGAAGCTCAGGTAACTGTACAACAAAACTGATTCTAAAGCACAGAATGTATCAGAGTATCCTCAGTAACATTTTCAAACCATCATCACCACCCAAGAGAGATGCTAATATGCCCCCACAGAATTGGAAATAACAGGCCGGGCATGGTGGCTCATACCTGTAATCCCAACACTTTGGGAGGCTGAGCTGGGTGGATCACCTGAGGTCAGGAGTTCGAGAACAGCCTGCCCAACATGGCAAAACCCCATCTCTACTAAAAATACAAAAAAATTAGCCAGGTGTGGTGGCGGGCACCTGTAATCCTAGCTACTTGGGAGGCTGAGGCAGGAGAATCGCTTGAACCCAGGAGGCAGAAGTTGCAGTGAGCCGAGGTCCTGCCACTGCACTCCAGCTCGGGCAGCAAGAGTGAAACTCCATCTCAAGAAAAAAAATTAGAAATAACAAGTATCAAGGGTGTTCATTAAAACTGGGTTGGACTGCTCTTACAATGAAAGACCAAGCAGGTTTCAACATGATCTGAAGAGGTGGAAGCACTAAGCCCAAGCTAGCAAACTCTAGTTAAACAGACATAGAGCTAAATTTATATGTGCAAGTTTAGGAATATATAGATAAAGAACAAAAAACCCTAGAAGATGACTTGAGAGGGTAAGTCAGGCATTAGAAAAATGAATTAGAAAGCCATAGTGGGCATCTGCCATTTTTGAAAGTTCAAAAGAATGATTCTACATTTTGATATTTTCTTGTATCATATATCTTGCCATCCCCGAGACTACATTCCTACCTTCCCCTGTCACTAACGTCAGACATGGATATATTCTATCCATGGGATGCATCCTCATGAGACAGGTTAGAAATTGAACTGCCCAAGGGGAAGGCATTGATTTGGGGGAGTGGATGAGGAGGCCACATTGTCTGGACTCAGTGGCTTGCAGAATAGCTCTGAGCCATGGTTCTGGAGTTATTACAGGTGGTTTAATGCAGATCCTGTCCTTTCAAAGTAGCCAAAGATTCTGAGAGCTATCTAATATCTCAACACGCAAAGAAACGAGTAAGCAAATATAATTTCCCCACTTAAATGGAATTCTATTGTCTTCCTTTATGAACAAGTATAATACAGGCCTCAGGTGTTTATCAACAAAACTGAAAAATATCATACATCTGCAAACCTTACAGGATGGTCCTATGAACAAAATGCAGTAATGTACATGAAACAGCTTGAAAAAGTACCAAAGAGTGACATATGTATAAGTATGGCCTATTTTCTACTGCTACAAATGGCAAGTCTTAAATCATTGGATCATTGCAAAGACACAAATTCTGAATAAACTGTCCAAGTCATATGGGCTGGCCAGTGTTGGGACAGGCAGCCTAATAAAGGATTAAGCTTCTCATCAGTGAAGATATTCAAGCATGCAGATAATAGGTAACAAAGATATGGTAAATGGAATTTCTATTTTTTAAAAATACTCAAACTAGAAGCTCCTAAATTCTCCTTATAATTCTAGTATGTCCTGATTTTCTTTTGCCTATTTTATATAAAGAGATTTTCTGGTCTGGTTTTATGGTTTACTTTCTGTGTATATTATATTATTTAACATATGCTATGATAAAACTATCTTGTCTCCCTATAAACTATACAAATACATGGAGTTCTTCAATTTATATGTATATAAAATATGTTAACACATCAAAATATGTGTGTGATGTTAACTTAGAAAATGTAAATTAGCATAATGACATTAACAATGGATGTATAAAAATGCATATGGTATATTGCACACATTTCCAAAATAATTTGTCACGTTTATGCAGCCAGCAGACACATGAAAAAATGCTCATCATCACTGGCCATCAGAGAAATGCAAATCAAAACCACAATGAGATACCATCTCACACCAGTTAGAATGGTGATCATTAAAAAGTCAGGAAACAACAGGTGCTGGAAAGGATGTGGAGCAAACAGGAACACTTTTACACTGTTGGTGGGACTGTAAACTAGTTCAACCATTGTGGAAGACAGTGTGGTGATTCCTCAAGGGTCTAGAACTAGAAATACCATTTGACCCAGCCATCCCATTACTGGGCATATACCCAAAGGATTATAAATCATGCTGCTATAAAGACACATGCACACGAATGTTTATTGCAGCACTATTCACAATAGCAAAGACTTGGAACCAACCCAAATGCCCATCAATGATAGATTGGATAAAGAAAATGTGACACATATATACCACAGAATACTATGCAGCCATAAAAAAGGATGAGTTCATGTCCATTGTAGGGACATGGATGAAGCTGGAAACCATAATTCTGAGAAAACTATTGCAAGGACAGAAAACCAAACACACATGTTCTCACTCATAGGTGGGAATTGAACAGTGAGAACACTTGGACATAGGGTGGGGAACATCACACACCAGGCCTGTTGTGAGGTGGGGGGAGGGGAGAGGGATACCACTGGGGGATATGCCTAATGTAAATGACGAGTTAATGGGTGCAACCCACCAACACGGCACATGTATACATATGTAACAAACCTGCATGCTGTGCACATGTGCTCTAGAACTTAAAGTATAATTAATAATAATTTGTCACGATATTATTTTGTGTGCATGTGTTGTTTTCAATTTTTATGAAGAAGGAAATATAAAGTTCTTATCTATATTTCAATTTTAAGTATATACTTGTTATCTGGGGTAAATTTCATATGCAGATGCTTCTGAGGTGTTCAGTTTACAAACCGGATTCCTTAACATTATGAGAGAAATGCACACATACAGAAAAGCGTATTAAAGTGTGTCCTCTCCATACCCTGCTTGAAGGGTGCTTTACGTATTCTACTATCAAGTAACTGTGCATTCAGTTGCCATTCTACGTGGTTGAATTAGGAACTGTTCAATGGCAGGGCTTTTTAAAACAACAGCTTTTTAAAACAACATAAATTGAGATACAGTTTATGTACCATATGATTCACCTACTTAAAGTGTACAATTTAATGGATTTTTTAGTTGTGCAATCATCACTACAATCATCACGGCATCTAATTTTGAATCACTACAATCTAATTTTGAATATTTTCATCACCCCTAAAATAAAGCCCATCCTATTTGCACCCACCTTTTCATTCTCCCACCACTTCTTCTCCTCAACCCTAGAGAACCACTAATTTACGTTTTGTCTTTATAGATTTTTCCCATTCTGGACATTTAATATGAATGGTTTTATGTAATATGTGGCCTTCTGTGACTGGCTTCTTTCACTCAGCATATTTTCAACATTTGTCCATATTGTAGCATGTATCAGTACTTCATTCCTTTTTATTGCTAAATATTATTCCATTGTATGGATTTGTTATATTTTGTTTATCAGTTGATGGATATTTGAGTTGTTTCTACTTTTTGGGTATTATGACAAATGCTGTGAGAAATAGTCACCATATTCCCATCAACACTTATGATCTATTTTTTCTAGCCATCCTAGTATGGTGTGAAGTGGCATCTCATTCTGATTTTGATTTATATTTTCCTGATGACTAATGATGTTGAATATCTTTTAATGTGCTTTTTGGCCATTCATATAACTTTTTTTTTTTTAGAAATGTTGATTCTGAAGAAAATTTCCAAATGATATGGACTGGCCAGTGTTGAGACAGGCAGCCCAATAAAGGAGTGAGCTTCTTATCAGTGAAGATATTCAAGCATATGGATAATAGGTAATAAAGATATGATAATGGAATTTCCATTTTTAAAAGGTATTTGGACTAGAGACTCCTAAATTCTCCTTATAATTCTAATATTTCCTGATCTTCCCTTGCCTGTTTTATATAAAGAGATTTTCTAACCATCATAGACACTTGCTCATATTTAAATTGGACTACTTGTCTTTTATATTACTGTGGTTGTAAGAGTTCTTTGTACACGGTAGATACAAGTCTTTATCAGGTATTATTTGCAAATATTTTATCTCATTCTGTGAAAATGCCTTTTTGCTTTCTTGATGGTGTCCTTTGCGGTACAAAAGTTTTAAATTTTGATGAAACCCAATTCATTATTTTTTTTTCTTATTTACTGGTGCTCTTAGTGTCATATCTAAGAAATTATTGCCTAATCCAAGGTCATAAAGAGTTATGCCTGTTTTTCCCTAAGAATTCTACATGGTTTTAGCTCTTACATTTAGGAAAGATCTATTTTGATCTTACCTAAAGATTTACATTTGATCTACTTTGAATTAATTTTGTCTATGGTATAAAATAGGGATCCAGTTTAGTTTTAGGTGAATGTGGATATCCAGTTGTTCCAGCATAATTTGTTGAAGAAGACTTTCTTTTACTGAATTGTCTTGGCACTCTTGTCAAAATTTAATTGATCATATATGTGAGGCCTAATTTTTGGACTCTGAATCCTATTCCATTGATTTATATGTCTATCTCTATTTATTTTTGTAAATTCTAACACTAGCACTGTGCATGACCACTACAGTGTGCAATATATATTTTGCCAATGAGTGGCAATCAACCAGAAGATTGCCTTGTCTTTCTTTCTTACTTTCTTAACATAATTTTTTTTTGTTTGAAACGGAGTTTTGCTCTTGCTGCCCAGGCTAGAGTGCAGTGGTGCAATTTTGGCCCACTGCAACCTCTGCCTCCCGGGTTCAAGCAATTCTCTTGCCTCAGCCTCCCGTGTAGCTGTGATTACAGGTATGCGCCACCATGCCTGGCTAAGTTTGCATTTTTAGTAGAGACGGGCTTTCTCCATGTTGGTCAGGTTGGTCTCGAACTCCTAACCTCAGGTGATCTGCCCACCTCGGCCTCCCAAAGTGCTGGGAATACAGGCATGAGCCACCATGCCTGGCCAACAGATCATTAATTGCACAACGGTCTATGATGACTCTCAATAGATTTGTAGCAGTCAATTAGAAAGAAGTATTCTAGCCCTTTAATTCTGACATGTAGTTAATAGAGCAAGTGTCAAAGCTATGGCATAAAGGGTGTGATTCAAGGTCAGATTTTTAAAAATTTCTCAGTCTTTTTCTACCTGTTTCTCTGTTATATAACTATTCCTTGCCTGTAACACTCTTCTATGTTCTTGTCAACTTCTTTCTTGTATGTGGTGATAAAGTTAAATTTACAAGAATTGCAACTCTGATTTACTTTTTGAAACTAAAATGTCCATTTTGCCATTTTAGTTAATATATTTTTGTTACATAAGTCCAAAAACTAGTAAAGGCAAATGAGAGTGCTAGCAATCCACTTAGAAGATATATTATCCATATTTATTATGTGCCATATATTGTGTTATTTCTTTTATTATTATTATTATTATACTTTAAGTTCTAGGGTACATGTGCATAATGTGCAGGTTTGTTACATATGTATACTTGTGCCATGTTGGTGTGCTGCACCCATCAACTCGTCAGCACCCATCAACTCGTCATTTACATCAGGTATAACTCCCAATGCAATCCCTCCCCACCCCTCCTCCCCATGATAGGCCCCGGTGTGTGATGTTCCCCTTCCCGAGTCCAAGTGATCTCATTGTTCAGTTCCCACCTATGAGTGAGAACATGCGGTGTTTGGTTTTCTGTTCTTGAGATAGTTTGCTGAGAATGATGGTTTCCAGCTGCATCCATGTCCCTACAAAGGACACGAACTCATCCTTTTTTATGACTGCATAGTATTCCATGGTGTATATGTGCCACATTTTCTTAATCCAGTCTGTCACTGATGGACATTTGGGTTGATTCCAAGTCTTTGCTATTGTGAATAGTGCCACAATAAACATACGTGTGCATGTGTCTTTATAGCAGCATGATTTATAATCCTTTGGGTATATACCCAGTAATGGGATGGCTGGGTCATATGGTACATCTAGTTCTAGATCCTTGAGGAATCGCCATACTGTTTTCCATAATGGTTGAACTAGTTTACAATCCCACCAACAGTGTAAAAGTGTTCCTATTTCTCCACATCCTCTCCAGCGCCTGTTGTTTCCTCACTTTTTAATGATCACCATTCTAACTGGTGTGAGATGGTATCTCATTGTGGTTTTGATTTTCATTCCTCTAATGGCCAGTGATGATGAGCATTTTTTCATGTATCTGTTGGCTGTATGAATGTCTTCTTTTGAGAAGTGTCTGTTCATATCCTTTGCCCACTTTTTGATGGGGTTGTTTTTTTCTTGTAAATTTGTTTGAGTTCTTTGTAGGTTCTGGATATTAGCCCTTTGTCTGATGAGCAGATTGCAAAAATTTTCTCCCATTCTGTAGGTTGCCTGTTCACTCTGATGGTAGTTTCTTTTGCTGTGCAGAAGCTCTTTAGTTTAATTAGATCCCATTTGTCAATTTTGGCTTTTGTTGCCATTGCTTTTGGTGTTTTAGACATGAAGTCCTTGCACATGCCTATGCCCTGAATGGTATTACCTAGGTTTTCTTCTAGGGTTTTTATGGTATTAGGTCTAACATTTAAGTCTCTAAACCATCTTGAATTAATTTTTGTATAAGGAGTAAGGAAAGGATCCAGTTTCAGCTTTCTACTTATGGCTAGCCAATTTTCCCAGCACCATTTATTAAATAGGGAATCCTTTCCCCATTTCTTGTTTTTCTCAGGTTTGTCAAAGATCAGATGGCTGTAGATGTGTGGTATTATTTCTGAGGACTCTGTTCTGTTCCATTGGTCTATATCTCTCTTTTGGTACCAGTACCATGCTGTTTTGGTTACTGTAGCCTTGTAGTATAGTTTGAAGTCAGGTAGCGTGATGCCTCCAGCTTTGTTCTTTTGACTTAGGATTGTCTTGGCAATGTGGGCTCTTTTTTGGTTCCATATGAACTTTAAAGCAGTTTTTTCCAATTCTGTGAAGAAACTCATTGGTAGCTTGATGGGGATGGCATTGAATCTATAAATTACCTTGGGCATTATGGCCATTTTCACGATATTGATTCTTCCTATCCATGAGCATGGTATGTTTTTCATTTGTTTGTGTCCTCTTTTATTTCACTGAGCAGTGGTTTGTAGTTCTCCTTGAAGAGGTCCTTTACATCCCTTGTAAGTTGGATTCCTAGGTATTTTATTCTCTTTGAAGCAATGGTGAATGGAAGTTCATTCCTGATTTGGCTCTCTGTTTGTCTGTTACTGGTGTATAAGAATGCTTGTGATTTTTGCACATTAATTTTGTATCCTGAGACTTTGCTGAAGTTGCTTATCAGCTTAAGGAGATTTTGGGCTGAGACAATGGGGTTTTCTAAATATACAATCATGTCATCTGCATTGTGTTATTTCTTATATATGTGATCTCACTTACCTTTATCCCAGCAATGGAGACAGGTGCCATTCTAATATTTATTCTAAGAAGACAAAATCAGAGTGCAGACAGGTTGAATAATTTAACCAAAGCCACAGAGCTAAAGAGTTTTGGAGCCAGCATTTAAATGCAGATATGATCAATTCCAGAACCCACAGCCTCAATGGATAATCGCAAAAGAGATCTCCATTGTAGCATCTTCATTTTATAAATGAAGAAAATAAGATCTGATGATATTTATTAATTATGCAAAATTATGCAGAGCCACAAAACCCAGTTGTTCAGGTTGTGCATTGCATGAATCTAAGAGTATTAGTTACATAATACTGCTAGCCCCGAAAGTGTTCAATCCATTTTCTTCGTGATAGCCTGCACAAGTTTGCAGATGTCTACTATGTGCTCCTCAAAGCTCAACATATTTGCTCTTGTGACCAGATTCCAATTTTTTATCAAGTACTCATTTCTAATACAGTTAGATATTTATCACAGCCTGCATTATGTCCTGAAATCTGTGATATATTAGTTGATTAAATTTTTTTTTCATATGGTAAAGCCCACCCTTTGTGATTTCCAGTTCCACAAATTGTAACAAACGCATGGAGTCACATATCTACCACCAGCATCATACAGAACACTTCCATGCAGTGTCACCAGCAGTCCTGATTTGCCTGGAAGAAAGAGGGATAACTGGAACTCAGGACACTGAGTTTTAAAATTGAGAGTCTTGGAAAACTAGGATGTATAGTTAGTTACCCTACTTCTAGCATCCTACAATTCCCTGTCTATAGCCATCTGTAGTCAACCCCTTCCCCAAACCTCAACTCCTGGTAACCTTCCCTCCGTTTTCCATTTTCATAGTTTTGCTTTTTCCAGAATATCATTTAAATGGAATCATATAGTATGTGGCCTTTTACATCTGGCTCTGTTACCTCAGTTCTTTGATGGATTTATGATACGCCATTTATTTTCAGTTTGTCCAGATTTTTTGTTGTTGTTGTAGAGGTAGGAGTGCTGCTTTTTCCAGCTTTCTCTGTTTCTGAGCTGAAATCACTCATTTGCTTTTTGAATGAAGAAAAAATATCTTGAACAACACAATAACCAAATGGTGGCCCAAGTTTATGAATTGCTTACATATTATAAGCAAAATGAAATGTATAACAATTGGAAAGTTTTTTTCCCAATGATGGTGCCAGAGAAGGAGTAGGCCAATACAAAGAGATAAAAATGTTCAAAATCACAGAGTACAAAATGCAGGTCTAAGTGCTACTTAGAATGTAAGAAGATAATGGTCCCTTTATGACCATCTAGGGAAAAAAATATAGGTTTAAGCAGTTCTCTGCTAGCTGTTACTGTACACTGGTATCACCAATTAAAGACCAATGTCTCGTGGAAAACAGCAATTGGTATCATAATTCTCTCTATACAGTGCTCTAAAGGATAAAGAGTTGGCAATTGTTGTTTCCTAATAGACTCATCTTCTAACAGCAATAATAAAATTATTACTCAGCAACCTTGTAAATGATTACAAATTACAGCAATAAGCAAGTGGTATTCAGTTTCATGATTGCACAGTTAAGGCATTTCAACATTACCAAAGAAATCAGTAATGAACAAATGAGGCATTTCTTCACACAAAGAGCTTACACTGTTCTCTGTCTGCCCCAACTTTGCATTTCTGATAGCCTAAAAGTAAACTATTTTCTCTTCAAATCATTGCCATTTACTACATAGTGCATTTCTTTATTCTCATGTTTAAGCCTCCTTTATTGAACACAAGAATAATAATTTTATGTCAATATTTAAGGAGACAACTTTTACTCTGGGTTATGATGAGAAATGGATGTGGCAAATATTGTGTAATGTAGGCTTTCAAACAATGCTCAGAAATCAAAGCTGGGAAAAAAAAGAGTCACTTTAGTAACATCAGAAACACACCAAAGCCTAAGGTCATGCTGATGAAAGGAAGGCAGGACTATTATTCTCCTCACTTTTAGATAATTTAATATCTATGATATGAATGAGAGAGGAAAATAAAAACAGAAAGCAACATGCGCACACACACACACACACACAAACTGGATTGGCCAAATCTGGATATACTGTGGAAACCATGCTTAGGAATAAGACAGAAAATCAGCTGCCAGAATCAGCACTAAATCAGAACCAAACTCAGTTGTCTTGAAGCCAGTTCCAAAGAGTTTGGATCTGAAACCCTTTCTAACATAAAGATTTCAAAGTTAAGGCTGAAGTTTTGGGTAGAATGGCTTTATATATTAAAAAGTAAAGTTTGCAGAAGTTGCTAACAGGCAAAGTCTGAAAGAGCCTTGAAAAAACACAAATATACCTGACAAATACACGTCATGCCTTCTCAACCCACCCTTAGAAATCAATTGCACAAAGGCCACACACACTCACATAATTGTGAGAGGCCAAATGTTCTTGAGGAGTTGAAGGTCACATGGTGAGGCAGAGGATACCAGCTACCTACTTTCACATCCATTTTCCTTTTGATTCTTGGTAACACGATCCCACATTTTAGCCAAGTATACTGATTTCTGGAAGCAGACTACATTTCTTACCCTACCTTAGAGCTTTTTGTGGCTCTGTGACCAAATTCTGGCCAAAAACGTGTAAGCAAAACTGGGAATTCCAGCAAGGTCTTTAAAGGGGACAGAAAAATCTTTTCCCCCTTTTGCCTTTTTCGCTTCTTAGAGAACAGAAATGGAGGATAGAGTTCTAGAAGTTATCACGAATGATTGGTTAACCTTGGTGTGGGAAGAGATCTGCCCAAGAAAGCAAAGCAGAAAGGAACAGGAACAATAGGACCTTCAACCAGTTATGAAATTGAGATGCAGAAAAGCCGCCACACAAGCCCTGGATAGGTTACCTCCAGTCTGCTTTTATGTGAAAGAGAAATAAGCTTCTGTGTTCTAAAAACAACGTTATGTTGTTGTTGTTCTTGTTTTTGTTGTAGAAAGCCAAACTTAATTCTAACAAATATCCTGTAATTGTTTTAGACTATGATATGTTATAAAATTTGATGTGTATGTGTGTTAGAAACATATATAGAGTCTATGCATTTTCAGAGTCACAAATCACTTTTTACAACTTACTAACTATGCTATATCTATGAATTCACATATCCCTGGGTGGTCAGTTCTATGTGTCAGCTTGGCAAGGCAATAATAACCAGTTATTCAACAAAACACTAATGTTGGTGTTGCTGTCAGGTATTTTGAAGATGTAAATAGTCTGTAATCCATTGACTTTAATAAGGAAGGCTATCCTAGATAATCCTAGACCATATGGGTGATCTGATTCAGTCCTTGAAAGTCCTGAAAAGCAGATTCGGGCTCCTCTGATGGAGGAGAAACTCCACCTGGGGACAGAAGTGTCAGCTCCTGCTGGAGAGAACCAGTTTGCCTTCCCTCATGCCTGCCCCATGTATTTCCGTCTTGTCTAGCCAGCTCCCAAATCACAGGAGCCAAGTCCTTGCAATAAATCTCTTAGCATACATCTCCTACTGGTTCTATTTATGTGTTTCAACCTTGACTGGTATAGTCCGGAAATCAAAAAGAATAAAAAATACACCTAAAGAACAATTGAAAAAAAAAAAAAAAGAAAGAAAGAAAGTGAGTTCTATAAAGAAGGTTAGCTGTGATTTTTCCTTTCACGATCACATTTAAATTTCAGTTAGGGAAACATTTTTTCTCAGTTTCTTCTTCCTCATGTAGGCCTTGGAAAATCTGCCATCTGCAAAAAAGTTACTGGATGCTTTTTGTTTCTCCAGGCACTCTCTTGGCTGATTTAATCCTATGACATTTCACTGAATTAATTTTATCCACAGTTTCTTATTAAGACCATAGCCAAAATAAAAATTCAGTTTTGACCTAGGGAGAATTTGTGATGGACTAGACAAACTGTTTTGATTTTATTCTGCCACTCCATGAGTTTGATCCCGTTTTCTTTTTCTCTCTTAAGATACAGCCTGCACGCAAATGGTTTCCAGCATCCACAATTGGTCCTGGGATTGATAATTTTTGTTGCTTTATGACATCTTTCCTGGAATAGTGTTAGGGTCTCTGTTTACGTTCTTTATTCTAATAGATAAGAGAGCAGGATGTGTATTTTGACCCTAGACTATTAAGAGTGCATGTTTTGTGTACACTAATTTCTGTTGAATCAGCTGCTGGCGATCACAGGTCACACTCCTCTGCTGGAGCCTGGATCATTGTGGTGTTTTTAAGTGGTTTGAGGAAAGTAGGTAGTCAATGTCAACATAATTTAACACTGGGATGAGGACATTTCCCTTGATCTGATCTTCCTAAAGTGTGTTTTTGGAATATACATCAATGGAAACATGAGTTTGTTTCATATGAAACAAACATTTCATAGTCAAGTAATTTTGGGAAACGGTGGGCTACACAAACTGAAAAGATGTCTCCACTGCAGGACTTCTCAGTCTTTGACATGTTAATGAGCACCATGAATCTCCCAGGAGATGTCAGCATATAGCTTTTCCCGTTCTACAGAGCTCAGTGTTGAGCTATGTGCTCCAAATCATCTATTTAACAGACTGTCACTAAGTGGAATAATCTTTCTAAGAGCTCCCACTAATATCTAATAATGTAACAATATATCTTTTCATCGAGTTATTTAAGTAACATAGCATAAAATGCTATATGTTCCTTTATCTAGCATTGGTTGAGTGCTATGTATACTTTAAAAAGCAACACTGAAGATTCCTGAAGCATTTTAGATATTTAATGACTTTTGCAACATCTACAAAATGAACTTGAGGTTTAAGAGGTTTTGTAATGTCTTCTTTATAGTTTCATTCTGCTTCCAAACTCCACTGAATGCTTTTATTTCAGTGCTCCGCAACAACCGCTATATGTAGGACCCGTCATTGATCTGATCTTTCACTAACTTCCTTCTTGCACAGAGCATTCATGAAATCTTGCAGATGGGCAGAAATCTTGTAGGTTTTAAAATAAATGGTTCTGCTAGTACAGTCTGTGTGAGGTTAAAATTCATGCAAAAACTTTGTTTCTGATTTTTTAAATTTGATGTTTTTTCATGGCCGCTAAGAAAGTTGGGATTTTCATCAGGAATGAGAAGGGTATTGTTGCCCATAGATTGGATATAGTCTTAGCTCATCTACGTAGAATAATGATAAACTGCCATAGATGCCATGACTTAAACCATTTGTATATCTAGTACATATTACATTTCTTTTCTGTGTTTCATTTTGATTTCTTGGGCAGCATCTCTAGCATACCCCCTATATGCTGTGAAGACTGAGTGAATTAAAGATATATGTGTTGAAAAGTATTGGTGCATGGACATTTAGTGCAGGAGGACTAGAAAAAGCATTGCTGAGGCACATGTGCGCTACCCGTTTTTATTGTTGGAGTCTAACACAATTCTGTAGAGAAGGTGAAAAGTATCTAATTGTAGTGAAAAGGGTTTTGTACTGATTCAGAAGAGAATTAAGGTGGAAGTCAATAATATATTTTGAAACTTGCCAATAGAAAAAGTCCTTTCTTCCCTGCATTTATTCCAAAGATTTTAGTAATATTTACCCTTTCTTTTTTTTAAAATGCAAACTGTAATTCCCCTTTTCAAAATTCTAAAGCTAAAATAAATGGCATATGAATCAGATGGATTAAGATATTAATTCTATAAAAATACTACACTTTTTTAAAAAATCTATGTTTCCTCTCTTTTATTCAGACAACTTTTCGGATGTTCTAAGAAAAATAGCTTTTAAAAAATATATTGAGTCACAATATCCTTTTTAAAAATAGTATAACCAAACTTGTCGAATGTCTATTTTTCCCTTACTTTTATGTGTGACTTATATAATAGAGAAGAGAAAATTTTCAGAAGTCATTGGATATCCTAATCTACCCAAAGATATCATAAAGAATTTTTGGCTCCTTCCTTCCCTCCCTTCTTTCCTTCCTTCCTTCCTTCCTTCCTTCCTTCCTTCCTTCCTTCCTTCCTTCCCTCCCTCCCTCCCTCCCTCCCTCCCTCCTTCCTTCCCTCCCTCCCTCCTTCCTTCCTTCCTTCCTTCTGAAAATATACCTTTATACAGATAGGCATTCTTTATCTATAAGGTTATGTGTACAGCATGTAAGGCCATAACTAATACTGTTTATTCTAAGAGCAACACAGCAGTCAAAAGATCTCAGTGTATGAAAACAGCAGAAGATATCAAATAAGTTCCCTGTGGCTTCCATCAGTTTTCAATCATACTTCAGAAAATTCTCTTTTCCCTTCATCCTTTCTTTCATATACCACAGCTGCTTCTGAATCTGCCTCCTCCAAATACAGCAGAGAAACAACCGCAAACCTCCCCAGGGCATGCTCTCCACCTCCCTTTTCCATCTTCATTTTCCATCGCGTTGCTGAAGTGACCTGAAAGGAGGGGAGGGGGACAGAAGACCTCATTTATTTGTTTCAGAAGACAAATAAACATCTGAAAAAGCCCTGAGTTATTAATAATTTTTCTCAATACAATATTTTTGAATGCACATTTTCTTATTTATTTATGAAACATTTGTTAATTATCTCTATATTAGCCTTACCTACGTGTTGATTTGGATATTTGCTCCTTCTCTTACTGAATTTTATAAATATTTTCATTTTAATTAGTTATCTACATTACAAGAAGTGATTTTTCCCAAATTTATAATCACATTTGTGGATTGCCTATATATTTCCTTCACCTATTCGTTTACTTGGATCTTAGTGATTTATGTATTTGTTTTAATTCTTTGTCATTTATATAATTATAGTTTGCCCAGTTTCTGTTTTCAGGTTAATTACGATGACATGTCCCTAGAGAAACATAAACTTTCATGTATTCAATTCCATTGCCTCTTACTTTTCTGTTAGTTATTTTGAAAGTGTAGGTCCACATCCTAAGTTTATAGTAACACTCACCTATGTTTCTTTCAGTACTTTGAAGGCACTTAAAATAATTTGAAACTCTTTGTTTACCTGGGATTTATCTTGGTGAGTGGAGTGTGAACCATAGGATTTATTATAATTTCTCTACTTGGTTTATTAATACTTTTACCATTAATAAATAAGGTAAATTGAGAAGCTTTATTTTGATTGCTATGCACTTTAAACAGCCTAAAAGACCTACGAGGTACATTTTTTTAAAAAGTACTTAAATAGGCCCGGTGGGGTGGCTCACACCTGTAATCCCAGCACTTTGGGAGGCTGGGGTGGGCAGATCACGAGATCAGGAGATCGAGACCATCCTGGCCAACATGGTAAAACCCCATCTCTACTAAAAATACAAAAATTACCTGGGTGTGGTGATGTGCACCTGTAGTCTCAGCTACTTGGGAGGCAGAGGCCGAAGAATCACTTGTACCCAGGAGGCGGAGGTTGCAGTGGGTCGAGATCGTGCCACACAACTCCAGCTTGGCGACAGAGCGAGACTCTGTCTCAAAAAAAAAAAATAGTATTTAAATGTATATATGTATTTTTTTCAGTAAAGTAGTCTAGATGTTAGTTGGGGGAAATAACTTTCATGACTTTTTGCCTATTACCTGTTTTGGTTTTCTGCTTTTTTAAGACTGCTATTTTATTTTTATTTCTTTATTTTTATTTTTTAAGACAGAATCTCACTCTGTTGCCCAGGCTGGAGTGCAGTGGTGTGATCTCTGCTGACTGCAACCTCCACCTCCCGGGTTCAAGCAGTTCTCCTGCCTGAGCCTCCTGAGTGGCTGAGAATACAGATGCCCACCACCACACCCAGCTAATTTTTGTATTTTCAGTAGAGATGGGTTTCACCATTTTGGCCAGGCTGGTCTCTAACTTCTCACCTCAAGGGATCCGCCTGCCTCAAGGGATCCACCTGCCTAAGCCTCTGAAAGTTCTGGGATTCCAGGCATGAGCCACCACGCCCGGCCTCTTATTATTTATTTTAAAACGGAAAGGTAAGAAATCTCAGAAAAGAGAGTCATGTTGACATTAGAGATGGATTTCAAGAATTTTTTCTAACCCTATCACCAACAACTTGTTCTTACGGCTCCTGGGGAAGGAGCTGTGCGGCATTCCTCAGGGTCCGGAACAGTGATGCAGCCATTTTGCAGGCGGGCAGCGTCTCACGCCTTTGTGTCGTTAGCACTCTTTTGTGGCTTGTTCTCTTCTTTCTTTTCTGCTCATTTCTGTACCAGGGTGACTTGCTCTCACTCTGTGCATTCTCTCTTCCATAGCACTGGTTAGTGTATAACGAATCGAGAAGTTGGGTTTTGCCTCAGGAAATAAGGAGGCCAATCAGCTCACTGGCCCAATTCACATTACTGTAGCTTGGTCACCTAAAGTTTGAATTAGATTGGGACCAAAATCTGCATAAAAGTGCTGTGATTCTTCTCTGTTTCTGTGTTGTTATTCCCTGTTGTGTATCTCCCTTGGAAACTTTTTGAAATAGTCTCTGTAGGATGTGCTTATTCCTAGGTACCCTGGCCCTAATACCATTTAATACAGATACAAATTCACCATAAGTTCTGATAAGCCTAATGCATGGGGGCTTTTATAAGTGAGTAAAAATTGGATGAAGGCTAATAAGGATGAAACTCAGAGTCAGGGAAGAAAGTGGTAACAGTGAGGCTTATGGGGTCATGTGGGCCCAGATTGTTCAGGGCTTCCCTCTTACACCTCTTGAAATATGTGTGGTTCTATCCTAACAGCAATAGGAAGCCTTCTGAGGGTTTTAAACAGGGGAACAAAATTATGAGGTTAATGTTTTACAAAGAATCTTTTAAAAAGATTCTTGATGAAATAACTATTCTTTCGATTAACAGCTGGCTTTTGATTAAATTATCAGTTCTAGCACATTCCTCTATTAGTCAGATTATCCTGTCATTTTTCTGCTTGTTTATTTTTATTTTGCTTCTTTTGCTTTTATTTTGCCAGAGTGGAGAGAGCCTATTGTTACTGTTGTTCTTCTCCGTTTCTCTTATTTTTTGATTGATATATATTGACGTAACGTATTTGGCACATAAAAGTTTATGCAAAACATATCTTTATTATAAAGAGTAATCTTTGTTAAAATGCCAAACACATAGAAATCACAGGAAAATGAATGTTCACTCATAATGAAATTAAGTTTGTAAGATTTGTAAATGAAATTGCCTTTTGTCTGAATCCAGAATATACTAAGTGCAATTTGAAGGTCACAGTGAAAAATACATTAGAATTGGAAGAATATGAAAAAATACTAAAATTTGGCAGTCACTTTAGAAGCTTACCTAGCTCTCCAACTCATTGTCATTCTCTCTGTTAGCTGGTCCCCTAGGGATCAATAAAAACCGTTCTGGTTGGAAAACTCTAACTACTAGTGCAGAAAAGAATTGTGTCAGGTTTATTTAGTGATGTCATGGAGCCTTAAGGAAGGCAATAAAAATCTCTGATGCTCTCCAAAAAAGCAGAAGCTTACTGCATGGAAACTAGTGGTCTAAAAAGGCTGTAGCCTTTGAAGAAAAACAATTCAACTATATTTTAATGAAAGGAAAGAAAAACTGTGTGTTCATGGAATATGAGATATCAGATGGAATTAAAACACTTTTTGAGGAATAAAAAAAAAACAAATAACCCAATAAAAAATGGTCATAGGATCCAAATAGTCTTATCACTAAGAAATATATTCAAATGGTCAATAAGCACATGAAAGGATGCTCAACATAAATAGTCACCAGGGAAATGCAAATCAAAACCATATGAGATACTACTCTTACCTACGAGGATGGCTAGATTCCAAAAGTCAGATAAAATCAAGTATTGGTGAGGAAGTGGAGAAATTGGAACCCTCCTAAACTGCTGATGAGAATGTAAAATAGTGTAGCTGCTTTGGAAAACAATCTGGCAGTTCCTCACAATACATAGAGTTACCTTATGTTCTAGCAACTTTACTCCTATGCATTTTCCCAAGAGGAGAGAAAAGACACGTTTACACAAACACTCACACATAAAGAAATGTTCACAGCAGCATTATTTATGATAGCCATAAATTAGGCACATCTCAAGTGGCTGAATGAAAAAACTAAATGTGGTATATCTATACAATCAAATAGTATTAGACCATATAAAGGAATAAAGTTCGATACATGGTACAATGTGAATTAATTTTGAAAACATTACGCTAAGTAAAACACACCAGTCCCGAAATGCCACATTATTGTAAGATTCCATTCATACGAAACGTCCTGAACAGGCAAATCTACACAGACAGAACATAGATTAATGGTAACTTCTTAAAACTGAGGAGGATAGGGCTGTAGGTGAATGACAGCTGAGGGTATGGGGTTGCTATCGAGGTAACGAACATATTTAAAATTATAGTAATGATTTCGCATTTCTGTAAAATACTTAAAATCACTGAATTTTGTATTTTAAATGAGTGAGTTGCATGAATATAGGAATTATTTCTTTTTTTTTTTATTATACTTTAAGTTCTAGGGTACAAGTGGATAACGTGCAGATTTGTTACATATATATACCTGTGCCATGTTGGCGTGCTGCACCCATCAACTTGTCAGCACCCATCAACTCGTCATTTACATCAGGTATAACTCGCAATGCAAACCCTCCCCCCTCCCCCCTCCCCGTGATAGGCCCCGGTGTGTGATATTCCCCTTCCTGAGTCCAAGTGATCTCATTGTTCAGTTCCCACCTATGAGTGAGAACATGCAGTGTTTGGTTTTCTGTTCTTGAGATAGTTTGCTGAGAATGATGGTTTCCGGCTGCATCCATGTCCCTACAAAGGATACAAACTCATCCTTTTTTATGGCTGCATAGTATTCCATGGTGTATATGTGCCACATTTTCTTAATCCAGTCGTCACTGATGGACTTTTGGGTTGATTCCAAGTCTTTGCTATTGTGAATAGTGCCACAATAAACATACGTGTGCATGTGTCTTTATAGCAGCATGATTTATAATCCTTTGGGTATATACCCAGTAATGGGATGGCTGGGTCATATGGTACTTCTAGTTCTAGATCCTTGAGGAATCGCCATACTGTTTTCCATAATGGTTGAACTAGTTTACAATCCCACCAACAGTGTAAAAGTGTTCCTATTTCTCCACATCCTCTCCAGCACCTGTTGTTTCCTGACTTTTTAATGATCGCCATTCTAACTGGTGTGAGATGGTATCTCATTGTGGTTTTGATTTGCATTTCTCTGATGGCCAGTGATGATGAGCATTTTTTCATGTATCTATTGGCTGTATGAATGTCTTCTTTTGAGAAGTGTCTGTTCATATCCTTTGCCCACTTTTTGATGGGGTTGTTTGTTTTTTTCTTGTAAATTTGTTTGAGTTCTTTGTAGGTTCTGGATATTAGCCCTTTGTCTGATGAGTAGATTGCAAAAATTTTCTCCCATTCTGTAGGTTGCCTATTCACTCTGATGGTAGTTTCTTTTGCTGTGCAGAAGCTCTTTAGTTTAATTAGATCCCATTTGTCAATTTTGGCTTTTGTTGCCATTGCTTTTGGTGTTTTAGACATGAAGTCCTTGCCCATGCCTATGCCTGAATGGTATTACCTAGGTTTTCTTATAGGGTTTTTATGGTATTAGGTCTAACATTTAAGTCTCTAATCCATCTTGAATTAATTTTCGTATAAGGAGTAAGGAAAGGATCCAGTTTCAGCTTTCTACTTATGGCTAGCCAATTTTCCCAGCACCATTTATTAAATAGGGAATCCTTTCCCCATTTCTTGTTTTTCTGAGGTTTGTCAAAGATCAGATGGCTGTAGATGTGTAGTATTATTTCTGAGGACTCTGTTCTGTTCCATTGGTCTATATCTCTGTTTTGGTACCAGTACCATGCTGTTTTGGTTACTGTAGCCTTGTAGTATAGTTTGAAGTCAGGTAGCGTGATGCCTCCAGCTTTGTTCTTTTGACTTAGGATTGTCTTGGCAATGCGGGCTCTTTTTTGGTTTCATATGAACTTCAAAGCAGTTTTTTCCAATTCTGTGAAGAAACTCATTGGTAGCTTGATGGGGATGGCATTGAATCTATAAATTACCTTGGGCAGTATGGCCATTTTCATGATATTGATTCTTCCTATCCATGAGCATGGTATGTTCTTCCATTTGTTTGTGTCCTCTTTTATTTCACTGAGCAGTGGTTTGTAGTTCTCCTTGAAGAGGTCCTTTACATCCCTTGTAAGTTGGATTCCTAGGTATTTCATTCTCTTTAAAGCAATTGCGAATGGACGTTCATTCATGATATGGCTCTGTGTTTGTCTGTTACTGGTGTATAAGAATGCTTGTGATTTTTGCACATTAATTTTGTATCCTGAGACTTTGCTGAAGTTTCTTATCAGCTTAAGGAGATTTTGGGCTGAGATGATGGGGTTTTCTAAATATACAATCATGTCATCTGCAAACAGGGACAATTTGATATCTTCTTTTCCTAACTGAATACCCTTGATTTCTTTCTCTTGCCTGATTGCCCTAGCCAGAATTTCCAACACTATTTGAATAGGAGTGGTGAGAGAGGGCATCCCTGTCTTGTGCCAGTTTTCAAAGGGAATGCTTCCAGTTTTTGCCCATTTAGTATGATATTGGCTGTGGGTTTGTCATAAATAGCTCTTATTATTTTGAGATACGTTCCATCAATACCGAATTTATTGAGCGTTTTTAGCATGAAGGGCTGTTGAATTTTGTCAAAGGCCTTTTCTGCCTCTATTGAGATAATCACGTGGTTTTTGTCGTTGGTTCTGTTTATATGCTGGATTACGTTTATTGACTTGCGTATGTTGAACCAGCCTTGCATCCCAGGGATGAAGCCCACTTGATCATGGTGGATAACCTTTTTGATGTATTGCTGAATCCGGTTTGCCAGTATTTTATAGAGGATTTTTGCATCGATGTTCATCAGGGATATTGGTCTAAAATTCTCGTTTTTTGTTTTATCTCTGCCAGGCTTTGGTATCAGGATAATGTTGGCCTCATAAAATGAGGGAGGATTCCCTCTTTTTCTATTGATTGGAATAGTTTCAGAAGGAATGGTACCAGCTCCTCCTTGTACCTCTGGTAGAATTCGGCTGTGAATCCATCTGGTCCTGGACTTTTTTTGGTTGGTAGGCTATTAATTATTGCCTCAATTTCAGAGCCTGCTATTGGTCTATTCAGGAATTCAGCTTCTTCCTGGTTTAGTCTTGGGAGAGTGTAAGTGTCCAGGAAATTATCCATTTCTTCTAGATTTTCTAGTTTATTTGCATAGAGGTGTTTATAGTATTCTCTGATGGTAGTCTGTATTTCTGTGAGGTCGCTGGTGATAGTCCCTTTATCATTTTTTATTGCATCTATTTGATTCTTCTCTCTTTTCTTCTTTATTAGTCTTTCTAGTGGTCTATCAATTTTGTTGATCTTTTCAAAAAACCAACTCCTGGATTCATTGATTTTTTTTTTTTTTGGAGGGTTTTTTGTGTCGCTATCTCCTTCAGTTCTGCTCTGATCTTAGTTATTTCTTGCCTTCTGCTAGCTTTTGAATGTGTTTGTTCTTGCTTCTCTAGTTCTTTTAATTGTGATGTTAGAGTGTCAATTTCAGATCTTTCTAGCTTTCTCTTGTGTGCATTTAGTGCTATAAATTTCCCTCTACACACTGCTTTAAATGTGTCCCAGAGATTCTGGTATGTTGTGTCTTTGTTCTCATTGGTTTCAAAGAACATCTTTATTTCTGCCTTCATTTCGTTATGTACCCAGCAGTCATTCAGGAGCAGGTTATTCAGTTTCCATGTAGTTGAGCGGTTTTGATTGAGTTTCTTAGTCCTGAGTTCTAGTTTGATTGCCCTGTGGTCTGACAGACAGTTTATTATAATTTCTCTTCTTTTACATTTACTGAAGAGTGCTTTACTTCCAACTATGCGGTCAATTTTGGAATAAGTGCGATGTGGTGCTGAGAAGAATGTATATTCTGTTGACTTTGGGTGGAGAGTTCTGTAGATGTCTATTAGATTTAAGGTTAATATTGTTATGTGTGAACTTGATCCTGTCAATATGATATTAGCTGGTTATTTTGCTCGTTAGTTGATGCAGTTTCTTCCTAGCCTCGATGGTCTTTACATTTTGGCATGTTTTTGCAATGGCTGGTACCGGTTGTTCCTTTCCATGTTTAGTGCTTCCTTCAGGGTCTCTTGTAAAGCAGGCCTAGTGGTGACAAAATCTCTAAGCATTTGCTTATCTGTAAAGGATTTTATTTCTCCTTCACTTATGAAATTTAGTTTGGCTGGATATGAAATTCTGGGTTGAAAATTCTTTTCTTTAAGAATGTTGAATATTGGCCCCCACCCTCTTCTGGCTTGTAGAGTTTCTGCCGAGAGATCTGCTGTTAGTCTGATGGGTTTCCCTTTGTGGGTAACCCGACCTTTCTCTCTGGCTGCCCTTAAGATTTTTTCCTTCATTTCAACTTTGGTGAATCTGGCAATTATGTGTCTTGGAGTTGCTCTTCTCGAGGAGTATCTTTGTGGCGTTCTCTGTATTTCCTGAATTTGAATGTTGGCCTGCCCTACTAGGTTGGGGAAGTTCTCCTGGATGATATCCTGAAGAGTGTTTTCCAACTTGGTTCCATTTTCCCCCTCACTTTCAGGCACCCCAATCAGACGTAGATTTGGTCTTTTTTCATAATCCCATACTTCTTGCAGGCTTTGTTCATTTCTTTTTCTTCTTTTTTCTTTTGGTTTCTCTTCTCGCTTCATTTCATTCATTTGATCCTCAATCGCTGATATTCTTTCTTCCAGTTGATCGAGTCGGTTACTGAAGCTTGTGCATTTGTCTCGTATTTCTCGTGTCATGGTTTTCATCTCTGTCCATTCGTTTATGGCCTTCTCTGCATTAATTATTCTAGTTATCAATTCTTCCACTTTTTTTTCAAGATTTTTAGTTTCTTTGCGCTGGGTACATAATTCCTCCTTTAGCTCTGAGAAGTTTGATGGACTGGAGCCTTCTTCTCTCATATCGTCAAAGTCATTTTCCTTCCAGCTTTGATCCATTGCTGGCGATGAGCTGCGCTCCTTTGCAGGGGGTGATGCGCTCTTATTTTTTGAATTTCCAGCTTTTCTGCCCTGCTTTTTCCCCATCTTTGTGGTTTTATCTGCCTCTGGTCTTTGATGATGGTGATGTACTGATGGGGTTTTGGTGTGGGTGTCCTTCCTGTTTGTTAGTTTTCCTTCTAACAGTCAGAACCCTCAGCTGTAGGTCTGTTGGAGATTGCTTGAGGTCCACTCCAGACCCTGTTTGCCTGGGTATCAGCAGCTGAGCCTCAGTTGAAAATGCAGAAATCAACTGTCTTCTGTGTCTTCTGTGTCGCTCGCGCTGGGAGTTGGAGACTGGAGCTGTTCCTATTTGTCCATCTTGCTCCGCCCCCTCGAATATAGGAATTATTTCGAAACAATGCTTTTAAAAAATAAAAAGAAGACTCTGGGAAAGGAAGTATGTCATTAACCCATTTAACTAGTTGTAATTCCCGATTGTGTTTAGCACAGATTTTGATATGGATTCAAAATCCAAAGGGCACTGGTGCAGTCACACTCCCATCATATTACTATGACACGCCAGAGTAAAGAGGAAAATACTTTGCAATACTGCAGAATTCGTTATCCTGAAACATGTACAGAAGATAGTCCTCAGACTCAGCAAAGAGATCTACAAACACTCAAACTTTTACTCCCAATTTAAAGGAATCAACAGTGCTAAATGAGCCTGATTATTAGAATATCTAATTATTTTAAAATAAAGTTATTTTAAAAACTTGTTCATTCTTTTAAGACCCTAAAATTTTCCTAAAAGAAAAAGCAAGTGATAGTAGTGTCATAAGGATTGAATTTTCTGTGGTGTTTATTCACTTGGGGCACTGGAATCTTGTATTTAGTGGTTAGGCACTGTGCTCCCTGTTAAGATATTTTCATTACTAACACTTAAATATTCTTTACCCCAGAATTTTATAATGGCCTACTTCAGAATAAGGGCCCACCTCACAAATGAAGTCTGTAATACACATTCACAATAATATAAACAGCCTCCCAGTGGTTTATGATTTCAATCTCTTCTGCCTCCTCCCTTGTTCTCTAGTGGTAATGATTAACTTTAACCTGTCAGGGTTTAGGGACTAAGTGTTGCCCAAGATGGGTTCTCTTCTGGGAGTTTTATATTGTTCTTATTATCCAGTCTGGTCTGTACCAAAATGTCTTCTTTTCAGTTTAGGGACCTTATCACTAAACTTTAGACTTGCTTGTGCTGTTGGTCAGAGCTCATTCACTAAGTATTTCATCTCTCCTACTGAAGTCTTTGGAAGGCTGATCATTCTTCTGACACATTTTGCAAAACGCTGGCTGTGCCTTGGTGATTGTGCCGCCCAGTCTCACAGGGGAAGCTCATGATGTACAAAGCGTTTGAAGGCACTTCATGACACTCCCTGTTCGACAACATTATCCCTCTGGGAAGCTAGTGCTCAAGTAGCACGTCAGTTACACTAGTATTTAAAAGAATAATAATTACAACCACCATTCTATTCGCCGCCTCCAAGAGATCAATTTTTTTAAGCACACAAGTGAGAACATGAAACATTTGTCTTTCTGTGCCTGGCCTATTTCACTTAACATAGTGTCCTCCAGTCTCCAGATCCATCCGTGTTGTTGCAAATGACAAGATTTCATTCTTTTTTTTTTGAGACAGAGTCTGGCTCTGTCGCCCAAGCTGGAGTGCAGTGGTGCGATCTCAGCTCACTGCAAGCTCCACCTCCTGGGTTCACGCCATTCTCCTGCCTCAGCCTCCCGAGTAGCTGGGTCTACAGGCGCCCGCCACCACGCCCGGCTAATTTTTTGTATTTTTAGTAGAGATGGGGTTTCACGGTGGGCACTATCTTCTGACCTTGTGATCTGCCCGCCTCAGCCTCCCAAAGTGCTGGGATTACAGGCATGAGTCACCGCGCCTGGCCGATTTCATTCTTTTTATGGCTCAGTTGTATTCCATTGTGTATATATTTCACAGTTTCTTTATCCATTCATCTGTGGATGGACACTTACGCTGCATCCATATCTGGGCTATTGTGAATAGTGCTGCAATAAGCATGGGAGTGCTGATGTTGAGTTGCTGGAGAAGGGGGGATAATGAGGGGTTGGTTAATAGGTGCAGAGGTAGAGTTAGAAGGAATAAGATCTAGTGTTTGGTAGCACAATATGGCAATTATAGTTAACAATAATTTATGGTACATTTCAAAATAACTAATAGAGTAGAATGGGAATATTCCCAACACAAAGAAATGATAAATGTTTGGGATGATGAATACCCCAGTTACCCAGATTTGATCATTACACATTGTATACTTATATCAAACTATCCTATTTCCCATAATATGCATCCATAAAAATTAAAAATTAAAAAGAATAATAATTGTATGTGTTAATGGGGTACAGTCCATTAATTAAAAAATAGAAGAATATTCCCTCTTTTGTATGCTGTTTGGCAGAACAGATCTTGTTGAAACAATTAATAAACCACTTATCTTTATAAAATATGATTTTACAAAATACTTATGAGATTGAATTTTGGCTTTAAAAATAAGATAAGCAAAGACTGTATTAATTGTAATTCCAGATAGGCTTATCTTATTCATATGTAGAGTTTATGTAGACAATAGCTTGATGCCAGCACGAGTTGAAAATTGTAATGACAAATCATATACAAAGATTGTTTTCTGGAATTGTCTCAATTTCAAATCGCCTGTTTAACCATCTCCATATATTCATAACCCAACAGGCAGCATGTCCAAATTTTTCACTTGTAGAATATGATCAGTCTGTTTCCATGGAGGCATTGGATGCTGGAATTCAGAAATGCAAACTTTCACTAGCTTAGCTATAAAATAATTGAGGCAGTTTAATAAAGTAATACAAATAAGGTATTTCGGTTTTAAAAGTTTGTTTGAGAAGCTCAATCAAGTATATGAGAGGTCTGTGCCATTATAATATCAAATTGTTGTATGCCAGGCTGTTTTCCTTATAATAGTGAAGTACCATCACTGTACAAGACAAAATAAGTCTTTCTCCAAAGGTGAGTGCCACCGACTGGTTTTCTGGATTTTTCCCCCTAAGTATTCCCTTTAGTTCAAGGATGGGAATTGAGAGTATGTACCTGGATGCCTGTTTAATGTTATTAGTTTCTATATTCCACAATGCCTCCACTTATTTTAGGCCTTAGCAGTCACTGTTACCAAAAAGTCTCCATTCTCTAATCTAGCTCCAGAACTGTTTCCAATTTAGGTGGGAGTGGTTTTCTAAGTCAGTGCCATAAGTATGTTGGTTATTCAATTAGTGTTCATTAAATTGAACAGTCAGTTGTCTTAGTTGTTCCTTAGTTGTTCTCACCCAACTAACCATGTGTTATAAAACTACTAGCAAAATCTAAGAACTTGAAAGTTCTAGTTTATAATGAGTCAGATCCTTCCAGGGTTTAATCTTTGAACAGGAATGGTTAGGTACTTTTAGAAGCTATATTAACTCCATAAAACCACCTGGGATCTATTTGGTAAATTGCTACTTCTGTGCTAATTTGCATGGCCGACTTGCTCTAATTTTTAGAAGGGATGGGAACTTGGTAGGGCATGGTGAAAGAGCAGAGCTATTGTGAATAGCTATATGTGACTGAGTCAAACTGATGAACATCAGCTAGAACTTGATAGTTTACAAAATGTGTGCAATTAAGTGTACAGGCTGGGTTAGTATAATAAAAATACTTTAAAATATAGTGGTTCAAATTAAGTTAATGGAAATATTTATTTTCCACATAAGAATCTAGAGGTTATCAGAGTACACAATAGACAGATGAATTTGTGTTTTCTCAATTAGCTACCCAAATCAGCGGTGAACTGCTGATATAGAGGTGGCTACAACAACTCTCCTTCACCAGATCGTCTGAGACTTGGGGTCCCTCCATCCTACTGCCTTGCTGTGTTTTAAGGTGTTGTCTTTGTTCTGGTCAGGATATCTCACATCAGTATATCTGCTTTCCAGCTTTTAGGAAGTAAGAAAGGGAAGATCTGGAGCGGTAATACTTTTTTTTTTTTCTTGGAACTGGCGCTAATTGTTTCCATTTATATTCTACTAGAGAAAACTTAGTCACATGGCAACTCCTAGCTGCAATAAGACTTCAAAATGGGGTCTCTCCTGAACAGCCATGTGTCCTGTTAAAACTTGGTGAGCTTTTATGGCTAAAAGGGTTAATGAGAACTTGTTCTGTGAATGAAAAGGAGATTGGACGTGGTAGTGGTGATAGATCTTGGAGGTAATCTCATTTGAGCCCCACAGTGATCTAGTGGTTGAATGTTTACTGTTTTCTTCTATTTTATGGAGAAAGCAAGTAAAGCTTAGAAGAGAAAAATAAATTTAAATGTGTGTCTGTTGTAATTGAAGCCTATGAATAAGTTCTTTAAAGGATAAATAAATATCAGAATAAATATTAGGAGAGGTAAATGCCAGAATAAATAGCTGGAAGAGCTGAAAGTGAAAGCCTCTGGCGAACAGGACTTGAGGATGGGCAGGAGACCACTGGTTTTCATTGTAAAATATTACACATTGTAAATATTTGGGTTTAATCTGATTTGCTAAACTATATGCATATTTTACTTTGATAAGAGCTAAACATCTAAAGGATAAATTAAAATAAAACCACCAGTCATAATTTAGGCAGATTGATTTCACTTATCCCTAATGGTCCCTGATTATACCAATCCTGTCTCTAAAAGTTATCTAGGGAATGCTAAATTCCAAGTTATGGTATCATTTTGAAAATAGAAATGTCCAAAAAAAAAAATCATCAATCATCTTGTTACAGGTAACTCAGTCCTTGCCACCTTCACATCAGAAATTCACCACTGATTTGGGTAATTAGTTGGAGAGAACATAGTTCATTAGACCTGACGTTAGCAAACACTTCCAATCTCAATGAGTAATAAGGACTTTCACCCACTTCTAGTCAGCTTAGCTAATGAGTGTGGTGAAGAAACCTAGAGACAGCCATGTCCTTAGAGATTACTGTATGTTTAGTCAATATATAAAGCTTACATATAATACCCTTGACAACTTCATGGTCATTCAGCGTCTTCTTAAAACTTTCGGGTGATGGGGAGCTCACTACCTCACAAGACATTAATTCTGTTTCCTAAGAATATCCCAAATCTCTGTACCTCTCTCCATCTCCATGCACACACTTTGTATCTTCCCTCCCCCATGCTACGCTCCATTCTTCATGGAACAGTTAGTATGATCTTAAAATTGCAAATTTGATTTTGGTACACTTCTCCTCTTAGTGATTTCCCATTATCTTTAGGATAAAGACCTTTGCTCCCTTCTGAGTTTTTTCTCAGGATATTTTTTCTACTGTCTGGAACACTGTTCTATTTTCCATTCCTGCAATTGGAGCAATTTTATTAGTTATATTTAGTTGTCAACTTAATATTTCTTTCCTCTTGGAATCTTTTTCTTATGCCCTAGACTTAGATGTCCTGTTATAAGCATTCCAGTAACATCCTTGTTTTTTCCTGTAACAGTACTTATCTCACTGTACCATAATTTTTTGTTTGTTATTCCCTATAAATAGCAAATGCCATGAAGGAATGGGCTCAAGCTTGTTACATTCGCTGTTGTGTCTTCAGTACTTTGCACTGTGCTTAGCATGTGCTAGATTCTCAAATGAAGGAATACACTCTTTTGCTGGAAGTCTTTTCTACATTTTATAAAATTGATTTGCCTCTGGAGTCTAGATAAAGTAATCCCTGTTCTAAAAGAGAGTTCTTCACATACTTTAAATTCCTCTTGTTGTCTACCATTAAATCTTGTATATTCTTGGCTAAGTATTGATACTTTGTTATCTCACACAAAACATTAAGTTGAGGGAACACCGTAATAATAATTTTGCCCATATGACGTTGGAAAAAAAATGAAAGAGGGACAAAATTCACATGAAAGGGAATTTATTGAAAATGCAATCTCTGTTAGAGTATATGCTTAAGTGTGGGGCACCATGGGTTTGCCTCTACTTATACTCAGCTCCCATGAACCTGGACATTGGAACAGTGCAGTCATGAAACAGTTGGGACATTTTAGTTAGTACTTACACACTTATAAATAAGTATAAAAGATTAACTCCAATCAATTCATGAATTAATTATTGTTATCCAGGAGTCAAATAAGTCATACATGAGACCAGGAATGTCACCATATTGGAGTTCTCCCCATATGGAAATAGAAAGCAAAAAGAAAGGAATTTCTATTCTAAAACTGTACTTAAGCCAGGCTTCCCATCCTATTTAATGCCACTAATTTTTATAACTTTAGTGGAGGACTTCACTTTTACTACTGTCAAATTTTATTGTTTAATTCAGGTCATAATTCTGGAGTATCAACTTTATTCTATATATTGATCTGCCACTTAACTTTTTCATTATTCTTTACAGCTTATAAACCATGCACTTGATTAAAAAGTTCTATCTTCATCAAAGTCATTGGTTATACTTTTCAAAAGAATGATGCAGAATCATGTAATAGGCCACTGGAGACTGCTGACCAGTGTAAAATTGTGCTGGAGGGAAGTTATACCTGAAGGTATAACTATACCACTAGTTTTCACAGTCATTACAGGCACACCTTGGATGTATTGTGAGTTCACTTCTAGATCACTGCAAAAAGGCAAGTCACATGAACTTCTTTTTTTCCCAGTGTCTATAACAGTTATATTTTCACTATACTATTGTTTATTAAGTGTGCAATAGATTATGTCTAAAAACACAGCATACATATCTTAATTTAAAAATACTTTATTGCTAAAAAATGCTAACAGTCATCTGAGCCTTCAGTTAATCATAATCTCTTTTTCTGCTTGAAGGTCTTGCCACAGTATTGATGGCTATTGGCTGATCATGGTGGTGGTTGGTGAAGGTTGGGTGGCTGTGGCAATTTTCTTAAAATAAGACAACAATGAAACTCGATTGTCTTCTTCAATCAGTTAACTCTTCCTTTCACAAAAACATTTCTCTGTAGCATGTGATGCTATTTAATACATTTTACTCATAGTAGAACTTCTTTCAAAATTGGAGTCGACCTTCTCAAATTTTGTTTGATGTTACTTTATTAATTAAATTTAGGTAACAGTATAAATCCTTTGTTGTTGTTTCAACAGTGTTCACAGAGTCTTCACCAGGAGTAGATTCTGTCCCAAGAAATGACTTTCTTTGCTCATCCATAAAAAGCCACTTCTTATCCATTCAGGTTTGATCATGAGATTGCAACAATTCAGTCACGTCTTCAAGCCCCACTTCTAATTATAGTTCTCTTGCTATTTCTACCACATCTACAGTTACTTCCTCTGCCAAAGTCCTAAACCCACAAAGCCTTCATGAAGGTTGGCATTAAGTTCTTCCAAACTCCTATTCGTGTTGAGATTTTGAACTCCCATGAGTCACAAATGTTCTTAGTGGCATTCAGACTGGTGAATCTCTTCCAGGTTTTTAACTGTCTTTGCCCACATTCATTAGAGGAATCACTGTGTGTGACAACTATAGGCTTACAAAATGCATTTCTTAATAGGACTTAGAGTTTAATTACTCCTTGATCCATGGGCTGCAAAGTGGATGTTGGGTTAGCAGACATGAAAACAACATGAATCTCATTGTACATCTCCAACAGTGCTCTTGGGTAAAGAGGTGCATTGTGAATGAGAAGTAAGATTTTGAAAGGAATCTTTCTTAGCAGTAGGTCTCAAGAGTGAACTTGAAATATTCAGTAAACCATGCTATAATCAAGTGTTCTGTCATCTAGGCTTTGTTTTTCCATTTATAAAGCACAGGCAGAGTAGCTTTGGCACAATTCTTAAGGGCCTTAGGATTTCTGGAATGGTAAGTGAGCACTGACTTCAACTTAAAGTCACCAGCTATATGGACCCTAAGAAGAAAGTCAGCCTATCCTTTGAAGCCAGACATTCACTTTTGTTTAGCTCTGAAAGGCCTAGATGGCATCTTCTTCCAATAGAAGGCTGTTTCATCTGCGTTGAAAATCTACCGTAGAGTGTAGCCACCTTCATCAGTGTCCTTAAGTAGGTCTTCCGGATAATTTGCTCCAGCTTATCCATCAGCACTTGCTGTTTCACCTTGCAGTTTTATGTTATGAAGATAGTTCCTTCCCTTTAACCTCATGAACCAATCTCTGCTAGCTTCATTTTTTTTTCCTGCAGCTTTCTCACCTCTTTTAGCCTTCACAGAATTGAAGAGACTTGAAGCCTTGCTCTGGATTAGGCCTTGGTTTAAGGGAATGCTGTGGCTGATTTGATCTTCTATTCAGACCACTCAAACTTTCTCCATATCAGCAATAAGGCTGTCTGGCTTTCTTATCATTTGTGTGTTCAGTGGATAAGCACTTTTAATTTTCTTCAAGAACTTTTCCTTTGCCACAGTTTGGTTAAATATTTGGCACCAAAGGCCTAACCTTTGGCCTATCAGCTTTGGCATGCTTTCCTCACTAAGCTCAGTCATTTCTAGCTTTTGAGTTAAAGTGAGAGACATGCAACTCATCACCTGAACATGTAGAAACCAATTTAGGATTATTCATTGATATAACTTCAATATTGTGGTGTTTTAGGGAATAAGGAGACCTGAGAAAAGGGAGAGATATGGGGACTGTCTGGTCAGTGGAGCAGTCAGAGCACATACAACATTTATTAAGTTTGCCATCTTACATGGATGCTGTTTGTGGTATTGCTAACAATTGCAACAGTAACATTAAAGATCCTGATAACAAATATAACAATGATTTAAAACTTTGAAATATTGCTAGAATTACTAAAATGTTACACAGAGACCCAAAGTGAGAACCTACCTTTGAAAAAATGGCACTGATAGACTTGCTTGATGCAGGGTTGCTACAAACCTTCAGTTTCTAAAAACCACAATATTTGTGAAGCATCATAAAGCAAAGCACAATAAAATGAGTTATGTTTGTTTCTGCCTTTGATTTGTTGCACAGGGTAGTAAAAAACAGGAACCACGTACTATTGTTTGAGGACACGAAAAACCCCACACATGCTATATCCATGTCCTATCACTGTTTGATCTTATCTGTAGATAATTTCACTTAACTTCACTTTAACTTTAATTTCACTTAACTGTAACTTCACTTCCAATTAATATTTTTTTCAGTATAGAGGTATCTCCTTAGTTCTATGACTATGTAAAAAATGAACTAAGTTGAACACTTTTTAAATTCTCTTATTACAAATAATTTTCTGTAATCACTATAGTTCTTTGTTGTCCAAGAAAAAGTCTCCATTGTGTGCTTTATGACCACTGGGTATATGGCTCTGCAGAGCTAATTCAGTCTTTTTATTTTTATTTTTTTTTTGAGATGGAGTCTTGCTTTGTCACCCAGGCTGGAGTGCAGTGGTGCCATCTTGACTCACTGCAACCTCCGGCTCCTGGGTTCAGGAGATTCCCCCACCTCAGCCTTCTGAGTAGCCAAGATTACAGGCACGTGCCACCACATCCAGCTAATTTTTGCATTTTTAGTAGAGATGGGGTTTCACCACATTGGCCAGGCTGGTCTCAAACCCCTGAACTCAGCTGATCTGCCCGCCTCAGCCTCCCAAAGTGCTGGGATTACAGGTGAGAGCCACTGTGCCTGGCCTAATTCAGTCTTTTTATTCCCTGTCTTTCTTACAGATCTCTCAGTGAGGCAAGTAAATTATTATTAGATTTGCTCAGGGATCATAGCACTTCACACATCTCAGAATTGGGATTGTGCCATTGTAGCTGTATCATCTTCAGCTTCCATATTGTTGCTACTAAGAAAATACCCAAGCTCTGCCTTTTTAAAAAACAAACAAAATTATGTTGTTTGTTACTGAGTTTTATTATTCAATGCCAGAAAGTTGGTGGACACTTAAATCAGTATACTTTAGTAAAATTAATATATATGAATAGAATCTCATTTAGTTCTACTCCTAAAATTTTAGCTTTCTATTTTTATTCAAAATTAATTAGTATACCTGTTATAGATGTCAATTTTATACTGCATCTTTAAAACACACCAAGACCCACTGACGCGTTTTTCATATTGGAGTTATGGGGAATTTTATGTTATTTCAAGACAGCCTGTTTATTCCAAAATCTAATATTTTGACTAAAAAATTTTTTACACTTATATTAAAATATTCATGATGAAGCACATCTAGTCACATCTAATCACCTGGTATGCATTTCATGCTTCATATTTGAACAATACATTACAATTGCAAAGCAGTCTCAAATGTCTGTCTAATTTATCTAATTTGTTCTACACAATAGTCCTGTGAAAATGGAGGTTAGATAGTATTTTTTTCCATTTCACAGGTCAGGAAACTGAACCTCACATAGGTTACCCCCCTTTGCTACGGAGATATAGCTTGGGATAAGACTAGACCTGGGCTCTGGTCTCTGCTAAACCAGGGGTCCCCAAACCCCAGGCTGCAGACTGGTACTGGCCTGTGGTGAGTTAGGAACTGGGCCACACAGCAGGAGGGTGAGTGGTGGGCAAACATTACCACCTGAGCTCTGTCTCCTGTCAGACGAGAGCATTAGGTTCCCACAGGAGCACGAACCCTATTGTGAACTGTGCACGCAAGGGATCTAGGTTGCATGCTGTTTATGAGAATCTAATGCCTGATGATGTGAGGTGGAACAGCTTCATCCTGAAGCCATCACCCCCACCCCTGCCCACCTGTCCATGGAAAAGTTGTCTTCCATGAAATTGGTCCCTGTTGCCAAAACGATTGGGAACTTAACTACTGTGCTAAACCCGTTCACTCTACAATGACCACCAGCAGCAGATGCTGTAACGAACACAAAAATGTTCTTTCTTACAATGACCTTATATTAAGTTAAAGAAAAGATTAGGGTAGACTCCATCTCTGGGGACAGGGCATAGCTAAACAAAAAGCAGCAGAAACCTCTGTAGATGTAAATGTCCCTGTCTGACAGCTTTGAAGAGAGCAGTGGTTCTCCCAGCATGGAGGTTGAGATCTGAGAACGGACAGACTGCCTGCTCAAGTGGGTCCCTGACACCTGAGTAGCTTAACTGGGAGACATCCCCTACTAGGTGCAGACCAACACCTCACACCTTACACGGCTGGGTACACCCCTGAGACAAAGCTTCCAGAGCAAGAATCAGACAGTAACACTCTCTGTTCAGTAATATTCTATCTTCTGCAGCCTCCGCTGCTGATACCCAGGCAAACAGGGTTGGAGTGGACCTCAAGAAAACTCCAAGAGACCTACAGCTGAGGGTCCTGACTGTTAGAAGGAAAACTAACAAACAGAAAGGACACCCACACCAAAACCCCATCAGTAAGTCACCATCATCAAAGACCAAAGGCAGATAAAACCACAAAGATGGGGAAAAAGCGGTGCAGAAAAGCTGGAAATTCAAAAAATCAGAGCACATCTCCCCTCCAAAGGAATGCAGCTCATCGCCAGCAATGGAACAAAGCTGGATGGAGAATGACTTTGACAAGTTGAGAAAAGAAGGCTTCAGTTGATCAAACTTCTCAGAGCTAAAGGAGGAACTACGTACCCAGCACAAAGAAACTAAAAACCTTGAAAAAAGAAGGGAAGAATGGATAACTAGAATAATCAATGCAGAGAAGACCATAAACGAACTAACAGAGATGAAAACCATGACACAAGAACTACATGACAAATGCACAAGGTTCAGTAACTGACTCGATCAGCTGGAAGAAAGAGTATCATTGATTGAAAATCAAATGAATGAAATGAAGTGAGAAGAGAAGTGTAGAGAAAAAAGAGTAAAAAGAAATGAACAAAGCCTCCAAGAAATATGGGATTATGTGAAAAGACCAAATCTACATCTGATTGGTCTGCCTGAAAGTGACAGGGAAAATGGAACCAAGTTGGAAAACACTCTGGAGGATATCATCCAGGAGAACTTCCCCAACCTAGTAAGGCAGGCCAACATCCAAATTCAGGAAATACAGAGAACGCCACAAAGATACTCCTCGAGAAGAGCAACTCCAAGACACATAATTTGCAGATTCACCAAAGTTGAAATGAAGGAAAAAATGTTAAGGGCAGCCAGAGAGAAAGGTCAGGTTACCCACAAAGGGAAGCCTATCAGACTAACAGCAGATCTCTCGGCAGAAACTCTACAAGCCAGAAGAGAGTGGGGGCCAATATTCAACATTTTAAAAGAAAAGAATTTGCAACTCAGAATTTCATATCCAGCCAAACTAAGTTTCATAAGTGAAGGAGAAATAAAATCATTTACAAACAAGCAAATGCTTAGAGATTTTGTCACCACCAGGCCTGCCCTACAAGAGATCCTGAAGGAAGCACTAAACATGGAAAGGAACAACAAGTACCAGCCATTGCAAAAACATGCCAAAATGTAAAGTCCATCGATGTTAGGAAGAAACTGCATCAACTAACGAGCAAAATAACCAGCTAATATCATATTGACAGGATCAAGTTCACACATAACAATATTAACCTTAAATGTAAATGGACTAAATGGTCCAATTAAAAGACAGATACTGGTAAATTGGATAAAGAGTCAAGACCCATCCGTTTGCTGTATTCAGGAGACCCATCTCACATGCAGAGACACACATAGGCTCAAAATAAAGGGATGGAGGAAGATCTACCAAGCAAATGGAAAACAAAAAAAAGCCGGGGTTGCAATACTAGTCTCTGATAAAACAGACTTTAAACCATCAAAGATCAAAAGAGACAAAGAAGGCCATGACATAATGGTAAAAGGATCAATTCATCAGGAAGAGCTAACTATCCTAAATATGTATGCACCCAATACAGGAGCATCCAGATTCATAAAGCAAGTCCTTAGAGACTTACAAAGAGACTTAGACTCCCATACAATAATAATGGGAGACTTCAACACTCCACTGTCAATATTAGACAGATCAATGAGACTGAAAGTTAACAAGGATATCCAGGAATTGAACTCATCTCTGCACCAAACAGACCTAATAGACATCTGCAGAACTCTCCACCCCAAATCAACAGAATATACATTCTTTTCAGCACCACACCACACTTATTCCAAAATTGACCACATAGTTGGAAGTAAAGCACTCCTCAGCAAATGTAAAAGAACAGAAATTATAATAAACTGTCTCTCAGACCACAGTGCAATCCAACTAGAACTCAGGACTAAGAAACTCAATCAAAACCACTCAACTACATGGAAACTGAACAACCTGCTCCTGAATGACTACTGGGTACATAACGAAATGAAGGCAGAAACAAAAATGTTCCTTGAAACCAATGAGAACAAAGATACAAAATACCAGAATCTCTGGGACACATTTAAAGCAGTGTGTAGAGGGAAATTTATGGCACTAAATGCCCACAAGAGAAAGCAGGAAAGATCTAAAATTGACACTTTAACATCGCAATTAAAAGAACTAGAGAAGCAAGAGCAAACACATTCAAAAGCTAGCAGAAGGCCAGAAATAACTAAGATCAGAGCAGAACTGAAGGAGATAGCGACACAAAAAACCCTCGAAAAAATCAATGAATCCAGGATCTGGTTTTTAGAAAAGATCAACAAAATTGATAGACCACTAGCAAGACTAATAAAGAAGAAAAGAGAGAAGAATCAAATAGATGCAATAAAAAATGATAAAGGGGATATTCACCACTGATCCCACAGAAATACAAAATACCATCAGAGAATACTATAAACACCTCTACGCAAATAAACTAGAAAATCTAGAAGAAATGGATAATTTCCTGGACACTTACATTCCCCCAAGACTAAGCTAGGAAGAAGTTGAATCTCTGAATATACCAATAGCAGGCTCTGAAATTGAGGCAATAACTACCAACCATAAAAAGTCCAGGACCAGACAGATTCACAGCAGAATTCTACCAGAGGTACAAGGAGGAGATGGTACCATTCCTTCTGAAACTATTAAAAATCCTAATCAGAAGTCTTCTAATTAAACTAAAGAGCTTCTGCACAGCAAAAGAAACTACCATCAGAATGAATAGGCAACCTACAGAATGGGAGAAAATTTTTGCAATCTACTCATCTGACAAAGGGCTAGTATCCAGAACCTACAAAGAACTCAAACAAATTTACAAGAAAAAATCAAACAACCCCATCAAAAAGTGGGCAAAGGATATTAACAGACACTTCTCAAAAGAAGACATTCATGTAGCCAACAGACACATGAAAAAATGCTCATCATCACTTGCCATTAGAGAAATGCAAATGAAAACCACAATGAGATACCATCTCACACCATTTAGAATGGCAATCATTAAAAAGTCAGGAAACAACAGGTGCTGGAGAGGATGTGGAGAAATAGGAACACTTTTACACTGTTGGTGGGACTGTAAACTAGTTCAACCATTGTGGAAGACAGTGTGGTGATTCCTCAAGGATCTAGAACTAGAAATACCATTTGATCTAGCCATCCCATTACTGGGTATATACCCAAAGGATTATAAATCATGCTGCTGTAAAGATACATGCACACATATGTTTATTGCAGCACTATTCACAATAGCAAAGACTTGGAACCAACCCAAATGTCCATCAGTGACAGACTGGATTAAGAAAATGTGGCACATATACACCATGGAATACTATGCAGCCATAAAAAAGGATGAGTTTGTGTCCTTTGTAGGGACATGAATGCAGCTGGAAACCATCATTCTCAGGAAATTATTGCAAGAACAGAAAACCAAACACCACATGTTCTCACTCATAGGTGGGAAGTGAACAATGAGATCACTTGGACACAGGAAGGGGAACATCACACTCTAGGGCCTATTGTGGTGGGGGGGAAGGGATAGCATTAGGAGATATACCTAATGTAAATAATGAGTTAATGGGTGCAGCACACCAGCGTGGTACATGTATACATATGTAACCTGCACGTTGTGCACATGTACCCTAGAACTTAAAGTATAATAAAAAAGAAAAGAAAAGATTAGGGGTGATCACCCATAATATTTGAAATAGTAATTGCGTATTAAGACTGAGTTTCAAAAAGTCAAAAATATGTAAATAGTTTTGCCCAAAGTCTCCCAGTGCTAATTGCCATTTTGATGTGTCTATGTTGGTTACCATTTCAGGCAATCAAATGCTGAGATATGTGGCATGCATTGATGAGAACAGTAAATGACATTTACCTAGCTTGTGTGTGTGTGTGTGTGTGTGTGTGTGTGTGTGTGTGTACTGGCAGCTGTGATAAGGCTTAAAGGCACTGAGGATCTAGAGTTTGAAGACCTGGGTTTTGCACAACCATCACACTCAGCAGACAAGTAACTTTGGGTTCTGTACTCAGATTTTCTTAAGTGTAATGTGGAGATAATAAAATTCACTTTATTATTGAGTTGGTGATCATATCTGAAAATACTCATGCAAGATTTTGTAAACTCTAAAGTGCTCTACAAATGTTAGGTGTCATTATTATTAGTCTTGAATCATTTTCAGATTAGAGAAGAATACAATATGGGTTGGCTTTGTTCTTGGAAAAGTCTGTATTTGTAAAATATAGTCCTTTTTGAACAAATATGTAGGCTACACCTAAGAATATAAATTTCATCTTCTGAAATGTTTGCTTACGCTTTTTTTACCAATGTTCTAGAAATAAAGAAGAAATTGTTCTGTTCTTTTGCTGGGAACACAATATTCAACATATACTACTATAGTTACCTAAAACAAGACATAATTTGGTCACTGTGAAAGGATCCTTCCACTCAGATGGTTTAGAGTAAGCAATGGTTCTATAAGGTCAAAATGTTGTCTTCTTGGTTTGCTTTCAAAAACAAAGCCAAACAGTTCAGACTCAGATAGGAAAGTCATGCTAAGCATTGCTGCAATAGCAGAACCACTGGACTAAGCTTAGGCTGCAGCCTTCGCAGTTGTGGGCGAACAAGGGGAGGCAGAGGATGCTTCCACTCAGATGGTTTAGAGTAAGTAGTACTTCTGTAAGGTCAAAATGTTGTCTTGTTGGTCTGCTTTCAAACACAAAGCCAAACAGCCCACAGACTCAGAAAGGAAAGTCACACTAAGGATTGCTGCCAAAATAGAACCACTGGAATGAGCTTGGGCTGCAGGCTTCGCAGGTGTTGGCAAACAGGGGGAGGAAGAGCCAGCAGTCACAGCTCTGCACCTCTGTGCTGGTGTTCTCTCACCAATTACTCATGCCACCAGAGCACCCCACTGCTCTCTTGGAGGTGCACTAATAACCTTTTAAAGCTCTGGCTCCAATTTGCTACACACTGTGAAATGCTTATAGCTGTGTCTCATGTAGCCTGATCTCACAGTGGCACTGTGGTCACAGAAACTCACCCAAGAAGCAAATGCAAATCTCCTTGAATTCTTCACTTGCTTTTTTTAAAATCCTTTTTGATCTCTCATCTGTGTATCTATGCATTGCACCTGTTTCCATAGTCCTCTTAAAAGACTAACCTCCAGGTCTGTCCCATGCTTTTCTTCACCTTCCCTTACATAGTCTTTCCTTCAGATTTTGTTTTTTTAAGAGATGGGGTCTTGGTATGTTGCTCAGGTTGGTCTTGAGCTCCTGGGCTTAAGAGATCTGCCCGCTTCGGCCTCCCAAAGTGCTGGGATAACAGGCATAAGCCACCATGACCAGCCTTTTCCAAATTTTACATCTCTCTCTCTCTCTCTCTCTCTCTCTCTCTCTCTCTCTCTCTCACAAACACACACACACACACACACACACACACACACACACACACACACACACACACAATTGGTCTGGTAGGGCAGAAGCATTACTGAAGGACAGGAAAGGGAAGACCCCCAGTGGACCAAGTCCAAGTTCTCATTCGTGGAAGGAAGAGAATATTTGGGAATCTTCTTGATCTAATTAATTTTGGCCCTTGACAGTTCTTTCTGTAGTTACACTTAGAAAAGCTGAGATAAAGTAGAATACTCAAGGAGACTTTATTAAATATCAAGGGGTCACATGAAAATAAACACAAAATAAATAAGAAATTTGCTTCTTGCTCTAACTCGAAAACACACATTCAGATTGCTGTGAATGTCATGAATTCATTCCTTTTTAAGGCTGAGTATCATTGCATTAGATAGATAGATAGATAGATAGATAGATAGATAGATAGATAGATAGATATTGCATATATATATACACACACAAACATATATATTGCATGTGTGTGTATATATATATATAGAGAGAGAGAGAGAGAGAGAGAGAGAGCAGCAAATTGTGCTGCTATGAACGTGTGTGTAATTATCTTTTTTTGTATAATGACTTATTTTCCTCTGGGTAGATACACAGTAGTGGGGTTGCTGGATCAAATGGTAGTTCTACTTTTAGTTCTTTAAGGAATCTCCACACTGTTTTCCATAGTGGTTGTACTGGTTTACATTCCCACCAGCAGTGTAGAAGTGTTCCCTTTTCACCACAACCATGCCAACATCTATTATTTTCTAATTTTTTGATAGTGTCTATTCTTGCAGGAGTAAGGTGGTATCGCATTGTAGTTTTGATTTGCACTTTCCTGGTTATTAGTGATGTTGAGTATTTTTCCATAAATTTGTTGGCCATTTGTGTATCTTCTTTTGACAATTGTCTAGTCATATCCTTAGCCCAATTTTGATGGGATTTTTTTTCTTGTTAATTTGAGTTACTTGTAGATTTTGGATATTAGTTCTTTGTCAAATGTATAGACGGTGAAGATTTTCTCCCACTCTGTGGGTTCTCTGTTTACTCTGCTGACTGCTCCTTTTGCTGTGCAGAAACTCTTTAGTTTAATTAAGTCCCACCTATTTATCTTTGTTTTTGCTGCATTTGCTTTTGGGTTCTTGGTCATGAAGTCTTTGCCTAAGTATTGTCTAGAGGGTTTTTCTGATGTTATCTTCTAGAATTTTTGTAGTTTCAGGTCTTAGATTTAAGTCCTAATCCATCTTCAGTTGATTTTTGTATAAGGTAAGAGAGGAGGAGGCCAGGCGTGGTGGCTCATGCCTATAATCACAGCACTTTGGGAGGCCAAGGCAAGCAGATCACAAGGTCAGGAGTTTGAGACCAGCCTGGCCAATATGGTAAAACACTGTCTCTACTAAAAATACAAAAAATTAGCCAGGCCTGGTGGCACGTGCCTGTAGTCCCAGCTACTTGGGAGGCTGAGGCAAAAGAATCACTTGAACCCAGGGGGCGGAGGTTGCAGTGAGCCGAGATAGCACCACTGCACTTTAGCCTGGGTGATAGAGTGAGACTCCATCTCAAAAAAAAAAAAAAAAAGAAAAGATAAAAGAGAGACGAGGATCTAGTTTCATTCTCCTACATGTAACTCCCCAATTATCTCAGCAACATTTGTTGAATAGGGTGTCCCTTCCCCACTTTATGCTTTTGTTTGCTTTGTCAAAGATGAGTTGTCTGTAAGTATTTGGGTTTGTTTCTGGGTTCCCTATTCTGTTCCATTGGTCTACATGCCTATTTTTATATCAGTATCATGCTGTTTTGGTGACCGTGGTCTTATAGTATAGTTTGAAGTCAGGTAACATGATGCCTCCAGATTTGTTCTTTTTGCTTAGTCTTGCTTTGGCTATGTGGGCTCTTTTTTGGTTTCATATAAATTTTAGGATTTTTTTTCAAGTTCTGTGAAGAATGATGGCAGTATTTTGATTTGAAGTGCATTGAATTTCTAGATTGCTTTTGGCAATATAGTTATTTTCACAATATTGATTCTACCCATCCATGAGCATGGGATGTGTTTCCATTTGTGTGTGTGTCATCTATGATTTGTTTCAGCAGCATTTTGTAGTTTTCCTTGTAGAGGTCTTTCATGTCCTTGATTAGGTGTATTCATAAGTATTTTATGTTTTTTTTTTCCAGCTATTATAAAAGGGGTTGAGTTCTTGATCTGATGATTTGATTCTCAGTTTGGTCATTGTTGGTGTATAGCAGAGCTACTAATTTGTTGAATTAATTTATCAGTTTTAGGAGCTTTTTGGAGGAATCTTTAGGATTTTCTAGGTATGTGATCATACCATTAGCAAACAGCAACAGTTTGACTTCCTCTTTACCAATTTAGATGCTTTTTATTTCTTTCTCTTGTCTGATTGCTCTGGCTAGGACGTCTAGTACTTTGTTGAAGAGGAGTGGTGAGAGTGGGCATCCTTGTTTTCTTTCAGTTCTCAGAGGGAATTCTTTCAACTTTTCCCCACTCAGTATTATATTGACTGTGGGTTTGTCATAGATGGCTTTTATTACACTGAAGTATGTCCCTTTTATGCTGATTTTGCTGAGAGTTTTAATCATAAAGGAACACTGGATTTTGTCAAATGCTTTTTCTGCATTTATTGAGATGATCAAGTGATTTTTATTTTAAATTCTGTTTATGTGGTGTATCACATTTTTTGACTTGTATATGTTTAACCATCTCTGTATCCCTGGTATGAAACCCACTTGATCACAGTGGATTATCTTTCTGATATGCTGTTGGATTCAGTTAGCTAGTATTCTGTTAAGGATTTTTGCATCTGTGTTCATCCGGGATATTGTTTTGTAGTTTTCTTTTTTTGTTATGTCCTTACATGATTTTGGTATTAGGGTGACACTGACTTCATAGAATGATTTAGGGAGGATTCTTTCTTTCTCTGTCTTGTGGAATAATGTCAATACGATTGGTATCAATTCTTTTTTGAATGTCTCATGGAATTCAGCTGTGAATTTATCTGGTCCTGAAAGTTTTTTGTTGGTAATTTTTAAATTACCACTTCACTCTCACTGCTTGTTATTGGTCTGTTCAGGGTTTCTAATTCTTGCTGCTTTAGGCTAGGAGGATTGTATGTTTCCAGGAATTTGTCCATCTCCTCTAGGTTTTGTAGTTTATGCACTTAAAGGTGTTCATATTAGCCTTGAATGATCTTTTGTTTCTAATTGAGCTTATTTGGATTTTCTATCTTCTTTTCTTGATTATTCTTGCTAATGGTCTATCAATTTTTCTTTGTCTTTTTAAAAAATCAGCTTTTTGTTTCATTTAACTTTTGTAGTTTTTTTTTGTTTCAATTTTATTTAGTTCTGCTCTGATTTTGGTTATTTCTTTTCTTCTGCTGCATTTGGGTTTAGTTTATTCTTGTTTCTCTAGTTCCTTCAGGAATGACCTAAGATTGTCTATTTGTGTTCTTTCGGACTTTTTGATGTAGGCATTTAAGGCTATGAACTTTCCTTTTAGCACCATCTTTGCAGTATGCCGGTGGTTTTGATAGGTTGTGTCACTATTTTCATTCAGTTCAAATAACTTTTTAATTTCCATCTTGATTTCATTGTTGACCCAATGATCATTCCAGAGCAGAGTATTTAATTTCCATGTATTTGCATGGTTTTGAAGATTCCTTTTGGAGTTGATTTCCAATTTGATTTCACTGCTCTGAGAGAGTCCTTAATATAATTTCAATTTTATTAAATTTATTGAGACATGTTTGTGGTCTATCATATTATCTACCTTGAAGAAATTTCCATGCACTGATGAATAGGATGTATATCCTGCAGTTGTTGGGTAGAATGTTTTATAAATATCTATTAAGGCTATTTGTTCTACGATATAGCTTAAATTCATTGTTTGTTGACTTTCTGTCTTGATGACTGGTCTAGTGTTGTCAGTGGAGTATCGAAGTCCCCCACTATTATTGTATTGCTGTCTATATAATTTCTTAGGTCTAGTAGGAATTGCTTTATTAATCTGAAGTCTCTAGTGTTAGGCGCAAATATATTTAGGATTGTGATATTTTCCTGTTGGACAAGGCCTTTATCATAATATAATGTCCCTCTTTGTCGTTTTAAACTGCTATTGCTTTAAAGTTTGTTTTGTGTAATATAAGAATAGCTACTCCTGTTCACTTTTGGTGTCCATTTGCATAGAATGTCTTTTTTCCACCCCTTTACCTTGAGTTTACTTAAATCTGTATGTGAGATGAATCTCTTGAAGAGAGCAGATACTTGGTTGGTGAATTCTTATGCATTCTGCAATTCCGTATATTTTAAGTGAAGCATTTAGACCATTTACATTCAACATTAGTATTGAGATTTGAGGTACTATCCCGTTCATCATGCTATTTGTTGCCTGAATACCTTGGGCATTTTTTATTGTATTTTTGTTTTATGGATCCTGTGAGACTCATGCTTCAAAGAGGTTCTGTTTTGATGTGTTTCCAGGATTTGTTTCAAGATTTAGAACTCCTTTTACAAGTTCTTGTAGGGGTGACTTGATAGTGGCACATTCTTTTAGCATTTGTTTGTCTGAAAAAGACTGTATCTTTCCTTCATTTACGAAGCTTAGTTTCACTGGTGACGAAATTCTTGACTGATAATTATTTTATTTAAGGAGGCTAAAGATAGGGCCCCAATCCCTTCTAGCTTGTAGGGTTTCTGCTGATAAATTTGCTGTTAATGATAGGGTTTTCTTTATAGGTTACCTGGTGCTTTTGCCTCACAGCTCTTAAGATTCTTTCCTTCTTCTTGACTTTAATAACCTGATGACTATGTTCCTAGGAAATGATCTTTCTGTGATGAATTTCCCATGTGTGACTTTAGCTTCTTGTATTTGGATGTCTAGATCTCTAGCAAGGCCAGGGAAGTTTTCCATGATTATTTGGCCAATTATCTTTTCCAAATTTTTAGATTTCTCTTTTTCCCCAGGGATGCCAATAATTTTAGGTTTGGTTATGTAAAATAATCCCAATCTTCTTGGAGGCTTTGTTAATTTTTTTTAATTTTTGTTTTTTCTTTGTCTTTGTTGGATTGGATTTTTTTGAAAACCTTGTCTTTGAGTTCTTAAATTCTTTCTTCTGCTTGTTCAATTCTATTGCTGAGACTTTCCTGTACATTTTGCATTTCTCTAAGTGAGTCCTTTATTAACCGAAGTTGTGATTGTTTTTTACATATGCTATTTATTTCACTGAAGATTTCTTCCCTCATATTTTGTATCTCTCTTTTTTTTTTTTAATATACTTAATTTGGACTTCACCTTTCTTTGGTGACTCCTTGATTAACTTAATAATCAACCTCCTAAATTCTTTTTCTGGCAGTTAAGGGACTTCTTGGTTTGGATCCATTGCTGGTAAGCTAGTGTGATTTTTTTCGAGGTGTTAAAATACCTTGTTTTGTCATATTACCAGAATCGTTTTTCTGGTTCCTTCTCATTTGGGTGGGTTATGTCAAAGGGAAGATCTGGGTCTCCAGGCTGCTGTTCACATTGTTTTGTCCTACTGGATGCTCCCTTTACATAGTACTCTATCTCTTTTCCTAGAGATGTGACTTCCTGAGAACATAGCTGTAGTGACTGTTATTTCTTTTCTTAATCTAGCCACCCAGCAGGGTTACCAGGCTCCAGGATGGTACTGGGGGTGTCTGCACAGAGTCCTGTGATGTGAACTGTCTTCAGGTCTCTCAGTTGTGGATACTAGCACCTGCTCCAATGGAGGTGGCAGGGGAGTGAAATGGACTCTGTTGAGGGTCCTTAGTTGTATTATTGTTGTTTATTGCACCAGTTTTCTGCTGGTTGTCCTCCTGCCAGGAAGTGGTGCTTTCAAGAGAGCATCAGCTGTGGAAGTATAGGCAGGATCAGGCAATGGGCAGGGCCAGTATTTGGGTTGTCTCCTGGGTCCTAAGGGAGCTATCAGCTTCCTTCTAAGAGTCTGTGGATTCTCTTGGCTTTCCTGGTATAATCCTGCAGTCGTTTTTGGAGCAAAAATTTATGATGCGAGTCTCCACACACTGCTCTGGCTGTCTGAGTGGGAGCTGCAATTTAGTCCTGCCTCCTATCTGCCGTTTTATTTTCTTTCTCTTCAGAGCTTTTTCTTTTTTAAATAAAAATGTTTTACTTTTCTTATTTTGAATACTTATTTAGAAAGTATTTTCAAAACCTGGTTTCAGGTTTTTTTGTTGGTGATGTATTGAAAATACATTTCCACAATCTGTGACTTGCCTTTTTCCTGTTTTAAGGTTAAATTTCAATTATTAAAAAAATTAATGTAGCAAAATTTATCCATCTTTTGCTTGCTTTTTATTGTTTTGTGGATCTTATTTTAAAAATATCTTCTACCTGGAGATAATAAAGATTATTCTATATTTGTAATAGATTTATTATTTTGATTTTCTTCCTTAGGTCTACCATGAACATAAACCGATTTTGTGTGTGTGCATGAAGTAAGGTAGGGGATAGTTTTTTCTTTTTTCCATTATGGATAGCCAACAGTTCAGGCATCATTTCTCAAAAAGACTGTCTTTCTCTCCCCCTTCTGCAGTGCCGCCTTTATCATAAATCAAGTGTCCATGGTCACCAGGATCTGTTTCTATTCTGCTTTCCTTGGTTTGTCTGTCTTTGTGCCAGGACCACACTTTAATTTCTGTAGCTTTATGTTAAATGTTGGCAGTATAGCAGGTCCTCTCTTCTCAACTCTTCCAGAGTTTCTTCACCATTTTCTGTCATTGTACTTTATATACACTTTAGAATCAGCTTTTCAAGTGCCACCAAAAAAAAAGTTTATATTAAATAAAAAGTTCAGATTTTGACTAACATTGCCCACTGGAACTACGAGTCAATTTGACAACATTTACAATATTGAACCTACCAATCCATAAACATGGTTTATCCCTTCCCCTCACATCTTTGGATATTTCTTTCACTATAGCTTTATAGTTTTTTTGGTCAAAACTTGCATATTTTAGGATATAATATTCCTAAATAATAATATATCTCTAGATTCTTTTGCATTCTCTAAATATTCAAACACAACAATAACTTTTATATTTTGTCCTTTCAATTCTTAAAACCTTACTATTCTGTCTTATTGCCCTGGACAAGACCTCCAGTGCAATGCTGAACAGAACCAAATATAGCAGGCATCTTCCTTTTTAGTCAGTCTCAAAGGAAACACTTGATGTCTCTAAACAGATACTCTTCCTTGAATTAAAAACAGCCCTAAAATTAAATATTTTAGTCTTTAAAAAATCAATTAAAATAAGAGAGTAATATTTATTTCACAGGATTTTTTTATGTATTTAAAAAGATACTTTATATATACAGCCTGGTGTAGATATTGCCTTAAAAAATGGAAGCTTGTCTTATTACTAAGTCATGAGTAGTGGGGACCATGGGCAAGGTAAAGGCCCCCAACCAAAATGTGTGAGTCCAGCAAATTATATCTGATATGTTCATTCTGTTTGGAAATTAATTATAAAGGAAGACAATCTCTTTTTGTAACTAAAACCAGACTTCATGTCCCAGTTCCCTACCCCGCACTCTAACCTGAGGTGCCATAAAGGTGAAGGTTAGGAGGCTAAGGTAGGACTGTGAATTCATGTCACACTGCACTGCCGGGCTCTGGACTGCTCACACATACGTTTCACTCTGTTATTCCTGAGGTGTTTTTGGTTTGTAAGAACAATGGAAAGGCAGAAGGTGACCTAGTTGGAGTTGGGAGAGGCAGGAAGAACATTCTCAGCATGGTTTTGAAGATCATCTCCTCCTCCACAGGTGAGCCAGAGACACAGATGCTAGTTGTATCGGAAGTTGGCAGATGTTCTAAAGAAGAAGGTGAAGGATGAAGAGGTGGGAGCTTCTGTTCTAGGCTAGGCTGTGATGTTCCTACTTGCTCTTTTAAATATATTCTTTCTTCAGTCAGTAGCTCACAGAAATAACAATGACCTCAAACACCCACTCTCCCTCCTCACATCTGCTTAACCTTCCATCCTTCTTAAAAGTAATGTGTTTCGCTGCTTTGGGAAATTTTGAAAGAAAATGAGGCTTTTCAACCCCAATTTGAGAATTAATGACCATGTTCTACCAAGTGTTCACACTCCAAATCCCCAATAGAGACTAAATATAAATTTACTGAAAAGCAAAAATGTATACTGTATGATTCGGGTATATATACCTGAATATATGTGCATATATACCTGAATCTGTGATAATATAAAAGAGAGGCAGTATGAACTGGGGCTATAAAGAGTTGAGAAAAGGGATGATTGTGGTGTATATTAGGGAGGAAACACTAACAATACTTAGTATGATTTTCTTTAAGAATTAAGTGAAGAGCCAAAATTAGAAGTGAATTGCAGATCATAACCATGAATAGTGGAATGGTGTTGCCATTAACAAATATGAAGAACCCTGGAGGCGATGTGAGTTTGGGAGGCAAGATTCTGAATGTAATTTAGGGCATGCTGCATTGGAATCAAGAGGCTATTAGGTAAAGATACAACAGTGATTATAGGGCTATTTTGAGATAATGTATCAAGATCATACATATATGTAAGGATATGTCTATACATATATGTGACTGTTTGTGTACACACATGGCTAAATATAAAACCAGTGATCTTGATGAATAGACCTTATCAGTTTACAGCAGGTCCTAAGGATAATGTTGTTTCATAACAATATTGATGAGAAAAAACAAATTGGTTCCTGGCCAGGGCCACTGTCTGTGGAGTTTGCATGTTCTCCCTGCATCTCTGGGGGCTTTCTCCCAGTTACCTCCCACATCCCAAAGCTGTGTGAGTGAGTACAGGGTGTGTGTGACTGAGTGGCCCTGCAAGGATGATATCCTGTCCAGGGCTGGCCCCACCTTACACTCTGATCTGCCAGGCTCGGACAGGCTCGGCCACCTATGACTCTGAACTGAAATATTTGGGTATTAATGATCTTTCTTGTTTTTCTTAATCTTTCTTAAATGTGTGTATAGCTAGCATTTATTTCAATGTTTAACATTAGAAGTGTTTTGTTCTTTATTTAGAAATTTGTTGATGTTTTTGTGACCAGACATATACCTTAGGAACTAAACTTTTGTTTATATCAATTAGCCTATGGAAAATTGGTTCATTATACATTGTTTTATGTAAAGTCACAATTTCCAAGAGCCTATGAATGAGGTTAAGTGAGGTCTTGCTGTATTTTATTGATTTACTCATTTTCAATTTTTATCTCCCTCCATTGGTATGTAAGGCTGTGACAGCAGGGTTTTGTCTGGGTTTGTCCACAGCACCCAGAACAGTGCCTGGCAGAGAGTAGTCATTTAGTTTCCAAATATTCCAGGTCTATGAATATTAATTAAGGGCATAGAAAACCATATTGGTTACACTTTCAAACATCATAGTCCATTTCTTTACAGGATAGACATTTGTTCTTAAATAACTTGGAACCTAGGAAAATAAATTCTAGGGTTTTTTTTTTCATTAACAGAGTAAATATATAACCTATGCTGTATATAATAATTTAACAAAACATGCCTTTAGAGGCAAGATACAAACACATCCAGAGTGCAGTCTCTGTCTGTGCTATGTGCTTTCCAGACAGATTTTTCTCTCTTGGTACATTCTCTGACCAAGGTACATACCATGATGGACATTAATAATAACTTCATGCCCATCCTCCACCACGAGGTTATTATCTTAAGACATAATTGATTAATCAAATGGATAAAAACCATTCAATTGTTTTGTTTTCAATTGCTTTTACCTTTGAGTTAGCTATATGTCATTAATGCCAATATATTTGGACATAAGAAATCTTAGCCTTTTTTTATTCAGTATAAATCTTGAAAATATGTTTTTGAAACAATTCTATCCGTATCTAAAATCATTCAGCAAGTCTAACTTTTTAACATTTTCTTCCAACAGCATGGCACTATTGTTCAAAATTAGTCCTATAAACTAGGTTCTACAGGAAAGTCATTTAAGATTATTGAAAAGGGAGCAGTTGGGGTATTTTCATGGCAGGACGTAGCCTGAAGTTATCTAAAGGGCAGATAAGTTATTTGGGAGATCAACACATTAAATTTCACTTTTATCATCAAATGTGTTTGGACACCATTTTCTGAAATATATTTATGCTGCCCAAAACTTAAGATCTACCCCAAGTTAAAGCTGTTCTATAAAACGGAGTACAAGAACAGCTTAAATGATGCTACTAATATTCTCTGTTTTGAATGGAGGGTTCATTCTGTTAAAACCACTGATTAAATTGAATACTAGTATGTTGCAATACACTTAATGGGCTCAAAGTAAATGTATGTTGAATTAATAATTAAACATATCTGTTGTAACTTCTTTGCATCAAGTTAATAAAATTGTTAGAGAAAGCAGATAAGCAAGCCTCTTTACCTAGTGCGAAAATTCTCATCAGCAGTGAAATGATGCAGACGCTGGAAGCAGAAGGTTAAATAAATTAAGATATTCTGTAAACTATAACTGTTACCTGTTTTACTTTTGTATTATGGTGTTGTTTACAGTAGTAAATAAGAGGAAAACTCCTCTTATTTATCCTATAATATACAGTATATTTAGGCAATGGCCCATGATCTAAGAATTGCTTTTACATTTTTAAATCGGTATTAGAAAAAGAAGAAAAGAGGAGGAGGAAAAGGAGGAGGAGGGCGCAGTTTTGCCAGTAAAGACCACATGTGGTCCACAAAGCCTAAAATGTTTGCTATCTGTCCCTTTGCAAAAGAAGTTTGCCAACTCCTAATCTAGAAAACTGTAGCCTTCAAATGTGCCAATGTAGATGTACTTTTTTAAGTGAAATAATGTCCACAGCATATTAAACTGAAAAATCAGGTTAATTATACTTGTAAAAAAGTATATAAAGATATATACACAAATATAAATAGATACACACATTCATATATATATATAAACACACACATATTCCATATACATAAATATATACGGAAAAAGCATAGTATAGATACAGTTGTTAAAACTGATTTTCTTTGATAGAATTATGAGAAATTTTAATTTTTTTCCTAATCAATTCTTCTCTTAGTTTTTAGTATAGTAAGAATAAAGGATTTTCTTTTTTGCTACATGAGGTGTGATAATGAGCACACACACCTCTCAATGAGAGGAGTAATGCTTGAAGAAAAAGCAGGAAAGCTAGCCAGGTAGGCAGTACACACCTGACTCCAATGCGGGCTGTTTATGTTGATAACAAAAATTGAACCAAAGGCAGAGTCTTTGAGTTTCACTATGTACTTTGTGTGATGGCTGCAGGGTAAAAAGATACACAGTCCCTTCTCTCCTAGACCCCCTTAAATGTACTTTGAGAGCTTTCTTTTTCTTCTTTGTTTTCTCGTGAGCCTGGGCACACTCTTAGTTTTTGCTGGACACTGCCTAATAGCAGCATGAGGCCCAAGCAACAAAGTGCTACAATGCAGATGAGTTATTCAATAACCATACAGTCTGTGACATGAAAGCATTACCCTTCTAGAGCTCCATTCCTGTGGTAGAAGTGGTGCACAACCAGGAAAAACTCAGTCCGGAGTTCCAAGCACCCCACAGCCTCCTGGTGGTAGCAGAAAACTATCAACAGGAAGGCAGCTACACCATCAGGGCCTTCAGTGGCTCCAACACTTGATCCAAGCAAGATATGCTCAAGAGTTTGGCTATCCCTGCAACAAGAGAGTGTCGGCAGGGTGCATGGGGCAGTGAACAAGAGTACTAAGGTCAGCATGATATCCTCAAACAGACTGGTACCTCTTATGGAGGAACTGGTGCAGCTGATTGCCTATGTCTTTGAGAATTCTTTTAAATGCATGTTTCTGATCTGCCATTATTGTTTCATAGTATTCTTCATCTATAAGCCAAGGTTATCATGGTTTATAGATGCTTCTGTAAGCCAAGTTAGAGATCTAACTTGGGCATCTAGCTACAGACACTTATTGCCATCTCTACCAAGTCTGCAAGGCTGAATTATTCTTCCAATAAATGTCCTTTATCTCTTTATCTCTTGTGAAGCTGTGAGCAATAGAGAATCTATTTAATAATTCACTTCTGTTATTTTTCCTACCCCCAATAATTGAAATGCTCACATTATCATTTAGTAAGATTTTATTTTATGTAGAATTTCTGCTATGAGACAGAAAGCCCTCTAGTTGTGAGTGTGTGTGTGTATTTATATCAGGTTGGTACAAATGTAATTGCAGGTTTTGCCTTTACTTTTAAATGGCAAAACCACAATTACGTTTGCACCAACCTATATGTGTTCATGAAATACCTATCCCTGCATGAGTTAATAAATCCCATGGGTCTTGGATATGGGGTGGCTGTTCATTACTTCTCAATGAAGTATAAATTTGTGTCTGTTCCTCTTTTTATTAATTCTAATTTCATAGCAATTTATTGGCACCCACTACGTACCTGATAGTATCATCTCTATTAGCATACTACAGCTGAAAAAGCTTAGCTTCACATATTGACAACACTATATTGTACAATTTTTCATTATCTCTGAAACAAAGAGACATAACACTGCCTTACAAGTGTTCACCCATGGATTTCCCATGTTCTCTGCCAAGAGTGAAATGTAGGGCAACTGATAAGAGGCTGCACAGCTAATACACAGGAGGAGAAGCCTGTTCTCATGAGTTTGTTTCTGCTTCTTATAGTTCATTTCACAGAAAATTCACTTTTCTGTGTCTTAATTTCTCCAGCTACAAAGAAAGAAAAAACTATTTCGTTTGTGAACACAGGAATAGATAAAGATTCAGTGACTAGGTTTAATAGGATCATTTAATTTTCTACCTAGACCTGTTACTACGTACGCTGTAATTTGAAACAACAAAAAGAGTGTGTGCTGTCAAGGCTGCCAGCTTATATAAGTAAATCTAACCATTAGAACCAACCAATTTGTGCACACCGTTATGTCTCCAAAAGTTCCTATGCATATCATTTGGGAAAAATTTCATGATATCATGGAAAAGTGGATGAAAATGACTTTAAGGTTGAATTTAAACAGTTATTTTTAAAAGCCATGATAAAGGAAAAATTATGCAACGAGTAGAGAACATGCTCAATAGTTAAATATTGGAACTCATCTCTAAAATGTATAAATCCAGCAAGTCAGATTAACTACTCTCTAGTTAGTTACCCTGGATATTGATACCTTGTATATACATGGTAGAGATTTTCTCTTCCTTGTTTGAGAAATTACTTGTGTAGCCTTGTGTGAAAATCATTTCTTTGCCTATATTAAATGATTTATAGGTCTACAAAAATTAGCATAGCAATGTAAATTGTAGTTCCAGCTTCGTTACCAATTAGATGTGTCATCTTAGTTATATGTCTTAATCTTTCTGTGTTTCAGCTTCATCTGTAACGTGAGGGAGAGAGCAGAGAAGATGCACAAGTGGCGTGCGCACCACCACTCACCATGCTGTTTGCAGCAAGTATTACTAATCAAGCATGACAATCTTTCCTGTTGAACTCACACATGGCATAGGATCCTTTTCATCACAGCCTATCTCTGAATTAGATTTTACTTGATTTTATTGAACACTTACTATATGTTGGCCACTATTTAGGATGCTTATCTGTATTAACTAGCTTAATCATGACACAATTATGACACCATTCTATGAGGCAGGCAAATTAATATCCTTATTTTGCAGATTAGGAAAGTAAGGCCCCAAAATTTACATATAGAAAGCAACAGAGTGTAAAATCAAGCAGCCTGTACTTTTCTTCATTTTGTTACTTTGCCTTTGAGTTCTCTAGAGTCTATTTTAACACAAATTCTATGGGTAGTACTAAAAACATGCCACAGACATTTGACAGTGAGAAGTATTCTCTGCTCTTTGGGATTTGTTTTATTTTGTTTTTTAGTTTCTTCACAGCTTTATTCTCAGCACCTAGCCCCGTGCCTAACAGATGGTGGACACTCAGTAAATATTGATTGAATGAATAAATGCTGCCATCCCCACAGCCAGTATCACTATACTTTAAAAAATAGTCTGTGAAATTATCCGGTTTTTTATGTTGCATCAGTCTGCTATTCTGCAGACTCCACATTGATCATTTTCCAGGCAGCATCTTATTTGGTTTCCTCTGGCAGGAGTTACAAAAAGATTAAGAGAGGGAGGAACCCAAGGGGAACTCCCAGCTGTCCTATCCAATGTTCTATCTCAGTTCTTCACTGGTTGAGAGTTTATTATAATTTTAACAATTATCTGGGACCCACAAGTAAGAGGTCGGCCACAGGCAATTCTTAATTGTGGGAGCAGTGATGATGCTTTGCATAAGCTGACTCTTGCCATGCAAGAGAAGCAGCCCGAAACGAGAGTGGTCAGTGCCAAACTGGGAGGAGTCGTGTCTGACTAAAGAACAGATGTTCTTGTGTATAATTAGTAGAGACTTGCAGTGACCTAGGTGGTTATTTAACTCAAAAAGGAAACAGCCAAGAAGCCAAATTTGGATAATTTTGAGGGGATTTCATGGTGAGTCATTGAGCAGACTTTAACAATGACACAAAAAGAACAAATTGGTAATCTAGATTTATAGTAATGTATATAGAATGAACATCAGGACAACTTAAAACCAATGACACTTTTTCTCTTAGTCCTTATGCTTTCACAAAGTAATCTAGTACCTAGCTTATCTGAATTATAAATGGTAACAAAAGTTACAAGTTTACCAGAAAAGCACATATTTGGAGGATGCTTATCAGTGACATTTTCTACAAATTATGACAAGTGTATTTGAGCAGTAGTCTTTAAGATTCCTGGCATATGCAGGTGTCTGTCTGTATCACATGATAACCGTGACTTTGGAAACCATTATATTTCTTTCAAATGCCATCCTGAATCCAGATGTGAATGCTTGGACAGCTTCAAATAATGAAAATAAGAGTATGCTAACCTTAACTGCAGTGTACGAGATAAAAAGTAGGGCAGAAAAGGAGCAAACATAGACCCAAAAAAAGGCCATTGGCAGGAGCTACAGAAAGATTAAAGGGAGATTAAAGGGAGGGAAGGAGCCCGAGGGGAATTCCTAGCTGATGCTAATTGTACCATAGCCACCAGCTACCTCATTGGGTTCCTTTGTGGAGTTCTGGTTGCTATCCTCCAGGGAATTCTGCACAGCTCTGAAAAGAAAGCATTTCATGTCTTATGTGAGGTTGAGAGAAAGGTGAATAAAATAAGTTAGAGATATTATCGTATTAAGATGAAACTAATATCCATATTAATTAAAAATAATCAGTATGGAGAGATGTAGCAAGATGGAGAAAGAAGAGAGTTGCTAATTTCAGTGCCATTAAAAAGCTGTGACCATAGGCAGGTGCCAGCACAGACAGACATCAGCTGCATGTACACCTGCTGTTCCCGGTGAAGTGGAGCAGTGGTTTCTGTCAGGTTCAAAATCAGATCATGAATTTTGCCTACACGTTGTCAAGCTACCTTGGATAGTTTCCTCCCTCTTGGCAGTCCCTGACCCAACTAGCATTCTCATACCACTTTGTAATAATCCAAAGATTCTTTTTCTCAGGTCTGTCCATTTCCAAGAGGCTCATGCCCCAAAACTGTTCCTCTCCCCCTGCTATGGACTGAATTGTGTCCCCAACAAATTCATATGTGGAAGTTCTAAGCTCCAGTGTGATGGTATTTGCAGATGGGATCTTTGAGAAGTAATTTGTTTTAGATAAGGTCATGAGGGTAGAGGCCCCACAAAGGGATTAATGCCCTTATAAGAAAGAAGAAACACCAGAGAGCTTGCTTTCTCTCTCTCCAGCTGCCTGAGGACACAAGAAGGCAGCTGTCTGTTACCTAAGAAAAGAGCCCTCAAAAGACATTGATCCTTCTGGCCTCTTGATCTTGGACTTTCAACTTCCAGAACCATGAGAAATGAATTCCTGTTGTTTAATCCACCTACTCTATGGTATTAATGACAGCCCAAGTTGACTGAGACACCCTCTCTGCCCCATGCCATCCAAAATCACACTAAAGCATAGGCAGTGTGTGGGATATATGTATTTTTTTCATTTAGGTAGTTAAACCATCCAGGTCCTTCGTAGAGTAGGTTATGCAGACTTGGCCAAGAGTACACAACTGCTCTTCATCTCATCCACAAAATAAGAGATTTACCTAAATGATCTGTAAATGCAGTCCTAAACTGCCTGAAAGTACCTGAGTCTTTCTCCAGAGCTGCTTATTTGCCAAAGGAATATAATTGGCATAAAGCCTGCAGGGCAGATCTTGAGAATGGGAGTTCCCAGAGTTCATTCATGTACTTCATAGCATTTATCTCTGCCATCGTGATAGAAAAGCAAGGCTGAGCAAATTGACCCTCTGCTTCTGCAGCTGCTGACCCCTGGTAATGTTAGAACAGAAGCAAGCTAGCCCTGGAGGCTTGGACTAATTCCAGCAATGATAAATACAGCTTGCTTTGTGGCTGTCACCCTGCCTAGAGGACTGAATGGCCAATGGTAACAACCATTGCACTTGTTAGGCACTGCTTAAGTCTCCCATTCTGCTGAGCCGATGCTGGCAGTGCCTCTGCAGAGGAAGAATCAAGCCCTTCAGAATCTACAGTGCTGGGTAATTGGGTGCTGCACCTCATTATGGTCACTACCAGGATGATATCTTCTTAGGGATTTCCTTTAGGGAAAGCAATCAATTTAGCAAAGTCTGAAAGGCAAGCATCTTTATCTGGTTGCTGTCATCCCAGACATTGGAAACATCCATGAAGTTGTGTTCTAGGGTATTATGAAAATTACTCCAAGGCATTTCCAAAAAATGGCTCACACTCTATTCTGGGATCTCTTCACTCTGTTATTTCAGTCCCTGACTAAAATGTAAGTGGTGTATGATAGCAACACTGTACTCCAAAAAAAAAAAGAAAAGAAAAGAAAAGGAGAATTTCTCAAGAGGTAGGTAAAGAAAGCAATTTAAATGACAGTTCTTTTTCCTTCTCCTCACCTTTGCCCATGCAACTTTGTCCTTGTTCATCTAAATTCTAACAGATTGGACCTAACAAAAGGAACTCTGAAATCAGTGACAAATGTGAGTGACTTAGACATGTGAAGGATGCCTTTAAGTGTTATTTGGCTCAAAAATAACTTCGGTAGTTTTACAGCTTTCCTGGAAAGCAATGAAAAATCACCTGAGGCGCAGTGTATTCACAACAAGAATGGGAACTTTGCATCTAAAATATATAGTCTTGAGAATTGGGAAAGTATTCAAAATGATATAATGTAACAAAGACCAGGGTTGGATCTCAGAGAATGTTTCAATGTTAAATTCATAAAATCATTGTTAAACCCATGTATTTAGTTGTGAGAAAGAAAGGCAAATTCTATCCAGAAAACAAAATGTTCCTTAAATATCAATTTTAGAATTAGGTTATTTAGTCTGTCAAAGACTGGCTGATTAAAAAAAAAAAAAGAATTAGTTTTTTTGGAAGTCAATCTTAAATATGGAAAGCAACCATGTATGATACAAACTACTGTTTCATAAACAGAAGTGATTTTGCTCTCCAGGTTACATTTGACAATGCTCATAGCAATTTGGGGACAGGTGCTCCTGGATACTAGTAGGTGGAGGCCAGAGACATTGCTAAACATCTAATAATGCACAGGACAGACCTCATAGAAAAAAAGTTGTCTGGCCTTAGAGGTCAAAAGTGGCAAGGCTGAAAAACCTTGACTTTCAGAATGCACTGCCAAAATGTGATGACAAAGATATTACATTTTTATAAAAGCCAAATCTCTAGAAGAAAGCCATTTCAACAAGCAAGAGAAATGATTTACAATTTGGAAAGGCTTTTCATTTTAGCACTATAATCAGATTCATTCATTGGATTTAAAATATATAGCCTATGATAGTCTAAGAAGACTTACAGATTCCACATGTATTGTAAAAAGGAGAAACCACGGTGGGAAATACGACACCTTGACTGTGTGGACCCACCCCTACTCATAAGTACTTAAATCATCCCTATGTATCAATAGGCTGGTGGAAAATTACAAGTTTGAAAACTCAGAGGAAGAAGCACATTATATATGAAGCTTTGGTCCGTTAAACGTTATGCTAAGTAGAAGATGCTACCTCCATCTTCACAGGGCTCATGTTGTGGTTTAGAGAATAAGACATACACATGTACACATATTTACTTGTTAATTTATTAAATGAATGTTTATTGCCTGCCTACTGTGCTTAGTGGTGTGTCAGACCCAGGGACACCAGGGAGCACACAGTGACTGTTTGCCCTGTGTGATGGGATGAAACAGAACCAAGATGAGGAGACTGTCTGCAGAGTTCTTACAATGTAAGTTACTACTGCAAATGTGGGGGCATCATTCAGAGAACCTAAACATAACCTGGAAGTCAATGAAGCCCTCTCTGAGAGGTGACTTAAAAGATGGGGAGAATTATCCAGATAATGAATCAGAGTAGAGAGAAGAGGGGAGAAAAGTGGTTCAAACAAAATATCATTAGTGTCCTTTTCCTCTTGTCATTAGTGTCCTTTTCCTCTTGTGTAGTTTAAGATTCAATTAAAAAAACAAGCATACATAGTGAGAAGAGGAAATTTTCCTTACTACCTCCTGATTCCCTTAGTACTATTCTTCCAGGTCCTTGTACTAATTATTGGACTTCTGCTTCTGAAAACCATTGGCAGAGCATGTTTTAAAAGCTCCAGGATATTCATTGAATTGGTCTTTCTCTGGCTTCCCTCCATTTGCTCTGGAACCTGGAGATGACTATATAACTGAAAGAAGAAACTATTTATTCATCTTAAGAATAGTTAACGATGCCCTATTTAATAAATAGTGCTGGGAAAATTGGCTAGCCATAAGTAGAAAGCCGAAACTGGATCCTTTCCTTACTCTTTATATGAAAATTAATTCAAGATGGATTAGAGATGTAAATGTTAGACCTAAAACCATAGAAACCCTAGAAGAAAACCTAGGTAATACCATTCAGGACATAGGCATGGGCAAGGACTTCATATCTAAAACACCAAAAGCAATGGCAACAAAAGCCAAAATTGACAAATGGGATCTAATTAAACTAAAGAGCTTCTGCACAGCAAAAGAAACTACCATCAGAGTGAACAGGCAACCTAGAGAATGGGAGAAAATTTTTGCAATCTACTCATCTGACAAAGGGCTAATATCCAGAACCTACAAAGAACTCAAACAAATTTACAAGAAAAAATCAAACAACCCCATCAAAAAGTGGGCAAAGGATATGAACAGACATTTCTCAAAAGAAGACATGCATACAGCTAATAGACACATGAAAAAATGCTCGACATCACTGGCCATCAGAGAAATGCAAATCAAAACCACAATGAGATACCATCTCACACCAGTTAGAATGGCGATCATTAAAAAGTCAGGAAACAACAGACGCTGGAGAGGATGAGGAGAAATAGGAACACTTTTACACTGTTGGTGGGATTGTAAACTAGTTCAACCATTATGGAAAACAGTATGGCAATTCCTCAAGGATCTAGAACTAGATGTACCATTTGACCCAGCCATCCCATTACTGGGTATATACCCAAAGGATTATAAATCATGCTGCTATAAAGACACATGCACATGTATGTTCATTGCTGCACTATTCACAATAGCAAAGACTTTGAATCAACCCAAAAGTCCATCAGTGACAGACTGGATTAATAAAATGTGGCACATATACACCATGGAATACTATGCAGCCATAAAAAAGGATGAGTTCGTGTCCTTTGTGGGGACATGGATGCAGCTGGAAACCATCATTCTCAGCAAACTATCGCAAGAACAGAAAACCAAACACCGCATGTTCTCACTCATAGGTGGGAACTGAATAATGAGATCACTTGGACTTGGGAAGGGGAACATCACACACCGGGGACTATTATGGGGAGGGGGGAGGGATTGCATTGGGAGTTATACCTGATGTAAATGACGAGTTGATAGGTGCTGATGAGTTGGCGGGTGCAGCACACCAACATGGCACAAGTATACATATGTAACAAACCTGCACGTTATGCACATGTACCCTAGAACTTAAAGTATAATAATAATAATAATAAATACAAAAAAAAAGAATAGTTAACGGTGATTCTGTGCTCCAGGAAGGAACGTGCTGCTGAGAGTGCCAGTCTGCGAGGTTTTTGCTTTCATGTCTGGACGGAAGAGAAGTCTAGAGTCGCTGATGTGTATTCAAGGTCATCATAGTGTATGGAAGAACACCAGTTGTCATGCTGATGGCATTTTATTAGTAGGTAAAGATGAGAAAATTTACTAAGCCCCAGTAATGCCAAGAGGGAAGAATTTTGATGAGGAGGTTGATAAATAACATATTTTGTAAGCAGGTTTAGTCTTTTAGTGTAACCTGGGCTCGTGCTCTTGTTTGGTATAATGTAAAGATGATTTGGTAAATTCAATTAGCATCTTATTCCTACTCAATACCGTTAGTGCTGTGAATCATCTAAATAGAATGTTTCCCCAGTGATAACTTGCACTGAACCGCCAAGATAATACTGTTAGTATTTTGATAAGTAATAGCTAAAGAGGATTTTTGTTAGATGCACACACACACACACACACACACACACACACACCTGCAAGTGAAAATATCTCTACTCTTCTCCTAGATGACTGACCATCACTAGAGCTAATGGACATAATCAGTGCCTGAAGATTTAAGTGGAACTGATGGAACCATGTGCCAGGATGTACAGGCTCCCTAGGAAGGACTCTTGACGAGAGGTACATCTTACCAGTTAAGATATTATCATTTCCATTCACAAAATGGCAAAACACAGGAAGATGTTTTCATTCATATTTTGTGGAAGGTACAGGTGATCACGAGTATGAATCCCCCAGGGGTCAAGTCAATGTGGAAGAAACCTGGAGTGAGTCCCATAACCTCTGTGACAAAGGTAGGGTTAAGATTGCTTTTTTCATTTTTCACACACTGTTGCATATAAATCTGCAGAGTTATTATGTAAAGCAATTTAGCAATATGTAGCTGGTGTGATAAAATTGTTCCCACTGAGGAAATGATTTGTTTTATTTTCAAAAGAGAAGTAATATATTCGATAGCTCAGAATCCCTTAAAACTAGTAAGAATAGAATTATGGGAAATTTCTAAAAATAACTCCAGTGACTATTAAATGTATGCAAAGAAATGTCTTTAACAACCAATAATTTAGGAAATGAATTTAAAACAACAGGGAGTGTTCCATTAGAGGACTACCATTTGGAAAAAAAAAAAAAAAACCCAGTAATTGGCAAGACAAAGTGACATCTCCAAATGCTTTTGGTGAGACCGAGTCAAAATTTGGTAATTTGATTCGAATGTTCTGGAAACAAATTGGATACTAGCTATAAAAAGTTAAAAATTTTCACATTCTTTAATTCAATAATTCAACCTCTGGGAATTGATACAAATAACAACAAGGTGGCCTAAGTCTGAAATGAGTTAAGATTGTTAAGCACTTAAAATATATACATAATGGCCGGGTGCGGTGTCTCACGCCTGTAATCCCAGCACTTTGGGAGGCCAAGGTGGGTGGATCACAAGGTCAGGAGTTTGAGACCAGCCTGACCACTATGGTGAAACCCTCCTCTACTAAAAATACAAAAGTTACCCGGGCGTGGTGGTAAGTGCCTGTAGTCCCAGCTACTCGGGAAGCTGAGGCAGAAGAATTGCTTGAACCCAGGAGGCAGAGGCTGCAGTGAGCCGAGATCGTGCCACTCTACTCCAGCCTGGATGACACAGCGAGACTTCGTCTCAAAAAAAAAAAAAAAAAGAATACATATATATACACACACACACATATATATAAAATAATGTGATGAAAATGTTTATACATAAATCTTTATGTGCCTTTATTTAACAAATATTCACTTAGTATTATGTGTGTGTATACATATATACATATACACACACAATATGTATGTATACATATATACATATACACACACACAATATATATGTATACATATATACATATACACACACATAATACTAAGTGAATATTTGTTAAATAAAGGCACATAAAGATTTATGTATAAACATTTTCATCACATTATTTATTATAGCATAATATGCGAAACAACTGAAATAACCAACAGTAAATGAGTGAATAAACTACACTGTGTTTAGTAATTGTAAATGAGACACAGACAAAATGCAAAGTTGAGATTATCAGTATAGGTAGTCCAAAAGGTAGATACATGATAAGTAGAGATGCAGGTGGATGTAGGCAAAAGAGGGAAAGAAGGAATCTTTATGGTTATCCATGACTGGGGACATTATAAATGCTTTTAAATTTCCCCTTTTAAAATTTTGTTCAATGAATATATTATTTATACTCTATCTAAGTCTATGTACTTATATCATCTCAACTCCAGAATATAAACAATGATTTTATTGAGGTAATAATTTTATTCCTTCGTCATATTATTACATTCATATATTTTCCAAATCTTCTACTATATATATATACATGACATAAAATTAGAAGAACTAAATTTTAATTTAAAAGACACCATTTGAGCATTTCTAACTTCACATTAATCCTATCATAACATTCATATTAATAACTTACCATCAAAACAATTGAATTGAACCTAATTATTGATTTAAAAATACTTCTTGATTCATTTATTTGTTTTCTATCAAAAAAATTTATTAGTAACTTTCAATAATTTCACAAATAATTTGAAGGTCTGCAGCCACTTATGGTGCATTAGCATGTAATTCAGAAGGTTGAATTATTATTCTTATTTTGGTAAAATAGCCATAGATTTATCATTTGAACTGCTTTGGAAGTGTACAGTTTAATAGCATTCAGCACAACCACATCGCTGTGCCTCCATCACCACTATCCTTCTCCAGATAGTTTCTCATCACAACATGAAACTGTGTTCATTAAACAATAGCTCCCCATTCCCTCCTACCCACAGTTCCTGACAATCACCATTTCACTTTCTGTCTCTATGAATTTAACTGTTTCACGAACCTCATATAAGTGGAATCACACAATACTTGTCCTTTTGTACCTGGCTTATCACACTTAGCATAATGTCTTTAAAGTTTAGCCATGTTGTGGCATGCATTAGAATTACATTCCTTTTCACTGCACTCCAGCCTGGGCAACACAGCAAGACTCCGTCTCAAAAAAAAAAAAGAATTACATTCCTTTTTAAGGCTGAATAATATTCCATTGTGCATTTTATTCCACATAATTTATAATATTGTAATACTGTAATTTTAATATTCCAAAATGCATCTGATTTTTATATTTATCTGTCAGTGGACCCTTGGGTGGCTTCCACCTTCTGGCTATTGTAAATAATGCTGCTATGAATATGAGCATACAAGTGTCTGTTCAAGTCCCAGCTTTTAGTTCTTTAGAGTGTATGCCCAGAAATGGAATTGCTGACTCGGATGCTAATTCTATGTTTGATTTTTTGAGGAACTGTTATACCATTTTCCACAGTGGCTATACCATTTTACATTTTTACCAGAAACAAACAAGGGTCCTAATTTCTCCATATCCTTGCCAACACATGTTATTGCCTGTGTTTTTGTTTTTAATAATAACTACCTTAGTGGGTATGGAGTGGCATCTTGTGGTTTTGATTGACATTTCCCTAAAAATCAGTGAAGAAAATGAACATGTTTCTATGTGCTTATTGGCCATGTGTGTATTTTCCCTGGAGAAATTCCAGTCCTTTACCCATTTTTTAAATTGAGTTGCTTTTTTTGTTGTTATTGTTGCTGAGTGGTAGAAGTTATTTACAGACTGTGGGTATTAAGATCGAATTGCATGTGTGATATGCAAATATTTTCTTCCATTCTTTCATTCCATAGGTTGCCTTTCACTCTGTTGATTGTGTTCCTTAATACACAAAAGTTTAACATTTTGATTAAGATTAATTTATATGTTTTTTTCTTTTGGTGCCTGTGCTTTTGGTGTCATGTCCAAGAAATCATTGCCAAATCCAATATCATGAAACTTTCCTTTTATGTTTTCTTCTGAGTTGAATTATTTTTAATTGGCTTATTAAAATTATTTAGATATTCTTTCTTTTGCTTATCGAGCTGTGGAGTAAAAATGCCCATGGAATACAGTTTTTAATTTGTACTCTAGGGGTGGATAGGGGCTGATATCTTTCTTCCCCATCATAAAGGATCATGGCTGACATTCCCATAACAAAAAGCAGACTAACAAGAGAAAAGCATAACCAATGTATTACTATTACATGAACATGTGTGCTCAGGAGTCATACCAAATATGAACTCAAAGTGTGGCCATGTAGTTAAAACGTACATGCTTTCTTCATAGGGGATGGTGAAATAGAAGAATAAATAGGCCGGATACTCAGAAGGTGGTTCACAGGAACAATGATTTTCTCCTTATGTAGATAAAATTTCTTGGCTAGTCTCTTAAAGCTGCCTTCAGAAGAATAGATGAAATGTCTGTCTGGGCATGGTGATGACTCCAGTCTTTTCTCTTGTGGTTCACCATTCGTGTTTGTTTGATGAGATCTTGAGAAAGAGGGTCTTAGGGCAGCTACATTTCTTTTGGAAAGAAGCTTTCTTAGTGATATAAGGCTTGGGGGAGGAACAAGACAAGGTTAGGAACTTTGATTCTGAGGCAGCTTCTAAAGCCTCTCTCAGCAGGTCAAAGTGCCAGTCTTTGTGGTATTGCTTTCTTTCTGAGCCCTGAAAGTACTCTAACAATTTCACAGTAATGCCGAAATTCCTTCAGCCCCATAGTAATTTCAAAAACAACACATATGTTTATTTTGGGGAGAGATATATATACACACACACACATATATATATATGTGTATATAGATACACACACATACATACACACACACACATACACACACACATATAGTGGGATTATATATATATATATATATATATTTTGTAAGATCGTGGAACAAACAACTTAATACATTAGACTACAGTTCAAGATATTTTTTCACAGTTATTGGCAAATCTCTTTGCAAATAGATGTGTTCCATTTGTGGCACATGAACAACAACATGTGAACTGTATTGAGTCAGTGTGGATTAAGTGGTTGTGAGGAAATGAGTCCCATCTGTTAAAGCGGAATATCTGAGAAGTCATTCATCACACTCGTTCTGCATTCAGTTGATGTGGACATAATGGAACTAAATTACAGAGATGATATTATGGAATCAAACACTTAAGTGCTTATGCATCAGACTACCTAACAAGCTACTAAATGACAGGCTGCCTGAATTCAGAATTCAATAGCAAAGAAAAAAATTTAAAGGCCAATAAAGTTTTTGGTTCTTTAGTTACAGTTTCATTCCCAAAATACTTACTGACAATAAGCAATTCACATCCTGACGTTGAAGGTTCTGGAGTAATAGTGGTAATAATGAAAAACGGAGGCTAAAACTGGAAACTTGATGTCACTGCTCAAGCCAATAATAATCTTGCTGGATTTAATAAATATATTCTGTCTTTATTAAAATTGTATTGGTGCTAGGATGCTGGGACAATTTAGCTGAAATTCAGTTCTCTTCAACAAATGGTGCCAAAATAATTGAATATCCACATGTGAAAAAATAAAGTTGAACTCCTACTCAAGACAATAAACAAAATTGACTCAAATTGAATCAAAGTTTAGAAGAAAATCTTACCCTTAGAAGTAAATCCTCATAATCTTGAGTTAGGAAAAGGCTTCTTAGAAATAACATCAAAGCACAAGTGCCAAAATAAAAAAAAAAAATAGGTAAATTGGACTTCATCAAAATTAAGATCTTTTGTGATTTAAAGAATACCATCAAGAAAGTGAAAAGACAAAATGGAATGAAGAGAAATATTTACAAATTATATATCTGATAAGTGACTCGTACCCAGAAGATATAAAAAGCTATTATCAGAATAATAATTAAAAATGGAAAAATGATCTGAATAGATACTTCTCCAAAAAAAGATACTTCTCCAAAAAAAGATACAAAAATGGCCAAGAAACACATGAAAAGATAGTCAAAATCATTGTCTGAAAAAGAAATGCAAATCTAAACTGAAATGGGTACCAATTCACACCTACTACAATGGGTGAAATTTTAAAAAGTCAAATAAAAACAAGTTTTATCAAAGATATGAAAAATATGGAACCTTTAGACATTGATGATGAGAATGTAGTATGGCACAGATTCTGTGGAACAGTTTAGTGATTTCCCAATGGGTTCAACAGAGTTACCACATGACCCATCAATTCCACTCCTAGATGTATACTCAAGAGAAATGAAAACATACTTTCACACAAAAATTTGTACACGAGTATTCACACCAGCATCATTCATAATAAAAACAACTTGGATGTTCATGAATGAATGAATGAACAAGTAGTAGCATATACATACAATGGAATATTATTTGGCCAGTAAAATAAATTACTAATATGTACTATAACATGGATGAACTTTGAAAATATGCTGAGTGAAAGAAGCCAGTCACTAAAGACCACAATTATGATTCAGTTTATATGCTATGTCCAAAAGTCACATATCTACATAGAAAGAGGCATATTAACAATTATCCAGAGCTGAAGAGGAGATAGAGGAAATGGAGAGTGACTGCTCAGTTACTTTTAGGGTGATTAAAGTATTCTAAAATTAGATTGTGTTACTTGTTGCACAACTATAAATAAATTAAAAATAATTTATACATTTTAAATAACTGAATTGTATGGTATGTGAATTATCTCAATAAAACTGTTATATTGATTATACGATATTCATGCTACAAATTTTATTTGGGAGTTCCCTCTGAAATTGGAGGTAAAGAAGGGGAAATTAGGCTTTGAAGTTTGCAATTTAGGGAAAATTCACAAGCTCCGTTCCACCTGCGTGGCTTTTATTTCATTGAACTTGACAATTAATTAACTGGCTGCACCTCTTTTAAGGCATTCATTCATTCACTAATTCATTCATTCATTCATTCATTCATTCATGGTTACTATTGTATGCTAGGCACTGAGGATATCAACATAAAAAGCAAAATACTTGCTCTCAAGTTCACCAAATAGTAGAGGGGGGTAGGAGTTAAGTACAATAAGTGATAGAAATATGGAGCACAGTGCAGAGTGATAGAAATGTGAGAGCACAGTGCAGAGTGAACCTAGCTCGGCTCATGTGTGTGTACTTGAGAGTCAGGCATAAAGAGAAAGGAGATCAAAGGAACTTCCTTGAAGAGTGAGTTGGAGTTTATTAAGTGGACAAGGGAGGATGTACTCAACAGAATGTAAATGACGCAGGAGAGGGAAGAGTCAAGGAAGATTTTTCTTCCTTCAGTATATATTAACTTAATGAACTGCTGATCTCATTGATTTTTAGACAGGATCAAGCAGGCCGGGCATGGTGGCTCATGCCTGTAATCCTAGCAATTTGGGAGGCCAACGCAGAAGGATTCCTTGAGCCTAGGAGTTTGAGATCAGCCTGTGCAACACAGTGTGACCCTGTCTCTAAAAAGGTAAAAATTAATTAATTAATTAAAAAAGAAAGGATCAAGCAGTATAATTAAGAACAAAGTGTGATTTTACTAGCCATGTTCACAAAACCTACTTTTGGTCAATAATTGGAAGTGTTTACCTTTTGCCCTACACTTACTGACAAGGTTTGTTCTCCATTGAGGTATCTCTTTAGTTGATTTTTAGATCCATAAGTTTTATGGAGAACATCTTTGGGGCAGTAGAGCAATCTCAGTTGAAATCCCTTCCCTGTTATTTAATAGTTTTTGCTCTGTGTAGTCCTTTGTTTCCTGCACATTATATGAAAACTATGATAATATCTAATTGATGTGGTTCTGTAAAGATGAAAGGAGATAGAGCATATAGAGTACGTAAGCATACTTGGTATATCATAAACTGTTAATACATTATCACTAGTATTGTTCAATATTTTATAATTTCAGTTTCCTATATTGAATAAATGAAAATGTTTTAATTTACACAGAATATTTTAATCTCATAGCTTTTACACCTCAGTGGGTAAGACCTAGATTGTTCAAAAAATATTGTTTGCTGACATATGTGATCATGACATAGAGACACAAAATTGGACCTCCAATACCATTAAGTTGCTGGAACTCAGATGCATGGGAACAACAGAGATGAAAACCAAGTGGGCAAGGAAGTAAGGTTATATATGAAGAAGAGGACAGGGCAAAAGGCTGCCTTGAAAACAGGCAGACAGTCTAGTGAAGGTGGAAAGCTTGTGGGACTCAGAGGCCAACACAACAGCAGATATAGTTGTCAGACAGCAGTGAGGAGCCAGGAAATTAGCAGGGACTAAAGCATATTAGCTGGCATTTATTTCCTAATCCAGTATAGAACAAAGATACCTCTTTTGGGTTTGCCCCATTGAGGAAGATGGAGTGTTGTCACTACTTTCCATATTGCTTCCCAGACTGGCCCTCTGTTTGATTTGTAAGTTGAATGGATTTCATTTGTACAAATGAAATAGAACACATATGGATATTTGTGTGTATATACATGCACAAGCACACACACATTGATATACACATACATATATACACATGTAACATTTCTACCTATATATATTGTAAATTTCTTCCAGAAAGAGTTAAATAACCCAAATGCCATTTCTTTCCTGTGTGACTGCTTTTACTGAGCTTACTCCTACATGCATCTCTCTGTAGCATTTGTGGAAAAATTGCCAGTTTCTTTCTTGTTTCTTGGATGTTGTATTTTGCTGAATGCTGAAATATCTATACTAAAAGTGCAGAATAGAAAAATGTCAGTTCCTAACACTTGACATTCATCAAGCTTTACATGACTTTTCAAAAATCTACTCAATGGAGAGAGGTAAAGTGCTTTTTTAAAAAAAAAATCCAGATATACAGAGTAGAAGTCACCATAATTACTGCCAGTACAATTTCCTGCCTCTCCAAAGGATGATCTTTATTTATACACCCTCCTTTGTCCAGTGGCTTTCTTTCTATAATAAATAGAATGGTCATTCAATGTCCTGCTACTGAATAAAGGTCATTATGTCCTCAAAGTATGATTTTTTTCAGAACTATTTTTAAAGTTGCTCCTGAAAAGGAAATTCACTAATCATTTATATTATTATTATTATTGTAAATACTATGCCTTTGGTATGCCATTTTAAAAATGAACAAACTGTAGATATGCAGGGTAAGGGTTCCATTGAACTTAATGCCATCCTGACTTATTTATAATTGCTACCCAGTGAATTTAGACTAAAAATTATAAGACTCATTATGAGACAGAGATAAATATTATAAAAGTAAAAAATAAGTTTTGGGTGCACTCACTTATGTCCACTTTTCTTTCCTGCACAGAGTAATCTTTGACTGTAACTCTTTTTATGATCATGTTTAATATGATTTTCTTTTAACAATCTTTTGCACCAACCTCTTCCATTATGATCATATGCAACATAGTCTCACATATATATCTGACACAACAAAATTAATGAATTGTTTTATTCCCATTGCCAAAACAAAGCAGCAGCCAGGGCGATTTTACAAAATTGAATCAAAGCTTGTATTTTTCACAAGAAAATCTTGGTGTGTGAAGTTCTAGCAATACTGGGTCCCACTGGGCTATTCCTCAGCTGCATTTCACTTTTAATTACAGGTTGAGCACCACTAATCTGAAACTCTCAAAATCCAAAACATTCTGAGTGTCAACATAACACAGGTAAAAAATTTTCACATGTAAGTAATTAACAAACTTTGTTTCACACACAGAATTATTAAAAATTGTATGTAACGTTACTTACTGGTTACGTATATATGGAATATATGAAACATAAATGAAATTCATGTTTAGACTTGGGTCCCATCCCCAAAATATCTCATTATGTATATGCAAATATTTCCAAATCCAAAAACTCCAAAATTGGAAATACTTCTGATCCCAACTATTTCAGATAAGGAATATGCAACCTGTACTATTTTTCAAAACATGTAATTGGACTAAATTTCAAAAAATATTATTTCAATGCTTGATAGATACCAATACTTTGGAGAATACAAAAGAAACATCCATCTTCAAAGAGTATACACTCTTCATGGGGACATAATGTAGATTTCAACCTTTATTCATAACTAACAGCCAATACTTAAAAGAATTATTTGCTATTTGATAAAAAAGCAAAAAACAAAAAAATGTCTTTAGGAAAAAATGAGAGAACAAAGCCCATTTATCCTTAAGCTAAGTTGTATGAGGCTACAATATATTAACTTCCTGTTAGTTCATATTTCTTTCTGTTAACCCTTCTACTGAAAGCCAATATAAAAAGTTCAGAGGACAGAATTGTTAATTTACTTCAAAGCATATAAACTCCTTCCAAGGGCAAGGCTACTATGGTGCCTGTTATTCAGAAGGTTACATATGAGATGAATTTGCTTAATCTTGAATGTACTTTACCTAATTGATCCAGAACTACTTTGTGAGGTATTATTTTCCCCGTGTAATAGATGAAGTGAGTCATAGAGTCATACAGTGACTTGAGCAAGAGCTCATTGTCAGTAAGTAACTCTCACAAAATCATATGGCAGAATGGTGTCTGACTCTGCCTCTGATGTACTCCACAGCCTGTGATCTTAACTGCTTTATTTTACTTTTTTGAGACTCAGCACAAAATAATGTGCTAAAATTGGAAATTATTAAGTGTCTCATGTATTCCGTAAGCCATTCACATTTTTGGCAGTTTGTGTGGAGAGAAATTTCCTTTCACTAATGTGGAAGGGACTGACCTTGTAAAAGAGCTTCCATAGAACTGGGAATATTTGAGAGTGAAAGAGGAAGGAATAGCACACTTTCCTACTTACTTTCATGCAAGAGTTTTTCTGCTGATCATCATTAACTATCAAGTTTGAATTCTTAAATGAAGGTCTGTACAAAAATTCCTCCATGATGGAAAGTTATGCAAGCAACTGTAGAATAAGAAATGTAGTGCTTGTCTTCAAATAAAAGCAAAACAGCTAAAATAATTATTACAGTTTTCTAGCCAAAATATATTGTTGACTTTTTCCAACAGGCAAATTTGTATACTTCAATGAAAAAAACAAAATAGGTATCTCTTGGTTCACAAAGATATATTAAATATAGTGTGATTTTTTGGTCATGAATACCCTATTGCTCTATTTGTCATGACATTCCCTTGAGAAAACTACTAATTGTAAAGTACTAACTTTGTATCATTTGCGCTAACACTTTAAAGGACAAGCCACTTAAATTATCTCAATATAATTGCAAGTGTTTCGTACCTTTTTAGAAATCAAATTCTGTTTATTAATGTAACTCTACGTAGTGTTATCACAAACTATGCTAGACTTACTAACAGATATTACATTTAAGATGCTGAAAAATACCACTAGATTATGTAAAATGTATAATTTCATTGAGAAAGAGGTTTTTGTTGATTTTCCCCATGAGTTAAGACATGTATCTTTTGTTTAACTTCCTCCTGAAAGAAGGGACCACAAAACTCTTTGATTGTTAATATTAAAAAGAAATAGCATGTGAGACTTCTGGGACAGTGAAGTAACAACCTCAGTGAATCTACTATCCCAACAAAAGTAATAAAAATAATAACAAAACTATCAACACCAATCATTTCAAAACTCTGAAAATCCGTCAAAGGCACAGAACAAACGAAGTATTTATTCAAGAAAACTACTAAACCTGATAAGAACAGTAGGTGCCTGTAGCTAAATTGGGGCTGCTCCCATCCCTTTTGCCTATATCCTTGGAGCAGTAGCACTTCATATCTAACAAAGGAGACTAATCTATTATGGAATTTTGTTAAAAATTCCATTTCCAGAGCACAGTCACTATTTTGACCAGGTTGTAGCTCCCTAGAGAATCCCTGATCTCAGGGAATTGGTCACCATTTAATCTGACTCAGAGCTCAGTACTACAGAAAATGTCCTAGCCCAAGGCATTAATAAAAAACAATGACAGCTTACTGGACTTTTTAACAACACAGCTGCCTAAGTCTGATTTCAGTCAGGACAAACTAAAAACTGACCAAAAGTTTAATAGGAAAATCTAGGTACAAGTTGATCATACATACGTTACACATCTCTGACATGTTTATGGATATCTGGAATGCTGTACATATGAAAAGGGTTCTTTGCATGCCCACAAAGAACTGGGAAATGAGTGGTTCCTAGTTATTTACTTATAGCTGATCTCAAGACCCTATGCAAACAGGAAGTAAAAGTGAAGACTGACTTGTAAAATGTCAGAAATGAGGAAGTATCCTTTTACACACAAATTTCCTTGGCAAAATATTGAAGACTTAGTCAAAGTATGTAAGGAAATATCCTGACTGGAAATTAGTGAACCATTAAGCAATGAAGATCCAGGGAGGAACCCTAGAATCCAGGTTTAAACAATGATTTTTTAAAAAAGGAACAAATGAAGAATTCAGTTGCCACACATTGTTGCAAGAAATAGGTAATCTAAGAACAACTAAAACAAACACAAGGGAGGAGAAATCTGACTCCATAGTTCTTACAATATACTATCTGATATTTTTATTTTCAGCTAAAATGCTAGAACACACGCAAAGACACAGAAAAGTATGGGTCATTCTCAGACAGCAAGAGGATTCAATAGAAAATACCTCTGAGGGGGCCCAGATGTTGGCCTTCATAAACAAAAACTTTAAATCACTATTATAAATATGTTCAAGCAAATAAAATAAACCATGCGGGAAGAATTAAAGAACATTATAACAACTATGTCTCAACAAATAACATAAATTTAAAAATAGAAATAATTTTTTAAAAGAACCAAATAGAAATTCAAGATTTGAAAATAACTAAAACAAAAAGTTCATGAGGTGGTCTATATTTGAGATGGGAGAAGAAACAATCAGCAAACTTGAGAATAGGTTGATAGTGTTTATACAGTCTCAAAAAAAAAAAAAAAGAAAAGAAAGGCAGAACAGGGCATTAGAGACTTGTGAGACACCAGTAAGCATATCAAAATAAGCATATGGAAGTCTAAGAAGAAGAAGAGACAGAAGGGACAAAAAAGTATTTGAATAAATAATTGCCAAAGCATTTATAAATTTCATGAAAATCATTAGTCTATACATCCAAATGGTTCAACAAACTCCAAGTAGGAGAACCTTAAAGAGTTTCACCTAGATCAATTATAGGCAAACTGTTGAAAATCAAGGATAAGGACAATGTTTTGAAATCAGCAAGAGAAAAATAACTTACTACATACCAATAAGCCTCAAAAAGATTAGTAAGCTTCTCATTAGAAAGGACAGAGGCCAGAAGGCAGAAGATTGACATTTTTAAAGAGCTGAATGTAAAACATTGTCAATCAGGAATTCTATATTCAACAATACTATCTTTCAAAACTGAAAGGGCAATAAAGACACATTTTCAGAGTGAAAAACAGTGAATTTCTCATCAGCAGACTTGCTCTACAAGAAATACTAAAAGGAGTATTTCAGACTGAAAAGAAAAAACTTAAATGGAGACTTATATCTATTCAAAGAAGAAAAACAAACTTAAATGTAATCACATGGGTAAATACAAAAAAGAAGTATGGCACTTTAAAATTATTTTCTTCTTCTAGTTGATTCAAGGACAACTGCATGAAACAGTAATTACAAAAATAAACCAATAAGCTTATAATGTGAAAGACATAAGTTGTATGACAATACTAGCACAAAAGTTGGGGGATAAAAGAAAGGTATGTCTGTGTATACAGCCAAGATACATAGCAAAGGAGTATATAGCAAAGCTTCTATGTACTATTGGATTTACTGAACAGTAATCTGAAGTAGATTTTCTTAAATTAAGATACATATTGTAATCTACAGAGAAGCTACTAATAACTCAAAAAGTATAGCTAAAAAAATGAAAGGATTTTAAATGGTAAACTAGAAAGTATATATGTAACACAGAAAGGGAGCAATAGAGGGAAAAAGAAATGAAAAGGACATAAAACATATAGGATACAAATAAAATAGCAATATAAATCTTACCATAGCAATAATTTTATTAAATTTCAAAGTATAAAACACTCCAATTAAAAGGAAGAGGCTATAAGACTCAATAAAAAGATAGCTTTTAACTATATCTGTCTATAAAAAGATACACTTTAGATTCCAAGGCACAGAATGTTTGAAGTAAAAAGTAAAAGGATGGAAAAAGATATATTATGCAAATAGTTACCCAAAGAGATCTGAAATGACTATACAAACATCAAACAAAATATCCTTTAATATTTTAAAATGTTATCAATTACAAAGAGAAATATTTTACAATGAAAAAAAAATTAAATTTAGCAGGAAAATATAACAGTTATAAACATATATGCACCAAACAACAGGACCCCAAAATGCATGTAGCAAAAACTGACAGAATTAAAGGGAGAAGTTCTCAATTCAACAGTAACAGTTGGAGACATCTATACTTCAACTCTTAATAACAGACACATCAACTAAATGGAGTATCACCTAGGATATAACAGACTTCTGCAATACTATAAATCAACATGACATCACACTTAACTATAGACCACACAACCTTAAAACAATAGAATACTACACATTCTTTTCAAGCACACATGGAATGTTCTCCAGGATGGAGCGTATTTTAGAACATTTTTTTGAAGAACAAAGCTGGAGGCATCACGCTACCTGACTTCAAACTATACTACAAGGCTACAGTAACCAAAACAGCATGGTACTGGTACCAAAACAGAGATATAGACCAATGGAACAGAACAGAGTCCTCAGAAATAATACCACACATCTACAGCCATCTGATCTTTGACAAACCTGAGAGAAACAAGAAATGGGGAAAGGATTCCCTATTTAATAAATGGTGCTGGGAAAATTGGCTAGCCATAAGTAGAAAGCTGAAACTGGATCCTTTCCTTACTCCTTATACGAAAATTAATTCAAGATGGATTAGAGACTTAAATGTTAGACCTAATACCATAAAAATCCTAGAGGAAAACCTAGGTAGTACCATTCAGGACATAGGCATGGGCAAAGACTTCATGTCTAAAACACCAAAAGCAACGGCAGCAAAAGCCAAAATTGACAAGTGGGATCTCATTAAACTAAAGAGCTTCTGCACAGCAAAAGACACTACCATCAGAGTGAATAGGCAACCTACAGAATGGGAGAAAATTTTTGCAATCTACTCATCTGACAAAGGGCTAATATCCAGAACCTACAAAGAACTCAAACAAATTTACAAGAAAAAAACAAACAACCCCATCAAAAAGTGGGCAAAGGATATGAACAGACATTTCTCAAAAGAAGACATTCAGACAGCCAACAGACACATGAAAAAATGCTCATCATCACTGGCCATCAGAGAAATGCAAATCAAAACCACAATGAGATACCATCTCACACCAGTTAGAATGGCAATCATTAAAAAGTCAGGAAACAACAGGTGCTGGAGAGGATGTGGAGAAATAGGAACACTTTTACACTGTTGGTGGGATTGTAAACTAGTTCAACCATTATGGAAAACAGTATGGCGATTCCTCAAGGATCTAGAACTAGAAGTACCATATGACCCAGCCATCCCATTACTGGGTATATACCCAAAGGATTATAAATTATGCTGCTATAAAGACACATGCACACGTATGTTTATTGCGGCACTATTCACAATAGCAAAGACTTGGAACCAACCCAAATGTCCATCAGTGACAGATTGGATTAAGAAAATGTGGCACATATACACCATGGAATACTATGCAGCCATAAAAAAGGATGAGTTTGTGTCCTTTGTAGGGACATGGATGCAGCTGGAAACCATCATTCTTAGCAAACTATCTCAAGAACAGAAAACCAAACACCACATGTTCTCACTCATAGGTGGGAACTGAACAATGAGATCACTTGGACTCAGGAAGGGGAACATCACACACCGGGGCCTATCATGGGGAGGGGGGAGGGGGAGGGATTGCATTGGGAGTTATACCTGATGTAAATGACGAGTGGATGGGTGCTGACGAGTTGATGGGTGCAGCACACCAACATGGCACAAGTATACATATGTAACAAACCTGCACGTTATGCACATGTACCCTACAACTTAAAGTATAATAATAAAATCTGAATAAATTTTAAAAGATTAAAATTATACAAAGTATGTTCTCTGATCACAAAATGTAATTGTATTTAAACAACAGAAGGACATTTGGAAAATCCACAAGTATTTTGAAGTTAAGCAATAAATTTTGAACCCATGGGTCAAAGACAATATAAGAGAAACTAGAAAGTACTTTAACTGTATAAAAGTGAAAACATATTGATAGGTTTGGATTTGTGTCCCTGCCCAAATCTCATGTCAGAATTGTAATCCCCAATGTTGGAGGAGGCTCCTGGTGGGAGGTGATTGGATCATTGGGACTTCCCCCTTGCTATTATAATGAAATAATAAATGAATTCGCATGAGATCTGGTTGTTTAAAAGTATGTAGCAACTCCCCCTTTGCCTTCTTCCATGATTGTAAGTTTTCTGAGGCCTTCCCAGCCATGTTTCCTGTACAGCCTATGGAACTGTGAGCCAATTAAATCTTTTTTCTTTATAAATTATGCAGTCTCAGGTAGTTATTTACAGTAATGTGAGAAGAGACCAATACATACATCAAAATTTAAAAGATGCAGTTAGAGCAATTTATAGAGATAAATCTAAGAGCTTTATATTCCTATATTAAGAAAAACAAATGTTTCAAATCAGTAACCTAATCTGCACCTTAAGAATTTGAGAAAGGAGGGCAAACTCAACCCAAGGCAAAGAGAAGGAGAAAATTATAAAGAATAGAAGGGAAATCAGTTAAGCAAAGAAAGAAAACAAAAAAATTAGAGGCAATCAATGAAACTACAACTGGTTCTTTGAAAGATTAACAAAATTAACCAATTATATAGATTAACCAAGAAGGAAAAAAGAGCAGATAAACTTCACCAAAATTAGGAATAAAAGAGAGGACATCACCACTGACCCTTCAGAAATTATAGGAATTAGAATACTATAGTACAATGTATGCTAACAAATTTGACAACACTGATTAAATTGATTCATAAACACAAATTAGTAAAACTGACTTAAGAATAAAAATTTTAATAGAACTATTAAGTAAACAAGTAAAGAAATACCCAAATGTCCATCAGTGACAGATTGGATTAAGAAAATGTGGCACATATACACCATGGAATACTATGCAGCCATAAAAAAGGATGAGTTTGTGTCCTTTGTAGGGACATGGATGCAGCTGGAAACCATCATTCTTAGCAAACTATCACAAGAACAGAAAACTAAACACCGCATGTTCTCACTCATAGGTGGGAACTGAACAATGAGATCAGTTGGACTCAGGAAGGGGAACATCACACACCGGGGCCTATCATGGGGAGGGGGGAGGGGGGAGGGATTGCATTGGGAGTTATACCTGATGTAAGTGACGAGTTGATGGTTGCAGCACACCAACATGGCACAAGTATACATATGTAACAAACCTGCACGTTATGCACATGTACCCTACAACTTAAAGTATAATAATAATAAATAAATTAAAAAAAAAAAAAAAGAAATCGCACTAGTGATTAAAAATCTTTCCACAAAGAAAAGCCTAGGCCCAGCAGCTTCCCCGATGAATTCTACAAAACATTTAAAAAAGAAGTAATACCAATGTTCCACAGCTCTTCCAAAAATATAGAAAGACAAAACATATTCTAGCTCCTTTTCTGAGGCCAGTATCACCCTAATAGTAAAGCTATGCAAGTATATAATGAGAAAATAAAGTCACAGACAAATATTGGTCATTAATATAAATGCAAAAATCTACAACAAAATATTAGCAAACTGAGTCCAACAATACAAAAACAAATTATACACAGTTGAGATTTATCTCATGAGTGCAGGGCTGGTTTAATATTTGAAAATCAATTAATGTTATATATCATATTAATAAAAAAGAACAAAAGCCAAATGATCCTCTCAATAGATGCATAAAAGCATCTATTGAAAAAATCTAACATCTCTTCTTGATAAATCTCTTAACACAGTCTGAATATAAAGGGCATTCCTCAACTGATGAAAAGCATGCAAAAAGAAACCTTCATGTGTATCACCATACTTGATGACGAAAGACTGAAGGCTTTTCCCTAAAGATTTAGAAAAGGGCAAGTATGCCTACTCTCACTTTATTACATAGAACAATTTAGCCAGAGTGTAAAAGGCAAGAAAAAAATAAAAAGAAATAGAAATAAAAGGGATCAAAATTGGAAAAGAAGAAGTAAAACTTTTGTGATTGTCAAAAAACATGATCTTGTGTACAGCAAAGCTTAACAAGACACAATAAATTGTAATGTGGAAGTAATAAATTAGTTCAGCAAAGTTTCAGGATACAAGATTAACATTCAGAAATAAACATTATTTCTCTATATTGGCAAGGACAAGTCTAAAAATGAAATTAAGGGAAATATTTTATTCACAATAGCATCAAAAGGAATAAAATATTTAGCAATAAATTTAACCTAAGAGGTATAATATCTGGACACTGAAAATTTCAAAACATCTGTGTAGACAATTTTAAAAGATACACATAAATGGAGAGATGGTTCATGTTTATGAATCAGAAGATTCAACATTGTTAAGATTATAATTCTCTCCAACTTGGTCTACAGATTCAATGCAATTCACTATGAAAATTCCAGCTGAATTTTTTGCAGAAAATTTACAAGATAATCCACAAATTTATATGGAATCGCAAAAGACTAAGAATTGTCAAAACTGTTTTTAAAAAGAACAAAGTTGGAAAACTTTCCCTTCCAACTTCAAAACTTACTTTCAACTACAATTACTAAGTGTGTTGCTCTGGCATAGATACATAATATACATAAATATATATGTACACATATATATATGAGAAACAAAAACTGAGAGTTCATAAATAAACCTTTATATTTATGATGATTTGATTTTTGACAAAAGTGCTAATTCAATTCATTGAGGAATTGATAGCCTTTTAAAACAAATGGTTGTTGGACAATTGAATATCATGTGCAAGAGTATGAACTTGACCATTATCCCACACCAAAAACAAAAATTACCTCAATATGGAATATAAATTTAAATGTAAAAACTAAAATGATAGGAAGTTCTCATTATTTCAGAAGACAACATAGAAGAATTTCTCTGCAACCCTGAGTTAGGCAAATATTTCTTGTATATAATACCAAAAGTGTGATATTTAAGACATAAAATTGATCAATTGGCTTTCATCAAGCATAAAAAGATTTTCTTTTCAAAAGGTACTAGTTAGAAAATAAAAAGACAAAAGAGTCTAGGAAAACGTACTTGTAAAACACATATCTTATGCAGGACTTAGGTCCAAAACATACCAAGGAGTCTATACCTCAGTAATAAGAAAATTGTCCAATTATAAAAATGGATAAAATATTTGAATAGACATTTCACCAAAGAATATATATGAATGGTTAATAAACACATGAAAAGATGCTCAACTTATTAGTCATCAGAGAAATGTAAATTAAAAGTTACTAGAATGGCTATACAAAAAACAAAAGAAAATGGCATAGGTTGATGAGGATGCGGATAAGCATTCTCACATATGTTTGACACATTAGTGATGGTAATGTAAAATGGCCCAGCCACACTGAGAATAGTTTGGAAACTTATTTAAAAGTTAAATATAAATTCACCATAATAAATAGCAATTCTACTCTTAGGTATCTACTCAAGAATAATGAAATCATATATCCACATAAAGATTTACACACAAATGTTCTTACCAGCATTAATCTAATAGCCAAATATGACACAGCTATATTACCATTAACTAGCAGATAGAAAAAATGGCATATACTCATATAATGAAATACTATTCAGCAATAAAAAGGGTGGAAGAGCCTACTGATACATGCTTTAACATGAATGAACCTCAAAGACATTGCTAAATGAAAGAAAAGTGCCCTTGAAATGGGTGTAATATATTATATAAAATGTGTTCAATAAAATTTTAAAAGATGTGATTCAGCAGTAAACAGTATAGTCCCCTAACTCCTATGAAGCTGAAAGATTTGCCTTGGCACTGAGGAGAATAACTGTGAAAATATCCTTGAAAATTGTAACCTTAAGCAGGTCCTCACAAGAATATCAGCCTAAATTGTTCTTGCTATACATACACATTAAGCAATGAATTAAGTTCAAAGTTGTTCCTGACATACACTTTTCTGGTCACTTGACAGAAGCAAATATAAATTAGCCATCATCCTACCCTCAAAAACATCTTGCAGCTGGGCACGGTAGTTCATGCCTGTAATCAATCCCAGCACTTTGGGAGGCTGAGATGGGTAGATCGCTTGAGGCTAGGAATTTGAGAACAGCCTGGCCAACATGATGAAACCCCATCTCTACTAAAAACACAAAAATTAGCCAGGCATGGTGGTGCATGCCTGTAATCCCAGCTTCTCAGGAGGCTGTGGCAGTAAAATTGCTTGAATCAGGGAGGCGAAGATTGCAGTGAGCCAAGATCGCACCACTGGCAGTCCTGCCTAGGCAACGGAGAGAAACTCTGTCTCAAAAAAACAAAAAAATATATATTGTAAATACTTAATGGAAATGATAATCTTACAATAAAAAAATCAAGCACGCAAAGCCACCATGAGTAATAACAGAAACAACAAACAGAAGAAAGAAAACTTGCTAGCTTACCATATAAAATATAAAAAGTGTAAAAACATATGCAGAGAAGAGAAAATTATCAAGAATCACCATGCACGTCTGAAAAATAATATAATTTTTAGAAATTAAAAGTATAATAAACCAAAATTTCTATGGAGAATTTGAACAGCACATTGGACACAGTTGAAGACATAAATGATAAACTTGAAATATTACAAATGAAATTACCCAGAATACTTTACATGTAGAAAAATAGATTAAAAATAGAGATGGGACAAGATAACTGACTAGATGCAGCCAGGAGGAACATCGGCCAGTGAGGGAGTGGGATATCGGGAAGACTGGCATCCTCCTAGCAGCTCTTCAGAGGGAAGACACAGATGCTAAGCTGAATGGGGAGGAAGCTGGGAATCCTGCACAGAGCTACTGCACACCCAGGCTCATTCCTAGCCCCCAACGACTCCTGGGGAAGGGGTGAGTTGAGTGGACAAGGAGCAACTTGCTCTCACCATGGTCTTCTGGTATCATGGCAGCAAGAGACTCCACAACCCCCACAGACACTTGAGCTGGCAGGGAGAGGCTCTTAGAGAAGTGATGAGACAGAACTCCAGCTGGTGCGAAGCCCAAAGGGTTTGGTGCAGGAGCATCTGTAGTGGAGCATGGCCATGAATGACTATCCCCCAATGCTTGCCTTGCTCTCTTAGGAGACTTTAGCCCTAGGGGAACTGCAGAACCTGAAAAGGGCAAGACACTCTTGCCGCTGAGATGGTGCTGGTCCAACCTGAAAATCCCTTGATCTGCTGGTCTCTCCAGGACCCCAGCCTGGCCATGCCTGCTTGCAGTCTTGAATGCCCAGGTGGAGTGCCTCATGGAGGTCTGCATCACAGCTCCTGTGCTGGTGGACCATACTCGACCAGTGGAGAACACTACAGAGTGGCCCCCACAGATGTGCACTAGCCTACCCACACCCTTCCTCCACTGAAGTCCCCCCACATGCTGCTTTGTCTACACACACTCACCCACGGCCACCCCCAACATTGCTTTGCCAGAGTGTGCATGCAGGAAGGCCTTGCCTCCCCTTCCCCACCAGTTCGTGTGTGCACGTGCACCCCACTGTGCCACTGCTGCAGGTGTGAGTTCACCCTGTTCCCCCAACCCCCACCATGCTGCCATTGCCATCAGAGCATTTGTGTGCATGGAGACCACCAGCCCCATGCCACCAGCACCCCACCCCTGTGCTAAAATTGCTGCTGTTGCAAGCACACACAGGCACACCATGAGGGTCCTCCCCTACCAATGCCCTTTTGCCACCACCACCACTGCAAATGCCTGCACAGAGATATGCACCCCACCACAGCAAACAAGTGTGTACCCCACTGCACTGTCACTGCTGCTGGCATGTGCAACAAGGATGAATAGTACCGCCACCACCAACAAAGCACTTTGGCTGGCACCACCCATCAGAGTGTTGTGACCAGTGGCCCTGAAAAACATTGGCCTCTCCAGTGTGGTAGGGTACTAACTTCAACGGGAAAGAAAACAAAACAAAGATCCTGATACCAGCCCCCTAGAGCCACAGGATGCAGTCCAGTAATCCTAAGCTGAGCCTTGGCCCCTTAAAATCTTTCAGACATGAAGGCAGCTGAATGAACCCATGTTATACCATAATCAAACCTCAAAGGACATTAAATAGGATAAAAGGAACATCAAAAAGAAAACCATCCAAAGGATAGTAACTTCAAAAATTGGCAGAACATCAGTCCACAAAGTTGAGAAAGAACCAGCACAAGAACTCCCCAACTCAAAAAGCTAGAATGTCTTCTTACCTCCAAACATGGCTCTCTAAAATAACTCAGAGAAAAAGGAAAAACAATGAAGAGGAATGAGTAAAACCTCTGAGAAATATGAGATTGTGTAAAGATACTTTATCTATGGCTTACTGGTATGCCTGAAAGAGAGAGAAACCCAGCAACTTGAAAAACATATTTCAGGATATCATCAATGAAAATTTCCCCAACCTTGCTAGAGGGGAAGATTCAAATTCAGGAAATGCAGAGAACTCCTGCAAGTTACTTCACAAGAAGATCATCCCAAGACACACAGTCATCAGATTCTCCAAGGTAGAAATGAAAGAAAAATTATTAAAGCCAGCAAGAGAGAAGGGGCAGGTCACCCCCATCAGGCTAACAGTAGACTTGATCAGCAGAGACCCTACAAGACAGAATAAATTGGGGCCTATATTCAGGATTCATAAAAAAAAAATTCCACCAAGTATTTCATATCTGGCTAAACTAAGCTTTATAAGCAAAGAGAAATAATATCCTTCTCAGACAAGCAAATGCAAAGGGTATCTGTTGCTATCAGTCCTTCTTTTCAAGAGATTTTGTAGGAAGTGCTAAATACGGAAAGAAAAGACCATTACCAGCCACTATAAAAACAAACATAAGTATATAGTCTAGTCTAGTGATATTAGGTATCATCCATACAAACAAGTCTGCATAATAACCAGCTAACAGTGTGATCACAGGATTTAATTTACACCTATCAATGCTAACTTTGAATGTAAATGAGCTAAATGCCCCAATTAAAAGACACAGAGTGGCAAGTTGGAGAAAGACGCAAAATTCAATGGTATGTTGTCTTCAAGAGACCCCCCCTTACATGGGATGACATCCATAGGCTCAAAGTAAAAGGATGGATAAAAATCTACGGAGTTAACAGAAAACAGAAAAAATTGGGGGTTGCTATTCTAACTTCAGATAAAAAGAACTTTAAGTCAATAAGGATCAAAAAAAAAAAGAAAAGATAAAGAAGGGCATTATATAATGGTAAAAGGCTCAATTCAACCAGAAGACTTAATTATTCTAAATATATACACACCCAACACAATGTACCCAGATTCCTAAAGCAATCTCTTAGAGACCTATGAAGAGATTTAGATAAGCAACAATAATAGTGGGATAGTTGAACACTGAACTACCAATATTAGGCAGATCATCAAGACACAAGACTAACAAAGATATTCAGGACCTTAACTCAACACTTGATGAAATGGACCTAATAAACATCTACAGAGGTCACTACCCCAAAAAACAGAAAAATAAATTCTTCTCATCTGCACAGGGTGCATACTCCAAAATTGACCACACAGTTGGGCATAAAATAACCTTCAGCAAAATTCAAAAAATCAAAATTATGCCAATCACAATATCAGACTATAGTGCAATAAAAGTAGAAATCAATGCTTAGAAAACTGCTCCATACAATTAAATGGAAATTAAATAACATGTTTCTGAATGTCTTCTGAGTAATAATGAAATTAAGGCAGACATCAACAAATTATTTGAAATTAATGAGAAAAAAAGAAACAACATACCAGAATCTCTGGGATGCAGCCAAAGCAATTTTAAGAGGGAAGCTTATGGCACTAAATGCTGACATCAAAAAGTTTGGACCAGGCTCAGTGACTCATGCCTGTCATCCTAGCACTTTGAGAAGTCGAGATGGGCAGATAATCTGAGGTCAGGGGTTCAAGACCAGCCTGGCCAACATGATGAAGCCCCATATCTACTAAAAATACAAAAAAAAAAAAAAAATAGCCAGGCATGGTGGCACATGCCTGTAATCCAAGCTACTCAGGAGGCTGAGGCAGGAGAATCCCTTGAACCCACGAGGCAGAGGTTGCAGTGAGCCAAGATTGCACCACTGCACTCCAGTCTGGGCAACAGAGTGAGATTCTGTCTCAAAAAAAAGAAAAGAAAAGAAAACTGAAAGATCTCAAATTAACAACTTAACATCACAACTAGAATAGCTAGAGAAACAACAACAAACTATCTCCAAAGCTAGCAGAAGACAAGAAATGACCAAAATCATAGCTGAACTGAAATAAATTAAAACATGAAAATCTGCAGAAATGATCAATGAGCCATGAGCTGGTTTTTGAAGAAATTAATAAGAAAGGCAGACTACCAGCTAGACTAATAAAGAAAAAAGAGAAGTTCCAAATAAACACAAGCAGAAATGACAAAGGGGATGTTACCACTGACTCCACAGAAATACAAAAAACCCTCAGAGACTATTATGAAAACCTGTATACACATAACCCAGAAAACCTAGAAGAAATGGATAAATTCTTTGAAACATACAACCTCCAAGACTGAATCAGGAAGATATTGAGTCCCTGAACGAACAATAATGAGTTCTGACATTGAATCAGTAATAAAAAGCCTACCAACTAGAAAAAAACCCAGTACCAGATAGATTCACAGCCGAATTCTGCCAGATGCATAAAGAAGAGCTGGTACCATTCCTACTGAAACTATTTCAAAAAACTGAGGAAGAGGGACTCCTTCCTAACTCATTCTATGAGGCCAGCATCATCCTGATATCAAAACCTGGCAGAAACACACCAAAAAAGAAAACTTTAGGGCAATACTCTTGATGAATACAAATGCAAAAATATTCAGGAAAATACTAGCAAACAAAATCCATCAACACATCAAAAATGAATCCACCATGATCAAATAGGATTTATTCCTGGAATTCAAGGTTGGTTTAACATATACAAATCAATAAATGTTATTCACCACAAAAACAGTACTAAAAACATAAACCACATAACCTCAATAGATGCAGAAAAACCTTTGATAAAACTCAACATCCTTCATGTTAAAAATCCTCAAAACACTAGGCATTAAAGGAACATACTTCAAAATAGTAGGAGCCATCTATGACAAACGCATAGTCAACATCATACTAAATGAGTAAAACTGGAAGTATTCCCCTTGAAAACTGGGATAAGACAAGTATGCCCTCTCTTCCCACTCCTATTCAACATATAATGCAAGTCAGGCAAGAGAAAGAAATAAAAGTCATCCAAATAGGAAGACAGGAAGTCAAAATATCCCTGTTGGCAGATGATATTATTCTATACCTAGAAAACCTGATAGTACCTGCCCCAAAACTCCTTGATCTTATACACAACTTCAACAAAGTTTCAGGACATAAAATCAATGCACAGATATCAATAGAATGCCTAGATACAAACAACATCCCAACTAAGAGTCCAATCAGGAATGCAATGCCATTCAAAATAGCCACAAAAGGAATCAAATACCCAGGAATAGAGCTAATTAAGGTGGTGAAAGGCCTCTACAATGAGAATAACAAAAACTGCTGAAAGAAATCAGAAATGACATGAACAAATGGAAAAACATTCCAGGCTTGTGGATAGAAAGAATCAATATTGTCAAAAAGGCCATACTGCCAAAGCAATTTACAAATTTCATGCTATTCCTATCAAATTATCAATGACATTATTCACAGAATTAGGAAAACCTATTTTAAAATTCATATATAACCAAAAATAGCCCAAACAGCCAAGGGAAAATAACAAAGCAGGAGGCATCACATTACCTGACTTAAAACTACACTATAAAACTATAGTAACCTAAATAGCAAGGTACTGGTACAACAGTCACATTGATAAATGGAACAGCATAGAGACCCCAAAAATTATGCCACACACTTAAAACCATCTGATCATCAACAAAATTGACAAAAACAAGCAAAGAGGAGAGGACTTCATATTCAATAAATGGTGCTGGATTAACTGGATAGCCACATGCAGAAGATTGAAACTGTTCCCCTTCCTTACATCATATCCAAAAATTAACTCAAGATGGATTAAAGACTTCAATTTAAAACTGAAAACTATAAAAACCCTGAAAGATAACCTCGGAAATATCATTCTGGACATAGGACCTAGCAGACTTCATGACAAAGATGCAAAAAGCAATTTCAACAAAAACTAAAATTGACAAATGGGATCTAATTAAACTAAAGAGCTTCTGCACAGTAAAAGAAACTATCAACAGAATAAACAGACAACCTACAGAATGGGAGAAAATATTTGCAAACTATGCATTCAGTAAAGGTATAAAATCTAGCATTTATAAGGAACTTAAACACATTTACATGGAAACAATAAGCAACTTCATTAAAATGTGGACAAAGGGACATTAACAGACACTTTCCAAAAGAAGACACATGTGCAGTCATCAAGCATATAAAAAACTGCTTAACATCAGTAATCATTACAGAAATGCAAATTAAAACCACAAAGCCATTCTCTCACCAGTCAGAATGACTATTATTAAAAAGGACATGGATGCAGCTGGAAACCATCATTCTTAGCAAACTATCACAAGAACAGAAAACCAAACACCGCATGTTCTCACTCATAGGTGGGAACTGAACAATGAGATCACTTGGACTCGGGAAGGGGAACATCACACACGGGGGCCTATCATGGGGAGGGGGGAGGGGGGAGGGATTGCATTGGGAGTTATACCTGATGTAAATGACGAGTTGATGGGTGCTGACGAGTTGATGGGTGCAGCACAGCAACATGGCACAAGTATACATATGTAACAAACCTGCACATTATGCACATGTACCCTAGAACTTAAAGTATAATAATAATAATAAATAAAAAATAAAAAAAAATAAAAATGAAAAATAAAAATAAATAAAAAATACATTTTTCTTAAAAAAAAAAGTCAGAAGATAACAGAGGCTGGTGAGGTTGTGGAGAAAAGGGAACACTTACGAACTGCTGGTGAGAATGTTAATTAGTTCAGCCATTGTGGAAAGCAGTTTGACAATCTTTCAAATAATTTAAAATAGGATTACCATTTGACCCAGCAATCCCATTATTGGGTATATACCCAAAGGGATATAAATCATTCTACCATAAAGACACAGCAGTATTCACAATAGCAAGGCATGGATTCAACCTAAATGCCCACCAGTGGCAGACTGGATGAAGAAAACATGATACATATACCTCATGGAATACTATGCAGCCATAAAAAAGAATGAGATCATGTTTTTGCAGCAACAGGAATTGTGCCAGAGGCCAACATCCTGAAGCAAACTAACGCAGTAACAGAAAACCAAATACTGCATGTTCTCACTTATAAGTGAGAAGTAAACATTGGGTAAATAGGAACACAAAGAAGGGAACAACATGCATCAGGGCCTACTTGAGTGTGGAGGGTAGGAGGAAGGTGAAGATTACAAAACTACCTATTGAGTACTATGTTTATTACCTGGGTGACAACATAATCTGTATTCCAAACCCTACAACATGCAATTTACTTATATAACAATGTACACATGTACCCATGAAGCTAAAATAAAAGTTTTAAAAAAAGATGGAAAACAGAACAATTATAAGACATGGAAATAATATTCATTAGTCAGGGTTTCAAAAGGATAGGAAATTAAGAATGTGGCAAGTGCAATATTTGAAGAAATAATGGCTCTGAGGTAGATCGATTGCAAAAATTGCTGCAGTTCTTTACCCCTCCCCATATGTGTGCCCTTTGCAATGTGACTTTGGAGAGGCACCCATCAAGAAGTGGAATTTGTTTTCCCATGCTTTGAAAATAGGCTGACCTCTTGACTTCCTTTGAACAATAGAATGCATAAGTGACAGAGTTCCTGTGCTGAACTTAGGCTTCAAGAGGTCTTAGGTGGTCCTACTCTTTCTCTTAGAGTCTTACCACTGTCACATGAAAAACCTCCCTGCTGGAGAATGACAGTCCATGGGGAGAAAAGGCCAGTTTCAGCTGAAGACATCCTAGAGAAGCCAAGGGTCAGCTGAACCCCACATATGTGAGACAGTCCAGTTCAGAACAGACTACTTGCCTGTCTCATAGCTGACTGAAAATTCATGAATTAGCCCATCCAAAGCGGGCTTCCCCGGTGAGCTACAAAATTTAGAATGAGTCTTTGTTTTTAGACTTAGAAGGAATAAAATGTTCATGGTAAACTTTTGAAATTGGCCAAGATGATATCCAGGCAGAATATTAAAAGTGTCAGCTGACTGTTCTTATCTGTGCATGGCACAGAACTAAAAAAAAAATGAAAAGAGAAAGAGAGAGAGAGATGAGCTAATAGGAGAACTGGCCACTGCACTGGTGTAATTTAGAGGAAATATAGAGGGTTGGAAAACAGATACATATTTAATCTCCAGTCTCTCAGTGAAATTTCTCAATGTAGAATGAGGCCTGAGGACTAAGATAAAAATAAAGAATGTGGTTCTAAGACGCTTTTTTGCCAGCAGGTTTTCTCATCTAGACAAAGGGGATTTCTAGAACATTCAAGGGTGTAATGCGTAGAAGCCTAATACCAACATAGTAGTAATAACAAGAAAGCAAATTTCAAAAACAATTGTGGATGTGATGCTTGAGGTAGAATGTAATCAGATACGTTGAATATCCACCAAGTTTTAAAGTAAATTGAGTTGGCAAAAGAGCACTAAGTTTATACTAAAAGAGACTGAGAGTATTCAAACTGCAATAAGACCTTTGGGTCCCCAGTTTGCTATGAGCAGGTTGAGATGTCTACTCAAAGGCCAAAATTTGTCATCCTTTAGAGGTGGTCAAGCAGGATGAGTAGAAAGGATAAATGTCTCAGAGGGAAAATACAAGAAATCAGGACTCATAATCATTAGTAGGACATAGATTTTCTCACATATACATCTATTTTCTTGAATCGTCACTTGTAAGATATAGCAAAGGAGGTAAATTAGATAGCAATCTTACAGCATTTTTAAGTGAATACATTAAGACACCAGAATTTCAAAGTTCAATATTTGATTCTTGTTTGACATGTTCATTCATTCATTCATTTTTATTATCATTGTTGGATTAACTAACAAGCCCACTAGGAAAGTTTTCACTAAAAATATGAATAATTTATTACTATTGATAGAAGCAGGATAGTGTTCATCATTTCTCTTGATCTGGAGTTTATTTCTGCTACATCACCAACTGCCTCTATTCTCATTGCAAAATTCTACTAATGCAAAGAAAGTCCCAATTCTCTCCATTTGAATGCAAGGGGAAAATGCTATTCTATTGCTTGAAAGACGAGACTTTTCTATTTCCTATAAAATTTACATACATAGATAGACATATAGATACATTTCTTGACAAAATACCCCAAATAAAATAGTATTCCCTTTTCTTTAATACATGCAATAAATTATAAAACTTAAAGTTCACTCTTTAAACATAAAGAAAAAGTAATCAATGGCATAGACCTCACTCGTCTTACAATGTATTGTGTGCCATGCTGCATAATGTAGTCATTGCAGTGAAAATAACTTATATAAACTTATATAAAATAACTTTTTTTTCTTGTTACTGCAAACTCTTGTTCTATGAAACATAACCAATGGATAAAAATAAAGGCTACTTGCAGGATTTGTTTCAAAACAGAGATTATATTTGAAACGGTAGCAGAATAACAAACACTTCATGCAGTTTGTTGCACTAATGTCACTGAAACTCTACAAAACAGTCAAATTTATGTGAATAGCCGAAAGTGTGATGAGACCCCACATGATTATAACTCTGAGCATATTTGTCTTGTTGAATGCCTGCATGTTTGATGGGTTTTAATAATAACCCATCAAAGTGAATTTAACAAGTGTGGTCTGTCCTGTTGATAGAAGACTACAAATTAAGACAGACAATGTTGACAAATATACACTCATTTTGAAACTATTGACCAAATTAACTATTACAACTTGAATCATATAGATATGATACCCTTTTGTTAAAGGCAATACGGTCTATAAGAAAGAGCCATGGATTGAAGGCAAAAATGATGTTCCAATAAGCCTCAGTTGTTTGCTAGCTGTTCTTAAACTCTAAAATATCTGAGTTCCTTTAAAAGCAGTATTCAACTTGTCCAACGGAGGAGTTGCTATGATTAAATGTAGTAATGTATGTAAAATATAGTCATTTTTAAGTTGCTATGGAAGATTAGAATAGCAAAACTGCCAAGACAATAAGTAGACACTTTTTAATGTAATGATTTAATTGTAACCTATAATGGCTTGGAATTCAGTGGAGGAGAACAGTGGGAGAAAGACAGGGAACAGAGGCCAAGAACAGAGAAGAAAAAAGGAAAAGCCTGGCTCTCAGAGAGCATCTGGATGCCACCTTGGAGGGAAAGTTGAAGTTGGCAAAAACAAAATGTATCTATTAGACTGAGACTCTAAAAATATATCTAAGTCTGATGCATGCTTCTGTCTTTCCCTGCCTAGCATAGTATTCACATGTTATACGTGTCTTCTCAAGTTTCTAGAAAACAAAGCTCATATTTTATTTGTGAAATACAAACTCAAGCCTTCAGCCATTAATTGAAGGTTTTATTTTAAAAAATTTAAAGATAAAGAATTGGGTTTCCTAGGCACATAATAAGTTACAGCTCGGCACTGCTATGCTCATATGACTTTTGTGTCTACCTCCTCACAAAGCCCAGAAAACTATAATTTTTCCTACACTATTCATATAAAAGTGTTCTATTGTTTATTGTCCCTCAAAATTATCCCCCAAACTTCTGCATAATTTTGTCTCTTCTTTTAACCTATTTACTTTCTTTTTTTGACCTATTTACTTTCTACACAATTGGCCTTGATGCCTCTGTTTCTGAAAATGGCACCAGCTGCTTTTCACCTCATTCACCCAATGAATTAATGAAAGTTTTTAATACTCTTGAAGCAAAAGAGGAGCTTTGAACTAAAACTGAGAAATTCATTTTATGTATAGGGAAAAAATAATTCTTTGGCCAATACTGTTGCTATGCAACCACTACAACAACCAGCACTAAAATGAAATGTAACTTCATAAGTGAGAGATGGTTTGAAAAGAATATGGTTAGAGACTATTAATCAAAGCCAGCACCTGCTAGAGCCTCCTGAAAAGAATGAGCTAGAGAAGAAATCAAGGGTTTTATAAGAATGTATAGAATTTTTTTTCTGAAGAAAGCCCAAGTGCAGACTCATGGGGTTGCTCCTTAAGTTCTAAAATTATCTCAGGCTGTGCATCTGCAATGTACAACTAATTATGATTAAAGCAGTAATGGGCCACCTACACCTGTTATGATGCAAAAGAGACACATCACCTTTTAGATTTTTTAAATGTTTCAGCTGTAAGTGAAATAATATGTAGATTTTTGTAAAGGAGAGAGCATGGTCACAAGGATAACTGAAAGCACTAACTCTACAGCTCCTCTTGGAAACTTAGAACAAAACCCAACATTGAATATTTGCTGAACACATTAAAATAATAATTCATTATTTTAACAGATATTAGAAAATCTAATATGTCATCAAGTATCACAGAAGATAAGTTTTTTTCGGGATATTTTCTCCATATGAGACAAAGTATTTGCTATCACTCTGGTCATTTTTTTCTTTTACTGTAGGGTGTCAAAGTGTATCCTAAAAATTCACATATGAAGGAAGACTACCTACTTCTTCTTTACGGAAGAATAAAGTAGTTGTAGGGTACGTATTAACCAGAGTTCTCTAGAGAAACAGAAACTATAGAAGATCTAGATTTTATAAGGCTGTCAAGTCCTGAGATCTGCAGGTGAGCAGGCAAGCTGGAGACTAGGAATGCTGATGGTTTGTTTCCAGTCTGAGTCTGAAGGCCTGAGACTTGGGAAGACTAATGGTATGGTTCCAATCTGAAGGCCGTCAGACTTGAAACCCAGGGAGAGCCAGCATTTTGACTCAAGTCCAAAGACAGGATAAATCTATTTCCCAGCTGGAAGGCAGTTAGGCAGGATAAATCTTCCCTTCCTTGGGGAAGGGTCAGGTTTTGGTTCTGTCCAGGCCTTCAACTGATTGAACAAGGCCCACCTACATAGGGAGGGTATCCTGCTTTACTCAGTCTAACAATCTGAATATTAACCTTATCCAAAACGCCTTCACAGAAACACCCAGAATAATGTTTGATCAAATATCTGGGTACCCTGTGGCCCTGCCGAGTTGACACATAAAATTAACTATCACAGGGTTCTTATCTGAAATGTTCCCATCTTTCAGGGTTTCTGTGATCTGGCCTCAACTTCATTTATTCAAATTGGTTGAATGTTAGTCACACGAGCCTTCTTGTTTCTGATTGTCTGAATCTAATTAATCCTCAAATATTTCCATGGACAAGCTCATCCTACCATGCCCTTGATAGAAGTAGCCCCAATGCTTAAAATGACTCATCTTCTTTTGTTTACTTAAATCTTACCCAAATTCAGAGTCCTAGCTCTATCGTCATGTCCAGAAATCCTTCTGGGACTCCTTTAGCCTTAATGTATGTCTTCTTTCTCTGAAATCCTATAGAGTGAGGTCTGTATCATCTAAGGTTAAAGTCTATTACAGAATATCTTTTATTATTTGCTCTTTTGTAATGTATGGTAATATTCTTAACAGAATATAGGTTTGTTGAAACTAAGAGTCATCTGCTATATTCAGTTATCTATTCAATATGTAGTTAAAAATCTGCTCAATGGTGGCTCACACCAGTAATCCCAGCACTTTGGGAGGCTGAGGCTGGCGGATCACAAGGTCAGGAGAACAAGACCATCCTGGCTAACATGGTGAAACCCCATCTGTACTAAAAAAATACAAAAAATTAGCCGGTCATGGTGGCAGGCACCTGTAGTCCCAGTTACTTGGGAGGCTGAGGCAGGAGAATGGCCTGAACCCAGGAGGCAGAGCTTGCAGTGAGCTCCAGCCTGGGTGATAGAGCAAGACTCTGAAAGAAAAATAAATCTGCTCACAGTGTATTCACACTTTAATAAGGAAATTGGAATAATTAATAGATAATTCAAATAGTGTAATTAATGCTCCCATACAGGCAAGCATATGGTGTTATGAGTGCAGAGGTGGGGAAAGGGTTAAAAAGTTGCTCCAGAAGTAAGCAGCTTAAAACAACAAATATTTATTATCTGACAGTTTCTGAGGGTCAGGAATGTGGAAACAGCTCAGCTGCCTGGTTCTGGCTCAAGATCTCTGATGAGAGATCTGTCAAGCTGTTCATTGAATGCATGATCTCATCTGAAAGCTCAACTGGGGGAGGATCTGCTTCCAATATCACTCCTATGGGTGCTAGCTGGTCTCAGTACCTCACTGGCTTTTGGCCAAAACATTAAGACCCTCTCACCATTGGTCATACCATAGTCTTCCCAAGTGCTCTTATGACATGGAATCTGGCTTCCCTCAGAAAAAGTTCATCTGAATAAAGAAAAGGGATCATCATTGCAGACAGCAGGCAGGACTAGATTGCAGCTCCAACTTGGATGGACAGAGCATTGTGCAGAGGCTCACATAGTAAATTTTAGTTCCCGAATCACTGCAAGAAAAAAAATCAGGAATCCTGAGATGACCCACAGACCCTCTGAAGAAAGCAGACTGCTCCTACAGGACCCGGGAGACACCCCAAATACTGTGAGTGCCCAAACTGCAGAAGTGGGAAAGGGAGGTCCTCTACCTCCGAACACACACCGCCCACTGGGGAAACTGAAGGTCTAGTTTGCAGGAGAAGTTTCCAACCTTACCCGGAGCTGAGTCAACTTAGAGAGATGAGTGAAAGACAGGGGTAGAGAAAGCAGTGGGAAAGGCCCTGGGAGCTTGCTGGGTCTCCAAGCCAGCCATTGCTTCCTGGCATCACAGGCATCCTTTGGGAGGGTGGCCAGAGGCATGGGGAAATCACCACAGGAGGAAGGAAGTCTCCAGCTGAACTTTGCAACAATTTGAACCAGTCGAGATGCCCCCTGGCCAGAACTCAGGGGAGGGCAAATCCTGTGTGCAGACTCCACAGGTTGGGGAAGAACTAAAGCCCTTTTGTTTCATAGCTGGGAGGTGGGTATCCTGGGGCAAGTTCTCAGACCTGCTTGCCCACTGCCTGGAAACAGACTCGGTGCTCTTAGAGGGGGTGTGGTGGGAGTGAGACTGGCCCTTTAGATTGCATGAGAGCTGAGTGAGTCCTATGACTGCCGGCTTTTCCCCACTTCCCTGACAACTTACATGACTCAACAGAGGCAGCCATAATCCTTCTAGGTACACAACTCCATTGACCTGAGAACCTCACCCCCATGCCCCACAGCAGCTTCAGCAAGATCTGCCCCAAGGAGAGTCTCAGCTCAGACACATCTAGACTTTCTCTCACCTGATGGTCCTTCTCTACCCACCCTTGTAACTGAAGACAAAGGGCATGCACTCTTGGGAGTTCTAGGGCCCTGCCCACCACCAGTTCCTTTCCACACTGGAAAGTGCCATGTCCTGGAAGTAGGCCAACTAGCACAAAAACAGAGCATTAAACCACCCAAGCTAAGAACACTCACAAAGTCCACTTCACCCCACTGCTACCTCCACCAGAAAAGGTGCTGGTATCCATGGCTGAGAGATCCATAGATGGTTCACAGCACAGGACTCTATGCAGACAACCCCCAGTACCAGCCTGGAGCCTGGTAGACTTGCTGGTAGACCCAGAAGAGAGAGACCAATCTCTACAGCTCACCTCTCAAGAAGCAATATCCATAGGAAAAAGGGAAGAGTACTACATCAAGGGAATACCCTGTGGGACAAAATAATCTGAACAGCAGCCTTCAGCCCTAGACCTTCCCTCTGATAGAGGCTACCCAAATGAGAAGGAACCAGAAAACCAACCCTCATAATATAACAAAACAAGTCTCTTTAACATCCCCCAAAATCACACCAGTTCACCAGCAATGGATCCAAACCAAGAAGAAATCCCTGATTTACCTGAAAGAGAATTCAGGAGGTTAGTTATTAAGCTAATCAGGGAGTCACCAAAGAAAGGTGAAGCCTAATGCAACGAATCCCAAAAAATGATACACAATGTGAAGAGAGAAATAGTCAAGGAAATAGATAGCATAAAGAAAAAATAATCAAACTTCAGGAAACATTGGACACACTTATAAAAATGCAAAATGCTCTGGAAAAGCTCAGCAACAGAATTGAACAAGTAAAAGAAAGAAATTCGGAGCTCAAAGACAATGTCTTTAACTCACTCCAACAAAGAAAGAAGAATAAGAAAATACGAACAAAGCTTCCAAGATTTCTGGGATTATGTTAAAAGAACAGACCTAAGAATAATTGGTGCTCCTGAGGAAGAAGAGAAATCTAAAAGTGTGGAAAACATTTTTGGGGGAATAATCAAGGAAAACTTCCCCGACCTTGCTAGAGACCTAGACATCCAAATACAAGAAACACAAAGAACACCTGGGAAATTCATTATGAAAAGATCATTGCCTAGACATATTCTCATCAGGTTATCTAAAGTTAAGGCAAAGGAAAGAATCTTAAGAGCTGTGAGACAAAAGCACCAGGTAACCTAAAAAGGAAAACCTATCTGATTAACAGCAGATTTCTCAGCAGAAACCCTACAAGCTAGAAGGGATTGGGGCCCTATCTTCAGCTTCCTCAAACAAAACAATTATCAGCCAAGAATTTTGTATGCAGCGAAACTAAGCATCATATATGAAGGAAAGATACAGTCTTTTCAGACAAACAAATGCTGAGAGAATTTGACACTAGCAAGCCACTACTACAAGAACTGCTAAAAGGAGCTCTAAATCTTGAAACTAATCCTGGAAACACATCAAAACAGGACCTCTTTAAAGCATAAATTTCACAGGACCTATAAAATAATACTACAATTTAAAAAACAAAGGTACACAGGCTGTTTGTTTTGATAAAGCGGATATCACCACTGATTCCACAGAAATACAAACTACCGTCAGAGAATACTACAAACACCTCTATACAAATAAACTAGAAAATCTAGAAGAAATGGAAAAATTCCTGGACACATACACCTTCCCAAGACTAAACCAGGAAGAAGTTGAATCCCTGAATAGGCCAATAACAGGCTCTGAAATTGAGGCAATAATTAATAGTCTACCAACCAAAAAAAAAAGTCCAGGACCAGATGGATTCACAGCTGAATTCTACCAGAGGTACAAAGAGGAGCTGGTACCATTCCTTCTGAAACTATTCCAATCAATAGGAAAAGAGGGAATCCTCCCTTACTCATTCTACAAGGCCAGCATCATCCTGATACCAAAGCCTGGCAGAGATACAACAAAAAAAGAGACTTTTAGACCAATATCCCTAAAGAACATCAATGCAAAAATCCTCAATAAAATACTCACAAGTTGAATCCAGCAGCACATCAAAAAGCTTATCCATCATGATCAAGTTGGCTTCATCCCTGGGATGCAAGGCTAGTACAACATACACAAATCAAAAACATAATCCATCATATAAACAGAACCAAAGACAAAAACCACATGATTATCTCAATAGATGCAGAAAAGGCCTCCAACAAAATTCAACAGCCCTTCATGCTAAAAACTCTCAATAAACTAGGTATTGATGGGATGTATCTCAAAATAATAAGAGCTATTTATTGCAAACTCACAGCCAATATCATATTGAATGGGCAAAAACTGGAAGCATTCCCTTTGAAAATTGGCACAAGACAGAGATGCCCTCTCTCACCACTCCTATTCAACATAGTGTTGGAAGTTCTGGCCAGGGCAGTCAGGCTGGAGAAAGAAATAAAGGGTATTCAATTAGGAAAAGAGGAAGTCAAATTGTCCCTGTTTGCAGATGACATGATTGTATATTTAGAAAACCCCATTGTCTCAGTCCAAAATCTCCTTAAGCTGATAAGAAACTTCAACAAAGTCTCAGGATACAAAATCAATGTGCAAAAATCACAAGCATTCTCATACGCCAACAACAGACAAACAGACAGCCAAATCATGAGTGAACTCCCATTCACAATTGCTTCAAAAAGAATAAAATACCTGGGAATCCAACTTACAAGGGATGTGAAGGAGCTCTTCAAGGAGAACTACAAACCACTGCTCAATGAAATAAAAGAGGAAACAAATTGAAGTACATTCCATGCTCATGGATAGGAAGAATCAATATCGTGAACATGGCCATACTGCCCAAGGTAATTTATAGATTCAATGCCATCCCCATCAAGCTACCAATGACTTTTTTCACAGAATTGGATAAAACTACTTTGAAGTTCATATGGAACCAGAAAAAGAGCCTGCATTGCCAAGACAATCCTAAGCCAAAAGAACAAAGCTGGAGGCATCATGCTACCTGACTTCAAACTACACTACAAGGCTACAGTAACCAAAACAGGATGGTATTGGTACCAACACAGAGATATAGACCAATGGAACAGAATAGAGCCCTCAGAAATAATACTACACATCTACAACCATCTGATCTTTGACACACCTGACAAAAACAAGAAAGGGTGAAATGATGCCCTATTTAATAAATGGTGTGGGGAAACTGGCTAGCCATATGTAGAAAGCTGAAACTGGATCCTTTCCTTACACCTTATACAAAAATTAATTCAAGATGGATTAAAGACTTAACTGTTAGACCTGAAACCACAGAAACCCTAGAAGAAAACCTAGACAATTCCATTCAGGACATAGGCATGGGCAAGGACTTCATGGCTAAAACACCAAGAGCAATGGCAACAAAAGCCAAAATAGACAAATGGGATCTAATTAAACTAAAAAGCTTCTGCACAGCAAAGGAAACCACCATCAGAGTGAACAGGCAACCTACAGAATGGCAGAAAATTTTTGCAATCTACCCATCTGACAAAGGGCTAATATCCAGAATCTACAAAAAACTAAAACAAATTTACAAGAAAAAATCAAACAACCCCATCAAAAAGTGGGCAAAGGATATTAACAGACACTTCTCAAAAGAAGACATTCATGTAGCCAACAGACACATGAAAAAATGCTCATCACTGGCCATCAGAGAAATGCGAATCAAAATCACAATGAGATACCATCTCACACCAGTTAGAATGGTGATCATTAAAAAGTCAGGAAACAACAGGTGCTGGAGAGGATGTGGAGAAATAGGAACACTTTTACACTGTTGATGGGACTGTAAACTAGTTCAACCATTGTGGAAGACAGTGTGGTGATTCCTCAAGGATCTAGAACTAGAAATACCATTTGACCCAGCCATCCCATTACTGGGCATATACCCAAAGGATTATAAATCATGCTGCTATAAAGACACATACACACGTATGTTCATTGCGGCACTATTCACAATAGCAAAGACTTGGAATCAACCCAAATGTCCATCAGTGACAGACTGGATTAATAAAATGTGGCACATATACACCATGGAATACTATGCAGCCATAAAAAAGGATGAGTTTGTGTCCTTTGTAGGGACATGGATGTGTCTGGAAACCATCATTCTGAGCAAACTATTGCAAGGACAGAAAATCAAACACTGCATGTTCTCACTCATAGGTGGGAATTGAACAATGAGAACACTTGGACACAGGTTGGGGAACATCACACACCAGGACCTGTTGTGGGGTGGGGGGAGGAGGGAGAGATAACATTAGGAGAAATGCCTAATGCAAATGATGAGTTAATGGGTGTAGCACACCAACATGGCATATGTATACATATGTAGCAAACCTGCACATTGTGCACATATACCCTAGAACTTAAAGTATAATAAAAAAGTGGGCTAAGAACATGAATAGACAATTATCAAAAGAAGATATGCAAATGGCCAAGAAACATATGAAAAAACGCTCAGCATCACTAACGATCCAGGGAAATGCAAATGAAAACCATAATGCTATACCACCTTACTCCTGCAAGAATGACCATAATCAAAAAACTCATAAAACAGTAGATATTGGCATGGATGTGGTGATCAAGGAACACTTCTACACTGCTAGTTGGAATGTAAACTAGTACAAACACTATGGAAAACAGTGTGGAGATTCCTTAAAGAACTAAAAGTAGAACTACCATTTGATCCCGCAGTCCTACTACTGGATGTCTATTCAGAGGAAAAGAAGTCATTTTATAAAAAAAGATACTTGCACACACATGTTTATAGCAGCATAATTAGCAATTGCAAAATTGGGAACCAACCCAAATGCTTATCAATCAACAAGTGGATAAAGAAATATATATATATATATATATATGATGGAATACTACTCAGTCATAAAAAGGAATGAATTAATGGCATTCACAGCAACCTGAATGAGATTCGAAACTATTATTCTAAGTGAAGTAATTTAGTAATGGAATATCACATATCGTATGTTCTCACTGATATGTGGGAGTTAAGCTATGAAGATGCAAAGGCATAAGAATGATACAAGGGACCTTGGGACTTGTGGGTAAGGGTGGGAGGGGTGAGGGGGTGAGGGATAAAAGACTACAAATAGGGCACAGTGTATACTGGTCAGGTGATGGGTACACCAAAATCTCACAAATCACCACTAAAGAACTTACTCATGTAATCAAACACCACCTGTTCCCCAATAACCTATGGAAAAGTAAAAAATAAAAAAAGTTTATCTGAGATAAAGGAAATGCAATGAAGAAAGAAGCTGCAGTCTTTTAAAATCTACTCTCAGAAGGGAGATGCCATCATTTCTGCCATATTATTGTGTATGTTAGAAGCAAGCCTCTAAGTCCAGCCCTCACTCGAAAGAGGGGAATTAGCTTCATTTACTGAAGGAAATATTGAAGAATTGGTAGATATATTTTAAACCATCACAAGTTAGGGAACAATTTTAGAGCAGATGAAAACTACATTAAAATTTAAAAAATCATTAGGTGAAAAAGGTGGGGAAAAAAGTATTTTTGGGAGAGAGACCCAAATATACAAAGGCAAAGAAATATGAGCAAGCATGAGACCTCTGGGTAACAGAAAGTTTCCATGTTATCTGCCTTCAAACAGCATGGATATAAAGGGAGAATGAAAGACAATGACTCGGCCTTATGTTCCACGTAAAGAGTCAACAGGCCTCATTAGGCAATCTAAATGGAAGAGTGACATGATCATATTAACACCAAAAATGAAATTTGGGGAATGTAGAAGAATTGCTGTGGAGTGGGGGGCCTGCAGGCAGAGAGAATGCTGTATGTTTTACGGTGGTCCTTCAGGTGACATAAGTGTGAGTCTTAGTAAGATAAACACAATGGTGATAGAGTGGAAATAATAAAATGGTGTTCAGTACATTGAATCAGCAAGGATCAATGGGTATTTCTTATAGACTGAATATGAGAAGTAAGGGATAGGAAGAAATTAGGAATGACACATGCTTTTCAAGCATGGGCAGTTAAGTAAATTTAAGGCAAAAAGTCTAGGAGTGAGGAGGAATGATGGGTCGATTTGGAATATATTGAATGTGATATCCCTGAAGGACCTTCAAATGAATATATTTGGTAGGTTTGACAGTCAGCTGCTGAGCTCAGGCTAGAAATCTGTCAGGACAAAAACCGAACCTTTTGGAAGTCATCTATATGCTTCGTGATCTTTGTTGGAGTCTTGAGAAAGGACAATGTAGAGGGACAAGATGAGGACTGATGATAGACAGCAGATGGATGCTTACAGGGTGGAAAAAGGAAACTAGCCTACAAAGGAGGGAAGGAGTCCTTATAGAGACTGGCTGAACACAAGACCAATAACGATCTATAATCTCCTCAGAATATATGAGGGTGCTAAACCCAGAATAGCCATTTACTACAAACTCGCTGTTGGCTGGCTGACCTGTTCATTAGCATTTATTTATTTATTTATTTTTATTTTTTTGAGACGGAGTCTCCCTCTGTCGCCCAGGCTGGAGTGCAGTGGCGCGATCTCAGCTCACTGCAAGCTCCACCTCCGGGTTTACGCCATTCTCCTGCCTCAGCCTCCCGAGTAGCTGGGACTACAGGCGCCCGCCACCTCACCCGGCTAGTTTTTTGTATTTTTAGTAGAGACGGGGTTTCACTGTGTTAGCCAGGATGGTCTCGATCTCCTGACCTCGTGATCCGCCCGTCTGGGCCTCCCAAAGTGCTAGGATTACAGGCTTGAGCCACCGCGCCCGGCCTCATTAGCATTTATTAAAGCCAACTCCAAACCTGTCTGTGGAATGAATCCACTTTAGAAAGCATTCAGCTCCCTGTCTTAAATATACAGAGCTAAGATTTACTTTGAAAATACTTCCCAGATTTCATTTTACAAGCTTAACCACTACGGTTGATAATCTTTTCCAAAACTCTTCACAAAAGTTCAATTGGATTAAATATTAGTGATTATAAGAGATAAAAACTTACCTTAATTCACTAAAAAGCACAACTATTGTGTTTTTTGGTTCTTGGATAGAAATCCTAACTACCAGTGACACCACAATACATGAAGAAAAATTTTAGTTTAAAAAAAAAAGTGAGACAAGTTAAATACAACTAGAATTTTAATTTTTCACCCAATCTATAAATCTAATTATAAATTTTATGATAGAGTCTGTTTTTGGTGATAAATTACAATCACAGAAACACAGAAAACTAAGAGTGAAAATTCACCAAATATTCCAGAATATGCAAAACTTCTCACTAATTATATGGTGATAAATTATTACTATTTATGTAATATATAATTAGATATCTTTAAAACTCAAAAAATCAACTTAAAAACTTTTAGAACTTACTAATAAGTTGTAATATACATCGCAATAATATCAAATTTCTCCTACGTTAAACCATAACTACAAGATGAAACAAAAGAAAAATATTTTTATTTACAGGAGCAAAAAAAAAAAAAAAAAAAACCATGAAATACCCAGAATTGGCTAGCAAACTATGCAATACATAAAAGAAAAAAAAAGCTACAGGAATTAATCAGAAAATCTGAAAGGAGATGAAATATACTGATGTGTACTTTTTTTCTTTTCCCAGAAGGATTAAATATTGAAAAGTCAATACTTCTCAAATTGATATAGTTTAATTCAATTGTGTTGGTATTCTGTGCACTTTATAAAAGTCATTTTAAAGTTTATTTGGAAAAATAAGTATAATAACTTCAAAAAGACTCAAATAGAAATGTTATGTTGCTAAATTGCACACAAAACATAAAACATAAGACTACCATAAATACAATAATGTAAAACTGATGCAAGGCAGAGCATAGGAGTGAAACAGAATAGATGTTCTGAAACACAGCCTAACTCAGATAGCAAGGTGATATAAGAAGGACCATCACAAATCAGTGGGGCCAGATATTTCAAAGTTAGTGTTGGGGGAAATTGACCGTTGCAGAGATAATGATCAAATTTAAACTTCACTTTTCATACTCTAACATAAAGAGATAAATATTTTTAAAAACAGGAAGGGATTGGAAAAAATACATTTAACTGATCTTTGGATGGGCAAAGACTTCTTACAAGTACAGGAAATGAAAGAAAACACAAAGGAAAATATAAATAAAGTTATCTATGTAAAACTTTTAAAATAACGTTTGTCAACTGGAGGCTGTCTTCCTGTGCCTCTCCCTAACCCAGCACTGAGGTTTTCCCGTGTCTGACATCAGAAAGAGGAGGTGACTGCTCTCATTTCCAGCTCCTAACGTTCCTTCTGACATTATATCTCTGAGCTCTGCTTGTCAGTCTTGTTCCCTGAGCTCCAGTATGTCCCAAGGACCTAGTATCTCCTTTACTTCTATAGTTACCTTCACAAAAGCAAGAGTCTAGAAGGATCATTGTGTGAGCAGCAGAGTCCAGATTTGTTCAATAACGCTTAGCTATAAATTGCTCCTACACTAACTAGAGTTAGGTGTTACTGACTTGACAGGCTGAGCTGCATTGCGTCTTGTTGGATGATAAATTACAACAGTCCCTCAAACTGTTACCATAAGTAGAATGTTTCTCCTCTTTCTCTTGACAGTTTGGTTTTGAACTAGAATTAGGAATCCCACAATTTTACACACTGCCTTAAATTCCTCCCAGAGACTTCCCACAGCCTACAGATCTTTTAACGTGCAATCACCAACAGTGCTTTCTCAAAAGCTTGTCACAACAGCAGGCAGCAATTTAGTGGCCTATTTTAAGCACACCCTCTGTCCTTATCTCTTACCTCTGAGACAATATAATCCACTCGACCTCTTTCACCTGCTGTCTGAAAGACCTCATAATCGCCTGTTCCACATTGGCAGCCAAAGCTCTAGGAAGTTCAGTTACAGCTGGGGGAGAAGGGAATGACCTTGAAGTTAAAGTAGGTCAACCGCTTACTTGTGGATAGTTTGAATTGAGGGGTAAATAAATACTGCTCCTGAAGTCTATATCCGCAATGGCAGCCCCACAAAACTAAACCAGGAAATTGTATCATAATCCTTTGCCCAAAAAACAGATCTATGGCTCTCTCCTGGAGCAGAGGGGCAGGTATCAATCTCTCCACTTCTCTCTCTCTGTGAACACCTTAATCAATCCCTTGCTGCCTTTGACCCATGCTCTCACGTTACTCTGGTACCTACCTGGGACAGATGGCCTGTGTCTTTCTTGTGCTGGTTGCAGGACTGGCTACCATGCCTCTAAAAGTGATGCATACACCAGCCCAAAGGCATTTTAAATAGCTGTTAACTCAAAAATTTCCCCCCAATACAGACCACACAGAATCACATGCCATACTCCTTAGCCCACAGAACAGCTTCACCTGGACAGTTCTCGGCCAGTAGTGTGTCTTGTGTGTGAGTTCTTCTCCCTTCTTCCAGCATTTCCTTCCTCCTACATGTCTCTTCTGTGATGTCCTCTGTACTACCTATACTGCAATTTATAAGCTGGGCAGAGTGGTGAACCCTTGTGATCCCAGATACTTAGGATGCTGAGGTGAAAGGATGACTTGAGCCCAGGAATTCTAATATAGCCTAGACAACATAGCGAGATCTCGTGTCTAAAAAATAAAATTAGTAAATAAATAAACATACTGCAATTGACACATGAAAGCAGAGACTGTTATGTTCACCTGTGTACCTGCAGAATAGTCCCTGGCACATACTAGATATTAAGAAAATACTAGTTAAATGAATGAAGATTCATTACATAAACTCCATTTGCAAGAAGCTTCTCTGCAATCAGTTACATTTTATGAGCTGGGGATTCTCTAGTTAGCATGTATAACAGGGAAGGGTTAGCATTGATTTATGAAGCAAATGGCAGTAAAAGGACAGAAAGATGACTGCAGACAGAAACTATTTTAAGGCACAATTAGAATGTCTCTTAAGGGAGAAAGGGTGAAAGTGGGAATGGACTGGTTTGATTCAATTAATTCTTAGGATGCTGAGGTCATCTATTTTTACCTCCGTTGTCCTAAGAGTTAAAACTGTCCTACTGCTCAGAATATGAGTCTTTGGCCTCCACCAGCCTCTGGCCTGATTTGCTCTGTTAACAGCGTCACATAACTTTATTTGGTTCTGTATCAATGAGGATGTGGAATAATGCATAAAAACTTTTAGAAAGGCTCACTTCCTAAGGTAATGGTAATTTTAAATGTTTTTAAAATGTGTTTTTTATTTGTTTAGAAGCATAACAGCTTACTGAATTTTCTGTTTGGTTGGGACCCATTGATGTTATATTTTAATATAACAGAAAATATAATATAGGAAAATATATAATGAAAATATATATTTCAATATAATGAAATTTTCATTGTATATTTTCCTGTCCTTCAGCTGTTTGTGAGCATGCCTGCAGAGTTGGATGAAAGTACTCTAAATTAAACACTTTTCGTCGTTTATTTATTAAGTTAAAATTTTACTAGCTTTGGGGTACTTTATTTTCACTGAAACATATTCTTAAATTTTGAATTTTTAAAACCAATCACAATTTAAAATTTCCGACGCTCTAGAAAATTGTTTCATCAAGTAATGAAAACAATATTAACTTAGAAATTACAGAATGACTTTACATGAATATTAGTCTCTGCAATAATTGTAATATTCTGGCCATATCCACTATAATGTAAATTTAACGATTTGCTTTTATAAATTGATTTGCTTCATCTTCTCTCCTATGATTTATTCATTTTTGATATCTCAGTGTCTGCCTACATTTACTGAAAAAAAATCTCAAAAGTGAAGGTAACAAAGGTTCAATTCTCAAATAAATTTTTTATTCTCAAACTCCTAAATTTTTTAAAAATAAAAACAAAAATGTTAGTGCATTAGAGGTACACTTTTATTTCATTTCGGGTAACATTAAATACTAGTACAAAACCATAATAAATTGATACTGATGACTTAGAAGAGGGAAAAGTAAGATGGAAAAGCTGTCTTATTCTGGAAATCTATTGATCAGCATGATGACTATAGTTAATAAACGTACTGTCAACTTGAAAACTGCTGAGAGAGTAGATCTTGAACGTTCTCACAACCAAAGAAAAGTATGTGAGGTGATGATGGATATGTTAATTAGTTTGATTAAATCATTTCATAATGTGCATATGTAAAATATGTATTTTACATTCACTGTTAATATACACAATTTCTACTTGTCAATTATATTTTGATAAAGCTAGGGGAGTAGCTACATTTTTAAAAAAAGAATTGTCAATATTTGGGAGTAAGGGCGGTGGAGTTCAGATATGTTCCAGGCCTGGGGATGGCTCTGAGGTTGAAGATGTACCCAGGAAGCACTGAAATCTCTTTTCAGCTCCAGTAAAGTACACCCTGGTGATCATTGGTGTAAGAATAAGTCAGGTCACCTTCACTTCCATGATGTACACGTTTGAAGTATATTCTGTTATCTTAAAACCTCCCATTTGCTGTCCCTGGATATCAAGGGCTTGATATCATAGTCAGGTTCACAATTGACTTTTAGCGTCTGGGAGCTCTTGTTTCATAATTTGAGAGACAACTGAGTATTTTCTCCTATTAAAATTGTAAAGAATTAAAATGACAATGAGATACTACTACATACCTATTAGAATGGCTAAAATCAACAACACTGACAACACCAAATACCGCGGAGGCTATAGAGTAATAGGAAGGCTCATTCATTGCTGATGGGAATGCAAAATGGTGCAGCCCCTTTAGAAGACAGTTTGATGGTTTCTTAGAAAACTAAACATACTCTTACCATGAGCCATCAAATTGTACTTACCCAAATGAGTTGAAAACATATGTCCACACAAAAACCTGCACACAAATGTTTATAGTAGCTTTATTCATAATTGCAATACCTGGAAGCAATCAAAATGTCCTTCCATTGATAAATGGATAAACTGTGGCATATCCATACAATAGATTTTATTCAGTAATAAAAAGAAATAAGCTATCATGCCACGAAAAGGTACAGAAGACTCTTAAGTGCATATGGCTAAGTTAAAGAAGCCAATCTAAAACATTACATTCCTTTTCATGTATGATTCCAACTATATCATATTCTAGAACAGGTCAAACTATGAGGGTAAAAAGATCCCTGGTTGCCAGGGGTTCAGTGAGAGAGAGAAGGAGAGATGAATAAGTGGAGTACAGAGAATCTGGGGGCCCTTGAAACTGTTCTGTGTGATACTGTAATGGTGGATACATGCTGTTACACATTTGTCAAAACCCATAGAATGTACAACCATAAAACTAAGCCATAATGAGGGTAAACTTTAGTTAATAAAAATGTATCAATATTGTCTCATCGATTGTACCAAATGTGCCACACTAATACAATATTTTAATAAGAGGAAAAACTGTGTGTGAGGTGAGGTGAGGATGTACATGGGAATCTATGCTTGCGCTCAATTATTCTGTAAACCTAAAACTGTTCTCAGTCTATTTAATACATATATACATGCATACATAAAATAGTTTTAAAGTGGTAGGGAAAACTTAAAGATTAGACTTCATCAGTAACCCATACATTTATGTATTAGTTGTTTCTCTGTAACAATTGAGGAAATATTTTGATATTGGCAAGATTGAAACATCATTGGTCTCTTGGTACTATAGATTACAATAAAGACAGAGTAATGATTTTAAGTCCAAGAAATACAAAAGCATCTAGACTGAAATAAATCAACTGCTAGCCCAGAGAAACTCCAGAAAACTGAATCCATCTGTGAGAAAATATTATTCCCAGAACTCAGTAAGAAACAGGGAAAACTGAGGAAGAGCATGAAAGAGAAAAAGAGTTTGGAATAAGCAAAATGGAAGAAAGAAAAAATATTTGAAAATAAAAGGCAGTAGAAAGAATAAAAGATGAAAAATAAAGTATTCCAATGTTTTAATGTACTTAAATGAAGAATAAAGTCAAATAACATGTGCAAGTGTCCACAGATTCTTTTTAATCTAGTGACTCCAATAAGATTGATTGTATAATTATCAACCAGTAGTTTTTCTCTAGCATTTTTCTTTCTAGAGGAAGGTGAAGATATGAAGAGAGGATTATAAAAATATACTGTTCAGGTATATTTTGTGCCGTGGTTATTTGTATAGTATCTGATGATTTTTTCTATTTGTTAATGCACATTTTGAAAATGGATAAAAAGCTTGTAATAGTGATAATAGAATATGTAAAATGAATATTTATGAGTTTCAAAGAGCCATTAAATATAGATGGCAGTTTGGATATTGACGTTTCTACCACAAAGGTTTGAATAACAACAAAAAATTAGCATGTCTCTGCTATTGACTAGCATTTTGAAGCTGAACTACAATCAATGATTTGAAAGGTTTGTTCGAAAGTCTGAGAGTTAGTTATTGGATTTGCCCACTTCATAGACATTTTGCATTCAAGCACTGCAGTAAATTTGGGTGCATATTTATATGATGTTTAGGAAAACTCTGAACTGTTTCCTCATTTTAAGGCCTCCAATGTGAGGAAAGCAGCTTGAAAATAGGTTAAAAGGAAGGAGATAATACAATTCAAATTCTTACCATGGGCATACTTTTTTTTTTAAAGCCTCTATTATATGTCTTTTGTGAAATTCTGTAATTTATGGAAGCAACATTTTAGAATATATTCCTAACCATATATTTTCAATACTTTATCATTTAAACTGAGATACTAAAAGCAAATGAGATATGTTTGCCAAGAACCTATTCGTTGTTGATTTTCTAGGTGGGGACAGTGTGTAAAACATCTACTTTCTGGTCTATTATGTTACCTATGTTATTCTGTAAGACTTAACTTTACGCCTTTTAAAAGTAGAAAAATTCTAATTTAAGAAGGCTGACATAGAGTCTAGTCTTAGATAAATGTCTTTAAGTGACTCCAGGAATGCTGCTCTGAATCTCAGTCATCTCATCAATAAACAGGAATGTATACAGTACAGTCATATGTTGTATATAACAACATTTTGGCCAACAAATACTGCATATACAATGATGGTACTATAAGATTATAGTATCATATTTTTATAATACCATATTTTTACTGTACCTTTCCTATGTTTAGATATATTTAGATAAACAGATACTCTCCATTGTGTTACAATTGCCTACCGTATTCAGTACAGTAACATGCTATATGAGTTTACAGCCTAGGAGCCATAGGCCATCCCATTTAGCCTGGGTGTGTAATAGGCTGTCCCATCTAGGTTTGTGTAAGTATACTTTATGATGCTCACACAATGACAAAATTGCCTAATGATGTATTTTTCAGGATGTATCCCCATCATTAAGCAATGCATAATTGAATTATGTCTATCCCATTTCCTAGGGTCATCAAAAGGCTTAAATGGGCTGCACTGTAAATGATGTAAGCTGGGAGAATGTCAGCCTTATTAGTAGTGACTGGGGCAACGAACCTGGAATATAATCGTATGGCGTTCAAACCGGCAGACTAAGAGGTCTCCGAAATCCACAGCCTTTCGGGGCTAATCTCAGATTGGCAGCCAGTTCTAGAAATGTTAGTATAGAATATAAGGAGACCTGCATAGAGACCCAGCTAAACCATGTCAGTAAACATAGATGCTGAACAAATTAAACTCTTGTTCTTTTACCTCTTCACACTGAAAACGTGGATGATTTCTATTACATGTATTTTTTTCTAAATATTTTACAATGAATACAATTTAATTTTATATTGAGAAATGTAAATGTACATTGAGAAAAAATGTTTCATGCAAAAAATGTGAACAAACCTTTCAGGATTGTTATAAGAATTAAGTAAGATGCTATAATAATGCACCATAAATATATTAGTTTATATTCTTTATTAAAGTGGTGAAGAAGCCTAGAGACTTATTTTAACTAAACTCTCTTATTTGAGAGATGAGTAATCTGAGGTCTAAAAGGTGTTATTTACTCAAATGTTTGTCATGGTAGGATCTTCTGATTCTCTTCTTCATATTGCTTTCAATATGTGACACAATTAAGGGTACTGTGGACATAAAACTTAGTCCATAAACTTAGTCTAGATTAAGAGCTAGAAAAGGAACTTCCATTAGTGACAAGGAGGGCAGCACAGCAAGTGGGTTCAAATGAGCTGAGCCTCAGAGTTTCTTCCTCTTAAATCAACCAACCAAGGTAGGGTGTACCTAGCAGTCAACAGAAACAAGGGCTGGAGAGAAAAAAAAAAACGGGAAAAAAAGCTTTGATGATTTGGGACCCAAAGAAAGCTTGTAAGATTAAAAAAAGACAAAAAAGAAAAAAAAATGAAAAGAAGGAGAAAGAAGGAAGTGGTCAAAGACAAACATTATATACCACGTATTGGTTTATCTATTTTGTTATATAACATAGACGTGTGTATAGCATAGTACAAAGAACACCGAATAGAAGTGGGAGATGAATTTGAATCCTGACTCTTCACTAGGTATCACTCGAGAGACTAAAAACCATTGTAAAGCATTTTCTCACTTATGGATAAATTGTATGTTCGTTCACCAGATAGGTGCTGAATACCTGTTATGTGCCAGGTATTGTACTTGTTATTCCATTTATTCTTCTCCCTGGACCTCAGATCCTCCAAAGTCCCTCTACATACCACAAGTCTACAAAAGAGGTCCCTGGGACTTAGAAAGTTAAATAAATTTACTCAAGGTCACAAAGTCAGTAAGCAGTAGAGTTTGGATTGAAATTCAGATCAGCCATACTCCAAAACTTATCATTTTCATCATATCTAGTTGCTGATCCTGTTTCTAACAAACAGAAAATTAATTAAATGTGTTTAGCTATCAGTCGCAGAAACATGTGATCTTTATATATCATGATGAAAGTACAGAAAAGTTCTCGATTGTCGAATTTCAAGTGCTGCACTTAGCTACTCAATAAGTATTGACCAGTGGATTATTATTGCTCCTTACTTTTTTCTTCTCTCTTCTTTTGCCTTTTGCATTGCCTGATCAATTTTTATACTGTGTAATATTTTCCTTCCTTCCTTCTTTCCTCTTTTCCTTTCTTTCAGCTGTATGTATATCCTTTTAAGTGTGGCATAAATATTTTCAGCAAGAGTTCATTTGTTTATAGTGAACAATTGTAATAATTTACAATCTGGCCTATTTCTATCAATTTTGCTTTGTATTTTTGTGATTATTTGCAATTGCCTTTTTTTCCTATCTTTTGTTCTATATTGGTTTGCCTGTCTCTATTTTCTCTTGATTTGAAAATTATTCATTTCTGAAACATTTTTACTGAATTACTTTTTTTAAAAAACAAATTTTCAGAATTATAGTCTTTAATTATTAGAAACACAAATTTAGCAGGCGTTTGCCATCCCATTGTAACCTTTTGTAAGTCTTGGTTTAGATTCTCCAGTAGGACATAAAATAGTGGCAAACTTGATTACTTAAATTGAAATAGATACACATTTGTGGTTTTATCAAGTGTGCCTCAGACACACATTTGAGATATATATATATACACACACATATACATCATAGATACACACTTGATAAAGAATCACATTTGTGCTTAAAAAAGGTGTAGGTTATAAGAAGAGTACAAATGGATTTTCTGTTCTCGATAAGACAGCCAGAGCAATCCTTTTAAAACCTGTCAGAACATGTCATTTTTCTCCTCAGAACACTTCATGGTCTCAATTCACCCAGAGTAAACCCCAAAGTCCTCAGAGTGGCCTACAAAGCCCTACACAATCTGTTTCCCATTACCTGTCTGATCTCTTCATCTATTACTTTCCCCCTTCATTCAATGCACTCTGGCTACACCAGCCTCCTGGCTGGTTCTTCAACACATTAAAGCTGCTTAAAGCTGCTTTCACCTTAGGCTTTTCCAGGAGCTCTTTCCTCTGTCTGAAGCATTCTTCCACCAGATATGCATGTGTCTAACTCCCTCACATCCTCCAAATGGTGGCCAACTGTCACTTTCCCACAATCTTACTTAAAATTGGAAGCCCTAGGACCCCCCAATCACTCTTATCTTGCTTATTCTTTAAACAGCAATAGCGTGTCTATTTCCAGCACACTGTGTAATTTATCACATTTGTTGTTTGTTTCTTCCTTCTCATTCCACAAGAAGCTCTATGGCAGAAAGGTTTTGCTGTTCTGCTGTTTACTAAGACACATGTTTACTAAACGAACTTTAGACTCTGCCAGAAGGAAACAAGAACTACAAGAAGATATGTGTATTGATTTCGAGGATAGGGCAACGCTAAAAAGTCTGTTCAACAGATTCAGAATTGAGGTGGTGTAGGGAATACTGTGACCCCACATAGACTTCATCATGACAAATGAAATGAGCAGTTCCGGTAAAGTCAACATGTAGGTGTGATGTTGGGTCATGGTACGAGAAGTTTAAAATAGAACAACAGAACTAGAAGTATGGCTTTACCACATACTAGGCCAACTTTACTTAAGATGAAAGAAGAATGAAAGTTCACAAAACAGCTAAAAACCTACCATAGACACGGCTCAAGGAATCATTTCTGGGTGAGAACTAAAGGGACATCACTTTCAATAAAATGGAAATTGTCATTGTTAAAATCATAAATGCTTAACAATACAAGTTACAATGTTACTGAGCAGACCAGAGACACCCTGAAAGGTGAGGATAAAAGGAAGATAAGTAGGTGAAATTATGTCACTAATACTTATTTAGCACTTACTGTATGCAAATAATTATGCTAATCATTTTGCTACCTATTATTTCAAAAGTCCTTAAAAAAAAAAAAAAAACCATCTGAGTTTAAAAAAAAAAAAAAATCCCTTGTTATCCAGGTGAGAAAACTGAGTCTTAGAGAGGTCACGTGGCTTTCCCAGGAGCATACAGCTACTCAAAGTAGCTGTGAATATGAGTCTTGTTTTGTTCTGTCTCTTGTCAAATTCTAGGCTTTTACTTCTACTATAATACTGAATCTGAGCTAACAAATTCACGCAAATCTACTGGAGCCTTATGAGAAAACAGCAAGAAAAATCCTCAAGAAAGAGAAATAGGATATTTTCTTGTTTAGTTGATGAGATGTAGAAGGAAGTAAGGAAAATATGAAGCATTTAAGGCTAAATCCAATCCACCTAGAATTCATCAGGGAGAATATTGCTCTTACACAGGAATAGCATATAGTAAAAATGACTTTAGAAGAGTAGATTTTTTGCCTGCAGCGTGGAAGGAAAAATAAATCAAATATGATAGAGAAGGAGTTCAGAGAAATTACAAGAGAACAGGATCTGTCCTCCCAGCAGAAACTGTGCTTTTACTGTAGGGATCCAACAGAAGTCTGAGATTAGAGAAGTCATTAGTGGAAAGAGAAGAGGGAGTTAGAGCACACTGAGAAAATACATAAGAGGGTGAAAGACAAAATGAAACAGGAATCTATATTGTAAACACTGCAAATATGCAAGCATATTTTTGGAAGAAAATAAGAAAACAAAATTTATTCTCAAGCAGTAGAAAAAGCAATATTGATAAATCCACTGATTTGAGCTTTCATACCAATCAACAGAGGAAAAGTTCCCCAAATACGCGTGTATTTTTTTTTTTTTACCACACCAGAAATTGGACACTCGAAAAATAAAAATTATTGGAATATGTGGCAGTGCATTGTGTATTGAAGTGGGTAAAGGTTAATAATCTTGATTTCATGAAGTTGAACAGTTGGAGGTTTCAGTGTATTCTTATTTAAACCCAAAGCCTAAAAACCTTAAAAGAAAAAAAACAAAAACAAAAACAGCAGAAAGTGAGGAGTGAGTCGGTAAGCCAGATAATATTTAGATACAAAAACCAATAAAGGTCGTAAAACAAAAAGTAGTCAAACTGTTCAATAGTGGACTTACTTTCTCAGCAGAAGGAAAACATGGCAGTAACATAGTAAAGACAAGAACATTCCTGTGATATTAAAAACTATATGAGAAATAATGACAGTTCTGCTTTTTCAGAGATGTCAGAAAATGTTAAAATAATTACATAGTGGTAAGTAATGCCAATTACAATGAAGGATAAAGTTAATATTTCTAGTATCAGATTTTTTTTTTTTTTTTGAGACAGAGTCTTGCTCTGTCACCCAGGTTGGAGTGCAGTGCTGCAAGCTCCGCCTCCCGGGTTCATGCCATCCTCCTGCCTCAGCCTCCTGAGTAGCTGGGACTACAGGCACACACCATCACACCCAGCTAATTTTTTGTATTTTTAGTAGAGATGGGCTTTCACCGTGTTAGCCAGGATGGTCTCGATCTCCTGACCTTGTGATCCGCCCGCCTTGGGCCTCCCAAAGTGCTGGGATTACAGGTGTGAGCCACTGCGCCCAGCCCAGATATGTTTTTTAATGTAGAGTATTTACAAAAAGAAAGAAAAGATTTCCAGCTGGAATTGGAATATAAATGATAAAAATCAATGAGCAAGAGAGGTGATTCTGACTGGAAAAAGTGCAGGTGATGAAAGAAACGATATAAGAGTGAGAGAACAGTAGGTGGTGGTGGGCTTAAAATTTTTTTAAAGCTAGATGGTACCCAATAAAGTACATTTAATAAAAATGTATTTGTGCAGCTATTTCATGTTTGGGAAGTGGCAGGCTGGAATAAAGAGAAAACCAGGGCAGAGCTGAGATGCCACAGAAAACACATAATCTAACAGAAAGCATTGATGTTGAAATGTGAGCAGCATGCTTGTTCCTGGATGTAAGTGTCCATCTCTGAATTTTATACAGGAGATTAGAGCAAAAGGACATAATTCTTTGGTGCTTTTTTTCCCAGTGACTTATGGAAGAATAAGTAAATGGCTAATAACATGGGGAGACTTTCTAAATTTCTAAAGACAATTTTCAAAAAGAAAAACCGAGGTAGAAAGGCTTATAATTGGGTATGCCAAATTTTTCTTTAAACCATCTGATTTACCAGATAAGTTACAGAAATATCCATTATCTACATTCTTCAGACTAAACTGTAATTTATTTTCTCACATATCTGCATCCACTTATAGACTTCAGCTGCTAGAGGACAGGAATCATGTCTTATTCATTTTGGGATGCTAAGTGCTAAGAACATAAGTACTTCATGGATGTTCTCTGAACTAAAAAAGATATGTGAATATACCATATATTGGTGCAATTAGCATTCCTTAATGAAAAAAGAAATTAATCTATGGACCGAGTTGAAGTTGCTTCTAACTGTACAGGTGGTTGGTAGAATAACTCAGAAAAAAATATCCATCAAATATGAAAGTATCAAAGTATAAAGTTGAAAAGGGATTTGGTGCATGGTAGCTAAAATGTATGTAGATTATATCACTTTTGATAGTATTTCACTGATACTATCTAAACACTAAATGGATAATAGCTCAGTGTAAAAGGAATTAGAGTTTTTACCATTAAAAATACTTCTAGCCTCCAAAATTGTGAGAAAACTAATTTCTGTTGTATAAGCCACCCTGTCTGGGTACTTTCTTATGGCATCCCTAGCAAATTCACGTAAATAGTAAGGAATGAGAAGAAGAATAGATGAAAAAAGTATTTGGGAGGCAAAGATGGTAAGACTGAGTGACTGGGTATGTGAGTGGTGAAGAAACGAAAGGACTTCAGGATTCTTTTTCGACTTTGTCTGCAGTCCCTTAAATGCATTTACAGCTATTCTGAGGAAAAGGATTCTCCAGTGAAACATGGTAAAGGCTGTCTTTACTGTCTTCTCTTCCTTGAGCTCAGTGTTCCACGTAGCATTATAAAAGCTCGGAGGAAAGGCCAGGCATGGTGGCTCGCGCCTGTAATCCCAGCACTATGGGAGGCCGAGTCAGATGGATCATGAGGCCAGGAGTTCGAGACCAGCCTGACTAACATGCTGAAACCCTGTCTGTACTAGAAAAAAAAAATTAGCCGGGCGTGATGGCACGCGCCTGTAATCCCAGCTACTCAGGAGGCTGAGGCAGTAGAATCGCTTGAACCTGGGAGGCAGAGGTTGCAGTGAGCCAAGATCACACCATTGCACTCCAGCCTGGGAGACAGAGTCAAGACTCTCTCAAATAAATAAATAAATAAATAAATAAATATAAAAATAAAAGTTCAGAGGATCTGGAGTGATCTCTTCCTTCCATAAAGAGAAATAGCATTCATTTTTTTTTAAACCCAGCTTGACCCAATCTTATTAACCACAAAAATTCCTTCCTTCCTTCTTTTTTGTGTTCCATAAAGATGTATGTTTTTGTGTCAGGATGCCGATCAACATTAAATAAAATGTACATATTTTGGGTCAATGGTCTAGAACAGCACTGTCCAATATAGCAGCCATTAGTCATATATGGTAATTTAAATTTAAATTAATTTAAATGAAATTTTAAAATTTCAGCTCCTCAGCCACATTTTAAATTTTTAACGAATTTTCAGTTCATTTAAATTTTAAATGAAATTTACTTTATCCCTTCATCTGTTGATGGACACTTTGGTTTCTTCTAAATCTTAGCTATTGTAAACAGTGCTGTAACAAGCACAGAAGTGCAGATATCTCTTCGATATTCTGATTTCCTTTCTCTTGGATATATAGCCAGCAGGGGGATTGCTGGATTATATGGTAGTTCAATTTTTAGTTTTCTGAGGAACCACCAAACTGTTCTCCATAGTGGTTGTACCAATTTACATTCCCGTCAGCAACAATGTACAAGATATTCAGTTCCTCAGCCACAAAATTCACATTTTAGGTGCTCAAAAGCCACATGTGGTTAGAGGCTACTATGTGAAACAGTAATGACGTAGAATATATTCATCTTCACAAAAAATCTGTTGAACAGTACTAGGTTACAATACCTTCTAGATTACTTAATTGGGTAAAGGGGTGAATCAAGAGATATAAAATTGAGAAAAATAAATTTTTTCTAGGGTATTTTTCTTTGGGGGAAAAAGTGGAAGAAAGATGCAATTGCAGTTTATGACTTGCTGAGTTTCAGTTTTCTCTGATACATACAAGTGTAGCTGTTTATCTTAGACTAATGCTCACAGGAGAGATCAAACTTTGGAGGCAAGGATTTGGATTTTATCATTATACATAAGGTTAGTAAATCCAAGAATAAAGAAATAGATAGATGGTGCAAGAAAACCAGACAGTGCGAGCAGAACAGTAGCTCTGGGACATAATCCTCAAAACTCTTCAGAAGCAAACAGGAGAAATGGCCTAGGGAATGAATGAGCTGACCTGCAAAAGGAAGAGCCAAGGAGGAGCGTCAGGAAGCCAAGTAAAGTGAGTTCTCAGAGAAAATACTGGTGTTTGGTAATGTTAAAGACAACAGCAAGTTCCAGGGAAATAGATTAAAATGTATTCTTTAGATGTACAAGTATGAAGCTATGGTGAGATTTTTCAGAATGATTTCATAGGGCTCCCTTAGGAAGAGGAGTCAGATTTCACTGTATTGAGGATCTGTTGATTATATTTCATCGATGATGGCTGCAAACAAAAAGACAGAGACGGTTTTTGCTTCAAGGAAAAACTAGAGATTTTTTTTTTCAGATGAGAGAAACTTGAACACACTTGCAAGTTAAGGAGAAAGAGTCACTTGAAAGGCAGAGGTTCATGATATAAAGGAAGAGAGAAGTAACTGGTAGAAGAGCAAGGAGGAGGTAGTAATCAAGACATTAGGGGAACAGACCCCAACCGTGGCTCCTACTAGGAGGCAGAACTAACACCTCCTGCTGGCTCCCACTCCAGATCAATGCCCGAGAACACAAACGAAGACCGGAAGGAGACTGATAGTCATTCCTGTGGTGGTGGGTCCATAGGAGCTCATAACTTTTAAATAAATAATGGATAGAAATAGGGAGATACAAGATAGAAAGGCAAAAAGAGGCTGCGTGAGGACCTATGAGTATTTCATGAAACAAAGCAGAGAGTATTTCATGAAACAAAGATAAAATGGGCAAAATTCTACATGCCAGGGGTCCAATAAGATAAGAGAAAAGAGGGGAGAAACTAACATAGATAAAGCATTTGACTTTAATCATGAGGAAGGCTACTTTATGTCTGACTTGACAAATGTGATGAAGTCAAGGTGTAAATAAGTGTATAATTCAGGCGTAAATAGGTATAGACATAAATCCATTTTTATGTGCAAGGTGAGAAGGGAAGTTGTCATTCACAGCTAATGTTCCCAATTTTCTTGGTTTAGGAAGCAAGTTAATCCTCTGAAAGACACAGGAGGGACAGTTGGTTGATACGAATGCTGAACATTTAGAACTTTTGATGATGAAAATAATACAACCAAGAATAGTTATATTCTCAAATTCCTTTTCTTTGATGGCATATGCAGTACTGAATTATAAACTTTAGGACTCCATGTCAATAATAAATATATAAGGAAGGGTTATTGCTTATAATAGAATGCTACAACTGATGGGTCATTGTGGAGGGAGTGCTACAGTTCGACTTTGCAAAAATTGCAGTAAAGATTGGGTTATGTCAGGACCATTAATGAATGGATGCAAAATCTAGGAAGTAATTGTGATGGGGAGGTAGATAGCTATATGGTCTTAAAGTGTCTTTCTGCAAACTATAACAGTGGTAAGAGAGAAAACCAAACCGCGATTATATAGCGGATAAACCAGGCCACACCTTGACCAACCAATGGCACCGATGAAGGGCAGATGACACTATGAGCCGTTATCTATGATATCCTGAGAAGGACCCATCATCGGTGTACCATTCTGGCCAAGAATGAATAGTCTCAGTCTAGTTATAAAGAAATATAAAAGCCAAGTGCTTAATGTTCTATTAATAAAAAGGTGGGATTGAGAGTATAATTGTCAAAAATGTCAATGTCATGAAAGGAAAGGTTTCTGATTTAAAGGAGGCTAATGAATCCTCACAGCTAAAAACAATATCTCACTCTAAACTGAATCCTGTATGGGAGGGAACAATTATGCTATAACATACTTTATCAGATGAACTCACAAACTGAAATCTGGACGGAAGATTAGATCAAAACATCATATCAATGTAAATTTATGAAGTTGATAATCGTATTGTGGTTATGTAAGGGAAGATCCTTAATCACTGGAGTGTTTTGGAGTGAAGAATCATAATATATGCAATTTTCTCTCAAGTTCTTTCAGAAAATAATTATGCATGTGTTTGTACTATACATAGAAAGATGGATAGATGAGGGAGTGATGGGGAAGACAGAGAAAAGAGCAAGTGACAAATGACAAAGCAAATGGGTGAATAAATAATAGGGGAATCTGTGTATAGGTATTTGGGTGTTTGTATTATTTTTATTTTCAACAATTTTTCAAGTTTGGAATTGAATTATTTAATTTGAAATTTTTAGGGTAACCACAGTAATAGAAGTGGAATGACAGTTTCCACTAAGAGTCTTCAGACATAGTGAGGCTTGAGCTGGATCACCAAGGGGACAAAGCAGGAAAAGGCCTGACAAATTGTGGCAATGGGCTGTGCTATCTGAGGTATATGAGACGGAATATAGTAGTCCCCTCGTTCTGAACTTCCCTTTCATTTGGTGTCCTTGATAACAAGATGAAGAATGCTGCAAAATGAGTTTAAACAGAGATAAAATGTGAGAACAAGGAGGCTGTACACTGTTGTACCTCCATTAACAAATCAATAAAGAATCCTCTTCTTTTTGATGTCCCTGGAAGTTATGCTGTTACACCTTGCTGAACATGAAAGATAAAATCAAACCTACATTTTGTATAAGAAGACAAAAATTCCCATCTGAGTAATGCCTCTACATATATTGTGAAGGCTGTGACATGTGTTAGAGAATTCTTTTTTCAATCACTGAAACATAATCCAGTTTTTAAAAACAGTATGTTTTAGATGTCTCATTCACCACATACTAATATTAACTATTAATATGTGCCTGCCTCAGTCACTTACATTTTAGAAGATTTTTCTCCAGTTTTATTTTATAAAATGTAGGAAAAATATCAGTAACACTAGAGAAGCATAACAAACTAAAATGTACACTCTTGGATAACTCAAGAATATTTTTAAACTTGCTACCGCTATGTTTTGAATCCACTAGAAACACAGATTTTTGTACATGGCCTCATTTTTCTGTTTAACAAAATGTCTATGCTACAATCCTATTTAAGAGGAAAAGCCTAACAGGAAGGTTGATCTGATAGTCAACAGCTCACTTTAGAAAGCCAATAATAATTAGTCTACCAAAAAATATGGATGAAAACAGTGATTTGTGGTCTTTTAAAAGTAATTAATTATAAATTGTTGAGACACCTGGCTTTTTAAAAAACATCCTCTTGCTGCTTTCAATTGAGCACTTAACGCTATCCAAATTAAATATTTAATGTCTATTTTATTTGTAGTATTACAGCTGGAATCCATTTTGGAAAGGTGTTTGTTTCACCAGCCATGCATACAGATAGAGCTTTACTATTTTCAGGTGTCTGTGCTCTCTGCTTCCTGCCTCTCAGCAGCATTTTGCTGCAGGCCTGCCCTGGCATGTTCCACTCCACATCTGATTCCTCTAGGTAATTTCCAAGCATTAGAATTTGCAAAACCATCAACACCCCCTATTGTGGCCTTTCTAATAGCATTCTTCATTCATTAAATATTCTGGGTTGTTAACTATGATACACATAGTTACAGACCATAATCTGTATCAGGAGGAAACCCTCAACTGCAGAACTTCAACCCCTAGAAAGCATAGACAGATAATGTTAAGAGTAACCTATGTTGTAAGTAGTTTGCTGTCTCCTGAGCATTCAGTATATTAGAGACAAGGTCTCTTGATTGAGATAGAAATAGAATCTGAAAATGGGACTTAGAGAAAGATTCTCTCACTAGAAATTACTTTGCCCCCATTGTAATAATTCCAGGAGACCCCAGGAAGATATGTGATGGTGCAACCAGCTTTGGAATATTCCACTTACAATTTGGAATTCTATCTCCAATTTTGTACTTTTAGAGCAACAGCCAGGAGTGATGGAAAGCGGGGACGGGGTGGGGGTCTCATTTTGAACTTAGACTTCTGCAGGGTTTTAGATGGGTTACATGTAAGTGGAAAGAGATAACGTGTACACACCTATACATGCATACAATGATATGTATGTCAAGTTTACTTACAAAAGTTTGCAGAACTTTTGAAAAAGGAGGCTAAAACACAGTGCAGGACCTAATGCAGCATGTCTCAGTATGACTGTCCTAACGGGACAAATTTCAGGGAATATCTCAGTACACATAAGGATCTTCCAGAGCTAAGGAAATCACCAAACTGTTGTTACACAGCAGAACTTTTACACCTACTGTTTATATTTCCATCCTAAGTGGCCAACGCTCCCAATATATGCATTTCCTTTTGAGGGTATGTTACTGTGTATAAGGCTCTAATGGTTCTTGACCCAATTTAACTGTTAACAAAGTCACACCCTTACCTGGGAGGAGAAATTAGAGTCTGCTTTCAGGTGTCTTTGACTTCAGTTTGCCCAGGACCCGGAATCCATTTTCCAACAAGACATTCCCTGATTCTTACATTTGTTTCTGAGTGTGTTCTAAAGACTATAATCATTAAAGTTTCCCGCTTTTAAGTAGGCTTTTGCTGAAGCATATACAAAAAGAGCAGGGTCCAAACATTCTAATGCCATTACTTAACTGCTCATTACTACTGCTTAAACATGTATGCATTTAGACTGCTGAGAAGACATAGCTCTCTCAATCTCTCACTATATAAAATGTATAAAAAAGTTATCTCTAACAAATACTAAGCCTGGCTTAATTTTGGGTAGTGAAAAACTGATTTTTTAAAAAACCTGTGAGAGTTCTCCTCTTGAAGTTCTTTATGTAGTTGAAATAGCTGGTTAATATCAGTTAGTTTGTACCATTACTAAAAGTTTTCAGAAGAAAACCCACCCCTTTTGTAGCAGCACTTATGATTAATTTTAAGACAAAATTAATAATTTTAGTACTACTCTTCTCAAAAAGTCAAAACCATTATAATGATATTTCTTGGCAAGTTTGAGTTTTTCCTGTATGCCAAACATAGTACTGACAGTTTTTTCCCCCACAGGTTGAAAAACAAATGATGACATTTTAAGATGTTGAAAGAAGTTCTCTTTGAAGGCGGTTCTTAAAATTATTTCTGTACTGGGACATTTTAAGAAGTTAATCACATTTATAAATTCTTCATTTTCTCAAAATTATCTAGAATAATTTATTAAAAAACTGAAAATTTTCGAAGATCTCCAGAGAGCCACATATATCCTGAGTCTACCTGGAGCCCCAATTAAGGGCCTTGCTCTAGTCCAGTTGTTTGATAATGTGTGGAACAGAGTCATGGACTCGACTTTCAAGACTACCCATCTACTTTATGGGCAACGTAAATAAATTCTTTGCCTGCTCTCCCTATGCCTTTGTTCTCTCATACATAAAAGGAAGATAGCATAAGTACTTTCTTCAGTGTGAGAATTATTCTTTCAACAAATATTTGCTGCATGACTAATGTGTGATGGTCATTGCTTGTGTAGGGAGATAAAAGAGTGAACAAGATAAACAGAGCCTTCAATGAATTTATAGTGTGGTAAGGAAGATAAGCAGTAAGCAGTAAACACATAAAAACAATAAAAAGTTAATTCCATTTAGGTAGGTACTATTAATATGAAGGGATATACCACATGCCATGAGAATAACTATAGGTCAAAGGTCTGAAAGATGAGTCGGTGCATTTTTATTACCTAGGTAAAGGAATCTGGGAGAAGGGTATTATGGACAGATGAAAGACCAGATATTAAACACCATGAAGGTTAAATCTTCAAGGAACTAAAAAAAGTTCAGTGTAGTTGTGATCTAAAAAGCAAAGTGAGACAGGGTTGCAGAGGAATGAAGGGCATGATCATGCAGGCTACTATTCATCGTAAGGATATGGACTTTATCCTAAAAGCAATCGGGAATCACTAAAATATGTTAGGCAGAGCAGTGACAAGGTAGGATTGTGCTTTTTAAAATAAGCCTGAATATACAATCTGAATAAGCCTGTAGTTAGTAAAGAAATTAAATCAATAATTAATAACCCCAAAAAACAAAAAGCACCAGGCCCAGAAGAATTTACTGGTGAATTCTGTCAAACGTTTAGAGAAGAAATAAAACCAGTTCTCTATAATGTCTTCCAGAAGATAGAAGTAGAAGGAATATTCCATAACTCTTTCTATGAGGCCAGCATTGCTCTAATACTAAAACCAAACAAAGACATTACAAGAAAAGAAAACTAAAGGCCAATATTTATCATTAACATAGAGGCAAAAATCTTCAACAAAATACTAGCAAATTAAATCCAGCAATACAATAGAAGAATTATACATTACAACCATGTCAGATTTATCTCAGTTATGCAAGACTAGTTTAACATTCAAAAATCAATTAATTCAATCTATCATATCAACAAGCTAAAGAAGAAAAATTACATGATCGTGTGAATAGCTGCAGGAAAAAAAAAAAAAAAAAAAAAAAGCCCTTGACAAACTCCAACACCTATTAATGATAAAATCTCTCAGAAATTTGTGAATAGAAGTTGGAAAAGAAAATAAATCTTGGGGCCCCCAAATCACTAAACTAAAGGAAAAAGGATGGGAACTGCTTAGGGCAAACCTGCCTCCCATTCTATTCAGTCACCCCTCTGCTCACTGAGGTAAATGTTTATCTTATTGCCTTCTTTGGAGAGGCTAATCAGAAACTCAAAAGAATGCAACAATTTGTCTCTTATCTACCTATGACCTGGAAGCCTCTCCCTGCTTCCAGTTGTCCTGCCTTTGCTTTGAGTTGTCCCGCCTTTCTGGACTGAACCAATGTTTATTTTATATATGTTGATTGATGTGTGATGTCTCCCTAAAATGTATAAAACCAAAATGTGTTCTGACCACCTTGGGCACATGTCATCAGGACCTCCTGAGGCTGTGTGTGCCGCAACTGCATGTCCTCAACCTTGGCAAAATAAACTTTCTAAATTAAATATTTGTCTCAGATATTCAGGGTTCACAGAGGGAAGCTTAAGAGGGATAAAGAACATCTACAAAAACTCTACAGCTAACATCATACATTATGGTGAGAAATTAGAAGCTTTCCTTCTAAGATCAGAAACAATGTAAGGATGTTCCCTCTCATCACTTCTTTTCAGTATCATAGAGGAAGTCCTAGTTAATGTAATGACACAAGAAAAGGAAATAAGAGGTATGCTGATTGAGAAAAAGAAATAAAACTCTCTCTCCTTGCAGATGTCATAGTTGTCTGCACAGAATATCCAAAAGAATAAAAAATATTCCTGGAATTAATAAGCAATTATAGCAAGATCATAGGATATAAAATTAACATACAAAAGTTAATTACTTTTCTTTATACCAGCAACAAACAAGTGGAATTTGAAATTAAAATCACAATACCATTTACATTATCACTCCCTCTAAAATAAAATATTGTTTTAAATCTAACAAAGTATGTGCAAGATCTATATGAAGTAAACTACAAAAATCTAATGAAAGAAATCAAAGAACTAAATGAAGAAATAGTCCATGTTTATGAAGAGGAAGACTCAATATTTTCAAGATGTCAGTTTTTCCCAACTTGATAAACAGTTTCAAAAAAATCATAAACAAAATCCTAGCAAATTATTTTTTGGATATCTACAAAGTTGTTCTAAAGCAAACAAGGAGAGAGGTAAAATAATAAAATAGCTAACACAATATTGAAGGAGAACAAAATTGAAAAATTAACACTACCTGACTAAAAGCTACAGTAATCAAGACAATGTGGTGTTAGTGGAAAAACAGACAAATAGATAAAAGGAACAGCATAGAGAGCCCAGAAATAGACACACAGAAATATCAACTTATCTTTGACAAAGGAACAAAGACAATACAATGGACAAAATATAGTCTTTTCAACAAGTGATGCCGGAACACATATATGAAAAAAAAAAAAAAAAGTGGACACAGACTCATGTCCTTTATAAAGTTAACTCAAAATAAATCAAAGTGCCAAATGTAAAATTCAAAACTATGAAACTCCTAGAAGATAACACAGGAGAAAATCTAGATGACCTTGGGTATGGCAATAACGTTTTGATATAACACCAAAGACATATGCCATGGAATAAGTATAGTCTTGACTTTAATGAAATGAACAACCTCTGCTTTGCAAAAGATAGTCAGGAGAATGAGGAGACAAGCCATAGAGTAGGAGAAAACATTTGTAAAAGAATTATCTGATAATAATAGACAAAAACTCTACAAACAATAAGAAAACTAACAGCTTGATTTAAAAATCGGCAAAAAAACTTGAACAGACATCGCATCAAGGAAGATATACGTGTGGCAAATAACCATATGAAAAGTTGTTCCACATCATAAGACAATAGTGAAATACAAATTAGAGCAACAATGAATTACCACTACACACCTATAAGAATGGTCCAAATCCCAAACACTGACAACACAAAATGTTGGTGAGGATGTGGAGCAACAGAAACTCTCATCCACTGTTCGTGCGAATGCATAATGGTACAGCCACTTTGGAAGACAGTTTGGCAGTTTCTTACAAAACAAACAAACAAAAAACATGCTTTTACTGTACAATCCAGTGATCATACTCTTTAGTATAAACCCAAATGGGTTGAAAAATTAAGTCCAAACAAAAACCTTCACAAGATGGTTCTGGCATCTTTATTCATAATTGCCAACACTTGAAGGCAATCAAGTAGTTCCTCAGGAGGTGAATGAGTAAATAAACTGCGGTATATGCAGACAATGGAATATTATTCAGTAATAAAGGGAAATAATCTATCAAACAATGAAAAGACTTGGAAGAATCTTAAATGCATATTACTAAGTAAAAGAAGCCAATCTGAAAAGACTACATACTGTGTGATTCCAACTGCATGACATTCAGGAGAAGGAAAAATTACACAGAGAGAAAAAAGATCAGTGGTCTCCAGGGATTGTGGGCAGGGACGCATGAACAGGAAGAATACAGGGGATTTTTAAGGAAGTGAAACTACTCTGTATGACTCTTTATTGCTGGACACATGTCATTATACGTTTGTCCAAACCCATAGAATGTATAATATCAAGAATCAAGCCTAATATAAAGTATAAACTTCAGGTGATAATAATGTGTTAGTGTAGGCTCATGGATTGTAACAAATGTACCACCTGGTGTGGAATGTTGCTAATGGGGGAGGCCGTGGATGTGTGGGTATAGGAGACACATGGAACATCTCTACCTTCCTGTCAACTTCATTGTGAACCTAAAACTGCTGCAAAAAACTAAGTCTACTTTTAAAAAAGAGCCTGGATGCAATGTTTCAAATTAACTGAAAAGAGGCAATAATGGATATAGGAAGACTTGATGGAAGACCATTGTAGTTGTCCAAAACTGAGATAGGGCAGTAGTAGAAAAGATGCACAGAAGTGGAGAAAATGGGGAAGTTTTAAAAATAGATGACACAGATATCAGCAATTATTTGTATATGAAAAAGCTGGGCATTAATAATGACTCTGTTTCTACCTGAGAAAATTGGTAGAATCCATATGTAGCAAGATGACTAACACCTAGCTCAATAACTATTATCTATCGCTTTTTATATTTATTGATAGAAAAAGTAGGAATCGTGGTCATAGTAGTAATATTAATAGCAGCAGTGGCAGTGGCACCTGTAGTAGCAGTAGTAGTGGTGGTTTTGGTAGTTGTAGTAGTAGTACCAGTAGTGGTAGGAGCAGTAGTAGTAATAGTGGTGGTGGTGGTAGTGGTAGTAGTGGTGATAGTAATATGCTTCTGTTTATTCTGAAACTTGACATCAGATTAGTAAGCTGAATTATCTCATTACTAGAGTTAACATCTGAGCAATAATCAAATGCCCCCAAAACTTTCCCATTTTAGAAGTTATTGTGTACCTCAAATAAGTATAATACCATCAGGGAACCATTCATATTAAACAAAGAGCTCTCTCTAGTGAAATAAAAATTGCATTATGTGGCTTCAAGTATAGAACAAGGATCAATAAATTGAGATTTCATGGAGAAATTTCCATTAAGAATCATAACCATCTCTCTATTCTAAAGAATTTTCTAGGGATGGAATGTGCTGCCTGGTAAGAAGTGAGTTCTCTGTCAGTGGGAAATTTGATCTCAGACTGTTTTACTCCTTAGCCAGGGTACAATAGTGCTGATTCCCAACTCGACAACTTAACAGAATAACTTGGGGAAGCTTTATAGAAATAGAGATATCTGTGTTCCATTCATAACCCAGCGTTTGAAGCCAGTGCTGGAGATTTCAGCATGAAGACTGTCAGTTAGATTAGATAATTTATAAGATCCCAGAGTTAATAAAAATTAACCATTTTCCTCTTTGCTAAAGAATCAGTAGGACTTTATGTGTCAGAATACACTTATATTTTCTTTTTCCAAAATTTTCCCTACTCACGTATCCTATATTTACTTCTCTCTTACATTAATTTCCTTTCAAGATTTTTCCACTGAACTGTAAATTCCTTGAGAAGTATAGCACCTTGGTCTAACTCATCTGCCATTTATCAAAGAATAATGAAATATATTTCACATACCAGTCACTCAGTAAGCAGTTGTTAAATGTCAGACCTGGGGATGCTGCCTTGCACTGTTGCAGTCATCTTTTTCCATCAGTGCACTAAATGGCTTCCTAGTAAACCAATTGAACCAAGGCATCTTCTGTTGTTTCTTAAGTCACAATCAGGGAATCATTTAGGAGACAGACTTCCTAAGAACCATTTCTAGAGTTTACATTGCTATAGAAATAAGAAAACTACCATACCTTCTACTGTAATTGACCATTAATTTTATAGATTATACAAACAAAACTTTCAAATAACTAACACATTCTCATATAACATGCACAAATAACTAACTCATCATACTCATATAACCTATCCAGCTTAGACGGAGCCCGTGTGCCTCTTATACAACCACTTACAGAGAACTCCAAAATTATCAATTATCTGAAGCCTAGAAGGTTATAAAGTTTTCAGAAAACAAATTATTATTTATTAAATAATCAAAAATTAAAAACATGATGACCAACATGGAATTCAGAAACTGCAAAAACAGTATCTTCAAAATGGAAATTTTTACAATAGACAAATGAGCTGCTATCATCAATATTGCTATGAATATATAGTAAGGCAATAATGTCTAAAGCAAATAAAATCAGAATATTTGGGGGGGACTTCTATGCTAATTTTCTATGACTCCACTATGTGGATGACACCATACAGATATTATTTTCATTGCCATGAGGGTTACAATGATCACTGGAGACAGAAGATATCTGAATTCATGAACACACAATTCTAGTCAACGAATATCTTTTCAGCACTCTCCAGATATTAGTAAACTCTGAAATGTAATACAAGACATGGTCTTTCCTGAGAAGGAATTCTATTTCTGTTCCAATGATGCTTTCATTTTCAATCACCCTGCCTCCTATTATACTTAACTATTGTTTCTCTCCATCATTCACTTCTCTCTTCTCTTCCATTTTCCCTCTATGAGGCTGTACTGGAGTAGAAGCAGATTTAGTTGGGTGTTCACACCATGTTTATATCATCTTATTCTTATGTACATCTTGCTTCACTATACTTAACATATACAGGGCTCTTACACTTTTTCTGGACAGAGTCATAAGCTTCATGGATTCATCTTGTGCAACAAACAAACTGCAATGACTGGTACATATTAAATGTATAAATAAATTTCACAGAGAACTATATTATCTCAGAATCATATTTATTCACATCATACTATTTCCATTTTTAAGTAAAGAAGAAACAAAAAGCAAATCTGTTAGAATTTTGATTCAGCCTTCTGAGTCACTGGAATTATAGGCACAAGCCACCACTTCCAGCTGTTGATTGTCAGTTTTAATTCACTTCCTGTTACTTTTTTGTGGCATTGCCTTTTCTCTTCTATTATGCTCTGATTCCCTCTTGGATACTGTAGTGTCCAGAACAACAACACAGTAATGCCAAAACAAGTATTTTCAGAACAGGAATACTTAGGCTTCTAAGTAAGATCTTGTTGATAGAGCTGTTTTCCCTTTGCTTATGGACGATCACATATTTCTCCTGTGAAATGTTCACTACAGGGAGAGTAAAGCTTTGACCTGGAAGAATGTCTTGATCACTACCTCCAGGGTAATCTGGCTTCATTTTGGAGACTAGGCCAAGATTTAGTGGTAAGTACAACTGATGACTGGTAGACTACATCCTGTCAACAGTGAGCAAAGTTTCTCCTTTTGGTTAGGGAGTTTCATTTCTAGGCTAATGCATGCTTCCTTCTAAATCGAGAAGTCAAGGGAGGCAAGCTTTTGGCTTGGTAGTGCTATACTGTGGTCAACATCACACTGTTGAGCACTCCAGGCCTTCTTTCCAACTTTTGCTTGTTTTTGTGTTGACTTTGTGGAGATAGACTTTTTTTCTAGAAAAGTCCTGAAAAGTAAATATTTCCATGGCCAGGAAATTCAAAAGCCAAGGAGATACAAGGGTTTGGGAGGAGCACATGGTAGGGAAAGTATTGCTTCCCTGGAGAACTGACCATGAGCTGAAGAAGCAATAACTATAGCAGGGCGGGATTAATGAAGCTGTGGTTGGAGAGAGAGACGTAGTGGATGCTTGGGTTGTGAAGAATGCAAGAATGCAAGGTGAAAGATGCAGGAATGCACTTTGCGTGGAGAGTGATCTGTTATACACGTGGAATACTCTGTTTTCTGTGATTCTGGATAACACTTGTCCTTCGCTCAGTGCAAAAGTACCAGATTCACAGAGTTCAATGTTCAATATTAAGTAAAATCATAAAAATTTATAGGAAAAGCTCTCAAAGGATGTTTGGCTGCACCTAAGGCACAAGGGCTAGAGATGCCTCCTGAACAAATCTCTAAAAATTCCTGAAAGATAGAAGTGCTTACCTGCTGGCCTTCAAAAGAAGAGACAACCTCTCTGTATGGGACATTTCTCCAGCCAAGTGTAGCTTTAAAAGTTGACTTTGGACTAAAGGCATATTTAACTGGCATTCTGGCAAAGGTGCTACCATCAAGTTTTCTTTTTTCCTCCAAATAATACTCTGGTGTGCTCTGTAGTTAGCATCAGAACATGGATATGCAATGTAAGATATATTGGCTTCTGAGGGCAAACCTCTCATGTGACATTTATCAGAATAGAAGGAAATTTGGGCTAAATTTTCTTCTCCTCTAATATGTGTCACTCATGCAACATATAAAGTGCTGCAGTTCTGGAACTTGATAGTATCATTAGGTTTTGCCTGTAGAATTACTGTTATATGATTATTTTTTGTCCTATTGCTTTTCTGGAATTTTAGTAAAATGGGAAAATAGAAAATGTCTTGAGGAGTTGGATCAGAAGATTCCTCCCTCTGGAGCTGCTCAAAGAGACACATTCTAATGAGACTCCAGCATGAGAAAGCAGTGATTGAAAGACAAAAGATGAAAAAATCAGAGTAAAGATATTTGTGTCCCCCTAAAATTCATACATGGAACCTAATCCCTAATCTGATAGTATTATCAAAATGGGGTCTTTGGGAGGGGATTAGGGAATGAAGTCTCCTCCCTTATGAATGGGATTAGTGTCCTTATAAAAGATACCCCAGGGAGTTAGCTAGTCCTTTCCATCATGTGAGGACACAGTGAGAAGGCACCATCTATGAACCAGAAAGCAAACTCTCACCAGATACTGAATCCAATGATGACTTGCTGTTGGACTTTCCAGCCTCTAGAACTGACTGCAAGAAATAGATTTCTGTTGTTTATAAGCCAGCCTGTTGTTCTAGCAGCCCAAACACACTAATTAGATTGAAGGGGTAAGCAGGCTGGAAACTCAGAAAAGAGTTGTAGTTCAAGCAGTCACGCTGGAGACGAGGAAGAGCCAGTGTTGCCAAGGAAGTCTAAAGGTTGTCTGCAGGCATAATTCCCTCTTGCTTGGAGCAGGGCAGCCTTTGGTTCTATTCAGACCTTCAACTAATTAGATGAGGCCCAACCACGTTAGGGAGGGCCATTGGCTGTACTCAAAGTCCACTAATTTAAATATTAATTTAATCTTAAAACACCCTCATAGAAGCACCTAGAACAATGTTTGAGCAGTGCCACTCATTCTAACAGGTGAACAAAAGACTGCAAGCCCCTATAGAGACCCCTCTCCTTCCCCTAGGACTGAAGGGGCTAGAGCAGTCTGGACTTTTACGAGTTTTCAAAACTGACCCCCAAAGTCTCCCTGCCTGAACAAAGTTCCACACTAAAAAGACACTGCTGGGAATGAAAGCAAAATTTGGCAGATAAGCAAAATAGAGAGAAAAGAAGAAGATTGCCCACATAAAATGAGGGAGATAACCAGGCCAAGGAATTTCAGAAAGCAAGTTGCCATAAATCAACAATGAACAAAAGTAATAAAAAAGAGAGACAGCAAGTTCTGTGTAGTTGCAAACACTATGTGAACCCAATCTCTTTTTAAATATTTAGGGAAACTTAAATTTACATAAATTTAAGGTACTTAAATTTACAGAAGAAAAGATTGAAGTCCAATTCCATTTGAAGTTTTTCAAAGAACAAAGGAAAGAAGATAACAAACAGCATGAATCTCAGGGAAGGGGAAATATGTACTTAAGGAAAAAGAAGTCAAAACATAAGTACTACTTCAGAGCAAACTAAAGAAATTAAGAAAAATAAAACATGGAAAATAGTATTTTCAATTCAAGCAATACTCATTGATCAATTAATACGTGTAGCCATTTAATGAGATCATTGGAGAAAAAAATAAACATGATAAAAATTCCAGCTTCCAGAACCTGACAGGCCTCTGAAAAAGGACATTGAAAAAATCACTCAATCACAAGACTTTAAAAAAAATAAATAAATGAAACCTGACATAAGGAAGCTTTCAGTTGAAAGCTACCCAACGACCAAAAAAAAATTCACCATTGACCCAATCCCCAATCACTTCAGAAGTTTTACTTGGGAGAATTCCAAACTAATTGTAAATTTTTGTTTACAATTTTCTAGCAAGTCTCAAATAAAACCAGAGATCAAGTGCTAATCAAGCTGAGTAAATTATTCTGCGGGGAGGGGGAGGTTAAGAGTAAAATAGCATACATTTTGAATGAAATTCTTCAAATCCAGTATGACTAAGTCACAGTAGGGATGACACATTTTCAGTCATTTTAGGTCATCACATTCACGGGTGGAAGAACTGGAGACCCTTGTGAATGAGGAAATATAGAAGCAAGGTGTGGAGAGCCACAGGGGACAGGGAACACGGCCTCCTTACCCAAGCAGCAGATGGCTGACCTCTTTGCCTGCTTTTGCTTTGCTTCTTTTCTTCAATTTTTCATGACAGGGAAATGCCCAGCACTGGTCTTACTAGCTTCCCTGGTTCTCTATCTTCTAATCACTCTTATCCCATCGCAGGCAATTGCAAGGGCTTCTCCTGCCAAGGGTGCTGCCCCAACTATGGAGAACTTCCCTAATCTTTTCTTATAGGTCAAAGAGCTGTAGTTAAATATTCAGTTAATCCATGCCAAATTTCCTTTTTTCTGATAATTCTAGTTTGATCAGGGGACTCAGATCCATTTTCCTTCCCAGGACAAAGCTCCTACTTTCTATCCCAAACTTCGTAAGTTGGATCTGTCTGCTCTCTGTGAGTGCTGGCTTGCCAGATACTAAAGCCCTGTAACACAAACACTGCTCTTGCTCCTGCCAATGCCCCTAAAGTACTCTGACTCAGCCCTATTACCAGCTGTCTCCACACTTTTCAGGGTGTTGTCAGCTCCTTGATTCTCAGGGCTCAGACTCCAGTCACCAATACCAATATTCCATTATTTGTTGTCTGACCTCCTTGAGACTACTGACTACTTGTCTGGGCCACACACTTTTTGGATACCAAGCTAATCTGCCTGGTGGACATTTTTGCCATTACATACATCTTGGGCCATCTACCAGCATTTTCCCTTCCTTAAAAGCATGATGGATTTTGTGGTCTACCTTTTGTCATCTGCCCTAAGCTGATGGTGAACATTTACAAGCTAGAGCAAGTCAGGACCTACCTTAACTTCCCATTCTCTCACACCCATATCCAACCCACCAGGAACCTCTGTCAGTCTTCAAAACATGTAGCACATGTCACTCCTCTGCCACTCACAGCTGCTCTTCTAGCCTCAACCACAACCATCTCTCGCCTGTGAGCATAGGCTTCTGCTTTCACTTTTGACTCCTACAGTCTAGGCCCCATCCAGTAGCCAGAGTGATGATTTGTACCAAACATGATTATATCATTCCTGTGCTCAAGACATCCCTATAGCTTCAATCACATCGTAATAAAATTCAGAATTTTCACCACGGCCTCTGAGGCTGTACATGATCTGGCCCCTTAGGTCTGTCTGGGTTTATCTTCCAACACTTTGGGCCCCATTCATGCACCACTGACATCACACTGGCCTCTTTGCAAGTGCTCAAAAACCTAATATTCTTTCTGCTTCAATGATGTGAAACTACTAATCTCTTACCTGGAGCATATCCTCAACATTCGCATCACTTCTGATATGGTCTGCCTCTGTGTCCCCACCCAAATTTCACCTGGAATTGTAATCCCCATAATCCCCATGTTTTGAGGGAGGGACGTAGTGGGACATGATTGGATCATGGGGATGGTTCCCCCATGCAGTTTTCATGATAGCGAGTGAGTTCTCACAAGATCTGATGGTTTTATTAGTTTTTGACAGTTCCTCCTTCACACACACTTTCCCTCTCTCTTTTGCCTGCTCCCATACCTGCTTCCCTTTCAAATTTTGCCATCAGTGCAAGTTTTCTGAGGTCTCCCCAGCCATGCAGCACTACTGTGAGTGTGTTAAACCTCTTTCCTTTATAAATTATCCAGTCTCAGGTATTTACTTATAGCAGTGTGAGAATACAACTTCCTTCCTTTCTTTGCATTTTGCTCAATGACTGCTTTCCCCACAGAGGCCTTCCCTGACTACCTTATCTAAAATAACTACACTACATGTACACACACCTCCAACAAGCATTCCTGATTCCCTTCCTCTGTTTATTTTTCTTCATGGTACTTTTTACCATTTGACCTTAGTTTATGTTTTTATTTTCTAATGGATTTATTGCTTGTCTCTCCTACTATGATGTAAAATGCATGAAAAAAGGGACTGTTTCCTTTTTCTTACTGCTACTTCTTCACTTATAGAACAGCATTTAACTCATAGTAAGTATTCTATAAAAAGCTTATTTAATTAATGTGGAATAATCAAGAGAGGCTGAACCAGAAGAATGAAGTGGATACATTCACCTATAATAGGAAAATAGGGCTAAACTCAATAAGATCAACATATTCAATGTTTTACCCAAGGATGGATGTGGTCAGCCTCAGGAATAAAATGGACAAAGCTCGCCCTCTTCAGTTAAAAACTCCAGGCAATACTCTAACATATATATAGCCCTTCTCTAGATCTTTTCATCATCTCTAATTTCTAAGCTGTTCTCAACACACTGAAGCCTACCCTCTCTTGTTGTCTTCCGTGATGTGTCCTACTGATGATCCTTGAGATCTCTTATAAGTTGACTGATACCTCTAAGCTCTTCATTGATTTTTTTTTTTTTAAAAAAGGAATATTTATAGACTCTAACTTACAGGTTGGTGGTCGGTGACAGAATGAAATGAGATAATATGTGCTAAATATTAGCACATTGTTGGCCAAAAGTCAACACTCAATAATGTTAGAAGCTAAGTATTACAATCTTCTCTTTTCTCCCCCTTCTCTCATGTAGTGAAAAATAGGATGTAGTTCAGTGTTTTTCTGACTACCTAATTAAAGCAACAATGAAAGTATTAACAATCATGCTAATCACAAATTATTGATCATATATTATGTGAAAGGGACAGATACATGATGTTTAAAATATCACCCAGAAAATACTTGAAGATTAGCATTATTAGCCTAATTTTATGATAAGTAAATTGAATGTTGGAGAAGTTTAGTTCCTTGTTCAAAGCTGTAAGTTGGTAATTAGACAAATAAGTATTTAAACATAACTGAAGATTCCATATTTCTTTTATTAAATTTAATAGGTAGCAACATTTCAAAAGAAAATCAGGATGCAGACGTTTGTACTATTTGAATGTTCAAAATTCTTTCACAATAGTTACTTTATTTAATAATACATCACCATATTGCCTTTCTCCACCGATAAATAAAATATGTAGTCAGAGTAGTTTAAATGTCTTAGCCATCTCTCTCCCCAGCTAAACCTTAGAAAGCGGCTAAACTTACAGAACCCAAAAGAAAAGTGAAAACAATGACTTGAGAGATAATATAAATTAGCTTACTGCAAAGAAGACTTTTTTTAATATCAAGAAGTGAATTAAAAACTGCAGCTCTTATATAACTTTGCTCCAATTTTATTAGATTGCTTGATCTTTTATATATATTAGATGACAGTAAGGCCTAAAGGAGTATACTGAGGGTACTAAATAAAAAAAAAAAAAACAGTCTGATAACGATTAACAGATGAATTTTCCTTTGCCTGAGCAGCTCTTACCTCCAAAGATCTCCCAAGTTGGCATCTCTTACTCCTTCCGCACATACCACATCCCTATCCCAATTTCATCACAGATGAGATAATTAGTATAACTAAAAGACAGGCCAAAAAAAATTATCCAATTGGAAAAATAGAAGGAATAATGTTAGAAAATACTAACCAAATGGTATAACGTGCATGTAATTGTAGACCTGGAATGGGAAAATTGGGAGAAAAGGACAGACAATATTTGAATTTAAAAACCTGAAAGTTTCCCAAATTTGGTGGAAAACATTAACTTATGGATCCAAAAACTAAATGAATTTCAAACATAATAAATACAAAGAAAACCACAGCTAGCGCAAGAGAGTCAAACTTCTAACATCACAAATAAAGAGAAAACCTTGAAATGAGACAAAAATAAAGGACCCCTTACATACAAGGGAACAATGACAAAAATGATGGGTGATGTCTCAGCAGAAATAATAGAGGCCAGAATAAATTTGAATGACAGTTAAAGTGCTGAAAATTAAACTATCAGCCCTAAATTCAATAGCCAAAAACCATATGCTTCAAAAATGAAGGCAAAACAGAAAAATTTTTGCATGAACAAACATGAGCCAAGTTCAACGCCATCAGACCTGCATTGTAAGAGAGACTAAAGAAAGTTTTCCAGACTGAGAGAAAATGACAAAAATTAAAATCTCAGATCCTCAGGAAGGAATAATGAGCACAAGCGATAGTAAATGTGTAATAAATATCCAACCAAAGAATTATTTAATGTAAGCATTGCTATATTGGATTTTAGAGTTTATCTCATACATAAATGTAAAATATATTTTAAAAATAGCAGAAGGGTAGATGTATATAAGTTTCTCATTTTGCAATTCTGTATTTTATGTAGAAAGACAATATTAACTCCAATTAAACTGTGATACATTAAGAAGACACACTGTAATCTCTAGTTACTACTAAAAATTATTAAAAGATAAGTCTGATAAGCTCTTCAAGAAATTATATAATTACTTCTTAAATTATTAGTACCAAATAAAGCAGCAAATAAGGAAGAGAAAAACAAAAAAAAAATAGGAAATAGAAAACACAGGTAATTAACTGGTAATCTATCTCTAATTTGCCATTAAGCACATTCAGTAAACCTTTTATTACAGATATTGTGTTTTTCTGTACTTCAACATACAATTAGTTCTTGTTTAAAGTCTTCATTTCTGTACTGATACCCCCCATCTGTTCACTCATTAGAATCTCTTTTCCTTTAAATTATTGATCATATTTAAAATAGTTGTCTTAAAGTCCCTGTTAATTCCAATATCTGGGTCATTCTAGGGTCTGATTTATTGACAATTTCTGCTCGTGGCTATATGACAAATTTCTCTTTTTCTTTGCATATCTAGTAACTTTTTATTTTTTCTAGGCAGGATTGAAGAGTTTCTGGGTTTTGAAAAATATTCTTATAAAAAGTGTTACTTTTTGCTCTAGAAGTCAGGTCAATTTCTGGCTGAATGCACTGAACTTGTGGAGGCTTAGTTTTATGTTCTATTGAATATGACTGAAAAGCCTGAGCTGTTCCCCAAGCCTTTCTATCTTATCAAGACTTTATCCTCAAGTCTATCTCTCTGTCATGGCAGTGGCAGAACCATCTGATGAAAATTTTTACTTTTCCACATATTGTTTTCCACCACACTTCTTGAAGTCTCTCCCATGCGTGCTTACTGGTCATCTTAACACTATAGAAGCTTGGCTTTGTAATTTGATAGCATATTGCAGTTTTGTCCCTTATGAATTATTCAGCACCATATTCTTTGGAATATAGTCTTTACTTCTAAGATGTGGTTTTCTTGAGGTTTCAATTTAAAGCCCTAAGTGTTTTCCAAGTCTCTCTATTTTGCTAGAACTCAAACTCCAAATTTTATATCTCTATGATACGCAGCTGTTGAAACTCTGAAAAATAGCTAGAGAGTTCTTCTAACGATCTCACAGTGTGAGATCACTGAAATCTCACCCTGTTTAAGGTAGAGGCCAGCAAGATTATATACAGGCATGAATGTTTCCCTGCCATAGGGAAACGAATCCCTCCTAGAATCTCTCCTTCCTGGGATCTCCCCAAACCAATTTCCAGGCACTCTAGCAATCTCAGACTCCATCCTCTGATCCTCAGGACAATGGGACTGTCATTTTCTGCTTGATCTCTATCTGCAATGCTACATGCAAACTTAAAAATTCCCTCAGAGGGATTAAAAAAATATAAATACAATTTCACCCAGTGTGATTATCTTCTTTCAGTGATGGAATCTCCTCTAGTTTCCTCCTCTTTTTCACCATTCTCCATTGCCTCAAATAGTTACCATTTGCATTTTATTTAAAGTTTTATACTCATTATCTACAGGCTTACTGGAAGCTACAGACCTGAGAATTCTTCAAATGCTCTATTTTGATCATCCCAATCTGTGCCAAGTTATCCCATTTTCTAGAGGAGATTTCCTACAGTTGCTTTTATTACATATTATCTGTAGCTTCAAGGGGCAACTCAATAAATTTTCTTACCTGGCACACTCCTAGGATAGTCACTTTCCATCAAAGCACTAATCATGGCCTGATTATTTTACAATATGGGGACTTTATTACCATTATTGAATTCATCTACTATACTTTCCCCCTTACTTTCTCTGCTTTAGTCACAGACACTTCTTATTCCTTAAACATAAAGGCAAATTACGTAGGCTTTTGAACTTAATCCATCTTCATAAAACAATCTTCTGCCAGATATCCCTGTGTTTTACCTTCTCACTTCATTTAGGTCTTTACTCAAATGTCACCTTCTCAGGAAGGCTTCCCTGACCTCCTATTTAAATTTCAACTTCTTCATGATTCCCTGTTTTTTTCTTTCCTTATATTTATTGCTATACACATAGCATAGATTTGTTACACACATAGATTTGTTATTGACTTGCCATGGAAAGTGGTGCAGGAAACAGTACCCCAAAATATGGCACCTTCAAAACTGAGAAAACAGCAGAAATAGGAAGGCCACTCTAACCTTCTGTATCTCCTTTCTCCCCTGAAGCAGACCATAGAAAGTAGAACTGCCCCATCACTTCTTCCCTGCAGCAGTAGAAACCTGGAAGGTCACTCTCTGACCTTCTCCCTTTCTTCTTCTCTAAAGACCCTCATGTGACAGGTGTCCTGCCATGAAGAAAGAAATGTCACACAGAAACAGAGGGGAATCTGAGCAAACAGGCCTTACTCAGTTCCCCCTAGTTTATTACCATTAGATCATGCCCTTTGTCCTCAAAGTGTACTTCTCTTCACTCTTTCTCAAACCTAAGTTTGATACCAAACCTTATCAATCCTAAGTTGTAAAAACTTTCTGCATTTCTTTGGGTCCTCATTTCTAAAGGTTCCCATATCATGTAAACATTTATTAAATAAATTTGTGTGCTTTTTGCTTGTTAATCTATCTTTTGTTATGATGGTCTCAGCCATGAACTTTACAATGGGTGAGAAAAATATATTATGTTTTCTCCCCTACACATGTTTGTCTTATCTGTACTCCCACTAGAATGTAAATTCCATGAGGGGAGGGGTTTGGGCCCATTTTGCTCACTGTTTTTCCCCATTCTGGTTTTCCCCTGGCACTGAGTGCAAAACAAATGAACAAATACAATGTAATTTAGTTTTCTCTCTGACTTATTGAATATCTTCCTTTTTAGATTTCTATATTACTTTGTCACCCTGTCTCATCTGGTAACATGAAATTTTCATCTGTTTTCCTAGTTTCCTTTAGTAAGTGGTTAAGATTGAGACTATCTCCTTTTTATATAGGTCTAGTTTGTCTATTAAGATTGCAAGTCTCCCATTAAGTAAGTAGGTCTTTTCTTTCATTTCTTGATATTTTCCCTATCTAGCTTCTGCTATTTGCAAAACATTATATTTCTGTACTGTTTCTGTAGTAAATCAAAGTAAACTTTCAGGATGTAGCAGAAAATATGTATGTACGGAAAACCAGATAAACATGATATGCAAACTGAATTACTTTGGGACAACAAACAAAAGCAGATTAAAATGTATTAAACAGAAATGAAACAGTTAAAAATTTTTACGTTAGAGCCAGACTATTTGCATTCATATCCCAATTCATCTGCCTACTAGTTCTGTGATTTGGGGGAAGTTACTTAATTCCCCTACCCTCTTTCTTTGAGAGCAGGTTTTGCCTGGCCTTCCAGTGGCACAATCACGGCTCACTGTAGCCTTGACCTCCCAGGCTCAAGTAATCGTCCCTCCTCAGACTCCCAGGTAGCTGGGAGTACAGGCACACCAACACATCTGGCTAATTTTTAAATATTTTTTGTAGAGTTGGAGCTTCACTATGTTGCCCTGGTTGGTCTTGAACTCCTGGCCTATTGGAGCTTCACTATGTTGCCCTGGTTGGTCCTGAACTCCTGGCCTAAAGCGATACTCCCATCTAGGTCTTCCAAAGTGCTGGCATTACAAGTGTGAGCCACTGCACCTTGCCACTTAAGCCCTTTGAACCACAGTTTCTTCATCTATAAAAATGGAAATAAAAACTATAATGATATCTACTTCATAGGGTTGTCATCTAGCTTGAATTCATGTAAAATACTGAGAATAGTGACAGACAGATGAACACTAAATACATGCTAGTTATCATTAAATAGCCTAGAATTACGTGTCTCATAAATGACCAAGTCATGGGATGTGGGTCTGATTCAGCATTTAGGTAGCAGAAAGAGTGTTTGGAAAGCTTCCACTACCAGTACTGTCTGAGACCCTTACAAAAGAGTTATGTTGTTTATTTGCAAAGAGAACCCCATTAGGAGAGTTGAATTAAAACAGAGAAAGCAAATAAAGGCTTAAAGATGAGATGTACAGGAGCAATTGGTGAAGTATTTTAGGAGGAATTGCAAAACTTATAGTAGCCCTAGCCAGAGCAATCAGATAAGAGAAAGAACTAAAGTGCTTCCAGATCAGTAAAGAGGCAGTCGAACTGTCATTTCAACTCATGATATGATCATATACCTAGAAAATCCTAAAGACTTCTCCAAAAAGCTTCTAGGTTGGATAAATGCATTTAGTAAAGCTTCAAGATACAAAATCAGTGTAAGCATATCGGTAGCACTGCTATACACAAACAATGACCAAGGTGAGAAACAAATCAAGAACTAAATCCCTTTTACAACAGTTGCAAAAAATTAAAATAAAATCCTAAGAATATACCTAACTATTGAGAAGAAAGATCTCTACAAGAAAAACTACAAAACACTGCTGAAAGAAATCATAGAAATTACAAACAAATGGAAACACATCCCACACTCATGAATGGGTAGAATCAATATTGTGAAAATGACCATACTGCCAAAAGCAATCTATAAACTCAGCGCAATTCCCATCAAAATACCATCATCATTCTTCACAGAACTGGAAAAAAAAAATTCTAAAATTCATATGGAACCGAAAAAGAGCCCATGTAGCTAAAGCAAGAGTATGCAAAAAGAACAAACCTAGAGGCATCACATTACCTGACTTCAAACTATAGTGCAAGGTTATAGTTACCAAAACAGCATGGTACTGGTATAAAAATAGGTGTATATACCAACGTAACAGAACAGAGAACCCAGAAGTAAAGCCAAATACTTACAGCCATCATCAGATCTTCAACAAAGCAAACAAAAACATAAAGTGGGGAAAGCACACCCTATTCAACAAATGGTGCTGGGATAATTGGCAAACCACACGTAGAAGAATGAAGCTGGATTCTCATTTGTCACCTTATGCAAAAATCAACTCAAGATGGATCAAAGACTAGAATCTAAGACCTGAAACCATACAAATTCTAGAAGATAACATTGTAAAAACCCTTCTAGACATTGGCTTGGGTAAAGAGCTCATGATCAAGCACCCAAAAGCAAACACAAATAAATAAATAAATAGGATCTAATTAAACTAAAAATCATCTGCACAGAAAAAAAAAAAAAAAAAAAAAAACCCAGCAGAGTAAATAGGCAACCCACAGAATGAGAGTTAATATTCACATGCTCTGTACCTAACAAAGGACTAATATCCAGAATCCACAAAGAACTCAAACAAATCAGCAAGAAAAAATAAATAATCACATCAAAAAGTGAGCAAAGAACATAAATAGACAATTCTCAAAAGAAGATATACGATGAATATATGAAAAAAATGCTCAGCATCACTAATTATCAGGGAAATACAAATTAAAACCACAATTAGATACCACCTCACTCCTGCAAGAATGTCCATAATTTTTTAAAACATAAAAAAAATTAGATGTTGGCATGGATGTGATGAAAAGGGAGCACTTTTGCACTGCTGGTGGGGATGTAAACTAATACAACCACTATGGAGAACAGTATGGAGATTTCTTAAAGAACTAAAAGTAAAACTACCATTTGATCCAGCAATCCGACTACTGGGTACCTACCCAGAGGAAAAGAAATCATTATATGAAAAAGACGCTGCACACCCATGTCTGTTGCACCACAATTCACAATTGCAAAAACGTGGAATCAGCCTAAATGCTCATCAGCCAATGAGTGGATAAGGAAAATGTGATATGTATATAAAATGGAATACTACTCAGCCACAAAAGGGAATGAAATAATGGCATTCACAGTAATGTGAATAGAGTTTGAGACCATTATTCTAAGTGATTTAACTCAGGAATGGAACACCAAACATTGTATATTCTCATTTATAAGTGGGAACTAAACTATGAGGACACAAAAGCATAAGAATGATATAATAGACTTTGGGGATTCTTGGGGAAGGGTGAAAGGGGATGAGGGATAAAATACTAGACATTGAGTGCAGTGTGAAGGGTGCACCAAAATCTCAGACATTACTACTAAAGAATTTATGCATGTAACCAAACACCATCTGTTCCCCAAAAACTGTTGAAATAATTTTAAAATAATTAAAAATTAAATTTAAAAAACTTACAGTAAATTACCTTGAACTGAGAAACAAGGTAAAGTGGGAAAGTAAAGGAAGCTGACTGGAGTGGTCAAATAAATTGACATTGATTCTCAATTTCAGAAGCTCTATACATCTTAAAGTGCTAAGACTGTTCCCAAGTAATGGAAACACCAGCATACTTCTGAGATATTGTGGGTTCAATTCCACATCAATAAAGCAAAAGTTCAGACCACAGCAATAAAGCAAATGTCATGAAAAAAATGAGTCTCACAGATTTTTTTGGCTTCCCAGTGTATATAAAAGTTGCATTTACACTATACTACAGTTGATTAAGTATCCAATTGCGTTATGTCTAAAAAGATAATGCACATACCTTAATTTAAAATACCTTAACACTAAAAAAAAGATGCTACCAATCATCTGAGCCCTTAGAGAGTCATAATCCTTTTGCAGGTGGAGGGTCTTGTCTAGATGTGGATGGCTGCTGACTGATCAGGGTGGTGGTTGCTGAAAGCTGGAGTGGCTGTGGCAATTTCTTTTTTCTTTTTTTAGGCAGGGTCTCACTATCTTGCCTAGGTTGGAATGCAGTGGTGTGATCATGGCTCACTGCAGCCTTAAACTCCTGGCTTCAAGTGATCCTCCCACCTTAGCCTCCCAAATAGGTACACATCACCATGTTGGGCTAACTTATTTTTAATTTTGTGGGGGATAGAGATGAGGTCTTGATATGTTGCCCAGGCTGGCAATTTTTAAAAATAGACATGAAGTATGCTGCATCCATCGATTCTTCCTTCCATGAAAGATTTCTCTGTAGTATGTGATATTGTTTGATAGCATTTTCTCAACAGTAGAACTTATTTCAAAATTGAATTCAATCTTCTCAAACCCTGCCACTACTTTCTATCAACTAAGTATGTACTAGTCTAAATCCTTTGTTGTCATCAACAGTGTTCACAGCCTCTTCACCAGAAGTAGATCCCATCTCAAGAAAACGTTTTTCTTTTCTCATCCATAAGAAGCAATTCCTCATCCATTCAAGTTTGATCATTAGTTTGCAGCAATTCAGTCACATCTTCAGCTTCCACTTCTGATTCTAGTTCTCTCACTATTTCCACATCTGTAGTGACTTCCTCTACTGAAGGAAGTCTTGAGCCCTTTGAAGGAATCCATGAGGATTGGAATCAACTTCTTCCAAATTTCTGCTCATATTGAGATTTTTACCTCCTTCCACAAATCACAAATGCCCTTAATGACATCTAGGATGGTGGATCCTTTCCAGAAGGTTTTTAATTTGCTTTGCTTTTCTCAGATCCACCAGAGAAATTACTATCTATGGCCGCTATAGCCTTACACAATGTATTTTTTCAATAGTTATATTTGAAAGTAAAAATTACTCCTTGATCCATGAACTACAGAATGGACGTTGTGTTAGCTGGCATGAAAACAACACTCATCTCCTGTATTGCTCCATCAGAGCTCTGGAATGACCAGCTGTATTTCAATGATCAGTAATATTTTGAAAGAAATCTTTTTTTCTGAGTGGTGGGTCTCAACAGTAGGATTAAAATATTCAATTAACCATGCTATAAGCAGATAGGCTGTCATCCAGGCTTTTCAGTTCCATTGATAAAGCACAGGCAGAGACAATGTAGCAAAATTCTAAAGGAACCTAGTATTTTCCAAGTGGTAAATAAGCTATGGTGGTTAAAGTCACCCACTGTAGTAGGACTAACAAGAGTCAGCCTGCCCTTTGACACTTTGAAGCCAGGTATTGACTTCTCCTTTCCAGCTATGAAAGGTCTAGAGGGCATCTTTTTCCAAAACAAGGCTTTTTGTCTACACTGAAAATGTGCTGTTTAGAGTAGTCACTTTCATTAATGGTCTCGGCTAGATCTTCTGAATAACTGGCTACAGTTTCTCCATCAGCACTTTCTGCTTCCTTTTGTACTTTCACGTTATGGAGGTGGATTCTTTCTTTAAACCTCATAAACCAACCTCTGTTACCTTCAAACTCTTCTTCTGCAGCTTTCTTACCTCTCTCAGCTTTCATATAATTGAAGAGAGTGAAGAACTTTGTCTGGATTAGTCTTTGGCCTAAGAGAATGCTGAAGCTGCTTTGATACAGACCACTCAGACTTTCTCCAAATCAGCAATAAGGCTGTTCTACTTTCTTATCATTCTTGTGTTCCCTGGAGCAGCACTTTTCATTTCCTTTACATTCTCAATGTGGGCCCAACTGTGTGAGGCCAGAAACCTAACTTTTGGCCTATCTCAATTTTTGACATGCCTCCCTCAATATACTTAATTATTTCTGGCTTTTGCTTTAAAGTGAGAGACATGCAACTCTTCTTCTACCCCAATACTCAAAATCCACTGTAGGGGTATTTGGTGACCTAATTTCAATATTGTTGTATCTCAGGGGATAGAAAAGCCCAAGAAAAGGGAGAGAGGTGGGGAAATGCCTGGTCATTGGAGAACTCAGAACACACATAGTATTTATCAATTAAGTTCACTGGCTTATATGGGTGTGATTTGTGGCACCTCAAAACAATCATGATAGTGACATCAAAGATCACTGATCACAGCTCACCATTACAGATATAATAATAATGAAAAATCTGAAACATTGTGAGAATTACCAAAATGTGATACAGATACAGAAAGAGAACACATATAGCTGGAAAAAAAAAAAATCATGCTGACGGACTTGCTGTATGTAGGGTTGCCACAAACTTAAATTAGTAAAAAAAAAAAAAAAAAAAATGTAATCTCTGTGGAGTACAATAAGACGAGGTGTGCCCGTACTTAACATTCAGGGATCCATTCACATAGTAAACTACTTCTGATGAAAGAAACAAAAGAGGTGGCAATTTGAGGCGAAAGTTACCACAAAGGTGAAGGTGTCGAGACAAATGAGTCAAGGGCAGATGGGTGTTAATGAATTACCTAAATGCGAAAGTTAGGAGGACAAAAGTTGTACTTAAAAATTTACGAGGTCAATTAGAAGTAAAAGAAACAAAACCATCTCAGAAATCTTAAGGCATGACTGCAAACACTAAATATTTGACAAATAGACTAAAACGAGGGGCTTAATTTTATGAATCACTGCAGTTCAAGGCTTCTGGAAAATAGGTATACTTAATTTTTTATATCAAACCACAAACCTTTTTCCACCATTCCTTCCACATTTCCTATCATCCTTTGCCCTAAAATCCCCAAGATCTTCATGCTGCTTTACTTCTCTACAGCAGGGGTTGCCCACCCTGGAGGGGTCCGTGGCCTGTTAGGACTTGGCTGCACAGCAAGAGGTAAGCTATGCCTCCTGTCAGATCAGCAACAGCGTTAGATTCACGTGGGAGCATGAACTCTATTGTGAACTGCGTGTGTGAGGGATCTAGGTTGCATGCTTCTTATGAGAAGCTAATGATAAATGTAATGTTCTTGAATAATTCTGAAACCATCCCCTCTGCCAGCCCGTCTATGGAAAATTGTCTTCCATGAAACCAGTCTGTGGTGCCAAGAAGGTTGGGGACCACTGCTCTATAGGACATCCTGCTGACACCCAGAAAAGTTCCACAAGTTTATTTTCCCTCTCCATCTCTCCCAATATAAGATCTTGATCTCACTAGATAGTAAGAGGATAGTAGCAGGTAAACAAATGCTCCCTAAGCTAAGCTCCCTGTATGTGTCAGTACCTAAGAATGGTCTCCAGTATTGACAGCTACATGAGAATCAACAGAAAGAGTAAACTAAGTCTTCCTAAGTAAGATCTCCCACTCTCATATAAGACCACACAGGCCCTTATGTGATAAGATCAGTCAGACACTAAGGCAATCCTGAGCATTTTGGTATCCAAATAGGCTTTTTTAGGAAGCAAGTGTTAGAGATCCATTTCTCTAACCTTCTAACTCGATCACTTTGTAAAATATAAGCATTATCCAAATGGCAGTTGTATTCACAGATGTAGGCCTGCACTATGTTTCTGGGGAAAATCCAAGAATTTGAAATTTCTCTGCATTTTTAATGTTACTGAATATTTCCTATAGTAGAAAATTTCATTTAATGTATACAGATAAAATTTGGGTTTAATAAAAGTGGGTGAGGTATTACTCCATGTTGTAGGGGAGAAAAAGTAATCTCTTCCTCAGCCTTTGCAAGATGCATGGCTGTCATTCCTATAATATAAGAGAGATTAACAAGAAAGAAAGACAAGAAATTGATTAACCAAAGTTCTACGTGACATAGGAGCTGTCAGAAATTAAGTCAGAAACACCCAGGGAAGACTGCAGTTTTATGCTTCAGTTTGATGAACACTGGACAGTGATGTATGTAGAAGTGTGATTGGACAAAGTTGGTATGGTATAAACAAACTGGGAGGAACTTTGCAATTTCTGTTTGTTCATATTTTTCTGTGTGTCTTTTTGTCTTCATTCCCTTCCTCTGGGTATAGGGCAGGGCACATGTCACAAAAGGATCCTCAGGGGAGAAGGGAAGGAAAATTATTTTCATGTCCCCATGCACAAAGGCAGAGGAGGTTAGTGACCTTCTGCTCAGACCTACATGTCAGACTTTGGGATACAGTGTTCTGAGCCCTGACACTAGACTGCACACATTGTGTTGCACAAAGAGATTAAGGCTTAGACAGTTTAACCTCTACTCACACAGCTCCTAAGTCATGGAACCAGACTTTCTGGGTCTTGGGATTCCTGTCCAGGCACTTTACATACCTCTCACTGGTGTCTCTAAAGATGTTTTTGAGGGTGGTCAGGCAGAAACTCCAAAAGGCACATCTTTTAAGGACTAAGATTTGTGTACTCTCAGCTGTGGGAACACTGCCCCCTGAGTCGTCTGAGGACTCAGCCTATGCCCTCCCTGAGCTGTGTCTCATTGACAGGTTTTATTCTTCCCAGGGTACCCTCTCATTACAAACCCCAACTAACTGCCAGGAGGTAGAACTGGACTAAGAAACCTACGATCTTCTTTGTGCCTCTTCAAAATAAGGATTAAGGCAACGTTTCATTACCATTTTCTTATATGCAAGTTTCATCCTACCTCAGCACCACTTAAAACTCTCTCTAACTTGTACTCTTTCCTTCAAGCAGGTCACATCACTCTCACTCTGTAAACAGAGGTTTTATAATAATAAAACGTACCAATCTCACATAAATATGCATGAAAACTGCCACTGTTCCACAACATCTGGTGCACACATCTGCCTTAAATTTCTCTTCTAGAAATTAGCATCAGAGCTCCTCTCTCCCTTGCATTCTGACTTAATGACAGACTTGCAAATTATTAAGGAAACAAATTATATAACACTTCAAGTAGCTAGTGTGACAGGATCTGAAACATTCTAGGCGTGTATGTATCTGTTTTACTTCATTTCTTCTTTGGAGAATAATTTCTATTGTGACTCCTTTAAGTTTTTGGCAATTAGTTAGCTGGGAAACACATTTTCTGGAGTATCCTCAATTTTTAAGCTAAGTTTCAGGAATAGAATCAGAAATACTATGTCTTCTCTGGAGAAGATGTCATATGCCCCATGTGCTCTTGGTGACACTCAGATGCTTATGCTTTGGCCCAGAGAATTTACCCTTTCCACTGTCTGCTTTGCCACAGCCTTTGAGCAGGTGAAGGTCAAGCTCTGATTTCCTTGTTTTTGTACATTAGGTCCAGGCTTTCAGGAAGCTCTGAAAAAAACGCTAGAGAAAGCTCTCTGACGACCAAAATTAGTCTGCCACCCAAAATAACATGCTCTCTGTCACCCCTTGCCATAATGCAGCGGTGTTAGGGGAAGGTTAAAGGAAGAGAGAGTGGGAGGGGACGGGAGCTTGGGGCAGCTGAAACAAAAGCTATAATGTCTCTGGATTTGCTTATTTGACGCTAACCTTACCTGCCACTAGCTTCAAATTGGACATGCCATTTGAGTAACATAATGACTAGTTACCAACCCACTCCAAACACTGATTCTGAGGAAGGCGTACTTTCTTTTTATCTTTCTGCCCTTCAGCATATGTAAGCTTTCTTAAAGAGACGTCCAGTCTGGTGGCATACCTTTAACCATCCGTACGCCAATCATCCTCCGGTTCCTACCAGATGCCCCTGAAATAGACCACTGCCCACAACCTGGCAGACTGGAGAGGCTGACGACTGTGACAATTATAAGAGGCTAATTAGCACACCAGAACGGTGGTAACCTTGCCTTTCCTGTGCAGTCACCGTGCAGAGTTTGCTCCAGAAATTTCTCCACAGCAATGTTACAGGCTGTTCTTTTCCACCCTCAGAGGTGAAAACAAAATAGAAACTAAAATTGGAGTGTGCAGAGCCATCTGGATCAGATGTGGCACAGACAAGAAGGCCTGGCAACTATTCCCATCCTTGTCATGTAAAGACAGCTACCAGAGCCCAGAAAGCAAGTTCTATCAAAGTGGATAGAGGTGATAAAGATGATCCTACACTATAATTTCTCCATCAAAAAGACCTCCACTAAAAACCCCTAAAAGCACTCAGCACTTCTCTTTTCCTGGTTCTATGCCACTTTGTTGAACAAGTCACAGTGAAACTTCTTATACGTCTTTCTAGTAGGAGCTCTAGAAGAATCTCCCAGAAAAAGTTGCTGTGCAAGTTTTTCTTCTTTAAAAACTAGAAAAAGAACATTTAACACCATTTAACACCACAATACTTCACTTCTGGGCTCCTGAAACCAACTTGATATCGTGGGAAAAACTTATGCTTGGAAAGGTCTAAGTCCCAGATCAGCCTCTTCTGTTGTGTGTTCTTGAGCAAATCACTTGCTCCATCTGAATTTCAGTTCCCTCATCTGCAGAATGGGCATAATAATACTGATGCCTGCCTCACTCAAACAACACAATCAATGAAATAAAGCAGGTGGAAGTACCCGATGCTCCCAGCCACTCCATATGTAAGTTGGTCGCTATTGTTTTAAATGAAAACATTTTATTTTTCTGATGGAAAATTGTATTTGCTTATCCTAAAACTTTTCAGAAAACATAGGAAAATAGAACAGGGTAGAAATGGTTTCTCTTTTCAAAGGGATAACCACTAACAACATTGTGATATTTTCCCTTCCAGTCTTCCTTTAAGCACACACTCCCACTTTACAAAAATGGTGTCATACTATGCCAGTTGTTTGTGAAATGCAATTTTTATTTAATGTAATGTGAAAAAATGTAAGTTATTATTTTACTATGAAAAGGAAAGTAACCCAGATGCAAACTGAAGATAGCACAAATCTACCCAGCATATGGCATTTCCCCACTGTGTCAAAGTGAATTATTCATAAGCATTTGTCAGAAATATCCAACATTACTGCGCTATTCTAGAACAACAGGGTACCAATTCTGAAGCAGAGATGGCCACATGTTCAATAAAACCTGTTTTGTTTCCCTCCTGGGCATATGGCAAAGCTATATTTGCTAGTCCCCCTTGCATTTAGATGTGGTCATATGACTGAGTTTTGGCCAATAGAACCTGAGTAAAAGGACTCTGTGTCAATCCCAGATGAAGTGGTGAAGAAGAGGCTGTGCCTTTGCTGCGGATTCTCTCATCCTCTGCTAATTGAATGAAAGAAGCCTACAAATCTGGGTCCTGGAGCAACCACGATGTAGACCACGTGCCAAGCACACATGGGTCTCGACATGACTAAGACATAGACATCTACTAGGCTACTGACTTTCAGAAATTTAGATTCCAACAGCTATTTTTACTTGCCCTAATGAATGACACTTTTAATATACTTCCAAGTAATATGCATAGAGTTGAAACTTGGAGTACATCCAGAACTTTCCTGACATGTGGGCAAAGCTGAAAATCATTGAGTGTTTTAATTTCAGAAACACAGAGAACGAATCTCCCCTAGTCACTTACTTACTACAAATAAGTCTCTCCCTATTCCCTTATTAAAAATTTCTAAATTGCTGTTCCTAGAGACAAAGCCTTCTTTCTATATGTCAAATTAAGACTAAAAATGTAAATAGCCCTGAGAGAGAGAACATATTCATTCTACTCTAAGGTGTGAAAAGGGATATTATTTTTACAGCTAAAATGCAGGGTGAGGTGGAACAAAGCAGAGAAATAAGAAGAATCCAAAAGGAAGGGGGAAGTAATACAGAGAAAAAAAGAAAAGCTACCAAAATGCATTGTTAAAAGTTCCAGTATTTCCAAGTTTTGTCTGAGATTGATCATATGAAGCATGTACATTGAAGACACATTGCCTAGTTTAAAGAATAGTAAAGACCATAAATAAAGAAGGGTTAATGTCAGAAACTGTGAAGAGCAGCCTAACAAGTTAGCCTGCCGTGGTATTTTGTGGAAGCTGGCAGAAGACAGAAGGCTCCTAGATCAGAGACAAAGGACTATTCCCAGAGCCCAGCAAATGACATGAACTTTGTATCTCTCTTGTTTACCCTTGCATCCTAGTGCCCATGGGAATGATGTGAAGGCAGGCCAGGTCAGTGCTGTACACCCAGTGGGCTCTGTGTTCCAGCTGAGGAAGCCAGATCTTGAGAAACCCTGATATTTTATAATGGACTGTAAGCAAACCTGACGGACATTTTGTCCTGGAAAACGACATTACCTTTATTACACCAGACTAAGTTTGTCCAACCTGCAGCCCACAGGCCACATGTGGCCCAGGACGCTTTGAACCAGTCTCAATACAAATTCATAAACTTTCTTAAAACACTGAGTTTGTTTTGCGATTTTTTTTTTAGCTCATCAGCTATCATTAATGTTAGTGTGTTTTATGTGTGGCCCAAGACAATTCTTTTTCTGGCGTAACCCAGGGAAGCCAAAAGATTGGACACCCCTGTAACTAGTAAAAACATTAAAAACATTAATGTAAAAACATTAAAAACATGTTTTACATTAAAACATCTTCCATCTGCTCCAGAGAGGGACAATTCTATTTTTCAAGGTTGTTTGCTATATAATAATCCTTGGAAAGTTAGCCTAGATCAAAGTACATATTCTCTTAAGACATGCAAAATCGTGAGAGATCTATGGAGTATTGTCTCCAAGCGGTTAATTTCAACACATACATTTAGCTGTTAAATGCTTACCACTTCAAAATTGAAACACAGTCTAGTATGTTGATGGCTTTAAATAAAGATGTTTATATAACTACAAAAAAGATAAATTAAAATATGCCATGGAGATAGCATATGGCTAAAAGCAAAGTTTTGGAATGAGACACTCTTAAAATTGAGCCGTATTTCCATCATCTAGTACTTATGTGACTTCGGGAAAGTTGCTTGATTTCTTTCCATTTTAATTTTTTCATCAGTAAATTGAAATAATACAAATCTCAAATATTACAAGAATCTTAAATGGTATCCCATAAATAAAGCAGATCAGAATATAGCATATAGTTAGGTCTCAGAATTTGGTGCCGATTATTATTACTTAATCTCTGAGTAAGTCATAAACAAATATTCCTTAAACACTTATTATTTGGTTTACATTGTATTAAAGACAGTGTTAGTGATAATGGAAAAAAATGTAAGAGAGTCTCCATTCTCAAAGAACAAATTACACTATAACAATGGAAACAAAAGTAGCACAGACAAAATTTTATGGATATAGCACCATATAAAATTAGTAGTACCATATAAAATTAGTACCATATAAAATTGCTAGAATATACGTTCCACGGAGGTAGGAACTTTTTCTCTAGCTCCTTAATAGCATTCAGCACGTAGTAGGCTTTCAATAAAATTGTTGAAATGATATTGAATAAAATGATTAGAGAGTGACTCCTTATTAAGCTGTAAATCACTGTGAACTAGAATAGCCAGGGAAGGCTTAGTGAAGAAAATGGGACTTGGGCCGTGTTCTCTGAAGTTTTCATGAAAGAGGAAATGTGAAAAATGACAGTATCTTTTCAGCCCACAATGGCAAACAGAGGGCTTCTTGCAGCAAAAATGGAAGTTATCATTTTAGCAAGTTGTACCCATGCTCAGTTCAGCAGAGCAGGGCAGCACGCTGGCTATACCACCTGCTTACAGGATGAGTGTGCTGCGGCTGCTGGCGAAGAAGAGGAGACACAGCAGGGAGGTCAGCTTGGACAAAGTCTCTGCCTGGAAGGGAGGGTGGATGGTCTCAGGAGGTTGTCTGGATGTGTACATGAAGCAAGATTTTGGAGAATTTTTAACACCATTATTGAAGTATAACCTGCATACTATAAAATGCACCAACTTTTGCTTTATAGATTTAAAAGTACACTTTATATTTAAAGTATAATTTGTATGATTAATACTTTAAGTATAAAGTTTGGTGAGTTTTAGGAAATGTACACAGCTGTGCAAATATTCCCATAACCCAGTTTTAGAACATTTATATCTACCCCAAAATATTTCCTGAGGCCTTTTTTTTTTTCCATTCAGTCCTTGATACCCACCCCAGGCAAACAACTAATCTGTTTCTGTCTCTGCAGTTTTGCCTTTTCTCGATATTGTACATAGATTCACATGACATATGTGGTTTGTGAGTGGCTTCTTTCGTTTGGCACGGCATTTTTCAGGTATTCCCATGTTGCAGCTTGTATCGGCAGTTCGTTCCTTTATCTACTCAGTAGTATTATACTGTATGTCTATACTGTATTTCTTTATCAAACAAAATACATGATTGGATTATTTCCCATTTACATAAAAATCTGTCACCCTTATCCCCAAATTCAGATTTTTGCCTCCAGATCCTCAGAGAGCACCTGTCCTGGCAGCAAAGCTGCTGACTTTGTGCTCAATATCATCTTGAAAATCTTCCCTTTCCACCTTAAGGACTAGGAGGTAAGAAGGGCTTCCTAGGCAAGGTCATCTGTCCTTTCTTAGAGGTCTATCAGTTTTTCAAAAACAAATGCTTCAACTTTTCTGCCCTGGTCAATTTCCAGTGCCAGAAAATGGTTGGTTTTGACAGTTTTGACAGTTCTATCAGAAGAATCACCAACCTCTTTATGCCACTTTAACTGGAAATTCCTTTCTTCTAAAGGATCTTGAAGGTCAAGATACAAAGTTTGATTCTCTGAGGATTAACAGGAAACCATTGTACTGAGTTTCAGAGCGAAACAACCTATGTGTTACTTTAGCGACGTCAGCATGGGGCATAATCTGCAGTCAGTTGGAGGGGAGCAATTTCAACCAGGAAATTGATCATATTAATCAAATAGGACACATTTAAAACTTCTTAAGTCAATTAGGCCTAGGGCAGTGGCTTATGCCTGCAATCCCAGCACTTTGGGAGGCCAAGAGGGATCGCTGGAGGCCAGGAGCTCCAGATCAACTTGGGCAACATAATAAAACCCTGTCTCAACAACAACAACAACAAAATTAAAAATTACCTGGGTGCAGTGGCATGCACTTATAGTCTCAGCTACTTGGGAGGCTGAGGCAGGAGAATAGCTTGAGCCCAGGTGGTCAAGGTTACAGTGAGCTGTGACTGCACCACTCTGGGTACAGTCTGGGTGACAGAGGGAGACTGTCTCAAAAAACAAAACGAGTTAATTGAATTAAATATAATGCAATTCAATTCCATGAATTTTTAATGTCAATTTCTCCTTTACATGACAATTTTTATGCTATTTCATACATTCTTTTTGAGAATATGAGGGTCTTTCTGTTTTGCTCATTACTCTGGTTCTGTGCATGCCCATACAGGTCAAAGTTTGAAATTACTAACAACATGCAATGATGTCCATTATCACGAAATACCTTGAAGGAGCTATGCTTTCTTGGGTCTGTAAGCATTTGTGTACACTGTGTCCTTTGCTTAGTACTCCCTTATGCTCACCTTTTCTCACCTGACTGAATGCTACCCACCCTCCAGTCACAGTTTGATATCATATCCTCCTGGAGTCCTCTCTTGCATGGCATCCTGAGGGCCTTTCTGTGCAGTTCCCAACCATATTAAAATTGTGTATTTGCACATCTATTTCCCTTATTGGATTTAAAGTCTGTGATGGGAGGACCCAGGCTGCATGACTCACTATTATAGTCCAAAAACTTGCTGGACCTTCAGAAACAGGATATGTGGTTGATCAATACATACAAAATTGGTTTAATGGAAAGTTGCATAGGATTACTAAGAGGACCAACTCCTCATGACCTTTGGCAAATCACTTAACCTCTCTAAGCCTCAGTTCAATTTTGAAAAATAGGGATGATCATTACACATGTTGTGAGGATTAAAAGGAGAGACGCATTCAAAAGCTGTTAGCACAGTGCCTGGCGTATAACAAATGCTCAGTATGTGCTAACCATTAATCAGGAACCGATTACAGTCATTGTTAGTGTCATGGGGAAAGTGCTTGGTGCTCAGCTCTGCTGTAGGAAGCTTAATTGACCACCACTCCTGGCCGCTGGGTTCTCTGGACTCCCACCATGTTAATGCCAAGGCCCCCCACCCCAAGGCTTCTCCCAGCCAAGGACTGAGCAGTTGGGGACTAGTGCAGGGCCACTCCTGCCAAACAGGTGACTTCTCTTGAGGACTCTGATTCAGCCAGGTGGAACATGTCCTGAAACTGCTCTGTGGTTCATGCTCTTTCTGCCGTCTCCTCCACTGCCTTCCACCCCAACTCCTTTCATAAGTGTCAGACCACGCCTCTTCCTGCACATTCCTACGCTTCCCATAGTCCCTCCTGGCATTTTTTCAATAAATGCCCTGCATGTCAGATCCCACCGTGCTGCCTGCTTTTTGGAGGATTCAAACCAACACAGTTGGTTCCAGTGTGGGTATTAAAAAACAGGGCTTGAAGAGAGAGCTTAGGGCTACCTCACTCACTGCCCAGTAGACAAGGTGGATACCATGCCGAATGGAGTGGGGCACGCATAGACCCTCACATAAACAGTGGCCCAGTTGCTGCAGAACTCTTTGTTGTTGACTTGGGAAAACATCCTGGTGGAGAGGATGCCCTTTCCACAGAAATGGTTCAGATACTTGAAAGATATGAGGAGCAATTGCTACTAGGATGGCAGAGCCGGCTGATTATTGCTAAGTTGTATTGAGACTCAGCAGAAGCATAATGAGAAACAGAGGGCCAGGAACAAACAATTAAAAATAAGAGTGAGTGCCAGAGGGCCTTTTTGGTCTCTTTCAAAGAGCCCATTATCTCCTGTGGTGAGAGGTCTGACTCAGCTCAGGAGCAGGTTCACTTGACAGAGACACAGAGCTCCGGAGAAATGTACATGCTCAGCCAGGGCAGCCTGTGCTACTAAGTTTGGAGCCTTGGTTGAGAAAACCTGGCACCCTGAAACATGGGATATGACATCCAGACAGGTGTTCCTTTGGAGTTTGGCTCTGTGGATCTCAACCCTCAGAGCTTGCAGACATGACCTACCCTTCTCTTCTAGCAGCTAGTACTTCCTCCATGCTAGAAGGTGGCGCAGAGCCCCACAAAGGTGTGGTGCCTCCCTCAAGAGCTACTCTCACCTCTTCTCCTGGGTGCCAGGCTGATAATAGAATTAAAACCCGGCATATGCTGGGCCTGAGAAAGAAGGAAAGAGATTATATACTGAAGGAACTGCAAAAATCAACTTGCACATAGCAGTAATCACTAAGGCAGTGTCCCTGGGAATGGACTTTTGAGGGGGCTGGATGCAGGGGCAGGGGAGAGGGCCCCTGCATCACTAAAATGGCAGTAATAGTTCTGCTCTGATGTGAAGGCTGAGAGCAAGAGAGGCTTCCACAGGGCTGCGTTTATTAATACCCATGTGCTCAAGGGGTTTGGGGAGTGAGGACCATGTGGTGGTGCTTACACATCAGAAGCTGGGAGGCTAGAGCTCCTCTAACAACTGGAAAATTCAGAGGGGTAGCCGGTATGAATTGACTCACATGGAGGTATGGAGATGGTGAACAGAGCTCAGCATCCCTGGAGGCAAAACACTGGGGCAGTCAACAAGGAAGATGCTTATCTCTGCAGCCAGACAAAGGCAAGAATCACACAGCAAGAGGCTGAGGGCAGTTGCCCCAGTAAAATATCATAATCCCTTGTTCAGATCCAGAATCCACTGACCAGATGGGAGGAATTTACCAAACTGTAGCCAGTATACATTCAAATGTTTTCCCATTTTTTCTTTCCCAAAGGGAATTATGGTCATTACTTTGGTGACTCTGCTAGGGAAAGAGAAATACTCAGATATACTGGAGACTCCTGGACACCAAGCCTGAATTGATATTGATACTTTGAAATCCAAAGCATCATCAGAAACCATTCAAAATAAAAGAGGGGTTGAACAGTCAAGTAGTAACAAAATGACTCAGCCCGTTGATATTAGATAAACTTTGTCATCATGATGAGCATGTGAATGGAGTGGCCACAGTGACAGAGATGGAGGCTACATACAGGGCCCAAAGCATGAATTTCTACTTATCTACGTTGATCTAATGACTGTTGCCTCTGAAGGTCCAGCCTGTCAGCCACAGACACTAGTGCTCTGCCCTGAAGTGACTCTCTTCCTTGAGAAGACCAACCAGCATTTGGTGGCAAGTCAACCACATGAGTCCCCTTCTATCTTGGAAAAGCCAGTTGTTTATTCTTATAGGAATAGATCCCTATTCTGGTGTTCAATTTTGCAGAGCCTGTTTGCAGAGCCTCAGTCAACACCACTAACTGGAATTTACAGAATGCCTGATCCACAGGCATGGAATCTCACACACAGCACATCTAGCCAGGGCTCCCACTTTCTAGGGAAGGAGATGAGTGAGTGGACGCATGACAATAAGATCTGCTGCTTCTGTTGCATACCACATCATTCAGAAGCAGTCAGCCTCAAAGAATGATGGAATAGCATCTAAAGACACAAATGAAGCACAGCTCAGAGGCAACATTGTAGATGGGTGGGGTACTACCCTTCAGGATGCATGCAAGATTATATGCATTTAATCAAATACCTCTATATGGCATTGTGTCCTCAATAGAAGGGCGATATTAATCTGGAAATCGCACGGTGGAAGATCGGATGGCCCCACTTACTCTCACTTTAAGTGACCCGCTGGGGGATTTGGGGTTTCTCATCCCTTTATCTCTGGACTCTGCAGTACTGGAGGTCCTGGTTACCAAAGGGGGAGCTTTCTTTCCAGAAGACACAGCTAGGTCCCATGGAACCACAAGCTAAAGCTGGCACCACAGCACGTGGGAGTCCTCTTCTCCATGGTCGAAGAGTCAAGGATTAGTGTCACCATCTTGGCAGAGGTAAATGATCCTGATTGGCAGTAGGGGTTGTAGCCACCTTTACAAAATGAGGGCAGGAAGGAACACCTGTAGGAACCAGGTGATCTACTCGGGCCCCTTTTGTCACTCTCTTGTTCCTTGTTGCTGTTAAAGGACACATGCTGCAGCCTCAGCCCGAGAAGTGCCCAAGACTCAGACCTCCCAGGAATGACAAGTAAATAGCTAAGGGTGTGGGCAATTTAGAATGAAAAACAGACATGGCCAAGGATGAGGACCAACTGAGACCCTGAGACTGACTGCAGGAGTTGAAGTTTGTCCCACTGATCTCTGCTTCCAAGTTGCCTCTCAGGAAGAGTGGCCAGTGAGAACCATGGGGGAGCTGCCCGCGAACCTGCGTGGCAGGTCAGTGCAGCTCAGAGAGATGACTCTGATGGCTGTGAAACTGCACTGCTCAGCTCTCTTACTGCAGGGAACATAGAACATAGTTGATTGACAAAACAGCTATTGGTGCACCAGATATACTACCACGTGCATGCTGAGGCTGCACTACCCAGCTGCTTCCAGCCAGACGGTGAGTGTGGTGAGTGTATTAGTGCAGGCCCATCTCTCAGAGATGAAAGGCTCAAGGCCTCTCTGTCAGCCTGATGGAAAGTTCCTTAGAACTGCACTTAGAACTGAAGTCTGAGATTCTTCCTAGCCCAATCCTTCCTTCCACCTCTCCTTTCTCATATTTGAAACATTCATCAGTCTGAAGGCTCTCGTTATGCACTCCTGTTTTCTTCCCTGTATGCTTCACAGGCATTCCTGCAATAACCTTTTGCATATATAACTCAGTGTTGACCTCTCAATTCAAGTTGGGATCATACATTCACTCCTCAGTGTGAAATAATTTCTGAGTTTCCTAAAGGTAGGTCTTGACAAGGAAAAAGCAAAACCAGAGTTGGTTCCCTCATGTTGGACCACAAGTAGTGGAAAGACACAAAATGAAGTTTGAGATGTTGAGATTAAGCCCAGAAAGCTTCACAATTCTGTTCTAGGTGGGGCTCTGCATTTTCTTGAGAGCTGCAGATGAGCATTCTAAAGGCAATCATTTTCTAGACAACATGTTTTTCGGCTTTTAGTTTTGTGCACATTAAGGACAGAGAATATAGCCCTTTGTTACTAATAGTGTGAGCCCACACCAGCAGCATTACAGTCACCTGGAGGTTTGCCACGAATGTGCATCCGTGGCCCCATCTCAGACGTACGGATCAAAATCTGCTTTAACAAGGCCCTCAGGAGACGTGCGGACACATAGAAAAGCATGGTATGGCTCAGTGGATAAGATAGCCATCTGGAAAATTGGCTTAGATTTCTGTCTCTGCCACTTACTGACAAATTGCCTAACATCTTTGCACTTTAACCTCCTAATCTGTTGCATAGAGGTAACTCTTGCCTTTTTTTTCTCTTACTCCCAGTCGTTGTTTTTACTCCTTGTATTTTCTCTAGGCATAATCTTTCAATGTTTCCAATATGTTAGCCTTCTTTAATCGTTTGTACTCTTACTGGAAGTCTTCGCCTAGGGGGACAGAATATACATGCACATATACATCTCTAAATACATGTATTTAGATATATTTGGACACATATGCATTTAGATACATAAATACATGTATTTAGATGCAAGCATACACACTCAACTTTATTTATTTTAATAAGGTTGACAAAAGATTTAGCTTGTCTAATTAATAGGGAAGCTGTTTGACTATTTAAATGTTTCCTGCACATGCCGGACAGTCTGGGCCAACATCTAAATGAATAGCCAATTTGTATGTGACTGGTTTAAGCAAAGTTTTGTTTTTTTTTTTTTATTAATCAGATTCTAAGTAATCACTACACTTTGCCTTTTTTTTTTTTTTGAAGAGCTAAAATGACTAACTGAATACATACAAATCATTCTTCCTATAGTAACCCAAACATCGTGCTTCAGTTTCCTTTTTACAAAATGAAGTCTTGCTCTAACTTATCTCTATGGGCTCTTCCAACTATAAAATTCTATGATTCTAATTCAAAGAGTCATCAGAACAAAACACTTGTTGTTAAATATTTAAGGCAGAGAAACATGATTTAATGCATCTTCTTCAGGTCCTGCCTTAGATAGATCCAGCTGAAGAGCAGACACGACCTAAGCAGCCTTCCAAATTCTCATTTCATCCCAACAACACCCAGTCTCTCAGAAATTCCAGGACAATCTGGACAAATGCTTTTAAGCAAGGTCTTTAAAACTTTAATCCCAAGCCTCATTTCAACTCAATTATTTATCTCATTGCAAATGTCTAACATCTCTATCAACTTTCCAAAGATAAATATGCATGAGGTTTGGACCCCAAAATTAAACTCTTGGCTTTTGAGGTTGATTTTTAAATGAAGCTAGAGAGCAAATTCAGATGCTGAATAGAAATTTACAAGAACATGTAATTGACTCACTTAACACTCTGATAGAGGAGAAAAACCTTTCTGCAAATACTCCTTTTCTTATAAATTCCATGTAAATTCCATAAATCTTGATGGAGCTGGTAATCTAAATTCTGATTCATTGTTTTATCCTGAATTAATCACACAAAATTTCAAATTTAAGGAATAACTAATACTTTAGGGATTGCATCAACAGCTCCTAAACAGAAATAAATTGCTTTTCTCTTGAAAGGTGAAAATAAATATCTACAGTGATTTGTTCAGAACCACAGACATTTAACTCTCAAGGTGTTTTGCTGTTTCAGTCAAGATTTAAGATTTATGGTTACAATAACGATACGTCATATTTACATATTTGCTACTAAATTCTCATTTCCTGCTTGCTTGGTTACAGGTTTACAAAAACTCAGTAGGCTCATCAGGTTTGTTGATGGTAAGAAGTGAATCATTTTCGATAAAGTAACAGCAACAACTAACGTTTACTGATCACTCATTATACACCTGAGGTGCCCAAAAGGCTTTCCTTGTAGCAACACATTTAATCCTTACAACTACCTTTCACAGGTGAGAAAAACAAGAGACAGAAAGACCTGTACAAGGTCACACGGGTGGTAATTAGCAGTGACAATTGGAACCCAAACTGTCTGACTTCACAGTCCATGCCCTTAATTATGACACTGTTTTCCTATCCAACTCCAAATCCAACATATATTTTATTAAATTAAATTAGATTATGTTATATCCTAATGTGTTATCTTCTACCAATAGATTAACAGCATTTTGCCTCTTATTACATGCGTTATGTAATGTTTGCATGATGGTGGTGCAAACAGTAGGATTGAGGAGCAGCAATATAATTTAGGTTTGTTGGACTGAGGAATCCCTAAATCTAAAGACTTCCCTAACTCTAAAGACTTAGTTTAATTCTTGGGCTTACACAAGTAAGAAACAAAACAGTAAAATAAGAAAATAAATAATCAAAATAATCCCATTTACTGGCTCCACTTCATAATAAATATTGGTGGTCAGAGGTTCCCTTGTCAGTGTTCTTCTCCCTCAGGAGTTGAAAACTCAAATGAATCAGTACCATGCTGCTTTGGTTATGATAGCCCTGTAGAATAGTTTGAAGTCTGGTAACATGATGCCTCCAGCTTCGCTCTTTTTGCTTAGGATCACTTTAGCTATTTGTGCTCTTTTTTGGTTCTATATGAATTTTAAAATAGTTTTTTTCTAGTTCTGTGAAGAATCTCAATGGTAGTTTAATAGGAATAGTATTGAATATATAAATTGGTTTGTGCCATGTGGCCATTTTTACAACATTGATTCTTCCTATCCATGAGCATGGAATGTTTTTCCATTTGTTTGAGTTATCTCTGATTCCTTTGAACCATGTTTTGTAGTTCTCCTTGTAGAGATCTTTCAGCTCCTTGGTTAACTGTATTCCTAAGTATTTTATTCTTTTTGTGGCTATTGTGAATAGAATTGCATTTCTGATTCCGCTCTCAGCTTCACTGTTGGTGGTGTATAGGAATGTTAGTGATTTCTGCACATTGATTTTGTATCCTGAGACTTTGCTGAAGTTGTTTACCAGCTTAAGAAGCTTTTGGGCTGAGACTATGGGATTTTCTATATATAGGATCATGTTGTCTGCAAACAGGGATAGTTTGACTTCTTCTCTTCCTATTTGGATGCGCTTTCTTTCTTTCTCTTGACTGATGGCCCTGGCCAGGACTTCCAATACTATAATCTGTACAACAAACCCCCTTGACACAAGTTTACCTAAGTATCAAACCTGCACATGTACCCCTGAACTGAAAATAAAAGCTTTTTTAAAAGAAGAAGGAAAAAAACCCCACAAAACTCAAATACCTGGCGTCTGGAGGAATTGAGTCAACCGGGAGCAGCCAGCCAAGCTGGTGGGATGGGAGGTGCTCAACTGCAGAGCATTGACCAAGCTGCAGGGGGTGCCACTCAACAACAGTCTGGCCTATGGCGGCCATGAGAGAAGGGTAGTCTAGTATCAATAACCCCTTTGGAGTTATACCTGATGTAAATGACGAGTTGATGGGTGCTGACGAGTTGATGGGTGCAGCACAGCAACATGGCACAAGTATACATATGTAACAAACCTGCACGTTATGCACATGTACCCTAGAACTTAAAGTATAATAATAATAAAAAAGAAAAGAAAAGAAAAGAAAAAAAAAATAACCCCTTTGATGTGTCCAGGGAAGTCACAAATACTGAATGTTCTTTTTATTTATTTATTTATTTATTTTCTACTTTAAGTTTTAGGATACATGTGCAGAATGTGCAGGTTTGTTACATAGTTATACATGCATCATGGTGGTTTGCTGCACCTATCAGTCCGTCATCTAGTTTTTAAGCTCCGCATGCAATAGGTATTTGGCCTAATGCTCTCCCTCCCCTTGCCCCCCACCCGCTGACAGGCCCCGATGTGTTTTGTTCCCCTCCCCATGTATTCTCATTGTTCAGCTCCCACTTATGTGTGAGAACATGCAGTGTTTGGTTTTCTATTCCTGTGTTAATTTGCTGAAAATGATGGTTTCCAGCTTCATCCATATCCCTGCAAAGGACATGAACTCGTTCTTTTCTATGGCTTCATAGTATTCCATGGTGTATATATGCCACATTCAGTCTATCATTGATGGGCATTTGGGTTGGTTCCAAGTCTTTGCTATTGTAAATAGTGCTGCAATAAACATACATGAGCATGTGTTTTTATAGTAGAATGATTTATAATCATTCTGGATATATACCCAGTAATGGCATTGCTGGGCCAAATAGTATTTCTGGTTCTAGATCCTTAAGGAATCGCCACATTGTCTTCCACAATGGTTGAACTAATTTACATTCCCACCAACAGTGTAAAAGCGTTCCTATTTCTCCATAGCCTCGACAGCATGTATTGTTTCCTGACTTTTTAATAATCGCCATTCTGATTGGTATGAGATGGTATCTCACTGTCGTTTTGATTTGCAAGAAATATTGAATTTTAAAAGTTAACAATACATTTAAAAACCAAATGTAAAACATTGCAAAGGCTGAAGAATCCTTGTAGGTAGATAGATGACCCTTATAGCCTGGATGCTACCTTGGTCTTCAGCTTGTTACCTCAGCTCTTCTGGTCTCTACTTTCTCTCTAGATGGCATCATCTGTCTCCTTGGCTTCCAAGCCCATCTAATGTTTATGACTTCCAAGCCTATATCTGATCTTACTCCTGAGATCCAGATTTCAATCTCTAATTATCTCTTCGGCAAATCCTTGCTCAGAGGCACCTCCCACTCAATGAGTTGATGAGAATCTCCCTGTCTATAAATCTTCCTCACTTGGAATGATTTATACCTTGGTTAATGCAATCACTTCCATGAAATCACCCAATGTTCTTTGACTCCTCATTTTTTAAATCTCGTATTATTAATAAGTAAGTCCAATTGAATCTACCTCAAAATATTTCTAAAATCTGTCCAAACTGCCCCAAAGTCTGCTGGTTAACTAGGAGTTTTCCAATGTTTTAAAGCTACAATATATTTTCTTTTTAGAAAATATTACTTAAATTGTACTTAGAAGGCCAATTGCAATAGATATAAGTAGATCTTGTCAGGTAGAAGTTGGATTGGAGGCCCAGACTCCCACCCACTCACCCTCATTGTCCTTTGAAGTGGCCCACGAGGCATCTCTAAGGGCCTCACAACATTCCCCAAACACAGTTCAGAAACCAGACAGAAACATAAACCTCCAAACTGGCTTCCCCACCACCACTCTTCCCATCTGCTGTACTGCTACAAAAATTATCGTTCTGAAACACAGATGTGGTCAGATTTCTATTTAAAAAGCTTTGGTAGTACACTACTGACATAGAATAAATCCATACTTCTCAACATGAATTTATACACTTTACAATCCAAGTATATAGCCAGTCAGTAATTACACATCAGTTCACACTACAGCCACACTGGCTTTTTCGTGATCTACTCTCTTGCCTCTTGCTTGGTTCATACTAGTACTTTGGCTAGTAAAAAGTTTAACTTGGCTTCAAAATGGTGCTGGAGATATAAGGCTGGAATGCTACTTGCTCCTCTAATTTCCACACTGCCTATCCAAATGTAATTGTTACCTATCAAGGGCAGGATCATTCAGGCTGAAGGAAGAGTACAGCTGCTTCTGTAACAGCAGTGAGGTATATATGCTTGGTCTCCAATCATTGGATCACCTTTTGAGAGTGGCATTCATAAGGAGGTATGGTGGGCACCCAATATCCACCTTGCTCATTAAATTGAATGGTCCCTATTATTGATCATTATAATCAGGCAGTATTACCTAGCTTTCAACTAACCAAGGCACTTCTGGTTATTGTACATAGACTATTCATTTTCAAAGACACAATCAACAAAGCATCTATTTTGTGCCCCATATAATTAAGGCCCTATGAAAAAACAAGACAGTTTCTATGGTTAAAAAAATATTATCTAGTTAAGAAAACAGAACTATAATTCCAAACTGTTTATGAGCAGCATAAACAAATATGCAATTAAGTAATTACATATTACAGATGATTAATGCTAAATGAATTTAAGAGTAGGTATATAGCACTGTCTTCCAGAGTTCTTATAATAAACCTCATGAAGCGGATTATTTTACGCTGGGGTTTGGAAGGCAGGGAAGATTTACAGAAGATGAGGAAAGGTGCTTCAGGCCAAATAAATAATATCAGCAAAGGTGCAGGATTAAAACAACCTGGCTTGTGACTGCGCCAGAAAGAGAAGAATGAACTAGAATGTTAAGTAATTGAAAACCCTTCAAATTCAAAGAGTTTCAAGTTTTCATAATAGGTTACAAAACACCACTGAAGGTTACATTGTATGTGTTGGGTGGAGATGTCCCTGGAGTAACAACATGAAGATGAAATTTAAGGAAGAGCCGTCTTGTACAGCGGTGGAGTGTGCAAGACGGATTATAGAAAGGAGACTGGAGTCAGAGAATCAGGTTCAAAAAGCAGAACACCTGTGCGGTCATTAAGGTAAAATTGATGTAAGCCTAGACCAGAGTGGTACCCACGGTGCCTTGGAGAGAGGATGCCTCAGTATGAAGGAAGAACCAACTGGGCTTTTGAGAGTCTGTGTTTTACCAGTAAAAGAAAGAATGAGTGATACGAAGTGAACACAGGGTTTTCAGGGTTAGTGATGTTGTTATGGTTTAACAGACACAAAAGCCAAACTGAGTGATGAAAAAAAAATTCCCTTTTCTTTTTTAAAATGTTAAATTTTAAAATTAACCTGGTTTCTCCGGAAAACAGAGCCTGAGGCAATTATTAAAGTGCTGATGCATTATTGGGGTGGGGATGAAAATACAACAAAGCGGCTAAGAAAGGATGTTTAGTGAGGCAGCAGTTCTTTCCTGTACTGGCTACAGTCTCACCAGGAGTGAAGGAGAGACACAGCAGGGGCCTTATCAGGTGTATTCTTCTTTCAGTTCACAGGACTTTTCTAATCAGGCTGTGAGAAAGAACCATGCTCCAGATTAGTCTGTGGGGAAGAGGAGGAAAGAAAATCAATCTACCTGTCTCCCTTCACACCCCTATTTCTCATTAGTCAAAAAATCACTCCAAAGGGCATCAACTACCCTCGTCATCTGGCTCTTAGGTATGAGCTTAGTTTGCCAGAAGCCATAACCTGCAGTGTGGGGTTCTATCCAAGATCTGATGCGGTGCGGGGAGTCTGAAACTCCAGATATACAGCTGGTCAGCAAGGAGTAGCCGCTAAGAGGCGGGACTGGCACCCCTGGGGGAAGAAACAAGTGACTGTGGTGTGATGGAAGTGGGTGGTGCCATTGCAAAAAAGGGCACATCATAGGGGCTGTGATATAAGACATATATCAGATATCATATGTATCACATATCTGACATGATAAATGATTAATCCATGTGTAATTAACTGGGAAAGGTTGGACATATGGGACAAAAGACTGTGGAAAAGCTTGCAACAAAAGGTACTGGGTCAAAGTTTATAATTTAGCCCCCATAAAGTAATAATTAGAAATTGAAAGAAAGGGTGAGCCCTGGGAGAAAGAGAACACAAAAACAGGAGGGAAAAGATGAGGACCGAACACTGATAGCTGAGGAGCACAGAGGAAAGCAAGGAAAGAAGAGAAGTATGGTGGTGTCACATTAAAAACACCAGAAACAAACAAAGAAATGAAATACAGTGTCTTAGTCCATTCTAGCTGCTATAACAAAATATCACATCATAGACTGGGTGACTTTTGAATAACAGAAATTTATTTCTCACAGTTCTAGAGGCTGGAAAGTCCAAGATAAAGGCACCTGCAGATTCAATGTAGCCGTCTGGAGAACGAGAGCCTGTTTTCTGGTTTATAGACGGCGCCTTCTTACCATATCCTCATATGGTAGAAAAAGGGTAGCTCTCTGGGGCCTCTTTTATAAGAGCACTAATCCCATTCATGAGGGCTCCACCCTTATGACCAGGAGAGTTATCTATGGAGCATCCTGAGAGGTCAATACATAGAGAAAAAATAAATCAAGGTATCTCTTGTTTTGTACAGAAGGTGGGGTTGACACTAAGGTGAGGACTGGGTTGAGGATAGTCACAGAGAGAGGAACAGCATTAAACGGTGTCTTAGCTTGTTAGTGCTGCTAGAACTGAATACCATAGACTGGGTCATTTATAGTAAATAAACATTTATTGGCTCACGGTTCTAGAAGCTTGGAAGTCCAAAACTGAGGGGTGAAGATTTGTTGAGGGCCTATCTTGCTGCATCATCCCATGGCAGAAGAACAAAGACAATATGCGAGAGTGCAAGAGATGAAACTCACAGTCTAAAGCGCTTTTATAATCAGAATTAATCCATTCATGTAGGTGGAGCCCTCATGACCTAAACATCCCATTAGGCCCCACCTCCCAACACCGTTCCATTGGGTATTGCATTTCCAACACATGCATTTAGTGAGACGCATTCAAACCACAGCAAATAATGAGCTTTAGAAGAAAACTGCCTGGGCCCCAAATCAAGCTCCACTACTTCCTTGCTGTAACCATGGCAAGTTACTTGGAAACTCCAGTTCTCAATTCTCTCACTTGGAAAACAGATATAATAATAGAATCTATCCTATAGGATATAGTGACTAAAATGGGGTATAAATGATAGGCTGTATTTAGCAGAGTGCCTAGCAAGGAATAGAATTTTTTACACCATGTATTTACATGGATGTCTCAAATGTAACATGTTTAAGACTGATTTAATGATACCTCCCACCATCTGATGCACCTCTACCTAAAATAATCGCACCACTGTCCATTCAGCAAGCCAGACACCTAGAAGTCATACTTCGCACCTTATCCCTCATCTCCCACATCCAATCTGTCATCAATTTTACCTTCAAAGTATCTATGTGAATCTGTACCCTCTCAGTATCTATACTCCTATTATGCTAATCCAAATTACTGTTTTGCTCTAGCTACGCTACAGGGGTCCATGAACCCATGAACCCAGGCACCTGCACAACCACTTTGGCTTTTCTCCAATCTCTTCTTGAACCCAGAGGCTCCCAGGCAGTGTCATGTATAAGGCACAGATGCCCAAGGAACACAGTACACACACAACCCAAGGTCCAGCTTGTGGGTCCTAAAGAATAAGCCAGACGGAAGTTTCAATAGATACAGATAAAGACAAACCCAATTCTCTGCATCAAATAGACCGGTATTTACTTCTGTCTGACATGCCATTTTATTGGCGTCCAAGTAAACTGCAAGTTGACCATTCTAACAAATATATTTTATGCAAGTGCCTTTCACAAATTAGAGCTTTGGTATTATGCTATAAGTATTTTACGAATTCAATTTTAAATATACGTCCTAGCACTTTGTATTTCATTTTACTTACTATAAATAGAGTATATAAAGAAACTGTTCATTATTTGTTTTCATCAAATCTCTTCAAGATACTCCTAAATCCCCTCATTTTGACCAGGGGATGGGAGAAATATTATCATTCTATATTTGTGCCATAACATGGGCAATTTAGGGAAATCAGAGTTCTTATCTATAGTCAAAGTAGTCTTAAACAAAGCAAATCTGATCATGTAACTGCTCTGCATAAAAGCCTAATGCTTCATAGCGCTCTCGGAATAAAGATCAAAATAAACAAAGTAGACTACAGGCCTGGTGTTTGCCCACACAATTCCCCCGGTTTTATCTTAGGCCACTCCTCTTCTCATTCTCTGCATTTCAATTACTTTGACTTCTTTCATTTCCTTAAAAGCATCATGCCTACTGAAGTCATAGGGACTTTGTGTATGCAGATCTCTCTTTCTGAAATGAAAGTATCTTACCCAACCCTGCGCAGTTACCCAATTAATTGTACTTCATCCTTTAGCTCTCTGCTCAAGCGTAACTTCCTCAAGGAAGACTTCCCTGTACTTACCTCCTTCCCAGTCCAATTCAGGGCTTCTATGTACGTGTCAAATAACACATATACCTATGTTTCCCTATTGTATTCCCAACATTTAACATACTACTTGACATTTTGTAGGAGCTCAGTGAAAAACTTGCAGAAACTAGATTGAGGACAAAATTCTAGCAAGCCCTGTGTAAGGCCTCAGATTGTGAGCTGCAACTGTTTTTCCCTGATTCAAGAAGGCTGACTCCTCTTACATATGGCTGTACCAAGGGTGGTATGTTCATTCCTAGAGACTCACCACGCTGAAGGAGATATTTCTTTGTGCTTAACTTTGTAAATGTGAAAAACTTTGAAGGACTTTTCAGGGAATAGCAATCAATCATTAATCCTTCTAATATGACAAACTGTTTCATTTTTTATAACAACTTTTATTCATTGTCAAAATATGTTTATATTTTACATAAACAGTGTACATAAAGTATTTGTATGCTGCTTTTTATTCAGCATAATGTTACATACATTTTATTAAATTACTACAAAGTCTTTATAGCTATCATTGTATGTAACTAACTACACAATTAAATCTTCCAAAACACTTTTTTTTTTTTTTGTGAGACAGTCTCCCTCTGTTGCCCAGGCTGGAGTGCAGTGGCATGATCTCAGCTCACTGCAACCTTTGCCTCCTGGGTTCAAGAGATTCTTCTGCCTCAGCCTTCTAAGTAGCTGGGATTACAGACACATGCCACCACACCCGGCTAATTTTTGTATTTTTTAGTAGATAGAGGGTTTCGTCATGTTGGCCAGGCTGGTCTCGAACCCCTGATCTCAAATAGTCTGCCCGCTTTGGCCTCCCAAAGTTCTGGGATTACAGGCATGAGCCACTGTGCCCAGCCTGTATTTTCCAACATACTTATCAAGAGAGTATAAGTGCCAAGTACCATGAAAGCACAGTGAAGCAAAAAATCATTCAATTTATGTAAAAAATATTGAACAAAGAAATGATACAGAAATAGGAGACGAAATGGGGTAAAGAGGAGTTGTTTTTTTTGTTTGCTTTAATTCCAAGGGTAAGATACCTTTGTGAGCTAATGGAAATAATCTTGTAGAAAGAAATTTGATGATGAATTTGGATTGTAGTTTTGGCAAGTTAGGATTACATAGTGTAGGGGTGGAAAAGGTACAATACCTTTCCTTCCCTTCAGAAGCATCATGGCTGACACTCCTATAAGAATGACAACAACCAAGACAGATCAAAAAGAGAAAAGCATGATACGTTTATTTAATCAAAGTGTTACGTGACACAGGGGCCTTCAGAAATGAAGACCTAAAGACTCAGAGAAAATGATTTTTATGCTTCGGTCCGATAAAGAATGGACAGCCATGTAGAAATGTGATTGGACAAAAATGGTGTGATATAATGGTAATAGACCTATGTGGGAAAGACAGCGAGGCCTGCCTGTTCAGATTCTTCTTGACTTCTGTTTGCAGCATTTCTTTCTCCCAGGTATAGACCAGGACCCCTTTGGAAATGAGGGTCTTATGATCTACTATCAGATAAAATAGGCCAGAGAATTTATGACCATCTTCTACACAGAAAGGAAGGTAGAAGGTTAGAGTAATACAGTTGATTCTTGAATGACACAGGTTTAAACTGCGTGGGTCCATTTATATGTTGATGTTTTTCAATAAACATCTCAGAAATGTTTTCAAGATTTGTGGTAATTTGCAAAAACTCTCAGACAAACCATGTAGCCTTAGAAGTATTGAAATAATTAATAAAAGGTTACGTATGTCATGAATGTATAAAATATATGTAGATACTAGTCTATTGTATCATTTACTACCATGAAATATATGCAAATCTGTTATGTAAAAAAGTTAAATATCAAAACTTATGCACATGAACGCTTACAGACCATACATAGCACCACTGGCAGTCAACAGAAATGTAAACTATTGTAAAGACACAGTATTGAATCATAACTGCATAAAATTCACTCTAGTACATACCAACCTACTGCAGTAATTTTGTTGCCACCTCCTGGCTGCTACTGCAGTGAGCTCAGGTGTTGTATCTGCTTAAAATGCCCTGTGACATTAATCATCTCCACATGAGCAGTATTGCAATAAAAAGTTTTCTCCAGCAGCTCTTGAGTAGTTTTCTTCATTTTTAGTGCAATACCATAAACTTGGAATAATATCACTGGACCCATACAAAATGCCACTAGTGATGCTGGAATTTGTCCCAAGAAGCAGAGAAAACTCATGACATTATAAGAAAAAGCTGAATTGCTTGATCCATACCATAGATTGAGGTCTGCAGCTTCAGTTGTCCACCATTTCAAGATAAATGAATCCAGCATAGGGATCATTGATGTGAAGCCATCACTGAAGCTACAACTAATCTCATATTGAAAACACAGCTTTTATATGGGTGCAAAATTGCTATAAGAAAGGCATACCTATAGGTTGTAATATATTTTGGGAAAAAGCAGTCATTATATGACAAGTTAAATCAGAAAGAAGGTCAAGGACCTAAAGCTGAAGGATTGAATGCCAGCAAAGGATGGTTTGATAATTTTAAAAAGATATTTAACTTTAATAAAAATATCAAACTTGTGAAGAAGCATCTTCTGCTGCTCAAGAGGGAGCAGACAAGTTCCCATTCCATTAAGAAAATCATTATCTGCCTGAACAGGTTTCTAATGCAGATGAAAGTACATTTTTTTATTCTGGAAAAAAAAAAATGCCACAAAGAAGATTTAGTAGTAAGGAAGAGAAGGACATACCAGGATTTAAGGCAGGAGGGGATAGGCTAACTCTACTGTTTTGTGCAAATACAGTTGGGTTTATGATCAGGACTGTGCTTTTCTATAAATCTGCTAACCCCTGAGCCTTTCTTTTTATTTCTTTATTTCTATTTTTTGATTTTTATTTTTTGAAACAGAGTTTTGCTGGACTGCAGTGGCATGATCTCGGCTTACTGCAACCTCCGCCTCTCAAATTCAAGGGATTCTCCTACCTCAGCCTCCCATGTAGCTGGGATTACAAGTGTGAGCCATCACACCCAGCTAATTTTTGTATTTTTAGTAGAGATGGGGTTTCACCATGTTGGCCAGGCTGGTCTCCAACTCCTGGCCTCAGGTGATCCACCCACCTCGGCCTCCCAAAGTGTTGGGATTACAGACGTGAGCCACTGTGCCCAGTCACCCCTAAGCCTTAAAGGGGAAATATAAACACCAACTGCCAGTCTTTTGGTTGTACAAGAAGACCTGTACGAGGAGAACCCTTTTTCTGAATTGGTTGCATCATTGTGTTGTCTCTGAAGTCAGGAAGTACTTTGCCAGAAAGGAATTTCTATTTAAAACTCTTTTGGTGTTGAACAATAACCCTGGCCACTTAGAATCTCATGAGTTCAACACCGAAGGCATTGAAATGGTCTGCTCACCCTCGAACACAACATCTCTAGTTGAGCCTTAGATGAAGGGGTCAGAAGGACCTTTAAGTCTCATTACACATGGTGCTCTATGGAAAGAATCGTCAAAGCTATGGAAGAGGACCCTGATATAGAGAACATCATGAAAGTCTAGAAGGATTACACCATTGAAGATGCCATCATTGATTTAGAAAGCTGTGAAAGTCATCAAGCCTGAAACAATAGTTTCTTCTGGAGAAAACAGATATTGTTCATGACTTCATGGGATTCAGCAGTGCCAGTCAGGGAAATGATCAGAGAGACCACAGATACACAAAAAAGTATGCAGTGAAGGATTTCAACATATGGGTCTTGGAGAAATTCAAGAGTTGAGAGAGAGTATACCAGAGGAATTAACAGAAAATGACTTGATGGAGATGAGTACTTTCTTCTTTTTTTTTTTTTTTTTTTTTGAGATGGAGTCTCGCTCTGTCGCCCAGGCTGGAGTGCAGTGGCCGGATCTCCGCTCACTGCAAGCTCCGCCTCCCGGGTTCACGCCATTCTCCTGCCTCAGCCTCCCGAGTAGCTGAGACTACAGGCGCCCGCCACCTCGCCCAGCTAGTTTTTTGTACTTCTTTTTAGTAGAGACGGGGTTTCACTGTGTTAGCCAGGATGGTCTCGATCTCCTGACCTCGTGATCCGCCCGTCTCGGCCTCCCAAAGTGCTGGGATTACAGGCGTGAGCCACCGCGCCCGAGATGAGTACTTTCAAACCAGTGCCAATGAGGAAGAAGACATAGAAGGAGCAGTGCCAAAAACATAATCACATTAGACACTCTGCCAGAAGGATTCTGATTATACGAGAATGCTATTGACTTCTTTCATGACACAGACCCTTCGATGATATGGGTACTGAAAATAAAGTAAATGATACCATAGAGAAACATTTTTAGAGAAATTAAAAAGCAAGAAAAAGCCAGACCAAAGTTACAATGTATTTCCATAAAATAATACCCACTGTGCCTGCCTCTGCTGCCTCCCCTTCCACTTCCTCTGCTTCTTCCACCTCTGCTACCCGTGAGACAGCAAAACAAACCACTTTTCTCCTCCTCAGCCTACCCAACATGAAGACTTTAATGATGATCCACTTCCACTTAGTGAATAGTAAATATACTTTCTCTTCCTTACAATTTTCATAATAACATTTTCTTTTATCTAACTTTATTGTAAGAATATAGTATATCATATATAACATACAAATTATGTGTTAAATGACTTTATATTATCAGTAAGGCTTTCAGTCAACAGTGAGCACATACACATTGTAACTCCCACATCGTTCCAGGGTCATCTGTATTTCTAGTTCCTACCATCCGTCTTGGGGAAGAGGAACTCCAGTCCTGTGGTCTGCCTTGGGGGAGAAAAGGAAGCAAGAGAAAGGCAGGCAGGAGAAGGTCAGAAGAGGCTTTGCTTCTGAGGTCCTTCCGATGTCCTTCAGTTCAAAGTACTTAGCATGCCAAAGAGCTATACTTTTGGGTATCACTTTATGAGCTCCAACAATAAAAGAGGAGCACAGGAGTTGAGAGGATATCCAAGAAAATAATTTTGGTGATGTTTATTTGTTTCATACTCCTTGTTCTCAGGGGGCTCACAGCAAGTGAAGAAAAATACAAGAAATATTATATAGTAAAAAATGCTAAAATAGAGGAATATAGGATGCCATGCGAACACAGAGGAAGGATTTGATGTGCCATATTTTACTAAATCATTATAGAATATTTCTATTAATTATGGATAATATCACAATAAACTGGTGTACATATAACACATTTTTAATAATACTGCTATAAATACATCAGAATTATTTGATGTTTCACCTTATTACCTAATATTTGGATGGTTTTGTTCTATATTGAAATATTTCTGAGAATGCTGAAAGTTTTGGGATTTTGTTTGGCTTTTAATATTGTAGTCACATTATTTCTATAATAACTTTCTTTTATAGATCATAGAGGTTTTCCAAGGATATCGGGCGTCTAGGGGCCAAGGGAAAGATTCCCTTGCCTTCTGAAGGTTCACTGCAAATAAATCAATAAAATAAATAAACTCACAAAAGGTGGATTAATTGGAGAAAAGGCATGCAAATATTATTAGCAGGAACATGGAAGCCTTCAGAATGAAGAATCAAAGATTCAGGGAAAATTGTGCATCTTTATGCTTAGGTTAAACAAAGTATGAGCAGCTGTGTAGAAGTATGATTGGACAGAATGGGCATGTTAACAGACTGAGTTGGGGAGCCCAGCAAGACCTATCTATTTAGATTCTTCTTGGCTTCTCTGAACATATATTTCGTCCTTCTGGGTGTGGGGCAGGATCCTCTCTGGAATGGGGTCTCACAACCTATAGTCAAATAAGGTAGATCCAACAATTTCTTTACCACCAGTTTTTACACAGGGCAGGGGGAAAGCTAGATCAATATCTTTAGGTTCAGTCGGGCGTGGTGGTTCATGCCTGTAATCCCAGCACTTTGGGAGGTTGAAGTGGGTGGATCACTTCAGGTCAGGAGTTCTAGACCAGCTTGGCCAACATGGGGAAACCCTGTCTCTACTAAAAATACAAAAAATTAGCCGGGCGTGGTGGCAGGCACCTGTAATCCCAGGTACCCAGGAGGCTGAGGCCGGAGAATTGCTTGAGCCTGGGAGGCGGAGGTTGCAGTGAGCCGAGATCATGCCACTGCACTCCAGCCTGGGTGACAGAGCAAGACTCCGTCTAAAAACTATTAATTAATTAATTAAAATAATAATAATATTTTTAGGTTCTATGATTGGCTTTAAGGAAAATTGTTTCTAGTTTCTATGACCTGCCTTAGGGTAGAGGGAGTCCAGTTTCTATGGCTGTCTCTGGAAAGAATGAGATTGAGAGACAGGAGGGCAAAAGAAGGTTAGAGAAAAACTTTTGCTTCTGAGGCTGCTTCTGAAGCTTCATTTGGGGTTGTTGATTTACAACAGAGTCAAGCACAGCATCATTCTGAATCAGAAATAATCACTGCATCTGCCACCCAGCCTTGAGGAGGATGTTAATCAAAGATAGTTATCTCAAAAACCATGGCTTTCCTCTCTGTATTCTGGTTTTATTAGGGAGTTCCCACCAACATAGAATACAAATTGTACCATCCTAGTTTATATATAACTAAACTCCAGGTGTGGAAACTAAAGATTCTCTAGCATACAGAAAAGATATAAGAGGAGGTAATTCCTAGGCAAGGCGCAGTGGCTCTTGCCTGTAATCCTAACACTTTGGGAGGCCGAGTAGGGCAGATCACCTGAGGTCAGGAGTTCAAGACCAGCTTGGCCAACATAGTAAAACCCCATCTCTACAAAAATTAGCCTGGCATGATGGCCAGTGCTTGTAATCCCAGCTACTTGGGAGGCTGAGGTAGAAGAATCACTTCAACCCGGGAGGCAGAGGTAGCAGTGAGCTGAGATTGTGAGACTGTGCCATTGCACTCCAGCCAGGAAGACAGAGTGTGGCTCCATCTCAAAAAAAAAAAAAAAAAAAAAAAAAAAGAGGGGGTAATTCCTATCTTATCCACTTGATCATATCCACTCAAGGTAACTTATTACATATATTTTTAATTATTTTCTATTGATTAGTTACTCTGGGACTATTGAGTTAATCAATCTCTTACCAACCAACACCTCAGCAACATATATGTCTACTGCAGTTTTACTACAACCTTGTCAGTATTAAGTACTATATTTTTAACTTAATATTTCCAATGTATGTTGTTGAGAAATATTTTGGAGCAATACAGAAAGACTCTCTGCATAGTAAAATTGTCATTTTTCTTTTTTAAAAAATAAATGATTAGTTTTTTGTTAAATTACTGAACATGTATACTTGAATTCTTAATCTTCAAATCACTTAAAAGCAATCTTCTAGTGAAAAATGAAAAAAGCTCACACCCTTGTAGCAGAAAAGGTCTGCTTTTGAAAATAAAGTGTATGTAGCTTGTGTTTTCCAGACATTGCCAGTGGAGATCTTTTTCAATTCACTATATTGTTTAAAAACAGTTTGCAAGTGTCAGGGCACATGAATCTGCGGTTAGAGCTGGTGGCATTTCTCACCAATGTGATGACTTAGACCCATGGGACACTGAACCTTAATGGTGATGATGAATAAATAATATTCTCTCAAACCTCATCCATTTATTCACCATATACTTAGGTTCCAACTAGGAACAGAGCACTTGAGTCACAAATATCAACACGACATGGCTTCAGAAATAACGAGCTCACTAAAACAGGAAACAAAGGCATAGTTGCACAGGAAAGGGCAATGACAGCATTATAGAAAGTGCCAGAACAACCACAGAAAGAAAGACAACTAACTCTGCTTATAGAAGGGATGTATTCTCCCTTGTTGCTGTAACAGATTACCATAGACAAAAAAACGATTAAATTGCTTCCTTAAATTACTAAGCATGTATACTTGAATTCCTCATCTTCAAACCTGTTAAACTTTCTATGCAATCTCAACTTGTGGTTATACCTCACAGACCAGGGATGGAGAACAATGACTTCTCTCTATTTATACACAGGAAAGAAGCAGCTTCCTCCCTCTCTTCTCCAAAAAAGAGAGATAAATCTTTGTTTCTTAGAGACAGGATGAAATGTATCCCGGGTCTAACCTTAACCTTTGGGAATGTCAGTAAAATCTCTCCAAAAGCCAGATGGTCCTATGTGTCTTGGCTTTTTTGACCTAGAAATGTCTTCAAGATCTGGGCTTCATCCCTTTTGACATGCAAATACTGGGGAGATGGCACTTCAGATTTCTGGGCACCTTGGAAGATTTGGGGGTCTCATTTGAGCTTTAACTATTGGCCCTCTTAGGGAATAGAAGTTGTGTTGTCCTTTTGGATAGAGTAGTTAATGAGACAAATGGCTACATACTCAAAGTATGTGAAAAATAAATGTTTCTAGGGGAAGATATTGCAAACACTCCCTGTCTTTATAGTATATGCATTTCTGTCTCAAGACACCAGGATCTCTTAGAGGAGCACTGAGAAATTCAGGGAAACTTTATCCCCCAGAATCCATAAATTGTTCTTCAATAGAGCTAATCTGATAAGACCAACAACAACAAAAAAAACTATCTTGGCACATAAACAAGAGAGCTGACTAGAAGCCTCCAGTACTCTTCACACGCAGGTGCACACCCCCCCCCCACAAATAAACAACTAAATTCTCACCAAAAGAACTACAGGAGAGCTCCAGAGAACAGCAAAGAAGCAGCAGAAATCTTGTACAGCACAGAAATGCAGGATGGCCACATAGGGAAGAGAAGGAAACAGCTTGCCTCTGCCACCCATCCCTTTAGTCAGATTGTTAGAGTAGGCAGAGAGCCAGAAATGAGCAGGCAAGGGAGCCCCTGGGGAAGGAAGTCCAGAAGATGCTGCCCATTGACAGTTAACAAAGGAGACAACGGTTACACTGGCTACTTCTGGCCTTGTGATTGGGCTCCTGTATCCCCCAAGGGGACTTATCAGGCCCTAGCAGGAGGTAACCATGATAGAGACTTTCCCTGCTGACAAGCATGCACATTCCTCCAATAACTCACCCTAAAGTAGCCTTTTGCTCATTATAATAGTAAAAAACACACACCCCTGGGTAGAGAATTTAAATGCTAATGAGACATGTGGCATGTATCTCACTAGTATGTGCAATCACAGAGCATGTGTGCCCAAGAGGAATGTCTAAAACATGATTGCAAGTGACACCTTCCAATGGCCGAGTATAACAAAAAAAAAAAAAAAAAAGATTCTCATAGAGTCCCCCAGCACTAGCTGCTGCTGGCTCATTCTATTGAGCAGCCTTCTCTGTCTCATCTTTCAGAGTTTACTGTCTCTTTAAGTAAACACTGCTACTATTTTTCCCGCTGGATCAGCCTGGAGCTATTTTCCAGCCACACAAAGCCAGAGCTGCTTTCCAGCTGGGTCAGCCCACTCTTCTCTTGGAGTGTACTTTTATCTCCTTAATAAACCTTTTGCTTACATTATTAATTGTCCCTTGGCTGAATTCATTCTCCCAAGTTAGTCAAGAACCAAGGATTCCTGTACTTCACAGTAGCAGGATGGGCTCAGAATCAGGAGGGAGGGAAAAGGTAAGAAAGAAGACTCCAGCAGCCCCCATTACCACCTTGAACACTGCAGTCTTCACTACTGGAAACTCTTGCAGTCCTGACAGTTTCTCAACCCAACTGAAGGAGCTCCCCAAAATCCACATGCTCAGCCACCCCCCAAAAAAGGAGCAAACACTGTTCCCCACCACCACCATTCAGTGTGCTGCTATTGCACTGCACCATCTTGGAATCAGAGACACTGCTAGAGTGCTTCCTGCTGTGGGGGTATAGCCATTGCCTCACCCCTTCATCCCTGAGGCTTGTCACCACTACAGTATGTCCACATGACAATGTGCTATTTCTTAGCCAAGCTCCAGCTATGCCCTACCCCAGGATCAAGCTACTACTGAGTTGCTGCACAACCTCAATTTCAGTCACTGGTGTATCTTCCTTTCAGGGCCAAGATAAAGTTGTGCCATATCCTCCAGGGACCTCACCCAGGGGTCCTGAACACCCCCAGTGCCATAGGTGAGGCAAGACCCCAACCCACAGGGAACTCAGGCCTCTGACATACTAGAGCTGTTGATCCCTGCACCAGCACCCCAGGTGAGGCAGTGCTGGGGAGCCTCTGAGCCTTTAGAAAACTGGAGCACTTTCATCCTCCAGCACTACAGCTGATGCAGCAACCCAGTCTGAAGGGGTCTGGAGGCTCTTTTGACCTATATCGGAGACACACTTTCTGGAGTTGAGGAGATGTGGCACTTTGCATCCCAGGTACTCATAGCCTTGGCTGAGTTGTGCCACTCCACCCGCCAGGCCTAACAGCCACAGTGCCCCACCTACCTGGAACAGGATTAACCCCTCTTCCCCTACAGTCTAAGCTGCTGAGGTACCCCATCTCTCTAGGGAGTGGAGTCACTGCCGTGCTGCTCCCAGCCTCCCAGGACCCAAACCACAGCAGAGTCTTGCCATTCTTGGGTCCTTGCTGCTGCACCCAGCCTCACAGATGCTTCATTACTGTCATGTCCCACTATTCCAGGGTATAGAGTCACCACTACGTGGTACTCATCTTGTGGAGTTTGAGCTGACAATGTGTCCTATTGGTTTTGGATCTCAAATTGCAGCTGTGCTGTGCTCCCCAGGGTCCCAGCTTCCAAAATCCCCTTTCTTCTCCAGAGCTGTGCCAGTAGAGTGCCCTGCCCACTCCATGGTCAAAATCACAGCTACATCTCAGCTCCATGGGTTGGAATATGCTGGGATATGCCTTAGAGCTACAAATTCCAGCTTATTAGAAGAACTGAATCCACTTGATATGGATTGACTCTGTGTCCCCACCCAAATCTCATCTTGAATTGTTATCTCCACATGTCGAGGGAGGGACAAGGTGGGAGGTGACTGGATCATTGAGAGTGATTTCCCCCATGCTGTTCTCATGATAGTGACAGAGTTCTCATAAGATCTGATGGTATACACACATCTAAAACTGTCTGATCTTTGACAAACCTGACAAAAACAAGAAATGGGGAAAGGATTCCCTATTTAATAAATGGTGCTGGGAAAACTGCCTAGCCATATGTAGAAAGCTGAAACTGAATCCCTTCCTTACACCTTATAAGAAAATTAATTCAAGATGGATTAGAGATGTAAATGTTAGACCTAAAACCATAAAATCCCTAGAAGAAAACCTAGGCAATACCATTCAGGCACAGGTATGGGCAAGGACTTCATGTCTAAAACACCAAAAGCAATGGCAACAAAAGCCAAAATTGACAAATGGGATCTAATTAAACTAAAGAGCTTCTGCACAGCAAAAGAAACTACCATCAGAGTGAACAGGCAACCTACAGGATAGGAGAAAATTTTTGCAATCTACTCATCTGACAAAGGGCTACTATCCAGAACCTACAAAGAACTCAAACAAATTTACAAGAAAAAAACAAACAACCCCACCAAAAAGTGGGCAAAGGATATGAACAGACACTTCTCAAAAGAAGACTTCTCAAAAGAAGACATTTATGCAGCCAACAGACACATGAAAAAATGCTCATCATCACTGGCCATCAGAGAAATGCAAATCAAAACCACAATGAGATACCATCACACACCAGTTAGAATGGCAATCATTAAAAAGTCAGGAAACAACAGGTGCTGGAGAAGATGTGGGGAAATAGGAGCACTTTTACACTGTTGATGGGACTCTAAACTAGTTCAACCATTGTGGAAGACAGTGTGGCAATTCCTCAAAGATCTAGAACTAGAAATACCATTTGACCCAGTCATCCCATTACTGGGTATATACCCAAAGGATTATAAATCATGCTGCTATAAAGACACATGCACACATATGTTGATTGCGGCACTATTCACAATAGCAAAGACTTGGACAACCCAAATGTCCATCAATGACAGACTGGATTAAGAAAAGGTGGCACATATATATACCATGGAATACTGTACAGCCATTAAGAAGGATGAGTTCATGTCTTTTGTGGGGACATGGATGCAGCTGGAAACCATCATTCTGAGCAAACTATCGCAAGAAGAGAAAACCAAACACCCCATGTTCTCACTCATAGGTGGGAACTGAACAATGAGAACACTTGGACACAGCAAGGGGAACATCACACACCAGGGCCTGTTGTGGGGTGGGGGGAGGGGGGAGATATAGCATTAGGAGATATACCTAATGTAAATGACGAGTTAATGGGAGCAGCACACCAACATGGCACATGTATACATATGTAGCAAACGTGCACATTGTGGACACATACCCTAGAACTTAAAGTATAATAAAAAATAAATAAATTTTAAAAAAGATCTGATGGTATAAAAGGGGCAGTTTCCTCTGCACTATCTCTATCTCCTGCCACCATGTGAGACATGCTTTGCTTCCCCTTCACCTTTGGCCATGATTGTAAGTTTCCTGAGGCCTTCCCAGCCATGTGGAACTGAGTCAATTAAACCTCTTGCCTTTATAAATTAGCATGTCAGGTAATTCTTTATAGCAGTGTGAAAATGGACTAATACCACCACTCATGCCTTGGAAAGAACCTATGTCTTGAATCCCAGGTCTTATAACAGTGTCACACACTCTGATTTGAGGAACCCAGCTACACAGCTGCTCTAAGCATGTATTCCCTGTATCCCAGTGCTGCTATGGCTGCCTGTGTGCTCTGTCAGATCCAACACCAAGAGAGTCCCCCTCAGCTGAGATGACCCACTGTGTGGAAGACCAGAATAGGAGGATCTAACCTTAATAGGTTAAAGCCTTTGCCCTAATAACCTATGAAGCCACCATCACTGCCACAAACTCCTGCAACCTAGACCACAGAGGCATTCACAGAATCACCAATTATCACAACTGAAGAAGCTGCTGGAGACTGCACCACTGCAATCACATGGAACCAGAGCCACTGCACCCTGCTCAACCAACAATCTCAGGCCCTTCTTCAAATGAACATCTCCTACAAAAGCCACTGTGTAAAGTTTGGAAGAGGTGATTGCACCACCAGATGCACAGACATCAATGCAGAGACATGGGAAAAATGAAAAAGCAAGGAAAAATGATATCACCAAATGAGCACAATAATTCTCTAGTAAATAACCTTTAAAAGTAAAAACGTATGAATTACTTGAAAAAGAAAGAAACTTAAGAGATACAAGAGAATACAAATAGACAATTAAATCAGAAACAATTCGTGGTCTGAGTGAGAAATTCAACAAAGAGATAGATTATTTTTTTAAAAATGGAGAAGAAGAATCCAATCAGTGAAATAAAAAAAGAACAATAGAGAGCTTCAATAGCAGGTTAGATGAAGCAAAAAGAAAGAATCTGTAAACTTAAAGATAGGTCTTTTGAAATGAATCAGAGTGGGGAAAAGAATGAAAAAGAGTGAAGACAGCCTATAGGACTTATGGGACACCATTAAGTGAACAAAATAAAATGGCAGCCTACAAATCAGGGAAAAAATTACAAACCATGTATCTGATAAGGGGTTAATATCCAAAATTTAGAAAGAATTCATACAGCTCAATAGTAGAAAACCAAATACCCCAATGAAAAATGAGCAAAACACCTTAACAGACATTTTTCCAAAGAAGATATAAACATCATCAACAGGTATATGAAAATGTGCTCAACATCATTAATCATCAGGGAAATACAAATTTAAACCACTATGAAATACCACTTTACATCCATTATAATAACTACTATAAAAAGGTTAATAAATGTTGGTGAGAGTGTGGAGGAAAGGAAACTCTTGTACACTGTTGGTGGGATTGTAGGTTGGTACAGCTATTATGGAAAACAGTATGATATTTCTTAAATAAATTTTAAAACAAACTTCGGAATGACCCAGCAATCCCTATTCTGGGCATATATCCAAAGGAATTGAAATCACCACCTGGTAAACATATTTGCACTCCCATGCTCACTGCAGTATTATTCACAATAGCCAATATACAAAAACAACCTAAGAGTTTGGTAACAGACAAATGGACAAAGAAATTGTGTGTGTGTGTGTGTATTTTATTTGTTCAGCATCAAATGTTTGCCTGTGTAGAGATGGGAACAGACTGAAAGAAGCACAAAGGAGTTTTCTTTGGGCATGTAGCTGTTCTATATCTTGATTTGTTCAATATTATTTAGTCCTAAAAACGAATGAGATCTTTCCATTTGTCACAATGTAGTTGAGCTAAGTGAAATAAGTGAAATACGCTAAGTGAAATATGCTAAGTGAAATAAGTCAGACATGAAAATTATTGTATAATCTCACTTATATGTGGAGCCCAAAAAAATAAATATACAGAGAAAGAACAAAATGATGGTTACCAGGGGTTGGGGGGTGGAAGGGGAAATGAGGAGATATAGGTCAGAGGATACCATGCAACAGATATGTAGGATGAACAAGTCTGGAGATCTACTGTACAACATGAGACTATAGGTAATAAAATTATATTTCATTTAGGATTCAGGTTAAATGAGTAACTTTAGCTGCTATTCACACAAAAAGAAAAAATGTTAATTTGCTTCAGTATAGTAATGCTTTACTGTCTATATGTATATCTGATAACATTGTTATATACCTTAAATATAGAAAATAAAATTCATTTTTACAAAGGATAAACTATTGATACATGCCACAGTATTATGAATGATGATAAATCTCAAAAACATTATGTTTTATGAAAGAGGCTATACACAAAAAAGCCCATACTGCATAATTCCCCCATTCCCACATAAAGAACAGCCAAAACTAAACTATTGCGATGAAAGTCAGAACAGTGTTTGCCTGTGCAGAGGTAGGAATAGACTGTAAGAAGTACCACTAGGGAGTTTTCTCTGGGCATGGGGTTGTCCTGTATCTTGATTCAAGTGGTGATTACACGGCTGTACATAGTTGACCAAACTTAAGCAATTGTACACTTAAATCTAGCATTTTAGTATTTGTAAAATTCACTTCAATTTCAAAAGTATTCTTCATATATAGTATTTTCTTGTATGCTGATTAATATTAAAATTCCTGGTCTCTATGTAAAATCCTTTCCTTCTCTATGAATCTTTCGTTGTCAAATTAAAAAAAAATCAAATAACAAAAGGATGTTTAATCTTTTCTCTACCTCCACGCGCAGTAGGGCTGAAGAACAGTAAATATTGTCTCCAAAGCAAATAAACATGATTTTTGTAAATTAGAGTGAAACTGCCTAAAGTGATACACTAATAACATGAGGACTATACTCCCAAAACTCTGATTTCTAAATTAGTCTGATTTTTGGGGGGACACAAACTATTCCCCTAAGTAAAAACTATTATTATGGTGGTACAGTGGAAGGAACACAATGATATCCCATATACCAAAATTGTCACCAAGGGGATAGCATGAGTGGCAAATAAATGACAAATGGCTGAGAAATTAATAAAAGTAGAACACTAGTGATAAAATGTAAGCCTGGAATTAGAGTTTTTGAAACCTCAGTTGAAAACATATGTATAACAGAATATTTTGGCAAAGGATACTGATATAGTGGCAGTATAAGGTGGATTATTCATATGAAAAACTATAATTTATTATATCTTTTTGAAGTTTCCCATTTTAAAATTTAAAATTATCTGGAAATATATTAGTTTTCTATTGCTGTTGAAACAAATCACTACAAACTTAGGAACTGAAACCAACATAAACTTATCTTAGCTCTGTAGGTCAGAAGTCAAACATAGGTCTCACTGGGCTAACTCAAAGTGTCACAGAACTGTGTTCCTTTATGGAAACTCTAGAGAAGAACTAGGTCTTGCATTTTCTAGATCTGGAGTCCACCTGCATTCTTTGGCTTCTGGCCTCCTTTTGACATTTTTTAAAGCCAGAGCTATCAACATCAGATAACATACTTTCACTTTGCTGTCTGTCTTATCTTTGCAGCTATGAAAGGTCCGTAAGTTTTAAAAAATTTGTGATTTGATTGAGCCCGCTTGAATTATCCAGGATAATATTTCCTTCTCAAGATTCTTAACCTTATTAAATTGGCAAAGTCCCCTTTCCTATGCAAAGTAACATATACACAGGTTCTGATGATCAGGGCATAGATATCATTGGAAGACATTATTTTGCCAACCACAGTGGTTATCAAAGCATTCTTTACAGAGAAGGGTGATCCTCAAATGGGGTATTGAGGATTGAGCAAAGAGAAGTTCTGCTTCTGACTGAGATGAAGAGACTGCTTTTACCCTTTCAGCTAAAATAACAACAAAAAGACAAAATGTATTAAACAACAACTTTCAAACATTGGATATCAGGCAGCACAGGGCAGTGATCCCTGAAAGAGAGGAAACAAATAAAGTGAACATTAAGATTGTCCACCTTGCTCTCTGGAGAGAGATTCCAATGAACTTAGGGAAAAAATCCCAGGAGAAACCCAGAGATCTGCTTCAGTTGAGGAGAAAGAGTTGGGAGTGGAGAGGAAGTGGTTATTCCAGGTCGACTATATATCACACGGAAGATTACCAGAAATGAGAGAACTCCCTAGAGAGAGAACTCCAGAGATCAACAGCAAGTCCCCTGGAGTTATTCACCAAGCACTAATCAGCACATTTGTGAGAAAACTATCTGAGGCCAGGGAAACAGTTACCCAGAAGAAGTAGAGAGAATAATTCCCAGAACTTATACAGGGCTCATAGTATTTTCAAACAACACCATTTACAACAGCATAAAAATAGGTAATGCTTAGGGACAAATCTAATAATCTAATAAAATATATGTAATTTCTACACACTAAAAACTGAAAAACACTACTAAGAGAAATAACAGAAGGCCTAAATAAATGGAGATCTATACCATGTTCATGGATAAGAAGACTCAATATTTTTAAGATGTCACTTCTCTCCAAAATGATCTATAGATATAACACAATTTCAAGGAATATCCCAGAAGTCACTTTTTTTCATAGAAACTGACAAGATTTTTCTACAACTTATATAAAAATGCAAAGACTTTAGGATAGCCAAAATAAACATTGAAAAAGAATAAATTTAGAGGAGTTATGCTACATCATTATAAGAGTTAGCATAAAACTACTATAATCAAGACATTGTGTCATTGGCATAAAGATTGACAAATAAATACATGAAACAGAAAAGAGAGTCCAGAAATAGGCTGGCACAGACATGGTCAATAATTTTTGACAAAAATGCCAATAAAATTAAATGGAAGAAACTTATAATTTTCTCAAAAGATGGTGAAAGAACAATTGGATTTTATCTTGCAAAACACACACACACAAACACAAAATAAAAAACAAGAAAGTGTACAGAAGAGGCAAGATGGCTGACTAGACACAGACAGGAGGAACATCTCCCACCAAGGAATGGGGCATTGGGAAGACTGGTGCACTCTAAGCAGATCTTCAGAGGGAAGGCATTGAGAATAGATGGAGTGAATACACAGATGCTGGACTAAAGTAGGAGAAAACTGGGAATGTTGCTACTGTACACCAGGACACATTCCTGGGCCCTAACATCTCCTGGGGAGGGGGTGTGTTGAACAGGCAAGGAGAAACCTGCTCTTGCCATGGGCCTCTGGAATCTTGGCAGGAGGAGACCGTTTGACCACCTTGGACACTTAAATTGGCAGTAAGATCTGCTCGGAGAAGTGGTAGGGGAAGAACTCCAGCCAGAGCAGAACCCAGAGTGTTTAGTGTGGGAGCATCTATAGAGGAGCATGGCCAGGGTCACTCCTTTCCCTAGGCTTGACTCACTCCCATAGGAGACATTAGCCCTAGGGGAACTGTCAGACCAAACTCCACAGAGAAATCTTGCCTATGAGACTGGGCCAGTCCAACCTGATCACCTCTCAGTCTGCTGGATACTCCTAGGGTCCCATCCCAGCCATGCCTGCTTGTGGTTCAGCTCCCAGATACCTCCTAGCGGTCTGCATCATAGCTCCCATGATGGTGGACCACACCTGACTAGCAGAGTGCTCCAGCAGAGCAGCCCCAATGTACATGCAGCAGCTAGCCTGCACCCTCCTCCCACTGCAGTCTCCACTGTGCTGCTTTGCCTGCACGCACTTGCCCACAGCCACCCCCCCCCCGACATTGCCAGTGTGTATGTGCAAGTACAAACCATGCCTTCCCTTCCCTGCCAGTACACATGCACATCTTCACCCTGCCATGCCACTATGCATGAAGAAAAGAGGACCTGCCCTGCCCTGAATGGCCACTGACACCTACAGGAATGTGCACAGAGAGCACACGCAGTCCTGCACCCACCTAAGTCCTGCTCTCATGCTGAAACCACTACCTTCATGAACATGCACAGTCACCAGCATGCGAATGGAATGTCCCCCCAGCCACACTTTCAATACCAGCCATTGCTACAAATGCATACATGAAGGCCTACTGCTTCTGTGAATACTGGCACAGATGCTATGCTGTTAATGCCAGCTGCTGCTACAAATGCCCACATGGAGGCTGGCACCCTGGCACCTGCTAGCACCCTATTGCAACTGACAAGGGTTTACCCCACCATGCTGCAGATGCAGCTGATACTGGCATGTGCAAACAAGGATGTATCCCACTGCCACCACCTAAGATATGCTTTGAGTGACATCGTCAATTGGAATGTTGTGAACAACAGTCTCAGAGCACCTTGACTTTTCTATTGCAACAGATTGTTAACATCGAGGGGCCAGAGAACAAAGCAGGGCCCAATACCAGTCTCCTAGAGTTAAAACATGAAGTCCTGGAGTACTGAGCTGAGGCTTGGTCACTAAAATCTTCCAAAAATGAAGACAGTCAATCTACCTTATATCACAACTCTACCTTCAAGGGCATCGAATACAATAAAAGAAGAAAAAAAAATTCAAAAGACAGCAACTTCAAAGATTGAAGGGGCATCAACTCACAAAGGTGAGAAGAAGAAAAACAGTGCAAGAACTCTGACAACTCAAAAAGTTATGGTGCCATCTTTCCACCAATCAACACTAGTTCTCCAGCAAGGGTTAATAACCAGACTAAAATGGCTGAAATGACAGAAAGATAATTCAGAATATGGATAAGAGTGAAGATAATTAAGATCCAGGAGAATACTGAAATCCAATCTAAGGAAGCTAAGAGTAACAATATAAAGATACAGGAGCTGACAGACAAAATAGCCAGTAAAGGAAAAAAAATAACCAAACTGATAGAGCTGAAAAATACTCTACAAGAATTTTATAATGCAACCACAAGCATTATCAGCAGAACAGACCAAGCTGAGGAAATAATTTCAGAGCTTGAAGTCTGACCTTCTGAAATAAGACAGACAAGAATTTTAAAAAAAGAATGAAAAGGAATGAACAAAACCTCCATGAAATATGGAACTATATAAAGAGTCCAAATCTATGACTCTTGGGCATCTCTGAAAGAGATCAGGAGAATGAAAGCAACTTAGAAAACATACTTCAGGATATCATCCATAAGAAGTTCCCCAACCTAGCTAGAGTGGCCAACATTCAAATTCAGGAAATGTAGAAAATCCCTGAAAAATAATTCACAAGATCATCCCCAAGACACAAAAGCATCACATTGCCCAAGCTCAAACTAAAAGAAAAAATGTTAATAGCAACTAGAGAGAAAGACAGGTCACCTACAAAGGGAAGCTCATAAAACTAGCCGTGAACCTCCCAGCAGAAATTGTACAAGCCAGAAGAGATTCAGGGTCAATATTCAACATTAATAAATAAAAGAAATTCCAACCAAGAATTTTACATCTGGTCAAACTAAGCTTCATAACAGAATGAAAATAAGGTCCTTTTCAGACAAGCAAATACTGAGGGAACTTGTTACCACCAGACCTGCCTTACAAGAGCTCCTGAAAGAAGCACTAAATGTGGAAAAGAAAGACCATTACCAGCCTCTACAAAAGTACACCTAAGTACACAGACCAGTGACACCATAAAGCAACCACACAAACAAGCCTGCATAAGAACCAGCTAAGAGCATGATGACAAAATCAAATCAATACATAACAATACTAACCTTACATGTAAACAGCCTAAATGCTCCAAATAAAAGGTACAGAGTGGCAAGCTGGATATAGAAGCCAGATGCCATAGTGTGCTGTCTTCAAGAGACCAATCTCACGTGCAATGGCACACATAGACTCAAAATAAAGGGATGGGAAAAAATCTACGAAGCAAATGGAAAGGAGAAAAAAGCAAGGGTTACAATCCTAATTTCAGACAAATCAGACTTTCGACCAATAACTATCACTAAAGACAAAGTGAAGATTACAAAATGGTAAAAAATTCAAAATGGTAAAAGATTCAATTCTAAAGCACTGCAAAATGGTAAAGCATTCAATTCAATGATAAACTTTACTATCCTAAATATACATGCACCCAACACAGGAGCACCCAGATTCATAAAGCAAGTTATCAGAGACCTACAAAGAGATGTAGACTCCCACACAATAATATTGTAAGTCCCAAACAATAATATTGTAAGTCCCAAACAGAGGGACTGGCTGGAGCCGCAGTAGAGGAACATAAATTGTGAAGATTTCATTTTAATGTGGATATATATCAGTTCCCAAAATTAATACTTTTATAATTTCTTATGCCGTTCTTTAATCTCTTAATCCTGTTATCTTCATAAGCTGAGAATGTACGCCACCTCAGGACCACTATTGTGTTATCTGTACAAATTGATTGTAAAATATGTGTGTTTGAACAATATGAAATCAGTGCATGTTGAAAAAGAACAAAATAACAGCTATTTTCAGGGAAAAAGGGAAGACAACCCTAAGGTCTGACTGCCTGCGGGGTCAGGCAGAATACAGCCATATTTTTCTTCCTGCAGAGAGCCTATAAACGGATGTGCAAGTAGGGAAGATATCGCTGAATGCTTTTCCTAGCAAGGAATATTAATAATTAAGACCCTGGGAAAGGAATGCATTCTGGGGGGAGGTCTATAAATGGCTGCTCTGGGAGTGTCTGTCTTATGCGGCTGAGATAAGGACTGAAATACGTCCTGGTCTCCTGCAGTACCCTCAGGCTTATTAGGGTGGGGAAAAAACCCCACCCTGGTGAATTTGAGGTCAGACAAGTTATCTGCTTTTGAACCTTTGTGTTGTTTAAGATGTTTATCAAGACAATACATGCACAGCTGAACATAGACCCTTATCAGGAGTTTTTGATTTCGCCCTTTGCCTTGTGATCTTTCCTTTGCCTTTTGACTTGTGAACTTTATTGGCCTCAGAAGCATGTGATCATTGTTGTCCTTTTTGCCCTTTGAAGCATATGATCTTTGTGACCTTCTCCCTGTTCTTACACCCCCTCCCCTTTTGAAATCCTTAAAAAAACTTGCTGGTTTTGCAGCTCAGGTGGGCATCATGGTCCTATGAATATGTGATATCACCCTTGGAGGCCCAGCTGTAAAATTCCTCTCTTTGTACTCTTTCTCTTTATTTCTCAGCCGGCCGACCCTCAGGGAATATAGAAAGAACCTACATTGAAATATTGGGGGTGGGTTCCCCTAATACCCAGGTCCTTGTCCAGTGTTCAGAAAGAATCAGGACACACAGAAAAATTGAAGGATGGTAAATGCAGGGAATTTTATTGTTTGATGGAGGTGACTTTCAGAGGGATAGATGGGGAGCTGGAAAGGGGATGAAGTGGGAAAATGATCTCTTGGAGTTCAACCATCCTGCAGCCAATGTCCTCTCCAACCATCCCTAGCTGAACCCCTCTCAGTGTTCAGACACTCATTCTCCTCTCTCCTTCTCTGCCACTCTGTTGCTCTTCTGTCCTCTGTTCTTCTGCTTGTGGAGGCTGGAGTTTGGGGGTTATATGGGTACAGGATGGGGAGCATGGCAGGCCAAAAGGCAACATTTGAGTGCAAAAACAGGAGTGTCTGTTCCCATTTAGGGCCACAGGTTTCTAGGCTTGAGATCGGGGCCTTTGCCAGTGAACCACCCTCTTTTATCCAGTATTTCCCTACTTCCTGTCCATATCATTGCCTAATCTCCAGATTCATATATGTATATACCTAGTATCTAGAAAATACATATTAAAAGATAGGTTCTCAGTAAATATTTGTTTAAGGTGCAAATCACAAATAAACATTACTAAAATTACTTAAAGCATAATTTTAGTCATTACTCATTTTCTTTTTCTATTCTTTTTTATTTTTTTAATTTTTTAGACAGGCTCTTGCTCTGTCACCCAGGCTGAAGTGCAGTGGCACATTCTTAGCTCACTGCAGCTTTGACTTCCTGGGCTTAGGTGATCCTCTCACCTCAGCCTCCCTAGTAGTTGGGACTACAGTGCACGCTATCACACCTGGCTACTTTTTGTTTTTGTTTTTTTGTTTTTTTTGTAGACATGGTTTCTCCATGTTGCCAGGCTGGTCTCCAACTCCTGGGCTGAGATTATTCACCTGCCTCTGCCTCTCAAAGTGCTGGAATTACAGGCATGAGTCACTGTGCCTGTCCATTGATAATTTTCTAACATAAGTCTATAGTTTTCATATATAATATTGAGAATTTAGTTTCTAAATGTTCTGTAATCAATAATGTTGGATTCTAATTCTCTCCAGCAGTCAAGTGGCTATGGATTCTTACTTGACGCTTTTATTGTTGTTGCTTCATTTTTTTTCAAGTCTCTTGCTTATGTGAATGATGGGAAGAATGCCTGTGTCATATGAGAAAGATGCACACTAAGTGAGATAATGCAAAGTACTTGTCATATGCCCAACATTGTGATAGGGGCCCAAAAATAATACTGTATTTGTGCATGAATCCTTGAAAACATCAAGGATTCTTATCTCAGGTTGGATTCCTAGAACTTTAATTACACCGTTGGGGCATATGAATATTTGTATTGCCCCCAACACATATTGCCACCAACACGTATTGCCAAGTGGTCTTTCAAAAAGGCTGTATTAATGTATACTTGCATTAACACTCTGTGAGAGTACCTGCCTTGTGATACTTTCACAAGAACTATTATCAGTTTACATAAATTGAATTAGCAACATTTAACTACTGATGTAATATAAGCACATACTTCTTGTATTAGATGTAATCCTAATACGGTAACAACTTGTCATATTACTTAAATTGACTTTGCCTTAGTTTCTCCATCTGTGAAATGGAGATAAATTTGGGGATTGCAAAGGGAGATATATAATTGGACTAATCAACAAGCATAGTACTTTTTGAAAAGATAGAATGCTATGGGGCCATGTGATTTTACCACATGATATACTTAGAATATCCCAATCAAAATCAAGTGTGCATTGAAAGAGAGCTGTAAGCACAATTTAGCTGATAAAAGCTGTCAGGAAGGCATACTTGTTTCTTTTCAGAGCAGCTGGCTTGTCTGAATTGCTTAAGCCGTACAGTAGCCTTGCAATTATGATGTGTATGTCTGTGCACTTTATCCTTACAAAATCATCTCTATGTTCATCTGCTTAGTCATTAAGTTTTATGGTGGAAATTGAATGCCTAATGAAATTGCAGATTTCAACTGTTTTATGGCCACTAACAAAATCTCATTTACCACAGAGTAGCTATGAAAAGATGTGAATGACAGATGAAAGTACAGAGCATTATTATAAATGGAAGAGGGAAATTAGTTCCAAGGATACACAAAGAAACAAAACTGAAGCCATTTTTTACCATTTCCTATACCATTCTTTCATCTGTTCATTCATTCATTCATTTATCCATTCAACAATCATTACTAAACACCAACTGAAGTGACCAGGACATCATTTCTTTTTACAAAAATCCTGTAATATAGATGTGGAAACTAATAGGGTCATAGGCAAATGAAGGCAGCTACACTACTTACAACAATACTTTTGTGTGATGGCTTTAAAGGAAATGGTGATGGTGGAGAAGAAATTCTCAGGTATGTGAATCAAAAGGAGCATGAGACAGTGGGTAATTCTCAGAGGATTTAAAGTTGTGTGCTGCATTAATTAAGTTTAGTGGCTTCCATCTATGCTGGAATAATGAATAGATCAATATCCTGAAAGATATATGTTCTTGGCCAATTTACATCATTTGAACATTAATTTTTATAGGCTCCCTTTTTTATCTCTCTTTTCTGTGATGTGGGTGTGCATGTGTGTCTGTCTGTCACTTTGTCTTTCTATCTCTAATAAATGAAAAGACACAAAAAACTGTAAACTGACAGGTTGGATATTAGCTCTCAATAAAAGGACTAACATGAAACAGGGAGCTTGTGCTCATGTAAAAAAATCTGGATTTCAGTCAGAATGCAAAAGCATTCACTAAGAGATTACATCAGATTAACTATTTTGCTTTGTCTTCACAAATTTACTTGGTTTTGGAATTTCCATGGACAATGGGCATGTCATTATGTTGATTCCACAAATTTTGTGACAAAGTACTTTTGGAGAGAAGAAAACATGCACTTAGGGGGATTCTCAGATTGTGACACAACTACCTACGCAATGTTGATGCATCCACAAAATTAGCAATGGATGGGCAACAATGACACAAGCTGGAATGCATGTCTAGTTGTTTCACAAGCCTTGTCTTAGTCAATAAATTCTTACCAACAATTCTGACATAATGAATGGTGGCAATGAAACAGGAGAGTTCCCTGACACCCCTCACAGGATGTGTGACAGGGGTGTGGCTCATCTGGCCACTGTGCTGCATGCTCAAATCCCTTATGGGAGGTGAGAGCACACAGATGGGCATGTGCAGGAGCCAGGATGAGTGCCCCTGGGTTCTAGCCCCATGGCAGTGTCAAGGGGTGGGTGCTTGCAACTCCAGAAGCCGAAGTGGGTGTGTGTTACAGTGCACTCTTTTAACCTTGCCATCCACAGACAGCTTAAGTGTTAAACTGCTCAGTGGACCCTCTGTCTTTTCATAAGGGCAGAGGGGCAGTGTGACAGCTTTCTATATCTTGAGCTCTTTTCCAGTGTCCAGGAAAAATCAGGTCACACATGGTCTTGAAGGATGAATATGGGTGTTTTATTGAGTGGTGGAAGTGGTTCTCAGTGGGATGGACAGGGAGCTGGGAAGGGGATGGAGTGGGAAGATGATCTTTCCCCTGAGCTTGGCCATCCAATGTGGGTGATCTCCTCTCTGAATGCTCCCAGCTGAACTCCTCTCAGCATTCAGATGCTCCTTCTCTTCTCTCTGTCACACCATTCTGCCATTCTTCTGCTCTTCTTCTGCTCATCTCCTCATCTGCTCGTGAACTCGTGTGCTCATGGAACCTGGGGTTTGGGGTTTATATGGATACAGGATAGAGGGGCATGGCCAGCCAACCTCCTTGTCCCCTGGCTTCTGGTTGATATCAGCCAATAAGCAACAGCAGCAGGGCAACAGTGGGGTTGACGTGTTCACTTCCTTACATCTCTGCCTTCAGGGTAAACCTGGGCTGGCTACATTCTTCTACTAAAGTCCACAGCTCCTGTTGGGGTTGAGGGGCTGGTAATCACTCAGGCAACTACTCAGGTAACCACTCCCTTGCCTTGCTCCTTCAGGCCTAGTTATGGTAATGTCTCTGGCAAGCAGCACTCTCCTCTGTAGGTTCCCCTTATCTCTGCCCTCATCTTTGTAAATATCCTTCATTACACTCTTCTCACATATTCCATTTGACTGTGCCTGCTCCTTCCAAGCTACTTGTTTAGAAACCCCAGAGTAACCTGCAACTTGCTTTCTTCTTAGTATTCCACATATAATTAGTTGCCAAGTTCTCTCTATTCTACCCCTCTTCCATGGCATCAAATTCATCCTTTTTTCATGCCTATTAGCACAGTGCTACTTCACATGAACTTTGACATTAAACGATGTGATCACATGTAAAAGCAACATATAAATTATAAATGTCATTTCAGTATTACTTATAGTTACTATTATTATTGCTACAGCCCCTGAACTCTCCTCTTGGTTTTCTAGCTTCAGTATATACCACACAGAGCCAATAGTCTTTCTAAAACCAAATCTAATTATATCACTTTCCTGCTCTAAAGTCTTTAGTGGCTTCCAAGGGTCTAGCATAACCCTAAGTTCCTTTGCATGCTTTCAAGCCCCAACCATCTGGCTCTGGTATATAATCCTTCTTATCTTGTGCTCTATTCTATCCATGGGCCCTTAGCTTCCTCACACCACTTCATGCCCCAAAATGTCCTGAATTTATCCATCCCTGCATCCTTGCTATATGATATTCTCCTGGTCTATAATATCATTTATATAGTGGTCCCACGTTGGTGAAATTCTATTCAACATTCATGACCTTTAACTTCAAATGCCACCTTCTCCACAACATTTTTTTCTGACCCTATAGGGGAAAGAAACTCTGCCTTTTCTACACTCCCCCAGATCTTGTTCATGTTCCACTAAGGTATACAGTAGCACCTTGGGTTGTGTTTACTTACAAAATGACTATTCCCCAGAGTCATTTTATACTCCTGGGAAGAAATCATTTGGCCTCCCCCACTTACTTAATTTTCATCCCTTCAGTGTTTAGCTCATATTGAGGGCTTGAAAATGATTGGTAAAGGGAACTGGATGATGACATATGATTAGAAGATAATTTTATCAAATTCATGTATCAAACAAAGCTATCATGAAAAGTTATTATGAAGGTTGACAGAATCAAGTTTCAAGATCATTTCGATTGATAGAATAGCTATGATGAAGATAACAAAACAGATATTAAAGGAGATAAAGATATTACTCTAAATTTTAAATGCATAAATGAAGATCTAGTGAGTCCTAATTGAGCAGCAGTTTAAATTATAATTCTGGATTTTTTTCATGGGCCATAATGAAAACATGAAATAATAAATGCAACCAAAATGTAAAGGTAAATTTCATATCAAGTTTTAATAAATAATAGAATTTTAGAGTAAAAGTAACGAGAGCTGTATTTTAGTCTATGAAGTTTAGAATATACCAGGTAAGATATACATATTTTAAAGAGGTCTTTGACAAATTAGTAAGAGTCTGTTAGTGAGAGTCTACACAAGTTAACCAGGATATTTTGCCAGAAACAAGGAAGACTTTGAAGTAAAGCCAATCACTGCCCTCACCCAACATGTAAAGCTGATTCATCTTTGTAGTTTCCAAGACTCAAAATTACAGCAAATAGGCAGAAGTTGTAGGTAGAAAGTGGTCAAGTAAATATGAAAAAAAAGTATATTTACAATCAGAGCTATTTCTTATAAAATCCTAAGCTCCTGGTTACTATAATTGTTTAAATAGAAGCTAAGCGGTCCTACGTCAGTGATGAAGTGAAAGGAATTTCCACATTGAGAGGAAAAAAGGAATAGGCCACTTTCCAAAGTCACTCCCTGGTAAATTTGCCACAAACACAACTTAAAATGTCTCAATTCCTTTTTGCAAAACCTTATCTGGCTTCATGTTTTCCACTGCTTCAATTATAAACTGCTTCTCAATGATTTTCATAGTCATACCTAGAGTACATATTATACATATTCTTAATTCTAAATTATTCTCAGGAATTGCCTCTAAAACTATAAGATCTGTCAGTATATGCCTCTAAAAGTATAAGATCTGTCTCATGCCTTAGTTACATACCAAGATCTTGTGGCTAACACTGGTAAAATAACAATAAGATTTTTAAGGTTTGCTTTTCTCAAGATAACAGTCATCAGTCTATGGAGTTCAAAGAGAAATATTTTGTATGACGACTGGAAATTTTCCACCTTCTATGGCCTCCCTATGATACTTTGTACATGAGGTAAAGATCATTCATCATTCATTTAATAAATATTTATTGCTAAGTAAAAGTACTTATGGATTTGGTTATAAAGATAGGGTGCCACTTCTCATTGTGCTTAAATATGAGAGGTCTTCAAATGGATTATGGAAAATGTGTATTATGAAAAAACTAGATAGATTTTCATTTTTTTATACCAAAATGATCTTGTACTATCTTGTTATAACATGTCTGAACAGAGTCTAGTTTGAGGCACCAAGAAGGATGAGACATGAGTTTGAGAAGTGCCTCTATCAGAGAAACATAAATACTGCTACAATTTGAAGCAAGAATAAACATCAAATTTGTGGTGAAGCTTAGGTGGAAGAATGGTGAAGTCATTGATGCCTTATGAAAAGTGTATGGGGACAATGTTCCAAAGAAATAAACAGTTTACAAATGGATAACTTATTTTAAGAAGGGACAAGTGGATGTTAAAGATGAAGACTGTGGCCGCAGACCATCCACATCAATTGCAAGGAAAAAATTAATCTTGTTCATACCTCCATTGAAGAGGATAAACAATCAACAGCAGAAAATAGTCAACATCATAGGCATTTCAGGTGGTTCAGCTTGCACAATTCTGACAAATTAAAGTTGAGCAAAATTTCCATGTGATGGATGCCAAAACTGTGGCACCCAGATTAGTTTCAGACAAGAATAGAGCTTTCAATGGAAATTTTAAAACAAGTGGGATCAAGTATTTCTTTGAAATATTTCTTTGAAGAATTGTAATAGGAGACAGAACACAGCTTTACTAGTACAATCCTGAAGACAAAGCACAATCAAAGCAATGGCTACCAAAAGGTGGCAGTGGTCCAGTCAAAGCAAAAGCAAACCAGTCAAGAGCAAAGGTCACTGCCACAGACTTTTTTCTTGGATGCTCAAGCATTTTGTTTTTTGACTTTCTGGAGAGCCGAAGAATGATAACATCTGCTTATTATGAGACTGTTTTGAGAAAGTTAGCTAGAGGTTTAGCCAAAAAACACCCAGGAAAAGCTTCAGCAGAGAGCCCTTTTCCATCATGATAATATTCCTGCTCATTCCTCTTATCAAACGAGGGCAATTTTGCAAGAGTTTCAGTGGGAAATCATTAGGCATCTGCCTTATAGTCCTGACTTGGCTTCTTATTTCTTTTTGTTTCCTAATCTTAAAAAAAAAAAAAAAAATCTGTAAAGGGCATCCCTTTTTCTTCAGTTAACAATGTAAAAAAGACTGCATTGACATGGTTAAATTCCCAAGACCCTCAGTTCTTTAGGGATGGGCTAAATGACTGTATCATCATTCACAAAAGTGTCTTGAACTTGATGGAGTTTATGGTGAGAAATAAAGTTTATATTTTTAAATTTTATCTTTTAATTCCATTTTCCCACAATTTTTTTTAAAGTTTTGTTGTATGGGGGCGGGAAACAAGAAAGCAGATCGTTACATTCCAAATAACAAGTGCAAGGGCAAAGAAGAGAAAGTGCTTGTGGTTTGGGGAAGTTGAAAGGGTAAGAGAAGCATCCACCACGGAGGTTAGTGTTGAAGTCAGGTTGGAGACATGAACAGAAGCTCAGCAGAGGCAAGCAGGGAGAAACTTTCATGCCTGAGAAAACTGGGATCTTTTACACAGACCCTAGGAGAACAGAATGTATTTGGGGATCTACATATGATTTTGAACTTACTCCAGTTCTGTTTAAGAGGGTAATAGAAGCTGAGGTTGAGCAGCATTCAAATCACAGGATCTTGCTTGCTTTGATAACAAATTCAGACTTTATGCTGTTTCTCTTCTGCCATGATAGGGAAGGAGGCTCATCAGGGGAAAGGTAATCTAACAGATTTTACTTTATTTTATTCTATTTTATATTTTTTAAAGTTGTGGGTGGTTTTAGATGGGAAAAGGGATGCATGGCTTGGATAAAGCCCAGATATTCTGAATTCCAAGAGGTTAACTCCTGGACTAAAAGCAGCTTTCCCTTCGGCAATCCTATGAAGTGTGCGCTGTTTCTGGGCACAGTCACACCTCTGAGGCTGCTGCACATAGCTTCCGTTTCAAGTCCAAACACAGCTGACTCAGAAAGGCTAGAGAAAGAGAAAAATCATTTCGGACAAGGACACTCAAGGGACATATTGCTGCAAATTCCACTAACTGAAGCAAATTCTCTGGATTGCGGAGTAGCGGTGCGCGGGAGCTCAGTTCCCGGCAGGAAGTCAGGTGGCTCCGCGCAGAGGCCTAGTAGGAGCACAGCTGCGCGGCGCTTGTGTTGCCTGCAAAGCAGCGGCAAAGAAAACACTCTTCAGGACGCTGAAGAATGATCCCTGATTGCTCTGGAAAGAGACAGAAGAACACGCGGCAGATATTTTAGGTCCTTGGCCTTTGAGGAATTATCTTGAGAGCTCTGTTAGGTTATTCTTGGGAAAATGCTAAGCTTGCAATTCAGGGTCTGAAAATGCCTATTATGAAGACAGCAAGGCTTAAGATCTGCTTCCAAAACTGGTTATAAATATCAGCTCCTTAACTTTTAGTGTCTCTCTTTCTCTCTCCTCCCCTCCCTCACCCTTTATTCCTAGCATCAAAACTAGGAAAAAAGAAGGAGGTGCGTTAGTTCATATAAATAGCTTCAGTGAGATTGTTCCAGTTTTCTGGAATGTAATCTTATTTCCTATAGTGCTGTATGCTTTCAGTAAAGAGAAGTATAACCATATTTTTCCACATCCTTTTTAGAAGAATGTGTGTCCCCCTCAGTGTCTCAGGGACAACCCTTAAGCATCAGGTCCAGATCTTTGAAGTTGGCATAGGAGAAAAATGAGTTCCACGGATTGCCCAGGCCACCAAACATAATTGCAGAGCTTGAACCTGTTGTCTACACACAGAGTTCTTCCCAAAAATATTTGCTGCATGCATTTTCATTAGAATATTTTCTTAGCTCAGTCTTCCAGCACTTCTTTTCTTGATTGCGCAAAGATCAGTGACAACACTTCAGCATCCTTATTTATAAGTTTTCTCCCTACCTTCAATGATATTCTGTCCGGAATTGGTGGGTTCTTCATCTCACTGACTTCAAGAATGAAGACACACACCTTTGAGGTGAGTGTTACAGTTCTTAAAGATGGTGTGGCTGGAGTTTGCTCCCTTTGATGTTTAGATGTGTTCGGAGTTTCTTCCTTCTGGTGGGTTGGTTGTCTCGCTGGCTTCAGGAGTGAAGCTGGAAACCTTAGTGGTGAGTGTTACAGCTCATACAGGCAGTGAGCACCCAAAGAATGAGCAGCACTAAGAGTTATTGTAAAGAACAAACCTCCCACAGTGTGGAAGGGTGCCACTGCAAGCTTCAGCAGCCTGCTTTTATTCCCTTATCTAACCCCACCCACATCCTGCTGATTGGTCCATTTTGCAGAGAGCTGATTGGCCCATTTTACAGAGAGCTAATTGGTCTGTTTTGACAGGGTGCTGACTGGTGCATTTACAATCCCTGAGCTAGACAGAGTGCTGATTGGTGCATTTGCAGTCTTTTAGGGAGACATAAAAGCTCTCTTAGACATAAAAGCTCTGCAAGTCCCCACCAGATTAGCTAGATATAGAGTGCTGATTGGTGCATCCACAACACCCGCCCCCCACCCCCCAGCTAGATACAGAGTGCTGATTGGTGCATGTACAATCCTCCAGCTGGACATAAAAGTTCTCCAAGTCTCCACCCCACTCAGGAGCCCAGCTGGCTTCCCCTAGTGGATCCTGTGCCAGGCCAGCGGAGCTGCTGGACAGTCCCGCCAGGTGCGCGCACTCCTCAGCCCTTGGGCAGTTGGTGGGACCAGTCTCCGCGGAGCAGGGGTTGGTGCCTTCACGGAGGCTCCGGGCAGCCCGGGAGCCCACCACGGGGTGGGGGGTGGGGGGTGGGGGGAGCTTGGGCATGGCGGACTGCAGGTCCCAAGCCCTGCCCTGCGGGGATGCAGCTGAGGCCCTGCGAGAATTCCAGTGCTGCCTAGGTGGGTCACCCAGTGCACCCTCCGCAGCTGCTGGCCAGGGTGCTAAGCCCCTTACTGCCCAGGCCAGCTGTGCTGGCATGCTGCTCAGAGTTCGGGCCGCCTGAGCCCTCTCCCACCCGGAACTCCCTGAACTCACGCTGGCCCGCCAGCGCTGCCTGCAGCCCCAGTTCCCGTAGGCGCTTCTCCCTCCACACCTACCAGCAAGCAGAGGGAGCTGGCTCCAGCCTTGGACAGCCCAGACAGGGGCTCCCACAGTGTAGCAGAGGGCTGAAGGGCTCCTCAAGCATGGCCAGAGTGGACACCGAGGCCGAGGAGCCGCTGAGAGCAAGCAAGGGCCGCCAGCACAGTGTCACCTCTCAATATTTATAAGGCAAATTATCATTGATGCATTCAGGATAGTTAAGGGCTTCTAGAGTATTCCTTTATCTGCCTTCCTCTTCATTCCCTGCTCTAGGTCTGTTCTTTTCAGTTTGAAGATCATTCACCCTCACCATGATTTCATAAGAAGTTAGAAACAAAATAAGAGACAGAGATTTGTTTTCTCTTCATTGGCCCCAAATATCTGGCCTATATTTTGCACTAAACTAAAAACTATCTCAAGTAAGGCAGGGAAAGTGATAAGTGATCTACTCACCTCAGAATCCCCATGTCTAACACTGTACCTGCCACGTCCTGTGTGCCTGATAATTGTTCTAGTGAGTGGAGCCAGGTCTCCTCTCTCCAAATGTGGCAAACACATCCTGCAGTGACCCCCAGTGAGTCACATCCATGGGTAATCCCATCTCCTGGAGAGTGGGCAGAACCTGTTACCTGCTACTAACCAATAGAGTATGCAAAAGTGATGGGATGTCACTCGCATGATTGTGTTTATATGGTAAAACAGAAGGGACTTTTCAGATGATGTAATTAAGGTCTCTAGTTGATTTTGAGCCAATGGAAAAGAAGCTTGCTCTGGAAAGGCCTGACCTCATCCACAGAGCTCTTTCAAAGAGAATTTAGGCTTTCCCTGAGCTCAGAGACTCAAAGCAGCAAAGATCCTCTCCCACTGGCCCTGAAAAAAGCAAGCCACCATGAATTCTACAGCTGCAAGGAAATGAACTCTAGCAACCACATGAGCTTGAAAGAGGACTCCAACCTCAAATGAGATTGCAACGCCTTGATTGAAGCTTTGTGAGGTCATAAGCAGACCTAGTTAAGCCATGGAAGCTGTAAGATAATAAACGGGTGTTTGAAGTGAGTTTTTATGTAGTAATAGAGAATTACTGCATTGAACATACATCAAATTGCCCTTTGCAGTTCTTCTTTGCACTCCTTTGCAAGTCTCAGTTATTTTTGCTACCGATTCTTCCTGACATAATTTTCTTAAAGATTTATTTGTCTGTGGTTATTTTATTTCCTATTTTCTATATATATAAATTTATAAATTTATAAAGAATTTATATAGATTTTAAAAGGTGTACTCATTGGGGCATTACCTGACTTACCATGTTGTGTGGGTTCTTTGGGTTTCATGTCCCTTTCTTACTTGCTGAGGTTAAAAGCAGTGATCTAGGCAGAATTTAATCTTTCAAAGCCCTTGACTGTCTCCGGCACTTTCTTTCCTCTGGAGTTTTGTGGCATAGACTCATGAAATCATTTCTTTGATACTTAGAAAACCTACCACCTGGGTTTGTTGTGAGATCGCACCAAAATATAGAGCATTAGAATGCCCACTGTCACTTATAGAGTTCAACATTTTTTTCTTTTTTGAGGCAGGGTCTCACTCTATCACCCAAGCTGGAGTACAGTGGTGCAATCACAACTCACTGTAGCTTGGACCTCCTGGGCACAAGAAATCCTTCCATCTCAGCCTCCTGAGTAGCCGGTACCACAGGCACATGCCACCATGTGCAGCTAATGTTTTTTTTTTTTTTGTAGAGATAGGATTTTTCCATGTTGCTCAGAAGTTGCTCAGGTGTTTAACTCCCAGCCTCAAGTGATTCCTTCTGTCTTGGCCTCCCAAAGTGCTGGGATTATAGGCATGACCCACTGTGCCTAGCAGTATTCAAAATTTTATAAAGCCCCTTTGAAAACTTCTTTCACCTCCTAAAGATGGAGGTGCTTTAAGATAACATTGCTTTAAGATAACATGGCCATGTTTCCTCAGGCTCACATCATATGCCTCTCATTTACAAACAAATCCTTCTTTGGATCAAAATTATTTCCAAAGTAGCCATTTCTTAATTGTCTCCATCATCTCATGGGAGACGTAGCTGTTGGGAAGTTGGGCCAGCAACAAGGTTATCTGTAGTTATGAAGACTTGGGACAGGTGCCTGGGTTGTGAAAACTCACTAGCACTCCACTCTCACCTCTGAATCGATGCAAGAACTCACACAGGAACTGCATCTCTCATTGTTCTACTTATCTAGGAATAAGGTCACGCAGTAAAGAGCATTCTTCTAAGAAGGACTTACAAAAAGTAAGGAGGGAGCAGGCTAATGCCAAGGCACACATGAGTCTCCTGAACATTGCCCTGTAAGGACAACTGCACCACACATGGGTGCCGGGAGACGTTTTCCTCAATTTGACTTAGTGAAGAGTGAACTGAAAGGGACTGGGAGGGAAGGAGACAAGAAATACTAAAGTCCTGGAGGGCAAGATGCCATAGGGGAGTGTGTTCACTCATTCACTCATCACTTCATTCAGCAAACACGTACTGAACAGCTCCCAGGTGCCGGGTTGTTTTTGTATGGTTAAAATAAGGAGATGATCAAAGTACGATTTCATGAAACAGATGGTTTATTTTAATACAAGGAGAATCTTTTGTTAGGTTCCCAGTGCTTAAAGAGGGGGAGAACAATGAGAACAAACTCACAGGGAATTCATTTGATTTTGATAGATGAGGTACATCTCCAGAGAGTGAGTTCCAAAGCTATTAAACTCTAGCTAATCAATTAGGATGGAAGCCGACCTCTGTGGAAAGTAAAGTCCAATGAAAGGTTAAGGTGTATCTTTATATGAAAGGTTTCTCAGGAGAGCTGGCATTCAACACAGCAGATATCCATGATGAACCTAAACCTGGAGGGTGGTGTTGGTGCTGCCAGGCCAGGCTTTGGAGATAACTTCAAAGGCTAACAAGGTGTGGTGCTGTGGCTGCCTAAGCTGTGAGTCTTGGCAAGGCAGCTGAAAGTGCAGCCTGTCATGGCCTCAGCTCTTACAGTGTCTGCCAAACTTCTGAGTTTACCGTGTTTGAAGTCCAGTAGTTGAGGTCAGTAGCTCACATATGGTGTCTGATTAAAGTGTGATATCACATTCCCAAGGGCGGGGGAAGTATATTCCATGTTCATACATGTGGAGTCTGATAAGATGTCCCATTCTCCAGAAGAGGAGGAATGCACTCCAAGTTCTATTACAGCAAAATATACATCCCTCATGTTGCAAATTATGTGGGTGTTTGGAATCATTTCAAAGTTACATAATATAGGTATGGAGCAAAGTGGTAGGGATATTAAGATTAAAACATGGCTACTGGCTTCAAGAAACTATCTACTGCAAGGGATAAATTAATCCCAGATAGTAAAAGCATGGTAGGAACTGGAATAAAAATAAATACAGATTGTTATAAAAGCAAGTAGGAGGAGCCCTGAACTCAGCCTTGGAAATAAAAAAATGTTTCTCAGAGATGTTTCAATAACACCATCTTGAAGGTCATGTAAGAGTTATCTAGGACAAGAAAGAGAAGAGCTACCAAGGGAGAGGGAACAAAGCATAACCCAGAATGAGAAGAAAAGGGACCGTTGTGAACAATGCAAGTGAAGAAGCAGCCCATATAACTGGGCAGAGGAATGTGCAGGAGAAGGTAGAGTTCAAAGAAGTTAGAGAGACAGGCTCAGGAAATATCACGATTGACCTTCTATGACATGCCAAAGAGTTTATATTTTATCCTAGAGGGATTGGGAGCCACTGAAAAAGTCTAAGTGGGAGGGTGACATTATCAAACTTGTTATACATTAAATATTTGCTGTTTGAAAATTTTGTCCACTAATTAAGTTTTATACTACTCCAACTTGAAAAGGCTGCGACCCAGAAAAAAAAAATGACAAAAATGTATTTATAGCAAGGTCAGAGATAGAAATTAAGAGTCATATAGGACAACCTTACATCTTCTAAACCAAAATCAATGTTGCAACTGCATTATAAGTAGTGGTGAAAGAGCACCTCTTGCTTACTGAATCCTATCTTTTAAAGCGCTGAGAATGTAAAAGGGTCTTAATAACTGAACAGTAAATGAATGAGGGTCTGTGTGTTTGAGCTTATGGTAGTGTTTCCTAGTTAGATTGTTTCAATGCAACATGCCTAAATGTGCCTCAGTGACAATGATAGATGCAACAATAGAAGGGAATGTGTGATGTGGGTCACAACTTTAGGCCTAATGCTGCTATTTTAGCACTATTCAACGTATGTCAGTGGATACTACAATTCTTCTAGTTTTATGTGAGATTGTTTTGGAAACAACCTGTGCAAAATGCATTGAAGTAAAACTATAAGAATAGGGGGAAAATGCATTTGCTATAGAGCACAGATGCAATAGAAAGTATTGTTACAGGTCGGGCGCCGTGGCTCATGCCTGTAATCCCAGCACTTTGGGAGGACGAGGCGGGCGGATCACAAGGTCAGCAGATCAAGACCATCCTGGCTAACACGATGAAACCCCGTCTCTACTAAAAATACAAAAAATTAGCCAGGCATGGTGGCGGGCACCTATAGTCCCAGCTACTCAGCAGGCTGAGGCAGGAGAATGGCGTGAACCTGGGAGGCGGGGCTTGCAGTGAGCCAAGATTGCGCCACTGCACTCCAGCCTTGGCGACAGAGCGAGACTCCGTCTCAAAAAAGAAAAAAAGTATTGTTACAGTTGTATTTCTAGTAGACACATTCACATCAAAATAATTAATCCTGAAAAACCAAAGAGTGTTTTGCAGGAATTCAAGCAAGTACTTGCACTAAGGAACATTCTTCTGAAGATGAGTGGTTTGGTAATCATAATAGTTTCATGTATTCATCAGTAACTTCGACTTTTCTTCTAACATCCATTCCTCTTTCCAATCAACTACTAGACATTTCTACAAAACCATGTCCCATAAACATATCAAGCTAAGTCTACTAAGACTAATCTTATGCTCTCCCTCTGCCACCACCCACCAATCTTCTAAGATCTTTATTATAACTGGTTGCACCATTACCAGCACAGTCACCCAACCTGGAACTTCTGTAGTGGTCCAGAATGTTCCCTCCTCTTAATATTCCAATTCTAGTCACCTTCCCTACTGATTCTAACTTCTAGATATTTTTCAAATTTATTGCCTCCTCTGTTTGTTCATGGTCTCTGCCTTAGAAGAGGCTCTTAGCACTGTCATCTAGAAGATGGTTTTTTATAACCAACCAAGTGACTTTTATGTGACCACACTCTTTTTCTTCCTACCTATCTACTGCACTACCACTAAAAATGACCTTTAAGAGTGCAAATTTATTCATTTCACTGTTCAGCCTTAAGCCCATTTAGCCTCTTTTCATCACACAAGCATGGCATAAAAGTAGGGTTGTAATGAAAATACAGGTTCAGTCACCTGCCATAGCAGAGTCCAATTAACAAGAGCAAGGTCTGGTATAAAGAAAGTGACTCTGTTTCAAAGCTTAGCTTAGGGGAAGAAGTACAGGCTCCTGCCTTTAAAGGCACTGTTTAGCTTTGGGGGAAAGAAATCAGGGGCTTTAAATGGGAACTTGGCATGAACAGTATGCAGGAGAGAGAGCAAGCAGGTAGGGGTCTACAGGACTCACTTCAGTGCCTTATCCACCAGGTGGTCTAGTGAGCGGTGCTATTGTGGACAGAACTAGGTTGTAAAATGGCTGTTGTCTCAAGATGCTCTCAAAGTGGGAGAGAATTTCATCATGCACATACTTTAGATTTTAAATTGACTGTTGTCTCTTGAGGCAATCTTCTGGTCGGAGAGAGTTCCAACTCTGGAGCTTCTAAGTGAGCACATAGTTAGATAAGCTTGCTGTGTAGGGAGTGTCTGGTAAAGAGAAGGTAAAGTTTATAATTGCATTTCTAAACAGCTAAGTAGGAAGTGGGGAACAGGAAAAAAGGAGAAAAGGAATAGAAAAAAAAAGTAATTTAAAACATAACTCGCCTGGGCCCAATGGCTCACACCTGTAATCTTAGCACTTTGGGAGGCTAAGATGGGTGGATTGCTTGAGGTCATGAGTTCAAAACCAGCCTGGCCAACATGGTGAAACCCTGTCTCTACTAAAAATACAAAAAATTAGCTGGGCATGGTGGCGAGCGCCTGTAATCCCAGCTACTCTGGAGGCTGAGTCAGGAGAATCACTTGAACCCAGGAGGCAGAGGTTGCAGTGAGTTGAGATCATGTCAGCGCACTCTAGCCTGGGTGACAAGAGTGAAACTCCATCTCAAAACAAACAAACAAACAAACAAAAAACAAAACAAAACAAAAAACTCATTCCCTTTCTCTTAGAAAAATGGGAGTACTAAGTTACAAAGAGTGATACTTTGTTTTTATTTACTCAATTTTGGTCTGTTTTTCCAGCACTATTATTAAATAACTCCCTTTAACTATCAAAAGTGCCCATATTTAGACAATAAGTTATTAGATGACTTTGTTAATGATGTTCTGCATGACCTAGTTCCCATCCACTTCTTTTGTTGTCTGCCTGGTGAAGAGCTTTTCATCATCTTAAGTCATCTGCCTCACTGGGACCATCTATTCTTCGGCAACTGATCACACTGATCACACTGGTCATGGAGCTTCCTCTAACCTTGTCCATGGTTCAGTTGATGTAGATGGATCACTTATAGGCCTTATAATAGAAGTGGTGAGGCAAAGACCAGGCCACAGTTAGCCTTGCAATACCAGAACACAGCAGAAATCCATACACAGAAGTGCATCTTCTACAGCTACCATCAAGCCTAGCTTCAGCAACAGTTCAGAAGACTGTACTCCCCAACATAGAAAATCGGTCATGTATTTCTATCTACAGAATAAGTGATTAAAATATATTTGACAAATACTGCCTTTACTTTCATTTGTGTTAACACTTGAGACTAATACGGCATTGTGACAAGAATTGTTTTCAAAATTAATTTTTGTAAATGTAATGACACATTTGGATACCAATTAAAACTGTATTATTTTTAAGGACTATCCATCTTCATTCAGGTCAGAGATTTGCATTTTTTCTACACCCTATAAGGGATCTTACTTGCTGTCAACACTCCATGGAGTGTCAAACAGCAGTGATAATTAGGCTTTTATATTTGTGCTCATTAGCCAGAACTAAGGGTGTACATGCTACTAAAGCACAATGACTTCTCTCATTTGAATATTTACAGTCCTGATAACTTGAAAACATATTATGTAGTGTTAATCAAACAAAGACTTTCACATTCATCTCACAAGCAAAGGATACACATTTTAGGTAAAAATTATCATTTGACCTTCAATACAGAGAAAACACATCTCTTATAAATCAAGGTCACCTGAATATGTAAGCCAACTAATAGCATATACTTTGTAGAATTCTTTAGTTTTATGAATATTAGGTTATAGAAGGAGCCAGAGCAATTCTGATAGTTTGTAGGCTTTCAGTTTGTGTGATCTCTGACTTAATATTTTCTAACCCCTTATCTTTCAATAGCATTCCTTGCAATTGAGAGGTGAAGCCAGCTGGGCTATTGGGTCAGGAGGGGACTTGGAGAACTTTTCTGTCTAGCTAAGGGATTGTAAATGCACCAATCACTGCTCTGTGTCTAGCTAAAGGTTTGTAAATGCACCAATCAGCACTCTGTCAAAACAGAACAAGCAGCACTCTGTATAACAGACCGATCAGCTCTCTGTAAAATGGACCAATCAGCAGGATGTGGGTTGGGCCAAATAAGGGAATAAAAGCAGGCCACCGGAGCCAGCAGCAGCAACCTTCGAGTCACCTGCCAGGCTGTGGAAGATTTGTTCTTTTGCTCTTCGCAATAAATCTTGCTGCTGCTCACTCTTTGGGCCTGCACCGCCTTTATGAGCTGTAACACTCACCGCGAAGGTCTGCAGCTTCACTCCTAAAGCCAGCAAGACCACGAACCCACCTGGAAGGAACCAATTCCAGACACATTTTGGTGACCATGAAGGGACCATTTACTATCGCCAAGCGATGAGTATCATTGGACCCCTTTCGCTCGCTATTCTGTCCTATTTTTCCTTAGAATCTGGGGGCTAAATACCAGGCACCTGTGGCTTCATTCTTGAAGTCAGTGAGACCAAGAACCCACCGGAAGGAACCAATTCTGGACACACAATCACCAGAGAGAGAAATTTCCCCCATTCATGGGGTCTCTCTGAATTATTACACCAACAGTACTGTCGTCTGTAGAGTCTTAGTAACCACACTGCTCTGGAGTCATAGCTGCTAGCTTCATTATTCCTAGCTGAAAATCTGAAAGTGGGTGCAATCACCCAGGAAGATAGTGTAGACGTGAGAAAGGGTGAAATCCCAGGATGGCAACCTGAGGAATACCACATCATAGCAATGCAATGGCAGAGGATGCTGAGAATATGAAGGCAGAGAAGTAAGAGGAAAATCAAGGAGGGTGTGAAATTTCCAAACTGAAGGAAAATAGTTATTTTAAATAGGAGAGAGTACTCCTGAGTACATAGAAATTAATGTAAAGACCTGGACATGACCCCTGGATTTTAAAACAAGATAATTATAGATGGTCTTGGGAAAAATAGCTTTTATGAAGATGTAGAATAAAAGTCAAAATGTAGAATAAAAGTGGGTTGATGAGCGAATAAAAGTGAGGCAGAAAATGAGGCTTCTCACAGAAGTTTGATGGGAAAGGGAAGTGAAGACCATTGACTCCCAGCAATGAAAGAACTCAGATCTAAGGAAGATACTGAACATAATTAGGTGTCACTATTAAAGGGAGAAATGAGAATAAGATGAAGAGAGTGAATGATTGACAGACTAGGTCCTCAGGAGGTGAAAGTGGATGGGATCCAGAACTTAAAGAGGACTAGTCTTGAACATGCCCGTTCTCCCACAGTGAGAAGACAGAAGACAAAAAATGAATGGGAATGCTGTAAGATTAAGTGTAGGGCAGATAAAGTCCAGAGACTCCCCATTATATTGTTCTCTTCCTCTTTCTCTCTTTTCCAAGAACAGGAAGAGGCAAAGTCATTTGCTGAGAGTTGGAATTAGGTCATAGCATATAGGGTTTGAGAAATTAATTTAAAAAAAAAAAAAGCATAGAGAGAGGAAGGAGACAAGCCTGACAAGGAAAACAGAAGGAATACCAGGTATCCAGGGCACCCAGCTTAGGTTGGAGAGTATCAACTGATAAAGGCCCCACAAGATTATATATCATTATTTTGTTTTAAAACCCAGGGGTGACATCCAGACCTTAACGTCTATATACTAATGACTATTCCCTCCTATTTAAAATAAGCTTTTTCCTTCAGTTTGGAGATTTTGAAGTCTTCTCTAGTAGGACTCAATCAGCTGCTTATAGGCATTGAGAAATCGGCTGTTGGATTAATGTCAAGCTAGGTATTGTGGAGTAGGTGTCATGGAAGGATATTGAATCATGGGAGATGAAGTGGTATATCATTCCATTTAAACCTCTTCACATCTCTACAAGAAAGGTATCCTCATCCCCATTTTACAGAGTATGAAACCATCACTCATAGAGGTTTATGTTTGCCTGATTTCATCCAGATTACACAGGCTGAGTTGAGAAAATTAGCTGGGCCTTTTGAATCAAAGCCATTACTCTCTCCACTGCATTTTACTGCCTCTTCATGAGCCACATGCCACTAACTTGAACATAAAGAAGGGCTAAGGGCTTTGTTCTTTCCACAGCAACTCTGTTCCCTCTGTTCTGTGACATAAAGCCAGCTTATGCACATTAGTTAACCCATGGAAGAAAAGCTTATGCTAGCTTAGAGAAGATTATATATTTTACATACAATATGTACATGTAGTGTACCAGTTTGCTAAGGGCAATGTTCACACATTGATAAGCTCATTGACAACATATGATAATTAGAAACCAACTTCTATTTTGTGGGGGGTTCCAACTGATTTTCCTTTGCCTTAGTAATAGACACTGTATGCTGGGAAAATGAGAAATGATCTTCAGAGAGGGCACAATATGGCAGAGGCTGTAAACTAGAATCACATGCTCATTGAATGAAAGCAGATTTCACTTCTTCATCCCTTTAGTAGTAATTTATGACATTGAACTGAAGCTACTCTCAACACACTAAAAAGGGGGCAAAATAATATTTTATGATTTGGTATGTGATTGTAGCCAAGGAATTTGAAAGGTTTTGGCCTTTAACAACGAGGCTGTTTCAATTCCACTTTATAGGTAGAGAACACAACAGAGACAGTTCCTCACCTTTTATTTCTCAGGCTTTTAGTAAAATCCTCAGCAGCCCTTAGTGCTCAGAGAGCTTGACCAGCTCCAAAGCTTAACTCATTTTGAATGCTGAACTCTTTGAAGGGGTAGGTCTTTCTCTATATACACAATAAATGTATGGATTTAAAAAAAAACATATTAGTGCCTTATTTTGGGTCCCCCAAAATTGGCCTGACTCTAGAGGTCTAAGAGAAATCGGGTGGGAGACTGGTGCCCTAGTTGTATACGGAGAGCCTCCATCTCTTTGGGCTGTCTCTTCTTCGCCTGCATTCCTCCTTTTGCTGAGGAAAGGTCAGAAACCATGATGACAATTTCCTGCATGTCCTACCCAGGGGCAGGGATACCCAGAAGAAAGTCAGCCCCCGATGGAGGCAGTCAGCCAATCCTAGTTAGAATGGGCTCAAGAAATGAGGAGTGTTCAAATTCCGCTTAGTCCCTTGTCAAATTCAATGGGAACCAACTTTACACGGGAGCTGTTACCTCTGACTTGAACCCATGATAAATGCTCAATAAACAATTTACTAACAAAATTTCTACCAAAGCACTTTTTATATCATTAAGTGGTGAATGCATACATTGAAAGAAGACATAGTCAAATGTAGTATTTTTTAAAGGCAACATGTGACACATCAGTCAATTTTACTGAGATAATCTTTAAGTCTATTGGGTTATAAGGTTTCTTTATGCAGGCACTGAGGAAATGGCTAAGGTATTTATGATATAAAACTCACAGAATTAGCATCAGTTCCTGCTACAACTTTATACCTTGCTAGCATTGCTAGGTTATACACTATTGTCTGCTGCATAGCAGCTCATTATTTTACACTAAACTTGTAAAATAGACATGTTAATGAGACTGTCTTGGCACATGAATGTTTGAAAAACATTACCCCATGTCATCAAATTTTAAAATTCCTCAAACTTACTGATACCTGTAGAGGAGTCCGTGTCACCTAAAACAGTCCTCTTAATGTTCTGCTCTTTCCTAACTGGTCTGTTATAACCAACTAAAATATTTTCCTACCCACGTACTTCTAGTTGGCAGACGGGATTATATTTTACTTAAAATGATGGTTAGATAGCAAGCGAGTCTTTGATAAGAAAATGATATTTCTACTAACTTAAATGGTGGAGTATACACCATTTGATATGAAAAACCCAGCTCTGAATAATTGTTTCTGAAACTGTTTATTCTGAATGCAATCAAGACTTTAGACCCATACCATCCAATATGGTAGTGCTTGCCACATGTGCCTACTGAGCTACTGAAATGTGACTAGTTCTAATTGAGATATGGCATAAGCATAAAGTATTCATTGGATTTTGAAGACTTAGGATGAAAAGTTAAAAAGTAACATAGCTCATTAAAAATTACTATATTTATTATATATTAAAATGACTATATTTTAGATATATTGAGTTAAACCTACTACTAACATTAATTTTCAGTTTCTTTTTACATATTTAATGTGGCAGCTCAAAAATTTAAAATCACATATATGGCTCTCATTTTGGGCTCACATTATACTTCTATTGGAAAGTATTGCCTTTTCCCACCTTCTAGTTTATAAGAAATACAGCCAGGCGCGGTGGCTCACGCCTGTAATCCCAGCACTTTGGGAGGCCGAGACGGGCGGATCACGAGGTCAGGAGATCGAGACCATCCTGGCTAACACGGTGAAACCCCGTCTCTACTAAAAAATACAAAAAACTAGCCGGGCGAGGTGGCGGGCGCCTGTAGTCCCAGCTACTCGGGAGGCTGAGGCAGGAGAATGGCGTGAACCCGGGAGGCGGAGCTTGCAGTGAGCTGAGATCCGGCCACCGCACTCCAGTCTGGGTGACAGAGCGAGACTCCGTCTCAAAAAAAAAAAAAAAAAAAAAAGAAATACAAGAGAAAGGAAAAGCTAAAAGGTACCAGGTACAAACAGCCAAATCCAACATGGAGAGCATTCTACCACAGCACCTGGAAAGATTTCTCACCTTGTTTACTAACTCAGGGGTACAAAAGTAGAAACAGATGAAAAACCTTAGTTTTTAATGGAGTTGTGTTGCCCAAGAGAACCCAGCTACTAGTGCTGTGTTTGCTAAATCCCTAAAGCAATGCCTAGACTCTGAACACATGTCAACAGAAAGTAAGCCACTAAAAATACAGTCCCTCAAGGGGCCATCTTCTAGATTTCTCTTCTCAGGTGGCCACAGACAGTAATAAGCAAGAGAGAATTCCCTGACCTCAGAACCCAAGAGAGCCAGGCACTTGACCCAGGAACTACCTATCCTTTGCTAGGCAGATAGTACCTGCTAAGTTTGCCCCACATGATATCATATGGCTTCTTATCTTTCACAGTTCCCTTGCCAAGGTGGGAGGTGTTTTATAACCTTTATTGTAAAAAATTTTGAACATATACAATAACAGAAAAAAAATCATATAACAAATACTTTATCATGCAGTTTAACAGTGATTGCTATTTTGCCAATCTAAGTCTCTTTCTCCCCATTTTGTCTGCTGTGGTATTTTAAAACCAATACCAGAGATCATGTTATATCCTACATAAATTAAGTGAGAGTCTTGAACTTTTCCTGTTACGCTGATGTTTCTCTCTCCGTAATTGTAGACTGAATTGTTTGCAATGATGAAAGTTTTCGTATGTAACCACATCATAAGATGACACATTCTAACTGTCTAACACATAGAGTTCCTGGAACCTGCAGAGTTCCTGGAACCAAAGCCTCAATAACTGCCTGAGGCTTTGCTATGCCTCTCTTTGGTGAAGTGACTGTGATCCCAATTGTGTTGGGGCATTTTGGAAGGTTTGTATTCATGGGTGAAAATAATCTTAATTCCACATTGGTGTCCTAGGATTTCATTCTCCCATATTTCTTTTTAAAAATATCTTTCCGAGTCAAATGTAAAACCGAAATGATTCAAAAACTAGCATTGCCATGTGTTTGTTTAGTGCTTAAAATGCACTTTCATATGAGGAAATGTGTGCTCTTTAAGATGAAATGAAGTTTGAAACAGTCAGAGGCATGAACTCTAAAAGTAGTCAGTCATGGTAGGCTTGGAGCCAGATAAGGTGAACTATCTTTTTCTGTGTCAAGCTCAGGGGAAAAAAATTGTTTTTGATTTGCATTGCCCTGGAGAAATTTAAATGAAAATGGAGGTGTTAGAGGAGGTGTGTGTGAAAGACTAGCAAGAGGTGGAGGAAGGAGGGCAGGGATTACTGAAAGCAACAACGAAAGAGGTACATCATGTTCCCGGGAGCACTGTTACTCCGCTGGCCAGTCAGGCTCCCCTTGGCACTGAGCTATGAGCCTACAGTTGTCAGCCAGAATATTGAGGGTGCTAAAATTTCGTATGTTTAAAAATTCAGTTTACTGGCTGCAGGGAAAAAGCAAATATTCCAAAGATTTCTTCCAGTTTCAGCCCTCTAGGTTTCCTTGCTCCTTAGTCACACAGTACAACACTTGTCAGTGGTGCAACAGTCTAAATTAGGTCAGCCTTCTCTCTGTAAAGAGGTTTAGCTTGCACCTGGTAGGATCACGCTTTTTCACTTTGAAACAGCCTCAAAGAGAAGTGGCAATGACACTGAAATGATGTTTTAGGATATTTGTGGGAGATAAAAATGGATTTTTCTTTAAGAACTTCTTTGAGATTAATTTCCAGGCTGAAGAGTTGTTTGGGTTTATTTTATTGTTTTAATTTAAAATATAACTAAATGTTTAATGTATTGTACATACTTTATTATCTATGTGATGCAAATAAATTTGTCATTGTTGTCATCTACTTAATCATGACACTGAAAGGTCCCTCAATAACATACAAAGGAAATAATATTTTAGGGTTCTATACATAAATATAAGACATTGTTGACAAAAAGAGTCAAACTTGAAAATTATTTGAAGAGATTTTTTCTGAGTCAAATACAAGGAACAATGACCCCAGGGAGTCCTGAGAGCATGTGTCCAAGATTGTCAGGCTACAGCTTGGTTTTATATATAGGTTCTAGGGAGACACGTAAAGCAATACATAAGTTGGGTGCGGTGGCTCACGCCTATAATCCCAGCACTGTGGGAGGCCGAGTCATGTGGATCACTTGAGGCCAAGAGTTTGAGACCAGCCTGACTACCATGGTAAAACCCCATCTCTCCTGAAAATACAAAAAGTAGCTTGGCGTGGTGGCTCACACCTGCGATCCCAGCTGCACCTGAGGCTGAGGCACAAGAATTGAGAATCACTTGAACCTGGGGGGCAGAGGTTGCCATGAGCCGAGATTGTGCCACTGCACTCCAGCCTGGGTAACAGAGTGAGACCCTGTCTCAAAAAAAAAAAAAAAGAAAAAGAAAAAGAAAAAAAAATGTAAATGTGAGATGAACATTGGTTAGGAAAGGCACTTCAACTGGAAGGCAGGACTGGTGGGGATTGGGGGATTAAGGAATGGGGTGGGGTTGCAAGGTAGCCTTCCAGGTCAGAGGTGAATTCAAAGACTTTCTGATTAGCAATTGGTTGAAAGAGTTAATTTATTTTCTAAAGATGTGGAATCAATAGAAGGGAATGTCTGGGCTAAGATAAGGGATTGTGGAGACCAAGGTCCTTATTATGCAGATGAAGCCTTCAGAGAGAATAGATTGTAAATGTTTCTTATCAGACTTAAAAAGGTGCCAGACTCTTATTTAATTCTCTCTGAGATCAGAGAAAAGACCTGGAAAGGGATAGGGATTTTCTACAGAATGCAGATTTTCTCAAGAGACAGCTTTACAGAGCCGTTTCAAAACATGTCAAAGAAATATATTTTAGGGTAAAGTACTTTCAGGGCTCGCTATCTGTTGTGTGATGCTATATTAGAGTCAGTTTGGAATTTGGTGTCTTATTGCTATGAAGAGTCTATTTGATCAGCCTTAAAATCTCTGTTTTAATGTTAATGCTGGTCTAAACTCCAAAGGGAGGAGGGTAGGATAAAATGAGGCATTTCTGGCTCCTCTTCCCATCAGGGCTGAACTAGTTTTTCTGGTTAACTTTGGAAAGCCCTTGGCTGAGAGGAGGGGGCCCATTCAGTTAGTTGAGGGACTTAGAAATTTATTTTTGGTTTACAAGACTGAATATACAAAATGAACAATAGCCAGACCAAATGAGACCATAGAACTCCGACCCACAACTTTTGCATGACACAACAATCAGTACTTTCTCAATGAGTGCCAGCTTTCTCCATTTTTATCCCTGTTTCCAACATAGGACTAACCAGAATAAGCTAAACATGCTCCCCATGCCAATCACAGAAGATGCCTACTTCCAGTTAGCTGCTCGCAGCTTCTTCAGGCCAGCAGCCTCCAGTCAGGGCACACCTGAAGCCTCCTTTCTTCCCCACTACCACACTTTCCCACTCTCCTGCGTGCCTTTGAGTCTACCAAACACAAGTGACAGTGGCCGACTTCCTTTCTATAGCAAGAGCTAAATAAATAGCCTTTATTTCACTCATGGAGGTGGTCTTCACCTATTTCCACAGTTCCCTGAAGGCTTCCCCAAGCCAGTCTGCTCTGTCCATTGCCACAGACCCCAGGCTTTGCCCACGGGTGGATTCCCTTGTTGTTTGCTGCTTGTGAGTGATGGAGTCAGCACTGACTTAGTAGAGGCCAGAACTTTGTCTGAACTCCATGTCCTTCATATTGTGTCCCTCGGCTATTTATTCCCAGTGTGGAGCCAGCATTTTGTTATTGATTCCCATTTGTTTGGCATTTTTGATAGAATTAGGTGGCCCTTTTAAATCTTTTATTCATTCTCTTTTATGCTACTGTTGGGTGCTGTACAGTTTAAAAGCATCGTTCCTTATAAAAAAGAGAATCTCGGGGTAGATAGAACAGAGGCGTAGACCCTATAACTCTGTTTTCAAGCCAGCTGCACAAACTAACAAGCATGCAGTCCTTCCAAATTGGTGTCCACCTGGACAAACTGTGCTTTAGGTCACCAGTAAAACTATATGAGGTTCTCCTCCTGTCTCAATTTTGTGTCCTGAGAGCTTGCTCTGATTCTGTGAGTGTTCTCTTCATGTTCCTGCTTTCTGGGAGGTGCACATTGTCAGGTCCACATTTGGAGATGGCCAACTGTCACGGTGTGAGGGTCAGAGACACGAGTGCACAGTGCTATATTCTATCACCAGCTCTCATGGGTGGTCTAAGTCTACATCATCTCCATCACCAGGAAAAACTGCTTCTTATACATACTCTCATAACAATCCTAATTCTCGTACCTATCTTTCTAAATGCCATAAATACACCAAGGAAGATTCAGGTCTTCATGAGTCCCTTTAAGAAACATTGAATTGAACAATATTATTCATTTGAGAGACACTTTAGAAGAGAAGAGAAGGGATATGGGTACCCATGGACATAAAGATGGCAACAAAGGACATGGGAGACTACTGCAGGGGTGGCAACAAGGGTTGAAACGCAAACTGTGGGGTACTGTGTTCACTATCTGGGTGACAGGATCATTCATTTCCCAAACCTCAGCATCATGCAATATACCCAGGTTACAAACCTGTACATAAATCTAAACTAAAAGTTGAAATTTATTTTTTTAAACAAAGAAGGAAATAAGATTTCACAAGCCCAATGGGCAACATTTCTTGATTGATGTGCAGAGTTTCCCAAACAAAATTCTGACTCAAATTTGTTTTAATAAAAGAATCTTTGGCCAAAGCTAATAAGCAGGTGGACAGATTTAAGCAGCCCAAGCTAGACTTCTTTTCCTAGTAAATCTGCCCCCTTTTTGTCCCCCCGTTGCCTCCCTATATTCAAATCTCCCTCTTTCTGCTGCTGCTTCTTCTCTCTCCTTCTGTTCCTCTTCTTCCCTCTTCCCCTTGTCTGGACTCCCTACCTTTCCCTAACAACTCTTCTAATACTCCCAAAATGCCATTTTCTCTAAGGATTCATCCCTTCTATGAACCAGGTAGGTGTCAAGTATAGAATTCAAACCTGGACCCTAGATTAAATAAGTGCCACAAATAAGGATTTCCCTACACCCAGAGAAGACCAGGAAGTATTCATAGAAAAATTGCAAACTCTTTTGGGTAACTCAGGGTTACCTGACCTATATAGACTTGTACACATGCTGGCTGAAATCTCAGATGCCAAATGCTGAATGGCAAAAGCTGATTAGGCTAACCTGCAAAGAGACTGAAAAGATCCCTCTTTCCACAATAAATCAGTCAAAAGGGGCCCAAAAGTAGAGCAAAGTCATCTAAAAAAACTATACCGAGATATTTTCAATGCAAATTGATCGAAACATAATTTGCTCTGCAAACAGAGAAAAGATGCAATTAAGCCAGGTGCGGTGGCTAACACATGTAATCCCAGCACTTTGAGAGGCTGAGGTGGTCAGATCACGAAGTCAGGAGTTCAAGACCAGCCTGACCCAAATGGTGAAACTCCATCTCTATTAAAATACAACAATTAGCTGGGTGTGGTGGTGCACACCTGTAATCCAAACTACTCAGGAGGCCGAGGCAGGAGAATTGCTTGAACCTGGGAGGCAGAGGTTGCAGTGAGCCAAGATTGTACCATTGTACTCCAGCCTGGGCGACAGAGCAAGACTCCATCTTGGGCAGGGGGGCGGGGGAGGGGAGGGAAGATGCAACTATAGAAGATTTGGGGGGTAGGCTATAAAATACCTTCTGAAAACATTTACAGGTTAAAGAAGGTGCCAATGTAAACAGTGGCCAATTCATCTCATTTTGTCAGGGGACTTAAAACTGAAATTAGAGACCTAATTCCAAAGCATAAATTAGAATGGGACAGAAGACCTTTATGTAGTCTACGACACCTGGCAAAACACTTTGAAGGAGCTTTAAAACAAAAATGAGACAGTCCCTCAATACATTTATGACCCTACAGATTGATCAGCTATTTGGTTCCCTTCCCAATGGGTCACCTTTTGACAAAGTCACTTGCAAATATCGTAAACAGGAGGGACACTGGAGAAGAAAGATAGCCCTAGCTGACAAAAGAAAACCCAAGACATAGAAAAATTCCATCATTCAGATCAATATGGGTGCTCTGAGAAAGGAAAAAGCACCCAATATACTGCTCGACCCTTAAACACTCAAGATAAATTACTTCTAAATAGAGATGGTTACTCATTAATTCCTGGTAGACAAGAGCCCTGCTCTTTCTACAACAACCCTCCATCCTTGCTCAAGCTCTTTATTTTTCCTCAGTATAAACACACAACACAGGTGGTAGTATTTCAAATAACCCACATATTTTCTCTATCTCCTAGCCCTTCCCTGTAACCCTTGGGCAAAGAACATTTCTTCCTGCTCCATGATAGCACTCCCACAAATCTGATAGGGACTTACTCTGTAGATGGAACGATAATAGTGAATGTACAACAGAGAAACTATTTCTTGAGGTTGCAGACGTCTCCTATAGTCATCAACAAATTGTGTCTGCTCTGCATATACTTTTTTCTTCTCCATTATATTTGATGCATATTTCAGAAGCTGACCTTGATGCCATACCTGATACTCTGTGGGCTGAAAATTCCACTTGCATAGGAAAAACAATTTGAGCAGAGCCTATTAAAGTTCAAGGAGATCCTACTGTTACCTAAATGTCCCTAATATCCTTTGAAGCCAGAAGCAAAGGAAGGGCTGAAACTTTTCATCTGAAAGCCTTAGTTGCAAAGATTTTCTCATACTCTGTATGAGCCCTGTAACACTCCCATCCTGCCAGTGCATGGACCAAATAGATGAAGATACCAGCTTTTCCTCTAGGCCTCATGGCCACCAACAAAACTGTTATCCCTTGCTTCCCAGCAGTATCTAGCACAAATACCATCTTGCCATCAATTCTACCTCAAGTCACTTGCTTCACTTGCAACAGATTTCTGCTTTGCCTTTTTTAGTCTGCCTCTAGACTAGAAAAATCAGTATCTTTTGCTAGTTTCTGCTAAAAGCAAGGGATAGTGACTGACTCCCTTTGTATAGCAAGCCCTAAATAAATAACCTGTTTGTTCCCATTTGAATTCCTATTTTGTTTCTCATTCATTTCCACAACAGGAAACACGTTTATATAAATTGAAGACTTTGTTCATTTCACAACATAACATCGAAAAATATTTCTTTTACAATTATAATGCTTTATTACCCTAATTTCTAGATGTGTGGTATTAAGTAAAAAGAATACAGATAAGATATATGTTAAACTATTTACCTTAGAAAACACTAAAAGTAACCTAGATGAGAGTTGTGATTCTCCTAATAGCAAAGTAACTTATATTTTACTAACCTATCCACAATTATAACATTTATAGAACTGTGATAAAAATGTTTAAATACAATAACACTAGAAGGCACTCAAGGGGTTTACTGCAATTACAGTTGGAGAGTTCAACATTCTCCTCTAGATAAGTGATAGAACAAATAGTCAAAAAAATCAGTAAACATAAGGCCGGGAGTGGTGGCTCATGCATGTAATCCCAGCACTTTGGGAGGCCACGGCAGGCAGATCACTTGAGGTCAGGAGTTCGAGGCCAGCCTGACCAACATGATGAAACCCTGTCTCTACTAAAAATATAAAACTTAGTGGGGCATGGTAGTGGGCACCTCTAATATCAGCTACTCGGGAGGCTGAGGCAGAAGGATCAGTTGAACCCAGAAGGCAGAGGTTGCAATGAGCCGAGATTGCCTACTGCACTCCCGCCTGGGTGACATTCCAGCCCCGATGACAGAACCAGAAATATCATTTGACCCACCAATCCCATTACTGGGTATATACTGGGTATATATATCATTCTACTATAAAGACACATGCACACATATGCTTATTGTGGCACTGTTCTCAATAGTAGAGACATGGAACCAACCAAAGTGCCCATCAATGATAGACCTGATAAAGAAAATGTGGCACATATACATCATGGAATGAGATGCAGCCATAAAAAAAGATAAGTTCATGTCTTTTGCAGGGACAAGGATGAAGCTGAAAACCGTCATTCTCAGCAAACTAACACAAGAACAGAAAACCAAACACCACATGTTCTCACTCATAAATAGGAGCTGAACAATGAGAACACATGGACACAGGGACGGGAACATCATACACCAGGGCCTGTCAGGTGGTGGTGGGGGACTAGGGTAGAAATAGCATTAGGAGAAATACCTAATGTAGATGATGGGTTGATGGGTGCAGGAAACCACCATGGCATGTGTATACGTATGTAACAAACCTGCATATTCTGCACATGTATCCCAGAACTTAAAGTATAATTTTTAAAAAAAGTTTTTTTGAAGATCCCATTCAGGATTTTCATAGGTAGAGATAGAAAAGCAATGCTTGGCTTTAAAACTTCAAAGGATAGGCTGACTCTCTTCCTAGGGGTTAATGCAGCTGGTGATTTTATGTTGTAGCCAATGCTCATTGACCATTCTGAAAGTCCTAGGGTCTTTAAGAATCAAGCTAAATCTACTGTATTTGTACTTTATAAATAGAACAACAGAGCCTGAATAACAGCACATTTCTTATAGCATGGTTTACTGAATATTTTAAGCCCATTTTTAAGACCTACAGTTTGAAAAAAAGATTACTTTCAAAATATTACTCATCACTCAAGAGCTCTGGTGGAGATATACAAGGAAATTAATGTTGTTTTCATGCCTGCTAACACAACATTCATTGGTTGGCCCCAGTGCCTATGGATCAGAAATATTTTTAACTTTCTAGTCTTATTATTTAAGCAATATATTTTGTAATGCTATAGCTTCCATAGATAGTAATTCCTCTGGTGGATCCTGGCAAATTACATTGGGAAACTGGAAAGGATTAGTTTAAGTGCCATGAAGAACATTCATGTTTCGTGTGAGGAGATCAAACTATTAACATTTAAAAAGTTTGGAAGAAGTTAATTCCAACCCTCATGGATGACTTTGAGGAATTCAAGACTTCATTGGAGGAAGTAACTGCCGATGTGGTGGAAGTAGCAAGAGAACTAGAATTAGAAGTAGAACCTAAATATGTGACTAATTGCTGCAATCTCATTATAAAATTTGAACAGATGAAGAGTTGCTTTTTATGAATGAGCAAAGTAAGTGGTTTCTTGAGACATAGTCTACTTCTGGTGAAGATGCTGTGAACATTGTTAAAATGACAACAAAGGATTTAGAAAATTACCCCAACTTAGTTAATAAAGCAGATGCAAGTTTTGAGATTGACTCACATTTTTGACGAAGTTCTACTATGGGTAAAATATTAAATACTATGACGTTTATAAAAAACACTAAAGATAGAGAAAACTTGAACAACACTATCAACTAAAGTAAAAATTATAGAACATGATACTCCAGAATGGTGGATTATACATTGTTTTAAAATGCCCTTGGGACATGTACAAAGATGGACTATACACTGGGCAATAAATCAAGTTTGAATGAATTCAAAAGACTGAATCATTCAAGCATGCTCTGTGACCAAATGAAATTCAAAAGACATCAGTAACAGAAAGATACTGGAAAATTCTCAAATATTAGAAAATTAAACAACATAGTTCTAAATAAGCCTTAGATCAAAGAAGTAATGTTATCCATGGATCAAAAGAGCAATCTTAAGAAATAAAGAAAATACATTGAATAGAATTCTAAAGAAACCACAGCAAATAAAAATTTATGGGATGTAACTAAGCAATGTTTAGAGGGAAATTTACAGCTTTAATTGCTTGTATTAGAAAAGATGTTATAAAACCAACTGTATATCTACATACCTACCTCAAGCAACCAAAAACAAAGCAAATTCAACATAAAACAATCAGAAAGAAGAAAATAATAAAAAAATAAATTTAATAAAATAGAAAACATAGAAAAATCCAGGAATTCAAAACTAAAAGACTTTGAAAAGATGAATAAAATTGTCAACCACCCAACTAGGCTAATTGAGATTCACAGGGATGTGTCACCCTAGATCCTAAAGACATTAAAAGGATAATAAAAAAAGTGAACAATGTTATAAGAATAAATGAACAAATATTGAGGCTATCATCAATTATCAAAGTTGACACACAAAAAAGTAGAAAATCTGAATATATTATACCTACTGAAAGAAAACAAAATCATAATTTAAAACCTGCTGGCAAAGAAAACTGCAGGTTTAGATGCCTTTGTTCATAAGTATTAAAAGAAGTATATAATGCCAATCTTATACAAACTCTTCCAGAAAATATAAAAGGAAAACATAGTTTTTAAAACATTGTATGAGGCCAGCATTATCCAGATACCAAAGTCGGAAAAATATATTACCAAAAAAGAATAGTATAAGTAAGTATCTCTCACGATTATAGACACAAAAATCTTCAACATGTTAGTGTGGCAAATCCAGCAATATGTAAAGATAGTAATCATGATCAGGTAGATATTATCCCAGGACTGAAAAGTTGGGTTAATATTTCAAAAATTAATTAATATGATTATTCAAGTCAACAGACTAAAAGTGAAAAAAAATGCAGACAATCTAAATATACCAGAAAAAGGATTTGAAAAATTCAACACCCGTCAATGACTTATACAAAAAAGAAACTGAATTTTCTCAACTTGAATTTTTAAGAAAAGCTACAGAAAATCTGCAGCTAACATTATATATAATAAAAAGATTGAAACTTTTTCCACTAAGATCAAGACTAATGAAGAACATACACTTTGTTAATATCACTTTTATAAAACATTGTGCTGGAGATCCTAGTCTAAGCAATAAAGCAAGAAGAAGAATGAAGAAGTATATAGATTGGAAAGAAAAGTTTAAAACTGTTTTTATTCTCAAACAATATTATTGAGCACAGAGATAAATCCAAAACAATCTAAAACAAAAACTACTGTTAAAACTAAGTGAATTGAACAGTTGATTTGTTCAGGGAGTTACTACACATGAAAAGTCAACCAATAAATAAATTGCATTTATGAATTACAGCAACAAACAACTGCACAATAAAACAAAATTATAATTACAACAGCACAAAAACCTTGAAATACTTAGATATAAATTCAACAAAATATTTTAAGATTCATACACTGACACTTGAAAAATGTGTATGAAATAAAATAAAGAAAACCTGATTAAAAAAAGGTATATACTGCATTCACAGTATACATAGAAGGTTAATATCATTAAGCTATAAATTCTCTCCAAAAAATTTGATATAATGTCAATCAAAATCCCAACTTTTTTTTGGTAGAAGTTGGCAAACTGATTCTAAAACTTACATGGAATTTCAAAATATCTAGAATAGTAATAACAGTTTTGAAAAAATTAAAATAATGTCGGAGAGGCCAGGTGCGGTGGCTCACGCCTGTAATCCCAGCACTTTGGGAGGCCGAGGTAGGCGGATCACAAGGTCAGGAGATCAAGACCATCCCGGCTAACACAGTGAAACTGCGTCTCTACTAAAAATACAAAAAATTAGCCAGGCGTTGTGGCGGGAGCCTGTAGTCCCAGCTACTCGGGAGGCTGAAGCAGGAGAATGGCGTGAACCCAGGAGGCAGAGCTTGCAGTGAGCCGAGATCTGGCCACTGCACTCCAGCCTGGGTGACAGAGCGAGACTCCGTCTCAAAAAATAATAATAATAATACTGTCGGAGAACTTGTACTGCATGATTTCAACACAGCTACAAAAATTAATGTAGGATAGTAAATGCATAAAAGTAGCCATACAGATCAATGCAAGAGAATAGAGTCCATATATACACTCTATATAATGGCAGAACACATACTCTTTTAAAATGCTCTGTTCAGAGAGAAAGAGAGAGCTTTACACTTATACCTACGCTTTTTTTCAACAAACTTTTCAACAAAGTTGCTAAAGTAAGTCAATGAGAAAAGAGTTGAATTTTTAATAAAATATGCTATTAGCTGGTTCTTTTATGTAAAATAAGAACTTCAACCATAATCATTACCTTATACATAAAATTAACTCAAAATGAATCATATACCTAGTAATAACTAAAACTATAAAATTTCTAGAAGAAAATGTAAAGTAAGATCTGTGTGACCTTGAGTTACATAAAGATTTTTTAAAGAGAACACTAAAGGCACTCAATATAAAAGAAAATAAATTTGATAAATTTGACTTAATTGAAATGTAAAGCTTCTGCTCTTAAAGTAACACTGTTGAGATAATGAAAATAGAAGACATATAATTAGAAGAAAATCTTTTCAGTGCATCTGTTTGACAAAGATTTTTATCCATAATATTTAAAGAACTCTTGGAATTCAATGAGAATGTAAATAAATCAATCAAAAATGGAGACAAATCTTGGAACAGACAAATCACAAAAGAAGATACATGAACCTCCAATAAGTAATAGGAAAAGTTCTCCTCATGATGAGTTATCAAGGAATTTCAAATTAAAACTTCAATGACATACTGACTAGGAAAGCTTAAACTAAAAATGTTGACCTCACCAAGTGTTGTCAAGGATGTGGGACAACTGAAATTCTCATTTGTTGCTAACTTAAGTGTAAACTGTTAAAACCACTTTGGAGAAGAGTTTGGGAGCTTCATATAAAGTTACATTTAAAAATACACTTAACATACACAGTCATACCATGGTATACATGGGGGAATGGTTCAGGGATTCCCTGCAGATACCAAAATCCATGGATGCTCAAGTCCCTCATATAAATGGTGTAGTATTTGCATATAACCTATTCGCATCCTCCCCAATACTTTAAATCATTTCTACATCACTTATAATGCCTTTGCAATGTAAATGCTATGTATGTAATTGTCATAGTGCATTGTTTTATATTTCTATTGTTGCTGTAGTGTTATTTTTCTTTTTTTTAAATATTTTTGAACTTTGATTGAATCAATGGATGCCGAGCCTGTAGATAGACAGGGATGACAAGGCAATAACCACTGATATAAACAATTACATGGGTGAGTCCCTGAAACACTATGCTGAGCAAAAGAAGTCAGACACAAAAGAACACTTACTGTATGATTCCAGGTATAAAACAGCAAAACTAGCCAATGGTAATAGAAAACAGATCTGTGGTGACCTATAAACTGGTGAAAGGGACTGATTAAGAAGATGTAAGAGGAAACATTTTGCAGTGCTTGAAGTATATTTATGTAGTAGTTGTGGTGTCATTCACGGCTGCATACAGTTGTCAAAATTCATCGAAGAGTAGGCCTAAAATACTGCATGTTTATAAGAGTTGTGCTAAGAATTGTGAAGGGTCTGAGATGTTATTCCAGTTACACTTTTGCACAATAGCTAGCTAGATGATGATGATGATGATGATACATAGATGATTGATCAATCAATAGATAGATAGGGAAATGAAAAATGAAACACCTATGCTATTGGGTCTGGAATTGGTGGGTTCTTGGTCTCACTGACTTCAAGAATGAAGCCGCGGACCCTCGCGGTGAGTGTTACAGTTCTTAAAGATGGTGTGTCTAGAGTTTGTTCCTTCTGATGTTTGGACGTGTTTGGAGTTTCTTCCTTCTGGTGGGTTCGTGGTCTTGCTGACTTCAGGAGTGAAGCTGCAGACCTTCGCGGTGAGTGTTACAGCTCTTAAGGCGGTGCATCTGGAGTTGTTCGTTCCTCCCATCCGGAGTTGTTCATTCTTCCCAGTGGTTTTGTGGTCTCACTGGCCTCAGGAGTGAAGCTGCAGACCTTCACGGTGAGTGTCACAGCTCATAAAGGCAGTGCAGGCCCAAAGGGTGAGCAGCAGCAAGATTGATTGCAAAGAGCGAAAGAACAAAGCTTCCACAGTGTGTTGTTTGAGATGATTTTCACAAACCTCTGTTGTTACCTATGTCCTGTTTATTGGCAATAGGAAGCCTGAACAGAGGGGACAGGCAGTACTCTTGGGAAGAGCAAATCTTCTTATGCTTCTGAATCATTGTGTTCTCATCTATTAATATGATGGATCGGTGACTTTAATATACTTTAAGCTCTATCATATTATGGTTTTACATTTGGTATGTAAGTGATCTGTGAAAAGAATAAATGATTATGGGAATTCCCTTTTCCCATTGCACACCCTTTAATCTGCCTGGAGGCACAATTCTGTACATTGTGTCTTTGGAGTTCTCTTGGCAGCCAACATTCAGTTGGGATGGGTCAGTGAGAGGCAGCAGCAAGAGACAGTTGTCCTGGAGAGAGAAAATGGATTGTTTTCCAAATTCTTACCCTGCTTGGTGCCACTTATTTGCCAGGAACTACATTCCTCCAGCTCCCACCAGGCAGCCCTCAGACCCAATTCCAGCTTTGCCTAGGGGAGGGTAACAGCTTCCTCCTCTGATAGTTGCTATGTGTTTCATCATCCCTTCATCCTGACTACATCTTCAAAAGCAGTCCTTTCATTGAAGGTTCTTTATTGAAACATCTGGAGTAAATTCTGTTTCCTGCTGCAACTCTGATTGATTAGAAAGGTCAAAAATCTAAGTCATTTGTATTCGATTTGGGAATATACTTTTAGTTGTATTTTTTTAAAAAATACATTGGTCTAATGTTTTAGGAATCCATACCACTTTAAAGACAAAATGTATCCAAACAGTGAACCTCTAATTCAGGAAAAACTATAAAAAGTTCCGTTTAATCACCTGTTCAGTATTCCTTCCTGCTTCTCAGTCCAAACTCCCAGTAATCCATCTTGCAGACAAATGCAAAACACTGGCAGAGATTTACCTGTGAGGCTGATGCATTTCTCAGTTGGGAGTAATAATTAAATTTTTTGATTTAAAATGTTTCTCACTAGACAATTGACTGTATTATGTGGGAACACAGATACAAAACACTGAATTTTAGCTGCTTTAGGTATTATGCTCTGCTGAACTGTATTAATAGGAACTCAAAAGCAATATTTGTTTCATAGTATTCACAGTGGTCTGTGAATTGCACTGCAAAACGGAAAGTCTGAATTCAGTTCTTGCTTTTGAAATTAACTGTGTGATTAGGGCCAAAAGTTTTAGTCTCTTGGTGGTTTAACTTCCTGATCCATAAAAATTTATGCATTTATGCCAACCATTTTCAAAATAACTAAGAAACTCTTTGAGTGTTTAGGGAAAGAGTGAGTGTAGCTCTCCACTTAAATTTACAGTGGTGAAAATACACTTTCCAGATGACCCTCCTTCTCTCAGACATACTAAGAAACTGCCCTTGCTTTAAATACACTCCTGGTGGTATTGTGGGCTTGAGAAAGCTACATATTTATTTTCACTGAAATAATAATGTTCTTAGTGTTTCTCTCTTCTTTTATTCTTTTCTAAAACAGGCTAAGTAGCACTTGGAACATAGATCTAAAGGTGAGGAAAATTAAACCAATTTTTCCTTTTACCCCAGATTAGTGCCAATATCTGTCCTTTGGGTGAAATGCCCAGGGGAATTTCTTATTCCATCAACTGTTCATTCACTTACTCCACAAATAGTTTTTGTGAGCTAATGGTGCTCTAGATCAAGGTGCTTTTCAGGAAATTAAAGTAGAAGTGATTTGTGAAAACAAAGTGCTTATGACCCAAGAAGTGATACCATAAAAGTAACAAAGTTTGCTGAAACCCAAGGCAGAATATGGAAAGCGCACTCAGGGAAATTAGAAGCAAACAAGTGTGAATATTTAGGGAAAGGAAACAGTACAATCACCTGTGTCTCAGGGCAAACTTATGGCAGGGTTTGAGGAGGACCTCGCTGGGTAGGTGGGGTTGCAAGAGGCTCTGCAGAGGACCTATTTCCTCTCTGGAATTGTTCTACTTGCTATAACACAGCAAAATATAATGAAAGCCCTTGTAAACTTCAAGTACTAAACAAGTGTTAGATTATCATCAATATTACATATTAATTTTCAAAAGCATCTTTCCAAAAATATGCCATCATTAAAATAATGTTGTAATGTCTTCATTAAACAAATTAAAATTTATTGAAATCAGTAATAGAGTTTTGGCATGGCTTGCCCCAGTGTACAAGGAAAATGATCACCTATCATTTTCAAGCTCTTCTGTACTCTTGACTCTATAAGTGGCTACATTTGTGGTTCTCAAAATGTGCACCAAGGCATACAGTGTATTACAGTGGACTCACAGTGGTACTGTAGGATATTCTCCATTTTTGAGGGAAACACGCAGTCCTTGACAACTGCTGGACCTCATGCAAACTACTAGTTCAAGTAAGTTCACAGTTTCAATATGAGATCGCACCACATTTTTTTTTAGATAACATTGTCTTTGCCAAACTGGATTTTCTGCAATTGCTGAGAAAGCAAGTACTGCACACAAATCAACACAGAACGGAAAGTGAGACTGGTAGTGTCCAATCTGATTCCAATGTTTGAGAAGCTGTGTGGTGTCCAACAGGTGACCAATGTTCCATTAGCAAGAAATTGGAGTCATTTAAGAATTTTCAAAAATATGTTATTTTTCCTTTCAGTTTATTTTTTCAAATGGCTAAGTCATCCAGACATAAATAAACTTATTGAACCTAACTACTCACTAAGTAGAAATGTTGAGTATTTCTTTTGGCCTAGGAGATCCATAGAAAAATGATGGGAACACACCATGAACAAAGAAAGTTTGAAGCCCTCTAGCATAGGTGGCTGTCAAGAAGTTCACTCTGAAGAGTGGCATCATTTGAGCCCAAATGTGTAGAAAGGAGAGGTCAAATGGAAAAGATAGCGCAGGCGCAGCTGGGCCATATCTTAGCTTTACCCGGGAAAGACCAGTCCTGAAAACGATCATACAATCCCAGATACAATGGTTTAAACCAGTCTTTCATTTTTTGCTCCTTTTAAAATTGAAACAAGTCAAATTCATTTCTTCTTTCTAAAGCAAATAAGGAACACCATACCCTAATGTATGTTTTTACTACCCAAACACCTTTCCTGAAAAGGAAAGAAGAAATGGTAAAATATCTTCAAATATATATAGTATTTGGGTTTATGTTTCCAGTCTTGGTACTGTTTGCCAGCTCTGGGAGAAGAGTACACAGAAGCTTTCATCCTACATCTCTAAATATTTAAAAGATATAAATCAAGCTATACAACTATTAAAATTTGTTCTATCCTCTTACTATGAAAAATAATGCCTTCATAATGACCTGGGGGGCCATGTCCTAAATTCCAAAAGTCGCTGGAGGCCCACTCAGGAATATGGCACAGTAAGGAAAGCCTGCAACACACAGCCACACAGCTCTTCCCGCCCTGGCGATAGCCAACACCTGCTCCATTGCACGTGGTCTCCTACAGCACCAGGGGCCTCACAGCAGATGTGGACACCCCAGCTGGTTTCCACTCTCAGTCTTACCACTGCAAACAGCTACCCTTGGTAGCCACTCAAACCCGGGCATGAACACCCACAGCATAGCCTACCCTTAAGAGAATGGTTCCCAGGGAGGTACTGCACAGGCCCTGTAAGTGATCTTGGGCTGTCTGGGCAGGAGACACCATGGTGTGGTCTAGAAGGGAGGGAGCAAAGACTACTGGGGAAAACAACCCATGGCTCTACAGACTTCTCATCCCATAGGAAGAGTTGTAGCCAGTAAAGAGCCAGAGCGGGGTCTCCTAAAGTCAGAGTGCAAGGCAGGAACCCCTTTTGCCAGGGCCTAAGGATGATGCTTAAATTTGCATATTTCATGGCACTCTTTAGGATGTTTAAAAATTTTATTCCCAGATACAAGCCTCTTCCTTCCTAATCACTTCCTGTCAGAAGAGTGAGTGCTCTTGCTTGCATGCATTTTCATTTTTAACAGGCAGAAAATACAAAATAAATTTGGCAACAGGCAGAACTTGCCATTCTGTTCCTGTGATATTTCTGGCATCCCTGCGGTGAAAGATGTATACCAAATCAGCACTTTAGTCAGCGTGCCTCATTCACAGGGCAGCTCACCTGTCGACCCACAGGAATACTCTATGCCTCCAACAGAGTCAAGGAGATGGGCAAATGTGGAAATTCCAGAAATGTCTTAGACCCCAGGAGGACAATTTGAGCAAAGGTATTTCTATCCAGTACTAAAAATTCCAGTGTTACTGATTGCAGCTTGGAGCAATATCCTCCTCCTTAATGTGTTCATTAAGTTACCCATTAATGAGTCACCCATTAAGACATTTGACAAATACATAATGTGAGCCTGGCACATGGCTAGGCACTGTGAATTGTGAATATAAGATGAAATAAACAAAGCTTAGTGGTCTTTTCTTCCTACCTGCTTATAGATAGGATAGTGATTCTGATCTCTCCAGTTTTGTAAAGGTGAGATATTTTCCTTGTTAGTCTCAGTTTATGACTTCATAGCATTTCCTACTTTAAATGTTGTTTTGAAATTCAAAGTCATTTTAACTGCAAAGATGATATATATTTAATACAGAATATTGGGAAATTACATATACATAAGCGCCAAGAAGAAATTAAGACTCATAAAATTATGGCATGTCTCCCTTTTCTATATATTTCAACTTCTTCCTCATTTGCTGTATTTAGTCTTCCTGCAAATGCTAATATTAAAAAGGAGGGCCCCCAGATTTTGATCAACAAGTAGAATAACCTCTTCTTCCTTCTGTGACCCACTTTGCAAGTTCTCAGTCCTTCTTCCATAATTGAACTAATGATATTTTCTTAGGGCTTGACAATACCCTTGTGGCTTTTGTCACAAGGCAACTTTTTTTTTTCATAAAAAATGAAAAGATGCAGTTGAAATATAGAGACAGAGAGAAAACATGCAGATTAACTGAGAGCCCAGCAGTAAGAGAGACTCATTGGCTTAAAGCCCTACTTGCTAGACCTAAGCATTTATCCCTGATTCCATCTGAAGTGACCATTAAGGGAAACCAAAATCAAAGTTAGAAATGTGTTGATAAGAAGCCTGACTCTAATGTTAAAATAATGATAATGGGGAAGACATGGAGTGTTTTGAGAAAAAATATTAGTTAATATGGTAAAGCCATGAAGACAAACCCTGAATGCTCCCTGAGCCAGACATCTCATGAGTCTTCACATGTTTTGGGAAACTCTCTCAAACAGTGTTTTTCCTCTGTTCTCACACCACAACAGTCAGCAACACAGACTTCTGTGACCAAACACATGTTGTGGATATCTCTGTCAGAGGCATTTGAACCAGAGCAACTCCATCTCAAATAGGGGCTGGGTAAAATAAGGCTGAGACCTGTTGGGCTGCATTCCCAGGAGGTTACGGCATTGTAAGTCACAGGATGAGACAGTGGTTGGCAGAAAATACAGGTTAAAGATCTTGTTGACAAAACAGGTTGCAGTAAAGAAGTCAGCTAAAACCCAGCAAAATCAAGATGGTGACAAGAGTGACCTCTGGTTGTCCTCACTGCTACGCTCCTGCCAGCAGCATGACAGTCTACAAATGCCATGGCAACGTCAGGAAGTTACCCTATGTGCTCTAAAAAGGGGAGGCATGAATAATCTGCTTCTTGTTTAGCATATAATAAGAAATAACCATAAAAATGGGTAACCAGCTACCCTTGGGACTGCTTGGCCTATGGAGTAGCCATTCTTTTATTTCTTTACTTCCTTAATAACTTGTTTTCACTTTATGACTTGCCCTGAATTCTTTCTTATACAAAATCCAAGAATCCTCTCTTGGGGTCTGAATCTGGACCCCTTTCCAGTAACATCTCTACCACCAAGTGAACAGCCAGTTCACTTGCAGCAGACACCAGCTGGTGACCTCTGATTCAATTCCAACAGTGTCTACCTGGAAATAGAATCAGATCCCAAGGTTGAAGTCTCAGTCCGCAACACTTCCTAAGACCCAGATGCCGTCTCAAGTCTGGGCCTCCAGAGCTTCTGACCAACTGACTTCAAGTTGGGGTACTCATGACCCCCTCTTTGGATTTGATTAGTTTGCTGGAGTGGCTCACAGAACACAGAGAAACACATGTACCAGTTTATTATAAAGGATATTACCAAGGATACAAATGAAGAGATGTGTAGGGCGAGGTACGGGGGAAGGGGCATGGAGCTTCCATGCACTCCCTGGGCACCACCCTCCAAGAACCTACATGTATTCAGCTGTCCTGAAGCTCCCCAACCCAGTCCTCTTGAGTTTTTATGGAAGCTTCATGGCAGCAGCCTTCCTTCCCCCAGGGTATAGGGTGGAACCCTCTCTGGGGAGGGTCTTATGAGCCACAGTAGAAAGGTGAGAGAAGAGTAGAGTCCTGCCTTGGAGCATGTGTGTGTGTGTGTGTGTGTGTGTGTGTGTGTGTGTCTGTAATCATATATATGTGTGTGTGTGTATATATATATAAAATCACATATATGTGTGTGTATATATATAAAATCATATATATGTATATATGATTCCTGGCTCATAACTCCCACATTCTCTGTTATGTGCATATATATATCAAAACACCGCAATACAGCTAGAAGCTGACATTACCTATCCTGTTTTAAGACAAATTTCTACTAATTACCACGATTATCATTGTGAAGTTATTGCATAATCACACTCTTTCATAGTTTCCTTTACTGTTTGGAGACACCCAAATGAACATTTTAGATTCTTTAGCCACCTTTCATTTTATATTACAAAGAAACATCAAAAAATAAATTTCTTCCTACAACTGTGGTCACATCGTTTATTATTCTCCTGGCAAAGAAACAATCATTAAATACAGTCTGCTATATTGTGAATTACCTATTTTTATTGATTACTTACTTTTTGTTGTTGTTGTGTCTTTTGTTTTGTTGGTATAGCTTTCGAAAAACACTTTGGAATGTAAAAAGAGGGAATACTATACCAATTGCCTCCTAACCTATTTTTTTTTTTTGTTTGGATAAAAGAGGGGTCTTTGGAATGGTGATTACGCAAGGTGAGTCAAACAGCAAGAACTGATCTTTGTGCCTTCAGTGTCACAACACTGAATGGCTGACACAGATTCCAGGACTCATTGTTAGGTATAAACCTAAGGGAGTCCTGGGTATCAGGCTGGATGTCAATGTCAGCTCACTAATTACAACAGTGTTAGGTTACAAGGGTATATTTGCCTATAAGGGAAGCCTGCAGGGGTATGTTAACTCAATTTTCTAATCTACCTGGTAGTTACTTTTCCCATTTTAAATTAGTAGATTGGGATGTTTCTTATTTCTATCCAGAATCTGCACATTTTGATTTAGTGAGTCAGGCCAACTGTAAGCAGAAACAAGCCTGACTGTCTATTATCAGACACTATGCCATAATGACCAGGACTACCAAATGTGAGCTTGAACCCTGGTGAAAAAACCCAACACCCCTCTCCTTCTCCCTAGCCAGAGATCCATTAAACCCTAACAGGAGATATGCATGGATATGCAGTGTGGGTGAGTCCCAGACTACCTCCTGATGCTCAGCTGGCTCATACACCAACTTGCCCCTCCTATGGCCCTGTGATGATCCCACATGGGTGCAGTGATTCTGTAGGGACATTCTTGAATATTCTGCAAGCCCGCTTCCATGATGCCTTCATTTCAAGCTTCATTATTACTATAAAGTTATCAAAATATATTGTTATTTTATTTTTGTATTGTTATTTGGTTTTTTTTTTCCAAATACATTTCTCTTGAGAGAAGGATCTAGAATTTCAATCCTAATTTAGCATCTAAGATAAGTGTACCACATTCATAAGTGACAAGCTGTTTTTTGAACAATTCCCTTCCAAAAAAGAAGGGGTTAAGCTGCTCCAAGTATCACCAACATTAATTACAATGATGTCAGAAAAGTTGGCAGAAGAATGCTTCTCCCATGCTAAATGTCAGGAAGATACATCACAGTATTAAAAAGCTAAAAGGCAGAGACCTGATTTGTACAGTAGTAGAAGTGAATGAACATAGGCAACATTTATTCACCATTTATTATATAAAGTCCTGAAAATCCTGCCTGCCTTGAGTTTCTAGACACAAATCTTGCCAGAATTTTGGAAGTTCCAGATTCATCTTACTTATAGTGATCATCAGCTAATGCAAAATTATACAGACAATACAATCTTATTTTGCTGCCTTAACGTTGACGTTGAGAGAGCAGTGGTGAAAATGTGAGATTTAAATCCACATTAGTGTCTGTGAGTCTTTAAACACATAGTGAAGTTATTTTAGATTTTACTCCAGAACTTAAATGTTCCTATCATTCAAAAGTGCACACGAATGCCACTTGAAGTCATATTTGGATCTTAAACCATGGAAACCTTGGGGCCCAGGAGACAGAGGGTAGAGATTTAGGGAATGCTGTGGTGTCCCACCCAGATCCTTTCCAGGATAGGAGCCCCCAAATCTCTATAATTGGCACTGTGCACAGACACAACCCTCAGCTGGGACCCTCTCTGGCACCTACCCTGGATTAGAGATGCCTCCTTTAAGGTCACAGCCCCTTGTGTAGAAAGCTGCCATTCAAGGAGTGGCCCATACAGGGGTGTAAAGTTGCCCACTTCTCACCTTATTTGGAGGACCACCCCAGCTGTAGGGCTCTGGAGAGGATCAAATGAGGCCTTTGGTGCAACTGGATCTCTGTCCAGCCCTGCTTCTCGAGCTGCCCTGTAGGTGATGATCACAAGGGCATTCCTAGTAAACCTCCTGCATCCTAGAGAAATGACCAGTGACAAGAGATAAGGGTTCCATGACAGAGAAAGAATGTGTGTGCCTTCGTGTCTCTTTTTATAATGTGATCCTGTCCTTGTCTGCTAGGGCTGTTATAGCAAAATACTGCAGACTCAGTGGCTTAAGCAACTAACATTTATTCATCACATTTCTGGAGGTTGGAACTCTGAGAACAGGGTATCGGCATGGTCTGGTTCTGGTGAGGGCTCTTTTCCTAACTTGCAGACAGCTACCTTCTTGCTGTGTGCTCACATGGCCTTTCCCAAGTGCACACTGGTGGGGAGAGAGAGAGAGAGTGCACTGCCAGGAGTTTCTACTCTAAAGGCACTAGTCCCATTATGAGGGCCCCTTCCTCATGACCTCATCTAAACCACATTACCTCCCGAAGAGCCCATCTACAAATACAATCACATTTGGGTTAGGGTTTCAACTTATGAATATGGGGAGATACAATCATTCTATCCATAATAGATCCTGACTTTCTATCCCTTCAGATAGAGTTAATCTTCCCTCACTGAAGTACAGATTGGGAAAAATTATATGCAGTGGTTCAAAGCTACAGACGTGTGTGTGTGTGTGTGTGTGTGTGTGTAATCCTGAGTCTACAGTGTTTGAATGTTGTAAACTTAGCAAGTTACTTAACTCTCTGTGTCCAATTTCCTTACCAGTAAAATGAGGATGGTAATAATAGCATCTGCTATTAAAGAGTGTTGTAAAAATGTAAGCAGTAGGCACAGAGCATAGTTTTTTCGTTTAAGTCAGTATGACTGTTGTATAGTCTTATGTTTGGACATTTAAAAGTTTTGGTGTGTAATGAAATTTGTCTCCCACATCTCCCCTTTCCAGTGTGAAGGTACTGAGGATGGAGGCTGAGTCTTAGGTGACTCTGCATCTCCACTCCCTAGTACCATGACTGATAGTGAGCACCGAAGAGCCATTTGTGGAATTAATTCAAAAGGTCTGGAGAAACTTCAACTAATTACAGGCTATGAATGAATTTTAAGATTTGCTGAATACCTAACTAAATAGGCGGTCAATCAAAAAGGCCATTGCTTAGAAATGACTGAATACATATTTTTGTTTGTTAATTTCCATTCACAAACACTTATTTTATTCATAACTCATTTACATCATCAGCCTGCCTATTTTGTTGGTATGCAAGATTTAAAACCTTGATGCCCTAGCATGTTTGTTCCAACACAGGCAAAGTATGGCAAATGCTCTTTGTCTGTAACACAAATCATGAAAGCTAATTGGTTTTAATAATGTGTTCAGGTAGGCAAACCACAAAGTTCCATGAGTGCTTATTACATCAGTCATAGCTTAAAAGATAATACCGAGATTTTGAAATATGGTTTGTCATGAGTTCCCTTCCCACATCCACCTCCACTCTCTACTGTCTGTTCTACCCTCTGGTCTGAAACTTTCTGAATTTTAATCTCACTCTGAGGCATTTCCATGACTCGTGTTTATCATCATCCAAAGTCTTGTAAGTCTACTTTACTCCAGTCCGGCCTATGTGTGCTCTAGGCTCTATTAACAACAATTAGATCCCAGAGAACTTTATATAAATAAATAGGAAGCAGAATCAACTTAGGCATTTTTAACCTCACTTTTGTATATTTGTCATATGTAAAAAAGACAAAAATTATGCAAAATTCCTTCATTCACTGTTAACATTTTGCATCCTTCCAGACAAGATCAGATAAAGTTCTCTCTTTTTTTTTTTTTTTTTGGAAGCAGCAGCAACAATCCTTGCTTATGTAAACAAACCCCAAAATTTCATTGACTGTTGCTGGAATTGTTCAGATAATCAAAGGAAATGCCGAGCTGCCAGGCTTCAGGGAAGCACTGTTCAACACTGCTTAAATCTGATAACCAGAAAATATGGACTCTCCAGGGGTCAGCTGTCTTTACTGTGGCTCAATTCCAACAATGTCCAGGCTTCGGGGAATGGCTTTTGGTTTCAGTTTCTGAGAAAGAGAGTTTGGCCACTGTGGGCTGCACGATCTTCCCTGGATAAATCAGCACAAGCTAGGAAGGTACGTGCTGGTCCTAGACAAGTGAGACTTATCTGTACTCACTCCTACACCCAGTGGGTCAAGAACCCCAGTCAGGGGCTCTGATTGAAATCCTCACGTAGAGTTGTGAGGCAAAGTGAAGGATGGAACGTTGTCTCCACAAAGCACAGGGGCTGTTTCCCAAGTAAAGGAGGAAATGCAGGGAATACACAGAAGAAATATCCACTATACTCACTTTACCATGTGTGTATGCAAATCTAAAGATGTATTTATATTTTTAGAATGAAAATCTCTGCACACAGTTAGATAATATGCCTTTTTCACTGAAAGTTATACTGTGGCTATATTTTCATTTATAACCAAGTGGCTCAAATGTGGACTTTGGAGCCAGATTCCCTGGATTAAAATCTAGGCTCTGCCCCTTCATATCTTGGGTAAGATACTTAACCTCTCTATGCCTCAGTTTTCTCATTGGCAAAATAGGGATAATATCCCTCTCATGGAAAGATTATGAAGATTAAAAAAATCGATATGCAAAAAGGGCTTGGGATAATGTTTGGCAAGTGATAATGAAATTGTCTTTGCGATTTCTCACTGACATAATCATCAGTGAGAAAATTATGGCAGTTGGGGAGACCTGATGTAGCCTATCTCCCTCTTGCCTTCAAGTACGCAAGCTAACTTGGAAGACATTTAACTTAGTTTAAATGATACTAGCCCTTCCCCAAAACTCAAGTACCTTAGTAAACCTAATGAGAGACCACCAGCCTATGGGGAGGTGAGGAGCCTAAATTACACTAAGGTGTAGACTAGGCACAAAACATGCAACTTCCTCAATTAGTACTGCAGATAACAACACTATTATAGATTGGCCTTTTGATGTATCTTTTCAGGTTTTTTGCATGTCTGACACCCATGGCTCCATCTGGACCCACCCAGAAGCAACTCAGCACAAGAGCTCAGTTTCAATTCCCTAGGATTTCATCTCCAACCCAACCAATCAGCAGCAAGCACCCATTGCACAGCCATCCCACCCATTCCCCCGAACTACCTTTGAAAAACCCCTTAGTAGGAGCCTTAAATGAGGTCTATTTGAGTAATAACTCCGTCTCCTGTATGGAGTGGCCCACCCATGTCCATCAAATTCTGTCCCTACTGCAGTGCACTCGTCTTTGTGCGTGGTCAGGAAGAACTCACCAGGGTTACAATAATTTCTAAAAAGTTATCTTCTGCCAGGCGCGGTGGCTCACGCTTGTAATTCCAGCACTTTGGGAGGCTGAGAAGGGCGGATCACGAGGTCAGGAGATCGAGACCATCTTGGCTAACACGGTGAAAGCCCATCTCTACTAAAAATGCAATAAATTAGCTGGGCGTGGTGGCGGGCGCCTGTAGTCCCAGCTACTCCGAAGGCTGAGGCAGGAGAATGGCTGAACCCGGGAGGCGGAGCTTGCAGTGAGCCGAGATAGCGCCACTGCACTCCAGCCTGGGCAACAGAGCCAGACTCCGTCTTAAAAAAAAAAAAAAAAAAAAAAAAAAAAAAAAAAAAAAAGGGCCGGGCGCGGTGGCTCACGCCTGTAGTCCCAGTACTTTGGGAGGTGGAGGCGGGCGGATCATGAAGTCAGGAATCCAGACCATCTTGGCTAACATGGTGAAACCCCATCTCTACTAAAAATACAAAAAATTAGCCGGGCGCGGTGGCGGGCGCCTGTAGTCCCAGCTACTCAGGAGGCTGAGGCAGGAGAATGGCGTGAACCCACGAGGCGGAGCTTGCAGTGAGCTGAGATCGCACCACTGCACTCCAGCCTCAGCGACAGAGCGAGACTCCATGTAAAAAAAAAAAGGAAAAGAAAAAGAAAAAGAAAAGAAATAGATTGGTTTGGTTCAGAAAGGCGGAAGAACTCAAAGTGGGGGGTTGCGCCCGGCCCCCCAAACCAATGTATTTCTTAAATGTATTTGATTGATGTCTCATGCCTCCCTAAAATATATAAAACCAAGATACACCCCGACCACCTTGGGCACACGTTCTTAGGACCTCCTATGGGCTGTGTCAGGGGCTGTGGTCACTCATATTTGGCTCAGAGTAAGTCTTTTCAAATATTTCACAGAGATTGACTCTTTTTGTCAACAATACATACATCCTTAGAATTCTTTTTCTGATAGTTTCATTTTTAAAGTGATATTACACTTATTTTCTGTATTCTTTTCCAGAATGAAATAGTAACTGAATAATAATTGTCATATTCACCTTCAGGAATGCTGTACCAATTTCTACTCCCCATCAACGTATTAATTTCATGCATGTTAATCTTACCGTATATATCACCAATCTAACCATATTATTACCAATATTCTAAACCTTTGGCAGCCTCCTAGGAAACATATATATATCATTGTTTTTGCTATAGCACTTCTGACAAGTCATCTAGCTCCTGCTGACTTCTTCCATCCACGGAGAGCTCTTTCCACCCATTAAGGGACAACTCCTACTCCCTTATGCTGAGCCAAAATCTGCCTGTTGAACTTTCCTGAGCATTCCTGTTCCAAGTTAATTCGTCTTTTTGCCACTCTTTCAGTCAGCGTTGATGCAGGGATGCAGCTATTTCCTATTGTAAATGGGGGTTATGGGGTTAAAGATGGCTGGGGGAACAAGAAAGAGTAGAGGGTCTCAAGAACTCAGCTTCATGTTGCTGGCGCTCAGACCATAATAAGAGGTCATTGCCAGGTTGTATTAGTGCTTTTCAGGGGGAGAAATAAGGCCGATTCTGGAAATGCTGAAACCAAGTGGCTGCCAAGTCAATGGTCATTGCTGGAGTGACACTGATGGGAACAGGAAAAATGGGAAGGAACTTAATTCTCCACTCTTTCTACGTTCTAATCTCCTCCAATAGTGTCTTCTATTGGCAGAACTTAACCCAAAGTCAGCTAGCAAGGGTGTCTGGGAAGTAGTTTGCATAGGCCCAGCCTCAGTGTCAAATGTTACAGAAAAAAGTGAGCTAGGAAACAAAACTACCTCACCCACTCATTCCTCCTTCCTCTTTTAAAATTATTCCAGAATTCATAGCAATAATTTATCCCTGTTATTTCTATTATTATTATAGTGGTAACAGATTATGAACCTTAGGATACAAAACCAAGCAAATTAGAAATGACTTTAACCTCAGTTTTCCAGTTATATGACTCAGGGCCAATTTTGGACATACAGTATATCTGACATAGGAGGTATTAAGGTGCAGGAAACTCTAGTGTTGCAGGAAAGCATTTTACTGTGTATTCTTCTCACAATACCACCTGCTTCCTTCTGCAACTCAGCTAGCTGAGCTGATAACTGACTGACTCAGACGCATTGAAATAGTTTAGAAGTAATCACAGACAGACTCTTACATCCTAAAGAACAAGCCTCCCTCTCTTAACATCTGCTAGCTCTACTGCTTTACTTTTTTGCATTCCTTTCTTTAAAAAAAAAAAACAGAAGACAAAAGGAATTGCTACAACAAGTACAAGTGGGAATACATGATGTAATTGCATCAGTGTGGTGGTGTGGCTGTTTCTGTGAACATACTAGAATAAAAGAAGAACATGGAAAGCTTAGCTTCTGGGGGCTGATTTTGGAAATGATTCAACGTTTGATTGAGAGCCAGTTACCTTCAATCATCTTTCATTCAAGATCTTAGTTTTCCCATCTATCACTTGGGCAATTCTTTCTACATAAGTCCTTTGAGATCCTGGGAAAAAGTAGAGTGAGTCCAAAGGGTTTTTAATGAATATGTGTTTAAAATATTGCAGCTGACAAGTGTGGTGATAAAGGTTGCTTTAGGCACCCCGGTGCCTGTCGATTTCTTCTCCATTTTGGTGCGTACTCAAAAGAACCTAATGCCAAGTGATGGAAACCATTCTTCCTGCATTACTACCATCTGTTTCCTTGGCATGCACTACAGACAGCTGAGTTGCCAGCTTTCAAGCTGTTTATTGGTGTGTCACATGGAGGAGTTATTGATGAACTAACTGGGTCTCTTGAAAACTGGACATTTTTGTTTCTCTTTGAAATGTTTGTTCAATATCACACAATTTTTTTTACAGGATGTTCAATAGGCATTTATTCAATGATTTTGCTGAGCTCTGACAACAGGGCAGTTTTATAATCATGGATGGGTATTTGAAAAACTTCACACTTGTGTCAACCTTCAAGTAAGCTATAGATGGCCCTAGAAAAGTATCACAAAAAGGAAAATGAAATGGTCAAGTGGAAAGAAGGATGACCCCATGAGTAAAAACTGAGAAGGTCTATCCTCAAGTGTGCAGTCATGGAAGTAGAGAGATGTAATTTAAATTTATATTGTCATGAAGTTTGTGATAGAAGGAGGATGCTGGGAAAGTTGGAAAGAAGTAAACTTAAAATACATAAAATGGAGTCTGTCTTTGCATACTGGGAATTAAGCCGAAGATTTCTGTTATCTAAAATATCCAAAAATGGCAGAAGCTGAATTCCAAATGATGCATTAATAACATATATAGGTCGGGCGCGGTGGCTCACGCCTGTGATCCCAGCACTTTGGGAGGCTGAGGCGGGCACATCACAAGGTCAAGAGATCGAGACCATCCTGGCCAACATGATGAAACCCCGTCTCTACTAACAATACAAAAATTAGCTGGGCATGGTGGTGCACACCTGTAGTCCCAGCTACTTGGGAGGTTGAGGCAGGAGAATCTCTTGAACCCAGGAGGCAGAGGTTGCAGTGAGCTGAGATTATGCCACCGCACTCCAGCCTGGCAACAGAGTGAGACTCCATTTCAAAGAAAATAAAAAATTAAAAAATAAATAACATATGTTTGTGTGTTTGTATACATATATAGATACATACATACATAGTCATATAAGTATTAGAGAAGAGAAATCCAAGCTATTTGGGCAAACCTCTAATCTCAAAGGTAAATACCAAATAGATCAAAAGATCATTTACAAAATGTCCTTTAAGTTCACTATAACAGCAGAATATTAGACCAGATGCAACACAGGTGCAAATGATTAGTATTTCTTATTTTATCCAATGCTTGGCTGAGCTAAGCCCTGTTACCAAATGCTGTTGAAAATACAGAGATTCAGCAAATAAGTAAGTTTCTAGTCCTCAAGGAGTTTATAATCAATTGGAGACGAACAGATATAAAGGTGCACATGTGCATTATATATAAACACATACACATATCAGATATATTTACCATTAAATATTCTAATAAAGGATGAAAGCTACAAAAAATAATTACAAAGTCAAATGAGTATTCCGAGAAGGTGGCTATTGTACTTAGTTAAAGGGAATAGGAAATACTTCTTGGAAGAGGTATTGTTTGACCTAGATCTTAATGAATTAGTTGAACTCAGTCACCAGACTGAGGAATATTTCATTTCAAAAGAAACATGAGTGAAGCATGAGGAAACCTGGAATTATATCTGAGAATAATGAAATATCCTAACTGCATAGAATTTTAAGTGCTTTGAGGATGAATAGTGTTGTATGATACTAAAATGACATTTGATGTCAGTTCATGAAAGATTTTTGAATAATATTGTTGGGGCCCACAAATTGATACCCCCAAATACGGCACTTTGACATACTGAACTATAGAGGCAAGCTCAAAGTCTCTCTGACCTTCCCCCACCTCCTGCCTCTCAACCCTTTATCTCTCTCAAAGCACAGGATGAGGCTGTTCCTGAAGTTCTCTTATCTACCTAGAAACTGGACTTGCCAAAGAGGAACAGTATTGCCTTGAATTCTTTCCCTGAAATTTCATTAACCAGAGAAGATTAAATCTAATATCACAGAAAAGAGATGGAAATTAAGCCCTATACCTAAGGCTCAGGCACACTTTGTCCTGAACTATCGTTTGTTCTCTGGACTGTTTAATTTACAAAGAGAATCATTTACAAGCTAATTTCTGTGTCCTGGGTCATTCAATTTCCCTAAAAATTCTTTATTACCTGTCAAAATTGCCACATTTTCCTCATCTCCCCTTTGCCTATGAAGAAAGATATATAAGCATGTGAACCTCATTGTGTGATTGGGTTATCGTTTTCCTGTGACCCCACCCCACCATGCTTATGCATGTTAAATGAATTTGTATGCTTTATTCTCCTATTAGTTCCCCTATTGCCAGTTTATTTCCAGTGAGCCTTCAGAAGGCAGAGGGGAAGATTTCCCTCTTTACCTCTACATCCTAAGGAGTTTAAACTTTAAAGGTTTGGGGAAAAGAATAATGAGATCAGATTTATACAATCAATTGAAAGAGAAACTAGAGATAGGGAAGACAAGTCCAGGGCAGTGACGGTAGTCTCTGATTTTAAAATGTTATTGATAGAAAACACTCAAATCTGTATGAGTCAATTTTCACACTGCTATAAAGAACTACCTGAGACTGAGTGATTTATGAAAGAATGAGGTTTAATTGACTCAATTCTACATGGCTGGGGAGGCCTCAGGAAACTTACAATCATGGCGGAAGATAAAAGGGAAGCAGGCACTTTCTTCTCAAGGCAGCAAAAGAGAGAGAATGAAAGGGTAAGTACCACTTTTAAACCACCAGATCTTCTGAAAACTCACTCACTATCACGAAACAACATGGGGAAAACTGTCCCTGTGATCCAAGGTCCCTCCCTTGACATATGGGGATTACAATTAAGATGAGATTTGGGTGGGGACACAGAACCAACCATATCAAAATCCCTACTAGTCGATCCATTTATTTTAAAAATTAAAAAAGAAAAACTGAGCTCTAGATTGGGATACTGATTCAACCACATTTAACCAACTCGTAATGTAAATCAGAACTAGAACCCAACTTATGGGTCAAATTCAAAAAAGGAGATACCAGGGGATTAACACAAGGAACTGGATGGAGAAAGTCCTGTGAGAGTAGAAGTAGTATGCCTCATGGGCTAACTGAACATGGGGAATGACAGAGGGAAGAGTCCAAAGGGGCTCAGAGCTCATGAATCCTTCATCTCTCTTCCAGAGCTCTCTGTCCACCTGAGAGCCTTCACCTTCACTGTCCATGTTTGTGCTGTCCTCCAGCCACCTCCCACTCACCCCCTCAGTCTACAGGTTCTCTCCTGATCTGCAACTCAAAGGTCTTCTCTGGCCCCTTCATCTCCACACTTCTGTACTAATTTTCTATTGCTATGTAAAAAACTGCTACAAACTCAGTGCTTTAAAACAACATCGACTTTTTTAGTTCACAGTTCTGTAGATCAGAAGTCCAGCACAGCATAGTTATATACTCTGAGACCTCTCAGGGATCACAGGGTTGAAATCCAGGTGAGGCCAGGCTAAACTCTCATCTGGAAGCCCTAGAGAAAACTCTGCTTCTGAGTTCATTCTTCTTGTTGGCAGAACTGAGACCCTTGTGGTTGTAAAACTGAGGTCCCTTGCCTGGCTAGGTGTCGGCCAGGAGCTATTCAGCTCTTAAAGTCACCCAAGTCCTTGTCATTCAACCTCGTCCATTTTCAGGCCTTTCTCATGCATGGAATCTCCAAATTTCTTCATCTTCAACCTCTAGACCCAGATTTGAAGGGCTCTTTTGGTAAGGTCAGATCCATTGGGGACTAACTATCTCTAACTTAAGGACAACAATGTCATATAACAAAATGTAAACATTAAAATAAAATCCATCATACTCACAGGCTTGGGGAGTAGGCAGGGTATGTACACCAGGGAGAGGAAATCTTGGGCCCATCTCAGAGTCCTGCCTACCACACACCCCTCTACTAACAATAGTTTCTTCTCTCTCATGTAGGTTTTGGGAATGTGGTTTAATTCAATTCAGGCTAATGTGTAAGAACAGCTTATTTTGATAACCTTAGTCTTCAATGACATCAGCTCATTAACTTAAAATGATTCCTTGTGGAATGTTTGGCAATGTTTTGAAGACATTTGAGGACAGGTAAGTTGGGAGGTAGAACTTACATTAAAGCCATGAGTAACTTTTTTTTTTAATTTTTTTTTTTTTAGAGACAGGGTCTCACTATGTTGCCCAGGCTGCTCTCAAACTCCTGGGCTCAAATGACCCTCCTACCTCAGCCTCCCAGAGTGGCAGGATTACAGGCATGAGCCACTGCATCCAGCTCATGTGTAACTTTTGACCACAATGTTCATACCACCCTCTTCTCCTGGGGTTGAGGGTTCTATCATCTGAGCAAAGAAAATACACAAGAGCATTGCTCTTGAATAAGAACTACCAAGTCATATTTTTTCCTCTTTTCTTCATCCCCAGAGGCTTACTTTGCTTTCTTTGCCTCAGCATCCTCTTCAGTAATCAGGAAGTTATCCAAAAAAAATTAAAACAGTTACAATCCAATTCTTATGCAGAAAAGAAAACAACCAATCAGCCACTTGCAACATTCAACACACTCTACATAGCAAGAGGACCATCAAGTTGCCAGATACTCTATATTCAGCCTTCCTTCTTCCAGCAATCATTTCTATAATTAGTACTGGCACATTGTGCCTAATTAGTTATTTCTGTGGCATATGGGCATGAAATGTATGTGTTCCTTAGTCACCCTACTTTACTGTTAAATTGCCTGTAGAGATTTTTCAAAAAATGAATAATTAAGCTTATTTCTTTGTCTCTTGTTTTCTAATTCCCTTAGATTCTATTTAGGTAATATAATTATACCGTATCCATGGCAACACTCATTATCTACATCTATAGGTAAAATCTTTTGGGGCTGCTGGTGAAATTTCTTTTTCATTAATCTGGCTTCAGCCTGTAGACCATAACTGATAGAGCAGTTAAAAGTCACTGGTGTTAATATGGATTTAGCCTTTAATTAGCATGGCACACTAATGCTCACATCCAATTCCCAATCAACTGTATTTTTTCCTAGTTTGACAGGAAAAAAGCACATACATACACACACACACACACACACACACACACACACACACCCTTTAACTACATCACAGTTTTATTCTAATAAATTGCTCAATTAGAACCAATACCCTGAACTATGCAACCCTACTGAAACTGTTGTGAAATTTTTAGACAAGTTATAAACAAGAATTTAAAATTTAAATAATGAATTTCACAAAACCTTTAAAACCACTTGACTTCAAAATACCAAAGAATTTACCAAAAATAAGTACTCTGATGTCTTACAGCACTAACCTACAGATATAAGTCTCATGTCCTATTTTTACCACTTTGCTGGTTACGGTGTTGCACTGTTGGATGAGCACAGAGCAAAAATGTGAAGTCAGGAGACAAGGGTTTGAATTCCCATTCTATCACTTTCCAGCTGTGTGACTATGTGAACAAGTTACTAAACTTGTTCCCAGTCTTTGTTTCTTTATTTTCTTTGTTTTTTACTTGTTATTTTTGTTTGTTTGTTTGTTTGAGACGGAGTCTTGCTCTATCGCCCAGGCTGGAGTGCAGTGGTGCAATCTCCGCTCACTGCAAACTCCGCCTTCCAGGTTCAAGCCATTCTCCTGCCTCAGCCTCCCGAGCAGCTGGGACTACAGGTGCCCGCCACAACGCCTGCCTAATTTTTTGTATTTCTAGTAGAGACAGGGTTTCACTGTGCTAGCCAGGATGGTCTCGATCTCCTGACCTCGTGATCTGCCCTTCTTGACCTCCCAAAGTGCTGGGATTACAGGCTTGAGCCACCGCGCCCAGCTTGTTTCTTTATTTTCAAAGGTAGAATACTAATCATAAAATTGTGGGATCCTTGTGAAGATTAGAGATCATGTAGTTTGCATGTAGTAAGTGATGGATAAGTGATACTGTCATTGTTCCTCCGGGAACAGTCATGATATGGAGCTTTTGGCCAAGGCAGACTAAGGGCTACAGACCAGAATTTCTGAATCAGAACATGCAGTTTCATGAGGTCCTCAGGTTATTCATATGCAAAATGAAGTCTGGAAAGCATTGGTACTGAAGATGGCCAACTAATGAAACATGAACATTTCACTCTAGCCACCTGCATGTTTCCATAGGTTATTTTGTAGTATATGATTTAAAACTATATTCGTTCTAATTGTTTGCATGTGTTGACATAGTTTAAGTGAACGAAATTTTCTTCTTTCCACTCGCAGACGGGCAGAAAAATAAAATGAATATATTTACTATTCACTAAATTGAAGTGGACCCTCATGAAAATCTTCATCCTGGCTGCCTTCATGTTGAGTAGTCTGAGGAGGAAGAGAATAAGGAGCGGTTGGTCTTACTGTGTCAGGAGTGGCAGAGGCAGAAGAGGTGAAAAAGGTAGGAGGGGGGGCAAGAGAGATTTATTGAAGTGGACCTGCACAGTTCAAACCTTGTTCAAAGGTCAGGTCTACATCTAGAGAGGAATGATTGATCCTACAATTCAAACCCTGCTTACAAAGATAAGCATTTAGACAACTAAGGACATGAATGGGTTGTCAACCTGGTATCACATGCTTCTTACTGGCAGAAGGTAAATATCTTCTGGACCACAAGATGTAATTTACAACAAATAGGTTTAAGATTTATTTTCTCAAAGGAATGCATTATAAGCCTAGCCAGCATATTTAATTACCATACTCATTATTTAGCAACCATTCCCAGAATGCCTACTCTAGAAAGGCAGTATACTATGTGTCTGATAGGGACACGAAGCAGAGAATTAGTGTGCAAACATGAAATAGACAAGTTAATGGAATACTTAAGAGCTTGGGCTTTGGAGTCAGACTAAAATCCTGATTCTAGAATCACCCTTCATCCTTAACTTTTAGCCTTAATGACTTCATCTGTGAAATGGGGCCAATAAAACATGATTTAGAACATTGTGAAGAATAAATGAAACCGCATGTAAAGATATGGCATGGAGCAAGGCATGTAACAATTGCTTAACACTGATAGTATCATTTTCCTTATTATCTGGTACGGTTCAGAAACTCATGGATCAGTAGGGAAGAAAACATGTACACTTCTCAAAGGAGACAGAAATCACGTCTGTTATTTTAACAGGGACAATTTGCTGAAAAAGAACTATTAGCTAGGTTATGTAAGAACAGAAAAGGCAAAAAGAGAATACCAGGTTATCACAGAGTTGGTAGCTACCGGAAGCAGGTCGAGGATTGTGAGAACAACCAAATAAGATGGAATTGTTAAAATTTGGAAGTTTGAAGGAGGAAAAGGCCAGTGAAATCGGAAGTCAGATCTCTGAAGAGAGAGTGCTGCTAGGCTTGTGTCTCTGACATGGGCATAGTGAAGCTACTTCTGCAAATTTTGGGAAAAACTGCAAAGTGGATTCAACCCCTGCAACTGGAATGAAGTTCCACGGCCTGTAGTTCACTGCTACAAGAAACAGAAAGCTAAGAGGAAAGAGTGAGTCTTCTCCCCTGTCTCCTGCCATTGTTCCGTATTTAGACAGTCTAACAGGGAGCAGCTGGCATAAGTGTGCTGTGGCTTGCAGAGTGGCAGCCCCAGCCAGCAGCACAAAGCAGAGGACTGAAGAACAGAAGGATGTGGAGCTGAAAGACAATAGCTTACTAAGTGGCACTACAGGTTATTGTAATGCAAAACAGAGTAACAAGGACCATGAGAGAGTTTGCATTTTGAGGGATTTTGGGGGATATGGGAATCCAGGAGAGGAAAATAATTACTTCCAGCTGGGGACATGGAGTTTGTATTATAAAGGACGTAGCATGTGAGCTAGCCTTAAAGAGGAGATTAACGATGTTGTCGGTGGGATTTTCTCCTCCTCTACTACTCCTTTCCCTCCTCTGTGACAGTTAATATGGAAAAGTGAAGAACTGGGAAATGGTGCATCATTACTCCAGGCTTCTAGGAACCTAGGAGACAGATGATCTCCTGAAACAAATGGAAGGAGCCATCATGAACCCATCCTTTTGTTTTTTAGAGATGGGGAAACAGGGTCACGCTCTATCACGCATGCTGGAGTACAATAGTGGTGCGATCATAACTCACTGTAAACTTGAACTCCTGGCCTCAAGCTGTCCTCCTGCCTTGGCTTTCCAAAGCACTGGGATTACAGACGTGAGCTACCATGGCTGCGCCTGAACCCAAATTTTGTAAAAAAAAAATTCTTCTTTTCCATTTTTGCCTGTGGTTTGCCTCTAACTACACATAGGTTTTTTGGAAGCTTTTTCTGATTGCGTCTTTGAGGAGAATAATGGGGATCGTGGGTCGAATAGCAGTAAACATCAGCTGTGCAGAATTGAAGATGCTGGGTGGAATGTGCAGTTCCCCACCCTGCCTACTGCCTCCTACCACAGTCTAGAGAGGATTCTTATTCCCCACATTACTGAACGACGCACACATCAACAAACAAAACATGCCAGTGGCTTAACTCAAAAGGTAAGACCCTTTCTGGCTCACTGACGGAGCTCAGACAGCATCAAGAAATTTGCCTTTACCTTCAGAAGATAAAAGATCCCTAGCAGAAAGTACACTGAAAAAAAAATAATCCATTAGGATATAAACAAGGACAAAGGGAGAACTGAGATGCAGTGTCAAGGATGTAGAAAAAGTAGTCACTGTAAGTATATTTGCATTTTCCCCATTCTAGACTAAAAGTCACCTATCTTCTGTATTCTGTATTTTATTTATATCAAGAACAAGATCTAAGAGACCAATCATCTATCTATTTTTCAAGAAGAAAGTGCTTATGGACACTTGGTTTTTTTGTTTGAAATTTTTCTTTCTTAAGGTGCTATTCACATTTAAAAATGTGTGAAGGTTCTCGGATTCCTTCTCTCTCTTTTTCTAGAATAGAGTATACACAGCACACTTCTTCAGGAATCAGATAGACTTAATCAAGAGATAACAGATTCCAAGCACCTCCTTTGAACTGGGATCCCATTTACATTTTTTTCCTAAAAGGATACCAGGAATATACATAAGTAGCATATTATGTAGACTATTAGTTTCATGGGACTGTCATAGCAAAATACATAGAGTGGGGTGCTTAAGCAACAGAAATTTACTTTCTCATAGTTGTGGAGCCCAGAAGTCCAAGATCGAGGTACTGTCTGGGTTGTTTTCTCCTGAGGCCTCTCTCCTGGGCTTGCAGAGGGCCACCTTTTCTCTGTGTCCTCATGTGGCCTTTTCTTTGTGTGTACCCAGTCCTGGTCTCTTCCTTTTCTTTTAAGGACACCAGCCACACTGGCTTAGGGCCATACTCCAAGGGCCTCATTTTAATTTACTTATCTCTTTAAAGACCTGCTCTTGCCACAAAAACAAATGAAAAATAAATGAGTAACTGTGAGATGATGAATATGTTAATTTGCTTCACTATAGTAACCACTTTACCATCTATTATGTATTCTGTATTATCATGCTGGATACTTTAAGTACGCACAATAAAACTTACTTTAAAATAAAAAGACTTTGTCTCTAAATAAGCTTACATTCTGCAGGACTGAGGGTTGGGTCTTCAACATATGAATTTTAGGGAACACAATTCACCCTGTAACAAGTGGTAATACATGTAAATATGCTAGCATAATAATACATGACTTCCTATTAGTCTAAAATCACATATTTTAGGGACAGGCATGGTGGCTCATGCCTGTAAATCCCAGCATTTTGGGAGGACAAGGTGGGTGGATCACCTGAGGTCAGGAGTTCAAGACAAGCCTGGCCAACATGGTGAAACCCCATCTCTTCTAAAATTACAAAGATTAGACTGGTGTGGTGGCACACGCTTGCAATCCCAGCTACTTGGGAGGCTGAGGCAGGAGAATTGCTTGAACCTGGGAGGTGGAGGTTGTAGTCAGTCAAGATAGTACCACTGCACTCCAGCCTGAGTGACAGAGGGAGACTTTATAAATAAATAAAATAAAATAGCATATTTCAGTATTGTTCAATTCTTACAAAGTTAAAATGTTAGAGGAGAAAAAAACATTTTCAAATGCATCTATTTAGAAGCTGGAAGAAATAACAGCAAAAGCACTAAAGATGAATGTCAAACACTGGGGGAAAAATAGAATACTTTCAAAAAGTAGTTATTTCTGTTGCTATTCTACAAGGTAAAAAGTATTATATTGGGGATGCCTTAATTGAATATTGAAGGGACAGAGTGAATCTCCTGGTGTAATCTAAGATCAGCACCGACTCTGCCACTTAGTTGAACAAATTATTAAACTTCCTGAGTCTCCGTTTTCTTACGTGTAAAGAGGAAATGTGTATAGTACCTTGAAGAGTTCCTATGAACATGCACGAAGCACTATATATAAAGTGCCTGCCCCAACTAATGGTAGGTATACTGTTTATTATTTTAACTGAGAGGGCTTCTGGATCTAAATAAGGCTGTAGACAGTTACCTCATTTATGTCTTCTAGGAATAGGTCACTCAAAGTGATTGTCAATGTATTGACTGTGACTATGGAGAAAGACCACACCTTTCTGTATATAATTGTTCTTCATATTAAAGGAGTACATCGGTGATGAAGAGTTTGCAGACATGTAGCCAAAAACTAAGATACAACAAAAACAGATAAAAGACCCCTTGCCTTAGCTGCATAATTAGCCCAGGTGCTTCACTTGAAGGAAGAATGACAATCATATACCTTTTGTGCAGGCTGTGGCATGCACTAATGAGATTCATTTTGCTGCCTATTAAAAAGCATTCTTTTTGTGCCAGTTAGCTACCACTGTGGTTAAGTACTGCAGTCTCCATAGTGACAGAAATGGTTGGTATTTTGAAGAATCAATATCTTCAACTGAACAAAATCAATTGAATATAAGTTTATTGAAAACAATCTTCAAATAAAATAAACATATTAGTAATTCCCAAAACAGAAAGAGTACCATGTGTTTGTCCTGAAGCCAGTCCTACTTAAGTTGGTATCAACTTCCATCAAATTCATGTTGGTGCTGAGAAATTAAGAAGGAGCTGTTTCCTGACTGAGGTCCTTTATTAAATTGATCTCAGCCCTAGAAGTTTTTATTTATTTATTTATTTTTAGCTAAATACAGAATCAGCTTTTGTAGAAGTGTAAAACTTGGCAATACCATAAGTTACAACTTATTTTAATGTGTTTTGTATAGGGAACAATCTACCAAAACTGATATTTATAGCATTTTCATTAGTGATTTCAAGGGACTGCTTATACAATTCTTAATCTAACAATAAAAACTAAAATCTTCACATGACTTCACACTATTCTAAATGTTCTAGATATAAAATATTTAAGGAAAATTATTCTAGAGAGAGATTTTCCCCTCAGTCAGCATTTTCTCTCACTCTTTTCCCTGGAGTCCCTTGACAATATGTAATGAACTTCGACACTCAAATTCATACACTGATGGGTTTGCAATGTGGTTTTGCTTTGAACTTTAGTTATATCCCTACAACTGTCATATTGACTATAGTCATAGGAAGCTTTTAAGGGGACATAAGAAAACAATTGTATTATACAAGCATTTTGGATATGGAACTTTTCATGACATTTGAGATTCCTATGCACATTTTGAGTTACATAATTATTTCACTGACTGTAGATTTTAAAGAGTCCCCTCGATAGTTATGTAGCTGTGGTTTCATGCTGCTCCCTTGCTGCAGAGGTGGATAGCTATGTACAGACTCTGTTCTTCCCACCTTCTCATTTAAAAATAAACCTCTGAAGAAGTTGAATGCAAAAGCATTAGCTTAACATTTCATTAATAATTTTAATGCAAAAAAAGCAAAAGAAATATGAAATCACCCACGTGGAATGTGTTAGGTTATTCAGTTCCTGTTATATTTATAAGATGATTCTTAATTTAGAAAGGAAAGATTTAGATTATCAAAATGATATTCACTGGGAAAAAAAAGTTAACTTTTGTTTGGAAATTTCCGGAATGTGCATATTTTCTAGTCAATAAAGCTAGAAAAAATTTCTCATCAATAGGTATTCCTATACTTGATATGATCCAAATGAATATATTATAGTTAATGTTATGATGTACCATACGAAAAGTAAATGCAATATAAATATAAATGTAAAAAGTGAAGAAATGAATCAGAATAATTTCTCAAAAGAGGGTAGAAAGTACTAAACAGTGACAATAATCACTGCTAGGAAAATGTTCTTCTGATAAAAGTTGTTCTTCAGCCTTCTTAACTTTTCTCAGGCTAAGTTTTACCACTCATATTGTGAATGAACTATGAGGAAAACCATTGCAATGGAAGGTTTTCAAATATACTATTCAAAATGTTATACCATGTGGATGTTTCTTATGAGAAATGTCTGTGCTTCTAGTTCACATGATTATCCATCAGCATTGAAAGAAAAGACATTAAAAATATAGTTTGGGTTATTTAAAACTGCCTCAGCCTCATGCTAGGAATGAAGGAAGCTAGTACAGAGTGAAAACATTGTGAGGTGGATTCCAAAGTCAGATGGAGGCAGGAGAAAGGACACTCAGCAAGTGTCGGTTTTACCTGAAGTCTGAAGTCTGTTTAGCTAAATCAGAATGAGAGAACAAAACAGCATATTTTATTCCAGTTCTGGTTTAGGGTTCTCCAGAGAGATTCTCAGGGCTAAAAAGTCATGGTGCAGAAAGTGGAGGGCTGGTATTTGACACGCCACATACCTAACCCAAGGGTGCAGTCTAGGGAGAGGTCTCTTAAGTGTACATAATACAGAATTTTCTAGATGAATTCGGTATGTGATGCTCTTCTTGTTAATTTGTTTAAACCACGTTTCTCTGAAGGTGAAATTCATAACAACTTTCTTTTCCTTTCTTTCTTTCTTTTTTTTTTTTTTTTGAGATGGAGTTTTGTTCTTGTTGCCCAAGCCAGAGCGCAATGGTGCGATCTCAGCTCACAGCAGCCTCTGCCTCCTGGGTTCAAGCCATTCTCCTGCCTCAGCCTCCGGGGTAGATGGGATTACAGGCACGCACCACCACACCTGGCTAATTTTGTATTTTTAGTAGAGACGGGGTTTCTCCATCTTGGTCAGGCTGGTCTTGAATTCTGGACCTCAGGTGATCCGCCCACCACGGCCTCCCAAAGTGCTGGGATTACAGGTGTGAGCCACCGCGCCCGGCCGTCATAACAACTTTCTATTACACCTGTATAAGTGTGCTTATTAATAATAAACAAGCAAGGAAGCAAAAGCAATGATAAACTAAGCAATAGGAACAGAAAGGGAGCAAATAACCAACAGTTTGGTAAAATATTCAACCTCACAAGAAATCTAACAAGTCACTGCTTAGAGAAGACCAAGAGTATGGAGAGAGAGATCACTGCTTTTTTGGATGTGAAGGGACCACTGTAAACCAAAGATGGAGCAGGAGCCTGAAAAATACCTGCCAACACTCCAGGCCTCACACTAAGTACAAGATAGCAGCCGCCCACAGCTGGAGGAATTTGAAATCTGGGGTGCACTGAAAGTAACTACAGCAACAGGAAAACTCAACCCCAGCTCACCTGATGGACTCAACCATTTACATCAAGGACCTACCAAAAAAACAGGTGGACCCATTTCCACTATTCTACACAAATTGTTTAGCTTTTAATCAAAAATTATAAGACACAAAGGTGAGGGAAAAAGTTAAACCACTCTCAACAGAAAAAGAAATAAATTATGACTCCTACTATGCAAGCATTAGAAATGATATTTAGAATATGGAAATATACACATGATATGGTCTTGGAGTTAGAAGAAAAATTCACATTACCTCCTCATTCTCATATAAATAAAAATAAATAGAATACATTTCTAAAAGTATTACACCAAAAATAGTGCTTTTACTCAGGTGGTGAGGCTATATTTTTTAAATATGTTTTGCTTTCTACTTTTATTTTTCAGAATTAATGTATTATAGTCATATATTTTATATAATAATAAGCTCCCTTTAGGGAAAACAAATATTAGTATGAAAGACATATTTTTCATAATATTCTGTTATCTAAAAAGAGCTTAGACTGCATGGTTACCAAAGAGGCTACAAGTAACACACTGCTCAGTGAAAAAGAGACCGGTCACTAGTGGACAAGATGTTTAATTGTCCTGTAATGAAAAGGCTGGACACAAAATAAAATACCCTAAAACATGATTCTTAATCATTAAAAATTAGTAATGTTGTTGCTATCATCAACATTATTTGTTTAGCATTTACTAGGTGCTATAAACACTACTTATATTTGTTCCTTTAATACTCATAACTTGGTTAAATGCCAATATGATCTCTATTTTACAGATGAGGAAACTGACATCTAAAGTTTGAATATATGAAAACACCAGCAAATTATCAAACCCAATTAATATAAAGTAAATAATGAGGATGAGCTGTTATTTACTGATCATGTACTATACTCTAGACTCTAATTTAAGTGACTTAGATGTCGCTTCAAAATAGCTCTGTAAGTTAAACTCAGAGAGTTTAATCAACTTGTACAAAGTCACACAGCCAGTAAGAGAGGGTGCCTAGATTCAAATGGAGACATATCGTGCTTCAAATTAGACTCTCAATTTCTGTGCTTTAAAGATATGACACTGAAGATTGTGAAATCTGAGCATTTTGCCAAATCCTACAAGACAATCTGATGCATTTTATAGAATATTCCTGATTTCTGCCATGGCTTTGGATTCCAGTTGAGCGACTCTTTTTTGCTTGCCTGGTTTTAACCCATTCCCATTCAAGCTTGTTTTTCACAAATTTTCTGGTGCAGTCTGACACGACTTGAAACCTGTGGCTATAAGGGTCTCTCCACTATTTTACTTTATTAATTGCAGGCAGAAGACTGCACTGATCTCATACCTAAAATCAATAGAGCAGTATGGTCTTTCAGCATTTTTTTGTATTATTTTGTTTTCAACATACTAGTGATTTTGTTTCTTTTTAACATTTTGTTTTTATTAAAATATACTCAGATGGTTTTAGAAAGTCGTAACATTCTACATAACTTAAAATATAAGCATCCATTGTGCTGAAGGACTTGGTGAGCCTTTCCAGTCTGGAACCCATATCCTTCAGTTTGAGAAATTTCCTTAGTTACTGTTTTGATAAATTTCTCCCTGCTGTTTCTTGACACTATTTTCCTGGGACTTGCTTAATTAAAAATAGACTTTTTTGAAATCATTATCTAAGTTCCTTATGTGGTCTCCCTGCTTTCCGTCTTTTATCTGTTTGCTCTACTTTCTGTGAGATTTCCTTATTTTTACCTTCTAATCCTCTTACTAAACTTTGCATTTCTAGATTTATGTCTATTTGATTTCCAAGGGCTACTATTTTGTTCTCTGAATGTTCCTCTTCTGTGCTTTCCTATTTCCCTAATGTGACATCTTCTGTTATCTAACTGAGAAATCTGAGTTACATAATTTTGTGAACTTTACATTTGCCTCTTGCATTGTGTCTGTTGTTTCTGAGTCTCTTGTTTTATCTCTGCTCCTTCTTTTCCGTATCAGAGGGGTCCCTTATACTTTTGGTGATCCTTGAGCATTCTTCCCAGATCCAAGTGAAGAGGGAGGACAGGAATCTTACTTTTCAGTCATAGACTTTTCACTGAATCTCTCTGTTTTCAGTAATGCAATCCCCCTTTAGCTATTCCTGAGAGTCTCAAGATATTGAACATCTCATAAATCTCTACTTTTTGCAGTAAGGTTTCTTTTTACTTCTTAGAGTACACAATCAATTCTCTGACATGCATGCTCCTGTATCTTCAGAAGGAATCTGTGGGTCTTATTTCTAATCTGCCTGTCCAGGCTTCCTACAGTTCCATCAAAGTCTTCAGCTTTCTCTGGACATGAATCCAGTTATTTACTTTTTCATTGGCTTCTCAGTTTCCAAAATCATGGCCTTCTTTTTCATACCAATGTCTCTTTATTGTTAAAGAAGAAAGTGGCAGTAAACATGTGTCTTCAATGTGGCTTGCTCTACTGAAAGTCCTAATGTTTGTTTTGAATTTTACATATATCTGCATTTACAGAAAAGTCAAACTCTTTCCCTTCAGTGGCACTGTGTTAGTGATAATAATTTTAAAAAGAGCTTGTCATTGTTGGGCACTACAAAGTGCCAGGTACTATCTTAAGAACATTGCATTCATTATCTTATTTAAGTCCCAAAACAATTCTATAAGATTGATACAATTAGTATCTCCATTTTACAGATGAGGAAACTGAGGCTCAGAGGTTAGAAATGTATCCGGTGTCATAAATATTTTTGTGTGGTTTTCCACAAGGAGTAGCGTGAGAATTCAATTCACGTACTTTCATTTCAGAGCCCTTTATTCACAGTAATATAATAATGCTTTCATAATAACTTAAAGGAATATACATGCATCACCAGTAACATGAGTAGAAAGTGGTTCCTCTGTTAACTTATACTACCTCTCAACAGAGGTGATTGAGAACAAAAATTGGAAGCCTGTAATTTATATCTTAACAAACAGTATTTTCTGCATTATATATCCCCATTTTTTTCAATGTAACCCAGCGATGGCAATGAACATTCTCTCTCCTCAAGTTTTCATACTTTCTGGAAAAAAACTAGAAAATTATTTATACTAAGGTAAAATGACATTTAACCTTCATAAAGCATTATATTTTCACTAGAACCAGAAAACATCAAACTAATAATGGTGGTAGATAAATAACAAAATCTCTCCGCTCCTCCCTGTGTCTATCCAGGCCTTTGCAACATGACTTCACAGCTCCTTCTATCAAGAGGTGCAGTCTATTTCCGTACGCCTTAACTCTTGACAGGGCTTGTGATTTGCCCTTGTTCACAGAAATGGCCAGAAGTGGCTTGCAGGCATCCTCCCTCTCTCCAACCCCTGCCTCTGCCTGGCTGGCTTGCTCAGGATGAGAGACCATGGGGAGCAGCACCAAGTTACCTAGTTCTCCCAGTCAAGGCCAGGCGTGGGAGCGAGCCTGGCCAACAGCCACAGAGCAGCCTACCTGACCCACATCTGACGGCGGCTGTAGAGAGTCCAGCTGATCTCAGCCAACATTTATGACTCACAGAACTGGGAGATAAATAAGTGGTTGTTGTTTGGAGCCATTAAGTTTGGACGTGGTTTGCTATGCTGCATCACTGTGGTAATGATTAACTGATGCAAAGGCTAAAGTGGTATTTCTGGAATGTCAAGTCCTACCGTCTAGATGGCCTAGAACTGGGCATCTCTAGAGTCGAGAAAAAGCTTGAGACTAATCCAAGATTTTTCCTAAAGCAGCTCTGTGACTTCCCCACTATGGTGCCAATGCCAGCGTGGCTTCAGCTGGAGATGGAAGGGCCCGTGTCTCTTCCACAGCAGTGTCCCCTCTCCCTCCCTCCCACCTGGAATCTAATGATGAGAACTTCTACCTAATCAAGTGACATAAAATATTTACATTAATTGTAGTTTTTATGAATTATTTTAAAGTAAATGTAGTGTTTGTCCAGAGCTCATTTAGGACATTTCAAGAAATGCTGTAAAGTACATATTTATTTCCTCCATGTTAATTTAGACACCAGGAAAGAGAGCTGGAAACTACTTATGGCAGAGATTACTAATTGTCTTCTAATATCCATCGTCTCTTCTTTTTCAGAGGCTCTTTATTTTATCAGACTCACAACCACGCAAAAACTATGTCTCTTGATCTCCATGCAGCCAGATCTGGCCACATGATGCCGTATAGTCCATTGTGATGTGTGCAGAAGGGAGGTGCGCTACTTCTCCATGGTTTTCCCTTTCCACTGGCTGGTTGGAGAATGTGCAACTGAGCCATCTTGGATGCTGACAAAGGTAACACTCGAGATGTGAAGCAACAAAGTAGAAAGAAGCCCAGTCCACGGAGGGCTTCACAGGAGGGAACCACGAACCAGTCCTAGGCTTTGTACCTCTAGGCAAAAGGGAAGTCAAGATTTTGTTTATTTGAAGTAAAGTTAACTTTGGGTTTCCATTGCCCACAGCTGAACATATATTCTAATATTCTGGTTGTTGCCTCAGCTTCTCACAGAAATTCCTTCATGGCTTTATAGCTTAACATCATTTCCTCCATACATTTCTCTCCAAGCCCCACTCATTTAAATAGTGCTTCTCCAAACTTTTGAAAAAGGTGAGTGAAGATATTTGTAATTTATCTTTCAGTGTCCTTTATATAAAAATACTTCAGCCATATTCATTCTTAAATTTGGTGTTAGAAAGTATTTTAAATTTACCTTCTATAATTCTCCGAGAAATAAATCACTCTGACGTATTAATTTTCACATGTATTTTTAGGAAACCAAAGGCAATTGTATTTCCCAAGTATTATAATCTGTTTGATTCCTTTCACTAAAATTTCCTATTTCTTTCCTTTTTACTTTATTTAGATCCATATTAAGTGTTATCTTGTACTTTGATTTAATCAATAAGTACTAATCTTTGGGAAAATACGAAAATATATTTAGTAACCAAATAAGTGCTAAGTAGTGTACTATAGACTGTAATTTCTATAGGCGCTCAAAGGAGTGAATAATCAGCAAATTTCTCAATACATGCCTGGAGAACACTCTGACTGGCACACTATGGGAAAAAAAAAGCTCTCTCATCAAAATTCCTGAGAAATGTAATACTCCCCATTAATTTGTTAAAGACCCAGTATATCCACTGACATAAAATGATTCTGAGAATATCTGCAGATAATACTCTATTTAATAAAATGTTTCCCAAATCTCTTTGACCACATATCTGTTTTTGTTTATAACACCTCACTAGCATCTTCCAGAAGTCATGTTTCTTAGAACACATTTTGGAAACCTGTTGAGATAGGAGGTTTCCATAATGAAGGTCAAATTTGAGCCTGGATTTTAAAAGACAGGTAAGATTTACAAGAGAAGGAGAGTTGAGAGAGGGTTGCCCAGGCAGGAAGAAATCACCAATAGAATTTTTGAAATGTTCATTCTGGTAATACCCTCTGGCCATCTGTAGTATACTGGGATACACATAGTGAACCATATAGTCTACTGATCAAGGATCTGAAGCTGGTATACAACAGGAACTGGAAGAACAGGCAGTCTGCTGAGCCCTGAGAATACAGCGGTGATAAGTAGGGACATAAAAGAAATACGGCACATACATCCAACAAAGATGCAGCCAGTATGACTGACGCTGAAAGTCCAAGTTAGTTTATAAATATATTTCCCTATTTCCTCAAAGGTTTAGGTTGTGGAGGGCTTCTAATTCAAGGAAATAGTGCCAGTTAAGCATAGGGAAATGAAGACTCTAAGTGAAGAAAATTTTAAGAAAGTTTAGTGTTTGAGTAGTGGCATTTTCTTCAAGTCATACAGTCTTGAATTTCATATGTAAAACTGTATACTGTAAAACATACTATGGTTAACTAAAGTTAATATGTTTTGAATGTAATATACACAAAATTGTAATGAGATGTCTTGTTCCATAAAGGTAACTAGGTCTAGTACATGCCACGGTTTAAAAATGGCTATGGATTAGTAAAAATCATTAATTGCTTCATGAGCCCATAATCTTCTCCCACGTCAAATCCCAAATCCCCAGGGACAGTTGGCTTTTGACTGGGCTGAAGCAGCAAAGGGAAGCGGTGTCCAGGTGGTGAAAAAAGTTCACATCATTGGTGATATCTTTGTCTTTCTTCTATACACCATTCTCCATTCTAAGCAAGTCCCCATCAGAGGTTAGCGCCGAAAAAAAAAGTGCCTTCTTGCTACCCAAGACCACTTTATCAGGTTACATTCTTCGATCTTTCTATGGTTATGCTTCCTCCTCCTTCCTCCCTTGTCAAATTATATGTACTGAAGCTTTAATAAACATGCTGGATTAAGAAATTAATCAGAGATAAGGTGTTGTTGGTTGGTAACTGCTAAATGTCTATTTTTCTGGACACAGCAATGTCTTAATAAGAGCCTTAAATAATTCCAGGTTCTTTGAAAAGACCTCAGAAGACATTAAGGAGCAGGGGCCTTTCAATGTGTTGGAAGCCTAATCAGGTGGGCAGGTGACTTTTGGGTCTTTCTTCATAGATAGCAGCTCAGTCCTTTCTGGTCAGCAAACAACAGAAGCGAACACATGGGAACTGCCTTCCATTTCACCTTGCCTGTTCAATAGAGATAGACAACCATCGTTGGGCGATATCAACAGAATTCTATTTCTGCCAGTGCTGTTTCAATCCCACTCGCCATGAGCCAGTTCAAGAAAATTCAATTCAACAAACATGCACTTAACACCTGCCAGGAGCAAGGCATGAACTACATCCTGTGGAGGATGCAAATATGAGAAGGTTAAAGGCTGTTTTTAAGGCACTTGCATCAATAAGTGAGGCCTGTAGATCAATTGCTGCGCCTTGTACATACTTTCTGATTACAGTTTTGCATGAGGACCAAAAGCACAGACCTCAAGTCCAACTGCCATGATTGAAGCCTTGGAAAGGTGAGTTGAAGCTTCCTAGCTTCTACCAAACATTTTGTACTCCGGTTATCTCATTGGTAAAATATGAGTAGAAAATAATACCTAACCACCTTCGGCTGGTTCTAATAATTAAATGAGTTAATACGCAAGGGGCATTTAGAACTGTGCCTGATACAGGGAAGTGCTATACTGTATTAAGTGTTTGTTATTATCATTATTAATTAGTATTGCGACAAGCTCACAGTTCATCTTTGCAGTCAACAGTTTACATGTTTGCGGTCTCTATCATTCTATGAGTTCCTTAAAGCAGGGACGTTGATTACCCTCAACCTAACACAGTATTTGGCCCACACACTAAGTGCTCAACTCATGCTTTTATGGAAAGCAGGATGGGGAAAGGGACTTACTGAATTCGAAAAGGAGTGCTGTGGAGCTGAGAGGAGAAACAGATTCTGTGGAGATGATCAGGGTAAAGTAAGCCTTGTGGTTGTAACTCACCTAGCTTAGAACACATTTCTAGGTTTCATTCAGAGGGAGGGAATAACCAAATAGAGGGAAAATGGAGATGGGATTACTTTTGGGTTCCTAATGCCTGGCAAAGTTCCTCAGAAGTATTTTCTGAATAAATTAATAGGTGAGGAAATAAGGAAATTAATGAATGAGTTTGGAAATAGACATGAAAGCACATGTCTTCAATATGTGTTGGCAATGTGGCTGACTATTCTGAAAACCCTCATACTATTAAAAAAACACTTAAAAATGCAACATAAAGTATGGGTAATATACTTCTAAATGCATAAGTAGGCTTACAAGAACATCCGGAAAACCCTCAGAGGCCTGCAACTAAGAAGGAACACAAATTCAGATGAGACAAAGCAAGACTTAAGGCTGCCTGCACCCCTGCGGAGTGCTGCCACTTCCAGAAAACCTAGAGCTTCGGGTTTTCATAACTCAGAGAAGTTATGATGCCCTGTGGGCATAGGAGCAGTCCGAGCATAGAGACCTCCAGATGAAGTAGGGAATTGTCAAGGGACATAACTGTGTCAAAGGATGAATTAAGAAAACAACAACAAAAACCCTATCCTGCAAAATGAAGTGGGAAGAAGGTCTGTTTGACTTACATTGACTGTACAAAGGGCAGAGATCCTCCCTGATTACAGGTAATACCAGCTAGCCCTTACACTGCATTGAGGTAAACGTGCATACTGCTTTATAGTGAAAAAAAAAAAAAAAAAAAAAAGCCAAGGTCAGCAGTTACATATATTTCAGGTGGTCTTCTACGGAAGGGAGAACATCATTTATATGGCTACATCAGTTACCTGAAACTAATCATAAGAAAAAACATCAAATAAATCCAGACAGGAGGACATTCGACAAATATGTAGCCTGTTCTGTTCTGTTTTCTTTCTTTCTTTCTTTCTTTCTTTCTTTCTTTCTTTCTTTCTTTCTTTCTTTCTTTCTTTCTTTCTTTCTTTCTTTCTCTTTCTTTCTTTCTTTCTCTTTCTTTCTTTCTTTCTTTCTTTCTTTCTTTCTTTCTTTCTTTCTTTCTTTCTTTCTCTTTCTTTCTTTCCTTTCTCTCTCTCTCTCTCTTTCTCTCTGTTTCTCTCTCTCTCTTTCTTTCTTTCTTGAGATAGAGTCTCGCTCTGTTGCCCAGGCTGGAGTGCAGTGGCGCGATCTTGGCTCACTGCAAGCTCCGGGTTCACGCCATTCTCCTGACTCAGCCTCCCGAGTAGCTGAGACTACAGGCACCCGCTACCACACCCGGCTAATTTTTTGTATTTTTAGTAGAGACGGGGTTTCATCGTGTTAGCCAGGATGGTCTTGATCTGCTGACCTCATGAGCCACCCCCCTCGGCCTCCAAAAATGCTAGAATTACAGGTGTGAGTCACCGTGCCTGGCCGACTGTACTTTTCAGAAATGTCAAGGAAATAAAACTATTCATATTGAAGGAGGCTAAAGGGGTATAGAAACTAATGTAGGACTAGAAATATTTTCTTGCTGAAAAGGACTTTATTGGAGCAACTGGCAAATGTTAATGTGGACTTTATATGTTAATTGTAGCAAAATAAATTTTCCACGTTTGATAACAGACTGTATGAAATGTTCTTGTTCTTGGAAAAACATGCTGAAATACTTAAAAATCAAGGGTCATAGTGCATGCATCTACTCTCAAATGGTTCAGAAAAGGATAACAAAGCAAATGGGGCAAAATGTTAACATTTGGGGGTCTGGGTGACAGGTACATGAAAGAAAGTTCTTTGTAGCATTTTTGCAGTTGTTTTTGTAAATTTGAAATATTTCAAAATAACAAGTTAAAAACAAGGTGTCCTGGATTGGTAGCACCCCCAGGAGACTGACTAAAGCAAACTCCTATCCACTCCATTGAATTCTATCTCAAAGCTGCTCTCAGACCCCCACACAGATGAAGTCTCAAAAAGCAGGAGAGCATTATCATCATTTTTTTTTAAATGAGGCAACAAGTCACCAAAAGAGAAAAGCAGCAGAAACAAAAAAAAACAGCAGAAACAAGAAGTAGAACCAGACTTGTTAGGGGATCAGATATTAAAGTGACCAACTGTTCCAGTATGCCCAGGACTGGGCCACTTTCCAGGACACTGAACTTTCAGTGCTAAAATCAGGACACTGCTGGGCAAACTGGGATGACTGTTTATCCCAAAACACAAAACATGAATTAATTATATTAAACATTTATTAAAGAGATTTTTGAAGTACCGAAAATAAGAGCAAGAAAAAAGACTATAAAAGACAACAAGGCATATTGAAAAAGGAACCAAAAATAATTTCTGGAAATAACAATATAATTGAAATAAAGAACAAAATGGAAGGGTTGATTGATAGATTCAAAATTCATGAAGGAAGATTTAGTGTATCAGATGATTAATCTGAATAGATGATTTAGAATGGGGCACAAATATTAAAGAGATAAAAAACATATTTTTTAAAAAGACCAAGGAGTAAGATTAAAAAGACCAAGGATCAAGATTAAAAAACAAAACAAAAAAACAAGGAGCAAGGTGAAATTTAAAAAACAGAGTGAACACTCTGGGAGGCCGAGGTGGGTGGATCATGAGGTCAGGAGTTCGAGACCAGTGTGGCCGACATGGTGAAACCCTAAAGAGACAAAAAATTAGCCGGGCGTGGTGGCCCACGCCTGTAATCCCAGCTACTCAGGAGGCTGAGGCAGAAGAATGGCTTCAACCCAGGAGGTGGAAGTTGCAGTGAGCCAAGATCGTGCCACTGCACTCCAGCCTGGGTGACAGGGTGAGACTCCATCTCAAAAAAAAAAAAAAAGAAAGAAAAAAAAAAATATATATATATATATAGAGAGAGAGAGAGACAGAAAGAGAAAGAGAGAGAGAGAAATGAGAAGTCTGATAAAGAAAATGTATATGGCAGAGCGCGGTTGCTCACACCTGTCAGCTCGGCACTTTGGGAGGCCGAGGTGGGCAGATCAAGAGGTGAGGAGATAGAGACCAGCATGGCTAACACTGTGAAACCCTGTCTTTACTGAAAATACAAAAAAAATTAGCCGGGCATGGTGGGGGGCGCCTGTAGTCCCAGCTACTCGCGAGGCTGAGGCAGGAGAACCGCCTGAACCCAGGAGGCGGAGCTTGCGGTGAGCCGAGATCGCGCCACTACACTTCGGCGTGGGAGACAGAGTGACATTCTGTTTCAAAAAAAGAAAGAAAGAAAGAAAAGAAAAGAAAACGTATGTCAGGCAAGGAGATCATTCAAAATACCTACATATAAATAAAAATTTTAAATGAGGCCGGGCGTGGTGACTAACACCTGTAATCCCAGCACTTTGGGAGGCTGAGGGGGGCGGATCACCTGAGATCAGGAGATGAAAGACCAGCCTGACCAACATGATGAAACCCCATCTCTACTACAAAAACTTACCTGGGCATGGTGGCGCCTGCCTGTAATCCCAGCTACTCAGGGGGCTGAGGCAGGAGAATTGCTTGAACCAGTGAGGTGGAGGTTGCAGTGAGCCGGAGGTTGCAGTGAGCCGGAGGTTGCAGTGAGCTGGAGGTTGCAGTGAGCGGGAGGTTGCAGTGAGCCTAGACAGTGCCACTGCACTCCAGCCTGGGCGACACAGAGATATTTGGTCTCAAAAAAAAAAAAAAAAAAAAAAAAAAAAAAAAAAAAAATTAAATGAAAGCTGACGTTGTCAAAAACAGCAGCAAAAAGAAAATAATACTATAAGGTTTTCAGAGTGTTGAGAGAAAATTACTGCAAACCTAAAATTGTGTACCTAAATAACTATCTTTTTATATGGAAATATCTTTATTACTAACAGTTCATTACTAAAAATCATTCAAAATCATAAATTTTAGGAAGGGGAAAAATAATCTTAGAAAGAAGGACTGGGCCGGGCGCGGTGGCTCAAGCCTGTAATCCCAGCACTTTGGGAGGCCGAGACGGGCGGATCACGAGGTCAGGAGATCAAGACCATCCTGGCTAACACGGTGAAACCCCGTCTCTACTAAAAATACAAAAAACTAGCTGGGCGAGGTGGCGGGCGCCTGTAGTCCCAGCTACTCGGGAGGCTGAGGCAGGAGAACGGCGTGAACCCGGGAGGTGGAGCTTGCAGTGAGCTGAGATCCGGCCACTGCACTCCAGCCTGGGCGACAGAGCGAGACTCCATCTCAAAAAAAAAAAAAAAAAAAAAAAAAGAAGAAAGGACTGGAAAACAAAAAAAAGAAAAAGGAAGAGCAAAGAAATTTCTGAACATATGATAAATCTAGATGATTTTGATCAGATAAGACAGATTTATGAGAATTATGTCAGTATTCAAGAGTTTTCAGAAAGACTATATAGATCTGCCACACTAAACAAGAGCAACATATATGCTTGAGGCATATATTTATTGTTATATGTTTTCAGCAACTATACTGTGTGGTAATGGTGTATAAATAAGCAGAATGATGAATATAAAGTTCAGAAATAAATCTAAATGCATAAAGGAACATAGTATATGATATAGTATGTATTTCAAAAAGCTGACTGAAAGATGAAGCATTTAATGAATAATGGAACAATTAGAAATGATGAAGAAATAGAGGAGTCAATTGTCACACTCAGAATGAATTCAAGTAGATCAACGATTTAAACACCAAAAAATGAAACTTTGAAAATGCTAGAAGAGGGCCGGGCGTGGTGGCTCACACCTGTAATCCCAGCACTTTGGGAGGCCGAGGCGGGCGGATCACAAGGTCAGGAGATCGAGACCACGGTGAAACCCCGTCTCTACTAAAAATACAAAAAATTAACCGGGCATGGTGGCGGGCGCCTGTAGTCCCAGCTACTCGGGAGACTGAGGCAGGAGAATGGCGTGAACCCGGGAGGCGGAGCTTGCAGTGACCCAAGATCGCGCCACTGCACTCCAGCCAGGGTGACAGAGCGAGACTCTGTCTCAAAAAAAAAAAAAAAAAAAAAAAAAAAAGAAAATGCTAGAAGAAAAATTTGTAATCTTTTACATAGTGAAGGATTTTCTACCTATGACCCAAACCCAGAACCCAGTTTTTAAAAATATCAATAAATTGGATTCTATGATAAAATGTAGCATGAGGAAAACAGTATCATAAGGAAAGTCAAAAAACAAATATTGGGAAATATATGTGTAACACATATCAAAGACAATATTAAAATTCTTTTTAATACATACAAAATTCCTAGAAATAAGAAGGAAGTAATAGAAACTCATTTGAAACTTGAACCAAAGATATGAAATTTACTTAACAGGAAAGGAAATATAAACAGTGCTGTAACGTGAGAGATGCTCAATTATCTAATAATAAAGAAAATGAAGATTAGAAGTATACCACATTATAATTTTTTAGTCATCTGATCACTATTCAAAAGTTTCTTAACATACTTTTTTGATGAGTTTTCTCAGACGCAGACATTCTCATACATTACTTATATAAATGTAAGTTATTGCTCTTCTTTTGGAGGTAAATTTAGCAACGCTAATATTACTTTCTTAATATGTAAAATGTATATAATTGTAAAGCTTCTCTACTATTTCTGAGACTTTAATATATAAATATATTTGCACATGTACAAAATGAATAAGACAGTGTTTGTTATTTCTGCATTATCTTAATGACAAAGAAGATACAATTTTGGATATCTGTAATGAGGAGTCAGATTATATAGAATTTACAGAATGGAATATTATGCGGCAGGAAAGTAAATGAAGTTCTCTATGTACAGATATGAAGAGTGTTCAAAGATTTTTTTTGTAAAAATGAAATTCAACAATATGTATATTATGCAAACTTGTATGTATAAAAAATAAAAAATATATGTATTCCTATTTGTTTGTTCATACATAAAGAACATCTGGGCCAGGCACAGTGGCTCATGCCTGTAATCCCAGCACTTTGGGAGGCTGAGGTAGGGGAATCATTAGAGGACAGGAGTTTGAGACCAGCCTGGCCAATATGGTGAAACCCTGTCTCTACTAAAAATACAAAAAGTAGCCTGGCATGGTAGTGCACATCTGTAATCCCAGCTATTTGGGAGGCTGAGGCAGGAGAATCACTTGAACCTGGGAGGCAGAGGCTGCAGTGAGCCAAGATGGTGCCACTGCACTCCAGCCTGGGCAACAGAGCAAGACTCCATCTCAAAAAAATAAAAATTAAAAAATTTTTTAAAAAAAGAACATCTGGAAGACTATTCAAGAGACTTGTAATACTGATTATTTGCTTTGGAGAAAGAGGAGTTTACGAATGATAGAAAGAAAGTGGTCGGTAAAAAGAAGGGGGCGAAATATTAAATATAAAAATGAAAATATGATTGTTATATTTTCAAACTATATAAATGCATTGCAAAAGCAAAGGAATTCTATATTAAAGTATTTTTGTTGCACTGATTTAGAAAAATCTATAACTCAGTGTAAGTTCTGTTTATAAGCAATGTATATATTAAAATGCAGAATAGTTTGAAAAAGATAAATAAAATGAAGAAAAAAGAAAATTAATTGTAAATAATTGAGGTAATATACAGTATGCTCTCAGATCACAATTTAAATTAAAACAATAAAAATAAGGATATTGTAAAAAGTCTAAATATTTAATATTAAAAAAAACACATCTAAGTTCCTTATGGCATAAAGAAGAAATCACATGACAGTACAGAAAATATTTTAAATTTGATAAAAATGAATAATGTATTAAAATGTGTATGATGCACAGAAAGCATGTCTAAGAAATAAGTAATAGCAAATGTTTATATTATTATAAGAAGAAAATGCAAAGTTAAAATTTTACCATGATCCAATTTTTGAACCATCAATTGATGAACTTAGTATCCATCTTAAGAATCTGGACAAAAATAAAAAATTAAACACAAAATAAGCAGAGATGAAAAATTAAAAAAAAAACAGAAATCAGTAAAATAGAAAAGCAAATTAGGGTTCAATGAAACAAAAAAAAAACTTATGAAAAGTTATCTCTGACTATACTGAGAAATGTTGAGAGAGGGAGAGAGAGACAGAATGAATTCCAAAACTAATGAAAATAAAGAGTTATGAGTAAAGATTTCACACAATCCTAGTTCTGGCTAAGATGAATAAACACCTTGTCTTACCGCTGAATGGAAAACTGGATACACTGCATGGAGCAGCTTTGAGGGCTCTGAAAATTAAATACTAGCAGGCAGATACAGGAAGAAATCAAGAATTCAAAGACAGTCCCTCTAGCTCAAAGAGTAGGAAGGAGAACTCCTAATGCTCAGAGAGAATGAGGAAATCCTCAAGGTGTTTTTCCTTTTCTCCATTCTCGTACAACCCAGCCCCTAAACAATCATCTGGTGGTGGTAGTAGAGGTCCCAGCTGGAGTCTGCAGGAAACAAAACTCTGACAGAAAGGAAAACTCCTCTCTGATGAGTGAAGCTGTGGTGCTAAGATGGCAGGGCAAGTCACCATTGCTTTTTTTTTTTTTTTTTTTTTTTTTTACTTTTTTCTAACTCTCTTCTCCCATTGTTTGTGCTCATGTCACTTAGGAAGAGCCACAAAATTGCATGGCAGAGCAGATAACTAAATCCCCAGCTTTTTAGCCAAACGACTGAAAAGAGAAACTCCAGACAGCCAGAAAATATTACGGTGAGGGAAGAATTTTAAAAAGCAATACCATAAAGTTGTTCATGAGCTCCCAGTCTTACCCACAAGTTATGAATAAATGGATCTGATTCTAGTTAGCATGCCAAAGTCTTTGATCACTGAATTAACAAATAGAACACTGTACAAGTCACAGATTAGCAGTGGGTGGCACACATGTGAGAAAATTCAAATAGTGCTGCAAACGTTTTGAAAACTGAACTGACATTGAACCATAACACACAAAAGGCAGGAACTTGTGGTAGGAGTCTAAACAGGTTAATTGCCCACTAACTAGTATCATGTTTAATAAAATAAAATACAGTAAGAACTAGCATGTCATAATGTAGTATTAGAAGTGTCTAAAATTATTTAGCATATGAAAATCCGAACTCATCTGGGAAAAAGACAACAAAAATCAAGACGTGACAGATGTTGGAATTATCTAAAAGACATTTTGCAGCACCTATTACACAAATGTTCCAACAAGCAATCATAATCCCTCTTGAAATGAATGGAAACATAGAGATTCTTAGTAAAGAAACAGAAGACATGGAAAAAACAAATAGAAGCTTTATAACTGAAAAACACAATAACCAAAAGGAAAACCTTACTGGATGAGCTCAACAGCACACTGGAAATGACAGAAGAGTTTGCGAATTTGAACATATATCAATGGAAATGATTTGATCTAAACAAAAGATTTAAAGTAAGATGAACTTCAGGGACCTATAAAATAGTAATATCCATATCTAATATTCGAGTCATCAGAATTCATTAAGGAAAAGAGAAAAACTGGTGCTGAAAAAATATATAAACAAATAATGACTGAAAACATTCCAAGTATGAAACAGGACAGATTCAGGAAGCTCAGTGGGCCCCAAAAAGGATACACAAAGAAATCTATGCTCAGACAAACCATAATGAAACATCTGAAAACTAAAAACAGTAAAACTATTGAAAAAGGCACACAAAAACAATGCATTACCTCGAGAGGGACAGCTATTTGGTTACTGCTGATTTTTCATAAGAAACTATGAGGACTAGCATAACATTTTTTAAATTCTGAAAAAAAAAATTATCAACCTGTCATTCTGTTTCTAGTGAAAAGGCCTTCAGAAATGAAGGTGAAATAAAGACTACATTAGTTTGCAAGGACTGCTGTAACAAGGTACCATGAACTGGGTGGTTTAAACAACAGAAATGTATTGTCTCACAATTCTTTAGGCTAGCAGTCTGAAATCAAGGTGCCAGCAGGTTGGGTCCTTCTGAGACCTGGGCAGGAAAGATCTGTTCCAGACCTCTTCCCTTGGCTTGTAGGTGAATGCTTTCTCCTTGTGACTCTTCTTGTCATTGATGCATATCTGCCTCTTTGTCTGAAGTTCCCACTCTTTATAAGAATACCAGTCATAGTAGATTAATCATAACCTCATTTTAACTTGATTTTCTCTGTAAAGACCCTATCTTTAAACAAGGTCCATCTAAATTACTGGAGTTTAGGATCCAGCATGTCTTTCCAGAGAGTACACAATCCAACCCATTCACAAATAAAGGACGATTAAGAGAATTTGTTGCCAGGCCTGCTCTAAAAGAATTGCTAATGGAAGTTTTTCAGACTGAGGGGGAATGACAACAAAAGGAAATGTGGGATAACTAGAATGAAGGGCTGACAACAGAAGTAATAAATATCTATTCCTCTCTTCATTAGCTCTTTATAATTTATTGGACAGTTTAAACAAAAAATAACATATATTGTCATTTTGAATGTATATAAGTCAAATAAATGGCATCTATGGTATAAAATAAAGAGAGGAAAGGAACTATACAGAATAATGTTCCTACATTCCACTGAAGTAGTAAACTACTGATTCTAAGTAGACTAGGAAAAGTTAAGTATATATGTTTTAACTCCTAGAACAAACACCATACAAATCAAACAAGTATTGTCAAAATTATAACAAATATATTAAAATGGAATACTTAAAAATGTTTCCACTTAAATATAATCAAAAAAATGACAGGAAATGGGAAATAGAGGTGTGAAAAACAAGGGTACAAAAAACAAAATGATAAAATAGTAGACTTAGATCCAAACACATCAATAATTAAGTGTAGTCAAAACACACTAATTTAAAGACATGGACTGTGAGAAGAGTTTTAAAAACATGACCCACCAATATGATGTCTATATAAATCTAACTTTCAATATAACTAGTTTAAAGTAAAAGTACCAAAAAAGATACATCATGCAAATACTAATCAAAAGAAAATTGGAGGAATAACATCAGCAAAAGGATCAACTGTTATTAGGAGATTCCCAGTTCTTATTTCTCCAGAGACACATTGAAAGAACAACCAGAAGCTGTCTGAAACAACTTTATAGAATTTCTAAATAATAATCAAATATTTACTGCGACCAAGCAAATGACCAAACCAGAAAAAACCATTTTCAAAATGGAAGGAAAGTTTTGTGGGCTCTTACCCTTATTCAGGCACCTCCCTGACATGATGGCAGAATTGGTTTGCTGCAGGTGGCAGCCCAGTTTCCAATCCCTCCCTCCAAATCAGAGATTGCAGAACAGATCTTATTGGCAAGTTATTGTGTGCATCTCTTCTCACCTGTCTGATGAATACCCGAAGGACTTATGCAAGGTACTCATTTTGCATAATTTTGAAAACAGGCAAGAAGAGTGGCAAGAACTACTCATAAAATATACAGGACTGACTCAAACCTACAGATGCTTGGGGCAAAATACTACAAGTAGAAGCCTACAATAGGCCATCTCAGTCATGCAGGCGACTCTGAAGAAGAAGCTGAAGTGAGACTCTTTAGGAAATAAGGACATTCAAAAGCAGCTAGATATATGGGGAAATTTTTTGAAACCTCACATATACCTAGCCAAGACATATGCTCAGAAAAATCCTGGAAGACCTTAAGTTTTCATCTTGGGCTGATCCCTGGGCTCAGAACAACTTAAGTTAATGTGTGAAGGAGTGCCTCAGCATAGGGCCAAACTGCAAAGATTAGGAGAGGGGGTTACTTTTTCTTTCTGGTGTGTGTTTGTTCATTATCATGTTTGTTCCAGGTCTTGGCATTCAAGTACATTTCTGTCAAGACATTAGCTAAACACAAGTTAAAAGAACAAAGACTTCAGTAATTACATATAATAAGCAATAGCCTTTGCAAAAATATTTTGGTAAAGTCTCAAAAAACCCACAAATGGGCTACTAAGGCATTGAACGACCAAAGAGAGGGAGAAAGAGAGAATGATAAAAAGACAAAGAGAATCTGATTTCCAGGTTACCACATTATAATGGTCAGAGGTCCAAATGTTACATAACAAAAAAACAAGGCATACAAAGAAATAGAAAAATATGGTTCATTCAGAGGAACAAAAACTACCCACGAGGAATTCCAGACCTAAGACTTATCACACGAAGGCTTTAAAACAACTGGAGGAAAATTTGGCTTTAAATATGATCAAAAATCTAAGGAAAAAAATGGGCAAAGGACTAAAAGAAATTAGGAAAACAATATATTAACAGAATTAGAATATCTATAAAGAAATAGACATTATTAAAGGAACCAAACAAATTCTGGGGCTAAAAAGTAAAGTAACTGAAATAAAAAATCCACTACAAATGTGCAACAGCAGATTTGAGCAGCCAGAAGAGGGAATAAGCAAAATTGAAGATAGGACACTTAAAATTCTTGAGTATGAGGAGAAGAAAGAAAAAAGAAGAAATAAAAGTGAAAGACCTAAAGGGACTTGTGGAACAACATAAAAATTATGGAATCCTGAAAGAAGAAGAAAAAAAGAGAAATAAGGAAAGGATTATTTGAAAAAATGATGGCTGAGAACTTCCCAAATTTGATGAAACACGTGTATGTACAAATACTAGAAGCTCAACACACTCCAAGTAGAACTCAAACAGACTTGTACGAGGACACACGATAATCAAATTGTCAAAAGACCTAGACAGACTCTCAAAAGCAGCAAGAGAAAAGAAACTAACCACATACAACTGTAGGATATACTAAATTCCTCTTCAAAAGTTTTAGCCTGAAAATTGTTAAGTACAATGAGTTCTGAGATCCTTTCCAAGGAACCAATATATCATTCAGCTCCCCTATTCTTTGTACTTCATTTTAAAGTTTAACTTCGTTGTTTTCTTTGTCTCCTTGCCCCTAGTTTCAGTAAACAACCCCCTCCTACCCTCTATCACTTGCTCTGTCCTGAGTCACCTCTGGTCACCTGCTCTGACTTGAGTCATCCTGAGTCACCTGTTCTGTAACTGTCCTTCCTGCCAAACTACTTAACCTGCCACTCCGACTCGTACCCCTGCTCTCTTTAAAATAGCCAATTGGAATTAGTTTAGACTAGACTGTTCGGTCCAACTCTAGCCAACAGAGGAATGACACAGCAGGAATAAAAACCTCCTGCGTCAGGAATAAAAACCCTCTTCTCCCTTGTTCAGGTGTGCTCTCACTATTGCTCCATCCACAAGTCACACCTTCTATAGAAGTAAAATTGCCTTGCTGAGAAAATTAATGTTTTAAAAGAAACAAAACAAAATACAAAAGAAAATTAGTGCTATTTCTTTTGCAGCACCAAAAATTTATTTATAACACAAGGGATTCTCATTAAGATTTTCAGCCAGTTTCTTATCAAAAATATTGGAGGCCAGAAGCAATGAACTGATACATTTAAAGTGCTTTAAAACACTAACTCATTTTTTAAAAAAGCTGTCAACCAAGAATTCTATCTCTGGAAGAACTGTCCTTCAAAAGAGAGGAAGAAATTAAGACATTCCCAGATATGCAAAAGCTGCACAAATTTGTTACCTCTACATCTGCCCTACAACAAATGCTAAAGAGAGTCCTGCAGGTTGAAATGAAAGGACCATATGGCTTTACTAGTAAATTGTATTAAACATTTTAAGAATTAACTCCAATCCTCCAACTTTTCCAATAGGAAGAAACACTTTCTAACCCATTCTATAAGGCTAGCATTCCACCAAAACCAGACAAAGTCACTACAAGAAAAGAAAACTATAGAAAAATATCCCTTGTACATATTGATATAGACATTTTCAACAAAATATTCAAAAGCTAAATTTATCAACATATTAAATGGATTGCGCACTATGACCAAGTGGCATTTATTTCTAGAATTATAATGATTTTACACGCAAAAAGCAATCAGTGTATTATGCCACATTAACAAAATGAAAGAAGGAAAACCCACACGATCATCTCAATTGTTGCAGAAAAAGCATTTGGCAAAATTCAATAAACTTTCATGTTAAAAAAAAAAAAACACTCAAACTACTCAAACTATAAATGGAAACATACAAAACATAATAAAAGACCATAAGAGAAATCTGTGGCTAATTTCATAATCATTGGTGAAAGGCTGCAAGATTCTGCCTTAAGATCAGGAGCAAGACAAGTATAACTGCTGTCACCACTTCTATTCAACATAATATTGAAAGTCCTAGCCAGATTATTTGAAGAAATAATAGCTATTATTGTTTAGCATTAAATTATTATCATTAAAGAATAATTGCAAGAAAAATAAAGACAAGAAAAAAATAAGTAAAAGACATCGAAACTGGAAAGAGCTTATACATGAATCCAGCTAAGTTTCAGGATACAAAATTAACACACATAAATTTCTATATACTAACAATAAACAATCCTAAGGGAAATTTTAGAAATCTATTTACAATAGCAACAAAAGAAAAAAAAAAACTTAGAATTAAAAGTTAGCCAAGGAGGCAAAAGACTTTTATGTTGAAAACAAAACATTACAGAAAGAAATTTAAAAATATATAAATAAATGGAAAGACATTTATGTTCATGCATTAAAGACAATATTGTCACGTTGACAATTTATAGATTAAATGCAATTCTTATCAAAATCCTAACGATGATATTTGCGTAAATAAAAAAACCCCACAATCTAAAATTAATGTGGCATGACAAGGAATCCTGAAGAGCCAATGCAATTTTGCAAAAGGACAAATTTGAAGAATTCACACTTCTGGATTCAAAACTTACTATGGAGCTGCAGTAATCAAAACAGTGTAGTATTAACATAAGGTCAGACTCGTATAGCAGACTGTGTCCCCCTAAAATATAAAAACACTCAATGTGATGGAATTAGGAGGTGGGATATTTGGGGAATAATTAGATCATGATGGTGGAGACTGAATGAGATTAATGCCCTTATAAAAGAGACACCAGAGAGTGCCATAGCCTGCTTTCTGCCATGTGATTATACAATGAGAAGATGGCAGTTTGCAACCTAGAAGAGGACCCTCACCAGAATCTGACGATGCTGGTACCCTGATCTCAGACTTCCAGCCTCCAGAATTGTGAGAAATAAATTTCTGTTGTTTATAAGTCATTCAGTTGCTATGTTACTTTGTTGTAGCAACCCAAACTGACTAACAGATATACGGCAATGAATTCTAATTAAAAGCCCAGAAATAAAACTTTGCATAGATGGTCAACTGATTTTTCACAAGGGTGTCAGATCATTTATGGAGAAAGGACAGTCTTTTCAACAAATTATATTGGGAAAATTGAATGTCCACATGCAAAATAATGAAATTGGAACCTTTCTTTTTTTTATTACACTTTAAGTTCTAGGGTACATGTGCACCATGTGCAGGTTTGTTACATAGGTATACATGTGCCATGTTGGCTTGCTGCACCCATTAACTTGTCATTTACATTAGGTATTTCTCCTAATGCTATCCCTTCCCCTGCCCCCCGACCTCACACAGGCCCTGGTGTGTGATGTTCCCCGTCCCATGTCCAAGTGTTATTGATCAATTCCCACCTATGAGTGAGAACATGTGGTGTTTGGTTTTCTGTCCTTGTGATAATTTGCTCAGAAAGATGGTTTCCAGCCTCATTCTTTCCTTATACCATATACAAAATTAGCTCAAAATAGATCAAATACTTAAATGTAAGAACTAAAATCCTAAGACTCTTAGAAGAAAACATATGGTAAATGCTTTATGTGTTGAATTTGGCAGTGATTTCTTGAATATGACACCAAAAGTACTGGCAACAAAAGAAAAAAATAAACTAGACTTTATCAAAATTAAAAACTTTTATACATCAAAGTACAATATCAACAGAATAAAAAAACAACTCACAAATTGGAGAAGATATGTGCCAAGCATCTATCTGATAAGGGATTAATATCCAGAATATATAGAAGCCCTATAGCTCAACAAAGAAACCAAATACCCAATTAAAATGGCAAAACCTTGAATAGACATTTCTTCAAAGAAGATAAACAAATGGCTAACAAGCATATGAAAAGATATTCAACATCACTAGTTGTTAATGCAAATCAAATTCACAAACAGCTACCACTTCACATCCATGACCCAGGTTAGCTATTCTCAAAACAATAAAAAATAAGCAAAATGCAGCAGAAAGCATCTAATCGTGGCAAAGATGTGGAAAAATTGGAACCTTCATGTATTGCTGGTGGTAAAGTAAAATAGTGTAGCCACTATCTAAGACAATACAATGGGGCCTCAAAAATTAAACACAGGTAACTTATGATGTAATAATTTCATTTTTACAGGTATACCAAAATAAATAAAAGCAGTGACTTCAACAAATGCTTGTACAGTCATGTTAATTGAAGTATCATTCACAATAGCCAAAAGGTGGGAACAACCTCAGTGTTCATCAGCAGATGAATGGAGAAACAAAATGTGGTATAGCCATGTAATGGAATATTATTCAACCTGAAAGAGGAATGGAATTATGGTATATGCTACAACATAGCTGAATCTTGAAAACTTTATGCTAAATGAAATAAACCAACCAAAAAAAGGACAAATATTGTATGATTCCATTACTTAAGTTACCTAGAATACTCAAATTCATACATGCAAATCTAGTTCCAAAAGCAGAGTAGGGAGTAAACAAAACAGAAACAATACTTGAAGATATAATTGCCTGAGATTTTTCAAAACTGGCTGAAGATATCAAAATACAGAATTTAGAACCCCCTACAGGCTTTAAGTTAGATAGATACAAATAAAAACATACCTAGAAATATCAGAGGAAAACTTGAAAAACAGAGGAAAAGAAAATCTTCAAACTGGCCAAAGAGAGAGAAATAACACACAGCTTTCAATGAAGTAACAAAAATTTCTAGATGATCTTGCAACAGAAACAATATAATCTAGAAGACAAGGGAATGACATGTTTAAAGTGCTGAAAGAAAATAACAGTCAACATAGAATTCTATACTCAGTGAAAAATAGCTACCAAATATGAAGAGGAAAAAGCCACTTACAAATAAAATATAGGAATGTATTGCCAGCAAACCAATAGAATAAGGTATATTAAAGATAGTTCTTCAGAAATAAGGAAAATAATCCTAATCAGATAAAGAGAAATGGAAATGGTATACCTCTGAGTAAATATGAATGAATGACAACTGTGCAGAACAATAACAACAATTATTATGCTGTTGTTACTGTAACATTTTGTGATGTTAGTGATAAAGCTGGACACTAGTTATAGTGGTAAGGACAGATTTTAATCAGTAGTAGCTATTGCAATAGGGAAACGAGTCCAGCATATACCAAGTTCAACTTTAATTTGTACAGAGGTCACTGGGCGTTTTAAAGGGAGAATGAAGGAGTAGGGAAGTTTAGTGGGAGCTCAGGAGAGTCAGGGAAGTGAAATATTACAAAAGTTAGTCAGTATAAATGAGATTAGGCCTGCTGTTTCAGCTAGTTGGAAATTATTGAAGTTAGACTTCTATCCTCCCACAGAGCCTGGGGGATATTGGCTGAAACCAATTAAGGTATTGCTCTGGTAATGGCTAAAACAAATTAAAATTTTTTTCAGTCTCGGGTTTTCTCAAGCAGGCCCTTTCAAGGGAGAGAGGTGTTATCTTCGGAATGTGGCCTTGAGCTATTACTTTGTTAGTGTTTTTAAGTCTTATATGCCATTGTTGAGGCTTCATCTAGAGGGGGATCAGAGGAGCCTGGCTAGAGTTCAGTCATGTGGAGAATCTTCGCAGTGGGGTTTATAATATCTAATATATAAAACTACAACATGTGATAGCAGTAACACAAAACAAGGGAAGAATAATGGAGTTCTAATATCCTAGAGTTTTCTGGGAAGTAATAAAATTGCTAATTTATATTAAACTATAGTATCAGATACACTTTTCATTCTTTAGTGTAACCACAAGATATCAGTAAAAGAATATAACCAGCAAGTCAATAGAGGTTAAAAAATTGAGTTTAAAACATATTATTGTTTCAAAATAAGCAGAAAAAAAACTAAAACAAAGAACACAAACAGAAAATAAAATAAATACAAGTAGAACCCCATAAATATCAGGAAATATAAATTCGTACATCATCAAATTAAAAGACAAAATTATGAGGTTAGATTTTCAAAATCACCAAACTCCAGAATGCTTAAAAGGAAAAACACGACATAAGGAGAAAGAAAAGTTGAAAGTAAAAGGATAGAAAAAGACAAGAAACGTACCAAGCAGAAATTAATTGCATATCTTTCTTTTACATCTGATGCTAACAGTTAAAATGTAATTAAGTGAAAAATACCATTCAAAATAGCAACTGAATTATAATATACTTTGGAAAAAAAGGAATTTTATGGGCAAACTATAAAAATACTAATGAAACATAAAAAATTTCTAAATAAATGGCACAATACACTATTTTTATGGATAAGATGATTCACTATGGTAATGCTAACAATTCCCTAAAATAACCTGCAAATTCAAAGGAATTTTCAACAAAACCCCAACAGGATAATTCATGTAATTTGACAAGTGTTTCAAAATTTAAATGGAAGCATAAAGGGTCAAGAAGTATAAAAAGTATAAAACACTCTTGAAAAAGAATGAAGTGAGATACTTGCCCTACAATAGATGGAGGCTTTTTATAACACAGTGTGGTATAAATGCAGAAATAGACAAATGACCCAACTTTACAGAATAGAGTCTAAAATTAGATCCATGCATAAATTAAAACGTATTATATTTCAGTGCTATCATGGCAGATCATGGGAAAAGAAGGAAAAAATTTAAAATGCTACTGGGCAATAGATTATCCATATGGAGAAAGAGAGTAAAATAAGAATCTCTAAACTAAATTGTACATGGAAACAAATTTCAAGTGAATTAAATTTTGTAAAAAGCAGGACTTAAAATGTATAGAAAAAATAAGACTTTTATATAATTGAGGTTACTAAAGGGTTGGTTTTTAAATTAAAACACATAAACTGCAAATTGTGAAGAAACAGTCAAATTTATGTAATAATTTCAAAACTTTCAGTGATTTAAAGACAGTATTTTAAAGATTGAAGAACAAGACAAAAAGCTGGCAAAAGATATTTGCCCAATGTTAACCACAAAAAGGATTATTATTCATAATATACATCTTTATGGCAATAAGAAGAATGAACAAAATGCGTAACAGGCATTTTACAGAAATATAAATGCCCCAAAATAACAAAAAGACTTGTTTACCCTTATGTGTAGTTAGGAAAAAGGTCAGAATGAGATGCCATTTTAATTTCTATTTCATTTAAATAATTTATTTATTTTTTGAGCCCAAGCCTTGCTCTGTCTCCCAGGCTGGAGTGCAATGTCATGATCTCAGCTCACTGCAACCTCCATCTCCTGGGTTCAAGCGATTCTCGTGCCTCAGCCTCCCGAGTAGCCGTGATTACAGGCATGTGACACCATGCCTGGCTAATTTTTGTATTTCCAGTAAAGATGGAGTTTCATCATGTTGGCCAGGCTGGTCCCGAACTACTGGCCTCAAGTGATCCACCCACCTGGACCTCCCAAAGTGCTGGGATTATAGGCATGAACCACTGGACCCAGCCCTGAGACACCATTTTAAATCCGCATATGTAAATATAAAAAAAAAATTAAGTCTTATAAATCAGTCGCTGCATGACCGTGTGGCAAAGACGACTTATGTACTGCTGTAAACTCAGAACCACTTGGAAGACTACTAATTCAGGTTGAAGATGCATATTCTACAGAATCCAGCAATTCAAGTTTATGATACGTGTACACTAGAATAAAGTCTTGCATGCCTTGTATGCCTAAGGGCATGTAAGGTCCATGGCAACGCTGTTTAAAATAACAGGAAATTGGAACTTACCCAATGTCCCTTATCATTAGAATGGTCACCCCCCAAAAAACAAGGATAGTATAGTCATATAATAAAATACTATATACCAGTGAATAAGAATATTGATAAGCATCACCAGCAGAATATTAAGAGGGAAAATGTCAAACAAAACTGTGCATGTAGTATTATTATTTATACAAAACATATAATTTCTAAATGGTTTAGGACAAGTTAAATATATAGAAAAGCTATAAATACAATCATCAAGGGAATGAGAACCAAAAATTCAAGGTAGCAATTACTTCTGAATGGAGGGAGGGATAGTCAAATGATGAAGAGATATACAGCAGGCTTCAATAATAGAGTTAATGTTTTGCTTCTCAACCTAGGCGTTGGCACTGGGAAATGTGCATTTTATTTTTCTGCATAATTTCCATATTTGCCATATGCCTTCTAGTGTACATATAAAAAATTTCATAATGAATTTATAAAACAGGGTAAATCGGCTGGGCGCGGTGACTGATGCCTGTAATCCCAGCACTTTGGGAGGACGAGGCGGGCGGATCACAAGGTCAGGAAATCGCAACCATCCTGGCTAACACAGTGAAACCCCGTCTCGATTAAAAATACAAAAAATTAGCCGAGGGTGGTGGCGGGCGCCTGTGGTCCCAGCTACTGGGGAGGCTGAGGCAGGAGAATGGCGTGAACCCGGGAGGCAGAGCTTGCAGTGAGCCAAGATGGTGCCACTGCACTCCAGCCTGGGCAACAGGGCGAGACTCCATCTCAAAAAAAATAAATAAATAAAATAAAATAAAATGAGAAAAACAAAGTAAATCAATGTCAATACTTCATTGTATAAAAATATTTCAAAAATTCAAAATTTTACAAAATTAGTGTATATAAGCAATTATGGTATGCAAGTATTTCTACCAGAACCAAACTATATAGATCAAAGATGGGTGATTGTTGTGAACACTGTATGTTGCCCATACAATATCATTTTCTTCCTGCCTCATTCCTAATAAACCTTGACTTTTTCTTGTCTGTATTTAATATCCAGGTACAGAGAGGAATTCTGCATAAACCTCAGCAACAGTTATTTGAATAGGAAGATATAGGTGACCTGAGTTGACAAATTAATTTTACTCAAATGGGCTGAAGGGTTAAATTAAAAAAAAAAAAATACCATTCAAAATAACTTAATTGCAATATACTTTGGAAAAAAATGTAATTTTACAGGCAAATTATAAAAACACTATTTTGGACTTACATTCCTTGCTTGGAAAGAGGTTTCTTTCCCTTTCTGCCGCACATAAGCAAGGATTCACAAAGCACTGACTGCCACTGATGGCCATTTTTTGGCCGGGGGGTAGCCAGCCAGGCATGCACTGAAGACAGTTTATAAAGTCTCAATGGAAAGAAAAAGATCTGGGTCCCTAAGAGCAACACTGAGCTGGCCCTATCTCTAGATTTCCACATATTCAAGTTAGTAACCTTGTGGTTTAAAGGCAATTTGAATGAAAGTTTCTGCATTTGCAAATGAAATCAGCCTGATTAGTATAAGAACACCATGAAGAATGTGGGGCTTGAGACAGAAATTGAAAACAAGTAGGTCTAGACGGACAAGGACTAATGCGTAGGGCATCTGTTGAACGTAACTTATTTTTAAATGTATTTGATATTTTGTGGCATTGATCCTAGTCAGCTCCCCTGCGCTCCATGTTAGTTTCCCCTCCCCAGGAGGGGGCCCCATTTGATCAATGTGGTTAATGTGAACTGTGAGCATCCTTTCTCTTCCTCTGAGGGTGGTACACAGTTTTTGGGGATGGAAGGAAGGATGAGGTAAAGCTGATTTCTTCCTTTCCCCATACCTGTTCATCCTGATTCATTTCCTGTGATATCCATGCTGGAAAATTATTCTGAAAACTCAGGTAACTCAATATGCAAATAAGAAAATGGTCAACTTTAATCTCCTGTCTTTCTAAAGTAGAAATGGGACTCCGACATTGAGAGGAAGTCTTACGTAGTAGTCACATAAGCCTAGCTTTGAATTTTAGCTCCACAACTTATTAGACGTCTGATGTGAATTGGTTGCACGATCTAAGTCTCCATTTCTCCATTTGTAAGATGAGGATAAATACACTGTGATGAGATTCAAGACTGAAGTGAGTCAGCATATGTAAAGTACCTACAAATGGGAACCATGGAGCCTGCCCCTTTTGTCCCCCTCTAGTTATGAAGCACTTCCCTGGCAAATCTGCTGTGTTACACTATCATTTATAAAGACAGCATCATTAACTTTGAAGAAGGTGAACATCATATAGCCCGTGTAAGAAGTACTTTTATTACCCATTATCACATAAAATTATCACTGAAATGATGACATGTAATATATGTGAGCTAAATGAACAATCACGTTTGCACTATTAAAGTTATACAAATATCTGACTTTACTAAAGTCTACAGAAATTATTTTGTTATCTTCAGAAATTAAATTTTAAACATTTCTTTCAACTGAAATTTGAATGATTCAGATCATTTAAATATACCTCAAATAGAACATTTTAGTAGAAAACTAAAATTCACAATCCTCATGATGAGCTTTAAAATGCAACTTTCCTTGCCATTCACAAAGTAAGAATTTTTTTGTTTTGTCTTCAACATATCTACTGTGATGATTACTTTCATGTGTCAGCTTGGCCAGGGCTATAGTGACAGGGTGTTTGATCTAACATTTGTCTAGATGTTGCTGTTAAGGTTCTACTTTATTATTATTATTATTTATTATACTTTAAGCTCTAGGATACATGTGCACAACATGCACGTTTGTTAGATAGGTTTACATGTGCCACGTTGGTTTGTTCCACCCATCAACACGTCATTTACATTAGGTATTTCTTCTAATGTTATTCCTCCCCTAGTCCCCCACCCCACCGACTGGCCCCGGTGTGTGATGTTCCCCACCCTGTGTCCACATGTTCTCATTGTTCAACTCCCATCTATGAGTGAGAACATGCAGTGTTTGGTTTTCTGTCCTTGTGATACTTTGCTTAGAATTATGATTTCCAGCTTCATCCCTGTCCCTGCAAAGGACATGAGTAATCCCTTTTTATGGCTGCCTAGGATTCCATGGTATACATGTGCCACATTTTTTTAATCCAGTCTATCATTGATGGACATCTGGGTTGGTTCCAAGTCTTTGCTATTGTGAATAGTGCCACAGTAAACATACGTGTGCCTGTGTCTTTATCGTAGAATGATTTATAATCCTTTGGTTATATGCCCAGTAATGGGATTGCTGGGTCAAATGGTATTTCTAGTTCTAGATCCTTGAGGAATTGCCACACTGTCTTCCACAATGGTTGAACTAACTTATACTCCCACTAACAGTATAAAAGTATTCCTATTTCTCCACATCCTCTCCAGTATCTGTTGTTTCCTGACCTTTTAATGATCACCATTCCGACTGGCATGAGATGATATCTCATTGTGGTTTTGATTTGCATTTCTCTAATGATCAATGATGATGAGCTTTTGTTCGGGGATGAAGCTGACTTGATCATGGTGGATAAGCTTTTTGATGTGCTGCTGGGTTCGGTTTGCCAGTATTTTATTGAGGATTTTCGCATTGATACTCATCAGGGATATTGGTCTAAAATTCTCTTTTTTTTGTTGTGTCTCTGCCAGGCTTTGGTACCAGGATGAGATGCTGACCTCATAAAATGAGTTAGGGAGGTTTCCCTCTGTTCTCTATTGACTGAAGTAGTTTCAGAAGGAATGGTACCAGCTCCTCTTTATACCTCTTGTAGAATTCGGCTGTGAATCTGTCTGGTTCTGGACTTTTTTTGGTTGATAGGCTATTAATTATAGTGTCAATTTCAGAACCAGTTATTTGTCTATTCAGAGATTCAACTTCTTCCTGGTTAAGTCTTGGGAGAGTGTATGTGTCCACAAAGTTATCTATTTCTTCTAGATTTTGTAGTTTATTTGCATAGAGGTATTTATAGTATTCTCTGATGGTATTTTGTATTTCTGTGGGATCGGTGGTGATATCCACTTTATCATTTTTTATTGTGTCTATTTGATTCTTCTCTCTTTTCTTCTTTATTAGTCTTGCTAGCAGTCTATCAATTTTGTTGATCTTTTCAAAACACCAGATACTGGATTCATTGATTTTTTTGAAGGGTTTTGTTTTTTTTTTTAATCTCTATCTCCTTCAGTTCTGCTTTGGTCTTAGTTATTTCTTGCCTTCTGCTAGCTTTTGAATGTGTTTGCTCTTGCTTCTCTATTCTTTTAATTCTGATGTTAGGGTGTCAATTTTAGATCTTTCCTGCTTTCTCTTGTGGGTGGGCATTTAGTGCTATAAATTTCCCTCTACACACGCTTTAAATGTGTCCCAGTGATTCTGGTACATTGTGTCTTTGTTCTTATTGGTTTCAAAGAACATCTTTATTTCTGCCTTCATTATTTACCCAGTAGTCGTTCAGGAGCAGGTTGTTCAGTTTCCACGTAGTTGTGCAGTTTTGAGTGAGTTTATTAATCCTGAGTTCTAGCTTGATTGCACTGTGGTCTGAGAGACAGTTTGTTGTGATTTCTGTTCTTTTATATTTGCTGAGGAGTGCTTTACTACCAATTATGTGGTCAATTTTAGAATAAGTGCAACGTGGTGGTAAGAAAACGTATATTCTGTTGATTTTGGGTGGAGAGTTTTGTAGATGTCTATTAGGTCAGCTTGGTCCAGAGCTAAGTTCAAGTCCTGGATATCCTTGTTAACTTTCAGTCTTGTTGAACTGTCTAATATTGACAGTGGGCTGTTAAAGTCTCCCATTATTATTGTGTGGCAGTCTAAGTCTCTTTGTAGGTCTTTAAGGACTTACTTTATGAATCTGGGCTCTCCTGTATTGGGTGCATATATATTTAGGATAGTTAGCTCTTCTTGTTGAATTGATCCCTTTACCATTATGTAGTGGTCTTCTTTGTCACTTCTGGTCTTTGTTGGGTTAAAGTCTGTTTTGTCAGAGACTAGGATTGCAACCCCTGCTTTTTTTTGCTTCCCATTTGCTTGGTAGATCTTCCTCCATCCCTTTATTTTGAGCCTGCGTGCGTCTTTGCATAGGAGATGGGTCTCCTGAATACAGCACATTGATGGGTCTTGACTCTATCCAATTTGCCAGTCTGTGTCTTTTAATTGGGGCATCCAGCCCATTTACATTTAAGGTTAATATTGTTATGTTTGAATTGGATCCTGTTATTATGATGCTAGCTGGTTATTCTGCCCATTAATTGATGCAGTTTCTTCATAGTGTCAATGGTCTTTACCATTTGGCATGTTTTTGCAGTGGCTGGTACTGGTTGTTCCTTTCCATATTTAATGCTTCCCTCAGGAGCTCTTGTAAGGCAGCCCCGGTTGTGACAAAATCTCTCAGCATTTGCTTGTCTGTAAAGGATTTTATTTCTCCTTCACTTACGAAGCTTAGTTTGGTGGGATATGAGATTCTGGGTTGAAAATTCTTTTCTTTAAAAATGTTGAATATTGGCCCCCACTCTCTTCTGGCTGGTAGGGTTTCTGCCGAGAGATCTGCTATTAGTCTGATGGGATTCCCTTTGTGAGTAATCTGACCTTTCTCTCTGGCTGCCCTTAACATTTTTCATTCATTTCAATCTTGGTGAATCTGACAATTATGTGTTGTGGGGTTGCTCTTCTCAAGGAGTATCTTTGTTCTCTGTATTTCCTGAATTTGAATGTTGGCCTGCCTTGCTAGGTTAGGGACGTTCTCCTGGATAATAACCTGAAGAGTGTTTTCTAACTTGGTTCCATTCTCCCCATCACTTTCCAGTACACCAATCAAACGTAGATTTAGTCTTTTCACATAGTCCCATATTTCTTGGAGGCTTTGTTCATTTCTTTTCACTCTTTTTTCTCTAATCTTGTCTTCTCACTTTATTTCATTAATTTGATCTTCAATCACTGGTATCCTTTCTTCCACTTGATCAAATTGGCTATTGAAGCTCATGCATGCATCACAAAGTTCTCGTGCCAGGGTTTTCAGCTCCATCAGGTCATTTAAGGTCTTCTCTACACTGTTTATTCTAGTTAGCCATTCATCTAACCTTTTTTCAAGGTTTTTAGCTTCCTTGTGGTGGGTTAGAACATGAACTTCTCCTTTAGCTCAGAGAAGTTTGTTATTACCGACCTTCTGAAGCCACTTCTGTCAACTCATTGAACTCATTCTCTGTCCAGTTTTGTTCTCTTGTTGGTGAGGAGCTGCGATCCTTTGAAGGAGAAGAGGTGCTCTGTTTTTTGGAATTTTCAGCTTTCCTGCTCTGGTTTCTCCACATCTTTGTGGTTTTATCTATCCTTGGTCTTTGCTGTTGGTGACCTACAGATGGGGTTTTGGTGTGGATGTCCTTTTTGTTGATGTTGATGCTGTTCTTTTCTGTTTGTTAGTTTTCCTTCTAACAGTCAGACCCCTTAGCTGCAGGTCTGTTGGAGTTTGCTGAAGGTCCATTCCAGACCCTGTTTACCTGGGTATCACCAGTGGAGCCTGCAGAACAGCAAATATTGCTTCCTGATCCTTCCTTTGGAAGCTATGTCCCAGAAGGGCACCTGCCTGTTTGAGGTGTCTGTTGGCCCCTACTGGGAGGTGTTTCCCAGTCAGGCTACAGGGGGTTCAGGGACCTGCTTGAGGAAGCAGTGTGTCCGTTCTTGGAGCTTGAACCACTGCTCTCTTCAGAGCTGTCAGACAGGAACGTTTAAGTCTGCAGAGCTGTCTGCTGCCTTTTGGTGTACTATGCCCTGCCCCCAGAGGTGAAATCCATAGAAGCAGTAGGCCTTGCTGAGTTTTGGTGGTCTCTGCCCAGTTCATGCTTCTGGGCCTCTTTGTTTTACACTGTGAGCTACTCAAGCCTCAGCAATGGTGGGCACCCCTCCCCTCATCCAGCTGCAACATTGCAGGTCGATCTCAGACTGCTAAGCTAGCAGTGAGCAAGGCTCCAAGGGTGTGGGACCTGTCAAGCCAGGCACAGGAGAGTATCTCCTGGTCTTCTGGTTGCTAAGACTGTGGGAATAGCACAGTATTTGGTCAGGAGTGTACCGTTTCTCCAGGTACAGTCTGTCATGACTTCCCTTGGCTAGGAAAGGAGATCCCCCAACCCTTTGTGCTTCCCAGATGAGGCGACGCCACGCCCTGCTTTCGCTCGCCCTCTGTGGGCTGCACCCACTGTCCAACCAGTCCCAGTGAGATGAAGCAGGTATCTCAGTTGGAAATCACCCATCTTCTCTGTCAATCTCACTGGGAACTGCAGACTGGATCTGTTCCTATTCAGCCATCTTGGAGGCCACCTCAAGGTTCTACTTTAAATGTGATTAATATTTAGATCAGTAGACTTTGGGTATATTATGCTCCCTGAAGTGGGTGGGCTTCATCCATTCAGTTGACGGCCTTAAGAGCAACACGGAGGTTTCTTGAAGAAGAAATTCTGCCTCAAAACTGTAACATGGCAATCCCACCTGAGTGCTCAGCCTGAAGATTTTGAACTCAAGACTGAAACATCAACTGTTGTCTGCATTTTCAGCCTGCTGGCCTGCTGTATGGATTTCAGACTTGTCAGCCTCTCCATTCTCTTTCTCTATCTCTTGCTAGTTCTGTTTCTCTGGAGAATCTCAGTCATCTACTGATTTCACAATGAGAAAAAAAAATCTTAAAAGTTAAAGCTGAACTTTTAAGTTAAAGCAACCCACATTCATCCCTTACTTAATTCATTATTCATAATAGTGGTCTAGCATGTGATACTATTTATGAATTTCTAATTAATGCTTATAAACTACTTTTACCCCTAAACAAACTCAGATGATCCCTCAGGAATTAGTCATACTCTGTACTTCTGTAGGAAACCCTGTTTTCCTGATCCCCATCACACCTAGAATTTGCCAGTGGAGGTGTCCCCAAACAATTTTTCACAGATTGGATACTAAGTGAATGCATGCTTTATAAAGCACTTTAAGAAATACAAGACAAGGGAATTTTGTCCCTGAACCATTGTCATAGTTCTGCTTGAACAGATGTGTAAAGTTAAAAGGCAATAGGGGAAAGCACTTAGTTTTCATAAATATCTTAATTCTGAATTATGTTTCCTGAACTAGCTCATTTTCTAGTTGATGAAGCCTGCTTATACTAAGTAAATCCAATTTATAAAATGGAATTTTCTGTTGCATAACCTGATAAGCTATGGTTGCAATAAAAAAAAGCCTCACAGAGGCCTAAGATGTATTAACAATTCACAATAAACAGAAAGGCTTCTACAGGATTGAGAGTTCTTGGATACTTTTCCATGAACCTGAAATTGATTTCACCTATAGCACACACAATACATTTCTGTGAGATCACCATTTAATTCTCATTTTGTTATAGCCAGAACACATCTATAAGAAGCATGTGTAGAGAACTAAATTCACAGTGATACTGTCTTACATGGATATCACGAAGTTTGGTCTTGATGAGGGCATTTTCAAATAGGTGGGAGGAAAACAATTTAAAAAATAAGCCAACTTGTTTTCATTACCGTAGATATTTTCTAATACAGCTTTTTGGTTGCCTAATGTTTATTACTATGGCTCCTTAACTTGGTGTGTGCAATGAACTTGGTATCTGTGATAAAAAAAGAGGAAAATCTGTTTGTCTCAGCTCTTCCTGTACTTAGCTGTATAACCTTGGGAAGATCATTTGACATTTCTGTGTGTGTGTATGTGTGTTTTAAGGGCAAGACATAACTAGACCTCCAATACATTATTTACAGAATTAGTATAAGAATATAATATTAGAATATAGGGAGATAACGTGAACATTTTTTATAAAACATTAATCTAATTAAAATAAATTATTATTACCCAGGTTTTCCAACATTCTAACTTGACTTGTGTAATTTTTAGAAATATTAAAGGAATGACTTTTGATGGATATTTCTTGAATAGGAGTGTTTCAACTTGATTAATGTGCTGAGGGCTGATTTATGTTTTAAAAGCCTGTGAGCAGGTCAAAAATGATGAGTCAATTAAAGCTAATTCGGTCTCCTCCTACTCAACCTGTCCAGTGTCTATGAAATCAAACCTAAACACTACTTCCTGGGGGATTAATTCCTCCATTAATCATCATCAATGATTATTTATGGGCCCTACATACAACAGTGGTGCCACAGCTGGTATCCTTAGGGTGGTTTGTTAATCTATGAGACATTTGGCATAGGCAGGTGGTTGTTTTTGAGAAAGTCTTCATTTGAAAAAAAAAAAAAGAGCAGGTTTATGAATATGGGTTGTTAAATGTATGTTTTCGTGATCACCAGATGCTTGTTTTTCAAAGGGAGTTCTCAAAGTGTCCTAGAGGTGTTCTTGTTGACTGTAGAGTCAATCAGATCACAGACTGGTGAAGGGAGTTATCAGTATGCAAACTTCATGGATCTGTGTGTCTGGATACATTTCTAGGCAAAAGATTCACAGCTGCCACCACACTCTCTAGGAAGCCAGTGACTTCTGTAATGAAAGTAACTCAATAATAACACATCCTCATGCTACAGGGAGTGTTTTGAGGACCTGCTGTGTATGATATGGGAGAATATTCCCCATAACAGACTGAGAAAGAAAATAAACTTGTTATCTGAGGAATATGAGTTGCATTTAAATTATCAGGTCCAGAGACGCATTGAACTGTGACATTAGTCATGTCTTACTTCCCCTTTAAGCTAACTAATCACCTCTTGAAGCTATCTGCTACATGGGCCCTACATTAACTGATGCCAAGTAGCCATAAATTAACCTAACAGTACCATACACTGGATGTCATATCTCATACCTCATAGTTTAATAATGTATAGCCAATCACTAATTAATGTTACTTCTGTAAACCAATGAGAATTCCTCTGATTTGTCCTTCTCCTGATTTGTCCTTTTTTTTCTAAAAACGAACCTCTCCTTTGTTCTCCAGAGTATTTCCCAGTGTTTTTTGAGCTGCAGTTGTCAACCTTGCCCCAAATAAACTCTCTACTGATACTAATTTGCCTCCATTTCTTTCTTCAGGTTGTTGAGATGTTCTGAATGTCAAGGTAATATCAGAAGCTCCTTTCACTGACTTTTCTCTTTTCTCAGCAGAGACTCGGTTTTTATTACCTTTGAAATTTTCATTTACTACTTTCTTTATTACTTTAATTGTTTGACAACATTTTAAAACATCTAAAATATCCTATATGTAGAGACTATGAAATGGTTAGCTGAGTGATTCATGTCAAACACATAGTCACTTCCAGATACATTCTTGTTATTTAAAAAGTAATTTAAAATTGCCTTTCTTATTAGATTATCACCTCTCTAGTCAGGATTATTGTCTAAACTTTGGGATGTTTTTCTAAAACACTATGTGAAACTACATTTTATACAGTATATATCAGTAAATATTTTATAATTTTTACTGATTATGCCATAATCCCAGATAATATCATCCATTTAAAAGATTAACCTTCACACTATTTTGTGTTTTGGTCTTTATTTCAAAGTCCTAATGGATAAATCTTTAACCCTTAACAGGTGGACATTGCACTAGAACTAATATAATGATAAAATATTTTGTTTCAACTTACTTACCCAAATTGAGTCATTTAACTTCTAGTTTTGTATGGTGATGAAACCAATGATTATAAGTTAATTTGGTCTTGGTGCTTTAAGATCAAAAATGTTTTTTAAATGTCACATTAATGATTCTTTGTAAGTTAAAGTTTCTGCCTGTTTCAGTGTGATTATTCTCTCAGCAGTCATTATTAATAGATGCTATTTCTGTGTGTGAAAATCTGAGTATAGCCCATTTAGTCTTTGTGAAATTTGAGAACATTTTAAAAGTAGTTTTGAGAAGCTAGAACGTAAGGGTTGGGGCATTTGATCTAGTCTACATTGTAAGACTTTAGGATTTATTTCAATTTGCAATTACATAAATGGCATTTTGCAGCATTCAGGGCAATTCTGAATTCAGAAGGCTCTTTATCAAGATAGGGGTTGGGTTCAGGACCCGTAGCTGCCATGGGCTGTACACAGTCCTGACATCATGATCCATTCTGAGTGTTGCAGATCAAAATGAAACAGCATTTCTTCCAGAAGCTCACACTATAGCTATAAAGTGATGGAAATATTCTGAGGGCAAGTGATGAATACTGAAAAAAAAGAATTGCTGATTTAGAATTTAGATAAGCTATACAGAATACTCAGGATTAAGAGCAGAGATTTAAAATTGTACAAACTTCTTGCACTTTCTTTGGTTCTCCAAGTAGAGAACTCTTACAGTTTTATTGTATTTGTTTTATTAGAATTGAACAGTTGGGTGGTCACTTGCATTTGGTTTTATCTCTAAAATTTTATAGTAATACATCTGGAATCCTACACATTTTCATTGCTTGACATGGATTAATAATGTAAATTAGGTATTTAGCCAAACATTGAGATTAGACATAGAAGAAGATATTCATAGAGCTAAACCAACATCTTTTGGGCTACAACTCTGAGGAAAAATGCCTCAGGTATTTCATAATGACAATTCTGAGTGTTTTTCCAAATCCCAAAGAAGGTGATGTACTTGCACAAAGTCCAAAAGAAACTCCGTGTCTGTGTATGTATTTGAGTTCTCTATGAAAAATAATTTTTAACTAGGAGTCTTCATAGTTCCACTTGTCTCGCTTTCTTGTATCTTCAGAAAATATCTCTAATACTCATCAAGAGATGTTTGCTGCTATGATAATAGGGGAGGCAGGTAAAAATTGTAAATGTAGAAACAACTTAAATGTCCATTAACAGATGAATGGATAAATAAAATGTGATATACACACACAATGGAATAGTATTCAGCCTTAAAGAGACATGGAATTCTGATATATGCTACAACATGACTAAATCCTGAAAACATTATGCTAAGTAAAATAAGCTAGACACAAAATGACAAATATTGCCTTTTTCCACTTATGTTTTGTTTGTTTTAGGTTTGTTTGTTTGTTCATTTTTATTTTTGAGACAGGGTCTCACTCTGTCACCCAGGCTGGAGTTCAGTGGCATGATCTCAGCTCACTGCAACATCTGCCTCCTGGGCTCAAGTGATCCTTCCACCTCAGCTTCCTGAGTAGCTGAGACTACAGGCATGTGCCATCATGCCTGGCTATTTTTTTTTTTTTGTACAGACAGGGTTTCACCATGTTGCCCAGGCTGCCTTATTCCACTTATAAGCGGTATCTAAAATAGTCAAACTCATAGAAGCAGAGAGTAAGAGGTTGCCAAAGGCTCAAGGGGAATGGGAAGTTGCTGTTCAATGGGTATATGGTTTCAGGTATGTAAGATGAGTAAGTTCTAGAGCTCTGCTGTACGACCTTGTACCTATGGGTAACAAGATCATATTATACAGTTAAAAAATTGTTAACAGGGTTGATATCATGTGAAATGCTCTGACCACAATAAAAAATTATAAATCAGATAAATTTATAAATAGTACTATAAGCATGGTCTATTAATGTAAAATAAAACATACTAGAAGGGGTAAAAGTATGAAATCTAATGCTCATAAAAGTGTGAAGTGTGTGAATGTTGATCATCTGAATTGGGTCATCCTTTTCATATTCAACTAAATTATAGTCAGGGAACCAGGGGGAAAAAACACTTAGGATACATAATATTCATCTAGAAATGTAATTCTCTAAAGTCCAGAAGCTATAACTGTTTTAACCTACAGCCAGTTTTATCTACAGCTGCTGAAATAACTTGTTGAAACTCTAAAACTAATTTTTGCTAACCACCATTACCCACTAATTGGAGCTTGCCAGCTCTCTAGAGCTTTACTAATACCATCAAACATTTTCTCAAGACTACACATAACATTTCTCTTTTTTATAATTCCCAAACTTCTCTTTGTTCTTTAGACATACAGAAGACCACTTAGTCTGTGTATATGCCCCAAATTACAGTATTTTCATCCCACATAAAATGTTAAATTCAAAGGTTTGTCTCTACATTTTTATTTTGACTTTGACATACATGGTGTCAGAAGTGGGATCCAAAGCTGATTTTCCTTGGGAATAATCACAGGTCCTTGGAACTATGGTGTGAGGTACCTGCGTTGGTTACTTTGAGTCCCCTCCCCCAACTTTCACAGGTTATCTCTTCTCCCCCTGTTGAGTCTCTCTTGGAGAGAACTCACAATTTTGTTTGAGATTTTTTCATATGGGATTCAGTTAGAAAGGGGACTTTTCCTCTCCTGTTTAAAGAAAGTTATTATTTCCTCCTCTTATTTGGAGGATCTCCTTTTGGATAGGGTTATTTTCCACTGTTGACCTTGGCTGTGAGAGTTGATACCTTAAGATTTGATGAGGGAATTTTTTCCTTCAGTTGGACATGGCTTTTCATTCTTTCTGATAAGAAAATGTTTTATTTTGTCAGTGCTTATATTTTAATTTGGCTTTCTAATACTCAGCACTTGTATTTGATTGGCCTTTGTGCATTTGGCTTTAAAATTGAATTACAATGGGCTCTCAAATTCAAAAGCATGCCAAAATAATCTCCCATTCGGGACTCTAGCCAGTTATATTTTTAGCATTATGGTCCATCGTCATGTTTTCTTATCTCAATAAAAGATGACTTGAAATTAACATGGCCTTTCTGGGGTTCTTTTGACCTCTCTAAAAGTTTATCTCAGAAATAAGTTAGAAAACTGCAACCCTAAGCAATCAAAATACAATATATACCTTAAATAGCACTTTGAGGCTTCAAAATGAAATCAGTAATTAAAATTTGTAGACTGGACACAGTGGCTCACCCATGTAATATCAGCACTTTGGGAGGCCGAGGTGGGTGGATCTCCTGAGGTCAGGAGTTGAAGACCAGCCTGACCAACATGGTGAAATCCTGTCTCTACTAAACAGTACAAAAATTAACCAGGCATAGTGGCATATGCCTGTAATCCCAGCTACTCGAGAGGCTGAGGCAGGAGAATCGCTTGAACCTGGGAGGCAAAGGTTGTAGCGAGCAGAGATCACACCATTGCACTCCAGCCTGGGCAACAGAGTGAGACTCCGTCTTAAAACAAAATAAGATAAAATAAAATAAAATTTGTCACACTCCAAAACACTGTCACTAAATGGGGACACAAAAAGTTCAAAGAGAAAAAAAGACTTTAGAAGCCCCAAATCTTTCTGTATCTCAAGTACCATCTACCATCTCTCCTCTCAAACCTTTCCAAACTTCCCTTCTCTTCTGATACATCTTTCTCCACTAACACACCTATTTCAGCTTCTTAACCTCAACCTATAAATACTTGCCCCTTTAAGATCAGACCCTCTAACAATCCTGACATTCTTCAGATTTCTTATGTCTCTTAGGCTAAAGCTGAACTCCATGCTATAGCCAAAAGGAATTCTCTAAAGTTACTGAAAACCCACATGATTTTGCCGATGAATTTAACACTACAGTTCAGGCTTACCAACCCAGTTTCTCCAATCTTTACCAACTTGTTTGCATACTTGTGAAAGAAGGCCAGGCCCAACACTAGATGGCAAAAGCAGATTGAACCCATCCATAATGGGATTTAGCAAAAACTGCCCTCATCTCCCCAGAATCTGATCTACAATATTGGGGGCAGGCTCCAAAACTTACAAGAAATTTACATAGGGCCATCCTCAAGACATTTCCTAAAGCCATAGACCAGAAAAAAATTTAAACTTGCACCCAAGAGCCAAATAAATCAGTCCACAACCATTGCAGCAGGCTCCAAGTTATATTTAGAGAAAATCCTTGCCTTCCCATAGATGTTGACTCTACTAGAATCACCTCTAATTCTGTGTTAATTAATGGTCTCTCTCAAACACTTTCTCAACTAGTTAAAAGAGCCCACCTAAAATGGGACACAACGCTACTGTGCATCTTGTTAATTTGGCAAAACAATCGGCTCATGCTCCATATAACACCAATTTTTTAAAAAATGTCACTAAAGTTCTAAATCTCTAACAACCACAGATAAATGTTCCCAGAAAAAAAAGAAAAAACAAATAAACAATTGGGACCTTAATGGCACAACTCTGATCCACGAGGGTTCTCTCCTGGAAATTGTTGCTGTTGTAAAAAGCCAGGCTACTGGAAGAAAGACTCTTCTAAATTTAAGCAAATTAGACAACCTTCACATGACTCTCCAATTTACCCCTTCCAGTAAAGGAGCTTTGAGTATTTATAGGGTTTTTGTTTTGTTTTGATTTGGTTTTTTGCAATCTTCCCTTTTAATCGCTTTAAAGAGACTACTCTAATTGGCAATGAATCTCTAACTGTTCTCACAGACATGGGAGAAACCTTATTAGGACTCAATCTTACCAATCTCGGTTAGCCCCTGCTTCAGATTAATAAACATATTCAAATGGAGGGAATATCTAATAAACCATTGACATTCTTTCTGTTCCAGTCTATTACTTCTTACCTTAGACCTATACAGGACACCTATCCTTTTTTACTGTTGGAGTCTGCTCCAGCTCTTTTACTGGGATGAGTGTTATGCTATTTCACGTGGCAAAGACATCTCTGCTGATTTCCAAAATGTCTTATTGGAAGAAACCCTGTCTTCTTATGGGCCACACTGTGAATAAATGTCAGTAGGTTTACAGTTTGCCCCCAGTCAAAATCCAAATTGACCCTACTAAGCCCTTGCCTAATAGTAAATAGTATGCCTTTGGCCAATCTGCCTTACAAGGCATAAAGCTTATCATTAAAATATACAAAACTTAAGGCTTAATAATTTTTTTTTTTTTTTTTGAGACAGTCTCTCTCTGTCGCCCAGGCTGGAGTGCAATGGTGCGATCTTGGCTCACTCTAAGCTCCGCCTCCCAGGTTCACTCCATTCCCCTGCCTCAGTCTCTCGAGTAGCTGGGACTACAGGCACCCACCACCATGCCTGGCTAATTTTTTGTATTTTTAGTAGAGATGGCGTTTCACCATGTTAGCCAGGATAGTCTTGATCTCCTGACCTCGTGATCCGCCCGCCTTGTCCTCCCAAAATGCTGGGATTACAGGCATAAGCCACTGCGCCTGGCCAAAGCTTAATAATTTCTTGTACCAACCCTGTGATACTCTCATTCTCCCAGAAAGAAAACCTAATAGTCAAAAATGGAAATTTTTTCAGTGTCTCCATGTCATAAATAATATTGTTATACCTCATCATCCCCTAGTTTCAAATGCACATAATTTGCTGATCTCAGTACTAACTGAGAGTAAGTTTTTCACTATGATTGACCCCTTATTTAAGCAATACATTAAAATCATACAGTGGTAGAACAATCTCTCCACAGCACACTCCCAAAAGACAAAGGCTTAAAACATCATGGCTGGCAGCCTGGTGACTTTGTCTACTAGAGAAGATACTACATAAGAATTTTCTCCAGCTCTGCTGAAATGATCTATATTAAGTCTTTCTCACTAATTTCTGTGCTGTGAAACTAGAGCATTGACTCCTAGATCCATGTCTCTTATTTTAAAAAAGCTCTTACTCCTGACTTGACTGGCATCCCAACAGGGGATTTAAAACTAAAACTTATTGTGAAATAAAACAGATGGCATCTGTAGTAGACTGCTATCCCAAGATGCTCAGACTACGCCACTATACCCTTTTATTTTATTTTTTTATCTCTTATTTTATGCTTACATTTTTCTAAAAAGATAATGCCTAGTCCATTGCCAAAAGGTGAAGGATATATAACTGTTAGATTTGTCACCAAAAGCCCTGATCTGTTTATAATATAATTGAAACTTTAGTCTATTCCACAACAAATTTTACTCATGTTCCTAATGTAACTATTTGTTCAAATTGTATATCCAGTCCTTTTTAGAAAATCAAACATTTAGACCCATATGTTCAAATTCCGTTTCCTCCTGGCTGTGCCTGTGGGCCCCAAAAAAGACTTTTAAATCACATTATAAATTGTCAAAAACAAAACTTGACAAACTATAAAAATATTTATAATATTAATCCATTAATTGTTGATGCTCTCCAATAATGAAATAATTGAATAACAGAACATTAGATAAATACTGCTGTCAAATCCCTACAATAACTATTTTAGTATACAAAGTACCCACGTAAGATTACTAATTTGCCCCACCAAAATATGTTTTTATTTGCAGGGAATTATTAATCAACCATATAAATAGATATCATGCCTCAATAAATAAAAAATAAAAGGCCAATGTGGTTTAAGATATTTCTAGATTTGATTTAAGGTAATACAATCTAAACATGGATTGACACCTGTTAACGTACACCACTATACTAAAAAAGATCTTCCAAGAGGCATAAATCCAGCCAGATGGGCCTTAGTCATCAGTGCTTTTATCCTTTAGAGTTTGTATTAGTCTGTTCTCTCATTCTTACAAAGAAATACCTGAGACAGGGTAATTTATAAAGAAGAGAGGCTTAATTGGCTCACTGTTCCGCAGGCTGTACAGGAAGCATAATGGTAGTATCTGCTTAGCTTCTAGGGAGGCCTCAGGAAACTTGTACTTATGGCAAAAAGCAAAGGGAAAGTTGCACTTCACATGGCTGGAGAAAGAGCAAGGGAGAGAGGGGGGAGGTGCTACACACTTTTAAAAACCAGATCTCACAATAACACACTCACTGTCACAAGAATGGCACCAAGAGGATCATGCTAAGCCATTCATAAGAAACTGCCCCCATGATCCAATCACCTCCCACCAGGTCCCACGACTAGGAATGGGAATTAATTTGAACATGAGATTTGGTGGGGACACAGATCCAAACAATATCAAAGTTGGTCGCTTAAAAACAATGGTTACGAACCTGTTCTTAGTGATTAGATCTACAGCTGACTCCACAGTTAAGGACAATGCAGCTCAATAAACTTCTCTAGATTATCTTACTAAAGTAGTATTTGATAAAATAAAAATGTTCTAGATTACTAAGTAGTTGAACAAGGTGGTGTTTGTCCAATAGATAATACTACTTGCGACACATAAATCAATTCCTCTGGGAAGGTAGAAACTCAATTATATCAGAGAAAAAATAAGCTACCTGGCTTCAGTAAGTCTCACCAGATATGTCTAGACTTCCTGATCTGTTTAGTTAGTTACCTTCAACACTAGGATCATGGTTGTGAACTGTTATTCAAGTGAGATTTATTATATTATTGCTGATTATTTTTATATGATGATTTTTAAGCTTCATTCTTATTGTCTAATCTATGTAAAACCAACTCTTCCAACAAGACAATTTAGTTCAACACTTTAAGATGACTACTGAAGCCTATATAACTAATAAAATAGAGCCCATTGCCGGACTCCATGTAGACCTGCTCTAAAGAAATTTTTCCTTTTGTTCTCTTTGTTATTCAAATGTGCCCAGGTCCCTGACATAGACTCCCATACATTTCCCCAAACATGGATAGAAGCAACTGGGACAGAACTATCCCAGCACCAAGGGACAATTAAACTTACCTACAAAATGATTAATCAATGATGATTTTGGACAAAGATCTTGATCAAAAGGCAAAACTGTGAAAGTTACTCATCCAAATTATGTCCTTCTTATCATACCCAATTAAATCAGAGTCACGGGACCGGGGGAAAAATCACTTGGAGTACATGACACTGCTTTAGAAATGTAATTCTCTGCAAGTGCAGCAGTTAAAACTGCCTGTTATAACCTGAAACCAGTTTTATCTATAACTGCTGAGATAACCTGTAACTCTTAAGACTAATTCTGCCACCACTGTCACCCACAACTTAGAGCTCACCATTTCCCCAGAGCTTTGCTAGTACCAATAAACCTTCTCTCGGGACCACACGTAGCATTCCTTATTTTCAAAAAACCCCCAACCTTCTCTTTGTTCTTCAACTAGTTTCAATATATGCCCCCTATTTTTTCTTCCCAAATAAAATGTTAAATTTAAAGATTCATTTCCTACAGTTTTATTTTGACTTTGACAAATGTTTGCTTTGGGGAGAAAGTTTGGTGAAGTCAGAGAACTTCTGCCTTTTTCATTATAATCTTTTATTTGTTTTCTAATTCTGCTGTAATAAATTACCACAAACGTAGTGGCTTAAAACAACACCCCTTTGTGAGTTCACAGTTCTGTAGATCTGAAGTCTGAGCATTGTGTGACTGGATTCTCTGCTCAGGGTCTCACTGGGCTGAACTCAAGGTTTTGATGAGGCCTACGGCTCTCTTCTGAACTTGGGATCCTCTTTCAAGTTCACTGTGCATTAGCAGAATTTATTTCCTTTTGTTTGTAGGACTGAGGTCCTTACTATCTGTCAGCTGGAGCCTGGTTTCAATTTCTATAGGCCACTTACATTCTTCCTCATATACTTTCTCCATCTTCAAGCCAGTGCATTGAATCTTACTTGTACTTTTAATCTTTGCAACTACTTCTTCCTCCACCAGTCAGAGAAAACTCTTTTCTTTTCAAAGGCCCATCACCATAGTTTCTCTTTTGCCATATAATGTAATACATCCATGAAAATAACACCAGAGATCATGGTCGTCAAAATCCTCTCCCTGAGAAATTCCTCTGAATTTTTTTATTGTATTACTTTAATTATAAGAATTAATTACAAACAAGAGTCAATGGAAATGTAATTAAGCAGAGCCAAAGAATTCATCTCTCAAAAGCCTGCAAGGAGAGTCAGTTACCATGGGATCTACCCAAATGCCACAGAGAGAATGACTTTACTCCAGAACAATAACTACCCTGGTGTTTCTCAGATTATTTGCTTAATTTCTTTGAATAAGAATCCTCTTTTCTTGACTTTATTTAAATATCTGGCAATTAGGTGAAGGGGTTGAAGGAAGGGCTAGCTTTTCATTTATCAACACATAAAGTCAAAACATTTTAAATGATCAAATTAAGAGATGAAGTGATAGTAAGTTTAAAAGATTAAACGTAGAAGGTCCTGGTCAGAAGTAGGAAGGATAAAAGGTTAGGGTTTTCATGGGAGAAATTCATAGAACTTACAAGATTAGGTTGTGTCCAGGACCATGAAGTGAAGTTGGAGGTACAGCTTGCTGGAGATGATAAAGTCAAGGATGAGTCATTGAACTGAACACTGAAGTTAAGAAAGAATACATGGTAGAAAGAAGGAGCAAAACAGAGCAGTACCATATAAGTAAGCCAGGGAAAGCAGGAGTCCCATGAAGGGGGGATGTGCAGAAGAGGGATTTGTGAAGGAGGAAGACAGTAAGGATCATTAAGTGATTTTATTCACAATCTCTCAATTCTATTACATAGGTAAGATATCAAGGTTTTTAAAATAATTTTGCAAATAATAAAGGGATGCTCTGAGACTTTAAATAAATCCACTAAGATTACACATATTTAAGTGACAGATCTGCGGCTGCACAAAACCTTCTGATCAATTACAAATCCAGTAGAAAATTAAGGCTAGTTTCACTTAAAAGCTCTTTCATCACAGATGAGAACACAGGCAGAGGAATAAAAGCTGAGACTCCTTTCTAGAAACACACACAAACAAAACAAATAAACTATTCTAAAAAAATGAGACCCACACTGTACATGGGCTTTATCTTCTAATTGAAATCTGCCTCAATTCATACTTCTCTAATGAGGTGCAATATAGTCATGTCTGAAGTAACTTTGGATAATGAGACAACGTCCATTAATCTACTTATGAAAGAGTCTGTTCATTAATTAGGCTGGACAGCATAAAAGCAAAAACAATGCCACTCCTGTTCCACAGTGTCAGCCAGAATCTAATTAGAAATTAGTAGCTGAAAAGACTCAAATATTTCCATTTACATTGATACTAGCCTAAAGTACTCAGCCATGATTATAAATCATTTCACGTATGAGACAGCTTTGCAGGGTGGGGGATACATGGCAGATTGCATATCAGGGTCAGGGCCAAATTTCAGTCTCCTTTTATGCTGCCCTAAGATAAGAGAGTTACTAGGAGAGTACAACAACTTAAAAATCATCACTTCTTTTCTCTATGTTCTTTTCCCTCCTCTCTCTCTCTCTCTTTCACACACACACACACACACACACACACACACACACACACACAAGATCCTAGAGCTGCTTCCAAAATTACATGTAGTTAATAATGCGGTTGCTTGTATTTTTATTTGAGTGGTTTTTTATTCCTTTCAAATTCTAGCTTGACAAAACAGTCAGTCTCAATTCCTTCCTCTCTGCCATAAAAATAAAGCTACCCAAAATACCTCATCAATGATATTACCTCATCAGTCATTCTTTCAACATTCCAGAAAGAAGTCTGCCCAAAGGGGAATAGCTGTCGAGTGGTTTCAGAGATCCAGTGAGTTCACTCATGTTTAAGAGTAATATTTTGAGGAAAAAGCACTTGAGCACAATTGTGTTTAAATATTTTATATAACTCTCATTGCTCCTTTCATGTAAACATGCCACATAATATTTCTTTGTCTTTCAGCTCTGTGTTATTATAACTTTATAGGTTCATATTCATCTTTTAATATTATTTTCTAAAGCAGCTCAACTGGTTCTGGTTCTCAACTGTTCAGTCTCAGGACAATACATTAGCTCTTAACTGATATCACATTAGAGAATCCCTGTAAATTGAATAAGGAGAAGCTCCTGGGAAGAAAATGGATTATTCTGTAACAATTTACTGCTTTCTAAAGAAATGTGACATATAAAGTATCTAACTTTAATCAAAATAAATGCTTACTGAGTGAATAAAATAATGACTGAATTGGTAGTTTTGTGTTCCTTACTGTCATGAAACAGAAATTTAACTACCCAAAGGAATACCCACTGATCATTTTCCACCATTAGTCTGGATTAAGCTGCCCCTTTGCTCAGAAAGCTGGAAGGTGCCTATTGTGAGCAAGAGTAGGAGAAGAACAGGGGAAGGTGTTTTTTTTTTTTGTTTTGTTTTTAATGGGGGAATTAACATTGCCCAAAAAGATATTGTAAAAGGTGTAACGTTGTTCAGCTAGAGTAAGATTAATATGTGTACAAGAAAGAATATTTGAAGCAAAATAGAACAGAATGTTAAATTTGAAAACTGGGTCAAGATAACCTTGAATTTCTACATATTGACTTGAATTTATGGGGGAAAATACTATTATGACACTCAGCCTGTAACGCGTTGCCTTTTCTGTACTTCTCAAATTCTTAATATTGCTTTTTAAATTTAATATTACTTTTTTTGATATGTATTCTTATGCTTGCCATCTTTCTACAGATGAAGAAAGTGACAGTTGGAGAAAGAAATATAGTATGTGTATATATATATATATATTATGGAAGTTAAGTTGATATTAATCTGAACTATAAGCACAGCGCTTTGGGAGGCCAAGGCTAGCAGATCATTTGAGGTCAGGAATTCGAGACCAGCCTGGCCAACAGGGTGAGAACCTGTCTCTACTAAAAATATAAAAATTAGCCAGGCATGGTGGTGGGTGCCTGTAATCCCAGCTACTCAGGAGGCTGAGGCAGGTGAATCACTTGAACCTGGGAGATGGAGGCTGCAGTGAGCCGAGATCACCTCACTGCATTCCAGCTTGTGTGACAGAGTAAGATTCTGTCTCAAAAAAAAGAAAAAAAATACATACATTTAACAACATCAGTATGGTAATGTGAACCAGGACTCTCAAAATCCTGGTGCGTAGAAGAGCTAGAAGAGTTGAATTTGTATAGCCTTATTTTTTTTTTTTTTTTGGTCCAAATAATTGTATTTGAATATACATGTTGGAAAACTACTCTTCAGGAAATAAAAGGAAGTGGCGTGAAGCAGTTTTCACTGTTTTTATTTGTTTATCGTGTTCTGCCCCACATTTGTTGTTGCCAGACATGTCATTAATTACTGCCATGTTTCCCCTGTGAATATATTTATTGGCCTAAAATAAGAAGTCCTCAGCTAGGAAGATATTTAGTGTATACAGTGTCAGAAGCAGTGAGTTACCACCAAGCGTTTTGGAAATCAGGTCTCTGACTCTAGCAGTCTCTGCTCCTGACCTTGACATTCGTGACAGGAGTCCCAAAGGTGTTCTACTCTTTAATTCGTTTTGCTGCCAAAGCAATCCATAGCTTTCATTATTAATAAAGCTATTAGTCAAGATACAGATATACTTGGAGAGATGCATTTTAAGTTGAAAGCTCTGAATCCTGCAGACTACATGTTTGTGTGAAGATGAGGAGAGGAATACACTTCTTAGATCCATTCCATGGATAGATCTAGCAGTAATAACAAAAAGTTACAGAGGGAAGTTGGCCTATATCTTAACTGTGTTCTAAATAATATAACATAAGCAAGTAAAACAACTTTTTCCCCAAGTTATGATTCCTCCAAAATGTCTTTCTGTTCTAGAGCTAGTTTAGTTACTATTTTATCAAACAATTTTCAGTAAGATTGGCAGAGCACACATACAAAATATCAGAACTGACATGAAGAAATTTTGTGACTTGAGATTGGACAATAGGGGAGCTCTAAAGGATGACTAGGATTTGGAGTCATTAGCCTCCGGAAACCACCCCAAACAGTAAAAACAATGTTTCCTACCTAAAGATAGCTTTAAACAAGACTTGCTGTCCTGACTTCCAACAAATCTTTTCCCAAGATACTCCTAAGTAGCTGTTCCAGAGCTACAATTGCTATCTTGCTAACCAAGAATATAATTTCTCATTTTCTAATATCATATTCGCTGTGAAGATTTTGTGAAGTACCATTTATAGAGGAACAGAAGAGAGTAAATTCTTGTCTCTGATTAAGAAATTTTGAAATCCCATCAGAATATTCGGGGGCGAAACACAACTGGAGCTCCAATCTGACCAACTCAGAGTTCAGAAATATTTCCTAAATTAGGACCATTCTTCCGTGATATGATGTCATACAGTGTTTCTCAAAGTTCAACTTCTCTTTCATATACTCTTTCCACCTAAACTGTGCACAATTATCTCTTGACATTTTTCCAGACTTCACATAATCCTTTTGGAAAATTCTTAACTACTCTTCTCCACACCTCAAGAGCAGGTGCATGATCAAGAACCAAAAATAGTGCTTAAATTTTACCAATGAAAAACTGAAGATAGAAAACACCAGTCCTCTATAAAAATAGTAAGACTTTACCATTTATTGAGTGCTTCTTATATCCCAGGTAATGTGCTCGGCAGTGCTATCATGATAAAGGTTATTTGCCCAGGAAACAGTGGAGTGAAGAGGACGGGCAGCCTGGACATTTCAGCAAAGGTCAAATGCAAAGCGCTGGAGGCAGTAACTCCTATGGTGAATGGGAGCAGCTGCAAGCAGTTCCATACGTGTGGAGTGCCGCATGTTACTAAGCACGTGATATTACATGAAGTAATGTATACATATTTACATTTGCATATGCACAAAATATATTGGAGGAGATCATAAGAAACTTAACATTGGTTTGCCTGGGGAAAAACAGAGGTAGTCTGGGGTAGACAGGAGATTTGGTTTGTATTTCATATTTAGTCATGTATTTTTAATTAGAAAACTAAAAATAACTCAGAGGTCAGGAGTTCAAGACCAGACTGGCCAAGATGCTGAAACCCTATCTTTACTAAAAATACAAAAATTAGCCGGGTGTGGTGGCACACGCCTGTAATCCCAGCTACTCGGGAGGTTGAGGCAGGAGAATTACTTGAATCGAGGAAGCAGAGGTTGCAGTGAGCTGAGATTGCCCCACTGCACTGCAGCCTGAGTGACAGAGCAAGACTGTCTCAAAAATAAATAAATAAATACATACATACATACATACATACACAAGTAAATTTTCTAAGAAGAGGAAGGGTTCGTGTGCTGAACAAGAAAGGAACAGGCCAAGAAGTGGAATAACTCCACGGGTAAAGGAAATCGGGTAACCAAGAATACATTTGGTAATTGCTGACTCACAGCGAGGGCCCAGCCAGGTTTAGTACCCATTAATTTGTAGATATTTTTCTCCAGTTGATCGTCAACTTTGATATAATAGACAGTAAGCAAGTGGTTTTCTAAGTGAACTCATTGGATATGGATGAAGAACAAGGACTGTAAGTTGTGGGACCATAAAGAGGCAACATGTAGCAATTAATCACAAGATTTTTATTGGTTAAAGAAGCGAAATGAGAAGAGCAGTGATAAATTGAGTAAGCTTAGACTATAAGTTCTAAAAAGATGACAAAGTACAGAGAAGTGGAAATAAAGGAGGAAAAGAACTAGAAATAGAGAAGTTCGTCAGCACAAGAGACTAAGTTTAATATTTCAGAGAGGGCATAGGTATGGCACTGGGACATGAAGTGCCATGAAGGCAAAACTTAGAATTGGGTGGGTGAAGAAGGGTGAGAGGATTTTGAGTCTACAATGCTTGACTGAATATGCCTTGGACAGATGAGTGCCCAGAATGATTTTAGGATCTGGAATTTCTGAGTCCTAGTTACAAAGAGGGATGCTTCACATTGAGCTGAAATAGATTCATCTGTGGCTGGGATAACCCTGAGAAGGTATGTACATATGGTTTGATGGTGACAGTGAAGGAGAAAATAAAACTTTTTAATGGACTACAGACGGTGAGTTACTAGTTGTGAAGGTTTCAGGGAAGACTTAACAAAGAAAGAGGTGATATTTGAGGTAGGTCTTTAAGTAGGAATTCAACTAGCAGAAAGAAACTTGGTAGAAGCATTACAGCCTGAGGAAAGAGTGTAAATGGAGGCTTAGTTTCTGTTGTTTAATCCTGAGACTGCTTGAAGTTTGATTTCTGCAAATTGCTATTTCAATCTGGTAGATGAGCCCTTCTTCGACTTGTCTTTTCATGTATGCAAATTCTCCCTTTCCTTTATGGAACATATATTAATGTAAATAAATGAGCACTTATGGGATTTATTTGCTTCATGCTCCAATTATTTTTGTTTCCTATGTGAGGGACACAATAGTCTATACTAAGGAGATTCTAAGGAGAAATTGTTTCCTATGTGAGGGACACAATAGTCTATACTAAGGAGATTCTAAGGAGAAATGCCTTAGCATGGCTGCAAATTACAAAATAAGTAGATTGTAAATATAACTCAAACGATTGGAATTTGAGTTAAGGTCCCTTTTTGAAATTAAATATCCAGGAAGTTTCTACAGAACTTGGATGAGGAAGCTGTTCAAATTGTCCCTGGGGTGAGGCTATGTAATGTATAATTCAAGAGAAACTGGTATATATAGCTTAGGAACCTGATGCTGAGTTGGCAGGCCAGGATAATTAGTAATAGCCACTTCCAACAGCTATATAAATCAAGATAAATCATAGAGAGATTGGAGCTCCTGATCCAATATGGGAGAATATGAAATATCTGTTGAGATCATTTTATTAATTCCAATTTAGCATACAGTGCTTAGCCATTCCATTCCACAGCTAAGTAATATGTAGGTATAAACATACATTGTCATTCACAATTAAGCAGCCTAGCTATGGAATTATCAGACATACGTTTTGCTCTTGCTTCACCTCCCTGATCCTTTAGAGTATGTGATAATAAAATAAATAAAATTATTTCTATTTGTCACAACACAACACAAATTTTCCTTACTTTGGAAAAGTAGCAAATTAGAACCCGCTTTAAAATTTTATTTATAATTTCAGATTTTTTTGCAGATTAATTTCCTATACTTGTAGCTACATTAAGTTTGTCCTCATGCTGTTTGTTTCTGCACTCTGAAACTAGAAATCTCATTCCCAGACATCTTCCAAGTTAGTGACTAATGCAACAGGAGACAGGAGATTGAGAAGATGAAAAAGATCAGGTTCCTACCTCAATGCACTTGGAGTCTAACCAGAAGACAAGCATGAACTATATAACTAGTAAGGACAACAAGTGCTATTGCAAACAATGTGTGAGGGAACATGGAGGAAGGGTTATAGAATCTGGTGATTAAGGATCAGGAAAGGCTTCAGGGAGAATAGGTCTTTCGAATAAACACTGAGAATCGGGGTATATTTTCAGCAGATGTAAAGGGGGATGGAGATATCTCAGGCCGCCAGGACAGCTGATTTAAGAATAGGGGCCTAAAAGTATAGATAATATTTAGAAAATAGTGAGTAATAACAATTGCAGTCTAAGACTATATGCACCTAGAAGGCGACTGTATTGTTTTAAAAGATTATTGAAAGTTAGCTTGATCAGGAAGAACCTTGAATAAATTTGTAAGGAATGCCAGCTTTAAATGTGAATGCCCTAAATTAACTGCATTAATGTGCAATGCAATGCTAATGATCATTTGTGACTTATCCTCTATGAAAGTTTGTGTTTTATAGGTCAAGAAGACCAAGACCTGAAAACAAATTCAATGCTCCAATAATTGACTATCACAAGCAGCTATTGAGTGTGTGTTATAGGGTGTAAGTGTAGTTTAAGGCAATACAGGGTTAAGAAAATCCACTAAGATAAATTCCACATTTTCATTTTCATGTATGGATCTCATATTTTCTCCAATGGAGTTATATCATTATTTGTTAATAAATCATTCATTACTAAACCTTAATGAAATCTATGGCTTCAATGCATTAGATACTTAAATTTAGGGATCTAATAATTTAAAAATAGCTAAACTTTCCTTCCCCTTAGAAAAAATTAATACCCATGCTACAAAACTTTGCTGTGTATAGATTCATTAATCCCTTTCTCTTGAAATTTTTTCAGCATATATCTATTGGAAAGTGCACACCAGTTGAAAAGGGGTGGTATGGACAGTAGCTGCTTCACTTTCCTAGTTCTAACCTAACCCAGATCCTGTTGCAAGAATTGAATATTTTACATAATAGTTAGGTTGCAAGTGACAGAAATGAAATAGAAAATCATATATTCTAAAAGGGTTCAATAACAAAGTCAAAGAAACAGTATGGATGAATCCAGGTTCTGGAAAAACTGCCCCAGGTCATTAGGCAGCTTTAGGACTCATTCTTAATCATTTTATTTACCTCTTATCTCTGCTTTTCCTCATGTATTTAAATTTGCCATTCCTTTATGGATGGAATCACAGCCACAGTCAGTTCTCAGCTAATATTCTTACAGCAAGGTTCCTTGACATCAGAGCTATTGGCATTTTGGTCTGGGTAATTCTTTGTTTTGTAGATCCGCTCCATGCATTGCAGGATGTCAAGCAGCCCCACTGGCCTCCACCCACTAAATGCCAGTAGCATCTTCTACTCCTCACCAACTCCAGCTGTAACAACAAACATTTTCTCTAGACATTGCCAAATGTCCTCTGGGGGTAGTGAAATTGTCCCCAGTTGAGAACAACTGCATTACAGTCTTAACATCAGAGACGGAGAGCTCATTCACAAAATTTGCATCCAGAAAAATCCAAAAGAGCAGTTTTGTTCTGTGGGGGCCACATACTTACCCGGAACTACACCTTTTAATGAGAAGAGTGAGGTATCACGATGGGCTTAGCTTGGGAAAATGCTATATCAACTAAAACTCTTAGAAAGCCTATCAGATTGCAAATTCCAGGAGACACTATTGATATAACAGTATATGTATATGGTCATAGGTTGTTAATAATTAGAATGATTTGAATTGAGGAAATCATTCATGAAGATAAAAAATGTCATGGCAAAGCAGGATGGAGGATTAGTAGTATAGAAATATATTTTATGCAGGCCTCACAGTAACCACAAAGCAGAGGCAGTCCATCATTGGAGAAATTTGAAGTCTGTGGTCCATTGAAAGTAACCATAGTAAGAACAAACAAAAGCCTAGCTCAACTACTGGCCACATTGCCAAGATCCCCAGACTAATAACATGAGAATAAAGAAGCATACCCATTTCTGGCCAAAATAATTATTTACCTCAGTTTCTAGTATTGTTTTACTAAAACCATTGTCAAGAGATAAAGTAAGTAATATAATCAGACACAGAGATGACACAGAAGTTGGAACTGTCATGGCTTATAAACATGAATTACAAGAAAGGTTAAACAAAGTTCTTCAGACAAAAAAAAATACGGTATGTATAGAAAATTTTATCTATTCAAAGGAATTAAGATTCACAAAAATGTATAAATATGGATAAATATAAAAAGATATTTTATTCTTAAACAATTGCAAAATACACTACGAAGTAAAAAAAGAAACACAAAAGCAAAAAATAAAAATAAAATACAAAACATAAAAGTAAAATTGAGAATCTAGGGCAAAAATATAAATCTATTTGGCAGTTCATAATATATGTAGGCGTAAAATGTATAACAACAAGACAGTAGGGGAAATACATAAGTATTTGGTATTGAAGTTCTTTCACTATACATGAAGTAATGTATTTTTTGAAAGCGGACTTTCATATGTTACAAATTTGTGTAGTAAAATCTAGAGCTACCACTAAGATATAAAACAACTATAAAGTTTTTAGTGGCAATAAAATGGAATCATAAATAAACATTCAATTAATCCAAAAAAGAGAGGAACAATAGAAAAAAAGGAGAAAACAACAGATAGGAAAAATAAAAAAAGCAAAAAGCAAAAAGTAGATATAACCCCAAGCATATAAAAAACTATATTGAGTAAATAATCAAAATATTCCAATTAAAAGGTGAGGACTGTCAGACTGGATTCAAATTAAAATCACAACCCTATATGTAAGAAATTTATTTTAAATATAAAGATATAGATTGATATGTCTCATTAGTCTATTTTTGTTTTGTTGTGTTTGCATTTGGGGACTTGGTCATACATTATTTTCCAGGCCAATGTCAAGAAGAGTTTTTCCTAGGTTTTCTTCTAGGAATTTTACAGTTTCAGATCTTATGTTTAGGTCTGTAATTCATCTTCAGTTAATTTTTCTATGTGGTGAGAGGTATGGGTCCAGTTTCATTCTTCTGCATATGGCTATCCCAGCACCATTTATCGAATAGGGTATCATCACCCCAGCGTATTTTTTGTTGTTGACTTTGTCAAAGATTAGTTAGTTGTAGTTATACAGCTTTATTTCTGGGTTCTCTATTCTGTTCCATTGATCTGTGTGTCTATTTTTGTACCAGTACCCTGCCATTTTGGTTAGTATAGCCTTGTAGTATAATCTGATTAATTGCCTCCAGCTTCATTATTTTTGTTCACTATTGCCTTGGTATTTGGGTTATTTTTTGGTTCCATATGAATTTTAGGATTTAAACTAAAAGATGAGAAAGATACAACATAAAACACAAATCAGAAGGAAACTGGAGGGGTTATATTACTATCAAAAAAATCAGACTTAGAACAAAGGGTATTATCAGAGTTATAGGAAATCAAAACATAAAGATAAGGGAGTAAGTTTATTTTAACCTCTTTAAAAGTGTGTATTAATCTAATAGCAAAGCTTTAAATATATAAAGCAAAAATTGATTGAAATGAAAAGAGTTAGAAACAAATCCATAATTATTATTGGAGAATTTACCCTCTAAGTTATTAATAAAATAAACAGATCATACCCAAAGGATTATAAATCATGCTGCTACAAAGACACATGCACACGTATGTTTATTGCAGCACTATTCACAATAGCAAAGACTTGGAATCAACCCAAATGTCCATCAGTGACAGATTGGATTAAGAAAATGTGGCACATATACATCATGGAATACTATGCAGCCATAAAAAAGGATAAGTTCGTGTCCTTTGTAGGGACATGGATGCAGCTGGAAACCATCATTCTCAGCAAACTATCACAAGAACAGAAAACCAAACACCACATGTTCTCACTCATAGGTGGGAATTGAACAATGAGATCACTTGGACACAGGAAGGGGAACATCACACACCAGGGCCTATTGTGGGGAGGGGGGAGGGGGAAGGGGGGAGGGATAGCATTAGGAGATATAGCTAAAGTAAATGACGAGTTAATGGGTGCAGCACACCAACATGGCACATGTATACATATGTAACAAACCTGCATGTTGTGCACATGTACCCTAGAACTTAAAGTATAATAAAAATAATAAATAAATAAAATAAATAGATCAAAATAATCAGTAAAAATATAGGTGATTGTAGCAGAATGCACATTATTTTTAAGTCCCTATGGAATATTCACCAACATAGACCGCCCAATCTGGGTGATAATGAAACTCCAGTAAATATGAAAGGACTAAAATAATACGGAATATGTTTTCAGACAATAGTGGACTAAAACTAGAAATGAAAAACGGAAAATATATTCCTATTTTAAAATGCAACATGTTTCTTCTAAATAATTAATGTCTCAGAAAAGAAATTATGAGAGGAATGAATAGTATTTTGAATTGAGTACAAATACAAACACAACATAAATATTTGTGAGTTACAGCTACGTCTGTGCTGAGAAAAATCACAATCTTATATAATTTTATTTAAAACAGAAAAATTTCAAAACAATGATCTAAGCTTTCCCCTTATGAAACTAAAAAAAAAAAAAAATCATCTAACCCAAGGTAAACAAAAGAAGGAAGTCATAGAGATAAAAACAAAAAGCAAGAAAATAAAAAATTTTAAAAATAAAGGATAAAAAATAATTTTAAAAAGCTAGTTATTTGAAAAGACCAATACAATTGATAAATCTCTAATCAGATAACCAGAAAAGAAAAACAAAAGAAGAAAAGACACTAACGACCTATACCAGGAATGAAAGACTGAACTTCACAGGTTAATTGATAAGTATGCTTAAAAACATTTGCCAATAAACTCCTCAACTAGGTAAAATAGAAAACTTCTGGCCAGGTGCTGTGGCTCACCTGTGGTCCCAGCTACTTCGGAGGCTGAAGCAAGAGAACGGCGTGAACCTGGGAGGCGGAGCTTACAGTGAGCCAAGACTGTGCCACTGCACTCCAGCCTGGGGGACAGAGCGAGACCCTGTCTCCAAAAAAAAAAAAAAAAAAACTGCTTGAAAACTTAGATGAAATGTAAAACTTCTTCAGAAGGCAAAATTTACCAGAGCTCACTCAATAAGCATAGAGAAACAGAACAGTGCTGTATCTATTAAGGAAACATTTTTTTAATTAGAAACCTTCCCCCAAAGAAAATTCCAAGTCACTAGTGAATTCTCCCAAACATTTAAAAGAGAAATAATACCAAATCTACATACTATTCCAGAAAATAAAGAGGAGGGGATTCTTCCAAAGCTATTTTTGTGAAATCAATATTACCCTTACACCAAGAAAGGCATTATAAGGGAAAGAAAAAAAAAAAAAATAAAAACCTATGATGTCCCTCATGAGCATAGACACAGAAAGAAATCAAACAAAAGATTTAGTAAGAATAATTCAGCCCAAAAGCAGAGCTTGAGACAAGAACTTGGGTGTAGATATTTATATGGAAGGTAATCCGGGAAGCGAGAGTGAAGGAGCAGAGGGTGAGACAGGCAAGGTGGCTTGATTCCAATGGCCTTCTCAGGCCATACTGAATGCCTCCAAGAACTTTCTGTCTGGAATATGGGCATATTTATCCACCATCTTCCAGTCCCTATTACTTGAAGTCTGTCCCTAGCATCTCTCATTTCTGGGATGCTCCAGAGCACAGAACAAACAAATTCCTGTGGCACTGGAAAAGGCACTGGGGCAAATGAGAAAAGATGTGGTGCTTGCTTGAGATGGGGCGCTGTCGATGCAAAATGAGTGTGAGGCTACCTAAAACCATTCACTGCAAATGTGAGCAGGCAGGATTGATGTAGTCATCAGAGGCCTGTGATACACAAAAGAGAGCAGAAGACCATTTACAAATGCATTAGGTTTCAGATTAGACATCCAAGTGTAGGGGTCAGGTAGACAGTGGGATATGGAAGTCTGGAGCTCAAGAGAAAGGTCTGGAATGGAGATATACATTTGGGAATTGTCAGCATATACATAATGTTTATATCTATGGAACTTGATGGGATCAATCACCAAGTTAGTGTATGGAGAGAGGGAGAGAGCAAAGACTTAACTTTGGGACATTCCAAAATTAAGATATTGGAGAAAAAAAAAAAAAAGAAGAAGAAGAAATCAGCAAAGGAGGCTGAGAAGTGTTTAGTAGCAAACAAACTGGGGAGTATGAAAAGATGATATCCTGGATACAAGTGAAGAAATGGTACCAAAAGAACAGAAGAAGTTGGCAGTATCAAATATTACTTAGAGGTCAAGGAAGATAAAACTGAGTATTGTCATCAGAAGGTCACTAAGGACCTCAATGAAAGTACTGGAGTTTCTGAATTTTAGTTGATGTTTCCTTAAGGTAATTCAAACATCAACAAACAAACATCAACCTCTCTTCCCCAGGGTTTATCAAACACTGCTCTGCCAACTTGTGTACTTCCAAAATAAAACTATCAGCAAGCCATAGCAAATTACAAGAAAAAGACGAGGCAGCATTTCTTTTCAGTGTAATTGAGTTAACTATTCTTTATATATTTTCAAAAATTAAAATATCCATTTTTAAGTGAAATGATGCTTTTTCCTAGCAAAATAACATGTGTGCACACCTATGTTAACGTTAAATAAATATATATATATATATATATATATATATTCCACATATATATGGAGGGTGTGTAAGGATGCGTGTGTGTATGTGTTGTATGTGTGTGTGTATTTCTAATATATATGTATATATTACATATATAGTAATATAGATATATGCGATAGATAGACATGTAATATATATACATATATGTAATGTGTGTGTGTGTGTGCATGTAACTATGAAATCCAAAACTCTGGAAATGACTGCTTTAGCCTATAAAACTCTGGTATCAGACAAAAGCAGTTTTACTTGGTCAAGGGCTATGTGTGATAAAAAGAGGCGATAAAAGCAAGACAATATATGTAGTGATGAGGAGAATGGATTTAGGACAGAAATGTTCTTCTATTTCTTTTCTCTGACGCCTTAGCCATAGTAGAGGGATGCTAGCTTGATGCAATTTATAGCTTAGCTGAATAAAAAATGATTTTTCTGAACTGTTAAGCATATTGAAAGATTTTCTGTTACCAAAGATTGCTACGAAGCCTATGATACATGCTGATTTTTTTCCTTGCTGAAGGATCTTTATTACCTCTTATTTTAGAGCTGCTTAAGATTCTGTTCACTTCATTCCATCTTGTCTTTCTGTTCTCAATTATCCTAAAAATTCAAGGATTTAAGAATCTTAATAAGCAGTTTTGTAATGACAGGTAATTTCCCAGTTTTTTAGGTTTACAGTGCTGTTCTCATTCTAACTGTTTAGTATGGATGCTTAGCTCAGCCTTTCTTCTTTTCAGGTACAAAATTTTAGGCTTCATATTTCTGTGTAAATTCCATATTTCAGAATTAATTATCTATATCACATGTTTATCATTTGGTGTCTAATATTTTTCTAATATTTGATTTCTTTGACCTATATATCTTTTATAAGTGTGTTCTCATCAACTCTTTGTTACTGATTTTTAATTTGATAGCATAATGGTAAAAAATGTGACTTTTATGACATTAATTCTTCAAGATCTATTAAAGCTTGCTTTATAAAGCCAATATTTAATCAATTGTCTGTGTATGCTTGTAAAGAATGTTTTATAGCTCCTGAATATGGTAACATATATGTCTATTACATCAAATTGATTCATCCGTTTTTAACAAATCTGTATCATTGCTGGTATTTTTTGGTCTGCTTTTTCTATCAAGTACTTATCTAGATATTTTTATATACTCATCTTCATGATAGGTTTATTTTTGTATAGTTATTATTTTTTGCTTTATATATTTTGAGTCTTTCTTATAAGATGCATACAACTTTAGAATTATTTATCATTATGACATGACATTAACTCTTACTATGTTTCTGCCCCTTAAGTCTATTTTACTTGAAATTAAAAGACTACAATCAATTTTCTTTTTTTAATTGACATATAATAGTTGTACATATTTTAGGAGTACATGTGATATTTTGGTACCTATATACAATGTGTAATGATCAAATCAGGGCAACTGAAACTTCCACCCAATCACTGCAAGATTTATCTTTTCTTTGCATTGGGACACTTTCTTTTTTCATTATTGGCATGAGTTACTTTTTCTAAACATTTACTTTTAAAATTTCTATGCCATTATCTCTTAGATGTATCTCTTATAGACAGAAAGAGCCTTTAGTTTTTAAATCTAGTTTGACAATCTATTTAAATTGTAACATTTTATTCTTTTGTATTTATGGCAATTACAAGTAATTTCTGATTTATTCTTATTTTGTGCTTAGTTTTGGTCTACCAGTTTTTTGTATGTTTTTCTTCATTTTTATCTTCTCTTATATTGATGAACTATTTTCCTCATTTGACTTTTTCTCTACTAATTTATGTTATACACTATTATATTATAATGCATTATTATACACGATTATGTTAAATAATGTTTTTACTATTTGAAACTTACTCTTTCTAGTTTGGAGCTTTAGCAAAGTTCCAATAAAGGAAATGGACCTTTATTGAGTTCATCAAGAGGTTTCCTTACTATTTGGCTTCAACTAAGGCTCAGCCAATGGCAGGCCTCGCCAGGAGATCAGATGGTGGGAAGCATGTAAGAATGGGTATTTCCCTGGCTCCATCTCTGCCAAGTTGCCATGCATTTGCTGCGCCATTCCTCTGAAGGCCACGGCCCTTAGAATATCTGCTATTCTCTGCAGTTTCAGGCAATTCCTCCCACACTTTAACACCTTAGACCCAGGAATGGTAACAGCTTTCTGCTCTTGCTTGCCTTGGGGTTCTGAACCTCTGTTTATTTGTTTCCCTTTAACTTGTCTTCACCTTTGCAAATAATCCTTTTATTCATCTTCTCTCAATTCTCATATTTAAGTGTACCACCTTCTTCCAACTTAGATTCTGACTTTGACAAAGACTAAAACTCATTTATGACAAGATTAAAATAAATGTGATTTAAGTAACCACAGAAACAGTTTCGTTAGTTTTTTCATCTGGTCTTGACTCCCTAAAGACGTTATGGTAGACTCATTCTAAAAAGAAATTGATTGATGCTGAATTTGATATGCCAGAATTTAAATTACTCAACATTTATATTTTCTAGCTAGGATACATCTAGTTCTTAGATCTCAGCACATTCTCTTCATTTCTATCACCAATGTGTTTAGAGCCATTTTTCAGAGACACACAAACAAAAAAAAATTGTTTTTGTTCTTGTTTTATCACTTTTCAAGAACTATTTCCAGCATTGTGATAAAAAGAAACAATAGAACTGAGTTAAGAGGTGAGCAGTTAAGCACCCCTTCCCACACCAGCCTCTCCAGACCTATGACTAAAGTTGATACTACAGCAATATGACACATTATCACATGTCACAAACCTTCAGAGTTGTTCACAAATAGGTTAAACCATGAATCTTACATTTATAAATGCAAAAAGTCTTGTATACTACTTTGTGAATATATTTTACATCTTCGGTCTGATGTGGCCTTTAAAATAAAATCATAGGATGAATTAGTTGAGCACTACATTCTCTCATAATAACAAATTTTTGAGGCAGGCACTACTTTTATCCTTGCTTTCAGACAAGAAAACTGTAAAATATACAAGTTAACTAAATGATTCAAGTTCATAGAGTTAATAAGTGCTAGAGCTGGGAATCCAATAAGGCTGCAAAGTTGACACTTTTAACTCCAAACTTTCAGGAGATCAAATGGTGGTATAGAGCAAGAGTTATTAGTTGCAAGAGACAGAAAGTGAGATGAGGCTTCTGTCTCACCAGCAGCCATTATTAAATAATTGTGTGTCCTATTCAGACTCTATTTCCACATATGTAAAATGGAGATAGTAAAAATGCCAACTCATGGGGTGTTGTCAGTAATGAACTAAATTAAATAAGACAATGAATGTTAATAATTTGGCTCAGTAAATTTTAGGTAATATCATTTTTTAAATTTCTTGAAATATCTGTCAAATGCAATTGTTTTAGTTACAGAGTTGACTTATCTCAATTACTGGTAAAATAAATCATCATTGCTTTCAGGTTGTAATAATAAGATACACAAACCGTATGTGTCTTACTGTCTTAAATTTTTATAGCAAGAAAATGCACATTCAAATCAATTTTAAGCAAGGTCAAATGAATAAGCATTTCTCCCAGGCTCCCCAGGGGTAGAAAAAATGAGTATTCTCTAGACTTGCTTTGTGCAAAATTTGAATCCCACTCTGAAGAATTTCAGCGTCTTGAGTGGTATTAGCACGATAACGTTCCCGAAGACATACACTTCTCAGAGGACAACATGCTAGAGCAATTCATGACTTTATAGGAAATCAAACATCTTCCTTGCAACATATTATTTCCATCCAGTTTTACCTGCTGGTAATATTTAGAGTGAAGTCCAGGATCTTACTGAAGTGGAGTGATGAGAAATATTATTAACTCACATGGATAAACACTGAGGGAATCCCCAAAGCCATTGAATTTAATGTTCTACTTCACTTCCAAAGTGCATTAAAAGATGTTGCACGGATTCTCCAAAGGGAAGGTAGCCTGGGAAAGAAACCAGAACATCCCATCCTGATGGCTTTATCTGTGGCCCAGTACTGATCAAAACATGTCTTGTTTTTGCCCTTAGTCCACCAAAATATGTCAATGTTCTTGACAATCAGACGAATATGTAAGTGTTAATGCCTACCTCCTAAGACAGATTAAGAATACAGAAAAAAATATGGAACATATTTTGGGAATATCAGCTGGGCTTGATGGTCATCTAAAATACAACTTTATTGTCTTTTTAAAAATTAAAATATTATGAGCCATAATCAAAGTTATATTAATTTTTATAATGAAATACAAGATTTTGAGAAGGGCCAAGATGGCTGACTAGAAACAGCTAGTGTGTGCTGCTCTCATGGAGAGAATAAAAAGTGGCAAGTAAATGCTACATCTTCAACTGAAACATACAGGTGGACACATTGGGATTCATCAAGGAAACAAGTCGACCCACAGAGAACGGAGAGGAGCGAGACAGGATGACCACTCATCCAGTAGTGGAACGGGGCCAAGGGAGGCTCCCCAACTGCAGGGAAATGGTGAGTGAGAGAGAAACTCTGTCGACTCACACTTCTCCCATGAATTTTTGCAGCCCTGGCCTTAGAAGATCCCCTCATGAGACCATCCCACCAGGGCCTTCAGACTGACATGCAGAGATAACGTGGATTTTTGAAAGAGCTGCCGCTCAGGCACACCTGCAGTCCCGGTAGCCTTGGATTTCTGGGCATTCTGGCATCAGCACTGCAACTCTGGCAAAGGGGGTGGCTAGGTTCCCTCACAGGCCCCCAGGAAATGGGCTGGATCTAGAGGACTGATCAGTGATGGCCTGCAGGCCTCAATTCCACTGAATCTCTCAGGATAAGACCTACTAACCTGGGACTCCAGCCATCTGCCACTGGCGCTCTTGGCCTGGTAACAGCTCTGCACTTCCCTTGGATGAAGTTGTCACAGGGAGGGACAGGGTGCTATCTTTGCTGTCTTGCAATCCTGGCTGTTGTTGCCTCCATACTCTGGAGAGCCCATAGTGATGAGGGAGTGGTGTGGATCCTCAGCACAGCATTGCAGCCCCACATAAAAGCAGCCAGAATGCTTTTTATGTGTGATCCTGCTTTTTTTCACTGGGCAGAACCTCCTGTGCTGGGGCTCTAGCCACCCCCTTCCACTGCTCTTGGGCTCAAAGCAGTTCTGCATTTCCCTGGGACAGAGCTCCCAGACGGAGGGGCACACTGTCATCTTTGCTGTCTCACAGCCCTTGCTACTGTTACCATGAGGCTCTAGAGAGTCTACGGTGACTAGAGACTGGCGCAGATCCCCAGCACAGTGCAGCCACCCCATGGAAAACTGTCCAGACTGTTCATGCGGGTCACCATCCCATTTCTCCTCATTGGGAGGGACCACCTCACCTGGGACTCCAGCACAACTACCCTGCCCTGGCCTGAACACTTCAGTCAGAGGCAGCTTTGCATTTCTCTGAGGAGGAAATCCCAGAGTCAACCAATAACCAGTCTGTCATTGCAGCTGCAGTGGTACCACCCTAACCGCCCTCAGGCTGGGAAAGAAGCAAAGGACCTGGTCGTTCTGTTGGCACCTCCAGCACACTGCAGCCACCATAGAGAGAGGAACCCACTCTCTTCCCTGGGAGCCCCCACTCCCATTCTTCACCATGCAGGTCCCCTCCTCAGGACCACAGATCAGCCATCCCACCCACAGATGAGCACAACCACTGGGAGTGGCTCTGAGTTTCCTTGTGAAGAGACTCCAAGAAGCAACTGACAGCCCTTCTGTCTCTGCCACAGCAGTGCTTCTGCCCTTACTGCCCCTGGTCTGAGGAAAAAACAAAGAGCTTGAGGGCTTCACATGAACTTACAGTATAACACAACCACCATATGGAGAAGAGCTCAATCTCTCCTCCCTGTGAGCTCTCTACCCCTTGCTCCCCAACAAGCAGAGCCCCTAGCTCAGGCCAGCAATGCAGCTGCCTCACTCCCTGACTGAACATACCCACTAGTCACAGCTCCATGTATCTCAGAGATGGAGCTCCCAGAAGCAAAAGCAACCAGAAACTCCTCTGCCATTGCCACTGCATTGGTATGGCCCTTGCTGCCCTAGGACTGATAAAGGAGCAATGACCCTGAGTGCTTTATCCACACCTGCAGCAAGGTGTAGTTACTCTAAGGAGGGGAGGTCAGTCTGTCTCCCCCAGGTCCCATCGCCCCACTACTCAACACCAGGCAGAATTCCCCTGGCTTGGGTCCACAACACAGCCACCCCACCCTGGGCCAATCACACTGATTGATTATGGCTCTGCATCTCTCTGGGGTAGAGATCAAGAGAAAACTGAAAGGTCTTCTGCCACAACCACTGTTCAGGTTCCTTTTCCTGCTGTCTCCAAGCTGGGGAGGGAACATAAACCCTGAGATCATCCCAGAGCTGTGGTGGGCAGCCCAGGAGAGCAAAGCTGAGATTGGCAACCAGCACTCGAATGAGAGAGTAGCCCACACTTTCAGAGCACTGAGAAGGAGCATGGCTGCAATTGTGAGGAAATACAGAAGAGCCACTTGACTGAGCAAGAGCCTGTCTACTGACCTGACCATTATGCTTAAGCATCATCTACTGGATCACAACTGAAAGGTCAATAACAAAAATACTTTGTTAACATACCCCACTGTGAAATTAAGACAAGAAGGCAACTACAAATAAAGACCTGGTAGAAAGCTTTGGCACTCTGAAAACATCAAGAAAGAAGTCTAGTGACTTCTCAATTTACACTGCAGTTAAAGGAACACCTGCCTACAGAGATGAGAAATAACTAGCACAAGATCTCTTGTAACTCAAAAAACCTGTGTCTTCTTTCCACCAAATGATGACTCTATCCCCCCACAAGTGTTCCTAACTGGGAGGTAATGGCTGAAATGACAGAAATAGAATTCATAATATGGATAGAAATGAAGGTCCTCAAGATGGAGCATATTGAAACCCAATCCAAGGAATCTAATAATGTCAATAAAACAATACAAAACAATACAAGAGCTGATAGATAAAACAACCAGTATAGAAAAGATGTAAACTGATTTGATAGAACTGAAGAACACACCCTGGCTATAATCCCAGGACTTTGGGAGGCCGAGGTGGGCAGATCACTTGAGGTCAGGAGTTCAAGAAGAGCCTGGCCAACATGGTGAATCCCCGTAGTTAGGCATGGTGGCAGGCACCTGTAATCCCAGCTACTCTGGAGGCTGAGGTGGGAGAACTGCTGGAACCTGGGAGGTAGAGGTTGCACTGAGCTGAGATCACACTATTGCACTCCACCCAGCCTGGGTGACAGAGGGAGACTCCATCTAAAAAAAAAAAAAAAGAAGAAAAGAAGAATAAAGAAGGAAGGAAGGAAGGAAGGAAGGAAGGGAGGGAGGGAGGGAGGGAGGAAGGGAGGAAGGAAGGAAGGAAGGAAGGAAAGAAAGAAAGAAAGAAAGAAAGAAAGAAAGAAAGAAAGAAAGAAAGAAAGAGAAAGAAAGAAAGAAAACACTATAAAAATTTCACAATACAACTGAAAATATTAACAGCAGAATAGATCAAGCTGAAGTAAGAATCTCAGAGCTTGAAGACTGGCTTTCTGAAATAAGACAGACCAAAAACAACAACAACAACAACAACAAACAAACAAACAAAAGAACTAAACCCCTGAGAAATACGGGATTATGTAATGAGACCAAATATATGACTCACAGGCATCCCTGAAAGATAGAAACAGAAAGCAATTAACTTGGAAAACGTATTTCAATGTATCAGCTATAAAATCTTCCCCAACATTGCTAGAGAGACCAACATTCAAATTCAAGAAATGTAGATAACTCCTGCAAAATACAACACAAGCAGACTATCCCTAAGACATGTAATCCTCAGAGTTTTCCAATGGCAGCTGGAGAGAAAGGGCAGCTCACCTACAAAGGGAAGTCTGGCAGGCTAACAGTGGGCCTTTTAGCAGAAACCATACAAGCCAGAAGAGATTAAGGGTCTATCCTCAACATTCGTTAAAAAAAAAAAAAAAAAAAAATTCAGCTGGGTGTGGTGGCTCACACCTGTAATCCCAGGCCTCCCTTTGGGAGGCTGAGGTGGGCAGATCACAAGGTCAGGAGATCGAGACCATCCTAGCTAACACAGTGAAACCCCCGCTCTACCAAAAAATACAAAAAAAATTAGTTGCGCCTCGTGGCAGGCACCTGTAGTCCCAGCTACTTGGGAGGCTGAGGCAGGAGTATGGCGTGAACCTGGGAGGTGGAGTTTGCAGTGAACTGAGATTGCACCACTGCACTACAGTCTGGGCAACAGAGCGAGACTCCATCTCAAAAAAAAAAAAAAAAAAAAATTCGAACAAAAATTTCATCTCCAGCCAAACTAAGCTTCATCAGTGAAGAAACAAGATCAATTTTAGATAAGCAAATTCTGAGAGTTCATTACTACCAGGACCACCTTATAAGAGGTCCTGAAAGGAGTGCCAAATATTGAAAGGAAAGACCACTATCAGCCACTACAAAAACATACTTAAGTACACACACCAGTGACAATATAAAGCAACCACACAAATAAGTGTGCATCATACCAGCTAACAACATGATGATGGGATCAAACCTACAAATATCAATATTAACCTTGAATGTAAATGGGCTAAATGCCCCAGTTAAAAGGTACAGCATGGTACACTGGATAAAGAAGCAAGACCCAAAGTTATGCTGTCTTCAAGAGACTGATCTCACAGGCAATGACACCCATGGGCTCAAAATAAAGAGATGGAGAAAAATCTATCAAGCAAGTGAGAAACAAAAAAAAAAGCAAGGGTTGCAATCCTAATTTTGGACAAAACAGACATTCAACAATGATCAAAAAAGATAAAGAAGAGCATTACATAATGGCAAAAGGATTCAATTCACTAATAAGACTTAATTATAATAAATATATATGCACTCAACATAGAAGCACCTAGATTCATAAAGCAAGTTCTTAGAGACTCATGAGGAGACTTAGATTCCAACAGAATAATAGTGAGGGACTTCAAAACAGCTGACAATATTAGACAGACCATCAAGGCACAAAATTAACAAAGATATTCAGGACTCAAACTCAACACTTGACCAAACGGATCTAATAAAGATCTGCAGAACTCTCCACCCAAAAACAACAGAATATATGTTCCTCCCATTGCCACATGGCACATACTCTAAAATTGACCAACTAATCAGACATAAAACAATATTCAGCAAATTTGAAAAAATCAAAGTTATAACATGCTCTCAGACCACAACACAATCAAAATAGAAATCAATATGAAGAAAATTGTTCAAAACTATACAATTCCATGGAAATTAAACAACCTGCTCCTTAATGACTTTGGGGTAAATAATGGAATTAAGGCAGAAATCAAGAAATTATTTTAAATTAATGAGAACAAAGGTACAACATACCACAATCTATGAGACATGGCTAAGGCAATGTTAAGATGAAAATTTATAGTGCTAAACAACCGTATGAAAAACTTAGAAAGATCTTAAATTAACAACCTAATATCACAACTAAAAGAACTAAAAAGAAAGATCAAGTCAATCCCAAGGCTAGCAGAAGACAAAAAATAACCAAAATCAGAGGTAAGCTGAAAGAAATTGACACAGGAATAAACATACTAAAGAATGGCAAATCCAGGAGTTTGTACCTTGAAAAAATTAATAAATTTTTTGAAAAAATTGATAAAATACATACACAGCTAGCTAGGCTAATAAGAAAAGAGAGAAGGTCCAAATAAACACAAATGGAAATGACAAGAGGAACATTATGACTGATGACATAGAAATGCAAAATCCATGAGAGACTATGCACAGAATCCAGAAAATCTAGAAGAAATGGATAAATTCCTGGATGTATACAACATTCCAAGACTAAAACCAGGAAGAAATTGAATCCCTGGGCAGATGGGCAGATCAATGATGAGTCCTGAAATTGAATAAGTAATAAAAAGCCTACCTACCAAGAAAAGCCTAGGACCAGATAGATTCACAATCAAACTGCACCAAATGTATAAAGAAGAGCTAGTACCACTCCTACTGAAACTATTTCAAAAAATTTGCAAGGAATGACTCCTCCCTAACTCATTCTGAGGCCACCATCCTCCTGATACCAAAAACTGGAGGAAACACAATAAAAAATGAAAAGTTTAGGCTAATATTGTTGATAAGTATAGAAGCAAAAATTCTCAACAACAACAACAACAAAAAACTAGCAAATGAATGCCGCAGCACATCAAAAATCTAACCCAGTATGATCAAGTAGGCCTTATCCATGGGATGCAAAGTTGGTTCAACATATGCAAATCAATAAATGTGATTCATCATATAAAAAGAACTAAAGACAAAACCACATGATTTTCTCAATAGATGCAGAAAAGGTTTTCAATAAAATTCAAAATATCTTCATGTTAAAAACCCTCAATAAACTAGGCAATGAAGGAACCTACCTCAAAATAATAAGAGCTGTCTATGACAAACCAACATCATACTGAGTGGGCAAAAGCTGGAAGCATTCCCCCTGAAAACAAACATAAGACAAGGATGCCCTCTCTCACCACTCCTGTTCAACATATTATTAGAAGTCTTGGCCAGAGCAATCAGGCAAGAGAAAGAAATAAAAGTCATCCAAATAGGAAGAGAGGACATCAAACTATGTATTTTCACAGATGATATGATTCAGGGCTCTATTTTAACAGGCATTTTAACCCAAAACTAGGTTACACACACACACAACACACACACTTACTAAATATAATAGAACAAAAAAACTAAAACTAAAAATTGGAAACTAAAATGCTATTTGAGCTTTCCACCACCAGTTGATGAATAGCTGATGTTAGCTGAATGTTTGAGTCCCCCAAAAATTATATATTAAATCTTAATCCCCAAAGTGATAGTATTAGGAGATAAAGCCTTTTGGGAGGCAATATAATTTGTGCCCTTATAAAATAAGACCAAAGGAATTTGTTTGCCCTATTATGAGGGCACAGCAAGAAGGTGCCATCTGTGAACCAGGAAGCAAGCCCTCACCAGATGCTGAATCTGCCAGTGTCTTGATCCTGGATTTCCTAGCCCTCAGAACTTTAAGAAATAGATTTCTGTTGTTTATAAGCCACTCAGTCAGTTGTATTTCGTTATAATAGACTAAATGGAGTAAGACAGTAGTCAGACTAAAATAGCTCTACCTATATGGCTTGTTTATTCTCGTGTTAAATATTGACCTAAGAAATCAAGGCATCAGATGGCTAATAAGAATGCAGGCTTAAGCTTGAAGTGATAGTTCGGCAAATTAATAAATCTATAGTTTCACATTTTAAACCCAGTTTAATCAATAACATAAACTAAAATGTTGTTAGGAACTTATACACTATTATTTAGTTGATGTTGTTTTGATGGGAGCTTAAAGATTTTAACTTCACCATTATTAGCTTAGAAAGCTCTAAGTTGTTTTGTCTAATTATAATTGAACTCAATCTGCTGAATTTTTCTTGGGGAAAAATTCTAGTGTCTTATTTTCCAGTGATTTAAAGGGTTACTAGCCTGGAGAAGTTTTTGTAAGTCCTTGATACTTGAAAAATGACATTCCTTTATTATCATCATTAACAACATTGTCATTCTAGGTAAGAGTGTTCTCCCAGTGGTGTCTGAGCTCTCATCACATTAGTTAATAAGATTGGACAAGGGTTTAATTTACTTCTGTCACCTCACTCTTCTAACTCAGAGTAGGTGGCCAAAGATTCATAAGCTTTATTGTACAATATGGTGACTATAGTTAATAACAATATATTTTCTCTGTAAAAACTGCCAAGAAAGTCGATTTTAATGTTCTCATCATGAAAAAAAGCTAAGTATATGAGGTAATGGACATGCTAATTAGCTTGATTTAACCATATCACAATGAGCACATATAACAAAACATAGTGATGTATACCATAAACGTATGCAATTATGTCAATTTAAATGAACTGTAAAGATGAGATTAAAAAGTAGCTCATTTCTGTCAAGTTAAGATTTCAGCTCAGAAAAACCCAAGCATTAGCTTATCCAGTGAAAATTACAAACTGTCAATTTTACATTTAGATTTTTTTCCTTCTATCACAGATAATGGAGGTGTATTTATCAAACCCATATATATGCATACTCATGCATGTCTGTTAGGAGCCAAATGTTCTCTTTCAAGCTGATCATGGTCTTTTAAAATTTTGCCCTTCAATAAAAAGAAGTGAGTTCCTTCAATCTTTATTTCAATATCATGTTGCATTGCCCTGTGTTTTTATCTGGCATAAACAATCCTATCCAGACAAAATATTAAACAATACTAAATTAAACTTACCTGCTTTGAAAATGAGCCAGAGTGACCACAAAGAAAATATATACTGCTATTTATAAACCAAATGCTTACAATGCATAAAATATGAGTGTTAGGGCTATTTATTAAATCTTTACTACTTTAACACAAACATATGAAAATTCAGATTATATTTATAACACAAGGAATACTATTAAAAGTATGTAACAGAGAAAAAATGGCAGATAGAAAACAGGACTAACATGCAGCCCCCACTTGGACATTCAGAACAGCATGTGGAGACTCACACTGTGAACTTTTGCTCCAAGAACCACTGCAGAAATATACCAGGAAAACTGAAAGAATTCACAGACCCTTTGAAAGAAGCAGCTTGCCACGGCAAACTCTGTGAGACAGCTGAGAAACTGTGAATTCCCGAAGTGTGAGAGACAGAACGTCCACCTCCAAAAACACATCCCCACCAGGGAACCTGAAAATCCAGATCACAGGGGAAGGACTTAACCTTCCAAAGAGCTGAAACAGACTTAGGGAGTTGAGCAAAATATAAAAGTAGAGGAAGTGGCAGGAAGAGTTCTGTAGGCACTCCTGGTCCCCAGCTCAAGCCTACGGAACCCATCACTGACTTTATCTCACAAAGGTCCTTGAGGAAGGCAGCCAGTGGAATTGGAGAGGTATCAAAGGGTGAAGGAAGCGTCTAGCCAAACTTTGCAATAATTGTAACTGAACGTGAATTTTCCTGAGCAGACTCTGGTGTGAGGAATGGAAAGTGTGAATACAAGTGCAGAAGCCACAGCCGAAGATGCCAGAAGCATGGAGGGGCGAGGCCTGAAAGCCCTGCTTGTTTTCTCAGTGGGGAAGTTTGTAACCTGGGGCAAGATCTCAGCCTTGCTGCCTGGATATAAACTCACTGCTGTTGGTGGAGCACTATGGGAGTGAGACTGGCATTGATGGCTGCATGGGAGCTGGGTGAGGACCGACACTGCCAGAATTCACCCACTTCCCTGGCGACCTGTATGATGCAGCAGAGGTAGCCATAATTCCCTGGGAACATACTTCCATTGGCCTGAGAACCACCCTCCCATCCCACACAGTGGCCGCAGCAAGCCCCACCCAAAAAGAGTCTGAGCTCAGACCCGCCTAACCCTGCCCTGATGTGATGGTTTTTCTCTACCCACTCTGGTAGGTGATGACAAAAGACAAACTCTTGGGAGCTCTATGATCCTGCCTATCACTTGAGAAACCAGAATACTTACACTGGCCCATGTAGGGCAAACTTCTATCCCCCTTCTACTACCATAGCTAGTGCTTTCTTGAAGGTGCTACCTCCTAGCTGGAGGCCAACCAACTCAAGCAATTAGAGCAACTCATAACAGAACTTCTTCTCCAAAGAAGGAGAGAACAACAGCTAATTCCACTACCTGCAACATTCTGGCTAACCAGAGGTCCTGAGTCTGTCCACATGACAACTTCACTGCTATCATAACCAGCATTTGAGAAAACCAGCACACTAAACAAAAGTACAACCAAGGATTCCCACAGAGTCCACTTCACTCCCCTGCCACCTCCACTGGGGCAAGTGCTGGTAACCAGGGCTAGAAGACCTGAAGATGAATCACATCAGAGGACTCTTTGCTGATATTCTCCCAAATCAGCCCAGAGCCCAGTAGCCCTGCTGGGTGGCTAGACCCAGAAGGACAATAACAATCACTGCATTCCAGCTCTCAGAAAGCCCTATCCCTAGGGTAAAGGAGAGAGCACCATATCAACGGATCATCCAGTGGGATAAAAGAATCTGAACCCTTGAGTTCTAGATCTTTCACTGAAACAGTCTACCCAAATAAGAAGGTACCAGAAAGATAATTCTGGCAATATGACAAAAAAAAGTTTCTATAACTCCCCGAAAAGATCACACTAGCTCTCCAGCAATGGATTCAAACTAAGAAGAAATCTCTGAATATCTGAATATTCAGAGTATAATGTTGGCTGTGGATTTGTCATAGATAACTTTTATTACCTTAAGGTATATCCCTTCTATGCCAATTTTGCTGATTTTAATCATAAAAGGATGCTAGACTTTCAATGCAATGAGAATTGCATTGAATTTGTAGATTGCTTTTGAGAGTATGGTCATTTTCACAATATTGATTCTACCCATCCATGAGCATGGGATGTGTTTCCATTGCAGAGACTGTCACTGCAAATTCTGCGAGACAGCTGAAAAACTGTGAATCTACGAAATCTAAGAAATGCAATCTAAGAAATATCTGAAGCCAGATAAAGAATTCAAAAGGTTGATTATAAAGCTACCAAAGGAGGTTCCAGAAAAGGTAAAAACTGACTTAAAGACATTTAAAAAATACAGAATATGGATGAAAAAGTTTCCAGAGAAATATATATCATAAAGAAAAGAGAAGCCAGGCGCAGTGGCTCACGCCTGTAATCCCAGCACTTTGGGAGGCCGAAGAGGGCAGATCATGAGGTCAGGAGATCGAGACCATTCTGGCCAACATGGTGAAACCCTATCTCTACTAAAAATGCAGTAATTATCTGGGCATGGAAATGCGTGACTGTAGTCCCAGCTACTTGGGAGGCTGAGGCGGGAGAATCGCTTGCTTGAACCTGGGAGGCAGAAGTTGCAATGGGCTGAGATGGCGCCACTGCACTCCAGCCTGGTGACACAGTGAGTCTCTGTCTCAAAAAAAAAAAAAAAAAGAATTTAAAAAGTAATCCCATTTAAAATAGCCACACATAAAATTAAATACCTGGCCTGGGAATTAACTTAACCAAAGATGTAAAAGATCTCTACAGTGAAAACTATGAAACACTGATGAAAAAAGTTGACAATGGTGTCAAAAAAAAAAAAAAAAAAAGGAAAGCTATTTTATGTTCATGGATTGGAAGAATTCATGTTGTTAAAAATATTCATACTACCCAAAGCAATCTAGAGATTCAATGCAATCACTATGACATTCTTCATAGAAACAGAATAAACAGTCCTAAAACTTACATGGAACCACAAAAGACCCAGAATAGCCAAAGCTATCCAGAGCAAAAAGAACAAAACTCCAGGAATCACATTACCTAACTTCAGACTATACTACAGAGCTGTATAACCAAAACATCTTTGTTTTGCCAGCAGGTTATTGTATTTCCATGATACTGAAGTATGCTTAACATTATTTCCAATAAAATAACTAATTTCGTATTTTAAAAAAAGAATCTGGAACCAAGGAATTACAAAAGCTTGAAATTCCCTTGTTTTACTTTTTCTTTTAGTTTGTTTCCTTTGACACACACATACAATTTTTCCATATTATTAAGTTCTTCTTTTTCTATTCTGCTCGTAGTGGAATTCAAATTGCATTCAAGTGATCACTCTTCAGCATGAGAATTTTTAAAAGAAAACTTACTCCCAAATCTTAACTCTGCAGTTATTCCCTGAAGAGGTAAGACACTATTAGATTCCATTTATTTAATTATGCTTTCTCCTACCCACTAAAGTATTAGTGCCTCTAATACAGAGCACATAACAGATTTTCCCAAAGTGGGGCTTTGAACACCAGACTGTTGAATGTCAATACTGTTCACTAGTTGTCCTTTCAAGGTTAAAACTTACTAATTTTGTTCATGTGATATTTTATGGACTGCTTTATTTCATCTAATTTTTAAACACAGTCTCAAGATCTACAGTGTGCTGTGTTATTGGAGTCTTAGAACCAATGTAATATTTAACATCCTAGCTGAGGTACCTATATAATATACTGATAAATAGGATAATTTTAGATTGTAATAAATGCTATAAAAATAAGCTAATGCTTGTGAGTGATAGAGTAGGGGTTAGAGAAGATCTTTCAGAGAAATTGACATGAACTAAGATTCAAATGAGGATTAAAATATGCAAAAATCTCAGAAAATTATGGTCTAGGCAGAAAGAAGAGAAAGAACAAAAAAGAACAGAAAGAACAAACTTGGCTTTTCTTTCTTTCTTTCTTTTTTTGATGGAGTCTTGCTTTGTCACCCAGGCTGGAGTGCAGTGGCGTGATCTCGGCTCACTGCAAGTTCTGCCTCCCGGGTTCACGCCATTCTCCTGCCTCAGCCACCCTAGGAGCTGGGACTACAAGTGCCCGCCACCGAGCCCGGCTAATTTTTTGTATTTTTAGTAGAGATGGGGTTTCACCGTGTTAGCAAAGATGGTCTCAATCTCCTGACCTCATGATCCACCTTCCTCGGACTCCCAAAGTGCTGGGATTACAGGCGTGAGCCAACACACCCAGCCCAAACTTGCCTTTTCGAAGGAACCAAATAATAAAGCCAAATAGAACAAAGGGCAAGTGCTATCATCTGAATGTTTGAGCCTCTACTCCCAAAATTCATCTGTTGAAACCCTCAATGTGATGGTATTTAGAGGTGGAGTTTTTGAGAGGTTGGATTAGTGCCCTTAGGAAAGATGCTTAAGGGAGCTTTCTCATGCCTTCCAGCATGTGAGGTCACAGGTAGACTGTATCATCTTTGAAGCGGAGACTGAGCTCTCACTAGACCCCAAATCTGTCGATGCCCTGATCTTGGATTTCCCAGCTTCCAGAATGGTGGGCAATAAATTTCCATTGTTTAAAAATTACCCAGCTTCAGTACTTTGTTATAGCAGTGTGAACAGACTGAGGCAGCAAGAGAGTGGTAAAAGACATTGGAGAGGTAGCCCTGGGCTAGAAGATGTAGGACTTGGATTTTATTCATAGCGCGATGGGAAGTCACTGAAGAAGTTTAGTCAGGAAACTATCATGCTTTTCTCTTCGAAGAAAATCACCCTGACTTTTAAAATTTTACTCAATTGTAAATATACTGAAAAGGGCAAAAGTCTTTAACATTTAACATTCTAGCTGAGGTACCTATGTAATATACAACTGAATAAATAAGATAATTGTAGGTATGAAACAAACTGTACTATGTTCCAGTCATTGTATTTCCAAAGCCAATGCCACATTAAAACCACCTAAGGCATTTTCACAGCTTTTCAAAACACAACTGCCCAGGCCTCCCTTCTTCAGGTTTCTGATTCAGGGATCCAAGATTGATTCTGGGACTCCATATTTTAAAAATCTGCCAAGATGTTTCTGATGCACATCCCTACTTAAACATCCTTGACCTGAGCCATGCTTACTGGAAAACACAGTTTACAAAATAATTTTAAATGCCAAATTTTCAATAGATAAAAAACTGTATGATAAATTGACATTTCAAACTAATTGTTTTTCTCACAATTATTCTTCACAATACTAAGGGGACTCAGCATTATTTACAGATGGGAACACAGGTACTTAAATAACCTCTTTGAAATTCCAACTAGTCACTGAATTTCTGATCTCTTCTATCACCTGAAGCCTATCTTAATGCTACTCAACGTATTTCCTGGCTGGCACAGACAATCTATATAGAACTGTACCAAACAATTCAGGTTTATATTGACCTCTAACCTAATGTTCGATCTTGATGCTATTGCATTTTCTGATGCAATTTCTTTTGATCAAATTTCTTTTGATCTTCCTTTACACAGTCCTTTAGGACATCACTCTAACTGAAGTCTCCCTTGGTTACTGTAGTGGCTAATAATGTTTTAGCTCCTCAAATTAAGTCTGAAGCATAGCAACATGATTTACTTAATGTAACTTATCTGGTCAATTGTGTTGCATGTTTTCTCTGCTTCTGATAAACTCAGCAGCATAGCTATGAACTCTTGTCAACCTAACCTACATTCTTTGTCCTTGGTAGACCAGTGTGCTGGGTAAATTGAAAGGATTAGGTCAGAGATATGACCCACACAGAGAACTTCTAAACTTGCTGCTTTCTCTGAGCCTGAGAAATAATCCTCATCATCCCTTTGGGAGCTTAAAGCGACATTATTTTTAGATGTCACAAAGGAGTAAGATCAACATGACTACACACTTCTCCCTTCTTTTCCTCTTCTCACATTCACCATCCTCAGCCTGTTTCTTTTACTGAAATTTTAGTACAGGCTTTTGTGCTGCTTTTGTAACAGGCAGAGTTTTTCTATTTTTTATATTAGTACTATTTATTAAATAGATGTTTTTCCAGTGGGCAGATTGACTATATGAACATTGCTGTTTCTCTAACTCCAGGTGACATTGATGATGGCCTCTTCACGTTTGCAATCCACCCCCTGTCACGCTACAGTTGAAGTCAGTATGAGTCTGAAGAAAGATTTTAATTTACCTGGGCGCGACATGGCAGTAACTTTGACTCTACCACCCAAGTTATCTCTGAAATAATACTTTGGTTTGACATGAGCAGAGCCACTCCATTTCTACTAATACACCCACAAGTATACTAATTGCTTTACAATTCAGTGTAAACAGTTGAGTGCCCATAGTGCCTGGCACAGTTTTGAAGAATGCACAGGTTTCCTTCCTCAGGCATGTCTCTAAACCATAGAGCTCTCCCTAAACAAAAGGAAACAGTGCTAAAGTAGTTGTTTTCAACTGGAGTTGTACCACCCTCTAAGAGTCATTTTAGAAATCTGTAGGGCTTTTCTTGATTATCATAAAAGCCTGTGGGTACTGGCATTAGTGGTGAAGATGGGGTTGAGGTGGTGGTGGCAAGCATGTTCTTTGACATGTAGTATTAAGAACATTTTTGTACTACCCTGATACCAAAACCAGACAAAGACACAACAACAACACAAACTCCAGACCAATATCCTTGATAAACATAGATACAAAAATTCTCAACAAAATATTAGCAAATAGAATTTAACAACACATTTAAAAGCTCATTTACTATGATCAAGTGGGTTTTATCCCAGGAATGCAAGGATGGTTCAACATATCATGGGGATATGTTAAACAGAATCATGGAGATATGTTAACAAAATCATGGGGGGAAAACATGATGATTTCAATAGATGCTGAATAAAGCATTTGATAAAATTTAACATCCCTTCATGAAAAAAACCTCAACAAATTGGTTATAGAAGGAACATACTTCAATATGATAAAGGCCATATATGACAAGCCCACAGCTAATATCCCACTGGATAGGGAAAAGTTGAAAGCCTTCTCCCTAAGATCTGGAACAAGACAAGGATGCCCATTTTTACTACTTCTATTCAATAGAGTATTGGAATTTCTAGCCAGGCAAAGAAATAAATAAAAGGCATCCAAATTGGAAAAGAGGAAGTCAAATTGTTCCTCTCTGCAGATGACATGATCTTATACCTAGGAAAACCTAAAGACTCCATCAAAAATCTCATTAGATCTCATAAGTAAATTCAGTAAGGTTTCAGGATACAAAATGAACATATAAAAATTAGTAGCATTCCTGTATGCTAATAGTAATGAATCTGAAAAAGAAATCAATAAATCAATCCCTTTAGAATAGCTATTTTAAAATACTTAGGAATAAATTTAACCATAGAAGTGAAAGATTTCTATAGGAAAAATATTATGATGAAACAAATAGCAGAGAACACACGAAAAACAGAAAAATATTCTCATGGATTGGAAGAATTAACATTGTTAAAATTGTCTTTGTTACTCAGACAATATACATATCCAATGCAATTCTTATCAAAATACTAATGATATTCTTCACAGAAAAAGAAAAAAACCTAAAATTCATATAAAACCAAAAGGCCTCGAATAGCTAGGGCAATCTTGAGTTAAAAAAACAACGCTGGAGGTATCACACTGCTTGACTTCAAATTATGCTACAAAGCTATAATAACCAAAGCAGCATGATCTGGCACAGAAACAGAGACATAGACTAAAAGTAAAGAATAAAAACCCAAAAATAAATTGATGAATTTACATATAACTTATTTTTTTTCAAAATACATTGGGAAAAGGAAAGTCTGTTCAATGAATGGTGCTGGGAAGGCCAGATATCTATATACAGACGAGTAAAACTAGATTCCATCTTTTATCATATATAAAAATCAACTCAAAATAGATTAAAGTCTTACATCTAAGACCTTAAACTATGAAACTAATAAAATAAAACAATGTGGAAATGCTACATGACATTTCTCTGGGCAAAGATTTTGGGAGATAAGACCTATAAAGCACAGGTAACACAAGAAAAAATAGACAAATGGGATTACATCAAGCTAACAAGCTTCAGCACCATAAAGAAAAAAATTAACAACATGAACAGACAATCTAAAGAATAGGATAAAATATTTGCAACATCCGTCTGACAAGGGATCAGTCACCGGAATATATAAGGAGCTCAAACAACTCAATAGCAAAAATCAATCCCATTAAAAAATGGGCAAAAGATCTGAATAGACATTGCTCAAAAAGAAAACACACAAATGGATGATAAATGTATGAAAAAAATGCTCAACATCACTAATCATCAGAGAAATACAAGTCAAAACCATGATAAAATATCACCTCACTCCATTTAGGATCACTGTTATCAAAAAGACATGAAGAAAGGAGAATGTTCACACACTGTTCGTGGGAAAGTAAGTAGTACTGCTACTATAGAAAACTGTATGGAGTTTTCTCAAAAAAATGAAAATAGAAGTACTATATGACCCAGCAATCCCACTTCTGGGTATATACCCACAAGAATGAAAATCAGTATTTTGAGATATCTGCACTCTGATGTTTATTGCAGAACTGTTCAAAATAGCCACAATATGGAATCAAACTAAGTGTCCATCAACAGATGATTGAACAAGAACATTTGATATATATATATGCATGCATATATATGTCATATATTTTATATATGTATATATGTCATTTGCAGCAACATACATGAAACTGGAAGTCATTATGTTAAGCGAAATAAGCCAGGCACAGAAAGGCAAATACTGTATGTTGGCACTGATATATGGGAGCTAAAAAAGTTGGTCTCATGGAGGTAGAAAGTAGAATGGTGATTACCAGAGGCTAGGAAAGTATGTTAGTTCATTTTCATGCTGCTGATAAAGATATACCTGAGACTGGGAAGAAAAAGGGATTTATTTGGACTTACAGTTCCACATGGCTGGGGAGACCTCAGAATCATGGCGGGAGGTGAAGGGCACTTCTTATCTGATGATGGCAAGAAAAAACGAGCAAGATGCAAAAGCCAAAACTCCTGATGAAACCATCAGATCTCATGAGACTTACTTACTACCATGAGAACAGTATGGGGGAAACCACCTCCATGATTCAAATTATCTCCCACTGGGTCCCTCCCACAACAGGTGGGAATTATGGGAGTACAATTCAAGATGAAATTTGGTTGGGGACACAGAGTCAAACCATATCATTCTACCCTGGCCCCTCCAAATCTCATGTCCTCACATTTCAAAACCAATCATGCCTTCCCAACAGTTCCCCAAAGTCTTAACTCATTTCAGCATTAACCTAAAAATCTACAATCTAAAGTTTCATCTGAGATAAGGCAAGTCCCTTCCACCTGTGAGCCTGTAAAATTAAAAGCAAGCTAGTCACTTCCTAGATACAATGGGGGTACAGGAATTGGGTAAACACAGCCATTCCAAATGGAACTAATTGGCCAAAGCAAAGGGGTCACATGACCCATGCAAGTCTAAAATCCATTGGGGCAGTCAAATTTTAAAGCTCCAAAATTATCTCCTTTGACTCCAAGTCTCACATCCAGATCACACTGATACCAGAGGTAGGTTCCCATGGTCTTGGGCAGCTCCACTCCTGTGGCTTTTCAGGGCACACCCTCCCCTTCCGGCTGCTTTCACAGGGTGGCATTGAGTGTCTGCAGCTTTTCCAAGTGAACTGTCCAAGCTGTCAGTGATCTACTACCATTCTGGAGTCTATAGGGCAGCGGCCCTCATCTCACAGCTCCACGAGGTAGTGCCCTAGTAGGGACTGTGTGGGGGCTGCAAACCCACATTTCCCTGCTGCACTGCTCTAGCAGAGGTTCTCCATGACTCCATGAGTGCCTTGGCCCCACAGCAAAATTCTGCCTGGGCATCCAGGAGTTTCTATACATATTCAGAAATCTAGGTGGAGGTCCCCAAACCTCAATTTTTGACTTCTGTGCACTTGCAGGCTCAACAGCATGTGGAAGCTGCCAAGACTTGAAGCTTGCACCCTTTGAAGCCACAGCCCAAGCTTTACATTGGCCCCTTTCAGGCATGGCTGGAGCAGCTAGAACTCAAGGCACCAAGTCCCTAGGCTGCACACAGCACAGAGACCCTGGGCCCAACCACAAACCATTTTCTCCTAGGCTTCCAGGCCTGTGATAGGAGGGGCATGTCAGTGAAGACCACTGACATGCACTGGAGATATTTTTCCCATTGGATTGAGGATTAACATTCAGCTCCTCATTACTTATGCAAATTTATGCAGCTGGCTTGAATTTCTCCTTAGAAAATGACTTTTTCTTTTCTATCACATTGTCAGGCTGCAGATTTTCCAAACTTTTATATTCTGCTTCTCTTATAAAACCAAATGCTTTTAACAACACCCAAGTCACCTCTTGAATGCTTTGCTGCCTAGAAATTTCTTCCATCAGATACCCTAAATCATCTCTCTCAAGTTCAAAGTTCCACAAATCTCTAGGCCGGGGCAAAATGCCAACAGTCTCTTTGCTGATACATAACAAGAGTAACCTTTGCTCCAGTTCCCAACAAGTTTCTCATCTTCATCTGAGACCACCTCAGCCTGGACCTTATTCTGCATATAGCTATCAGGCTTTTGGTCAAAGCCATTCAAGAAGTCTCTAAGAAGTTCCAGACTTTTCCACCTTTTCCTGTCTTCTTCTAAGCTCTCCAAACTGTTTCAACCTCTGCCTGTTACCCAGTTCCAAAGTCGCTTCCACATTTTTGGGTATCTTTTCAGCAATGCCCTCCTCTATTAGTACCAATTTACTGTATTAGTTCATTTGCATGCTGCTGATAAAGACATATCTGACACTGGGAACAAAAAGAGGTTTAATTGGACTTACAGTTCCATATGGCTGGAGAGACCTCAGAATCATGGCAGGAAGCAAAAGACACTTCTTAAATGGTGGCAGCAAGAGAAAATGAGGAAGATGCAAAAGCAGAAATCCCTGATGAAACCATCAGATCTAGTGAGACTTGCTCACTATGAGAACAGTATGGGGGAAACCACCCCCATAATTCAAATTATCGCCTACTGGGTCCCTCCCACAACACATGGGAATTACCAGAGTACAATTCAAGAGCAAATTTGGGTGGTGACACAGAGCCAAACCACGTAAGAGAAGTGAGGAGGGAGATGAAGAGAAGTAGGTTGAGAGGTACAAGAATACAGCCAGATAGAAGTAATAAGTTCCAGTATTCAAGAGTACAATAAAGAAACAATGTCAACAACAGTTTATTGCGTGTTTTTTGAAAAGCTTGAAAAGAAAAATTGTAATGTCGCCAACACAAAGAGAAATGTTTGAGGTGATGGATATCCCACATTGAGATTTCATCATTATACATTCTATACATGTATCAAAACAGTACATGTACCCCCAAAATATGCACAACTATAATATAGCAATTAAAAATACAAAAAATAACACTCTTGGCCAGGCACGGTGGCTCACGCCTGTAATCCCAGCACTTTGGGAGGCTGAGGCGGGCAGATCACGAGGTCAGCAGATCGAGACCATCCTGGTCAACATGGCGAAACCCCGTCTCTACTAAAAAATACAAAAAATTAGCTGGGCATGGTGGCGGATACCTGTAGTCCCAGCTACTCAGGAGGCTGAGGCAGCAGAATGGCATGAATCTGGGAGGCTGAGCTTGCAGTGAGCCAAGATTGTGCCACTGCACTACAGCCTGGGTGACAGAGCGAGACTCTGTCTCAAAAAGAACAAACAAACAAACAAAAATACCACTCTCGCATGGTGAAAATCATCCTATGTCCTGCACCACTCTTGAATATTACGCAGCACAGTTAGCATGAGTAAAATATCTGAGTCTCTGAGCCTAGGGTCTGAGTCCATTTTACCTTCAAATATAAAGTATTTTTTGCACAGTTTTTATATAAACTTTTTCAGGGATATCAACACAAAGAAAAAAGAAGAGTGTCACTTTGATTTGCTGGAAACTTTACCAAAAACTAATCATTATTTCAGAAAAATCATTATTAACTGTGCCACTTTTAGTTTTTGAATCAACTCTGTCAATCTGGTTTTGAAGCTCTCTCACTCATAATGATTCTACGTATGGGTCCTATCATCTGACCTCTTCACCGTGCTTTCTAGAGCAGTGGTGTCTATGCATTTGCATATTAAAATGTATATTTTATTATGAATGTCTTTTCTGGTATTTTCCCATTATGCTGGAATATCATATTGATTTTTAATAATATTAGAAGTTGGTAAGCGATAACATCTATGAATTTTATTTCAGGAGAGTAAAAGATAATGTTTTCAAATGTTCGCTGTACTGAAGAAGCACTGCCTTTATAGGATCGGAACTACTTCCTGGGTGTAAGGCTGTTTTCAAATAGACTTTATCACAAGCTGCTTGAGGATAACTCTAAGCCCCATCTACCACAAATAAAACACGACACATAAAAGCCTATTTGTGACACAACTTTCTCCTACCAAATGTAATAACAATTCTTATTAATTAAACACCTATTATGTACCAGGCAATGTGCTAATACTTTACATATATTATATCAACCCTCAACTCTGCAAGAAATGTCATATTTATTATTAGCTTTATTTTACAGGCAAGAAAACTGACACAGAACAAAGGTTAAATAACTTCACTGAGATCATGCCATTTGTAGACTATTTGATGCAAGTTTATCAAACTCGAAGTCCAGTGACTTTGTCAAAGACAGAGATGGACAAAATTCATAGCCAGAAAGACAAAATTGATAAGTAGCAAGAAACAACCAAGCTCAGATGGGCTGAATTAACTGTTGAAAAATGAGTGCAGAGGTTGGGCAGGATACTTCACACCAGTAATCCCAGCATTTTGGGAGGCCAAGGCAGAAGGATTGCTTGAGCCCAGGAGTTAGAAATCAACCTGGGCAACATAGTGAAACTCTGTCTCTACAAAATTTTAAAAAATCAATCCAGCATGTGTGTACATACCTGCAGTCCCAGCTACTCATGAGGCTGAGGCAGGAAGATTCCTTGAGCCCAGGAGGTTTAGCTGTGTTTGCACCACTACACTCCAGCCTGGGTAACAGAGTTCATTCTCATGTCTCAAGCCCCATCAAGTTCCCACACTACTCATAATCTGAGGAACAGCACTTGAAAAGTGGGTCATTCAAACTGAGATTTGCTTTAGGTGCAAAACACACATCACATTTCAAAGACCTGGTGCCAAAAAAAGAAGGCAAAATATCTCACTAATAATTTTATGTAGTTTATATGTCATAACAATGTATTTGGATATATTGAGTTGAAATATAAGAATGTTTTACCTATTTATTTTTATATTTTAATGATGTTATTAATTTTTTTAATTATACATAGGTGGCTCACATTATATTTCTATTGGCCAGAACAAATACAAGTGGCTTCCCTGTAATTTAAGTATCCTTCCCCTACATAACAGAAATCTGCAGGAGCTTGGAGCCTTGGGCAACTGTTTTCTGGACAGACCATTCAGGCCACTGGAAGCCACACAGAGAACAGTGTGGATATGTGAAAGGGGAGGACAAGCAGGCTTTCCTGCATATATTCCCCAAGTTTTAGTCCCTCAGACCATGGGAACCACATGTGCATTCACTATTGATTATTATTATGTTCATACCATATGCTTCACACAACTGCTGCTACATGAGCACAGTAGGCAAAATCTGGAACAGAAGCTGCGTTTGAATATACATGCAAAGAAAAGTCAAAATATTTAACATGTTACCTGAATACAATATTGTTTATATTTACTAAGGAAGAAGATAGGAGCTTGTGGCTCTACCAAAACCCAGACAAGCCGTATTAGCTCATCATGGATTTAAAAGTATTAGAAATAGTTTAAATAAAAAATAATTAAAGGCAGGGGAGTAAAACCTGTTACTTCTCAAGATCAGTCCCATCTATTATCAGATCCCTGACTTCTGTGCTATAATTTCATTAAAATAATTTTTTAAAACTGAGAGAAAACTGAATTCAGGAAGTTGAATAGAAATCAATAACAATAATTTTACCTTACACTTGTTAACTGAACAAAATATCATGGAAAAAAAAGCTTTTTCAAAAAAGTGTGTGTACCATTTCGATGTCTATTAAGAGAAGAATGATTCATTACCTCTGATGCAGACTTAATATGAAATATTATACATTATATTTTTTAAAAGACTTATCTCTAGATGAGCAACATGTTTTATTGCCTGTGATGGTTTCCTCTGATCTCATTTCATAGCCCTTAGAGAAGCTTAGCTTGTTTGCTACACAAGACCTGGCCATGCCAGAAAGAGCAGAGAAAAGCTTCTAATTATTACATAGATGACAGTGTGAAACAACTGTTATAACAACTTGGATCAGGTCTCTAAGCTCATTACTGGGCACGTGCCCATGAGGACCATTTGAGAGTCTTTTCAGCTGAGCCAACCAAGTTGTAGAGAGCTACAAAGTCCTTGCTGCATCATTTTTCTAGAAGAAACAAAGCAAAAAGCAGCCACATTTTGGAGACTGTTTAGTTTCTAAATCAAATGAGGTCTAATGTCAAAAATTGTTTCTGGAACTTCCTACAAAAGACGAGTTCATCTCTCCCTTCTGTTTGCTCTTTAACAACATTTAACTATTTCTATCACATAATTAGACGTGTACATGTCTGCCTTCCCTATCAAACTATAAACTTTATGATGGCAAGGTTCATCACAAATTTAGCTTCGTGTTTCACCCAGCACCTGGCATATAGTGGGCATTCAGTAAGCATTATGGCATTGAATGTAATTTGGTAGCATTGGATGCAATCTTTCTTGACTCTTCTAAAGAGCAGTAGCCAGGAAGAGGCATCCTCAAAAGCACATCAGACTGAACAACTGGCAGAATTTACTTATAATCCGGTATCTAAAAGTTAATCTCTCCTGGGTTCAGCATCATCTTCTGCAAAACAAGAGGGCTAAGCTAGGCTACCTCCTCCAAGGTCCATTTTCCTCTCAATCCTTTGTGGTTCTACTAATTTACTTTGAAAGTCTGAAAGTGTTTCCATTTGATTATCTAAAAATGATCAGATTCTGCTAATAATGACCTGAAATATAAATTTTACTTTCCATGTTTCCATTACTCCCTGCAAAGCCCAGATCTGATTTTTACCATCTCTACAATTTCAGCATCAAACTCTGTCAACCCAATTCGATATTTCTTCTAATAAATCACAAACTAACTTTGTATTTTACTAAGAAGCACTTAAGATTAAGCTGCTCTGTATGAAAGTTTATGTGAGGGGATTAATGTGTCAGAGAAATCATGAGGCAGGAGAAAGGAAGAGAGGGAGGGAGAAAGAAAAGGAAGGACAAATAGAGAGAATGATGGGGAGAAAATATGTAATCTACTGGTGATCAAGTGCCATATCTTTTTCCCTATTGAATTTTCCCTTCCTTTTGAACTGATTGTTCACCCCCTTCTGCATATAGGATGGTGCTTGACACATAATACATGTTTATTAAATAATTGATGAATGAATATGTGGTGGAATGAATGAGTAAAACTATAGTAGAATTTTTGGAAAACTGTTACCAAAACATATTTGCAGAAATTCATGAGAGCAGTAAGAATCTGTGCACATTCTGGCTTTTCCCTAGAAAAGGCTAGATACCTAGTCAACAAACAAACGTAAAAGAAATAAATAACTACACAGCCAGGGAAGTAAGGTAAAATGTCAGTGCCAACTTCACCCAGGGATCCCAAAGGGGCTGTCCTGGGAGAAGTAGAGCAGGCATGTCAAACTTCCCAGCCTGAATCTCAACAGAGACTACCCAGACCTTTGAATTAACCTTCAGCAGTTCACTACAGAGTCAAAATTAATTTTGGCTGACTTCTAATGTCAACTGACAATCACCTCTATAATGAAAAACAGTTGGAGATTACAGTTTCAGGATTTTCTAAGATCACTGGTTCCTTTGTGATTTACCTTTAGTTGTTGGTATCTGCAATATATTTATCTGTAATAACTAGATATTGGAAAACAGTAAAATGAGTAGATTCAAGTTACTTATGTTAAGAAAAAAAGAAAAGAAGTAAAAAGCAGCTTCTACTAAGGAAAGAGGAACTTCAGGAAATAACATGGGAAAGGACCTCTTTTGCATAGAAAGAAGAGAAAGCCAAATTCTGCTCCTGGAAAAAAAGAAACTTGCGTGAGGTATAGTCTGGGACTTAAAAGCAACCCGAGTGCTACTGGAAGTGAATCCTCTAACACAGAACCTCAGTACATAGAAAGAGCTCAATAACTGTAGTGTGCAATACTCTCTATTTCTCTATTAAGAAGAGCATGAATACCTGAAGTAACTCAGGATGTGCTGGGGAAATAACTATGATACGAACCATCACCATATATACTAAAAAGAGAGAGTGGTTCTGATAATTTCACCTCCTTTCCCGCTCATCTAAAAAGTTTGGCAAATTAGAAGAAATTATAGTAATAATACCACTAAATTAGAAAAATTAAGTTGTTCCAATTATTTTAAAAACTTGCTATTCAAAATATAAATGTATATCTTGATTAAAACCTTAATTTTGGAAAGTAACAAAGAATTAACTAATATTAAAACTGAAATTAAAGCATTCACAATTTTTCTCCCCATCAATCTTAACCAAAGTCTTTCTAGTAGCCAGCCTCCATGATGATTCCCAGCCATTCTTACTACTGATGTTCATGTCCTTGAGTACTCCCCTACCTCACTGAATAGGGGTGGTCTGTGTAATCACAGAATTTTACAGAAATGATGGAGTGTGACGTCTAGAGAGAGACCCCATCTAAGGTGCAGGTGAATAAAGAAGAGCTGAGAATGGGGCAAATATACTGCAGAAAAACCATCTAACATCATAGACCTCGCCCTAAGTACAAAGTAACACAGGAAGAATTTGGAGCTAGTAGTGCACTGAAGGCAAGGATAGTGCAGCCAAACCTAAACTCAGCTCACTCCTGACAGATATGGCCGAGCAGAGGAAGTGTGCCATTGCTAGACATAAACACCCTCAATCTCTACTATTCCATACACATTGTGCAGCATTCAGCCAGAAGCAATCAGCAAGATAATGGACTTAAATCCATCCATGTTAAAGAGTACATTAATTGTAAGTCGTGGAAACACACCAATAAAAGAGAAAAGTGATCTCATCATACGCTATTTACAAGTAATCCATTTTTAAGGATATAGACATAGATTGAAAGTAAAAAGATGGCAAAGGATATATTATGTAAACATTAAAAGAAAGCTGGAATGCCTATGTTAATATCAGAAAAAGGAGACTTTAGAAGAAGAAATATGGATAAAAATGACATTGCAAAAAAATACATCATGACAAAGGGGGATGATTCATCAAGAAAGGACAAAAAATTTATGTGCATGTAACAACAGATATTCAAAATATGTGAAGCAAAACCTGAGCAAATTAAAAGTGAAAATAGACACATTCACAATTAAAGTTGAACCTTCAAAGATCCTCTCTCAGTAAACAACAGAACAAGTAGAGAGAAAACAGGTAAAGATATGGAAAACCTGAATAACACTATTAACAAAATTAACCTAATTGATATTTCTAGAACGTTCCACTTAGTAGAATGCAAATTTTCTTCAAGTGCACATAGAACATTCATCCAGATTGATCATCTCCAGTACCGTGACCCAAGTCACAAGCAAGTAAAAACAAAATCAAACAGAATGCGTTCTCTGATCACATGGAATCAAACTAAAGATCAATAAAAGAAAAATATCTTAAAAGCTCCCCCAAATTTGGAAATTAAGCAAAACATTTCTAAACAATAGTGTTAAAAAGGAAGTCACAAAAGAAATTACAAAATATTTTGAATTGACTAAAAATACAAAAAATATATCAAAATTTGTAAAATGCTGCTAAAATAATGCTTAGAGGAAAATTTATAGCAATAATTGTTTATACTAGAAAAGAAGAAAGTTCTTAAATAAATTATCTAAGTTTCTAACTTAAGAAGATGAAGAAGAGTAAATCAAACCAAAAACAACCAGACAAAAAAAAATTATAAAGATCAGAGATAGGGGTCAAGATGGCCAATTAGAAGCAGCTGCGGTCTGTGGCTCTCGGGAAGAGGAATGAAAATTGTCAATGATTTCTGCACCTTCAACTGAGGTATTGAGGTTTGCACATTGGGACTGACTAGGCGGATGGCTTTCCCCACAGAGACCGAGAAAAAACAGGATGTGGCGATGGCCCACCCAGGAACAGCACAGAGCTAGGAGAGTCCCCAAGCCCAGCCAAGAGAGGTGGTGAGTTACTGTGTGACCCCGCCTGGAAACCACGCTTTTCCCATGGGATCTTTGCAACCTGCAGATCAGGAGATCCCCCTTGTGAGCCCAGGCTACCAGGGCCCTTGGGTCTGAAGGACAGAACTGTGCAGAGTCTCAGCAAAGCAGCCACTCCAGCATGCACAGACATCCAGGAGTTTTGCATACTCCAGCCCCGAGAATTCTGGAGAAGCAGGAGATCCATTCGTGCATTCCCCTAGGAAGGGAGATGAATCCACAGAATGAAGTAGCATAGTTCTGCAGGCCCCACTTCCATGGCACCTCACAACTTGAGATTCACCAGCTTGAAATTCCAGCCAGCCAGCAACAGCAAGCTGAAGACTGCCTGGGATAGACCCAGTTTCCAGGGGGAGGGCAGCTGCCGACTCTGTGGTTTGAGTCAGCCATTCTAACCTGCTGATTCCAGGGATTCTGGGTGATCTGGACCCGGAGGAGTTCCCCACAATGCAGCACAGCTGTTGTGTCAGATCATGACCAGGCTGCTTCTTTAAGTGGGACCTTGATCCATCCCTTCTTACTAGGTGGGGCCTCCCTGCAGGACTTTCAGCAACTCCAGCCAGGATTATATGGACAGAACTCTGATCTCTCTCTGGAATGAAGCCCCTGGAGGGAGAGGCAGGTGTTGTCTCTATGGTTCAGTTGACTTAGCCTTTCCAGCCTGCTGGCTTTGGAGAGTCTGGGTGGTCTGGAAAAGGGGGGTTCCCCCCAGTGCAGTGCACCAGCTCTGCCAAGGAGCAGCCAGAAGCAGGTCCCTGATCCTGTTCCTCCTGACTGGGTGAGATCTCCCAAGAGGGGTCTCCAAACACCTCCTACAGGAGCATGTGGGTCAGCATCAGGTCAGTGCCCTACTGGGAGGGAAAGAGCAGGCTACCATCTTTGGTGTTTCACAACCTTCACTGATGATACTTCTGGGTGTGGGAAAGACCAAGGTATCTAGGATCTGGAGTGGACCTCCAGCCAACTAAAGTGGCCCTGTGGAAGGGTGGCCTGTTTGTTAAAAGAAAAACAAAAAAACAGAGAGCAACAACAACACAACATCAACAAAAAAGACTCCAAAAAAACTCCATTGAGAGGTCAGCAATCTCAAAATTTAAAGGTATACGAGTCCATAAAGCACAAAAAATGCAATCACAAGTATCAATAGCAGAATAGACCAAGCAGAGGAAAGAATATCAGAGCTTGAAGACTATCTTTCTGCAATAAGACAGGCAGACAAGAATAGAGAGAAAAGAATAAAAAGGAATGAAAAAAAAAAACTCTGAGAAAGATGGGATTATGTAAAAAGACCAAGCCTACCACTGATTGGGTTCCTGAAAGAGATGGGGAGAATAGAACCAAGTAGGAAAACACTTCTGGATATCATCCAGGAGAACTTCCCTAACCTAGCAAGACATTCAAATTCAGGAAACCTAAAGAACCCCAGTAAGATACTCCATGAGAAGATAAACCCCAAGAAACATAATCATCAGATTATCCAAGGTCGAAATGAAAAAAAAAAAAAAAAAAAAAAAAAGAGTAAAAGGCAGCCATAGAGAAAGGCAAGGTCACCTAAAAAGGGAAGCCCATCAGACTAACAGTGGACCTCTCACCAGAAACCCTAGAAGCCAGAATAGGTTGAGGTCCAATATTGAACATTCTTAAAAGAATTTTCAACCCAGACTTTCATATCCAGCGAAACAAAGCTTTACAAGCAAATGAGAAATAAAATCCTTTTTAGATAAGCAAATGATGAGGGAATTTGTCACCACCAGGCCTGCTTTGCAAGAGCTCCCAAAGGATGCACCAAATATGGAAAGAAAAAACTGTTACCAACCACTACAAAAACACATTGAAGTACACACACCAGTGACATTATGAAGCAAGCATACAAACAATTCTGAAAAATAAGCAGCTAGCATCATGATGAAAGGATCAAACTCACACATAAAAATATTACATTAAATGTAAATGGCATAAATGCCCCAATTGAAGAAAACAGAATGGAAGGACCAATGGCATTCACAGTAATCTGGATGAGATTGGAGACTATTATTCTAAGTTAAGTAACTAAGGAATGGAAAACCAAACATTGTATGTTCTCACTAATCTGTGGGAACTAAACTATGAGGATGCAAAGGTATAAGAATTGTACACTGGACTTTGGGGACTTGTGGGGAAGAGTGAGAGGGGGTAAGGGATAAAAGACTACAAATAGGGTGCAGTGTATACTGCTCGGGTGATGGATGCACCAAAATCTCACAAATCACCACAAAGAACCTACTTATGTAACTAAACACCACCTGTACCCCAATAACTTATGGATAAATAAATAATTGAGATCTTAATCTGAGGGGGGGTGCGCCCAAGATGGCCAAATAGGAACAGCTCCAGCCTCCAGCTCCTAGCATGACAACACAGAAGATGGGTGATTTCTGCATTTTCAACTGAGGTGCAGACTGACACCTCACACCTCACACGGCGAGGTACACCCCTAAGTCGAAGCTTCCAGAGCAACAATCAGAAAGCAACAATCAGTGTTCAGCAATATTCTATCTTCTGCAGCCTCCGCTGCTGATACCCAGGCAAACAGGGTCTGGAGTGGACCTCAAGCAAACTCCAACAAACCTACAGCTGAGGGTCCTGACTGTTAGAAGGAAAACTTACAAACAGAAAGGACACCCACACCAAAACCCCATCAGTACAGCACCATCATCAAAGACCAAAAGTAGATAAAACCACAAAGATGGGGAAAAAGCAGGGCAGAAAAGCTGGAAATTCAAAAAGTCAGAGTGTATCTCCCCCTCCAAAGGAACACAGCTCATTGCCAGCAATGGAACAAAGCTGGACAGAAAATGACTTTGACGAGTTGAGAGAAGAAGGCTTCAGTCAATCAAACTTCTCAGAGCTAAAGGAGGAACTACGTAACCAGCGCAAAGAAACTAAAAACCTTGAAAAAAGAAAGGATGAATGGATAACCAGAATAATCAATGCAGAGAAGACCTTAAAAGAACTGATAGAGATGAAAACCATAACACAAGAACTACGTGACAAATGCACAAGCTTCAGTAACCGACTCGATCATCTGGAAGAAAGAGTATCAGTGATTGAAGATCAAATGAATGAAATGAAGTGAGAAGAGAAGTGTAGAGAAAAAAGAGTAAAAAGAAATGAACAAAGCCTCCAAGAAATATGGGATTATGTGAAAAGACCAAATTTATGTCTGATTGGTGTGCCTGAAAGTGATGGCGAAAATGGAACCAAGTTGGAAAACACTCTGCAGGATATCATCCAGGATAACTTCCTCAACCTAGAAAGGCAGGACAACATTCAATTTCAGGAAATACAGAGAACACCACAAAGATACTCCTTGAGAAGAGCAACTCCAAGACACATAATTGTCAGATTCACCAAAGTTGAAATGAAGGAAAAAAATGTTAAGGGCAGCCAGAGAGAAAGGTCGGGTTACATGCAAAGGAAAGCCCATCAGACTAACAGCAGATCTCTCAGCAGAAACTCTGCAAGCCAGAAGAGAGTGCGGGCCAATATTCAACATTCTTAAAGAAAAGAATTTTCAACCCAGAATTTCATATCCAGCCAAACTAAGTTTCATCAGTGAAGGAGAATAAAATCCTTTACAGACAGGAAAAGGCTTAGAGATTTTGTCACCACCAGGCCTGCCCTACAAGAGATCCTGAAGGAGGCACTAAACATGGAAAGGAACAACAGGTACCAGTCATTGCAAAAACATGTCAAAATGTAAAGTCCATCGATGCTTGGAAGAAACTGCATCAACTAGCAAGCAAAATAACCAGCTAATATCATAATGACAGGATCAAGTTCACACATAACAATATTAACCTTAAATGTAAATCAACTAAATGGTCCAATTAAAAGACACAGACTGGCAAATTGGATAAAGAGTCAAGACGCATCAGTTTGCTGTATTCAGGAGACCCATCTCACATGCAAAGACACACATAGGCTCAAAATAAAGGGATGGAGGAAGATCTACCAAGCAAATGGAGAACAAAAAAAGCAGGGGTTGCAATCCTAGTCTCTGATAAAACAGACTTTAAACCATCAAAGATCAAAAGAGACAAAGAAGGCCATTACATGATGGTAAAGGGATGAATTCATCAGGAAGTGCTAACTATCCTAAATATATATGAACCCAATACAGGAGCACCCATATTCATAAAGCAAGTCCTTAGAGACTTACAAAGAGACTTAGACTCCCATACAATAATAATGGGAGACTTTAACACCCCACTCTCAACATCAGACAGATCAACGAGACAGAAAGTTAACAAGGATATCCAGGAATTGAACTCAACTCTGCACCAAGTGGACCTAATAGACATCTACAGAACTCTCCACTCCAGTTCAACAGAATAGACATTCTTCTCAGCACCACATCGCACTTATTCCAAAATTGACCACATAGTTGGAAGTAAAGCACTCCTCAGCAAATGTACAAGAACAGAATGTATAACAAACTGTCTCTCAGACCACAGGTCAATCAAACTAGAACTCAGGACTAAGAAACTCAATCAAAACCGCTCAACTACATGGAAACTGAACAACCTGCTCCTGAATGACTACTAGGTACATAACGAAATGAAGGCAGACATAAAGATGTTCTTTGAAACCAATGAGAACAAAGATACAACATACCAGAGTCTCTGGGACACACTTAAAGCCATGTGTAGAGGGAAATATATAGCACTAAATGCCCACAAAAGAAAGCAGAAAAGTTCTAAAATCGACACCCTAACATCACAATTAAAAGAACTAGAGAAACAAGAACAAACACATTCAAAAACTAGCAGAAGGCAAAAAATAACTAAGATCAGAGCAGAACTGAAGGAGATAGAGACACAAAAAACCCTCCAAAAAGTCAATGAATCCAGGAGTTGGTTTTTTGAAAAGATCAACAAAATTGATAGACTGCTAGCAAGACTAATAAAGAAGAAAAGAGAAAAATCAAATAGCCTTAATAAAAAATGATAAAGGGGATATAACCACCGACCCCACAGAAATACAACTACCATCAGAGAATACTATAAACACTTCTATGCAAATAAGCTAGAAAATCTAGAAGAAATGGATAATTTCCTGGACATTACACTCTCCCAAGACTAAACCAGGAAGAAGTTGAATTCCTGAATAGACCAATAGCAGGCTCTGAAATTGAGGCAATAATTAATAGCCTACCAACCAAAAAAAAGTCTAGGACCAGATGGATTCGCAGCTGAATTTTATCGGAGGTACAAGGAGGAATTGTTACCATTCCTTCTGAAACTATTCCAATCAATAGAAAAAGAGGGAATCCTCCCTAACTCATTTTATGAGGCCAACATCATCCTGATACCAAAGCCTGGCAGAGATACAACAAAAAAAGAGAATTTTAGACCAATATCCCTGATGAACATCAATGCAAAAATCCTCAATAAAATACTGGCAAACCGAATCCAGCAGCACATCAAAAAGCTTATCCACCATGATCAAGTGGGCTTCATCCCTGTGATGCAAGGCTGATTCAACATATGCAAATCAATAAACATAATCCAGCATATAAACAGAACCAAAGACAAGAACCACATGATTATCTCAATAGATGCAGAAAAGGCCTTTGACAAATTTCAACAGCCCTTCATGCTAAAAACTTTCAATAAATTCGGTATTGATGGAACATATCTCAAAATAATAAGAGCTATTTATGACAAACCCATAGCCAATATCATACTGAATGGGCAAAAAGTGGAAGCATTCCCTTTGAAAACTGGCACAAGACAAGGATTCCCTCTCTCACCACTCTTATTCAACACAGTGTTGGAAGTTCTGGCTAGGGCAATCAGGCAAGAGAAAGAAATCAAGGGTATTCAGTTAGGAAAAGAAGAAGTCAAATTGTCCCTGTTTGCAGATGATATGATTGTATATTTAGAAAACCCCATTGTCTCAGCCCAAAATCTCCTTAAGCTGATAAGCAACTTCAGCAAAGTCTCAGGATACAAAATCAATGTGCAAAAATCACAAGCATTATTATACACCAGTAACAGACAAACAGAGAGCCAAATCATGAATGAACTCCCATTCACAATAGCTTCAAAGAGAATAAAATACCTAGGAATCCAACTTACAAGGGATGTGAAGGACCTCTTCAAGGAGAACTACAAACCACTGCTCAGTGAAATAAAAGAGGACACAAACAAATGGAAGAACATACCATGCTCATGGATAGGAAGAATCAATATTGTGAAAATGGCCATACTGCCCAAGGTAATTTATAGATTCAATGCCATCCCCATTAAGCTATCAATTACTTTCTTCACAGAATTGGAAAAAACTGCTTTAAAGTTCACATGGAACCAAAAAAGACCCCGCATTGCTAAGACAATCCTAAGCCAAAAGAACAAAGCTGGAGGCATCACGTTACCTGACTTCAAACTATACTACAAAGCTACAGTAACCAAAACAGCACGGTACTGTTACCAAAACAGAGATATAGACCAATGGAACCGAACAGAGCCCTCAGAAATAATACTACACATCTACAGCCATCTGATCTTTGACAAACCTGACAAAAACAAGAAATGGGGAAACGATTCCCTATTTAATAAATGATGGTGGGAAAATTGGCTAGCCATAAGTAGAAAGCTGAAACTGGAACCTTTCCTTACTCCTTATATGAAAATTAATTCAAGATGGATTAGAGACTTAAATGTTAGACCTAAAACCATAAAAACCCTAGAAGAAAACCTAAGTAATGCCATTCAGGACATAGGCATGGGCAAGGACTTCATGTCTAAAATACCAAAAGCAACGGCAACAAAAGCCAAAATTGACAAATGGGATCTAATTAAACTAAAGAGCCTCTGCACAGCAAAAGAAACTACCATCAGAGTGAACAGGCAACCTACAGAATGGGAGAAAATTTTTGCAATCTACTCATCTGACAAAGGGCTAATATCCAGAACCTATAAAGAACTCAATCAAATTTACAGAAAAAACAAACAAGCCCATCAAAAAGTGGGCAAAGGATATGAACAGACATTTCTCAAAAAAAGACATTCATGCAGCCAACAGTCACATGAAAAAATGCTCATCATCACTCACCATCAGAGAAATGCAAATCAAAACCACAATGAGATACCATCTCACACCAATGGAAGATACCAATCTCACACCATGAGATACCATCTCACACCAATCTTTCAATGGAAGCATTCCCCTTGAAAACTGGCACAAGACAAGGATGCCCTCTCTCACACCAGTTAGAATGGCAATCATTAAAAAATCAGGAAACAACAGGTGCTGGAAAGGATGTGGAGAAATAGGAACACTTTTACACTGTTGGTGGGACTGTAAACTAGTTCAACCATTGTGGAAAACAGCGTGGCGATTCCTCAAGGATCTAGAACTACAAATACCATTTGACCCAGCCATCCCATGACTGGGGATATACCCAAAGGATTGTAAGTCATGCTCCTATAAAGACACATGCACACGTATATTTATTGCAGCACTATTCACAATAGCAAAGACTTGGAATCAACCCAAATGTCCATAAATGACAGACTGGATTAAGAAAATGTGGCACATACACACCATGGAATACTATGCAGCCATAAAAAAGGATGAGTTTGTGTCCTTTGTAGGGACATGGATGCAGCTGGAAACCATCATTCTCAGCAAACTATCTCAAGAACAGAAAAGCAAATACTGCATGTTCTCACTCATAGGTAGGAATTGAACAATAAGATCACTTGGACACAGAAAAGGGATCATCACACACTGGGTCCTACTGTGGGGAGTGGGGAAAGGGTAGGGATAGCATTAGGAGTTATACCTAATGTAAATGACGAGTTAATGGGTGCAGCACACCAACATGGCACATGTATACATATGTAACAAACCTGCACGTTGTGCACATGTACCCTAGAACTTAAAGTATAATAAAAATAAATAAATAAATAAATAAAATAATTGAATAAATAAAAGACAAAGAGTGTCACACTGGATTCAAGACCTGTCAATACGTGGTGTTCACAAAACCCATCTCACGTGCAAGGACACATAGGCTCAGAATAAAGGGATGGAGGAAAATTTACTAAGCAAATAAAAAACAGAAAAAAGCAGGGGCTCAGTCCTAGTTTCTGACAAAATAGAGTTTAAATCAACAAAGATCAAATAAGACACAGAAGTGCACTACATAATGGCAAAGGGTTCAATTCAACAAGAAGAGCTAACTATCCTAAATATACATGCACCCAATACAAGAGCACACAGATTCATAAAACAAGTTCTTAGAGACCTGCAAAGAGACTCAGATTGCCAACAATAATAGCACAAGACTTTAACAGCCCACTGGCAATATTAGATAGATTATTGAGACAAAATTAACAAAGATATTCAGGACCTGAATGCAGCTCTGGATCTAGTGGACCTGATACATATCTATAGAAGTCTCCGCTCAAAAACAATAGAATATACATTCTTCTCATCATCACATGGCACTTACTCTACAATTGATCACATAATCAGAAGTAAAACACTCCTCAGCAAATGCAAAAGAACTGAAATCACTAAAAAACAAGCCTCTCAGACCACAGCACAACCAAATTAGAACTTAATATTAAGAAATTCACTCAAAACCACACAGCTACAGAGAAATTTGAACAGCCTGCTCCTGAATGACTCTTGAGTAAATAATGAAATTAAGGCAGAAATCAAGAAGTTCTTTGAAACTGATGAGAACAAAGAGACAACACACCAGAACTTCTAGGACGCAGCTAAAGCAATGTTAAGAGGGAAATTTATAGCACTAAATGACCATATCAAAAAGCTAGAAAGATCTCAAATCAACAACCTAATATCACAACTAAAAACTAGAGAATCAAGAGCAAAAACACCCCCAAATCTAGCAGAAGACAAGAAATAACCAAAATCTGAGCAGAACTGAAGGAGACAGAGACATGAAATGCCATTAAAAAAATCAATGAATCCAGGAGCTAGTCTTTCAAAGAAAAAAATAGATAGACTGATAGCTAGACTAATCAAGAAGAAAGAGAAGAATCAAATAAACACAATTAGAAATGATAAAGGGGTATCACAAATGACCCCACAGAAATACAAACAGCCATCAGAGAATACTATAAACACCTGTATGCACATAAACAAGATAATCTAGAATAAGTGGATGAATTTCTGGATGCATACACTCTCCCAAGACAAAACAGGAAGAAATGGAATCCCTGAATAGACCAATAACAAGTTCTGAAACTGAAGCAGTATAAATAGCCTATCAACCAAAAGAAAGCCAAGAAGCAGACATATTTACAGCTGAATTCTACCACAGGTACAAAGAAGAGCTAATACCATTTCTACTGAAACTATTTCAAACAATTGAAAAGGAGGGACTCTTCCCTAACTCATTTTATGAGGCCAAAATCATCCTTATACCCAGACCTGGCAGAGATACACCACCACCACCACCACCACCACCAACAACAACAACAACAGCAAAAAAAAAAAAAAAAAAACTCCAGGCCAGTATCCCTGATTAACACTGATGTAAAAATTCTCAATGAAATACTGGCAAACTGAATTCAGTAGCACATCAAAAATCTTATCCACCATGATCAAGCTGGCTTCATCACCAGGATATAAGGTTTGTTCAACATGCACAAATGAGTAAATGTGATTTCATCACATAAACAGAACTAAAGACAAAAACCACATGATTATCTCAATAGACACAGGAAAGGTCTTTGATACAATTTAACATCCCTTTATATTAAAAACTCTCAATAAACTAGGTATTGAGCGAACATAACTCAAAATAATAAGAATAATATATGACAAACCCATAGCCAGTATCATACTGAGTGCGCAAAAGCTGGAAGCACTCCTCTTGAAAACTGGCACAAGACAAGGATGCCCTCTCTCACTAGTCCTATTCAACATAGTGTTGGAACTTCAGGCAAGGGAAATCAGGCAAGATAAAGAAATAAAGCATATTCAAATAGGAAGTCAAACTCGTTTTGTTTGCAAATGTCATGATTCTATATCTAGAAAACTCCATCATCTCAGCCCAACAGCTTCTTAAGCTAATATGCAACTTCAGCAAAGTCTCCAGATACAAAACCAATGTGCAAACATCACTAGAATTTCCGTACACCAACATATTTAGGGGGAGAAATTCATCTGTGGTGTTGTGTACGGCAATAGTTAATTGATCTCACTGTTATATGTGACCGTGTAAATATACCAAAATTCGTTTACTTATTCTACTATAAATTGGATTTTTTGTTTTTGACTCCACTTAAGAGTTGATGTGAACAGAGCTGCTATGGAACATTCTTCTATATGTCCTTTGGTGTCTATACAAACTTAGTATTGTTAGATGTATAAGAGTGGAATTCCTGGGTGATTGTGTATGCATATGCCAAGTGGTTTTCCAACATGGCTGCGAATGTACACTTCCACCACTAGTGTACAAGAGTTGCATTTGCTTTGTATTATAAGTAGGATTTATGCATGCATATACCTACTGTAGCTGACAGTATTTATTCTCCTGCAAGCCCCCTTCTTATTTCTAAAGACTTTTCTTTTCTTAGGCATAAGTTAGGGATCGTGTCCTCAAATGCCCCAATATGTGGGGACAGAGTAGCACGGGGAATAAATATCAAGCTTCCAAATGGTTCCTTTGAATAGCCTCTCATTGTGCTTGAAGTGCAGAAAACACACCCCCACTTCTTCCCGTTAGAGAGAGGAAACTCACAGTAAGTACAACAATAGATTTCTCTCTTTAAATATGTTCGCAAAATATATATAACATAAAATTTGCTATTTTAACCATTTTAAGTGTAAAATTCAGTGGCATTAATCACATTCACAATGCTATGCAACCATCACTACTATCCATTTCTGGAACTTTTTCTTCATCCAAAACAGAAATTGTGTACATGTTAAATAATAACTTTCATTACCCCCTGCCCCTACACCTGCTAACCACCATTCTACTTTCTGTCTCCATGAATCAATACCTTTCTCTTGTCTTCCTCACTAAATTCTCTGCCTACATTTAAGAAGCCTACTTTTCTATGGCCTTTCTACAGGTGAAATGCCAAAGAGTCATGGAATACATTCTAGAATACTCTTTTGAGTGTTTCCATCTTGGTTTGACACTTAACTTTGGGATTCCATTCTCTGTATGTGTTGATGGCTCAATCAAAACTTTTAAACTTTTTAAATTTTATGAAATTGCTTTACATGAACATGCAACATTGGAAAAAATTACTTTTTCCCTTTAATCATCTCTGACCTCTGACTGCATTTTTTTTACTGTCCTTCTAAAGAGTCAGAAATTTTTCACTGAAGAGTTGCCATTAGCTTTTCTTGCCGTATGCAGCTGCTGTATGAACTTTCTGTTTTTACTTTGACAATTTAGGTAGCAAAGTGTTTCCCAATTTGAAAAATGTGGGTTTAATATATCTACTGTGCATCAATTGGACTGGGCTGAATTTAGCCGATGGCGTAGGAGTGCCTCAATAACTCAGCATTGCTATAAATGTATCATCCTGCTAAAGAATGTTCTTACGTATTTGCAAAGCTCTTTGGCCTCTACAGTAAATTGAACATAATGAGAACTGGTAGTAAAGTATTAGAAATTTTCTCTTCGTGGTGACACAGGTAGAAATTGCTCATCATTGTGATCTATTATCTATAATGAGTTTTCTTGAAATCTCCTTATAATCAAAACAAATTATTTAACTCTCACAGGATGCTCCAAACTGGATAAAGAATACATATTCCCTTCTATAGAGTTTATCATCTGCCTAATATGAAGAAATATATATAGATTCATAAGTAATCTTCCAAAATTGTGCTGTCATTTCTTGGCCAGAACTTTACATTTTTCCAAAGCTAGGCTTAAACATGAAAGGGCCTCAAGAGACCTTTAATCTATGATTATTTCCAAGAAGCTGCTCAAACTGGGTGTAGAGAACTTTGCACCAACTATATAACAGACAGTACCAGTTCTCAAAGAGCTTAAATAATCCCACAGACCAGCAATTATCTCACAAAAGTACAAGTAGTCGTCACCTGCAGTAGAGAATTTGGTGCAGCAGAGAGAGCTTCCCTGTATAAAAGTTTTCCTATTTAGGCTCTACATCAGAGGTCAGCAAACGTTAAGGGCCAGATGGTAAAATATTTTAGACTTTGTGGACCTTATGGGCTCTGTCACAACTGTTTCCTTTGCCAGTAAAGTGCCAAAATGGTCATAGACAATATGAAAACAAATTGTCATGGATCCTTGGGATGTCACTTTGCCAGCCAGAAACCTCTGTGGCCAGTGGCACTTTTGCCCAAGTTTTGCTTGGGCCTGCTAGGCTTGTTCTGCTCACTTGACCTGGCAGGCTGTGCTCGGCTCGCACTACTGGCCCAGATCCCATGCTTGCCAAGGACGAGCCAGGCACAGAGTGGGGAGGGGTGCATGAGTGAACGAGTGCAAGGTCTGGCCACTGTGTACAACCGGGCACACTGGCTGTGGTGGGGTGGGCAGCTCCAGGTGCTGTCATGGGCACCAGTTTCCTGTGAGGCTATGGGTGGGCCAGGAATACTGCCAGCAGTTTCCACGGCAGGCACTGGGGAATGCAGTGGTGCCTGGAAGCTTGGAGATGCCAGGAACTGCAGACTCCCAAAAAGGGTGTCACAGCCCTGGCGTGGGGAGCTCCTAGGTCTGGGCTCCCTGAAGGGCTGCAGCTCTTCACTCCTTTTCTCTCTTTTCTCTTTCTTGTCACCCACAACGTAGTGAGTTGGGGGTGGGGGGTTCAGCACTATCTGTGTTACAGCTCTTTTAGTCCCACCATTCAGCAAGTCCCAAGTTCTTGTCTTGTGTCCAGGAAGAAAGAGGTAGGCGGACAACTGGAGGATTAGCAAGGTGAAGAGAGGTTTTATTGAGCGACAGTACAGGTCTCAGGAAACCTGGAGTGGGTAGCTCCTTTCCACAGGGTGGTTGTTTCATTGTCTCTGCAGCCCTGGGCAAAGAGGAGATCCAAACTGTGTAGCTCCTATCTGCACTCAGTTCATCCCATCATCTGTCAAAGTCTGGCTGAGTCCGGGTTTTTTATGGGATTGAGAGGGGAGAAAGTTCATGACGATTGGTCCATGGGTGACCATGGGTGGGCCTGGAAAAAGCACCATAAGTTCTCACTCTGGTCTGCGGAACAGGCACCCTGGCCCCTAGTCATCAGGCTGCCCCTGGCTTGAAGGTGGGGCTTCACTGGGGACCCAACCCTTTCCACCAAAGAGTCTGTCTGCCTCTTGCCACCATCAACCTGCCATCCACGGTGCTGAGGTTGTTCAAGCGTAGGGTCACCTGCAGGCCTGCACCAGGTCACTCTCAGCCCCACACTTGGCCTCTCTTCCATTCTTGTTAGTGCCCAAAGTCTGGAGGGGGCCAAGGCCGCAGGGGGCTGGTATGTCAGCACCACCCTGAGTGCATGCCAGGTCATGACAGTGCCTGGCTCAGTCTCAACTTTGCTCCAAAAATCAGAGCAGACACTGGCAGCAGAGAGAGGCCAGGCAACAGGAGCAGGTACTTCCAAGCCTGCAGGGTCAGGGGGGCTTCCTAGGTTACCGAGAGTGCAGGGATGCCTGAATCCACAGCTGACACTAGGCAGCTGCAGCTGCATCCAGGATGGTGGGGCTCCCGCCTCACCAACTTGGAAGGGGGCGGGACTTCTGTCTGTTTCCAGCTCCTGCTGGCTCCACAGAGTGCACAGCCTTAGCCAAGTCTCCCCCACTGCAGCTGGCATCTTTGTAGTGGCCACTCCAGATGGGCTGCCGCTGCCATCAATCCCCCCTTGAAGAGGTACAACTAACTGCTGTTAGGATAGGGACAATAACTGCTCTTAACTGCTTCAGGCTGAGAGGGGCCATTGTTTTGGTGAATATGGGAGTCAGATCTCTCTCAGAGGCCTATCTAAGGGTCCTTAGTATAAAACGGAGTCATTGTCTGAGCATCTAATTGAATAACGCTTGGAGTTTGATGGCCTCTTGAGAATAAACAAATTTTAGAAGGAGGCTAAGTATACATCTACCAAATATGAGTATTATACAAAAAGGAGCTAAAAGGAAAAAAACAGACTATTCTGATAACACTGTTGTGGCTAGAACAGATTCACCCCGGTGGAAAAAATTTAATCTTGTATGGGGGAAGTTAAACTTTCATAGAGAAATTGTTGTTTAGGGGTGTAGCTAATCCCTTGGGAGTTCAGGATTAAGGAGTCCTTGACAAAGATGCCTTATAATGAGGAACAGAATAAAGATGAGAACAGTAAGGAAGAAGTCTTCTCAACTACAACTAAGGGGTTAGAAACAATACTGGGTTAACTGAGATGTCCCCCACAGTTGTGCTAAGAGAGAAGGCAGGGGGCTGAATTGGAGAGGAGAAATGAAAGGCTCACTCCAGTGTCCAGGAGGAGGTCCACCTTCCTCTCTTCAACGTCTAAACCACTGGAGCTGGGGTGAGGGGACTCAGGACCCATTAATCCTGCTGGATCATTTGGGCTGGGCCAGGTGTCCTGTGTCTCCAGAGACAGTCCGCCCTCCAGTGATCCCCACTGCAAACTGGACAGGGTCAAGGTGGTTTCCTCCTGTTGTCCAGACAGTCCTCCTAAACTGCCCTGGCTTACCACATTTGTAGCAGTTATCAAGCATATCCAGGGACTCTGGGGTTTGTGAGCAGGTAAAGTGGCTGTTAGAGCCTCTGCCTTTTTCTTGTGTCCCATTTTCCTGCCTTGGGCCTCCTTCTGATATCTATTGCAAAATACCAAGGGGGGCACTTTCAGGAGGTTCTCTAAAGCACTATCTGGTCAAATGGCCTATCTCTGCAGCTTCCTCCTGATATCAGGGGCTGCGTGAGTAATAAATTTATCCTTTAGAATTCGTTTTCTTTCGACTGAATCAGCAGATAGAGAGGGGTGCTTTACCAAGGCCTCTCTTAGCCTTTCCAGGAAGGCAGTGGGATTCTCCTCTAATGCATGGTCTATCATGGATAGCTTGGAGTAATTGACTGGCTTAGTCCTAGTTCTCCCTAAGCCCTCCGGTACACACACCTGAAAGTGCTTCCTCTTCCATTCTCTGATTTCTTCATTGGGGTCCCATTTAGGGTTCTCCAATGTTACTGCTATTCTTCCAATTGGATAAAGCTCATCCCCTTCTGTGGCATTAAATGACACCCAGAGTTCATCTCCAAAATTCTCTGCCACTTGTACAGCAGTCTGCTTTACAGTGGTAGTGAGGATCTGATTCAAAAGTAACATAACATTCTTCCAGGAGCGTTCAAATACTTGGATTAAATTCTGGAAAGCATCTATATACTTATCAGGGTCATCTGAAAACTTGCCAAGATCCCCCTTAATTTGCTTTAAGTCCTGTAGAGAAAAGGGGACTCGACCTTAATGGGGCCATATTCACCAGGCCTCTGTTGTAGGGGCAGGAATGAGATTGGGACCTGCCTAAAATGAGGATTTCTAGGATGGGGCAAGCTTGAGAGACAACCTGCATAAGGAGGAGTGGAGGGAGTTGATTCCCCCACAGGAGATACTTCTGGGTTTGCTTCCCAAGTTCCCTGGGATTGCACCTTGCAACCTCTCCTGAGATGGCTGCTAGGAGGACTGAATCAATCTGACAGTCTTGGCAATTTACACTCCTGCAAGGGAAAGACAGCCTGCACATATGGGACCTGGGACCATTTGCCCTCATGTCTACCGAAAAGGTCCAGCTGCAGGATGGTACTGAAATTAATGCTTCCTTCCTGAGGCCATGCTTCTCCTTCCTGCAGAACATAATTCAGTCGCACCTTCAAACAAAAGTATATGAGATATTTTTTCTCCAGAGACTGACAGTCAAAGGAGCCACAGTGATTCAGGATACACTCTAGAAGAGTGTAGGCTGAAGATGATTTGTTACCCATATATAGGAGAGGACAGAGGAGAAGAAAATGCATTTTTCCCTCTCTCCAGAGTCTGAAGGTCAAAGCAGTCCCAGTGGTTCAGGATTCACTCAACAGGAGTCCAGGCTGAAGATGACTGGTTGCCCATTTGGAAGAGAAGACAGAGGAGAGAAAAGAGGTGCTCCAGAGTCTGAGAGTCAAAGGGGTCCCAATGATTCAGGATGCATTACAGAGGAGTGCTGGCTGAAGATGGTTGATTACCCATATGGAAGGAGGGAAAAGTCACTCCTTTGTTCGTTTTTCTTTCCAGCAAATACCGGGGGTACATGATGAAGAGAAAAACAGGCATCCCCTTCTTTCTCCTGACCTTATATCTCTGAGTCCTGGTGACTTGCATGTGCTGACCATGGGTGCAAGTGCAACCTTCACCCATGAAGCAGAAAGGTATAGTCAGCAGGAATGTTAGCACTCACCTACTCGATGCCTAAGCCTCTGACTGTCAGTAACCTTTGAGTTTCCTAGAACTTATCTATGCCATGAATGTGAGCATAACTTCCATCCATGAAGCAGGAGGGCCTAATCGGAAGGAATTAGTCATGCTCACCTGTGCTGTGCCCCTAGACTTCCCCTGTCTTCTGCCTCCAGATCTCTCAGACCTAGGGCCTCAAATCGAAGCTTGGGAAAAAAAGGTGCCTTGGGAGAGTGTAGGGACCCATTAAATTGGGCCCAGATGGCCCTTGCTAAATTGCAGCCAGCAACTGGTGAGGCTGCTCCTCCATTGCTTCCCTATCATAAGAAGGTGAAGCTGTGGGACCAGGTCCTCCTCAAATAAGGGAGAGAAAGGGATTCCCAGGAATTAGGGACCTGGCCTAACAAGATGCCTCCCAAGAGGAAAATATTAGTAGAAAATCTCCCTGTATTTGCAGGTCTTTATTGACTCAATATGGTGGAGGAAAGAGAAAAGAAACAGCTTAAATACAGGGGAGGGGAAGGTGCTTGAAGGAAAAGCCTCTTGCCCTATGCAAGAGGCTTCTCTTTCAACATGGGAAAGAGAAGTCTCAATTGTTATTGATTCTAAGAATAGACAGACACTGAATTGTTCCAGTTTACACCCCTGATGACCAAGCCAAATACTCATTCTACCCAGTAATATTATCTTTGTGGTTTGCAAGAACACCCTTAACATTGTATATAAAGAAGATCTAGGAGCCAAGGAAGGGAGGGAGGGAGTGGGAGAGACAGAGAGAGAAGAAGGAAGGGAAGGGAAGGGAAGGGAAGGGAAGGGAAGGGAAGGGAAGGGAAGGGAAGGGAAGGGAAGGGAAGGGAAGGGAAGGGAAGGGAAGGGGAAGGGAGGGGAGGGGAGGGGAGGGGAGGGGAGGGAAGGAAGGGAAGGGAAGGGAAGGGAAGGGAAGAAGGGAAGACTGGACGTTCTAGTGCTGACACCCTAATGGGCAGTTGGGAACTGGAGTTAGTCCAGGGGCCTTTGGATAACACCAAGGCGTAACCTCAGTCATATACCATCAGTTGCCCCAGGACCTTTTCTGATCCCACATGACAACTAGACCTTTGTGAAGGAAAACTGGATTGGAACAAAGCCAACATTCCCAACACCCAAGGTTGATGGGGGATTGACAGTGTCTTCTTCAGCAAGCCTTTCCTCTGTGTCTTAAGTCCAGCAGCCACATGAGTTGCTTTTAACAGGCTGATAGAGGTGTGGCAGTTTTCTTTCATTTTGGCTATTGTGGAGTTTAGGGACTCTGAAAAAAGGACAGAAGGCAGCAAATCCACTTTTACTCACCCCTCCACAGATCCCAGATGAGCCCCCCAAAATGCCACAGGATCCTTCTGGTATCACTTCTCCAGCTGGAAACCTCTGTGGCCAGTGATGCCTTTGTCTGAGTTTTGCTTGGACCTACTGGGCTTCTTCTGCCCACTCGGCCTGGCAGGCTGTACTCAGCTCAGCTCATGGTTCTGGCCCAGATCCCACGCCTGCCAAGGGCAAGCCAGGCACAAAGCAGTGAGGTGTGCATGAGTGAGTGAGTGAGTGTGGGGTCCAGACACTGTGTACAGTCAGGGATGGTGGTTGTGGCACGTCAGGCAGTTCCAGAAGCCGGGACAGGTGCTGCTTCCCTGCAAGGCTGCGCTAGACAAGGTGCATTGCAAATGGCTTCCACTGTGGGCACCAGGGAACGTGGTGGCGCCTGGAAGCTTGGAGATGCCAGTAACTGCAGAGTCCCAAAGAGAGTGTCATAGCCTTGGCTCAAGGAGCTCCTAGGTCTGGTCTCCCTGAAGGGCCACAGCTCTTCTCTCCTTGTATTTTCTCTCCTTCTTGTCATCTGCATTGTGGTAAGTGGTGGGGGGATGCATGTTTCAGCCCTGTGTATGTTACAGCTCTTTTAGTCCCACCATTTGGCAAGTCCAGAGTTCTTGTCCTGCATCCAAGAAGAATGACATATGCAGAAAATTGGAGGGTGAGCAAGGCAAGGAGTTTATTTAGTGACAGTACAGCTCCTAGGAAACCCAAAGTGGGTAGCTCCTATCTACCTGCAGGTCATCCTATCCCCGGCCCAAGTCTGGCTGAGTCTGGGGTTTTATGGGCTTCAGAGGGGAGGAAGTGCATGCTGATTGATCCATGGGCAGTGATGAGCAGGCCTGGAAAAAGCACCATAAGTTCTCACTCCAGTTCGCTCCACAGACAGCCCCAGCCCAGGCCCCAGGCTTCAAGCCATCCCTGGCTTGAAGGTGGGGCTTCACCAGGGACCCACCTCCTTCTGCTTAGAAGCCTGTCTGCCTTTTGCCACCATCAACTTGCTGTCCATGGTGCTCAGGCTGTTCATGCCAAGGGGCACCTGAAGTCCTGTGTTGAGCCACCCTCAGCTCCTGACTCGGTCTCCCTCCTATGCTCGCCAGCACCCAAAGTCTGGAGGGGGCCAAGGCAGCAGGGGGCTGGTGTGTCAGCAACACCCTGAGTGTGTGCACATCTAGTCAGGTTATGATAACACCCGGGCTCAACTTCACTTTTGCTCCGAAATCTACGTGGGTGCCGGGAGCAGGGAGAGGCCAGGCAGCGGGAGCAGGCATTTCTGAGCCTGCAGGGGCAAGAGGCTTCCAGGGCCCCCAAGAGGGCAGGGATGCCTGGGTCTGCAGCCATGGCTGGGTGGCTGTAGCTGTGTCAGGGAGGCTGGGGTTCCAGCCTCACCAACGTAGAAGGGGGTGGGACTTTTTCCTGTTCCTTCTCCTTGAGAGAAGGTCATCTTCGCAGGGGCCACTCTAGACAGGCCACCTCTGCTGCCATAAAAATGTTACAGTTAAACTTTATTAGTATCACAATAAAACTTTACTCAAACAGACAGTAGGCATGATTTTGTTCACCATCCACAGTTTACCAATACTTGCTCTACATTGTCTTGAACTTGAAATTGGTTATTCATAACTTTGCATTAAAAATTATCCTTTGCATACATTTAAAATGTAGCCAAATTCCTCTGTATGGTGTTGCAGACCCCACCCCACATTCATTCCGTCTGAATTATTCTCTAGCTACTTCAGTTTCTAGTAAGCTGACAGCAACCTATTTTAAGAGCCTGAATCTTTCTTCTTTTATGAATGAGGATGTCTCCAGAACTAGGTAGACATGAGTGTTAATCCCTCCAGAGCAAACGTCAGCCATTGGAAGATGGGAGTCAGAGGGTAAGTGGAAGCCTCCCTGTCCCCAAAGAGATAACTGTGAGACATGATCCATATGGTGTCTCAGAGGATCCCAAATAGGATTAAGCTCCAGTTGCCTAAAGCATAATCAGTTCATTACACGCAATTTATTGGCATTTTTTAATTTCCCGGTCTCTCTTTCTCATTTGTGCTTCCTGGAATCACACTTCCCAAATCAACTGCTTGCACTGATATTCTTGCCTAGAAGCAAGTGAGATGCATGCAGTGAAAACCTGATGAGTGAGAAGGAAGAGAAATTCTGACAGTGGGTAGATGGCACTAAAATGGATGGTGGCACATAAAAGACATAATGTGAGGTGTTGAAACGAGCTGTTGAGTCCAAAGACATAGCTCAAACTCCCAACTTGCCACTTACTGTATGATTATCTGACTTTGGACAAGTTACCTAAGCTCTCTGAAGCTGTGTTTTCTCATATGAAATATAGGAAAAGATCTCTCCTTATGTTTTTTTAAATAAATGTTTTTAACAGTTTTAGATTCTGTGAAAAATTGTGATGATAGCACAGAATTTACGTATTCTCAGTACCCAGATTTTCCTATTATTTGTTTCTTAGATTAGTATGATACATTTGTTACAATTAATGAGCTAGTATTGATTCATTGTTATTTACTGATGTCCATACTTTATTCAGATTTTCTTAGTTTTTACCTCACACCCTTTTTCTGTTCCAGGGCCCCATCCAGTCTAGCATATTTGTCAAATGTCCTTAGGCTCCTCTTGCTGTTGTAAATCCTTACACTTCCCCTGTTTTTGATGACCTTGACAGTTTTGAGAACAATCGTCAGCTATTTTGCAGAATGTTCTTCCACTGGGATTTGTTTGATATTTTTCTCATGATTAGACTAGGGTTATGAGTTTCTGAAGGAAGATCACAGAGGTAAAGTACCATTTTCATTCCATCATGCCACGGGTAGATATCAGTATGATTTTCAAAGTTCATGTTGACCTTAATCATCTAGCTGAGGAAGTGCTTGCCAGGGCTCTACACTATAAAGGCAAATTTCCCCCTCTATCAATACTTTACTCTGAGGAAGAAAGTCACAATGCATAGCTCACACTTAAAGAGTGAAGAGTTTTGCACTACCTCCTTGAGGGTGAGGCATAAATTAATTTAAATTCTTTTTTTTTTTGTCTGAGATTTGTCTCTTCTCTTCCCATTTATTTATTAATCTTATTATTTACTTATATGACTAAAGATTTGTGGATATTTATATTATATGTGGGGTTCATACCCAATTCTACCTTATTTATGTTGTTGCTCAAATTGTTTCAATTTGGTGAGTGAAAACTCTTGAATCCTGTGCTCTTTGATACATCCCCCCATCAAAGTGAGCTTTTCCAAAGCACTTCCTTACTTTCTTATGCTACAAGATGACTCAGCCTGTATAATTCCTGTCCCAATCCAGTCACCTATTTCTCCAAGAATCCCTGATTCCTTTAATTGAGAATGTTATTAGAAGCCAAGGTCTGGGTGCTAGGTGTGCTCACTATGTTGTTCTAATTCTTGAGTGAGATAAAAATAAAGAGCCTCAACATAAGACTCACATGAACTATTAACAAACTTTAGTTAAATATTCATTCTGACTAGCTCCAGCCCTGATAAGGATAGTTCTTAATAAAGTCTTAGCATATTTCTGAAATAGTAAGGAATTAATGTTATAATATCCTTTGTATATTTCAGGGAAAGAGAAACAGATTTCCTTTTTCAGAAATTAGGCAAAGAAAGGAAATTATGACCAAAGTAAGTAAAAAGGAGGACATAATGAGAGAAGAGCAGTAATAAACGAAATGGAAATGGACAAAGAATAGGAAAAACTAACATGTTAAAAGTTGGGTTCTTTTTGAAAACGTTGATAAAAATGGCAACACCCTAATAAGACTGATGAAGAAAAAAAGATCAAGAAAAATTACAGATTACTGGCATAAGAATAAAGTAGGGAATAATATCACAGATAACACAGACCAAAATGATAACAAGGAAATCTCTTTAACAACATAAGGCCAATAAATTCAACAACTTAGATGAAATAGATAAATTTCTTGCCAATTACAACTTATCAAAACTGATATGTAGAGAAATAGAAAATATGATTAACTTTTTTTTTTGATGGAATCTCACTCTGTCGCCCAGGCTGGAGTGCAGTGGCCAGATCTCAGCACACTGAAAGCTCCGCCTCCCAGGTTCATGCCATTCTCCTGCCTAAGCCTCTGCCTCAGCCTCCCAAGTAGCTGGGACTACAGGCACCCGCCACCACACCCAGCTAATTTCTTGTATTTTTAGTAGAGACGGGGTTTCACCATGTTAGCCAGGATGGTCTCAATCTCCTGACCTTGTGATCCACCCGCCTGGGACTCCCAAAGTACTGGGATTACAGGCATAAGCCACCGCGCCAGGCCATGATTAACCTTATATGTAGTAAATAATGGAAGTCAGCCGGGCCCAGTGGCTCACACCTGCAATCCCAGCACTTTGGGAGGCTGAAGTGGGTGGATCATGAGGTCAGGAAAGCGAGACCACCCTGGCCAACATCATGAAATCTCGTCTCTATTAAAAACATAAAAACTAGCCAGGCATGGTGGTGTGTGTCTGTAGTACCAGCTACTCAGGAGGCTGAGGCAGGAGAATCCCTTGAACACAGGAGACAGAGGTTGCAGTGAGGTGAGATTGCGCCACTGCACTCCAGCCTGAGTGAGGGAGTGAGACTCCATCTCAAAAATAAAAACTAAAAAATTAAAATTAAATTTAAAACAATGGAAGTCATAATTAAAGCTTTCCCACAAAGAAAACTTCATGCCCACATAGCTTCACTGGTAAATTCTATCACACATTTATGAAGAAGAAATAATATGGATCTTACACAAATTCTTTAGAAGAATACAAAAGAAACATCTCACAATTTGTTTTATGAGGTCAGCATAATCCTTCTATCAAGCCTGATATTATTTTTAAAAATAATTACAGACCAATGGCATTAAAGAACATAGACAAGTTAGCAAATCAAATCCAGTGTGTTTTATTACAACATGACCAAGTAGTATTCACCTAAAGAATGCAAGGTTCGTCTAAGATTTGAAAATAATTCAATATAATTTACTACATTAAAGAACAAAATCACACAATCATTACTTTAAAAGAACAAATTCTCATCAAAGAAACACTACCCTTACATCACACTTACTGGGAAAATATGAAAAGCTTTTCACTTGAAAATCAGAAGCACGACAAGTATGTTTACATTCATAACTTCTAAGCAACTGTACTGGAGGTCCTAGGTAGTGAAATAAGGCAAGGAGTAAATCACAAGAAGCCTAAAGATTAAAAAAGGAAAAAGTAAAACTGTCTTTATTCATAAACACCATTTTTCATGTAGAAAATGCAATGGAATCTACAAACAACTAGTAGAACTAGTAAATAAATTTAGTAAGGTCTTAGAATGCAAGGTCAACATACAAAAAAGCAATTGTATTTCTAGACATTAGCAGCAAACAATAGAAAAATGAAATTTTAAAAGCACTGCCATATAAAATAGCATCAAGAAAACATAAAATAGTAACACATTTAATAAAAGATAGGCAATATCTCTACAATAAAAACTATCAAAAACCTCTAACAGAAAAATTTACTAAATGAAAAGATATAGCATATTTATAGACTGTAAGATACTATTTTGTTACGATGCTAAACTAGAACAAGGAACAGAAAACTATTTCTATAAAGATTCAGATTGTATGTATTTCAAGATTTGTGGACCATACAATCTCTGTTGTAACTACTCAACACTTAATTTACAAGACCAATCAACCACAGACAATATAAAAATTTATGAGCATGACTATGTTTTAATGAAATTTTATTTTAAGAAAAGATTGCAGGTCACATTAGCTTGGAGCCATAGTTTGCCAAATTATAATTTAGAATATTAATTTTGTTTATATTAAATACTAGTTTGTTAATGCTAGTATTAATAACATGAATATATTAATGTTAATTTAGCATATGTAAGGAACTCCTATAAATCAGTTTTAAAATGTGAACAACCCTTTAATAAAATGGGTACAGACTTAACTAGACACTTTACTAGAGAAGATATACAAATAGCCTACACATACATACACAAAGGAAATAAATGGCCAACACGTGAAAAGTTTTTCAACACTTTTTAACGCAAATCAATTAAGTTCTACTTTCTTGAGAATAAATAGTGTAGCCTTTTGATTAGTTTAATCCACAGAGAAAGTACTCTGATTTTGATTAAGAGATGTAGTCTCCCTTCTCACTACAGAGCTACTTACGCTAATACTGGGTGGGAGATGATGGGAGCCCCCCATGTTGGAGAAGGTGGACTTCCCAGCACTGTTGGAGCAGGGTCAGAATTCAAGGTACTACAGATGCTTTTCCTTAAAATCTAGTCATCAGTTTTGTTGAATCTATCTGTGACTTTTAAAAAATACATTTCTGAACTAAAAATGACACTACCGTTCAAACTAGCAATCTCATTACTGGGTATCTGTCCAAAGGAAAATAAATCATTTTATCAAAAAGACAGCTATAATGGGGCAGAGCAAATTGCCTACATAGTTAGTTCTCTGCTGGAACACCAAAGTTTAACAATTATCTGCACACAGAATATTGCCGTCACAAGAACCAAAAATCAGGTGAGCAATCATAGTATCTGGTTTTAATTTCATATCACAGAAAGAGGCCTTGAAGAGGGCAGGAGAGCCTTGAATCACTGATACCACCCCTCCTTCATCCCCAGCAGCAGTTATGTAGCAAAGAGAGAGGAACTTTGCAACTTGGGGGAGAGTGCAGTGACTGAGGAACTTTACATTGAACTCAGTGGTGCCCTGTCACAGTAGAGAATAAAGCTGTGCTGGACTCAGCCAGCACCTTCACATGGAGGGAGCATTTAGACCAGCCCTAGCAAGAGGGAAATTGCGCATCCCAGCAGCTAGAACTTGAGTCAGCAAGCCTCGCCACCGTAGTCTGAAGTGCTCTGGGGTCCTAGGTAAACTTGAAGGGCAGTCTAGGATACAAGGACTGCAATTTCTAGGCAACTTCTAGTAATAGGCTGTGCTTAGAACCAGTGGACTAGCATGTGACCTAGGGAGACACCAGCTGGTGTGAGGAAGGCAGTGTTTGCCCAATCTCTCCCTCAACCCCAATCAATGCAGCTTGCAGCAACAAATGTGACACCTTCCTTCTACTTAAGGAGAGGAGAGTGAAAAGTAACAAAGTCTTGCATCTTAGGAACCGGCTCAGACATGGTAGGATATGGCAGCAAACAAAGGCTGCCTTATCGTGAGGCCCTAGGTCTTGAACAACATTCCCAGACACACCTTGGGCTAAAAGGGAACTGCTTCCTTGAAGGAAAGGACCATTCCTGGCAGAATTCATTACCTTTGAAGAATGGTATGGCTCTGTGTCCCACCCAAATCACATGCCGAATTGTAATTCCCAGTGTTGGGGGAGGGACCTAGTGGGAGGTGATTGGATCATGGGAGCATATTTCTTCCTTGCTATTCTTGTGGTAGTGAGTTCTCGTGAGATCTGGTTGTTTAAAAGTACGTGGCACTTTTCCTTCACTTTCTGTCTCCTACTCTGCCATGGTAAGACGTACTTGCTTTCCCTAAGCCTTCTGCCATGATTGTAAGTTTCCTGAGGCATCCCAGCCATACTTCTTGTTCAGCCTGTGGAACTGTGAGTCAATTAAACATCTTTTCTTCATAAATTACCTAGCTTCAGGTAGTTCTTTATAATGGTGTGAGAATGGACTAATGCACCTGCTGACTCAAGAACCCTTGGGCGCTGAATAGCCAGCCAGCAGAAATACCCAGAAAGTACATCATGAACCTTGGGCTCTGAGACATGCTGGCTTCAGGGTTTACCCAGCACATTTCCAGCTGTTGTGGCTATGATGAAAGACTCCTGTTTGAGAAAAGCAGAGGTAAAAATAAAGGGAACATTGTCTTACATTTTTAACACCAGCTTGGCCACGGTAGGGCAAAGCAACAAGAAGCCTCTCAGAGTCCCTAAGTCCAGGCCTAAGTTCTTGGACAGAATTTCTGAACCTACCTTTGGCCAGAACAGAGTCCACTACCCTGAAGGGTAAGTTCCAGGCCTACCGGCATTTACCACAAGCTTATAAAAGTGCTCTTGGGATTTAGGTGAACATCAATAGTGACCTGGAGAAGCCCCATGGACTGATTGTGGTGGTGACCATAGGGAGAGGCTCCTCTGCCCGAGTAAAGTGGAGAGAAGAATGGGAAGGACTTTGTATTGTGGTGTGAGTGTCAGCTTAGTTGCAGCAGAATATAACATTAAGTAAACTGGTAAGGTGTTTGACTTCAATTCCTGGCTCCCAGACAGCATCTCTGCACATGTTTGGTGGCTGGAGGAACTTACCACCCTGAAGGGAAGGGCCTTAGGCAAGACTCAGTGCTGTGCTGACTTTAGGTCTCACCCTGCACAGTCCCCATGGTGCAGGCCACAGGGGTGCCTGCATCACCACATCGTGAGCTCCAGGTGTCTCAGCACACACACACACACACACACACACACACACACACACACACACACAGAGCCTCCATTTCTTTGGGAGAAACCAAGGGAAAAGAGCAAGAGTCTGCGTGGTAATCAAGATAATTCTTCCAGATCTTATTCAAAACCACCCAGGTGTTGCTTCCATGAGTCTAAAAGAACTACAGCAGTATTCGGCTTGGGGCCTAGGTTCTTTTCAGTACCTGGAAAGTCTTTCCAAGGACAGGTACAAGCAAGCACAGACTGTGAAAACTATAGTAAATACCTAACTCTTTAATGTCCAGACACTGATGAACATCTATAAGCATTAACACTATTCAGGAAAACATCTCACCAAATGAACTAAATAAGGCACCAGGGACCAATCCCAGAGGATCAGAGATATATGACCTTTCAGACAGATAATTCAAAATAGCTATTTTGAGAAAACTGAATAAATAGCTATTTTGAGGGAACTCAAGAAAATTCAAGATAACACAGAGAAGAAATTCACAATTCATAGAATTAATGATTAGATTTATTAATAAATGATTTATTAATGATTAATTAATGATAGAATTAGTGATTACATTAATTCTATCAGATACATTTAACAAAGAGATTAAAATCATTAAAAAGAATGAAGTAAAAGTAACAACCACCATTACCATGGGTAGTGTTAATTACCGTTGTTAACTAGAAAGACTAAATGATAAACCAATCAAAAACAATGACTACAACGACTTTTCAAGATGTAGACAGTACAATCAGACATAAAGAGAAACAACAAAAAGTTAAAAAGTGGGGGATCAAGTTAAAGTGTACAGTTTTTCTAGTTTTCTTTCTGCATATTTGTTTGTATATGCAATCTGTGTTGTCATCAGTTTAAAATAATAAGTTATAAGATAGTATTTGCAAGGCTCATCATAACCTCAAATCTAAAAACATACAATGGATATGCAAAAAATAAAAAGCAAGAAATTAAAGCATACTACCAGAGAAAATCATCTTCACTAAAAAAGACAAGAAGGAAGGAAAGAAAGAAAGAAGATAAGACCACAAGAGAACCAGAAAACAAATTTTAAACCAGTAGAAATAAGTCCCTAGTAGTCAATAATATTGACTGTAAATGCATTAAACTCTCCAATCAAAAGACATAGAGTGACTGAATGGATTTAAAAAAATAAGATTCAATGATCTGTTGCCAATAAGAAATATAGTTCACTTATAAAGACACACATAGACTGATAAAAGAAATAAAAACAGATATTCTATGCCAATGGAAACCAAAAAAGAGCAGGAGTAGCTATCCTTATTTCAGACAAAATAGATTTCGAGACAAAAACTGTAAGCGACAAGGAGGTCACTTTATAATAATAAAGGAGTCAATTCAGCAAGCAGACATAATGATTGTAAATATATATGCACCAAATACTAAAGCACATGATATATAAAGCAAATATTATTAGAGCTAAAGAGAGAGATAAACCCCAATACAATAATGGCTGGAGACTTCAACACCCCACTTCCAACTTTGGACAGATCTCCCAGACAGCAAATCAACAAAGAAACATCAGACATACTCTATACTATAGACCAAATTTATCTAACAGATATTTTTCAGAACATTTTATCCAGTGGCTACAAAATATACATTCTTTTCCTCAGCACACAGATCATTCTTCAGCACACGGATCATTTTTAAGGATAGATTGTATGTTAGGTAAAAAAAGTCTTTTTTTGTTATTTAGTTTTTACTTCATAATCATAAACTTAACTCTGCAATCCAGCTAGGCATGGAAGGGAACACGAACCCCAAAGGGAACTGCAGTGAGAGCACAAAGATTATAGCATACTGTAAGCAAATGGGGTAGAGGAGTACTCTCCTGAGTTACAGAAGGAATAGTTTGATGGTTAAGATAAAACACAAATCAAACTTATTAGAATTATCCACAGTCAGCAATGGTAATCTTGCTGGTCTAGCCATTCCTGGACCCAAAGTGCTCCATGGCCTCTACAATATCCATGCCTTCTTTCACCTTGCCAAAGACCACATGCTTGCCACCCAACCACTCAGTCTTGGCAGGGCAGATGAAATACTAGGAACCATTTGTGTTGGGTTCAGCATTTGCCATGGACAAGATGCCAGGACCCGTATGCTTTAGGATGAAGTTTTCATCACCAAATTTCTCTCCATAGATGGACTTGCCACCAGTGCCATTATGGTGGGTGAAGTCACCATCTTGACACATAAACTGGAATAATTCTGTGAAAGCAAGAACCCTTATAACTAAATCCTTCCTCTCCAGTGCGGAGAGCATGAAAGCTTTCTGCTGTCTTTGGAAACTTGTCTGCAAACAGCTCAAAGGAGATATAGCCCAAGGGCTTACCGTTGATGGCGATGTCAAAGAACATGGTGGGGTTGACCAGGGCTGAGGTACAGGGCTCTCAGCATCAGCAACATCTGCAAAGTAAAACAAAAAGTCTTAAAACGTTCCAAAAATTGAAATATCAAGCATTTCCCTGATCACAATGGAATAAAACTAAAAATCAATCAAGAATTTTGGAAACTATACAAACACATGAAAATTAAAATCTATGCTCCTAAATTGATCAGTGGGTCAATGAAGAAATCAAGAAGGAAATAGAACATTTTTTTGAAACAAATAATAATGGAAACACAACATATCAAAACCTATGAATTATAGCAAAAACAGTACTAAGAGAGAAATTTACAGCTGGATGTGCCCACATCAAAAAAAATTAAAACATCAAATAAATAACCTAAGGATGCATCTTAAAGAACTGGAAAAGCAAGAACAAATCAAACTTAAAACTAGGAGAAGAAAAGAAATAATAATGATCAAAACAGAAATATATGACCTTGAAATGAAGAAAACAAGACAAAATATCAATGAAATAAAAAGGTGAAAAAGATAAACAAAATTGACAAATCTTTAGCCAGACTAAGAAAAAAAGAGAGAAGACGCAAATAAATAAAATCAAAGATAAAAATAGAGACATTACAACTGATAACAGAAATTCAAAGGATCGTTTGTGGCTACTATGAACAATCATATGCCAATAAATTAGAAAATCTAGAAAAAAATGAGTAAATTCCTAGACACATGCAACTTACCTAGATTGAACCATGAAGAAATCCAAAACCTGAACAGACCAAAGACAAGTAATGAGATCAAAGCCATAACAAAAAGTCTCCCAGTTAAAAAAAAAAAAAAAAAGCCCCAAACCCCAATGTCTTCACTGCTGAATTCTACTAAAAGTTTAAAGAACTAATACCAATCCCACTCAAATTGCTCCAAAAACATAGAGGAGGAGGGACTACTTCCAATACTTACAAACTCATTCTACAATGCCACTATGACCTTGATAACAAAACCAAAGACATATTAAGAAAAGAAAAATATGGGCCAACATCTCTAATGAACATTGATGCAAAAGTCCTCACAAAATACTAGCAAACTAAATTCAACGACACATTAAAAAGACTTTTTTAAAAAGATCATTCATCAGGACAAGTGAGATTTATCTCTGGAATGCAAGGATGGTTCAACATATGCAAACCAAACAATATAATACATCATATCAAAAGAATGAAGAACCAAAACCCCATGATCATTTCAATTGATGCCAAAAGGCATTTGATGAAGTTCAACATTCCTTCATAATAAAAACCCTAAAAAAACTGGGGATAGAAAGAACATACCTCAACATAATAAAAGCTATATAGCTTTTATTCTACAGACCCACGGCTAGAATCATACAGAATGGGGAATAACTGAAAGTCTTTCCTCTAAGATCTGAAACATGACAAAGATAGCCACTTTCACCACTGTTATATAACATAGTACTGGAAGTCCTACTTAGAGTAATCAGACAAGAGAAGGAAATAAAGTACATTCAAATTGGAAAGGAAAAGGTCAAATTATTATTGTTTGCAGGTGATGTGATCAGATATTTAGAAAAATCTAAAGACTCCATCAAAAATCTACTAGAATAAATGAACAAATTCAGTAAAGTTGTAGGATACAAATTCAACATACAAAATTGAGTAGCATTTCTGTATGCCAACAGTGAACAATCTAAAAAAAAGAAATTAAAAAGTGATCCCAATTAAAACAGCACACATAAAATTAAGTACCTGGGAATTAACCAAAGAAGTGAAAGATCTCTACAATGAAAGCAATAAATCACTGATGAAAGCAATTGAACACGACACAAAACTGGAAAGGTATTTCATGTTCATGGATTGGAAGAATCAATACTGTTAAAATGCTCACACTATTCAAAGCAGTCTGCAGATTCAATGCAATTCATACTAAAATACAAAAGACATTCTTCACAGAAACAGAAAAACAATCCTGAAATTTACATGGAATCACAAAAGACCCAGAATAGCCAAACCCCATCTCAAGAAAAAAGAACAAAATTGGAGGAATCATATTACCCGACTTCAAATTTTACTACAGAACTGTAGTAATCAAAACAGCGTTGTACTGACATAAACACAGACACATAGACAAAGTGAAGAGACAACCCACAGAATGGGAGAAATTATTTGCAAACTACCCATCTGACAAGGGATTAATAACCAGAATATATAAGGAGCTCCACCAACTCTATAGGAAAAAAGAAACTAATAATCCAATTGAAAAATGGACAAAAGATTTGAATAGACATTTCTCAAAAGAAGACATACAAATGACAAACAGGCATATGGAAAGGTGCTTATCATCACTGATCATGAGAGAAATGCAAATCAAAACTATAAGGAGATATCAGCTTACCCCAGTTAAAGTAACTTATATCCAAAAGACGAATGGGGGCAAGGATGTGGAGAAAAGTGAACCCTTGTACAATGTTGATGGGAATGTAAATTAGTACAGCCACTATGGAGGACAGTTTGGAAGTTCCTCAAAATCTAAAGACCGAGCTACCAAAGAATGCAGCTATCCCACCACTTCCCAAAAGAAAGGGAATCAATATATTGAAGAGATACCTGTATTTCTATCTTTGTTTCTACACTGTTCACAATAGCCAAGATTTTGAAGCAATCTAAGTACCCAGCAACAGATGAATGAATGAATAAAATATCTTTTTGTACATATACACAGTGGAGTACTAGTCAGCAATAAAAAAGAATTAGATCCCGTCATTTGCAGCAACATGGATGGAACTGAAGATCATTTTGTTAAGTGAAATAAGCCAAGCAGAGAAAGTGAACATCACATGTTCTCACTGATTTGTGGGATTTAAAATTCAAAACAACTGAACTTATAGAGATACAGAATAAAAGGATGGGGCTACCAGAGGCAAGGAAGGGTAGTTGGGGGTGGTGGTGGAATAGTTGAGCATGGTTAATGGATACCAAAAAAAAGTAGTTAGAAACAATGACTAAGACCTAGTATTTGATAGCAAAACAAGATAACTATAGTCAATAATACTTTAATTTTACATTTCAAAATAACTAAAGGAGTATAATTGGATTGTTTGTCACACAAAGACTAAATGCTTGGGAGGATGGATACCCAATTTTCCATGATGTGACTATTACACATTTAACGCCTGCACCAAAATATCTCATGTACCCCATAAATGTATATACCTGCTAGGTACCACAAAAATTATAAGTAAACAACTTAAACAGAAAGACACATGCTCCAAGTCATGGAATCAACATAGGTGCCATGGTAAACAGGGTAAAGAAAATGTAGTGTCTATATATATATATATATAAAATGGAATACTATGGAATATTATGCAGCCATAAAAAAGAATGAGTCATTTCCTCTGCAGCAACATAGTTAGAGGACATTATCCTACATTAAATAGCACAGAAACTGCAATTCAAATACCACATGTTCTCATTTATAAGTGGAAGGTAAACAATGGTACACAAGTACATAAAAGTGGAAACAACAGAAGCTGGGGACATCAAAAGCAGGGAGAGAGTAATGGAGGCAAGGGTTGAAGAACTCTCTATTGGGTACTATGTTCACTTCTTGAGTGATGGGCTCACTAGAAGCCCAAACCCAGCATTATACAATATACTCATATAACAAATCTGTACATGTACCCCCTGAACCTATAATAATGCATAAATAAATATACATTTTGTAGACACTCCCCATCCCCACAATGAAAACTGCAGCTGATATTAGCTTCTTCTGTTCATTTTCTCCAATTACTTTTTATTGTATGCTTAATCTGTTATTTTGTGAGGGTTGAAAAGAAAAGGAGAAAAACAATTAGATTTTGTTCTTCTCTTACTTAAAACTAACTGATCAAATTAAGACACTGTGTAAATAGAAACAAAGTTTGATTACATTAACACATTTTAATATTTGACAAACTCAATCATTTCCCCTACAGATATGCCACACATGCTTAAGAAATATTTGATACTTAACAGATGAAAGGCATCCTAGGATGTATATGAAGAACTGATCTTTGGAATTTCACAGTTTAGTTTAACAGAAGCTGAGAAATCAGGTAAATCTGAATTCAAATCCCCTATCTGCCTTTTAACTATCTGTATGAGGCTGGAGGAGATATGGTGACTCCTTTGTTTCCTCATCTGGGAAGTGGGTATAGTAACACCTACTTCACATGTCCTTAGGGAAATAAATGAGATTGTGCACATAAAGCACCACACAGTATCCAGACATACTAGCAACTAGATATTAACTGCTTTTCCAATTTCCTTCACAGATTAAAACGTCAGCTGTAAAGAATTAGGTAAGGGGTTGCCAAGAATACCATGCACCAAGCTTCAGAAGTACACATGGTCTTTATCCTTCTGACCTGTAAACATAGAAAGGTACTGATCACCCAGTAGTGATTGTGCAGAGCACAGAGCATCCTCTTTGCACTCAGAACACAGAGACTCTGATTGCAGAAACAGCAACTAGCAAAAGCTCTGCTGAAGACACTGTGCCTTCCTAGAGGTAAAGATATCATAGAACTTCCCCTTTCAAATATTATTTTCCAGTTTGTCTGCCCACATTCATGGAAGTGTTTAATCTCACTTTCCTTATGAACTTGGATAAATAATTGATTATGATAGTGAGTGTTTGCTATGCTTACATTCCTCAAAGCAGATTTCATGATGCATACCAGGGTCCTGAGAGACACAGATAGAAGCAAACATCAATTTCTTGTCATACCCTGTATACTTTCATTCATACCTGCACAGAATTTCTCTAATTCACAAGCCAAGGAATAGACCACATGTTGAACTACAGCAATGCATTATGCATTGAACTACAGCAATGCATTATGCGTTTTACACAATTAATATAGTAGTGCCTACCCCAAGAACCTTTTGATGTTGCTGACATGTCCACAATGATTACATTTCTTTCTCCTCCATGTCAGAGGTTATGGCTGTAATTTCCTGCTTTTAGAAAATTATAAATTTTCTTATCTCATACTATGGCAAGATAGTATCTTTTTGTATCCTCCCCAAGCCTTGCCTTTATTTCTCAACACTCCAATATTAACATGAGAATGACCGAGGCACGTGCACATACCCTCATGCTGGTGTGCAGACCCTTTAGAATCTCTCCATATTCATCTTATATGCTAAAAGAAACCCACACCACTTAATTTACCAGAATCGGTTTAAATATTCTAATGGCTGCATGAAGAATCAGTTGTACCAATCTGTAAAAATGTATTTAAAATTTTTAGAATAGCTAAAGCAATTTTTTTTATAGAAGCCAGGTTCCAAAATTAAGGACTCATTGGAATGGTTAATGTATAAATATCAGTAATCTGATAAAAATTCATTTTAAACAGAGGTCTGCTTCTAAGGACTTGGATTTGGAGAGGGAAAATTAATCATAAGAAAAAATATTAACTGGAAAATAACATCAAATTTTATGAAATCTGGAAACTTCAGACAATTGCATAGCAAGGTGCCCAAAAACAGAGCTTCTTTTTTTTTTCACTAACCAGCTAGTTGGCCTGAGTACATTGTTTTATCTCTGCAAGTCCTAGTTACCCTGACAACAAAAGAGAAATTATGACATAATTTGCTTCATAAAGTTGCCATGAAGATTGAATGAACTAATGTGTGTTGAACTACTTAAACGACAAGGACAAATGCATTCTTGAATGAGTTTTCCCATGTTTCTCTCCTTCCCAATCCTTTAAAGGAAAAGGGATTTTTCTTTTTTCTTTTCTTTCTTTCACTTTCCTTTCTGTTCATTGCATTTCTTTAACTTACCCTTTAAAGAATTCTAGCATTGCTTACTCCATTCTCAGGCTTTTGTGATATAGATTCAGAATAGTGGTGGGGGCCATTGGGTGGAGAGTAACAATGCCAGAGAGAAATAAAAAAGAAATAGACAAACCCTGCAAAAACCTCAGGGAGAGTGAGAAGCAGTTGTCTGAGAGACATCAGAGCAATGACGTATTGCATATTTTAGGAGAAGAAAAGACTTTTGAGATGTGTTGAGATCTATGTTGCTGTGGGTTCACGATTGAAAACCGTTTAATGATCTTTAAGAAATGCAAATAAATATTGGCATTTCCTTTTAATCACTTTCGCTTGATGGACAGTGCTTCTTTGACTGTGACTCTGTACAGATTCTGAGTCACATGGGACTTCAGCTTAAGTTACCACCACAGTGACAACAATGATGATGGTAACGATGATGATGATGATTATGCATGATCTTCCTGTACACAAGGGTGTGGGGGAGCCATCATTACTAATTTTTCATCGAAACAGGATACTGGTTTTGGTTTTGGTCAAAGTATACGCAAAGGAGATAGCATTAAAAAAAGTTCTGCCTTCTAAATGGCAAATTGATACTACCTCCTTGAGGAATTATACGCAAAATTGTAAAGTTTGTAAATTTAAGCAATATTTGACACAATAGCTTCTCTAAAGTCCCCAAACTGGACAACAAAAGTCAGTCAGAAATTCCTCAAACTTTTTTCCCTTTTTTTTTTTTTTAGAGACAGAGTCTTGCTGCGTCACCCAGGCTGAAGTGCAGTGGCACGATCTTGGCTCACTGCAAGCTCCACCTCCCGGGTTCATTCCATTCTCCTGCCTCAGCCTCCTGAGTAGCTGGGACTGCAGGCACCCACCACCACACCCAGCTAACTTTTTGTATTTTTAGTAGAGACGGGGTTTCACCGTGTTAGCCAGGATGGTCTCCATCTCCTGACCTCGAGATCCACCACCTTGGCCTGCCTAAGTGCTGGGATTACAGGCGTGAGCCACTGCGTCCAGACTCCTCAAACATTTTGATATAAAAGAAACCACACCGGAAGTACAGAATAGGGAAAGCCAAAATCAGATTAAGAACAGCTTGTAGTAATTAACATTTAACAAGAAAAAAACCTTTGGTTTTCCATTTCTACTTCTGTAAAATAATGAAAGGAGTTAAGGATAATACTGTTCCAAGAGGCACTAACATCCCAGAAAGTTGTCTTTGAGATAGAAATGGTGAAGTAAAAAACAGAGCTGAGTAATCCAAGCTCTGAAGGCTTCACCTGAGCTCCAATTAAAGAGAGGTATTCTCAGGCCAGGGGTGGCAGCTCATGCCTGTAATGCCAGCACTTTGGGAGGCCAAGGGGGGTGGATCACCTGAAATCAGGAGTTTGAGACCAGCCTGGCCAATATGACAAAACCCTGTCTCCACTAAAAATACAAAAATTAGCTGGGCGTGGTGGTGGGTGCCTGTAATCCCAGCTACTCAGGAGGCTGAGGCAGGAGAATTGCTTGAACCCATGAGGCAGAGGTTGCAGTGAGCCCATATCGTGCCATTGCACTCCAGCTTGGGCAACAGAGTGAGACTCTGTCCCCTCCACAATCAAAAAAAAAAAAAAAAGAGAGACCTATTCTCAAAAACTTTATTGATTGAGTATAAAATTACATATGAAATATTTTAAAAGGAATTCTTCAGTTGAAAAATGTTTTATATTAAATAAGCAGGTCTACTTATTGCTAACTCCTAAGTGCCTCCAGATGTAATACATTTTAAATATTGTTCAAAACAATATTTTCCATGTAAAATCTGTACAATTGGCCGGGCGCGGTGGCTCAAGCCTGTAATCCCAGCACTTTGGGAGGCCGAGACAGGCGGATCACAAGGTCAGGAGATCAAGACCATCCTGGCTAAAACGGTGAAACCCCGTCTCTACTAAAAATACAAAAAATGAGCCGGGCGAGGTGGCGGGCACCTGTAGTCCCAGCTACTTGGGAGGCTGAGGCAGGAGAATGGCATAAACCTGGGAGGCAGAGCTTGCAGTGAGCTGAGATCTGGCCACTGCACTCCAGCCTGGGCGACAGAGCAAGACTTCGTCTCAAAAAAAAAAAAAAAAAACTGTACAATTGTGTTCAACCAGTAATTTATTCTTAATGTTTTCATGATGTAATTTTACTAAACAATAGCATTTTATTAGAAAGGCCATTCTTAATAAATTAAGTATTCAACTCTAGAATTTAAAAAAGCAAAAGCAAAACAAACTCAACAAAATCAATAGATTAAAAAATGAATTACTGTGACAATGGTAAAATCCTAAGCACAGTGACCAATACAGAATAAGCCATCATATACTTTAGCTAAAGAAAAAAATAAAAGATTGATTAATAGTTTAGAAAGCAGAAAATTTATAATAATTAACAAACCAAGAACTGAATAACTGGAGTGTATGAGGTGAAGAGAGGTGGAGTAGGAGACAGTAAAACAGACCAAACAGGCCTGCCAGGTGTGGTGCCACACCTTTGATCCCAGCATTTTGAGAGGCAAAGGTGGAAGGATCACTTGAGCCCAGGTGCCCAGGAGGCTGCAGTGAGCTATATTCATGCCAATGTACTCCAGCCTGAGTGAAAAAGCGAGACTTTGTCTCTGGAAAGAAAAAACAAGACAGACCAAACATTATCAAATCTGATTAAGGAAGAAAAAAAATCACAACTCAAACAAATATACTAGAAATAAAATAATACACAAGTGATATAAAAGATACACCAAAAAAGTAATCCAGAGATAGTGGTGCTTGCCTACACTCCCAGCCCCTGAGGAGGCTGAAGTGAGAGGATTGCTTGATCCCAGGAGTTTAAGTTCAGCCTGGGCAATGTAGCAAGATGCCATCTCTTGAAAAAAGAAAAAGAAAAAAATACATTGTGTACATTTTTTCAAGTGAGGCTAGATTTTATTCTAATCAGCAAATTTTCTCAATTTCTGTCCTACTAGATTTATTGTTTTCCTTTTTCACATATTAAATTACTTTCCATGATGGGGATAATTTTCAAGTGATTCATTCTGTTTAGAATATACAGCAAACTTTTTCTAAAAAAAAGATTCTTGTCCCACACTGGTTTACTTGTATGTTCTTTCAAGATTTCAGAAGAAAGATAATTTCCATACTGTATAAGCTACTCAAAGGATATTTAAAATTATGTCATGCCAACACAACCAGCAGTTAGAAGAAAAAATGTCTCAGTGATTAAGGAGTATTTGGGCAGATCATTTTATTTCTTTCTTTGAACTCCTTGGATTTACAATTTTAAAAATCATATGCATCCACTAGCATTTTCTCAGTTCTGCCATTAAGAAAATTACCCATTTTAACCAAATAGAAATTAATGTTCACTCTGGCCCTGCTCATGCCAGATCTCAGTGGTATCACTTCCATCAAACAATAAATTGCTGCTGAGGCTGCCTGGCCTTATGACATGGTGGTTGTGACAGAGCACAGGTCACGATGGGGAGCTCTAGGTCTATGGTCACTAGTCCCAAAGTCAGGCACTCCTTATTCACATCTAGGATGGTCAAATAGCACTCCTATTTGAACTGTTTATTAAGTGTAACTCTCTGATGCAAATGACGTGGATTGCTGTAGAACTATACGTGTCCTCATCATTATTCTCCTATTTGGCATTTTCTATGAACTCCATACAATGTCTTTTTCCCACCAAAGACACCTCTAATGCTGGATCTTATTGTGTCCCGAATTGGTTGCTTGCAGTGGGTTCTTGGTCTCATGGACTTCAAGAATGAAGTCACAGACCCTCTCAGTATTACAGCTCTTCAAGACGGTGTGTCCAGAGTTTGTTCCTTCAGATTCTCAGATGTGTCTGGAGTTTTTTCCTTCCAGTGGGTTCGTGTTTCACAGACTTCAGGAATGAAGCCGCAGACCTTTGCAGTGAGTGTTACACCTCTTAAAGGTGGTGCCTCTGGAGTTGTTTGTTCCTCCTGGTGGGTTTGTGGTCTAGATGACTGAAGCCACAGACCTTCGCAGTAAGTGTTACAGCTCTTAAAGGTAGTGCAGACCCAGAGTGAGCAGCAGCAAGATTTATTGCAAAGAGTGAGAGAACAAAGCTTCCACAGTGTGTAACGGGACCCAAGTCAGTGGCTGCAGCTGGCTCAGGTGGCTAGTTTTTATTACCTTATTTGGCCCCACCCATATCCTCCTGATTGGTCCATTTTATAGAGTGCTGATTGGTGCATTTACAATCCTTTAGCTAGACACAGAGCACTGATTGGTGTGTTTTTACAGAGTGCTGATTGGTGCATTTACAATCCTTTAGCTAGACACAGAGCGCTGATTGGTGCGTTTTTACAGAGTGCTGATTGGTGCATTTACAATCCTCTAGCTAGACAGAAAACTTCTCCAAGTCACCACTGGACCCAGAAGCTCAGCTGACTTCACCTCTCAAATATCACCCAAGTAGTACCATTACCGGTGTTGCAGCCTGGACCTGACACAGACTTCTTTTCTGCTGTAGACATTACTAAAGCTGGAAGCCTTCCTTTTAACTTACTACATGACTTAAAGCTATATTTCCAAGTATTGAACAATAAGCTACCCCCAAAATGGAAAACAACAACAACAACAACAAACTCCATCAGGGCCAGGTGCAGTGGCTCACGCCTGTAATCCCAGCACTTTGGGAGGCTGAGGCAGGTGGATCATGAGGTCAGGAGATCAAGACCATCCTGGCTAACATGGTGAAACCCCATCTCTACTAAAAACACAAAAACAAAATTAGCGGGGCATGGTGGTGGGCACCTGTAGTCCCAGCTACTCAGTAGGCTGAGGTGAAAGAATGGTGTAAACCCGGGAGGTGGAGCTTGCAGTGAGCTGAGATCATGCCACTGCACTCCAGCCTGGGTAACAGAGCAAGACACCATCTCAAAACAAACAAACAAACAAAAACTCCATCAGTCCATTTTAGTGGTGGAAAGTACAAAATGCAATAATTTGTCTTTTATTCTGTAAGGGTATTTCTTGCTGTGCTTCAGACCACTGGACTCCTAACAATTTCAGTGATGTATTGAGCCCCTAAATCTTTATTAGGTTTATTCCCCACTCTATGGAAAGCATGTACATATAATTAAGAAAAGGAAGAAAAATAAAAATAAAAAGCCTGATGAAATAAGTTATATGATCACTTTTCTTCTATGTCCATATGATATTCCAGAATTAATACAAGAACAAATGAATGAATGAAGGAATGATTGCTTCTTATTTATCTGTGCCTGAAGAAAACTTAGCTATCAATCATCCTACACTCTTCATAAAAATGAATTTTTTAAGAAACCAATCAGGATTAATTTAGCAAATCCAAATGAATAAGATGCTAGAAAATGTTGCTGTTTTTCAATATATGTCACTCTTCTACACCTCAAGTATGTAATTAGAAAACCAACTCCTGGTTAATTCGGATATACCAAATCAACATATGGAGAGAAATCACTGTGCAATTATATTAAAAACAGATTAAAACATTCGGAATGAATCCATCTTTTTGTTATTACTGTTTTCAACATCTTTTAGAGCAGGCTCTGCTAATAGTCCTTGCTTTTAGCCTTCCATTATTTTACCTTCAGATTGAAAGTATGTTCTTTTTGTGAAAATTATTTGATGTTCAGAAGAATCAAAACACTTTGTGATGATTTTGAAACCCTCTTGAGATCTTCTATGCCACTTTAAGGCAATTCTTCCTATCAATAGGTATTTGAAATCTTTCCCATGCAAAGTATTATTTTCCTTAGTTCATGAATCCAACCTGCAAGTTTAAAAATAGGTTGCACATGTGAAAAATTCCAAGTAAAATCCCCTGATAGAAAGTAACGTGATAAAATAGAAAGACTCAAGACTCTAGTCATTTTTGATGCCTTCATAGACCATGATCTGGAGCAGCATAGTTAACTCTTTCAATACTTTATTGTACAAAGAAAAGATAAACAATCACTCGAATCTACCAACTTAGCATGATAAATAAGATTGTCAGAAGAAATGTTTGTCAACATCAAATGCATAACTCAAAAGATGGCCTAAAAATTCATAATTTCTAGTGTTCTTTTTGTCAAGCCAAGCATGATTCTTTGGTCTTACATGTCCCAAAGGATCATAGTATCATTTATTTGCTCATGTAACTACTAAGGGCTTTAGTGGCATGCAGCTCCAAGCTAATTACCAGTAATTTTCATGGATTTGTATTTTTCCCTCAGAAATCCAGCCTGGGTATGATGAAGAAGGAGGAGATGTTTTTTGCTCAACCTAAATGTTAGCTTTTAGTCATAGTCTAGTCTAAATGTTGTGCTTCTAGCAAAAAACATCACCAGGTCGCTTCTCAACAGTATATCCCTATTACTGCCTCCCTTACCAAATTCCATGAATTCAGATTAATTAGTGTAAAAACCTCCTGTTTGAGGGTATTAAGTATAGGGGCTATTCACTCATTACTGTTAAAAAGCACTAAGCTAATTCAGGCTCAATACTTGGGAGTTTTTATTGACGTGAAAAGAAGTAGGAAAATTCATCATGGAGAACAAAGTACTTTGAGAGGGAGGAGTAGACCAGAATGGTGTGGAAAGATTTGAGCACATGGAGGACACTGAGTGCCTAGAGGATGTGGTGGGGTATGGAAATGGAAGGGAAAAAAAGAGAGGGCTGGCTTGCCAATTAAGTGCCCCCATATTAATTTTTAGGCAATCTCACTGGAGGTTTATCTTACCAACCTTGTTAGAGTAGGTAGACAGACAAACATGAGTAAGAAAGGCAGTCTCAGAGGAAGCAAGCTCTGGAAACCTTGCTCCACTAGCAATCAGAAGAAAACAATGTCCACATCTGGACTTGTGGTTAAGATTATCCAGCCCTAGCAGGAAATGACTTCAGTAGGGACTTTCCTCAGTAGCAAGCATGTGCACTTTGATTTGGCTCACCCTAACAGTAACCTTTTGCTCATTAAAATAGTAAAGACCACACCCCTGGGTGAAGATTTAAAATGCTAGTGATACAACTGACATATGTACTGGCATGTACAGCCACAGCACATGCACATCTCAGGGATCACCCAAAACATGCTTGCCAGTAACATCCCTTCGTGCCCCTTTCATGAATAATCACATAAAACTCCCACAAAGGAGCTCCCACAGTGCCAGTTTGGGCTGTCTTATTCTCAAGCAGCCCACTGTGACCCAGATATCAGGGGTCCTGTAATTTTAAATAAACTTTACTACTGCTTAACTATCATTGCATGTCTCTTGATTGAATTCTTTCCTCTGATGAGATAAGAACCTAGGACCCCACACTTCCTGGTCACAATTTCTCACTACAGTAATTCGAATTTGCTTAAAAAACTGCAATATTCTGCTTGCCATAATTAGTTCTATCCCTCCCAGTCCCATACAGTCTAATTCCAATCCTGTAGTATTCCTTCAGTTCCCTCCTACTCAGCAATAAAAATGAGAAAGGAGAAAATAGAGAAAAGAAAGACAAAAGCTAGTAGTGCCAGTTGCCTGCTGACAAAGGAAAAAGCCAGATTCCTGCCTTTGCGATCCACTATTTCTTGCTCTGTTCCATGAAGAATTCTCCTACTCAAGTCAGCAGCTTGAAACTATTCTCCATAAATGAGTTGGATCTCCAGGATTTGCATAATTCCGAATAAAGTCACTTATTCTTTTTCAAGTATGGAGAGCTCATTATAAAGTAAAATCAGTCTTATACAGAAAAACAGAATGGCCACTGACAGAAGATGATAAAAGATGAGTGAGGTTGCAAGGTCAGTGCCTCTGTCTGTCACTCAGACTCCAGGCAGCAGACAGAAACCACATAGTAATCTGAGCAAGAAAAGTTTAACATAGAATTATTAGCACGGAATTGGAATAATGGAAAATTGGCTATGAGAGTTAACGAGGATTCTTAAGAACACAAGAGCAACAGATATAAGGGAAAACCAATGTCCTTAAGACTAGGGAACTCACAGTAGGGCCCCTCCAAGCCTGAAATGCATACCTCTCTGAATACTGGGAAGTCCTTAAGGACCTCACCAGTGTTTCTTGCCGAAAATCTGCCCTCTAGGGTGCCAAGAGGATCTGTTGGCCACTGAACGCTTCTGGAATCATGCCCTGTAGGAGCCCAGTGCAAGAAAAATCCCTAACCCTGATAACTCTGCAGGATACCAGAGCTGGAGAAAGCTGTGCTATTGCAAAAGTTACGTACCCTGAAGGATCCCAGGGTTAGAGAAAACCACGCTGCTACGACAGCTGATCTCTGGAGAAAGCATCTGTGGGAGACCAGCACTAGAGAAAGTGCACAGAGGTTAAGGCTGGCAGGTGAATGTACGAAGGGCATCAGGGAGTGAAAAGCCCAGTTACCAGCAAGGCATCATTGGGAGGTCTTGGGTGCATGGTGTTCATGTAAGGTGGTTACCAGGTTAGAGTCAAATTGGGACTTTTCAAAATGACTGTGCAGTCTGGGTACATAGCAAGAGTAGAGCATGACTGAATGCAACCCCATCCCAGTATACACACACATACTGCCGATAAATCCATGTAAAATAAGCACACCACCACCAGCAGCAGCAGCAGCTGTGGAACTAGGAAGCCCTCTTTCTCCAATCTCCCTCCAGCTCCCTCTACTGGCAAAGCTTGATATTTTACTTGCTGCAAAGAAATGCTTCATTACAGTGGAGAATGTAATTGAAGGGTAAGGTGGAGTAGAAGCAAAACATTGGCAACTGTCGTATGGCTAGTAAAGTATCATAAATTTCGGCCGTGGGCAGTGGCTTACGCCTGTAATTCCAGCACTTTGGGAGGCCGAGGCGGGTGGATTACCTGAGGTCAGGAGTCCGAGACCAACCTGGCCAACATGGTGAAACCCCGTCTCTACTAAAAATACAAAAATTAGCCAGGCATGGTGGCACACGCCTGTAATCCCAGCTACTCGGGAGGCTGAGGCAGGAGAACTGCTTGAGCCTGGGAGACAGACGTTGCAGTAAGCTGAGATCGTGCCACTGCATTCCAGCCTGGCTGACAGAGTGAGGCTCTGTCTCAAAAAAAAAAAAAAGGCGTCATAAATTTCAATCAATGCACAAATAATAAATAATTACAACAAAATCAATCACAGAGTCCTGAGCTGACTTGGAAATCCCAAATTAAGATACAATGTTGGATAGGTAGTAACTAATATTAGCTTCACTTTCATTACTTGCAAAATATGTGTTACTCACCTCAATTCACCAATTGAATTTAGCAAATAAAAATGGAAAAATTAAAACCTCTCATCGTTGGTGACTACCCCCAAAAGCTTTCTTTCTCAGCTATTCAATCCTCATAGTCTAAAGACTGAAGCATTTGATTCTTCTCACTCTATAACTGTCTTACTCCTTGCTTTCATGGAATCACCATAATTATCTTAATTTCTGCTGCCAAAAATTTAAAAACTTAGAATCTAACATCATGATTTTTATAATCTGGTGCATGTTTCTATCTCTATTGTTACTACTCTAATACACTGTATAATATTGTCACAGTTTAATCTACCTAATACACTTTTTGTTACATCAAGTTTTATTTTAAAAACTAACCATCTTATGTTTGATCAAATTAAACTTTCTTAGACTTGCATAAAATGTCCTACATTCAGCTGCCTCAGATGACTTTTTCCAAGCTATTCCATTAGATAGCCTTTGGGTTTGTATGACCAAGAGGCATCTGTCTATAGGGCAGTGGTTTTTTACTCCTTCTGGCATTGTCACCTTGTCTCCTAAAGCAAGAAACTGATGTCCCGCCCCCCACCACCACCCAAGAAAAGAATAGTCTCTATCAACTGTCTCATTTATCTTTTTGGTGCTGTTTTTTAAAAGGACCTGAAAACACTTGGTTCAGTACCTTCTAGTTGCTCTTTTGTGGGAAGAGTGCACTCAGGATGCATACATTCTCTGCTCCTCCAGACAGTAAGTTTATAGAGGGGTACAATTTCTTTTCTGGTGGGTATTTTAATGTACCAAGCAGAAAAGCAGTAAAATGAAGTATAGTTGGCTGTAGATCTAAATCATATTCTCCAATCCAGCTTTCATAAAATGGAAATTTGGTTTCCATCTGTTTTATTCACATTTTATGTTTCATATGATTCCACATTCTGCAGGAAAAGAATAGTGTAACTTAATTTTCTCCCTAAGCCCCAACCCTGTGCATGCCATGAGACTATGGTAACTTAGAGCTCACACTGGGTCATAAGAGGTTAAAGGGAATAGCTCCGTTTCGTGTGCCATAAAGAATGACTTATATAGTTCAGATTTCAGCAGTCTTAAGGTAATGCTATTGGTAGTAAACCATGGCTCTTTCTACTGGGGGGTCATTGGAGCCCCTCTCAGAATCCAATGAAAGCTAAGAAAACTCTCTTCTGAAAAATTCACAGTATTACATTAACACATATGTTTGAACAATTTCAGGATATTCACAGACTTCCTAAACCCTAAAAACTGACCCTCACCTGTTCCATGGACGTTAGGATAAGGACTTCAAAGTAACTCTTACTATGTTTATTCCTTTTTAATTTAAACTTATATTCTTCCTCCTACTCTGATTTTATCTTCCTGCAGATTTCATTTTCTTCCCTACAATGTCCACTGGTTTGGGTTATTTTATCTAAAATTTAAAATTATTTATTCGTGTGTTTCTTGCTTCCCAGGTCCATGTTCTAAGGTTATATGGTATTTATCCGTAGAAATAACTAATATCCATGCCATGACAGCATGATACAGCTATTACAATATGTACAAAATATTACCTCTGAACATGGACTCCTGAAACTAGCATTTGGTGTGGTTGAGCTGAGTTCAATGTTGAAAGTGGAAATGATGCCTTTAAACCACATACAAATGCAATCAGATATAAATATGAGTAGGTTTAATACATTTGGAGCACTTAGGCTTGGTCAGTATTATCAATATGCCTAGAATAGAACTGTTGAGGGTTTTAGGTTGAATTCACACATAAAATTGATTAATAGGGAACAGTTGGCATAATTCTAATATTCATTGACTTTCAGATTATGCCAATTTTTGTATAGAATTAAACATGCAAATTAAAATTATTCATATTATGCAACATGAACATAATAGCATCTGCAGTCCTTTGCATATAACAGCCTGTTAAATGTGAGTTTCATCCAAGGACCTAGGGGATAACAGATAATACCTTCCAAAGGAAGTGCTAGACCACATGCAGACTTCACCAAGACCTCTGGAAACAGTTGACAAGCCTCATCCCCGACCCACATTGTTTTTTTTTTTGCTTGTTAGTTTGTTTTTGTTTTTGTTTGTTTGTTTTTTGAGACGGAGTCTCGCTCTGTCGCCCAGGTTGGAATGCAGTGGCGCAATCTCGGCTCACTGCAAGCTCCGCCTCCCGAGTTTACGCCATTCTCCTGCCGCAGCCTCCCGAGTAGCTGGGACTACAGGCCGCCCGCCACCACGCCTGGCTAATTTTTGTATTTTTAGTATAAACGGGGTTTCACCCTGTTAGCCAGGATGGTCTCGATCACCTGACCTTGTGATCCACCCACCTCGGCCTCTCAATGTTTTTTTTTTTCTTTTTTTAAATCAGATGTTGGATGTTGAAATATTTTGGTTTTTTGTTTTTGCGGGTTTTTTTTTTTTTTTTTTTTTTCAGATAGAGGACCTTTGGAAAGATTCTTCCCCTGAAGTTTTTTTGTGTGAGAACTGCAGTAGTGTTCGGTGGTGTGCAGGTAAATGTTTAACAGTCCGCTCTCTGGGAAAGAAGAAAAACAGCCTGGGTTTGTTGTGTTTGCTAATTTCCATGGTGTAAATACTCCCACCATGGCTGATTTCAGGCTGCCAATGTGAAGTCGCTGAGTGCATAATTGAAAAGAGGTGTGTAGGATCTCACCCTGTGTTTCTACGTTACAGGCATAGGAGTAAATTAGCTCAAGGACATAGATAGTAGTAAACAGAGTAAAATCATTAGGAAGCCGTGATTTTTTTTTTTTTTTTTTTTTTTTTTTTTAGTATTTATTGCCTTTGTTTTTAATATTTAATTATAAGTTTATATAGCTTGATTTTAATGATGGCTGTGGTTAGCAACCAATGTAAAATTTCTGAAATTTTGACAACAAACTCTGGTGAGTCAATTTTGGCCAGCTCTAGCACGCCCCTGAATTAAGAGGTGTTGCTCCTCCTGCTGACTCTGGAGAAACCTAGTGCATGAGAAATAAATCCCAAAGTTTTAGCAAAAAATCCAAATGCTTGATAACATGTCCTGTACATTAAGCCATAGAGAAACTGACACTTTTATCAATTGTCAGTGAGAATGCAAAATGCTGTGACTTTTATGTATGTTTGGCAATACATAATAATGTATGCATTTGCCCTTTCTTCAACGATCACACTTCTAAGTATCTTCCCTGAAAAGGCAATTCCGCAAGTATGAAACATGTGTACAAAGTTATTTACTGAGGCATTAGATATAATAGCAAAATATTGGAAACAAATCAAATGTCAATCAGTAGAGTAGTGGTTAGATAGTCTATGGGACACCCACACAATGAGGTACTATACAGTCATGAAAAAGGTCTCTTTTTACTGATTGAACTGATCTCCAAGACTGATAGTTCATTTTTTTAAGGTGCAGAATGGTGTATATAGTATGCTAGCCTTTGTGTAAGAAAAGGAAGAAAATAAGAATATGAATGTATGTGTTTCCTAACAAGAAATGCTGAAAGAATAAACAAAAAATATCTTTGGGGCCCTGGTTGAGGGGGATACATTGGGGTAAATCAGAATGAAAATGGAACCTTTCTGAGAAAATCTTTTAGAAATATTTTTACTTTGAATCATGTAAATATTTTATATATCCGAAATACCAAATTTAAAGAATTTCAAAAGTAAACCCTAAAACTGGAAATGTATTAAAGCAAATGGACCTAACAGATAATATTTGGAACCCCATACTCTGAACATATATCATTTATGGATATAAAAACAAAACAAAACAAATTGCAAAGAAATTCTGACTTTCACTCAGTAGTTATATTGTTAAAAGTAATATTACAATTGTAGTTTTCACATGTTTAAAGGTATGTTTCTGCTATAGTTTGAATGTTTGCACTCTGTCCAAAATTCATGTTAAAATTTAATACAATTACAATAGTATTAAGAGGTGAGTTCTTTAGAAAATGATTAGTCCATGAAGTCTCCATCTTCTTGAATGGATTAGTGCTCTTATAAACGAGATGGAGGGTGCTAGCTAGGCCCTTTTGCACTTCCACGCTTCTACCATGTGAGGACACACCCTTGGTCCCCTCCAGGAAAGACACAGCAACAAGGCGCCATCTTGAAAGCAGAGGAAAGAGTGTCCTCACCAGACACCAAATCTGCCAGTGCCCTTGATCTTAGGCTTCCCAGCCTCCAGAACAGTAAGAAATAAATTTCTCTTCTTTATAAATTACCCAGCCTAAGGCATTTTGCTATAGTAGCCCGAATGGACTAAGATAGTGGCAAAGTAAGGAAAAAGAGAAAACCACTGAATTGGAAATGTCAATACCAATATAAACTTGGGGCTTTTAAAAATATATTTCCTCAAGAACATAAGAACTTGCGGTGAAGAGAAGAATTAAATTTTTTTTCAGCATGTGATTGAGATAACACATCCTTCCGAATTCAGATACTCTGGCCTAAAAGTCATATTTGGGGCAATGTCTGGGTATATGAGTGTGAACAAATGAGCTCTAAAACTGGAGGCACATCAAGGGTACCCCACCTAGCTATGTAGGGCCCTTCTCACAAAAGACATTCCAGAAATGGTCAGTAAGCATCTGCCAGGATGTGACACCCAAACAATTCTCATCTGCTGATTTCTTTCTCCAGTTGTGTTTAGGACTGAACTACACAACCTTTCCATGTCTTAAACAACAAGTTTTGGGTGGAGAGGGATCTTAAAAATGCCAGACTTCTTCCTAATAAGGACAGAAAGGTGCTCAGGAAGGAAATAGGAAGGTGCTCAATAGGAAGGAAATGTATGTTCTGACCTCTTATCCCTGATCTGTGTTTACAGTGTAGACCACAGCACATACAATAGCATTAAATCCTAATGTTTACTTGAGCATACATGAGCAACAGCAACCATTCGGCTTAATTTTTCTGTTATAAGTTGGAATGTCTCTGTGTGTATGTCTGTGTGAATGTGCTACCGAACATGCACTGGCACACACTTGCTTGTGATATACTCTGATTAAGCAGGAATCAGTGCACTATGAAGAACAGCCCTTTCAATCTTAAGCTGGGAGAAATAGCACATTCCAAAGAGCAAATTGATGTTCCCATAGTAATCTTAATTATTAGCTAAACTTTGAAAGAAAAAGCAAACATTGATATCTAGTAAAGTCGAATGTGGAGGGCTGAGTAGTGCAGTCAAATGAATTATTTAATCTCCCACTCTCAGCATAATCCCCTTGTTTTCGATCCTCTTATCTCATGTGTCAAAGAATAATGAATTCCCCAGAATAAATGAAGTTGCCCAAAATACAAATTTCTCATGCAAAAATTATTAATCTGTTTGGGGATTCTTCTGTAATTTTTAAGCTACACAAAATATTAATAGAATTTGGCTTTCCTTGACATCAATTTGAGCAGCTGACATCAAACTGACTGACAGTGGATAAAGTACACACACAGCCAGGCAAAATTCATCAGTCTCCTGCTTAAATCTGCATCTCCACAGAAATTCTTGGTAATGTGTCTTTAGTTACAGAAATAAGATGCTGAGAATGGTACCTTCCAGCATGTAAGGAGTTGACTATCCCAGGAAAATTTTCCCAATTCATTTAGTTTGCAGCCTCTGACAATGTTAGTGACAGGCATGTCGTGGGGTGTTAGCCACAACTGTGAGAACTGCCACCACATTCTTTGTTTCATCTCTCATCTGCTCCTCCAGGCTGTGGAGTCACCGGCTCAGCTCCGCAGGCCCCAGTCATGCATTTCAGAATAGGACAAACTACAATTCAAGGTGACAAAACTTCTTCATGATCACCAATCTCCCCAAAACTGTCCCTTTGGCCCAGCCTATCGGTCTTTTTAAAATTTCTGGCAAAGGGATCTCTTTACAGTGTTTGTATATATGGCTTTGAAGGTGTCAATACGTTTCTTTGTATGTTTTATTGGATCAGGACTGATATTACAGAAAAATGCAGATACACAGAAATCAAAAGTCCTGTCCTGGCACTGTGGCTCATGTCTGTAATCCCAGCACTGTGGGAGGCTGAGGCAGGCTGATCACTTGAACCCAGGAGTTTGAGACCAGCTTGAGCAATGTAGTGAGACCCCATCTCTTAAAAAAAAGAAAAAGAAATAAATAAAAAATGTTACTGTTGGAACATACTTTAGAGATGATGCCATCACTGTTCACCATGCTGCATCTCCCAAGAATGAATTCTGAAAGGGAGAATTGTATGTTGGGAGTGAGTGAGGGTGTAAAGTTTTTTATTTAACTTTATTGGAAAGAAGTTCAAATTTACAAGACAGTTGCAAGTACTACTATATATCTTTTGCTTAAACTCACCAATTGCTAATATCTTGCTACATTTACTTTATTTCTCATAGATATAGAATTATTATTATTAAACTACTTGAGAGCAAATTGCAGGTACCATAATCCTTCACCCTTAACACTCCCTAAATATTTCAGCAGGTATCTGCTAAACACAAAAGAATTACTATACTTTGCATAGCCATGTTAAAATGATGAAACTCAGAAATTTTAACATTGACATACTACTATCATCAGTCACATTCAGATTTTACCAAGACTGTCTGTATCAGTCAGGGTTCTCCAAGAGAAACAGAACCAAGGAAAAAAATTATACACACACATACATACACATACACACACAGACACACACACACACACGGAGATTTATTTTGGGAATTAGCTCACATGATTATGGAGGCTGAGAAGTCCCACCATCTGTCATCTGCAAGCTGGAGAACCAGGAAAGCTGGTGGCGTAATTCAGTCCGAAGAGTGCAAAGGACTGGGAGGGGTAGTGGAAATGGCGAAAGTGCTAGTGTAAGTCCTAGTTCAAACTTTGCCCCAAAACCAGGAGCACCAATGTCCAAAGGCAGGAGAAGATGGATGTCCTAACTCAAACACAGAGAAAGAGTTTGCTCTTCCTCTGCCATTTTGTTCTATTTCCACCTTCAGCGAATAGGATGCTGCTTGCCCGCATTGGTGAGGGCAATCTTCTTTACTGTCTACAATTCAAATGCCAATCTAATCTCGAAACACCCATCCAGACATGCCCACAAATGTTTTACTAGGTCCGTGGGCATCTCTTAGCCCACTTGAGTTGACAAATGAAATGAACCATCACATGTCCTTTATGGCATTTCTGCTTCAAGATCTAATAAGGCTCACACATTGCGTTTGGTCAGCATGTCTCTTTCTTTGCGTTTGTCTTTCATTACATTGACATGTTTGGAGACCAGAATGCTCCCCAGTTTGGGTTTGTCTCATGCTTCCATGTGGTTAGGCTTGTGTCATGCCTTTTTGATATGTCCTTGTTAGTGCTTCACATTAGGAGATGGCACTTGATGTCACTTCATCCCACAATTGATGGCATTAACTCTGTTCTCTTGTTGAAATGTTAACCACCAGTTTGCTCCACTGTAAAATTGTCATTTTTTTTCTTTAAAATTAATAATTAATCTGTGGAGAGATACTTTGGGACTGTGTAAATATTCTATTCTCTATTAAACTTTTACCTGATAGTTTTGGCATCCTTTGATGAATCAATTATAACTACAGTGGTTGGAAGTGGTGATTTCCTTACTCCTTTATTCTTTCTGCATTTACTGGTTGGTATTCTACTCTAAGCAAGTATTTTACCTGATCCCTCAGTTATATGCTTGTTTGTTTTTAAACTTACTTAAAATAGTTTGCTCATTATCATTATGGACTATGTGTGCCTATCAAGATTTATTTTGATGTTCTAACTATTCTGGATTTGGCCAGTTGGAACCTCTTCAAGCCAGCTTCTGTGTCTTTTTGAAATACTCGTATCACTTTTTCAGCACTTTCTTATTTTCTGAAACAAATAGATGTTTCAAGTTCATCTTTGCATTTTCCCTAGCCCAGCCCTGCAATAAGACATTTCTTCAAGAAGGGTCTCTGGTTCAACTTAGAAATGGTATTTGAAATCAAGATCTGATGTTTGTCTAAATCTTGATGGCACAACAGAAAGTCCTTGTTATACAATGAAACACGCTAATCACATGAAAATAGTCTCCCTGTACCCTGCTCCCTACCCTGTCAAAAAGGAATGGGTATTAGAAGAGATGGGTTGTTTCTTCTCAGGCATTTTTTGTACTTCTTCTGCCCACACTGTATTTGCCCATCCCCTGCCTTTAAATTCATACAAAAGCAGAGCTTTTGTGAATATGGCTGCAGTAAACATGGCAGTGCACATGTTGCACTGACGTACAGATTTCAATCCCTTTGATGTATAACCAGAAGTGGGATAGCAAGGTCATATTGTGTTTCTTTTTTAGTGTTTTGAGGAAACCCTCTATTGTTTTTCATACTGGTTTTACTAATTTACATTCCCACCAACGGTGTATAAAAGTTCCCTTTTCTCTACATCCTTACCAACACTTCTTATTGTTCATCTTTCAATAATGGCCCTTATAACAGGTATGAGGTGATAACTCATTGTGGTTTTAGTTTCCATTTTCCTACTGATTAGTGAGGTTGAGCTTTTTTATCATGAACCTGTTGGTCATTTGTATGTGTTCTTTTGAGAAATATCTTTTCAGGTCATTTATCCATTTTTAAATTGGGTTTTTTTTTTTCTTTTTTCTTTTCTGTTTTTTTTTTTTTTTTGCTATTGAGTTGCTTGGGTTCCTTATATATTTTGGATATTAATCCCTTACCAGATATGTGGTTTACAAATATTTTTTTCCACTCTGTAGGTTGTCTCTTTATTTTGTTAATCATTTCCTTTGCTGTGCAGAAGCTTTTTGGTTTGTTTCAATCCCATTTGTTTATTTTTGCTTTCGTTGCCTGTGCTTTCAAAGTCATATCCAAAAAAAACCATTGCCAGACCAAAGTTGTGGAGCTTTCTTCTATGTTTACTTCTAGTAGTTTTAAAGTTTCATGTCTTATATTTAAGTATTTATTTTGAGGTAATTTTTGTATATGGTGTGAGATAAGAATCCAACTTTATTCTTTTGCATGGACAATAGAATACTATTCAGCCCTAAAAAAGAAGGAAATTCTATTATTTGTGACAGTGTGGATGAAACTGGAGGATATTATGCTAAGTTAAATAAACCAGGCAAATACTACAATAATCTCATTTATATGTGGAATCTAAAAAAGTCAAACTTATAAGAGCAGAATGACAGTTACCAGAGGCTGGGGAGAGGGGAAAACGGAGAGTTGTCGGTTAAAAAGTACAAAGGTTCAGTTAAATATGTGGAATAGGTCAGGATCTACTGCACAGGAGGGTGACTATAGTCAGTAATAATATATTGTATATTTCAAAATAACTTGGAGAGTAAATTTCAAGTGTCTCACCACAAAAAAAAATGGTAAGCAACTGATGGATGTTAATTTAGTTTGATTTAATCATTCCACATTGTATACAGATATCAAAACATCACATTGTACCCCACAAATGTATAAATTTATGATTTGTCAATTACAAATAATATTAATTTTATAGGCAGGCATGGTGGCATCCACCTGTGGCCCCAGCTACTTAGGAGGTGGAGGCAAGAGGGTCACTTAAGCTCAGGAGTTTGTATAATTCAGTAGCATTAAGTATGATTACAATGCTGAACAACATCACCACTACCTAGTTCTAGAACATTTCATCATCCCAAACAGAATCCCTGTGCCCAATAAGTAATCACCATTCATACCTCCCTCCTCCCAGCCCCTGGAAACTACTAATCTGCCTGCTGTCTCCGTGTATTTCCCTATTTTGAATATTTCAAATAAATGGAATCATACAATTTGTGGCCTTTTGTATCTGACTTATTTCACTTAGCATAATGTTTCAAGCTTCATCCAAGATGTAACATGTGTCAATACTTCATTCGTTTTATGGCTGAACAGTATTCCATTGTACAGCTATACCACATTCTGTTTATCCATTCAACAACTGATGGATATTTGAATTGTTTTCACCTTTTGGCTATTATGAATAGGGCTGCTATAAACATTCTTGTACAATTTTTGTTTTGAACAGTGGTTTTCAATTCTATGAAATACATATCTAAGAATGCCATTGCTGGGTCATATGATAATTCTGTGTTTAAGTTTCTGAGGAATCTTCAAATTGTCTTCCACAGCTGCTGCACCACTTTACACTCCCATCCTATAGTACTGTCAGAAGGTTCCAGTTTCTCCACATCATCACCAACACTAATTTTTCTTTTTTGTTGTTATAATCATCTTAATAGCTATGAACTGCTATCTCACCTCTCATCACTGTTTTGATTTGCATTTCCCTAATGATCAGTGATGTGTAGCACCTTTCCCTGTACTTATTGGTCATTTGCATGCTTTCTTTGGAGAAATGTCTACTCATATCTGTTGCCTGTCTTTTAATTGAATTGTTTGTCTTTTCATTGTTGCATTATAAAAATTCTTTATATATTCTGAATATTAAAACTTTATCAGATAAAGTTTTTTAATTATTTTTTTCATTACATGCATGTATCTTGCAGACATACGATTTTTCTCATCTGTGGATTGTCTTTTTATTCTTTTCATACTCAAAGTATTTTTTGATACAAAAATGTTTTTAATTTTGCTGAAGTCCAGTTGAGCTATTTTTCTTGTTGTTGTTTATGTTTAGTATCCCAGCTAAAAAACCACTCCAAGGCAAATCAAAGGTATGAAGATTTACCTATTTTCTTCTTTGAGTATACATTTTTAGCTTTTCAGTTTGGAGATTTCTCAAAGAGCTAAAGATAGAACTAACACTAATCCTAGCAATCCAATTACTGGACATATACCTAAAGAAAAATAAATCATTCTATGAAAAAGATCCTTGCACTCATATGTTTATCACAGCACTATTCACAATACCAAAGTAATGCTGTCAACCTAGGTGTACATCCACAGTGGACTGGATAAAGTGTGGTACATATACACCATGGAACACTACACAGCCATAAAGAAGAATGAAATCATGTCCTTTGCAGTAATATGGATGAAGCTGGAGGGCATTATCTTAAATGAATTAACACAGAAACAAAAATATCACATATTCTCACTTATAAGTGGGAGCTAAAAATTGGGTACACACAGACATAAAGATGGCAACAATAAACACTGGAGATTCTAAAAGAAGAGGAAGGAGGGAGGGAGGAGGTCAAAGACAGAAAAATGTTCTACTGAGTTCTATGTTCACTATCTGGATGACAGAATCAATAGAAGCCCAGACTTTAGAATCATACAATATACTCGTGTAACAAAACTGCACATGTACACCTGAATCTAAAACAAAATTTTTAAAATAATAATAAAATAAAGTTTTAGCTTTTATATTTAGATTTTTGAATCATTTTGAGTTTTTATATATGGTGTGTAGTACAAGTACAACTTTATTCTTCTGCAAGTGGAAATTCAGTTTTCCAAGCATCATTTGTTGAATAAACTAGTTTTTCACCCATTAAATGGGACCCTTATTGAAAATCAACTGAGCATAGATGTATAAGTTTATTTCCTGGACTCTCAATCCTATTGTGTTGATCCATATATCTATCTATATGCCACTACCATACTGTTTTGATTATTATAGTTTTATAGTAACTTTTGAAATCAGAAAACTAAGTCCTCCAACTATGTTCTTTTTCAAGATTGTATTGGCTATTTGGGGCTCCTTGCAATTTTTTATGACTTTTAGAATTGGCTGTTTCATTTCTGAAAAATAAAGGTCCCTGGAATTTTAATAGTGATTACATTGAATCTGTAGACCACTTTGGGAAGTATTACCATCTTAACAATATTAAGTTTTCCAATCCATGAACATGGGATGTCTTTGTCTTTACATTTATTTAGATCTTCTTTCACTTATTTCAGCAATGTCTTGTAATTTTAAGTATACTGGTCATGTACTTTTTTAGTTAGATTTATTTCTAAGTACTTTATTCTTTTTGATGTTATTGTAAATGAAATTATTTTTTAATCTTTTCAGATTGTTAATTGCTAGTGTATGAAAATACAAGAATAAACATTTTTAGATTTCCTACTTTGTGTCAGACAACTTCTATAAATTATTACAGTTAGTCTCAGAGCAGCCCTGTGAGTTAAATATTATAATCTCTATTTACAAATGAAGCAAGTAGAACCCAAACATGTTGAAACACAACAAGGGGATACTAAGAGAAAGAGACAGAGAACTGAATTGATATGTATAGATTCCAATTTTTTTCAAGCCTACTTTCATGTTTTTGCTTGTCCTCTCATCTCCAGCCTCTATGTATCTTTTGGTTTAATTAGCTCTAGGCCTGAGCACATGCTCCTCCCTGAACATGGACCCCCATCCCATGCACCTCACTGGGCTTACTCCTACTCGTCCATCAGTCTCCAGCTGAAATGTGACTCTTTCAGGACAGACTTCCCTGACCCCCTCCCCAGTGGAGACCTCCTAACATTTCCAGCTTATGCAGTCATCCTAGCATAATTTGCAAGATAGTTCTCTTTCATCTTCAGAATTGTTCCAGTTTGCTTGATAAATGATCATCCTCTCCATAGCCCTTTATGTACCCATGGCCCCTTATCCACCTCTCCTTGTCTGTTCTTGTGGTTGCTGGTTTGGATGTCCTCTGAGAGACCTTGAGCTCCCTCAACAGGCCTGTGTCTGTGTTGTGCACTGCCCATATCCCTAGCAACTAGCATGGCACAGAGTAGGCACTCAGCAAACCATTACTAAATGAGCAGGTTTTAACAACCAGCAAAAAGCCTATCAGACATGAATTCCCACCTTAACTGTCACCAAGAAAGACTAGACTTGTGTTTCTACAATGCCACCACTCCTTTCCCATATTCTCTTGCATTTTCACTTCAGAATCAATTCTACATAAGGATGCAATCTTATACCCTGTTCCTCCGGGTCTTTCTTTCTAAAGTATGTATTGATTATTTACAACACAGCTACAACCGAAAGGAATCACAAATGGTTCATATAAATATCTCTTATGCCATGGAAATTTATTTTCTGAAAATGAAAAGTAACCCTATAGTCTATTAATTAAGCAGTACCTATAAAATCAAATGGCCCAAGTATAATGAAAACATCTACATTTTGAATCATTTAAGATGTTTAACCAAAAAACTAGTCTATTATTTTTCTCAACCTAGTAACAATGATCAACCTTGCTTTTTAAACAGAATTAATTAAATCATACGTCATTCCATGAGAAAAGTAAGGTTTAATTTAGGATTAATTCAGAAGTGTAAAAAGTTCCTGAATTTTCTAAGACATGGATTAATTTATACGGAACATTTGGAATAAATACTTCTTTGCATCATTTGAAACCTTGCTGGCTGCCTTCTAACAAAAAAACCTTGACTTTTTACAAATTGAGTATCTCTGTACCTTCATGTATGAGGGGAGGGGAATTCACAGGGAGTAAAGGGGTATATTCCCCCACCCCCACCTCACTGTTAATTTAGCCTCATGTCTTATAGGAAGTTGCACTGGGAATGTTGCCTAGCATGGTGCTTAAGAAGTTGGTTAGGGAGTCACACAGACATGGGTTGAAAGTGGTAGCTTAGTAGCTACAATTCCTCTTGAAGATTACTTAATCTCTCTGAGTGTATTTTCTTAACATAAAATTTAAATAACAGAAGTTGCCTCCCAAGTTTGTGGTTAGGATTAAATGAGATACTGGGCCAGGCGCGGTGGCTCAGGCCTATAATCCCAGCACTTTGGGAGTCCGAGGCAGGCAGATCACCTGAGGTCAGGAGTTTGAGACCAGCCTGCCCAACTTGGCGAAACCCTGTCTCCACTGAAAATACAAAAATTAGACGGGCGTGGTGGCGGGCACCATAGTCTCAGCTACTCAGGAGGCTGAGGCAGGAGAAACACTTGAACCCAAGAGGCAAAGTTTGCAGTGAACTGGTATCATGCCTCTGCGCTCCAGCCTGGGCGACAGAGTAAGACTCTGTCTCAAAGAAAGAAAGAAAGAAAAATAAATAAATAAATAAGTTACTGTCAAAAGGTTCTCAGTAAATGCTCTCACCCAGTCACCTCCTGGTGACTGAGACCTATTGCTCTGTAAAGGTTTAATCCCACAGACAAGACCTCAGAATGCACAAGCTTAAATTCTCTCATCACTTTTTACAGCTTTTCCCCAGCCCTGCTTCTGCAAAACAAAGGCAGGTGTAACTATGGCTCAAAAGGTTGAGTGGGTCTTCTCATCTTACCCCTGTTGAGAGGAAAAGCAAGGGACAAAGAAGTAATCAACACTAGATTTTTTAAAGAGATGCAAACAATTTGGACCCAGACACCCTTCCAAAGCTTAGCAAGAGTTTTGTGAATGAAACTCAGCCTCATACTCTCTTTCCAGCCTACAAAAGGAGGCAGAAAGCAAGGTAAGGGAATCAGAGCAGGCATGGCTTAGGTAGCACTGTCAACAAAAAAGAGTCAAACTCTGTAAAATATTTAAAGAATTTATTCTGAGCCAAATGTGAGTGACCATGGCCCATGACACTGCCCCAGGAGATCCTGAGAACATTTGCCCAAGGTGGCTGGGCTACTGCTTTGTTTTATATATTTTAGAGAAACATAAGATACCAATTAATACATGTAAGATGCACATTGGTTCAGTCCAGCAGGACAACTCAAAGGTGATGGGGGTTGTGGTGGGGTGGGGGAGTCTTCTAGGTCATAGATAGGGGGATTCAAGGATTTTCTGATTGGTAATTGCTTGAAAGAGTTTACCTAAAGACCTGGACTCAATAAGAGGGAGTGTCTGGGTTAGGATAAGGAGTTGTGGAGCCCAAGGTCCTTATTATGCAGGTGAAGCCTCTAGGTAGCAGGCTTCAGAGAAAATAGATAGTAAATGTTTGTAATCAGACATAAAAAGGTACTGGACTCTTAATTATCTCTTGGAACAAGAAAAAGACCTGGAAAGGGAAGAGGATTCCCTATAGAAGGTAGATTTTCCCCACAAGAGACAGCTTTGCAAGGTCATTTCAAAATATGTCAAAGAAATATATCTTGGGGTAAAATACTTCAGTTTCTTGCAGGGCCTGCTATCTCTCATGTTGGTATTTTATCACTACAAAAAGTCTGTTTGGTCAGTCTTAAGGTCTGGTTTAATGTTAATGCTGGTCAGCTGTGCCTGAATTCCAAAGGAAGGAAGGTATAATGAGGTATGTCCAACCCCACCTTCCCATGATGGCCTAACCTGGTATTTCAGGTTAACTTCAGAATGCCCTTGGCCAAGAGATGGGGTGCATTCAGTTAGCTGTAAAGTTTAGAATTTTATTTTTGGTTTATAGCGTTTATAAATGGAGTTCTCCCTGGAAAGTAGGGTTGAGGATTTTTCATCCCTACTGGAAACCAGTGAAGGGAGACACTCCAAAAGATGACTTGTTGAGATTGAGAGCACCTGCAAGAAGGTGAGGATGGAATCCACTCTATTGCCACACCTCTCCTAAGCCAGGGGGCTTCTTGGACTACTCTACATGTAGCCAAGCATAAAACAAACAAACAAACAAAAAAAAAAAAAAGGAAAGGGGAAAAGGCAGACCAAGAAAGGAGGAAGCACATTGCTATTATAGCAAGGATCCATGGCACACTAGTGCAGGAGGGCTTGAGTAGTCTTGCTTGTGCCCACCCAAGAGCTTTCTGCCAAGCAAGGCAACCCTCAAATGTAGGCAGTTGCAGGGTGAAACACAAGGAGACTAGTGGTCCAAAAAAACAGTGATAACTTTTGAGTTCTTCGCAGGGTCTCTCAGTCACCAAAACATACAATCCAATGTTAAATAATATCTCCTGTGTCAAAGCATTGAACAATGGGGAGACTCTGAAAGTCCCTACAAGGAAACTCACACGTGTGCCAATAGAGACTCAACTTTTAGAAGCCTGCTACATGCAGAGCTTTGATAGCGGTTCAGAGATGCAGCAATAGCAGACACAATCAAAGGAAGAGACACTTGCCCCCTTCTATCTCCCTCTTTCCTGTGGCTGTTCCCAGAGGAAAAGGGGGTCCCAAAGAGAGAAGAGACCTGGGAAAGCAGAGAACACTGTCCCAGCCTGGACTCTTTACACCTGAAGGTCACTGGCTGTGCTCAGATGTGAGTAAAGTACAGAAGAGGGAGATTTGACTGAGCAAGTTTGAAGGTAGTGATATAGACTCATATATCTTAAAATCTTGCTACTCAAAGTACAGCAAGCAGTGAGCATACTGATGTGGGCTGGGAGCTGATCACAAATGCAGAATCTCACGGCCCATTCCTGGAAGTCGTGAATCAGAATCTTCATTGTAATAAGACCCTTGGTGGTTTGTATACAATTAAAGTTTCAGAGGCACTATCCTAAAGGCTCAAAGAGGATTCTACCTTGGAGATTTAAAAACGTATCCAGGAGTTTGTTTTCTCTCTCATTCCTATTTTCTCTCACACGCGCTGTCTCTCTCTCTCTCTCCCTCATAAATATTTTTAACTTGAAGTCAATAGGGAAGCATTGGAGAGACAAGGACAAAAATGGGGAACACTAGAAGAAAATTTAACCACCATGTGGGAAGCCATCTGCAGCCAACACGTTGCTGGCATGCCTCTGGCCCATATATCCACAGAGCAGAAGCTGACTAGGCAAGAACTCTTAGCAGGCTTTTGAGGTCATGGGGTACCGAGAAATGTACAGTCAGGACTCCCAGTACTGTGAGAGGCCAAGCATCAAATCACATCTGAAAAAGGAAGTGCCTTCATAATAACTTCAATCAAAATTAGCAGCAGGCACCATCAGTGTCCTTTATGACAAGCAGGTTCTCATTGTATAAAGACATACACACTTGGAGAGGAATCCAAACAGATTCTGGGGCCATGGCTTTTGATAAACATCAATTGGGGCTGATTAACAAAAACCAAGCCACCTGAGGTCATTGTAACACCCCTCCCCCCCACCCCGCCACCTTCATTTTGAGTTCTGAAGCTTGCTCTTTTTTTTGAAGCCATCAAGATTTCGCATGATTATAACAGAACACTAGGCAAGAATTTTTTTTAAATCTGTATTTCTTGTCACCTCCACCACTAGGTAACACCAGGGAAGTCACAGTTTCTGTGAACTTTGACAAATCTACTATAGCTATTATCAAGATGAGGAGCATCAAATTTGGAGTTAGAGAAAATGGGGTTTGAGTCCCAGTTCTGCTGCTTAATATAGCAAGTGATCTGGAGTAGGTTTCTTTGAGAGACCTGCAAGAAATGGTTTCTGACTGTTTCTTCCACTTCCAGTACTTAATGTATTGAGAAGAATTGTATAAATGGTACTGCGGAAAGAAAATGCCTATCAGAGAGGTGAGTCACCCCAAGAGGGGATGCACACTAAAGCAATGAAGCAGCTATAGCAAACAACACTGGGTCACTGGCCACTGTGGGGGCCCATTCTTCCCAGGCAGATCACACATCTCAGAGGAAGCCTTGGGCATCTGGCAAGCAACTGTGGGCAGGCAACTCCCAAGGAGGGCTGAGGAGCTTGCAGTATTAGTGAATCTTGTATTCTTTAGCACCAGTTGCTATGGTTCAAATGTGTCCCCCAGAAATTCATGTGTTGGAAACTTGATCCCCAGTGCGACAGTGTTGGAAGGTAAAGCCTGAAGGGAGATATTTAGGCCAGGAGGGCTCTGTCCGCAGGAATGGTTTAAAGAGAATTGTGAGGATCAAATGAGAAAAAGCATGTGGGGCTATTTTATAATATGGATATGGTTTGGCTGTGTCCCTACCCAAATCTCAACTTGAATTGTATCTCCCAAAATTCCCATGTGTTGGGGGAGGGAACCGAGGGTGGGAGTAATTGAATCATAAGGGCTGGTCTTTCCCATGCTATTCTTGTGATAGTGAATAAGTTTCACGAGATCTGATGGGTTTATCAGGGGTTTCTGCTTTTGCTTCTTCATTTTCTCTTGCCCCCACCATGTAAGAAGTGTCTGTCACCTCACTCCATGATTCTGACGCCTCCCCTTTAATTGTAAGTCCAATTAAACCTTGTTTTCTTCCCAGTCTCAGGTATGTCTTTATCAGCAGCATGAAAACAGACTAATACAAATACATAAAGGGCTATTTAGTACGGCAAAGTTTATGTAGGAAAACTATTTTATTCACATAGAAAGCATGAGAAAAAACACAAATACGTTTGCAAGAGCTATGATATCTAAAAATCATTACAAGGCCAGGCAGAGCGGCTGACACCTGTAATCCCAGCCCTTTGGGAGGCCGAGGTGGGCAGATCACTTGAGGTTAGGAGTTCAAGACCAGCCTGGCCAATATGGTGAAACCTCTTCTCTACTGAAAATACAAAAATTAGCTGGGTGTGGTGGCATGTGCCTGTAATCCCAGCTACTCAGGAGGCTGAGGCAGGAGAATGACTTGAACCCAGGAGGTAGAGGCTGTAGTGAGCTGAGATCACACCACTGTACTCCAGCCTGGGCAACAGAACGAGACTCCATCTCAAAAAAAAAAAAAAAAGAAAAAGAAAAAGAAAAATTGTTACATTACATGGTATTCTTAATAAATTGTCCAAAAAACCACAAGGGCTTCAAGCAGCCTATGAGAATTTGTTTGACAAAAATATTAGGCAACAAGAATACCAGTAACATAAAAGCCATCTCTAGTCACTGCCTCTTCATGAATATTCTCTATGTGCTCCACAGGAGCCAAAAATGATTGGACATTTTCTATTCCCCATTCCTCAGGACTTCCCAATTTCACTCTACTTAACTTGAGATCGGTTTCTAGCTATCATTCAAGAACTATATTCTATTATTTCTGAATGAAATATATTTTGTTTTCCAAATATATTTTCCTTCTCATTTTCATTCAGAAGTTGGAGGCAAGATGGCTTCCACTTTGATGGCAGGCTTCCTGGTTTGATCAAATTTGGCAAAAAGCAAGAACAAATATTTCTGACCCAGAGCTAATGGCTCCAGCCTTCAAATAACATTTGAAATAAAAGTCAACTTTGAAATTCTTCCCTAATAAAATGTTTAAAGGTAATGGAATAAACTACTTCAAATGTATATGATTTTTTTCAGAAATATGCATAAACTCACTAATTTTTGTTAGACTTTATATTTGTAAACATAGTTCAATTTTTAAACCTATATTATAGAAATGCTCAAATAGAGTGAGATCCTTGTACAAAAACTCGTGCACCAAAATTCTTATTCCCTTTGCCTAGAATGCTCTTTGACAAATATACACATGGCTTGACTCCTCACTTTATCCAGATCTCAACTCAAATGTTTTTTCAGAGAAACCTTCTCTGCACATCCTGTCTAAATATAACAAACATCACTCCCTATTCCTCAACACTACTGTCTTAGTTTGTTTTCTGTTGCTACAACAGAATACCACAGACTGAGTAATTTATAAAGAATAGAAGTCTATTTGGCTCATGACTCTGGAGGCTGGAAAATCCAAGAGCACAGCAATAGCAGCTGGCTAGGGTCATCTTATGCCAGGAGGGTGGAAGGCAAAAATGAGTACACAAAAGACAGAGGAGAAAAGGAGGCTGAATTCCTATAATAACTCATCCATCCCCATGATCAGGGCATTAATCCATTCTTACTCCCAAGGGGAAAATTAATTTATTGCTGAATTTTACTGCAAAGAAAATTTACTGATTTTTTTCAACAAAAAGAATAATGAACAGACTCACCATAACTTTGTGGCTTTCATCTTTAAATCTAATTTGTCCTTTAAGCTGGGAGCCAGTACTGTAAGTAATGGTTTCTGTTGCAAGCAGGCAAGTTAAGGGCTCTGCCCTTATGAACGAATCATCTCTTAAAGGTGCCACCTCTCAACACTGTTGCATTGGGGATTATCAACATATGAACTTTTAGGGGACACATTTAAACCATAATAATTATTTTATTTTTAATTAGAGCATTTATCCATATCTAACATTGCATTATGTGTTTATTGTGTATTTACTTGTTTGCCTTCTGCATTTACACAAAAGCTTCACAAAATCAGCAATTTTATTTTGTTTACTCTGTATCCTCAACTCCCAAAGAGTATATAATCATACTAAGTGTAGAATGAATAGATTCTTTTTATGCTTAAACTCATTACCTCTTCCAAGGATTGATATTCTTCTATATTTTCTTCTAGTGGGAAGATAAGTTAGAGATCATAAGGAAACTGAGGGCCAAAGTATATAGCATGACTTTTTCAAGGTTACATACTTAATTAGTGGCCAGTCCAAGCCTAAAATCTGACTCCTAGATTCCATTATACCACACTGACTTTGACTTTCTAATAATATGATGATACTTCCACTTGAATAGAGTACAGCAGTTAAAAGCACAGGCTCTGACCTCAGACTGTCTGTTTTCAAATTCCATTTCTGATGCTTATCAGCTATATTTGGGTAAATTATGAGGTCTTCATGGCTCAGGCTCCTTTTTTACACTATAAGGGTAATAATAATCATGTTGTGGAATTATTGTGAGCATGGATATTTCCTAGAACAGTAATCGGAACATAGTAATCAGTCAATAAGTGCTTCCTCACATACTATTTCTATTATTCTCTTATTGCTTAGCACTGAATTTTTTATAATATACAAAGTTCTAAAGTGTTCTTCTGTGAAACATTATTGAAAATTGCTGTTCGTTCCACCAAAATTCTGATTATTTTATTCTCAGAAAAAAATGCCTGTAGCTGTTTACTATGGTGGACATTATGTGGACTTTATAACTATATTATATACATTATATAACTATACAAGCATACCGATGGCATATACTGAAAGATTTGGATTTCAAAAAAACCTACATAAAAAGGAGTATTTTGTTTTGTTTTGTTTTGTTTTGAATTGACCAATATTTCTGCTTTGCCATATTCCCTGAAATGCAATACAACTTAGGGCCATTCATATAAGTTTCTTACTCTCAAGGGGAAAAATAATTTATTACTGACTTTTACCACAAAGAAGAACTACTATTTTTTCAACAAACAGGATGATGTACAGACTTACTATATCTTTGTGGGTTTTGCCCTTAAATCCAATCTGTCCTTTAAGCTTACAATCAGTTCTGTAAGGAATGATTCTGTTGCAAGCAGGCAAGTCAAAATTTGATTGCATTCTCAAGTTTGACTCGGTATTCCATTTATAGTTTATTTTTCTAATATATCTTCTTGGTTCCAACAATTAAAATATTAAGAGGATCCCCTCATATTCCTAACAATGAGCAACATCAACATTCCTTGGGGATTTCCAGTGCCACTGACAACTAAAATCCAGCACTGAAAAAGCTTCAGCATGAGGCCTTAGAAAAATAACTAATGGCAGACAGATTGAAGAAGGTAGTCAAAACTTGAAGAAGCAGTTCATATGCATAGGAGTTTGGTGGTATTTGTTTTTCTGTCTCTCCTCCATGCTCTGAAAACAGGGTGGCCCCAGTCATGGAATTGCATAGCAAGGGCAGCAGCAAAACTATCACCCCATTATTTCTGACCTGAGGAACAAGGAAAAGGAGACCCTGTGTTCCAAAGAATAGAACAGAAATATTTTTCCTCTTGCCACTTTGCACCAAGAGTGACTCCAGTTGCCAGAATGAGGAGAGCTGGAGAAGCACATCTCCTAATTCCATGTAGAAACTGGAACAAGGCCTAGATTCACTCCTGAGAGACACATATGGAAAAGACACAAAGTAGCATAGCAAAGAATTTAAGATTAGAACTACAATATAAACCACCATCCAAGTCTAGGCCAACTGCTTAGTGAACCAAGCCTTTATAACAAAGCCTTTGAGATTCAAATGACATTATAATTACCACCCACAGAAAGGTAGATAGAACCTATAGTCCGAGCCTAATTGGTTTGATTGTCTGCTAAAATACATACAAAAATTCAACATTTTTCAGAGAATTTTAACAGGACTCAGAGTTTTACAATGCAATATTGAAAATATCTAGCATATAATCTAAAATCACTCAACATATAAAGGCCCAAGGAAACATGAAAAATTCATTAAGTGCAAAGACAATTAATTGATGAAAACTCCAAATAGCCTAGATTTTAAAATCACCAAAGACATTAAAGGAGATATCATAACTATACTTCATGAGGTAACATGTCTTGAATGCCAGGCGTTCTCATAGAGAAATAGGAGCTATAATAATATGGTTCGGCTTTGTATCCCCACCCAAATCTCATCCTGAATTCTAATCTCCAGGTGTTAAGGGAGGGGCCTGGTGGGAGGTGATTGGATCGTGGGGGCTGTTTCCCCCATCGTGTTCTCATGATAGTAAGTAAGTTCTCATGAGATCTGATGGTTTTATAAGGGACTCTTCCTGCTTCACTTTCTCTCTCACCTGCTGCCATGTAAGATGTGTCTGCTTCTACTTCCGGCACAATTTTAAGTTTCCTGAGGCCTCCCCAACCGTGTGGAAGTGTGGGTCAATTAAACCTCCTTTGTTTATAAATTATCCAGTCTCAGATAGTATCTTTTTGGCAGTGTAAAAATGGACTAATACATATAAGAAGAAGCAAATGCAAAATTTTAAAGTGATAAATTTTAAAAATAATACCTGAAATAAGAAGTTTGCTAAATGAGCTCAATAACAGAATGGAGATGGCAGAAGAAAGAACCAGTGAATTTGAATATTGATCAACTGAAATTTTTCCACCATAAGAACAGAGAGGAACACGATTGGGATAAAAATGAATAGAGTTTCATAAACCTGTGAAACAATACCAAAATGTAGAGCATTCACACCATTGAAGTCCCAGAAAGGAAAAAACGTGATTGATGCAGAAAGAATATTTGAAGAAATATGTGTTATACTTTTTCAGATGCCCACTTAATTCCAGAAATGATTTACTTTCTTACACAAATACTGTAATATATATTATCATCATTTTTATTCCTATTAGTGTTTAATGAGTAGGTGAAAATATTAAGATAAGGAGATAATGAAGACTAGAAAGAGAAGATTAAGCCAGGAGTGAAGTCTATAAACTAAACAAATCTCCTGAGGTCTTATATATTTCCCAGAGGTGTACCACCAATTTGGACTTTGGCTTTTCTAGTAGCCAACCAGAAGGAGGAAAGAGGGTCAGGTATTTGAGTTACACTGGCTGTGCAGTGAAAATAACCAAACGCCTAGGAGCAACTGTTATTCCTGAAAATAAGATCACAGAGAAATTTCTCTCATCCGTTCTCAGAAAGAAAACACTATACAACATCTTCTACATCTTTCCTATAGTAAAACAGCAATGAATTTCAAAAGGCCACTTCCCATAACATCAATCTTAGTCTGCTCAGGGGCTATAACAAATTTACCATAAACTGGGCAGCTTAAACAACAAACATTTATTTCTCACAATTCTGGAGACTGGGAGCCTGAGTTTAGGGTGCCAGCATGGTTGAGTTCGGGTGAGGGCTCCCTTCCTAGTTCACAGATGGCTACCTTCTCTCTGTATTCTCACACGGCAGCAAAAGAAAGGAGAAAGCTCTCTCATATCCCTTCTCATAAGGCCACAAGTACCATCATGAGTGAGAGGTGAAGCTGGCTGGACCTCTGGGTCAGGTGGGGACTTGGAGAACTTTTCTGTCTAGCTGAGGGATTGTAAACACACCAATCAGCGTGCTGTGTCTAGCTGAAGGTTTGTAAATGCACCAATCAGCACTCTGTAAAAACACACCAATCAGTACTCTGTAAAATGGACCAATCAGTGCTCTGTAAAATGGACCAATCAGCAGGATGTGGGCTGCACCAAATAAGAGAATAAAAGCTGGCCATGGGAGACAGCAGCGGCATCCTGTTCCGGTCCCCTTCCTCACTCTGGGAGGTTTGTTCTTCGCAATAAATCTTGCTGCTGCTCACTCTTTGGGTCCGCACTACCTTTATGAGCTGAGACACTCACCGTGCAGGTCTGCGGCTTCACTCCTCAAGTCAGTGAGACCACGAACCCACCTGGAGGAACGAATAATCCCGGACACACCACCTTTAAGAGCTGTGACACTCACTGCAAAGATTCGCAGCTTCACTCCTTAAGTCAGCAAGACCACGAACCCACCAAAAGGAAGAAACTCCAGCCACATCTGAACATCTGAAGGAATGAACTCCAGACACACCATCTTTAAGAAGTGTAGCACTCACCGCGAGGGTTCACGGCTTCATTCTTGAAGTCAGCAAGACTAAGAACCAACCGGAAGGAACCAATTCCAGACCCATGGGGACTCCACCCTCATGACCTAATTACCTCTTGAAGGCCCCATATCCAAATGACATCACAATGGTGATTAGGGTTTCATATGAATTTTGGAGTGACACAAACATTCACTCATAGGAACATCCGTCCAATGTATCGCCTTTAGGCACGAGCAGAAGGGGCCCCTACTGTGGGACTATGTGCTTGTGTCCCTCAAGATTCATACGTTGAAGCCCTAATCCCCAGTGTGATGGCGTTTGGAAGATGGGGTTTGCAGAAGGTAATTAGCATTAGATGAGGTAACGAGGGTACACTCTTCATGATGGAATTAGTGCCCTCATAGGAAGCAGAAGAGACCAGAGCTCTCTCTTTCCACCATGTGAGAATACAATAAAAAGATGGCCATTTACAAGCCAGTAAGAGGGCCCTCACAGAGCCCCACCATGCTACACCCTGATCTCAGACATCCAGCTTCCAGAACTATGAGGAAACACATGTTTGTCCTTTAATCTCCCAAGTCTATGGTATTTTGTTGTGGCAGCTGGACTAGACTAAGACAGCCCACTCTTGAGAAAACCTGCTCCAGCTCTTCCCCATCTGTCCTCCTATCCTGAGACAAAAAGTCTGGGCTGAAGCTTCAGTGCCCAGCTACAATCTCTACTACTATTTCTGGTCTCATAGCAGGTGCTCGGTACTTTGGAAACATCTATGGGTGGATGCTGTGTGCCCCACCCAGATGCCCTGAGGACTAAGGACTGGCCTCCCCAACACATGTGTGTGCTGCAGCAGACTCTCATTAGCACTCATTGCCCTTAAAATTACTTCCCCCAAGAAAATCACTTCACCCAAGGTCACACCCCTTCCTGGGGCAGCCCACAACCAGTGACTGAAGTACTAAGGCCCACTCCCCTAACCCCAGCTTAGGACAACCCTGAAAGACCATCCAAGCTCCAGAGCTTCCCTTGGGATCATCAGAGGCTGCCACTGACACTGCATCGCAACCCTCCTCTCTGTGCCCAAACTTGCTTCCCCCCAGCCCTTCATTTCCACAGGGGTTGATCCCAAAAGAAGTTCACAATAAATCTCATGCACAGTGATCACAATCTCTGAGTTTGTTCGTGGAGAACCCAAACTTGACACCTGCCCTAACAATGCTGATGGCAGTTGCTGGGGCCAGGATGCACTGCCCAGCTACAAGGGGTGGTCATGTGATAACTGGTCATGACAGGGTGTGGCCGTGGACTGGGTGCCCATACTTATGCAAGAACTTTTTAGTTGAGAGATGGAGCCGGGGTAGAAGAGGAGGAGCCGGACAGCAGGACAACCCTCACTGTCATCTGCCTCCAGAACATCACAGAGTCCATTTTGAAGGTCTACTTGGCAAGATAGAAGGAGCATATACAAATATTTTATTTAAAAGTTTATTAGCTCAGCTTATAACTTAAATATTCAGACATATGGTATTTGGGCCTCACAAATATTAGGGACAGAACTACTTGTGTTAGATTCAATTATATCTTATCACTCTCTCAAACATATGCCTATCTGCTTTCTGAAATGTTTAAGTGCTTCCAAGGACGCTTCTGGTCCCTACATTAAGAATATTCCCCTTGGGGATTGTGATCTCATTGGATTCTTCTAAGAACAAAATCCTTAGGGTCTATGCTACAAGCAGGATTCTGAATGACTCATATCACCAAGTTGGTATGACATTTACAGTGTATTATCCTCTTGGGTGACGACAGATAAGGCCCACCTTGAACAAATATCTTAGGTAAGTTTAGTAGATAATGGTTGTTCCTGAGGATTAGAGGTCAGTGAGGGTTAGCGCTTCTACAACTTTGCTACTAAGTCGTAATGAACACAAGCCTCAGAACACACAGTCCAACGTTTATTTATAAACGTTTATTGAACAAACGTTTATAAAGAAGCATGTTTATAACATGTATTGTAAGCTCAATAAGCATCACTTTAGGTGATCCAACCACATAGATTCACCCAAGGCAAGTGCCACACATTCTATAGAAAATATTCTATTAAGCTCAGTCTGCATCAGGCCACCTGATTGCTTCCAACGTCTGGACCCAGGTCCGTATAAGGAGAGAAATGTGAATGAGTCCTCACTAGATTCACGAATCCAATCAGCGCAAAAGGAAAGGACAGTCTTCACATAATTTGACTAAGCCACATGATCTGGAACAGTAAGGGGTGTCTATTTTTAACACATTTGCATAGCCCATTATATGAATTAACAAATCACATAATTCAGCAATGAAAATATATTTCTAGCATTATTGTACCGTTGAGAAAAACCTCCAGTGTTGGTGTAGATAAAAGCGCTCAAGAACTTTAATAATCACCTCTGGAGTGAGGCCCTAATAAAATGATGGGATTATTGAAATGGTCAGTTTAAATGAACTGATACACTCATTTATGTCATACTCTCTCTGCTGAAGCATTTTGAAACAAATTATAGTCATCCTACTACCATTTTATGTGGCATATGAGTCACATATGCTATGGCTTTTCCAAAAGCCCATAGCTGAGCTCCCATGTTTGAATATGACTCAATGAGCCTTTGTGGCAAATCTTTATCACGGCTCTATTTGTGATGTTCAGGAAACGAACACTTGAAAGATGACCTTGCATATAAAACAAATGTAATTGGTACTACCAAATATAATAATATTCAAATAGCAGATGTGAAACCTTTGAAAGACCCAGTAGTCTCAACTCCGAATAAACAACTGTAGATCCGATGTTTCATTTGGACTACAATGTCAGTGTTCTGTGTTCTGACAAACGTTTTGCTATTAGGTTAGAACTGCGATTACTTTTGCACCAACTTAATATTTAAAATGAGACATTTTGTTGAATAATATGTATCTTCTGTCAAATCATTACATTGGGACTAGCCATCAATGTCACCACCATATGATAGGGCAAATTAATACCATATATACAGGAGCTCCTTGACTTGCAATGAGTCCTGATAAACAACATTGTAAGGTGAAAATGCATTTAATACACCTAATCTACTGAACATCAGAGCTTAGCCTATCCTTCCTTAAATGTGCTCAGCACAGTTACATTAGCCTACAGTTGGCAAAATTATCTCATACAAAGCCTGCTTTAAAATAAAGTGTTGACTATCTCGTGTAATTTATTGAATACTATGCTAAAAGTGAAAAACATAATGATTGTATGGATACTCAAAATATTGTTTCTACTGACCACAGGTCACTTTAGCACCACTATAAAGGTGAAAAATTCTAAGTGAAACCAGTGTATGTGGGGGATCGTTTGTACATACATCTGTGTGTGTGTGTGTGTGTGTGTGTGTGTGTGTGTGTAGTCAACAGAGGATTCAAAGTTGAATCAGAATATAAATAGCACCAAGGGGACTGCAATTAATAGACATTTATGAAACTTAACTTTAAAAGTAATATGTTCAATAGATCGTTTGATGAATGCTTGTACACATCCTTACTCAGTTCTTCCAAACTAAGCACCCTAAAAGTGGAAACGATGGTGGTGATTTCATCAATAATTTCACAAATGGAAAGTATTCTTAGAAAACACTTCTTTGGACAGCTGGCAGCCAAATAAAAGAATTAAGTGTTAGCTTTCAGCTGCATGGCTGTATTTAGCGTGGCTGGTTATCAATAGTCCATTACAGCACAGTACCCCTCCCAGAACACTCACATGTGTTTGAGAGAGATCAATTCAATTTTATGTAAACTTAGTATAACTTCTAAACAACTATCTCCAAGTAATTATTAAAGCAGAAGCAATGCTGTAAATGCCAAACTAACCAAGGCACACAAACTCTGTTTACTTCCTTGAGTAAACATTCAGGGAGAAATGCACTTATTTGAAAATCAGTCCCATTACTCAACTATTTGAAATTTTATCTCAGTATGTTCACGTAATATTTCTTTTTCCCTGACCTGTCTGTCGTCATCACACGTGACTCAGCATCTGCTTGGCAGGCTGCTGACGGCACATCATGAATGCATCTCATCCTACCTGCACAGTCAGAAGACAAATAGTTGAAGACAACAGCCACTACCTTCTTGATGTTAACCTTGTTCTGTCTCCACCTACCTCAGAGTTGCTGGCAGAGTTTATACCTTCTCCTGATGAAATCAGGTAGATTAAGGTCACGGGGACCACAACAGAAATGTTTCAACAACAGACTCGTGATGTTTAATTTTTGTGTCAATTTGGCTAAGCCATGGGTCCCGGATATATGGCCAGACATTATTCTGGATGTTTCTGTGAGGATGTTTTTTGAATGAGATTAAAGTTTATATTAGTGAACTTTGAGTAAAGCAGATCATCCTCCATGATATGGGTGGGCCACATCTGATCAGTGGAAGGCCTGAATAGAACAAAGACTGACCTTTCACAGCAAGAAGGAAATCATTCACCTGCACACGGCCTTCAGGCTTCAGTGATAATGTCAGTTCTTCACTGGGACCCCAGCCTTCTGGACTGCTCTGATGATTTTGATTTTGGACATGCATCTCCATAATCATGTGAGTCAATGCCTTAAGATAACTATCACTATGCACACACCCTCATGCATCCTACGGATTCTGTTTCTCTGGAGGTAACCATGACTAATGCAATACTCTAGCCCGTAAGTACTTATCTCATGGGGTAGCATAGTTGTGCCCTCAGGACTCAGTGTGATTCCACCTGCATAAATCCTGCAGTTCCTGGGACATTTGAACAAGGGTGGGGTGAGAAAGATAGCCTTTCTTGGTCTACCCACTCTGCTTGCTAAAAACATATCTATAAATGCCTTGAATTTGATCATTTTGTAAATATATTTGTGACTTATGTGAATGTAGCCACAGGTATCAATTTCTTTCAGAAAAGCAGGAACAGTCTACATTCAAGACATCAATCCTACCTCTCAACAGGGGCGTAATGGATGTCTATTCTACTTTTAAAATTATTTTGGTCCCATAGTTCATAGCACACAACAAATACAAATACAGTCATGCACTAAATAATGATGTCTTAGTCAATGAGAGATGACATATACAACAGTGGTCCCATAAGATTAGAATACCATATTTTTACCATTCCCTGTCTTTGATTAAATATGTTTAAACACATAAATACTTACCATTGTGCTCCAATTGCCTACAGTATTCAGTACTGTCAAATGCTGTACAGGTTTGCAACCCAGGGACAACAGGCTACACCACCTAGCCTAGGTGTGCAGTAGGCTCTGCCATCTAAGTTTCTGTAAGTGCACCCTACAGTGTTCACACAACAAAATCATCTAGTGATGCATTTCTCAGAATTTGTCTTCTTTGTTAAGGGACACATGACTATGTACATTTTTAAAAAATTATTCAGCTGAAAACAATAACAATGGTCAGTAAGTAGCAATAATTTCTAGTTATTGAAGACTAGACACACCCAGGACACAAGATATACACTTCCTGGTCTAGTAGAACTCAGAGCAGGCCAGGAAGACTATTTCACTTGACCTCCCACCAGCTGTGATGTCTCCAGCAAGACAGTTCCAGGAGCCTCAGTGCCTCACTATGGTCAACCTAGGCATAAGAGATTTTTCCAGGTGCTATTTTGGAAATGCAAATGGATAATTTTGCTGACAGTTTCAATTCCTTAATGTCCTACAAATAAGCTGAAAATAATAGAAGTTAGATGAGAAATACACCATTATATCATTCAATTTAGCTGCCAAGGGCCAATGTCAATGTATTCACGATTATGTAACATTTTACAATTCAGCAAAACATTTTTACAAAAATTATTTCTTTTTGAGACAGGGTTTTGCTCTGTCCCCCAGGCTGGAGTGCAGTGGGACCATCATGGCTCACCACAACCTCAAACTCCTGGGCTCCAGTAATCCTCCCACCTCAGTCTCCCAAGTAGCTGTGACTATAGGCACATGTCACCATGCCTGTGTAAGTTTTTAGCCTCCTTCCTTCCTTCCTTTTTCTTTCTTTCCCTCCTTCCTTCCTTCCTTCCTTCCCTCCCTCCCTCCCTCCCTCCTTCCTCTTCTCTTCTCTTCTCTTCTCTTCTCTCCTCTTCTTTCTTTCTTTCTTTCTTTCTTTCTTTCTTTCTTTCAAGATGGGATCTTGCTAGGTTGTGCAGGCTGGCCTCAAACTCCTGGGTTCAGAAAATCCTCCCACCTCAACCAAACGTGCTGGGATTATAGGCATGAGCTACTATGCAAGGCTAAATTATTTCTTTTTATCCTTGCCAAAATGCTAAGATGGAAAGCAGGTAGATAATGTCCTCATTTTACAACTAAGCAAACTAAAGAAGAGACTACTTAGGTGCCCACAGTCACCCAACTAATAAGTTGTGCACTCAGTACAAAAACCCAGGTAACGTTATTTTTAATACCCTACAGCGAATTAACCTAGTGACTTACATTCGCCTAAACTCAGTAAATTTTATAATATTTTGCTAATTAGAAAACTCTAAATTAATAAATTTACTTGTAAGTAGTCAAATGTTTATTTGATGAAATAATAAATAAACAAAATATCTTCAAGGAAAAGCAGCCACTATTCTCAAATACAGACAGCAACTGGAACTAAACTAGCAAAAGGCTGCTGGCAGAGACCTTTAGAAAATCTCCTACAACAAACAGACATATACTCCTTTATGATTAGTGCTTGTCAATTATGTACATAAATGACCCTGCTAGTAAACAACCCTGAGCCTTTGTCAACCACGAGCGAGTTTGCTTAAGCAAATTGCTGATGTAAAAACAATTCAATCAAATCCTGCGGGAATTATCACAAAATTAGAATCAGTGGATCCTGAGCCTAGAGTTTTAACAGTCTTAGGTGTGCTTCCTTCTCAGCTTTCCTGTAGCTAAATTATTAGCATACTTTCCCAAGGTTTAACCTTTGCTTTTCTTTTTAGATAACATAAAAAATTCCCCATGGAAATTAATTAGGATTGTAAAAATAAATGACCGATGACAGTTTTATAATACTGAGCGTTGTTGCTATTCATACTCTTCCTTTGTGACATTATGCAAGATGATCATTCTGCCCTAATTTCCCTCTCTACTACATGTATCCCAAAAGGAAAGTTTAGCACCAAGAAGGGCAAAGCAGAAGAAAGTAGGAATTTTGCAACCACTACAAAGGTTACGAGCAGACACTGCTTTGGTAAAATGTAGCTCCCTTGGGCTAATCCAAAACTGCATCTCCATATAAGTGTTTCTAGTTATTTCTATTTTCTTGGTCTTATAACAGACTTGTTATGATATAGCTATACTCTTCCACTAATTGGATCTGAAGGAAAGGATCCCTTATGTTAAGAGGAGAAAAAAATGCAAATATAATCTACGGCATTGAATATCAAGTGAGATGTGAAAAGCCTCAGAGAAGAGGAAGGTCGGAATGAATTGCAGGCCATGGCCCAGCGGAAAGTGGACTGAAGGGAGCAGTCAGAGGCTAACAGAGTGGTAAGAGTGTGGCAGATGTCTCAAGAGCCAAAAAAGAAAGAAAGAAAGAAAACCTCAAAGAGAAGCAGTGGTGACAAAAAGGATGGAGCAGAGACTTGGAAGCAAGAATGTGAAGCTCAGTTTCTGGAAGAATATATTCTGCTGATAGAAAACTCGGTTTCCGTCTAATTTTAAAACCTCAAAATGTTCAGCAGTGGATATTTCAAACTCCTACCCACAGTATGAAGTGGCAGATCGCCCTGGCCAACATGTCAGAATACCTGTGTTCTTCCGTGTGTTCATTACCAAAGAACAGCGCTCTTTATGGACCATGGGCATTGTGTCAAGGTGGCTATCAAAACCAGACTTCCACCACATCCCATTCTGCCCCTAATAGATACGTGCTCTTGGGGAAGCCAACGCTATTCAGAAAGGATTAGACTATACTAGAGAACTTCAAAGATTCCTTAGAGATTTAATGTCATACAAATTCTCGATGTACTTCCAAAACTATATCCCTGTGGCTTTTTATAATTTTAGAAATGACTCTGACTAGCCCAACCCACCCCTTATCAACACTGGTAATCATTTAATAGAGAAACATGAGTGTACTTCTGATTAGGAAACAAACTAATGCTGTCAGTAGTTACTGAATACAATCTTTTTTCATCAATTTAACTAATGTCCAGTTGTGTTTCTTTGACACTTCCCAGTGCATTTGTTTTGGTACATTCTTTAAAGTGGTCAGAAGAAGACTGGCAGGGTGGGTCACACTCTGGATTGAGGCAGGGCTCCATTTGTACTGAGGGCAAGTAGATGTCTAAGATGTCTGGGGGATTCTAACGATGCAAACACCTCTAAACTACATTGAAACCCTGAAGTAAGCCAGGGCCATGTATACATTTCTGGAGGCTGATTATAAAATAAAACATTTGAGGCTGAGCATGATGGCTCACACCTGAAATCCCAGCACTTTCAGAAGCTAAAGCAGGAAAATCACTTGAGACCAGAAGTTGAAGACCAACCTGGGCAATACAGTTTAAAATTATTTTTAAAATTATTTAAAATTTTTTTTAAAATAATTTTAAAAATACCTCGTCAAGGTAGTGTATGCCTGTAGTCCCAGCTACTAAAGAGGCTGAGGCAGGAAAATCACTTAAGCCCAGGAGATCAATGTTGCAGTGTAGTGAGCTATAATTTCACACTGCATTCCACCCTGAGTGACAGACCAAGACCTTGGATCTTAAAGATAAAAAAAAAGTGAAATATTTGGAGTGAGATAGTTATATCTGTGCTTCAGAGAAAAGCAGTGGTAGAGGGAACTCTTACACACTGTTGGTGGGAATGTGAATTAGTACAACCTCTATGCAAACAGTAAGGAGATTTCTCAAAATCTCCATGAACTAAACTAAAACTAAACTAAAGCAGAACTATCATTCAACCCAGGAATCTCACTACTGGGTATCTACTAAAGGAAGATAAATAGTTCTGTCAAAAAGACATCTACACTCTTATGTTTATGTTTACACTGTTCACAAAAGTAAAGTCATGGAATCAACCTAAGTGATCATCAATGGTGAGTTGGATAAAGAAAATTCCATATACACCATGGAATACTATGTATCCACAAAAAGAAGGAAATCCTGTCCTTTGTAGCAACGTGGGTGCAGCTGGAGGCATTATCCTAAGTGAATTAACACAGAAACAGAAAATCAAATATCACATGTTCTCACTTACAAGTGGGAGCTAAACAATGGGTACACATGAACATAAAGATGGAAAAATAGACACTGGGGATTCCAAAAATGGGGACACAGAGGAAGGGAAACGGATGAAAAACTACCTACTGGGCACTATGTTCACTGTTTGCGTGATGGGTTCTCTAGAAGTCCAAACCCCAGCATTATGCAGTATAATACAAACCTGTGCATGCGGCTCTTGAATCTAAATTTTTACAAAATGAAGTGTTTGCCATTCTCTGAATTAGCTGTGGATTTGGCTTTTTCTGTGTCTTCTACTTCCTGCTCCTCCTCCAAGATCCAGTAAGTCCCAATCCATCCTAGCAGTCAACCCTCCTTGACATTACCAAGGCATGTGGACAGGAGGGCAGGAATAGCACTGTAAGCTCAGACCTCCTCTGACTGTCCTGACATGCCCTTCTCCTCTTCCCTACTTCCTCCATTCTGCTGCCTGGTTTATCTCTTAGCTTTTCACTTTCCAACCTGGCGTTCTGGCTCCTCCGATCTTCTGCCTGTCCCTGGGATTTTTTTCCCCATGCAACAACTCTATTAAAATGACCCTACTTCCTCTATCCAGATTTTGCTTATATTTGCTTACCTCCTTTCTCAGGTCCTCATGACTTCCCCTAGCTACTTTATTGTCCTCTGATCTGATGCTTTTTCCCACATAGGAAAAGCTACTAGCTGAATTCCAGCTTCTAAGCGGTTGCCCACTAACCTCTCGAGACTCAGGAGACCTCACCAGCTGGCTGAGCCTGGAGACCTTGAAATCCAGAGGTGGCTACTGCAGGTTCTTCCCAGGTCGTGCCTGCCATCTTGTGGATATAGATGGTAACCACACCGAGGCTGAGCTCAAAACCCCCTTAAGGATCAAAGGACTTTGTTCCCTTAGTGAAAAACAAAACTACCTTAAATGCTGCCTTTTGCGTCATGCCGTGTCAAAAGGAATTGATCCTGCTTCTGCAGTCCTGAGGGTCTGCTCCATACTGATCCTGATGAAGGCATTTGGGTACCAGTCTCACAACATCTTCTATAAACCCTTCTATCCTGCAGAGCTCTTAGCACCATGCTTTTTATAAGCGCTTAGTAAATGTTCTGGGAAGTTGAGAATTTAAGCTGTTGAAACCATGGACCTATGATTAACTGGGAGATGACATCTTAATTGTAAGTCAAATGCTGCAATCCTTTGCTTACCAGTAAATTAGATTCCAAAAGGCTATTTTTAGATGTATGTGTTTGCGAGAAAGTTAAGCTTGCTGTCTCTTGATGTATTTCCATTAAATAAGAGTGTGAATCAGTCCTTTGAGGTTTTAAAACAAGGCATATTCTCATTTTCCTCATGGACAGTTCTATGAGCAACTTTTTTTTCTTTCTCTTCAGCTCCATTTTCTGCACTTATCCCTTGTCTTGATTGCTCTCTGTTTGCCTCCCTGCCCTTCCCCACCTCCCATCCATAGTACAGCTTTCTCTTCACCACTCTGCGGCCAGAGGCTGCTCTATGCAGACGGCGTCATTTGGCTCCCTACCCTCTGGCTTCCTGCTGGGTTGGGCCATGAGATGGGAAAACGCCCTCAGGAGATAAGGGGTAAAGAGGTGTTATGGACTAAAAATATGTGTCCCCTCAAAACTTATATGTTCAAGCTGTCACCCCCAGTACGACTGTACTTGGAGTCAGGAAGTAACTTAGGTTAAATGAGGTTATAAGGGCGGGTCCCTAATGCTACGAGATTGCTGGCTCTAGGAGAGGAGGACGAGATCTGTCTCTATCCTTCTCCCTGTTTCTCTTTCTGCCTCACTCTCTCTCTTCCTTCCTCCCTCCCTGCCTCACCACACACAGCTCAGAGGAGAGGTCATGTAAGGACAAAGCAACTGTCTGCAAGCCAGGAAGAGAACGCTTCCCAGAGGCTGAGCCCTGCTGGACCTTGATTTTGGACTTCCAGCCCCGGAAATATGAACAAGTAAATTTCTGTTGTTGAAGTCACCCAGTCTGTGGCTTTTTGTTGCAGCAGCCTGAGCCGAGGCTGCGTTGTATATTCTTCTCTTTCCTGCCGGGCCCTTCTTTCATGCCTGCAGCTCTGCCTAGTTCCGGTACACAGCTTCCTCCCAGCTTGGAAGGCCTGGAAGAGGAAATTGCTCCCTGCTATCACTCCCTGCTATTAGTCCCAGTGTACCCCAGTCCTTCACGGTTCCCGTAAACCCGTCCACACCTCTGTAAATAGTTCCATCACTGAATAATTTTATTAAACCCTCTGGAGTGTGCCTTCTCTTTCCTTCTGGAACAAGGTCAGCGAATGTTTTCTGTAGAGGGCCAGGGAGTAACTATTTTAGGTTCTGCCTGCCATATGGTCTTTGCTACAATTACTCAACTGCCGTCGTACCACAAAAACAGCCACAGACAATATGTAAATAAATGAGTGTGGCCATATTCCAATAAGACTTTATTTACAAAAGCAGGTGCCCTGCTGGTTTGGATTCAAAGACCCCGACTGATACACCCACTGACCACTCACTTTGATGCGCAATAGAAGTAGAAGGTGCTTTAAACCAGCAAAACCATCTCAGTTTTGCTAGTTTGCAGCAAAAATGAAATCAAATGTTCTTTCTGTATGCTTAAAATTCGGAAATAAACTCCTAACCTCGTTTCGTGCTAACATTGGGTAAATAACCGTTCAACATTAGTAATGATACTCTGGCTTGATCAAGCCAAGATTGGAAAAGCGTTTTGTTTCGCCAATCACCTCTTTTCATTTCTTGCTATTTTCAATTGATTACATAAGCACAACAGTTTTTTCTTTTGCGTGATTTGCTCTTTGTATAAAGGGCTTAAAGGGGGTGTTTACTTTCATAAAATGTCTTTCTAAAATAGCTCCCTGAATAGTAAACCCAATATGTGATATTATCAGAAAACATATCCTCCTCTTGAGTGGAAAGAATATCACATTTTCTACCTAGTTCCGCAAATACACGCACATAGCTTGCATATGGTTAATTTGATATATGGATATATATGTCTGTGTGACTTATGGAATCTAATAGATGTAATGTGATTCCATTCTAAGGAAGTAGAAGAGGGAAACGAAGAGCTTTAATGTGCCATAGGACATACTTCACATGTGCCATGTAACACACTTTATGTATATTATCTAAACACCTTACATGTGCCATATAACATGCTTTACATGTGCCATGTAACAGGCTTTATATGTGCCATCTAAAAATACTTCACACGTACCATATAGCACACTTCACATATGCCATATAACAGGCCTTACATATGCCATATAACACACTTTACAGGTGCCATATAAAATTTCCAATTTCCTCTATGTGAAAGGAAATTTGCTAAGCTAAGCCTTTTTTATGACAAAAAAAAAAGTCTAAGGTTTTTGGTGTAAAAAAGTTTACTATCAAGGGCTGGACACCGTGGCTCATGCCTGCAATCCCAGCACTTTGAGAGGCCGAGGTGGGTGGATCACGAGATCAGGAGCTCGAGACCAGCCCAGCCAACAGGTGAAACCCTGTCTCTACTAAAAATACAAAAATTAGCCGGGTGTGCTGGCAGGTGCCTGTAATCCCACTACTCAGGAGGCTGAGGCAGGAGAATCACTTGAACCTGGGAGGCAGAGGTTGCAGTGAGCTGAGATCACACCATTGCACTCCAGCCTGGGTGACAGAGCAACACTCTGTCTCAAAAAAATTTTTTTTAAAAATTGCAATCAAATAGAGATCACACAATTGCCTGGGCTATCTCTGGAACTGTGTATCAGAAGGTGAATGATGAGTAAATCTATATAGCTACAGTCATATGGTCTTATGAGTGGTTGAGAAAAACTAATCATGGGGATGATAAAGTTAAAGGATGGAAAAATTAAAGGCTTAGGCGAGCACTTTAGTGACTACATTAGTTTGCTATGGCTGCTGTCATGAATTGCCACAAACTTAGTGACTTAAAGTGACACAAATTTATTGTCATTCAGATCTAGGGGTCAGAGGTTCTCAAGTCAAGGTGTTGATAGGGCTGTGTTTCTTCTGGGGCCTCTGCAGGAGAATTTGTCTCTCATCTTTCCTATCTCCTAGAGCCCACCTACATTCTTTGACTTGTGGCCTCTTCTTCCATTTTCAAAGCCAGCAGCAGAGCATCTTCAGATCTCTCTCTCTCTCTCTCATTCATAAACACACACACACACACACACACACACCCCTCTACTTCTACCATTGCATTTCTTTCTCTGCCTCTGAACCTCCCTCCTGTCTCCCTGTTACATGGACCCATGTGATTACATTCAGCCCACCCAGTTGATCTAGAATAATCCCCCCATCTTAAGATACTTCATCACAACTGCACAGTCGTGTAAGGTATCATAATCACAGATGCTGGGGGTTAGAACTTGCATCTTTGGGGGCCCATTACTCTGCCCACTACAGAGGTTGTTGCAGCAACTCCATTAACAACAGAGACTGACCAATTACACTAGAAACAAGGATGGTGTCTCTTTTGGATAAGGTTTCTATGCCAAAGTGCCACAGACCAAGTGGCTTAAACCACAGAAATGTATTGTCTGACAGTTCTGGAGCTCGGAAGTCTAAAATCAATATGTCAGCAGAATTGGTTTCTTCCATGGGCTGTTAGGGTAGGCTCTGTTCCAGGCCTCTCTTCCTGGCTTATAGATGGCTGTCTTCTCCCTGGATCTCCTTACATCTTCTTCCCTCTACGTGTGTCTGTCTCTGTGTCCAAGTTTCCCCCTTTTCTAAAAACATAGTCATACTGGATTGAAACCCACCATAATAACCTGGTTTTAACTTACCTCTGTAAAGAACATATCTCCAAATAAGGGCACATTGTGAGGTATTTGAGTTCAGGATTTCAACGTATGAATTTGTGGGGGACATAATTCAACCCACAACATGAGGAGAGAAAGAAAGAGGTTTAAAGATTACTTGAAAAATATAATCCATGGGTCTTGTGATAGCAGAAGCTGTAAGGACAAAGGAAGGTTGAATGACAGGAGTGATGGTTATGGCATCAAAGGGTAAGAAATGCAGGAAAGTCTGGGGAAATAAGAGGTAGAGATTATGAGATTCAGTCATGTATCTGAGCAAAATGGATGCGTGTGTTTACCCCAAATTCACATATGACGGTATTTGAAGTTAAGGCCTTTGGAAGGTAATTAGGGTGAGATGAGCTCATTAGGGCGGGGCCTTCATGATAGGATTAGTGACTTTATAAGAAAAGGAAGAAAGGTATCTCTTCACGAGCTCGCACTGTCTCTTCACGAGCTCACACCAAGGAAAGGCCATGTGAGGACACTGTGAGAAGGTGGCTATCTGCAAGCCAAGAAAAGAGCCCTCACCACAGCCTGAATCCTTCCAGAACCTTGATCTTGGACTTCCCAGCCTACAGAACTGTGGGAAACAAGTGTCTGTTTAAGCCATGCCGACTCTGGTGCTGTGTGTTACAGCAGCCTGAATTGACTAAGACATACGTATTAAACATTTCAAGTTTGAGATAGCTGTGGAAAGTCCAAATAGAGGAGCAGATGTTTGTATAAAGGAATTTCAAGTTCAAGAAAGAGATTTGCATGAGACATGATAATTTGAAAATTATAAGTTTATCAGGGATTGAATAAATCAACCAAAGGTATTGTGTGACCACTGAGCAAAAAGCCCAAGGACTTAAGGAGTGAGCCACGGGAGAAGCACCCAGAGTCCGAAGAGGACAGTTGGGGTGAGCAAAAGGACTCAAGAGACAGCAGGGGCACTGAAGGCACAGGGAAGAAATGACCTGGAGAAGTGAAGGGAAGTAAGATCTGCAAAAGGCTTTTGGGTTTGGCAATGAGGCCCCTGTAGTGTCTGCTGCAGAACTTTCAATGGAGATTTGTGTCCATCCTAGTCCTGGAAGAAGCATATCCCAAGAAGGAATTAGAAGAGCAAGAAATTTGGGGTGGGACGAAGGATGGGATGATGGGATGAAGGATGAGTCTGACTGGGGGAAGAGCCTCTGCCTGTGACATGGGTGGGACACCTGTGAAGGGAGAGGGAGTGGGAAGGAGGACTGGGCAGGAAGTTCTTCAGTCTGCATTGCAGCTCTAAGAAAGTCTCAGTGAGGCCATTGGGAATGCCCGGAATAAGAGTGCCCACTGCAGGAGTCCCACACCAGGCAGAAATGGCCAGAGTTTAGTGTTCCATGTGGCCCAGCCCTGGACTATGGTATGAGCCCAGGTGTGGCCGCAGTGAGGCAGGTCTTTTTTTTTTTTTTTTTTTTTTTTTTTTGAGACGGAGTCTCGCTCTGTCCCCCAGGCTGGAGTGCAGTGGCGCGATCTCGGCTCACTGCAAGCTCCGCCTCCCGGGTTCACGCCATTCTCCTGCCTCAGCCTCCTGAGTAGCTGGGACTACAGGCGCCCGCCACCGCGCCCGGCTAATTTTTCGTATTTTTAGTAGAGACGGGGTTTCACCGTGGTCTCGATCTCCTGACCTTGTGATCCGCCCGCCTCGGCCTCCCAAAGTGCTGGGATTACAGGCGTGAGCCACCGCGCCCGGCCGAGGCAGGTCTTATGGTTGCATCAACAGGAGGTTATCAACTCACTGCATTCCTCACAGAAGGTTCTATCTTGAAAGGAGGTCTGAGCAGGCTATTGTGAGACAAAGTAACAAGCGTATGTAAGAAGCCATGTTTGCTCATTTCTGCTTGCCAGCATCGTTTCACAAAGCCCCTGACTCTGTTACGATGTGCAGCTCTAAGATGATTTGAGGACAAAACAGGATGGAGACCACGGCCCCCACCATGTCTCTTGCCTGAATCACTAAATTCCTTAGAAAATAAATGACTAATTATTTCCTTTTCCTACACGTATGATAATGTCTGGCAGGGTTAGTGATTATACCTCTGTGATCTATAACAAATTGTACTCTCACACTCAAACTTTGCTGTGATTCCTCATCAATGTAACTTCTGAAAAGGATTGATAGGATTTTGCACATACTAAACCCTCACAAACTGTATATAAACAGTAAGCTGAAACACTTTTTGGACTAGTTTGAAACAACTTCTCTAAATGGCTGCTCCCAGGCTATCGTCCTCAGTAAGACTTCTGAATAAAACTAACTTTCATTATTTAAAAGCTTGATATGTTTCTTTAGTTGGCAGTAGTGTCATGGCTGACAAAATTGGGTTTGGGGGTGATATGGGAAAGGATGAAATGGCGACTGTGAATCCATATGACTCTAGATCCTTGCACAACTAACCTCTTGAAAAGCTGAGGACCAAGAGAGTTGTGAGAAGTCTTCTAAGTAGAAACCTCCCCAGAACCAGCTGATGCTACTAAATTCTACAGTTAATAGAGGCCAGCAAGCGAGGTCTCTGTATGTCTGAATAGGGCAAAAGCAAGTCTAATACCTCTGTACTCTGGGGATTAATTTGTTTCAAGTGAGGCTGACAGACTTGATTCTGCATTCTCAGGTGACAGTGTCTATTGTTGTTGGCTTCAAGATCATAATGTCTAAGATTCTGCTCAACCAGATTGGGAAAAATAACTCTCTTGCAAGACGCCATAATTCCCGGGTGCTTCTGAAGCCTTAAATAGGAAGGAATATTCAGGTGGTGCCATAAGAACATTGCTATGCAGGCTGTGAGAATAAAAATATGATGTTTCGCAATGTGCTGGTGGTTAAAGAGGATTAGATTTAGTTGAGGAATTTAGCTTTCATCTTTATATAGTTTGGATATTTGTCCTCACCCCCAAATCTCATGTTGAAATGTAATCCCCAGTGTTGGAGGTGGGGCCTGGTGGGAGGTGATTGGATCATGGGAGTGGATTTCTCAGGAATGGTTTGGCACCATCCAACTGGGGCTGTCCTTGTAATAGTGAGTTCTCATGACATCTGGATGTGTAAAGTGTGTGGCACTTCCCCTTGCTCACTCTCTCTTGCTCTTGCTTTCATTGTGAGATGCCTATTCCCTCTTCACCTTTTGCCATAAGTAAAAGCTTCCTCAGGCCTCCTCAGAAGCTGAGCAGATGCTGGTACCATGCATCCTGTACAGCCTGCAGAACCAGGAGCCAATTAAACTTATTTTCTTTATAAATCACCCAGTATCAGGTATTCCTTTATAGCAACTCAAGAACAGACTAACACACACTCTGTGGTAGATAATACAGCCACACTGTAAAGTTCTTACTTTACATATTTATCACAACTCATAGCTAGTTCTGGTCTGACACAGAGATAGGCACATCTCTCTGGTCCAAATGAATCCCTCAGAGGATTCTGGGAACAAGGACTGCTCAGTCTACAGCTGATCCTTAAGTCCAGAGAATGCATTGAGTTGTAACTGTAAAGGAATAGCTTCTGAGCAGAGATAGAAAGATTATCCCTTTAGAGATACTAGGAATATTCTCACTAAGGACATCAATTACTTTCTAAGTGGTGGTATTGCATCATGGCTAAGAGCTCAGATTCTGGACACCAGGAGGGCTCAAATTTTGTCTCCCTAATTTACTTGCGCTATGCCCTTGGGAAAATTATTTAACTCTCTGTGTTTAATTTCCTTACCTATAAAATCAATCTAATATATGTAAAATGAGTACTTGGTATATAATTAATAATAAAATGTCACTTGCTTTTACTATTATTTTTACCCATTTTAAACATCTCTTGAGGGATAAAATTTAAAATAGATATTCATATTGGCTTGCATTTGCATGAAGAAACTCTAGAGATAAAAATAACAGACTCATAAAAGTGGTCACCTGTGGGAGTGGGAAGTGGAGGATGAGAACTGATTGAAAGCAAGAATTCTCCGTGAGTATGTTTCCAGGCTGGGGGGGAAAAGCACTTAAAAACTGTAAACTTCTTTAGAACACCTCATAAATGTGCAGTTAAAATTGTCCCTCCCTAAAAGAAAATCGGAATAGACTTTTCTTGGCACATTCCAGTCTATGAGTATTTAAGCACCTCTCTTCCCCTTTCCTCTTCCTCCACTTTCCTTTCATTTTCTATTCCTCTGCCTCGTTTTCTTCTCTCACTGTTCCAAAAAATAGGTCAAAATCAAGACTTATTGATCCTGAGCTAGATACTTGTACTAACTCTAGATTTCTGTCTTTAAATTGCTTCTTTCTTGTCTTCCTTAATGAGGTACAGTAAGATGGCCCTGGGACTGCCCCTTGTTGGTGACAGGCAGCTTGCACACTAATGGCTCCCATTACAGGCATCTGTTAAGTACTTACCTCCTTCAATCCTCACATCAGTCCTGAGGTAGTTAGTGATGAGAAAACCAAGTCACAGGCAGTTCAACACTTCAAAGCCACTTAGTGACTGAGCCAGCATCAGGAACCAGCCTGGCTCCCGAGCCCTAACCAATGGCTCTGTGTTGCCTCAGCCTGGCTTTCAGCGTTGGGTATAGGGCTCTTTCCTCACTTACTTGCCTTGGTCACCTTTCCTCACTATCAGAGGTATAAAATCTATGGTTCAGTGTGGAGGCTAAAGCAACTCTATCTTGGATGCTAACCCACCATGTTGCCTTCTAATTGATTCCTGTTCTGGCAATGCCTCTAAGATATCCACTTTATCTACTGTTACCATAAATCCTGCCTTTAGGTCAAAACAACCTTGACCATAAATCTTGTCTCTAGGCAGAGTCACATAGCATTCTTGCCTTTCCCAGAGGGGTCGACTTAATTGTCCTACACATTTCTTCCCTCTGGTGTATACACTCTGGAACTGAGGAATGATGGCACAGGGATCCGCCATCTTGTCTTACTGCTGTGAGGCATGGCTTCTGTTAGTAAGACCCTATGAAATGTTTCTGTCTGAGAAACTGGATGTACCAAGTTCTTTCTTTGGCCTCTTGTTTCCTTGGCCTTTGGGAGTAGGTTTGCATAGATCCTGATCACTGCAGAACATTCAGCATAAGGGAGTAGGTCCTGGAGGCCCATGGTTTGTTTTTGGTGAGAACCTTGTGTCAACCTTTCATCTGGATGTCTTCCCTCTCCACAGGGTCCCTCCTGGGTCTTCAGGAAATGGCATCGGGTATGGGACAACAGCTTTGTATAATAAAAACAAATATTGCTTGGAAATTCCCTCTGCTCCTTATCCTCAGGGACCTGTGGTCCAGGCTCCTGAGCTTCCAGTTTCCAGCACATTATCTCTTGTCCTCTGACACTACTGAAAAAAGGATATCGTCTAGGTGACAATATTAGACTTGCGTAACACACTAAGGTAAAGACACCAAATAGAAACGTTGACCTTGAATTTCCCCCCACCATCTGCTTCCATTAAATTTAGATTTCCAGATTGAAAGGGGTCAGGAACCCCGAAAGGATGTGGCTCTGGTCTTCCTCTTTCTGTGTGGCATGCACTATTGCAGCCCTAACCACATCGCCCAAGTGCTTACATTTCCACGTGTGCTCAACTGCCTTTGAACTGCAATCTTTGCCTGAGGGCAAAATTGAGGGACTCTTCATCCCTGGGAGCAGCCACCATGGAATAGTCTGATGGATGATGAGATCATTCTGAGGCACACAATCTCTTTCCCAGAGGCCCCAGCAGAATTAAGCTCCATTTGCTCACAGTTGGAACTTGTTTGATTGAAGCTTTTATCAGCTTCCTTCTCTTCCCTGTCTACATTCTCCACTGCCCTACTGCTGTTTACTGAAATCACCTCCCAAACAAAAAAACATGCAATCAAATCCTTATCTCATGGGCTGCTTCTGGGGAAACACTAACTAAGACACTCTTTCTGTGTCAAGCAGACTCAAAATAGCTGTTACCAGCTGTAGCATCTGCCCTATCCAATCCCCAGGTAACGGACATGATGCACCTAGCCCATGGCTAATGTGTAGCTGGTGCTCAATAAATGTAGTTGGATCTGAATTGGCATGCACACTGCATTCCTCTGCAAAACCGAATTACCTAGGCAATTCTTGAAGAGTGAAACAGTTTTCATTTTCAGGCATTAGAGGTAACCACAAAAAGGAACACAGGTAATTTTAAAAACTCAGATAAGTCCTGGAATGTTCCATGGTGCCTTGACAAGTAGAAAAGGGATCAAACACATTAGATCACCTGCCTGGCCAGTCTTTGAAACAATGAGACAAAAAAGGAACCTCATTACATGTCAAGCTTGGGTGATTAGATTAGATTTTCCATATCTGACTCTCCGGGCTACATTTGAGCAAGCTCACAAAATGCAGGTGAGGCTTAAAGCAGGTCGTCGTTGTCATGCCATGCCTGGTTGGATTTGTTCATGCTAACAAGGCTGAATGAGCTACTAACTTCAGCATCAGGGGTGGTAACTCTGTCTTAGCACTTCACGATCCAAATAAAATAATTCATAGAGATTTCAGTTTAGAGAACAGTGAACAGTTAACTAACAGACACCTTAGCTAGTCTGAACGGTTGAGTCTCCTTAAGAAATTCTGCAAAGCATGGATTCAGAACTTAAGAGAGACAGAATAAAGCAGCACAATGAATCAAGAGCAATCTGGTGTCTTTTTGAGGGAGGAGAAGACAATGGGAAATAGCATTTTTTAAATTCTACATCATTGGATTTCAACTGACCATGAATCATTCCATCCCACATTTATGCAGTTCTGTAGACTTTCAAGGCACTCTTGAGTCCATTATCATGCTTATTCTGACATCTGTTCTCTGCTGGTCACATCTGAATCATGCATTTGCTGGCTGAGAACACTCAGCCTCTGTGCAGTTGAATGACTCCTCATTCACATGGAACATAAATAGTAACCCCAATTCTGCACCCCAACTTGTGTTTTCATTTGCCTTTTGTATGTGGATGAAAAAGGTGATGTTAAAACACATGTAGTAGAAAGAAGGCTTTTTATCCAAATTTTAGATGGGAGGGAAAGGAAGGATAGTGGCAAGAAAATGGTGTAGTTTTTTAACAGCGTAGACTTCAGCTTCTGCTGCATACCAAGCATGCTCGTCATGAGCCAGCAGTTTCCTCCTCCATCCTCTGTTCCCAGCCTCTACCTGCCTGATCTGGCTTTGGATGCTCCAATCTCCTTCACCACCCCCACTCCCAGGGCCCACATTATAGCCTTTTGACCTCCCTGATCAGCCTCTTTGACATGACCAAGGTGGCCTCGACTGCCTGGTCCCACCCCCAGGCCCTGGCTTGTATCAGTCCCCAGCCTAGATCTCTTCTATCAGCCATTCCTGCTCTGGGGACACTGTTTCTCCCACTCCACTCTTGCTGCCACTTGGGATCTTATTTCTCACCTGGATGACTCCAGTGGACTCTAGCTTTCAGGCTGTCTCCCCACATACTACTGCCATAGAATGCTTACCAAAGGGAAATGTGTTGACTGAATGGTTGCTCTATCCCAGGAACTTTAGTATGTTTCACTTTTGTAATGACACTATAAGTTCATTTTTGTATTCCTATTTGTTGAAACTTTTTATTGACAGAAAAGTGCATATATTACATTCTAATGGTGAAGCTTGGCAAAATTTCACAAATGAAACACAAAATATTCCACAGTCACATAAAAGCAAAACAAAACAAATAGACAAATAAAGAAAAAACAGAGACAGCCTGAAAGCATGACTGTTGGGCCATATGTTATGCAGGTATCTGGCTTTAGTGGATATTGTCAGTTTTGCAAAGTAGCTATACCAACTTACACTACCATCAGCTGTGTGTGGTGGTTCCAGTTGTTCTACACTTACCACTTGGTATTTTCCATTTAACCATTCTGGTGAGTGGGTAGTGATTAATACCACCTTAAAGTAAGAAAAATTAAATTCAGGGGGATAAACTGTCTTGTTCCCAGATGCCAGCAAAGGAAGCACTTAAATGAGTTCTGTCTACTCAAAACACCCATGGCTCCTTTGCAGTAGTGTTCTGTTTTTTTGTTCCCTAATATTTTTATCAACACTCTATTTTTTCCATAGATAATTATACCTTTGCTTTTAAAAGCTGTCACAAATAATTAAAATGTTTGGGCTGAATTAAACACCATAGCTCAGTTAATAACATGGGCTTTATTTAGGACCAGACAAGTCTGAGTTCAAGCCCTAACGTCAACCTTACTAACTATAGTTCTCTAGGCTTCAATTTCTTCACCTCTAAAGATGAGAATGAGGGTAGAATCTAGCTCTTGAAGATGTGATGAGGACTAAATAAGACGATACGTGTAAAGTGCTCAGCACAGCACCTCCACGCGGTGATTATTCAACAAATTAGTAACAAAAGAGAGATCTCGTGTTTAAATACTTTTAAATATTGAAGTTTTATATATTTAGGCAAATACAGTGAGTTGAGTACAATTAGAATAACTTTGATTCTAACTAAGGTGCTGAGAGTCTTCATTTTCATGAATATAAAAATTAATGCTCAAGTCTGGGCAACATAGCGAGACCCCGTCTCTACAAAAATAAAAACAAGCCCAGCGTAGTGGGGGCAACCTGGCAGACCCAGCTACTCAGGAGGCTGAGGCAAGAGGATCACTTGACCTCAGGAAGTCAAAGCTGCAGTGAACTAGGATCACAGCACAACACTCCAGGCTGAGTGACAGATCCAGACTCTGTCTCTAAAATAAAAATAAAACCAAAAAAAATTTGGTGTTCATTAGTGATAATTGTGTAACTTAGCAACAGACTCCACTTGCTATGCTATTGATCCCTCCCTCTGGTATAGCGGTGGATTTTCACTCACCACTTGCAAAATGATCAAACATCATGAGTTCTCAGAATCTATTTTAACAAGGGGAGGGGGGTTTTATCAGGATTTGCTGGCCATTTCAGGGCAAGCCCCCTTTGTGTGAGTCTTGGTAAGAGGCTTCCTCTGCTGAAGAAGGCCCAGTTTCTCCTTCCCTACCATTGGGTGACATGTGAGCTAGGCTAGTCCAATCACAGGTTCGTCCAGGGCTTGCTTCTGGAGAGGGTGATAAAAAGTGTGAATTCGTGGCATCTCTGAAAGTCTCTGAAAGCAGGGCTCGGAGGGCACAGCAATGGAGAGGGCAGTAAACAATTACTTGGCCAGACTCCAGGCCCCTGCCATCCAGAACCCTTGTGCCTGCCCATTCAGAACTGCCTCACCATCCTTTTGTTGATGTAAAGAAGAAATTTTTCATCTGCTTAATTTGGCCATATTTGGCTTACCTTGTATTCAACCAAGAACCCAAGGGACACAACAAGTTTCACTATATTTTATTGCTCCAATATCAGCCTAAATCTTTCTCTGATAGTTTGAGAAGTCCAAAAGATTCTGAATTTCTGTTTCTATGAAAGGCTGTTTGAGGAAAATAAGTTCCTAACAGCCCGGGAATGGGAAGCCATAAAGAGGAGATGCTCTGGAAACATTAATCTGCTACTCTGACTTTGAAAGTCTTAGATTTGCAGGGTTATACTGAGATTTTTCTGGTTTATTTTTTGTTCTTATTTATCACTTTGGTAACTTGAGCGCAAGCATGTAGAATGAAGTTGTAACATATATCTCAGGGGTTAAGGAGCTGTTCCATTTTCAGATATCCTATCCTAAAAGAAATCACATATTGTGTCAGTGTTTTTGGTTCAGAAAAAACAGGCAGAGTATAAAGCCATCCAAAAACACCCACAGGTGATAGTATGTCATGGGCAAAGGGAGCTTCGTTGAGTATCACAAATAATTACTTGATTAGAGCCGTATTGAGCACTGCCTAGACACTGATATAAATGTAGATTCAGCACTCAGTTATATATATGTGTGATTATTTTATATGTAATTATACACACATACATACACATACATACATATATATATTGAGAGCCAACAGTTTTTCAGTATGCATTGTGCGTAAGGCACTGTTCTGTTTACTATACATGGACTCATCTCATTTTCTCCTCACAACATTCCAAGAAGGTAAGCAATATTATAATTTTATCCTATTTTACAACTGAGGAAACCAAATCTTAAAGAAGTTAGTAACTTGCCCAGATCACCACACAGCCAATCCATATGTGATAGAGGATGTATTTCAAGAACCTGCACTTTTGACCAATGACCACTTTCTCCTGCCTTTCATCTGACACTCTCTCTCTCCTCCTCCTCCTCCTCTTCCTCCTCCTCCTCCTCCTCCTCCTCCTCCTCCTCTCCCACTATCCCCACAACCAGCCCTGCTACAAGGCCAAGGACTCTGAGGAAAACGTAACACAGTCATGAGGGTAACAACTGAAGGCCATGGAGTGCCCGCCCCAGCCTAATGGAGTGAAAATCAGGAGAAACTATGGTTCCTGGGCTCCTGTGGCCTAGTGGGTTCCTCACTCCATGTAGGCAGAAATGGCCCCCTAATTTGGGGGGTACCTTTGAAGGAGCCTCAGGGAACAGCAGCACCCAGAGACACCCTAAGCTCATGTGTATTCTCCGCATCCTCATGTGCCAGAGGCTTAATCAGGACCCTCCAGAGAAAACAGTCTTAACCCAAATCCTAAGTGTCATCTCAGCTCCCTCCACCTGGGCCAGATTCTGTGTTCCAGCTAAGTTTCCACTGGTTTGGCTCTCTGCCTCTATGCAGTGACCACTCACATGGGTCCCCTGAAAGCAACTGGATTTATAGAAATGATGCTCTGGAAGCCAAGAGGTGCCAGTAAACAAAACTAATGATAGCAGCAACAACAACCATAACAACGATAATAACCAATAATTTATCAGACAAATTTCACAGATTATGTCATCCAATCTTCCCAATAACCCATTATTCTAATGGAATTCTCATTTCACACGTGAGGAAACACGTTCAGCAAGATTCGATACTTTGCCCATAATCTCACAGCTAGTAAATTGTAGAGCTGCCATTTAAATCTGACTTGACTGGCTCCAACTACCTTCTTTCACCACTAATGACACCATTAACTAGGCATAGGCCAGGGCAGTTTCGCCTTAACCGCTCAAGGTCTCCATTTCTCATCTGTAAACTGGAGAAGCTGAGTGAAATTTGTTCTCATATTTCTCTAGCTCTAAAATTCCATGATGTCATCTAGTGTTGGGGAGGAGCGAGTGGGAAAGGGAGGGTAGCGGACTTCAAGGATGATATTATGTCATTTCAGAACATGGTCACCAGGTGACAGCATTGCACTTCATTTTGATATTGTTCCCAAGGACCGATTTTGCCATGCTGTAACTCCACCCACATGCTTATTACAAAAATAAGTGTCTTTCTCTTAGAGGCTTTCAACCCAAAACACAGATCTTACATATCTTGAGACAAAGTCATACATCCTTGCACTCCTCTCCCAGTTATTTTAAAATAATTTGATTATTCAAATTAAAAATATATATGTTGAAAGTGGTCATTCTGGGGAAAGAAAAGTCAGAACTTCTTTGACTGGCCCACATGTATTTTATCATTTAATAATCATCCTAAATTACCTGCCTTGGAGTTGGATGTAGAAATGCTTTGACTGCTTATGGCCTTTAGAGGCCCCAGTCCAGCTTTGCTGCTGAGGTCAATCAAAGGATTGATAAACATGTGCATTTTCATCTGTTTTGATCTTCAGGATTAGTCATTTCAGAAACATACCACTTTTCTAATAAAAATGGTTGGCTTATTACCTCAAATTGGGAGTGTTCTCAGCTTGATACAGACAAAATGGTGCAAACAACTTTTACTCTGATTAGATTATCAAATGTCTCTTGTCAAAGAGCCTACACTTTCTACCCACTAGGAAACTTTTCTGAACACAGAGAAGTGATCAATTCATTTGTTCAAACACCAGATTCATTATTGTTTTCAATAAGTCTAGAACCTAAAATCTCCAGATGCGGGCATTTACCACATCAGCAACAAGGATTTCAGGGACTCTGTCACTTGGGTTTGTCATTAACCCGCAGCCAGTAGCACCAAGCCCCAAGATTCACTGGGTTTCTGCAGCGACCACCCAATTCCTGCTAAGGTTAACAGGCGCTACCATGTACAGTGACCCAGGAGAAAGTGGACGCAAGATTAATGCTGTATAAAAAGTCCCACTGTGAATGTCTGCTCTCAGCTGCAGGATTTCTGTAATTAGAAGGAAAATAAAACCTCAGAGGCATTTTCTCTCACTGTAGAATGTTAATCGACAATGCACCAAAGACAAAGAACACACCTCTAATAACACAAGGAGTGTAGTAAACACAGAGAGAAATTTTTACTCTACCTATAAAAAGACATGAAAGCTCTGGAGGCCCTGAGGAAAAGGAATATAATACATCCAAAAAAGAAAAAAATGGATAAAATGTGGCCAGGCGCAGAGATTCACGCCTGTAATCCCAGCACTTTGGGAGGCCGAGGCGGGCGGACCACGAGGTCAGGAGATCAAGACCACCCTGGCTAACACGGTGAAACCCTGTCTCTACTAAAAATACAAAAAAATGAGCCTGGCATAATCCCAGCTACTCGGGAGGCTGAGGCAGGAGAATAGGTTGAACCCAGGAAGCAGAGATTGTAGTGAGCTGAGATTGTGCCACTGCATTCCAGCCTGGGTGACAGAATGAGACTTTGTCTCAAAAAAAAAAAAAAGATAAAATGTATAGAGAAGCTATTTTAAAAAGAAATGGTCATAAAAACAAAAATGACAGTGGCAACATATTCCTAACATCCCTGAGGTCCCCTTTTGGATCCCGCATAGGCACACTCACACTAGAAAAATTCATGTGTTTATTTGCCATGAGGAATGAAGGACACCTGACCTTTGCATTTCAAACTTTTCTCCAAGCTACTCTTCACAGGATTGACAAAGGTGGAAGACAAATGAAATCTCAAATTTCCATGACCTCCACAGACCCCCTTGATTGTGTCTTCAACGTGACTGCACCTGCAGGATGTATTTTGATGATTCTAGCATACCCATGCTTAATTTATTATTAGCTCTTTTCCTGGTTTAAAGATTACCCAGTTGCTATGTTATTACCTCATTGTCTAGTTTTCAAAATGGATGCCAATTGTTGCTCTCCTCTTCTTTGCGAGAAAATATTATATACTCACAGCCTTGACATAACAGTCATTTCAAGTCAACACCATTTGTTTCGGAAAACATGAACCTTGACAACCTTAACCAAAGAGTGCATCTATAAAGTAGGTGATTCAGGCACATAAAACAATTCCTAGAGAATTGCTTGCAACCTTGACAGGCACGGCCTCGTATAAATTGTTGGTAATGTTTAAATCAACTTGATATACTAGGGTTTACTAATTCAGAACTCTGGATCATTCAAACTAGGTAAAGTTTTCATTCATTCATTCATTCATCCGATTTTTATTCAGTATCCATTACTTGCCTGGCACTCTGCTGGGGATTAAAAACAAGTAGAGAGAAGATAAGACCCAGTGCCCACTCTCAGGGAGGGTAGAGGCTACTGCAGGTCTATGAAGGAAACCTCCAGGGTGCTGTCTGAGCCTGGCTTCACAGAAAAGAAGAGAGGTGGAAAGATGAGTATTTAGAAATTTGAATTGACAGGACATGGTAATTGGAGTTAATTTAGAACAATGTGTCAAGGACAAGTTCTGAGTTTCAGTTTCAGTTTGCCTAATTAAATTGATAGTGTAAAAAAATTTTAGAGATGGTGACAAAGTGACTTTTAAATCTACTGATAACCAGAGAATTATCACAGATAATTTACCCATAACATCAGAGTACTGATTGCATTCAGGTAAAAAATATTTCTGAAGTTTAGAAGTCTTAATTTCAAAACAACACAAAATTTTTAAAAATGTAGCCCATAGCACAATGCTACAAAAAAAAAAAAAAAAAAAGAGAGAGAGAGATAAAGTATAGAAAGGATGAAGTAAAATTTAGAGTCTTTTGGTTAGCGCAAATCAATTGGGAGATATATTCTCTATAATCAATTCATATCAGTTAAAACAACTTAGTTTTATCTGAAAATGAAAACAAATCATATAATATTCCAGATATTTGATACCATAAACACAATGAATACCTGTAACGTAATTTGGCATAAAAATCAAAAATTGCTGGCCAGGCACTGTGGCTCACGCCTGTAATCCCAACAGTTTGGGAGGCCGAGGTGAACAGATCAACTGAGGTCCAGAGTTCAAGACCAGCCTGGCCAACACAGCGAAGGTGGTGGCGTGCGTCTGTAATCGCAGCTACTTGAGGCTGAGGCAGGAGAATCGCTTGAACCCGGGAGGCAGAGGTTGCAGTGAGTTGAGATCATGCCACTGCACCCCAGCCAGGGCAACAGACAGAAACTCTGTCTCAAAAAAAAAAAAAAAAAAAAAAAAAAAAAAAAAAAAAAATTGCATTACATATCCATTTCCTTTTAAAATGGTAAAGAGAACTGTAAAGTATGTATGTAAATTTGTTTTCCTGGAAATCTTTATTGACCTGTGGATAGGAGTACGACAAAACCCACTCACCATCAGAAGAGATCCTTGGAAAGATCCATCAGCATCCTCTGCTGGCTCTAGCTACATCTTCCTTTACAAATTGTGCTTGTCTATACTTCTGAAATACCTCTTGCTCTGGAGTAAATGACCTTTGTTCCATGTAATTTATCAGATTTTCATAACATCAAACAGCTTCTGACAGAGTCATTTTTCATATGTCTATTTCAAACCCCACCGCACTATCTGGATCAGTAGCTTGGGCCACTAGGACACATCCCCCATTTCCATAGCCTGGCTTATTACGCTATTGTCATGCCCTAAAGGAGACTGTCCTTTCATTACTGGGGCAACGTGATTACAAAATGGATGAACATGGTAGCAAAATTCTTTCAGAACTATCCCAAGCATTTGGATGCCTCGGGTATTTGTACTCTGAAATAAACAAAGATCTACTGTATATCAGCACCTGCTTTATTGAGAACCTACGTGAACTCAGCCCTGAGAAATGGTTCCTGTCCTGAAGAGCTAATGATACGTCTGGAAAGCCAAGACTAATGCACATAAAACAGCGGTAAACATTCCGGCCTTGCTGAATGAAGCAGCAGGTCCTTTAAGTTGCACAGGCGTTCAGGGAAACCCACTGGGATCCTGTCACAGGTACTTTGATGAGGGCTAGTTGTGAATAAAAAGGGCAGAAAAATCCATGAAGACTAAAATAAGAGGAAAAAAGAAACTAGTTCTAGGACTCTCTCCCCAAATCTAAAGAAATCCAAGCCACTAAAGAATTGTTAAAATAGGCTGGGGGCAGTGGCTCATGCTTGTAATTTCAGCACTTCGGGAGGCTAAGACAGTAGGATCACTTGAGCCTAAGAGTTCGAGACCAGCCCAGGGAAAATAGCGTGACAGCATCTCTACAAAAAGAAAATTAAAACTAAATAAGCAAATAAATAAAAATAAAAGGCAAAATAGCCGAGCGTCGTGGCAGGTGCTTGTAGCCCCAGCTACTGAGTAAGCTGAGGTGAGAAGATCCCTTGAGCCCAGGAGGTGAAGGCTACAGTGAGCCATGTTTATGCCACTTCACTCCAGCCTGGGCAAAAGGGGAAGCTCTGTCTCTGAAAAAAAAAGTAAAAGAATTGTTAAAAGCATCCATTTTTTAAAAAGAATTAGGGTGATTCTGATGTGCTCATGTAAGTTCATCAGTGATAACACGTGCACCACTCTGCTGGGGGATGTGGATCATGGTGGAGGCTGGGGGAAGGGCGGGAGGCATATGAGAAATCTCTACCTTCTGCCCGTTTTTCTGTGACCCTAAAACTACTTGAATACAATAAAGTCTTTTTTTTTTTCTTAATATTCTTTTCGAAGTTGTTTCTTTCCAAGCCCTTGTCCCTCGGACAGTTTGGATTGCTCTGTGCTGCTGTGTGGTTGGCTTTCTGGCTGGAGGCCGTGCCTGAATCATCTTCTGCTCCATTTCCCTGAACATCACCGCGATGACTCTGTGTGTTCTAGTTAGAGGAACTTGGCCTGCGTTCCCCAGTCTTGCCCTGTGTCTCTCTCCTGATGAGCAGTGGGTGGATTTGTGAGGAAAGCACTCTGTTTCACTTGCACTGTGTGTAAATGTGCTCCCAGCCAGGCTAAGACAAGCAGCCCTAGCTGTTCCACGTGAGTTCACACAGCAGGTAAGCAGGGGTTGCTCAAGAGCATGAGGAATCTGTGAGCTCAAGGGCAAGCCCTCTGCTGATCAGGGCCTCAGTTCATCTACCAGCATGACCCATGCCACAGGATGGATGTGTGTGTGGCAGAGAAGAAGTCAAGCTGCCAGCTAGCAGGGACGTGTTTGCACGTCGGGCTTCTAAAGGAGACAATCCTTTGGTCAAAGGAGCATATCATGCTCTGAAGCTGGAATCACATCACCAGCCATGGCTGTTTTGCCAATTTATCCCAATACACACTACTGTATTACTCCCTGCTTAGCATAACTGATGGAGAAACAATTCACTTTGGCCTTTGTCCCAAACAAATAGGACATTCGGCATCACATTTCTAAAAGTTTGGAGAGAGTAAGAAGAAAAATGCGCTGCCAGTGAAAAGACAATGTTGAAATTTTCAGTCCCAACTCAAGAAAGAATTACTGCTCCTAAAGACCAGAAATTCATGGATATGGCAATTTAGCCACACTCTGTTTAGGTCACAGCCTGCAGGTTCCAGCAGCAAAGGTCCACAAGCATTAAAATCTGTGTCTACAGAAGAAAAGTCAGCTAACCATTTGCGTAGTCCATTTGATTTTGCCTGCTGTGAGGTGCTGCTTTCTACCAGTTTCTATAGCACTGCAGAGGATTAGGGTTCAAGACAAGGGAGCTCATGGGCTGTTTGGGATTCAGAACTTGGCAGATGCCCAAGCCACCCAGTAGGTCCCCGGATCCTCAGTGGCTGCCATTCTACCTCTTGCATAATAGGGATGGGGAAGGAAAGTAGAATATTTCAGGGGGTGAAAGACTCCTTGGTATGTCAGAAGTTCAGAATTAATATCTAAGAGACACAGGTAAGGGAATGCTTTGGAGGAAGAATAAGAAAAGCATAGCAAAAACAGTGTCATTTCTCCAAAAAACCATCTTTGCTGGTGGCAATCCACCCAGACACTTTTCCTCCCTGTACACCATCATTGGCCAGATATAAGATCCAATCTGTTGGGTTTTATATCTGATATCTATTTTATCAGCCAGATAAAAATCCACTCAATACGCCAGGCATGGTGGCTCACTCTTGTAATCCCAGCACTTTGGGAGGCCGAGGCAGGTGGACCCCCTGAGGTTAGGAGTTTGAGACCAGCCTGGCCAACGTGGTGAAACCCTGTCTCTACTAAAACTAGAAAAAAAAATTTAGCCGCGTGGTAATGGGTGCCTGTAATGCCAGCTATTCGGGAGGCTGAGACAGGAGAATCACTTAAACCCAGGAAGCGGAGGTTGCAGTAAGTTGAGATCACGCCATTGCACTCCTGCCTGGGAGACAAGAGCAAAAGTCCATCTAAAAAAAAAAACAAAAACAAAAAACAAAAAAACAATCTACTCCCTCAAGGAAGGGAGATCTGGGCAGAACAGTCTTCAGTAATTAAAGAGTCTCGGAGAGGTACTTGTCATTATGAGGCCTGTGGGTATTTGATAATAAATCTTTTATCCATTCAAATAACAGAATGAACAATGTGAGCATGGATAGGACCCTATGTCATGTCTTGGAGAATGCAAAGTGTAGAGATGTTGTCTATCTGTTTGGAATTCTCTTGGAACTCCCCATGGGGGTTTTGGAATGCTCCCCACAGGAGCCTCTTTTTGAAGATATTTAGGTTTCTGTTACAAAATGTACTTGAATACTTTTCTGTATCAGTTTGAATTCTTTTGGATGCAAGTTATGGAATCCAGACTGAAAGTGACCTAAACAATGGTGGCATTTATCTTACATACAAAGAAATTCAGTAATGGGAGTTTCCACCATTGGTTAGCTCAGCAGCTTATGATGTCAGGGTTCTGAGTATGCTTCTCTGAAATTCCTTAACTTTCTCCTCATGGTCACAAAATAAATCCCATCACTCCAAGCATCACATCCTCACAGGAGGAGGTCTAAAGGCAAGGAGGAAAAAGGATTTCTCCTCAGCTGCTTGAGTGTTTTGTTTTTGTTTTTTTCTTTTGAGAAAGGGTCTTGCTATATTTCACAGGCAGGTCTTGGACTCCTGGGCTTAAGCAATTCTCCCACCTCAACTTCCCGAGTAGCTAGGATTCTAGGCATGTACCACCATGTCTGGCTTGCTTCACTTTTTGAAAAAAAGAAAGAGCCTTCCAGAAATCCCAGCTGTGTTTCCATCATGTTTCATTGGCTTAGGACTGGGCCACATGCCACTCTTAAGACAGTCACTGGTAAATAAGAAAGAGATCACCAATACTGGTTTAAACCAATCATAATGTATCCCCAGAGAGGAACCTATCTTTCCTGAGCCTATTACTGCCCTACTCTTAAAATAACTGTAGTGTTGTCAGAAAGGAAAATGAGAGGGACGGTTGTTGAATAGGCAGTTAACAAGTTCAACTCATCACTTACAGATATTTTCCTTTTACTTGAAGGTCTATTTCAAAATTTGTATTTAGTATTTATTAAGAAAACAACAGGCCAGGCACAGTGGCTCATGCCTGTAATCCCACCACTTTGGGAGGCCAAGGCAGGTGGATCACCTGAGGTCAGGAGTTTGAGACCTGCTTGGTCAACATGGTGAAACCCCATCTCTACTAAAAATACAAAAATTAGCCAGGCATGGTGGCACACACCTGTAATCTCAGATACTCGGGAAGCTGAGGTAAGAGAATTGCTTGAACCCAGGAGGCAGAGGTTTCAGTGAGCCGAGGTTGTGCCATTGCACTCCAGCCTGGGCAACAGAGCGAGACTCCATCTCAAAAAAAGTAAAGAAAATGAAAAAAACCCAACAACCTAGAAACTGTTTTGAATAAAACAAATATAGTTCAACCATATCCTCAAAGGGACTTTTATCTAGAATGAAACAAGAAACACATATAGAAAACAGGACAAGAGAATGAACAAAAAGTTAAGGGGGCAAGAAAAAGTAAAATGTAGAATGAATGTGAAACTTTCCAGATTCCAGATTCCAAACTGAATGAACTTTGGTGTGCTATCAAAGAAGAATTTATTTTAAATCCTATCCTAGGGGTATAGTTAGTTTTATTAAAAAATATTTTACTGAGATCTGTATCTCCTTGATTCATAGTCTAAATGAAAACCTGGAGGTATAAGAATGGCTTAGGTAAAAGTATTTTACCTCTCTTTGTTCATTATATTTTCTTTTCTTAAAAGGGTTGTGTGCTTATTCAAGGAGAGAAGATGATTTTGAAAATGAGATGTTGGCAAGAGGTGCAGTCCCTCAGTGCTTCACCGTGGACCCTAGAGGTTCCATCCCTGCTGCCTGGGACCATCTGTCATAGCACCTGTCCATATTTTGGGTGCCACCACTAATGACATCTTGTTGGGTGAATCTTTCTTTCCTCATATCCTGTAAATCCATAATCTCATTTTCAGGAATATACTGAGGAAGGGAGGTGTGGAATAAAGAAAAGGACTTCAAAAATTCAGAGAAAAATAAAATTAAAAGATACAAATACAATACATAAACTTTTTCAACATAAGTTTCATCAATGCCAAGACGTTTTTGTCAGCAATGACACTAGTCATGTAGTCCATCCATGAAAGAACTGAGAGCCCTGGGAATTTAACCTTGTCAATGCAGTCTTTTGTTTTTTTACATTATTAACCTAAGAAAAATGGGTGTCCTTTAAATTTTTTTGAGATTAGAAAACAAAAAGAATTCATAAAGAACCAAATTAGGACTGTAAAGTGTATGCCTAATGATTTTTTCATTGAAATGCTCACAAAAGTGCCCTTGTTTGATGGGAGGAATGAGTAGGAACATTGTGGTGGTGGAGAAAGACTCTCTGATGAAACTTTCCTGGGGGTTTTTCAGCGAAAGCCTTGGCTGACTTTCTCAAAACACTCTCATAATAAGCAGATGTTATCACTCTTTGGTCCTCTGGAAAGTCAACAAGCAAAATGCCTTCAGCATCCCCAAGTAATGTTGCCTTAACCTTTGCTCTTGACTGGTCCACTTTTGTTTTGACTAAGACCACTTTCACCTCTTGGTAGCCATTATTTTGATTGTGCTTTGTCTTCAGGATTGTACTAGTAAAGCTGTGTTCCATCACCTATACACAGCTCTTCAAAGAAATGCTTCAGGATCTTGATCCATTTGTTTAAAATTTCCACTGAAAGCTCTGCCCTTGTCTCCCAGCTGATCTGGGCCAAACAGTTGTGGCACCCATCAAGAGGGAACTTTGCCCAGATAAACTTTAGTCAGCATTGTGTAAGATGAACCAGTTGAGATATCCATCGGTTGTCTCCAAATTTAAATCCATCCTTTTTATTTATACTTCTGAAGAAAAAATTACTTCTTCACTAATGTGTTCTAGCATTTCTTCTTTCCATGAAAGACCACAAGTTATCTGAAAGGGGTTAATTAAAATGTGCACTTGAGACTGCTAATTTTATGACAGCCTGGGTATTGCTTGGCAAAACAATAAGGATAATATCTGACTGAAGTAAATAAACTTGCACTTGAGAGAACTTTATGGTAGGCAACCTGCTGAGGAAAGAGTTACCAGCAGGACACTGTGTTGACCAATTTCATGTGTCAGCTTGGCTAGGGCATGGTGCTCCGTTGTTTGGTCAAATAGCAGTCTAGATGTTGCTGTGAAGGCATCTTGTAGATATGATTAACATCTATAATCAATTGAATTTAAGTAAAGGAGTTTATCCTTCATAATGTGGTTGGGCCTCATCTAATCAGCTAAAGGCCTTAAGAGCAGAGACCAAGGTTTCCTGGAGAAGAAGGAATTCTACCTCAAGATTGTAACATGAAATTCTGCCTGACGGCCGGGTGCGGTGGCTCATGGCTGCAGTCTGAGCACTTGGGAGGCCAAGGTGGGAGGATCACTTGAGGCCAGAAACTCGAGATCAGCCTGAGCAACATAGTAAGTATCTGTCTAAAACTAAATAAATAAAATAAAATAAATAAATTCTGCCTGACTTTCTAGCCTGCTCTACAGACTTTGGACAATCACATTAGCCAATTGCTTAAAACAAATCTTTCTGTCATGTTGGCCTGTTTTTCCTCTGGACAACCTTGACTGATACAGAGATTAATTCAATAAAAAGAAAAATGACTAGAAGGGCTTTAAAATGGTATAATTTCATAAAACTAAAAGATTAAGAAAAATAGCCTTTCACAGAATTAACCTGGGCAGGGCAGAATTAGGAGCATCAACAGGGGGTTTTCTTTGTAGAATGTAAGGCCTCATCCAATCCTCCTGTGGTCGAGCTCTAAGAGTATATTTTGTAACAAAACGGAGATGTGTTGCTGCCCAAAATGAGGAAGAAATAAGGAAGTCCAAGGTCTAGAATTCAGCACTGGGTAGTTCATTTAAAACCTGGTATCTACAAAAACAGATCCTACATTTTAATTCCTATCAATCTAGATTCAGGATTTGGCTGGATGCTACTAAAGAGCTACTGAAATAGACCCAATGGCAGCTACAATGCCCAGCAGAAGCAGTGGTACCTGGTGCACATAGCAGGTTGCTACCAGGAGTCTCCTGGGGTGATTCACCCGTCTTGTTGGTGAGGATATGGACACCACCTGGGGACTCTCAGTAATCCCTAAAGTGATATGGAGTCTCACATGAGCTTGCCTGTGGTGTTTTACAAACCAATAACATAGTGTTCATAAACCAAAGTCACTTGGAAGTAAGTAGCTGCTACAGTAGATTGTAAGCATAAGAATTGTTTTATATATCATATAATTCCCATGTGCTCACTCACTATTCAAAAACATTAATATCCACAGCAGTTATACCCAGCCTAGTAGCTCACAGATCAGCCTATAATGAGGTTTTCAGTCTTGCAAAGTAATAATATTAATACAAGAGTACCCAAGTAAAAATTATCTTTTTACTACAAGCAGAAATTCAACTCTTGAGAATTAGTTCCTTGCCTTAAAGTTTAAACAATTTTAAAATCTTCACGGGCTTAAACACAAACAACCACACAGGGCTCCAAAAGAAGAGCCTTTTTTTCTAAATGGTGACTCAGCCTCACTTTTGTGACTAATTAAGAACAAATTTCACCAAGCAGAGCACACTTATGCTTTTAAGTCTGGGCTGGAGAGGGACTATTTTTTGCAAACAATTACTCCTGTCACGACAATAAGAATTTCAATACAGAGCGAATTTTGTAGTCACTATTATTTTAAGTCTTTTCCCATCCCCACCCAAACTGGGTCATTGAAATAATGACCAGATGAAAATTATAGGAATAGTTGAACATACAATTTGACCACATTTCTACTGACGTACAAATAAGCTAATATCTGCATCTACAATGCACAAGATTTCTCTTTTTCTTCCTTGTTCCGCTGATCTTTTCCTTCAGTCTTCCCTCCCTTCACCTCCTGTACCTCAACCAATAACCTCTCTCACCTTAACTCTTAAATCTTCTCCTGCTCACAAACACCACTACAAAAAAAAAAAATTCACCAGCAGAAGATCCATTACTTAGTCCAGAGCAGCAGTACTCAGATTATTCAACCCACTCACAGAGGTTAAGCTCCAGGAGCTGGGAGGGGGAGAAAATGACCCTTGGCCTTCTGTTTCTGTGGCATACCTGCCCCTAGTATTCTCTGTATAGGAATGCCCAAGATCTCACAGGGCAGGAAGTTGTTTCCTTGCTGAAACAGCATGAATGTTTATGGGTCATTAATCTTTGAGAAATGGTTGACATTTCGTATCCTCCAGCAGTAGGTATCCTGCAAGAATTATTTAAATTATTTCAATTTTTTAAACTGCACCTACAACTTGCCAGGCGTTGTCAAGTTCTAGTTAAAGACATTGCTGAACAAGACATAGAGATCCCTGTCCTAAAGAAACCTACAGCCTGACCGTGACAAAAGTGTCTACTCTCAAATATCTCAAATATCTATAATGTTGATTGGCACAATCTAATATTTTCCTTCACTAGTTCATGTCAATAAAGGAAAATAAAAAATCTCAGGACCCCCAGACTCCTCATGCAAAAGGGAAGGTTAAGCCTGGAAGCTGAGTCAGGCAATATCTTCTTCCAAATGCACAGCTGTTAGGAGCATTATGCATTAGCCAGATTCCCAGGAAACGTTAAAAGTATCAGGCATGTAGGAAGGGCTATCCCATGACTTATTCACAGCAGTTGTAACTGCAGGTCTGCAAATGTAAGTCCAGCCCCTAAAATTGAAGTCTGTTGGGTTCCACTCTGATAATTTTGATTACAAGCTTTTCTCAGGTGCAGAATAAAGACAAGAGGCGATCAGTCATTCCTCTATCTACCAGAGAAGTCTGCATAATTGACTCTTCCTTTACTCTCTTTTTCTCTTCAAACATGCACCTTATCTTATGTAAAATGTAGATGTACTGGTCAGGAACCAAAGTCTCACAGGAATGTAACAATTTGCCTTGCAACCTACCTGCCCCTCTTTCTACATGTCTTCCCCCTCTTAAAGAAAATGTGTAAATACTAAACCTCCCTAAAACTTCTTCAGAAAAATGGCCATAGATGCATCTGTGGAATGCGTTTTGACCATTCAAGCCCTAAAGCTGGCTTAATAAACCTTGATTGATTGAAATTTTTTTCCTCTGTTAATGATACTTCAATATCTTTTGTCTAGACCCAGTTACAGTCTGCAAATTAGGCTTAAGGATTTTCAAAATCTAGAACTTTTAGTTTTTCTTCCCTAAAATCAGAGTCTTGGTCTTTTAGAGGTAAGGTAGATTAATGGTTGGGAGGTAGAAAGAAGAGCACACATTTGTTGGTGACCCCATCTCTGTTTCCAATAAGTGTGCCTGAGACCTAAGGGTCAAAGGCAACCACTTGCACCAGCTATTCATGTGTTCCAGGTACACATGTAAAATACTGCATTCTCATGTTCAGATGTCTGTTCTTCAGCAAGCTCCTTTCTTCACTACCTACAGAACTTGCCCAAGAAAGCAGTATTTCTAGACTCCTCCTTTGTCTTTCTCATTAGCTTCAGAATTGTAAAATCTTCTCAAGAAGGTTTTCAGGCCAGCTTATACCAGGAAGAGCCTGCAGATCTACTTGAAGCCTCTCTAAGCTCTTGAACTAGTAAACTTCCAAGAAATCAGCTTTCGGGGTGATTTCCCATTGATTCTGATGAAGATGCTCCCCTTCACCAGACTCTGCCCAGGCTCCTCTGAGCTCTCTTCTCAACTAGATCTCAACCTTGGTCTATAAAGACTTAAACAAACACTAACACAGTTTCAAACATCTCAACCCCACATCCCAAAGGTGCTCTTCACTAGCCTTAAAGTGCCAGCCTGAGAAAACTCAAGACTGCCAAATGAATCTGCTGTTTTTTCTAGCCATCACCTGAAGATAAGGCCCCTACGTCCCAGTCTCTGTGGGAAGGTGGGAGCCTAGCTTGGATAAGTGCCAGTCAAAAAAGCCACATGGTTTCACATGGACCAACTCTGCTTTCCCACTTTTGGGAATTTTTCACTTTCCTAACTGAGCCCCTACTTTCCTCTCTTCCTCGTTCCTTCCTTTCTCCTAAAATGCCCAGTCACCTCTGTACAAATCAAAGTTGAATTTGGTTCACACTGGACTCTTTTCCCTATTGAAATAGTTATCACTGATTAAAATCTGTCCTTACCACTTTAGTGTTCAGCTTTGCTTATCTTTGTCAGGATCAAGATCAGTATAATTCAAGGTAATACCATCAAGGGGAGTGAATTCGTTCAGGCTAGAATAGACTGCTGTGATGAAAACAACTCTCCAAATCTTAGTCATTTAACCTGTTAAAGGTGTATTTCTCACACATGTAAAATCTGAAGCTGTCCTCCAGACTACACCACTTTTGTGACTTTGTTCTTTCAAGAGAACTTTTTACCCTATTCAGGAAGAGATTGGAGGATTGTGCAGGGATTTACACTGCCGTATCCCAGTAGTGACAGCCACAACATCCAACCATATTTCCATGGCCAAAGCATGTCCTATGGCTCCACCTAACCCCAAATTGGCTGAGAGGTGGAATCTACAAAATATTCAAGAATGAAAATAGAGACTTCATTCAAGGACCTATAAAATGAGTGAGGATGGGCAGGATACAGGGGATGGCTCAAATCTAAAGAATCATTTCCTCCCTATTTCCCCCTTTATGACCTATCACCAAGGCAGGTCCTAGGCCTTTGAAGTCAAGGCACTCTCTGCCTTTGCAAAAATGTTACTACCTCACCCCAGACCCTTTCCACTCCACCCAGAAACAACCAATCTTTGCTACAATTGAGATTAGGATAACCCATTAATATAGTTTGGATTTGTGTCCCTGCCCAAATCTCACGTCTGATTGTAACCCCTAGTGTTGGAGAAGGGGCCTGGTGGGAGGTGACTGGATCATGGGGCCAGATTTCCTCCTTGCTGTTCTTGTGATAGTGAGTTCTCATGAGATATCGCTGATTAAAACTGTGCAGCATCTCCCTCTTAGCTCTCTTCCTCGTGCTGCAGCCATGTAAGATGTGCTTCCTTCTTCTTCACTTTCTGCCATGATTGTAAGTTTCCTAGGCCTCCCCAGTCATGCTTCCTGTAGAGCCTGTGGAACCATGAGCCAATTAAACTTCTTTTCTTAATAAGTTACCCAGTCTCATGTAGTTCTTTATAGAAATGTGAGAAAGGACTAACACATCTATATCACAGAAAACAACCATGTTGGCAGAAGGTGGTCATAAAGGCAGGGTTATAAGAATCAGGGAGAATTAAAAATGAAGATGTAGGTGTTAATACATATTTATTAACATGAAAAGATGTTTGCTACACATTTATAAGGGAGAAAAGCGTGTATTGGTACATATGGCATGTAGTGTAGTATAGTATAATCCCGTGTGTGTGTTTATGTATATGTCTTCATATATACCTATTCTATGTAAATAGGGAAAAGTCTGAAAGAGTATTCCAACATGTGAACTGCGTGAGCGAAGGAGCTTTTCCTTCACCCTTGGAAGGTTGACTGAACTCACAAAAAGGTAGATTAATAAGAGAAAAGGGTTTACAAATGTATTCCTACCCTGCACATGAGGGGAATCACAGAGTTACTGCCTAATATCCCAATGGGGATCAGAAGCTTTTATACCCTCCTGAGGTTACAGAAAGAACGGGGCTTGGACCCTGGAAAACAGATTATGGGAGGGGGAGAAGAGGAATTCTGTTGAAGGGCAATAACTGGAAAATGGTTGGATGGAAGAACAGAGATTAGCTTGTAAACAGTTCTATTTGCAAGTTGAATGATGCTTGGAGACAAACATAATCTTGTGAAAGGATCTGTTCATGTGTGATTACATTCTTTGTCTTTTCTGCAATGAATAATGAGATAACAGGGAAAGGAATGGAACAATTGTTCTCCTTGATAGGTCCTTCCTATCTTTACTTAGATGGGGGAGAGTCTCTTCCAAGGCCTGTTGATCTCTAAGGTCTTTAATTCAAAATGCCCATTATACCAGGGAGCCATATTTCGGGGTGAAATTTCCTGTGCTCCTTCAGAAATAAAATTTCCTGCACTCCTTCTGATTTATTAGACATGGTGATTTCTGATAGTAGAATTGATCCTGGTGGGTTGGGGGAGTTCCCCAAATGCCTGTGGGACCTCAACTCCAGGTCCTCAAATGCTGGTGGGACCACAACATCATTGTGAGAGAGAATTCAAGGATGAGTCAGAAAATAGTGAAAGTACAGAGATTTATTGCAGAAGGAAAAGCACACACTCAAGGAAGGGGAGTACAGGTGTACTGAAGAGTCACTCACTGGAGCCTGGGGTTTTTACCTTTATGGGTTTCTTTAACCAAGGGGTGGAATAGTCATAAAATTCCTGAAAAAAGGTGGAGATTTCTCAGAACTGTGGTGTCACCTATTTCTACACCAAATATGGGTGGTCACAGAACTGCCACAGCTCTGGTGTCTGTGTGATTTAGTGTTAATGAACATATAATGAAGCCCTAGGCAAAACCTAGATCAAATTCAGTGCCATGTTGGGTCCAGTCAGTCTTAGTCAGCTTGGCCCATACACTGGTTTATCAACCCATAGCCTCTAGTCATATAAAACTACTGCCTGGAATTTGTATTCTCTTGGGACCACCCTGTATTATTCCTGTCTCAGAGTCATATGTGATTTTCTTTTACCTTTTGTATTTTCTAATTATTTTATCATACGCATGGATTATGTGCACAAAAATTAATCATGGGTGTCATAGGAGACCCCCTTCCCTCAGTTTAGTCAGCAAAGGAGAGGAACCTCCACACTGCAATGCATAGGTGTGGGGAGGAAGGATAGGGGGGTGCCTTGGCAGCAATGACGATCAAGATCGGCTTCATGCTGAGCCATATTGGATGCAAAAGGAAAATCAGTAACACTGATCTTGAATGCAGTGAGACCCTGTCCCTAAATAAAATAAAATTTTGCGCCGGGCGTGGTGGCTCAAGCCTGTAATCCCAGCACTTTGGGAGGCCGAGGCGGGTGGATCACGAGGTCAGGAGATCGAGACCGTCCTGGCTATCATGGTGAAACCCCGTCTCTACTAAAAATACAAAAAACTAGCCGGGCGTGGTGGCGGGCGCCTGTAGTCCCAGCTACTCGGAGGCTGAGGCAGGAGAATGGCGTGAACCTGGGAGGCGGAGCTTGCAGTGAGCCGAGATCGCGCCACTGCACTCCAGCCTGGGTGACACAGCGCGAGACTCCGTCTCAAAAAATAAATAAATAAATAAATAAATAAAATTTTGCTATTTTATTTATGTTAAAGAAAAAAATATTTAATGATCACTTATTAAAGAATGTAAGGCAGATATCCAAGGGGGTCATGGTGATAGGTATAGGAACCATTGCAATGAGGTCTTGCACTGGGGACAGAGACCAGGCTCAGTTCAACTCCAAGAAAGATAAGTGGGGATTTATAACAAAGGAGCAGGGTGGGGAGATAAAAAAAATTACTAAGAGGAAACATCAAGAATCACAGGGTTTCCAACTAAACTGGCTTGATAGGATTATTACTGAAGGCAGGCTAGTGGGATAAGCCATCTAAGGTGGTCATTACCAATGGTGGGGGCTTTTCACAAAACTGGCTTAGGAAGACTCTTGCTCAAACTGGATTCTACAAGGATAGAAATGGAAGCCCAAGGTTGAACATAGCCAAAAATGACTCAGAGGAGCCCAACTTAAGTTTTAGTCAAAGGAGAGAGTCTTGAAAATTCATCATCAATTTTTGCATTAATTTGCATTTTTTTGAGGCAGAGTCTCACTCTGTCACCAGGCTGGAGTGCAGTGGCACTATCTCAACTCACTGCAACCTCCACCTCCCTGGTTCAAGCGATTCTTCTGCCTCAGCCTCCCAAGTAGCTGGGACTACAGGCATATGCCACCATGCCCAGCTAATTTTTGTATTAGTGGTAGAGACACGGTTTCACCATGTTGGCCAGGATGGTCTCGATTTCCTGACCTCGTGATCCACCCACCTCGGTCGCCCAAAGTGCTGGGATTACAGGTGTGAGTCACCATGCCTGGCCATTAATTTGGATTTTTAAACTATTTCATTAAAATATTATATCTTTTGACTACTGAGGTTTTTTGGCATCCCTTTTAGATTTGGTGGACAAGACAAGAACCGCTCTAGCCTCACCTCAGTCCTGCCCTGGACCTCATCTTGGAGGGGGAGAGAGGTGTTTGGGACTGGTCAAGAAACCAGAGAGCTCTGAGAAAGACCCCACCAATGAACACACAAGCCAGGCATAATGATGATTATAATATGATGCAGGGAAAACAGGAGACAATGTTGGAGAACTCTGATTTAAGCAGGTATGGGAAAAATAAGTTTTGAAGCCCAAAATAGATAGCTACATTGAGTATTAAAATTTCGACTGGGGATAAAACAACATCTTCACTTTAAGATGTAAAATGTAGTCTTGGATGAATTAGGTGGTATCAACAGCATTTGAAAGGTACAAGTAGATGATGCTAACAAAGTTGATAATAAATTGTTAAATGAAAAGAAAACGTAGGAAACCATCACGTGCAATACAGGATGAGCTTAATTTTTTAAAAAAGTATTTATTTTAGGATTGGAAGGATACACCTAAAACTGTGACTGGTGATTATCTCCGAGCAGTATCATTCTAGGAGATTTTATTTTCTACAGAGTAGATAAATGAAGCACCTATGGTTCTCTCTACTCAGAACACAATCCTTTTTCTACTTTTCTGTGTAACACAGAACCTTTTCTTTATGGGTAACCTACTCTGACCTTTGGATAATTGGACTCCTCTCAACACTGAGTGATGAGAAGGGCATGTGACCTAGGCCCAGCCAGAAGGCTCTGGTAAATTTCTGGCCACAGTAATTCATTCAGAACTGGAGCTTGGCCCATTAGCATATTCCCTGGAAACAGCAAAAAAAAAAAAAAAAAAAAAAAAGAGAGAGATCTAAGGATTAAGGGTAGCAGAATACGCCACTCCAAAATATGCCACTTTGATATATTGATTATTTTGAGCTGAAGCCAATTGAGAAGAAACAGATACAATAAAAGCTCTCTACTCTCCCCCTATTTGCCTAAAAGCAGGAAATAAATTTCGAAAGATGTCCCCTGCCCCCAACAGAAAGAACCACAGTTAATCACCAGAGACAACTCTAAACATTTACCAGCCTGGAGATGGCACCAGAGGCATCTGTATAACAAACCTTACTAACTAACCCTTATCTTTCATTTGTTCCTCCATATATTTCCACAACTTGCTGTCCTAGAAACTCAAAGTCTTTTTCCTTTGTCTTGTCACTTCTCTCAAAATGTATTGCTCTTTTGCTTAGATGCTATAAAGGCCAAAGCCACTACTTTGAATTACTTATCACTGAGCACTTACATCTGTATGCATTATGTATATGTTAATAGAATTCTGTTTGTGTTTCTTGTACTAATACCTTTGTCTGTCTATAAATGAGGACCCCAGCTAGAGAACCTAGAAAGAGAGAGGGAAAGAGGTTTTTTCACTCCCCTGCAGGGATCATATCAGCTGACAAGCCGTTCTTAACTTGGGGCTTCCAGTGTGACTCCTTATTGTAGTTATGCCACCTCACGGAGACAGCCTTTTGACACAAAACCAAGACACAAGAAAGCAGAAATAAAATGGAGGTGGAGGGAGAGATTTTCTCCATCAATATTCTCTCTAGAGATAAGTTTATCATTAGATATGGCATTGCCATGTTGGAGCAAAGAAAATGATACTCTTAAAAATGACAGTTTGGCATGCTGAGTGCTTTAAATTAAAGAAAGTTGAAAAGTCTCAGAAATCAACATCAGAACCAAGTTATTTCTCTGACCTTCCCCTGTCTCTTCCACTGTCTCTCTAATCCTCTTTTTTCCCCTCAAAGCACCTGATGAACTAAGAAAATTTTCCAACAGAAATATAGTTTTCTTAAGACCTCCTCCCTAAGAATCTCATCAATTAACCACAAAAGGTGAAACACCAGAGAAGAGAAGAAACTGGAAGTCATCACCACGCCCAGACAGAGTTTTCTTTTATTCTTCTGAGGGCTGCTCTGAGAGATTACCTAAGAGGCTTTATCTGCCTAACAAGACAACCTTTGTTCACAGTGAAGTTCCTCCCCTCACCTTCCTACCACCTTCCCCAGAGCTTATAGGAATTTTGTCCCAGGCCATTGTTCTTCGGGCTCAGTCTTTTCCCCTTAATTATTTACTCTCACAACCCCATCTTTTCTTCTCCTTTGAAGAAGGGTATGTAAACATCCGAACCTCATTGGGTTATTAGGTAATCATTCTTCTGCAATTCCCCGGAATTTTGTATGCCATTCTCTCCTACTAATCTGATTTTGCCCGTTCATTTTCATCAAACCTTCAGAGGACAGAGGAGAAGGGTTTGCCTCTCTAACCCTACAACCGCTAGATCCAGATTTGCCTAGAACTTCACTGATCTCTTGACTTTCTATTTAGGTAAGCAAACAAATTTTTCCTTGGTTCATATTAGTTGGGATGGGTTTTCATGACCTAATAGCAAAAGATTCCTGACTAATACATCTTTTTGTACTTTTTATTTCTCAACACTTTATTATAAATACATATTGTTTCAGTAATTGAATAAGAATAGCTATTCTTAAAATAATTACATAGGCAGATCTAAGTTCTGGTTAGAGTAGTACTATTAAAGAATTCTAGACTGGGCACGGTGGCTCATGACTGTAATCCCAGCACACTGGGAGGCTGAGGCAGGCAGATCACCTGAGGTCAGGAGTTCAAGGCCAGCCTGGCCAACATGGTGAAATCCTGTCTCTACTGAAAATACGAAAATTAGACGGACGTGGTGGCGGGTGTCTGTAATCCCAGCTACTCAGGAGGCTGAGACAGAATTGTGGAGGTTGCAGTGAGCCAAGATTACACCATTGCACTCTATCTTGTGTGACGAGAGTGAAACTCCTTCTCAATAAATAAATAAATAAATATTCTAACTAGCCTGCTGCATCTTTTCTTATTTTCCGTATGTAGCATCCTGTTAGGATATCTTTTAGAAATGCTTCAAAAGCATCAAAAGAATAAGCCAGATTTTTAATTAGGTATCATAGATGCCAACTTCAGAGCTCATCCAGAAAGATTATTAGAAAACCAAGAATAATGTCTGACTCTCAACTTCTTCTTAAATTAAGAAATAAAAACAGACTAAATCCATTTAAAAAGCTGATCTCAATATTATTCCAAGTCTGCTCTTTAACTCATAGGAGACAACGTTAGGAAAATACTTGCAAAAATGTCTTCATGGATGTTTGCAAAATATCATACACTTTAAAACCAGTGGGTCCATGTGGCACATATCCTAAGATAGCAAGAAAACTAGCAACTGGGGCTAGCAAAGCCTTGTAATTTATTTCAAACAGTCACATTAAAAGTTACAAGTTGCACAGAGTAAAGAGGTTTAATTTTCTTTAAAAGAAAGGAGTCTATCTCATAAATTAGTATTAAAAGAGAAAAATCTTCAAGCATCTCTAAAATGGTGATGTGAGTAATTAAAACATAATTAAAGTAAGAATTTATCATGGGAGAACAAATTTGTGGCCCTTCTATATTAACAGCCTGTTGATCTGTTTCAAAATCAATTTGGTGATATGTACTAATATCTTTTAAAATGTGCATGCCTTTTGAACTGGTAATTTCATTTATGGGGCTTTATCCCTGGGAAATAAGCTGAATTTGAAAAAATAATAAAATTTTAAGTACAAAGATACTCATTTTCCTAAAAAAGTAGAATTAATCTAGTTGTGTTAACAAGAGAAGCAAGCAGGCTGTTTGGGGAACTGTTGTGTCTATCAAAATCAAAATTGACCTACTAATGCATGGGTGAACTCCTAATGATCTGCCCTTTTGAAAAGAAGACTCAACATCATAATTCTAATCATCTAATAATTCAAGAAATTAATCGGTTGTGGCAATCAAATGAATTTAATGTAGCTTGTGCCTTTTTATTGTGTTCTTAATATAAACTTTCTTCTTTATATATGCAAACATATTCTGGGAGTATGGCACTTAACATGATGGTAGAAAAAAATTCAGCCAGGATTCAACACTTTCCCACACATCATCACTTGAGCAAGTTATAAGCATGGTTTTTGAAAGTTTATGTTCCATTATTTCATAAAAAACTAAAAATTTTATTTATTTATGCTGGGAGCTATAACTGAAGTGAGACTCCTCAAAGTTAAGATCCTATTGCACTTTTAATCCAGGTTGTTTGTTTGGTTAGTTAGTTGATTAGTTTCCATTTGTTTATTTTTGGTTTTGATTTCGCATTTTACTTCAGACTAACCAGTAAGAGGGAGAGGAAAACTAATATTTTGAAGGTCTAAAAGTGGACAAAATAAGGCAGAACTCTTCCTGTCTGATGAACCCTACCAAATGGTACTGCAAAAAGGGTAATCATACAGGAGAAACATCTTAAAAAGCAGAAAGAACCTAAGTAATCATCACTGGAAAAGTTAGGCAGAAATCAAGCCCAAATAACTTCCATTTCTAAAGATTAACTGACATTTATTTTCAACAGCTAAAGTGCCACCTAGTGCCAAGCAAGAGAAGCAAGTCAGGTCTCAAGTTTAGAGTCACATGAATCGTTTCTTCATTTACTTTGCATCCTTCTGCCAAGGGTTAGTTAAAATGGACCTTCTTTGCTGTCTCTCATCTCAGAAACATTAACAGGAAGTTGTAAGTGGCTCTATTCAAGTCACAAGCACTGACAACATTAAGAATCATGGAGAAACTTAACTCTTAACAATCAGAAAATGAACATTGGGTATTTACTTATAAATTTCAACTTAAAAGTAAATTAAAAAATATTAATATAAAGGTCAATAAATGTCCTTCAATGGAAAATTAATTAAATAAATTATGACATATCCTTTCAACAAAGTCTATGTAAGTCAAATATTAGTATGTTTAATGATATAAAAAACATTTATGAAATACTGCTAAGTGGAAAAAATAAGTTACAAATAGCATATATAGAATGTCTCATTTTGTGAAAAAATTTAGAAATGTGTATACTTGTACATAAAACCCCAGAAGTTAACAGGAACAGTGTTTCCCTGTAGCAATAGGATTAAGGGTAATTTTTTTCCTTTTCTCTTTTTGTAAGTATGAAACACTTTTTCAATAAAGACACAATTACGAACTTTTTAGCCAAAAGCAAATATATAAATAAGACACTGTAGTATCACGTGGACATAACTTAAATAAATAAAAGAAAGCATGACTGGGTTTTGCTAAAACAAGGAGGAAAATTATACATAATTAGGTAGAAAGAAATTTCTAAATATCAAATTTATAAAGGATGTTACGTTTTTGGTGTTTGTTTCTTTTTTTTTTTTTTTTTTTTGAGACAGAGTCCCGCTCTGTCGCCCAGGCTGGAGTGCAGTGGCTGGATCTCAGCTCACTGCAAGCTCCGCCTCCCGGGTTTACGCCATTCTCCTGCCTCAGCCTCCCAAGTAGCTGGGACTACAGGCGCCCGCCACCTCGCCCGGCTAGTTTTTTGTATTTTTAGTAGAGACGGGGTTTCACCGTGTTAGCCAGGATGGTCTCGATCTCCTGACCTTGTGATCCGCCCGTCTCGGCCTCCCAAAGTGCTGGGATTACAGGCTTGAGCCACCGCGCCCGGCCGGTGTTTGTTTCTTTATGTACTCATTGCCTCACTAAAAGTACATCTACTTGAACACTGCCCCCCTCCCTCCCCTGTGCAACAAATTCTGAAGCAAAGTTATCAACTCAAATATCTTAGGGGTTCAGAACATATTGAAAATGGGTGAATCAAATAACAGTAGGAAGCAGTGAAGGCTGTGGGGATCTGAGAAGTACACACCTGGCAGAAAGCATTCAAATTCCAGTGCTTCATGTCCTCTCTGCAGCTATCAAAACGCTTTGGAAAGACTTGTCTTAAACACACTAGACTGAGACCTCCCTAAAACAAGGGTTATATTTAATTCATTATAGCCATGGTGCTTCACACCAAACCTTAAAGGTCAGAACGTGGGGCCGAGTGTTTTGCCAAATGTTTATCCTGATGTACTAATTTTCTGTTCAGATATCCTGGACATCAGGGTCAACTGCTTGCCTGGACACTTCTATTGGTAGACAGTATAGCCAGGACTTGGCCAAGGTCCTGAACTGATAACTCAACAGACTCAGACGTAAAGTCTGGCCCTGACACTTTCTAGGAACTTCAACAAATTTCTTTACTCCTTAAGCCTTAGTTTTCACATTTACACAAGACAGTAATTATAATATTGATTGCGGCTGTACTGAGAATCAAACTAAATTCTAATTGAAAATACCTGGACAGAGCAGAAGCTCAGGAAATGTTATTTATCACTGTGTAGTTATGTTACTTGGAGCTGGTGTTGTGCTTTGCATCATATCTCAGAGTCCATAGATCTCAAGCAATTGCTAGTTGAAAGCTGAGTCTACATCCTACACCCATTGTCTTCCCCACTCTTCCACCAGCTTGTTTTGTGGGGTTAACAGTCTCCCTCACTTCCTTGCCTCATCACTTCACATGAAATGGAGCCCTCCATGATTCAAGCTCTTAACTTTTCTGTAGGAAAAGTTTACCCACTGGTTGACCATCAATCAATAAAAAGTATAGTAACTGTTCCCATGGTAGTCCCTACACAGGGGGAACATTCTGAACCTATTATACATACTTGCCCCCTCCAAGTCGCAGAATTTTACATTGTATTTCCCTCCCTTCATAAATTCACTCTAGTAAATGTCATTTGAGGCTGGTTCCTTCAAACTCTCTTATTTTATATTGTCAAGCCTGTAAACTACACCCTGGTATGCCTTTAGGGAAGTTTTTTCTTAAGAATTTCATGAGTATCATGGATATGGACCAACTACTACTTATAGAAAAGATAGTTCCTGTTTTTGACCCACGTGGTGACATTCAGTATTATATCAGTTTTCCTCTTTGTCAGTGGGTACAGGCAGTAATATTTTAATTAATCAGAAATTAATCCAAATACATGAGTTAATTTTCAGAGAAAATTCTAGAAATACTCCAGGATTAAATTTAAATTATGGGCATATGATGAGGAAAATTTCCTAAAAAGTTCCTAGATTTAATATATTAAATCTAAAGCTCCAAAAGTCAATATATAAGTATTATATATTGGATTAAATTACATACCACTAATGTTATATAGAGCTGGCCATAAGCAAAAGTTAAAGTAATATTCCATTTATTTTACTTTAAGAAGGAGAAGAATTGAAAAGTCAAAATAATGGTTAAAGGGAAAAGTAAACTTAAGATATATGAGGTAATTGTAAGAGAATAACTTGTTGCTTTCAAGAATTTCAAATATCCAAATCAGAACAATTATATCATACGAACCTTGAATACATGTTTATAAAACCATCATCAATAATATTTGGGAAACCAAGACAAATTCTTTTTAAATCAAAGAATTAAAGATTGGCAAATGTCTTCAGTTTCAAAAAGTAGTAACTACAGATTGATGAACTTGATATTAATAACCAGCAACATTTAGAACAGGTTATTAAAGAGATGATTATGAACATTTTTAAAACAATCACTAGTAGTAAGCATGTGTTCTCTGAAAATAGGCTATAATAATGATATATATTTTTTCTTTGGGGAAAGGACATCAGCTAGCTGTAGAATCAGGATTTTTGCGTTTGTGTATCCGTGGGCAAGTCACTTGACCTAGGACTAAATATTACAAAGTCACTAATAGCTGTTTGTCCAGAAGGGATCTATGGTGAAGTATGTTGGGAAAACAGTTGAACAAAACCTGATAGGCTTTTGTTATTGAAAACTTATCAGTCTTTAATAAGTTCATGCCCATTGCAAGTTTCTGAGAGTGGGCCACTGTGTGCAGTATTTTTCAACTTGATTGCCTGAAGAATAATTTTGATTTTCAGTGCATCTTACAAGACTAGGCTTCTGAAGAACTCTCAGAAATACTATGCTGAAAGCCCCCTCAGCTCTAGCATTTTATACCTATAGATGGTTAATTATAAACTATTAAAATCAAGACAATTATTGTTACAATCAAAGTATATAGTTTAGAAATGTTGTGTCAAATTTTCACATGAAGAACATAAAAACAATAAGAACCAAAATACGTCATGCTTCAGAACTCTGGAATTTATATATTAAGTAATTCAAAATCCAATTTCAAGCTACATTTTAAGGCAACTTTAACTTCAGTTAAGCTTATTTCCCTACTGGTTTTTGTTCCAGGAGCTATTAAAGTATATCTCCTGATAGGCTATAATTCATTCAATTTAAATTGCATGTTAATTCACTTATAAAAGAAGCAGGAGGATGGGGTGGGGAATGGAGAGAGATCAGCCCCTTTATAATTCAGTTAGTAATCTTTCGTTCTTAATTAGATGATTAAAAAAGCCTTTTAACTTTATCTTATATTTGAAAGGAACACTGAGATATACTCCAGAGACAGGGCAAAAGGAATAGCAAACAGAAAATATTGTTCTGTAACTATAAACATCCTCCAATAAGTATTTAAATTACTAATATGTGCTTTAAAGCTTATTAGAAAAATACAAAATAACATTGATCAAGTTTTCCTAAGGCCAATTAACATTTATGATCTCTATGTACATATATAGGTTTTGCAAATGCCAATACATCTGTTGTTTTTTATAATTGCTCTTCCTCCCACATCTTACTTCCAGTTCCCCTGACTCTGACCAAGATTTCTAGAGAAATCTGAAGCTCCCTGAAGCCCTTGAGTTCCTCAGTTCCATTTACTGAGAGAAGGTAACCTCTCCATCCAAACCTTTTGCATCTGCATTTACCCAGCATTTCAAAAATACTTTCTTTTTGGCCAATTTATAATCACATTCCTCTAAATGCTAATTTCACGTATGTTTTGTATAGAACTTGAGAGATTTCTATTTGACTTCTAAATCCAATCCTCACCATAACCCAGCATATAGACAGGGAGAATGTTGTCCACATGGACAAGTGAGGACTCTAAGGCAGGGAAAGGTCAAAAGTCCTGTGAAGGGAATAATTAGGACTTTGCTTTCTAGCCACCCTCCTGGTGCCTCCTACTCCCCTGCCCAGACTCCCCTACCCCCACAGCGCCACAATAAAACTGTGGTCACAGACTGCAAGCCACAGAACGCTTTCCTTATATTCTGATATCACTGTTTGTTAGAGGGATGACTTTGGGCAAGTGACTTAACTTCTGCACATCTCAATTTTCAAAACTGTAAAATAGGCCCACTGAGGTACATGCTTTATAAAGAAATAAGAATTAAACTGGTTAGTGCATCTAACCTTGGGTTTTGGGGATTAATTTAATGTGAATAAATAAATGAATTAAAGATTATATTAGTTAATGCATTTACTCATCCAATAAATACATGTTTTGATTAATACATAATGATTGTACATATTATTTCTGGATTTCATGTGACATTTTGATACATGGATAAAATAATTATCAAATCAGAATAATTGTGGTATCCATAACCTCAAACATTGAAATTACTTTATCTTGGGAATATTCCAACTCTTCTAGCTACTTTGAAATATACATTAAATTATTGTGAACTATAGTCACTCTACTATGCCATTGAACACTAGAAATTACTTCTAACTATGTTTTTATACCCATTAACCAACTTTTCTTCACCCCTGCACTCCTTCTAACCTTCCCAGCCACTGGTAACCGTCATTCTACTCTCTACCTCTATAAGATCAACTTTTTTTTCAACTTTTCAACTTTTTTCACTCTTATGTGAGAGCTATAAAAGCTCCCACATTCCCTCCAACAGCGTATAAGCTATAAAAGCTCCCACATATGAGTAAAAACATGTAATATGTGTTTTTCTGTGCCTAGCTAATTTCGTTTAACATAATACCTTCCAGTTCCATCAATCTTGCTCTAAATAGCAAAATTTTATTATTTGTATCGCTGAATAACATTTCACTGCGTACATACACCACATTTTCTTTATTCATTTATCCACTGATGGACACTTAGGTTGACTGCATGTCTTGGCTATTGTGAATAGTGCTGCAATAAACATGAGAGTGCAGATAGTGCTTCAAATATGCTGATTTCCATTCTTTTGGATATATATCAAGCAGTTAGATTGCTGGATCATATGGTAGCTCTGTTTTTAGTTTTTTGAGGAACCTCCATACTTCAACTAACAGTAGTTGTACCAATTTACATTCCCTCCGACAGTGGATAAGATTTCCCCTTTCACCAGGAGCACCCAAGATGGCTGAATAGGAACAGCTCCAGCCTCCACCTCCCAGCATGAGTGACACAGAAGATGGGTGATTTCTGCATTTTCAACTGAGGGTTCATGTCACTGGTGCATGTCGGACAGCCACTGCTGGTCAGCAGGTGCAGCCCAACCAGTGAGAACTGAAGCACAAGGGGGAACGGAATTCCTTTTCCTAGCCGAGGTAAACTGAAACACACAACACCTGGAAAATCAGGTAACTCCCACCCTAATACTGCACTTTACCAAGGGTCTTAGCAAACAGCACACCAGGAGATTATATCCCACACCTGGACCGGAGGGTCCCACGCCCACGGAGCCTCCCTCATTGCTAGCACAGCAGTCTGAGATCTAACTGCAAGGCAGCAGCGAGGCTGGGGGAGGGGTGCCCACCATTGCTGAGGCTTAAGAAGGTAAACAAAGCCTCCTGGAAGCTCAAACTGGGTGAAACCCACCGCAGCTCAAGGAGGCCTGCCTGCCTCTGTAGACTCCACCTCTGGGGACAGGGCATAGCTAAACAAAAAGCAGCAGAAACCTCTGCAGATCTAAATGTCCCTGTCTGACAGCTTTGAAGAGAGCAGTGGTTCTCCCAGCATGGAGGTTGAGATCTGAGAACCGACAGACTGCCTGCTCAAGTGGGTCCCTGACCCCTGAGTAGCCTAACTGGGAGATATCCCCCACTAGGTGCAGACCAACACCTCACACGTCACACGGCTGGGTACACCTCTGAGATGAAGCTTCCAGAGCAAGAATCAGACAGCAACACTCACTGTTCAGCAATATTCTATCTTCTGCAGCCTCTGCTGCTGATACCCAGGCAAACAGGGTCTGGAGTGGACCTCCAGCAAACTCCAACAGACTGCAGCTGAGGGTCCTGACTGTTAGAAGGAAAACTAACAAACAGAAAGGACACCGACACCAAAACACCATCAGTACATCACCATCACCAAAGACCAAAGGCAGATAAAACTACAAAGATGGGGAAGAAGCAGTGCAGAAAAGTTGGAAATTCAAAAAGTCAGAGCACATCTCCCCCTCCAAAGGAACGCAGCTCATCGCCAGTAATGGAACAAAGCTGGATGGAGAATGACTTTGATGAGTTGAGAGAAGAAGGCTTCAGTTGATCAAACTTCTCAGAGCTAAAGGAGGAACTACATAACCAGCGCAAAGAAACTAAAAACCTTGAAAAAAGAATGGATGAATGGATAATGAGAATAATCAATGCAGAGAAGACCATAAAAGGACTGATCGAGATGAAAACCATGACACAAGAACTACGTGACAAATGCACAAGCTTCAGTAACCAACTCGATCAGCTAGAAGAAAGAGTATCTGTGATTGAAGATCAAATGAATGAAATGAAGTGAGAAGAGAAGTGTACAGAAAAAAGAGTAAAAAGAAATGAACAAAGCCTCCGGGAAATGTGGGATTATGTGAAAAGACCAAATCTACATCTGATTGGTCTGCCTGAAAGTGATGGGGAAAATGGAACCAAGTTGAAAAACACTCTGCAGGATATCATCCAGGAGAACTTCCCAAACCTAGAAAGGCAGGCCAACATTCAAATTCAGGAAATACAGAGAATGCCACAAAGACACTCCTTGAGAAGAGCAACTCCAAGACACCTAATTGTCAGATTCACCAAAGTTGAAATGAGGGAAAAAATATTAAGGGCAGCCAGAGGGAAAGGCAGTTTACCCACAAAGGAAAGCCCATCAGACTAACAGCAGATCTCTCGGCAGAAACTCTACAAGCCAGAAGAGAGTGGGGGCCAATATTCAACAATCTCAAAAGAATTTTCAACTCAAAATTTCATATCCAGCCAAACTAAGTTTCATAAGTGAAGGAAAAATAAAATCCTTTACAGACAAGCAAATCCTGAGAGATTTTGTCACCACCAGGCCTGCCCTACAAGAGATCCTGAAGGAAGCACTAAACATGGAAAGGAACAACAGGTACCAGCCATTGAAAAAACATGCCAAAATGTAAAGACCATCAATGCTAGGAAGAAACTGCATGAACTAACGAGCAAAATAACCAACTAATATCACAATGACAGGATCAAGTTCACACATAACAATATTAACCTTAAATGTAAATGGACTAAATGGTTCAATTAAAAGACACAGACTGCTAACTATCATAAATATATATGCACCCAATACAGGAGCACCCAGATTCATAAAACAAGTCCCTAGAGACTTACAAAGAGACTTAGACTCCCTTACAATAATAATGGGAGACTTTAACAGCCCACTGTCAACATTAGACAGATCAACGAGACAGGAAGTTAACAAGGATATCCAGGAATTGAACTCAACTCTGCACCAAGCAGATCTAATAGACATCTACAGAACTCTCCACTCCAATTCAACAGAATATACATTCTTCTCAGCACCACATCGCACTTATTGCAAAATTGACCGCATAGTTGGAAGTAAAGCACTCTTCAGTAAATGTAAAAGAACAGAAATTATAACAAACTGTCTGTCAGACCACAGGGCAATCAAACTAGAACTCAGGACTAAGAAACTCAATCAAAACCGCTCAACTACATGGCAATTGAACAACCTGCTCCTGAATGACTACTGGGTCCATAACAAAATGAAGATGGAAATAAAGATGTTCTTTGAAACCAATGAGAACAAAGATACAACATACCAGAATCTCTGGAACACATTTAAAGCAGTGTGTAGAGGGATATTTATAGCACTAAATGTCCACAAGAGAAAACAGAAAAGATCTAAAATTGACACCCTAACATCACAATTAAAAGAACTAGAAAAGTAAGAGCAGATATATTCAAAAGCTAGCAGAAGGCAAGAAATAACTAAGATCAGAGCAGAACTGAAGGAGATAGAGACACAAAAAACCCCAAACCCAAAATATCGATGAATCCAGGAGCTGGTTTTTTGAAAAGATCAACAAAATTGATAGACTGCTAGCAAGACTAATAAAGAAGAAAAGAGAGAAGAATCAAAGAGACGCAATAAAAAATGATAAAGGGGATATCACCACTGACCCCACAGAAATACAACTACCATCAGAGAATACTATTAACACCTCTACACAAATAAACTAGAAAATCTAGAAGAAATGGATAATTCCCTGGACACTTACACTCTCCCAAGACTAAACCAGGAAGAAGTGAATCCCTGAATAGACCAATAGCAGGCTCTGAAATTGAGGCAATAATTAATAGCCTACCAACCAAAAAAAGTCCAGGACCAGACGAATTCACAGCCGAATTCTACCACAGGTACAAGCAGAAGCCAGTACCATTCCTTCTGAAACTCTTCCAATCAATAGAAAAAGAGGGAATCCTCCCTAACTCATTTTATGAGGCCAACATCATCCTGATACCAAAGCCTGGCAGAGACACAACAACAAAAAGAATTTTAGACCAATATCCCTGATGAACATCGATGCAAAAATCCTCAATAAAATACTGGCAAACCGAATCCAGCAGCACAGCAAAAAGCTTATCCACCATGATCAAGTAGGCTTCATCCCTGGGATGCAAGGCTGGTTCAACATACGCAAATCAATAAACGTAATCCAGCATATATACAGAACAAAAGAGAAAAACCACATGACTATCTCAATAGATGCAGAAGAGGCCTCTGACAAAATTCAACAGCCCTTCATGCTAAAAATTCTCAATAAATTCAGTACTGATGGAACGTATCTCAAAATAATAAGAGCTATTTATGACAAACCCACAGCCAATATCATACCGAATGGGGAAAAGCTGGAAGCATTCCCTTTGAAGACACGGATGCCCTCTCTCACCACTCCTATTCAACATAGTGTTGGAAGTTCTGGCCAGTGAAATCAGGCAAGAGAAAGAAATCAAGGGTATTCAGTTAGGAAAAGAAGAAGTCAAATTGTCCCTGTTTGCAGATGACATGATTGTATATTTAGAAAACCCCATCATCTCAGCCCAAAATCTCCTGAAGCTGATAAGCAACTTCAGCAGTCTCAGGATACAAAATCAACATGCAAAAATCACAAGCATTCTTATACACCAGTAACAGACAAACAGAGAGCCAAATCATGAATGAACTCCCATTCACAATAGCTTCAAAGAGAATAAAATACCTAGGAATCCAACTTACAAGGGATGTGAAGGACCTCTTCAAGGAGAACTACAAACCACTGCTCAGTGAAATAAAAGAGGACACAAACAAATGGAAGAACATACCATGCTCATGGATAGGAAGAATCAATATCGTGAACATGGCCATACTGCCCAAGGTAATATATAGATTCAATGCCATCCCCATCAAGCTACCAATGAGTTTCTTCACAGAATTGGAAAAAACTACTTTAAAGTTCATATGGAACCGAAAAAGAGCCCGCATTGCCAAGACAATCCTAAGTCAAAAGAACAAAGCTGGAGGCATCACGCTACCTGACTTCAAACTATACTACAAGGCTACAGTAACCAAAACAGCATGGTACTGGTACCAAAACAGAGATATAGACCAATGGAACAGAACAGAGTCCTCAGAAATAATACCACACATCTACAGCCATCTGATCTTTGACAAACCTGAGAAAAACAAGAAATGGGGAACAGAACTGAGATTAAATCAATCGCAAGCCAGCTACCATAGCCATAATAAAATTAAAATACACAACACATCTGATTTATTAACCAACTCACAGTCAATTACTTTGGCATTTATTTTGAAAGACATACCTGGTTGAGGCAGATTGTCTCTTCAGAAAACCTGGTCCAATTTTTCTGCAACAAGATACAAATAATTAGTAACCTCAGTTTTCTTTGATAGGAAGCACTGTAACACCATTGTCTTAACTTTGGTCCCTTTAGAAATAGATCCTGAGACAAGAATTTGAGTGAAATTAGCTCATAGAAAGCATCAATAGGAAAGTGGAGAAATGAGAGAGAAGGGGCTGCACACCAGGGACTTCATCAGGTTTCAACCAATGGGAGACCATGGGACACACCTCAGAGTTGGCCCACCTGGGCAGTGAGAAGGCTGAAGTATTTACAGGCCATCTCCTATCCATTATTGTTGGAAGGCTGCCCTGGGCCCTTAGCTACCCAGTACTTCTGGCCAGCCCCTTGTGTAGGCTGAGCACACAGATATACCTAGAAAAGGCCCACAGGCAAAAAGTGACAGCTATTTGTAGCCAGAAGCCATCTGTGAATAGGGAAATGATGCTTGCTGAGGGCATACAGATGGGCGGCAACAACACTGGTTTGCACATATAACTCAACTAGTGGAGCATTCATGCAAGAGCATCAATTCTTAGGCACAAGTGTCAGGCATGTGGTGAAAGCACTGGGTAATGGATTAAGTAGAAATCAGCTAAAAAAAGAATAGTAACTTGCTTTAAAAATGGAAAAACACCATAGGAATAAAGTGATTCTTTTGTTCTCGTTTTACTTAGACTATGTACAACCTGTGGCCTAAGTTGAATGATCAAAGGAATTACTTTTCTGAGTAAGAAAGTCACTCTAGGTCTTCACATGCAGCAGGAGTCCTCCTGGTCAGCCTCAGTGGAAGAATAAGCTAACAGTGGGACACATATGGTGTCAAGGGATTATTCCAGGGGAAAAGGACACAGTAAAAATATATAGATAAAAGGCCAGCTGTGGTGGCTCATGCCTGTAATCCCAGTACTTTGGGAGGCCAAGATGGGGGGATCGCTTGAGGTCAGGAGGTCGGGACCAGCCTGGCCAACATGGTAAACCCCGTCTCTACAAATATACAAAAATCAGCCGCATATGGTGGTGCGTGCCTGTAATTCCAGCTATTCAGGAGGCTGAGGCAGGAGCATTGCTTGAACCCGGGATGGGGAGGTTGCAGTGAGCTGAGATCAAGCCACTGCACTCCAGCCTGGGCAACACTGTCTCAAAAAAATAAAAATAAAAAAAGGATACCAGTAGAATACTTAATTTCTTTTTAATTTAATGAAAGAAAAAAATACTAAGTGGAAACTAAAGAAAATGCTAAACTTTAAATAACTCTGTGTCATATTAGTTTCTAAAATATTCCTCAAAGGTTAAAAAGAGGAATTATAAAATCTAATAAGGGATTGGCATCCTCGGAGTTCATTAAAGCATTCAACTTGAGATCATATAAATTATCTTTCCTCTCTGACAGATAAAGTCATTAGGTTGATGTCATTTTCCCTGCCTACATCCTGATTTTTTTGGTCATATTTCATGCTAGCAAGATATAACAATTTACATGCTTCTTTTCAGCCACAATTTTCACAATTATGTATTCTTCACTTTATATTTAGGTGAAGATACTGCTCTTCACTAATCCTTTTGTTGCAGCCTCTCCCTTTCTGAAGTCTTTATTTTTATTCATTTTTTAGTTGGCTGAAATTCATGGTCAAGCAGATTTTTCACAAAGAAATCTTGAGTACTAGTAATGCTTAAGTTTTGTTTTGTTTTAATTTTTACCTTTATTCTTAATTGACACCTTGGCTGGGAATAATATCCTTCCCTCATACTTTCCTTACTTCAGTGCTCCTTTATAGCCATTTCTCCCTTGTATTAGAATATTCAATGTTGCTATGAAGTAATCTGATGCCAGCATGAAAATTTACCATCCTAAATGACTTGCTCGCAGCCCAGAACTTAAAAACTTTTCTTTTATTCTGCTAGTATTGCTGCTGAGCATTTTATATCTATTTTCCTAGAATATGCTGTGGGGATTTATCTTCTTTCCTCCCTTCCTTCCTTCCCCTATTTTCTTCCTTTTTCTTAATTTCTGTAAGGGAAAGTTTTCCACTTTTTTGTTTGTTTTTGTTTTTGAGATGGAGTTTTGCTCTTATTGCCCAGGCTGGAGTGCAGTGGTGTGATCTCGGCTCACTGCAACCTCTACCTCACAGGTTCAAGGGATTCTCCTGCCTCATCCTCCTGAGTAGCTGAGATTACAGGCATGTGCCACCATGCCTGGCTGATTTTGTATTTTTAGTAGAGACGGGGTTTCTCTATGTTGGTCAGGCTGGTCTTGAACTCCCGGCCTCAGGTAATCCACCCGCCTCCACCTCCCAAAATGCTGGCATTACAGGCATGAGCCACTGCACCTAGCCAAAGTTACCACTTTCATCTGAGAGGAGTCCTGTCTCCTATCTCACCTATTTCTTCCCAACAGCCATTTCCACTACACTGTAACCAGAAGACAAAGGACAAAGTCCCTCACTTTGTTTTTCTCACACCTGGATAAGGATTTTGTGCACTTACTAATATGGTTTCTGAGGAATGGAGGAAAGATTAGTAGTCTTCTCATACCATACTGTGGTCTTCTATTTCTTTCCCTCTGAAGTCTCTTGTTTCCTTCCTTAGCTACCACGTTTTAATTGAATGGCATTGAGTTTTTTCTATTGAATATTTTCACTGACTCTTTACTATTTTTGTTAAATTTCTTATGCAGAAATGTTTTATCTAAAGCAGTTGCATTCTTACATCTTAACACTGATATATCTAGAATTCATATTCTTAAAATCCCTACAATTTATACTCTTAAATTTTGTTTTCCGATGCTCACAGAGTTTGAGATTACTGATTTCATGTATTTTTGTGCTCACTTTCTCCATCTAGGTTATATTTATCTTCCCTGAGCCTCAATGTGACTTTACCTGCAAAAGGAGAGTAAGACCTGTATTAGTTCATTCTTGCACTGCTGTAAAGAACTGTCAGAGCCTGGGTAATTTATAAGGGAAAGAGGTTTAATTGACTCACGGTTCCACATTGCTGGGGAGGGCTCAGGAAACTTACAATCATGGCCGAAGGCAAAGGAGAAGCAGTCACCTTTGCCACAGGGCAGCAAGACGGAGCGAGTGCAATCAGGGGAAATGCCAGACGCTTATAAAACCTTCAGATCTCATGAGACTCATTCACTTTGATGAGAACAGCATGGAGAAACCGCCCCCACGATCCGATTACCTCCACCTGGTCTCACCCTTGACATGTGGGGATAGTTGGGATTACAATTCAAGGTGAAATTTTGGGTGGAGACACAGCCAAACCATATTAAGATTTTCTCAGGTTACACCTTATTTTGAGGTTGTGGCAATGAAATAAATGAGGGAATGTGTACTAATATCTTTTGAAAACTTTCACACACTCAAGAAAGATATTATTACTGTAATTTCCACTTTCCTGTCTCTACATCTGTTTTGGTATTATAGGGCCTAAATTAGTTTCAGATTTTTCATATATATATATTTTTTACTGTATTTTACTACAGTGAGCTATTACAGTGGATAAATTAAAGGTTCCTCTCTTTTGTATTGTTTTATCATAGAAACCTCAAAACAGCCTTGAAAACAGCCAGTTACTCATCTCTGAATGGCATAAATTCAATGATTATTTTTAAATGATAGATTCATTTCTTTGTAACCTGAAATTCCACCATAAAGGAAACCTAAACAGCTAAAAAATAAATAAGAAATGAAGGGAACCAGTTAGTCATTTTGTATCAATTTACAATACTGTTTGCACTAAACAGATGATTACAGCAGAGCAAAGTAACATGAAAGGATTTCTTTCTTTAGTTCCACCCTAGGGGCAGGCAACGGAAAAGACGAACAGCTGAACACACAGAGATGGGAAGCCTGTGTATGTAGTAAATCAGAAAGATAAAGGACACTAAGTAAATGTTCCTACTCATTTCTGAAACTAAAAGCTGTGATCTGGTTTACAATAATAATCAAGTGGAAATCCACCTTAATCCTATGTCAAATGAAGTTCTATAGGCCCCTTGTAAAATCTAGTAACTTTGTCTTCAGACTGAAAGATCTGTAAGAGTTTATAGGTCTTTAATTCATTTATTTTTATGACTGAGCTTTCTTAGAATTTTGCCAGTATGGCACCTACCTATTGAGCACAGGGGTTGCCAAACTTCCTTTTGTCCTCCCTACAACTTAGTCATATCTCTGTTCCTTGCTGTTGATTTTCCATCTCCAAGATTATGGCAGACACTCTACCTTCCAGACCCACTTACCTTGAATTCTTGAGATCAAAAGCCCACTTCTTAGCATACATCCTTTTCTCTTCAAGCCTCAGGACCCACCACCCCATGGCTGTCCTCACGCAGTCACAGTGAAGGGCCCATTAAAGAAGCACTTCCCCTGGTCATGATATCTAGGGGTTTGAAAATAGCCTTGGAAGCCTCGTGGTGCCAAATAATGGTAAGATCCACGTACAAAATGAGCCAAACAGCAGAGTCTAGAAAACTTTGCCTAAAGTATTTCAAAGCTGTATATGTTTTATTTATAAATAACATTTAGATACAGAGGTCAATAAGATGTTCCAAAAATTCCCAATTTTTTAGTACAGACACATCAGAGAGGAAAAATAGTATATTTATATGTTTCTGTCACTTGACGGCAAAAACAAAGGCTGGTCATATCCAAATATCTGAGTAGACATAGTACCGATCACTTACAAACTACAAGCATTAGATTTATTTATTTATTTTATTTGGGGCACTCCTGAATAATTTCCCTGAATACTTTCATTCTCATTATGTATGCTATGCAATTATATCACATCAGTTATATGAACTTTGGTCAACTTAAACTCACTCTTCACTTAGCATGAATTCTGCTAAAAGAAACACCTGTGAGTAAACAATCTTTAAATTGTAAGCCCTTCTGCTTCCTTCTCCATCCATGTTTCCTGTGAATTTATTCCACCTGTGCACTGTGGGGGACAGCATAACAAAACTGATAAGATATTTTTTCATTCATTGTCTATTATCCAAAGATTTATTCTAGAAACTGTAGCATATTGGAATTTTAGAAGTATATCTTAATATCAGTCACACTTTATACCATAATACTTTGCTTTAAAAAAAATCAAACGTAGATATTGATACTCTGAAACCAGAAGGTTTTTAACCAAGGTCAAATTATTCCTCTGTCCCCAATAGCACCGATTCAATAACCTTTGTGAAGCCCAGGAAATGGGACTCTAGATACTCCAGAAACACGTGCATTATTCTCACAGAAGTGGAGCAGGGATCAATCCTGTTGCTGCACAGACACCTTTATTACACATGAAAACACACATATCTCTGTCACTGCATTCAAAACACTGTCACTTTACTGTCCCTATCGTATTCTCATGTATTCCTGAACTGTGTGATTTTCATAATCTCAAAAAAATAATTTTAATGTGTGGATGGGAAAAGTTAGTAAGGTCCTAATGCAAATGCATAGCCTGGTGGCAAAACAGCATTTGTAAGGACCCCAGAATCCCTTCCAAGGATGTTACACCCCATAGTCAGCCCCAAGTGTAAGTCTCTTAATGATAGGCAGCTGTTGAAGAAATCTACAATTCTAGCCATTCTCCACGAGGCTGCTAAGGAATTGAGTCATTGGCAAGTCACATGTGTAGAATCACTTGTCTTATTTATTTAATCTTGAGATCAGACAAGAAATCCATAATATTCCCAAAATATTTCTACACAGACTATAAACACCAATTATGAAATATTCAGAGAATTGAGACTAAAAGACTGAGTTCTTGAGAAGCTTAAACTCCTCCCTTTCTTAAAATAACATAAATATTAATAAATGCCTTCGTATGATCCCGAGGGACTCAGCCTTAGAATTTCCCTTTGCTTAATTTGATCTTAGACCTGAACCCACCTTATAAAAGCCTCAATTTCACATTTGAAGGTAACTAAAACTCCATTCCCTCACCTTTCTAGCATGTCTTTTTAATATATTAGAAAGCACTCAGTACTGTACTCAGTATTTCAGCAAAAAGACTGCTTGTTAAATTCACAGAAGGAATGCATAAAAGGCAGAAGTAAATAAACGAGACATAGAATTCTTGTTTTCAAATAAAAGAACTTTAAAAATAAATTGGCCTGCAAAATGACTTTGCAATTACAGTGTCATATATGGCCCCACTGTGTCTCAGAGGCACTGCATAAATAGGAACAGAATGGCCTAATGCACTTTTTCACAACAGTGCTTCTCAGCCAGGGGCCTGTGCGAATTCATTCCACAGCTAGGTGCCGGTGACACTTCGGTTGGCTTTATTGGCAACATTTTGGTGATGCGTCCTATGCTAAGAGGAAGGCTAGAAACCAAGCACATGTCAAGAGCAAAATCCACCATGTTACTTCTTTTCGTGCTTCTTGGTTAACTCCCCAACGCCCAGTTGGATGTGGCCCTGGTTGTCACTGATTCTCTCTTCCCTGCGCTGGCTCTCCTGGGAGACTTGCTGCACAGCTCGCAGGATTGCGTTCTGCACAATCTGTTTGCTGGCATTCTGCAGCTTCACCTCTTCAGGCTCATTTCCAGGTTTCTCACCTAGCCAAAAACATGAAAAGGAGGGAAGAAGGAGAGAAATTAATTTCAGGAATGTGAGAGGGAAGGGTAGGGGAGAAAGAGGAGGGAAGAGTGAGACTATAAGAACACACTGGAGTGGACCAGTTAACTATGAGAAGTTATGACTGGGGGACTGGTCTCAGGATATGCTGTGGATACCAAAGTCCTTGATATAAAATGACCTAGTGTTTGCATATAATCTACACACATCCTCCCATACACTTTAAGTCATCTGTAGTTACTTATAATACCTAATATAATGTAAATGTAATGTAAATAGTTGTTATACTATATTTTAAAAATTATATCATTTTTCACTGCTGTACTGTTATTTCCTTTACTGGGTTTTTTCCCAATATTTTTCTTCCACGGTTGTTTGAATCCTAGGATCCTCAGCTGCTAGAGAGACAGTTTTGGCCAATGGGGGCCTCTGGGAAAGTTTCTAGAAAAGAACAGACCCTTGCCCTTTTGCACCTTCCCCACTTCCTTCAGGAAATGCAGACAGAAGCCTTCAGGTGTTGCAATCATCTTCCAGTAAGCGTGAAGATGAAAGTCAGCATTCTGGGCATGGCTGGGGAGAAAGCAGCAGCCTAATTTTGAAGGCAGCACTGAGCATCTGTACCAGCCCTGGGCCACGTCCTTCTGGGCATTCATGTATGTGATGAAAATAATTCCTTTCTGTTTAATCGAATATTATTCAGGTTTCATGTTACTTGCACCCAAACGCATGCATAGCGTATATAACCTCACTGGGGCTGGAGAATAGATGATGACTGAATCCATATCAAGATCAACTTTGCTCCTATAATAGGATCACAACCAGTGAAACTATCAGAAGCTGCCCGCTGCGATCTAGAGCAGGCATTGGCAAACTTTTTCATCAGAACCTGCCCCCTGCTCCCGCCCCCTGGGATCTAGAGCAGGGATTGGCAAACTTTTCCTTTAAAGAACCAGTTAGGAGATAGTCTAAGTTCATGGGTCATACAATTTCTGGAACAACTACTCAACTCTGCTCTTGTAGCATGAAATCAGCTATCGATGAGTGCATAGGGCTTTCATTCAATAAAACTTCATTTACAAAAAAACAGGCCACAGGCCAGAACTGGCCTGTGGACCAGTTTGTCAACCCCTAATCTGGAATGGTGGGAACCTCCTAATTAGAAGGCTAGGCAGTCTACCCAGCGCTGATTCTCTACTTTCTTTCTTAGGTAAAAACACAATTTTAATTTTATTTGAGTAGTTATGTAACTAGGTATAGCTAAATTCTTGGTGGAAGTAGAAGTTCATTTAATAAAAATCCTGGAAAAGGGATGTAGAAGAGTAAAGTCAGATAAAGGCCTTTTATCCTCTACCCATCCTATTGCCTGCAACTCTGGCCTGATAGTTATTACAAGGGGCGAGCCATTAGAACCATTAGAATAGAAACTGTTTTCAGGGATTTCAGAAGAAAAAGAAGGAGCTTGGGATACAATGACCAAGAAGCCACCATACCAGTTCTCAGATCCCCACCTCCAGGCCTCTTTTTATGTTAGAATAAAATAATATACTTTGTTTAAGGCAACTGCTATTCTGTATTTGTTTCTATTGTGCAGCAGACATAATACTAATTCATACATGGTAGACTGATCATAAATCTACCATTTGGTTGAAGTGCAATCTGGAAAACGCTAAATCCCACCTATTTATATTTATAGTGGTAAACAGAATGGACATAATTTCTTATTTAAAATCATCTTTTTGGATATTTCCTCTACACAAATATGCTCACTACCAAGAAGATGTATTTAAAATTGGAGGGATGACGTTCACTGGGGTTGATTAATTAACAACAGAATTTATACACCTATGAGGAAACATCACAAAAGATAATATTGAGTAATTCTGGAAGACCAGACAGTTCTTATTCATTTAGTCATATAATCGTCATTTATGGAGCATTTTTATCCATCCATTGAGGGATTTACAATCTAGTGAACAAAGCGAGATAAATCTATTCAGAGCAAAGAACAATATTTTTAAAAACAGGATAAAACCATCAATGTACACCAAACTGAGCAGACGAGTCTAGACACACGAATTGCAATAGACTGAAGCTGTGAAGTGGCCAAGAAGAATAGAAATTTTTCTATATGAAGAGTCATGAGGGTATAGCTATCAAGAATATGTGTTTTGAATCACTTCAGAGATCTCAGGTCCTTTCTGCCACTTGCATTCATGCAATCTTGGCCAAGATACTTCACCTCTGTAAGCCTGTTTGCACATCTGTAAAATGGGCAAGTGGCATTAATTTAGGGTGGTTGTTGGAGAGTTAACCAACACAAAGCGTATTCAGCACTCAGTGTGGTCCCTAACACATAGTAAGCATCTGTAAGTGTCCACCATTGTGTGTTCATCAGGGAACAGACTAAGCTGTTGTAACCGAGAAACTCAAAAAGAGGACACCTCAAACAAGAGATATTCATTGCTCTCTCGTGTAACAGCTCAGAAGTACTCCAGTGTGTCAGTAGCTCTGCTGCATGGGTTATCTAAGGACTCTAACTTCCTTACATCTTACTGCTTTAACCTTTCTAACAATATTGCCCTCATTTACCTGAGTGAAGCTGGTTAACCAATATCCCATGTGGGACCAAAAGAAAGCAAAAACGAAAAAAAAATGGAGGGCAAGCAATTTGCTTTTAAAGAATTGTCATAAAGGTTGCAAACATCACTCTACTGACATTCTACCCAGGGAAACTTAATTACATGGCCACACCTAGCTATGTGGGAGGCTAGGAAATATATTCATAGGCCAGGCAATCATATGTCTTTCTGAAATTCAAGGAGGGGCCAGGCGCAGTGACTCACAGCTGTAATCCCAGCACTTTGGGAGGCCGACGTGGGTGAATCATTTGAGCTCAGAAGTTTGAGACCAGCCTGGCCAACATGGCAAAACCCTGTCTCTACTAAAATACAAAAAAATTAGTCTGGCATGGTGGTGAGCACCTGTAGTCCCAGTTGCTTGAACCTGGGAGGCAGAGGTTGCAGTGAGCTGAGATCATGACACTGCACTCCAGCCTGGTGACAGAGTAAGACTCTGTCTCAAAAAAAAAAAAAGTAAAATAAAATAAAAGAAATACAAATAAAACTCAAGAAGGTTCTAATGCTAAAACAAAGAAGCCATTAAGGATTTAAAAAAATTACTTCCAAGCAAAGCCAAGGCTACATTGAAAAGGGAGAATACAGTATATACTGGCAGCAGGACAAATGTGAAACCCAGGTTGCTCTGTCTACTATCACTATACAGTGCATAAGTGTGAGGACAAACAAAACCAATTTCAAAAGATTTAGGCTTGCTCCTAGAAAGAGTATCTTAGTCAAACTAGATGCCCTCATTACCACTTCATTTCGGGTCATACATATCTACCTGCAGTGGAGGTTGTGGGACAAAGACAGCAGCGAAGGCTGGAGCAGAGAAAGAAGGATTAAGGTGGGGAGAAAAGCCACCCAGAGCACTTAACAGACAATACATGCAAAATAAAAAAGGTGCAGAAAGCACATATACTACTTGTGGGTTAGACTCTTTGGTATGCGAGGAATAATATTCTCTTCCATTACCTTAAGCTATGGTAGAGGGGAGAGGACCATGAAAATAGAGATACAAATGTCATAACCAAGTGTCCAGGAACTGTTTAGCTGAGCTTCACATTACAACTCGGAAACTGGAAAAATCCAATATAGCTCCAGTTATTGCACCACGTAGGTTATCCTCTGCCATGAGTCAGCCTCACCTCTCCATCTGCTGCGACCAGCCAAGCACCTCTTCGCTTCTTCTGGAGTCTCTCTGACTTTATGCATTCACTCACTCTTATTTCTGCACATTCACAACGTGCAGTGCTTCATGGCTGTACATGTCTCCTTCCCTCTGAGGGCATTCCAGCTAAGGTCCTGGCTCATGTTCTTGCAACTGACTGACCTTTGCCATATCTTCAGCTGAAATTCCTGTGAGAGAGAGCCCAACAGACTCTCCATATCACCATTATCCTTATAAAGCAGCACTTTTATACCAGGTAGTGGTTTTTTTTTTTTGTTTTTTGTTGTTGTTGTTGTTTTCTTTTCTGATGGGGTCTCACTATGTTGACCAGCCTGGTCTCAAACTTCTGGGCTCAAGCAATCCTTCAGCCTCAGACTCCCAGACCTGGGACTACAGGCACACTCCACCACATCAGGCTCCAGGCCACTTCTTAAGCCAGCCATAGGTTGAATAACAAGGTTTATTCTGGCCCAATCTGCTGTGCCCAAAAATTCGGATCAAGAGGTGAGAACACAGCTACTTAGAAGGAAGGAACCACTTAACCCCATTGTCTTGGCAAAGCATCCTGGAGAGCAGGTGTTCACAGGTTAGTCTTGGTGCAGCATCACACTCATACTTCCTGGCATTCCTATGGCATTCACTTCTAAGGGCAAGGTATTTGGGAAACTCCTGATGGAGACTCTTATAATAATACAAGTACCATGTGAGGAAGTACATTACAACCAACAGAAGGCAGGGCCAGCCACCCAAACCCTCCGAGTCTCGCCAATGACTTACATGCGCTGAATTCACTTCAATGTAATGAATCACTTAGCGTCGTAGGCAGACTGTTGTCTAGTTTTAAATGATGCAAACATCTTCTAGCCTAATTAGCATTTACAACAACATTTTTGTGTTCCACAAAACAATCGAGGAGTTGATTTAATTGGCTATAAACTCTTAAATGCCCAATATAAATAAACCAAAATCAAGAATGTGGTGTAACTGAATTTGTCTTCAGTGTCTTTCCACCTCTTATTGTTACTCCCCTTTCCCCAACCCCAGGCATCCACATGGTCCTGCTTATCTGTGATCACTGAGTGCTCCCCCATGGGGGGTCCAGCCTTCCACAGACCACTGCGAGCTCTACAGCTGCCCACCACGCCCCTCAGAACTTTCTGCCCCATATCCCATTCATGCCTCCCCAGTGGAAGGTGTCTAAGGAACTCAACTCAATTGCAATCTCTTTAATAATTGATCTTAATTTCTTATGTATTGTCATTAAAATTGTGCTTCTAACAACCATTGGATGACCCTCCTGATAAAAACTTACATCAATTTTCCCCCTGGAACCTAAGTGTCATTTACTTCTATTACATTAGCCCTGTTATATTCCAGTGAGGCGGGTTTTGGAAAAGGTCAGTGTTCCATTTTGAGACAGAATCTGGTTAGTGATTTTTTGCACAGATAGGGCACCAGAGGTTGTATCACAAATGGCATCTCTATCTCTCATCTCTCCCCACTGACTCACTAAATATGCAAATTACAGAAGTCCCTACCAGAGCAAGACAGGACTCCAGCACCACTCCCTGCACACACTCTAAAACACAGGGCTGCTGCTGGTAACCAGGGATCAGATATTTTATCTCCCCTTCTGATTGCTTGAGACTGCAAAGACAGTATGGTCATTTATCAATGACAAGCATATGGAACACAGAGAACAAGAGCTAATTCTGGGCCCTTTAATAATAGAATGATAGTTTTTTTCCTCCCATCTCTGGAACTACAGGAATTTTCCATGAAGGACCAGATGTTAAATCTCACTCATCTACACCAACTGCAAATAAAGCAAACCCAGGAGCCCTGCTTTGCTACCAAACAAGCTAAAGTTACATGAGTTCCCAGCAATGAAAAGCCACAGCCTCTGGGTTTCCAACTTGCTGCTAGCCCAACTGAGCATGCTATTCCCCTATGCACCATAACCAAATCAGAAGCATTTTAGGTAGATTTGAGATGCAGAAAGCAAGACAGCTATCAGCAGCCATAGGACATTTCTAAGTCATATTTGAGTGATACTGCCTATTACCACCACCACCCTTATCAAATCAGATGCAGGGAATTAAGAATTACCCCTGACTCTACCTACAATGGCCAGTCACGTTATTTCAGATTGTAGCCAGCTACTCTTATATAACTTACATATTTATGGAGTTATATAAGAGTATATAAGAGTATATAACTCCATAAATAATATGGAGTTCTTTATTAAAATGTCCTACATGACAACAAGATACATGAATCAGAAGGATATTTATGGAGGACCTACATGCATGGTACTATGGAGAATAACATAGGCCACTAGGCCAAAATGTTTCATTCATACATACATTCATTCATACATACATTCATTCATAAAAGAATTACAAAGCCCTTACTGCATGACAAACAGTAGACTAGGTATTGGAGACTAAAATGTTGAGCAGAACAGTCATAGCCCCTGCCCTGTGTGAGCTTACAATCTAGAAGAGTCAGATGTTCACCAGCTAATCAAATAGGTTTATAATTGGGAGCTATGATATGTGCTTGAAGGGAGCATGGGGAGCATACTGAAACCATCCCCACAGGGTTGACAGGAATTGAATGCCACACTCTGAACAGAAATATAGTTATAATTAAGCATCAGTCAGGCTGCGCTCTGGCCCGCTTACTTGTTGCTGAAAGTCACTCAACACTAGATACTGCCAGTGCATCCCATTGTTCCTATAGACAGGATAGCTGACATTACAATCATGAGGTTTTTGTTTAAGGATCACTTAAGAAGTTTTTCAGAACCCAAATTCTAGCAAAACAGCGGATGCCAAACCCCACAGAAGAACAGGATCAGTATGAGAATGCAACATCTTCATCCTGCTGTCCCAGGACTTCACCCTGCACTCTTCGACCAATCAACTATCTCCACACACTTCAGCCCACTCCAAACCCTTAAAATCCATAGCCCCAATCTCCTTGGGTAGATGGATTTGAGGTTTCCTCCCATCTCCTCATCAGCTACTGCACGATTAAACCTGTTTCTCTGTTGCAACGCAGTGTCTCCACGTATTGACTTGCTGTGTGCATCAGACAATGAACCTGTTATGATTGCAATACCACAAAGGGAACTCATCTAGTTTAGGGGTCAGGGAAAGATGTCCAGAGAGGGGACTTAAGGATTAATGAACATTAACTGGTAAAAGGAAGGTGCTGGGAGCAGGAAGGGAAGAACACTCCAGGCAAAAAGATCCACCCCTGAGTGGCAAGTCCCTGATGTGTGTAACAAGAGCAAGGCCGGAGAGGAACTGAAGGCAGCCTGAGCGGCTGGTGCCCACCAGGGAGGGAGGGAGACAATGACGTTGAAGAAAGGAGGCCAGCCTGGGCCTGGGGTCCTGGGGAGGTATCAGGGCCTTTTGTTGAGAGTAAAGCAGCCATGTATCCTCATATCTGTGCCACCCAGTGTAGCTTCAGAAGTCTGAGGAGAGTTCCATAATTAAGGCAAAACTATGCAAGATTTGGAGAAGGCCTTGAAACATAGATGGACTTTGGAAAGGCCAAGGGGAAAAGGAAGCAAATTCTTTCCCTGGCCTTAAAGGGCAGGGCAGACAAGTGGCCGGCTAACAGGGTCATGGAAAGCTTTTACGTGCAGAGCTGCTGAATTATTTTAGAACATAATTTAAATGATACAATATTACTGGATTGTAATTCCTTAGGGAAGCCATAAAAATGGTGCCAATAAAACTTGAAAAGGAAAAGACAATTTTACTCTAGGAATCAAGATGCTTATTGAGTTATTTTGGCCAAGAAAAAGCAAAGTTAATTTTGAAGGAAAGAAAAACAACAAAACAAGGAATAAGAAGGACCTAATTTACCAGCTGTTAATACCAGTTACAAAGCTAAGTCAATTAAGAAAGTGTGATAATAGTACAGGGATACAAAAATTGACCAGTACATTAAAGAGTCCAGAAACAACCGCACAGATATATGGAACATCGGATTTATGGAAAACACGACACTGTTGTATGGTAGGAAAAGGACAGTATTTTCAATCTTTAGGGCTGGGCCAAGTAGTTACTCATATAGAAAAATAATGAAAGTGACTACTTCATACTATACACAAAAAAATTCCAAATGGATTTCATATCTAAATCTGAAAAGTAAAATAATTGGAGCACAGAGGATTTTTAGGACAGTGAAACGACTCTGTGTGATAGACACTATAACGACGGACACGTCATTGCACATTTGTCCAAACCCATAGAATGTACAACACCAAGAGTAAACCCTAATATGAACTGTGGAGTTTGGGTAATTATGATATGTCAGTGTAGGTTTAACTGTAACAAATGCACCACTCTGTGGGGGATGCAGAAAGGAGGAGGCTGTGCGTGTGTAGGGGAAGGGGACGTAAAAGAAATCTCTGTACCTTCTGCTTAGTTTTGCTATAAACTTAAAACTGCTTCACACCTGCAAGCCTAGCACTTTGGGAGGCTGGGACGGGAGGATCACTTGAGTCTGGGAGTTTGAGACCAGCCTAAGTAACATTGTGAGACCCCCATCTCTATGGAAAATTAAAAAAATAAATTTATAAAAAGTAAACAATCAAGCTTTTAGAAGAATATCTTTGTGACCTGGAAGTGGACAACGATTTTTTAAACAGGACACAAAAAGTAACAACCATAAAGAAAAACTTGGACAAATTGGGCTACATTAAAATAAGTGGTTTTGACCAGGGAAATACACACTTGGAAAAAGACTTTTCACTGGAGGTAGAAGCACAGAGAAGGCTTATGAAAATACCGTCTTGGAAATCCTTTAAATATTTCCTTTTTCTGAGCACTTAGATAACAACCAAGACTGTGTTATGAGTTCAGAGAGACTTAAAAGGCTGTTCTGACCACCACATAAATGTCTGCAAAATTCAGCAGAAATGTAGGTTTTCCTCCTTTCACCCCCAAGAGACTCAGAAATCAAACTCCTCCCAAGGGTGTCTCCTTTCTTGGAGTCACTAGGAATTCTAGAAAATCTATGAAATGAGAAATAAGAATGAAATCCTAAGCCCCCCACCCAACTGAACAGACCCCTTCTTGGCCAAGGGGACCCCAGAGTAACCTGGGAAACAGTTCTGAGCCCTGACGGGATGGGAGGTGGGACACGCCTTGTTCTCTCTCCTCCCTCGCCAACCCTAAGGGTGAAACAGAAACTAGCCTTCTCAAGAGACTCCACGCTGATGTCAATCAATCACCTGAGGCTGTCCCTCCCTTTTACTTTTCAACAAAACAACCAACCAGCATTCCTCCTGTCATGCAAGCTGGAGTTCAGTGGCGCTAGCTCTGCTCACTGCAGCCTCAACCTCCTGGGCTCAAGCGATTCTCCTGCCTCAGCCTCCCAACTAGCTGGGACTACAGGCGCCCACCGCCACGCCCAGCTAATTTTTTGTATTTTTTGTAGAGATGGTGTCTTATCACACCACAGGGCTGGTTTCTGTTTAACCCTTAGGGAAGAAAGCCTAACGGGGTTGGCGAAGGAGGAGGTATAACAAGGTCTCTCCCACCTCCTATCCCATCATTGCTCGGGCTAGTCTCGAACTCCTGGGCTCAAGCGATCCGCCCACCTCAGCCTCCCAAAGTATTGAGATTACAGGAGCGAGCCACTGCACAGGCCACAGCCTTCCTTTGGGATAAGAGACCATCGACCATGGAGTGGCTCCCGTGAGTCTATGCAGGCTGTGCAGTGAGGGTTTGCATCCTCTGCTTCATCTTTTGATGTCAGGGGGCTGAAAACTCCATCCTGGGCAGTATTTTGAACTCGGGACCCAGGGGGAGGTATGAACCTCAATTGCACATGCGTAGGTTTCTCTTTTCATAACTATTCATGACTCCTCCTGTAGCTTATTGAATATGGATATCTGGTCTGCTCAGCCAGAATTCTTGTTCCCTGTGGCCCTCCGCAGAAGTGTCTGTGTTTGACCTGTGATCCGCGGCTGCACTGCCCAGCCGGTCAGAATGGCCGCCCTGCAGGCTGCAGCCCTCTATGAGAAACAAGCTCTCCTTTCCAAATGTATGAACCACGTCATTCTTCAGCTGACAAACAGAAAGTTCAGGAAAAGCAATCCAGAACCACCAAACCACCAAGCTGGCCCGAACTCAGGACTTCCAGATGTAGGAGCCTGCTATTTATAGGGGCAGCAAAAGTAGACACTGTGATCTCATGTGCTAAAGGAAGCCACAGCACCAAGGTCCTAATAGAACAGGAGGCAAATTTTGGAAGCCAGAGGCTCGCATACTTTCTTCCCCACTGCAGGACCTTCCATAGCCTCTGCCTTGTCCTAGTGGTGGCCTCCTGGGGGACCAGGACATTGGAGGTAAGAAGATAGGGAAAATCCTTGACTCATGAGACAAGGGCTGGTTTTATTTTATCAAACATACTTAGAGTAACTAGTACATCCACAGCACTTTTGGACAACAAAAACTCTTACTGGGCCATTTATAGATTCATCTTCTGGAGAGTTCTGAAGCAGCTGGAAATGGCGTCCAGAGGTTTCTTGTCCCCATTCAGATAAGAATTACTGGACCGTATTACCAGATCTCTTAAATATTTTAAAAAAGATTCTCAGTTCCCAGGCATGGTGAGGACATGCTCTCCTTTCCTGGGAAGGAAGGAGGGAGGGAAGCAATATGAGCACTATGAGTGATTTTAAAGGAATCTTCAAAAACAAAATCACCCCCACCCTATGCCACTGTCCTCCCTGAAATAAACAACGCAATCTTCACAATCACCATTTCTCTGCCAAAGAAGGAATCAAATTCCCAGATGTGACAAGTCATCAGAAAGTGCAAGTCTAGAATTTAACTAAATAATCTCTCAAAAGTAATATTTAGTCCCTGGAGGAAGTGAGTATAGAGCAAGAATCTCAGGGGGCTAACCAGAGGAAGATTCTCCTCTGCCGTAAAGTAAAATCCTTTCTACTCTCCTTGAAAGAACAGCTCCCAACCTTTTGAAGATGATTGCTTTGTAATGTCAAAATATTTCCCATATCCCTTCATGACACAATGACAAGAGGAGGCTATGAATTCAGTCATGCTTTTAGATGATTAATACTATTAATTACAACAGCCTCCATATTCAGTACATTTGAAAAATGGCAGGAGTTCTGTGAGACGGTGTATTCCGACTGCAGAAACTTTGAGAGGCAAATAAGGCATAGCTGTGCTTTAAAGCAGCTCCATGGCCTCAGAGTCTTTCTTGCTCTCACACCAGGCTGGAGGCGTTAGAAGGAGCAATAAAAAGCAGGCAGATGTTGTAAACTAATTCCTAATGATGAATTTTCAAGGCTGTAATGGGGGTAGGGGACAGGGGATGGTGTGAAACTAGAAGCCTTCCTCCAGGTCTCCTCAATGTCTGGCCTCTCCTAAATAGTCACTCACAAACATTAATTAAATGTCCAACATCACTAGGTTTCCATAAGGCAGGCTGAGTTTTCGCCTTCAGGAACAATGTGATAACTAAGATTTTTTACAATTTTTAAGTATCATGAAATATTTTAAGATGTGAAATGATTAACCAAAATGAAGTATCAATTCTATTGTTTAAGTGGAAAACCGGAGGCTCAGGATATTCTTTGGAGTCACACACGGGATTAGATCTGTGTGCTGCACACCCTGGGCCAGAGTCCCTTCCATGACACCTTCCTGCTGCAGCTTCCGTCCGCAGGATAAGGAAGGAAAGCAAGGAGCCGGTGTCCAGACACAGAGCCCAAAGATTATTTCCTTCTCTGCATAAAATGGAAAATACATAAATGTATCCCCTCACTTCTCTGTGTGCTTCCATTTGCTCCACTGTCTCAAACAGCAGCTGGAGTAACTTTTAAAAAATGCAAATCCAATCTGTCATGCACCTGCACAGACTCTTCCTTGGCCTTCCATTGCATTTGGAAAGAAAGCTCAGCCTCTCGCCATGGGCCTCAGGGCCCTGCGTGACCAGTCCCTGTCTCTTGTGCAGCCTCATGCCCTCACCCCTCCTCTCACTTAGCGGACACGGACTTTCCTATGACTCTGTGCTCAGTTCATCAAAGATAAAATCTAGTCGTGCATGTATGCATGTCTCATTACCACTTACTTTATTTTCTTAAAAACGTTTTGACATAGAAACTTTTTTAATTATTAAAATTTTTTCAAAGATGGTGCCTCACTCTGTCATGCAGGCTGGAGTGCAGTAGCATGATAACGGCTCACTGCAGCCTTGAACTGCCACCTCAGACTCCTGAGTAGCTGGGACTACAGGTGCATGCTACTACCACCAGCTAATTTTTTTAAGTTTTAATCTTTTTGCAAAGGTGGGGTCTCATATGTTGCCCAGGCTGGTCTCAAACTCCTGGCCTCAAGTGATCCTCCTCCTTCCACTTCCCAAAGCACTGGGATTACAGGTGTGAGACACCATGCCCCGCTGTTACAACTTACTGTGGGACCTTCAACAAGTCAGCTTCCTCACCTCTAAAATGGGCACAATAATGGCACGCCCTCACAAGGTTGTTGCAGCCTGTGTCCCCTGGAGCATCTGCTCTCAAAGGGATGACCCCCTTTGTTCTCACTCAACATTGTCCCCGTGTGCCCAGTGCACAATCAGTAAGTATGGTTCAATGAGTGGCTGTGAAAGTCACGGTTTTCCAGTCTGTTCTTTCTTCCCCCACTTTCTCTGCTCCCATTAATGTTCTGCTCTTGGCCTGGTTTGCTATGTTTTGCTGATTCGCTGCAGTGAGAGTTAAGGCACAGGAGGAAGCAGCTTAGGAGACACTCCTTTGGTGCCAGCTCAGCCCCTCTGCATGAGAGACGCTGCAGAAAACACACTAGAGCGTGAATATTAGAAACGCTGCTCCAATTTCCAGGCCACATATGGCTAGGCCAATGAGCAGTTTCGAAATCTTATACCCAGCTCACCTCTGCCATCTCTTAGCTTCTTGTTTTCTCCCTCCTCTTCCCTTTGCATGCCTATAAACTTCTAAGGGGGTCAGTTCTCCACTCCCTCCATTTGGTTTTAAACACTACAGAACAAGGAGTAAGCTCTTTTCAGTTGGGTCCAGTGATGTTCCCAGATGATTTTGTTCCTGCTGGTCAACCATTTGCCATGACAACATTCTCCTCAAGCTTATAAACTTCCTGACCCCTGCACACATTGGTATGTATGTGCAGCAGATACTTCTATGGCCCTCTTTGTGGCTTAAAAAAAGGAACCTCTGTGTTTCTCTTAATGAACAGAAGTTTATTTTAATGTAATCAAATCTATTTTTTTAAATTCGTTTCTGGTTAACAGTTTGTTGTGGTCTTGAACTCTCTATCCTGAGCTCTTGAAGTTGTTCTCTTCTATTGTCTTTTGAAAACTTTGCAATTTTGATTTTACATTTGGGACTTTAACCCAGTTGGAATTGATTTTTGTGCATGGTGTGAAGTGAGAACCTGATTTCCTGTCTTTTCATATGGATAGTGAATTGCCACAGAATAATGTTTTGAGACGTTTGGCCTTTCCCTACTGACCTGCCATGGCTCCTTCATTATAAACGAAGTATCCATATATGTTGGGGGCTGTTTTTAAATTATTTACTCTTTTCCATTGAACTACTTGACTTGCACCCATTTCTCTGTCTTAAATACTACTACTTTATAAGCCTTAATATCTGGAACAAAAAGTCTTTCCATCTTATTATTTTTATTGAATAATATCTTAGCTAATCTTGGCCCTTCAAATTCCTATGTAAATTTGGCAATCAAAATTTATTAGGTTCAAAAACTTTAAAAGTCTGTTGGGATTGTTGCTGGGACTCCATAGTTGCATGGAGTTTCACTGGCTTCACTTGGGAAAATTAGATCTTTCCATATTTTGTATTTCTGCTCCATGTCCATAGTGTACCTCTCTATTTATTTAGGTCTCCTTTAATTTAAAAAAATCATGTTTACAAAGGTATTGTACATCTTTTGTTAAATTTATTCCAAGGTACTTCACATCATAGTAAATTATATATTTTTTTAAATTGTATTTTCTAAGTGTTTATTGTTAATGTATAGAAATGAAATAAATCTTTTAGGTTAATTATTGATTTTAAATTCAGAAAACTCACCAACTTCTCTTAATTCATATATATATATATATACTTTTTTTTTTTTTTGAGACTGAGGCTGGTTCTGTCGCCCAGGCGGGAGTGCAGCGGCGCCATCTCGGCTCACGGCAAGCTCCGCCTCCCGGGTTCAGCCATTCTCCTGCCTCAGTCTCCCGAGTAGGTGGGACCACAGGCGCCCACCACCATGCCTGACTAATTTTTCGTAGTTTTAGTAGAGTCGGGGTTTCACCGTGTTAGCCAGGATGGTCTCGATTTCCTGACCTCGGGATCCGCCCGCCTCCGCCTCCCAAACTGCTGGGATTACATACATGAGCCACCGAGTCCCGCCAACTTCTCTTAATTCTAATAATCTGTTGAAACTTCCATATACAATGATGGCATCTCCCAATGATGACAACTTGCTGTCTTCCTTTTAATTTCTCTAAGCTCTATTTATGTATTTACTTACTTATTCACCTTTCTATGCTGGTTGGAGCCTCTAGTAAAAGACTGAAAAAACGTGGTAATTCCTATATTGTTCTTAATCTCAAAGGAAAAGATTTTGCTATCCCAATATTACGTGTGATATTTTCTGGAGCTTTTGGTAGGTTCCATCAGTGTAAGAATTTCCCTTTTATTTCTTGCTGCCTAAGAATTATTTTTTAATTAGAAATACCTATCAAATTTTGTCAAGTATTTCCTCACATCCACTGAGATAAATGTGTTATTTAATCTCACTGAATTTATTAATATTGCAAAGCACACCGGCAAATTTTCTAATGCTAACAAATCTTTAATTCTTTGGATCAATTCACTCAGGTGTGATGTATTACTCTTTTCATAGATTGCTGGATTTGTTTGCTAATAGCCACGTGAAAATGAAGGAAACAGTAATAAAAGATGGAGCTCTTCAAGGTTTTTGGGAAATCTGAGAGGGGAATGTACCACAGACCAAAAACAACTGATATTGTAATGGATACTGATAAAAGAAGGATTTATGTATAAAAGGGCTAACTTGAGTCTGTGTACTGTTAAAGAGATTATAAGGACTTAGGTCAAAATCAGTGAAAATAACAAATGATACAGTTGCATGGCCACATTTTCTCACCTGGCCTATTTACTAGAATCTTCTTTTAGAAAGAAAACTCCAGAAATCAGGAAGCCAGAGTTGGGAAAGGTGGATCTCACTCTTCTGGTCCCCTAGGAAAGGATTCTGAGCAAGCTAGGCATCCTGCTGCTCTGACTGCTTTCTTGGCCCATGTCCTGGAGGGTTGGATCTGCCAGAGGCGGTAAATAATACATGGAGTCATTTCAACTTCTATTCACCTTCTACTACAGGCCAGGCAAAGTGGCCTGTACTTTATCATGAAGCATTAGGGATATTGAGAAAATCCACATTTCCTTGTCCTCAAAATGTTCACCAAAGGCACAGAATATCTGGGAACTATGAGCAAATCTCAATTCCCCAGCCTAGTTTAACTCATCTTTCAATCACAATAGAAATGCCAAGGATGAATATAAGGATTAAAATATGTAGTACATATTCAAACTCTATGAAGAGTTCAATGTGATGTGTGTGTGTGTAGCTGCTGGGCTGATTTCAAATCTACCGTGAGTTACAAATGCTCATTTTGCATATTTCTCTTTATAAAAACTAAATAAATAAATAAGCAATGCCAGAAGTGTGAAGAGGAAAGGGCTCACCCAGCCCCGGGATAGGCATTGGAAAGCAGAGAACAAAGAGAAAAGTGATAAAGAGGGTGACCAGTTACAGGAAAGGTCAGGTCTAAGTGACAGCCTCAGGCAGGTCATGGAGCTTCTTGTTGGTTTGTGACTCTCAAAATCTAGTTTCCACAAGAAGCACCTAGGACTGATAGTTACAATGAAGATTCTCAGCCTCCGCCCACAGAGATTCCAATTCAGTAGGTTTGGGATTCGGCTCAGGAATGTGCGTATTTAGCCATGACTGCAGGTAATTCTGGGGCAGGTTTCAGGCAGCCGCCCTGTTCTTCAATGCTAACTTCAGCCTATGCCCTCAGACTGTGAGGAAATTTGGTAGCTAAGTGACTATTTTACGGTCTATTTAATTATGGGCACAACCCAGCAGATGATTCAAGTCCCAAAGTGCAAGTTCTGCCTTTTCCATGTACTTAACCAACTAATTGCCAAATCTGCACTGCATTTGGAGAAACAAGAGTCAAGCACTAGTCTTCAAAAAGCTTTTAAACATTAGTTTGAAAATTCTGGGTATTACATATCTATCCCCTCTCCAGGCCTCAAACCAGGATTATGAAGTTTAGTATCGTTTCCAGGGGTTTCCTCTTTAATTATATTAAATGTAACGAAGCACCCAGATTCGTATGCAATATAAGAAATACCTTTTTGTTAAAGGGAAATGGAACTGCTATTCTGATAATTTTTGGCTTGTTGAGAGAGAGAAATAAACCAAGTGGAAAATGTTCAAATTCTACTTTATCATGAAGCCAAAAAATTTCTGGTCAGAAACACTGTCAAATTACAAACACTTATCTATGGAAACATTTCCTCCCATATATGCTTTAAATTCTTTGTATGTTAAAGTCATGTTGTCCTCTTGGCAGCCTTCAAGCAATATATTTCAATACTTAATTGGAGTTAATAGGACTGAATTGAAATGACTTCCAAGAAGTAAGAAAATCAGAAGATACACTTCCAAGCCTTATGAAGCATTAACAGGTGAATCAATGTAGAACATTTGCAAATGACAAAAAGGAAATGCTGGCAAATAATATTATCAATATGTGTGTTCAGAAGTCTGAACAATATGACTCAATATCTTTTGAATCCATCTGGTATACTTATGTGAATCACATCATGTACTGGGCAGTTTATTTTAAACATTGAATAATACAACTATTATGTCTTTGTAGAAAACTGGGGAAAGGGTGTAATTCTAACTATCAGATGAATAGAAATGACCATTACTCTTTTGAATATATATCATAGGTAGATATTACACCTGTATGTGGAAAACATTCTCTAACCATGTGCAAAAAGTCTAGAGCAAGATGAAAAAAGTACGGTGAAAAAACCCACGTGATATTTGAATTTAAAATGCAGGTAGAAATGATTTTGTATAAAATTATGTTACCCCAGGGGAATAGATAAATTGATACAAAGATGGAAAAGGAGGAAAAATAAACAGATTAGTCCCTTCACTTATTACAGAGTTCTTTTGCCTTAACAGGCCAGAATTCAGCAAAGTAGAAGAGTAAGCAGTTCATTTCTTGTGACTTGTGGTAAGGTTAACACAACTTAGCACCACAGGTGGATTGAAGATATATCACAATTTTGTATTTATTTTACCAATAGAATGTTTCATTCACTGAAAACTAAATTTACCTCTAGAAAAGCAAGTAAAAAATGTGTTGTAATTTCTACTCTATTATCTCGAACCAATGAACTCATCTGTTTTTTATAGGGCTAAGAATGTCAAGGTCATTTCTACAATCTAGAATGAGCCAGAAATCTGAGTCCCTCCCAGGAAGACAGATAACCTCTCTGTCACACAAGCTGTCCTCAGTGTATCCCCCTATGGTCATGGGAGAAGCGGTGGTTGAAGTTGATTGAGTAGCTTAACAAAATTTTATCATGACATTTGAAAATATTTACAGTACTTGCCTTACAGGTAATGCATACTACACTAGTGTCATTCTCTATGCAAAGGCAGCTCATAACATTTATATCACCCCCACTTAATGTAAAAATAAATTGGTGCAGACAATGCATTTCTGGTGATGATGGGTAAGGAAAATTGTCACATCACTGGTCTTTTAAAATCAATATTAAAGAGTTGGGAGTACAAGCCACTAATGTGTATTCAATTATGTCTAAAGGTAACTGAATGTATAAATAACATTTTCCTCTATGATTTGAATTTACTGCTACCTTCCTAGGCCATTAAATAAATAATTTTCCATTCTATTTTATTCCCTGCTGTGTACAATTGGTGTCTCTCTTATTGTTTATGCCAATCTGCCAGGCAAGTAGGTAGTAGAACATAAAAACCAATTGAGGAAATATGGGTTGGTACAAGGGCCCATTAAAAGAGACAGATGAACCCAGACAAACATTCTATTGGAATGTTTCAACCTGTATCTTCTACTTATCAAAGGGAGATACCACTTAAGACTTTAATTAGTAGCTAATAAAAGCAGATAAAATGGTCCCTCAGCTACTGACTCTATCCCATGCTTAACTTGTAATTGGAGAGTGGCAAGGTCTGCCTGTCAAAACTCCAAAGAGGGTAGGAGGCAATGAGTAAGGTGTAAGAAAGAACAGCAACAGCAACATCTCCTCGCCACACTCATATCCTCCTTGTAATTATAATATGAACTCAAACCCATAAACTCAGTAAGAAAATGACACTCTTGTACCACACTCAGTTTTCAGAGTACAGATGGGAGCTTGCAAAGCAAATGCTCAGGATTCTAATATGATCACTTGTTCAACCTTCATGTCTGGTCCTAAAATCAGATTTAATAGAGAGCTTGACTCAAATGTCAAATATGGCCTAAAAGAATCCTTAACAGACAAGCTAAGAATAGGTACAAACTGGTGTCTCAAAATAAAAGGAACGCATGATATCAGGATAGCAGGTGTTGGCCTCATGTATCACCACTCCTCTTTCTAAGGCAAGCACTATTAATCCACCCTGTTGCTTGTTAAAAGTGAACTTGGCTCAGGATCCTTCACACAGTTCTCTAAACGGCCTTTGCCCACTGATCATAGTGAAAAGCATTTTACAGTTCCTAGTATGGTGGAACCCACACTGGGCTGAGAATAAAGTTATAGACTTGCAGCCAGCCTCAACACTAACCTACTAAGTGACTTCAGCAATTCACTTGTCATGTCTGGGTTCAAGCTTTTCTGCGAAGCAAAAATTCCTCTAATATTCAAAGTTCTAAAATGTGCTATGCATGATTGTGAAAAGCTATTATTTTCATGGCTTTCTTCCTTTTTTTATTATACTTTAATTTCTAGGATACGTGTGCACAACGTGCAGGATTGTTACACATGTATACATGTGCCATGTTGGTGTGCTGCACCCATTAACTCATCATTTACCTTAGGTATATCTACCTGATGTCTGCCAAATTAATTACAATGTATCCAGAAATAATATAAGTATCTATTAGTGTGAAAGTCCTCCAAATTACATATAGAATTACCTAAAATATCATATTATCATCTATGTATAAGTATTCTTCTAATTCATTATTATATTACTAATTATTGGCAGGAATTAAGAGGTTCAAGTCACAGAGCAATGCATTTTTTTTCTGTTTTGTCACAACAAAGTGTTTGGATTTTTATTTTCTGAATTAATAAATTTGACTCTTCAGGCACTAGTGAGTTACCAACTTTTCCCCTCTCACTTTGCCTTAGGAGGCATAGAAAATGTCTTTGCTGTGCTCTCTCTCCCTTTTTAGGCACATGGACCACCATCCAGTGCTCTTTCAAAGAACAAGGCCCCATTTTGTGTCCAAAAGAAGAAAATCCAATTCTCAGAGCCACCATACTTCTATATACTTCATGAAATAAGAACCATCTCCAAAGAACATCTCATGATAAATATGCAGAAGAAAACAAAGTTTGTTGATAAAAATCCATTTCAGATATGACAGTCTGCTCAACATGCAGGAAAAGAAGGTCAGAACCTGATTTAGTTCTTGTTATTCCACCATTACTCAATAAGGCATTTGAAACTGTTTCCTTAGAAGTTGGCAGAGCATGATTTAAGGTTGCAAGAATGTTAATCACAGTAAGCATCTTGAGTAACTCCAAACGAGAGTTCACAAAAACATGTGAGCATCTGTTTCCTTTTGAATCAGTTGTACACACTTTTTAAAACATGTTTCTGCTCCTAAAATCACATCTTCCGTAACATTTTTCACCATCTGCAAAATATTGCATATAGTTGACTTAGGTGACAGTGACTAGCAATCCGCTAGGCTAACACACATTATTAAAGAATGGTCTCCCTTCTCTTAGAGTAGTAAATCATACATGAAGGACATTACTCGTGATTTTTCACTCCTCATACTAAAACGTGTTAAAAATAACATGATAATTAAAGCAGTGTGATGATAGTACCAAAACAGACACAGATGGATAAATGGAACAGGTTTAAAAGCCTGATACTTGATATATGGTAAATATGGCAGTTCAAGTGAGCAGAGAAATGTAAAAGAGTCAGATAGATTTTTTAAAAATTGTTAAATCTCTAACTGCAGATAGGGAGCAGGGAATGGTGAAATGTGAAATGACCCCAATACATACACATCCCAGCTGGCAGGCTTCCTTTCATATCTCTTCCATCATACGGCCACCCTTGAACCAATCACTGGCAATGGAAACGTAACCATCATTATAACCTAGACTGTGAGCATCTGCCTGAGTCACATAGGCAAAAGGTAGATATGAAACAAAATCAGGACTCTTCTACATGAATGAAGGAGGAGTGACTGTTGTTAAAGCAAGCATTAGTGTATGCCACATCAGTGCAGGTAACTTTGCAGAAATGCTGGGTAACATCATCCCCTCAAGAGCTTAAAACAATTGAGTTTATAACAGAGGTGATGTTTAATAGGGCAGATTCTCATGAGCCATTACCAAACAATGGTAATAATAGCTATGTAACAGTGCTTTGAGTTTTATGATATTATCCTGGCCCTATCTTAAATAGTTTATTTTTCACTAGTCTAGTCTAGTTGGTGCCAGTATAGACACCATGTTTACTTTTTCCTCTAGCCTTTTTTCATACTTTCACCCCACCTCCAGTGCTCTATGCCAATCTTTGCAGTAAAATTAGTGCTGCCCTTGCTGCTGCCGTAAGAGCTAATGTTTCTAAGCAACCTTTGTTGAACACTTCCTATGTTCCTGACACATATTAACACTCTTTCATGAATTATCTCATCTATGTCTCTAAATTGCCTTATGAAATCATGCTGTTTCCCCTACATGCAGGTGGTAGAATGAGACACGTGCATGGGCTGGCTATGGAAGAAACCAGCATTTCCTTTCCCTGCACCCAAACCCATCTGAACACTTTATTTATCACAAATCTTGATGTGAATGAATAGTCTCCAAGCAGCATTGGGTGAAGTGAAGAGAGGAGGTTAACTTGAAGGAAACCTAGTTATAGCACAGCAGAGGGAAGCAATAAAGAAAAACAGAACTACTTCATTATTTTGCCGTGGCTTGAATGGAAGCTTTCTTAATAACAAGGACAGCCAAAGTCATTACCATTGCTTGAGCACCTACACTGTCTACTACCTGTAAAGAAGTTGGATGTTATTTCCACTGTTTTGTAGAAGGGGAAAGCTGGAGCTCAGAAAAGCTAAACACCTTTCCAAAGGTCACATATCCAGTTAATTTGCATATTACAGTTCAGATCCAAAACTCATGCCCGTTCCTCCTCAGCACCACAATGTCTTTATATTTCCATACCTTATACTGTTTTAAAGTGTTGCTTTACCTTCAAACCTACTACAAATTTTTTGTAACTTTGTCTTAGTGTGAACCCTTCTTTATGGATCCTGCCACCAAATCTTGACTCACAAATGTTAACTTTGCAGATACACCAGGTAATATCATCCCTTCAAGAGCTTAAAACATTTAAGTTTATAACAGAGGTGATGTTTTACAGGGCAGACTCCCATAAACCATTACCCAACAGTGGTCATAATATAATAATAAACGGGGGCATTTGGATGACATGCATAATAAACAGGTGCTTGTCTCCTCATATAAGGCATTTCCTTAAAAAAAAAACTAACAAGCAAACAAACAAAAACAACAACAAAAAGGGATGGGGGAGCTACATAAGGGACCTAAAGGAGGTGTTTTAGTCAGGATTCACCAGGAAAGCAGAATCAATGCATAAAGAGATAAATATTTGTTTTATGGAAGTGGTTCATGTGTTTGTGAAGGATGGCAAGTCTAAAACATGCAGGGCCAGCTGGCCATCTGGATACCCAGGGAACAGTTAATGTTGCAGTCTTGAGTCTGAATTCTTCGGGGAAGCATGCTGGGAAATCAGGCAGAGAGTCTATGTTGCAGCCTTAAAAGAATCTTCTTTATTGGGAAACTTCGGTCTTTGCTCTTAAAGCCTACAACTGGCTGGATAAGACCACCCACATTATGGAGAGTCATATGCTTTACTCAAGATCTAATAATTTTAATGTTAATTATATCTTTAAAAATATCCTACTGCGGCCGGGCGCGGTGGCTCAAGCCTGTAATCCCAGCACTTTGGGAGGCCGAGACGGGCGGATCACGAGGTCAGGAGATCGAGACCATCCTGGCTAACACGGTGAAACCCCGTCTCTACTAAAAAATACAAAAAAACTAGCCGGACGAGGTGGCGGGCGCCTGTAGTCCCATCTGCTCCAGAGGCTGAGGCAGGAGAATGGCGTGAACCCGGGAGGCGGAGCTTGCAGTGAGCTGAGATCCGGCCACTGCACTCCAGCCCGGGCGACAGAGCGAGACTCCCTCTCAAAAAAAAAAAAAAAAAAAAAAAAAAATCCTACTGCAACATCTAGACAGGTGTTTGGCCAATCAACTGGATACCAGAGCCTAGCCAAGTTGACACAAAATTCACAATCACAGGAAAGTTAGGTGAAATTCACATCAAGGACAGCAAATACACCACGTGCACATGTATCCATCCTCTCTGCCTGAGACCATAACAGACATCATTCATCAGCTAAGACCCACTTCTCCAGTGAGTTCTACACAGCTCAGCTCCAAAAATCCAAGCACAACTGGAAGAGGAGTTGAAATCTACCAGTTGTCCATAGTCTGGACCACGTAGTCCAGTACCATTACCACGTATCATGTTTCACGAGGCCAGCAACTAATGTCTCCTCTGAAGTCTCTCTTAGTTTATTTGGATTTTAAAAAATACTACTGTTTTCTGGTTTACATGGATTTTAGAAAATCTAGATATACTAAAAGCAAGAAAAGCATTTTGTCCCAATTAACGTATTTCTGTGCAAAAAGATAAAACTTCATAATAATCTACATACATAATTGTCTAGGAACAAAATGATGCTTATCTCATTAAAACCTGTTTATATAAAACACCTAACATTATAGCTAATGCCTGGTATGTTGCAGTTACTCTTCACCTGCAGCCTTTCAGGCCTGTGATGGCCTAAAGTTTTAATAAATATAACCATTTGAAATTTTACCCTGGGTACAATAATACTTATCAGTAAGACTGGCATGCCTTCTGTATTACTAATTCACACATTTGGCATATTCAAAAATATTCTGATTTTTAACAAAAATACTGCCTATCATCTGTGATGTGGCAAAATATGTGGCACTAGAAATTTTGGCAGAAATTCATTAGATCCTATCAATCACAAAATAAAGGCAAAAAGCCAACTTTGCAACAGAATACAAATATACTCCAAGTAAGAGGAAAGACTCATCCTTTTATACTCACATCTATCTTTGAATCAGGTTCCAAGGATCTCCATAGACAGGGCCTTCATTCCATGTCTTAATTCACTATTTAGGGGTCTATTTATGTGATCACTAACTCTATGCCTCCATATTCCATAATGTGACCTGTAATAAGCATTCGCAACTTTGATATCATGGCCCCAGTTCTTTCATTGGATAACTGAGCAAGGTAAACACTGGATTCCAATTTCCTTATGTTTAAATAAAGGGGCAACCCTAGAATTTTGAGTCTCTGCTAAGCAAAAACATTGTACAGTCCCCTACCACATTGTACATCTGCATTGATAACAATAGGACGCTTATATTTTATGTGTGTGTTGACTCATTTAATTCTCATGAAAACAATAGTATGCAGATTGTTTTTCAAAATGACCAAAGAAATATGTCTGTTTCTCCATCTTCTTCAGAATCTTGCCATTCTTCATCAAGAAACAAAATGTCTTTCACCTCGCCTTGAACTGTGTGGGCACTTGTGACTGCCTCAATCAATAGAATATGGTAGAAGAAAAATGACAAGGATCCGTCATAAAAAGAAATACCTGGCTTTTTCTCCCTTGGGAGGCTTACCTTAGAAGCCAGACAACAGATGCAAGGAGACCTAGACCACACGGGGATGCCACATGCAAGTGTGCCCATCAACAGAACCCAGCTAAGATCCTGGTTCATGAACAGCATCAACCACCAGTCACAGGAGTGAACAAGCCTCCAGATGACTCCAGACCACAGCATTCATGTCATCCCAGCTGATGCCAAGTGAAGCAGAACCAAGCTATCCCTGTCCAGCCCTGCCCTCCAAATTGAAGATTCATGACCCCAAAAGAATGAGGTCATGTTGTTAAGCCACAACGTTTTGTGGTGGGTTGCTATACAGTAACAGAACAAGACCGGTAGTATTTTCTCTTCATTTTACACATGAGAAAACTGAGACAAAGAAAGTCCACAGGCTGAACTCTTAAACAATATGCTATACTTCCATTTAATACGTAATTATCAAAAGAGTGATTAGACATTCTGGGCAAGGATTTCTTGAGTAATACCCAACAATCACAGACAACCAAAACAAAAATGGACAAATGGAATTACATCAAGTTAAAAAGTTTCTGCACAGCAAAGGAAACAATCAACAAAGTGAAGAGACAACCCACAGAATGGAAGAAAATGTTTGCAATCTGACAATGGATTAATACCTAATATATAAGGAGCTCAAATAACACTACTGGAAAAAAAATCTAATAATCCAATAAAAAATGGGCAACAGATCTGAATAGACAATTCTCAAAAGAAGACATACAAATTGCAAACAGGCATACGAAAAGGTACTCAATATCACTGATCATCAGAGAAATGCAAATCAAAACTACAATGAAATATCATCTCACCCAAACTAAAATGGTTTATATCCAAAAGACAGGCAATAACAAATGCTAGGAGGATGTGGAGAGAGGGAACCTTTGTTCTCATATTTGGTGAGAATGTAAGTTAGTACAACCACTATGGAGAATAGTTTGGAGGTTCCTCAAAAAACTAAAAACAGAGGTATCACATGATTTAGCAATGCCACTGCTGGTTATATACCCAAAAGAAAGAAAATCAGTATATCGAAGAGATATCTGCACTCCCATGTTTATCACAGCATGATTCACAAAAGCCAAGATTTGGAAGCAACCTAAGTGTCCATCAACAGAAGAATGGATAAAGAAAATGTGGTACACATACATAATGGAGTACTATTCAGCCACAAAAAAGAATGAGATCCTGTCATTTACAACAACATGGATGGAACTGGAGGACATTGTGTTAAGTGAAATAAGCCAGATGCAGAAAGACAAACTTCATGTATTTTCACTTATTTGGGAGAGCTAAAAATTAAAACAGTTGAACTCTTGGAGACAGAGAGTAGAATGATCATTACCAGAGGCTGGGAAGAGAGTGGGGAGTGGGGAGAAAGTGGGGATGGTTAATGGGTACAAAATTAAAACAGGATGACTGTAGTCAGCAATAATTTGTCTGTACATTTTAAAATAAGAGTATACTTAGAATTTTTTAACACAAAGGATAAATGCTTAAGGGATGGATACCCCATTTCCCATGATGTGATTATCACCCATTGTGTGCTGGTATCAAAATATCTCATGTACCCCATAAATATATGCACCTGCGATGTACTCACAAAAATTAAACATTTTTTAAAAAATTTTAAAGAATGATTCATCTTTGATAATTAGTCATATTGATTTCTTATGACATTGCAATGTGCATCTTATCTAGTCAAATGACTTAAAATATATTTTTACATAATTTTTATGTAACTGTGTGTTTGTCTCTAAGAAATTATGTTACCAAAGGCTAAATGATTGCTAACAACATATTTTAGGGAAGAATAAAGTTCTATATCAGAAAATAACTTGTTTCTTGATCTCTGCTATTTATATTTATTAAAAATATTTTAAAAATTGAAATTTTACTGCTAGGGGAAGCAATTTCTAAGGAGCCTAACTCAATTAATTTATACCATATTTATAAAACCCCCTCTAAGGAACATTTTAAGACTTAATATTACCATTCTGCCAATGAAGAAAAGAATTATTGTGGAAGAAAATAGGTGTGGAATCCAAATCACACACTTTTTGTTTTAAAGTTTGCAGCATAATTAGATACTTTGAAGCAAGATAAATGATTTGGTTAAAAGTTCTATTTAAACATTGTTTCAGTTACAATACATGGGAAATATTTCATTTCACAGTTGGTTAAAAATTATTGAATCGTTGCAGTCCCACAAGCTGATATTGTAATGTGCAAAATAAAGAACTTAATGAACGGTACTAATTACTAATGGCCATGAAAATGCTCAGATCCTTTCTCAGGAGATAACTTGCTTTTACTGACCATCACACAGCTACATAATATATGCAGATTTCCTTGCGACTAACTGAACACAATTGCTGAAAGCTTTTTGTAGAATTAAACGAAACTTTAAAAATATCAAATCATGGGCCACTATTGGTGTTTTTGTGTGTGTGTTACATCTTATAACCTTCCAAATTCCTGTAATTTTTTTCCAAATCATTGATTCAAGAAACTGACACTTTCCCCATGTCCAAAAAGAAGAACAGCCATCAGTGACTTCAAAGCCCAACAAAGACAGCTGGCAGCTCTATCGGGAGCCAAAACAGAAATCAGGGGTTCAGTTTTGTTTTATTCTAGTTGGAATAAAATAATGTGCTTTCCTTTGGAGGAAAAAACACAGTCAAGACAACTGGTGGGGTGTTGTTTTTCTTGGGTCTGTGCCTGAATCCATTCAGCGCCTCAGAGGGCAGGGGTCCTCTCTGTTTAGCACTAGCCTAGGTGTGGCACATAATGGTTACCTAATGAATAATTAATATGAACCAAGCTGTTTCAGTGCTGAGAATTTGGAGATGACGTTCAAAGCATCATCTTGACCTCTAGGAGTGCAGAAGCGCAGTGGGGCTGGTGATCTCTAAACACTATTGCATTGATAGCACCCGTAGCATTAAGTGCTATGGAAGTGCTTGTCTCTGAGCCATCTTTGGCATGATCCCCCCTCGGCCATCTGCTGTGCGCGATTAGAGACCGAGAAATGGAATTTGAAGCCCCAAAAAGTGGGTGGAAGATTAACTCTGGGCTGGCTGGGCTCTTTGCTCACCCACTCCAGCACTCTTTCTAGCTTGTAACAACAAAAATCTAAGGAAGATGCTCTGAGCCCTTGCCCCAGAGCTCTCCCCTTGGATTCATTCCATACCTGCTCTTTGCTCCCTGCCCTGGGTTTCCTATGCCAGCTTTTCTCCTATGCCAGCTTTTCTTCCATGAACGTTCTTTTTTAAGACTTTCAAACTTGCAGGGAAGTTGCAGTCATGCTATGGACTTCATGTTGGAGATGACCCAGGCTGGTGATAACGATCCGGAGGACCATTGCCTAGGGAGGTCCACGCTCTTGAGGGCTGCGTCTCCCTAAGTCCTGTGCTGTGGAAGAGCAGTGCTCACAGAATTCCCTTTCAAGGGAAACGTGCCTAAAGGACTGTGAGGACCACTTACCTCAGCTAGGAGCAGTCAAGGGCCACCTTAGAAAGCTAGGCCACCTTGTCTGGTCTTATCAGCAAATTGATGGCAAAAAGTGATAAGCAAAATTGCCCACTTGTATAAAGCACCGAATGGGCCTGACTTTGCAGAGTAAACAGCCTCTCAAAGAGCAGAAAGCCCTGTAATCCAAGAACTTTGGGAGGCTGCGGTGGGCGGATCACTTGAGGCCAGGAGTTCCAGACCAACCTGGCCAACATGGCAAAACTCTATCTGTACTAAAAATACAAAAATTAGCCGAGCATGGTGGTGTGCTCCTATTGTCCCAGCTACCTGGGAGGCTGAGGCGCGAGAATCACTTAAAGCCTGGAGGTGAAGTTTGCGGTAAACTGAGACTACGCTACTCCACTCCAGCCTGAGCAACAGAGGGAGATTGTCAAAAAAAAAAAAAAAAAAAAAAGACAGAAAGCAATTGTCTCAGATGGAGTGACCGTGACATTTGTAGAACAGAGCAGACTCCACCACGGAAACAACTCTACTGATGAGGAGGAAACTGGCCTCATGTGCAGGCCTCAGATGCCCTCCAGAGACAGAATACTAACCTTTCCAGGGTTGTAATTGATTTGAGGGACCGTCCTGTACGCTGTAAGAGGTTTAGCAGCGTCCCTAGCCTCCTTTGACTAGATACCAATAGCCAGGGCCAGCTTCATGGGTAGGTAGCCAGTGTAGCCACATAGGGCCTCACACTCAGAGGCACTCTGTGCTTGGTTTAATGCTCTGCCATTGCTGTCTTAAAATTCTTAATGATCTTATCTTCATAAGGCCTGCATTTGGTAAGTGAAATTCAGTGGAACAATGGAACCCCACCTGTAGAGAGATGCGTACAATTTGTCATTCCTTGCTTCCCCGTTTGTATACCCATAATGCCTTAGCAATGCCCCACAAGCACAGAATTACGGTGGCTCAGGACGCACGTGAGTTCAGTGAGACTTAAAGCCTCAAAGTTAGTAGAAGGTAAGCACAGGACATCGACAACTGAGTTGTGGGTAAGTGGAAGGCCATGCTTTCTATTAGAACTATATCTTGCTTAGAACACATAAAGAGATCATGGCATCCTAGGAAACATAAACAACCAAGGGACCCTATCATGTTCTTTCTTGCTCTTGTTACTTCCCTGTATTGGCCAACAATTTACACTGAAAACAGTGACATAGAAGGCAAGGGAAAAGACAGAGAAGCGCTTAGTTCCTTTTCCTTTCAGCCCTTCCTAACTCATCAGTAAGCCAAAGGTAGAGCATGTTGGTAGAACATGTGCATATCAGAAGTAAAATAAAAACAGCTCAGTACGTTTATGCAGCATTTCCACTGTTCTGGTAAGAAATACATAATCATGTACAAGCTATAAAACTCAACTTGTACAATTTTATTGACTCAGCATATGAGTTTAATTTATATTTGAAACTAGCATTGCATAGTATTAAAATGAATGATAAAATTCATGCTCATAACTTTAAATTATAGAGTTTTTTTTAACTTAGTTAAACATGAAACAGCAAATTCAAAACACCATAAGAGGATACAGAGAGATTAACAGAAGTAAGAAAACCTTTACATTTTAGTGCATTTAATGACATTTTGTCCTGCTGTTTGAACAAAGGCCCCACATTTCCATTTTGCAATGGGCCCTGTAAATTATGTAGTTGGCCCTGCCAGTAGTACTCCTTAGTCATGGCATTGCCAAATGTCCCCTGGGGAAGCGAGAGAGGAACAAAATCACCTCTGGTTGAGAACCACTGCCCTAGACAGTCTTTACCAAACCGACAAATAAAGACTGGTAAATAGGTTGGGCACGGTGGCTCACGCATGTAATCCCAGAACTTCGGGAGGTCGAGGCAGGTGGACCATTTGAGGTCAGGAGTTCAAGACCAACCTGGCCAACATGGTGAAACCCCATCTCTACTAAAAATGCAAAAACTAGCCAGGTGGTAGTGGTACATGCCTGTAATTCCAGCTAATCAGAAGGCTGAGGCAGGAGAATTGCTTGAGCCTAGGAGGTGGAGATTGCAGTGAGCTGAGATCGTGACACTGCATTCCAGTCTGGGTGACAGAGTGGGACCCTGTCTCAAAAAAAAAAAAAGAAAAAAGAAAAAAGAAAAGACTGGTAAATAAAGACCGACAGAACTTCAAATGAAAAAGTGTTATGGAAGCCAAGTATTTAAAATCCTGTAGACACTGTAGGATTCAAGTTCTATGATAAAATGCCAAAATTTAAGATTATTTCCTGAATGTTTGGTGCCTCCCAGTGTTTGGTGTTTTTCTGTTAGGACAATGTAAGATTAGAAAAGGATGATCTTTTTCTTTCACAAAAAGAGAAAAGAGCAATTATGAAAAGTAATGGCTAGATAGTAAAAACTGTATGTGTTTCTCAAGCAACTTTAAGAAAAAACATGATAATAACTAATTCTAATTCTAAGAAATTCTAATTCTAAGAAAAACTAATTCCCTTAAAATTCTACCTGCACCTATATACGGCTTGGAAAGTCTTCGTGTACTTCCAAGGGTACATATAGTTTAACTCAGACACCCACTGTGGCTTCAGCGTATGTAGGTCTCGGGATGCAATGAAATACAGCAGTTCCCAAAGGCCAGTAACCAGTGGAATCACAACCTCAGCTAGCTCAGTGGTAGCAGTGGGCTCAGTAAGAGTGCTCATTAAAACGCCTAAGGATATCATGGAATTCTCTTTCTTACAGATTTATGCAAGGTGAGCCTTCAATTAAAGTTAAAAATCTTAAATGCAAATTTTAACTCAAATTTATATGTGATGTATTGTCTACTAAGCAGATTTTATAATGTTTCTCTTTAAATCATTATTGTAACCCTATATGATAAGAAAGAAATTATTATTACTATTCTATAATTAAGTAAACTGAGATTCAGAAAGACTAAGTAACTGTCCTTAAATCAAATAGCAGGTAAGTAGAAAAACCTTGTATTAAAACCAAGTTTCTGATTTTAAGTCAAGCAATGTTTTCCTATGCCATGATTCCTGTATACTGACCTTATTTTTTAAGAGATGAAGACATTTTACCTATGTATTTTCTATTTTCCATATATATATATACACATATATATACCTATATCTATAATTACCTTTTATAGAAGTTTGACAAACATTTAGGCAATTCAATCCCAGAACCCTCTAAACAAAGTAAGATACTTAACACATTAAATAACATTAAATATTTATTTTCAGACTCATGCACTATATAAATACTCTATAAATAATAAAAATGCTGTTTTTATTTTCCATATATAAATTGCTTCTAAGTTAAGTCATGTAACAAAAATAGAAGCCTTGAACCATATTTGATAATATACTTACCTCAATAATTTCCTCTGTTTGAAATTTGCAGTGGCATGCCTTTCTGAAATGTGGCACTAAGAACACTGCCCCTATTTCTCCATTTGACCTGGATGATTGTCTGAAGGAACATCAAAAGCTGCTTAGAACGTCATTGGAGAAGACATAGTGTCAACACTGCCTGAGGAATTCCTGAGCACAAATGTTGTGGGCCCTGTCTTATTCCTTCCTGAACTGTGACTCTTTATCCATCTAAGAGTCACGTCTGCAAGCAAACAGCCAGGCAAGAAAGACTGTTCCTAAAGTCCTCAGTGCACATCCAGGTTGGTGTTGCTCTGGGTGGTTGCATGCTCCTGCTTTCTGTCCTGTGTTTTGGAGAACTGTACATCATCCCCTAGCCTAACCATGGTAGGGCTTATCTGCCTAAGGACAGACAGACCCTCCTGCTTATTGATATGCATGCTATGGTAATTGAATTATTAAGATTTCACCATGAAGAAGTGGGTCAACCCGGGTATGGATGGTGGCTGGAGCCTGTAATATTCTGGAGGCTGAAGCAGGAGGATTCCTTGAGCCCAGGAGTTCAATACCAGCTTGGGCAACATAGCAAGACCCCACCTCAAAAAAAAAAAAAAGGAAGTGGGACAAGATCAAGATCACTCTCAGTATCTAAAGAGTGACAATCCTGCAGAGCTGCCAATGACCGGAAATGTGTGTTCTTCAAACCAGGGCTAGGCTTGAGGGGAAAGACCTCTGTGTGAGCAGCAGAGTTAGAATCATCTCTTGGTTTATACTTAATGGGAACACTATGAGATAAAAAGAAAGATGATCATTTGCTCATTCATTTATACCACATGTACAGAGCACTTGTATGTGCCAAGAGGAGATGCACAAGGAGATGGAGAATAAAGAATCAGGCAAGTCACCTGCCTGTTGTGCCTGTCCTTAAGAAGTTAGATCTGAACTTCTCAACCCAACCACACAATCAACTGCCTGGAGAGCTTTTAAAAATCCTTATGCTTAGAACACTCTCCTACAGATTTTTATTTGAGCAGCCTGGGTGCTTCCCAGAGCTTCCCAGGTGCACCCAGCACTGATAATCCCTGAGCCAAAGCACAGATGGCAATGGGGTGAGCTGGAACAGGAACTAAGAAGTAAAATATATTTGCAATCAGATAAAAATCCTAACCCTTTAAAGGTATTGGTATGCCAATTTTCTTTGGGTTTTTGCTTCGTGTTTAATAAAAGTCAACCTCAGCTATGCTTAGAGACGCTAAGGAAAAAAATATGTCCAACCATGCTCAAAGCACCATCTTTTTAATAGACTAAGGGGATAAGAGTGCAATTTTGTTACATGAATATATTGATTAGTGGTGACGTTTGGGTTTGAGTGTAGCCATCACCTGAATAGTACATTGTACCCATTAAGTAATTTCTTATCCTGCACCCACTTCCTGCCTTCCCACCCTTGTGAGTCTCCAATATCTATTACGTCACTCCTTGTGTCCATGCATACACATTATTTAGCTCTGATTTGTAAGTGAGAACATGGGGTATTTGACTTTCTGTTTCTGAGTTGTTTAACTTGATAATGGCCTCTAGTTCCATTCACGTTGTCGCAAAAGACATGATTTCATTCATTTTTATGGTTGAGTATACATATGTGTATATATATGTATACCATATTTTCTTTATGCAATCATCTGTTGATGGATACTTGGGTTGATTCCATATATTTGCTATTGTGAATAGTGCTGCAATAAACATATGAATGCAGGTATCTTTTTGTTATAATGATTTATTTTCCTTTAGGTAGATACCCAGTAGTGGGATTGCTAGAACTAATGGTAGTTCTAGTTTTCGTTCTTTGAGAAATCAGGATCCTGGCACACCTTCATCCTGTTCTGGTGGTGGCAGTGGTCATTGAAAGAAGATAACGTCAAGTAGAAGATAAACTTCATGGACTCAAGTTAGGACCCAGATCAAATACATCTGCTCCCCTTAGAAAGTCTCTTTTCAGTTCTTTAATAGGCTCTCTCCTCTCGAGGACATCTTTATTGTTTAAAGGCACTAAAGACCATTTCTTTATAAGGTACATGACAAAAGGACTCTCTTTCACCCTCAGTAGCTTCTCTATCCCCATCCCACACTCCAGCACTCACAAATGGAGCCCCATGCTTGGCCCAGTGGTGCTAAGGGACTATCGGTTGAAGAGGGTTTCTTTACTGGAGCACAGCTTTAGCCACCCCGAGTGCAGGTTTCCTAGGAGGACTCAGACCCAGAGCAAGACAATCACTTTCTTCCCAAAAGAATTGACCCATCTTCCTCTCCAACCTGCTTTGCTCTCTGCCCTTCAATCACAGCACTCTGACACTTTAGTGTCCTTATTTATATTAAAGTCCTGCCCACTACCTAGCAGAGCACATAGTTCACAGAAGATAGGCAGCGAATGCTTGTGAAATAAATGAATCAAATTATAACAAGTGTTTATCCTCCATACTGCCCACCTATTTATGGCCTTAACTGATACCTTTAGCTCCATTCCCACCAAGGCTGCTGTTTTCTCTTTTCCCAGGCCAGGTGCATGTGACTGAGAGATTCATGGGGAGAGACCTGCCCCTGTCTAAGGCAGGTACATGGAGGGGTGGTCATACTGGTTCTTTCTACTGATGGCCAACAGCTCCACTCAACTAGCACTGTCCTATAGGCACAACAAAGAATGGCAAGATAAGAGAAGCTTTACATGTTGTCCTTCTTGACGTAAGTTATTTTTAGAGTAAAATAACTATTAATTATTAACTCGTATAGCATGACCTGATCAAGTAGGTGGTGAAATAATCTACTCTGAAGCATGAGTCAGATTGCAATTAAGGCTGTAGGGAACTTTATTCTAAATTCCCTGGTTGGAGAGTGATTAAAATCTTATCTACGGTATGGCAATAAACACATAATTTCAGTTTTTATTCCCCCCAAAATGCAAAAATAAAATGGGAAGGCAGGAATAAGTGCACAAGAATGTTAGAAATAAATTCCATGGAGATAAAAATTAACAACTTCTTTCAGGCAACACAAGATGTGGTTTCCATAGAGCCCTCCTGTCTAAATGCCAAACAAACTCATCATACTTGTCCATAATAGAGATACTACATTCATAATTTCATTGTATTTCTTGAGTGCCACAGCAACACTTCTCTAAGTTTGAAAAAAAAAAAAAATACAGCCAGGTACGGTGTCTCATGCCTATAATAGCAACAATTTGGGAAGGTGAAGTGGGAGGATCCCTTAAGCCCAGGACTTCAAGACCAGTCTGGTCACTGAGTGAAACCCCATCTCTTAAAAAAAAAAAAAAGTAAAATTTAGCCAGGCATGGTGGCACGTGGCTGTAGTCCCTGCTACTCAGGAGACTGAAGTAAGAGGACTGATTGAGACTAGGAGGTTGAGGCTGCAGTAAACTGTGATTGCACCACTGCACTCCAGCCTGGGTGACAAAGTAAGACCTCATCTCAAAAAGAAAATAAAAGAAATAAAATTTTTAAAGGAATTGAGAGAAGTCATTTTACTTTTGTCTGCTCATTGCAGCAAATCCATCAGCTGTGACTATTTGGAATATGGAACAGCATTTTAGTCACAGGTTAAAGAAAGACAGTTCTAGTTTGGCATTTACTTGTATAAAGATGTTCCTTGCTGATAAGTGCATGTGATACATGTGGCACAGAGTAGGTCTTCTACAAATGTTAGCTCCCTTGCCTTTTCTTACATTCATCTCATCTGCCCAGTAAAGGTCATTAGTGAGAGTAAGATGCTGAACCTCCAAGGATGCTAAGGATGATGATGTGGAACAAGATTTTAAAAGAGGCACAGCAGTTATATTAACTTACTCAAAGTCACATAGCAAGTCAGTGCTTTTGAAGAAAACTCCAACCCTCTCCTAATGCCTAGCTAGTGACTGCATGGTTGTTTCGTCAACAAGGTTTGTGGCTTCTTCCTAAGGACATTCAAGACCAAAGATAATGGTCAAAGAATAGTATCCAGGAATATATGTGTCTGGCTCTGACATAAGACCACAAGATGGTAATGTAGGTCTTAATACCTCACAATACAAATTGACCCTACCTAAGTAGTTAAGTATTTAAAAAAATAATGCACTATACCCTCACCAGAAAATCATCATTCAGGGCCACCAAGTGTACTTACATGTTCGTCCTCATACCTAAACGTATTCAGCTTTTAAATATAGACGAGATCAAAATTATTCAGATCAGCAAGATGGCCATCTGCTTTCAAACATGCAGCTGCTAGCCTTTAAACAGCAACTTTCCATGATTCATAACTTATTCATCTCAGGATGCACTCAGACATCTGCTTTATCATCAGCCTGGCTTACTGTAGCATTTTGCTTTAAAGTTTTAATGTCTGCACAGGTAACATTGTGATTCAGTAAATCAGTCTTTTTCCACAGAAAGAATCAACTGTTTAGCTCCCAACTGATGGCCCAATGTTGAGATCGTCCACATGCAAATGTATGTAAAATGTACATTATTAGTCATTCCTCTTTAAAACAACAATAACATCAGTAATAGCTTCCATTTAGCCTACTGTGGGCTAGGCATTTCATCTTTATTTTCACTACTGCTCTGTAAAACATATATTATCATCTTTGTTTTTCAAATAGGCATATCAGCAAGCTTGGATAATTTACCCAATGCCACTAAATGTGAAAGTGACAGAAATTCGTTGTTTGAACCTTGACCTATCTGTCCCCAAACCCAAGCTTCTGCAACAACCAACTTTGCTTCATATTTGAATTGCTATGGAATAACTGAAATATTCTGATCAGTTTTATAGAGAAAGAGAGACTATAATTAGCCAAATTCCACTGATTTTCACCTCAAGAAAGCTCATGCATGTGGCACTTAGTTAATATAAATGCTTTGAAAACTACAAGGCATGGTGTGAATTTATTAGGTCTTCTTAATCTTCCAGACAAGTTTTGGCAGTCCTGGCTGTCTATTCTTTTACTCTCCATCCCTGACAGCAGCACCCAGGAGTACGTGAAGAACCTAGGAACTGTGCAAGGACAGAGTCCATTTCTCTGCAGGAGAGAAAAGCATCTTATATCCTCTAACATTGAAGAAAAGGTGCTGGACATACAGAAGACTCTTTCTAAAGAGACCAGTTTTATCTAGTGCACATATTTTTTTTGTCCCTAACTCTATTATGCAAATTGTTTGTTGCCTCCTATTTAATAACTGCGTTGTACACAGAATAAAAAAAGTGGCCCAACTTTCAAATCCTGGTTCTGCAACCTAAAATAGGTCAGGCATTCAGAGCTTCACTTTGATCATCTGAAAGGAAAAATATAAATAATGGCACCTTTTGCTCTATGTCTTTTTAAAAAATGATATATAAAAGACAACTGAGTGACATGAAAAAATGATAAGAGTACATTGGGTAAATAGTCACATCAAAAAATAATATGCATGTCAGGATAAAATTTTTGTTACAAAAAGAGAAAGATATGGTCATACAGACAAAGGATATGAAATTATATTCAACATATCAATAATGATTAGTTGAATGATACTATGAGTGATTTTTGTCTTTTAATTTGGTTAGTTATGCTTTCTAAAATTTCTGAAACTGTAAAAACAAAAATTTTCAAATGATGAAATATAATTCAATTTTAAATGGTAATGGGAAATCAGAAAATATAGTAATTAGAGAAGAAAGACGTGTAGGCAGTCAGTAGCCAACTTAAACCACCTTTAAAACTCTATGCAGTTGATTTAAAAAGCAAGATTTAAAAAAAAAACACCCGATGTTGAATATAATGCAAAAGGTAGTTTAAAAGTAAAAACAAAGGAAAATGCTACAATGTTGATTCCTGTTATTCACAGTAGTTATTTCCTATAAAGTTACTGCAAACACTTAATTAGATCATATGAAACCATTGCTCTTAGGAAAAATACAGGGTTAGTTTCCTGTGAGCCTCTATCACAACATGTTTTACAATTAAGCAGTAAATACACAACCTTGTTTAATGTGTGTTTCTGTTTAAAGATACCTTACTTAACATATGCTGTTGATTCATTAACATTGATTTCACAACCAATAGTACTATAACTCACGGCTGAATCAAGCTGACCTAACACATGTATTTTCTCCATAAGACACATCACAACCTTCTTGTGCTTGGAAACACTATAGAGCACTTCAGCACTACATTCAAGAGTCATTTTAAACAGTGAAATCGCTAACAAAAAGCACAAAAATATGAAACACATGGCACTAATAGAACACATAAGAACATTTGTTCATAGTATCAGAGCTGGAATGAAGAGAGAGTGTTCAACCTTAGCTGGGAATCTGTTAGGTGGTTCAATTTTTTTGCCACTCTGCACATGTCCCACAATAACAGCAAAAGTGCTGCACGGATTTGGGGGTTACAAATAAATTTTAGGGGGTAGGCAAATTTGCAAATATGATATTCACAAATAATGAGGATCCACAATATCATTCAAACACTAATCAAAAGAAAGCTGCTCCTAGTCAACATAGTACTAGAAGTCCCAGCCAGAACAGTCAGGCAAGAGAAAGAAATAAAAGACATCAAATAGGAGGAAAGTAAGTCGGACTCTCTCTGTTTGCAGACAATATGATTCTATCCCTATAAAATCCCATAGTCTCTGCCCAAATGCTTCTAGTTCTGATAAACAACTTCAGCAAAGTTCAGGATACAAAATCCATGTATGAAAACCAGCAGTATCTCTATACAGTAATAACCTCGAAGTCGAGAGCCAAATTGAGAATGCAATCCCATTCACAATAGACACAAAAAAAGAATAAAATACCTTGGAATACAGCTAGCCAGGGAGATAAAACATCTCTACAATAAGAATCATAAACACTGCTCAAAGAAATCAAAGGTGATACAAACAAATGGAAAAACATTCCATGCTCAAGAATAGGAAGAACCAATATTGTTAAAATAGCCATATTGCCCAAAGCAATTTACAGATTCAATGCTACTCCTATCAAACTACCAACGACATTCTTCACAGCATTAGAAAAAACTATTTTAAAACTCATATGGAACGAAAAAATGGTCCTGAATAGCCAAGGTAATCCTCAGCAAAAAGAACAAAGCAGGAGGTATAGTTACTCAACTTCAAACTATACAAGGCTGCAGTAGTCAAAGCAGCATGATACTGGTACCAAAACAGACACATAGACCAATGGAATAGAATAGAGAGCCCGGAAATATCACTGCACACCCAGCACCACCACCTGATCTTCAACAAAGTTGACAAGAACAAGCAGTGAGAAAGTACTTCCTGTTCAATAAATGGTGCTGTGATAGTTGGCTAGTCACATGTGGAAGACTGAAACCAGACCCTTTCCTTGTGTTATATAAAAAATCAACCCAAAATGGATTAAAGACTTAAATGTAAGACTTAAAACTATAAAAACCCTGGAAAATAACCTAGGAAATACCATTCAGGACATAGGCCCTGGCAAAGATTTCATGAAAAAGATGCCAAAAGCAATTGCAAAAAAACCAAAAACTGACAAATAGGACCTAATTAAACTAAAGAGCTTCTACACAGCAAAAGAATCTATCAACATAGTAAACAGACAACCTACAAAATGGGAGAAAAATACTTACGAACTATGAAAAGGTCGAATATCCAGAATCTACAAGGAACTGAAATAAATTCACAAGCAAAAAATAAACAACCCCATTAAAAAGTGGGCAAAGGACATGAACAGACAATTTTCAGAAGACATACATGTAGCCAATAAGCATATTAA